>NC_091282.1:56401808-58912702 GCF_032444005.1 Ranitomeya imitator | reverse complement strand
ATGAGACGCAGCACAGGTGTCCAAAATAACGCCTTGGTGCTTGGAGCAGCTTCCTGAGCGTTGTTATTTGCTGTACAGGAGTCTGCGCTCTTGTGTTATCCCTTGGCAATGCCCTGTTAGCGCTGCCCATCTTATGACATCATTTCATGTTGGCCGGTGCGGTTAACGATGGCCATAAATCCCAGACCCACAGTGTCTTTTCATAAAGCCACACTGCGGTGCTGGGATTCGTGGCCTTGAGCAGTAAATATTTTGGCCGCTCACACACGTCCTTACACCTGCTTCAGACTGGGCGGCCTCTGCTGATCCCTTCTCGCATGCCGCGGCCATGAGGCTGCACAGTCTGAAGAAGGCTGAAGGAGATGAGTTAAGACAGGCGAAGATATGCACTGCTCGTGCCCATCAATCACACCCTCGCAGTCAAAATAATTAAGACAACGAGGAGCATTTTATTCAGGCAGGGCGGACGAACAGGCGCAAGTAGCCAACCAATGATGTCAGAAGACGGGAAGCGCTACCAAGGGGGGTGCTGCGTATCATTAGAAAGGAAAGTCACACCTCAGGGACAGTGGAATGGTCTCAAAGAGACACATTTTGTACGTGTTGAGTTCCACGTGGGCAAGGAGAAAACATCAGCCACCTTGTACAAATGCAGCAGTACTGCTGTACAAGGTGGCTGTTATACATAGAAACACCTGGGGGTGGGGGCCAGGCTCCCTTCAATTTCAGTTCATGTGCCTGCGTGGCGTTTGCAGGTCACGTTGCAAGCTGCACAGCAGGGGAACAGCTGGCGGTGCTGAACCCCACTAACACATTGGCTGGTGTTTTTCTCTGTGCAGCTAGCATTTCCGGGCAAAAACTAGCGGTGTTTGAGCCCAGGGTCAGCAGGAGGAGGAGGAGAGGAGCAAAGTGTAGGCCGAAGCCTGCACTGGTGGCAGCTTTTGGTCGGTTGTGCCAGCGTGGCTTGTGCTGGACACGATGCCGGCTACACAGCGGGGGAACAGCTGGCGTTTGCTGAACCCCACTAACACATTGGCTGGTGTTTTTCTCTGTGCAGCTAGCATTTCCGGGCAAAAACTAGCGTTGTTAGAGCCCAGGGTCAGCAGGAGGAGGAGAGGAGCAGAGTGTAGGCCGAAGCCTAGTTGAACCAATTTCAAAGGTTACCTTTAACCCCCCCTCAGGTGTTACAAAGAACAAGAGCCACTCCTTCTGCAGCATTAATGCTGCACAAGTAAAAGGTTGCTCTATTAATTTGTCTACTTGCACAAGCTGAATGCAACACGTAGACTATTTAGCCCATTATACTGTTTAACAGTAGTGGAGGCGTGACTTGTCTTTTTAAAGAAAAGCAGCACAGGTGTCGAAAACAACACCTTTTTGCATGGGCGCAGCTTCCTGAGCGTTGTTAGTTGCTGTACAGGAGTCTGCGCTCTTGTGATCCTTTGGCCATGCGCTGTGAGCGCTTCCTGTCTTATGACCTCATTTCATGTTGGCCGTTGCGGTTAGCGATGGACATGAATCCCAGACCCACAGTGTGTTTTTAAAAAATCACACTGCGGTGCTGGGATTCGTGCCCTGGTGCAGTAAATATGTTTGCCGCTCACACATGTCCTTACACCTGCTTCAGACTGGACGGCCTCATCTGATCCCTTATCGCCTGCCGAGGCCATGAGGACACCCAGTCTGAAGAAGGCGGAAGGAGATGAGTGAACACAGGCAAACATATGCACTGCACATGCCCATCAATCACACCCTCGCTGTCCAAAAAAATAAGACACCGAGGGCCGTTGTTTCGAGCAGGGGAGATGCACAGGCGCAGCCAGCTAACCAATGATGTCAAAAGACGGGCAGCGCTAACAAGGGTGGTGCTGCGTGTCATTACAAAGGAAAGTCACACCTCAGGGACATTGTAATGGTCTGTAATGAGACACATTTTGTACGTGTTGAGTTCCACGTGGGCAAGGAGAAAAAGTCAGCCACCTCGTACAAATGCAGCAGTACTGCTGTACAAGGTGGCTGTTATACATAGAAACACCTGTGGGTGGGGGGCAGGCTCCCTTCAATTTCAGTTCATGTGCCTGCGTGGCGTTTGCAGGTCACGTTGCAAGCTACACAGCAGGGGAACAGCTGGCGTTGCTGAACCCCACTGACACATTGACTGGTGTTTTTCTCTGTGCAGATTGCATGTCCGGGCAAAAACTAGCGGTGTTAGAGCCCAGGGTCAGCAGGAGGAGGAGGAGAGGAGCAAAGTGTAGGCCGAAGCCTGCACTGGTGGCAGCTTTTGGTCGGTTGTGCCAGCGTGGCTTGTGCTGGACACGATGCCGGCTACACAGCGGGGGAACAGCTGGCGGTGCTGAACCCCACTAACACATTGGCTGGTGTTTTTCTCTGTGCAGCTAGCATGTCCGGGCAGAAACTGGCGTTGTTTGAGCCCAGGGTCAGCAGGAGGAGTAGAGGAGCAGAGTGTAGGCCGAAGCCTAGTTGAACCAATTTCAAAGGTTACCTTTAACCCCCCCCCTCAGGTGTTGCAAGGTACAAGAGCCACACCTTGAACAGCATTAATGATGCACAAGTCAAAGGTTGCTCTATTTAATTTTGCTCCTTGCACACGCTGAATTAAACACGTACACTATTTAGCCCATTATACTGTCAAACAGTTGTGGAGGCGTGACTTGTCTTTTTAACGAGACGCAGCACAGGTGTCAAAATTTGCACCTAGGTACTGGGCGCAGATTCCTGAGCGTTGTTATTTGCTGTACAGGAGTCTGCGCTCTTGTGTTATCCCTTGGCAATACCCTGTTAGTGCAGGCCGTCTCATGACCTCATTTCATGTTGGCCGGTGCGGTTAACGATGGCCATAAATCCCAGACCCACAGTGGCTTTTCCTAAAGTCACACTGCGGTGCTGGGATTCGTGGCCTTGTGCAGTAAATATGATCGCCGCTCACACATGTCCTTACACCTGCTTCAGACTGGGCGGCCTCAGCTGATCCCTTATCGCATGCCGCGGCCATGAGGCCGCACAGTCAGAAGAAGGCGGAAGGAGGGGAGTGAAAACAGGGGAACATATGCACTGCTCGTGCCCATCAATCACACCCTCGCAGTCAAAATATATGAGACAACGGGGGGCGTTGTGTCGGACAGGGGGGACGCACAGGCACAGCCAGCCAACCAATGATGTCAGGAGACGGGCAGCGCTAACAATGGGGGTGCTGCGTGTCATTAAAAAGGAAAGTCACACCTCAGGGACATTGTAATGGTCTGTAATGAGACACATTTTGTACTTGTTGAGTTCCACGTGTGCAAGGAGAAAAAGTCAGCCACCTTGTACAAATGCAGCAGTACTGCTGTACAAGGTGGCTGTTATACATAGAAACACCTGTGGGTGGGGGGCAGGCTCCCTTCAATTTCAGTTCATGTGCCTGCGTGGCGTTTGCAGGTCACGTTGCAAGCTACACAGCAGGGGAACAGCTGGCGTTGCTGAACCCCACTGACACATTGACTGGTGTTTTTCTCTGTGCAGATTGCATGTCCGGGCAAAAACTAGCGGTGTTAGAGCCCAGGGTCAGCAGGAGGAGGAGGAGAGGAGCAAAGTGTAGGCCGCAGCCTGCACTGGTGGCAGCTTTTGTTCTGTTGTGCCAGCGTGGCTTGTGCTGGACACGTTGCCGACTACACAGCAGGGGAACAGCTGGCGGTGCTGAACCCCACTAACACATTGGCTGGTGTTTTTCTCTGTGCAGCTAGCATTTCCGGGCAGAAACTGGCGTTGTTTGAGCCCAGGGTCAGCAGGAGGAGTAGAGGAGCAGAGTGTAGGCCGAAGCCTAGTTGAACCAATTTCAAAGGTTACCTTTAACCCCCCCCTCAGGTGTTGCAAGGTACAAGAGCCACACCTTGAACAGCATTAATGATGCACAAGTCAAAGGTTGCTCTATTTAATTTTGCTCCTTGCACACGCTGAATTAAACACGTACACTATTTAGCCCATTATACTGTCAAACAGTTGTGGAGGCGTGACTTGTCTTTTTAACGAGACGCAGCACAGGTGTCAAAATTTGCACCTAGGTACTGGGCGCAGATTCCTGAGCGTTGTTATTTGCTGTACAGGAGTCTGCGCTCTTGTGTTATCCCTTGGCAATACCCTGTTAGTGCAGGCCGTCTCATGACCTCATTTCATGTTGGCCGGTGCGGTTAACGATGGCCATAAATCCCAGACCCACAGTGGCTTTTCCTAAAGTCACACTGCGGTGCTGGGATTCGTGGCCTTGTGCAGTAAATATGATCGCCGCTCACACATGTCCTTACACCTGCTTCAGACTGGGCGGCCTCAGCTGATCCCTTATCGCATGCCGCGGCCATGAGGCCGCACAGTCAGAAGAAGGCGGAAGGAGGGGAGTGAAAACAGGGGAACATATGCACTGCTCGTGCCCATCAATCACACCCTCGCAGTCAAAATATATGAGACAACGGGGGGCGTTGTGTCGGGCAGGGGGGACGCACAGGCACAGCCAGCCAACCAATGATGTCAGGAGACGGGCAGCGCTAACAATGGGGGTGCTGCGTGTCATTACAAAGGAAAGTCACACCTCAGGGACATTGTAATGGTCTCTAATGAGACACATTTTGTACGTGTTGAGTTCCACGTGGGCAAGGAGAAAAAGTCAGCCACCTCGTACAAATGCAGCAGTACTGCTGTACAAGGTGGCTGATATACATAGAAACACCTGTGGGTGGGGGGCAGGCTCCCTTCAATTTCAGTTCATGTGCCTGCGTGGCGTTTGCAGGTCACGTTGCAAGCTACACAGCAGGGGAACAGCTGGCGTTGCTGAACCCCACTAACACATTGGCTGGTGTTTTTCTCTGTGCAGCTAGCATGTCCGGGCAGAAACTGGCGTTGTTTGAGCCCAGGGTCAGCAGGAGGAGGAGAGGAGCAAAGTGTAGGCCGAAGCCTGCACTGGTGGCAGCTTTTGGTCGGTTGTGCCAGCGTGGCTTGTGCTGGACACGTTGCCGACTACACAGCAGGGGAACAGCTGGCGGTGCTGAACCCCACTAACACATTGGCTGGTGTTTTTCTCTGTGCAGCTAGCATTTCCGGGCAAAAACTAGCGGTGTTTGAGCCCAGGGTCAGCAGGAGGAGTAGAGGAGCAGAGTGTAGGCCGAAGCCTAGTTGAACCAATTTCAAAGGTTACCTTTAACCCCCCCCTCAGGTGTTGCAAGGTACAAGAGCCACACCTTGTGCAGCATTAATGCTGCACAAGTAAAAGGTTGCTCTATTTGTTTTGCTCCTTGCACACGCTGACTAAAACACGTACACTATTTAGCCCATTATACTGTCAAACAGTTGTGGAGGCGTGACTTGTCTTTTTAACGAGACGGAGCACAGGTGTCAAAATTTGCACCTAGGTACTGGGCGCAGATTCCTGAGCGTTCTTATTTGCTGTACAGGAGTCTGCGCTATTGTGATCCCTTGGCCATGCGCTGTGAGCGCTTCCTGTCTTCTGACCTCATTTCATGTCGGCCGTTGCGGTTAGCGATGGACATGAATCCCAGACCCACAGTGTGTTTTTAAAAAATCACACTGCGGTGCTGGGATTCGTGCCCTGGTGCACTAAATATGTTTGCCGCTCACACATGTCCTTACACCTGCTTCAGACTGGGCGGCCTCATCTGATCCCTTATCGCCTGCCGCGGCCATGAGGACACCCAGTCTGAAGAAGGCGGAAGGAGATGAGTGAACACAGGCAAACATATGCACTGCACATGCCCATCAATCACACCCTCGCTGTCCAAAAAAATAAGACACCGAGGGCCGTTGTTTCGAGCAGGGGAGATGCACAGGCGCAGCCAGCTAACCAATGATGTCAAAAGACGGGCAGCGCTAACAAGGGTGGTGCTGCGTGTCATTACAAAGGAAAGTCACACCTCAGGGACATTGTAATGGTCTCTAATGAGACACATTTTGTACGTGTTGAGTTCCACGTGGGCAAGGAGAAACAGTCAGCCACCTCGTACAAATGCAGCAGTACTGCTGTACAAGGTGGCTGATATACATAGAAACACCTGTGGGTGGGGGGCAGGCTCCCTTCAATTTCAGTTCATGTGCCTGCGTGGCGTTTGCAGGTCACGTTGCAAGCTACACAGCAGGGGAACAGCTGGCGTTGCTGAACCCCACTGACACATTGACTGGTGTTTTTCTCTGTGCAGATTGCATGTCCGGGCAAAAACTAGCGGTGTTAGAGCCCAGGGTCAGCAGGAGGAGGAGGAGAGGAGCAAAGTGTAGGCCGAAGCCTGCACTGGTGGCAGCTTTTGGTCGGTTGTGCCAGCGTGGCTTGTGCTGGACACGATGCCGGCTACACAGCGGGGGAACAGCAGGCGGTGCTGAACCCCACTAACACATTGGCTGGTGTTTTTCTCTGTGCAGCTAGCATGTCCGGGCAGAAACTGGCGTTGTTTGAGCCCAGGGTCAGCAGGAGGAGGAGAGGAGCAAAGTGTAGGCCGAAGCCTGCACTGGTGGCAGCTTTTGGTCGGTTGTGCCAGCGTGGCTTGTGCTGGACACGTTGCCGACTACACAGCAGGGGAACAGCTGGCGGTGCTGAACCCCACTAACACATTGGCTGGTGTTTTTCTCTGTGCAGCTAGCATTTCCGGGCAAAAACTAGCGGTGTTTGAGCCCAGGGTCAGCAGGAGGAGTAGAGAAGCAGAGTGTAGGCCGAAGCCTAGTTGAACCAATTTCAAAGGTTACCTTTAACCCCCCCCTCAGGTGTTGCAAGGTACAAGAGCCACACCTTGTGCAGCATTAATGCTGCACAAGTAAAAGGTTGCTCTATTTGTTTTGCTCCTTGCACACGCTGACTAAAACACGTACACTATTTAGCCCATTATACTGTCAAACAGTTGTGGAGGCGTGACTTGTCTTTTTAACGAGACGCAGCACAGGTGTAAAAATTTGCACCTAGGTACTGGGCGCAGATTCCTGAGCGTTGTTATTTGCTGTACAGGAGTCTGCGCTATTGTGATCCCTTGGCCATGCGCTGTGAGCGCTTCCTGTCTTCTGACCTCATTTCATGTCGGCCGTTGCGGTTAGCGATGGACATGAATCCCAGACCCACAGTGTGTTTTCAAAAAATCACACTGCGTGGCTGGGATTCGTGGCCTTGTGCAGTAAATAGGTTGGCCGCTTACACATGTCCTTACACCTGCTCCAGACTGGGCGGCCTCAGCTGATCCCTTATCGCCTACCACGGCCAGGAGGCCGCACAGTCTGAAGAAGGCGGAAGGAGATGAGTTAAGACAGGCGAACATATGCACTGCTCGTGCCCATAAACCACACCCTCGCTGACAAAATAAATATGACAACGAGGGGCGTTGTTTCTAGCAGGGCGGATGCACAGGCGCAGCCAGCTAACCATGATGACAAAAGACGGGAAACGCTACCAAGGGGGGTGCTGCGTATCATTACAAAGGAAAGTCACACCTCAGGGACAGTGGAATGGTCTCAATGAGACACATTTTGTACGTGTTGAGTTCCACGTGGGCAAGGAGAAAAAGTCAGCCACCTTGTACAAATGCAGCAGTACTGCTGTACTAGGTGGCTGTTATACATAGAAACACCTGGGGGGGTGGGGCCAGGTTCCCTTTTAATTTCAGTTCCTGTGCCTGCATGGCGTTTGCAGGTCACGTTGCCGGCTACACAGCAGGGGAACAGCTGGCGTTGCTGAACCCCACTAACACATTGGCTGGTGTTTTTCTCTGTGCAGCTAGCACTTCCGGGCAAAAACTAGCGGTGTTTGAGCCCAGGGTCAGCAGGAGGAGGAGAGGAGCAGAGTGTAGGCCGAAGCCTGCACTGGTGGCAGCTTTTGTTCTGTTGTGCCAGCGTGGCTTGTGCTGGACACGTTGCCGACTACACAGCAGGGGAACAGCTGGCGGTGCTGAACCCCACTGACACATCACCTAGTGTTTTTTTCTGTGTAGACAACACTTCCAGGTGGCAACTGACAGTGTTGAAACCCAGGGAATCAAAGAGGAGCAGAGTGTAGGCCGAAGCCTGCAGTGGAGCAAGTTGAAAGGGAACCTTTAACCCCCCCCCCCAGGCATTTGTTGCTGAAAGAGCCATCTTGTACAGCAGTAATACTGCACATGGAAAATGGTGGCTCCGAAAATTATGCTCCTTGCAAACGCTGAAGTACACACTCATATAATGTGTCCCCTCACACCGTCAAACCATCCCGGAAGTGGGACTTTCCTTTGTAATGTGACACAGCACAGCCGTCATTCCAACCCCCTTGGTGCCGGGCACCACCTCCTCAACGTTGTTTGGTTCTGTCACGGAGCCCGCACTGTAATGTTATCCCTTGGCCATGCACAGTTAGCGGTGCCCGTCTTCTGACATCATGTAGGTGTCAGGCTGGCAGTGCCTGTGCGTCCAAGCTGCCCGAGATCCAACCTTGCAGTGTCATCTAATGTAGTCCCACTGCGGGCCAGGGATCCATGGGCATGCGCAGTGCATATCATCGCCTCTCACTCACCTCCTTCCTGCTTCTTCAGACTGTGCGGCGTCACGGCCGTGGCATGCTATTAGGGATCAGCTGACGCCGCCTAGTCTGAAGAAGCGTGAAGAAGGGGAGTGAGAGGCTAGTATATGCACTGCGCATGGCCATGGATACCAGGCCCACTGTGGGATCACATTAGACGACACTGCGAGGTGTGATTTCGGGCAGCGTGGACGCACAGGCGCAGCCAGGACGACAACAAATGATGTCAGAGGACGGGCAGCGCAAACTGTGCATGGCCAAGGGATAACATAACAGCGCAGGGTCCATGACGGAATCAAACAACGCTAAGGAGGCAGCGCACGGTGCCAAGGGGGTAGCAATGACGGCTGTGCTGTGTCACATTACAAAGGAAAGTCCCACCTCCGGGACGGTTGGACGGTGTGAGGGGACACATTACATGAGTGTGTAGTTCAGCGTTTGCAAGGAGCATAATTTCAAGAGCGACCTTTCCCTTGTGCAGTATTAGTGCTGCACATGGTGGCTCTTTCAGTAACAAACGCCTAGGGGGGGGGGGGGGACAGGTCCCCTTACATTTTAGTTGTGCCAGCGTGGCGGTCGCATGACACGTTGCCGGATACACAGCTGGGGATCAGCTGACGTTACTGAACCCCAATAACAGAGGAGCGACTGTTGACTGTGCACACAGCACTTCCAGGCACCAACTGGCGGTGTTAGAGCCCAGGGACAGCAGGAGGAGCAGATTGGAGGTATTGCCGCACACACAGCTGGGGATCAGCTGACGTTACTGAACCCCAATAACAGAGGAGCGACTGTTGACTGTGCACACAGCACTTCCAGGCACCAACTGGCGGTGTTAGAGCCCAGGGACAGCAGGAGGAGCAGAGGAACAGAGTGTAGGCCGAAGCCTGATTGGAGCAAGTTGAAAGGAAACCTTTAACCCCCCCCCCCAAGACGTTTGTAGCTGAAAGAGCCATGTTGTGCAGCACTAAGGATGCAAAAGGAAAAGGTTGCTCTTTTAATTATGCTCCTTGCAAACACCGAAGTAAACACTAAAAATGTGTCCCTTTATACCGTTAAACCGTTCCGGAGGTGCGAATTTCCTTCGTAATGGGACACAGCACAGCTGTCATTCCTATCCCCTTGATGCCGTGCGCTGCCTCCTCAGCGTTGTTTTAAGCTGCCACGGAGCCTGCGCTGTTCTGTTAGCCCTTGGCCATGCCCAATTAGCGCTGCCTGTCTTCTGACATAATTTGGTGTCAGGCTGTCAGTGCCTGTGCGTCCACGCTGCTCCAGATCCCACCTCGCAGTCTCATCTAACGTAATCCCACTGCGGGCCTTGGAACCATGGGCATGCACAGTGCATAACCTCGACTCTCACTCCCCTCCTTCCCTCTTCTTCAGACTGTGCGGTGTCACGGCCGTGGCATGCTAGGGATCAGCTGACGGCGCACAGTCTAAAGAAGGCGGAGGGAAATGAGCGAGAGCCCGAGGGGAAGATATGCACTGCGCATGCCCATGGATCCCAGGCCCGCAGTGTGACTCAATCAGAAGACACTGCGAGGCGGGATCTCGGGCAGCGCGGCCGCACAGGCGCAGCCAGCCTGACACCAAATTATGTCAGAAGACAGGCAGCGCAAATAGGGCATGCCCAAGGGATAACAGAACAGCGCAGGCTCCGTGACAGCTTAAAACAACGCTGAGGAGGCAGCGCATGGCACCAAGGGGGTAGGAATGACGGCTGTGCTGCGTCACATTACGAAGGAAAGTCCCAGCTCCGGGACGGTATAACGGTATCAGTGAACACATTTTATAAGTGTTAAGTTCTGCGTGTGCAAAGAGCTAAAAAAAAAGAGCTACCTTTTCCTTGTGCAGCATTACTGCTGCACAAGATGGCTCTTTCAGTAACAAACGACGGGGGGGGGGGGGGGGACAGGTTCCCTTACATTTAGGTTGTTGTGCCAGCGTGGCGGTCGCAGGACACATTGCCGGCTACACAGCTGGGGATCAGCTGACGTTACTGAAACCCAATAACACTGGGTCGTATGTTTTTACTGTGCAGCCTGCACTTCTGAGCCGCAACTGGCGGTGTTGGAGCCCAGGAATAGCAGTTCAGGTGGTAGAAAGATGAACACAGCAGGAGACCTGGATGACACCCAATTACTTAATCAGGCAGAGGAGTGGCAAATTCCTGCGAGATCCAGGCCTGGTTCATTTTCAGGAAAGTAAGCCGGTCAACGTTATCGGAGGATAGTCGCATGCGACGGTCTGTTAGTACACCACCTGCGGCACTAAAGACACGTTCCGATAAGACACTAGCCGCAGGGCAAGCCAGCACCTCCAATGCATACTGGCTTAGCTCTGGCCATGTATCCAGCTTAGAGACCCAAAACTTGAACGGGGAAGAGCCGTCTGGGAGTACAGTAAGAGGGCAAGCCATGTAGTCTGTCACCATCTGACGGAACCGTTGCCTCCTGCTGACTGGAGCCGCCGGTGATGGTGTAGACATTTGGGGCGGGCACACAAAAGTGTGCCAGAGTTGTGCCATACTGGGCTTGCCTTGGGCAGAGGCACTGCTTCTGCTCCCTCTTTGGGCAGAGCCTCCCCCACTGCCTCGACGCACTGAGCTGCTTTGTAAAGCACTAGCAGCACTCCTCTCAGTTGGACAGGAGAAGATGATGGAATTCACCAGTGTGTCGTGGTACTCCCGCAATTTACGCTCCCGGGTCAACGCAGGGATGAGGTTTTGGACGTTGTCCCGGTAGCGAGGATCGAGGAGGGTGAACACCCAATAATCAGGCATGTTGAGAATGTGGTCGATGCGGCGGTCGTTTCTCAGGCACTGCAGCATGAAATCCACCATGTGCTGCAGAGTGCCAACCGGCCCAGAAACGCTGTCCCCTGCTTGAGACATGATCTCTGCCCGCTCGTCATCACCCCACCCTCGCTGTACACACTGACCACTGGACAATTGTGTCGCTCCCTCCTCTGGACGGAGCTCTTCCTCCTCCATTGACTCCTCCTCATCCTCCTCACAAATTGGCCCCTGCGTACCCCTTTGTGAGGAACCACGTGGCGCTGACTCTCCAGAAGCTGATGGAAAAGGTGACTCCTCATCCTCCACCTCTTCCACCACATCATCCCTTAACCCTTGCAAAGTTTGCTGAAGCAGGCAGATAAGGGGGACAGTCATGCTGACTAGTGCATCATCTGCACTTGCCATCCGCGTGGAATAATCAAAAGGACGCAAAACCTGGCAGACGTCCTTCATAGTGGCCCACTCTGTGGTTGTGAAGTCTGATCGGCGCTGACTGCGACTTCTTTGCGCCTGATGCAGCTGGTACTCCATAACTGCTTGCTGCTGCTCACACAACCGCTCCAACATATGTAACGTGGAATTCCACCGGGTAGGTAGGTCACATATGATGCGGTGTTCCGGAAGGCGGAATCGGCGCTGCAGAGCAGCAATGCGGGATCTGGCCAAGCTGGAACGCCGCAAGTGAGCACACTCTAGGCGGACCTTGTGCAGCAGGGCATCAAGATCCGGATAGTCCCTCAGAAAACTCTGCACAACCAAATTGAGCACATGTGCCAGACATGGGATGTGAGTGAGGTTGCCAAGGGCCAAAGCTGCCACCAGATTTCGGCCATTGTCACACACTACCATGCCTGGCTGGAGATTCGCTGGCAGTAACCACACATCGCTCTCCTGCTTTATGGCATTCCAGAGCTCCTGCGCTGTGTGGCTTCGATGCCCCAATGAAACTAGTTTCAAGACGGCCTGCTGACGTTTGGCCACGGCTGTGCTCATGTCGGTCATAGGTAAACGTTCACGGGTCCATGTGGGGGTGGACTGTGACGGATCCTGCAGAGAGGAATCAGAGGAACTGGTGTAAGAGGAGGAGTCGATGCGTACAGACTGGATTCCTGCAATCCTTGGAGTGGGCAGGACACGTCCTGCGCCACTCGCACGATCTGTACCTGGCTCAACAACATTAACCCAATGGGCAGTGAGGGAAACATATCGCCCCTGTCCATGCTGACTGGTCCACGCATCGGTGGTGAGGTGGACCTTGCTACTGACGGCGTTCAGTAGCGCATGTTTTATGTTTGCCTCAACATGCCTGTGCAGGGCAGGGACAGCCTGCCTGCTGAAGTAAAAGCGGCTGGGCACCTTGTACTGTGGGACTGCCAATGCCATCAAGTCACGGAAGCTGTCAGTCTCCACCAGCCTGAACGAGAGCATTTCCAGGGACAACAGTTTGGCAATGCCTGCATTCAGAGCCTGTGCTCGGGGGTGGTTGGCCGAGAATGCCCGCCTTTTCTCCCATGCCTGTACTACCGATGGCTGTAGAGTAGACTGGGAGTGTGAGGATGACTGGGAAGGTGGTGCTGTGGGTGGAATTACACAAGGTCTCTGGGAGGAAGCCAAACCAGCTGTGCGTGAGCTGGAGGAAGAGGCAACACGAGCTGAAGAGGTGGTAGCTGCCGCTGTTGGTTGGCCTACATCTTCAGTGTGTTTCTGTAACTCCACCGCGTGCCTGGTCCGCACATGTTTCCACATATTTGTGGTATTGAGGTTGCTGACATTTTTCCCTCTTTTTACTTTATGATGACACAGCTTGCATTTGACAAAACAAATGTCATCTGCAACTGTGTCAAAAAAGGACCAGGCACTGCAAGTCTTGGGAGCGCCCTTTTTGGCTTTGGAAAGAGACAGGCTCCTAACGGGTGCCAAAGTGGAGGCTACAGGCTCCGCAGTCTTCCCCCTCCCTCTCCCTCTTTGGCCCGTAAGAGGAAGCTCTTCCTCTGAGCTGCTCCCACCACCTTCCTGTTCCTCACGCCACGATGGGTCAAGGACCTCATCATCTCCACTACCCTCTGCCACCAACTGCTCCTCCTGGGTAGTCTCAGCAGCACAGTACGCACGAGAAAGCGGCACCTGAGTTTCATCATCAGATGCGTACTGCGCTGTGGTCACCGGAGGCACTGGCCCACCTGCCTCTTCAGAGTCAGAGAGATAAAGCTTTTGGGCATCACTGCACACTGCCTCTTCTTCCATTTCTCCAATGCTGCTTGGCTGGCCCCCTGTTTCCAAGCCAAGAGATTCAGAGAACAGAAGTAGAGACGGCTCCTGTCCTGGGCTCTCTGACTGCCTGGCCAATTTGGCAGGTGGTGAAGAGACAGATGGCTGCTCTCCAGTGCTCTGTGCCTGAGAGGATGTGGCACTAACTGAAGTCGATGCCGAGGCGTTAGCTGCCATCCACCCGACAACGGCTTCAATTTGGTCTTCACGCAGCAGCGGTGCACGGCGCTCTCCGACAAAGCTGCGCATGAAGGACTGTTCCCTGCTGAAACTGAGTGACGACGAGTCACCGGCGCCCGCAGCAGGCACAGAATCACCACGTCCTCTCCCTGCTCCTCTCCCTGCTCCGCGCCCACGCCCACGTGCCTTACTCCCTGCCCTCTTCATCTTGGTTGACAGATAAAGATAAGCAGAAAAGTACTAAGGCCTTAGTGTGCTTATTCCTGTAATGCTCCTCCTAACAGGTGTAAGAAACACTAATGTTGTAAATTGTGGACTAAACTTTATTATTTTTCAAATGTGGCCTACACAAGTGTAAGTTGTGTTTGGTGAACTTAACCTTTTTTTTGGTGCAGATCGGGCTACAGAGCTAGTTTAAATCACACGGAGACCGTGCAGACAGCCGTAAACGGCGCTGCAAGGCCAAGAAACCCTCCTCTAGGTTATCCTATATAGTGTTTTTCCACTATTTAGCTGGATACAAGTGGAAAGACACTAATAGGAATTTTTTTTTTCAAATTTTAAACTGGCTGCACTATTTGAAAAAAAGGAAATTTTTTTTCAAGGTATGAGGCAGTAACGCACCCTGAGCTGAATCCAACCGGCTATGGCTGCACACAGACTACAGGGCGAGCTGGGCTCACACGGAGACCGTGCAGACAGCCGTAAACGGCGCTGCAAGGCCAAAAAACCCTCCTCTAGGTTATCCTATATAGTGTTTTTCCACTATTTAGCTGGATACGAGTGGAAAGACACTAATAGGAATTTTTTTTTTCAAATTTTAAACAGGCTGCACTATTTGAAAAAAAGGAAAATTTTTCTCAAGGTATGAGCCAGTAACGAACCCTGAGCTGAATCCAACCGGCTATGGCTGCACACAGACTACAGGGCGAGCTGGGCTCACACGGAGACCGTGCAGACAGCCGTAAACGGCGCTGCAAGGCCAAAAAACCCTCCTCTAGGTTATCCTATATAGTGTTTTTCCACTATTTAGCTGGATACGAGTGGAAAGACACTAATAGGAATTTTTTTTTTCAAATTTTAAACAGGCTGCACTATTTGAAAAAAAGGAAAATTTTTCTCAAGGTATGAGCCAGTAACGAACCCTGAGCTGAATCCAACCGGCTATGGCTGCACACAGACTACAGGGCGAGCTGGGCTCACACGGAGACCGTGCAGACAGCCGTAAACGGCGCTGCAAGGCCAAAAAACCCTCCTCTAGGTTATCCTATATAGTGTTTTTCCACTATTTAGCTGGATACGAGTGGAAAGACACTAATAGGAATTTTTTTTTTCAAATTTTAAACAGGCTGCACTATTTGAAAAAAAGGAAAATTTTTCTCAAGGTATGAGCCAGTAACGAACCCTGAGCTGAATCCAACCGGCTATGGCTGCACACAGACTACAGGGCGAGCTGGGCTCACACGGAGACCGTGCAGACAGCCGTAAACGGCGCTGCAAGGCCCAAAAACCCCCCTCTAGGTTATCCTATGTAGTGTTTTTCCACAATAGAGCTGGAGACTGGTGGAAAAACACTAATAGGAAATTTGAGAAAAAATGTGCAGCAGGCTGCACTAAGAGCAAAAAAGAACAACTGTGTGAGGCAGTGTGAACCCCCCCTGAGCTGAATACAACCGGGTATATGGCTGCACACAGACTACAGAGTGAGCTGCACACACACACACACACAGAGACCTTGCAGAACGCTGTTAAAACAGCGCTGCAAGGCAAGAGCAAGGTGAACAGTGAAGAACACACAGCGTTTTGCTAAATTAGCCTTTGGAAAGGAAAATAAAGCAATTAGCTAGCTCAACTGGCCCTCAGTTAGAACACAGCGTCCTGTCCCTAACTGAAATCACAGCAGAGTGAGCGCAAAATGGCGGCAGCGCTTTTTTATAGTGCAGAGTGACATCATTTCAGCAGCCAATCCAAGCCTTGCCAGTACTTACATGCCCACCATGCTAAACAGGATGTGCCCACACTTTCATTCATTCCTCATTGGCTGCTGCGTTCAATTTGAATTCTGGGAACTTCCGATTCCGGTATCCGATACGCGGGAAGTATCGGAATTCGGTATCGGAATTCCGATACCGCAAATATCGGCCGATACCCGATACTTGCGGTATCGGAATGCTCAACACTAGCAGTGACGGCACACCGGGAAAAATAGTGTCGGCTGGGATTCGAGTATTGTGATGCTGCCACCACCAAGAGGTCGTGTAAAGACTCAGTTGCCACAAGTCAAAACAGCAATATTTCAAGTTCTAGCAATCTGGCAATGTGGGTGTTTAGCGTTTGGGCCTGTGGGTGGGTGTCTGGATATTTCTACTTTCTAGTAAATGTCTAGGGCAGGGACAACTGACCGCTGAGCTTGGACAACAAAGTGGACATGGTTGCTGACTGTTGAGTGTGTGCAACTGCAGGTTGCATCTTCTTAGCTTGGTTTGGCAGATGCTGCAAATTACAGTTGTTTTATCTGAAGGACATTCAGAAAAAACTGCCATACAGGGGAACAATGCACCCTTTGCCTGTTTTCTAGCTGAGTGGGGGGTGCTCTGTGGAACAGTTGACCGAGTTCTACCTCTAGGCAAACAACTACCTCTTCTTGCCTGTTTTCTTGCTAAGGATCCATCTGTATTTGCACTGCTGTGCTCGATAGGCGTTCCACCGTGCCAGGTTGGATCAGTGGCATCATCATCATCCACATCGTCTTCCAATTCCTCAATCTGATCCTCCTTCTGAGCTATGATTTTAGACTGACCTGATGGCAGCTGTGCCTCATTATCATCCTCCACCTCTTCAGACATCAATTGACCTTTACCAATGTGGCTTTCTCCTGGCCGTGGGTGCTCAAGTGTTTGGGCATCACTACACTCCACCTCCTCATAATCCTCTTTAATGGTGCACAATGAGAGGCCTGACAAATTACAAGGGAACGTAAACAGTTGCTCAGAGTTGCCAGCATTGGGGTCATATGTCTCATGGGACTCTAAATAGTGGGAGGAAGTAGGACCAGTTTGAGGATTCAGAAGCCCAACCTCTTGGCTACTGAGACTGGACCATGTGGAAGACTTCGTTTTGCTGCTTGTCAACACACTGGAACCTTTGTCTGCCATTCAACCCACAATATCCTTGCACTTGTTTGGGTTTGTTAGTGGTGTAGCACGCTGACCAATTTTTGACAGAAACCTAAAATGAGATACACTCACCTTCGCATCTGTCACATGGCCTTGTCAGGCACCACCACATCCACGTACTTTAACGTCATGCTTTCTCATGTTGAATGTGTTATGCTTATGAAACCAAAAAATACAGGCTTTATTTTTCACAAGTACCCTTACAAAGGTCTTATGTACAAATTCACTGTATTTAGCAACGTGTGGCTAATTTTTTTTATTTATCGCCTCGCAGACGATTATTGCCCCTGCTAAATTGTCACGTAAGATTATCTGTACCTGGATTGCGCCAGTCACACAACTTCTAGATAAAGACACGCTATTTTTAAAACAATAGAAAATTATGATGTTTTTCAATCGTCTGGCTGACACACTCCAAATTCAGAGTAATGAAGATTATTGCCCCTGTTAAATTGTCACGTACGATGATGTCTACTGTTATGATCTGGTGGCCTTGGAGCAGCATGAGACGTACTCTGGAGAAGGTGGTCCCTGTACTGACCGCAAACCCTGAACCTAGCAGAGCAACTAGAAGTAGCCATGGGGGGTACCTAACACTCCCTAGACCCCTCGGCACAGCCTAAGATCTAACTACCCCTAAAGACAGAAACAGGAAACCTATCTTGCCTCAGAGAAAATCCCCAAAGGATAGATAGCCCCCCACAAATATTGACTGTGAGAGGAGAGGGAAATAACATACGCAGATATGAAATCAGATTTTAGCATAGGAGGCCATACTAGCTAAAAAGAAAGAATAGAACAGAGTACTATGCGGTCAGTATAGAAACACTAGAAAATATCCACTGCAGAAAATACGGATCACCACATCTGACTAAAGACATGGGGGGTTTATCTGCATCTCCAGAGAAATAGCTAGGCTGCAAAAAATCCTTCACAGACCAAGCTGGACAAGACAAAAACATGAAAATGCACAGAACTATAAGGTCCACTGCAGGTGGACAGCAAAAACAAAGCCAGGACTTATCTTTGTAGAAAAACACAGCAAACTGGAGAGACCAGCAGGGAAGTGAATCCTTCAAGAACAATGGACAACTGGCACTGACTAAAGGATCCAGCAAAGCTATATACCCCAGTCAGTTTTGCAATTAGTAGATACACCTGTCCACTCCTGCAGTCCAGGCACAACTGCATTACCCTCTACAACCACCGGAGGGAGCCCAAAAGCTGAATTCACAACAGTACCCCCCCTTGAGGAGGGGTCACCAAACCCTCACCAGAGCCCCCAGGCCGATCAGGATGAGCCCGATGAAAGGCACGAACCAAATCAGCAGCATGGACATCAGAGGCAGAAACCCAAGAATTATCCTCCTGGCCATAACCCTTCCACTTGACAAGGTACTGAAGCTTCCGCCTCAAAAAACGGGAATCCAAAATCTTCTCAACAACATATTCCAACTCCCCATCGACCAATACAGGGGCCGGAGGATCAACAGAGGGAACAACGGGCTCCACATATTTCCGCAACAAAGATCTATGGAAGACATTATGAATAGCAAAAGAGGCCGGAAGCGCTAGGCGAAAGGACACCGGATTAATAATCTCAGAAATCCTATAAGGACCAATAAATCGAGGCTTAAACTTAGGGGAAGAAACCTTCATAGGAACATGACGGGAAGATAACCAAACCAGATCACCAACCCGAATCCGGGAACCAACACACCGACGACGGTTAGCAAAACGCTGAGCCTCCTCCTCAGACAGCACCAAATTGTCCACCACACAAGCCCAAATCTGCTGCAACCTGTCGAGCACAGAATCCACACCAGGAAGGTCAGAAGGCTCAACCTGCCCAGAAGAAAAACGAGGATGAAAACCAAAATTACAAAAAAAGGCGAAACCAAAGTAGCCGAACTAGCCCGATTATTAAGGGCAAACTCAGCCAATGGCAAAAAAGCCACCCAATCATCCTGATCAGCAGACACAAAGCATCTCAAATAGGTCTCCAAGGTCTGATTAGTTCGCTCAGTTTGGCCATTTGTCTGAGGATGAAATGCAGAGGAAAAAGACAAATCAATGCCCAGTTTGGCACAAAAGGCCCGCCAAAACCTAGAAACAAACTGGGAACCTCTATTCTCCGGAATACCATGCAAACGTACCACATGCTGAAAAAACAACGGAACCAGATCAGAAGAAGAAGGCAATTTAGGCAAAGTCACCAAATGAACCATCTTAGAAAATCGGTCACAGACAACCCAGATAACCGACATTCTTTGGGAAACAGGAAGATCGGAAATAAAATCCATAGAAATATGCGTCCAAGGTCTCTCAGGGACCGGCAATGGCAAAAGCAACCCACTAGCGCGGGAACAGCAAGGCTTAGCCCGCGCACAAATCCCACAGGACTGCACAAAAGAACGCACATCCCGTGACAAAGAAGGCCACCAAAAGGACCTACCAACCAAATCTCTGGTACCAAAAATCCCAGGATGGCCAGCCAACACATAACAATGAACCTCAGAAATGACTTTACTAGTCCATCTATCAGGAACAAACAGTTTCCCCACAGGACAGCGGTCAGGCTTATCAGCCTGAAATTCCTGAAGAACCCGTCGCAAATCAGGGGAGATGGCAGAAAGAATCACCCCTTCCTTCAAAATGCCGACCGGCTCAAGAACCCCAGGGGAATCAGGAAAAAAACTCCTAGAGAGGGCATCCGCCTCAACATTCTTAGTACCAGGAATGTACGAGATCACAAAATCAAAACGAGAGAAAAACAGGGACCATCGAGCCTTTCTAGGATTCAGCCGTTTGGCAGACTCGAGGTAAATCAGATTCTTATGATCGGTCAGGACCACAATACGGTGCTTGGCCCCCTCAAGCCAATGTCGCCACTCCTCAAATGCCCACTTCATAGCCAACAACTCCCGATTGCCGACATCATAATTGCATTCCGCAGGCGAAAACTTCCGAGAAAAGAAGGCACACGGTTTCATCAAGGAACCATCAGAATTCCTCTGAGACAAAACGGCCCCTGCCCCAATCTCAGACGCGTCAACCTCAACCTGAAATGGAAGAGAAACATCTGGCTGACGCAACACAGGGGCAGAAGTAAATCGGCGTTTAAGCTTCTGAAAGGCAGAAACAGCCGCGGAGGACCAATTCGTCACATCAGCGCCTTTCTTGGTCAAATCGGTTAGAGGTTTAACCACACTGGAGAAGTTGGCAATGAAACGACGATAAAAATTAGCAAAGCCCAAGAATTTCTAAAGGCTCTTCACAGATGTGGGCTGAATCCAATCATGAATGGCCTAAACCTTAACCGGATCCACTTCTATAGATGAGGGAGAAAAAATGAAACCCAAAAAAGAAACCTTCTGCACTCCAAAGAGGCACTTTGACCCCTTCACAAACAAAGCATTATTACGGAGGATCTGAAATACCATCCTGACCTGTTTCACATGAGACTCCCAATCATTGGAAAAAATCAAAATATCATCCAAATATACAACCATGAATTTATCAAGATAACTCCGAAAGATATCATGCATGAAGGACTGGAACACAGATGGGGCATTAGAGAGTCCGAATGGCATCACAAGGTATTCAAAATGGCCTTCGGGCGTATTAAATGCAGTTTTCCATTCGTCACCCTGCTTGATACAAATAAGATTATATGCCCCTCGAAGGTCAATCTTAGTAAACTAGCTAGACCCCTTAATCCTAGCAAACAAATCAGTAAGCAAAGGCAAGGGGTATTGAAATTTAACCGTGATCTTATTCAAGAGGCGATAATCAATACAGGGTCTCAAGGAGCCATCCTTCTTGGCAACAAAAAAGAACCCCGCTCCCAACGGTGAAGAAGATGGCCGAATATGCCCTTTCTCCAAAGATTCCTTAATATAGCTCCGCATGGCGGTATGTTCAGGCACAGACAGGTTGAAAAGTCGGCCCTTAGGGAACTTACAACCTGGAATCAAATCAATAGCACAATCAGTCCCTATGCGGTGGAAAGGAACTGGATTTGGGCTCATCGAATACATCCTGGAAGTCAGACAAAAACTCAGGATTTTCAGAAGAGGGGGAAGAGGAGATTGACATCAAAGGAACCTGATCATGAACCCCCTGACAACCCCAACTAGTCACAGACATGGATTTCCAATCTAACACCGGATTATGTAGCTGCAACCATGGAAAACCCAGCACAATATCATCATGCAAATTATGCAACACCAGAAAACGACAATCTTCCTGATGGGCTGGTGCCATGCGCATGGTCAGCTGTGTCCAAAACTGAGGTTTATTTTTAGCCAACAGTGTAGTATCAATGCCCCTCAAAGGAATAGGGTTCTGCAAAGGCTGCAAGGGAAAACCACAACGTCTGGCAAATTCTAAGGGTACCGTCACACAGTGGCATTTTGATCGCTACGACGGCACGATCCGTGACGCTCCAGCATCGTAACAATATCGCTCCAGCGTCGTAGACTGCTGTCACACTTTGCAATGTACGACGCTGGAGCGATAATTTCATGACGTATGTGCGATGTAGAAGCCGTTAGTTACTATGCGCACATCGTATACAATATCGTGCACACCTTTGTTACACCATGCGATCATGCCGCCACAGCGGGACACTAGACGACGAAAGAAAGTTTCAAACGATCTGCTACGACGTACGATTCTCAGCGGGGTCCCTGATCGCAGGAGCGTGTCAGACACTGCGAGATCGTAACTATATCGCTGGAACGTCACGAATCGTGCCGTCGTAGCGATCAAAATGCCACTGTGTGACGGTACCCTAAGTCCATTAAGTTCAGAGCGGCGCCTGAATCCACAAATGTCATGACAGAAAATGATGATAATGAGCAGATCAAGGTCACAGATAACAGAAATTTAGGTTGTATAGTACTGATGGCAACAGAACTAGCGATTCTCTTAGTACGCTTAGGGCATTCAAAAATAACATGAGCAGAATCGCCGCAGTAAAAACACAACCTATTCTGACGCCTGAATGTTTGACGTTCAGCTCTAGACAAAATCCTATCACACTGCATAGGCTCAGGGCTCCGCTCCAAGGACAACGCCACTGTGTGCATAATTCTGCGCTCGCGCAAGCGCCGATCAATTTGAATGGCCAGAGACATAGAATCACTCAGACCAGCAGGCGTGGGGAACGCCACTATAACACCTTTATTGGATTCAGAAAGACCCTTTTTGAAAATGGCCACCAAGGCATCCTCATTCCATTTAGTCAGTACAGACCATTTTCTAAATTTCTGGCAATACAATTCTGCAGCTTCTTGACCTTGACAGAAGGCTAACAAGATTTTCTCAGCCTGATCCACAGAATTAGGCTCATCATACAACAACCCCAATTCCTGAAAGAACGAATCAACATTAAGCAAAGCAGGATTGCCAGATTCCAGGGAAAATGCCCAATCCTGTGGGTCACCACGCAGCAGAGATATGATGATTTTAACCTGCTGAATAGGATCACCAGAAGACCGGGGTCTTAATGCAAAAAACAGTTTACAGTTATTTTTGAAACTCAAAAATTTGGATCTGTCACCAAAGAATAAATCAGGAGTGGGAATCTTAGGTTCTAAGGCAGGAGTCTGAACAATGAAATCTGAAATACCCTGTACCCTAGCAGCAAGCTGATCCACCCGAGAAACTAACTCCTGAACATTCATGTTAATACTAGACTCCGTAGCCACCCAGAGGTAAAGAGGGAGGAACAGACCAAACAGGTTAAGGAAAAAAAATGGCTCAAAATCTTTCCACCCTTCTTCTGAGATGCAATTAACTCATTGTTGGCCAGTTGTACTGTTATGATCTGGTGGCCTTGGAGCAGCATGAGACGTACTCTGGAGAAGGTGGTCCCTGTACTGACCGCAAACCCTGAACGTAGCAGAGCAACTAGAAGTAGCCGTGAGGGGTACCTAACACTCCCTAGACCCCTCGGCACAGCCTAAGATCTAACTACCCCTAAAGACAGAAACAGGAAACCTATCTTGCCTCAGAGAAAATCCCCAAAGGATAGATAGCCCCCCACAAATATTGACTGTGAGAGGAGAGGGAAATAACATACGCAGATATGAAATCAGATTTTAGCATAGGAGGCCATACTAGCTAAAAAGAAAGAATAGAACAGAGTACTATGCAGTCAGTATAGAAACACTAGAAAATACGGATCACCACATCTGACTAAAGACATGGGGGGTTTATCTGCATCTCCAGAGAAATAGCTAGGCTGCAAAAATCCTTCACAGACCAAGCTGGACAAGACAAAAATATGAAAATGCACAGAACTATAAGGTCCACTGCAGGTGGACAGCAAAAACAAAGCCAGGACTTATCTTTGTAGAAAAACACAGCAAACTGGAGAGACCAGCAGGGAAGTGAATCCTTCAAGAACAATGGACAACTGGCACTGACTAAAGGATCCAGCAAAGCTATATACCCCAGTCAGTTTTGCAATTAGTAGATACACCTGTCCACTCCTGCAGTCCAGGCGCAACTGCATTACCCTCTACAACCACCGGAGGGAGCCCAAAAGCTGAATTCACAACAGTCTACCCACATTGCGCCAGTCGCACATCTGCTAGACAAATATTAGGAATTTTAAGTGGAAAATAGCAGAGAGCTGCCGCATGTACTTGCAATGATGAGAACGCCCAGGTGCCTGCCTTTTACCCACCCTCCCTCCTATGCGAATACCTAATTACTCGCTGAGTAACGAATAGTGCCGAATACCATACTATTCGTGTGAGTAACAAATAGTGCAGAATGTATTTGTTCATCACTAGTGGTTATATAAAAATTGTCCATGGCAAAACAAAGCAATACTTAATAACTGAGTCATCTCCTAATACAGTGTGTTGGGGTTGGCGGAACGCACCAAATATATAATTTATTAAATGGAATTGGTGCGTTCGCAACCCGGGATCCACCGTGCAGGAAAGCACCTGCTGCTAAATAATGGCGGCTCTATATGGCGGTATATACCAACTCTGTTAGCTTCACAGAGTAACCGCGAGAGGAAAGCTCTGTGCCCTGTTAGAATTTCACAGAGGCACAGGCCAACTACCCAGATGTGAGCAGTGAGTGGTCATGCATGCATACAAAACTCCTCGCCGGAGATGCCAGCATTCCAGGGGCTTATTTCAGCCGGGTCCCTGAACACACTTAAACACAATCTCCTCGCCGGAGGTGCCAGCATTCTAGGGGCTTATTTCAGTCGGGTCCCTGAACACATTCAAACACATGACCACATTGGCGCAAAGCATATAGCATAAGACGATACTAGCGCATGGCCGTGCGGTCATGCGCAGTTTATGTAGTTGCAGCACAGGAAGCTGCTACTGAAGTTTTTGCCCTTTCAGGACCTTCCAGAAGGACCAATGGAAAGTGCTGCAGTACCTGAGCATGTTTTGCCCTTTCAGGACCTTCCAGAAGGACCAATGAAGTAAGAAGTAAGCAGGCTCCTTGCATCTTCTCGCCCGACCACTTGCACCAGTGACCCCATTCCATCACATCTCCTCCAGTCCCTTTCCCCGGCTGTCACCTCTCACCTAACAAAAATATTCAACCTTTCCCTCACTTCCGGTATTTTTCCCTCCTCATTTAAGCATGCCATCATACATCCATTACTTAAAAAACCATCCCTCGATCAAAACTGTGCCGCTAATTATAGACCTGTCTCTAATCTTCCCTTCATCTCTAAACTCCTCGAACGCCTGGTCCACTCCCGTCTTACCCGCTATCTCTCAGATAACTCTCTTCTCGACCCTCTTCAATCTGGCTTCCGCTCTTTACATTCTACTGAAACTGCCCTCACTAAAGTCTCTAATGACCTACTAACAGCTAAATCTAATGGTCACTACTCCATGCTAATTCTCTTGGATCTCTCTGCAGCATTCGACACTGTGGATCATCAGCTCCTCCTCACTATGCTCCGCTCCATCGTCCTCAAGGACACCGTTCTCTCCTGGTTCTCCTCCTATCTCTCTGACCGATCCTTCACTGTATGTTTTGCTGGTTCCTCCTCCTCTCACCTTCCCCTTACTGTTGGGGTTCCTCAAGGATCAGTCCTAGGCCCCCTACTCTTCTCGTTGTATACTGCCCCTATTGGACAAACAATCAGTAGATTTGGTTTCCAGTACCATCTCTATGCTGACGACACCCAATTATACACTTCTGCTCCTGATATCACACCGACCTTTTTAGAAAACACCAGTGATTGTCTTACCGCTGTCTCTAACATCATGTCCTCCCTCTATCTGAAACTAAACCTGTCAAAAACTGAACTCCTCGTGTTCTCTCCCTCTACTAACCTACCTTTGCCTGACATTGCCATCTCCGTGTGCGGTTCCACCATTACTCCAAAGCAACATGCCCGCTGCCTTGGGGTCATCCTTGATTCTGACCTTTCATTCACCCCCTACATCCGATCACTGGCTCGCTCTTCTTACCTGCATCTCAAAAACATTTCTAGAATTCGCCCTTTTCTTACTTTCGACTCTGCAAAAACTCTGACTGTTTCACTTATTCATTCTCGTCTGGACTATTGTAACTCTCTACTAATCGGCCTCCCTCTTGCAAAACTCTCCCCGCTCCAATCTGTCCTGAATGCTGCAGCCAGGATCATATTCCTCACCAACCGTTACACCGATGCCTCTACCCTGTGCCAGTCATTACACTGGTTACCCATCCACTCCAGAATCCAGTACAAAACTACTACCCTCATCCACAAAGCACTCCATGGCTCAGCACCACCCTACATCTCCTCCCTGGTATCAGTCTACCACCCTACCCGTGCCCTCCGCTCCGCTAATGACCTCAGGTTAGCATCCTCAATAATCAGAACCTCCTACTCCCGTCTCCAAGACTTTACACGTGCTGCGCCGATTCTTTGGAATGCACTACCTAGGTTAATACGATTAATCCCCAATCCCCACAGTTTTAAGCGTGCCCTAAAATCTCATTTGTTCAGACTGGCCTACCGCCTCAATGCATTACCCTAACGATCCCTGTGTGGCCTATTTATAATAAAAAAATAAAAAATAAAAAAAAAAAGGTTCCTCGCATCATGTTCTCATACACTTTATGCAGTATTAGCCCTCTGTGTCTGTACTGCTACATACTTAGGCAGTTAACTGGTTCATGCAGCTTTACATGAACACCTGAGCCTTACACTATAGCTGGTCCGAATAACTAAAGCAATTGTTACCATCCACCTCTCGTGTCTCCCCTTTTCCCCATAGTTTGTAAGCTTGCGAGCAGGGCCCTCACTCCTCCTGGTATCTGTTTTGAACTGTATTTCTGTTATGCTATAATGTCTATTGTCTGTACAAGTCCCCTCTATAATTTATAAAGTGCTGCGGAATATGTTGGCGCTATATAAATAAAAATTATTATTATTATTATTATTACTGCAGCACCTGAGCATGTGACCGAACATGTGGCCCTCGACCTCCAATGGGAGACCCTGCCCTGGGCATGCTCAGTGTGTGTAAATAAGGACTGAGTCCCAGAGAGGCCTGCTCGCCGCAGATCAGTGCAGGGTACCATAGGAAAGCCAGAAAAGGCAGTAGTGACCCTATGCACAGAATCAGCCTCAGCGAGACGCTGGGAGTGACGTCTCCGCTGAGCAGACCCCACTGTGGCCGATGCTGGATGGGAGACCGCAGCAGACACGGATCGAGATTCCCCCTGTGCAGCAGAGGAAACTCGACTCCTAACATTACCCCCCCTCCTAGGGCCCCCCCTCCTTGAGCCTCACTACGCTCAAAAGCCGCAATAAGCAGCGGAGCCCGAATGTGCTCCACAGGCTCCCAGGTTCTATTCTCTGGGCCGTGACCCTTCCAGTCCACCAGATAAAATTTCTTGCCACGTACCACCTTGCACCCCACAATAGCATTCACCTCAAACTCATCCGTGGATGAACCCGATGTCCCAGCAGATAACTCAGAAAACCGGGACAAACGAACGGGCTTTAAGAGGGAAACGTGAAAAGTATCGGTGATACCAAGGCGTGGAGGAATAGCCAAACGGTAGACCACAGGGTTGACCTGTTCCAGAACCTTAAACGGGCCAATGTAGCGAGGAGCAAACTTAGTGGACTCAACTCGCAGCCTGATGTTACGGGCGGAGAGCCACACTAAGTCACCAGGAGCAAAGACCGGAGCGGGGCGCCGGTGTGTATCAGCCGAAACCCTCATCCTCTCCTTGGAGGCCCGGATGGCATCCTGTGTGCGGTCCCAGATGTCACGTGCCTCCACCGCCCAGTCTGCCACCCTAGAATCGGTGGATGACACGGGCATGGGCACAGGGACACGCGGATGCTGGCCGTAATTAAGGAGAAAAGGAGTCTGACCAGTGGAATCGGCTACGGCGTTGTTCAAGGCAAATTCCGCCCAAGGTAGCAAAGATGCCCAGTCATCCTGCCTAGCAGAGACGAAATGTCGCAAATATGTCACCAGAGTCTGGTTGGTTCTCTCTACCAACCCATTTGTCTCGGGATGATATCCAGAGGAGAGTTTCAACTCTATGCTGAGTAAACGGCAGAGCTCTCTCCAAAACCGAGACGCGAACTGGGGACCCCGATCGCTGACAATCTTATCAGGAATACCATGTAATCGGAAAATGTGCTTAATGAACAACACCGCCAAGGCCCGTGCAGAAGGTAACCGAGGGAGCGGCACCAAATGCACCATCTTAGAGAAATGGTCGGTGACAACCCAAATAACGGAGCAGCCACGCGACTTGGGTAAGCCCACCACAAAGTCCATCCCGACCATCTCCCAGGGCCTGCCTGCCACCGGTAGAGGGTAAAGCAACCCAGCAGGCCGTTGCCGAGGAGACCGATTCTGGGCGCAAGAAATGCACGCCTGAATATAGTCCCTGACATCTCGGGCCATATGCGGCCACCAGTATGTTCTCGCCAAAAGCTCAGATGTCCTCTTGGTCCCAAAATGCCCACCCACTCTGGAGGAGTGAGCCCAAGAGAGAACCTCCGGTTGCAAGTTAGCTGGCACGAAAGTCTTGCCTGGGGGCACAGACTCTAGCGAAACCGGAGCTACAGTTCTCAGGCTCTCAGAAGGGACAATAAGCCGAGGCTCCTCCTCCTCCTCCTCAGATGACACTACGGAGCGGGAGAGAGCGTCGGCACGAACGTTCTTCTTCCCGGAGAGAAAATGGAGAGTAAAATGGAACTGGGAGAAGAACAGGGACCATCTAGCCTGGCGAGAATTCAGCCGCTGGACCGTCTGTATATACACCAAGTTCTTGTGGTCAGTGAAGACTTGGAAGGGAAAGCGAGCTCCCTCCAAGAGGTGTCTCCACTCTGAAAAAGCCAACTTCATGGCTAGCAACTCCCTGTCCCCGATGGAATAATTCCTCTCCCCTGGTGTGAAGGTCTTGGAGAAGAAGAAGCAAGGATGCTTCCGACCTTGAGCATTCTTTTGGAAAAGGACTGCTCCAGCACCAACGGATGAGGCATCCACCTCCAAGATAAATGGTTTATCTACATCGGGGCGATGTAGGATGGGAGCGCTAGCGAAGTTTGACTTAACTGAGAGAAAGGCCTTGGAGACCTCCTCTGACCACAACTTGGGATTTGCTCCCTTCTTGGTGAGGGCAACCAAGGGAGCTACCAAAGTTGAGAAGTGTGGAATGAACTGGCGATAGTTATTGATGAACCCCATAAAGCGCTGCACCGCTTTAAGAGAATGGGGTTCCTGCCAGTCCATTACAGCCTGTAGCTTGGCAGGATCCATAGCCAAACCCTGGGCAGAGATGATATAACCAAGGAAAGGCAAGGACTCCTGCTCAAACACACACTTCTCTAACTTGGCGTAGAGGGAGTTTGCCCGTAAGAGGTTGAAGACTT
Organism: Ranitomeya imitator; assembly: GCF_032444005.1. NCBI lineage: Eukaryota > Metazoa > Chordata > Amphibia > Anura > Dendrobatidae > Ranitomeya > Ranitomeya imitator. The sequence continues at coordinate 58,883,864 of NC_091282.1, read as the reverse complement.
TGCGAACATCTCTCCGATGGGAGTCAATATCTGGAGAGTAGATGAGAATATCATCCAGATAGACTACGACCGAGGTGGTGAGCATATCTCGGAAGATGTCGTTCACAAAGTCTTGGAAAACGGCTGGGGCATTACAGAGCCCGAAGGGCATCACCAGATATTCATAGTGCCCATCCCTGGTGTTAAAAGCCGTCTTCCATTCATCCCCCTCACGGATGCGAATCAGGTTGTAAGCACCCCACAGATCTAACTTTGTAAATACCCTTGCTCCCCATAGCCTATCAAAAAGCTCAGATATTAGGGGTAATGGGTACTTGTTCTTAACGGTGATGGCGTTAAGACCCCTGTAGTCTATGCATGGACGTAAGTCTCCAGTCTTCTTCTGTACGAAGAAGAACCCAGCCCCTGCCGGTGACACTGACTTCCTAATGAATCCTCTTGCCAGATTCTCTTGGATGTACTGGGACATTGCCTCCGTCTCCGGGAGAGATAACGGATAGACTCGACCCCGGGGAGGCTCAGCACCAGGCAAGAGGTCAATAGGACAGTCATAGGGGCGGTGAGGCGGAAGGGTCTCCGCAGCTCTTTTGGAGAACACGTCTGCATAGGGCCAATAGTGCTTGGGGAGAGAGGAAAGATCTGCGGGTACCTGTGTAGTAGCAACCTGAACGCACTCCCTCTGACATCTACCCTCGCAGGATTTACTCCATCCCAAAATTCTCCCAGAGGACCACTCAATATGAGGAGAATGGTAGCGAAGCCATGGTATCCCCAACAGGACCTCATCAATTCCCTCAGGAATGACTAATAGGGAGATTATCTCCTGATGTGATGGAGACACAGATAGCGTGAAAGGAATGGTTTTGTGGGTAATCTGTGAAGGTAGTGTTGACCCGTTTACCACTCGAACGGTTACTGGCTTGGCGAGCATCACCAAGGGTATTGCATGATGCTGGGCAAAAGCGGAAGACATAAAGTTACCCTCTGCCCCAGAATCCACGCATATCTTGACCATAAGAGTGGATGGGCCTATGGTAATTGTCCCCTTGAAGGACAACTTTGAGGCAAACGTCGCCGTGTCTAGTGTACCTCCTCCAACTGCCACTAGACGCTGACGTTTCCCCGACCGCTGAGGACCCTTGGAGGCAAGATGTCCTGACTGCTGGCAAACATGATGGACCTTATGTGCACGGGTGGACTGAGACTTGGATCCCGCTCGTGTCACCTCTAAGGCCTCATGTGACTTGGACGCCTGGACTGGAGATTCCAAAGGTTTGCCAAAGGTGGGAGCCAGCCGAAACCTCTGCCTACACTGGGCTCGCTCCAACCTTCGCTCGTGAAAACGAAGGTCTATGCGAGTAGATACGGCTATGAGCTCCTCCAGTGTGGCGGGAATCTCCCTAGTGGCCAAAGCGTCCTTCACATGGTCAGCCAGCCCCCTCCAAAATACGGGAATGAGGGTTTTATCTGGCCATTCCAACTCAGACGCTAATGTCCGGAAGTGAACAGTAAAATGGCTGACCATGGTTGAACCCTGAGTCAAAGCCAGCAGTTGGAGCGCTGTATCATGGGTGACTTGAGGTCCTAAAAAGACCTGTTTCAGAGTGTCCAGAAACCTAGGAACACTCCGCACCACATGATCGTTGCGCTCCCACAGCGGCGTAGCCCACTCCAACGCTCTGTCCGACAGGAGAGAGATTATGAATCCCACCTTTGCCCGCTCTGTAGGGAAACGTGCAGCCAGAAGCTCGAGGTGTATACCACATTGGCTCACGAAACCCCTACAGGACTTACTGTCCCCAGAGTATCTCTCAGGCAAAGGAAGGTGAGATAGGGTCGGAACAGAGGTGGCAGTGGGTAAAGCTGCTGCAGCCACGCCAGCAGCCTGAACAGCTATTGCGGTAACATCCACCGCCGAGGTTGCACGCTCAAGAGACGCCAACCGGCCCTCCAGCAGCTGGATGTACCCCTGCAATCGCTGTTCATCCGCCATTACTTAGCCAGATCCTGGCGCTAGTATACTGTTAGGGTTGGCGGAACGCACCAAATATATAATTTATTAAATGGAATTGGTGCGTTCGCAACCCGGGATCCACCGTGCAGGAAAGCACCTGCTGCTAAATAATGGCGGCTCTATATGGCGGTATATACCAACTCTGTTAGCTTCACAGAGTACCCGCGAGAGGAAAGCTCTGTGCCCTGTTAGACTTTCACAGAGGCACAGGCCAACTACCCAGATGTGAGCAGTGAGTGGTCATGCATACAAAACTCCTCGCCGGAGATGCCAGCATTCTAGGGGCTTATTTCAGCCGGGTCCCTGAACACACTTAAACACAATCTCCTCGCCGGAGGTGCCAGCATTCTAGGGGCTTATTTCAGCCGGGTCCCTGAACACATTCAAACACATGACCACATTGGCGCAAAGCATATAGCATAAGACGATACTAGCGCATGGCCGTGCGGTCATGCGCAGTTTATATAGTTGCAGCACAGGAAGCTGCTACTGAAGTTTTTGCCCTTTCAGGACCTTCCAGAAGGACCATTGGAAAGTGCTGCAGTACCTGAGCATGTTTTGCCCTTTCAGGACCTTCCAGAAGGACCATTGGAAAGTGCTGCAGTACCTGAGCATGTTTTGCCCTTTCAGGACCTTCCAGAAGGACCATTGGAAAGTGCTGCAGTACCTGAGCATGTTTTGCCCTTTCAGGACCTTCCAGAAGGACCAATGGAATGTACTGCAGCACCTGAGCATGTGACCGAACATGTGGCCCTCGACCTCCAATGGGAGACCCTGCCCTGGGCATGCTCAGTGTGTGTAAATAAGGACTTAGTCCCAGAGAGGCCTGCTTGCCGCAGATCAGTGCAGGGTACCATAGGAAAGCCAGATAAGGCAGTAGTGACCCTATGCACAGAATCAGCCCCAGCGAGATGCTGGGAGCGACGTCTCCGCTGAGCAGAGCCCACTGTGGCCGATGCTGGATGGGAGACCGCAGCAGACACGGATCGAGATTCCCCCTGTGCAGCAGAGGAAACTCGACTCCTAACACAGTGTTCCCCAACTCCGGTCCTCGAGAGCCACCAACAGGTCATGTTTTCAGGATTTCATTAGTATTGCACAGGTGATAATTGCATCACCTGCACAGGCAAGCATTCAATCACCTGTACAATACTAAGGAAATCCTGAAAACATGACCTGTTGGTGGCTCTTGAGGACCGGAATTGGGGAACACTGTCCTAATATAATGTGGGATGTATAGAATAAGGATTTCTTATTTACAAATAATCCATTTAGCAACTATATATTTGTTGACTATGTATTGGCAAATTGCATCCCCCTCGATCAGTAATGTCATGAGCCGTGTATTCAGGAATTGTCCCGTGTTAACACATACGTGCCATTGTATTCTCGCTCCAGCATGACAGTTTTCCTGGGACGGGATCTGACACTATTTAAACAAACTGTAGCTGGATGTAATGGGCACCAGATGTTTATGAATGAATGGGAGATCAAACTGACTATTTAATTAATCATTGTAAGCTCTCGCAATATCCAGATGTTTGATTTTAGGGGGAAAAAAATGTCTAGTGCGTACACATTCTGGATAACGTTACATGAGGTGTTTCATGGCTGGGAAGAAAGAAATACATTCCTTGATACATTGTTTGACTTTTAGCTGCCCCTTATTATATGAAGCGCTTCCTTTAGGAATACGTCTTTAAGTTCTTGCACTAAAAAAAAACTAATATAAATGTAATAAAAAAAGGGAATATGGGGACATGGTTGGGAATAGAACGATACTAACTATTCCTGCAGCCAGGGATGTCTTTGTTTCACAGATGCTTGGTCCATAGAAGATTTGTGGTGATGTTATGTAACCCTTTCCTGATATGGTGATTTTTACGTTCATGCTCTTTCATTTTCTTTCCTCCTATTCCTCCTATGTCTTTTTTCCCGCCAATATAGTCATTTGAGAGCTTGATTTTTTTACAGGATGAGTTGTAGTTTTGAATGACACCATTCATTTTACCATGCATTGTACTGGAAAACGGAAAAGTAAAAAATTTCAAGTGTGGCAAAATTGCAAAAAAAAAAAAAAAAAGCAATTCCACAATTGTATTTTGGCTTTTGTTTTTACAGCATTCATCATGCAGTAAAAATACAATCTGGAGATGCAATTCTCCATGTCAATACGATTAAGGCAATATTAAATTTTAAAAAAAATATTTCAATGGTGGAAAAAAAATCAGAAATTCTACAAAAAATGCTTGTTTTGCAATTTTCATTTTTTCAATCAATGGAGCCGTGTTAAGCCTTAATTTCTGCAGGGAAAGCTGACATTTTCATTGATAACATTTTGGGGTGGATATGACATTCTGATATTGCATCTTACTGTATTATTTTAGCAGAATTGCAGAGAATGTAAAACCACAAATCTGTTTCCATTTTTCTATTCTCTACAACGTTTGCTAATTGGGTTAAATATTTTTATTTTTGGATAGATCAGACTTTTTTGGATGCAGATTTATCACAAATGTCTATTTTTTTTATTTACTTTTTTATTTATTTAACCCTGCTGTACTGTTCGGTCAAAAATGACCGTTTTTGAACTTTGATATTTTTTAAACAATTCATTATGCGGTTCTGAAACTTGTGGTTACTTCTATTTTCCTATTTTCCTAATTTGAGGGGTTCATTCTAAGGGTCCTTTTTTTTTGTTTAGTTTTTGCGCCACATTTTTTTTTACACTTATACTGTTCCCGGACAAAAATGACCGAACAGCATTTTAGCTAATTTCAGCCATTTTTTGAGTAAAGCAAATGAGTTATAATTTCCTTTGAGACTACTTATTGCAGCAACTATTGTTTATGAAGTAAACAGTTGTTTTAGGTGCAGATTTACACATGCAAATCATAAAATTAGCTAAAATGCTATTCGGTCATTTTTGACCGGGAACAGTACAAGTGTAAAAAAAAAAGCAAACCATATTGGCTTTCATTACAGTTCTGTACAAACAAGCCTGAGCTTCCACAAGGTATTCTCAGCAAAAGAGGTTTACATAGTTCCATGTTTTATTTCACTCAATACACAACAGTGGTTTCTTATGTTCCAAAAAAAAATAAACAAGTGATACTTATGAGCACAATGCACAATGATGATGCAATAAGCAATCGAGAAGATAGAAAGCCGGACATGATAATGGACTAGGCAGACATGTGTATTATTGTTGTCCTGAATGTAAACAATAGAATTATGTGAAGATTTTCTGAAAAAAAAAGAGATTTTTTTATTTTTTTTATTTTTTTTATCATTTTTACTATTTTTTTTTTCAAAATGTTTGCACGCAATTAAATTTTATACTATAGTTAATTTTAGTTATAGTTAGTTATAGTTAGTTATAGTTGTTGTAGTAGTAGTAGTTGTTTTAGTTAGTTAGTTAGTTAAGCTCAAATTTGTAATTTATGTGCAGAATTCAGTAAGCCCTTGTAACCTTTATAAACACAAAATAAATAAAAAAATTGAGTTTTTTATGTATTTTTTTTTATAATGACCAACCATGCTCACCTACAGTATAATAATGCAACAGGTATTCAAAAAAAATTGTTTAAGTGGCTAAAACAGCATTTTATTAGGTCCGGTCAAAAATGACTGGAGCAGTACAAGTGTATAGTGGAAACGAACAGAACAGCAGGGTTAAAGGGCATGATTCCAACTTGTATATATTTTTTATTTTTTTTATATTCTTAACATTTTAATTTTTTACATTTTTTTGTCCCCTCAGGGGACTTTATGCTTCAATTGGCCACTTGCTTGAACTATACAAAGCAATGCCACATATATAAAACCAAAAACACATGGGCCACCTGCATAGCGAACAAGTCTGTAGAAACCTGTTTACACCACCAAAGAACTTGAAGACACAAAAGCGCACAGAGAGGTCAAAAAATACTCTGTTGTAAAAAAGTCACAGTAAATAAGCAAGTGCTAGTCAAAAAATGAAAAAATACAGGGTATTTAGTTAATACGTTTTTTTGCAAAAAAAGTATGTTAAGCTGCTCCACCAATCGCGAAGGTATACCCTCCAGCAGACCTCTATGGTTGTCATAGCTGGATTTCTATGAGTACTGCCCAGTGGTCAGCGCTCTTAGCAAGTGAGCATTTCTGCTACATACAGGCGATCTGATACTGGAGAATATTGAAGCATGCAAAAAGTAAAAAAAAGTTTTAAAAAATATAAAAAAATATATTATTATTATTTATTATTATAGCGACATTTATTCCATGGCGCATTACATGTGAGGATGGGTATACATGGTAAAAACAAGTACAATAATCTTAACCCCTTTCTACCATTGGACATACTATTCCATCCATGTGGGGTGGGCCTTACTTCCCAAGGACGGAATAGTACGTCCAGCGCGATCGGCCGCGCTCACGCCTATCGCAGCTGACATCCGGCAGAGCAGTCACGGACCGCCCCCGGAACATTAACCCCAGGAACACCGCGATCAAACATGATCGCGGTGTGCCGTCGGTATAGGGAAGCATCGTGCAGGGAGGGGGCTCCCTGCGGGCTTCCCTGAGACCCCCGCAGCAACGCGATGTGATCGCGTTGCTGCAAGAGTCTCTTACCTCTCCTCCCTGCAGCAGGCCCAGATCCAAAATGGCCACGGCTAGAGTTGAGCGACCTTGACCTTTTTAGAGTCGAGCCGGGTTTCGCGAAACCCGACTATCTCAAAAGTCGGGTCGAGTGAAATCGGCCGATTATGACGTAAAGTCGGGATCGACCGAAACACGAAACCCAATGCAAGTCAATGGGGCAGCATAGTCGGCAGTGAGTGGGGGCCAGGAAAACACCTAGAGTGCCCATTTTAATGTCAAAACCATCCATTCTTCTTAATGAAGCTTGTCAAGCGTAATTTACCTTATAATAATTGGAAGGCATTTGAAATTGGGGGTCATTTGGCTAAAGTTGTGTGGGGTAGGGCTGGTTCAAGTAATTAGTGGGCCCAGGAAATCTGGACCACGTCACGGCAGTGGAGCAGGGAGAGGTAAGTATTTCAACTTTGCAAGTGCTGTGATCCTGAGCAAGCAGGGGGGGCCCACTTGTTGGCATTGACACTGGCACAGGGCCCCTCAAAGTACAGCGGTGTGTTTGCACGGCGGGGGCGCCTCCCACCGGCAGCAACACTTTTGCGTACTATGAGAGGCCCTGTGCCAGTGACGTCGCCAACTAGTATTCCTCCCCCCACCTGATGAAGGAACCTGCACTTTCATCTGCACCTTCCTCTTTGTCCCCGTGTAAGGTGGTATGGTATGCGGGAAGAGCAACCTGACTTTCAGCAGGGTCACAATGTTGTTGTGTAGCATGCACGGGGAATGTTGCGTTATGGGTCAATGTACCAGCAGACTCATCTATCACTGGCTGGGCAATGGGCACGATGAAGTGGAAACACAGATATAGGCCCAAAGAATAAAGTGGGCTAAATGCAGTTCAAAATTGGTAACACAGGACTAATCAGGGGGCATTGCAGTGGAGGACAACTGGAATGAGAGGCTGACACAGAGAGTAGGGCCAAATCAGTAAGTAGTCGAAATGCAGTTCAAAATTGGCAACCGTAGTAAACAGGCGGCACAGCTTTGTTCAGTGGAGGAGAACAGCAAGGAGTGGCAGACACCGATAGTAGGCCCCAACCCAACTAGTAGGCCAAATGCAGTCTAACATTAACAACTACTTAACGAGAGCCTGAAAATGGAATTTCAGGACAGGAAACCAGGAGAACAGCAAGGAGTGGCAGACACCGATAGTAGGCCCCAAACCAACTAGTACGCCAAATGCAGTTGTTCCATTTAACCACAATTTAATGAGAGCCTGAAGATAGAAGCTCAGGAAAGGCAACCTGGGGAACACCTTGGAGTGTAACACACCATCTCTCTCCACCCCATACCCATTTTGTAGGCCTAATGCAGTGTACTTTTCTACAACTACTAAACGAGAGTCGGAAGACCGAAGCAATGGCAAGGAAACCTGGGGAACACCTTGGAGTGTAACACACCATCTCTCTACACCCCATACCCAATTTGAAGGCCTAATGCAGTGTAGTTTCCAAGAACTACTAAACGAGAGCCGGAAGATCGAAGCTCAGGAAAGGCAACCTGGGGAACACCTTGGAGTGTAACACACCCTCTCTCTACACCCCCATACCCAATTTGAAGGCCTAATGCAGCATAGTTTCCAACAACTACTAAACGAGAGCCGGAAGATCGAATCTCAGGAAAGGCAACCTGGGGAACACCTTGGAGTGTAACACACCCTCTCTCTACACCCCATACCCAATTTGAAGGCCTAATGCAGCGTAGTTTCCAACAACTACTAAACGAGAGCCGGAAGATCGAAGCTCAGGAAAGGCAACCTGGGGAACACCTTGGAGTGTAACACACCCTCTCTCTACACCCCATACCCAATTTGAAGGCCTAATGCAGCGTAGTTTCCAACAACTACTAAACGAGAGCCGGAAGATCGAAGCTCAGGAAAGGCAACCTGGGGAACACCTTGGAGTGTAACACACCCTCTCTCTACACCCCATACCAAATTTGAAGGCCTAATGCAGTGTAGTTTCCAAGAACTACTAAACGAGAGCCGGAAGATCGAAGCTCAGGAAAGGCAACCTGGGGAACACCTTGGAGTGGAACACACCATCTCTCTACACCCCATACCCAATTTGAAGGCCTAATGCAGCGTAGTTTCCAACAACTACTAAACGAGAGCCGGAAGATCGAAGCTCAGGAAAGGCAACCTGGGGAACACCTTGGAGTGTAACACAACGTCTCTCTACACCACGGAAGGGCTGATTCTTAGGAAGGAAGGCTGTTGGAAATAAGCATTGCGCGTCCGAGGGTGATTATATTCTTATTAGGTATATACTCACCCTCGGACGCGCCCTGCTTCTTTATTTGGAATGAATGTTTATTTGCAATGTGGTGTTGACTTTCTCTATTATTTTGGTAATTAATGATTTTATTATTTTCATTGTTTTGCATCTTCTCGGCAATAATATAAAGAAGACGCGACAGGACAACACTCGGTGGATGCCATATCTGTGTTTTCAATTTAAAAAACCTTTCAGTTAACTACTTGCAGGAGAAAGTAATTGTAGCTGGTGGCCATTTTTAGTACTGTACCAGATTTTAGTTGTGTGTTTGTTTTTAATGTTAAAATGTCTGCATTTGATATCTCTCCAGTATTTTCTTTTTTATATGCAAAATACTTATTTTTATATTTTCTGATGTTGGTTCCAGGGGTACACGGGCAGCAGTGGTGTGGTCAGTGGAGGCCTAGTGGAAGGAGTGACCACAGACAGGCATCGAAGGCCTAAAATAATAACACATGGCTGTAGGCAATTTTAAATTGGTTCCAGGGGTACACGGGCAGCAGTGCCCTGGTCAGTGTAGTAGAAGTTGAAAGAATGGACCGCAGACAGGCATCGAAGGCCTAAAATAAAAAAATTGGGCTGGCTGTAGGCAATTTTAAATTGGTTCCAGGGGTACACGGGCAGCAGTGGTGTGGTCAGTGGAGGCCTAGTGGAAGGAGTGACCGCAGACAGGTATCGAAGGCCTAAAATAATAACACATGGCTGTAGGCAATTTTAAATTGGTTCCAGGGGTACACGGGCAGCAGTGCCCTGGTCAGTGTAGTAGTAGTTGAAAGAATGGACCGCAGACAGGCATCGAAGGCCTAAAATAAAAAAATTGGGCTGGCTGTAGGCAATTTTAAATTGGTTCCAGGGGTACACGGGCAGCAGTGGTGTGGTCAGTGGAGGCCTAGTGGAAGGAGTGACCGCAGACAGGCATCGAAGGCCTAAAATAATAACACATGGCTGTAGGCAATTTTAAATTGGTTCCAGGGGTACACGGGCAGCAGTGCCCTGGTCAGTGTAGTAGTAGTTGAAAGAATGGACCGCAGACAGGCATCGAAGGCCTAAAATAAAAAAATTGGGCTGGCTGAAGGCAATTTTAAATTGGTTCCAGGGGTACACGGGCAGCAGTGGTGTGGTCAGTGGAGGCCTAGTGGAAGGAGTGACCGCAGACAGGCATCGAAGGCCTAAAATAATAACACATGGCTGTAGGCAATTTTAAATTGGTTCCAGGGGTACACGGGCAGCAGTGGTGTGGTCAGTGGAGGCCTAGTGGAAGGAGTGACCACAGACAGGCATCGAAGGCCTAACATAACAAAAATGTCAATACAATGGTATTGTCAGTGGCAGGCATTGAAGGATGTCAGCGCATAGACTAAACATTGGTGGAGCTGTGAGATAATTTTGCAAGTGGTAGAGCACTGTTTGAGCTGGGGTGGGGGGAAACTGTCTTGTGGCCGGCGGTACAGGCCCAGGGCCCCTCATATTACAACGGTGTGTCTGACGTTGGGTGCGCACCACCACCGCCAGAGACACTTTATTGTACTAGGAGGGACCCAGTGGCAGTGCCGTCGACCAAAAGCGGGCTCACCCACCTCTTCAGACAAACTGCACTCTCACGGGTGCTGTCGCCAAGTGTCGATACCACGGCCCCGTGTGGGGAGTTTGGCCATTTAGTGAGGTGTAAACATGTCGTATGCTGGACAATCAGGTGCTGAAAATTACGAGATTGGAAAAGGCATTCAGAATAGTCCACAGGCAAGACCTTTTCATAGGAAAGCTAGGTGTCAGCCGGGCAAGGTGGGGCAAAAGATTTCAAAATCCAGTTGTGGTTCATTTTAATGAAGGTTAGATCATCTACATTTTGGGTAGCCAGACGAGTCCTTTTTTCTGTTAGTATTGAACCTGCAGCACTGAATACTCTTTCTGATAGGACACTAGCTGCCGGGCAAGCAAGCTCCTGCAATGCATATTCTGCCAAATCTGGCCAGGTGTCTAATTTTGATGCCCAGTAATCAAATGGAAATGACGGTTGAGGGAGAACATCGATAAGGGATGAAAAATAGTTTGTAACCATACTGGACAAATGTTGTCTCCTGTCACTTTGAATTGATGCTGCAGTACCTGTCCTGTCTGCGGTCATAGCAAAATCACTCCACAACCTGGTCAGAAAACCCCTCTGGCCAACGCCACTTCTGATTTCTGCCCCTCTAACTCCTCTGGTCTGCTGGCCCCTGCAGCTCGTGTGAGAACGATCACGGGCGCTGTGTGCAGGGAATGCCAGAAGCAAACGGTCAACAAGAGTTGATTGTTTGGTTGCTAATATTAGTTCCAAGTTCTCATGTGGCATTATATTTTGCAATTTGCCTTTATAGCGAGGATCAAGGAGGCAGGCCAACCAGTAATCGTCATCATTTATCATTTTAGTTATGCGTGTGTCCCTTTTGAGGATACGTAAGGCATAATCCGCCATGTGGGCCAAAGTTCCAGTTCTCAAATCTGCGGTTGTGCTTGGTTGAGGGGCAGTTTCAGGCAAATCAACGTCACTTGTGTCCCTCAAAAAACCAGAACCCGGCCTTGCCGCGCCACCAATTTCCAGTGGCCCCGGAAAAGCTTCCTCATTAAAAATATAATCATCCCCATCATCCTCCTCGTCCTCCTCCTCCTCTTCGCCCGCTACCTCATCCTGTACACTGCCCTGGCCAGACAATGGCTGACTGTCATCAAGGCTTTCCTCTTCCTCAGCTGCAGACGCCTGATCCTTTATGTGCGTCAAACTTTGCATCAGCAGACGCATTAGGGGGATGCTCATGCTTATTATGGCGTTGTCTGCACTAACCAGCCGTGTGCATTCCTCAAAACACTGAAGGACTTGACACATGTCTTGAATCTTCGACCACTGCACACCTGACAACTCCATGTCTGCCATCCTACTGCCTGCCCGTGTATGTGTATCCTCCCACAAAAACATAACAGCCCGCCTCTGTTCACACAGTCTCTGAAGCATGTGCAGTGTTGAGTTCCACCTTGTTGCAACGTCTATGATTAGGCGATGCTGGGGAAGGTTCAAAGAATGCTGATAGGTCTGCATACGGCTGGAGTGTACGGGCGAACGGCGGATATCTGAGCAAAGTCCACGCACTTTGAGGAGCAGGTCGGATAACCCCGGATAACTTTTCAGGAAGCACTGCACCACCAGGTTTAAGGTGTGAGCCAGGCAAGGAATGTGTTTCAGTTGGGAAAGGGAGATGGCAGCCATGAAATTCCTTCCGTTATCACTCACTACCTTGCCTGCCTCAAGATCTACAGTGCCCAGCCACGACTGCGTTTCTTTCTGCAAGAACTCGGACAGAACTTCCGCGGTGTGTCTGTTGTCGCCCAAACACTTCATAGCCAATACAGCCTGCTGACGTTTGCCAGTAGCTGCCCCATAATGGGAGACCTGGTGTGCAACAGTGGCAGCTGCGGATGGAGTGGTTGTGCGACTGCGGTCTGTGGACGAGCTCTTGCTTCTGCAGGAGGACGAAGAGGAGGAGGAGGGGGTGCGAACGGCTACAGCCAATTGTTTCCTAGACCGTGGGCTAGGCAGAACTGTCCCAAACTTGCTGTCCCCTGTGGACCCTGCATCCACCACATTTACCCAGTGTGCCGTGATGGACACGTAACGTCCCTGGCCATGCCTACTGGTCCATGCATCTGTTGTCAGGTGCACCTTTGTGCTCACAGATTGCCTGAGTGCATGGACGATGCGCTCTTTAACATGCTGGTGGAGGGCTGGGATGGCTTTTCTGGAAAAAAAGTGTCGACTGGGTAGCTCGTAGCGTGGTACAGCGTAGTCCATCAGGGCTTTGAAAGCTTCGCTTTCAACTAACCGGTAGGGCATCATCTCTAACGAGATTAGTCTAGCTATGTGTGCGTTCAAACCCTGTGTACGCGGATGCGAGGCTAAGTACTTCCTTTTTCTAACCATAGTCTCATGTAGGGTGAGCTGGACTGGAGAGCAGGAGATCGTGGAACTAGCGGGGGTGCCGGTGGACATGGCAGACTGAGAGACGGTGGGAGATGGTATTGTTGCCACCGGTGCCCTAGATGCAGTGTTTCCTACTACGAAACTGGTGATTCCCTGACCCTGACGGCTTTGGCCTGGCAAAGAAACCTGCACAGATACTGCAGGTGGTGCGGAAAATGGTGGCCCTACACTGCCGGAAGGGATGTTGCGTTGCTGACTAGCTTCATTGGCCGAGGGTGCTACAACCTTAAGGGACGTTTGGTAGTTAGTCCAGGCTTGCAAATGCATGGTGGTTAAATGTCTATGCATGCAACTTGTATTGAGACTTTTCAGATTCTGTCCTCTGCTTAAGGTAGTTGAACATTTTTGACAGATGACTTTGCGCTGATCAATTGGATGTTGTTTAAAAAAAATGCCAGACTGCACTCTTTCTAGCATCGGATACCTTTTCAGGCATTGCAGACTGAGCTTTAACCGGATGGCCACGCTGTCCTCCAACAGGTTTTAGCTTTGCCACGCGTTTTGGGCAAGATACGGGCCCGGCAGATGGAACCTGTTGCGATGTTGATGCCTGCTGCGGCCCCTCCTCCTCCGCTTCAGAACTGCTGCCGCCTGCACCCTGTTCCCCCAATGGCTGCCAATCGGGGTCAAGAACTGGGTCATCTATTACCTCTTCTTGTAGCTCGTGTGCAACTTCGTCTGTGTCACCATGTCGGTCGGTGGTATAGCGTTCGTGATGGGGCAACATAGTCTCATCAGGGTCTGATTCTTGATCAGCACCCTGCGAGGGCAATGTTGTGGTCTGAGTCAAAGGACCAGGATAGTAGTCTGGCTGTGGCTGTGCATCAGTGCACTCCATGTCAGATTCAACTTGTAATGGGCATGGACTGTTAACTGCTTCACTTTCTAAGCCAGGGACGGTATGTGTAAAGAGCTCCATGGAGTAACCCGTTGTGTCGCCTGCTGCATTCTTCTCTGTTGTTGTTTTTGCTGAAGAGGACAAGGAAGCGACTTGTCCCTGACCGTGAACATCCACTAACGAAGCGCTGCTTTTACTTTTACCAGTTTCACGAGAGGAGGCAAAAGAGCTAGAGGCTGAGTCAGCAAGATAAGCCAAAACTTGCTCTTGCTGCTCCGGCTTTAAAAGCGGTTTTCCTACTCCCAGAAAAGGGAGCGTTCGAGGCCTTGTGTAGCCAGACGACGAACCTGGCTCCACAGCTCCAGACTTAGGTGCAATATTTTTTTTCCCACGACCAGCTGATGCTCCACCACTACCACTACCCTCATTACCAGCTGACAATGAACGCCCCCGGCCACGACCTCTTCCACTAGACTTCCTCATTGTTTTAAAAACGTTACCAAACGAATGGTATTTGTTGCTGTCACACAACTTACACGGTGAGCTATAACTTCAGTATGATTTAGCTACCCCTTTACAGGTGGGTGAGACCACAACGAAAATCAGCCACAATGTTACACACTCTGTTGTTGTTGGCAACAAATGAGATGGCACACACGCAGGACTGTCACTGAAGCGCAAATGTAAATATTTATCTCCCACTGATTTGTGTTTGTTTTTTTTAAAAGGGAGACTTCAGAAAAAAAAAAAATTAAAAAAAAATTATTTTTTACAGAAGAATTTATAAAACAAATAAAATGAAATGATTGTTTCAGGGAGAATTTAGGAAAAAAAAAAAAAAAAAAAGGCTTTGTAGGGCCCACTGAGTGAGAGAGGACGCACACAGGAGTCAGGAGTGGCACACAAGCCCAGAGGCCAATATTAATCTCCCACCGATTGATTTAGTGATTTTTTTTGGTAGATTTTGGAACCCAAATCAAGCAAAAAAATTAATAGGCTTTCTATGGCCCACAATTGGGGAGAGAGAGAGAGATGGCACACCCAGGAGTCAAGACTGGCACACAAGCAGAAGGGGCAATATGAATCTCCCACAGGTTTTTTTTTTTTTTTTTTTTTTTCAGGGAGACTTGAGAGAAAAAAAAATACAAAAAAAATGATTTTTTTCAGGAATAATTTAGAAACCAAAGAAAATAAAATGATTGTTTCAGGGAGAATTTAGAAAACAAATAAAACAAAAAATAGGCTTTCTAGGGCCCACTGAGTGACAGATGACGCACACAGGAGTCAGGAGTGGCACACAAGCCCAGAGGCCAATATTAATCTCACACTGATTGATTTAGTGATTTTTTTTGGTAGATTTTGGAACCCAAATCAAGCAAAAAAATTAATAGGCTTTCTATGGCCCACAATTGGGGAGAGAGAGAGAGATGGCACACCCAGGAGTCAAGACTGGCACACAAGCAGAAGGGGCAATATGAATCTCCCACAGATTTTTTTTTTTTTTTTTTTCAGGGAGACTTGAGAGAAAAAAAAATACAAAAAAAATGATTTTTTTCAGGAATAATTTAGAAACCAAAGAAAATAAAATGATTGTTTCAGGGAGAATTTAGAAAACAAATAAAACAAAAAATAGGCTTTCTGGGGCCCACTGAGTGACAGATGACGCACACAGGAGTCAGGAGTGGCACACAAGCCCAGAGGCCAATATTAATCTCCCACTGATTGATTTAATGATTTTTTCAGGTAGAATTTAGAACCCAAATCAAGCAAAAAAATTAATAGGCTTTCTATGGCCCACTGAGTGAGAGATGGCACACACAGGAGTAAGGAGTGGCACACAAGCCCTGAGGCCAATATTTTTCTCCCACTGATTGATTGATTGATTTTTTCAGGTAGAATTAGGAACCCAAATCAACCAAAAAAATAAATAGGCTTTCTATGGCCCACTATTTGTGAGAGAGATGGCACGCTCAGGACTGGCACACAAGCCCAGAGGCCAATATTAATCTCCCATTTTTTTTTTTTCCAGGGAAAATTTATAAACCCAATAAAAAAAATAATAATAAATAGGCTTTCTATGGCCCACTATCTGAGAGAGAGAGATGGCACGCTTAGGACTGGCACACAAGCCCAAAGGCCAATATTAATCTCCCACTGATTGATTGATTGATTTTTTCAGGTAGAATTATGAACCCAAATCAACCAAAAAAATAAATAGGCTTTCTATGGCCCACTATTTGTGAGAGAGATGGCACGCTCAGGACTGGCACACAAGCCCAGAGGCCAATATTAATCTCACACTTTTTTTTTTTCCAGGGAAAATTTATAAACCCAATAAAATAATAAAAAAATAGGCTTTCTATGGCCCACTATCTGAGAGAGAGAGAGATGGCACGCTTAGGACTGGCACACAAGCCCAAAGGCCAATATTAATCTCCCACTGATTGATTTATTGATTTTTTCAGGTAGAATTTAGAACCCAAATCAAGCAAAAAAATTAATAGGCTTTCTATGGCCCACTGAGTGAGAGATGGCACACACAGGAGTAAGGAGTGGCACACAAGCCCTGAGGCCAATATTTTTCTCCCACTGATTGATGTTGTGATTTTTTCTGGTAGATTTTGGAACCCAAATCAAGCAAAAAAATAAATAGGCTTTCTATGGCCCACTGAGTGAGAGATGACACAGACAGAGATGGCACTCTAGCAGAAATGTCAATCTTAATCTCCCACAAAAAAAAAAAAAAAGAACTGTCCTTCAATTACTATCTCCCTGCAGTAATCTCAGCCAGGTATGGCAGGCAGCAATAAGGAGTGGACTGATGCACAAATTAAATAAAAAGTGTGGACAAACAAACAAGATAGCTGTGCAGAAAGGAAGGAACAAGAGGATTTGTGCTTTGAAAAAAGCAGTTGGTTTGCACAGCGGCGTACACACAGCAATGCAGCTATCAGGGAGCCATCTAGGGCAGCCCAATGAGCTACAGCGCTGAGGAAAAAAAAAAAAAAAGGAGCTTCCACTGTCCCTGCACACCGAAGGTGGTGTTGGGCAGTGGAAATCGCTACAGCACAAGCGGTTTTGTGGTTAATGGACCCTGCCTAACGCTATCCCTGCTTCTGACGAAGCGGCAGCAATCTCTCCCTAAGCTCAGATCAGCAGCAGTAAGATGGCGGTCGGCGGGAACGCCCCTTTATAGCCCCTGTGACGCCGCAGACAGCAAGCCAATCACTGCAATGCCCTTCTCTAAGATGGTGGGGACCAGGACCTATGTCATCACGCTGCCCACACTCTGCGTTTACCTTCATTGGCTGAGAAATGGCGCTTTTCGCGTCATTGAAACGCGACTTTGGCGCCAAAGTCGCGTACCGCATGGCCGACCACGCACAGGGGTCGGATCGGGTTTCATGAAACTCGACTTCGCCAAAAGTCGGCGACTTTTGAAAATGTTCGACCCGTTTCGCTCAACCCTAGCCACGGCATCTGGGTCCTGCAGGGAGGGAGGTGGCTAACCAAGTGCCTGCTCAGAGAAGGCGCTTGGTAAGCCTGCAGTGCTGTAAGTCAGATCGCTGATCTGACAGAGTGCTGTGCAAACTGTCAGATCAACGATCTATGATGTCCCCCCCTGGGACAAAGTAAAAAAAAAAAAAATTCCACATGTGTAAAAAAAAAAAAAAAAAAAAATATATATATTATTCCCATAAATACATTTCTTTATCTAAATAAAAATAAATAAATAAATGTACACATATTTAGTATCACTGCGTCCGTAATGACCCAACATATAAAACTGTACCACTAGTTAACCCCTTCAGTAAACACCGTAAGAAAAAAAAAAAAGAAGGCAAAAAACAACGCTTTATTATCATACTACCAAACAAAAAGTGGAATAACACGCGATCAAAAAGACATATATAAATAACCATGGTAGCCCTAAAAAAAGTCATCTTGTCCCGCAAAAAACGAGCCACCACATGGCATCATCAGCAAAAAAATAAAAAGTTATAGTCTTCAGAATAAAGTGATGCAAAAATAATTATTTTTTCTATAAAATAGTTTTTATTGTATAAAAGCGCCAATACATAAAAAAATGATATAAATGAGGTATCGCTGTAATCGTATTGACCCGAAGAATAAAACTGCTTTATCAATTTTACCAAACGCGGAACGGTATAAACGCCTCCCCCAAAAAAAATTCATGAATAGCTGGTTTTTGGTCCTTCTGCCTCACAAAAATCGGAATAAAGAGCAATCAAAAAAGTGTCACGTGCCCGAAAGTGTTACCAATAAAAAAGTCAACTCCTCTCGCAAAAAACAAGACCTCACAAGACTCTGTGGACTCAAATATGGAAAAATTATAGCTCTCAAAATGTGGTAATGCAAAAAATATTTTTTGCAATAAAAAGCTTCTTTCAGTGTGTGACGGTTGCCAATCATAAAAATGCGCTAAAAAACCCGCTATAAAAGTAAATCAAACCCCCTTCATCACCCCCTTAGTTAGGGAAAAATTAAAAAATTAAAAAAATGTATTTATTTCCATTTTTCCATTAGGGTTAGGGATAGGGTTAAGGTTATGGCTAGGGTTAGGGTTAGGGCTAGGGCTAGGGTTAGGGTTAGGGCTTGGGCTAGGGTTAAGATTAGGGCTAGGGTTAGGACTAGGGTTAGGGCTAGGGTTAGGGCTTGGTTTAGGGTTAGGGCTAGGGTTAGGGCTAGGGTTAGGGTTGGGGCTAGGGTTAAGGCTACAGTTAGGGTTGGGGCTAAAGTTAAGGTTGGGGCTAAAGTTAGGGTTAGGGTTTGGATTACATTTACGGTTGGGAATAGGGTTGGGATTAGGGTTAGGGGTGTGTCTGGGCTAGAGGTGTGGTTAGGGTTACCATTGAGATTAGGGTTAGGGGTGTGTTTGGATTAGGGTTTCAGTTATAATTGGGGGGTTTCCACTATTTAGGCACATCAGGGGCTCTCCAAATCTCAATTCCAGCCAATTCTGCATTGAAAAAGTAAAACAGTGCTCCTTCCCTTCCGTGCTCTCCCGTGTGCCCAAACAGGGGTTTACCCCAACATATGGGGTATCAGCGTACTCAGGACAAATTGGACAACAACTTTTGGGGTCTAATTTCTCCTGTTACCCTTGGTAAAATACAAAACTGGGGGCTAAAAAATAATTTTTGTGGGGAAAAAAAGATTTTTTATTTTCACGGCTCTGCGTTATAAACTGTAGTGAAACACTTGGGGGTTCAAAGTTCTCACAACACATCTAGTAACTTAACTAGATATTGGAAACTAGAACCCCCAAGGAACTTACCTTGGGGGTTCTAGTTTCCAATATGGGGTCACTTGTGGGGGGTTTCTGTTTAGGTACATTAGGGGCTCTGCAAATGCAATGTGACGCCTGCAGACCATTCCATCTAAGTCTGCATTCCAAATGGCGCTCCTTCCCTTCCGAGCCCTCCCATGTGCCCAAACGGTGGTTCCCCCTCACATATGGGGTATCAGCGTACTCAGGACAAATTGGACAACCACTTTTAGGGTCCAATTTCTCCTGTTACCCTCGGGAAAATACAAAACTGGGGGCTAAAAAATAATTTTTGTGGGAAAAAATTTTTGTTTTATTTTTACGGCTCTGCATTATAAACTTCTGTGAAGCCCTTGGTGGGTCAAAGTGCTCACCACACATCTAGATAAGTTCCTTTCCAAAATGGTGTCACTTGTGTGGGGGTTTCAATGTTTAGGCATATCAGTAGCTCTCCAAATGCAACATGGCGTCCCATCTCAATTCCTGTCAATTTTGCACGAAAAGTCAAACGGCGCTCCTTCCCTTCCGAGCTCTCCCATGAGCCCAAACAGTGGTTTACCCCCACATATGGGGTATCAGCGTACTCAGGACAAATTGCACAACAACTTCTGGGGTCCAATTTCTTCTCTTCCCCTTGGTAAAATAAAAATTTGGGGGCAAAAAGAATTTTTTTGAAAAAATATGATTTTTTATTTTTACGGTTCTGCATTATAAACTTCTGTGAAGCACTTGGTTGGTCAAAGTGCTCACCACACCTCTAGATAAGTTCCATATGGGGTCTAATTTTCAAAATGGTGTCACTTGTGGGGGGTTTCAATGTTTAGGCACATCAGTGGCTCTCCAAACGCAACATGGCTTCCCATTTCAATTCCAGTCAATTTTGCATTGAAAAGTCAAATGGTGCTCCTTCGCTTCTGAGCCCTGTCGTGCGCCCAAACAGTGGTTTACTCCCACATATTGGGTATCAGCGTACTCAGGACAAATAGTACAACAACTTTTGCGGTCCATTATCTCATGTTACCCTTGGTAAAATAAAACAAATTGGAGCTTAAGTAAATTTTTTGTGAAAAAAGTTAAATGTTCATTTTTATTTAAACATTCGAATTTGTGCTGATGTAAAGTAGACATGTGGGAAATGTTACTTATTAAGTATTTAGTGTGACATATCATAAAAATTGCATAAAAATTCAAATTTGTAAAATTGCGAAATTTTCAAAATTTTTGCCAAATTTCCATTTTTCATGAAGTACAATATGTCACGAGAAAACAGTGTCAGAATCATTGGGATCCGTTGAAGCGTTCCAGAGTTATAACCTCATAAAGGGACAGTGGTCAGAATTGTAAAAATTGGCCTGGTCATTAACGTGCAAACCACCCATGGGTGTAAAGGGGTTAAACAATACAAGAGACGACAATAGTACAGTATATTAAAGTTCAAATCTCCCCACTTTCAGCCTATTCAAAATAAAACAATAAAAAAATCAAATATACACATATTTGATATCGCCGAGTTCAGAACAGCCCGATCTATCAATATAAAAAAAGAATTAACCTGATAGTTAAATGGCTTAACGAGAAAAAAAAGTACAAAAACACCAAAATTAAGTTTTTTTGGTCGCTGCAACATTGCATTAAAATGCAATAACGGGCGATAAAAACATTGTATCTGCACCAAAATGGTGTCAATAAAAACGTTTGTTCAGCACTCAAAAAATAAGCTTCCACCCAATCTGAGATCACGAAAAATGGAGACAATACGGGCCTCGGAAAATGGCTCAATTTTTTATTTTTTTGCAAAGTTTGGAGTTTTTTTTCACCACTTAAATAAAAAAGAACCTATTAGTGATGAGCGAGCACTAAAATGCTCGGGTCGAGCAGATTGGAATACTCGGGTACTCAGCCAGAACAACAAGCCCAATGTAAGTCTATTGGAGACCTGAGTATTTTTACCGCGATCCCCCCTGTGGGTCCTTTTAAGGTCTAAAAATGTCTGAAAATGATGGAAACACTGCTCAAATGACACAGGGACATCATGGGGATCACCCCTGAAAGCATTCCTGACTCCTAGTTCACAGCTTTAATAATTTTTTTCTGAGATTCATGACATTTTTCCCGATGCTACAAAAAACACATTAAAAAGAAACCAAAACGGGTATTGCTTGGAAATATGTCATGGTACATCCTTTGCAGGATAATGACTTGCCTGTAAGGCTGGTTTCACACTTGCATTTCAAAACGCATGCGTTTTTAAAACAAAAAAAACGCATGGTGAAAAACGCATGTAAACGCGTGCAAACGCTGCGTTTTTTTGACGCATGCGTTTTTGCATGTGGTGAAAAAAAGGCGGCGTTTTGACGCGTTTACATGCGTTTTTTCATGCGTTTGTGTTTTTTAAACGCATGCTGAGAAATGTGTGACAGCTGCCAATCATCAAAATAAAGTAAAAAACCCACTATAAACAGAAATAGTTAGGGTTAGGGGTAGGGTTAGGGGTAGGGATCATAACTCTAACCCTAACCCTAAAGGGATCCTAACCCTAACCCTAACCCTACACCTAACCCTAAGCCTAAAGGGATCCTAACCCTAACCCTAAAGGGATTAGGGTTAGGGTTAGGGGTAGGATCCCTTTAGGCTTAGGGTTAGGGGTAGGGTTAGGGTTAGGATCCCTTTATCACCTTTATGGTGGGGGGTGGCATATCAGTGTGTTTTGTTTTTTTTTAATAAAAACGCATGCGTTTTTAATGCAAACAAACGCATGTGCTTAAAAACGCATGCGTTTACATAGACATCAATAGGTTTTTTTGCTGCGAAAAAACGCATGCGTTTTTTTGCGGCAAAAAAAAGCCTCAAAAATTACTACATGTTGCATTTCTGCAACACAATGCATGCAGAGAAAAAATGCATGCGTTGCAAAAACGCGTCAAAACGCTTGAAAAAAACGCCTGCGTTTTTAATGTTAAATATAGGGGGGAAAAAGCATGCGGTTTTTTGCATTTTTTACCGCAAAAACGCACAAAAAAAAAACGCAAATGTGAAACCAGCCTTAGGCCAAATATTAAACCCCAGATCGAAAATTTCCTCCCCCACTTAGGTTTAGTTCAGACACAGGGTTTTTGAAGCGTTTTTCAACTTTAACATTGCTTTCAACGACTACAAATGCATTCACTGGGAAATGTCATTGTAATATTTAGCAACATTAGCTGGCCATGTGGTGTGTGACACATACGCAGACCCATCTTGTTTCATTTAGGAATAAGGGACTTTTAAAGTCACAGACCTTATTTTTACTGGTGCATCAGGCGGCATTAATCTTCTTAAAGGGCCATTATTACACAGTGGGTCTCCTAAGCTGTTGTAGCCTATGCTGTGACTGGATGGGCTGCCAAGAATTATGATGCACCCCAATACCCTGTCAAAAGATGTCCAGGGGGACTCCTGAAAAAGTGTGTTAGGTGTCGAGTTCCTACCGCTGCAAGGGGGAAATCTCGAACCATGTCTGGTGAGGCCTCCCATTCTCCTCCAGCTGCAGTGGAACCTGCTCAGTGGAGACATCGGTCCCAGTCGGTCGGTATCAGCCCGATACTGAGCAATTGGTTACTGCTGCCTTTCCAGGCTCTGCCTTTGAATCCAGCACTGGTCAGCGGCAATCAGGCTTTTCTGTGACTAAGTACTGTTTTTCATGCACTGAGCATGCCCACGGGAGGACCTCTCATTGGAGGTCGGGGGTCACACGCTCAGGTCCTGTAGCAGCTCCCATTGATCCACCAGGAAGGTCGTGAAAGAGCTGCAAAAATAAAAGGTTTGCATGGCCGCACTGCCATGCGCTAGTATCAAATGTGTTTGGCTTATGCTAGTGGATACTATATCACTCTGTACATATGTGGTGTGAGGCTGTAGCTTTGTGACTGTACACTCAGGCAGGCAGCTAGCGTCAGTGGGCGCAATTAGCATTGGCTTAGCATCTGGTTCCTTCATGTGTGCGGTTAGCACAGAAGAGTCCCAGAGCAAGCACAACCCTTAGTTAGGGCCATAGTTTTGTGTACAGCGTGACTCTGTGAGTCAACAGAGATCACTTCCAGTTCCCACGGGGTGAAGCTTAACCCATGTGTGAGCTCAGAGGTTATCCGCCGTTACTTTGCAGCAGATATCTCTGCACGGTGGACCCCGGGCTGTGAACGCACCTTGTAGCTACCTATCTATACTCTATGCGTTCCGCTAGCACTAACAGTATACTAGCGCAAGCAAACAAAAAAGAAAAAATTGAGTCCGCACTAACAGCACGCTAGATCATCAGCACATACTGGTCACAGCTGACTTTGCGTTATTTTGCCAATAGCGGAATTCGGGTGCTCATTCAAGTGAAGAGTGAGTCCAAACAAGTATATAGGTATAGAAGAAGAAGAGCACTCACCCTCCGCAAACTTTTTCAGTCTTTATTCTGGCATCATATAAAACTGCTAAATAAAATATGATTAGTAATCAAAATTTTAATTATAATTTTTCACCAAAAACACCCCCCCCAAATTTTTTTTTCAAAATTTCACACAAACATATGAAAAAACGCACAAAAACGCATAGAAATCTATACCAAACCAGCTGCAGCTACATTTCTATTATGTTTCTTTTCTATTATATTAGTCTTCCAAACAATTTTGACAAGTTATTTTTTCGGAAGAATGTTCTTTGCAGACATTTTCCTTACAAATTGAACAAAATCTCTCAGTTTTCCTCTCTATGTTTCTTGGACACATGAAACAGCGCTTTCTTTTTCTTTCTCCTGGCCCTGGAATCATCTGAAACTGTACTCCACACTGTTTCATTGCTTCTTTAGTTTGTTTTAGCAAGCCTTTCACGTCGTTTGGCTGTATCGTGTGAAGCATTACAAGTTCATGACAAAGGTCCTTCAAAAATAGGTGTCTCCTGTCCTTCTTCCGTGCATGGAATTCTGGATGAGTTTCTGTGTAAATGATGAATGAATTTAGGGCTGCTACATCAAGCATATTTGAAAAAAGTACTACAGGCCATCGTTATGTTTGCCTCTTGCATGAATATTCTCCCACCATCTCATCCATTTTGTCTACACCTCCTTTTGTTTTATTGTAATGCAGGATGATTTCTGGTTTTAATTTTCTGTCATTGCTGTCAATACTGCAATTGTGATGCATGGTACTGAGTAAAATCACTGATTTCTCCTTCTTCGCTTTGTAAGATACCAAAATCGCTTTACTATTGAATCCAAAGACACTCTCATAAAGTGCTCGCTGACGATTGTGTTTCAGTGCTTCTGGAATTTCTCGTCGGTTTGGCTTGATAGTACCAACAAGTGTAATAGCTTTTTGAAGCAGAAAATTACCTAGTTCAATATTGGTGAAATAATTATCCATGGTAATGTTTCTACCGGAATTGAATATTGGAACAGCAAGAGTTTTGACAATTTCAGACCCCAGATCCTTCTGTACTGGTGCACCAACCTCTTTGCCACAGTAGATTACGCCATTTATGCCATAATAATTTGCAGAATCAGACATCCAGAAGATTTTGATTCCATATTTGGCTGGCTCGCTAGTTCTAGGATTGTAAAGTTTGGTTCAATTTTTGATAAATATGTTCCAGATATAACTGATAGGGGCTAATTTGTCTGTTTCAAACCTCAATGCATGTGTTCGCTTATCATCAAATCAAATGTGTCTTCTAATTTCCTCATATCTGTCCACTGACATTGTCGCCTTATCGTGTGGATCAGAAAGTGGGTCCAAAAATAATACTCGTATTGGGACATCATACGATTTTTGACTCCCTGCCAGCAGTAAAGGTCCAATGTATGCATAAAGTTCCTCTTTTGAGATATTTTTTCAGGACTTATTTTTCGCAGAAGCGATATGTCTTCCTTCTAGATTTGAACATAAAAGGACCTCCTCTGCAATATTGTCAGAAAAAAAAGTACAGAACACGTCTTTAGGGGAAAAGTAACTGGGACTTCCCACAGCTCCTTGAGCCTGTCTCACAATATTATGTATTGCAGTACATCCGACTAATGTAGGATTACTGTCCCAAAAAACATTCGTTTTGGATGTTCTACTTATCACTTCTTGATGATCCACTGTATTCACTTCTTCATCATCAGAAGAAGAATCACTTGAGGATGTTTGATTCTCTGGTGGCAGGTACTCGTCACTGGACAAAGATAGTTCACTTTCATCATCACTTTGAAACACAATTGCTTCAATCTCTTGGTCACTCATGCTTGGAGGAAGAGTGTGCCATTGCTGACTAGATGTTAGCAAACTAAAAGAAAAAACAATGAACACAATCAGGGTTGTCCACTCTTTGCTTGTGTGTGACACACTGTGGCTGCCGTCACACTAGCAGTGTTTGGTCAGTATTTTACATCAGTATTTGTAAGCTTAAACCCGGAGTGGGTGATAAATACAGACGTGGTGCATATGTTTCTATTATACTTTTTCTCTATTTGTTGCACTCCTGGTTTTGGCTTACAGATACTGATGTAAAATACTGACCAAATACTGCTAGTGTGACGGCAGCCTGTAAGTGTAAGGTGCCCCCTCCCTCCTCTCACCCTCAGCACCTCTTACCTTTTATACTTTCTTTTAGGTGTTGTACAATTCTCTGGATGTCTGTAACTCAATAGCTTTACCCTTTGCATGCTTCTTAGAATCAGAGAAACTGAAACTGAAGCAGACTTCCTCTCAACATCTTATCTTATCTCAGGTCCTTCACAATTAGCTCACAGTGTATACTGTCCTCATTACTCTCTACACAGCTCATTACTGTGTTCAGAAGGACCTGAGATGATGTCATGGCCTTATCTCTCCCTCCAAATATCACATGACATCCTAATATGGCATTATCCACACCCTGGCCCCTCCACCAGCATTACTGAGTAGAAATAAAGTAACTTGAGACATTAACACTACTGAGAACATGATTAAAAAAAATACATGGGGGCCTAAAAGGCCCTCAATCCATACAGATGTGGTTTTCACCAAAAAAGCATTGTTACACCGAAATGCCTATGAAAAAAATTATATGAACAATTGGATATTACCAACAACGACATACTTGAGGATTATGTGGAGTTTCAAAATTCTAACTTAAGTAATTTTGCACATAATAGCAAAAAGTAAGCATGGGGGCCTAAAAGGCCCCAATACGCATGCTAGGGTTAACGTACACAAATGTTATGAAATCTTTGCCAACAAGGATGTGGTTTCGCCAATGTGGGGTACCTTTTTTCAAAATATACTAGTGCCATAGCAGGCCACTTGCCCAAAATTCACCAGCCTATAACAGTACAAAGCACGTTCACCCTGGTGATCTAGTGGCAGTTAAACAAGAGACATTGCAGGAGATAGCGTTAAGAAGTAAGCCTAATGTAGTGGTGTGGGTCACTGACACTTGTAATGCAGTTCCTGAGCTGCCAAACAATTCCTCAATGGGGTACCTTTTTTAAAAATAGACTAGTGCCATCAAAGGTCCCTTGCCCAAACTTCACTGGCATATAACAGTACAAAGCACGTTCTCCCTGGTGATATAGTGGTAGGTAAACAAGAGACATTGCAGGAGAAAGAGATAAGAATTAGGCCCAATGTAGTGGTGTGTGTCTCTGAAACTTGCAATGCAGTGCATGAGCTGCCAAACAATTCACACAATGGGGGTACCTTTTTTAAAAATAGACTAGTGACATCACAGCCCCCTTGCCCAAAATGCACCGTACAGAGAACGTCCACCCTGGTGATCTAGTGGCAGATGAAGGACACACTGCAGGAGACATAGTTAAGAAGTAGGCCCAATGTAATGTAGTGGCCAATTGCCCAATGTGGGGTCCTTTCTTTACAAATTAAAATAGTGCAATCACAGCCCCCTTGCCCAAAATGCACCGTACAGAGCACGTTCACCCTAGTGATCTAGTGGCAGGTAAAGGACACAATGTAGGAGACAGAGTTAAGAAGTAGGCCCAATGTAGTGATGTGTGTCTCTGAGAATTGTAATGCAGTGCATGAGCTGCCAAACAATTCCCCAACCGGGGTACCTTTTTAAAAAAAGGGTTAGTGCAATAACAGCCCCCTTGCCCAAAATTCACCGGCCTATAACAGTACTGAGCACGTTCACCCTGGTCATCTAGTGGCAGTTAAAGGACACATTGCAGGAGAAAGACTTAAAAAGTAGGACCAATGTAATGTAATGCCCAATTCCCGAATGTGGGGTCCTTTCTTTGCAAACTAAAATAGTGCCATCACAGCCCCCTTGTCCAAAATGACCCCTACAGAGCACGTTCACCCTGGTGATCTAGTGGCAGGTAAAGGACACAATGCAGGAGACAGAGTTAAGAAGAAAGCCCAATGTAGTGGTGTGTGTCTCTGAGACTTGTAATGAAGTGCCAAACAATTCCCAAATAAGGGTCCCTTTTTTAAAAACAGATTAGTGCCATCACAGCCCCCCTTGCACAAACTTCACCGGCCTATAACAGTACAAAGCATGTTCACCCTGGTGATCTAGTGGCAGTTAAACAATAGATATTACTGGAGACAGAGTTAAGAAGTAAGCCCAATGTAGTAGTGTGGGTCACTGAGACTGAAAATGGAGTGCATGAGCTGCCAAACAATTCCCCAATGGGGGTACCTTTTTTAAAAATAGACTAGTGCCATCGCTGGCCCCTTGCCCAAAATTCACTGGCCTGTAACAGTACTGAGCATGTTCACCCTGGTCATCTAGTGGCAGTTAAAGGACACATTGCAGGAGATAGACTTAAGAAGTAGGCCCAATGTAATGTTATGCCCAATTCCCCAATGTGGGGTCCTGTTTTCATTAAATAAAATAGTGCCTTCACAGCCCCCGTGCCCCAAAATCACCGGCCTATAACAGTACAGAGCACATTCACCCTGGTAATCTAGTGGTTCTGGATGATGAGGATGAGGATAAGGAGGAGGATAACAACAAACAGACCAAATGTGGAAGCGTATACCCATGTGTGGTTGTGAAGAGGTGCATGAGAATACACCTCCCCAAAAGAGAGAATGTATTTGAGGTTATGTTTCACTGTTTTCACTTGGTGGTGTACAGAAGTCTTTCCCAATCCAGCCCTTGTTAATTTTTATAAGAGTCAGCCTGTGAGCATTTTCAGTTGACAGGCGGATGCGCTTATCTGTTATAATTCCACCAGCGGCACTAAAAACCCACTCTGACAGAAAGGCTAGCAGCAGGGCAGGCCAGGACCTCCAAGGCGTAGAGAGCCAGTTCATGCCACGTGTCCAGCTTGGATACCCAATAATTAAAAGGCACAGAGGAATCAGAGAGGACATTTGTACGATCTGCAAGGTACTCCCTCACCATCTTCACAAACATTGCACTTCTTGTGACAGAACCCCTTGCCTCTGTGCCGTCACGATGGGAGGGTCTGAGAAAACTGTCCCAGAACTTTGCCATTGTTCCCCTGTGTTCTGTCTCCGCCATCTAATATTGTTGCCCTGATTATTTGCTTGCATAATTGCAGTTTCCTCAGTATACAGTATTGATATATTCATGCCTTTATTCATCTGTGATGCTTTGGCTCCCTCTAGCGGCCAGAGTTATGTTGGCAGTTCAATCTTGTTTTTGTATTATCCATGTCTGATTCTCCTCCTCCTTTGCAATGCATTATGGTAGCTCAGCCTCCATTTCCCTCCATTTTTCCTTTCACTTTCCTCAGTCTGCCTTCAAGGAAAGACGCTTCACTTCATCCCCCTTGCGATTGCGTTGCCGGTATGTCTTTATGCTTCCTATAGATATTTCTGCTCCATATTAGCCTAGCCTAGCCAGTTGTACTCCCAGTTCAGTTACTAGCTTCCTAAATGTTATGCATAATGTATATCATGTGTATTATGTATCTGTTCTATGCCATGCACTGATTCTATGTATATCATTGTTCACAGTTTCACCGCATCAATATACCACTACGTTTAATAAAGCACAGACTCAACCACAGTCTCCTTATTGGACCCCGGTATAGCGGTTTAGCTGACTGTATAGCTACGTATGAGCCTGCCTCAGCTAGTGAGGACAGAACAGTGAAACGGCAGCCATCCAACTAGTGGGATTCAAGTCACCGGCTACTCAGAGACTAAATACAGCTACAGCAATCTCTGCACAGCCAGGCACTTTCCCAAGACACCATGTCTCACAAATCGCATAGGACAAGATCTGTTACTTCCGTCTCCTCAAAGACAACATCCATCAGCAGCGCTGTCGCCATTGCCCGCGCAAATGCTGAAGCTGCCAAAATACGAGCGAGCTTTGCTGACCAAGAGATGCAACTTAAATTAGAAAAAGCACGCCTAGATGACGAAGAGAGAAGGTCACTCTTAGAGAGAGACGAGCAAGAGAGAAGGTCGCGCTTAGAGAGAGCCGATCAAAAGTGAAGGTCGCAGTTAGAGAATGCACGTGTGGATGCCGCCTTAGAAAGCCTAGCAGCAAAAAGGGAAGCTGCCGCAGCCCTCGCCGAAGCAGAATCGCTAGAAGCCACGCAAAATCCCAAGCTGCATAGCCAAAGCAGTACGTCGAGTCTGGAGTTTCCACTGCAAGACTCACCACAACGCACATCTCAGTATGTTAATGACCTTCCTGATCCAAACTATAACCCTGAACCAGTACCAAAACCAGAATACGACACCTCCAGTGAAGTGAGCGAGAGTCGTCACGAGGCTCAGGACAGAAACAAACTCGAAAATGTGAGGCAAAACAACTCTGCTAATGACTACCTTGCCCCTCATCAGGTAACCAACGTGGATCACCCTGCTGACGCACCGTACATCAGGCCGAAGCAATACGACACCGGCTGGCGCAACCATGAGGACACTAACAGGTACAAACGCACCTCACATCACTATCAGGGCGACCCATCACCAGTATACTCTGCTGACAACCGGTTCACGACAGAATTTGCCAAGTTCTTCACACGACGTGAACTGGTTGCCAAGGGACTCATGAAATTCACTGACCGAGCTGAAGGTTACAGAGCTTGGAAAGCTTCCTTCCAAAATGTCATTAGAGACTTGGGGCTACAACACAGGGAAGAGATAGACCTGTTAGTCAAATACCTGGGAGAAGAGTCAGTCAAACACGCAGTAAGGATCAGAGACATTAATATAAACCGCCCTGAGACTGGCCTCAAAGAGATCTGGAAAAGGCTGGATGAGTGTTACGGCTCAGCAGAAGTAATAGAAAGAGCCTTGTTCAAAAGAATCGATGACATTCCTAAAATATCTAACAAAGGTCTCCAGAAACTTAGAGAGCTAAGCGACTTGCTAAAGGAAGTCCAAGTTGCCAAATACGAGGACGACCTACAGGGACTTGCATTTCTCGACACAGCCAGAGGTGTTAACCCTATAGTCCAGAAGTTGCCCTACAATCTACAGGAGAGGTGGCTCACACATGGTTCCACGTACAAATACAAACACAGCGTTCCATTCCCTCCCTTCTCCGTTTTTGTAGACTTCATACACCAACAAGCAAGAATTAGAAACGATCCCAGCTTTGACTTTGCAATACCATATGCCACACCATCACCACCTGCAAATCCACGCAGAACATCTGTGGAAGTACACAAGACTTATGTTTCTTCTCCAGGTTCTAATTACAGGTCTGCTGGCTGCTCCCAATCAGAGACAAAGGTGCAGGACCCTGACAAGCAGTGCCCACTTCATCAGAAGCCTCATCCTCTCCTGAAATGCAGAGCCTTCAGAGGAAAATCTATGCCAGATCGCAGAAGCTTCCTGAAAGAAAACGGTATCTGCTACAAGTGCTGCTCGTCCACAGCTCATCTCGCCAAGGATTGCAAGGTCAGTGTAAAATGCACAGAATGTGGCACCACAGATCATAACACCGCTCTACACCCTGGCCCAGCTCCATGGAGTACACAAAACACGCCAGCTGACAGTGAGCATGGCGGGGAGGAAAGGAACACTGATACAGCTACGCCAGAGATCACTTCACAATGCACCGAGGTCTGCAAAGGGACAATAGACAGTAGGTCCTGTTCAAAAATATGCCTCGTCAAAGTATACCCGAAGGGCCATAGAGACCAAGCTGTAAGACTGTATGCTATCTTAGATGACCAAAGTAATCGATCCTTGGCTAGATCAACGTTCTTTGACCTATTCAACATCAAAGGGCCAAGCACTCCCTACTCCTTAAAGACGTGTGCAGGTACTGTGACAACAGCAGGCAGGAAAGCTACTGACTACCAGATCGAGTCTTTAGACGGACAATTCTGCCTACCACTACCTACGATCATCGAATGTAACCAGATCCCAGACAACAGATCTGAAATCCCTACGCCAGATGTAGCAATCCATCACGCTCACTTAAAACAAATAGCACACCTCATACCGGAACTCGACCATCAGGCTGAGATAATTCTGCTGTTGGGGAGAGATATCCTACAGGTTCATAAAGTGAGACGTCATATCAACGGACTCCACAATGCTCCCTATGCCCAAAGGCTAGACCTAGGATGGGTCATAATTGGCAACGTATGCTTGGGACGCATGCACGCCCCATCTTCTGTGACAAGCATGCTGACAAATACATTGGAGAAAGGACGTCCATCTCTGTTTCAACCTTGTAACAATGAGTTCCATGTCAGGGAACTGCCACACAGCATCCAACTACCTGATCATTTAATAGACTTTACTCACGACAGCAGTATAGTGTCGGGAAGCTATGAGGATCAGTTAGGGGGCACAGTCTTCCAGAGAACTAAGCAGGACAACCAAGTGGCAATGTCGGTAGAGGACAAGTTGTTCTTAGAGGTAATGGACAAGGGACTCGTTAAAGATGAGACCAACAGCTGGGTCGCACCTCTTCCCTTCAAAACCCACAGACCACGTCTACCAAACAACAGAAATCAGGCATTACAACTTTTTTCCTCTCTCATTCGTAATCTGCAAAAGAAACCAGAGATGAAAGATCACTTTTTCTCCTTCATGTCAAAGATTTTTGAAAACCGTCACGCAGAACTAGCTCCCACTCTCAAAGACTCTGAAGAATGCTGGTTCCTACCCATGTTCGGAGTATACCACCCTAAGAAACCAGGCCAGATCAGAGTCGTGTTTGATTCCAGTGCTAAATTTAATGATGTCTCCCTGAATGACGTTCTGCTGACAGGACCAGACCTCAATAACAAACTACTGGGTGTACTTATGCGCTTCCGTAAGGATTCCATTGCCTTCATCGCTGACATCCAGCAAAGTTTCCATTGTTTCCTTGTGAGAGAGAGACAGGAACTTCCTAAGATTCTTCTGGTACAGAGACAATGATCCTACAAAAGAAGTCACAGAGTATCGCATGAGAGTGCACATCTTTGGCAACAGTCCTTCACCTGCAGTCGCCATTTACGGACTCAAAAGGTCAGCTCAGGAAGGAGAACCAGAATACGGAGCAGATGTCAGACAATTCATAGAAAAGGACTTTTATGTCGACAACAGTCTAAAAGCCATGCCTTCAAATGAGACTGCCATCAGTCTTCTCAGGAGAGCTCAGGACATGCTTGCCTGCTCGAACCTTAGGCTTCATAAAATAGCCTCAAACAGCCAAGAACTCATGGAAGCGTTCCCTTCTCAAGACCTATGTAATGGTCTCAGAGACCTGGACCTGGGGTCAGACCCCGCACCAATGCAACGCAGCCTCGGGCTTCTCTGGAATCTACAATCAGACACTTTCACCTTTCAGGTCAGCCAGGAAGAAAGGCCTTTCACACGTAGAGGCGTCCTGTCTACCATCAACAGTCTGTACGACCCCTTGGGTTTCGCAGCTCCTGTTACTATACAAGGCAAGGCCCTACTAAGAGACTTAACTAGGGAAACATCTGACTGGGATGCACCTCTGGCACCTGATAAGAGGATCCAGTGGGAAGAGTGGAAGAACTCGTTAGCGGCACTCTCCAACTTGCATATGCCAAGACCATACACCCCTGTGCCATCTACTGAGATACAGAGCCAAAGACTGTACGTATTTGCAGATGCTTCTGTCAAAGCAATTGCCGCTGTTGCCTACCTCAAAACTGTAGACAAATGTCAGTGCCACATTGGTTTCGTCATGGGAAAGGCCAAACTCGCACCACAACCAGAGCACACTATACCCAGGTTAGAGCTTTGTGCCACAGTCTTAGCCGTTGAGTTAGCGGAGTTCATCGCATCCGAAATGGATATCGACCTGACACAGGCCAAGTTCTACTCAGACAGCAAAGTAGTCCTGGGATATAGCCGCAACGAAACCAGGCGATTCTACGTTTATGTCAATAACAGAGTGCTACGAATCAGGAGATCAGTTCACCCACAGCAGTGGCATTACATACCCACAGACCAGAATCCCGCAGATCATGCAACTAGAGCAGTTGACGCAAGTCGACTAGGAAGCACAACGTGGCTCTCTGGACAAAAACTATTGTACATTGAGGAATGTTTTCCAGACACCTTCAAACTTGTAGGAGAGGACTCAGATGCTGAAATCCGCCCTCAGGTGTCTACACTACATACAATGACCTCTGTTATCCAGCTTGGATCTTGCAGGTTCGACAGATTCTCAAGTTGGAAGTCACTTACTCGAGCCATTACCTGCCTGACTCATATAGCTCGCTCATTCGGGACCACCAGAACTCGTGACATGGAAAAATCTAAAGGAGCAGCGAGGCTTACCCACGAAAGCCTAATCACCTTCATGGCTGAAGCTGCAGCTATAATCAATGCAAGACCCCTGGTTCCAGTTCCTAACGACCCTGAGGAGCCCTTGTTATTGACTCCAGCTACTTTACTTACCCAGAAAACAGGACTGTCCAGTGCCCCTCCAGGAGGATTCGACGCGAAGGACCTCTACAAGCGCCAATGGAGACAGGTACAAAGTCTTGCAAATACTTTCTGGGACAGGTGGCACAAACAATATTTGTCTACCCTGCAGCCACGGACGAAGTGGCAATCTACTAAACCTAATCTGAACATAGGTGACCTTGTTCTTGTGAAAGACTGTCAGATTCACCGGAACCAGTGGCCACTTGGTCTAGTTACCACAACGTTCCCGAGCAAGGACGGCAACGTCCGCAAAGTTGAGCTAAGGATGACCAAAGGGAATGAACCTAAGACATTTTCCAGACCGGTATCTGAACTGGTCCTATTGTTGCCTTCGGAAGAAAGGAGTTGTGACATCCGTTGATGCCAGACGGGGAGTGTTCTGTCTCCGCCATCTAATATTGTTGCCCTGATTATTTGCTTGCATAATTGCAGTTTCCTCAGTATACAGTATTGATATATTCATGCCTTTATTCATCTGTGATGCTTTGGCTCCCTCTAGCGGCCAGAGTTATGTTGGCAGTTCAATCTTGTTTTTGTATTATCCATGTCTGATTCTCCTCCTCCTTTGCAATGCATTATGGTAGCTCAGCCTCCATTTCCCTCCATTTTTCCTTTCACTTTCCTCAGTCTGCCTTCAAGGAAAGACGCTTCACTTCATCCCCCTTGCGATTGCATTGCCGGTATGTCTTTATGCTTCCTATAGATATTTCTGCTCCATATTAGCCTAGCCTAGCCAGTTGTACTCCCAGTTCAGTTACTAGCTTCCTAAATGTTATGCATAATGTATATCATGTGTATTATGTATCTGTTCTATGCCATGCACTGATTCTATGTATATCATTGTTCACAGTTTCACCGCATCAATATACCACTACGTTTAATAAAGCACAGACTCAACCACAATCTCCTTATTGGACCCCGGTATAGCGGTTTAGCTGACTGTATAGCTACGTATGAGCCTGCCTCAGCTAGTGAGGACAGAACACCCTGCTTGAGCTGGATTGCACTTCTGTCTCTCTCGCTTGGACTCCTTGGTTGTGCAACAAACTCTGACGTCTGCTGCCAGCGTTCTCACATGGGAATTTTCTAAGTAATTCTGCTACAAGGGCCCTCTGGTACTGCAACATTTTAGTATGCCTCTCTGCCTCTGGTAGGCGAAATTAAAAGTTCTCCTTGTAGCATGGGTTTAGAAGTGTCACCAACGGGTAATGAGTCATACAAAATTTTTATAATGCGGGGGTCACGTGAAACACAGCGCAACATAAAGTCAGCCATGCGTACCAGACTGCTAACAGGCAAGGCTTCCGTGTCCTCACCAACAGGATGACTGACCATGCTGTCCTCCTCATCCTCCGTGTCCTCAGGCCATCCCCACTGAACAGACGGTATGACAGCTGTGTTTGTAGTACCGTCTATAGCGCATGAAAGCTCCTGTTCTTCCTCCTCCTCCTCATTGACTACCATCCACGATGAGAAGACATGAGGCTAGGCTGAGTGTAATCCCCTGTATGGTTCCTTTCTCCATGTCCTCGTGCTCTGCCTGCAATGCATCGTCTTTAATTGTGAGCAGATTGGTTTTCAGAATGCTGAGAAGCGTGATGGTGATGCTAATTATGGCGTCATCACCGCTAACCATCTTGGTGCAGTCCTCAAAGTTTTGGAGGATGGTACATATGTCGGACATCCATGTCCACTCCTGAGGTCTTATGTGTGGAGTCTGAACTGAATATCGATGGACTTGTTGATGTTGGTAGTCAACAACTGCCCTCTTCTTCTCACAAAGCCTTTCCAACATAAGCAGCATAGAGTTCCAGCGTGTGGGGACATCACACACCAGCCGGTGAGCTGGAAGCTACAAATGCTGCTGAAGCATGGCAAGGGCGGCTGAAGCAGAAGCTGACTTTCTAAAATGGGAAGACAGATGATGTACTTTCACTAGAAGATCCGGCAGCTCTGGGTAGCATTTTAGAAAATGTTAAACCACGAGGTTAAGCACATCGGCCAAGCAAGGTACGTGTGCGAGCTCACCTTGCCTCAGAGCTGCCACCAGGTTACGGCCATTGTCACACACGACCATACCTGGCTGTAGGTTCGGCGGTGTCATCCAAACATCTGACTGCTCTTTCAGCGCTGTCCACAACTCTTCTGCATTGTGAGGTTTGTCACCTATGCTGATTAGCTTCAGCACAGCCTGTTGCCGCTTGGCTGAGGTACTGCTGCACTGCTTCCAGTTTCTGACTGATGTGTTGATTTCAGAGATGGAGGATGAAGAGGAAAAGGAGGAGGTGGTGCAGGAGCTGTAGACTGTGGGGGCAACCCTGATTGACGTAGGGCTAGCAATCCTCAGCGTGGGGAGGATGTGTTCCATCCCAAGGTCCGACTTGGTCCCAGCTTCCAGTATGTTAACCCAGTGTGCTGCTAGTGAGATGTACCATCCCTGCCCACAAGCACTTGTCCACATGTCCGTGGTTAGGTGGATTTTCCCTGTAACAGCATTGTTGAGGGCATGGGTAATGTTGTGGGACACATGCTGGTGTAATGCCGGTATGGCACATTGGGAGAAATAGTGGTGACTGGGGACCGAGTACCATCAGGTTGCGGAAAGCTTCCGTCTCAAAGAGCCTAAAAGGCAGCATTTATAGCGCAAGCAGAAGAGAAATATTAGAATTGAGGACTGTGGCCTGTGGGGCATTGGCGGGGTATTTCTGCTTGCATTCCAAAGACTGGGTTATAGAAAACTGAAGGCCATGCTGGGACAAGGACGTGGACGGGCTTGATGATGGTGCTGCTTGACTGTGGGCCACAACAGGTGCATGGCTAGAGGCATCTTCACATGCATGGTGTACTGGGGATTGGCTTCTCCACAAAACAGTCAAAGAAGCAGTGGTGTGACCTGCAGGCAGTGGTCCTGGAGCCTGGGGTTCGGCCCACAAAGTCGGGTGCTTTGCTGCCATGTGCCTGATCATGCTGATTGTGGTCAGGCTGGTTGTTTTGCTAACCCTGCTGATGCGTTCATGGCAGGTGCTGCAAATGGCCTGTTTGGGGTTATCGGCAGAGTCACTACAAAATAACAAGACTCGGGAAGACCTAACAGTTGGAATGGCTACTTCCCTCATGTTGGTATTACAGGAAACGAATGCACGCCTTCTGTCTGTGACCACCACACTGCTTCTTCTTGGCTGTTGTGGTGATATGCCTACTTCCCCATGTGTGCTGCTGCCCTCGCTCTGCATGTCCTCCTGCCAGGTTGGGTCAGTCACTATGTCATCCACCACCACGTCTTCCACATCCACACCCTGCTCCTCCTCCTGACTTTCTGGCAATTGTGTCTCATCACCGTCCACCTCTCCTGACAATTTCCCACCATTGCCTTTGCATGACCAGGGCTGGTCAAAGCTTTGGGCATCTGTACATGCGATCTCATCTGTCCCAACTTCAAGTTGACTGGCTGAGAAGTCAGAGTCTTGAAATGGAAAACTGAACAGCTCTTCAGAGTGTCCAAGTGTGGGATCAGTTGTCTCAGGTCACTCGGCATGGTGAGAGGGAGGATCAGGGTGAGGAATATCCGGGCCATACTCATCGCTACTCAG
Organism: Ranitomeya imitator; assembly: GCF_032444005.1. NCBI lineage: Eukaryota > Metazoa > Chordata > Amphibia > Anura > Dendrobatidae > Ranitomeya > Ranitomeya imitator. The sequence goes on along the minus strand of NC_091282.1, from coordinate 58,846,366 downwards.
ACTTGACCGTGTGGAAGACATGGTGGTGGTGGTGGCTAAGTGACTGGAAGCATTATCAGCTATCCAACAACCAAAAACAGTTTCACACTGCTCTGACTTCAATAGTGGTGTGCTGCGGTCCCCTAGAAACTGGGACAGGAAGGTCGAGCGAGAAGATGTGGGTCTTTGTTGTTGCCCACTTTCAACTTGGCCACGGCCTCGTCCTCTGCATGCACCATCATCATCATGTCCACTTCCCCATCCCGTTCCCCTGGCCTTGCCCATTTTAAATGGACTATTGCACTATTTCAAATGCTCAAAACAAATATATGTATTATATATATGTCCTACAACGAAAAAGGAGTACATACAACCCATTTCTAATATGGTATAAAAAGTAACAAATTTTATTATAAATATATTACACAACATATATACACACACAATAAAGACAAGGTACACGCAGAGCCAATGTACAATGGACCCAGGACACTGAAAAGTAACACCGTAGGCAGGTAGACCTATAGGGGCCAAACACCTCTAAATAGGAGCCCTAAGACAATTAATATGTCATGAAAAAAATGCGTAGTGCTAAGTTCAATATTCCTCTAGGTTACGTGATATTATTAAGCTTGCCCAAATGGGCATACAAGATTGCAAGACCCCCCGCCCCACCTTACCCATTAATAGGTGCCAGTGTCCGTCCAAGTAGCCCCGACGCGCGTTTCGCGTTTGCTTCCTCGGGGGGCATGTTTTTGTGTGTTATCCGGCTTTCTTATAAAGGGAAGTAGCAGCTGTGAACGTTCACCGGCAGTATAATTGGCGCATGCGTACCGCCAGTATGTGGACATCCGGCACATCTCCGCCGGCTCTCCTAGTGTACAGAGCGGGACGAGGAAAAATCCTCTGGACGTCACTTCCCGCTAAGTCACTTCCGGATGCCGGAAGGAGTGGCCGGCCAGTCACCGCTGTGGCACGCATGCGTGCGTGCCGGGAACGTCATCTTACTCCAGGGCACAACTACGGGCAGTACGTATATAGTACAAAAACTAAGGACCAAGAAACAAATCCGTGCCCAACCTAAACTCAATGAAAAAAAGTACTGATACTAGTTAGGATATGATCACTAATACAGTGATCACATCAAAAAGTGAATAGGATGTGAATATTAAGTGCCGTATATCATAAGGGGCAATGTATCCCATAATTAAACTAATGAACACTCCCAATTACTCCCGTGCTCCATACAGATAGCTATACAACCAAATCGCCTATTATAGAGATACTATACAATCCTATATGAAAAACCAACAAAAAAACACAATACATGTAAAAATACACCTTATACAAGAAGTACATAAGTTAAATACAACAATACAACAACAAAAAAATAAAAAACAAAAAATAAAAATAAAAAATAAAGAACCATATACTGCTGCCCACTATATCAGAAAATCTTTAACATATGTCCCATGGAAGGATGGAAAGACTTCTTATATTATAACTGTCCATGGTGGGTCGATGTTCTGCTTTCTTTCGATCTTTTTCTTCATCCAGGACAAAAGCCGCCACATACACCAGATGTCTCAGAAAGTCCCAGACACATACAGATGGTAACACGTGTAAGATAAATTCTAAAATCACATAAACACACACAAAAAGAATTAAAATCCAGAACTCAACAAATCACAAAACGGACCTGAGGTAAAACTCACAAAAAACAAATCAAAGGAAAGACGCAAAGCTAAGTTGTTCATTAAGTCCATGTGGGATCATTGTTCCCAATGTTGCTATCCACCGACATTCAATCTGCGCAAGTTTTTTTCTTAGGTCACCACCTCTTATACCACTCCTAACGTGGTCAATACCGCAAATTTTAAGATCTTTTGGATTACATGCATGGTATTGTTTAAAATGACGGGGCAGCGTTCTCGGGGTTGTACAGTCATTTACGTCTTTCGCCGCCATGATGTCTCTGACATGTTCCCGGGTCCTGATCCTCAATTCCCGTGAGGTCAGACCAACATAGGACAGACCACAGCTACAGCTAGCCTTATATATCACGTGTGTTGTACTACACGATATGTAGTCCGTGATCTTGAATTCCCTTGTCCCATCAGCAGAGACAAAGGATACCGCCCTCACATGGTTCCGACAGGCCAAACAATCCCCGCATGGAAAGAATCCCCATCTCCTCTTACCTGCCCCAAAAATGGATGGAGTCTTAGCCACATAGTGACTCTTGACCAAAATATCTCTCAGATTTTTAGATCTCTTTGCTGTCATTAGCGGTTCATCAGAGAGATATTTGGCCAAAGTAGAGTCAGTTTTCAAGATCGGCCAGTGTCTCCTCAAGATATCCCTCATGGAGCTCCACTGATGATTGAATGTAGAAATGTACCTAATTTTATCTCCTTCTCTTTTCTTTGGTTTTGGTAGATGTGATAGTAGGTCATTTCTCTTCTGTTTTTTTGCCTGGGCATAGCCGCGTTTGATACTTCTATTGCTATACCCGCGTGACCGGAATCTCTCCCCAAGGTCCACAGACTGACTTTCAAAAGCTTCCTCCGTAGAGCAAATCCTCCTCATTCTTAAAAATTGCCCAATAGGGATAGCTCTGATAGTCGAGCTATTATGAGATGAGGAGGCATGGAGGAGTGCATTGACTGAGGTCTCTTTTCTAAACACATCAGTATTAATAGAGCCATCTTCCTGGACCTGCAGCATGATATCCAGGAAAGAAACTCTCTCATAGCTGTAATTATATGTAAGCCTGATGTTGAGGCCGTTGCGGTTCAAATCCTGCATGAAAAGATGTAATTGTTCCACCGAACCTTGCCATATAAATAGAATATCATCTATGTACCGATACCACCCCAGAACTTGGTGGGCGGAGTGTGCGCCCTCCTGAAAAATAGTCCTCTCCCAGTATCCAATAAATAAATTAGCATACGAAGGCGCACACGCCGCCCCCATCGCAGTCCCACGACTCTGGAGGTAGTATCGGTCCCTAAAAGTAAAGCAATTATGTGTGAGGATGAACCGCAAAAGCCTCAACACCAGGCCCACTACATCTGGATCAATACTGCTAGATCCCAGGAAGAACGATGCCGCCTCCATACCATCCTCATGGTTAATGGAGGTATATAGTGTTTCAATATCTGCTGTAACAAGCAGCATATCCGGCTCTAAAATCAGACCATCAAGTCGCCTCAGGACGTCCGTCGTGTCCCTGACATAGGAGGGTAAGGTCTCCACCTGTGACCGTAAATAATAATCAATGTACTTACATACAGGGTCACAGAGCCCTCCTATTCCAGAGACAATCGGACGTCCTGGGGGGTTCACCGAGTCTTTGTGGACCTTGGGGAGAAGATAAAACGTAGGAACTACCGGACATTCCACCATCAAGCCATCAAATGTCTTTTTGTTGATAATTCCCTGATACAGGGACTCCTCCAAAATCTCAGTTAATTCAACGCCAAATTTTGGCAGGGGATTGTGAGGGAGTAGAGTATATGTTTCCTTATTGCGTAGTTGTTTAAATGCCTCCCTCTCGTACTTCTCTATAGGCCATACAACCACGTTCCCCCCCTTATCCGAAGGTTTAATAACCACATCATCCATTGCACGAATTTCCTGCAATGCTTTCCTCTGACCCCATGTAAGATTATCTCTCTTTTTTCCATTGCTGATCTTTTTAAGATCCGCTGCAACTAGATTGGTAAAAATTTCCACTGGGGGGCATAATGACAAAGGGGGGAACGTGGTTGATCTGGCAAAAATAGATGGGGGAGGCATACCTGTAGGGGGGTTCGCCGCTTCATTCTCCAATTCCTCCAGAATGGAGATAGTCTCCTGTTCAGTGATAGTTGTTCCCTCCGATGATGAGCGAGAATGAAGTTTCTTCAAAACTAGTTTCCGTGAGAACAGGTTCAAATCTTTTAATGCTGTAAAGTAATCGAAGTTATTACATGGGGAGAAGGAAAGACCGAGACCCAGAACCTCACATTGAGCCTCAGTAAGAGTATGATGTGATAAATTAATTACCTCTACCTCTACCATATTAGAAATGGGTTGTATGTACTCCTTTTTCGTTGTAGGACATATCCATTAGTGGAGTTCTCCCTGTTATAGATGTCCATTTAGGGTTAATCCCTGTTTGATGTTTAGTGGTGATATGCATCAGTGGTATTTATATCTACAAATATATGTATTAGTAGTGAAATAATATCTGATCAGTATGCCTGCAATTCTACAATTTTTAAAACCCAAACACCAGGCAGGCCTCAGCCTGATATAACAGACTGTATTCAATTTTGGGGTGCTTTTTTGTGAAGTAAATTTATGCTAAATAGTGCTGTATAGAATTAGAGTATCAGACAGCAAAAAAAGGGCTCCACCGGCCTACAATGACCAAACTTGGAGCACACAGATTTATGAGGACTGTTACGGAAATACCACACTGGCAAATATTTGGCCTTTTTTTATATGCAAAATAGTGCTGTATAGAATTAGAGTATCCTTCAGCAAAAAAAGGGGTCCTCCGGCCTACAATGACCAAACTTGGAGCACGTAGATGTACAGTTATATGAAAAAGTTTGGGCACCCCTATTAATCTTAAGCTTAATGTTTTCTAAAAATTGTTTTTTTGGCAACAGCTATTTCAGTTTCATATATCTAATAACTGTTGGACAATCCATGCTCGGCAACCATCAAACTTAACTGAACTGGAATTGTTTTGTAAAGAGGAATGGTCAAAAATACCTTCATCCAGGATCCAGGAACTCATTAAAAGCTACAGGAAGCGACCAGAGGCTGTTATTTTTGCAAAAGGAGGATCTACTAAATATTAATGTCACTTTTCTGGTGAGGTGCCCATACTTATGCACCTGTAAAATTTTGCTTGAATGCAGATTGCACATTTTCTGTTAGTACAATAAACATCATTTCAAGGCAGAAACATTACTGTGTCCAACAGTTATTAGATATATGAAACTGAAATTGCTGTTGCAAAAAAAACAATTTTTAGAAAACATTAAGCTTAAGATTAATAGGGGTGCCCAAACTTTTTCATATAACTGTATGAGGGCTGTCAAGGAAATACCACACTGGCAAAAATGTGGCCTGTTTTTTTTTAAATGCAAAAAAGTGCTGTATAGAATTAGAGTAACAGACAGCCAAAAAAGAGGTACACTGGCCTACAATGACCAAACTTGGAGCACGCAGATATATGAGGGCTGTCACGGAAATACCACACTGGCAAATATGTGGCCTTTTTATAATTTTGGAAGCTAAATAGTGCTGTATAGAATTAGAGTATTAGAGAGCAAAAAAGGGGTCCACTGGCCTACAATGCCCAAAGTTGGAGCACGCAGATATATGAGGCCTTTTTCGGTGAATTTAAAACACAAAAAAAAGTGGCACAAGGCTAGCACACACAACTATGCTACGTATGTCTGACAAACTATGACTTTTCAACAGGCCTCAGTCTGACAGAACAGACTGTATATTTTTGTTTTTATGGGGGTGAATTTTTGGGGAAAAAAATCCAACTAGGTATATAGTAAAGCAGCTGCAGCAGCAGCAGCAGACAGTTATGGAGCTTTGGGATGGATGCAGTGGGAGCAATGGACGCACATACAGTGCCTGCAGGACTTGCACTGATGTGGATATGTTATGCCCTGCCTGCCTAGTGCTGCAATATCGGGATCCACGAATTAGCCCTAAAAAGGACTTTTGGTCTCTGAGGAGTTGTGGATTTAAGAGCTGCAGACATACACTAACTCTAAAAAATTCTGACGTTATCTCGGCACCAGCTCTCCCTACTCTCGCTGAATCCGGAGCAGAATGCGGCGAGCAGAGCGGCACCAGGTCTCTTATACTCAGGATGATGCTGTGCGGCCAAACCAATCACTGCATGACCACAACAAAGATGGCTGCGGCATTTCATAGCCTGGCAGACAATCCATGCATCGTGATTGGGTCTCTAAAGTCCGGCAAAAACGCTGGGTGGAGACACCAGTTTCCGCCGAATAATCCCGAAAATGCTCGCTGCTCACAGAGTACACCGAGCATAGTGATACTCGGATGAGTAATGAGTAGCGGTGAGCACGTTCACTCATCACTAGAACTTATACATGTTTGGTGTCTATGAACTCGTTGTTTGTTGTCTATGAACTCGAAATGACCTTGAGAATCATAATGGCGGGTAAAAAAAACGAAAACAACTTTGGGATTGTACTTTTTTTTTTGCAATTTCACAGCACTTGAAATTTTTTTATGTTTTCCAGTACACGATATGTTAACCTCTTAATGACAGAACCAATTAGGTACTTAATGACCAAGCCAACTTTTACAATTCTGACCACTGTCACTTTATGAGGTTATAACTCTGGAACACTTTAACGGATCCCTCTGATTCTGAGACTGTTTTTTCATGACATATTGTACTTCATGTTAGTCGTAAAATTTCTTCAATATTACTTGCGATTATTTATGAAAATGGAAATATGGCGAAAATTTTTTACATTTTGCAATTTTCAAAATTAGAATTTTTATGCCCTTAAATCAGAGAGATATGTCACACAAAATAGTAAATAAATAACATTTCCCACATGTCTACTTTACATCAGCACAATTTTGGAAAAAAAATGTTTGTTAGGAAGTTATAAGGGTTAAAAGTTGACCAGCGATTTCTCATTTTTACAACAAAATTTACAAAACCATTCTTTTTAGGGACCATCTCACATTTAAAATCGCTTTGAGGGGTGTTTATGACAGAAAATAACCATAAGTGACACCATTCTAAAAGCTGCACCCCTCAAGATACTCAAATCACATTCAAGAAGTTTATTAACCCTTTACGTGCTTCACAGGAAGTGAAGCAATGTGGAAGGAAAAAATTAACATTTAACTTTTTTTTACAAACCTTTTACTTCAGAACCAATTTTTTCATTTTCACAAGTCTAAAAAAAAAAATGAACCACTAAATTATTTGTGCAATTTCTCCTGAATATGCCGATACCCCATATGTGGGGGTAAACCACTGTTTGGGCTCACGCAAGAGTTTGGAAGGGAAGGAGTGCTGTTTGACTTTTTCAATGCAGAATTGGCTGGAATTGAGATCGGACGCCATGTTGTCTTTAGAGAGCCCTCCCCTGATGTGATTAGCAAATAGATCAATGGCTGCACTCAACTGTACTAAAGCAAGGGAATGTGCGATACAGGAAATATGAATAGCATAATGGCTTGTGAAATCCATGAAAATCCAAGATTTGTCCAAGAAATGTGAGCCCATCCACCAAATGTCAAGGTAATCTCATGGATCGGATGGGTCCCTGAACCGTCTACCTAGTGTGAACACTTATCTCTGGCTAATAACATGGTAAAGCCTGCATTTATAGGAAGGTCGGAACCAACTGTGTTTGGATGTAATTAAAATCACAGCATGGTGAAGGGCGGGGCGTTCAAATTAGAAAAAATAGTACAAAGTAAATATAGGTAAACTGACTGAACAGCAATCTAGTCTGAACCGGTGCATAACCAAAAAAGACTTACATAGCAAATAGATCAATGGCTGCACTCAACTGTACTAAAGCAAAGCACAGTTGGTTCTGACCTTCCTATATAAGCAGGCTTTACCATGTTATTAGCCAGCGGTAAGTGTTCACACTAGGTAGACAGGTCAGGGACCCAACCAATCCATGAGATTACCTTGACGTTTGGTGGATGGGCTCATATTTTTTGGCCAAATCTTGTGCTAAGCATCTCATGTGTTTTTTCATAGATTTCACAAGCCATTATGCTATTCACATTTCATGTATCGCATATTTCCTTGCCTTAGTACAGTTTAGTTCAGCCATTGATCCATTTGCTATGTAAGTCTTTTTCAGTTATGCAGCAGTTCAGACTAGATTGCTGTTCAGTCAGTTTACCTATATTTACCCTGATGTGCTTAACCAGTGGAACCCCCCCCCCACAAGTGATCCCATTTTGGAAACTAGACCCCTTAAGGAACTTATCTAGATGTGTAGTGAGTAGTGTTGAGCATTCCGATACCGCAAGTATCGGGTATCGGCCGATAATTGCGGTATCGGAATTCCGATACCGAGATCCGATACTTTTGTGGTATCGGGTATCGGTATCGGATCCATAGTGAGGTGTAAAATAAAGAATTAAAATAAAAAATATTGATATATTCACCTCTCCGGCGGCCCCTGGACATCACGCTGGTAACCGGCAGGCTTCTTTGTTTAAAATGAGCGCGTTTAGGACCTGACGCGACCAATCAGAAGCTGCGACGTCATTCCTCAGGCCCTAAATTCCTAGAATGAGCGCGTTTAGGACCTGAGGAATGACGTCGCGGCTTCTGATTGGTCGCGTGCCGCCCATGTGACCGCGACGCGACCAATCAGAAGCCGCGACGTCATTCTCAGGCACTAAACTCCTCATTCTAGGAATTAAGGACCTGAGGAATGACGTCGCGGCTTCTGATTGGTCGCGTCGCGGTCACATGGGCGGCACGCAACCAATCAGAAGCCGCGACGTCATTCCTCAGGTCCTAAACGCGCTCATTTTAAACAAATAAGCCTGCCGGTTACCCGCGTGATGTCCAGGGGCCGCCGGAGAGGTGAATATATCAATATTTTTTATTTTAATTCTTTATTTTACACATTAATATGGATCCCAGGGCCTGAAGGAGAGTTTTCTCTCCTTCAGACCCTGGGAACCATCAGAATACCTTCCGATACTTGGTGTCCCATTGACTTGTATTGGTATCGGATATCGGTATCGGCGATATCCGATACTTTTCGGGTTTCGGCCGATACTACCGATACTTTCAAGTATCGGACGGTATCGCTCAACACTAGTAGTGAGCACTTGAAAATAAAATATCGTATTTTTTCCACAAAAAATGATCTTTTCGCCCCCAAATTTTTATATTCACAATGGTAACAGGAGAAATTAGACCACAAAACATATTGTGCAATTTGTTCTGAGTACATGGATACCCCATATGTGGAGATACACCACTATTTGGGCGCACGGCAGCGCTTGGAAGAGGAGTGCCGTTTGACTTTTTCAACGCAGAATTGGCTGGAATTGAGATTGGACGCCATGTTGCGTTTGGAGAGCCCCTGATGTGCCTAAACAGTGGAAACTCCCACAAGTGACACCATTTTGGAACCTAGACCCCTTAAGGAACTTATCTAGATGTGTGGTGAGCACTTTGAGCCCTAAGTTCTTCACAGAAGTTTATAACGTAGAGCCGTGAAAATAACAAATTGCATTTTTTCCACAAAAATGATTTTTTCGCCCCCAAATTTTTATTTTCACAATGGTAACAGGGGAAATTAGACCAATAAACATGTTGTACAATTTGTCCTGAGTACGCCAATACCCTATATGTGGGGGTAAACCACTGTTTGGGCACAAGGCAGAGCTTGGAAGAGAAGGAGCGTAGTTTGACTTTTTCAATGCAGAATTGGCTGGAATTGCGATCGAATGCCATGTTGTGTTTAGAGAGCCCCTGATGTGCCTAACCAGTGTAAACCCCCACAAGTTATACCATTTTGGAAACTAGACCCCTTAAGGAACTTATCTAGATGTGTGGTATGCACTTTAAACCCCCAAGTGCTTCACAGACGTTTATAACGTAGAGCTGTTAAAATAAAAAAAATGATTTTTTGCCCCAAAATTTTTATTTTCACAAGGGTAAAAGGAGAAAGTAGACCAAAAAAGTTGTTGTGCAATTTGTTCTGAGTACACCGATACCCCATATGTGGGGGTAAACCGCTGTTTGGGTGCACGGCAGGGCTTGGAAGAGAAGGAGCGCCGTTTGACTTTTTCAATGCAGAATTGCCTGGAATTGAGATCGGACGCCATGATACGTTTGCAGAGCCCCTGATGTGCCTAAACAGTGGAAACCCCCCACAATTGACACCATTTTTGAAACTAGACCACTTATGGAACTTATCCAGATGTGTGGTGTGCACTTTGAACCCCTAAGTGCTTCACAGTAGTTTATAACGTAGAGCCATGAAAATAAAAACATCTTTTTTTTCCTCAAAAATGATTTTTTTAGCCGCAATTTTTTAATTTCACAAGGGTAACAGGAGAAATTGGACCCCAAAAGTTATTTTACAGTTTGTCCTAAGTACGCTGATACCCCATATATGGGGATAAACCACTGTTTGGGCGCACGACAGAGCTTGGAAGGGAAGTAGTGACGTTTTAAAATGCAGACTTTAATGGAATGATCTGCGGGCGTCATGTTACGTTTGCAGAGCCCCTGATGTACCAAAAAAGTAGAAATCCCCTTCAAGTGACCCCATTTTGGAAACTAGACCCCCAATGAGCTTATGTAGATGTGTGGTGAGCACTATGAACCCCCAAGCGCTTCACAGAACTTTCTAACGTAGAGCCATGAAAATAAAAAATCATATTTTTTCCACAAAAACGATCTTTTCACCCCCAAATTTTTACTTTCACAAGGGTAACAGGAGAAATTGGACCATGAAAGTTGTTGTGCAATTTTTCCTGAGTACGATGATACCCCATATGTGGGGCGACCACTGAATATGTAACAGAACAGACAAAGAGGGGTATTAAATGCATAAAAAAGCATAAAGAGCGTGAGAACATGATATAAGGAACTTGGTTATTGTAAAAATTTTGGATGTGCAACACAGGGATAGTTAGATAAATGTGTTGAGGCGGTAGACCAGTCTGAAGAAATGTGTTTTTAGGGTACGCTTAAATCTATGGGTATTGGAGATTAATCGAATTAACCTGGGTAGTGCATTCCAAAAAACTGGCGCAGCACATGAAAAGTCTTGGAGAAAGTAATGAGAGGTTCTGATTATTAAGGATGTTAACCTCAGGTCATAAGCAGAACGGAGGGCACAGGTAGGGTGGTAGACTGAGACAAGGGAGGAGATGTAGGGTTGTGCTGAACCATGGAATGCTTTGTGGGTGAGAGCAATAAGTTTATACTGAATTCTGGAGTGGATGGGTAACCACTAACCAGTATAATGACTGGCACAAGGTAGAGGCATCGGTGTAACGGTTGGTGAGGAATATGATCCTGGCTGCAGCATTCAAGCCAGTATGCTTTATGGCCAATGTGTTATGATACGGTGGTTTAGGAGCAACATGGAACGAGCTCTGAAGGAAGTGGTAACTGTACTGACCGCAGTCCCTAAGCTCAACACAACATTAGAAGTAGCCGTGGAATGCTCCTAACTCTCCCTAGGCATCTCGTCACAGCCTAAGAGCTAACTACCCCTAAAGAAATAAGCAGGAAAGCTATCTTGCCTCAGAGAAAATCCCCAAAGGATAGATTAGCCCCCCACAAATAATGATTGTGACTGGAGAGGAAAAAGACATACACAGAATGAAACCAGGATGAGCACAGGAGGCCAGTCTAGCTAAATAGATAGGACAGGATGGAATACTGTGCGGTCAGTATAAAACACTACAAAAATCCACGCAGAGTTTACAAAAAATCTCCACACCTGACTAAAGGTGTGGAGGGCAAATCTGCCTCCCAGAGCTTCCAGCAAGACAGAATAAATTCACACTGATAAGCTGGACAAACATAGAAAGCACAGAATGGATAAGTCCACACACTATGGACAGAAAAGAGCAAGCAAAAACTTAGCTTAGATGAACTGGTCAGGATAACAGGGAACTCCAAAGAGATGTGAATCCAACCAGGAACCAATTACAAGTGGCACTGGCTGAAGGACAGAGCAGACATAAATAGCCGAGCAGAAAAGACGATCAGTGGAAGCAGCTGAAGACAGCTAACTCCAAGGAGCAGCCATACCACTTGAAACCACAAGAGGGAGCCCAAGAGCAGAACTCACAAAAGTGCCACTTACAACCACCGGAGGGAGCCCAAGAGCGGAATTCACAACACCAATGTGAATATATGTTTATGTGCTGCATGTATACCAACTTAATCCAAGCTCAATTTTTGTGTTTTTTCTTTGTAGGTTTGCATTCTGTGCAAGCTGAGGTGTGGCCTCCCTCTCCTGAGCTTGAAATTACATTTAAGGTCTTCCCCAGACTGGTGTCCACAGGTTGGGACCCGGTCCATTTGTCTACCCTTTTTTTCACACACTGAGGTCAACTCTGACACATGGTAAGGTTTTATTATTAGACAGCGTACGACCGTCCTAATCAGGGTCACCTTGTCGATGGTGGGATGGTTTTATGCTATTTTTGCTCAAAAACAGTATTACTAAGAACCCTGTGTTATTTTAATGCACCTTTGCATTTTACTTATTTAGTTACAGCAGAGATTTTGCTCATTTTGTTTCTTGTAGGTTTTTTATGTGCTGAACTTTGTGGTGCAGAGCTTCCTGAAACACTACCCACACATATCGGAGTTGCTCCTCAAAGTGAGGGCAGAGTGTGAGCATTTTCATCATTTTCTTACCCTGGTGTTGCTTGCCTGTCTGTGCTGCAGCATCACTTCTGCCTTCCCATTCACTGGCTGATATGCTACATATCAACAAGGTGGAACTCCACCTTGCATATGCTGGAGATAATGCACGAGTATCAGCAGGCACTAGTGGAATTTCAGGTGCAGCACGCATAGCTAAATCACTGGGTGGTACAACACTACTTCACCCCCAATGAGTGGACCTCCATGTGGGACATTTTACAATGCTTCCAATATTCCACCAATATGGTTAGCACTGGTGATGACTAGAGTTGAGCGACCTTGACCTTTTTAGAGTCGAGCCGGGTTTCGCGAAACCCGACTATCTCAAAAGTCGAGTCGAGTGGAATCGGCCGATTATCGCGAAAAGTCGGGGATCGACCGAAACACGAAACCCAATGCAAGTCAATGGGGGAGCATAGTCGGCAGTGAGTAGAGGCCAGGAAAACATGTACAGAGCCCATTTTAATGGCAAAAACATCCATTCTTGTTACTTGGAGCTTGTCAATCTTAATTTAGCTTATAATAATTGTAAGGCATTTGAAATTGGGGGTCATTTGGCTAAAGTTGTGGGGGGTAGGCTGGTTCAAGTAATTAGTGGGCCCAGTAAATCTGGACCACGTCACGGCAGTGGAGCAGGGAGAGGTAAGTATTTCAACTTTGCAAGTGCTGTGATCCTGAGCAAGCAGGGGGGGCCCACTCGTTGGCATTGGCACTGGCACAGGGCCCCTCAAAGTACAGCGTTGTGTTTGCACGGCGGTGGCACCTCCCACCGGCAGCAACACTTTTGCGTACTATGAGAGGCCCTGTGCCAGTGACGTCGTCAACGAGTATTCCTCCCCCCACCTGATGAAGGAACCTGCACCTTCATCTGCACCTTCCTCTTTGTCCCCGTGTAACGTGGTATGGTATGCGGGAAGGGGGACCTGACTTTCAGCAGGGTCACAATCTTGCAGTGTAGCGTGCACGGGGAATGTTGCATTATGGGTCAATGTACCAGCAGACTCATCTATCACTGGCTGGGCAATGGGCAAGATGAGGGGGAAACAGATATGGGCCCTTAGAATAAAGTGGGCTACATGCAGTTCAAAGTTGGTAACAGGACTAACCAGGGGGCATTGTTTTGTTCAGTTGAGGACAACTGGAATGAGAGGCTGACCCAGAGAGTAGGCCCAAATCAGTAAGTATTCTAAATGCAGTTCAAAATTGGCAACAGTAGTAAACCGGCGGCACAGCTTTGTTCACTGTAGGATAACGGCAAGGAGCGGCAGACACAGATAGAAGGCCCCAACCCAAAAAGTAGGCCTAATGCAGTGCTGTTTTCAACAACTACTAAACGAGAGCCAGAAGATCGAAACAATGGAGAGGAAACCTGGGGAAAACCTTGGAGTGGAACACACCGTCTCTACACCCCAGACCCAACTTGTAGGCCGAATGTAGTGTTGTTTTCAACAACTACTTAAGAAGAGCCAGAAGATCGAAGCAATGGAGAGGCAACCTGGGGAACACCTTGGAGTGGAACACACCGTCTCTACACCCCAGACCCAACTTGTAGGCCGAATGCAGTGTTGTTTTCAACAACTACTAAACAAGAGCTTTAAGATTGAAGCAATGGAGAGGCAACCTGGGGAACACCTTGGAGTGGAACACACCGTCTCTACACCCCAGACCCAACTTGTAGGCCGAATGCAGTGTTGTTTTCAACAACTACTAAACAAGAGCTTTAAGATTGAAGCAATGGAGAGGCAACCTGGGGAACACCTTGGAGTGGAACACACCGTCTCTACACCCCAGACCCAACTTGTAGGCTGAATGCAGTGTTGTTTTCAACAACTACTAAACAAGAGCTTTAAGATTGAAGCAATGGAGAGGCAACCTGGGGAACACCTTGGAGTGGAACACACCGTCTCTACACCCCAGACCCAACTTGTAGGCCAAATGCAGTGTTGTTTTCAACAACTACTTAAGAAGAGCCAGAAGATTGAAGCAATGGAGAGGCAACCTGGGGAACACGTTGGAGTGGAACACACCGTCTCTACACCCCAGACCCAACTTGTAGGCCGAATGCAGTGTTGTTTTCAACAACTACTAAACAAGAGCTTTAAAATTGAAGCAATGGAGAGGCAACCTGGGGAACACCTTGGAGTGGAACACACCGTCTCTACACCCCAGACCCAACTTGTAGGCCGAATGCAGTGTTGTTTTCAACAACTACTAAACAAGAGCTTTAAGATTGAAGCAATGGAGAGGCAACCTGGGGAACACCTTGGAGTGGAACACACCATCTCTACACCCCAGACCCAACTTATAGGCCGAATGCAGTGTTGTTTTCAACAACTACTAAACAAGAGCTTTAAGATTGAAGCAATGGAGAGGCAACCTGGGGAACACCTTGGAGTGGAACACACCGTCTCTACACCCCAGACCCAACTTGTAGGCCAAATGCAGTGTTGTTTTCAACAACTACTTAAGAAGAGCCAGAAGATTGAAGCAATGGAGAGGCAACCTGGGGAACACGTTGGAGTGGAACACACCGTCTCTACACCCCAGACACAACTTGTAGGCCGAATGCAGTGTTGTTTTCAACAACTACTAAACAAGAGCTTTAAAATTGAAGCAATGGAGAGGCAACCTGGGGAACACCTTGAAGTGGAACACACCGTCTCTACACCCCAGACCCAACTTGTAGGCCGAATGCAGTGTTGTTTTCAACAACTACTAAACAAGAGCTTTAAGATTGAAGCAATGGAGAGGCAACCTGGGGAACATCTTGGAGTCGAACACACCGTCTCTACACCACAGACCCAACTTGTAGACCGAATGCAGTGTTGTTTTCAACAACTACTAAACAAGAGCTTTAAGATTGAAGCAATGGAGAGGCAACCTGCGGAACACCTTGGAGTGGAACACACCGTCTCTACACCCCAGACCCAACTTGTGGGCCGAATGCAGTGTTGTTTTCAACAACTACTAAACAAGAGCTTTAAGATTGAAGCAATGGAGAGGCAACCTGGGGAACACCTTGGAGTCGAACACACCGTCTCTACACCACAGACCCAACTTGTAGACCGAATGCAGTGTTGTTTTCAACAACTACTAAACAAGAGCTTTAAGATTGAAGCAATGGAGAGGCAACCTGCGGAACACCTTGGAGTGGAACACACCGTCTCTACACCCCAGACCCAACTTGTGGGCCGAATGCAGTGTTGTTTTCAACAACTACTAAACAAGAGCTTTAAAATTGAAGCAATGGAGAGGCAACCTGGGGAACACCTTGGAGTGGAACACACCGTCTCTACACCCCAGACCCAACTTGTAGGCCGAATGCAGTGTTGTTTTCAACAACTACTAAACAAGAGCTTTAAGATTGAAGCAATGGAGAGGCAACCTGGGGAACACCTTGGAGTGGAACACACCATCTCTACACCCCAGACGCAACTTGTAGGCCGAATACAGTGTTGTTTTCAACAACTACTAAACAAGAGCTTTAAGATTGAAGGAATGGAGAGGCAACCTGGGGAACACCTTGGAGTGGAACACACCGTCTCTACACCCCAGACCCAACTTGTAGGCCAAATGTAGTGTTGTTTTCAACAACTACTTAAGAAGAGCCAGAAGATCGAAGCAATGGAGAGGCAACCTGGAGAACACCTTGGAGTGGAACACACCGTCTCTACACCCCAGACTCAACTTGTAGGCCGAATGCAGTGTTGTTTTCAACAACTACTAAACAAGAGCTTTAAGATTGAAGCAATGGAGAGGCAACCTGGAGAACACCTTGGAGTGGAACACACCATCTCTACACCCCAGACGCAACTTGTAGGCCGAATACAGTGTTGTTTTCAACAACTACTAAACAAGAGCTTTAAGATTGAAGGAATGGAGAGGCAACCTGGGGAACACCTTGGAGTGGAACACACCGTCTCTACACCCCAGACCCAACTTGTAGGCCAAATGTAGTGTTGTTTTCAACAACTACTTAAGAAGAGCCAGAAGATCGAAGCAATGGAGAGGCAACCTGGAGAACACCTTGGAGTGGAACACACCGTCTCTACACCCCAGACTCAACTTGTAGGCCGAATGCAGTGTTGTTTTCAACAACTACTAAACAAGAGCTTTAAGATTGAAGCAATGGAGAGGCAACCTGGAGAACACCTTGGAGTGGAACACACCGTCTCTACACCCCAGACCCAACTTGTAGGCCGAATGCAGTGTTGTTTTCAACAACTACTAAACAAGAGCTTTAAGATTGAAGCAATGGAGAGGCAACCTGAGGAACACCTTGGAGTGGAACACACCGTCTCTACACCCCAGACCCAACTTGTAGGCCGAATGCAGTGTTGTTTTCAACAACTACTAAACAAGAGCTTTAAGATTGAAGCAATGGAGAGGCAACCTGGGGAACACCTTGGAGTGGAACACACCGTCTTTACACCCCAGACCCAACTTGTAGGCCGAATGCAGTGTTGTTTTCAACAACTACTAAACAAGAGCTTTAAGATTGAAGCAATGGCGAGGAAACCTGGGGAACACCTTGGAGCGGCAGACACCGTTAGTAGGCCCTGCCGAAGTAGTAGCCCCAATGCAGTTTTAAAATTCCTAGAGGCTGTAAACCAGACTATTGATGCTCAGTTTTTTTCAAAGGAGGACAGCTGTATTGAGTGGCGAAGACAGACACAGGTAGTGGGCCTTAAACCAAAAATGTGGCTCAATGCAGTTTAAAAAAGGTTACAGGGGTACACAGGCAGCATTGGTCTGGTCAGTGGAGGACAATTTCAATTATGGACCGCAGACAGACTTTGTACGCCTACTATTAAAAAAAGGATGCTCTATGCAATTAAAAATAGGTTCCAAGGGTGCACGGGCAGCAGTGGTGTGGTCAGTGGAGGAGTATTGGAAGGAGGGACCGCAGACAGGCGTAGTAGGCCTAACATAACAAAATTAGGCTGTAGGCACTTTAAAATTGGTTCCAGGGGTACACGGGCAGCAGTGGTCTGGTCAGTGGAGGCCTAGTGGAAGGAGGGACCGCAGACAGACGTAGTAGGACTAACATAATAAAATTGGGCTGTAGGCACTTTAAAATTTGTTCCAGGGGTACACGGGCAGCAGTGGTCTGGTCAGTGGAGGACAAGTGTAAGGAGGGACCGCTGAGAGGCGTAGTAGGCCTAACATAATAAAATATGGCTGTAGGCACTTTAAAATTGGTTCCAGGGGTACACGGGCAGCAGTGGTCTGGTCAGTGGAGGACTAGTGGAAGGAGGGACCGCAGACAGGCTCCGAAGGCCTACCATAATAAAATATGGCTGTAGGCACTTTAAAATTGGTTCCAGGAGTACACGGGCAGCAGTGGTCTGGTCAGTGGAGGCCTAGTGGAAGGAGGGACCGCAGACAGGCGTAGTAGGCCTAACATAATAAAATATGGCTGTAGGCACTTTAAAATTTGTTCCAGGGGTACACGGGCAGCAGTGGTCTGGTCAGTGGAGGCCTAGTGGAAGGAGGGACCGCAGACAGGCGTCGTAGGCCTAACATAATAAAATATGGCTGTAGGCACTTTAAAATTGGTTCCAGGGGTACACGGGCAGCAGTGGTCTGGTCAGTGGAGGCCTAGTGGAAGGAGGGACCGCAGACAGGCGTAGTAGGCCTAACATAATAAAATATGGCTGTAGGCACTTTAAAATTGGTTCCAGGGGTACACGGGCAGCAGTGGTCTGGTCAGTGGAGGCCTATTGGAAGGAGGGACCGCAGGCAGGCGTAGTAGGCCTAACATAATAAAATATGGCTGTAGGCACTTTAAAATTTGTTCCGGGGTACACGGGCAGCAGTGGTCTGGTCAGTGGAGGCCTAGTGGAAGGAGGGACCACAGACAGGCGTAGTAGGCCTTACATAATAAAATATGGCTGTAGGCACTTTAAAATTGGTTCCAGGGGTACACGGGCAGCAGTGGTCTGGTCAGTGGAGGCCTAGTGGAAGGAGGTACCGCAGACAGGCATAGTAGGCCTAACATAATAAAATATGGCTGTAGGCACTTTAAAATTGGTTCCAGGGGTACACGGGCAGCAGTGGTCTGGTCAGTGGAGGCCTAGTGGAAGGAGGGACCGCAGACAGGCGTAGTAGGCCTAACATAATAAAATATGGCTGTAGCACTTTAAAATTGGTTCCAGGGGTACACGGGCAGCAGTGGTCTGGAAAGTTGAGGCCTAGTGGAAGGAGGGACCGCAGACAGGCGTAGTAGGCCTAACATAATAAAATATGGCTGTAGGCACTTTAAAATTGGTTCCAGGGGTACACGGGCAGCAGTGGTCTGGTCAGTGGAGGACTAGTGGAAGGAGGGACCGCAGACAGGCTTCAAAGGCCTAACATAATAATATATGGCTGTAGGCACTTTAAAATTGGTTCCAGGGGTAGACTGGCAGCAGTGGTCTGGTCAGTGGAGGCCTAGTGGAAGGAGGGACCGCAGACAGGCTTCGAAGGCCTAACATAATAAAATATGGCTGTAGGCACTTTAAAATTGGTTCCAGGGGTACACGGGCAGCAGTGGTCTGGTCAGTGGAGGCCTAGTGGAAGGAGGGACCGCAGACAGGCGTAGTAGGCCTAACATAATAAAATATGGCTGTAGGCACTTTAAAATTGGTTCCAGGGGTACACGGGCAGCAGTGGTCTGGTCAGTGGAGGCCTAGTGGAAGGAGGGACCGCAGACAGGCGTAGTAGGCCTAACATAATAAAATATGGCTCTAGGCACTTTAAAATTGGTTCCAGGGATACACGGGCAGCAGTGGTCTGGTCAGTGGAGGCCTAGTGGAAGGAGGGACCGCAGACAGGCGTAGTAGGCCTAACATAATAATATATGGCTGTAGGCACTTTAAAATTGGTTCCAGGTGTACACGGGCAGCAGTGGTCTGGTCAATGGAGGCCTAGTGGAAGGAGGGACCGCAGACAGGCGTAGTAGGCCTAACATAATAAAATATGGCTGTAGGCACTTTAAAATTGGTTCCAGGGGTACACGGGCAGCAGTGGTCTGGTCAGTGGAGGACTAGTGGAAGGAGGGACCGCAGACAGGCGTAGTAGGCCTAACATAATAAAATTTGGCTGTAGACACTTGGAATTCTCTTGCAGTGGTACACAGGCAGCATTGGTGTTGTCAGCGGAGGCCGATTGTAATGAGTGTCTGCCAGTTAGTAGTCCCAAACAATAAATACATGTTAATGTCTCGCATTACAACAAAACGAAAACACAAAAGGGTGCAATCATTAGGTACAGGGGTGGGCTCATCTGCGTAGTTTCGGACCTAGTAATTTGGCGCAAAGTATTTACTTGGGTAAATATAGGACACTGCCCCTGACTATGTTAAGTACCATCATACATGTCAACACAATGGTATTGTCAGTGGCAGGAATTTAAGGATGTCAGCGCATAGACTAAACATTGGTGGAACTGTGAGAGATAATTGTGCAAGTGGTAGAGCAATGTTTGAGCTGGGGGTGGGGGAACTCTCTTGTGGCCGGCGATACAGGCCCAGGGCCCCTCATGTTACAACAGTGTGTCTGACATTGGGTGCGCACCACCACCGCCAGAGACACTTTATTGTACTATGAGGGACCCAGTGGCAGTGCCGTCGACCAAAAGCGGGCACACCCACCTCTTCAGACAAACAGCACTCTCACGGGTGCTTGCGCCAAGTGGCGATACCACGGCCTCGTGTGGGGAGTTTGGCCATTTAGGGAGGTGTAAACATGTCGTATGCTGGACAATCAGCTGCTGCAAATTACGAGATTGGAAAAGTCATTCAGAGTAGTCCACAGACAAGACCTTTTCATAGGAAAGCTAGGTGTCGGCCGGGCAAGGTGGGGCAAAAGAATTCGAAATCCAGTTGTGGTTCATTTTAATGAAGGTTAGATCATCAACATTTTGGGTAGCCAGACGAGTCCTTTTTTCGGTTAATATTGAACCTGCAGCACTGAATACTCTTTCTAATAGGACACTAGCTGCCGGGCAAGCAAGCTCCTGCAATGCATATTCTGCCAATTCTGGCCAGGTGTCTAATTTGGATGCCCAGTAATCAAATAGGAATGACGGTTGAGGGAGAACATCGATAAGGGATGAAAAATAGTTAGTAACCATACTGGACAAATGTTGTCTCCTGTCACTTTGAATTGATGCAGCAGTACCTGTCCTGTCTGCGGTCATAGCAAAATCACTCCACAACCTGGTCAGAAAACCTCTCTGTCCAACGCCACTTCTGATTTCTGCACCTCTAACACCTCTGGTCTGCTGCCCCCTGCAGCTCTTGTGAGAACGATCACGGGCGCTGTGTGCTGGGAATGCCTGAAGCAATCGGTCAACAAGAGTTGATTGTTTGGTTGCTAATATTAGTTCCAAGTTCTCATGTGGCATAATATTTTGCAATTTGCCTTTATAGCGAGGATCAAGGAGGCAGGCCAACCAGTAATCGTCATCGTTCATCATTTTAGTAATGCGTGTGTCCCTTTTGAGGATACGTAAGGCATAATCCGCCATGTGGGCCAAAGTTCCAGTTGTCAAATCTGCGGTTGTGCTTGGTTGAGGGGCAGTTTCAGGCAAATCTACGTCACTTGTGTCCCTCAAAAAACCAGAACCCGGCCTTGCCACGCCACCAATTTCCAGTGGCCCCGGAAAAGCTTCCTCATTAAAAATATACTCATCCCCATCATCCTCCTCATCCTCCTCGCCCACTACCTCGTCCTGTACACTGCCCTGACCAGACAATGGCTGACTGTCATCAAGGCTTTCCTCTTCCTCTGCTGCAGACGCCTGATCCTTTATGTGCGTCAAACTTTGCATCAGCAGACGCATTAGGGGGATGCTCATGCTTATTATGGCGTTGTCTGCACTAACCAGCCGTGTGCATTCCTCAAAACACTGAAGGACTTGACACATGTCTTGTATCTTCGACCACTGCACACCTGACAACTCCATGTCTGCCATCCTACTGCCTGCCCGTGTATGTGTATCCTCCCACAAAAACATAACAGCCCGCCTCTGTTCGCACAGTCTCTGAAGCATGTGCAGTGTTGAGTTCCACCTTGTTGCAACGTCTATGATTAGGCGATGCTGGGGAAGGTTCAAAGACCGCTGATAGGTCTGCATACGGCTGGAGTGTACGGGCGAACGGCGGATATGCGAGCAAAGTCCGAGCACTTTGAGGAGCAGGTCTGATAACCCCGGATAACTTTTCAGGAAGCACTGCACCACCAGGTTTAAGGTGTGAGCCAGGCAAGGAATGTGTTTCAGTTGGGAAAGGGAGATGGCAGCCATGAAATTCCTTCCGTTATCACTCACTACCTTGCCTGCCTCAAGATCTACTGTGCCCAGCCACGACTGCGTTTCTTTCTGCAAGAACTCGGACAAAACTTCCGCGGTGTGTCTGTTGTCGCCCAAACACTTCATAGCCAATACAGCCTGCTGACGCTTGCCAGTAGCTGCCCCATAATGGGACAACTGGCGTGCAACAGTGGCAGCTGCGGATGGAGTGGTTGGGCGACTGCGGTCTGTGGACGAGCTCTCGCTTCTGCAGGAGAACGAGGAGGAGGAGGGGGTGTGAACTCCTACAGCCAACTGTTTCCTAGACCATGGGCTAGGCAGAACTGTCCCGAAATTGATGTCCCCTGTGGACCCTGCATCCACCACATTCACCCAGTGTGCCGTGATGGGCACGTAACGTCCCTGGCCATGCCTACTGGTCCATGCATCTGTTGTCAGGTGCACCTTTGTACTCACAGATTGCCTGAGTGCATGGACGATGCACTCTTTAACATGCTGGTGGAGGGCTGAGATAGCTTTTCTCGAAAAGAAGTGTCGACTGGGTAGCTCGTAGCGTGGTTCAGCATAGTCCATCAGGGCTTTGAAAGCTTCGGTTTCAACTAACCGGTAGGGCATCATCTCTAACGAGATTAGTCTAGCTATGTGGGCGTTCAAACCCTGTGTACGCGGATGCGAGGATAAGTACTTCCTTTTTCTAACGAGAGTCTCATGTAGGGTGAGCTGGACTGGAGAGCTGGAGATCGTGGAACTAGCGGGTGTGCCGGTGGACATGGCAGACTGAGAGACGGTTGGAGACGGTATTGTTTCCGCCGTTGCCCTAGATGCAGTGTTTCCTACTACGAAACTGGTGATTCCCTGACCCTGACTGCTTTGGCCTGGCAAAGAAACCTGCACAGATACTGCAGCTGGTGCGGAAAATGGTGGCCTGACAGTGACGGAAGGGATGTAGTGTTGCTGACTAGCTTCATTGGCCGAGGGTGCTACAACCTTAAGGGATGTTTGGTAGTTAGTCCAGGCTTGAAAATGCATGGTGGTTAAATGTCTATGCATGCAACTTGTATTGAGACTTTTCAGATTCTGACCTCTGCTTAAGGTAGTTGAACATTTTTGACAGATGACTTTGCGCTGATCAATTGGATGTTGTTTAAAAAAATGCCAGACTGCACTCTTTCGAGCATCGGATCCCTTTTCAGGCATTGCAGACTGAGCTTTAACCGGATGGCCCCGCTGTCCTCCAACAGGTTTTGGCTTTGCCACGCGTTTTGGGCCATCTACGGGCCCGGCAGATGGAACCTGTTGCGATGTTGATGCCTGCTGCGGCCCCTCCTCCTCCGCTTCAGAACTACTGCCGCCTGCACCCTGTTCCCCCAATGCCTGTCAATCGGGGTCAACAACTGGGTCATCTATAACCTCCTCTTCTAGCTCGTGTGCAACTTCGTCTGTGTCACCGTGTAAGTCGGTGGTATAGCGTTCGTGACGGGGCAACATAGTCTCATCAGGGTCTGATTCTGGATCAGTACCCTGCGAGGGCAATGTTGTGGTCTGAGTCAAAGGACCAGCATAGTAGTCTGGCTGTGGCTGTGCATCAGTGCACTCCATGTCAGATTCAACTTGTAATGGGCATGGACTGTTAACTGTTTCACTTTGTAAGCCAGGGACGGTATGTGTAAAGAGCTCCATGGAGTAACCCGTTGTGTCGCCTGCTGCATCCTTCTCTGTTGTTGTTTTTGCTGAAGAGGACAAGGAAGCGACTTGTCCCTGACCGTGAACATCCACTAACGACGCGCTGCTTTTACATTTACCAGTTTCAAAAGAGGAGGCAAAAGAGCTAGAGGCTGAGTCAGCAAGGTAAGCCAAAACTTGCTCTTGCTGCTCCGGCTTTAAAAGCAGTTTTCCTACTCCCAGAAAAGGGAGCGTTCGAGGCCTTGTGTAGCCAGACGACGAACCTGGCTCCACAGCTCCAGACTTAGGTGATATATTTTTTTTCCCACGACCACCTGATGCTCCACTACCATCATTACCAGCTGGCAATGAACGCCCACGGCCACGACCTCTTCCACCAGACTTCCTCATTGTTTTAAAAACGTAACAAAAGTAACGGTATTTGTTGCTGTCAAACAACTTACACGGTGAGCTATAACTTCAGTATGATTTAGATATCCCTTTACAGGTGGGTGAGACCGCAAGGAAAATCAGGCACAATGTTACACACTCTGTTTTCTGTGGCACCAAATGAGCGAGATGCCACACACGCAGGACTGTCACTCAAGCACAAATGTCAATATTAATCTCCCACTGTTTTTTTTTAATTTTTTCAGGGAGAATTTATAAACCAAATATAAAAAAAATAAATAGGCTTTCTATGGCCCACTATTTGAGAGAGAGATGGCACACTCAGGAGTCAAGACTGGCACAAAAGCAGAAAGGCCAATATTAATCTCCCACTGTTTTTTTTTTATTTTTTCAGGGAGAATTTAGAAACCAAATATAAAAAAAAAAAATAGGCTTTCTATGGCCCACTATTTGAGAGAGAGAGATGGCACACTCAGGAGTCAGGAGTGGCACACAAGCAGAAAGGCCAATATTAATCTCCCACTGTTTTTTTTTTTATTTTTTCAGGGAGAATTTAGAAACCAAATAAAAAAAATAAATAGGCTTTCTATGGCCCACTATTTGAGAGAGATGGCACACTCAGGAGTCAGGACTGGCACACAAGCAGAAAGGCCAATATTAATCTCCCACTGTTTTTTTTTTTTTCAGGGAGAATTTAGAAACCAAATAAAAAAAATAAATAGGCTTTCTATGGCCCACTATTTGAGAGAGAGATGGCACACTCAGGAGTCAGGACTGGCACACAAGCAGAAAGACCAATATTAATCTCCCACTGGTTTTTTTAATTTTTTCAGGGAGAATTTAGAAATCAAATATAAAAAAAAAAATAGGCTTTCTATGGCCCACTATTTGAGAGAGAGAGATGGCACACTCAGGAGTCAGGACTGGCACACAAGCAGAAAGGCCAATATTAATCTCCCACGGTTTTTTGTTATTTTTTCAGGGAGAATTTAGAAACCAAATTTAAAAAAAAATAAATAAATAGGCTTTCTATGGCCCACTATTTGAGAGAGAGATGGCACACTCAGGACTGGCACACAAGCCCAAAGGCCAATATTAATCTCCCACTGTTTTTTTTTTTCAGGGAGAATTTATAAACCCAATAAAAAAAAAAGAAAAAAAAAAGGCTTTCTATGGCCAACTATGTGAGAGAGATGGCACACACAGGGATGGCACTCTAGCAGAAATGCCAATCTTAATATCCCACAACTTATTTTTTTAGGGAGAATCAAAAAAAAAAAAAAAAAGGGACTGTCCTACAATTACTATCTCCCTGCAGTAATCTCAGCCAGGTATGGCAGGCAGCAATAAGGAGTGGACTGATGCACAAATTAAATAAAAAGTGTGGACAAACAAAAAAGATAGCTGTGCAGAAAGGAAGGAACAACAGGATTTGTGCTTTGAAAAATGCAGTTGGTTTGCACAGCGGCGTACACACAGCAATGCAGCTATCAGGGAGCCTTCTAGGGCAGCCCAATGAGCTACAGCGCTGAGGAAAAAAAAATGTAGCTTCCACTGTCCCTGCAAACAAAAGGTGGTGTTGGACAGTGGAAATCGCTACGGCACAAGCGGTTTGGTGGTTAATGGACCCTGCCTAACGCTATCCCTGCTTCTGACGAAGCGGCAGCAACCTCTCCCTATGCTCAGATCAGCAGCAGTAAGATGGCGGTCGGCGGGAACGCCTCTTTATAGCCCCTGTGACGCCGCAGACAGCAAGCCAATCACTGCAATGCCCTTCTCTAAGATGGTGGGGACCAGGACCTATGTCATCACGCTGCCCACACTCTGCGTCCACCTTCATTGGCTGAGAAATGGCGCTTTTTGCGTCATTGAAATGCGACTTTGGCGCGAAAGTCGCGTACCGCATGGCCGACCCCACACAGGGGTCGGGTCGTGTTTCATGAAACCCGACTTTGCCAAAAGTCGGCGACTTTTGAAAATGAACGATCCGTTTCGCTCAACCCTAGTGATGACTCCATCATCAGAGTTACTATACTACTTATATTCCTTTGAAAAAACAATTCAGGCCTTAATGGATGAGGTGGTTGCAGAGGAGAATGAAGAGCAGGAGGAGCAGGCCCAATTCACACTATTAGGCCTTCCATCCACGCGTGTCTGAGAGGGTGGCTTACTGTCCATACAGTGGCCAGATACCCAAATATACAGCCAGGAGACAGTCTTGGAGGATGATAATGATTATGAGGAGGAGAATTAACAACCATGTTCAGAGCAAGGTGGCACTCAGATCCGCTCATGGGCATCACTGGAGCATGGCTATGGGGATGCAGAGTACCTAGACGATACACCTCCTACCAAGGATAGCTTGTTGGTGCTCCATGCAGCCTGGCACACATGAGCCATTACATGCTGCAGTGACTGCAAAGTTGGAGCGCCCCAAGGGCTGTGGGGTACTTGGAACCGGGCCCCTTCGGATCTCAGTGGGGGATGTCACGGTGGCAGACCCGGTCCATGGTGTTATGATCTGGTGGCCTAGGAGCAGCATGAGACGTACTCTGGAGAAGGTGGTACCTGTACTGATCGCAAACCCTGAACTTAGCACCGCAACTAGAAGTAGCCGTGGGATGTACCTAACACTCCCTAGACACCTCTACACAGCCTAAGAACTAACTTCCCCTAAAGAAAGAAATGGGTAAACTATCTTGCCTCAGAGAAAATCCCCAAAGGATAGACAGCCCCCCACAAATATTGACTGTGAGAGGAGAGGGAAATGACATACACAGACTGAAATCAGGATTTAGTAAAGGAGGCCATACTAGCTAGAAAGAAAGAATAGGACAGAGTACTATGCGGTCAGTATTAAAACACTAGAAAATATCCACCACAGAAAATACAAATCTCCACATCTGACTAAAGACATGGAAGGTACATCTGCATCTCCAGAGATACAGCTAGGCTGCAAAAATCCTTACACAGACAAAGCTGGACAAGCCAAAACATGAAAATGCACAGAACTAAAAGGCCCACAGCATGTGGACAGCAAAAATAAAGCCAGAACTTATCTTTGTTGAAATGAACAACAAAACAGTTGAGACCAGGAATGGATGTGAATCCTCCAAAAACAATGGACAACTGGCACTGACTAAAGGATCAAGCAAGACTAAATAGCCCAGTCCAAATTGCAATGAGTGGACACACCTGATAAATGCTGCAATCCAAAGACAGCAGCACTATCACTCATAACCACTGGAGGGAGCCCAAGAGCAGAATTCACAACAGTACCCCCCCTTGAGGAGGGGTCACCGAACCCTCACCAGAGCCCCCAGGCCGATCAGGACGAGCCAAATGAAAGGCACAAACCAAATCGTCAGCATGAACATCGGAGGCAACAACCCAAGAATTAGCCTCCTGGCCATAACCCTTCCATTTGACAAGATACTGAAGCTTCCGCCTCGAAAAACGAGAATCCAAAATCTTCTCAACCACATACTCCAACTCCCGATCAATCAACACCGGGGCCGGAGGATCAACAGAGGGAACAACGGGCACCACATACTTCCGCTACAAAGATCTATGGAAAACATTATGGATGGAAAAAGAGGCAGGAAGGGCCAAACGAAAAGACACTGGATTGATAATCTCAGAAATCCTATAAGGACCAATAAATCGAGGCTTGAACTTAGGGGAAGAAACCTTCATAGGAACATGACGGGAAGACAACCAGACCAAATCCTCAACCCGAAGCCGGGAACCAACACACCGATGACGGTTAGCAAAACGCTGAGCCTCCTCCTGAGACAACACCAAATTGTCCACCACATGAGCCCAAATCTGCTGCAGCCTGTCAACCACAGAATCCACACCAGGACAATCAGAAGGCTCAACCTGCCCTGAAGAGAAACGAGGATGAAAACCAAAATTACAAAAAAAAGGCGAAACCAAGGTAGCAGAACTAGCCCGATTATTAAGGGCAAACTCGGCCAATGGCAAGAAAGCCACTCAATCATCCTGATCAGCAGACACAAAGCATCTCAAATAAGTTTCCAAAGTATGATTAGTTCGCTCGGTTTGGCCATTTGTCTGAGGATGAAAGGCGGAAGAAAAAGACAAATCAATGCCCAGCCTAGCACAAAAGGCCCGCCAAAACCTAGAAACAAACTGGGAACCTCTATCGGACACAATATTCTCCGGAATGCCATGCAAACGAACCACATGCTGAAAAAACAACGGAACCAAATCAGAAGAGGAAGGCAACTTAGGCAAAGGTGTCAAATGAACCATCTTAGAAAACCGTCACAAACCACCCAGATAACAGACATCCTCTGGGAAACCGGAAGATCTGAAATAAAATCCATAGAGATATGCGTCCAAGGTCTCTCAGGGACCGGCAAAGGCAGAAGCAACCCACTAGCACGGGAACAGCAAGGTTTGGCCCGCGCACAAGTCCCACAGGACTGCACAAAAGAACGCACATGCCGCGACAAAGAAGGCCACCAAAAGGACCTACCAACCAAATCTCTGGTACCAAAAATCCCAGGATGGCCAGCCAACACAGATCAATGAACCTCAGAAATCACTTTACAAGTCCATCTATCAGGAACAAACACCTCTTCCTTCAGAATACCGACCGGCTCAAGGACCCCAGGAGAATCAGGCAAAAAACTCCTAGAGAGGGCATTAGCCTTAACATTCTTAGAACCCGGAAGATACGAGACCACAAAATCAAAACGGGAGAAAAACAGGGACCATCGAGCCTGTCTAGGGTTCAATCGTTTGGCAGACTCGAGGTAAATCAGATTCTTATGATCGGTCAGGACCACAATATGGTGCTTGGCCCCCTCAAGCCAATGTCGCCACTCCTCAAATGCCCACTTCATAGCCAACAACTCCCGATTGCCGACATCATAATTGTGTTCCGCAGGCGAAAACGTCCGAGAAAAGAAGGCACATGGTTTCATCAAGGAACCATCAGAATTCCTCTGAGACAAAACGGCCCCTGCCCCAATCTCAGACGCGTCAACCTCAACCTGAAAAGGAAGCGAAACATCCGGCTGACGCAACACAGGGGCAGAAGTAAATTGGCGTTTAAGCTCCTGAAAGGCAGAAACAGCCGCGAAGGACCAATTCGTCACATCAGCGCCTTTCTTCGTCAAATCGGTAAGAGGTATAACCACACTGGAGAAGTTGGCAATGAAACGACAATAAAAATTAGCAAAGCCCAAGAATTTCTGAAGGCTCTTCACAGATGTGGGCTGAATCCAATCATGAATGGCCTGAACCTTAACCGGATCCATTTATATAGATGAGGGGGAAAAAATGAAGCCCCAAAAAGAAACCTTCTGCACTCCAAAGAGGCACTTAGACCCCTTCACAAATAAAGCATTATCACGGAGGATCTGAAATACCATCCTGACCTGTTTCACATGAGACTCCCAATCATCGGAAAAAATCAAAATATCACCCAAATATACAATAATGAATTTATCAAGATAACTCCGAAAGATATCATGCATGAAGGACTGGAACACAGATGGGGCATTAGAGAGTCCGAATGGCATCACAAGGTATTCAAAATGGCCTTCGGGCGTATTAAATGCAGTTTTCCATTCGTCACCCTGCTTAATACGAACAAGATTATATGCCCCTCGAAGGTCAATCTTAGTAAACCAACTAGCCCCCTTAATCCTAGCAAACAAATCAGTAAGCAAAGGCAAAGGGTATTGAAATTTGACCGTGATCTTATTCAAGAGGCGATAATCAATACAGGGTCTCAAGGAGCCATCCTTCTTGGCAACAAAAAAAAACCTGCTCCCAATGGTGAAGAAGATGGCCGAATATGCCCCTTCTCCAAAGACTCCTTAATATAGCTCCGCATGGCGGCATGTTCTGGCACAGAAAGGTTGAAAAGTCGGCCCTTAGGGAACTTACAACCTGGAATCAAGTCAATAGCACAATCACAGTCCATATGCGGTGGAAGGGAACTGGATTTGGGCTCATCGAATACATCCTGGAAATCTGACAAAAACTCAGGAATTTCAGAAGAGGGGGAAGAGGAGATTGACATCAAAGGAACGTGACCATGAACCCCCTGACAACCCCAACTAGTCACAGACATAGATTTCCAATCTAACACCGGATTATGTACCTGTAACCATGGAAAACCCAGCACAATATCATCATGCAAATTATGCAACACCAGAAAACGACAATCTTCCTGATGGGCTGGCGCCATGCACATGGTCAGCTGTGTCCAAAACTGAGGTTTATTTATAGCCAACGGTGTAGCATCAATGCCCCTTAAAGGAATAGGGTTCTGCAAAAGCTGCAAGGTGAAACCACAACGTCTGGCAAATTCTAAGTCCATTAAGTTCAGAGCGGCGCCTGAATCCACAAACGCCATGACAGAAAATGACGATAATGAGCAGATCAAGGTCACCGATAACAGAAATTTAGGTTGTACAGTACTGATGGTAACAGAACTAGTGATTCTCTTTGTACGCTTAGGGCAATCAGAAATAACATGAGCAGAATCGCCGCAGTAAAAACACAACCCATTCTGACGCCTGAATCTTTGTCGTTCAGCTCTAGACAAAATCCTATCACACTGCATAGGCTCAGGGCTCCGCTCAGAGGACAACGCCACAGTGTGCACAACTCTGCACTCTCGCAAGCGCCGATCAATCTGAATGGCCAGAGACATAGAATCACTCAGACCAGCAGGCGTGGGGAACCCCACCATAACATCTTTAACGGATTCAGAAAGACCCTTTCTGAAAATTGCCGCCAAGGCATCCTCATTCCATTTAGTCAACACAGACCATTTTCTAAATTTCTGGCAATACGATT
Organism: Ranitomeya imitator; assembly: GCF_032444005.1. Taxonomy (NCBI): domain Eukaryota; kingdom Metazoa; phylum Chordata; class Amphibia; order Anura; family Dendrobatidae; genus Ranitomeya; species Ranitomeya imitator. The sequence goes on along the minus strand of NC_091282.1, from coordinate 58,815,720 downwards.
CTGCCGCTTCTTGACCCTTACACAGGTCCAACAAGGTCTTCTCTGCATGATCCACTGAATTAGGTTCATCATACAATAACCCTAGCGCCTGAAAAAAGGTGTCTATATTAAGCAAAGCAGGATTCCCAGATTCCAGGGAAAATGCCCAATCCTGAGGATCACCACGCAGCAGGGAAATAACAATTTTAACCTGCTGAATGGGATCACCAGAAGAACGGGGTTTAAGAGCAAAAAACAGTTTACAGTTATTTTTAAAGCTCAAAAATTTGGACCTGTCCCCAAAAAACAAATCAGGAGTTGGAATTCTAGGCTCTAAAACCGGAGTCTGAACGATATAATCGGAAATACCCTGTACTCTAGCAGCAAGTTGGTCCACACGAGAAACCAATTCCTGAACCTCCATGCCAGCGCCAAACTCCTGAGCCACCCAGAGGAAAAGAGGGAAGGAAAGACAAAACAGACTACAGAAAAAAAAATGGCTCAGCACTTTTCTTCCCTTCTTCTGAGATGCGTTTAACTCATTATTGGCCACTTGTACTGTTATGATCTGGTAGCCTAGGAGCAGCATGAGACATACTCTGGAGAAGGTGGTACCTGTACTGTCCGCAAACCCTGAACTTAGCACCGCAACTAGAAGTAGCCGTGGGATGTACCTAACACTCCCTAGACACCTCGACACAGCCTAAGAACTAACTTCCCCTAAAGAAAGAAACGGGAAAACTATCTTGCCTCAGAGAAAATCCCCAAAGGATAGACAGCCCCCCACAAATATTGACTGTGAGAGGAGAGGGAAATGACATACGCAGACTGAAATCAGGATTTAGCAAGGGAGGACATACTAGCTAGAAAGAAAGAATAGGACAGAGTACTATGCGGTCAGTATTAAAACACTAGAAAATATCCACCACAGAAAATACAAATCTCCACATCTGACTAAAGACATGGAGGGTATATCTGCATCTCCAGAGATACAGCTTGGCTGCAAAAATCCTTACACAGACAAAGCTGGACAATCCAAAACATGAAAATGCACAGAACTATAAAGCCCACAGCATGTGGACAGCAAAAACAAAGCCAGAACTTATCTTTGTTGAAATGAACAGCAAAACAGGAGAGACCAGGAATGGATGTGAATCCTCCAAAAACAATGGACAACTGGCACTGACTAAAGGATCAAGCAAGACTAAATAGCCCAGTCCAAATTGCAATGAGTGGACACACCTGATAAATGCTGTGATCCAAAGACAGCAGCACTACCACTCATAACCACCGGAGGGAGCCCAAGAGCAGAATTCACAACACCGTGGCCCTCGGGAGGTCCATTGATGTTGTGGGGGGAAGGTCTTTAAAGGGATAATGTTCGTGACGCCACCTGTGGTATTCGGTCAGGGTGACCGACGCTGCTTAGGGTTCCGCTGGGGTGATGTTATGGCAGCTAGATGGTATACCTTCCCACAGGTGAAGTATGTCCCCAGGGTTTCCCAGAGTGTAGAAGGAGGATGGTGGATGATGTAAGGTTGAGTCAATAACGAGGACACAAGGTTGCAGTCTCTTTATCCTTACTGAAGGCTCCTCGGTCATCTGCCTAGCCTTAGCTTTGGCCTGCAGGTCCCTCTCGCGGTCGGCCTCACATCGGAGCTCCTTCTTCCTGGCCCACTCCTCCTCCTGCCGACGTAGCTGCTGACGGTAGTCTTGTTGGGAGACGACCTCAATACTCTGGCTGGGCTTCCTGTTGTGAGTTCCATTCTGGAGCTCCCTCCTGTGGTTGCTAATGGTGTGTTTGCATGTTCTGCCCTTGGGCTCCCTCTGGTGGTTTCGAGTGGAACTGCTGCTCCGTTAGGTAGCTGTAGCAGCTGCCTTCACTAATCGCCTTGCCTGGGTTTGTTATTTAAACCTGCTCTGGGCTTTAGTCCATGCCTGCTGTCAATGTTCTTGGTTGGATTTGATTCTTCCCTTGGATTTCTCATATGGCCAGTCCTTGTCTGCAAAAGATAAGTTTTGCTAGTTTGTTTGTCCATTTGTTTGGACTCTATTGCTTTGCATTTTGTCTCTTTTGTCCAGCTTGTCACTATGTCTTATTTAGGCTAGCTGGAAGCTCTGGGAAAGCAGATTTGCCCCTCCACACCGTGAGTCGGTGTGGAGTTCATTTTTGTAAACTCTGCGTGGATTTTGTAGTTTTTAATACTGACCGCACAGTATCCTTTGCTCTCTGTCTATCTAGTTTTGTATTGGCCTCCACTTTGCTGAATTCTAATTTCATTTCTGTGTTCGTCATTTCCCTCTCCTTTCACAGTCAATATTTGTGGGGGGCTATCTTTCCTTTTGGGGGTTTCTCTGAGGCAAGATAGCTTTCTATTTCCTTCTTTAGGGGTAGTTATATCTTAGGCTGTGACGAGGTGTCTAGGGAGTGTCAGGAACATCCCACGGCTATTTCTAGTTGTGTTGCTATGATTAGGAACTGCGGTCAGTAGAGATACCACCTTCTCAGAGCTCGTTCCATGTTGCGTTTTAGCCACCAGATCATTTCAGTGTGGCCTCTTAACCACCAGGTCATAACAGCTTCCCCAGGAAACCCGATTAGGTTGGTGGTAGCGCGGGTCCACTTAAAGGTCACCCACTCTCCCTGGATGTCCACTTTCTGCCTGATGGGCTGCAGCAGGATGTCTGAAGTCTTCAAAGTCTCCCAGGGCCTCTCCCATGTTAGATGGTTACACACCCGGCCAGGTGGTCGTGGTGGGGGTGAGTCTACGTCTACCAGCAGGGATTCCTCGGCTACCGGGGCAGGGTCGGTGTCATTACCTACCTCCGTGGCATCTCCGGTGTCGGTCTCCTCTGTCGCAGGCTGGGGCTCTGGCGGTTGGCTGCATCATTGCTCCTCAGGGCCGGCATTCGCACGATAGCACAAGCTCTGGAGCTGTCGATACAGCTCGACTTCCACTCCCAGAACCTCCTGGTTCGTGCGTCCTGGTAGGGTTCTGCTCGGCTCCCATTGGCTGGGACAGCGACGAGTGTTCTCCACCTCTTCCGGACAACCTCCGCTCGTCATGATGCCAACCTGGTTCTGCCGAATGGCATCCAGCGGTTCTTGCTCCTCCTCCTCCGGAGGGCGGTTACTTCTTCACCATCCCAGACCAGGAGGCAGACCTTTTTCGTTGATGGGCATATCTCCCGGACATAGTAGTATCTGTGAGGGGCTGGCTTAACTTTCGTGCCATTCTTCCATGCTACGCCCACGATGACACGCCCCACTCCTTCAGCACGCCACATGGTGCTGCAATGGTGGCGGTTTTGGCGGGAATCTTGGCAGGAAACAGCAATACACAGTCTTTAAGCAATTCACAGTTCAAATACGATGCTGGCACAGTTCTTAGGTGCACATGACCTGATTTTCAGGCTTAAGTACATCCTGTTCATGACACCAAAATTGGAGCGCCCCCAAGGGCTGTGGGGTACTCGGAGTCAGGCCCCTTCGGTTCTCAGTGGGGATGTCACGGTAGCGGACCAGGTCTGTGGCCCTTGGGAGGTCTGTTGATGTTGTGGGGGGAAGGTCTTTAAAGGGATAATGTTCGTGACGCCAACTGTGGTATTGGGTCAGGGTGACCAACGCTGCTTAGGGGTCCGCTGGGGTGATGTTATGGCAGCTAGATGGTATACCTTCCCACAGGTGAAGTATGTCACCAGGGCTTCCCAGAGTGTAGATGGTGGATGGTGGATGATGTAAGGCGCAGTGAATAATGAGGACACAAGGTTGCAGTCTCTTTACCTTTACTGAAGGCTTCAACATCCACAATCCAGGGTAGGGACCATTAGGTAGGCAGAGTCTGGCCGGTCTGAAGGCAAATCCAGAGTCCCCTTATCCAGGTGGAATTCAATAGCCTTCCTCTAGCACCTGGGCGTTGTAGTATCTCCCTGCTGAGCAACTCGGTAAGGTCCTCACAACTATTTCAGATGTTAAGTCTCTTCTCTCTGTCCCCCTGACGGATAGGACAAACCCGTATGACTGGTGGCCTGAGGCTTTTTATAGGGACCCTAGAGATGCCCCGGCCCCCACAAGTTGCCACCCTGCCTCCTGGGTATAGGGTCAGGCAGTCAACGTAGAATCAACTGTCCTGCCAGTCTCTGAAGTAACGGAATAGAGATCCTTACTCCCTCGGTGTTCTGGCTACCAGTAGTACGCTTCAGAAGGAGGCAGCCTGCTTCTAGCTGGTCTCCCTCTGATATTCCTCTCCTGTTGCTATGAATTCGTTGCTCACTCACTGCAACACAATTCCTTTTGTGTCCTTTCTTTGGATGCTGCCGCATGGGATGCAGGCGTAGCTCCGTGTACCTCCGTCTTCAGCAGGCCGCAGTCTGGAGCTGGCTGGAACCCACTCCAACCAGCCTCTGCCAAACTCGGTCGGGACTCACTGACTATCTCCTATTCCCTCCAGTCAGCTTCTGCCTCTGTCTAACTTCCTAACCAACCCACCAGTTTTACCTAAGTGTGAGGAGTGCCCTAATAGTTAGAAGCATGGCTCCCCCTGGCGGACTGGATTGTGAAGTGTGTTTTGTGGTTGTGATACCTGGACAGAAGATCTCCTTCATTGCCTTCAGTCGTAACATCCTCTGGTGGAAGAATAACATTACTGCAATGACCAGGACTCTGGGGCACTGCAGAATGACCGCTGAGTTGCCGTATTGACACCAGTGAAAATTAGTGGGCTGCCACCTTGCTGGATCCCCAGTACAAGGATAACGTACCATCATTACTTGCATCCCTGGAGAGGGATTGCAAAATGCATGAATACAAGCATACACTGGTAGAAAAACTACTAATGGCTTTCTCAACTGACAGCGAGGGCCAGTGGAACAACAAGGCATAAGTGGAGTCGGAAGTTGCCAACGCAGCTGAGCAATGCCAGCAACTCGGAAAGCAGGATCAGCATGGCCAAAATGTGGCAAAACTTTATGAGCACACCACAACATCCGACATTGCCATCTGATATGGTTTGTATTAGCAGGAGGCAGAGTTAAAACAACATGGTGGAACAGTATGTGTTCACATGTCTCTAAGTACTAACAGATGGGTCTGCCCTATTTAATGCCTGGATCTCTAAATTGGATATACGGCCTGAGCTTGCCATTTATGCCTTCGAGGTGCTGGCCTGTTATGAACAGGTAATTCAGAACCACAATGGACATTGAAGTTCAGAGCACACAAAGTGACCTGACAAATACCAAAAACAAAGGACGAGCTCTGAGACGTGGAAACTCTGCTGACCGCAATCCCTAATCCTAACACACCACACTAGAGGTAGCCGTGGATTGCGCCTAACGCTCCCTATGCAACTCGGCACAGCCTGAGAAACTAACTAGCCCTGAAGATAGAAAAATAAGCCTACCTTGCCTCAGAGAAATTCCCCAAAGGAAAAGGCAGCCCCCCACATATAATGACTGTGAGTAAGATGAAAATACAAACACAGAGATGAAATAGATTTAGCAAAGTGAGGCCCGACTTACTGAATAGACCGAGGATAGGAAAGATAGCTTTGCGGTCAACACAAAAACCTACAAACAACCACGCAGAGGGGCAAAAAGACCCTCCGCACCGACTAACGGTACGGAGGTGCTCCCTCTGCGTCTCAGAGCTTCCAGCAAGCAAGAAAAACCAATATAGCAAGCTGGACAGAAAAAATAGCAAACAAAAATAACACAAGCAAAACTTAGCTTATGCAGGATAGACAGGCCACAGGAACGATCCAGGAGGAAGCAAGACCAATACTAGAACATTGACTGGAGGCCAGGATCAAAGCACCAGGTGGAGTTAAATAGAGCAGCACCTAACGACTTAACCTCATCACCTGAGGAAGGAAACTCAGAAGCCGCAGTACCACTCTCATCCACAGGAGGGAGCTTGGCCACAGAATTCACAACAGTACCCCCCCCTTGAGGAGGGGTCACCGAACCCTCACCAGAGCCCCCAGGCCGACCAGGATGAGCCATATGAAAGGCACGAACCAGATCGGCAGCATGGACATCAGAGGCGAAGACCCAGGAATTATCTTCCTGACCATAACCTTTCCACTTAACCAGATACTGGAGTTTCCGTCTCGAAACACGAGAATCCAAAATCTTCTCCACTATATACTCCAATTCCCCTTCAACCAAAACCGGAGCAAGAGGATCAATAGATGGAACCACAGGTGCCACGGATCTCCGCAACAATGACCTATGGAACACGTTATGGATGGAAAAATAAGCTGGAAGAATCAAACGAAAAGACACAGGATTAAGAACCTCAGAAATCCTATATGGACCAATGAAACGAAGCTTAAATTTAGGAGAGGAAACCTTCATAGGAATATAACGAGATGACAACCAAACCAAATCCCCAACACGAAGTCGGGGACCCACACAGCGCCTGCGGTTAGCGAAACTTTGAGCCTTCTCCTGGGACAAAGTCAGATTGTCCACTACATGAGTCCAAATCTGCTGCAACCTATCCACCACAGTATCCACACCAGGACAGTCCGAAGACTCAACCTGCCCTGAAGAGAAACGAGGGTGGAACCAAGAATTGCAGAAAAACGGCGAAACCAAAGTAGCTGAGCTGGCCCGATTATTAAGGGCGAACTCAGCCAAAGGCAAAAAGGACACCCAATCATCCTGATCAGCAGAAACAAAACATCTCAGATATGTTTCCAAGGTCTGATTGGTTCGTTCAGTCTGGCCATTTGTCTGAGGATGGAAAGCCGAGGAAAAAGACAAATCAATGCCCATCCTAGCACAAAAGGCTCGCCAAAACCTCGAAACAAACTGGGAACCTCTGTCAGAAACGATGTTCTCTGGAATGCCATGTAAACGAACCACATGCTGGAAAAACAACGGTACCAAATCAGAGGAGGAAGGCAATTTAGACAAGGGCACCAAATGGACCATCTTAGAGAAGCGAGCACAAACCACCCAAATGACCGACATTCTTTGAGAGACGGGGAGATCCGAAATAAAATCCATAGAGATATGTGTCCAAGGCCTCTTCGGGACCGGCAAGGGCAAAAGCAACCCACTGGCACGAGAACAGCAGGGCTTAGCCCGAGCACAAATCCCACAGGACTGCACAAAAGAACGCACATCCCGCGACAGACACGGCCACCAAAAGGATCTAGCCACCAAATCTCTGGTACCAAAGATTCCAGGATGACCAGCCAACACCGAACAATGAACCTCAGAGATAACTTTATTCGTCCACCTACCAGGGACAAACAGTTTCTCCGCTGGGCAACGGTCAGGTTTATTAGCCTGAAATTTTTGCAGCACCCGCCGCAAATCAGGGGAGATAGCAGACAAAATTACCCCCTCTTTGAGAATACCCGCCGGCTCAGGCAAACCCGGAGAATCGGGCACAAAACTCCTAGACAGGGCATCCGCCTTCACATTTTTAGTGCCTGGAAGGTACGAAACCACAAAGTCAAAACGGGAGAAAAACAGCGACCAACGAGCCTGTCTAAGATTCAACCGTTTGGCAGACTCGAGATAAGTCAAGTTTTTGTGATCAGTCAAGACCACCACGCGATGCTTAGCTCCTTCAAGCCAATGACGCCACTCCTCGAATGCCCACTTCATGGCTAGCAACTCTCGATTGCCAACATCATAATTTCGCTCAGCAGGCGAAAATTTCCTGGAAAAGAAGGCGCATGGCTTCATCACTGAGCAATCAGAACTTCTCTGCGACAAAACAGCCCCTGCTCCAATTTCGGAAGCATCAACCTCGACCTGGAACGGAAGCGAAACATCTGGTTGGCACAACACAGGGGCAGAAGAAAAACGACGCTTCAACTCCTGAAAAGCTTCCACAGCAGCAGAAGACCAATTGACCACATCAGCATCCTTTTTGGTTAAATCAGTCAACGGTTTAGCAATGCTAGAAAAATTAGCGATGAAGCGACGATAAAAATTAGCAAAGCCCAGGAACTTCTGCAGACTCTTCAGAGATGTTGGCTGAGTCCAATCATAAATGGCCTGAACTTTAACAGGGTCCATCTCGATAGTAGAAGGAGAAAAAATGAACCCCAAAAATGAAATCTTCTGAACACCAAAGAGACACTTTGACCCCTTCACAAACAAAGAATTAGCACGCAGGACCTGGAACACCATTCTGACCTGCTTCACATGAGACTCCCAATCATCCGAGAAGACCAAAATATCATCCAAGTATACAATCAGGAATTTATCCAGGTACTCTCGGAAGATGTCATGCATAAAGGACTGAAACACTGATGGAGCATTAGAAAGTCCGATTGGCATAACCAGGTACTCAAAATGGCCTTCGGGCGTATTAAATGCTGTTTTCCATTCATCGCCCCGTTTAATACGCACAAGATTATACGCACCACGAAGATCTATCTTGGTGAACCAACTAGCCCCCTTAATCCGAGCAAACAAATCAGACAGCAGCGGCAAGGGGTACTGAAATTTGACCGTAATTTTATTTAGAAGGCGGTAATCAGTACAAGGTCTCAGCGAACCATCCTTCTTGGCCACAAAAAAGAACCCCGCTCCCAATGGCGACGATGACGGGCGAATATGACCCTTCTCCAAAGACTCCTTCACGTAACTCCGCATAGCGGCGTGCTCAGGTACAGATAAATTAAACAGTCGACCCTTAGGAAACTTACTACCAGGAATCAAATCGATAGCACAATCAAAACCCCTATGCGGAGGTAGGGCATTGGACTTGGGCTCATCGAATACATCCCGGTAATCAGACAAGAACTCTGGGACCTCAGAAGGGGTGGATGATGAGATAGACAGAAATGGAACATCACCATGTACCCCCTGACAACCCCAGCTGGACACAGACATTGATTTCCAATCTAATACTGGGTTATGGACTTGTAGCCATGGCAACCCCAACACGACCACATCATGCAGATTATGCAACACCAGAAAGCGAATATCCTCCTGGTGCGCAGGAGCCATGCACATGCTCAGCTGGGTCCAATACTGAGGCTTATTCTTGGCCAAAGGCGTAGCATCAATTCCTCTCAATGGAATAGGACACTGCAAGGGCTCCAAGACAAACCCACAGCGCCTAGCAAACTCCAAGTCCATCAAATTCAGGGCAGCGCCTGAATCCACAAATGCCATGACAGAATAGGAAGACAAAGAGCAGATCAAAGTAACGGACAAAAGAAATTTCGACTGTACCGTACCAATGGTGGCAGACCTAGCGAACCGCTTAGTGCGCTTAGGACAATCGGAGATAGCATGAGTGGAATCACCACAGTAGAAACACAGCCCATTCTGACGTCTGTGTTCCTGCCTTTCAGCTCTGGTCAAAGTCCTATCGCACTGCATAGGCTCAGGTTCATGCACAGATAATACCGCCAAATGGTGCACAGATTTACGCTCGCGCAAGCGTCGACCGATCTGAATGGCCAAAGACATAGACTCATTCAGACCAGCAGGCATGGGAAATCCCACCATGACATCCTTAAGGGCTTCAGAGAGACCCTTTCTGAAAATAGCTGCCAGCGCACATTCATTCCATTGAGTGAGCACGGACCACTTTCTAAACTTCTGACAATAAATCTCTATCTCATCCTGACCCTGACACAGAGCCAGCAAATTTTTCTCTGCCTGATCCACTGAATTTGGTTTGTCGTACAGCAATCCGAGCGCCAGAAAAAACGCATCAATATTACATAATGCAGGATCTCCTGACGCAAGGGAAAATGCCCAGTCTTGAGGGTCGCCACGTAATAAAGAAATAATGATCTTAACTTGTTGAACTGGGTCACCAGAGGAGCGGGGTTTCAAAGCCAGAAATAGTTTACAATTATTTTTAAAATTCAAAAACTTAGCTCTATCTCCAGAAAATAACTCAGGAATAGGAATCTTAGGTTCTAACATAGGATTCTGAACCACTAAATCTTGAATATTCTGTACATTTATAGCGAGATTATCCATCAAAGAGAACAGACCTTGAATGTCCATGTCCACAACTGTGTTCTGAACCACCCTGATGTAAAGGGGAAAAGAAAGACAGAACACAGTGAAAAGAAAAAAAAATGGTCTCAGAACTTCTCTTTTCCCTCTATTGAGAAGCATTAGTACTTTGGGCCTCCAGTACTGTTATGAACAGGTAATTCAGAACCACAATGGACATTGAAGTTCAGAGCACACAAAGTGACCTGACAAATACCAAAAACAAAGGACGAGCTCTGAGACGTGGAAACTCTGCTGACCGCAATCCCTAATCCTAACACACCACACTAGAGGTAGCCGTGGATTGCGCCTAACGCTCCCTATGCAACTCGGCACAGCCTGAGAAACTAACTAGCCCTGAAGATAGAAAAATAAGCCTACCTTGCCTCAGAGAAATTCCCCAAAGGAAAAGGCAGCCCCCCACATATAATGACTGTGAGTAAGATGAAAATACAAACACAGAGATGAAATAGATTTAGCAAAGTGAGGCCCGACTTACTGAATAGACCGAGGATAGGAAAGATAGCTTTGCGGTCAACACAAAAACCTACAAACAACCACGCAGAGGGGCAAAAAGACCCTCCGCACCGACTAACGGTACGGAGGTGCTCCCTCTGCGTCTCAGAGCTTCCAGCAAGCAAGAAAAACCAATATAGCAAGCTGGACAGAAAAAATAGCAAACAAAAATAACACAAGCAAAACTTAGCTTATGCAGGATAGACAGGCCACAGGAACGATCCAGGAGGAAGCAAGACCAATACTAGAACATTGACTGGAGGCCAGGATCAAAGCACCAGGTGGAGTTAAATAGAGCAGCACCTAACGACTTAACCTCATCACCTGAGGAAGGAAACTCAGAAGCCGCAGTACCACTCTCATCCACAGGAGGGAGCTTGGCCACAGAATTCACAACACTGGCCTGCCCTGTAGCAAGTGTACTGTCGGAACATGTGGTTAGCACGGCAGGGGGTGTCATCACAGACAGGCATCCAACTGCCCACATTCAACATGTGGAAGCTATCTTTCCTAAAAATGAACCATGTGTGGATCCCACAGAACTTGTCTGTATCTTTGGATGACTAAACAACTATATCAGCCGCACCCAGCCAGTAATCAACTCAAATTGCCATTCATTTCATTAGGGTGCATTCTCCTCAACTAAAAACCTAAAAACTATGTTGACTGCCTCCTCCTCCTCTTCCACCTACACCGCCACATCCACCTTTTCCACCCCATCCTCCAGTTGGACCTCTACTCCCTAGTTGTAGCTTGTTAGTTTATTTTGGGTTCATTCTATATTCTTTAAAGTCTGTTCCCTAAAAAAAATGTGTTGGATTGCTCCTACCTTACCTCTTCCATGCATATCGCCACGTCCACGCCTTCCTCCACTCAGACCTACATCTCGTGGACCTAGATAGCTAGTTTTCATTTTGTTAAATCTAGGTTCTTTTAAGTCAGTTCCATTAAAAAATACAAAATAACACACAAAAAAATAAAGAAAAATAAAAAAAAGTTGGATAACTCCTCCCTTGCCTCTTCCACCCATATTACCACGTCCACCTCTTTCTCCACTTGGACCTATGCCTCGTGATTCTAGATAGCTAGTTTTAGTTTTGCAAAATTTAGGTCATTTTAATTCAGTTCCATGGAAATAATACAAAAACACAAAAAAAATTAAGAAAAAGTTGGATTACTCCTCTTTTGCCACTTCCACCCATACCACAACGTCCACATCTTCCTCCACTTGGACCTATATCTCGTGGTTCTAACTAGCTAGTTTTAGTTTTGTAAATTCTAGGTAATTTGTACGTCAGCTCAATAACAAAAATACAAAAAACTGTTTTGGATTACTCCTCCCATGCCTCTTCCATCTATACCACCACATCCACCTGCTCTTCTACTTGGATCTACACCTCCTTCTTATACATTGCTAGTTTTATTTTTCTAAATTTTTTTTAAAAAAGTAAGAAAAAAAGACAAAAAATTACTCCTACCTTGACTATTTAGCTCACATTTATAGGGCTTTGTAACAGCATCATCAGCACTCACCATCTTAATGCAGTACTCAAAGTTTTGAAGAACCTCACATAGGTCAGCGATCAACACCCACTCAGCAGTTGTTATGTGTGGGGCTGAGTGTTACTCTGACAGGCATTGGGAAGCTGGAATTCAGAGACTGCCCTCTGCTGCTCACTAAGCCTTGCCAACATATTGAAGGTTTAATTCCAGCATGTGGGCAGGTCACAAATCAGTCGGTGATGAGGCAAGTTAAAGCCCTGCTGCAGTGAAGCTAGACCGGCGAAAGCCTAAGATAACGTTTAAAAAAGTGCGCTGACACGGCGTACCTTGGCAAGTATGGAACGTGTACCAGCTTGCCAAGCTTTAAAGCCACCACCAAGTTACGCCCATTATAGCACACAACCAGACCTGGTTGTAGGTTCAACGGGGAGAGCCACTGATCGGTCTGTTCTTTTATCCCTTTCAACAGCTCGGCTACGTTGTAAGCTTTATCACCTAAACAGATGAGCTTCAGCAGAGCGTGCTGCCGATTCACCAAGGCAGTGCTGCAAATTTCCCAGAAGGGGAGTGATGGAGAGGCTAGTTCTGCTGAGGATGAGGAGGAGGAGAGACAGGAAGTGGAATACGAGGAGACTGAAACCCTGATGGAAGAAGGGCCCGCTATTCTGGTGTGGGTAAGATGTGTAATGTCCCAGCCTCTGACTCTATCCCAGACTCCACCAGGTTAATCCAGTGTGCCATCAGGGAAATGTGTCACCCCTGTCCACAAGAACTTGTCCACATGTCTGTGGTTAGGTGGACGTTCCCTGTGACTGCGTCGGCCAGAGCACAGCTGATATTGTGTAACATGTGCTTATGTAACGCGAGGACAGCACACTAGGAAAAATAGTGGCGGCTGGGAATCAAGTACCGTGGTGCTGTCACTGCCAAGAGGTCGCGGAAAGACTCAGTTCCTACAAGTCCAAATGGCAACATTTCCAGGGTTAGCAATCTAGCAATGTGGTTGTTTAACGTTTGGGCCTGTGGGTGGGTGGCTGGATATTTCAGCTTTCTAGTAAATGTCTGGGGCAGGGACAAATGAACGCTGCACTGGGACAACGAAGTGACAAAGGAGAAAGAATGTAGGGCACCACTGTAGGTAGTTCTGGGATCACCATTAGCAAGTAATATATACTAATACAAAATCCAAAACAAAGACAAGCTATATTAAATTGGCTCACCAGACATGATTAAAATGGAAAATCCTTTATTGATGACAACTACACAAAAAAGTAAATAAAAACAATTAAAAGGTCAAAAACATGACACAAGACATGATCAACCACAATTAGGATGACCAGCCCTGCCAGGAAGAAAATAAAAAGTAATATCTCTATAGATCATACATGTGATCCAGGTAAATAAGGCCAAGAAAGTGATACATTAGTCCTTCACAATAAATATGCTCTCAGAGCCCCCTGTAGCAAGATGAAATAACCAGAGTCGATATTAGTAAGGCTGTACTGCTAGAAAACACTCTCCCCAAACCATTATCATAGATAAAAAGAATAAGCAGCAGAATATAATTCTACACAATGGTTAACTACCATAGATACAGCCACAAGACATGATAGAGTACAGGATGCAACAGGAGGAGTGCTACCGAGAAAAGCAGGAATCCAAAATCCACATAAAGCACCTAGTGATGCCAATGGTTTGTATCAGTAGGAGAGCATAGTAACCTAGGACTGGCTGGGCCAGATGGCAAAGAGGGGAAAATGCCCTCCAGGCCGCTCCCCCATCAGCTGTTCAGGGCCGGCTGCCTGGTGATGGCTACAGTCGCACAGCAAATTGTGTACCACAGTGTCCGCTGTACTGTGACGCGGCCAGCAGCAGACACAGCCGCATCACAGTCAGCACACATGTCTGGGGACGGGAGCTGTGCATGGCTGTCACCTTGATGGCTGCGCAGCGCCTGCTCCCTCCATGTTCTCTATACTTCCAGGTCAGGTGTCGGGCATGTGTGATGGCAGCCCTGAAAGTAATGGGGCCGAATAATATTGCAGGCCCCACTTTTCAGTTTTTCAATTTCCACAAAAATTCAAAATAACCAATAAATTTCGTTCAACTTCACAATTGTGTTCCACTTGCTGTTGATTCTTCACCAAAAATTTACATTTGGTATCTTTATGTTTGATGCATGATATGTGGGAAAAGGCTGAAAAGTTCCAGGGGGCCGAATACTTTCACAAGGCACTATATATATATATATATATATATATATATATATATACATATACATACTAGATGGTGGCCCGATTCTAACGCATCGGGTATTCTAGAATATGCATGTCCACGTAGTATATTGCCCAGCCACATAGTATATTGCCCAGTCACATAGTATATTGCCCAGACACGTAGTATATTGCCCAGCCACGTAGTATATTGCCCAGCCACGTAGTATATTGCCCAGCCACATAGTATATTGCCCAGCCACATAGTATATTGCCCAGCCAGGTAGTATATTGCCCAGTCACGCAGTATATTGCCCAGCCACGTAGTATATTGCCTAGTGACGTAGTATATTGCGCAGCCACGTAGTATATTGCCCAGTTACGTAGTATATTGCCCAGTGATGTAGTATATTGCCCAGTGATGTAGTATACAGCACAGTGCCACGTAGTATATTGCACAGCGAAGTAGTATACAGCACAGAGCCACGTAGTGTATTGCCCAGCCAGGTTTGTCACAGGTGAAAAAATAAAAGAAAAAACATATACTCACCTTTCCGAGGGAGCCCTTTTAGTCCACGGCAGCTTCTGGTCCCAGGGTTGGTATTAGCGCAGGACCTGCAATGACGTCGCGGTCACATGACCGTGACGTCATGGCAGGTCCTTCTGCCACCAAAACCTGCAACGGAAGATGTTGGCGCGAGCTGCTACGGAGGGTGAGTATAGCAGGTTTTTTTTAATTATTATTATTTTTAACATTACATTTTTTACTATTGAGGCCGCATAGGCAGCGTCAATAGTAAAAAGTTGGGGATACACAGGGTTAATATCGGCGGTAACGGAGTGCGTTACCCGCGGCATAACGCGGTCCGTTACCACCGGCATTAACCCTGTGTTAGCTGTGACCGGAGGGGAGTATGCGGGCGACAGGCACTGACTGAGGGGAGTAAGGAGCGGTCATTTTCTTCCGGACTGTGCCAGTCGCTGATTGGTCGCGGCAGCCATGACAGGCAGCTGGTGAGACCAATAAGCTCTGTTCTGCTCTCATATCTCTGTAGTGAGCTTGGTTCTGCCCCCTTATCTCTGTGGTAAGCTCTGTTCTGCTCTCTTATCTCTGTAGTAAGCTTGGTTCTGCTCCCTTATCTCTGTAGTAAGCCCTGTTCTTCTCTCTTATCTCTGTAGTAAGCTATGTTCTGCTCCCTTATCTCTGTAGTAAGCTTGGTTCTGCTCCCATATCTCTGTAGTAAGCTTGGTTCTGCTCCCATATCTCTGCAGTAATCTTGGTTCTGTTCCCATATCTCTGTAGTAAGCTCTGTTCTTCTCCGATATCTCTGTAGTAAGCACTGTTCTGCACCCATATCTCTGTAGTAAGCTCTGTTCTGCTCCCATATCTCTGTAGTAAGCTCTGTTCTGCTCCCATATCTCTGTAGTAAGCTCTTCTGCTCCCAAATCTCTGTAGTAAGCTCTGTTCTTCTCCCTTATCTCTGTAGTAAGCTTGGTTCTGCTCCCATATCTCTGTAGTAAGCTATGTTCTTCTCCCTTATCTCTGTAGTAAGCTCTGTTCTGCTCCCATATCTCTGTAGTAAGCTCTGTTCTGCTCCCATAACTCTGTAGTAAGCTCTTCTGCTCCCAAATCTCTCTAGTAAGCTCTGTTCTTCTCCCTTATCTCCGTAGTAAGCTCGGTTCTGCTCCGATATCTCTGTATTATGCTTGGTTCTGCTCCCATATCTCTGTAGTAAGCTCTGTTCTTCTCCCTTATCTCTGTAGTTAGATCTGTTCTGCTCCCATATCTCTGTAGTAAGCTCAGTTCTGCGCCCATATCTCTGTAGTAAGCTCTGTTCTGCTCCCATATCTCTGTAGTAAGCTCAGTTCTTCTCCCGTATCTCTGTAGTAAGTTCGGTTCTGCTCCCATATCTCTGTAGTAAGATTGATTCTGCTACCATATCTCTGGAGTAAGCTTGGCTCTGCTACCATATCAATGCAGCAACTTCCGTTCTGTTCCCATATCTATGTACCAGCCTGTTTTTAAAGCCTGTTATCTCTGCTACTTTAATGCAGTGGCCAGATATAAGCAGGGAAAAGGAAGACCAATGCAACTGGAGGGCCACTGCCTTTTGATTGCCCCCCAAGGCTGAAAAGTGCCAGCCAGTCCCTGGTCATCAGTAAAGGTACCGTCACACTAAGCGACGCTGCAGCGATACCGACAACGATCCGGATCGCTGCAGCGTCGCTGTTTGGTCGCTGGAGAGCTGTCACACAGACCGCTCTCCAGCGACCAACGATCCCGAGGTCCCCGGTAACCAGGGTAAACATCGGGTAACTAAGCGCAGGGCCGCGCTTAGTAACCCGATGTTTACCCTGGTTACCATCGTAAAAAAACAAACAGTACATACTTACATTCAGCTGTCTGTCCCTTGCCGTCTGTTTGCTGCACTGACTGCTGGCCGTAAAGTGAAAGCAGAGCACAGCCACAGCGGTGAGTCACCGCTGTGTGACTCACCGCTGTGCTGTGCTTTCACTTTCACTTTGCGGCCAGCAGTCAGTGCAGCAAACAGACGGCAAGGGACAGACAGCTGAATGTAAGTATGTACTGTTTGTTTTTTTACGATGGTAACCAGGGTAAACATCGGGTTACTAAGCGCGGCCCTGCGCTTAGTTACCCGATGTTTACCCTGGTTACCAGTAAAGACATCGCTGAATCGGTGTCACACACACCGATTCAGCGATGTCTGCGGGGAGTCCAGCGACGAAATAAAGTTCTGGACTTTCTTCCCCGACCAGCGATCTCCCAGCAGGGGCCTGATCGCTGCTGCCTGTCACACTGGACGATATCGCTAGCGAGGACGCTGCAACGTCACGGATCGCTAGCGATATCGTCTAGTGTGACGGTACCTTAAGTCCAAACACCTGACAGGGCAAGGAGTGCCCAACATGTGACGCCACAAGCATGTTGATTCCTCAGGGGCTTGTAGCAAAATATGTGTAGCAAGCATCTTAAATAAATACATAATAGAATAACTACAAATTCAAATCAGCTGTTAGATGACTTACCCGGAACATAGTACACATTGCGGTCAATAAGAATACCGACGCATGCGCATAGTAGGTGGGCCGGAAGTGAGCGCAGCTCTGTAAAGTGCCTTCCGGCTGTGATTTAGAACAACGAAGTAGAATGAAAGCGCAGGTGCGTGCGTGTCACCTCGTGCATGCGCACAAGAGTATGTAGCTCTGTAATCTGTCCGCCGGCAGAGATATACAGAAAATCATTGCACACACACATACATGTCGCCTGGCGCAAGCGCACAAGAATATACAGATCTGCAATCTGCCTGTCGGCAAAAGATATACTTAAAAAATCATTGCGCAAACTCATGCTTATCACTTAGCGCATGCGTAAACAGTTCTCAGTAATTGGAATTGGACCACATAAGGCTCACACTATGCTCTCATTATGCTGTTTCTGGCCGCAATGTAAGCAAAATGGCTCACCAAAGAAGGCGCCGACATTATTGTGATTGGCAAGCCAGCCCAGCATGTTCATTGGCTACAAATAAAGTGCCAAACATGCTGGGTGGGTCACTCCAATATACTGAGGTGAATACCTTATTACTTGCCAAGTAATGAATAGCCCGAATACTTTAATATTTGTGCAAGTAATGAATAGTGCCGAACGTACTCGCTCATCAATAATAACCACCAAGTACTTATACCAATAAACTGTAACCACCAAGTATCTGTGCCAATAGACCGTAACCATCAATATCAGTAAAAAAAAAATGTAGCCAACAAGCATCTGTGCCAATTGACTGTAACCACCAAGCAAAATCTGTGCCAAAAGAATGTAACCACCAAGCATCTGTGCCAATGGACTGTAACCACCAAGCATCTATGCCAATAGACTGTAACCACAAAGCATCTGTGCCAATGGACTGTAACCGCCAAGCATCTGTACCAAAAGACTGTAATCACATAGTAACTAATCCAAAAGACCCGTAATTACCAAGCGTCTGTGCCAAAAGACCGTAATCAAAAAGCTTTTGCTCTAAAAGGCTGTAATCACCAAGCATCATTGCCAAAAGACTGTAATCACCAAGCATGTGTGCCAATTAATTGCAACCTGCAAATGTAACTGCCAGCCATCTGTGTCAAAATACTGTAATCACCAAGCATCTATGCCAAATCTGCCAATTAAAGAAGCAAACCTATCAAAATGTTTATCTTCATATAATATTGCAATATAAAATCGTAATAAAGTCTTGAGATCTTTCAGTTTAATATATTGATTTTGAAATACACCGTGAAGCAATATCACATGCAATCACTGTTGAGTACTTCGTGAAATTTTCTGACAACTCTGAGTTCTCTTCTCAATGCAATCCCTATTGGTTCTGTTGTCTCACCTGGTGAGGTTAATCATCAAAGCCATTGGTCCAGATGAGCAGTAAATATACAGGTGATGAAGGAGGAAAATCCAGATGGAACAATGGAATGTAGGGTAGTTGTGCTGTGATTGCAGCAGAATCTAATGCAGCGTTGATACAGTGGTACAGCAGAATTGACTCAGCGGTCAGAGCTAAGTTGCTTACAGATGACAGGAAACACCGGTGTAGTGATACAGCAATAGAAGAGCCGAGTTTACCAAAGAGTCTAATAAATTGGAATTGCAGTATAGCACAGTTGATTAACCAGCAGAGCTGAAGTAATTCATAGAATCCAGGCAGACTTGGCAAAGCAGTCTGAGTTGATTCAGCGGAAGAGCTGACTTTGACACATAGTCAAATTCAGAGTTGGCAGGGTTACCTCAGAGTACCAGCAATGTAACAGAGCTGGATATGTTAAAAGGTCAAAGGCAGGTAAGACTAGTGGAATAGCAGGACCTTACCAAGATTAAAGAAAGATTTTACCCTAGGCTCAAGGCAGACTCTCAGCAAAGTAGCAGAGCTAATTTTGTCATTAGTTTCATTAACCCCTTAATCCCATATGACGTACTATCCCGTCGAGGTGCCCTGGGACTTAATTCCCAGTGACGGGATAGTACATCATTTGCGATTGGCCGTGCTCACGGGGGGAGCGCGGCCTATCGCGGCCGGGTGTCAGCTGCCTATCGCAGCTGACATCCGGCACTATGTGCCAGGAGCGGTCACGGACCGCTCCCGGCACATTAACCCCCGGCACACCGCGATCAAAGATGATCGCGGTGTGCCGGCAGTGCAGGGAAGCATCATTCAGGGAGGGGGCTCCCTGCGTGCTTCCCTGAGACGATCGGTACATGGTGATGTACTCACCGTGTACCGAGCGTCTTCTCCCTGCAGTCCCCGGATCCAAAATGGCCGCGGGGCTGCATCCGGGTCCTGCAGGGAGCACATCCGGGTCAGGAGCAGGCTGCAGCTTCAGCTCTAATCCTGCCCGGCTGTTTGTCAGATCACCGATCTGACAGAGTGCTGTGCACACTGTCAGATCAGTGATCTGTGATGTCCCCCCCTGGGACAAAGTGAAAGAGTAAAAAAAAAAAATTTCCACACGTGTAAAAAAAAAAAAAAAGAAAACAATTCCTAAATAAAGAAGAAAAAAAAAATATTATTCCCATAAATACATTTCTTTATCTAAAAAAAAACCAAAAAATACAATAAAAGTACACATATTTAGTATCGCCGCGTCCGTAACGACCCAACCTATAAAACTGTCCCACTAGTTAACCCCTTCAGTGAACACCGTAAGAAAAAAAAAAAAAAACGAGCCAAAAAACAACGCTTTATTATCATACCGCTGAACAAAAAGTGGAATAACACGCGATCAAAAAGACGGATATAAATAAACATGATACCGCTGAAAACGACATCTTGTCCCGCAAAAAACAAGCCACCATATAGCATCACAACCAAAAAAATAAAAAAGTTATAGTCCTCAGAATAAAGCAATGCCAAAATAATTATTTTTTCTATAAAATAGCTTTTATCGTATAAAAGCGCCAAAACATAAAAAAATGATATAAATGAGATATCGCTGTAATCGTACTGACCCGAAGAATAAAACTGCTTTATCAATTTTACCAAACGCGGAACGGTATAAACGCCTCCCCCAAAAGAATTCATGAATAGCTGGTTTTGGTCATTCTGCCTCACAAAAAATCGGAATAAAAAGCGATCAAAAACTGTCACGTGTCCGAAAATGTTACCAATAAAAACGTCAACTCGTCCCGCAAAAAACAAGACCTCACATGACTCTGTGGACCAAAATAAGGAAAAATTATAGGTCTCAAAATGTGGTAACGCAAAAACTTTTTTGCTATAAAAAGCGTCTTTTAGTGTGTGACAGCTGCCAATCATAAAAATCCGATATAAAAAACGCTATAAAAGTAAATCAAACCCCCCTTCATCACCCCCTTAGTTAGGCTAGGTTCACATTGCGTTAATGGGTTAACGCTAACGGACAGCGTTGCACGGCGAAAATGTTGCAATTATCGCCGTGCAACGGGTCCGTTAGCGCACCCATTGACAGCAATGTGATTTTCGGGTGTAGTTCATCGCAAGAGCGTGCCATTTTTGGCTCACGCTAGCAAGGTGCCGTTCTTTTGTGGCGCGCCTCGGACGCGCCCGAGGTCCGATCCCCGATCTTCCAGAGCGGGGACGTTAACGCGACCACTAAACGCGACACCTAAAAAGACATTGCGTTAGCGCAATCCGCTAGCGCTATCGCTAAACGGATTGCCCTAACGCAATGTGAACCTAGCCTTAGGGAAAAATAATAAAATTTTAAAAAATGTATTTATTTCCATTTTCTCATTAGGGTTAGGGCTAGGGTTAGGGTTAGGGCTAGGGTTAGGGCTAGGGTTAGGGCTAGGGTTAGGGTTTGGATTACATTTACGGTTGGGATTAGAATTAGGGGTGTGTCAGGGTTAGATGTGTGGTTAGGGTTACCGTTGGGATTAGGGTTAGGGGTGCGTTTGGATTAGGGTTTCAGGTAGAATTGGGGAGTTTCCACTGTTCAGGCACATCAGGGGCTCTCCAAACGCGACATGGCGTCCGATCTCAATTCCAGCCAATTCTGCATTGAAAAAGTAAAACAGTGCTCCTTCACTTCCGAGCTCTCCCGTGCGCCCAAACAGGGGTTTACCCCAAAATATTGGGTATCAGCGTACTCGAGACAAATTGGACAAGAACTTTTTGGGTCCAAGTTCTCTTGTTATCCTTGGGAAAATAAAAATTTTGGGGGCTAAAAATCATTTTTGTGGGAAAAAAAAGGATTTTTTATTTTCACGGCTCTGCGTTACAAACTGTAGTGAAACACTTGGGGGTTCAAAGTTTTCACAACACATCTAGATAAGTGCCTTGGGAGGTCTAGTTTCCAATATGAGGTCACTTGTGGGGGGTTTGTACTGTTTGGGTACATCAGGGGCTCTGCAAATGCAACGTGACGCCTGCAGACCAATCCATCTAAGTCTGCATTCCAAATGGTGCTCCTTCCCTTTCGAGCTCTGCCTTGCGCCCAAACAGTGGTTCCCCCCCACATATTGGGTATCAGCGTACTCAGGACAAATTGGACAACAACTTTTGGGGTCCAATTTATTCTGTTACCCTTGTGAAAATACAAAACTGGGGGCTAAAAAACAATTTTTGTGAAAAAAAAATTATTTTCACGGCTCTGCGTTATAAACTGTAGTGAAACACTTGGGGGTTCAAAGCTCTCAAAGCACATCTAGATAAGTTCCTTAGGGGGTCTAGTTTCCAAAATGGTGTCACTTGTGGGGGGTTTTAATGTTTAGGCACATCAGGGGCTCTCCAAACCAACATGGCGTCCCATCTTAATTCCAGTCAATTTTGCATTGAAAAGTCAAATGGCGCTCCTTCCCTTCCGAGCTCTGCTATGCGCCCAAAAAGTGGTTTACCCCCACATATGGGGTATCGTTGCACTCAGGACAAATTGCACAACAACTTTTGTGGTCTAATTTCTTCTCTTACCTTTGGGAAAATAAAAAATTGGGGGCGAAAAGATCATTTTTTGTGAAAAAATATGATTTTTTTTATTTTTACGGCTCTGCATTATAAACTTCTGTGAAGCACTTGTTGGGTCAAAGTGCTCACCACAGATCTAGATAAGTTCCTTAGGGTGTCTACTTTCCAAAATGGTGTCACTTGTGAGGGGTTCCAATGTTTAGGCACATCAGGGGCTCTCCAAACGCAACATGGCGTCCCATCTCAATTCCAGTCAATTTTGCATTGAAAAGTCAAATGGCGCTCCTTCCCTTCCGAGCTCTGCCATACGCCCAAACAATGGTTTACTCCCATATATGGGGTATCAGCGTACTCAGGACAAATTGGACAACAATTTTTGAGGTCCAATTTCTTCTCTTACTCTTGGGAAAATAAAAAATTGGGGGTGAAAAGATCATTTTTGTGAAAAAATATGATTTTTTATTTTTACGGCTCTGCATTATAAACTTCTGTGAAGCACTTGGTGGGTCAAAGTGGTCACCACACATCTACATAAGTTCCTTAGGGTGTCTACTTTCCAAAATGGTGTCACTTGTGGGGGGTTTCAATGTTTAGGCATATGAGGGGCTCTCCAAACGCAACATGGCGTCCCATCTCAATTCCTGTCAATTTTGTATTGAAAAGTCAAATGGCGCTCCTTTCCTTCTGAGCTCTGCCATGCGCCCAAACAGTGGTTTACCCCCACATATGGGGTATCAGCGTACTCAGGACAGATTGTACAACAACTTTTGGCATCCATTTTATCCTGTTACCCTTGGTAAAATAAAACAAATTGGAGCTGAAATAAATTTTGTGTGAAAAAAGTTAAATATTCAATTTTATTTAAACATTTCAAAAATTCCTGTGGAACCCCTGAAGGGTTAATAAACTTCTTGAATGTGGTTTTGAGCACCTTGAGGGGTGCAGTTTTTAGAATGGTGTCACACTTGGGTATTTTCTATCATATAGACCCCTCAAAATGACTTCAAATGAGATGTGGTCCCTAAAATAAAAATGGTGTTGTAAAAATGAGAAATTGCTGGTCAACTTTTAACCCTTATAACTCCCTAACAAAAAAAAATTTTGGTTCCAAAATTGTGCTGATGTAAAGTAGACATGTGGGAAATGTTACTTATTAAGTATTTTGCATGACATATCTCTGTGATTTAAGGGCATAAAAATTTAAAGTTGGAAAATTGCGAAATTTTCAAATTTTTCGCCAAATTTCCATTTTTTTCACAAATAAACGCAAGTTATATTGAATAAATTTTACCACTACCATGAAGTACAATAAGTCACGAGAAAACAATGTCAGAATCGCAAAGATCCGTTAAAGCGTTCCAGAGTTATAACCTCATAAAGGGACAGTGGTCAGAATTGTAAAAATTGGCCCGGTCGTTAACGTGCAAACCACCCTCGGGGCTTAAGGGGTTAAGTACAGAAAGGCAGTCAACAGTAGTGGTCTGGATGAAAACTACCTGAATACTCAGGTGATTATCCTGAGCCAGCCTAAAAGGTCCTAGAGCATGATGACAGAGGTACATGTCAATTTGCCATGGCAACTTTATAGACTGAAGAGGAATCTGTGACTGGCATTGGGTGGAGGAGAGGTAAGTAAAAGGCTCAGTATCTGGACAATGCATTGTCAATGTCTTAAGGAACCAAAATTGCTTTTAGTTAGGTGCACTGTACAGTATGTTTCATTAACACTTTTCTTTAATATACCAGATAGAGCCAGAGCCTGTTATGATGGATTCTTAACCATAACTATTTTGAAGATGTAAAGTCTCAGAATATCAGTATTTTTTTTAACTCTAAAACCCCAGGCAAAGAAATACAGTTGAAACCAGAAGTTTACATATGTTATATAAAAAAAACCTCATTTGCATGTTTGTCTCAATATCTGAAATGAAATCGGAATAAACCCTTCCCATTTTAGGTCAATTAGGATTACCATAATTATTAATATTTGCCAAATGCCAGAATAATAAGAGAGAGAGAGATTGTTTTAAGGCATTTTTATCACTTACTGTAAAGTCAAAAGTTTGCATACACTAAGATTACTATGCCTTTAAACAATTCTGTACTTCGCATATGATGATGTCATGTGTTTGAGAGTTTCTGATTCTGGTTTTGTGGCAACATCTTAATTAGAGACACATCTGTGGATGTATTTTAATGCACACCTGAAAAACATTGCTCCTTTGTGTAGCATCATGGAAAAGTCTAAAGAAATCAGCCAAGATATCAGGAAGAGTATGGTGGACTTGCACAAGCCTGGCTCATCTTTGGGTACAATTTCAAGATACTTGAAGGTGCCTTGTTAATCTATATAAAAAATTATATGCAAGTACAAACAAGATGTGAATGTCCCGCCATCACACTGCTCAGGAAGGAGATGGGTTCTGTGTCCCAGAGATGAACGTGATTTGGTCTTGCATGTGCATATCAACCCAAACATAAACGCAAAAGACCTTGTGAAGATAACAGCAGAAGCTGGTAAGTTTGTGTCAATATCCACAGTGAAACAAGTACTATATCATCATGGGCTGAATGGTCTCTCTTGCCAGGAAGAAGCCATTACTCAAAAAGAAACATAAAAAATCCAGATGCAAATGCACACAGAAACAGAGACCTTAATTTTTGGAGACATGTCCTGTGGTCTGATGAATCTAAAATTGAATTTTTTGGGCATCGTTATGTTTGGAGGAAAAAGGGAGAAGCTTGGAAGCCTAAAAACGCCATCCCAACTGTGAAACACGGGGGTGGGAGCATCATGTTGTGGAGTTGTTTTGCTGCAGGAGGGACTTGACAAAATAGATGGCATCATGAAAAAGTAATTTTATGCGGCAATACTGAAACACCATCTCAAGACATCAGCCAGGAAGTTAAAGCATGGGCGGAAATGAGTTCTTCCAAATGGTCAATGACACGAAGCATATTCCCAAAATGGTAACAAAGTGGCTTAAGGATAACAAAGTCATTATTTTGCAGTGGCCATCACAAAGCCCTGATCTCAATCCTATTGAAAATTTATGGGCAAAGAGCAAAAGGCCGAAGCAAGCAAGGCAACCTACAAACCTGGATCAGTTACACCAGTTTTGTCAGGAGGAAAGGGCCTAATTCTGACCAACTATTGTGAGAAGCTTGTGGACGGAGATCCCGAATGTTTGACCCAAGTCATTCAGTTTAAGGGCAATGGTATCAAATACTTATGAAATATATGTAAACGTTTGACTTTGCAGTAAACGATAAAAATGCCTTAAACATTCTCTCTCTCTCATTATTCTATCATTTGGCAAATATTAATAATTATGGTAATTATAATTGACCTAAATCGGGAAAGGTTTATTCTGATTTCATGTCAGATATTGAGAAAAACATGTACATTTTTATATAGTGTATGGAGACTTCTGGTTTCAACGGTATGTTTTTTTCCCAGTTGGGATTCCATGAGCTATTCTTGAATCTCGATAGCCACAAATTGGCATGGTTTGTCAGAGTATGATAGGCCAGAGGAAGAGCTGAATATTTAACCAGAAAGAGGCCCAGTGGTTATAACCAAAAGATGAAACAGCAAAAGATGAAACAGGTGACAAATCTGAAGATGAAGACATAATTAACATGTGAGAAAAAGCTCAAACAGAATGCAATCAGTTCACTGTATCCAGTCAAATATTTGCCCTCCGAGCTGCCAGTGCATGACATCATCAGTGCACCCCATGGACATGTACTCAGAGTCAGTTGACACCAGTGCAGGACAGCAGTAATTTTACATGGTGACTGTGAGTAGTGTTGAACGATACCTTCCGATATCCAGAAGTATTGGTATCGGATTGGATCGGCTGATATCCAAAAAATATCGGATATCGCCGATACCGATACCCGATACCAATGCAAGTCAATGGGTCACAAATATCAGAACGTAAATAAGCCCTTTCTGTCCTTCTACATCCTGTTCCGGAGGGGGGAAGAGTGTGGGCGGTGTGTGGGCGGACACTGTGCTTGTCTGTGTCTGTGGGCCTGCTGGGGATCTGTACGTGCGGGCCTGCAGGGGCTGTATGCGGGCTGCCAGGGCTGTATGCGGACCTGCCGGGGCTCTATGTGGGCTGCCGGAAGTCTAAATGTGCCTGCCAGGGCTGTATGCAGGCTGCTGGGGGTCTGTACGGGCCTGCCGGGGCTGTATATGGGCTGCCGGGGCTCTATATGGGCCTGCCGGGGCGGTATGCGACATGCCGGGTCTCTGTGCGGCATGCTGGGGCTCTGTGCGTGTGTGCAGGCATCGTCCGATGGGACTACAAGTCCCATCGGACGATGCCTGCTACACTGACAGTGATTGACACATTAGCCAATGTTGGGACAGTAGTAGTCCCATCATCCGGCTAATGTGTTGAATGAAAAAAAAAAAAACACATACATACTCCATACATGACATACATATAGACATACAGTACATTAAGCATAGAGTTCATACTCACCATTACTTGTCACTTTGTTCCCCGAAGCCAGTGTCAACCTGGAAAAAAGATTAAAATAACAAACAACTAATATACTCCCTGTCCGCAGAAATCTACGAGTGTCCCACGACGATCTCCCGTGGAGAACAGCAGCAACAGCTGTTGCGACCGCTCTCCAGGGGCTCCAGAAACACAATGACGGGAGGAAGGTATCCTTCTGCACTGTATTCCTCTGCCGCTGTAAAAAAAAAATAGTCCCTAGTCTCACTTACGGCATTGCTGGGTGCGAAATTTTCCCACGCAGCAATTGCCATAAAGTGACACTTTAGTAACCTCAGTGATGCACTGCAGGAGCCATTGTCTAGGGTCCTATAGAGCAGTGACATCACCCGATGTCACTGTTCTATAGGGGAGATCATCGTGGGACACTGGTTATTAATTGGACTACAGCGGACAGGTAGTATACGGTTTATTATTTTACGATTTTTGAAGGCGCTGAACTATGGTAAGTATGGTTAAATGAAGAATATTAAAATACTTTTTTCCTAATGTGTGCGTGTTTCATTAACCCTTTCTCACTATTGGAATAATAATGGATAGGCGTCTTATTGACGCCTCTCCGTTATTAACCCGGCTTAATGTCACCTTACAATAGCAAGGTGACATTAACCCCTTATTACCCCATATGCCACCGCTACATGGGAGTGGGAAGAGAGAGGCTAAGTGCCAGAATTGGCGCATCTCACAGATGCACCATTTCTGGGGCGGCTGCGGACTGGTATTTGTAGCTGGGGGGGGGGGGCAATATCCATGGCCCCTCTCTAGGCTATGAATATCAGCCCGCAGCTGTCTGCGTAGCCTTTCTGGCTATAAAATATAGGGGGACCCCACATCATTTTTTGGGGGGTCCCCCTAGTTTAATAACAAGTAAAGGCTACGCAGACAGCTGCTGGCTGATATTCATAGCAGGCTACAAATATTGTCCCCCAGCCATCGGCTTTCCCCCTCTGGCACAGAAAATGGCGCGGGAGCCCACACCGTTTTTTTCCGATTTTTTTTTTAATTAACCGCTCTTTAAGGCCTCTTTCATACTTGCGTTGGTATGGGTACGTCGCTATTAGGGTTGAGCGACCTTCACTTTTATAGGATCGGGTCGGGTTTCACGAAACCCGACTTTTGGAAAAGTCGGGTCGAGTGAAATCGGCCGATCCTATAAAAAAGTCGGGGTCGGGGTCGGCCGAAACTCGAAACCCAATGCAGTGCATTGGGTTTCCATGGCTCCCAGAGTCTGAAGGAGCGGAAACTCTCCTTCAGGCCCTGGGATCCATATTTAAGTGTAAAATATAGAATTAAAATAAAAAATATTGCAATACTTACCCTCTGACGCGCCCTGGTACTAACCGGCAGCCTTCCTCCTTCGAATCCGCGCTTCTAGGACCTTGCCGTGACGTCGCGGTGACGTCGCGGCTTGTGATTGGCCGCGCGGCCGCCCATGTGACCGCTCGCGCGGCCAATCACAAGCCACGACGTCACCCGCGACGTCACCGAAGGTCCTGGAAGGGCTGATTCTTAGGAAGGAAGGCTGTCGGAAGGAAGCAGGGCGCTTCCGAGGGTGAGTATATTCCTATTAGGTATATATTCCTATTAGGTATATACTCACCCTCGGAAGCGCCCTGCTTCCTTCCGACAGCCTTCCTTCCTAAGAATCAGCCCTTCCAGGACCTTCGGTGACGTCGCGGGTGACGTCGCGGCTTGTGATTGGCCGCGCGAGCGGTCACATGGGCGGCCGTGCGGCCAATCACAAGCCGCGACGTCACCGCGATGTCACGGCAAGGTCCTAGAAGCGCGGATTCGAAGGAGGAAGGCTGCCGGTTAGTACCAGGGCGCGTCAGAGGGTAAGTATTGCAATATTTTTTATTTTAATTCTATATTTTACACTTTAATCTGAATTCCGATACCAATTCCCGATATCTTAAACATATCGGGAATCGGGATCGGAATTCCGATTCCAGATTCAAAAGATCGCCGACTTCATGGCCGACCCCCCACTGGGGTCGGGTCGGGTTTCATGAAACCCGACCTTGCCAAAAGTCAGCGACTTTTGAACAATTTCGACCCGTTTCGCTCAACCCTAGTCGCTATGCATCAGGCTGACGTACCGACGCACGTTGTGAAATTTGTGCATGACGTGGGCAGCAGATGCAGTTTTTCAACGCATCCGCTGCCCATTCTGAAGTCCGGGGAGAAGGAGGCGGAATTTCGGCCGCGCATGCACGGTAGAAAATGGCCGACACAATAGCCAAAAAAACGTTCACTTGAACGTTTTTTCATGCCGACGGTCCGCCTAAACATGAAGGATCCACTGCACGACAGACGCGACGTGTGGCCATCCGTCGTGATCCGTCGCTAATACAAGTCTATGGGTAAAAAACGCATCCTGCGAGCACATTTGCAAGATCCGTTTTTTCTGCCGGATTTGTTTTTTTCTCATAGAGTTGTATTAGTGCCGGATTGCGCCTGATGGCCACAAGTTTCATCCGTTTTTTGCATGATCCGTCAAAAAAGCTGTTTCCAGCAAAAAACGGATGAAACAGATGTGAAATGATGAATCCGGCCTCCGAATCCGTTTTTTCATGCATGTTTCCATTCAAATCATGCACATTTTTGGTTTATTTATTTATTTCCAAAAACTGCATCAAAACTGCACCAAAAACTGCATTAAAAAAAATCAGTTTTTTAAAACAGGTCTTGATGCATTTTTTTGGTGCAGTTTTTGATGTGGTTTTTGGTGCAGTTTTTGATGCAGGTTTTTGGTGCTGTTTGTGATACAGTTTTTGGTGCAGTTTTTGGTGCAGTTTTTGATTCGGTTTTTGATGCAGTTTTTGATGCTGTTTTTGATGCGGTTTTTATGCAGTTTTTGATGCTGTTTTGATGCTGTTTTTGATGCAGGTTTTTGGTGCTGTTTTTGATGCAGTTTTTGGTGCAGTTTTTGATGCAGGTTTATGGTGCTGTTTTTGATGCAGTTTTTGGTGCAGTTTTGATGCAGGTTTTGGTGCTGTTTTTAATGCGGTTTTTGGTGCAGTTTTTGGTGCAGTTTTGGTGCAGTTTTTGATGCAGGTTTTTGATGCTGTTTTTGATGCAGTTTTTGATGCAGGTTTTTGATGCTTTTTTGATGCGGTCGCAACAGCTGTTGCTGCTGTTCTCCACGGGAGATCGTCGTGGGACACTCGTGGATTTCAGCGGACAGGGAGTATATTGGTTGTTTGTTATTTTAATCTTTTTTACAGGTTGACACTGGCTTCGGGGATCATGTGACCCTGCATGCCACAGAGACCCCGCACACCGCACAGAGACCCCGCACGCCACACAGAGACCGCGCACATGGCACAGAGACCCGGCACGCAACAGAGAGACCCGGCACACCACACAGATACCCGGCATGCCACATACAGCCCCGGCAGGCCCGCATAGAGACCTGGCAGGCCCGCATAGAGCCCCAGCATTCCCACATAGAGCCCCGGCAGGCACGCACAGACCCCGCCCGTACACACACCCACGCAGTCTCCGCCCACACACCACCCACACTCCATTATAGTGCATAATTGCTCTATAGGAACTTCTGATTCCGGTATCCGATATCGCGAAAGTATCGGAACTCAGTATCAGAATTCCAATACAGCAAATATCGCCCGATACCCGATATTTGCAGTATCGGAATGCTCAACACTAATGGTGAGGTAACAGTGCCAAAAAAATCAATAAAATTGTTACTTGCCTGTCATGGCACAGACAGCAGATATTAATTCCCTCCCTTTTGTGCCAGTCCATGGGGTTTACTGTGCCAAACACCAAAGCATTTCATGGCTGGCTTAGGTAGGCCTGTGTTTTATGAGTACTCCAGATAACTTTCTGTTAATGCAGGTATAACAGGAGTTTGCCTTATCATCCATTTAACTCAACTGCCTCATCTTTTCTTTAGAAACCTCCTGCCTGCTATCCAATATGCAACTACTTTCCAGCTCAGTCAGTGAATCTTGGTGCTATTTAATTCTCAATTCTGCTATTCTATGTACTTTTGATCAGACTAATTGTAGCTAGCATGGATGTTATTCTCATCTGTATCTTTGCAAAATACCTAATTTTTATTTATCTCTACTGTTCCTGTGTGTAATCATCTCTGCAAGCAAGTAACCAGTTTGCCTGCTCACTATTACTGCCTTGCAGTTCACCATTTGTTGGCTGCAAGTTTCTGATTGCATGTCTCTGCCACTAACCATCTATCTGCTGCAAGTCCCTGATTGTCTATACATCTACTTTTCCTGTGTGTATCAACACACGTGGCCCTGCTTCATCTTGTGTTCCCTGCTCTGCATGCCGGTTTACATCCTTTATGCTGCCTTGATCCTCACTGATCTACAAAATCTTGACGCTCAAGGTCCAATCTAACGCATCATCTCCTCTGGAATGCTGGTACGGCACCTCTGTAGGAGGTGAGTATACATTGTTTTTATTTTATTTGGCACCCAGAATTGATAAAGCAGGGGTTATGCATTAGTGAACATCCCTATTAAGCTACCAAATACAGGATCATGAGTGACTGCATGGTCTGCTAAGATCAGGGGCACATTTTTTAATATTATTATTATTATTATTATTTATTTACAGTGCCTAGTGAAAGTATTCGGCTCCCTGGAACTTTTCAACCTTTTCCCACATATCATGCTTCAAACATAAAGATACCAAATGTAAATTTTTAGTGAAGAATCAACAAGTGGAACACAATTGTGAAGTTGAACGAAATTTATTGGCTATTTTAAATTAAGATGGTTAAAATTGATGGGAAGATGAATGGAGCCAAATACTGGACCATTCTTGAAGAAAACCTGTTGGAGTCTGCAAAAGACCTGAGACTAGGATGGAGATTTGTCTTCCAACAAGACAATGATCCCAAATATAAAGCAAAATCTACAATGGAATGGTTCACAAATAAACAAATCCAGGTGTTAGAATGGCCAAGTCAGAGTCCAGACCTCAATCCAATCGAGAATCTGTGGAAAGAGCTGAAAACTGCGGTTCACAAACGATCCCCATCAAACCTCACTGAGCTCGAGCTGTTTGCCAAGGAAGAATGGGCGAGAATTTCAGTCTCTCGATGTACAAAACTGATAGAGACATACCCCAAGCGACATGCAGCTGTAATCGCTGCAAAAGGTGGCGCAACAAAGTATTAAGTTAAAAGGGTCGAATAATATTGCACGCCCCACTTTTCAATTTTTGAATTTCCACAAAAATTTAAAATAACCAATAAATTTCATTCAACTTCACAATTGTGTTCCACTTGTTCTTGATTTTTCACCAAAAATTTACATTTGGTATCTTTATGTTTGAAGCATGATATGTGGGAAAAGGATGAAAAGTTCCAGGGAGCCGAATACTTTCGCAAGGCATTGCACCATTAATTCCAGTGTGCTGTATCTGAGAAGGGGTTACATACAAAGTTATAGATATTGTTTACGGTAAACAAATTTACGATGACAGACTGGTAAAGAGGGGAGAGGACCCTGTCCTTGTGGACTTACATTCTATAGGATAATGGGGAAGAGACAGAAGGTTAGGGGTGCAGCAGCTCTGGTGGTGGTGAGGCACAAGAATGGTTATTACAGGCTGTAAGCTTTCCTGAAGAGATGAGTTTTCAGGTCCCATATAAAAAAAGACGAAAAGACAGCGCCTCACATAATAGTGAAAAGTCAATCTTACATTTTTTTCTGCCTGCTGTGGCGACGTTTCGGTTAGGAAACCTTTTTTTTCAAGGCCTTCTGACCGAAACGTAGCCACAGGAGGCAGAATAAAATGTAAGATTGACTTTTCACCATTATGTGAGGCGCTGTCTTTTGATCTTTTTTGATATGGAATACGCTCTTGGTTGGACTCCCTGGTTTTGACGTGCGCCTTTTGTCCTAATGGACATGGACTCATTGTGGGGTGCGGTTTAACTGTTTTGTTTGGGTTTTCAGGTTCCGTCTGAAGGATCAGAGGGTGGTGGATAATCGGATGTGTTGAGGCGTGGCGTTCCAGAGGATGGGGATATTCGGGAGAAATCTTGGAGGCGGTTGTGGAAGAACGGATAAGTGTGGAGGAGATTAGGAGGTCTTGGGAGGATCGAAGATTACATGAGGGAAGATATTGGGAGATTAATTCATAGATATAGGGAGGGGACAGGTTGTAGATGGCTTTGTAGGTCAGTGTTAGTAGTTTGTAAACATAAGGATGAATGACCTTGGGGAGATCAAAACATCGAACACCGCGGAGACACCATCACGTGTTTCTCAACGCAGTGATCCAGAACACTGCTCCCATCCCTTATGGGAAATATGCAAATGCATGTAGAAAAGCTGTGGAGACACCATAATAATAATAATAATAATAATCTTTATTTATATAGGTCCAACATATTCCGCAGCGCTTTACAGTTTAACAGTGTCAAACACAACAGTTATAAGTAACAACGTTAACAATACAATAATTTAAGCGAAATAAGGTGACCCTGCTCGTGAGAGCTTACAATCTACAATGAGGTGGGGGAGATACAAAGTACAGGTGTGTATTTACAATGATGTATTTACAATGATGGTCCAGCCATCCTGGGGGATAGATGGAGATAGTGAATGGGACACACACACACAAAGAATACATGACTTTGATTACTCAATCTGATAGGCCGCTCTGAACAAATGTGTTTTGAGCGAGCGCCTAAAACTATGCAAATTGTGTATGGCCCTAACATCTTGGGGTAGAGCATTCCAGAGGATTGGCGCAGAAGTCTTGGAGTCGGGAGTGGGAGGTACGGATTAGTGCAGAGATTAGTCGAAAGTCATTTGCAGAGCGCAGCGGTCGGCTAGGCCGATAGACCGAAATAAGGGAGGAGATGTATGGGGGTGCCACACTGTGGAGAGCTTTGTGGGTGAGAACAAGTACTTTGAATTGTATCCTGTAATGAATGGGCAGCCAGTGTACGACTGGCGAAGAGCGAATGCATCCGAGTAATGACTAGCCAGATGGACGACCCTGGCTGCTGCATTAAGGATAGACTAGAGAGGGGAAAGTCGAGTAAGGGGGAGGCCAATTAGTAGAGCATTACAGTAGTCCAGGCGGGAGTGGATCAGGGCGACAGTGAGGGTTTTTGTTGTTTCCATGGTGAGAAGGCGGATTCTAGAGATGTTGTTTAGGTGTAAGCGGTACGAGCGGGCAAGAGATTGTATATGGGAGGTGGAGGAGAGATCGGAGTCAAACATAACACCCAGACAGCGCAACTGCTGCTGGGGTGTTATTATGGTGCCACCCACAGAGAGGAAAATGTCAGATTTAGGGAGGTTAGTAGATGGCGGGAGCAGAAGAAGTTCAGTTTTGGAGAGGTTGAGTTTCAGATAGAGAGCATACATGTGTTGGAGACTGCAGACAGACAGTAACTGGTGTTCTGTAGTACAGCGGGGGTAAGGTCAGGGGATGACGTATATAGTTGTGTGTAATCGGCATAAAGATGGTACTGAAAGCCAAATCTGCTGATGGTCTGTCCAATTGGGGCCGTGTAGAGGGAGAAGAGAAGGGGGCCAAGGACTGAGCCCTGAGGTACCCCGACAGCGAGAGGAAGAGGAGAGGAAGTGGAGCCAGAGAACAGAACACTGAAGGAGCAGTCAGAAAGATAGGAGGAGAACCAGGAGAGAGCAGTGTCCTTAATGCCAAGTGACTGGAGCCTAGAGAGTAGGAGAGGGTGGTCAACAGTGTCGAAAGCTGCATTAAGGTCGAGGAGAATGAGCAGAGAGTGTTCACCGTTACGTTTTGCTGTCAGAAAGTCATTGGTCACTTTGATGAGTGCAGTTTCTGTCAAATGTAGGGGGCGGAAACCGGACTGTGAAGGGTCTAGTAGGGAGTGAGTGGAGAGGTAACGGGTAAGGCGGGAGTATATCAGGCGCTCCAAGAGTTTCACGTGTTTCTCAACGAAAGCAATAAATAGCCAGGTCTTTCACCGGGAAGGAACAACCACAGAAAGGGCAGCATCCAAAAAGGAAAACCACCTATGCCAAAACATGGTATCCATCCACAGACAGCTGTTTCGGGGTATTTGCCCATCATCAGTGTGGAGTAGGAAACTGGCTATTGGGAGCAGTGCCTAGTAAATGGACTATAAACATAAGGATGAATGACCTTGGGGAGATCAAAACATCCAACACTGCGGAGACACCATCATGTGTTTCTCCATGCAGTGATCCAGAACACTGCTCCCATCCCTTATGGGAAATATGCAAATGCATGTAGAAAAGCCGTGGAGACACCATCACGTGTTTCTCAACGCAAGCAATAAATAGCCAGGTCTTTCACATGGAAGGAACAACCACGGGAAGGGCAGCATCCAAAAAGGAAAACCACCTATGCCAAAACAAGGTATCCATCCACAGACAGCTGTTTCAGGGTATTTGCCCCTCATCAGTGTGGAGCAGGAAACTGGCTGTTAGTGTTAGTAGTTTGAACTGAATTATTTGGGGAATTGGGAGCCAGTGGAGGGATTTGCAAAGGGGAGAAACAGGGGAGTAGCGAGGAGAGAGGTGGATTAGTCAGGCAGCAGAGTTGAGGAAAGACTGGAGTTGTGCAAGAGAATTAGCGAGGAGGCCATACAGGAGGGTGTTGCAGTAATCAAGGCAGGAGGTGATGATGGCATGCACAAGAGTTTTAGTAGATTGAGGGCTGAGGAAGGGACGGTTTCTGGAAATATTTTTGAGTTGGAGGTGACAGGAGGTGGCAAGAGTTTGAAGGACAGAGCAGATTCGAGAGTTACTCCGAGGCAGCGGATTTCAGGTGCGGGAGAGAGCATGATGCCATTTACCATAAAAGATAGGTCAGATAGGGGAGAAATGCGAGATGGATGAAAGATGATGAGTTTGGTTTTGTCTACATTGAGTTTTAGGAAGTGAGAGGTGAAGAAGGAGGATATGGCTGATGGACACTCCGGGATTCTGGACAGCAGAGAGGTGACATCTGGGCCAGAGAGGTAGATCTGAATGTCGTCCGCATACAGGTGGTACTGGAAGCCATGAACTTTATGAGTTGTCCAAGGCCAAGGGTATAGATGGAAAAAAGTAGGGGCCCCAGGACAGAGCCTTGAGGGACTCCAAAAGAGAGAGGGCGGGATGAGGAGGTAGTGTGGGAGAGGGAAATGATAAATGTGCGGTTGGAAAGGTATGAGGCAATCCAGGACAGGTCAAGGTCTTTGATAACAAGGGAAGAAAGAATCTGTAGCAGTAGGCAGTGGTCAACTGTGTCGAAGGCAGAGGACAGGTCGAGAAGGAGGAGGATGGAGAACTGTCTGTTAGCTTTGGCTGTGAGTATGTCATTAATAATTTTGGTCAGGGCAGTTTCGGTGGAGTGGTGGGGACGGAAGCCAGATTGGAGGTTGTCAAGGAGAGAGTTAGATGAAAGGTGGGAGGGAAGTTGACCAT
Organism: Ranitomeya imitator; assembly: GCF_032444005.1. NCBI lineage: Eukaryota > Metazoa > Chordata > Amphibia > Anura > Dendrobatidae > Ranitomeya > Ranitomeya imitator. Next base: position 58,779,607 of record NC_091282.1, on the reverse strand, counting down.
GGACATGCTGCTTAAGGAGTTTGGAAGCAAACGAGAGCAGCGATAAGGGGTGATAGCTAGGCATAGTAGTTGGATCAAGGTTAGGTTATTTGAGGATGGGTGTGATGGTGGCATGTTTGAAGGCAGAGGGGAAGGTACCAGAAGATAGCAATAGTTTGAAAAGATGGGTTAGGGCTGGAATGAGCGTGTTAGTGAGGCTGGGGAGCAGGTGGGAAGGGATGGGGTCACGTGCACAGGTGGTGAGGTGTGATTTGGAAAGGAGGTGAGTAAGCTCTCCTTCAGTGATTTTGGAGAGGGAGGTCATTAGGGAAGGGCAGAGGTCTGGTATGTGGAGTGGTTGGGGTGGTAGAACAATAAAGGTTTGCCTTGTTTGGTCGATCTTACTTTTGAAGTAGGTGGCAAAGTCCTTGGCAGAGATTAGAGGAGTTGGGGGAGGCAGTGGTGGGCGGAGGAGAGAGTTGAATGTGATGAACAGTTGTTTTGGGTTCTAGGATAATGAAGATACAAGGTTTGGGAAATAAGTCTGTTTAGCAGAGGTGAGGGCTAATAAAAGGCTAAACACCACTACGGAAATGTCAGAGGTCCTCAAAAAAAAGTATAAGTACTTTATTTCATGACCTGGTTCCATGTGTTTGTGCTGTTGTGCCCAGGTAGCCATGATTAAATGTCATGTAACTTCCCGTACATAATTACTTCACTTGGTGGATATGTTCAGCAGTTTACTGATTAACCAATATTGCATGTGACCGGCAGCAGCTCATCTCTAATCTCCTAGAAATGATCATGTCACTGTGACTTTGTTAAATACACCGTTAGGTACATTTGCTTGAGATTGGGAAAGCAAATAAGTGGCTTATAAAGCATGAAAAAAAATCCTCTCTGAATGTTAATAGCATAATCAATGACTACGTAATCAATGCAGTTACTAGGAAAATAATCATCTCAGTTACGGCTGCAAATATTAACTGAAATGTATCCTTTTAGCAAAAATCAATGAGGAAGCCAACAAACCATGAGGAAGACAACTTGAATCTAATGCTAGCAGGGAAATTAGACATAAACTTGGGGACATAATGAAACAAGAACCTGCACATAAAAAGTGATCACCCAAACTTATCTAAACTAAATCATTTAAACCATACTTGCCAACCACCACACTTTTTGGGCCATACCAAAGCTTCATCCATATGTATATGTCCTTCATACACAAGGGGAAGTTGTCATATCTATTTACAGACCCCCTAATAAACAGCTGTTTTTCGGTGAGAGCTGCCTGCATCGGCACATGCATGGACTCATCTAAAGTCAAGTCTACAGAACCAGTAATCTGCCAGGGCAGACATACAAAGTCCAATTTAAAAGAGAAACTGGCGTCTCTGATAATATATTTTTTTACTTTATTAAAGGGAACCTGTCAGCAGGATTGTGCACAGTAACCTACACGAAGTGTTAGGACGGCGCTGTTATACTGATTACTATGATACCTTGGTTGATAAAATCCATCTTGTTGTTTAATCTTTATTTTCAGTTTTACGTTAATGATATGCTTATGCTCTGAGGCAGACTGTGGGGGTAGGGCTGCCACCAGGAATTTTGGGGTCCCATTCTGGCAAAATTTTAAGGTCCCCTTGAGACTCCACCCAGGCTCCACCCCAGCTCCACCTCAAACCTTCCTCAATGCCACCACCTACTTAGAGAAAAACTCAACATCTGCACCATGTCCTCAAGAATCAAACATTATCATGTCCCATCTAACACAAGATCACATACATAACCAGCAGCTTTTGTTTTGGCTAAAAGATTTTTTTTAAGCTGCCACCATGACTAGGTAGATGAGGGGTAGGGAATATTTTTTCTGTGAAGGGCCATTTGGATATTTATACCATCCTTCGGGGGCCATACAAACTCTGCCCACAAAGTATATTCTGACTCTGGCATTTGTTTCAGGACGTAATCTTTCATTGCATGCCCTTCATTGTTCATTAGTGAACACTGCATGTGTGTGCTAACAGAGCAAGAAGAAATTAGTGAGCTTATGGCAATCAAAATTCAGCTCCTTTCTCAAGAATGCGGTCCCTGAGAATCTGTTCTGGGGCCTGATAAAAATTCATCAAGGGCCGTAAATGGCCCAGGGGCCTTATGTTCCCCACACCTGAGGTAGACTCTTTTGAACGGGCTCTACTCTACTCTAACCTGTTAAATATTTGCTAAAATACCCAATAATATTTTTAGATATATTTTTATTTATGTTTCTTTTTAAAATGAACAATAACACCACATACAAGGGACAAATACTGTTACACCATGACCAGACTACATATTACCACCACATAGTGACCAAATAATACCACATACAAAGGAAAAATACCACCACACCATAGCCATACCACATATTACCACCACATAGTGACCAAATGATACCACATACAATTGACAAATGCGGCCACCCCATGGCCAGACCACATATTTCAACCACATACTACAATACTGATTATTAATAAAAGAAACCACAATACTAATTTTACCATAAGAGCCATTATACACAGGAGCTTTGTATATAGCACACCGTGTATAATGTCAGTGTACACATAATACAGTGATCACCGGTGACATTATACACAGGAGCTCCATATATAGTGTCAGTATACAGGTAATATACAGTGATCACCAATTACATTATACACAGGAGCTCTGTATATAGTATTCAGTGTATAGCGTCAGTGTACAGGTAACACACTGATTCACCAGTGACGTCTCTAGTTTGAAGTCCTTCATCTTCACTTTTTCATCTTCATCCATCTCACACCGCTATCACTTCTTCCAACCAGGACTCGTCTCTGCAGAAAATAGCACAGTCGTAGCGCAGAGGTGTCAAACTGCATTCCTCAAGGGCTGCAAACAGGTCATGTTTTCAGGATTTCCTTAGTATTGCACAGGTGATGGAATCATTCTGTGCAGGTGATTAAATTATCACCTGTGCAACACAAGGAAATCCTGAAAACATGACCTGTTTGCAGCCCTCGAGGAAGGCAGTTTGACACCTCTGATCTAGAGTACATTTCCCAATTTTTTCCCAACCTCTACAATACACCAGATGAAGAAAAAAGTGACCATGTCACCCTGCACAGTAACAGGACCTCTCCTCCCCCACACTGAAAACAGTATCCTCAAAAATAATATCCTTTAATTAGCCCCTACAGTAATAATATCCCACATTCCGGACCCCAGATTTTATACCATTCTGCCTCATGTCTCTCCTTATTGCCCCTATAGTCATCTATAATAGTATAATGTACCCACAGTCATATATAGCAGCATAATGCACCCCCATAGTAGTATAATGTACCCCATAGTCATATATAGAATAACTAGATGGTGGCCCGATTCTAACGCATCGGGTATTCTAGAATATGTATGTATGCATGTATGTATATATCAGCCACATAGTATATAGCACAATCCACGTAGTATATAACAAATATTACGTGGCCTGTGCTATATACTATGTGGCTGCTATATACATACATACATATTGTAGAATACCTGATGTGTTAATACAGGCCACACAGTATATAACAGTGGCCACACAGTATATAACACAGCCCAAACAGTATATAACACAGGCCACGTGGTATATAGCAGCCCCGCAGTATATAACACAGGTCACATAGTATATAACACAGGCCACGCAGCATATCACACAGCACACAGAGTATATAACACAGCCCACGCAGTATATAGCAGTCACGCAGTATATAACACAGGCAACGTAGTATATAAAGCACAGCCCACGCAGTATATAGCACAGCCCACGCAGCATATAACACAGCCCACGTACTATATAACACAGCCCACGTAGTATATAGCACAGCCCACGCAGTATATAACACAGCCCACGTACTATATAACACAGCCCACGAAGTATATAGCAGCCACGCAGTATATAACACAGGCGATGTAATATATAACACAGGCCACGCAGTATATAACACAGGGCACGTAGTATATAGCACAGCCCATGCAGTATACAGCTCGCGGAGTATATAACACTGCCCATGTAGTATATAGCAGCTACACGGTGTATAACACAGCCCACACAGTATATAACACAGGGCACATAGTATATAGCACAGCCCATGCAGTATATCACACAGCACATGGAGTATATAACACTGCCCATGTAGTATATAGCAGCCACACGATATATAACACTGCCCACACAGTATATAACACAGGGCACGTAGTATATAGCACAGCCCACGCAGTATATCACACAACCCACGGAGTATATAATACTGCCCATGTAGTATATAGCAGCCATGTAATATATAACGCAGCCCACGCAGTATTTAGCAGTGTGGGCACCATATCCCTGTTAAAAAAAAATTTAAAATAACAAAGTTATATACTCACCCCCTGAGATCCAGAGAACCTGTGCCGAGAAGCGCGACTGCCGCCATCTTCCGTTCTCAGAGTGCATTACGAAATTACCCAGATGACTTAGGCAGCCTCAATAGTAAAAAATCCCACAGCAATGTCGCTGATTGGTCGCGCCAGCTGGGCGCGACCAATCAGGGAAGCGGGATTTAAATCCCGCGGCAATGTCACTGATTGGGCGTGACCAATCAGCGAAGCGGGATTTAAATCCCGCACCAATGTTGGCTGGGCGCGATCAATCAGCGAAGCGGGATTTAAATCCCACACCAATGTCGCTGATTGGTCGTGCCGGCTGGGCGCTACCAATCAGCAACATTGGTGTCGGATTTAAGGCTGTATAGGCAGCCTCAATAGTAAAAAGTTGGTCACAAAGGATTAATAGCAGCATTAAGGGAGTGCGTTACACCGCGGCATAACGCGGTGTAACGCAGCCATTAACCCTGTGTGAGCGCTGACTGGAGGGGAGTATGGAGCGGGCACTGACTGCGGGGAGGAAGGATCGGCCATTTTTCCGCCGGACTGTGTCCATTGCTGATTGGTCGTGGCTGTTTTGCAACGACCAATCAGCGACTTGGATTCCATGACAGAGGCCGCGACCAATGAATATCCGTGACAGACAGAAGGACAGACAGACAGAAAGACGGAAGTGACCCTTAGACAAATATATAGTAGATGCACCCCCAGTCATATATAGTATAATGTAGCCCCATTCATATATACACTATGGTTCCAAAGTTTAGGGTCACCCAGACAATTTTGTGTTTTCCATGAAAATTCATACTTTATTAATCCAATGAGTTGCCAAATGAATTGAAAATCTAGTTCAGACATTGACAAGGTTCGAAAAAAAGACTTTTATTTAAAATAATAATTTTTTCCTTCGAACTTTGCTTTCGTCAAAAAATGCTCCCTTTGCAGCAATTACAGCATTGCAGACCTTTGGCATTCTAACAGTTAGTTTGCTGAGGTAATCTGGAGAAATTTCACCCCATGCTTCCAGAAGCCCCTCGAACAAGTTAGTTTGGCTTGATGGGGACTTTTTGCGTACCATACGGTCAAGCTGCTCCCATGGTCAAGCTGCTCAATGGGGTTGAGATCTGGTGACTGCGCTGGCCGCTCCATTACAGATAGAATACCAGCTGTCTGCTTCTTCCCTAATTAGTTCTTGCATAGTTTGAAGGTGTGTTTTGGGTCATTGTCCTGTTGTAGGGTGAAATTGGCTCCAATCAAGCGCTGTCCACAAGGTATGGCATGCCATTGCAAAATGGAGTGATAGCCTTCCTTATTCAAAATACCTTTTACCTTGTACAAATCTCCCACTTTACCAGCACCAAAGCAGCCCCAGACCATCACATTACCTCCACCATGCTTGACAGATGGCGTCAGGCACTCTTCCAGCATCTTTTCAGTTGTTCTGCATCTCACAAATATTCTTCTATGTGATCCGAACACCTCGAACTTGGATTCGTGTGTCCATAACACTTTTTTCCAATCTTCCTCTATCCAATGTCTGTGTTCTTTTTCCCATGTTAATCTTTCCCTTTTATCAGCCAGTCTCAGATATATCTTTCTCTTTGCCACTTTGCCCTGAAGGCCAGCATCCCGGAGTCGCCTCTTCACTGTAGACGTTGACACTGGCGTTTTGCGTGTACTACTTAATTAATGAAGCTGCCAGTTGAACTGTGAGGCATCGATTTCACAAACTACTGACTCTATTGTACTTGTCTTGTTGCTCAGTTGTGCAGCGGGGCCTCCCACTTCTCTTTCTACTCTGGTTAGAGCCTGTGCTCTCCTCTGAAGGGAGTAGAGCACACAGTTGAAGGAAATCTTCAGTTTCTTGGCAATTTCTAGCTTGGAATAGCCTTAATTTCTAAGAAAAAGAATAGACTGTAGAGTTTCACATGAAAGTTCTTTTTTTCTGGCCTTTTTGAGAGTTTAATGGAACCAACAAATGTAATGCTCCAGATTCTCAACTAGCTCAAAGAAAGGTCAGGTTTATAGGTTCTATAATCAGCCAAACTGTTTTCAGCTGTGCTAACCTACTTGCACAAGGGTTTCCAAGGGTATTGTAACCATCCATTAGCCTTCTTACACACTTAGCAAACACAAAGTACCATAAGAACACTGGAGTGATGGTTGTTGGAAATGAGCCTCTATACACCTATGAAGATATTGCATTACAAACCAGACGTTTGCAGCTAGAATAGTCATTTACCACATTAACAATTTATAGAGTGTACTTCTGAATCAATTAATGTTAGCTTCATTGGAAAAAACTGTGCTTTTCTTTCAAAAATAGGGACATTTCTAAGTGACCCTAAACTTTGGAACAGTAGTGTAGTATAATGCAGCCCCATACCAGTATAATGCACCTAATAGCAGTATAAACACCCCATAGTATAATGCACCCCCATATCAGTATAATACACCATCATACCAGTATAGTGCAGCCCCTTAGTAGTATAATGCAGCCCCATAGTGGTATAATGCACCCAATAGTAGTAAAATGCACCCCTATAGTATTACAATGCAGCCCCATAGCGATATAATGAACCCCATAGTGGTATTATACACCCCCTTAGGGGTATAATGCACCCCATAGCAGTATAATGCACCCCCATAGCGGTATAATGCAGTCCTATAGTGGTATAATGCAGCCCCATGGTGGTATAATGTACCCACATGGTGGTATAATGCACCCCCATAGTAGTATAATGCACCCCCATAATCATATATAGTATAATAAACCCCCATAGTATAATGGCACAGTGATCTTTGGGTTCTTCTTTACCTCTCTCATCAAGGCTCTTCTCCCATGATTGCTCAGTTTGGCTGGAAGGCCAGGTCTAGGAAGACTTCTGGTGGTGCAAAACTTCTTCCAGTTAAGCATTATGGAGGCCACTCTGTTCTTACGAACATTGAGTACTGCAGAAATTCAGTTGTGCCTTGCCACAATTCTGTCTCTGAGCTCCTTGGCCAGTTCCTTTGGCCTCATGATTCTCATTTGGTCTGACATGCACTGTGAGCTGTGAGGTCTTATATAGACAGGTGTCTGCCTTTCCAAATCAAGTCCTATCAGTTTAATTAAACACAGCTGGACTCCAATGAAGGAGTAGAACCATCTCAAGGAGGATCACCAGGAAATGGACAGCATGTGACTTAAATATGAGTGTCTGAGCAAAGGGTCTAAATACTTATGACCATGTGATGTTCCTGTTTCCTTTTTTTAAAAAATTTGCAAACATTTCTACATTTTTTTTTGTCAAGAGAGAGTTCAGAGTGTACATAATAATGAGAAAAAAAATAACTTTTTTGAATTTTCCAAATGGCTGCAATGAAATAAAGAGTCACAAATTTAAAGGGGTCTGAATACTTTCCGTACCCTGTGTACATTTCTTATATTGACTCATGCCACTTAATGAATTTTGTGCACCTTAATCTAAAGTATCCTTCTCTAAATCTGCATGCAAATCACAAGTCTTTATAAATTGGGGCCAAAATACACTTCTCGACCTCTACATTGAAATTACAACACCATAAAGGACGAGCCATAAGCTACGCAGGCCGAGAAGGTAGAAGGTGTCACTTAGATCTGCAAATCATCACCTTTTCAAGCAGCTCGCGTCAATCTGTGGCACATGGGAGGAACATAAAAGTCAGATTTGAATCAAGTTTTGTGGTATGATTGTGCCATTCCTTCTGTTTGCTAACATGCCAGCTATAGTCACTTGTCACAAACTGAGAGGGACAGAATCCTTGAACTAAAAGACCTTGGTTTATCGCTTCAGGAGATGACAACACATGCAGGTCGAGATGTCAGCACTATTCAACCTTACATGTCCCAGTAGTTGGGAGAATAACAACAGAATGATAAGAAATGCATATTGGAAAACTGCACGGACAGATCATCAGATTTGAAGAATGGCACTCAGTGATCAATTCCACAATGCAAGAGGAATTAGACATCACATACCGAACCTAAGGCTTCAAACCTTCTTTACACAAGTCATCAGAAAGCATCTGTATGACATTGGGATACGCTGGTTTCAAAGGCTAAATGATGCAGAGAAAGATGGCAATGGAGGCTAGAATGAAGGTCTATTCTATTCAGAGATAAGTCCTGCTTCTTTCTTTGTTCAATGATAGTCGGAGATTGTCCTGAAGACCAAGTGGGCAGCTCCATAAAGAGGCCTTCACAAGGGAATATCTCATCAGTCCTACTCCCATGGTTATGTTGTTGGGTAGCCAGAGTCTTTTAGTCTTCATTCCAGGTGGACTAACAGCTTAGTGTTCTCTATAGTCTCCCAGGAGCGATTTTTCCACACAACGTCAGGCTGCATGTTGCTTGTGTTACTGCGAGCTGACTGCATGGCCTAAACGTGACACCATGTCCCGCAGGGCCTCCAAACTTCTCTCCCATCAAGCACATCTGGGACATCATTGGTAAGAAATTCCAAAGGGAAATGCCAGAAGTGGATGTTAGGTGTCGAGTTCCTGCCGCTGTACAGGGGGACTCTCGAACCATGTCCGCTGCGGTCTCCCATTCTCCTCCAGCTGCAGTGGAACCTGCTCAGCGGAGACGTCGGTCCCAGTGTCTGGCTCAAGCTGATACTGTGCGAATGGTTACTGCTGCCTTTCCAGGCTCTGTCTTTGTAGCCAGCACTGATCAGCAGCGAGCAGGTCTTTGTGGGACTAAGTCCTGTTTTTCCCATAATGAGCATGCCCATGGGACGATCTCCTATTAGAGGTCAGGGGTCACATGCTCAGGTCCTGTTGCGGCTCCTATTGGACCATCAGGAAGGTCCCGGAGCGCTACTGCTATAAAAGGTTTGCATGGCCGCTCAGCCATGCGCTAGTGTAAACTTGCAAATGTGTTTGTGTGGATGTTTGCCTGGCGATGGATGAAAGCTCGGAACCATTCCCATCCCTATTGTTGTTGCCTGCTCACGAATGGTGGAAGCTACCTAGCGCCAGACAGTGCTACTCTGCACATCCAGCACACATTTCAGTGTCTCTCAGCAGTGACTGCCAGTGAGGCGCCGTGCGCTTAGTGCGCTTTCCTGGCCCTAGTTAGGGTGGTTAGTGGCGTCCGCCAGAGCGGCTTTGTACACACTCTTGTGTGGTAAATCATTAGTTCAGTTCTATCCCTGACATCACAGTAGCGGTGTCAAGCATAAGAGGTCTAGATGAACTCTTTCCCCGTGTCTTGGGACAGAGATCTGTGACTCTTTACTTTCTCTCTCTGTGCAGTATCGTGGCCCTGTGACGCAACAGGGTTCACTTCCTTCATACCTGGTGAAGTTAACCCATGTGTGTATTCACATTATACTGCCATCTAGTCCACAATTACCGAGTGTAACGGGGTCTACCAAGCTGGGGTACCTCTTTCAGTACCACCCGGTGTTTCAGGAATGAAAGGACGCTGGCTGGAATTGCTTGGTAACATGGGCGCATATAAAAGATCACTGCTTCTCCACGTATTTCCAGTCTGACAACACTTTACTCACAGGACACAGAATATATCACACAGATACAGAGGGCAGGCCAATAGAAAAGTGGCAGGCCAGACATACATTACAATAGCTACAGGTGGCCGGAGCCTGCCGATATTTATTGTGGGAATTACAAGGGTGGGGGTAGACAAAAGGAGAATATCGTGTCCCCTCTGCCCAGGGGCGCAGCCTGTGGGCTGATGCATTATGGACATGCATCTCACATGGAACCTATTATACATACACATAACTGCACAACATATTCTGGGTGCTGAGTGGTTCCGTAACACCGCTCCCCTTTTCAGTGAGGCAATCGGCATACACAGTCTGATCCTTAACGGATAGGTTTGCGGATGACCGAAGTTTATGGGGTTGGTACAAGTTCCATTTTTCAACTTAGTCCATCGGCGTTACCGTTTTGTTTGCCAGGTCTGTAGTGGATGGTGAAGTCCAGAGGTTGTAGGGCTAAACTCCACCGCAGCAATCTGGCATTGTCTCCGGAGACCCGATTAAGCCAGACTAGGGGATTATGGTCTGTTAGGAGGGAAATCTGTTGTCCATACAAATATGGTTGCAACTTTTTGAGTGCCCATACTACCGCCAGGCACTCCTTCTCGATGGCCGCATAGCTTACTTCACGAGGCAGTAGTTTCTGACTCAGGAAAGCTACCGGGTGTTCTTGGCCCGACTTGGCTCAGTGCTGCCCCCAATCCAAACATAGAAGCGTCTGTGTGAACAATGAAATGTTTAGTTGGATCGGGTGCGGCCAATACAGGGGCATTGGTGAGGGCGTTTTTTAGTTGGTGGAAGGCTTTCTCACACTCTGGGGTCCAGGTTACTTGGCGCGGGTTGGTTATTACGGGTCAGATTAGTGAGGGGCTTGACTACGCTGCTGTAATTGGGAACAAATTTCCTGTAATACCCCGCTGTCCCTAGAAACGCCATGACCTGGGTTTTAGTGCTTGGGGTGGGCCATTTGGCTATGGCCTCAATCTTGGCTAGCTCTGGTCGCTGTTTCCCACTTCCCACCCAATGCCCTAAATAGTGAACCTCTGCTTTGTCCACGTGACACTTGTTTGGGTTCAGGGTAATTCCGGCCTAGTGGATCCTGTCCAATACTGTCTCTAGGTAATTTACATGCTCTTCCCATGTCGCACTGTAGATGGCGATGTCGTCCAGGTAGGCACAAGCATAGTCCCGGAGACCATCCGGAAGCCGGTCAGCCAGCCTCTGGAAGGTCGCCGGGGCATTCTTCATCCCGAATGGCATAAATCGAAACTGGAATAAGCTGAACGGGGTGACAAATGCTGACTTGGGAATAGCGTCAGGACTAAGGGGAATCTGCCAGTAGCCTTTGCATAGATCGATGGAGGTCAAATACTTTGCCCCCACCAGCTAGTCTAACAACTTATCCACACGCGGCATGGGATATGCATCCGTCACTGTTTTCTCATTGAGCTTAGGATAGTCTACACAAAACCGTGTAGTCCCATCCTTCTTGGGCACTAACACTACGGGGAATGCCCAGGGACTATCTGACTCTTCAATGACCCCTAAATGCAACATCTCCTGTATCTCTTGTCACATCCCCTCTCGTACAGACTCAGGGACACAGAAGGGGTTTTGTCGCAGGGGGGTCTGATCCTGGGTCTCAACCTTGTGTTGTGCCAGGCAAGTGTTCCCTGGTCTCCCCAAAAACATCCTCTGCCGCTGCCTCAACAACTCCTTCGCCTGCTGTCTCTCCCGGGGGCCTAGGTCTTCACCCAAGTGTACCTGGTCCCATGTTTTAGACTGAGTCCTTTCCCCTAAGACATCCGGCAAGGGAACTCTGGCTAAATCCTCTGCTTCAGGTGCACAGATGGCCACTACCTCCTCAGGGCGCTCCCGGTAGGGCTTCAGCATATTCACGTGGAACATGCAGATAACTCTGGGGTCGTCACAATTGGCGACATTATAGGTTGTGATGGCTATTTTCCCCACTACCTGGTAGGGCCCCTGCCATGCAGCTTGGAACTTGTTCTGCCTAGTGGGCTCTAACACCAGGTGCGCTCTCTGGCCCTCCGACCGTACCATACGCGCTGGTGCCGCTGGGTCATCTGCATGTTCTCACGTACAGCCTGGGTCAGCTCCTGTAGGCGGTGCTAGCACATAGGGTAAAATAGGTACCCCATCTATGAGGCCCTCCCCTTCCCAGTGTTCTAGCACTAAGTCTAGGGGTCCCCTTACCCTTCTCTCGTATACCAGCTTGAATTGGGAGAACCCCGTGGATTCTTGGGGCACCTCCCGATAGGCAAACAGGAGGTGTGGCAAGAATTTCTCCCAGTCCCTGTAGGTCCTGGTGAAAGTCCCAATGAGTTGTTTTAATGTCCCGTTAAAGCGTTCACAAAACCCATTGGTTTGCGGGTGGTACGGGGCGCTTCTAATGGACTTTACACCGCACAGCTTCCACAGTTGGTTGGTCACCTCTGCTGTAAACTGGGTACCCTAGTCCAAGATAATCTCCCGGGGAAATCCAACCCATGAGAAAACCTGGAGCAGGGCGGCCGCCACCGTCTCTGCCAGTATGTTAAGTAACGCAACCGCCCCTGTATACCGTGTGGCATAATCTACCAATGTCAACATATACCTTTTCCCTGACAGACTGGGTTTGGCTAACGGCCCTATCAGATCGACCGCTACTCGGCTAAATGGTTCCTCCACAAAGGGGAGGGGGCTTAATTTGGCCTTGCATCGATCTCCCCTCTTGCCAATGCGCCGGCAACTGTCACAGGTCTGGCAGTACTGACGAACATCATAGATTACCCCGACCAAAAGAAGTTTTGTGTCAGATGATGCCTGGTGCGACTGATGCCGAAGTGCCCGGCCAAGGGTATGTCATGAGAGATTTTGTCACGGGGCTACCACGACAGAGAGGTCCCAGAGAACCACAGCGCTCTGGGCCTCGTTCACACACGATGAACAGAAGCTCTTCTCCTGAATTCTGACCTGGCTGTCTTGTGCCAGCAGGGCAGGAGTTATACCTTGTTATTGAAGTTACTGAGATTAATGTCTCTCAGCTGATTTGGTTTTGGTAATCTCCACTCCTATATAGACTCAGCTTTGTCTACAACTGTTGTCAGTGATCAGTTCTGCTGCCTGGCTTGGAGTGAGAAGTAGCGTGTATTAGGAGCTTGTAGGTTTATTTACAGAGATTGATGTCTGCTGTTTTGGTTGCATGTTAAACCTGTTTTCCTTCCTAGTTTTTTCCTTCTCTTCCCTTCTCTGTGTTTCCTCTGTGGTTGTGTGAGCATTTGGTGAGTTTGAGACTTTTAGTTACCTTGTCTGTATACCCTGTTTAATTGTCGTATTTATACACTAGTGCAGTCCACCTCCCTTGGGGGAAATGAGGGGGCCACTGATAGGGGCTGCACAGGAGAAAGGGATATGCTGGCGGCTCAGGCCTCCTAACCATTATAGGTACCCCTGAGATAAGGGAAAACCAGGGCCCCATTATAGTGGCAGGGACAGGTGCAGGTCCCAGTATGCCATCCTGCCCCTTTATCGCCGTTAACAGCGTGACAGATTTGCAGTAACTCCTGCCTATACTTCTTGGGAACTACCAGCTGTTGTTTTATAGTGGGGCTTGTCCCTGTGTGGTGCTGCTCTGTGATCCGGTAGAGAAGTCCCTGCTTCCATACAAACAGTTCCCCTTCCAGTACCCCTCTCCCCTCCTGTGCCTTCCCACGATATCCCTCCAATGAAGTATCCTCAAGTAACTCTCTCTTAAATTCATCTGAGGTGGCCCAAGAAATGTATCTGGCTATGGGAATACATGTAGGGCTGAGATGTCTTACCTGGGCCTCCTCTGAGTGTAATTCCACCTCCGCAGCTCGAGCTTGTTTCCGGGTGGTCACAAGATATGTCTCAGCCAGAGGGGCAACCGAGAAGGCAGACAACATGGGCCCCAAGTCATTTCTTAGCAAGACGTCTGCAGGCATATCCTCCATCAAGCCGATCTCAACAAGGCCATCCCCAACTCCCCAGTTCAGGTGAATCTTGGCAGTGGGCAGTCGATGTATAGCTCCCCCTGCTACACGGACTGCCACAGTCCGGTCCGTCTTCTCTTGATCCCGGACGAGATTAGGCTTCACAAGGGTCAATGTTGCCCCGGAATCTCTTAGTCCCTGCATACGTTTCCCATTAACCCACACGACCTGTCGATGCTGTTGTCGATTATCTGCCCGGGCTGCCTGCACAGGGTCTACTTCATGCAGCACTTCCTCCATCTCTTCCTCCCCTTCGTTAGTCGTAGCCCCCAATGCCGGGTCAGCTTCGCCTTGGTAGCAGTGTATAGCAGCCCGGCTGAAGGTAGCTGTTCCCGCCTTTGGCCACTGGGTATGCTGAGTCCGGTTGGGACAATGTCTTTGCAGGTGGCCCAGCTGACGGCAGGTGTGGCATCTCGCCCCAGGGGGACTGTGGTAGGCCGGGTTTCTAGCTGGTCCCCCTACAATCTTCGGTGGTTTGGGGCCCTCCAGGTCCATGGGCGGACCCCTTGTGTCCATCTTTGATCCGGACAACTGAGGCCTCCTGGCATCATGATGTTCATCGGCCAGACGAGCGGCTTCCTCAAGAGTCGTTGGCTTCCTGTCCCGAAGCCATTCCTGTGTCTCGGGGGTTAGTCCTTTAAAGAATTGTTCTAACAAGAAGAGCTGGAGGACGTCCTCCTTAGTGGTTGCTTAGCTTCCTTGTACCCACTTTAGCAGTGACCGCCGTAATTTACAGGCCCATTCAGCGTGGGTATCGGTTACTCGTTTTATAAGTCCGCAGAACTTTTGGCGGTATGCCTCTGGTGTCAGCGCATACCGGGCCAAGATCACTTCTTTGATCCACTCATAGTCCATACAGTCCTCATCAGGTACCGTGCGATAGGCGTCCGCTGCCCGGCCTGTCAGCTTGCTGGCCAGAATCTGAACCCGTTCCTCCGGCTTCACTTGATGAAAGGCACACTGCCGCTCAAAGTCCTGCAGAAAGCCATCAATGTCTTCCTCTGCCTCCCCCAACTGTCGTAAGGCATTATACTGGATCTTTTTGTGGCTTACTGTTGAAGGTACCTGGTCAAAGGCCAGAGCTCCCCCCTGCTCGCTGACTCTCCTCTCTCCGCTCTGCCATCTCCATCTTGGCCAGCTCCACTTTGGTCCGCTCTGCCATCTCCATCTTGGCTAGCTCTATCCTGGTCCGCTCGGCCATTGTTTCTTTCAGATCAGTACGCACATCAGCCATCACCTCTCGTATGATCTCTACTGCAGGGTTTGGGCCATAGAACGCCAGTCTGTTCTTTACCTCCCTCTGGAATTCAGTCTCCTTCACGTTCACATTGGGGGACGCTGCACTGTCGTGTTCCATGATGGCTGCTATCAAATCAGCTTTGTTTTGTTGCTGGCGATTAACCCTTGAGCTTCCACCAGATCTTTTAATGTAGTCCTCTTTAACTTCTGGTAGTTGTTTTCCATTCATTCCTTTCCTCCTGTAGAAGGGGTATCATATCCCGCTGTCTGCCACTAGTGTAACGGGGTCTACCAAGCTGGGGTACCTCTTTCAGTACCAGCCCGTGTTTCAGGAGGTCCACTCTGCTTTGGCTGGAGTCTGAATGAAGGACGCTGGCTGGAATTGCTTGGTTACATGGGCGCATATAAAAGATCACTGCTTCTCCATGTATTTCCAGTCTGACAACACTTTACTCATAGGACAAAGAATATATCACACAGATACAGAGGGCAGGCCAATAGAAAAGCAGCAGGCCAGACATACATTACAGTAGCCGCAGGTGGCCGGAGCCTGACAATATTTACTCTGGGAATTACAAAGGTGGGGGGTGGACAAATGGGGAATATCGTGTCCCCCTTGCCCAGGGGCGCAGCCTGTGGGCTGATGCATTAGGGACATGCATCTCACATGGAACCTATTATACATACACATAACTGCACAACATATTCTGGGTGCTGAGTGGTTCCATAACACATAACACCGAGCAGCAGGTGTCCTTTCTGCACGGTGGACCCCGGACTGCGAACGCACCTCATATCCTCTCTAATTATTATTTGGTGCGTTCCGCCAGTTCTAACAGTGGATCTTAGTTATTTCCCATACAGTGGAACAAAACCTTCCTCAGACAGTTGTAGAGTAGTGTTGAGCGATACCTTCCGATATTTGAAAGTATCGGTATCGGATGGTATCGGCTGATACCGGCAAAATATCGGATCTCGCCGATACCGATACCCGATACCAATACAAGTCAATGGGACACAAATATCGGAATGTATCCTCGATGGTTCCCAGGGTCTGAAGAAGAGGAAACTCTCCTTCAGGCCCTGGGATCCATATTAATGTAAAAAATAAAGAATAAAAATAAAAAATATGGCTATACTCACCCCTCCGAAGGACCATGGCTGGTCACCGCTGCAAGCGTCCGCCTCCGTTCCTGAGAATTGCAGTGAGTGAAGGACCTTCGATGACGTTGCGGTCAGGTGACCAGTCACGTAACCGCTCACCTGACTGCGACGTCATCGAAGGTCCTTCACTCACTACATTCTCAGGAACGGAGGCGGGCGCTTGCAGCGGTGACAGCCAGGGTTCTTCGGAGGGGTGAGTATAGCCATATTTTTTATTTTTATTCTTTATTTTTTACATTAATATGGATTCCAGGGCCTGAAGGAGAGTTTCCTCTCCTCCAGACCCTTGGAACCATACGCACCGCACACTCCGATACCGATTTCCGATATCACAAAAATGTCGGACCAGGCCTAAAGTTCCCTGCTATCCACCCCCACACGGTGTCCGCAGCTGAAGGAATTATGACACACACCGGTCTTGGGGATAACAGTTGCTTTTACTTCAGCAAGAACGTGAATTATAACTTGGAACAAATAAGGAACAGTCTCTCATGGGTAGTCAACGGCCATAACAGTTCACACTTAGATGCTGAGATGTGATTGGGGTCTGGAGCTTTAAGATCACTCAACAATGTCTTGATAGCTTACAGAAGGAGATAGACACAGCAATTAGAGGTTACAGACCTGTACTCGGGGTTAGTTCCACAGTGTGTCACAGCACATGCACAAGTACTTATAGGTGAATGTAAAAACTGAGGTGATTCCAGTCAGAAAGACTTTAGAATGATGTCTGTAGAGGTTTTAGAACCCAGGCTCTTAAGCCTGCAGGAGATCTTGTAGTGAAAACAGCCTCCACGTGTGTTCTGCTCTCCCTGAGGGCGTCCCACAAACTAAAGAACATTCTAGACTTGCCTGGAAAACAGCTTCTCCTATTGACCATGTAACTAGGAGTTGGCCAATAGGACACCAAATTCACATCTCAGATCCTTACAAAACAATAATTTAGAGTCATTGTACACTTTCACCATTAAATGACGCCAGAACACAGCAAATGAGAAATGCATTGCATCTAAAATAGAGGTGGCTAGAAATGGAGAATTACAGCTAACAAATGCAGGGAATAATGTAGAGGGGCAGTGACACACTCTCGACTGGGTCACTACATATGTAAGACAGCTGTCTTTAATACGGGTAATGAGTTGATTAGGAGCGTCTAACTAGTCTGTAGGAGCCAGAACTCTTAATGGTTGGTAGGGATTCAAATACTTATTTCTCACTGTAAAATGCAAATAAATTTCTATTATTTTTACAATGTGATTTTCTGGATTTTACTTTTGATATTCTATCTCTCAATGTTAACATTAGCCTACCCTTAAAATTATAGACTGGTTATGTCTTTGTCAGTGGTCAAACTTACAAAATCAGCAAGGGATCAAATACTTATTTCCTTCACTGTATATTCATTATGTAAACTAGGAGGAACGTCAGTGAGGGATCAGTGACCTATCAAACAAGAAAAAATTCGGCAAAAAGCCGTAGCCAGCTCACCAACCAGACCATCAGAAATGGAGCACGGAAATTCGCCTGACCCAGACGCCGAGCAGCTGCGTTGTATAAAAACGTAGATAATCCAGCTCCAGTAAAATGATGAAGTTCTTTATTCGTCCAACATAATTAATAAAAGAACAATCCTTACAGATAGTGGGTAAACACAGGTGATTACATAGATAATGGCAACGCGTTTCGAACACAGAGGGTCTTACTCATGCCCATCAGTGACCTATCATATGTAGTGATGAGCGAATATACTCGTTGCTCGGTTTTCCTGGCAACGCTCGGGTGGTCTCCGAGTATTTGTGACTGCTCGGAGATTTTGTTTTTGTTGACGCAGTTGCATGATTTACAGCTGGTAGCCAGGCTGAGTACATGTGAGGGTTGTCTGGTTGCTAGGGAATCCCCACATGTAATCATGCTGTCTAGTAGCTGCAAATCATGCAACTGCGGCGAGGAAAACTAAATCTTCAAGCAGTCACAAATACTCGGGGACCACCCGAGAGTGCACTGGAAAACCCGAACAACGAATATATTCGCTCATCACCTAATCAGAGCACCCCATGAAGACCCCCAGAAAGGCCGCCCCTAACCATGAGCATATCATTAACTCAAAACTGAAAATAAAGATTAAACAACAACCACAAGACGAATTTCATCAACCCAGGTATCAATGTAATCAGTATAATGGAGCCGACCTGACACTGCCTGTAGGTTACTGTGCACAATCCTGCTGACAGGTTCACTTTAATAATCTCGGTGATCGCAGCCAAGATGTGTACCTTCATGAATTTCTGAACTCGGTGCTCATGCTCAATACTGAAAAAGCTAAGATGTTTGGAATATATTTCTATTTTTCATCATATACATATCATTAAAATGGCTATCAATACTGTGATTTTCATAATTCCATAAATTTTCTTTCCTGGTGTGGAAATTCAATGTAGAGGAGGGTATTAAACCAGAATGGTCACTGCACAGTAGCAGAGACTCGCCGGCGCCTGCGCAGAAGGTCGATGAAGACTCTGCCCATAGAAGGGCGGATAAGGTTCACATAACCACATGAGTGGACGGCGCATGCGCAGGATTACGGCGCCGCAACTGCACGTCACAGCTCAGTGTATGGGAGGGGAGTGCTATTATAATGGAATGAAGAGGCAGTGATTTCTTCCAGGCACCGCACACTTCTGAGTCTGAAAGTAATATTAACATATAATATTAAATCTGCTTTTCTCAACATCTATTTCGCAGCTATGAGGTATACAGGTAAGACTGGTGTAAGCATTCTATTACCTGTATGCCCATAGTAATAGCTTAAATTCATGCAGGGGGTGACAGATTCCCTTTAATAAGTAGATGCCTTATTGAATGGCCCATATATGTTTCCACCTGGCCCAAAGTGTGCTTCTGGAGCAGAATGAGGATAGGTCATGAATAATTCCTGCGCGGACATCCCCCTTAACTCCAATTTATTGTAATATACAAAATTTCAGCCAGTCAAAACCATATCATTAACTGTTTTTTCAAGGGAATCTGTCAACAGGTTTTTGCTATGTAGTTTGAGAGTTGCATGATGTAGGGGTAGAGACCCTGATTCCAGAGATGTGACACTTACTGGACTGCCAGATGTAATTTTGATAAAATCCCTGTTTTCTCTACCACAGATCTAGCAGTGTTGAGGATGGTGAGCTGTGTATAACCCCGCCCACACCACTGATTGGCAGATTCCTATGTGCATTCTACCAATCAGTGGTGGAGGCGGGTTTATACATATTAGTTGGACAGCATGGCACGTGACACCTAGTCCTGCAGTAATAATCTCCTGCTGATAAAACATTGATTGATTATGTGGAAACAACAGCACACAGCCCCGTAAGTGACACATCCCTGAAACAAGGCTCTCTCCCTTACATTATGCTGCTCTCAGAGTACCAAAAAACTGCTGACAGATTCCTTTCAAAAAGCAATAAAATTATTACTGAGCATATTTTGTTTGACCTATTGTTAGGAAATCCACAACAGTCTGAGTTTCTTGGGAAAATTTCTTGCATACTCTAAAGGATTAAGATCTGGGGACAGAAAATAAAAGAAAATCTGGCAGCCGAGCTCCAGGAACCATTTTATAACTATAAGGTCCTTGTGGCATGGTGGACTGTAATACTAAACATGTCCTTGTCCTGTAGGTAAATTGCCGCCATGAAGGAATGAGCTTGGTAGTTCCATCTGCAAGTATCAGAGGACACAGAGTGTGACAAAAACACTGCACCATTACTCCACAACCACCAGCCAGACAGGAAGGGCTCATGCCAAGTTCTGTTGGACTTGTATTTGGCTGCAATTTGCTTGACTGTGCACCAACTGTTGATGAGAAAATTCTTGGGGATGTTCCAGTCATGAATAGGCAGTTGGCCATTCAGAGTATCTGTCTACCAGTTACAGTCACAAATGGGCAGGTGGCCATTCAGAGTATCTGTCTACCAGTTCCAGTCACGAATGGGCAGGTTGATATGCAGAGTATTTGTCTACCAGTTCCAGTCACGAATGGGCAGGAGGCCATTCAGAGTATCTCTCTACCATTTCTAGTCACGAATGGGCAGGTTGATATGCAGAGTATTTGTCTACCAGTTCCAGTCACGAATGGGCAGGAGGCCATTCAGAGTATCTCTCTACCATTTCTAGTCACGAATGGGCAGGTTGATATGCAGAGTATTTGTCTACCAGTTCCAGTCACGAATGGGCAGGAGGCCATTCAGAGTATCTGTCTACCAGTTCCAGTCACGAATGGGCAGGAGGCCATTCAGAGTATCTGTCTAGCAGCTCCAGTCACGAATGGGCAGGAGGTCATTCAGAGTATCTGTCTACCAGTTCCAGTCACGAATGGGCAGGAGGCCATTCAGAGTATCTGTCTAGCAGCTCCAGTCACGAATGGGCAGGAGGTCATTCAGAGTATCTGTCTACCAGTTCCAGTCACGAATGGGCAGGAGGCCATTCAGAGTATCTGTCTAGCAGTTCCAGTCACTAATGGGCAGGAGGCCATTCAGATTATCTGTCTACCAGTTCCAGTTATGAATGGGAAGGTTGCTATGCAGACTATCTGTCTACCTATTCCAGTCAAGAATGGGCATATGGCCATTCAGAGTATCTGTCTACCAGTTTCAGTCTTGAATAGGGTTGAGCGAAACGGGTCGAACATTTTCAAAAGTCGCCGACTTTTGGCTAAGTCGGGGTTTCATGAAACCCGATCCGACCCCTGTGCGGGGTCGGCCATGCGGTACGCGACTTTCGCGCCAAAGTCGCGTTTCAATGACGCGAAAAGCGCCATTTCTCAGCCAATGAAGGTAAACGCAGAGTGTGGGCAGCGTGATGACATAGGTCCTGGTCCCCACCATCTTAGAGAAGGGCATTGCAGTGATTGGCTTGCTGTCTGCGACGTCACAGGGGCTATAAAGAGGCGTTCCCGCCGACCGCCATCTTACTGCTGCTGATCTGAGCTTAGGGAGAGGTTGCTGCCGCTTTGTCAGAAGCAGGGATAGCGTTAGGCAGGGTCCATTAACCACAAAACCGCTTGTGCTGCAGCGATTTGCACTGTCCAACACCACCCTCGGTGTGCAGGGACAGTGGAATTTTTTTTTTTTTTTTTTTTCCCCTCAGCGCTGTAGCTCATTGGGCTGCCCTAGAAGGCTCCCTGATAGCTGCATTGCTGTGTGTACGCCGCTGTGCAAACCAACTGCTTTTTTCAAAGCACAAATCCTCTTGTTCCTTCCTTTCTGCACAGCTATCTTTTTTGTTTGTCCACACTTTTTATTTCATTTGTGCATCAGTCCACTCCTTATTGCTGCCTGCCATACCTGGCTGAGATTACTGCAGGCAGGGAGATAGTAGCTGCCTGCCATACCTGGCTGAGATTACTGCAGGCAGGGAGATAGTAATTGTAGGACATTCCCTGTTTTTTTTTTTTTTTTTTTTTTGGTGGGAGATTAAGATTGGCAATTTGGCATTTCTGCTAGAGTGCCATCCCTGTGTGTGCCATCTCTCTCACATAGTGGGCCATAGAAAGCCTTTTCATTTTTCTGTATTTTTTTTTGTGGGGTGTATAAATTCTCCCTGATAAAAATACAGTGGGAGATTAATATTGGCCTTTGGGCTTGTGTGCCAGTCCTGAGTGTGCCATCTCTCTCACAAATAGTGGGCCATAGAAAGCCTATTTTATTTTTTTTTGGGTTTTATAAATTCTCCCTGAAAAAAAGGGAGATTAATATTGGCCTCTGGGCTTCTGTGCCAGTCCTGAGCGTGCCATCTGTGCCAGTCCTGAGCGTCCCATCTCTCTCACAAATAGTGGGCCATAGAAAGCCTATTTAATTTTTTTTTTGGTTTTATAAATTTTCCCTGAAAAAAGGGAGATTAATATTGGCCTCTGGGCTTGTGTGCCAGTTGTGAGCGTGCCATCTGTGCCAGTCCTGAGCGTGCCATCTCTCTCACAAATAGTGGGCCATAGAAAGCCTATTTAATTTTTTTTTTGGTTTTATAAATTTTCCCTGAAAAAAGGGAGATTAATATTGGCCTCTGGGCTTGTGTGCCAGTTGTGAGCGTGCCATCTGTGCCAGTCCTGAGCGTGCCATCTCTCTCACAAATAGTGGGCCATAGAAAGCCTATTTAAATATTTTTTTGGTTTTATAAATTCTCCCAGAAAAAAAGGGAGATTAATATTGGCCTCTGGGCTTCTGTGCCAGTTGTGAGCGTGCCATCTGTGCCAGTCCTGAGCGTGCCATCTCTCTCACAAATAGTGGGCCATAGAAAGCCTATTTAAATATTTTTTTGGTTTTATAAATTCTCCCAGAAAAAAAGGGAGATTAATATTGGCCTCTGGGCTTCTGTGCCAGTCCTGAGCGTGCCATCTGTGCCAGTCCTGAGCGTCCCATCTCTCTCACAAATAGTGGGCCATAGAAAGCCTATTTTATTTTTTTTTTGGGTTTCAGAAATTCTCCCTGGAAAAAAAAAGGGAGATTAATATTGCCCTTTGGGCTTGTGTGCCAGTACTAAGCGTTCCATCTCTCTCTCTCTCTCAGTCAGTGGGCCATAGAACGCCTATTTTTGGTTTTATTTGTTTTCTAAATTCTCCCTGAAAAAATCATTTTATTTTATTTGGTTTCTAAATTCTTCCTGATAAAATCATATTTTTTTTATTATTTTTTTTTCTAAAGTCTCCCTGAAAAAAAAAAAAAAAAAACAACCAAAAAAAACAGTGGGAGATTAATATTGGCCTTTCTGCTTGTGTGCCAGTCTTGACTCCTGGGTGCGTCATCTCTCAGTCAGTGGGCCATAGAACGCCTATTTTTGGTTTTATTTGTTTTCTAAATTCTCCCTGAAAAAATCATTTTATTTTATTTGGTTTCTAAATTCTTCCTGATAAAATCATATTTTTTTTATTATTTTTTTTTCTAAAGTCTCCCTGAAAAAAAAAAAAAAAAAAACAACCAAAAAAAACAGTGGGAGATTAATATTGGCCTTTCTGCTTGTGTGCCAGTCTTGACTCCTGGGTGCGTCATCTCTCAGTCAGTGGGCCATAGAACGCCTATTTTTGGTTTTATTTGTTTTCTAAATTCTCCCTGAAAAAATCATTTTATTTTATTTGGTTTCTAAATTCTTCCTGATAAAATCATATTTTTTTTATTATTTTTTTTTCTAAAGTCTCCCTGAAAAAAAAAAAAAAAAAAACAACCAAAAAAAACAGTGGGAGATTAATATTGGCCTTTCTGCTTGTGTGCCAGTCTTGACTCCTGGGTGTGCCATCTCTCTCTCTCTCTCTCTCCAATTGTGGTCCATAGAAAGCCTACATTTTTTTTCCTTGATTTGGGTTCCAAAATCTACCAGAGAAAATAACTCCATCAATCATTGGTAGAAAAATATTGGCCTCTGGGCTTGTGTGCCACTCCTGATTCCTGTGTGCGTCATCTCTCACTCAGTGGCCCATAGAAAGCATATAGTTTGTTACATTTGTTTTCTAAATTCTCCCTGCAAAAATCTATTTTTTTTTTTTTGGGGGGTTTCTAAAGTGTTCCTGAAAAAAATAAAAATAAAAAAAAAATAATAGTGTGACATTAATATTAACATTTGTGCTTCAGTGACAGTCCTGCGTGTGGGGCATCTCTCTAATTTGCAGCCACCAAAAAAAGAGTGTGTAACATTGGGCCTGATTTTCGCTGTGGTCTCACCAACCTGTAAAGGGGTAGCTAAATCATACTGAAGTTATAGCTCACCGTGTAAGTTGTGTGACTGCAACAAATAACGTTAGTTTGGTTACGTTTTTAAAACAATGAGGAAGTCTAGTGGAAGAGGTCGTGGCCGGGGGCGTTCATTGTCAGCTGGTAATGAGGGTAGTGGTAGTGGTGGAGCATCAGGTGGTCGTGGGGGAAAAAATATTGCACCTAAGTCTGGAGCTGTGGAGCCAGGTTCGTCGTCCGGCTACACAAGGCCTCGAACGCTCCCTTTTCTGGGATTAGGAAAACCGCTTTTAAAGCCGGAGCAGCAAGAGCAAGTTTTGGCTTATCTTGCTGACTCAGCCTCTAGCTCTTTTGCCTCATCTCGTGAAACTGGTAAAAGTAAAAGCAGCGCGTCGTTAGTGGATGTTCACGGTCAGGGACAAGTCACTTCCTTGTCCTCTTCAGCAAAAACAACAACAGAGAAGAATGCAGCAGGCGACACAACGGGTTACTCCATGGAGCTCTTTACACATACCGTCCCTGGCTTAGAAAGTGAAGCAGTTAACAGTCCATGCCCATTACAAATTGAATCTGACATGGAGTGCACTGACGCACAGCCACAGCCAGACTACTATGCTGGTCCTTTGACTCAGACCACAACATTGCCCTCGCAGGGTGCTGATCAAGAATCAGACCCTGATGAGACTATGTTGCCCCATCACGAACGCTATACCACCGAACGACACGGTGACACAGACGAAGTTGCGCAGGAGGTACAAGAAGAGTTATTAGATGACCCAGTTCTTGACCCCGATTGGCAGCCATTGGGGGAACAGGGTGCAGGCGGCAGCAGTTCTGAAGCAGAGGAGGAGGAGGGGCCGCAGCAGGCATCAACATCGCCACAGGTTCCATCTGCCGGGCCCGTATCTTGCCCAAAACGCGTGGCAAAGCCAAAACCTGGTGGAGGACAGCGTGGCCATCCGGTTAAAGCTCAGTCTGCAATGCCTGAAAAGGTATCCGATGCTAGAAAGAGTGCAGTCTGGCATTTTTTTAAACAACATCCAATTGATCAGCGCAAAGTCATCTGTCAAAAATGTTCTACTTCCTTAAGCAGAGGTCAGAATCTGAAAAGTCTCAATACTAGTTGCATGCATAGACATTTAACCACCATGCATTTGAAAGCTTGGACTAACTACCAAACGTCCCTTAAGGTTGTTGCACCCTCGGCCAATGAAGCTAGTCATCAACGCAACATCCCTTCCGGCAGTGTAGGACCACCATTTAGCGCACCACCTGCTGTATCTGTGCAGGTATCTTTGCCAGGCCAAAGCAGTCAGGGTCAGGGAATCACCAGTTTCGTAGTAGGAAACACTGCATCTAGGGCACCGGCGGCAACAATACCATCTCCCACCGTCTCTCAGTCTGCCATGTCCACCGGCACCCCCGCTAGTTCCACGATCTCCAGCTCTCCAGTCCAGCTCACCCTACATGAGACTATGGTTAGAAAAAGGAAATACTTAGCCTCGCATCCGCGTACACAGGGTTTGAACGCCCACATAGCTAGACTAATCTCGTTAGAGATGATGCCCTACCGGTTAGTTGAAAGCGAAGCTTTCAAAGACCTGATGGACTACGCTGTACCACGCTACGAGCTACCCAGTCGACACTTTTTTTCCAGAAAAGCCATCCCAGCCCTCCACCAGCATGTTAAAGAGCGCATCGTCCATGCACTCAGGCAATCTGTGAGCACAAAGGTGCACCTGACAACAGATGCATGGACCAGTAGGCATGGCCAGGGACGTTACGTGTCCATCACGGCACACTGGGTAAATGTGGTGGATTCAGGGTCCACAGGGGACAGCAAGTTTGGGACAGTTCTGCCTAGCCCACGGTCTAGTAAACAGTTGTCTGTAGCCGTTCGCACCCCCTCCTCCTCCTCCTCCTCGTCCTCCTGCAGAAGCAAGAGCTCGTCCACAGACCGCAGTCGCACAAACACTCCATCCGCACCTGCCACTGTTGCACACCAGGTCTCCCATTATGGGGCAGCTACTGGCATACGTCAGCAGGCTGTATTGGCTATGAAGTGTTTGGGCGACAATAGACACACCGCGGAAGTTCTGTCCGAGTTCTTGCAGCAAGAAACGCAGTCGTGGCTGGGCACTGTAGATCTTGAGGCAGGCAAGGTAGTGAGTGATAACGGAAGGAATTTCATGGCTGCCATCTCCCTTTCCCAACTGAAACACATTCCTTGCCTGGCTCACACCTTAAACCTGGTGGTGCAGTGCTTCCTGAAAAGTTATCCGGGGTTATCCGACCTGCTCCTCAAAGTGCGTGGACTTTGCGCACATATCCGCCGTTCGCCTGTACACTCCAGCCGTATGCAGACCTATCAGCGTTCTTTGAACCTTCCCCAGCATCGCCTAATCATAGACGTTGCAACAAGGTGGAACTCAACACTGCACATGCTTCAGAGACTGTGCGAACAGAGGCGGGCTGTTATGTTTTTGTGGGAGGATACACATACACGGGCAGGCAGTAGGATGGCAGACATGGAGTTGTCAGGTGTGCAGTGGTCGAAGATTCAAGACATGTGTCAAGTCCTTCAGTGTTTTGAGGAATGCACACGGCTGGTTAGTGCAGACAACGCCATAATAAGCATGAGCATCCCCCTAATGCGTCTGCTGATGCAAAGTTTGACGCACATAAAGGATCAGGCGTCTGCACCAGAGGAAGAGGAAAGCCTTGATGACAGTCAGCGATTGTCTGGTCAGGGCAGTGTACATGACGAGGTACCGGGCGAAGAGGAGGTGGAGGATGAGGAGGATGATGGGGATGAGTATATTTTTAATGAGGAAGCTTTCCCGGGGGCACGGGAAATTGGTGGCGTGGCAAGGCCGGGTTCTGGTTTTTTGAGGGACACAAGTGACGTAGATTTGCCTGCAACTGCCCCTCAACCAAGCACAACCGCAGATTTGACAACGGGAACTTTGGCCCACATGGCGGATTATGCCTTGCGTATCCTCAAAAGGGACACACGCATTACAAAAATGATGAACGATGACGATTACTGGTTGGCCTGCCTCCTTGATCCTCGCTATAAAGGCAAATTGCAAAATATTATGCCACATGAGAACTTGGAACTAATATTAGCAACAAAACAATCAACTCTTGTTGACCGTTTGCTTCTGGCATTCCCTGCACACAGCGCCCGTGATCGTTCTCACACGAGCTCCAGGGGCCAGCAGACCAGAGGTGTTAGAGGGGCAGAAATCAGAAGTGGCGTTGGACAGAGGGGTTTTCTGACCAGGTTGTGGAGTGATTTTTCTATGACCGCAGACAGGACAGGTACTGCAGCATCAATTCAAAGTGACAGGAGACAACATTTGTCCAGTATGGTTACAAACTATTTTTCATCCCTTATCGACGTTCTCCCTCAACCGTCATTCCCATTTGATTACTGGGCATCCAAATTAGACACCTGGCCAGAATTGGCAGAATATGCATTGCAGGAGCTTGCTTGCCCGGCAGCTAGTGTCCTATCAGAAAGAGTATTCAGTGCTGCAGGTTCAATACTAACAGAAAAAAGGACTCGTCTGGCTACCCAAAATGTAGATGATCTAACCTTCATTAAAATGAACCACAACTGGATTTCAAAATCTTTTGCCCCACCCTGCCCGGCTGACACCTAGCTTTCCTATGAAAAGGTCTTGCCTGTGGACTATTCTGAATGACTTTTCCAATCTCGTAATTTTCTTCACCTGATTGTCCAGCATACGACATGTTTCCACCTCACGAAATGGCCAAACTCCCCACACGGGGCCGTGCTATCGCCACTTTGCGCTTGGACCCTTGAGAGTGCTGTTTGTCTGAAGAGGTGGGTGTGGCCGCTTTTGGTCGACGGCACTGCCACTGGGTCCCTCATAGTACAATAAAGTGTCTCTGGCGGTGGTGGTGCGCACCCAACGTCAGACACACCGTTGTAATATGAGGGGCCCTGTGCCTGTACCGCCGGCCACAAGACAGTTCCCCCCCCCAGCTCAAACAGTGCTCTACCACTAGCAAAATTATCTCTCACAGCTTCACCAATGTGTAGTCTAGCCGCTGACATCCTTCAATGCCTGGCACTGACAATACCATTGTTTTGACATTTTTGTTATGTTAGGCCTTCGAAGCCTGTCTGCGGTCCCTTCTTTCTACAACTACTACACTGACCAGGCCACTGCTGGCCGTGTTACCCTGGAACCAATTTAAAAGTGCCTACAGTCAGCCCAATTTTGTTATGTTAGGCCTTCGAAGACTGTCTGCCGTCACTCCTTCCACTAGACTTCCACTGACCATACACTGCTGCCCATGTACCCCTGGAACCAATTTAAAGTGCCTACAGCCAGCCCAATTTTGTTATGTTAGGCCTTCGAAGCCTGTCTGCGGTCACTCCTTCCACTAGACTTCCACTGACCAGACCACTGCTGCCCGTGTACCCCTGGAACCAATTTAAAAGTGCCTACAGCCATGTGTTATTATTTTAGGCCTTCGATGCCTGTCTGCGGTCACTCCTTCCACTAGGCCTCCACTGACCACACCACTGCTGCCCGTGTACCCCTGGAACCAATTTAAAATTGCCTACAGCCAGCCCAATTTTTTTATTTTAGGCCTTCGATGCCTGTCTGCGGTCCATTCTTTCAACTACTACTACACTGACCAGGTCACTGCTGCCCGTGTACCCCTGGAACCAATTTAAAATTGCCTACAGCCAGCCCAATTTTTTTATTTTAGGCCTTCGATGCCTGTCTGCGGTCCATTCTTTCAACTACTACTACACTGACCAGGTCACTGCTGCCCGTGTACCCCTGGAACCAATTTAAAAGTGCCTACAGCCAGCCCAAGTTTGTTATGTTAGGCCTTCGATGCCTGTCTGCGGTCCATTCTTTCAACTACTACTACACTGACCAGGTCACTGCTGCCCGTGTACCCCTGGAACCAATTTAAAATTGCCTACAGCCAGCCCAATTTTTTTATTTTAGGCCTTCGATGCCTGTCTGCGGTCCATTCTTTCAACTACTACTACACTGACCAGGTCACTGCTGCCCGTGTACCCCTGGAACCAATTTAAAATTGCCTACAGCCATGTGTTATTATTTTAGGCCTTCGATGCCTGTCTGCGGTCACTCCTTCCACTAGGCCTCCACTGACCAGACCACTGCTGCCCGTGTACCCCTGGAACCAATTTAAAATTGCCTACAGCCAGCCCAATTTTTTTATTTTAGGCCTTCGATGCCTGTCTGCGGTCCATTCTTTCAACTACTACTACACTGACCAGGTCACTGCTGCCCGTGTACCCCTGGAACCAATTTAAAATTGCCTACAGCCATGTGTTATTATTTTAGGCCTTCGATGCCTGTCTGCGGTCACTCCTTCCACTAGGCCTCCACTGACCACACCACTGCTGCCCGTGTACCCCTGGAACCAATTTAAAATTGCCTACAGCCAGCCCAATTTTTTTATTTTAGGCCTTCGATGCCTGTCTGCGGTCCATTCTTTCAACTACTACTACACTGACCAGGTCACTGCTGCCCGTGTACCCCTGGAACCAATTTAAAATTGCCTACAGCCAGCCCAATTTTTTTATTTTAGGCCTTCGATGCCTGTCTGCGGTCCATTCTTTCAACTACTACTACACTGACCAGGTCACTGCTGCCCGTGTACCCCTGGAACCAATTTAAAAGTGCCTACAGCCAGCCCAAGTTTGTTATGTTAGGCCTTCGATGCCTGTCTGCGGTCCATTCTTTCAACTACTACTACACTGACCAGGTCACTGCTGCCCGTGTACCCCTGGAACCAATTTAAAAGTGCCTACAGCCAGCCCAAGTTTGTTATGTTAGGCCTTCGATGCCTGTCTGCGGTCCATTCTTTCAACTACTACTACACTGACCAGGTCACTGCTGCCCGTGTACCCCTGGAACCAATTTAAAATTGCCTACAGCCAGCCCAATTTTTTTATTTTAGGCCTTCGATGCCTGTCTGCGGTCCATTCTTTCAACTACTACTACACTGACCAGGTCACTGCTGCCCGTGTACCCCTGGAACCAATTTAAAAGTGCCTACAGCCAGCCCAAGTTTGTTATGTTAGGCCTTCGATGCCTGTCTGCGGTCCATTCTTTCAACTACTACTACACTGACCAGGTCACTGCTGCCCGTGTACCCCTGGAACCAATTTAAAATTGCCTACAGCCAGCCCAATTTTTTTATTTTAGGCCTTCGATGCCTGTCTGCGGTCCATTCTTTCAACTACTACTACACTGACCAGGTCACTGCTGCCCGTGTACCCCTGGAACCAATTTAAAATTGCCTACAGCCAGCCCAATTTTTTTATTTTAGGCCTTCGATGCCTGTCTGCGGTCCATTCTTTCAACTACTACTACACTGACCAGGTCACTGCTGCCCGTGTACCCCTGGAACCAATTTAAAATTGCCTACAGCCAGCCCAATTTTTTTATTTTAGGCCTTCGATGCCTGTCTGCGGTCCATTCTTTCAACTACTACTACACTGACCAGGTCACTGCTGCCCGTGTACCCCTGGAACCAATTTAAAATTGCCTACAGCCATGTGTTATTATTTTAGGCCTTCGATGCCTGTCTGCGGTCACTCCTTCCACTAGGCCTCCACTGACCAGACCACTGCTGCCCGTGTACCCCTGGAACCAATTTAAAAGTGCCTACAGCCAGCCCAAGTTTGTTATGTTAGGCCTTCGATGCCTGTCTGCGGTCACTCCTTCCACTAGGCCTCCACTGACCACACCACTGCTGCCCGTGTACCCCTGGAACCAATTTAAAATTGCCTACAGCCAGCCCAATTTTTTTATTTTAGGCCTTCGATGCCTGTCTGCGGTCCATTCTTTCAACTACTACTACACTGACCAGGTCACTGCTGCCCGTGTACCCCTGGAACCAATTTAAAAGTGCCTACAGCCAGCCCAAGTTTGTTATGTTAGGCCTTCGATGCCTGTCTGCGGTCCATTCTTTCAACTACTACTACACTGACCAGGTCACTGCTGCCCGTGTACCCCTGGAACCAATTTAAAATTGCCTACAGCCAGCCCAATTTTTTTATTTTAGGCCTTCGATGCCTGTCTGCGGTCCATTCTTTCAACTACTACTACACTGACCAGGTCACTGCTGCCCGTGTACCCCTGGAACCAATTTAAAATTGCCTACAGCCATGTGTTATTATTTTAGGCCTTCGATGCCTGTCTGCGGTCACTCCTTCCACTAGGCCTCCACTGACCAGACCACTGCTGCCCGTGTACCCCTGGAACCAATTTAAAATTGCCTACAGCCAGCCCAATTTTTTTATTTTAGGCCTTCGATGCCTGTCTGCGGTCCATTCTTTCAACTACTACTACACTGACCAGGTCACTGCTGCCCGTGTACCCCTGGAACCAATTTAAAATTGCCTACAGCCATGTGTTATTATTTTAGGCCTTCGATGCCTGTCTGCGGTCACTCCTTCCACTAGGCCTCCACTGACCACACCACTGCTGCCCGTGTACCCCTGGAACCAATTTAAAATTGCCTACAGCCAGCCCAATTTTTTTATTTTAGGCCTTCGATGCCTGTCTGCGGTCCATTCTTTCAACTACTACTACACTGACCAGGTCACTGCTGCCCGTGTACCCCTGGAACCAATTTAAAATTGCCTACAGCCAGCCCAATTTTTTTATTTTAGGCCTTCGATGCCTGTCTGCGGTCCATTCTTTCAACTACTACTACACTGACCAGGTCACTGCTGCCCGTGTACCCCTGGAACCAATTTAAAAGTGCCTACAGCCAGCCCAAGTTTGTTATGTTAGGCCTTCGATGCCTGTCTGCGGTCCATTCTTTCAACTACTACTACACTGACCAGGTCACTGCTGCCCGTGTACCCCTGGAACCAATTTAAAATTGCCTACAGCCAGCCCAATTTTTTTATTTTAGGCCTTCGATGCCTGTCTGCGGTCCATTCTTTCAACTACTACTACACTGACCAGGTCACTGCTGCCCGTGTACCCCTGGAACCAATTTAAAATTGCCTACAGCCAGCCCAATTTTTTTATTTTAGGCCTTCGATGCCTGTCTGCGGTCCATTCTTTCAACTACTACTACACTGACCAGGTCACTGCTGCCCGTGTACCCCTGGAACCAATTTAAAATTGCCTACAGCCAGCCCAATTTTTTTATTTTAGGCCTTCGATGCCTGTCTGCGGTCCATTCTTTCAACTACTACTACACTGACCAGGTCACTGCTGCCCGTGTACCCCTGGAACCAATTTAAAATTGCCTACAGCCATGTGTTATTATTTTAGGCCTTCGATGCCTGTCTGCGGTCACTCCTTCCACTAGGCCTCCACTGACCAGACCACTGCTGCCCGTGTACCCCTGGAACCAATTTAAAAGTGCCTACAGCCAGCCCAAGTTTGTTATGTTAGGCCTTCGATGCCTGTCTGCGGTCACTCCTTCCACTAGGCCTCCACTGACCACACCACTGCTGTCCGTGTACCCCTGGAACCAATTTAAAATTGCCTACAGCCATGTGTTATTATTTTAGGCCTTCGATGCCTGTCTGCGGTCCATTCTTTCAACTACTACTACACTGACCAGGGCACTGCTGGCCGTGTACCCCTGGAACCAACATCAGAAAATATAAAAATAAGTATTTTGCTTATAAAAAAGAAAATACTGGTGAGATATCAAATGCAGACATTTTAACATTAAAAACAAACACACAACTCTAATCTGGTACAGTACTAAAAATGGCCACCAGCTACAATTACTTTCTCCTGCAAGTAGTTAACTGAAAGTTTTTTTAAATTGAAAACACACATATGGCATCCACCGAGTGTTGTCCTGTCGCGTCTTCTTTATATTATTGCCGAGAAGATGCAAAATAATGAAAATAATAAAATCATTAATTACCAAAATAATAGAGAAAGTCAACACCACATTGCAAATAAACATTCATTCCAAATAAAGAAGCAGGGCGCGTCCGAGGGTGAGTATATACCTAATAAGAATATAATCACCCTCGGACGCGCAATGCTTATTTCCAACAGCCTTCCTTCCTAAGAATCAGCCCTTCCGTCGTGTAGAGAGACGTTGTGTTACACTCCAAGGTGTTCCCCAGGTTGCCTTTCCTGAGCTTCGATCTTCCGGCTCTCGTTTAGTAGTTCTTGGAAACTACTCTGCATTAGGCCTTCAAATTGGGTATGGGGTGTAGAGAGATGGTGTGTTCCACTCCAAGGTGTTCCCCAGGTTGCCTTTCCTGAGCTTCGATCTTCCGGCTCTCGTTTAGTAGTTGTTGGAAACTACGCTGCATTAGGCCTTCAAATTGGGTATGGGGTGTAGCGAGAGGGTGTGTTACACTCCAAGGTGTTCCCCAGGTTGCCTTTCCTGAGCTTCGATCTTCCGGCTCTCGTTTAGTAGTTCTTGGAAACTACACTGCATTAGGCCTTCAAATTGGGTATGGGGTGTAGAGAGAGGGTGTGTTACACTCTAAGGTGTTCCCCAGGTTTCCTTGCCATTGCTTCGGTCTTCCGACTCTCGTTTAGTAGTTGTAGAAAAGTACACTGCATTAGGCCATACAAAATGGGTATGGGGTGGAGAGAGATGGTGTGTTACACTCCAAGGTGTTCCCCAGGTTGCCTTTCCTGAGCTTCTATCTTCAGGCTCTCATTAAATTGTGGTTAAATGGAACAACTGCATTTGGCGTACTAGTTGGTTTGGGGCCTACTATCGGTGTCTGCCACTCCTTGCTGTTCTCCTCCACTGAACAAAGCTGTGCCGCCTGTTTACTACGGTTGCCAATTTTGAACTGCATTTCGACTACTTACTGATTTGGCCCTACTCTCTGTGTCAGCCTCTCATTCCAGTTGTCCTCCACTGCAATGCCCCCTGGTTATTCCTGTGTTACCAATTTTGAACTGCATTTAGCCCACTTTCTTCTTTGGGCCTATATCTGTGTTTCCACTTCATCGTGCCCATTGCCCAGCCAGTGATAGATGAGTCTGCTGGTACATTGACCCATAACGCAACATTCCCCGTGCACGCTACACAACAACATTGTGACCCTGCTGAAAGTCAGGTTGCTCTTCCCGCATACCATACCACCTTACACGGGGACAAAGAGGAAGGTGCAGATGAAAGTGCAGGTTCCTTCATCAGGTGGGGGGAGGAATACTAGTTGGCGACGTCACTGGCACAGGGCCTCTCATAGTACGCAAAAGTGTTGCTGCCGGTGGGAGGCGCCCCCGCCGTGCAAACACACCGCTGTACTTTGAGGGGCCCTGTGCCAGTGCCAATGCCAACGAGTGGGCCCCCCCTGCTTGCTCAGGTTCACAGCACTTGCAAAGTTGAAATACTTACCTCTCCCTGCTCCACTGCCGTGACGTGGTCCAGATTTCCTGGGCCCACTAATTACTTGAACCAGCCCTACCCCCCACAACTTTAGCCAAATGACCCCCAATTTCAAATGCCTTCCAATTATTATAAGGTAAATTACGCTTGACAAGCTTCATTAAGAAGAATGGATGGTTTTGACATTAAAATGGCCACTCTAGGTGTTTTCCTGGCCCCCACTCACTGCCGACTATGCTGCCCCATTGACTTGCATTGGGTTTCGTGTTTCGGTCGATCCCGACTTTACGTCATAATCGGCCGATTTCACTCGACCCGACTTTGGACATAGTCGGGTTTCGCAAAACCCGGCTCGACTCTAAAAAGGTCAAGGTCGCTCAACTCTAGTCTTGAATAGGCAGGTGGGCATTCAGAGTATCTGTCTACCAGTTCCAGTCATGAATGGGTAGGTGGCCATTCAGAGTATCTGTCTACCAGTTCCAGTCATAAATAGGCAGGAGGCCATTCAGAGTATCTGTCTACCAGTTCCAGTCATAAATAGGCAGGAGGCCATTCAGAGTATCTGTCTACCAGTTCCAGTCATAAATAGGCAGGTGGCCATTCAGAGTATCTGTCTACCAGTTCCAGTCATGAATGGGTAGGTAGCCATTCAGAGTATCTGTCTACCAGTTCCAGTCATAAATAGGCAGGAGGCCATTCAGAGTATCTGTCTACCAGTTCCAGTCATAAATAGGCAGGAGGCCATTCAGAGTATTTGTCTACCAGTTCCAGTCATAAATAGGCAGGAGGCCATTCAGAGTATCTGTCTACCAGTTCCAGTCACGAATGGGCAGGTTGATATGCAGAGTATTTGTCTACCAGTTCCAGTCACGAATGGGCAGGAGGCCATTCAGAGTATCTCTCTACCATTTCCAGTCACGAATGGGCAGGTTGATATGCAGAGTATTTGTCTACCAGTTCCAGTCACGAATGGGCAGGAGGCCATTCAGAGTATCTGTCTAGCAGTTCCAGTCACGACTGGACAGGAGGCCATTCAGAGTATCTGTCTACCAGTTCCAGTCACGAATGGGCAGGAGGCCATTCAGAGTATCTGTCTAGCAGCTCCAGTCACGAATGGGCAGGAGGCCATTCAGAGTATCTGTCTAGCAGTTCCAGTCACGAATGGGCAGGTTGCTATGCAGAGTATCTGTCTACCAGTTCCAGTCACGAATGGGCAGGTGACCATTCAGAGTATCTGTCTACCAGTTCCAGTCACGAATTGGCAGGAGGCCATTCAGAGTATCTGTCTACTAGTTGCACAGACTGTACAAAACAGTACTCCCCTGTACACAAAAAATGATAAAATCTACCACTTGTTGATCGTTTTGAATTCGTAACATGTGATGATTTTCTATATAGCAATGATTAACATCAAGCTGTAAACTGATTGAAACTCAAACAAGATCATCACTATTATGTCCCATGCATCATAAAAGTAATAGACACGTTTTTGGATTGTGAATGAGAAAAAAAGGTTGTACTAATGGTAATTGTGGTTTATCGAGCAATGAGCTTTGTGGTTTGAAATAGTGAGATTAGGACGACCACAAAGCTGATCTCCAACAAAAGTTGAGTTAATGCAGAAGGAAAACTACTAATAAAAGCTCCATGAAGTTATCAGCTTTGACAAGTAATTGTGTGGGAGGAATAACAGATGATGGTGGCAAATCAAACAGCAGAATTGGGGGATTAGGACACTGTTGGTCAATTAAGTAATTTCTTGGCAACGCAAAACTCTCTGCCAGGTCCACCACCTTCAATTTGGGACTTATAATACTCCATTAAGAAGGAATGGTGAAAATTACTAAATGAAATTGAGTCCTTTCTGTGAAATGTATGAGAATAGCAAATTAATTGATTAAGTATACTGGGTTTTAGGGCTAAGCCATTTTCCTACATTTAGCTGCTCAATACAGGCTATGACTAGGGATGAGTGAACGTGCTCGCCACTACTCGTTACTCGCCCGCGTATCACTATGCTCGGTGTACTTGCCAAGCACCGAGCATTTCCGGGATTGTTCGGCGGTAACTCGTGTCTCCGCCAAGCATTTTTGGTGGGCTTTAGAGACCCAATCACGGTGCAGGTATTGTCTTCCAGGCCATGAAATGCCGCAGCCATCTTTGTTGCGGTCATGCAGTGATTGGCTTTGCTGCACAGCATAATCCCGAGTATAAGAGACCTGGTGCCGCCCTGCTCGCCGCATTCTGCTCCGGATTCAGCGAGAGTAGGGAGAGCTGCTAGAGAGATAGGGTCAGAATCGTGGTTTTTATAGTTAGTGTAGGCCTGCAACTGTTAAATCCACAACTCCTCAGAAACCAACAGTCCTTTTAGGGCTAATTCTTGGGTCCCGAAATTGCAGCACTAGGCAGGCAGGGCACAGCATATCCACATCAGTGCAAGGCCTGCAGGCACTGTATGCGCATACATTGCTCCCACTGCATCCCTCCCAAAGCACCATAACTGTCTGCTGCTGCAGCTTATTTACTATATACCTAGTTGCATTTTTTCCCCAAAAAATTCACCTCCCCAAAATAAATACACAGTGTGTTATGTCAGACTGAGGCCTGTTTAAAAATCATAGTTTGTCAGGCATACGTAGCATAGTTATGTGTGCTAGCCTTGTGCCACTGTTTATTGTTTTTTGTGTTTAAATTCACCAAAAAAGGCCTCATATATCTGCGTGCTCCAAGTTTAGGCATTTTAGGCCGTTTTGCCACTTTTTTTGCGATCTGTTACTCTAATTCTATACAGCACTATTTTGCATTTTACAAAAAAACATGCCACACATTTGGCAGTGTGGTATTTCCGTGACAGGCCTCATATATCTGCGTGCTCCAAGTTTGGGCATTGTAGGCCGTTTTGCCACTGTTTTTTCTGTCTGTTACTCTACTTATATACAGCACTATTTTGCATTTTTTTTTTAAAAACAGCCACATATTTAGCAGTGTGATATTTCCGTGACAGGCCTCATATATCTACGTGCTCCAAGTTTGGGCATTGTAGGCCGGTTTCCCACTTTTTTCCTGTCTATTACTCTAATTATATACAGCACAATTTTGCATTAAAAAAACAGGCCAGATATTTGGCAATGTGGTATTTCCGTGACAGGCCTCATATATCTGCGTGCTCCAAGTTTGGCCATTGTAGGCCAGTGTACCACTTTTTTTACTGTCTGATGAGCGAGCACTAAAATGCTCGGGTGCACGTTGCTCGGGTCGAGCAGATTGGAATACTCGGGTACTTGGCCAGAACAACGAGCCCAATGTAAGTCTATGGGAGACCTGAGTATTTTTACCGCGATCCCCCCCAGCGGTCCTTTTAAGGTCTAAAAACGTCTGAAAATGATGGAAATACTGCTCAAATGCCACAGGAACATCCTGGGGATCGCCCCTGACTCCTAGTTCACAGCTGTAAACATTTTTTTCCGAGTCTCATGCCATTTTTCCGATGCAACAAAAAACACACTAAAATGAAACCAAAACGGAATTTGCTGGGAAATATGTTAAGATACATCCTTTGCAGGTTAATGACTTGCATGTAAGGCCAAATAATTAATTTAGTTTAGTGGACCGGGATATAGGGAGCACAGCACAAACCTGGGACAGGTGGAATGAAATGTTGATTTTGAACCCCAATAGGGATGATAATAATGATGTCTGTAAAGACATGAGTCTTTGCCTGATGAAGAGACCTGTGTAGTCTCGAAAGCTTGCAATTTGTTACCTCCTTTTCAGTTGGCCATTAAAAGGTATCAACCACTGAGGACTCTCAATTCTAAATATTTTTCTATCTACTGGCTAACACGGTACCAAGATATATATCTTTCCTGTATCTTCTCTAATGAGTCATCTGTTCTTCAAGTGGAACATGAGATGAGTGAGATCCACTTGTTTGAGTTTCTATACAAAGTAATTGCA
Organism: Ranitomeya imitator; assembly: GCF_032444005.1. Taxonomy (NCBI): domain Eukaryota; kingdom Metazoa; phylum Chordata; class Amphibia; order Anura; family Dendrobatidae; genus Ranitomeya; species Ranitomeya imitator. Next base: position 58,741,216 of record NC_091282.1, on the reverse strand, counting down.
AAAGTCCACACCAGCGCCAGAGTTCCAAGATGTTACCGCTACTTCATTTTTCAGCTTTTACACCAAAAAATAAAATAAAAAGAAGCCCAGAAATAGCAGTGCCTGTGGATGATGATTGTTTTTGTATTCACGTTATTACACATAAATATCTCTTCTAGGTCTTTCAGTTTTGTTTCACTTGTTGCTAGGTTAATTTTGGATACCACAAAAATCAACATTGGTCACGAATGGTGATGTGAGCTGAGGAGACTACACATCATTTATACAGTGAAGTATAAAGCTGGTAAATATAGGATTTAAAGGGAATCTGTCAGCAGATTATTGTTATTTAACCCATTTCTGACATATGTCGTAATAATCCGTTCATGTGCCCCGGGTCTATCTGACCAGGGACGGATTATTAGATCATCGCGGTCGCTGCAGCGTGTCAGCTGATTCTGACAGCTGAACCCCCTGAATGCTGCAATTGAACGCGATCGCAGCAACAGCCCCTCTGCTTTTAGATCGGAGACTCCACGGCGTGACTCAGGGTCCCGACCTTTGCCGTGGTGACCCGATGTCGTCGTGAGGACATCCGGGTCACCAGAGCTAGGAAAGTGGTTAGATCATGTTCAAAGCATAATCAGCAACTTTCTCTATCAGTGCAGAGCTAACAGTTTGCATAGCATAGGGATTCTATGGCATCCACCTACCATACAAGCGATCAGCCGGCGAAAAAAATATAGTCCCATAATGAGCCAAAGTAAAATAAAGAAAGTTAAAATAATTGTAAAAATATTTTTTTTAATTCAAACATAATAAAATCAAAAGATATTGTATCCATAAATACATATTTTTCTGAAAAAAACAAAAAAGTACACATATCTGGTATCGCCGCAACTGCATTGACCCGACTAGTTAAACTGTCCCACTAGTTAACCCCTTTAGTGAACAACACCATAAAAAAAAATAATACAATGCTTTATCATCATACTGCAGAACAAAAAGTGGAATAAAACATAAAGACGGATATAAAGAAACATGGAAACCGCTGAAAACATCATCTTGCCCCGCAAAAATCAAGTGGTTTCACTGTAATTGTACTGACCTGAAGAATAAAACTGGTTTACCAGTTATATCACACACAGCACGACGTAAACGCCCCCCCCAAAAAAAAAAAATTCATGAATTGCTGTTTTTTGTTCATTCTGCCTCCCAAAAATCGGAATAGAAAGCGATCAAAAAATGTCATGTGCTCGAAAGTGGTACCAATAAAAACGTCAACTCGTCCCACATAACACAAGCCCTCACATGACTCTGTGGGGCAAAATTTAGAAAAATTATTCCTCTGAAAATGTGGTAACGCAAAAACTATTTTTTGCAATAAAAAGCATCTTTTAGTGTGCAACAGCGGCCAAACATAAAAACTCAATATAAATCTGGTATCGCTATAATCGTACCGACACTGAAGAAGCCTTGATAAAATGGTTTTGATGTAACCGGACAATACAAAGGTGACATCAACCCCATAAATCTGAACTCAACTTGCACCGTCATAGGGCAAGCGGGAAGAGACAGGCAAAGTGCTAGAATCTAATAAATGCTCCTTCTCTGGGGTGGCTGTGAGCTGCTAATTTTAGGCTTGGGAGCCAATATCTATGGCCCCGTACTAGCCGTAGAATACCAGCTCCCAGCTGTCTGCTTTTGCTTGTCTGGTTGGCAAAAAATAGGAAGGACACCACCCCACGCCTTTTTTTTAATTATTTATTTAAATAATTAAAAATACGGCACTGGGATCCCTCTATTCTTGATAAAAAGCCTTACTAATGCTGGCAGCTGAGGGTTGCAGCCCACTGCTGTCAGTTTTGCATGACTAGTTATCAAAAATTGAGGAGAATCCCACATCATTTTTTTTATATTTATTAATTTATAGTGCAGGCGGCAGCCGATTAATACTTTCATCAGTGGCCTGCTCTCGTTAATAGTTGAAGGCAACTCTCAACATTGTCACATGCTAGTGCTGCTTGCTGTTCCGGAGGGGGGAAGAGTGTGGGTGGTGCGTGGGTGGACACTGTGCGTGTCTGTGTGTGTGGGCAGGGTCTGTGCAAGGCTGCCGGGGCTCTGTGCAGGCCTGCCGGGGCTCTGTGCAGGCTGCCGGCCGGGGGTCTGTGCGAGCTGCCAGGGGTCTATGCGGGCCTGCCAAGGCTCTGTGTGGGCTGCCGGGGGTCTGTGCAGGCCTGCCGGGGCTCTGTGCGGGCCTGCCAGGGGTCTGTACGGGCTTGCCGGGGGTCTGTGCGGGCTGCTGGGGCTCTGTGTGGGCTGCCGGGGATCTGTGCAGGCTGCTGGGGCTCTGTGTGGGCTGCCGGAGCTCTGTGCGTGCTGCCAGGGGTCTGTGCATGTGTGCAGGCATTGTCCGATGGGACTACAAGTCCCATTGGACGATGCCTGCTACAGTGACAGTGATTGACACATTAGCCAATGATGGGACAGTAGTAGTCCCATCATCCGGCTAATGTGTTGAATGAAAAAAAAAAAAAAACATACATACCACATACATACTACATACATACATACTACATACATACTACATACAGTGCATTCATACATTGCATACAATACATACATACAGAATATTAAACATAGAGTGCACTTGTCATTTTGATCCCCGAAGCCAGTGTCACCTGTAAAAAATATTAAAATAACGAACAGCCAATTTACTCCCTGATCTGCAGAAATCCACGAGTGTCCCACGATGATCTCCCGTGGAGAATGGCAGCATCAGCTGATGCGACCGCTCTCCAGGGGCTCCAGTAACACAATGACGGGAGGAAGGTATCCTGTGTATGTAGTATGTATGTAGTATGTAGTATGTATGTAGTATGTATGCAGTATGTATGTAGTATGTATGTGGTATGTAGTATGTATGTAGTATGTATGTAGTATGTATGTATGTAGTATGTATTGTAGCATGGCTAAAGGGTGTGTAGTCGACGGGAGGTATGTGTCACATAGGTGGCTTGTCGCTGTGATGTAGCTCAGAGTGGTTTCTTTATGTCACATAGCCATGTATATATATATGTGTTTCAGGACCTGTAGTGATGTCAGACCACATGTCTAATCATGCGATGGGTTCCTGGGTGTGGTTAGCTCTATATAAGACAGGCTAATGCTTTACACAGCAGATATGTGTGGAGGTGAAACCCTCCTGAGTGTGTTAAGGCTCCAGGACTGAGCTTGAAGGACACTTGTTTTTCTTCCCTGAGCCAAAGGCTATTTGTTTTCTGTTATTTTTGTGATGCAGTACAACAACTCCCCACTCATCAGAAAATGGGGAAATCTTGTGTCTGCCCCCGGCTCCTGTACCACCCCGTTAATAACTGTGACATTGTTAAAGGCTTCCCTCAGAGTGGGGTCCCTATGTTGGGCGGTCCCAAAATTTTCACCAGTTACCTCTAACTCCAGAATGTCAGATGCAGGGGACACTTCCTCCTCATCCCCAACCAGAACACAAAAAGGAAACCTGTCTGTCTCTGTGTGTGGCGACACCCTTTCAGGGTTCATTGGTTCCCTACTCTTGCTAGGGAGCTCAGAACCTTTTCCCCACAAATCCCAAAACAAACAGAAATCCCGGCCAATAATTATAGGGTGCAACAAATCCCGAACGACGCCGACTATATGGGACTCAGTGCCACATGCCGTTTCAATGTCCACCCTGGCCATAGGATAGTCCTTTGCATCACCATGTATGCATCGCACTCCGACCTTCTTTCCCAGGAGCACGTGAAGAGGAAAAGTGGCGCTCACCAGGGTCACTAAGCTCCCCGAGTCTAACAGCGCCGTTACCGCTCGACCATTCACCTTTATGGGACACGCTTGAGGTCCCTCATTGGGCGGAGAGTTCACACTGCAGGCTGGATACCCATAGTATGAACTACGGCGTCCCATGCTGCAGTCCATCTGCTCAGTGGTCTGGGAACAACGAGCAGCTTTATGTCCTGGCTTGTGGCACCTCCAGCAAATAATATCACCCGTAGGGACCTTGGGCACCACCTCCCCCGCCCTTTGTGACCTTGGATGCCCCACCCCTTTTTGGGACTCAATTCCCTTCTGGGACCCCCAGTTCGGCATGGGCTGCCTCCCGCAGGAGCCTTCCAACCCCTGGTATCTCTCAACCAGTCCGATCAGCTCGTCGGCATTCTGGGGATCACCCTGGGCAACCCAAGACTGTATAGGCCTCGGGAGGGAATGGACAAACCGATCCATCATCACCTGTTCTACCATCTGTGCAGGTGTAGATGACTCTGGCTGCAGCCATTTCTGGACCAGGTGCAACAGATCAAACATTTGGGAGCGAGGTGGTTTGTCCCGGTGATAGGCCCAGCAGTGAATTCGCTGTGCCCTGACAGTCAGTGTCACCCCCAAACGTGCGAGAATCTCGGCTTTCAATTTGTAATACTCTTTGGCATCCTGCAAGGTCAAATCATAGTACGCTGTTGTGAGTTCTGTTTTTGGGCTCCCTCTGGTGGTTACTGATGGTACTGGGTGACTTGTCTTTCCTGGGTCTCTGGGTTCCACCTGTTCCATCAGGATATGGGAGTTTCCTATTTAACCTGGCTTTGCTGGCATTTCCTCGCCGGTTATCAATGTATCCAGTGTGTCTTGTTACCTCTGCTCCCTGCTCCTAGAACCTTCTGGTCAAGCTAAGTTTGGATTTTCCTGTTTTGGTGTTTTGCTTTATTTGGTTTTTTAGTCCAGCCTGCAGATATGTGATTATTGCTGCTGGTTGCTCTAGTGGGCTGAAATTGCTCCTCATGTACCATGAGTTGGCACATGAGTTCAAGTAATTTCAGGATGGTTTTTTGAAAGGTTTTTCGCTGACCGCGCAGTTCACTTTTGTATCCTCTGCTATCTAGCTTTAGCGGGCCTCATTTTGCTGAAACTGTTTTCATACTGCGTATGTGCTTTCCTCTCATTTCACCGTCATTATATGTGGGGGGCTGCTATTTCTGTGGGGTATTTCTCTGGAGGCAAGAGAGGTCTGTGTTTCTTCTAATAGGGGAAGTTAGATCTTCGGCTGGAGCGAGACGTCTAGGATCATCGTAGGCACGTTCCCCGGCTACTTTTATTTGTGTGTTAGGTTCAGGGTCGCGGTCAGCTCAGGTTCCATCGCCCTAGAGCTTGTTTGTATCTGTGCTTGTCCTTTAGTGATCCCCTGCCATTGGGATCATGACAGTATAACCGGCCCACAAAGTGTTAATTGTATTGGCTGAAGTAGGAGGATAAGTAGTCTGAGGAAGTTTTTTTTTTTTTTCCCTCAGAGTTTGCTGCCTAGCCTTATTGCAGCCTGGCTACTTCCTCCTCCTCTTAATCTTTGAATGGCTCTGATCCCAGCTGTTTATCATGGACGTCCAGAGTTTGGCTTCCAGCCTGAATAATCTTGCCGCTAAGGTTCAAAATATACAGGATTTTGTTGTACATGCTCCTATGTCTGAACCTAGAATTCCTGTCCCAGAGTTTTTTTCTGGAGATAGATCTCATTTTCTGAATTTTAGGAACAATTGCAAGTTGTTTCTTTCCTTGAAATCTCGCTCCTCTGGAGACCCTGCTCAGCAAGTCAAGATTATTATATCTTTCCTGCGGGGTGACCCTCAGGATTGGGCATTTGCATTGGCACCAGGGGACCCTGCGTTGCTTAATGCGGATGCGTTTTTTCTGGCATTGAGGAACCTAACCAAGAGATTCAGGCTGAAAAAGCTTTGTTGGCCCTCTCTCAGGGGCAAGATGAAGCAGAAATTTATTGTCAAAAATTTCGGAAGTGGTCGGTGCTTACTCAGTGGAATGAGTGCGCCCTGGCTGCAAGGTTCAGAGATGGCCTTTCTGAGGCCATTAAAGATGTTATGGTGGGGTTCCCTGCGCCTACTGGTCTGAATGAGTCTATGACTATGGCTATTCAGATTGATCGGCTTTTACGGGAGCGCAAACCTGTGCACCATTTGGCGGTGTCGTCTGAACCGTCACCTGAGATAATGCAATGTGATAAAATTCAGTCCAGAAGTGAACGGCAAAATTATAGGCGGAAAAAAAGGTTGTGCTTTTATTGTGGTGATTCAGCTCATGTTATATCAGCATGCTCTAAACGCACAAAAAAGGTTGATAAGTCTGTTGCCATTAGTACTTTACAGTCTAAGTTCATTCTGTCTGTGACTCTGATTTGTTCATTATCATCCATTTCCGTCGATGCCTATGTGGATTCAGGCGCTGCCCTGAGTCTTATGGATTGGTCATTTGCCAATCGCTGTGGGTTTAGTCTGGAGCCTCTGGAAGTCCCTATTCCTTTGAAGGGAATTGACTCTACACCTTTGGCTATGAATAAACCTCAATACTGGACACAAGTGACCATGCGTATGACTCCTGTTCATCAGGAGGTGATTCGCTTCCTGGTACTGTATAATTTGCATGATGTCCTAGTGCTTGTTCTGCCATGGTTACAAACTCATAATCCAGTCCTTGACTGGAAATCGATGTCTGTGTTAAGCTGGGGTTGTCAGGGGGTTCATGATGATGCACCTCCGATTTCTATCGCTTCATCTACTCCTTCTGAGATTCCTGTGTTTTTGTCTGACTATCGGGATGTTTTTGAGGAGCCTAAGCTCAGTTCGCTTCCTCCTCACAGGGATTGCGATTGTGCTATAAATTTAATTCCAGGCAGTAAATTTCCTAAAGGTCGTTTGTTCAATCTGTCAGTGCCAGAGCATACTGCTATGCGGGATTATGTTAAGGAGTTCTTGGAAAAGGGACATATCCGTCCATCTTTGTCCCCTTTGGGAGCAGGTTTTTTTTTCGTGGCCAAAAAAGATGGTTCCTTGAGGCCTTGTATAGATTATCGTCTTTTGAATAAGATTACCGTAAAATATCAGTATCCTTTGCCATTGTTGACTGATTTGTTTGCTCGCATTAAGGGGGCTAAATGGTTCACTAAGATTGATCTTCGGGGTGCGTATAATCTTATACGAATAAAGCAAGGTGATGAGTGGAAAACCGCATTTAATACGCCTGAGGGCCATTTTGAGTATTTGGTAATGCCTTTCGGACTTTCTAATGCTCCTTCAGTCTTCCAGTCCTTTATGCACGATATTTTCCGTGAATATCTGGATAAATTTATGATTGTGTATTTGGATGATATTTTGGTTTTTGCTGATGACTGGGAGTCTCATGTTCAGCAGGTCAGGAAGGTGTTTCAGGTCCTGCGGGCCAATTCCTTGTTTGTAAAAGGCTCAAAGTGTCTCTTTGGAGTCCAGAAGATTTCTTTCTTGGGGTATATTTTTTCCCCTTCTACTATTGAGATGGATCCCGTCAAGGTTCAGGCTATTTGTGACTGGACGCAGCCTACATCTCTTAAGAGTCTACAGAAGTTCTTGGGCTTTGCTAATTTCTATCGTCGTTTTATAACTAATTTTTCTAGTGTTGTTAAGCCTTTGACGGATTTGACTAAGAAGGGTGCTGATGTTGCTAATTGGTCTCCTGCGGCTGTGGAGGCCTTTCAGGAACTTAAGCGCCGGTTTTCTTCTGCTCCTGTGTTGCGTCAGCCAGATGTTTCGCTCCCTTTTCAGGTTGAGGTTGATGCTTCCGAGATTGGTGCGGGGGCGGTTTTGTCACAGAGAAGCTCCGATGGCTCAGTGATGAAGCCATGCGCGTTTTTTTCTAGAAAGATTTCGCCGGCTGAGCGGAATTATGATGTTGGTAATCGGGAACTTTTGGCCATGAAGTGGGCATTTGAGGAGTGGCGTCATTGGCTAGAGGGTGCTAGACATCGTGTGGTGGTCTTGACTGATCACAAAAATTTGATTTACCTTGAGTCTGCCAGGCGTCTGAATCCTAGACAGGCGCGTTGGTCACTGTTTTTCTCTCGTTTCAATTTTGTGGTTTCATACCTGCCAGGTTCAAAGAATGTGAAGGCGGATGCTCTTTCTAGGAGTTTTGTGCCTGACTCCCTTGGAAATTCTGAGCCCTCTGGTATCCTTAGGGATGGGGTGATTTTGTCTGCTGTCTCCCCAGACTTGCGACGTGCTTTGCAGGAGTTTCAGGCGGGTAAACCTGATCGTTGTCCGCCTGAGAGACTGTTTGTTCCGGATAATTGGACCAGTAGAGTCATCTCCGAGGTCCATTCTTCTGCGTTGGCAGGTCATCCTGGAATATTTGGTACTAGAGACTTGGTGGCCAGGTCTTTTTGGTGGCCTTCCTTGTCGAGGGATGTGCGTTCTTTTGTGCAGTCTTGTGAGGTTTGTGCTCGGGCTAAGCCTTGCTGTTCTTGGGCCAGTGGATTGTTGTCACCTTTGCCTATCCCGAAGAGGCCTTGGACGCACATTTCCATGGACTTTATTTCGGATCTCCCTATCTCTCAAAAAATGTCCGTCATCTGGGTTGTGTGTGATCGCTTTTCTAAAATGGTTCATCTGGTACCCTTGCCTAAGTTACCTTCCTCCTCTGAGTTGGTCCCTCTGTTTTTTCAGAATGTGGTTCGTTTGCATGGGATTCCTGAGAACATCGTTTCTGACAGGGGATCCCAGTTTGTGTCTAGATTTTGGCGGACGTTCTGTGCTAAGATGGGCATTGATTTGTCCTTTTCGTCTGCATTCCATCCTTAGACGAATGGCCAGACTGAACGAACTAATCAGACCTTGGAAACTTATTTAAGGTGTTTTGTTTCTGCTGATCAGGATGACTGGGTTACCTTTTTGCCGCTGGCCGAATTTGCCCTTAATAATCGGGCTAGTTCTGCTACCTTGGTTTCTCCTTTCTTTTGTAATTCGGGGTTTCATCCTCGTTTTCCTCTGGTCAGGTGGAACCTTCTGATTGTCCTGGAGTGGACATGGTGGTGGATGGGTTGCATCGGATTTGGAGTCATGTGGTGGACAATTTGAAGTTGTCCCAGGAGAAGGCTCAGCAGTTTGCTAATGGCCGTCGCCGCGTGGGTCCTCGACTTCTTGTTGGGGACTTGGTGTGGTTGTCTTCTCGTTTTGTTCCTATGAAGGTCTCTTCTCCTAAGTTCAAGCCTCGGTTCATCGGTCCCTATAGGATCTTGGAAATTCTTAACCCTGTGTCGTTTTGTTTGGATCTCCCGTCATCGTTTGCTATTCATAATGTGTTCCATCGGTCGTTGTTGCGGAAGTATGAGGTACCTGTTATTCCTTCGCTTGAGCCTCCTGCTCCAGTGCTGGTGGAGGGAGAATTGGAGTATGTTGTGGAGAAGATCTTGGATTCTCGTGTTTCCAGACGGAAACTCCAGTATTTGGTCAAGTGGAAGGGTTATGGTCAGGAGGATAATTCTTGGGTGGTTGCCTCGGATGTTCATGCTGATGATTTGGTCCGTGCATTTCATAGGGCTCATCCTGGTCGCCCTGGTGGTTCTCGTGAGGGTTCGGTGACCCCTCCTCAAGGGGGGGGTACTGTTGTGAGTTCTGTTTTTGGGCTCCCTCTGGTGGTTACTGATGGTACTGGGTGACTTGTCATTCCTGGGTCTCTGGGTTCCACCTGTTCCATCAGGATATGGGAGTTTCCTATTTAACCTGGCTTTGCTGGCATTTCCTCGCCGGTTATCAATGTATCCAGTGTGTCTTGTTACCTCTGCTCCCTGCTCCTAGAACCTTCTGGTCAAGCTAAGTTTGGATTTTCCTGTTTTGGTGTTTTGCTTTATTTGGTTTTTTAGTCCAGCCTGCAGATATGTGATTATTGCTGCTGGTTGCTCTAGTGGGCTGAAATTGCTCCTCATGTACCATGAGTTGGCACATGAGTTCAAGTAATTTCAGGATGGTTTTTTGAAGGGTTTTTTGCTGACCGCGCAGTTCACTTTTGTATCCTCTGCTATCTAGCTTTAGCGGGCCTCATTTTGCTGAAACTGTTTTCATACTGCGTATGTGCTTTCCTCTCATTTCACCGTCATTATATGTGGGGGGCTGCTATTTCTGTGGGGTATTTCTCTGGAGGCAAGAGAGGTCTGTGTTTCTTCTAATAGGGGAAGTTAGATCTTCGGCTGGAGCGAGACGTCTAGGATCATCGTAGGCACGTTCCCCGGCTACTTTTATTTGTGTGTTAGGTTCAGGGTCGCGGTCAGCTCAGGTTCCATCGCCCTAGAGCTTGTTTGTATCTGTGCTTGTCCTTTAGTGATCCCCTGCCATTGGGATCATGACAGTACGCCTTCTGGGGTTCTCCCATCAGGTATGGCGCCAGTACCTCTGCCCACTGCTCTGGCGGAAGTTTTTCCCTCTCAGCAACCCTCTCAAACACCGTCAGGAAGGCCTCAACATCATCCCCGGGGGTCATTTTCTGCAATGCGTGTCTTACCGTCCTCCGGACGTGGGTGTCATCAGCCAGACCTGGGGTTGGGGCGCTCGTCTTGCCCTGGAAGGCGGTTACCAGAAGCTGCATCTGCTGCTGGCTCTGTTGCATCTGCTGCCATTGCTCCTGCTGGCTCTGTTGTATCTGCTGCATCAACAGCCTGTTGGTCTCTTGCTGCCTTTGCTCCTGCTGTGACTGCATCTGGACCAAGTGTTTCAGCAGGTCCTCCATTTTCCCCGGCAATGCTTGCTGACTTGGAACAGACTTGACCCAGGACATTCAATAATAGATTTACCTCTCCGCTGGGAACGCTGCCCGCATTCTCCACCAATTGTAGGGATTTCATTCACTCAGGTGCGACGGCTGACACTCAGGAGGCACGTTCCTTTAAAAGTTCACAAGGTTTATTGCTTCATAAACCACATGGCAAAAATAACAGAAAACAAATAGCCTTTGGCTCAGGGAAGAAAAACAAATGTCCAGTCCTTCAGGCTTAGTCCTGGAGCCTTAACACACTCAGGAGGGTTTCACCTCCACACATATCTGCTGTGTAAAGCATTAGCCTGTCTTATATAGAGCTAACCACACCCAGGAACCCATCACATGATTAGACATGTGGTTTGACATCACCACAGGTCCTGAAACACATATATATACATGGTTACGTGACATAAAGAAACCACTCTGAGCTACATCACAGCGACAAGCCACCTATGTGACACATACCTCCCGTCGACTACACACCCTTTAGCCATGCTACAGTATGTAGTATGTATGCAGTATGTATGTATGTAGTATGCATGTAGTATGTTGTATGTAGCATGTATGTATGAAGTATGTATGTAGTATTTTTTTTTTTTTTGCTTTTACATTCAACACATTAGCCGGATGATGGGACTACTACTGTCCCATCATTGGCTAATGAGTCAATCACTCTCACTGTAGCAGGCATCGTCCGATGGGACTTGTAATCCCATCGGACGATGCCTGCACACACGCACAGAGCCCCTGGCAGCCAGCACAGAGCCCCGGCAGCCCACACAGAGCCCTGGCAGGCCCGCACAGAGCCCCGGCAGGCCAGTACAGACCCCCGGCAGCCCACTCAGGTCCCCAGCAGCTCACACAGAGCCCCGGCAGGCCCGCACAGAGCCCAGATAGCCCGCACAGAGCCCTGGCAGGCCCGCACAGACCCCCGGCAGGACACGCACAGACTCCCGACAGGCCCGCACAGACCCCCCGCTGTCACGCACAGACCCCGCCCGCACACACAGACATGCCGTCTCCGCCCACACACCGCCCACAATCCATTATAGTGCATCTTTGCACTATGGGAACTTCCGATTCCGGTATCCGATTTCGCAAAAGTATCGGAACTCAGCATCGGAAATCCGATACAGCGAATATCGGCCGATACCTAATATTTGCAGTATCGGAATGCTCAACACTAGTCAACAGCTATCTAATGTGTATGGGGCCTTTAGCCAGTGAACCCCATGCGAACTGTGAGGCTAGCCACTCAATTTCACAGGTGATTTTCTTAATCTGAGGTGATATGCTGTGTAATAGGTCAGTGTGGATAATGCCCGGTATGTGGAATATTGCACTCAGAACCACTTTCTACAATAGTATCCAGCATAAGTAGACTCTAACTTGAAGACTTCACTCCTGCGGTGTTTGAGGACTCTTCCCTGTATGTAAACACAAGTTATTTTCACTCATCTCCCTTCTTCAATGAATGCAGCTTTAATAGTCGTGATCAATGAATCTTTGTTCTCTCCACTAAATACACTGTCAGCAGAAGAAATCAGTCAAGAGGCAAACAAAATTCCCTGTATTTAGGATCCACTCTACTCCAGAAGGCTGTGAGGCATGTTTACCATAGAGATTATTTAGTTCCAGACTTAACCCTTTCACCGGAATGATCACTGTGTCTGTCTCGCATATGAACAGCAGAAGACTTGTGAAATGATAACACCAACTTTGAGACTATTTTTCACATAAATGCATGAACTGTGGACTAAAATCCTTTTTTATTCTATCAGGTTTCATTAAAAATGTTGAACCATTTTCGTTCTTTAGTCTCTATGTTGCACTATAGGTACCGTTACACTAAACGACTTACCAACGATCACGACCAGCGATACGACCTGGCTGTGATCGTTGGTAAGTCGTCGTGTGGTCGCTGGGGAGCTGTCACACAGACAGATCTCTCCAGCGACCAACGATCAGGGGAACGACTTCGGCATCGTTGAAACTGTCTTCAACGATGCCGAAGTCACCGGGTAACCAGGGTAAACATTGGGTTACTAAGCGCAGGGCCGCGCTTAGTAACCCGATATTTACCCTGGTTACCATTGTAAAAGTAAAAAAAACAGTACATACTCACATTCCGATGTCTGTCACGTCCCCCGCCGTCAGCTTCCCGCACTGACTGTGTCAGCGCCGGCCGTAAAGCACAGCGGTGACGTCACCGCTGTGCTCTGCTTTACGGCCTGCGCTGACAGTCAGTGCAGGGAAGCTGACGCCGGGGGACGTGACAGACATCGGAATGTGAGTATGTACTGTTTTTTTTTTTTTTTAACTTTTACAATGGTAACCAGGGTAAATATCGGGTTACTAAGCGCGGCCCTGTGCTTAGTAACCCAATGTTTACCCTGGTTACCCGGGCCCTGCGCTTAGTAACCCGATATTTACCCTGGTTACAAGTGAACACATCGCTGGATCGGCATCACACACGCCAATCCAGCGATCACAGCGGGTGATCAGCGACCAAAAAAAGGTCCTGATCATTCCCCAGCGACCAACGATCTCCCAGCAGGGGCCTGATCATTGGTCGCTGTCACACATAACGATTTCATTAACGATATCGTTGCTACATCACAAAAAGCGTGACGTTGCAACGATATCATTAACGAAATCGTTATGTGTGAAGGTACCTTATGTCTCAGTGATCTTAAAGAGCTCATTTTGATGGGAGAGTTTGTAACTTTTCTTTTGTCTTTATCTGAGCTCCTCTCAGCTAAACTCAACTTTGATGTGATGAAATCATCACAGAGTAGATTAGAACAACCTCACTGACAGAATCTGTGGACGGGGCCACTTTAAGACAGCGGATACCTTCTTGGGATTCATTTTCAGGCCACTCTCAGAGATAATTTACCCAACAAACCCAAGAGAGGTCTGCATGAAGACACACTTCTTATATTCAGCCTACAGACGGCTCTTACTCAATCTCTGTAGAACCTGGTGAACAACCCTTGTGTGAAGGCAGTTCAGGAAAGAACACCAAGATGTTGTCTAAGTATACCATCACACGCATGTAAAGAAGGTCCCGGAAGATGTCATTCACCAGTTCTTGAAAGACAACAGAGGCATTACAGAGCCCAAAGGGCATTACCCGATACTCATAATGGCTATCTCGGATATTAAAGGCCATCTTCCATTGATCTCCAGAGCATATTCGAATCAGGTTGTATGCCCCGTGAAGGTCGAGCTTTGTGAAAACTCTGGAACCTTTAAGACAATCGAAGAAGAGGCAGAAGGTACAGCATTTATTCTTGATTGTAATTTGAGAAGCAGAAGGTATTTATTCTTGATGATAGTTTGGTTGAGACCCCTGTAATCGATACAGGGTTGCAGAGAACCATCCTTTTTGTTCACAAAAAAGAAACCTTCTCCAGCCGGGGAGGTAGATTTCCAGATAAATCCCCTGGCAAGATTGTCCTCAATATACTCGACATGGCATGGGTCTCAAACTGCGACAGAGGGTAGATTTGGCCCCATGGAGAAGAAGCACGTGGTAGAAGGTCAATTGGACAGTCATACGGCTTTTGTGTTGGTAGAGTGTCAGCTTCCTTTTTATCAAGGACGTCAGCGTACATCCAGTATTAAGCAAGCAAGCCACATAAATTAAGTAGAGAACCTGGAGGTCAAGAGGGACGAATGGGAAATAAACATCTCTCGTGGCACTCCTGAGCCCATTTAATTACTTTTCCAGATCTCCAATCCAAGACTGGTTCATGTTTACACAGCCATGACAGACCTAGAAGCAAAGGATGAGACAGACCTGACTGGACTTAGAGACTAACCCCCTCCGATTGTAGCATTCATACCTGAAGTTCTACAAGCTCGGTAGACACACAGGCAGGCAGGTATTGACGGGAACAACTGGTATCCAGGCATTTGGGTGCAGACGGCCATGTCTGATATATACACAAGCAGGCGGGCACACCTGATAGACAGGCAAGTGGGCATGGATGATAGACAGGAGGGCAGGCAGGTGGGTATGGATGATAGACAGGCAGGCACAGTTGATGGGCAGACGAGTGGGCACGACTGATGCACAGGACAGGTATACTGGGATACGAGCACTGGCACCTGAGGACTAGCAAGTGTGTTATAAAACTACAACGTTGCTCAGGCACCTCCATGCAGGTAGAGGTGTCTTAAAGGGACTCTGTCACCTGAATTTGGAGGGAACAATCTTCAGCCATAGGGGCGGCGTTTTCGGGTGTTTGATTCACCCTTTCCTTACCCGCTGGCTGCATGCTGGCTGCAATATTGGATTGAAGTTCATTCTCTGTCCTCGATAGTACACGCCAGCACATACAGTGTGTATTTTTGTGCGTGTGGTGCGTACGGCATATACAGTGTGTGTTTGTGTGTGTGTGTGCTGCGTACGGCGTATACAGTGTGTTTGTGTGTGTGTGGTGCGTATGGCGTATACAGTGTGTGTGTGTGTGGTGCGACGGTGTTCCGCTGGTGGTACTGCGCAAGAGGCTGGTACCACCAGCAGTTTCCATATTGAGATACCCATCACTTGGGTGTCTCAATATGGAGGTCGGTGAACTTCCACCGTTTGGAATTCTGGGATCCGGACACATCTGGACAGAAAAAGATGTGAAGACATTACAAGGGAAGTATATATTAAGATGGGTACATCTACCACTGCAGATTGTCATAGGTGAGGGGAAGAGGAGGCAGATTTTATACACCTGATGAGGTATTGCCCTTCTATTGCAGACTATAGGAAAGCATTCATAGCTATCCCTATTGAGATCATACAACCCCCTGTACCACTCTGCCTTAATTGTGTTTATGAGGATTCCTTGCTGAGGAGACCTGGCCTCACTGCCCTCACACTCTTCTCAGGGAAACATTGTTTTTGGCTTGCAAGGCTACCACCATGAGATGGATGGATAGAAGACCTCCGTGGATTTCACACTAGGTTAATATGGTAAATACTGCCGCTTCGTATGAGAGGGTGGTATATAAAAATATACATTGATATTTAAAATTTGATATGTATGGAAGCCTTGGTTTGATTCCTGTTTGACTCACATTAGTCTCCAGGTGACAAGTGAGAAGTAGACAGTGGGGCGGGGTTTAATTTGATTGATGCTAGGTTCGTCCAGGTTCAGGACCTCAATCTACATACCATACACTTTCCAGACCAATACCCATAATAGCAACAGACTCAACACCCATGAGACAGGGGTATATTACTCAAGTCATCAGAGGGTTACATCTACAGGTAGGGGCTAAGCACTCAAAATGTAATGATTGCTAGAGGGTCTGCCCTCTCCTGTGGTTCTTGGGCTACCTTGGCTCACTCTGCACAACCTTGTGGTAGATTGTCAGACTCGGGAGGTGGTAAAATGGAGTGAATATTGTCAAGAACACTGCTGGGGCATCCGGCTTGCAAGGGTAGATACCCAGTCTGTGCTTAAACACCTGTCTGACCTTGGGGATGTGTGTTCGGAGCAGAGGTGCCAAGAATTTCCTCCCCATCATCTTATGACGTTAATCTTGTCCCTGGGGCCAAGCTGTCAAAGAGCAGACTATATAATATCTCTGGTCCAGAGAGACAGGCCATGAAGGACGATATCGCGGAAAGTTTGGCAAAGGGTCTTATCAGACCATCCTCATCCCCTATTGCTACATGGTTTTCAATTGTAAAGAAGAAAGACAGGGGGCTATGCCCCTGCCTAGATTTGCGCAAACTCAATCGCCTCCTGAGGAAGAATGGCGAAACGCGCGTCGGGGCGCCAGGTGGGGGTCCAGGTCCAGGTTTCTGCTTGTAAGTAAGTTTTATTGGGTATAACCGGTACTTGATATTTCATTGGCACTAAAAGCGGGATCTTTACGCTGCACTGACAGCTTACTTTCCGATTTCCCATGTGCTGTAATTAGCACTTAGGTTCAGTTAATATATCTTACAAGTACCTCTGCCCTCTCACTTCCCTTTAAAGGGCCTGACATAATATCTGGTTTCCCATGATTTATAGCAACTTATGCATAAAAGTTAATACATATATATATATACATGAAACCGTTATCATGGTCTAGGCTTTTTATAGCTATACTAGCTGAAGAGCCCGACGTTGCCTGGGCATAGTAAATATCTGTGGTTAGTTATAGCACCTCACTTCTCTTATTTTCCCATCACGCCTCTCATTTTCCCAATCACATCTTTCATTTTCCCCCTCACATCTCTCATTTTCTCCCTCAATCCTCTCATTCCCCCCTAACACTTGTCATTTCGACCTCACATCTGTCATTTTCCGATCACTCCACTATTTTCCCTCACTCCTCTCATTTTGCACTCACACCTTTTCATTTTCACCTCACACCTCTCATTTTCACCTCAGTATATACATGTTTGTCATCTCCCTTATATATAGTATACACCTGTATGTCATCTCCTGTATATAGCATATACCTGTATGTCATCTCCCCTGTATATAGTATATACCTGCTGTGTGTCATCTCCCCTGTATATAGTATATACCTGTATGTCATCTCCTCCTATATATAGTATATACATGTATGTCATCTCCTTCTATATATAGTATATACCTGTATGTCATCTCCTCCTGTATATAGTATATACCTGTGTGTCTTCTCCCCTGTATATAGTATATATCTGTGTGTCATCTCCTCCTGTATATAGTATATACCTGTATGTCATCTCCTCCTCTATATAGTATATACCTGTATGTCATCTCCTCCTGTATATAGTATGTACCTGTATGTCATCTCTTCCTCTATATAGTATATATACCTGTGTGTCATCTACCCTGTATATAGAATATACCCGTGTGTCATCTCCTCCTGTATTAGACCTCGTTCACACGTTATTTGCTCAGTATTTTTACCTCAGTATTTGTAAGCTAAATTGGCAGCCAGATAAATCCCCAGCCAACAGGAAGCCCTCCCCCTGGCAGTATATATTAGCTCACACATACACATAATAGACAGGTCATGTGACTGACAGCTGCCGTATTTCCTATATGGTACATTTGCTGCTCTTGTAGTTTGTCTGCTTATTAATCAGATTTTTATTTTTGAAGGATAATACCAGACTTGTGTGTGTTTTAGGGCGAGTTTCGTTTGTCAAGTTGTGTGTGTTGAGTTGCGTGTGGCGACATGCATGCGACTTTTGTGAGATGAGTTTTGTGTGGCAACATGCGTGTAGCAACTTTTTGTGTGTCGAGTTGCATGTGACAGGTTACTGCAGCAAGTTGTGTGCAGCAAGTTTTGCGCATGGCGAGTTTTTGCGCGTGGCGAGTTTTATGTGTGGTGCCTTTTGAGTATGTGCAAGTTTTGTGTGAGGCAACTTTTGCATGTGTTGCAACTTTTGTGCATGTGGCAATTTTTGCACGTGTGCAAGTTTTGCGTGTGGCGAGTTTTCCATGAGGTGAGTTTTGCACTTGTGGCGAGTTTTGCGTGAGCCTAGTTTTTGCATGTGGTGAGTTTTGCGCATGGTGAGTTTTGAGCGTCGACTTTTGTGTTTCGACTTTTATGTGGCGAGGTTGGTTTATGTGTGGTGAAATGTGTGCTGAGGGTAATATGTGTTCAAGCATCTGGTAGTGTGTGGCGCATTTTGTGTGTGTGTTCATATCCCCGTGTGTGGTGAGTATCCCATGTCGGGGCCCCACCTTAGCAACTGTACGGTATATACTCTTTGGCGCCATCGCTCTCATTCTTTAAGTCCCCCTTGTTCACATCTGGCAGCTGTCAATTTGCCTCCAACACTTTTCCTTTCACTTTTTTCCCCATTATGTAGATAGGGGCAAAATTGTTTGGTGAATTGGAAAGCGCGGGGTTAAAATTTCACCTCACAACATAGCCTATGACGCTCTCGGGGTCCAGTCGTGTGACTGTGCAAAATTTTGTGGCTGTAGCTGCGACCCCTCCAACACTTTTCCTTTCACTTTTTTCCCCATTATGTAGATAGGGGCAAAATTGTTTGGTGAATTGGAACGCGCGGGGTTAAAATTTCACCTCACAACATAGCCTATGACGCTCTCGGGGTCCAGACGTGTGACTGTGCAAAATTTTGTGGCTGTAGCTGCGACGGTGCAGATGCCAATCCCGGACATACACACACACACACATTCAGCTTTATATATTAGACTAGCTGAAGAGCCCGGCGTTGCCTGGGCATAGTAAATATCTGTGGTTAGTTATAGCACCTCACTTCTCTTATTTTCCCCCTCACATCTCTCATTTTCTCCCTTACACCTCTCATTTTCTCCCTCACTTCTCATTCCCGCCTAACACTTGTCATTTCAACCTCACATCTGTCATTTTCTGATCACTCCACTATTTTTCCTCACTCCTCTCATTTTGCACTCACACCTTTTCATTTTCACCTCACACCTCTCATTTTCACCTCATCACCTCAGTATATACATGTTTGTCATCTCCCTTATATATAGTATACATCTGTATGTCATCTCCTGTATATAGTATATAACTGTATGTCATCTCCCCTGTATATAGTATATACCTGCTGTGTGTCATCTCCCCTATATATAGTATATACCTGAATGTCATCTCCTTCTATATATAGTATATACCTGTATGTCATCTCCTCCTGTATATAGTATATACCTGTGTGTCATCTCCCCTGTATATAGTATATATCTGAGTGTCATCTTCTCCTGCATATAGTATATACCTGCATGTCATCTTCTATATATAGCATATACCTGTATGTCATCTCCTCCTGTATATAGTATATACCTGTGTGTCATCTCTCCTGTATATAGTATATATCTGTGTTTCATCTCCCCTGTATATAGTATATTCCTGTGTGTCATCTCCTCCTGTATTAGACCTCGTTCACACGTTATTTGCTCAGTATTTTTACCTCAGTATTTGTAAGCTAAATTGGCAGCCTGATAAATCCCCAGCCAACAGGAAGCCCTCCCCCTGGCAGTATATATTAGCTCACACATACACATAATAGACAGGTCATGTGACTGACAGCTGCCGTATTTCCTATATGGTGCAATTGTTGTAGTTTGTCTGCTTATTAATCAGATTTTTATTTTTGAAGGATAATACCAGACTTGTGTGTGTTTTAGGGCGAGTTTCGTTTGTCAAGTTGTGTGTGTTGAGTTGCGTGTGGCGACATGCATGTAGTGACTTTTGTGAGATGAGTTTTGTGTAGCAACATGCGTGTAGCAACTTTTTGTGTGTCGAGTTGCATGTGACAGGTTAGTGTAGCAAGTTGTGTGCAGCAAGTTTTGCGCATTGCGAGTTTTGCGCGTTGCGAGTATTATGTGTGGTGCCTTTTGAGTATGTGCAAGTTTTGTGTGAGGCAACTTTTGCATGTGTTGCAACTTTTGTGCATGTGGCAATTTTTCCGCGTGTGCAAGTTTTGCGTGTGGCGAGTTTTTCATGAGGAGAATTTTGCACTTGTGGCGAGTTTTGCAAGAGCCTAGTTTTTGCATGTGGCGAGTTTTGCGCGTGGCGAGTTTTGAGTGGCGACTTTTGTGTTTTGACTTTTATGTGGCGAGGTTGGGGTATATGTGGTGAAATGTGTGCTGAGGGTAATATGTGTTCAAGCACGTGGTAGTGTGTGGGGCATTTTGTGTGTGTTCATATCCCCGTGTGTGGTGAGTATCCCATGTCGAGGCCCCACCTTAGCAACTGTACGGTATATACTCTTTGGCGCCATCGCTCTCATTCTTTAAGTCCCCCTTGTTCACATCTGGCAGCTGTCAATTTGCCTCCTACACTTTTCCTTTCATTTTTTTCCCCATTATGTAAATAGGGGCAAAATTGTTTGGTGAATTGGAAAGCGCGGGGTTAATATTTCACCTCACAACATAGCCTATGACGCTCTCGGGGTCCAGACGTGTGACTGTGCAAAATTTTGTTGCTGTAGCTGCGACGCTTCCAACACTTTTCCTTTCACTTTTTTCCCCATTATGTAGATAGGGGCAAAATTGTTTGGTGAATTGGAAAGCGCGGGGTTAAAATTTCACCTCACAACATAGCCTATGACGCTCTCGGGGTCCAGACGTGTGACTGTGCAAAATTTTGTGGCTGTAGCTGCGACGGTGCAGATGCCAATCCCGGACATACACACACACACACATTCAGCTTTATATAGTAGATAGTAGAGTTGAGCGACCTTGACCTTTTTAGAGTCGAGCCGGGTTTTGCGAAACCCGACTATGTCCAAAGTCGGGTCGAGTGAAATCGGCCGATTATGACGTAAAGTCGGGATCGACCGAAACACGAAACCCAATGCAAGTCAATGGGGCAGCATAGTCGGCAGTGAGTGGGGGCCAGGAAAACACCTAGAGTGGCCATTTTAATGTCAAAACCATCCATTCTTCTTAATGAAGCTTGTCAAGCGTAATTTACCTTATAATAATTGGAAGGCATTTGAAATTGGGGGTCATTTGGCTAAAGTTGTGGGGGGTAGGGCTGGTTCAAGTAATTAGTGGGCCCAGGAAATCTGGACCACGTCACGGCAGTGGAGCAGGGAGAGGTAAGTATTTCAACTTTGCAAGTGCTGTGAACCTGAGCAAGCAGGGGGGGCCCACTCGTTGGCATTGGCACTGGCACAGGGCCCCTCAAAGTACAGCGGTGTGTTTGCACGGCGGGGGCGCCTCCCACCGGCAGCAACACTTTTGCGTACTATGAGAGGCCCTGTGCCAGTGACGTCGCCAACTAGTATTCCTCCCCCCACCTGATGAAGGAACCTGCACTTTCATCTGCACCTTCCTCTTTGTCCCCGTGTAAGGTGGTATGGTATGCGGGAAGAGCAACCTGACTTTCAGCAGGGTCACAATGTTGTTGTGTAGCGTGCACGGGGAATGTTGCGTTATGGGTCAATGTACCAGCAGACTCATCTATCACTGGCTGGGCAATGGGCACGATGAAGTGGAAACACAGATATAGGCCCAAAGAAGAAAGTGGGCTAAATGCAGTTCAAAATTGGTAACACAGGAATAACCAGGGGGCATTGCAGTGGAGGACAACTGGAATGAGAGGCTGACACAGAGAGTAGGGCCAAATCAGTAAGTAGTCGAAATGCAGTTCAAAATTGGCAACCGTAGTAAACAGGCGGCACAGCTTTGTTCAGTGGAGGAGAACAGCAAGGAGTGGCAGACACCGATAGTAGGCCCCAAACCAACTAGTACGCCAAATGCAGTTGTTCCATTTAACCACAATTTAATGAGAGCCTGAAGATAGAAGCTCAGGAAAGGCAACCTGGGGAACACCTTGGAGTGTAACACACCATCTCTCTCCACCCCATACCCATTTTGTATGGCCTAATGCAGTGTACTTTTCTACAACTACTAAACGAGAGTCGGAAGACCGAAGCAATGGCAAGGAAACCTGGGGAACACCTTAGAGTGTAACACACCCTCTCTCTACACCCCATACCCAATTTGAAGGCCTAATGCAGTGTAGTTTCCAAGAACTACTAAACGAGAGCCGGAAGATCGAAGCTCAGGAAAGGCAACCTGGGGAACACCTTGGAGTGTAACACACCCTCTCGCTACACCCCATACCCAATTTGAAGGCCTAATGCAGCGTAGTTTCCAACAACTACTAAACGAGAGCCGGAAGATCGAAGCTCAGGAAAGGCAACCTGGGGAACACCTTGGAGTGTAACACACCCTCTCGCTACACCCCATACCCAATTTGAAGGCCTAATGCAGCGTAGTTTCCAACAACTACTAAACGAGAGCCGGAAGATCGAAGCTCAGGAAAGGCAACCTGGGGAACACCTTGGAGTGTAACAAACCCTCTCTCTACACCCCATACCCAATTTGTAGGCCTAATGCAGCGTAGTTTCCGACAACTACTAAACGAGAGCATGAAGATCGAAGCTCAGGAAAGGCAACCTGGGGAACACCTTGGAGTGTAACACACCCTCTCTCTACACCCCATACCCAATTTGTAGGCCTAATGCAGCGTAGTTTCCGACAACTACTAAACGAGAGCCGGAATATCGAAGCTCAGGAAAGGCAACCTGGGGAACACCTTGGAGTGTAACACACCCTCTCTCTACACCCCATACCCAATTTGAAGGCCTAATGCAGTGTAGTTTCCAAGAACTACTAAACGAGAGCCGGAAGATCGAAGCTCAGGAAAGGCAACCTGGGGAACACCTTGGAGTGTAACACACCCTCTCGCTACACCCCATACCCAATTTGAAGGCCTAATGCAGCGTAGTTTCCAACAACTACTAAACGAGAGCCGGAAGATCGAAGCTCAGGAAAGGCAACCTGGGGAACACCTTGGAGTGGAACACACCATCTCTCTACACCCCATACCCAATTTGAAGGCCTAATGCAGAGTAGTTTCCAAGAACTACTAAACGAGAGCCGGAAGATCGAAGCTCAGGAAAGGCAACCTGGGGAACACCTTGGAGTGTAACACAACGTCTCTCTACACGACGGAAGGGCTGATTCTTAGGAAGGAAGGCTGTTGGAAATAAGCATTGCGCGTCCGAGGGTGATTATATTCTTATTAGGTATATACTCACCCTCGGACGCGCCCTGCTTCTTTATTTGGAATGAATGTTTATTTGCAATGTGGTGTTGACTTTCTCTATTATTTTGGTAATTAATGATTTTATTATTTTCATTATTTTGCATCTTCTCGGCAATAATATAAAGAAGACGCGACAGGACAACACTCGGTGGATGCCATATGTGTGTTTTCAATTTAAAAAAACTTTCAGTTAACTACTTGCAGGAGAAAGTAATTGTAGCTGGTGGCCATTTTTAGTACTGTACCAGATTAGAGTTGTGTGTTTGTTTTTAATGTTAAAATGTCTGCATTTGATATCTCACCAGTATTTTCTTTTTTATAAGCAAAATACTTATTTTTATATTTTCTGATGTTGGTTCCAGGGGTACACGGCCAGCAGTGCCCTGGTCAGTGTAGTAGTAGTTGAAAGAATGGACCGCAGACAGGCATCGAAGGCCTAAAATAATAACACATGGCTGTAGGCAATTTTAAATTGGTTCCAGGGGTACACGGACAGCAGTGGTGTGGTCAGTGGAGGCCTAGTGGAAGGAGTGACCGCAGACAGGCATCGAAGGCCTAAAATAATAACACATGGCTGTAGGCAATTTTAAATTGGTTCCAGGGGTACACGGGCAGCAGTGACCTGGTCAGTGTAGTAGTAGTTGAAAGAATGGACCGCAGACAGGCATCGAAGGCCTAAAATAAAAAAATTGGGCTGGCTGTAGGCAATTTTAAATTGGTTCCAGGGGTACACGGGCAGCAGTGGTGTGGTCAGTGGAGGCCTAGTGGAAGGAGTGACCGCAGACAGGCATCGAAGGCCTAAAATAATAACACATGGCTGTAGGCAATTTTAAATTGGTTCCAGGGGTACACGGGCAGCAGTGACCTGGTCAGTGTAGTAGTAGTTGAAAAAATGGACCGCAGACAGGCATCGAATGCCTAAAATAATAACACATGGCTGTAGGCAATTTTAAATTGGTTACAGGGGTACACGGACAGCAGTGACCTGGTCAGTGTAGTAGTAGTTGAAAGAATGGACCGCAGACAGGCATCGAAGGCCTAAAATAAAAAAATTGGGCTGGCTGTAGGCAATTTTAAATTGGTTCCAGGGGTACACGGGCAGCAGTGGTGTGGTCAGTGGAGGCCTAGTGGAAGGAGTGACCGCAGACAGGCATCGAAGGCCTAAAATAATAACACATGGCTGTAGGCAATTTTAAATTGGTTCCAGGGGTACACGGACAGCAGTGACCTGGTCAGTGTAGTAGTAGTTGAAAGAATGGACCGCAGACAGGCATCGAAGGCCTAAAATAAAAAAATTGGGCTGGCTGTAGGCAATTTTAAATTGGTTCCAGGGGTACACGGGCAGCAGTGACCTGGTCAGTGTAGTAGTAGTTGAAAGAATGGACCGCAGACAGGCATCGAAGGCCTAAAATAAAAAAATTGGGCTGGCTGTAGGCAATTTTAAATTGGTTCCAGGGGTACACGGGCAGCAGTGACCTGGTCAGTGTAGTAGTAGTTGAAAGAATGGACCGCAGACAGGCTTAGAAGGCCTAACATAACAAACTTGGGCTGGCTGTAGGCACTTTTAAATTGGTTCCAGGGGTACACGGGCAGCAGTGGTCTGGTCAGTGGAAGTCTAGTGGAAGGAGTGACCGCAGACAGGCTTCCAAGGCCTAACATAACAAACTTGGGCTGGCTGTAGGCACTTTTAAATTGGTTCCAGGGGTACACGGGCAGCAGTGGTCTGGTCAGTGGAAGTCTAGTGGAAGGAGTGACCGCAGACAGGCTTCCAAGGCCTAACATAACAAACTTGGGCTGGCTGTAGGCACTTTTAAATTGGTTCCAGGGGTACACGGGCAGCAGTGGTCTGGTCAGTGGAAGTCTAGTGGAAGGAGTGACCGCAGACAGGCTTCCAAGGCCTAACATAACAAACTTGGGCTGGCTGTAGGCACTTTTAAATTGGTTCCAGGGGTACACGGGCAGCAGTGGTCTGGTCAGTGGAAGTCTAGTGGAAGGAGTGACCGCAGACAGGCTTCCAAGGCCTAACATAACAAACTTGGGCTGGCTGTAGGCACTTTTAAATTGGTTCCAGGGGTACACGGGCAGCAGTGGTCTGGTCAGTGGAAGTCTAGTGGAAGGAGTGACCGCAGACAGGCTTCCAAGGCCTAACATAACAAACTTGGGCTGGCTGTAGGCACTTTTAAATTGGTTCCAGGGGTACACGGGCAGCAGTGGTCTGGTCAGTGGAAGTCTAGTGGAAGGAGTGACCGCAGACAGGCTTCGAAGGCCTAACATAACAAAATTGGGCTGGCTGTAGGCACTTTAAATTGGTTCCAGGGGTACATGGGCAGCAGTGTATGGTCAGTGGAAGTCTAGTGGAAGGAGTGACGGCAGACAGTCTTCGAAGGCCTAACATAACAAAATTGGGCTGACTGTAGGCACTTTTAAATTGGTTCCAGGGTAACACGGCCAGCAGTGGCCTGGTCAGTGTAGTAGTTGTAGAAAGAAGGGACCGCAGACAGGCTTCGAAGGCCTAACATAACAAAAATGTCAAAACAATGGTATTGTCAGTGCCAGGCATTGAAGGATGTCAGCGGCTAGACTACACATTGGTGAAGCTGTGAGAGATAATTTTGCTAGTGGTAGAGCACTGTTTGAGCTGGGGGGGGGAACTGTCTTGTGGCCGGCGGTACAGGCACAGGGCCCCTCATATTACAACGGTGTGTCTGACGTTGGGTGCGCACCACCACCGCCAGAGACACTTTATTGTACTATGAGGGACCCAGTGGCAGTGCCGTCGACCAAAAGCGGCCACACCCACCTCTTCAGACAAACAGCACTCTCAAGGGTCCAAGCGCAAAGTGGCGATAGCACGGCCCCGTGTGGGGAGTTTGGCCATTTCGTGAGGTGGAAACATGTCGTATGCTGGACAATCAGGTGAAGAAAATTACGAGATTGGAAAAGTCATTCAGAATAGTCCACAGGCAAGACCTTTTCATAGGAAAGCTAGGTGTCAGCCGGGCAGGGTGGGGCAAAAGATTTTGAAATCCAGTTGTGGTTCATTTTAATGAAGGTTAGATCATCTACATTTTGGGTAGCCAGACGAGTCCTTTTTTCTGTTAGTATTGAACCTGCAGCACTGAATACTCTTTCTGATAGGACACTAGCTGCCGGGCAAGCAAGCTCCTGCAATGCATATTCTGCCAATTCTGGCCAGGTGTCTAATTTGGATGCCCAGTAATCAAATGGGAATGACGGTTGAGGGAGAACGTCGATAAGGGATGAAAAATAGTTTGTAACCATACTGGACAAATGTTGTCTCCTGTCACTTTGAATTGATGCTGCAGTACCTGTCCTGTCTGCGGTCATAGAAAAATCACTCCACAACCTGGTCAGAAAACCCCTCTGTCCAACGCCACTTCTGATTTCTGCCCCTCTAACACCTCTGGTCTGCTGGCCCCTGGAGCTCGTGTGAGAACGATCACGGGCGCTGTGTGCAGGGAATGCCAGAAGCAAACGGTCAACAAGAGTTGATTGTTTTGTTGCTAATATTAGTTCCAAGTTCTCATGTGGCATAATATTTTGCAATTTGCCTTTATAGCGAGGATCAAGGAGGCAGGCCAACCAGTAATCGTCATCGTTCATCATTTTTGTAATGCGTGTGTCCCTTTTGAGGATACGCAAGGCATAATCCGCCATGTGGGCCAAAGTTCCCGTTGTCAAATCTGCGGTTGTGCTTGGTTGAGGGGCAGTTGCAGGCAAATCTACGTCACTTGTGTCCCTCAAAAAACCAGAACCCGGCCTTGCCACGCCACCAATTTCCCGTGCCCCCGGGAAAGCTTCCTCATTAAAAATATACTCATCCCCATCATCCTCCTCATCCTCCACCTCCTCTTCGCCCGGTACCTCGTCATGTACACTGCCCTGACCAGACAATCGCTGACTGTCATCAAGGCTTTCCTCTTCCTCTGGTGCAGACGCCTGATCCTTTATGTGCGTCAAACTTTGCATCAGCAGACGCATTAGGGGGATGCTCATGCTTATTATGGCGTTGTCTGCACTAACCAGCCGTGTGCATTCCTCAAAACACTGAAGGACTTGACACATGTCTTGAATCTTCGACCACTGCACACCTGACAACTCCATGTCTGCCATCCTACTGCCTGCCCGTGTATGTGTATCCTCCCACAAAAACATAACAGCCCGCCTCTGTTCGCACAGTCTCTGAAGCATGTGCAGTGTTGAGTTCCACCTTGTTGCAACGTCTATGATTAGGCGATGCTGGGGAAGGTTCAAAGAACGCTGATAGGTCTGCATACGGCTGGAGTGTACAGGCGAACGGCGGATATGTGCGCAAAGTCCACGCACTTTGAGGAGCAGGTCGGATAACCCCGGATAACTTTTCAGGAAGCACTGCACCACCAGGTTTAAGGTGTGAGCCAGGCAAGGAATGTGTTTCAGTTGGGAAAGGGAGATGGCAGCCATGAAATTCCTTCCGTTATCACTCACTACCTTGCCTGCCTCAAGATCTACAGTGCCCAGCCACGACTGCGTTTCTTGCTGCAAGAACTCGGACAGAACTTCCGCGGTGTGTCTATTGTCGCCCAAACACTTCATAGCCAATACAGCCTGCTGACGTATGCCAGTAGCTGCCCCATAATGGGAGACCTGGTGTGCAACAGTGGCAGGTGCGGATGGAGTGTTTGTGCGACTGCGGTCTGTGGACGAGCTCTTGCTTCTGCAGGAGGACGAGGAGGAGGAGGAGGAGGGGGTGCGAACGGCTACAGACAACTGTTTACTAGACCGTGGGCTAGGCAGAACTGTCCCAAACTTGCTGTCCCCTGTGGACCCTGAATCCACCACATTTACCCAGTGTGCCGTGATGGACACGTAACGTCCCTGGCCATGCCTACTGGTCCATGCATCTGTTGTCAGGTGCACCTTTGTGCTCACAGATTGCCTGAGTGCATGGACGATGCGCTCTTTAACATGCTGGTGGAGGGCTGGGATGGCTTTTCTGGAAAAAAAGTGTCGACTGGGTAGCTCGTAGCGTGGTACAGCGTAGTCCATCAGGTCTTTGAAAGCTTCGCTTTCAACTAACCGGTAGGGCATCATCTCTAACGAGATTAGTCTAGCTATGTGGGCGTTCAAACCCTGTGTACGCGGATGCGAGGCTAAGTATTTCCTTTTTCTAACCATAGTCTCATGTAGGGTGAGCTGGACTGGAGAGCTGGAGATCGTGGAACTAGCGGGGGTGCCGGTGGACATGGCAGACTGAGAGACGGTGGGAGATGGTATTGTTGCCGCCGGTGCCCTAGATGCAGTGTTTCCTACTACGAAACTGGTGATTCCCTGACCCTGACTGCTTTGGCCTGGCAAAGATACCTGCACAGATACAGCAGGTGGTGCGCTAAATGGTGGTCCTACACTGCCGGAAGGGATGTTGCGTTGATGACTAGCTTCATTGGCCGAGGGTGCAACAACCTTAAGGGACGTTTGGTAGTTAGTCCAAGCTTTCAAATGCATGGTGGTTAAATGTCTATGCATGCAACTAGTATTGAGACTTTTCAGATTCTGACCTCTGCTTAAGGAAGTAGAACATTTTTGACAGATGACTTTGCGCTGATCAATTGGATGTTGTTTAAAAAAATGCCAGACTGCACTCTTTCTAGCATCGGATACCTTTTCAGGCATTGCAGACTGAGCTTTAACCGGATGGCCACGCTGTCCTCCACCAGGTTTTGGCTTTGCCACGCGTTTTGGGCAAGATACGGGCCCGGCAGATGGAACCTGTGGCGATGTTGATGCCTGCTGCGGCCCCTCCTCCTCCTCTGCTTCAGAACTGCTGCCGCCTGCACCCTGTTCCCCCAATGGCTGCCAATCGGGGTCAAGAACTGGGTCATCTAATAACTCTTCTTGTACCTCCTGCGCAACTTCGTCTGTGTCACCGTGTCGTTCGGTGGTATAGCGTTCGTGATGGGGCAACATAGTCTCATCAGGGTCTGATTCTTGATCAGCACCCTGCGAGGGCAATGTTGTGGTCTGAGTCAAAGGACCAGCATAGTAGTCTGGCTGTGGCTGTGCGTCAGTGCACTCCATGTCAGATTCAATTTGTAATGGGCATGGACTGTTAACTGCTTCACTTTCTAAGCCAGGGACGGTATGTGTAAAGAGCTCCATGGAGTAACCCGTTGTGTCGCCTGCTGCATTCTTCTCTGTTGTTGTTTTTGCTGAAGAGGACAAGGAAGTGACTTGTCCCTGACCGTGAACATCCACTAACGACGCGCTGCTTTTACTTTTACCAGTTTCACGAGATGAGGCAAAAGAGCTAGAGGCTGAGTCAGCAAGATAAGCCAAAACTTGCTCTTGCTGCTCCGGCTTTAAAAGCGGTTTTCCTAATCCCAGAAAAGGGAGCGTTCGAGGCCTTGTGTAGCCGGACGACGAACCTGGCTCCACAGCTCCAGACTTAGGTGCAATATTTTTTCCCCCACGACCACCTGATGCTCCACCACTACCACTACCCTCATTACCAGCTGACAATGAACGCCCCCGGCCACGACCTCTTCCACTAGACTTCCTCATTGTTTTAAAAACGTAACCAAACTAACGTTATTTGTTGCAGTCACACAACTTACACGGTGAGCTATAACTTCAGTATGATTTAGCTACCCCTTTACAGGTTGGTGAGACCACAGCGAAAATCAGGCCCAATGTTACACACTCTTTTTTTGGTGGCTGCAAATTAGAGAGATGCCCCACACGCAGGACTGTCACTGAAGCACAAATGTTAATATTAATGTCACACTATTATTTTTTTTTTATTTTTATTTTTTTCAGGAACACTTTAGAAACCCCCCAAAAAAAAAAAAATAGATTTTTGCAGGGAGAATTTAGAAAACAAATGTAACAAACTATATGCTTTCTATGGGCCACTGAGTGAGAGATGACGCACACAGGAATCAGGAGTGGCACACAAGCCCAGAGGCCAATATTTTTCTACCAATGATTGATGGAGTTATTTTCTCTGGTAGATTTTGGAACCCAAATCAAGGAAAAAAAATGTAGGCTTTCTATGGACCACAATTGGAGAGAGAGAGAGAGAGAGAGATGGCACACCCAGGAGTCAAGACTGGCACACAAGCAGAAAGGCCAATATTAATCTCCCACTGTTTTTTTTGGTTGTTTTTTTTTTTTTTTTTTTCAGGGAGACTTTAGAAAAAAAAATAATAAAAAAAATATGATTTTATCAGGAAGAATTTAGAAACCAAATAAAATAAAATGATTTTTTCAGGGAGAATTTATAAAACAAATAAAACCAAAAATAGGCGTTCTATGGCCCACTGACTGAGAGATGACGCACCCAGGAGTCAAGACTGGCACACAAGCAGAAAGGCCAATATTAATCTCCCACTGTTTTTTTTGGTTGTTTTTTTTTTTTTTTTTTCAGGGAGACTTTAGAAAAAAAAATAATAAAAAAAATATGATTTTATCAGGAAGAATTTAGAAACCAAATAAAATAAAATGATTTTTTCAGGGAGAATTTATAAAACAAATAAAACCAAAAATAGGCGTTCTATGGCCCACTGACTGAGAGATGACGCACCCAGGAGTCAAGACTGGCACACAAGCAGAAAGGCCAATATTAATCTCCCACTGTTTTTTTTTTTTTTTTTCAGGGAGACTTTAGAAAAAAAAATAATAAAAAAAATATGATTTTATCAGGAAGAATTTAGAAACCAAATAAAATAAAATAATTTTTTCAGGGAGAATTTAGAAAACAAATAAAACCAAAAATAGGCGTTCTATGGCCCACTGACTGAGAGATGACGCA
Source organism: Ranitomeya imitator (assembly GCF_032444005.1). Taxonomy (NCBI): domain Eukaryota; kingdom Metazoa; phylum Chordata; class Amphibia; order Anura; family Dendrobatidae; genus Ranitomeya; species Ranitomeya imitator. The sequence goes on along the minus strand of NC_091282.1, from coordinate 58,710,282 downwards.
CACAGGAGTCAGGAGTGGCACACAAACCCAGAGGCCAATATTTTTCTACCAATGATTGATGTAGTTATTTTCTCTGGTAGATTTTAGAACCCAAATCAAGGAAAAAAAAATATAGGCTTTCTATGGACCACAATTGGAGAGAGAGAGAGAGAGAGAGAGAGAGAGAGAGAGAGATGGCACACCCAGGAGTCAAGACTGGCACACAAGCAGAAAGGCCAATATTAATCTCCCACTGTTTTTTTGGTTGTTTTTTTTTTTTTTTTTTCAGGGAGACTTTAGAAAAAAAAATAATAAAAAAAATATGATTTTATCAGGAAGAATTTAGAAACCAAATAAAATAAAATGATTTTTTCAGGGAGAATTTAGAAAACAAATAAAACCAAAAATATGCGTTCTATGGCCCACTGACTGAGAGAGAGAGAGAGATGGAACGCTTAGTACTGGCACACAAGCCCAAAGGGCAATATTAATCTCCCTTTTTTTTTCCAGGGAGAATTTCTGAAACCCAAAAAAAAAATAAAATAGGCTTTCTATGGCCCACTATTTGTGAGAGAGATGGGACGCTCAGGACTGGCACAGATGGCACGCTCAGGACTGGCACAGAAGCCCAGAGGCCAATATTAATCTCCCTTTTTTTCTGGGAGAATTTATAAAACCAAAAAAATATTTAAATAGGCTTTCTATGGCCCACTATTTGTGAGAGAGATGGCACGCTCAGGACTGGCACAGATGGCACGCTCACAACTGGCACACAAGCCCAGAGGCCAATATTAATCTCCCTTTTTTCAGGGAGAATTTCTAAAACCCAAAAAAAAAATAAAATAGGCTTTCTATGGCCCACTATTTGTGAGAGAGATGGGACGCTCAGGACTGGCACAGATGGCACGCTCAGGACTGGCACAGAAGCCCAGAGGCCAATATTAATCTCCCTTTTTTTCTGGGAGAATTTATAAAACCAAAAAAATATTTAAATAGGCTTTCTATGGCCCACTATTTGTGAGAGAGATGGCACGCTCAGGACTGGCACAGATGGCACGCTCACAACTGGCACACAAGCCCAGAGGCCAATATTAATCTCCCTTTTTTCAGGGAAAATTTATAAAACAAAAAAAAAAATTAAATAGGCTTTCTATGGCCCACTATTTGTGAGAGAGATGGCACGCTCAGGGCTGGCTGGCACAGATGGCACGCTCAGGACTGGCACACAAGCCCAGAGGCCAATATTAATCTCCCTTTTTTTCTGGGAGAATTTATAAAACCAAAAAAATATTTAAATAGGCTTTCTATGGCCCACTATTTGTGAGAGAGATGGCACGCTCAGGACTGGCACAGATGGCACGCTCACAACTGGCACACAAGCCCAGAGGCCAATATTAATCTCCCTTTTTTCAGGGAAAATTTATAAAACAAAAAAAAAAATTAAATAGGCTTTCTATGGCCCACTATTTGTGAGAGAGATGGCACGCTCAGGGCTGGCACAGATGGCACGCTCAGGACTGGCACACAAGCCCAGAGGCCAATATTAATCTCCCTTTTTTTCAGGGAGAATTTATAAAACCAAAAAAAAAAATAAATAGGCTTTCTATGGCCCACTATTTGTGAGAGAGATGGCACACTCAGGACTGGCACACAAGCCCAAAGGCCAATATTAATCTCCCACTGTATTTTTATCAGGGAGAATTTATACACCCCACAAAAAAAAATACAGAAAAATGAAAAGGCTTTCTATGGCCCACTATGTGAGAGAGATGGCACACACAGGGATGGCACTCTAGCAGAAATGCCAAATTGCCAATCTTAATCTCCCACCAAAAAAAAAAAAAAAAAAAAAACAGGGAATGTCCTACAATTACTATCTCCCTGCCTGCAGTAATCTCAGCCAGGTATGGCAGGCAGCTACTATCTCCCTGCCTGCAGTAATCTCAGCCAGGTATGGCAGGCAGCAATAAGGAGTGGACTGATGCACAAATGAAATAAAAAGTGTGGACAAACAAAAAAGATAGCTGTGCAGAAAGGAAGGAACAAGAGGATTTGTGCTTTGAAAAAAGCAGTTGGTTTGCACAGCGGCGTACACACAGCAATGCAGCTATCAGGGAGCCTTCTAGGGCAGCCCAATGAGCTACAGCGCTGAGGGGAAAAAAAAAAAAAAAAAAATTCCACTGTCCCTGCACACCGAGGGTGGTGTTGGACAGTGCAAATCGCTGCAGCACAAGCGGTTTTGTGGTTAATGGACCCTGCCTAACGCTATCCCTGCTTCTGACAAAGCGGCAGCAACCTCTCCCTAAGCTCAGATCAGCAGCAGTAAGATGGCGGTCGGCGGGAACGCCTCTTTATAGCCCCTGTGACGTCGCAGACAGCAAGCCAATCACTGCAATGCCCTTCTCTAAGATGGTGGGGACCAGGACCTATGTCATCACGCTGCCCACACTCTGCGTTTACCTTCATTGGCTGAGAAATGGCGCTTTTCGCGTCATTGAAACGCGACTTTGGCGCGAAAGTCGCGTACCGCATGGCCGACCCCGCACAGGGGTCGGATCGGGTTTCATGAAACCCCGACTTAGCCAAAAGTCGGCGACTTTTGAAAATGTTCGACCCGTTTCGCTCAACCCTAGTAGATAGCAATATGCATTGAAAGCGCTTATGATATGAATTGACTTTTTGTACCTATACCTGGTCCTATTCCCCTGTAAACCTGTTTGGTGTGTGGTACTCTATTTCCATATATGTGAATTTTGTCTATGTATAATAAAGTATTTATATTAAAAAAAACTCTTTACCTCATTGATTAATTTACAATTGGGGCGTCAGTGTTATAGTGTATTCAGAGTTTAATTGATACCTTTTGTGAGATCCTATGTTGTCTAATGGTTTTCAATTGTAAAGAAGAAAGACAGGGGCTATGCCCGTGCCTAGATTTGCGCAAACTCAATCAGATTACAGTCCAGGATCCACATACACTCCCTCTCATGCCGGACCATTTTAAATTGTAGGAGCAAAATGGATTTCTAAACCGGATTTTAAGGGAGGGGGGGGGGCGTATAATTTCATTCATATAAAGAGGGGGGTGAGTGGAAAACCGCTTTCAATAAGCATGAGAGACACTATGAGAACCTTCTGATACCATTTGGGTTGATTAATGATTCCGCCGTCTTTCAGCACTTTGTAAATTACATCTTTAGCCACCTGGTAGGTAGATTTGTCGTAATCTATCTTGATATCAAATTAATTTATTCACCTGACCTTGAGTCACATTAGGTACATGTCAGGCAGGTCTTACAGATACACAGAGACAATAAATTATTTGTCAAACCAGAGAAATGTTTTTTCTCGATTGAGTAGATCCCTTTTCTATGATATTTTTTATCGTGATTTGGTTTTCGCATGGATCCGACCAAAGTCCGGGTGGTACTGGATTGGGATTGTCCTGAGGATTTGAAGGTAAGCTCATCAAATACTTTCTGTAGTGGCCAAATCTCTGATGGATATGACCAGAAAGGGACAGGCTTTTCCAAATAGTCCAGTCCAGTCAGGGAGACATTTCATACCTTGAAGGAGTATTTTGCATCTGTGCCGATTTTAATACATCCTGAAGTCACTAAGTCATTTATTGTAGAAGTTGACGCATCTGAAGTGGAGACTGTATTGTCCTAGGGTGTGTCTCCTGGTAAATGACGTCCATGTGCATACTTTTCTAAAAAACTGTCATCTGTGGAGAAAAATTATGACATTGGTAACATGGAACTCTTGGCAATCAAGTGGACCTTTGAAGAGTGGCGTCATTTTCTGGAGGGGGCAGTTCATTCAGTTATGGTAACACGGATCATAAAAATTTAGTACATCTTGAGTCTGTGAAACCTCTAATGCCTAAACAGGCAAGATGGGCATTGTTCTTCACCAGGTTTAACTTTTTTGTTACATATAGGTCGGGGAACAAGAACATTAAAGTAGATGCCTTATCTCGTTGTTTTCCTGGAGGTGGAGATAATTGTGAACCAGTTCCTATAATACAAAAAGGTTGGTCATTGCGTCTATATGCTCCAATCTTCCGAAAGAGGTTATTGAGGCTCAAGGGGATGCCCCTGCTGCCTGTCCATTAGGTAATATATTCGTACAGAGTCTTAACACCCTATATTTCTCCCTATGCCATGTCTCCTGATGACGTGCTGGTTCAGTAAACATAATCAAGAAGCAACTGCATCTTCAACTGCTGCCGTCACATTTCCTTGACACAAATCTGCATCAGGAGTCGGTGATAGAAGTAGTGTGAGTGACACCCGTGACACCCATTGAATAGGAGCAGAGCTGCAGCATCTGAAGATAGGTCATCAGGGATGAGCGAGTGTACTCGTTGCTCGGGTGGTCTCTGAGTATTTGTAAGGCCGGCGTCACACTCAGCGTATAAAAATACGGTCCGTAATTTATGGCCGTAATACGCAGAAAAGTCCCCAAAATAGTGGTCCGTATCTCCTCCGTAGGCAGGGTGTGTCAGCGTATTTTGCACAAGGCATCCTCCGTATGTAATCCGTATGGCATCCGTACTGCGAGATTTGCTCGCAGGCTTGCAAAACCGACATACGGATATACAAGGGATCCATGTGCTCAAAAAATAATAAAAACATATGTACTGTCTATATATATATATACATATATATATATATATGTTAGTGAGACACACATATATATATATATATATTAATATTTCATCCAGCGCAAGATAGCTTAAAAGCTGGTAATTCAATTGCTTTTGCTATCTCCTTCCAAAACCCGACATGATATGAGACCTGGTTTACATACAGTAAACCATGTCATATTCCCTTTTTTTTTTGCATATTCCACACTACTAATGTTAGTAGTGTGTATGTGCAAAATTTGGGCGCTCTAGCTATTAAATTAAAGGGTTAAATGGCGGAAAAAATTGGCGTGGGCTCCCGCACAATTTTCTCCGCCAGAGTAGTAAAGCTAGTGACTGAGGGCAGATATTAATAGCCTGGAGAGGGTCCATGGTTATTGGCCCCCCCTGGCTAAAAACATCTGCCCCCAGCCACCCCAGAAAAGGCACATCTGGAAGATGCGCCTATTCTGGCACTTGGCCACTCTCTTCCCATTCCCGTGTAGCGGTGGGATATGGGGTAATGTAGCGTTAATGTCACCTTGCTATTGTAAGGTGACATTAAGCCAAATTAATAATGTAGAGGCGTCAATTATGACACCTATCCATTATTAATCCAATTGTCTGAAATGGTTAAAAAAAACACAAACACATTATTAAAAAGTCTTTTAATGAAATAAAAACACAGGTTGTTTGAATATTGTATTATTCTGGTAATCCACCTGAAGACCCTCGCTCTGTGACAAAGAAAAAATAAACCAACAATATCCATACCTTCCGAGGATCTGTTACGTCCCACGATGTAAATCCATCTGAAGGGGTTAATTTTTTTTACAGGCAGGAGCTCTGCTATAATGCAGCTGTGCTCGTGGCTGTAAAACCCCAGCGAATGAATGGAAACTAGGTCAATGACCTGTAGTTACCTTCATTCACGGTGATGCGCCCCCTGCTGGATGTCCCTGGAGCGTGGGAAAAGTTCCCGGGCTCGAGGTCATTTGAGGACATCCAGCAGAGGGCACATCACCGCGAATGAAGGTAACTATAGGTCATTGACCTACATTACCTTCATTCCCCTGGTTGCTAGGGAATCCCCACATGTAATCAAGCTGTCTATCAGCTGTAAATCATGCAGCTGTGGCAACGAAAACTAAATCTGTGAGAACTTACAAATACTCAGAGACCACCTGAGGGTGCTCGGGAAACCGAGCAATGAGTATACTCGCTCATCACTATAGGTCATCAATATCTATCATAATAAAACAGTGCCCACAATTTATTTCGGGTAGTCAGCTTACACAGTTTCTGGAAAAAAACACATTTTGTGATATAAGAACTTTAGGAGGCTGTGTACAACAATTAGAAAGTTCTATGTATCTATCACTTCAATGAGTGAGTCTCATTGCTATGCTCATTGCTATAGCTGTGAGTGCTGTTCCCCAGTATTGCGCCCCTTGAGCTCCCTACAGTTGTCCTTGACAGCAGAAAACTATTGTTTATCCCACATTTTTTCCAAGTCTATATTTCTTTATGTTTTATTTTTTTTTATATATAGCGCTAACATATTCCGCAGCGCTTTACATTTTGCACACATTATCATCACTGTTATGTTTGCTAATGACAGGTGTTATGAAGGCAATCCAGAAACACAGTGTGCTTAGCGATCAGAGCGCACACAGTGATCTGACAAATACCCAAAAATACAAGAACGAGCTCTGAGACGTGGAAACTCTGTAGACTGCACACCTGATCCTATCCTAAACACAACTAAAAGCGGCTGTGGATTGCGCCTAACAACTACCTAGGCAACTCGGCACAGCCTAAGAAACTAGCTAGCCTGAAGATAGAAAAATAGGCCTGACTTGCCCCAGAGAAATTCCCCAAAGGAAAAGGCAGCCCCCCACATATAATGACTGTGAGTAAGATGAAAAGACAAAACGTAGGGATGAAATAGATTCAGCAAAGTGGGGCCCGATATTCTAGGACAGAGCGAGGACAGTAAAGCGAACTTTGCAGTCTACAAAAAACCCTAAAGCAAAACCACGCAAAGGGGGCAAAAAAAAACCACCGTGCCGAACTAACGGCACGGCGGTACACCCTTTGCGTCTCAGAGCTTCCAGCAAAACAAAAGACAAGCTGGACAGAAAAAAAGCAACAAAAAAACAAAAAGCACTTAGCTATACAGAGCAGCAGGTCACAGGAACAATCAGGAGAAGCTCAGATCCAAGACTGAAACATTGACAAGGAGCAAGGATAGCAGCATCAGGCGGAGTTAAGTAATGAAGCAGTTAACGAGCTCACCAGAACACCTGAGGGAGGAAGCTCAGAAGCTGCAGTACCCCTTGTGACCACAGGAGTGAATTCAGCCACAGAATTCACAACAGTACCCCCCCCTTGAGGAGGGGTCACCGAACCCTCACCAGAGCCCCCAGGCCGACCAGGATGAGCCGCATGAAAGGCACGAACAAGATCGGAAGCATGAACATCAGAGGCAAAAACCCAGGAATTATCTTCCTGAGCATAACCCTTCCATTTAACCAGATACTGGAGTTTCCGTCTAGAAACACGAGAATCCAAAATCTTCTCCACAATATACTCCAATTCCCCCTCCACCAAAACCGGGGCAGGAGGCTCAACAGATGGAACCATAGGTGGCACGTATCTCCGCAACAACGACCTATGGAATACATTATGTATGGAAAAGGAGTCTGGGAGGGTCAAACGAAAAGACACAGGGTTGAGAACCTCAGAAATCCTATACGGACCAATAAAACGAGGTTTAAATTTAGGAGAGGAAACCTTCATAGGAATATGACGAGAAGATAACCAAACCAGATCCCCAACACGAAGTCAGGGACCCACACGGCGTCTGCGATTAGCGAAAAGTTGAGCTTTCTCCTGGGACAAGATCAAATTGTCCACTACCTGAGTCCAGATCTGCTGCAACCTATCCACCACAGAATCCACACCAGGACAGTCCGAAGACTCAACCTGTCCTGAAGAGAAACGAGGATGGAACCCAGAATTGCAGAAAAATGGAGAGACCAAGGTAGCCGAGCTGGCCCGATTATTAAGGGCGAACTCAGCCAACGGCAAAAAGGACACCCAATCATCCTGGTCTGCAGAAACAAAACATCTCAGATATGTTTCCAAGGTCTGATTGGTTCGTTCGGTCTGGCCATTAGTCTGAGGATGGAAAGCCGAGGAAAAGGATAGGTCAATGCCCATCCTACCACAAAAGGCTCGCCAAAACCTTGAAACAAACTGGGAACCTCTGTCAGAAACAATATTCTCAGGAATGCCATGCAACCGAACCACATGCTGAAAGAACAAAGGTACCAAATCAGAGGAGGAAGGCAATTTAGCCAAGGGCACCAGATGGACCATTTTAGAAAAGCGATCACAGACCACCCAAATGACTGACATCTTTTGAGAAACGGGAAGGTCAGAAATGAAATCCATCGAAATATGTGTCCAAGGCCTCTTTGGGACCGGCAAGGGCAAAAGCAACCCACTGGCACGAGAACAGCAGGGCTTAGCCCTAGCACAAATCCCACAGGACTGCACAAAAGTACGTACATCCCGTGACAGAGATGGCCACCAGAAGGATCTAGCCACTAACTCTCTGGTACCAAAGATTCCAGGATGACCAGCCAACACCGAACAATGAAGTTCAGAGATAAGTTTATTAGTCCACCTATCAGGGACGAACAGTTTCTCTGCTGGACAACGATCAGGTTTATTCGCCTGAAATTTTTGCAGCACCCGCCGCAAATCAGGGGAGATGGCAGACACAATGACTCCTTCCTTGAGGATACCCGCCGGCTCAGATAAACCCGGAGAGTCGGGCACAAAACTCCTAGACAGAGCATCCGCCTTCACATTTTTAGAGCCCGGAAGGTACGAAATCACAAAGTCGAAGCGGGCAAAAAATAACGACCAACGGGCCTGTCTAGGATTCAAGCGCTTGGCAGACTCGAGATAAGTCAAGTTCTTATGATCAGTCAATACCACCACGCGATGCTTAGCTCCTTCAAGCCAATGACGCCACTCCTCGAATGCCCACTTCATGGCCAGCAACTCTCGATTGCCCACATCATAATTACGCTCAGCGGGCGAAAACTTCCTGGAAAAGAAAGCACATGGTTTCATCACTGAGCAATCAGAACCTCTCTGTGACAAAACCGCCCCTGCTCCAATCTCAGAAGCATCAACCTCGACCTGGAACGGAAGAGAAACATCTGGCTGACACAACACAGGGGCAGAACAAAAACGACGCTTCAACTCCTGAAAAGCTTCCACAGCAGCAGAAGACCAATTAACCAAATCAGCACCCTTCTTGGTCAAATCGGTCAATGGTTTGGCAATGCTAGAAAAATTACAGATGAAGCGACGATAAAAATTAGCAAAGCCCAGGAACTTTTGCAGACTTTTCAGAGATGTCGGCTGAATCCAATCCTGGATGGCTTGGACCTTAACTGGATCCATCTCGATAGTAGAAGGGGTAAAGATGAACCCCAAAAATGAAACTTTCTGCACACCGAAGAGACACTTTGATCCCTTCACAAACAAAGAGTTAGCACGCAGGACCTGAAAAACCATTCTGACCTGCTTCACATGAGACTCCCAATCATCTGAGAAGAGCAAAATGTCATCCAAGTAAACAATCAGGAATTTATCCAGATACTCACGGAAGATGTCATGCATAAAAGACTGAAACACAGATGGAGCATTGGCAAGTCCGAACGGCATCACTAGATACTCAAAATGACCCTCGGGCGTATTGAATGCAGTTTTCCATTCATCTCCTTGCCTGATTCTCACCAGATTATACGCACCACGAAGATCTATCTTAGTGAACCAACTAGCCCCCTTAATCCGAGCAAACAAGTCAGATAACAATGGCAAGGGATACTGAAATTTAACAGTGATCTTATTAAGAAGGCGGTAATCAATACACGGTCTCAGCGAACCATCCTTCTTGGCTACAAAGAAGAACCCTGCTCCCAGTGGTGATGACGATGGGCGAATATGTCCCTTCTCCAGGGATTCCTTCACATAACTGCGCATAGCGGCGTGTTCGGGCACGGATAAATTAAATAATCGACCTTTAGGGAATTTACTACCAGGAATCAAATTGATAGCACAATCACAATCCCTATGCGGAGGTAGAGCATCGGACTTGGGCTCTTCAAATACATCCTGATAATCAGACAAGAACTCTGGGACCTCAGAAGGGGTGGATGACGAAATCGACAAAAATGGAACATCACCATGTACCCCCTGAGAACCCCAGCTGGATACAGACATGGAATTCCAATCCAATACTGGATTATGGGTTTGTAGCCATGGCAACCCCAACACGACCACATCATGCAGATTATGCAACACCAGAAAGCGAATAACTTCCTGATGTGCAGGAGCCATGCACATGGTCAGCTGGGTCCAGTACTGAGGTTTATTCTTGGCCAAAGGTGTAGCATCAATTCCTCTCAATGGAATAGGACACCGCAAAGGCTCCAAGAAAAACCCACAACGTTTAGCATAATCCAAATCCATCAGATTCAGGGCAGCGCCCGAATCCACAAACGCCATGACAGAAAACGACGACAAAGAGCATATCAAGGTAATGGACAGAAGGAATTTGGACTGTACAGTACCAATGACGGCAGACCTAGCGGACCGCTTAGTGCGCTTAGGACAATCAGAAATAGCATGAGTGGAATCACCACAGTAGAAACACAGCCCATTCAGACGTCTGTATTCCTGCCGTTCAACTCTAGTCATAGTCCTATCGCACTGCATAGGCTCAGGTTTAACCTCAGGCAGTACCGCCAAATGGTGCACAGATTTACGCTCGCGCAAGCGTCGACCGATCTGAATGGCCAAAGACAAAGACTCATTCAAACCAGCAGGCATAGGAAATCCCACCATGACATCCTTAAGAGCCTCAGAGAGACCCTTTCTGAACAAAGCTGCCAGCGCAGATTCATTCCAAATGTCTAGGGGAAAAAAAAAAAAGTGAACACAGAGCAGAAAAAAAAAAAAAAAAAAATGATGTCAGAACTTTTTCTTTCCCTCTATTGAGAATCATTAGTTAGGCTCCTTGTACTGTTATGTTTGCTAATGACAGGTGTTATGAAGGCAATCCAGAAACACAGTGTGCTTAGCGATCAGAGCGCACACAGTGATCTGACAAATACCCAAAAATACAAGAACGAGCTCTGAGACGTGGAAACTCTGTAGACTGCACACCTGATCCTATCCTAAACACAACTAAAAGCGGCTGTGGATTGCGCCTAACAACTACCTAGGCAACTCGGCACAGCCTAAGAAACTAGCTAGCCTGAAGATAGAAAAATAGGCCTGACTTGCCCCAGAGAAATTCCCCAAAGGAAAAGGCAGCCCCCCACATATAATGACTGTGAGTAAGATGAAAAGACAAAACGTAGGGATGAAATAGATTCAGCAAAGTGGGGCCCGATATTCTAGGACAGAGCGAGGACAGTAAAGCGAACTTTGCAGTCTACAAAAAACCCTAAAGCAAAACCACGCAAAGGGGGCAAAAAAAACCCACCGTGCCGAACTAACGGCACGGCGGTACACCCTTTGCGTCTCAGAGCTTCCAGCAAAACAAAAGACAAGCTGGACAGAAAAAAAGCAACAAAAAAACAAAAAGCACTTAGCTATACAGAGCAGCAGGTCACAGGAACAATCAGGAGAAGCTCAGATCCAAGACTGAAACATTGACAAGGAGCAAGGATAGCAGCATCAGGCGGAGTTAAGTAATGAAGCAGTTAACGAGCTCACCAGAACACCTGAGGGAGGAAGCTCAGAAGCTACAGTACCCCTTGTGACCACAGGAGTGAATTCAGCCACAGAATTCACAACACATCACTGTCCCCGTTGGGGCTCACAATCTAGATTCCCTATCCGTATGTCTTTGGAATGTGGGAGGAAACCGGAGAACCTGGAGGAAACCCACGCAAACATGGGGAGAACATACAAACTCTTTGCAGATGTTGTCCTTGGTGGGATTTGAACCCAGGACTCCAGCGCTGCAAGCCACCGTGCCGCCTTATATATACTGAAGGGACACAAATAGCTATGAACGCAGACGGGAGTTACTAAGGACTCAGGTCCCCAACAATCACAATTTATGATTTATTATTATTATTATTTATTTATATAGCACCATTAATTCCATGGTGCTGTACATAAGAAGGGGTTAGGCTACGTTCACATTTGCGTTCTGCCGGGCTGCGTCGGGCGCAGCCGCGGCGACGCATGCGCCATGCACCCCTATATTTAACATGGGGGCGTATGGACATGCGTTTGCATACGTTTTGCGATGCACGCGTCTTTTTTGCCGCAAGCGTTAGGGCGCAGAGGACGCAGCAAGATGCATTTTTTTTGCGTCCAAAATCCGGCAAAAAAAGGACGCATGCGTCGCAAAACTATGCGTTTTGCATGCGTTCTTGTTTACGTTGTGCGTTGCGTCGTCGACGCAGCCCCGCACAACGGAAATGTGAACGTAGCCTTACATCAAAATACAAAATTCACTTACAGTAAACAAACTAATAATGACAGACTGGTACAGAGGGAAGAGGACCCTGCCCTTGCGGGCTTACATTCTACAGGATGGTGGGGGAGGAGGCAGTAGGTCGAGGGTTGCAGCAGCTCTGATGGTGTTGATGTTGCCCTTTGGTCATTACAGGTTGTAATTATCACTACAATGTTCTAAAAACATGTTATTTCTATTTCAGGAGGATGATAAAGGGCTGTCCTAAATAAGGGTACCGTCACACTATAACATTTCGATCGCTACGACGGTACGATTCGTGACGTTCCAGCGATATCGTTACGATATCGCTGTGTCTGACACGCAGCAGCGATCAGGGATCCTGCTGAGAATCGTACGTCGTAGCAGATCGTTTAGAACTTTCTTTCATCGCTGGATCTCCCGCTGTCATCGCTAGATCGGTGTGTGTGACACCGATCTAGCGATGCGATCCAGCGATGCGTTCGCTTGTAACCAGGGTAAACATCGGGTAACTAAGCGCAGGACCGCGCTTAGTTACCCGATGTTTACCCTGGTTACAAGCGTTAAACTAAAAAAAAAACAAACAGCACATACTTACATTCTGGTGTCCGTCAGGTCCCTTGCCGTCTCTGCTTCCCGCACTGTGACTGCCGGCCGTAAAGTGAAAGCAGAGCACAGCGGCTGTGCTTTCACTTTCACTTTACGGCCGGCAGTCACTGAGTGCGGGAAGCAGACTGCAAGGGACCTGACAGACACCAGAATGTAAGTATGTGCTGTTTTTTTTTTTTTAGTTTAACGCTTGTAACCAGGGTAAACATCGGGTAACTAAGCGCGGTCCTGCGCTTAGTTACCCGATGTTTGCGCTTAGTTACCCGATGTTTACCCTGGTTACCCAGGGACCTCGGCATCGTTGGTCGCTGGAGAGCTGTCTGTGTGACAGCTTCCCAGCGACCACACTACGATTTACCTACGATCACGGCCAGGTCATATCGCTGGTCGTGATCGTAGGTAAATCGTATAGTGTGACGGTACCCTAACTGGCACTGCTTATCTTAAGTAAACAATGGACTGAAACACTATGTGAGATAAAAATGTATATTTTTGGTACCATGAGAGGCTGGAGCATAATTAAAGGGATCTTATCAGGTCCCAAAATGCTATTAAACCACCATCAATAGATTGTGCAACCTTCTTCCTGCATTAAAATAATGTGTTTCTTGCGCCATTTTATTGTAGTGTCCATTTTTTTAGCTGCAGCAACAAGGGGCGGGTGGAGGCACTTGTGCAGTAGCATCTATCGGTACGCAATAGATACTAATGTGATACTAATACGCAATAAATACTAATACTAATTCACCAACACCGGAGCTCCTGCAACCCTCAACCTATTGTCTCCTTCCCCACCATCCTGTAGAATGTAAGCCCGCAAGGGCAGGGTCCTCGCCCCTCTGTATCAGTCCGTCATTGTTAGTTTGTTTACTGTAGATGATATCTGTAATTTGTATGTAACCCCTTCTCATGTACAGCACCGTGGAATCAATGGTGCTATAAATAAATAATAATAATAATAGTAATAATAATAACGTGTAGGCGCAGCCGACGGCGCTCTACTGATGTAGCGTCATTTTTGTTTGGGCTGCAGCAACAAGGAGGCGGCACAGGCGCTTGCGCGGTAGCCAAGTGTCGGCGGCAGTGTCGGGAATTGAGGCGCGAGTTTCTCGCATTGCAGATGATTACTGGATATAGCTATGTTCACATGTCCAGTAATCATCCATATACCGGTAAATGGATCCTGCACCAACTTTTTTGTCTGTTTTAAAAAAAAAGAACTGATTTCAACTGGATCTGATTTTTTTTTTTTTTACTTTGAAGTCTATGGAAAACAAATCTGTTCAATAACCATCCATTTGTTTTTGTTTTTTCACTAGAAAAGGATCAGTATTTTGCTTACCGGAATAGTTTCGAATAGATGATTGCTTGATCGTTCACATGTCCAGTTGTTTACATTAAATATTTATTTTTCCATCTCCATCTCCACTAAAGGTACCTTCACACATAACGATATTGTTAACGATATCGTTGCTTTTTGTGACGTAGCAACGATATCGTTAATAAAATCGCTATGTGTGACAGCGACCAACGATCAGGCCCCTGCTGGGAGATCGTTGGTCGCTGAAGAAAGTCCAGAACTTTATTTCGTCGCTGGACTCCCCGCAGACATGGCTGAATCGGCGTGTGTGACACCGATCCAGCGATGTCTTCACTGGTAACCAGGGTAAACATCGGGTAACTAAGCGCAGGGCCACGCTTAGTAACCCGATGTTTACCCTGGTTACCATCCTAAAAGTAAAAAAACAAACAGTACATACTTACCTAACGCTGTCTGTCCTCCAGCGCTGTGCTCTGCACTCCTCCTGTACTGGCTGTGAGCGTCGGTCAGCCGGAAAGCAGAGCGGTGACGTCACCGCTCTGCTTTCCGGCCGCTGTGCTCACACAGCCAGTACAGGAGGAGAGCAGAGCACAGCGCTGGAGGACAGACAGCGTTAGGTAAGTATGTACTGTTTGTTTTTTTTACTTTTAGGAAGGTAACCAGGGTAAACATCGGGTTACTAAGCGCGGCCCTGCGCTTAGTTACCCGATGTTTACCCTGGTTACCGGCATCGTTGGTCGCTGGAGAGCGGTCTGTGTGACAGCTCTCCAGCAACCAAACAGCGACGCTGCAGCGATCCGGATCGTTGTCGGTATCGCTGCAGCGTCGCTTAATGTGAAGGGACCTTTAGCAAAAAATGGATCCTTTTCAAATTGGAGAAAACAAGATGGATATTTAACTGATCTGTTTTCAGTAGACTTCAATTGTCAAAAAATGAATCCAGTTGAAATCAGTTTCAACTGGACAAAAAAGTTGTATCTGCAGAACTTTTTTGGGGGGAACGGATTGCTACTGGATCTGTTCTGATGATTACTGAAAAATATTTAGAATTGAGAGTCCTCAGTGGTTGATACCTTTTAATGGCTAACTAAAAAGATGGTAACAAATTACAAGCTTTCGAGACTACTCAGGTCTCTTCATCAGGCATAGACCTGAGTAGTATCGAAAGCTTGTAATTTGTTACCATCTTTTTAGTTAGTCAATTCTAAGGCTAGGTGCACATTGCGATAGGGCAATCCGTTTAGCGCATACGCTAGAGGATTGCGCTAACGCAATGTCCCAAAAGGGATCGCGTTTGGCGATCCCGCTAGCGCAGATGCCCGATCTGCGCTAGCGAGGAACAGACCTTGGACGCTGCAAGCAGCGTTCGAGGTCTGTCCGAAACTAACGGGACATCGCTAGCGCATGCCAAAAATGGCATGCGTCGGCGATGTGTTAGCGACCCTTTAGCCCATTGCGGTCAATGGGTGCGCTAACGGACCCGTTACATAGCGTTAATTGCGACAATTGCGCCATGTAACGGAGTCCGCTAGCGGACACCCATTAACGCAATGTGAACCTAGCCTAAATATGTTTCTATCTACTGGCTAACACGGTACCAAGACATATATCTTTCCTGTATCTGATGTTTACTGGATATAACAGCCGTAGGCATTAGCCCACAGCTATAAAAACCTGGAACTGCTTCCCTCTCTGTGAATAAACGAATGGCACTGAGACTGACGGGGAGTCGGTGGGCCCCCTCCCTCCTAGTGCCTGACGGGGAGTCGGTGGGCCCCCTCCCTCCCACACTGAGCCTGACGGGGAGTCGGTGGGCCCCCTCGCTCCCTCCCACCTGAGACTCACGGGGAGTCGGTGGGCCCCCTCCCTCCCTCCCTCCCTCCCACGCTGAGCCTGACGGGGAGTCGGTGGGCCCCCTCCCTCCCACACTGAGCCTGACGGGGAGTCGGTGGACCCCCTCCCTCCTAGTGCCTGACGGGGAGTCGGTGGGCCCCCTCCCTCGTAGTGCCTGACGGGGAGTCGGTAGGCCCCCTCCTCCCACACTGAGCCTGACGGGGAGTCGGTGGGCCCCCTCCCTCCTAGTGCCTGACGGGGAGTCGGTGGGCCCCCTCCCTCCTAGTGCCTGACGGGGAGTCGGTGGGCCCCCTCCCTCCCACACTGAGCCTGACGGGGAGTCGGTGGGCCCCCTCCTTCCTAGTGCCTGACGGGGAGTCGGTGGGCCCCCTCCCTCCTAGTGCCTGACGGGGAGTCGGTGGGCCCCCTCCCTCCTAGTGCCTGACGGGGAGTCGGTGGGCCCCCTCCCTCCTAGTGCCTGACGGGGAGTCGGTAGGCCCCCTCCCTCCTAGTGCCTGACGGGGAGTCGGTGGGCCCCCTCCCTCCCACACTGAGCCTGACGGGGAGTCGGTGGGCCCCCTCCTTCCTAGTGCCTGACGGGGAGTCGGTGGGCCCCCTCCCTCCTAGTGCCTGACGGGGAGTCGGTGGGCCCCCTCCCTCCCACGCTGAGCCTGACGGGGAGTCGGTAGGCCCCCTCCCTCCTAGTGCCTGACGGGGAGTCGGTAGGCCCCCTCCCTCCCACGCTGAGCCTGACGGGGAGTCGGTGGGCCCCCTCCCTCCTAGTGCCTGACGGGGAGTCGGTGGACCCCCTCCCTCCTAGTGCCTGACGGGGAGTCGGTGGGCCCCCTCCCTCCTAGTGCCTGACGGGGAGTCGGTGGACCCCCTCCCTCCTAGTGCCTGACGGGGAGTCGGTGGGCCCCCTCCCTCCTAGTGCCTGACGGGGAGTCGGTAGGCCCCCTCCCTCCCATGCTGAGCCTGACGGGGAGTCGGTAGGCCCCCTCCCTCCTAGTGCCTGACGGGGAGTCGGTGGACCCCCTCCCTCCTAGTGCCTGACGGGGAGTCGGTGGGCCCCCTCCCTCCTAGTGCCTGACGGGGAGTCGGTAGGCCCCCTCCCTCCCACGCTGAGCCTGACGGGGAGTCGGTAGGCCCCCTCCCTCCTAGTGCCTGACGGGGAGTCGGTAGGCCCCCTCCCTCCCACGCTGAGCCTGACGGGGAGTCGGTAGGCCCCCTCCCTCCCACGCTGAGCCTGACGGGGAGTCGGTAGGCCCCCTCCCTCCTAGTGCCTGACGGGGAGTCGGTGGGCCCCCTCCCTCCTAGTGCCTGACGGGGAGTCGGTGGGCCCCCTCCCTCCCACGCTGAGCCTGACGGGGAGTCGGTGGGCCCCCTCCCTCCTAGTGCCTGACGGGGAGTCGGTGGGCCCCCTCCCTCCTAGTGCCTGACGGGGAGTCGGTAGGCCCCCTCCCTCCTAGTGCCTGACGGGGAGTCGGTGGGCCCCCTCCCTCCTAGTGCCTGACGGGGAGTCGGTGGACCCCCTCCCTCCTAGTGCCTGACGGGGAGTCGGTGGGCCCCCTCCCTCCTAGTGCCTGACGGGGAGTCGGTAGGCCCCCTCCCTCCCACGCTGAGCCTGACGGGGAGTCGGTAGGCCCCCTCCCTCCCACACTGAGCCTGACGGGGAGTCGGTGGGCCCCCTCCCTCCTAGTGCCTGACGGGGAGTCGGTGGGCCCCCTCCCTCCTAGTGCCTGACGGGGAGTCGGTGGGCCCCCTCCCTCCTAGTGCCTGACGGGGAGTCGGTGGGCCCCCTCCCTCCTAGTGCCTGACGGGGAGTCGGTGGGCCCCCTCCCTCCTAGTGCCTGACGGGGAGTCGGTAGGCCCCCTCCCTCCCATGCTGAGCCTGACGGGGAGTCGGTAGGCCCCCTCCCTCCCACACTGAGCCTGACGGGGAGTCGGTGGGCCCCCTCCCTCCTAGTGCCTGACGGGGAGTCGGTGGGCCCCCTCCCTCCTAGTGCCTGACGGGGAGTCGGTGGGCCCCCTCCCTCCTAGTGCCTGACGGGGAGTCGGTGGGCCCCCTCCCTCCTAGTGCCTGACGGGGAGTCGGTGGGCCCCCTCCCTCCTAGTGCCTGACGGGGAGTCGGTAGGCCCCCTCCCTCCCACGCTGAGCCTGACGGGGAGTCGGTGGGCCCCCTCCCTCCTAGTGCCTGACGGGGAGTCGGTGGGCCCCCTCCCTCCTAGTGCCTGACGGGGAGTCGGTAGGCCCCCTCCCTCCTAGTGCCTGACGGGGAGTCGGTGGGCCCCCTCCCTCCTAGTGCCTGACGGGGAGTCGGTGGACCCCCTCCCTCCTAGTGCCTGACGGGGAGTCGGTGGGCCCCCTCCCTCCTAGTGCCTGACGGGGAGTCGGTAGGCCCCCTCCCTCCCACGCTGAGCCTGACGGGGAGTCGGTAGGCCCCCTCCCTCCCACACTGAGCCTGACGGGGAGTCGGTGGGCCCCCTCCCTCCTAGTGCCTGACGGGGAGTCGGTGGGCCCCCTCCCTCCTAGTGCCTGACGGGGAGTCGGTGGGCCCCCTCCCTCCTAGTGCCTGACGGGGAGTCGGTGGGCCCCCTCCCTCCTAGTGCCTGACGGGGAGTCGGTGGGCCCCCTCCCTCCTAGTGCCTGACGGGGAGTCGGTAGGCCCCCTCCCTCCCATGCTGAGCCTGACGGGGAGTCGGTAGGCCCCCTCCCTCCTAGTGCCTGACGGGGAGTCGGTGGGCCCCCTCCCTCCTAGTGCCTGACGGGGAGTCGGTGGGCCCCCTCCCTCCTAGTGCCTGACGGGGAGTCGGTGGGCCCCCTCCCTCCTAGTGCCTGACGGGGAGTCGGTGGGCCCCCTCCCTCCCACGCTGGCCATGTTGTGTCAGGTAGTGGCAGTGTTGAGTGCATTAACCCAGCCCTGCCGCTTCATTAGCATCTGCTGCTCGCTACTGCAGGACTATAGGGTGGAGGGGGGGAAAGGGACAGACACACGGGCCAGGCGAGGGAGAGACACCCAGAGGAGGGGGAGAGACAGACGGAGCAGGCGGGAGACACACACACATCCACGGGAGAGGGACACACACAGGCGGGAGAGACTCGCACACAAGGGAGGGGGATGGCCAGCTCTCATTAGACAGGCGGAGCGGACATTTTGTGATACATTACAGTATCTGGATGAGCGGAGACAGAGGTCGGGGAGCCGCGCTGCACCGTGTCCGGCCGGGAGACGCGCCCGCTGCAGGATCGAGCGGCGCCGAAACGTTGGATCGCGGCTAGAACGTCGGGGAAACCTTGTATCCGCGGCGCGCAACATTGTATCAAGGCTCGAGCGCCGGGGAAACCTTGTATCCGCGTCCTCTAAACTGCGATCCTCCGCGAATCCCGCCGGGGAATCCACCCAGGGAGCAGCTGCCACTTGTCCTATCCCCCTTCCCCCTCTCCTAGAGCTCCGACAGCCCCCGGAGGGGCCCCTGCTCCCGCCTGGTTCTCCTTCCTCTCCCTGGAGTGTATTTTTTTCCCTTCTGTGCAAGTCCAGGACTCGTGGAGCCGCCATTTTTCCCCCTGTGTGACACATAAACATGGCATTGCCGCAGAGCCCGGGATCTGAGCGCTCCCCCAGCCTGGAGGACGGGTAAGACGGTGCGGGGGGACTCTTCTGGGGATCTCTTGCTGCTTTAGATCTGTTTTTTTTTGGTGCAATAAATCACTGTGTAGTGGCGGGCTGTAGATGTCAAGAATCGTGGTGACATGGAGTGACAGCTAGGTCAGCTCCTATTTTTTTTTGGAGGTTCTGCAGCAGCTGAAGGGTATTCCTACACTGACCTCTGGTGGAGGAGTGAATTAGCCAGACTGCTGGTGGTTCCTTCTCTGGTTGTGGGTGGACTTGCATTGATTGGGATCATATAGTACATGGGGATTGTCCAAGGTCATCTAGAGTTGACATTAGGTTGTCCCATGGCTCTTCAGTCCTCCCTGCAGCCACAATGCCGACCTTTTCTTGTCTGGCTGCTCTAGGTTGCAGGTTAAGTGGAGCTACAGAGGCTTTCTGTAAAGAGGTCTCAGATCAGGAGCAGTCATGTCAAAAGCTTCTCTTATTAATGGTTCTAGAAGAGAAGATGACAGTCATTTCAAGAAAGTCAAGAGTGTGTGTGGTGCTTGTGTACACCAGCATGGAGGCAACCATAGCTTCCTTCTCACAACATAACCTTTCCTCTGCTCTACAGACCCAGCAATGACTGTTCTGTAGCTGTGCCACCATATCATCATCATCATCAGCAGTGATTGCCTGCAGCCATCACATACCCTATCAGCACTGGGCTATTAGTTCTGCTTCATACAGGCTAATGAGTGCGAAGGAAAAAAAAAAAACCCTGAACGTTTACTGACTGTCCTTAACTTTGTTGTACTTGGTTTTAATTTGTTTTCTTAGATGCTGCTGACCTTGTAGTTATTGATTTCCCAAGCTGTTTGTGTGCGTTTGTTATATGTAATGTTTGTACTGCTCGTGTGTAAAGTGTATATATAATGTGTTTACTATTTGTAACAGGTTTTATACGGTTTGTTTACCCACCTTTCCTTGAACCCCTAAAGGTCTGCCGCACCCCCCTCTCTTTGCTTTCCTCGGATTTAGGGTTTGTTATTTACTATATAAACCTGTTGGCACTTGCGGTTTTTTTGTTTAATAGGGGTCTCCTTTTAAATCCACGTATATCTATATGTATTACAGACAGCAGCTGTGACAAGGATTTCCTATTGGTTTCCGCTTGCAGTAAAGTATACTGATAATCTTGCTTGTTGATGTGAGCTTCTCCCAAGGCAGATAGAGCTTATTATTTGTATCCTGTGGAGAAGCAATGGGCAGCTCAAGCCTTGACAGGAACAAGAGCGGAGAAAGGGCTCCAAATCGTCACCCTCCTCCTCCTCCCTCTTCCCCTTTTGCCCTTGTGGTGGTGGTAGGACATCCTTTCGAGGCAAAATACAACCCACACGTGTACAGGGATCATGCACTCATGTTTAAACCAGTCTAGAAAAACAGTTGACAGGATACCACTTGTGTCTTGGCTCTCAGGGGTAGCACCCCCCCTGCTGTGTTTGGTTTTGACTGCTATATGAGCTGCCTGTCTGGAAGACCCCTAAAGTACACAGTGACATTTGCTCCATACTGTAAACCCTCCCTATGACCCCCCTACCTTACTCTAACCAGTCTTATTCTTATTTAGTGTTTCTCCTATTGAGATTTCCTATTTATGAGACCGTTTCTTATTTGTAAATAGAATATTGATCTTAGTTTGGCCTCTGACACCTTCCCCTGCATGAATGGCCAGGCAGGTCACACTCGGGACCCTTCTAGGGTGCCCTAAGGGCTTCTGATGCTGCTTTTATGTCCCCCCCCAAAAAAACAAAAAAAAAACATGGCATTTTTATGTTTTGAAGCCATTGGGATAATCATTTTGGTGCTTGAACTGTATATAAAATACACACGTAGACGTTGTGGATAATCTGAAAATCCACTACCTCACTGTAGAGCCAATGTTGTTTGTTTTTGATGGAAACACTGTAGTTCGTAAAATGAATCACTGGGAGGATCGCTTATGGCCGTGCCAGACATGTGAAATTATTATAGATTTTGTGTCCAAAATGAATGTGTTTCATTACATTTGACAGCTGTAAAAATAACATTTCACGATCCGATCCGTATTTGTTCGCCGTGACCCAGTCTGCCTGATTTTTCCCTGAAATATATATATATATATTTTTTTTTTTCTTCATGTTTTTGCACTCTGTTCCTTGCGCGGCTGAAGACCGTTCCTAAATGTCGGTTTGTCTCTCAGGGAGAAGGAGACGTTTCATCACGAAGTACTGTAATGGCCGCAAAGACTAAACTATGGACTTGGTACCTGAATGATCTTTCTACCACATGAAAATAGGAGACCACTGGTACAGTTTTTACATTGGGACCCAGAAGCTTTAAGCCAGTCCTCCGCCGCCCCCTACGCCAGTCCTCCGCCGCCCCCCTACGCCAGTCCTCCGCCGCCCCCCCTACGCCAGTCCTCTGCCGCCCCCAACGCCAGTCCTCCGCCGCCCCCAACGCCAGTCCTCCGCCGCCCCCCTACGCCAGTCCTCCGCCGCCCCCCTACGCCAGTCCTCCGCCGCCCCCCTACGCCAGTCCTCCGCCGCCCCCCTACGCCAGTCCTCCGCCGCCCCCCAACGCCAGTAATCCGCCTCCCCCAACGCCAGTCCTCAAAACTCATCAATAGATCGTTTTCCCAGATTTCCTTAGTATTGCATAGGTGATGGAATTATTGCCTGTGTAGATACTTGTGCAATATTAAGGAAATCCTGAAAACATGACCTGTTGGTGGCTCTTGAGGACAAGACTTGAGGAACATTGTCCTAGTGGTTTTGTAAATGGTACCAGATACAATGGACCTCAATAGTATTGGCTTATTTTTCTTTTTTTTCTGATTATTGTGGTAATCCTTCCTAAGTAGTTTTTTGGGGGCACAAATAGGTGAGGTAGCGCATTCCAAGGATCTGGTGCAGCACAAGAAAAGTTGGAATCTGTTGCTCTCATGTCGTGGATGGAATTATTTTCATTTCTCAGAACTGGTGTCATGACATTTTCCCTTTATTCACTACCCGTGAGAGACAAGGTTAATTTGTCGTTTAAGGTAATTGGTTTTTAATAACCGGACAAGCATCTATCACTTGACTGCACATTTGGACCATAGAAGTGGCTTCCAGGTTTTGCTGTTGACTTCTCTATAAGCTTTAAATAATCTCCTTCCCTAAAACATAAGTTCATAGCCCTTGAACCATCTCAAATTGTATTTTTAGCCATCTATAACTGACTGGTCACGAGTCACGACCTCTTCTTCTGTTTGAGTTGGTGGGATGCAAATAAGACATTTCTGTCCTTGGAGCTTCATAACATAAGTTTTTATTCTTTTGTTCTCAAAAATACATAAACACCCACTTCCTTGCCAATGCTAGCAGGCCAGATCCTTTTTTTGAAGGAACTCTTCATTTATGGTACTGAACAATGTCTTGATGGCTCCTCTCTTAAATCCAAACCTCATGTAAGCAACTGGAGGTTGTAGGCATGCTCCTTTTGGTGCCTTTCTTCTATAAATAATTCCATTTTTATCTTTATTTGGTATTATATAATCTCTAACATGTTTTGCTGTTAAAAAAACAAATGAACATTTCAAACCTCAGTGAGGGCCCTGCTCACAAGATCTTCCGATCTGAGTTATACTGAAGGGTCAAGTGTTTGTTTTACACACCGGTTAGGCCATATTTTAGTGGTGCCCATAAAGCTATATAAACCAGCTACTCCTCCAGTATCTGTCTATGCCTAATTATGAAGAACATTTGGTTGCAAGAAGTGTGGTGGACACTTGAGTGAAGGGGTCAGGTTCTAAAAAATTAATTGAGAAAGGGAGTGGAGGGGTAACTTGAGATAAGAAAAGTTATGGAAAGTGATGAGCTTGCAGAATAAGATGGATTTTGCATATAAAGGAGATTGTCTATGGTAGCGCATTCCGGAAAACTGGTGCAGCACAAGAAAAGTATTGAGGATTGGATGAGAGGTTGATATTTCGGAGGTTTGTCTTAGAGCATTACATGATTGTAGCGCATCGATGATGTGGGAAGAAATAAATGACAGTACAGCCTTTTGGAAAGTTTTTTGAGTGAAAATGTACTCTAAAGTGAAGGAACAACTAGTTTAGTGGCTGGTGATGGAGGGAGACATCGGTGTAGTGGTTGGACAGAAAGATAAGCCTAGCTGCTGAACTTAGAATAAACTCAAGTGAAGGTGACCTCAATGTTTTTTCTTTTTCATGTTTTGATTTTTGTTCCACAACCTCCTATAACTTTTGTAGAAGAAGAATAAAGGGAGTCGGCCCTTGACAACTAGTTAAGCTCTCACCTCTTTAAGAAGCATGAAAGCAGCAACTACTTTTGCTATGGAAAACTCTTTACAAATTTGATAATTTCCCAATCTCTTCTGATAAACATCAACTTTAACCTGCGCTAAGGCATCCTCTGACTAAAGATCTCTCCTGCCGTGCTTGGTGCAGTATTTTTCTACAAAAGATAGAATATGGTCTGGATAGTGTTGAGCAATAAGATTCGCGGGACCCTGACTTGGTGGTTGCCAGGATATTGCCCCGCAGACCTTCCCTTTCCTGTTGGAATCTTCAATGCCTTTTCTGATCTGTTGGCCTGGACCATATTGTGTATTTGTGTTGGTCAACCCACAACAGTGATGTTGCGCTTGACCTACTAATTTAAAAAATGCTACCGATAGTACGAGGAGGCCTGCGCCTAGAGGCCTGCGCCTAGAGGCCTGCGCCTAGAGGCCTGCGCCTAGAGGCCTGCGCCTAGAGGCCTGCGCCTAGAGGCCTGCGCCTAGAGGCCTGCGCCTAGAGGCCTGCGCCTAGAGGCCTGCGCCTAGAGGCCTGCGCCTAGAGGCCTGCGCCTAGAGGCCTGCGCCTAGAGGCCTGCGCCTAGAGGTCTGCCAAAACTACTATTGGATTCATTATCAGCACTTGTGTCCACAAATTGCACAGAAATGACAAACTAAAGACCAATATGCCACAATAGTATCCACTGATGGTCTCCTGACCAGTCCTTTTTGGCTTTCTCCATTCCTGGTCAGCCTAATTATTTCATGCTCTTCCCTGGTAACTAAACCCCTTAGTAAATTGTGGTCTGACTTTCCAAAAACCTACGAATTATACTGTGGGAAACACGGTGGTAGCGACTACACCCAAGCTCCTTTTGGCACCCGGCCTGTTGGTTTTGCCACATTTTTTTCTTTCTCCTGCTCTCAATAGATGTAATTGAAACCAGAAGTCTTTTCAGTGTATGGACGGCCAAGAAAAGGGGGAAATAAATATATATATATATATATATTTTTCTGCTGATGTTTTTTCAAGTTTCCGAAGTCTGGTTCCTGCCAAGAAGTACACTTATTGTTATTAACACGTTATCAATTTAAAGCATGAATTGTTTCAGATAACTCTTTCCTTGCCAGCAAACAATGTGCAGGGGGACTGAGGGGCTTAGCTTCAGCTTACCTTGAGAAGATCTAGATACAAATTCATGTTTCTTGGGTGAAATCCCAAGAAACAATGTAAACCCTATATTAAGGGTCACCAATCTAACCCAAGAAGAGGTGCGAAACCGGCTAAATAAGATTAAAATAGATAAATCTCCGGGTCCGGATGGCATACACCCACGAGTACTAAGAGAACTAAGTAATGTAATAGATAAACCATTATTTCTTATTTTTAGGAACTCTATAGCGACAGGGTCTGTTCCGCAGGATTGGCGCATAGCAAATGTGGTGCCAATATTCAAAAAGGGCTCTAAAAGTGAACCTGGAAATTATAGGCCAGTAAGTCTAACCTCTATTGTTGGTAAAATATTTGAAGGGTTTCTGAGGGATGTTATTCTGGATTATCTCAATGAGAATAACTGTTTAACTCCACATCAGCATGGGTTTATGAGAAATCGCTCCTGTCAAACCAATCTAATCAGTTTTTATGAAGAGGTATGCTATAGGCTGGACCACGGTGAGTCATTGGACGTGGTATATCTCGATTTTTCCAAAGCGTTTGATACCGTGCCGCACAAGAGGTTGGTACACAAAATGAGAATGCTTGGTCTGGGGGAAAATGTGTGTAAATGGGTTAGTAACTGGCTTAGTGATAGAAAGCAGAGGGTGGTTATAAATGGTATAGTCTCTAACTGGGTCGCTGTGACCAGTGGGGTACCGCAGGGGTCGGTATTGGGACCTGTTCTCTTCAACATATTCATTAATGATCTGGTAGAAGGTTTACACAGTAAAATATCGATATTTGCAGATGATACAAAACTATGTAAAGCAGTTAATACAAGAGAAGATAGTATTCTGCTACAGATGGATCTGGATAAGTTGGAAACTTGGGCTGAAAGGTGGCAGATGAGGTTTAACAATGATAAATGTAAGGTTATACACATGGGAAGAGGGAATCAATGTCACCATTACACACTGAACGGGAAACCACTGGGTAAATCTGACAGGGAGAAGGACTTGGGGATCCTAGTTAATGATAAACTTACCTGGAGCAGCCAGTGCCAGGCAGCAGCTGCCAAGGCAAACAGGATCATGGGGTGCATTAAAAGAGGTCTGGATACACATGATGAGAGCATTATACTGCCTCTGTACAAATCCCTAGTTAGACCGCACATGGAGTACTGTGTCCAGTTTTGGGCACCGGTGCTCAGGAAGGATATAATGGAACTAGAGAGAGTACAAAGGAGGGCAACAAAATTAATAAAGGGGATGGGAGAACTACAATACCCAGATAGATTAGCAAAATTAGGATTATTTAGTCTAGAAAAAAGACGACTGAGGGGCGATCTAATAACCATGTATAAGTATATAATACAAATATCTCGCTGAGGATCTGTTTATACCAAGGAAGGTGACGGGCACAAGGGGGCATTCTTTGCGTCTGGAGGAGAGAAGGTTTTTCCACCAACATAGAAGAGGATTCTTTACTGTTAGGGCAGTGAGAATCTGGAATTGCTTGCCTGAGGAGGTGGTGATGGCGAACTCAGTCGAGGGGTTCAAGAGAGGCCTGGATGTCTTCCTGGAGCAGAACAATATTGTATCATACAATTATTAGGTTCTGTAGAAGGACGTAGATCTGGGGATTTATTATGATGGAATATAGGCTGAACTGGATGGACAAATGTCTTTTTTCGGCCTTACTAACTATGTTACTATGTTATTATGTTACTATGTTATGTCCTAAAATAATAGCAAACTAAGACGTTTATTAGCGGTGTGATACAGTCGTTGGCATCTTAAAGGGGATCCTTCCAGGTCATGAGGATTTTATACCTTAAACTAATGACATCTATGAACAGGCTCTTTAAGATGGATTACATTCATATCTTTATTTTAGGCATTTCTTAGCAAACCGGTGGTGAAATGTTATGCAAATGAGCTGCAAGTGCTTCAGGGTGTGACAGTGCACTCGCCGCTCTCCTTCCCTTTTCACTGCCATCCTTCTATGTGAGACTGACAGGTCACTTTTGGTTCCCCTCCTGACCAAGATCTCTCGTAAGTACTGTTGGTGCCTGGGCTAGTGCTGGACCCAGCAAGTTAATCCACGAGAAATCAAGAAAACAATGATCAGTTAGTAAGAGGAGGCAGGCAACACGAGGGGCGTAGAAAAGGGCAGGAGAGCTGCAAGTGCACTGTCACACCTTGAAGCACTTGCAGCTCATTTGCATAAGATATTAATTCTGGATTGCTGAGAAACGCCAAAAGGGGTTTCTACAACAAAGGTCTGGATTTATTCAGCCTTAAAGCGCCTGTACAGACCGCAAACCAATGCGAAAACCCCCAATGATAGGTTCCCTTTCATGGATTTGAAAAGTATTTAGTAGTTTGTGTCTTTTCACGCCGGTAACGTGAGGAATGAGGAAAGATTATGCAATTCCTCTGTTTTTCTGGACAATAGGTCACGTTTGGTTAATATAAGTAAACATCTTTGTCAGCTCTGTAAAGAACCTGTCGAGAACTAAAGGCCCTTTAGACTATGTTCATATGTTGATTTTTTTTTTTTTCTGCGTTTTTCTTTTGTTGCAGAAAAAAAAAAAGCTTAGAAAAAGCAGGTTTTTGCCGTGTAATTTTTTTTTTTTTTTTTTTTTTCAAATTTTCCCTATTTTTTATTTTTTGGCGGAGATTTTATGTGACGTTTGTCTACAGTACATGTTCAAATGTACTTTTGTGCAGCAAAAATGCTGCACAGATTCAGGATTGTTTTTTTTTCCCCCACTGCATTCTATGGTGAAAAAAAAAATGCTGCAGAGAAGAATAAAAATGTTTAAAAAAAAAAACCCGTCATGGGCACATGATTTCTAAAATCTCAGTTTTTGCTTTAAAAAGTGGGTTTTAATTTGCATAAAAAGTCAGCAAAAAAATGCTGCAAAAATGCATATTGTGAACACGGCCTTAGATGCTCCGGTTTCATCCCGTTATCGAGCGCCAATTGTTTTTATAAGAGTCAATCAGATCTCGTTTATAAGCTAGTTTGCCAAAAAATGCATGGGAACGGCAGGAACATCAATCCGATCGTCTTCTCCTCATAGAGCATGCTTTTTTCGGCAGCACTTCCTCTGTTTACATTGGGCGATGTGCTGCCGATAAGGATGATTCTTTATGATTCTGATCACTCTCCCCCATATGCCTGAACGTTCTGCCTGGTTATGGTAATTGTGCTTCTGTTTTTAAAGGGCAGAGGGGAGAGGGATGTAGCCAAACTCCTCCGAAAAAGTCTTTAAAAATATTAATATTGAACTTCCTGATCCTATTACCCAAAGTTTTATCTGACAACTGACCATTGAAAGCCAAATAATCTCCCACTATTTCACCCATAGTTCGGGAGAATAATGTCCAGTAGATTTCCCACTAAAGGTTCGTACGGGTGAGGCATCTGACTATATTAGTATTGAGCGATGTGTTCGGGTAAGGTGTTATCTGAGCATGCTCGGGTTCCAAGTGATTTTGGCATACTCGAAAAATATGTTGGAGTCCCCGTGCCTGCACCTTATTCGCTGATCACTACTGATCATGTTTGAGCAATCTGATAGGGAATCTGTAATCAGGTTTTTATTACCCCATCTGAGAGCAGCATGATGTAGGGGCAGAGAGCCTGATTTCAGCCATGTGTCACTTTGTGGGTTGCTTGCTGTTTTGATAAAATCCCTGTTTTCTCTGCTGGAGATCTAGCAGTTCTCTGAATGCTGAGCTCTTTATAACCCCACCCACACCACTGATTGGCTGCTTTCTGCCAATCACTGATGGGTCATCATAAATATGGAGGACTACAAGGCAGCTGGATTACTAGTCCTCTGATGATCTCCTGCTGATAAAACAGTGATATTATCAAAACTACAGCAAGCAGCCCAGTAAGCGATACAACGCTGGAATCGGGGTCTGGGCCTCTACATCATGCTGTGCTCTCGGATTAGGTGGTTAAAACCTGTTGGCAGATCCAGTGTATACAGTGGGTTTAATGTTATGCGATCATCTACAATGAGGCTATGTGCACACATTCAGGTTTTTTTCGCGGTAAAAACGCTATAAAAACTCTTTAAAAACGCATACATTATGCATCCTATCATTTAGAATGCATTCTGCATGTTTTGTGCACATGATGCGTTTTTTTCCCGGCAAAAAAAAAAAAAGCATCGCGGTAAAAAAAAAAAGCAGCATGTTCATTAATTTAGCGGATTTTCTGCGTTTTTCCCGCTATTCTGTGCATTTTGGAAAAAACGCATAAAAAACACACCCAAAATGCGTCAAAAACGCATGCGGATTTCTGGCAGAAATGTCCGGTTTTTGTCAGGAAAATTTCTGCAAGAAATCCTGACGTGTGCACATACCCTGAGGGAGGAAAAACACAAAGGTGAACTTTCGACATTTTTAATGGCTGTTTTGTCCTCTTTAGCAGTGGAGACTAGTACACGGCATCTGATTTCCACTGACCACTTGTGAAGATCTCAGATAAGATCTTGCGGCTTTCTTTAGAGGTTTCAGTGATTACATCAGGACAGTCTTGCACAAACAACAACGATCACACGTCAAACTGAAAAACAAATTGCCACCGCCACGTACACCATGAGGTCTTCTTTCAGGCCCAGAACTTTGGTGTTGTCAGTGGACTTGTATGTGACGACCTAAATGTGGAACCCTTTAGTTGGATCTTGAGGCCTTCATACGATTCCCATAGCTGTTGGCTGAAGGATCGTTTGGCCAAACGCAATCTCTCCCAATTCCTCCGTACACCATAACGCCCTGATCATCCTCGATCTCTGGTGTTCCAAAACGCAACGCAATTCCCTGGAGAACAAAAGGGGATCAGTTGCTGAAATTGAGTGAGGAGGCCACCAGACGATGTAGACTTGGCCGATCCTGCCCGTATCGGTGGGGTTGGCCGACTTTAGTCTGTGTGTGGACCCAAATCTCATATAACTTCCTCCCCGGCTGTCGCAATATGGTGCCAATCCTTGAGTAGACAAACCACCCTTGATTTTTCCAATTTTTTTTTTTATTTTTTCTTTCGCACCCAAGCCGGCCACAGCTGCCTTTTTAGATGTGTGAAATTTTGAGGATTTGTCCGGATCCATAAATGATTTTGTTACATAATGGCCTCTCATTACACAGTTGTATTTACTATGTGATTTTACATGATCGCTTTAATCTCCGGGCTGCGACCTTCAGTTTTTCTGCTCTTTAGTCTTCATGTAAAGAATACTTGATATTCCGTCTGACGCTCTTGCCATTTGTGAAGTGACAGCCCATTGTGCTACGTTATCACGAAATGCTCTGTTTTCGCGGCATCGCATTGAAGATGTGTGACCTTGGCTGAGATCCGGCACGTGGCCGGGGTACTGAGTGGATTGCGGATTTACGGCACACTCGATATAAACGTTCTGATTATGGGATCTTACTGAGAAGGCGCGTCGGTATCTGACCTTGATGTTCTCCATCTCGTCCTTATACTTCTGTAGACATGGTAGACCTTTCATGGGTAGACGGATGGCTGTAGGAACCTGTTGAGACTTCCATGAAAATTGGAGAAAATTTGGCAGTTTTTTAGTAGGATCTGCTAAAAAATCGAATGTTTGGGTGTTCCCTAACCGTTGATGTCGGGAGGAAGAGAAGCATCCAGTTTGTTGATTTAGTGGCTGATCCTTTTATTTGGCGGGGAGATGGCTTGCTGTGGCCACCTGATGGAGAACACAAACTGCTGGGACTGTGTATGGACAAGTCAGAGGAGGTATCAGTGAGACGAGCGACAAATCTAATGGGTACGGCCAGCTTTTTAGGACTTACGAAGCCATTTTTTTTTTTCAGAACTTGGAGGCCAGATTAAAAAAAAAAAAAATCCATTAATCGAAAATATCCCAAAAAGTGAGGAACCCCCTCCCCCCCCAATAAGCGCATATCGATTTAGATACAAGTTGATCAGAGTTTATGGTCCACAGGTAAGCAAAACTGTATGGGGCCAGAACAGTAGATAATGTTATCATCCCATTCCCATGGGCCATTGTGCTGATGGAAACGAGCATTAATATGAATTCTTGTTGACGTCAATGTGAACCATTAAATTATCATTTGCCGATTATTGACACATAAGTTTGCTTTAAAGGGATTAAGTAATTAGGATTGCGCTATTTAATCTGAGAGCATTATTCTGTTTGGGAGGAGACGCTGATTCCAGGGATGTGTCATTTGGTCAGTCTAGTGTAGTGTTCAATACAGTGAGTGTTTTATCAGCAGGAGCTTATCACTGCAGGACTAGGTTTCATGTGCCAGGCAGTCCAGCTAATCTGTGTAACCCCGCCCCCACCACTGATTGGCTGCCTAGTGACAAAGTGCACAGGAAGCTGCCAATAAGGGATGAGGGGGGGAGGGTTATATTCGCACTGTGAGAAAACTGTGATTTTATACCAAATCTACACGAAGTAGCCCAGTAAGGGATACATCTCTGAAATCAAGGCTTGTGCCCCTACATCATGCTGCTCTGAATTTCAGAGGGAAAAAAAAAACGCTGACCTTCTCTTTAAGTATATGTTTACAGATGAGATTTAACAATGATAAATGTAAGGTTATACACATGGGAAGAAGGAATCAATATCACCATTACACACTGAACGGGAAACCACTGGGTAAATCTGACAGGGAGAAGGACTTGGGGATCCTAGTTAATGATAAACTTACCTGGAGCAGCCAGTGCCAGGCAGCAGCTGCCAAGGCAAACAGGATCATGGGGTGCATTAAAAGAGGTCTGGATACACATGATGAGAGCATTATACTGCCTCTGTACAAATCCCTAGTTAGACCGCACATGGAGTACTGTGTCCAGTTTTGGGCACCGGTGCTCAGGAAGGATATAATGGAACTAGAGAGAGTAGAAAGGAGGGCAACAAAATTAATAAAGGGGATGGGAGAACTACAATACCCCGATAGATTAGCGAAATTAGGATTATTTAGTCTAGAAAAAAGACGACTGAGGGGCGATCTAATAACCATGTATAAGTATATAAGGGGACAATACAAATATCTCGCTGAGGATCTGTTTATACCAAGGAAGGTGATGGCACAAGGGGGCATTCTTTGCGTCTGGAGGAGAGAAGGTTTTTCCACCAACATAGAAGAGGATTCTTTACTGTTAGGGCAGTGAGAATCTGGAATTGCTTGCCTGAGGAGGTGGTGATGGCGAACTCAGTCGAGGGGTTCAAGAGAGGCCTGGATGTCTTCCTGGAGCAGAACAATATTGTATCATACAATTATTAGGTTCTGTAGAAGGACGTAGATCTGGGGATTTATTATGATGGAATATAGGCTGAACTGGATGGACAAATGTCTTTTTTTCGGCCTTACTAACTATGTTACTATGTTACTGAGCCAAAGTTGGGGTGATTGGACTAAAAAAGACTTTTCACTAAATTTAAAAAAAAAAATTAAACGATTACCTCTTCCAATTGGTGCTGCTCCACTCTGGAATGGAGAGAAGAGAAGAATAAATAGAATGATTTTTCCAAAGTCCTTCCCCCCATGAGTAATAAAGATGCAAATATTCCCTACAACCAACTAGGTGTGTTCCACTGAGCAACCGTGTTTTAATTGGCCAATACGCCCCAGAGGAGCTCTGTAGAATACGCCCCATTGGTTGAAGGGAATACTTGAACCATTATTAGCAGGGAATATAACTTTGGTACAGAGGGGCACAGAATAAAACGAAAAACTATTCTAGAGCTAGTAGAGTGGCAGCAATCGGAGGACGTACTTCCAGTTTAAATAAATAAAAATGAAGGTGACTATCCCATTTAAAGGGGTAGTTTCGTAAAAAGGAAAAAAAAATGTACCAGTGTCCAGTAGGCTTTTTTCCTGCATGAACCCAGAGCAACCATCGTGATTGTTACACGTGGTGGTCTAGAACCACAGAATAGGGGCTTGTACTTGGGTTTGCTTAAAGGGAACCTGTCACCTGAATTTGGTGGGACCGGTTTTGGGTCATATGGGCGGAGTTATCAGGTGTTTGATTCACCCTTTCCTTACCCGCTGGCTGCATGCTGGCCGCAATATCGGATTGAAGTTCATGCTCTGTCCTCCGTAGTACACGCCTGCGCAAGGCAAGATTCAGGTGACAGGTTCCCTTTAAGAAACGGGTCCCAAAGGAAGACCCCTCTCTCCCCATTGCGTCTTAAAGAGCAAACCCTTTAAATCCAGCCATTGGTAAAGAATTGGCTGTATGAATAAAGAGTGAGACATTATTTTTGCCTCCCTCCATGTAACGTGCCGGTTGCTTCGTCCATCCCAACAACCTTTGTAACAATGAGAACACTTGGCCGTTAATGATTGACACAGTCGTCCAGGTAAACACGTCGCGTCAGCCGCTCCACATGACCGTCCCCAGGCGATACCGCCGCTCATGGACACAGTGACCTGACATTATAGCTCAGCTTTTCCTTTTTGTGATGTGTCTAAACATTGAGGTGAGAAGCAGGTGACTCAGACAACGAGCGAGCGCCTTCCTCCTGAACCAGATCTATCTGGCTGGGCATAGTGCTGCTGCAGCAGAGCTGGTGACTGCTGCTGTTTGTCCTTGTTTTCGTATGACCTTTCCTAAATTGCCTTTCTGTTTAATGCAGTGTAGGGTAAATGCATAGCCGTTAACTCCTGAATGGCTGGTCTCTTCTTGAGTGACTCCTTACACTGGATCGTATGGTAAACCTCATAGGAAACCTTTTATGTCATGGATTTAGTAGAGGGCATTTTATTTTCCAGTTCCGCCTCAGGACACAGCGACGACTTCTTACTCGATTCACCGTGGCAGGATCGTTCTCCTCTGCTATAATACTGCTCACTTTGTATGAGCTGCCAATTGTAGTTGAGGAAGGGAAGTGACAGCGGCTCTATGGTCCTTTCTAAAAAAAAAAAAATAAATAAATAAAAAAAAAAAATGGGTTGTCATTTTTTCATGATTATTCAACCATTGTCATGAGAAACGAAGATGTGCATAGTCCTGTCCTATATACATAGTAACATAGTTAGTAAGGCCGAAAAAAGACATTTGTCCATCCAGTTCAGCCTATATTCCATCATAATAAATCCCCAGATCTACGTCCTTTTACAGAACCTAATAATTGTATGATACAATATTGTTCTGCTCCAGGAAGACATCCAGGCCTCTCTTGAACCCCTCGACTGAGTTCGCCATCACCATCACCATATAGACCGGAATAAAACTACTATAATACTATGTACTAGAATATACTATAATACTGTCCCCTAAATACAAGAATATAATATACAAGCGTATAACTACTATAAGGCTGCCCCATGTACAAGAATATAACTACTATAATACTGCTCCTATGTACAAGAATATAACTGCTATAATACTGCTCCTATGTACAGGAATATAACTACTATAATACTGCCCCCTATGTACAAGAATATAACTACTATAATACTGCCCCTATGTACAAGAATATAACTACTATAATACTGCCCCCTGTGTACAAGAATATAACTACTATAATACTGCTCCTATGTACAAGAATATAACTACTATAATACTGCTCCTATGTACAAGAATATAACTACTATAATACTGCTCCTATATACAAGAATATAACTACTATAATACTGCTCCTATGTACAAGAATATAACTACTATAATACTGCCCCTATGTACAAGAATATAACTACTATAATACTGCTCCTATATACAAGAATATAACTATTATAATACTGCCGATATCTACAAGAGTAGAAGTACTATAATACTGCCCATATATTCAAGAATATAACTACTATAATACTGCCCCCTATGTACAAGAATATAACTACTATAATACTGCCCCTTTGTACAAGAATATAACTACTATAATACTGCTCCTATGTACAAGAATATAACTACTATAATACTGCTCCTATGTACAGGAATATAACTACTATAATACTGCTCCTATGTACAGGAATATAACTACTATAATACTGCTCCTATGTACAAGAATATAACTACTATAATACTGCCCCCTG
This sequence comes from Ranitomeya imitator, assembly GCF_032444005.1. Lineage (NCBI taxonomy): Eukaryota > Metazoa > Chordata > Amphibia > Anura > Dendrobatidae > Ranitomeya > Ranitomeya imitator. The sequence goes on along the minus strand of NC_091282.1, from coordinate 58,675,243 downwards.
TGTACAAGAATATAACTACTATAATACTGCTCCTATGTACAAGAATATAACTACTATAATACTGCCCCTATGTACAAGAATATAACTACTATAATACTGCTCCTATGTACAAGAATAACAAGAATATAACTACTATAATACTGCCCCTATGTACAAGAATATAACTACTATAATACTGCTCCTATGTACAAGAATATAACTACTATAATACTGCTCCTATGTACAAGAATATAACTACTATAATACTGCCCCTATGTACAAGAATATAACTACTATAATACTGCTCCTATGTACAAGAATAACAAGAATATAACTACTATAATACTGCCCCTATGTACAAGAATATAACTACTATAATACTGCTCCTATGTACAAGAATATAACTACTATAATACTGCCCCTATGTACAAGAATATAACTACTATAATACTGCTCCTATGTACAAGAATAACAAGAATATAACTACTATAATACTGCCCCTATGTACAAGAATATAACTACTATAATACTGCTCCTATGTACAAGAATATAACTACTATAATACTGCCCCTATGTACAAGAATATAACTACTATAATACTGCCCCTATGTACAAGAATATAACTACTATAATACTGCTCATATGTACAAGAATATAACTACTATAATACTGCTCCTATGTACAAGAATATAACTACTATAATACTGCTCCTATGTACAAGAATATAACTACTATAATACTGCCCCTATGTACAAGAATATAACTACTATAATACTGCCCCTATGTACAAGAATATAAATACTATAATACTGCCCCTATGTACAAGAATATAAATACTATAATACTGCCCCCTATGTACAAGAATATAACTATTATAATACTGCTCCCTATGTACAAGAATATAACTACTATAATACTGCCCCTATGTACAAGAATATAAATACTATAATACTGCTCCTATGTACAAGAATATAACTACTATAATACAGCCCCTATGTACAGGAATATAACTGCTATAATATAATACTGTCCATTATGGAAACTTTGAAGTATATCGCCCGTGTAAATATTTCTAGATCGGTTTTATTGAGGTGTTTAATATTAAGAAAATCCTAAACTTTCCCTGTTATGTGACAGAAGCAGCGTTCCTATATATAAATTGTGATTCTTCATTGCGCCCCTGCGCTCGCTGTGTACCCGAGTTCTTCCTGTAGGCGTTGTCCGTGTCTGACCGCGCTCCCGCCTCGCCTGCGTGGCTGACCTCCTGTAAGTGCTCCTCAGGCTTTTCTCCACACATTGACCATGATTCTCCTGTTTTGTCGTGATGTCCACGTGGTTTTCCAGGCAAAGTGTTGCCATTGGGAAAGTTCTAGAAAGTTCCAGGAGAAGGGTTGTGTGATCACGTGTCCCTGGTCTGAGAAGACGCACTGTGGGAAGATGAGGTGATGAGCGTTTGCTTGTAATGCTGCATTTCCTGCTGGAGTTTCAGTATGACTTGCGGTCAGGCGTCGATCTCACGAATAACAATAACTATAAGAACTGAGCTTGGTAAGTTTTAGAATAACAGGACCAGACACATTCTGAGAGTCCATGTGTCTAAGTTTGGTTCTTGTACATAACCTTTTGGGATGTTTCCAAACAACTGACTCTGGAAAAAAATAATCTGCTTTTTCCTTACTTGAAACAGCGCCACCCTTGTATGCTGGCTTAATGAGGTATTGCAGTTTGTTAGAAAATCTGCAGAACTTGAACTTTTAAAATACTTTGACGCCGAAACATCTAGGCAATTTTGCCATCATTTTGAATGAATGAATTCTAATTTAAGACAAGCTATGGCGTTCCTTACACCAATAATCTTACTCCAGTCAATGACTGGAGTAAGATTTCTGAAGTGGTCAGCTTGTCAGGGATCTGATTCATTCCTAGGCGTACTCAGCATCTGACTCCAACTCACCTCCCCTCATCAAGACTGGTGAGAAGATTGCTGATGTTGATGAATCGGGGTCTTTGTGTAATATCTACCAGGTTCTGAGACCCCCACTTGTTACTCACTAGAGGGGGGGAGTAAATCTTTGGCTTGCCCTAGAGTGCAGTCCTATGGGTCTGCAGATCTATGCGTTGCCTTATGAGTATGGACGTACTCCATGATAAGGTGACTACTTCTGCGCTTTCCTTTTAGGGATCAGTTAGAGCTTCAGATCTCGGACTCTCATCAATCAAAACTACTGAATCGGGGCTACTAGAGATGGGCGAACCCGAACATTAAAGTTCGGCGGATGTACCGAACACCTACTGTTCGGGCACAGACCCCGAACACGGATTTCACCAGGAACTCCATGTTACTGTTCCGGTTCGGCTTCCCGAACAACGGGTGTTTGTCCCAAAGTCACCGCTTCGGTCAGAGAGCCACGGTTCCTTTAAATCTCCATTGGAACAGGGTTAAAGGGAACCTGTCACCTGAATTTGGCGGGACAGGTTTGCAGTCAAATGGGCAGGGTTTTCGGCTGTTTGATTCACCCTTTCCTTACCTTTACTTGGCCGCAATATTGGGTTGAAGTTCATGCTGCGTCCCCCATAGTACACTCTTGCGCAGGCGTGTACTAGGGGGGACACAGCATGAACTTCAAACCAGCATGCAGCCAGCAGGTAAGGAAAGGGTGAATCAAACAGCCGAAAACCCCACCCATATGACCGCAAACCTGTCCCGCCAAATTCAGGTGACAGGTTCCCTTTAATGGGAATCTGACACCAGGTTTTTGCCATCTAATCTGAGAGCAGCATAATGTGGGGGCAGAGATCCTCATTCCAGTCATCTGTCACTTCCTGGTCTACTTCCTGTAGTTTCGATTTAAAATCAGCAGATTATCATTAAATGATTCGTAATTCAGCTAGGGTAGTCCTGTACAATTATGAGCTCTGTATAACTCCGCCCCTACCACTGATTGGTTGCTTTCTGTGTACACTGTGCATAAGCTGCCAATCAGTGGTGTGGGCGGGGTTATACACAGCTCCGCATTAGAGCTCTGCTAGATCCGCAGCAGAGAAAACGGGGATTTTTTTTTTTTTCAAAACTACAGCAAGCAGCCCAGTAAGTGATACATCGATGGAATCTGTGTTTCTGCCCCTACATTATGCTGCGCTACGATGGGCTGCTGAAAATTTCCCTTTGAAGTTTCTCCCAAGCAAAAACTGCAGTTGGTTGGAACTTGCATGCCGCCATGACCTGACTATGAACAAGCTTTTTTTTTTTTCTATTCTATACTTGCTATGAAGAATTTCTCATATGTTCTTCAGCAACAAACTGGAAGCGGGAACCTTGTCGGGACCCGTCAGCGTGAGCCGCTCCTCGGGGCTCGAGTTTCCTCGGTGTGAAATGCTCTCACTCATTGCTGCGGTCGGATTGAGTGTCGGTCGCTGTCGTAATTCCAAATGACAGCGTTTATACTACAGCGAGGGAAATCTATCGTCTGCTGTTTTATTACCCCCTGAAGCTTATTAACCGCCTCTGCTATAAATCCTGTGATCTGTGTGCAGATATGTGCATTTATCTGCATTAATAAACCCCTTACTGTAATATCGCCGGCCTGGCAGCCGTTTGTCCTTGCGATTCTGGAGGAACGCTTCGTCCCCCCTCACGACCGGAGTAATAAATAAAGATGACAAATTATAAATGGAAAATGTATTAGTCCTTACTGCACTGTGTGTATGAAGGAAATGATCGTGGAAGGTTCTGGGGATGTTTATAAGAAAAAAAAAAAAATTCTTAACGGGGTTTGCTGGGACTTGAGGGTCGCCCAAGGAAGAAAGTCCATTGAGGGTATTTTTGGGCATCTGAATTCTGTCACGTGTCCCTATGATATGACCTATGCTGGTGTGTTTTATCTATGTGGATAACGTCTTGGTGATTTCCCAAGAAAATTATTTTTGCAGCCCATCATCTTAACAAAAATACCCTTAGGGCGAAACGGTTATTTGAGAAATTACCTCCCCTCCTTTCCCCCCCAGAAAATTACTAGATGACTAGTAAACTTGTTGCTATATAGTCCTGCATATTCATGACCTCTGTATAACTCCGCCCCACCACTGATTGGCTGATTTCTGTGTATACCGTGCATAGTCAGAAAGCAGCCAATCAGTGTTGTGGGCGGAGTTATACAGAGCTCAGCATTCTGAGAACTGCTAGATCTGCAACTGATAAAACATGGATTTTAGTAAAACGGCAAGCTACCCAGTTAGTGACATGTGGCTGGAATCGGGGTCTCTGCCCCTACTTCATGCTACTTAGATGCTTAGATGTGGTAGCACAAACCTGGCAACATATTTTCTTTTAAGGTTTGTCATGAAGGTCAGACGTTTCATCCATATGAACCTTTAGTGAGCAACCTACTTGACAATTTTGGTGCTTTTTGGTGAAATATTGGGAGATTATTGGATTTGGCTTTGAATGGTCAGATGTATTCAGTATTGAAAAATGATCCCAGTGTGAGTAATGCATTGATAGAATCCGGGTCTCTGACGCTACATCAGGGTAACAATCTGTTGATCGATTCCCTTTAACAAGCTTGTAACATAAATAGAGATATTGGCCGAGAGACTATCATTAACAGTCAGCCGTTTCGCCTTACTTTCCCCCCTCCATGGTGTAGACCAGGATTTGGTTAGCTGGATAAGATGTCCTTGATGGAGCTTTGGAGAAGTTGGCTCTCCTTAAAGAAACCAGCCTAGAATGGATTCTTATTGGCCATGTTTTCAGAGCTTAGCCGCCACCATTACTGAGATTACTTATCCTCCTCGGAGATTCCATATTCTGCTGGTCCTTCCGAAGAACCAAACCAAAAATGGCCACCTCCAAAGTGACCTCCAGTTGACTTCTACAAGAGCCAATCTGCCCGGTCGCTGTAGGCTCCTATGAGAACCTGGTCCCATCATGGACCTCATGTCTTTTATGTTATATTATATCATATTTTATTATTTTTCTTTCTGGAAGTACCGATAGTGTGAGTGTTCCAAAATTTCTCATAGAAAATATTTTCGCTAGCAATTAAAGGTAAGTTGTAGAGATAATTCACCAGTGGTGATTAGACACATGTTCTTGAGGACTTTAGGAAGTAAAGTAGGTTGGAAACGCAATATGGTGCAATAGTTTACATAATCGGCTCTTCTGGAGTATAAGGGGTCTTCTATCACCCAGTTGGGGCTCTTTATAGGCCGGCTCCATGTGCAAATGTGGTCACATAAGTTCTCTCAGAAGTTTTCCTGGCCAGCAGTTCTGCCATTGATGGTCACTTCTCCAGGAAGATTCCTTTTTAACATTTATTTGTGAGCTCATTACTTTTTGACTGTAGACTAATGTCTAAGGACTAGCCACATTCCCATCATCAGTGTGTGTCTATCAGCCTACATTAACGAGGAGGAGTATCCCATTGATGTCTGCTGTGTCGGCCAAGCGAAACATGTTCCTCCCATGTCTGGGCCGTGAGAGGGAAGTGATTTATGTAGCACCTGTTAGAAAAAAAAAGTGACTTTAGGCTACTGCTCAACTAGTGAACCTGAGACATTACTGAGCAAGAACGCCCATTCTGGATTCCTAAAAATAATCCGTAGAAACCTCATAGCGTCTATTAGACACAATATTGACCTGACTTGTCGATTGTTAAACAGCTGTTACCCCCCCCCTACTGGGACGGACACATACAGATGAGGGTCCTTGTGCAATAATAGTATATGGGCCCTTTACAGTCCTGTAGTCCTGGCGATGACAGAAGCTTCTTGATGTTTTGGTGGTGGTAGTGGTCTTCTTACTCCTTGGACCTCTGTGTAAGTGCACAGGCTCTGTCGAATCCAATTTGAAGTTGGGCATGTTCTCCTCCTCACAGTTCATTATCACACATGAGCCTTTGTTAGGGATTGTGGAGGTCTTGGTGGCCCACCCTCCAGCAATTAGTTGAGTGATCCACCATTGTATTTCTAGGTAATGACAAGGAACAATTGTTTCATTAGGATTCAAGATGAGTGAACCCAATCTTCAAAGCTCAGCGTACGTAACGGTTCATTGGTGTCTGGTGCTTAACGCCGAACACGGACTTTCCCCGGAAGTCCGTTGTAGAAAGAGATTTTTATTACCCAGACCCAAAGTTTGGGGCTGCATTCAATGGCGTTTGGGTTCAATTTTGGTTACAGTTCTGGTACCCAACCGAACTTTGGACTAAAGTTTGGATTTCTGGTCGGGTACCAGATCCCGAACTTCCATGGGTCCGCTCATCCCTAGTTATAATCTCTAAAGAGACTGCCGGTCACCCGTCACACTCATTCATCGGATGGAATTATTTTTTGTGCTGCCCAAAAGCTCGTCATTCTCGACAGTGATTCGTTCTGCGTAAACGGGACTTGTGCTGCCGAGAACATTGGCAGGCTGTGCACTAAGCATGTCGCACCCATCCACAGACTGTTAATAATATTGCAACTGAGCAGCAATAACAGATGCAGCGTATGGATGGGTGTAACACCTTTTTTTTTTTTTTTTTTTCCCTCAAAAAAAGCCTTTGGACAATCCCTGAGATGTACAAAAGTGTAAATTGTCAGTTTCTGACTTTAAAAGCACCTTCAACAGGTTTTTTTTTTCTATGCAGCATAATGTAGGGGCAGAGACCCTGAATCCAGTGGCGTATCACTTACTGGGCTGCTTGCTGTAATTTTGATAAAATCATGATTCGCCGATCTACCAGTTTTCTGAATGCTGAGCTCTGTATTTCCCCACCTACACCAGGATTGGCATCTTTCTGCCCATGTGCAGTGGATACAGAACTGCCAATCGGTGGCGGGGGCGGGTTTAAACAGAGCTCATGAAAATGGAGGACTACCCAGTAGCAGGTATTCTAGTCCTCTAATGATCTGCTGAAAGAGTGATTTTATAAAAACTACAGCAAGTAGCCCAGTAAGTGATACATTGCTAGAATCGGGGTATTTGGCTCGACATTATGTCGCTCTCAGATTTGATGGCAAAAACCTGCTGACAGATTCCCTTTAAGAGCTATCCACCTGCAATCTCCGTTCATTAGTAGCCTTGTCTGTGGCCCCATTTAAGGTACCTTCACACATAACGATATCGTTAACGATATTGTTGCTTTTTGTGACGTAGCAACGATATCGTTAAGGAAATCGTTCTGTGTGACAGCGACCAACGATCAGGCCCCTGCTGGGAGATCGTTGGTCGCTGAGGAAAGTCCAGAACTTTATTTCGTCGCTGGACTCCCTGCAGACATCGCTGGATCGGCGTGTGACACCGATCCAGCGATGTCTTCACTGGTAACCAGGGTAAACATCGGGTAACTAAGCGCAGGGCCGCGCTTAGTAACCCGATATTTACCCTGGTTACCCGGGGACCTCGGGATCGTTGGTCGCTGGAGAGCGGTCTGTGTGACAGCTCTCCAGCGACCAAACAGCGACGCTGCAGCGATCCGGATCGTTGTCGGTATCGCTGCAGCGTCGCTGAGTGTGAAGGTACCTTACATGCACCTAAATATCTTCTTTGTTGACTTTTGTTTCTGTGATAGTAATTTATATGCAGCGATAACATCGACTAGCAGGTTCCCACCTCTGAAGCGACAGATCAGAGAAACCATAGAAACCCAATTTCTAGGAAATGTTTGTCTGTTCAGAAACTTGATAGAACGTAAAGAGGTTGGCTCGCCGCCACACCCTCCGACTTCCGCACATCTGTGTACTTGGCGGAGTCGAACCTTGGTGCTTACAACTTGTACAAACTCCACAGACGATCAGTACAAGGAGCTCCATGATCAAAATGAGACGAAATATTAGAGATTGTTAGGAAAACCACTAACGTTTATGGTAGTTTGTAGGTTTCGTTAGAAATGTGTCGGCCATGATGGAATCTTTCAGTCGCGTTCTCCTTGGAATGTGGTTTTTAACCTGGTCGGGTCAAGATTCCTTTGCCAAAGTTCTCCATTGTTTGACTTGGCAGATTTCTTAGTTATTTGACCTTTGTTTTAACGCAGTAGATTGTCTTCACAATTTATTCTTTTCGATACGATGGGTTGTGCAGGTACGATGAAATCTGTGACGGTTTACGTCCGTGATACTTCACCAGTGGACTTATTTTATCGTCCCAAATAATCTGCGTATTGAGTCCAACCGGTCATGGCGTAGTTGATTCAACACTTATTCCATAATACCCGTGTCGTCTCCTTCAGACGGAAGAAGTTTCAGATTCTCATTTTTGGCCCACGGAGCATACACCAACTGGTTCTCTTCAATGTGAACCATTCCATCCCTAGAGATGTCGGCCTTAAATTGTAGAGTGATAAAGTCCAGGATACACAAAAGATGGGAGAATGGAATATTTGTTGACTAAAAATGTTTCTTTTTTTGTTGAGAAGTTTAAAGATTAAACTTGATTTTAACCACAACGATGGACGAAGCTTCTGAATCTTGGAAAACCGATCTGTCGTTAATCACAAGTTCTGCGAAACCTTCGATTATCCTGATAAGACGTGTGCAAACATCTGACCTCTCAGGGCTTTACTGCTTTTTTTCCATATCACTATTGCTAAACTGTTGGCCGTGACGTCTTCTCACTCTCTAGATTCGCCACAAAATGGCCGATGGATGCCATGCCTATGCTTTTATACAGTCTTTAATAATCCCTCTTGATTGACTTTACTATACCATATGATCAAGTATTATGGAGAAGCCTGTCCTGCCTTGCCTGAGGTCATGAGAATTTTCTCTGGCTGATGCAATCTTATGCATTGTTTTAAAATTTGTTTGTATTTTTTTTTTTTTTTTTTCAATTTCACTCTGACGAAATAGCAAATTGTTTAAATTTGCTGGGTATATTGAATTTTCAAAGACTTTGATGCGTCCGATCCTCGTCAAATTGATTCGCTCCCGTCTATTTGATAATCAACAATTGCAAATTTCAGAATGTTTGTGATATTTATTATTACTACAGACCTAGTCATTGCTGTCCCCATTGGGGCTCCTAATCTAAATTCCCTACCAGTATGTTTTTGGAATATATATTAATATTAACCCATTACTTGCCAAATTAAAATTTTTTACAAGTACGGATTTTTCTGCAAAGGGCGTCCCAATATTCAATTTAAAAATGACAATGACATGATTTCCTATTTTGAAAACATTCATTTTACAAACACAACACAAAAAATTGGACCCAATTGTAAAAATTTAAAAATCTTCGTTGCTAGAAGCTAAAGAATAGGCGTCCCCAAAAAAGGACATTGGTAGATAATGGATTAACATATAGTAAGAAACTCGGCACTCAACCTAAGTGATCAAGTGGTGATTTATTGTTGTCCACTGTAGTAGTAAAACGTTTCGGTCTTACTTCAGACCTTCTTCAGTTACAGATTACAGTGCGTTTATTGGATCAGGTGGACCAATAGATTCAGTAGAGAAATGCTTGATCAATTTGACTTTCCGTCATTGATAATATTGGTGGAGACGTTAGAGCCTATACTTCAATGCAGTGCTGCTTCAGTGCCAAGTTGTAACTGCTTGGCAAGAATTGTAATCTGCATGTGTTCCAACAAGCAGAGTATGGGACTTTCCCTGTCTGATCCTCTCGCATTCTTCCCCCTTACTTATGAAAAAAAAGTTCTTCGTTACTAGTAAAGTTGGGCTAATGTGTTTCGAATCGGTTGCCGAAACTGAATTTGCCGTATTTGTGATTGGTACCCTATTTGTGCCGAATTTATGCTTATCCATTGATTCTGAACATATTCGTTCATTTCTACTCCCATTGACTCCCTTGAAGTTTGGTAACTATTGCAAATACAATATTCGGCGCCGATCGTAATCGGAACCGAATTTTGGAAAATTTGCTCAACTCTAGTTTAGATATTTCAGTCTTATATGTGGATAATGCGTTTTGGAGCTTAAAGGAGTTGTCCTGGACATTAACATTATTTGCCTATTTTTAGGATAGATAACCAAAGTCTGATCGGTAGAGGTGTGACACCCGGAAGCTCTGTCGTCAGCGCCAACTCGGTTATGAAGGTTCACAGCTCCTTCAATGGTATAGTAGCCACAGCCGGGTACAGGAAATTCACCCTTTATTGATTTAAATAGGGGCAAATGTGCAGTACCTGGCCGTGACCAATATACAATTGACGGAGCTCTGATATGTATCATAAGTTGGCGGTTCTAGCTGCAGCTGACATCGGGAGCAGCTGATTGGTGGAGGTGCTCCCACAGACCAGACACTGATGACCTAAGGATAGGCTATCAATGTTAACGTCCCTGACAACCCGTTTGGAATGCCATGTCCTAGATGGGAATACCTTTTTAAGTACACAATCACCTTGCAACCAAACCAAATCCTCACTTTTCCGGTGCATATTAGCTGTAGCGTCCAGTTTGTACCTCAATTAAATTTTTGCACGGTGTTTTAGGAACTCAAAGTCCTGAAAATCTGTATGAGTAGCTTCTTTTCTGGTGGACCCAAGTTGTCCTTGTGTACTACATGAATGACTACATTTCTCCTGCAATGGCCACTGAAGAGGAAAGGCTTGGCTGTCTACTCCCCTGACCCAATCAGTCGTCTGCTGGAGGTGTAGATGTGTATCTCCCGTGGTGACATTTGGAAAGGTTGGCCTCTGATAAGATAACCCCTTCACATTGTGTTAGAGATGGAATTATGTGAGAACTCGTTATGCAGAATCTGCTTTGGCCACTTGTAACCACTTTACTTAATAATGGGTAGGCTTGAGAAACTGTTGGATGAAGTTTGACCTTGGGACTGAGCATATTTAGGTGTGAATTTCTCCTTTGTTATCAACTTAAGTGAAATGTTCGATTTCTGTCTTTTTAAACTGGTCTCCTCTTTATTTATTTTTTTCAGATTTCCAGTTCTCTCTCATCATTGCTGATTTTGGACTCTACGGCAAACCTTTAAACCTTGCTACTTCTGTAGACTGAATAGACAGTCCAACTCCAATATACTTTGCTCAAAAGTTAGTGGATTGTTGGATTTGTCATGGAGCAACGTGAAAACGTAAGCAACAGTAGCCGACAACGATGTTGTGAGACAGACTTCCTGCCTTCTGCTTCTTCTGTGAAGACATCGACATCCGGCTCTACTGGCGGAGACAACACCATAAAGCCAGCACCTGGGGCCACTAAGGCTGGACCTGGAAATGGAGAGTCTATGGAACCAGAAGAAGAGGATGAGCTAGGATCCGGCAGAGAGGTGGATTCCAACTCCTACGCCGATAGTGAGAAGTGGGTGACAGGAGATGGTTTAGAAGAACAAGAGTTTTCCATTAAGGAGGCCAATTTTACCGAGGGAAGTCTAAAACTTAAGATTCAGACCACCAAGAGGGCAAAGAAGCCTCCGAAGAACCTGGAGAACTATATTTGCCCCCCAGAGATTAAAATTACTATAAAGCAATCTGGAGAGCAGAAACTCTCCAAATCTGGGAAAAATAGCAAACCTGCAAAGGAAGACGAGCGAGCTCATGTGAAAAAGAAGGTAAGAGATCGGAATTCATGGTCACTTTTCAGTCTTAAATATTAAACTCCTAAGAGTCCAAAGGCCCTTTTAGACTGGCTGATTTGGGCATGTTCCTCGTAGCTTTGTTTGCTGGCCTGTTAACCCAGGCTGGCGAAAACTGATATTAGCTGAAGGATCGTTATCATTCAAGGCGATTCTCTACTGATAAATATGATTGGATGGGCCCAAGATCTTGAGTTTTGCTCATTTGTCAAGCGATCACCGGCATTTTACAATGGCCAAAAATCTTGACTGCCTTTTATCAGCTCCTCTAATCGGGCCTTATCCTATACATGTACATAACTTATATTCTGTGTTATTTACAGTACACTCTACAACTTGTTGGACCTCCTGTCACGAGTAGGCATACATATCTAATGGAGTAGACCATCCCAAATTATATTTTTTCTAAACCCCTTGGGTAATCTGAAAATGAGCACAGCTCCTCCTTCCATCATCACAAATAACTTAGTTAATGGTATGGGGATATTCACACATTGCGTTTTTTTTTTAAGATTTTTTTTTTTACACTCAAATAGTGGCAGGAAAAGCACTGCATGAATACATGCATTTTTGTAAAAAAAATTTGCAGCGTTAACTGAACTTTTTTTTCACCCAATCATTTTAAGGCGCACCAAAAATACTGAAAGAATTATGCTGGGTCTTGGCAAAAAAATGCAGCAGGGCTCAAAGTACGCTCGGAAAAAAAGCCTCCAAAAAAATGTAATGATTATGTTGGTACTGGAAAATGCTGCTTGTTTTATGCACCAACTATGCTGATTTAAAAAAGAGAAAAAAAATTGCTGCAAAAAAAATAAAAAAAAATTATGCAATGTATGAACATGCCCTAAGCATTCTAATCGTGTGCATTTCTTCAAGGTGGACAGGGAGGAGGAGATGAATCAAGTCACATGATGCTTGGCTCATATACACTTTATCGTCTACTATAAGGATGTATTGAGACACTGTGTAAATCAGATCGAGATTGGCACAAAGTGCATGGACTGGCTGTTGGCTGTCCCCACTTGACCCGTGTGTGACCACTGCATAGATAGATATACACAAAGCTGTCGAGCTCTAGTCGCGAGATCCACCGGCCAGGCAGTGCCCTTCATTCTGATCTTACTCCGATTTATTCGACTGTCTGGTTTCGCCCTATGTTGACCACCTCAATCCTAAAGTACTAGTAACAAAGTCAAGAGTCGGCTTAAAAAGTTTCTTCCCGGGGTAAAGAGGCGAACAAATGACTGGGTTTTGGGATGGAGGGGATTTTTGTTATGAGAACGTACAGCCCATATAGAGTAGATCTTCGGTGTAAAGAGTCGGTTCTGTAGAAGTCTCCTACTCTATGGAGCGATAGAGACAGTGTGGTGACTGCTTCGTTGGCCGGGTCTGAAAGTTGCATTTGAAGGAAGTGTCGTCCTCTGTATGCAAACCACCGGTGTGACCCAGATTCATGTGATTGTTGGGGAGGGAGGTTTGACATTTATCATGGTTTCATGAGTGAAGCTTTTGTATTAATCACGTAGGCCATCACCTTTATCCGGTTTCCCTTAAATAATGATCGTGACCTTCTGGATCACATTACACTTCTTCCTCCTGGTTTTTTTTTTTTTAGTTGACCTTTTTATCACTTGCCTTTTTTGTTAATGGTTTAGGGCACGTAGAGTAGGTTGTTAATGATCGCCAATGTCACAAAGTGTAGTAAAAACCAGTGGCGTTACGTTTGCATCACACAAAGTTTCAAGGTCCAATTATTCCAACAAATTTCCAAATGTCAACCCAGAAAGGGGATTCCAGACTCCCAACTTTGTAGAAATAGCAGTCGGTCAATGAGTTGTCTGATAGTGCAGCTTCCGCTGTAAATGAGAAGGATCTATAGTCCTGTACTCGCCCTGGGGACGGCTATGCCACTATATGGGGAAGAATGACGCCATGTTTTTCTTCTCCTGGTCAATCTCTCGATGTATTCCTAAAGATCCTACCATTCCAAACTTGGATCGTCATTTGGTGATCTAATTTTAGTTCAGTAGAACAATAAGGGATCTAGATCGGCATAAATCAGAGAGCAAAAAAATAATGTAGGCTTTATGGGTACGTGTTGTGAAAATATTATTCTGTTGCTTTTATTTTTTGTGGGAAAACCATGTTGTTGTTGTACAGTTCAAGCAAAGTGGATGTGATCCCTCATGGTGGCTTTTAAAGACCCAGCTTTTTAGTGTGTTCCGTACCTCACCCCCCAATATCTGTCCAAAAGAAGTCTGAAAAAACAAAAGTAAAATTGCAGTAGTGTTTTACGTGAGGAATTGGAGCATTTATGCACTAAACCCCAAAAATGCGTAAAAGGTAAAATGCATCTCAAAAATGCAACAAAAGCACAAACTGTGCCGATAGCTATTGGCTTGTGCGTTTTGATGTGGACACCTTTGTGGAAAAAACGCATCGTTTTCATTACGTAGTCAAATACTTTTCTGGATAAATGACTCTGGGAGCCAGTGTGACTTTCTGACTGACCTAACAGTACATGCTTAGACCAAAGATCATAGACCTGATCAGAACATACTGTATTTTTCAGATAAGACGCCCCGGATTATAAGACGCACCACAAATTTTGAGGAGAAAAATAGGATTTTTTTTATATATAAAATAGTGGTGCTTCTTATAATCCATGTGTATTTTTGCTTACCGGGGGTGGTGGCTGCTGTGAAGCGGGGTCCCAGGGTTGCTGCTGGAGGAGGCAGGAGTGGGGTGATGCTGCAGGCCACAGGCTGTGATGAGGGGTTGTTCCGATGTCTGGTGCTGCTGTGGGGGTGCCCGGCGCTGCTGTGGCTCTTCAGACATTTTATGAAAGGCCCTTGCAGTTCTCTGGTTTCCTATGCGGTGGACTCCGGGAAAATGGCCGCCGGGGGAAGCGCTTGCGCAGATGGAAATCTCGGCACCAAGATCTCGGGAGATGAGATCTTGGTGCCGAGATCTCCATCTGCGCTTGCGCCGCCCTCGGCTACCATTTTTCCGGAGTTCACCGCATTGGAAACCATGGACCTGCGAGTGCTCTGTCCTTTCGCAAAATGTCAGACGAGCCCCAACAGTCTGGGGACACCCCCGCAGCAGTGCTAGACAGCCCCTCATCTCAGCCTGCGGCCTGCAGCAAAGGTACCAGTAAGGTATATCTGCATTATAGGACGCACCCCCATTTTCCTCCCAAACTTGGGAGGGGGAGGAGTACGTCTTATAATACGAAAAATATGGTAACTAAAAGTTTGGCCACCAGTTATTTTCTGGTTGCTTTTTCCACCTGGCCCCTGGGGTCAATCAGTTACAGGGTTAATAGACTCAAGTATAGGTTCCCCTTCCACTATCACTTCATAGTTAATGCACAAGAATACAATAAGAAAAAATCTAAAAGTTTTATTCACAATTCTGCTACTAAACAACTAAACAGAGTCGCTGCTTTGACAACGCACATCATTGGTAAAGATGCTGGATCTCACTGAAAGGTTTTTGCTATGTAATCCAAGAGCAGCATAATGTAGGAGCTGATACCCTGATTCCAGCAATGTGTCACTTATTGTTCTGTCTGCTACCATTTTGATAAAATCCCTGTTTTCTCTGCTGCAGATCTCAGAATGCTGAGCTCTGTATAGCCCCGCCCACACCACTGACTGGCAGCTTTCTGCCAATGCACAGTGGGTGGGGTTATACAGAACAAGTTGACTAGGAGGCACGAGGCATCTAGTCCTACAGTGATAATCTTCTCATAAAAAAAACAAATTTCTTGAAATTGCAACACGGTCTAGTAATTGACACATCCTTGAAATCTGTGTTTCACCCCCTACCTACACCATGCTGCACTTTGATAAATATAGAAAAAAAACCTGAGCGATTCCCTTTTAAGAGATGCCGCAAGTGAATGGAAAAGCAATGCTCCAAGGGGGGGAAAAAATACAACTAAGCTGTCCTCAAGGATGGAAACGAAGAACCTATTGCACGTCCGCCAAATCCATTATTTAATTCACCAGAAACCGAAAATACATCACTGGGATACATCATCTCAGTAGACTGCAGCATTATGATTACAGCTCTGGATGAGGTCTGACTCCATTGTTATATGTATAGTATGCTAATAATGAAAATCGAGCGGCATGTGTTTGGTGGCGTAAGCACAGTATTCGCGTTCCTTGTTGTTTGCACGTGTTGATGACCGAGCCAGCATCTGCGAAGTTCTCCGGGCTCACGCTGGAGTTGAAACAATTGGTTTGCAAACTACAGAAATGGATTTTGCTCCCCGCTGATATTTTAAAACACATTTCCCGGCTAATGTTTACATATGGCTCAGTGGCATGAGTTGTGCTGTATCGATGCAAATAACGCCGGGTGGTAAACCACAGAAAGTTTGAAAGTCATTTAAATAACAGCATGGTGGTGGCCAGCGCCTGGCATTACCCGCCGCTCCGTGCGATGGGACGTTATCCACTCCAAAATGAAAGGTATAAGATGTGTTTGATGGTTTTGTTTTACCGATTTATCATTCTTGGCAGAAATGAGAAAAAATGTAAGACCTGAAGATTTTTCTTTATCTCTTGGATCTCAAAGGATCACATTATATTCATGAAGAATTTACGTATAAACTTTGTTTTTTTTTTTAGTTATTTTAGAATGTTTATCGGCCAGGAGTCATTTTTTTTATTTTTAACAATTTGTGGAGATTTGGTAATTGATGGTGTAAATGCATTTGCAAATTGATTGGCGACTTGGTGGTTTGTGAAGACGTGGAGGACTTGCTATAGTGCAGCTAGCCTTGTTTGGGCCAGTGATCCTAAAACATTGGCAAAAAGCAGGAGAGACCAAACCTTTTCGATTTTAGTTCCATTTTCATTATAGTTTACTTGTAGACCTATGTAAAACCATAGGTTTCTCTATTGTTGCTCCTCCTTATATCTTATTCTTCTATGCATGTTTTGGGTTTTGGACCTGGCACCACCATGAGTACCAGATAGTCCATGGAAAGCAGTATCATCGTTTGAGGAAAAAGACCCTTTTTCTCTGTCGCCCAAGACGGCACCACGGAGAGAGGGGATCCGCCCACCAAGGACAGGAAACCTACAGATAAAAAGGCGGTACCACTCTCCCGCATCAGTTGGTTTCCTGTCCTTGATGGTAGACCTACGGACTTACCAGGATCGTCAGCCTGTCATACTCGGCAAGTGGAATGTCCGTTCCAGGGGAGGTCAAGGCTCACTCGACAAGGGCAGTGGCAACTTCTTGTGCGGAGAAGGCCGGAGCTTCTATTGACCAGATATGTAGAGCTGCTACCTGGTCCTCACCATCTACATTCTATAGGTACTATAGATTGAACCTAATCTCCTCTTCAGACCTTACCTTCGGTAAAAGGATTCTGGAAGCGGTGGTCCCTCCCTGAATGTACTATCTATGCAAATCTCTCCGTGGTGCCGTCACGGGCGAAAAATATAGTTCTTACCGATAACGGTATTTCTCTGAGCCCATGACGGCACCCGTACATTCCCTCCCTTCACTTGTGGGTGTACACATCAACATAGTGCCATAGTCTATTCATACTTTATTTGATATTGAGTCACGCGGTATCTTGTTTATGCTAAATAGTTAAAACTAACAAATTTTTTTTTGTAGTCTCCCATCATTCTCTATGTAAACAACTGATGCGGGAGAGTGGTACTGCCTTTTTTATCTGTAGGTTTCCTGTCCTTGGTGGGCGGATCCCCTCTCTCCGTGGTGCCGTCATGGGCTCGGAGAAATACCGTTATCGGTAAGAACTATATTTTTTGTAATTATATACTGCTCCTTTATGAGTTTTTCCAATGTCCTTCTTCTGTTTTATCCATGAACCATGGAGGATAATGGGATTCACATGTTAGTAGAGTGGATTAAGATCTGAACGTCCATGGATTTCCTGAGCTTTATCTGCCAGTTCCCATATGTTCGAAGGCAATAAGTCATAGCTGTTTCGAAATCTCTCATAAATGCGTTCCTGTCTTCTATCCCATCCTGCCACCCCACAGATGTTTTTATCGTTTTTCTTGCTGTACTCTTGGCAAGCTCTTAAATAAATGGATATTCCACACTGTGCCTGGCTGTTGCAAAAAGTTGGGGATTCCCATCTCCTTTTTCATTAATGGTCCATTGCCAAGAAACAGGTAGCTCGTGATTTAACTCCTGTTAGATGACTATAAATCCAAGCATAATGTATCAACCCCGTTGGGTTTGGAGACAACTCGGTCATAAGTCATTGACCGTTTCTGAGAGGAAAATAATTTGGGGAGACGATTGAGATTGAATGATGTTTTGGCTCGGGTGGTATTTTCTTATTTAAGGGACGTTCACCCAAATATAATCTACCCTATTGGAAAATTCAGTTGTTGAGGTCGATAACTTTAGAACTGGCACCCGTTTTCTAGAAAAAGTGCCCATTATGTGCATTTAGTTCAATATCATTCATATTTATGCTGCTTGATTTATCCAAAACTTCACTGACAAAGCCCAATTAGGTTGGATGTCCCTGCATTTCTATTCTTGGGTCAGAGACCTCCAGTGATGACCTCTTACCTACTGTTGTCCATTTTTAAGCTCCCTCAAGGAATCTTAAAAATGGTTTGATTCTGCTGTGGTTTTCTGAATAGTAACCTATGACTCTTCTCTTCTCATGTAAATTTGACTCCGTCTCCTCTTCTCGGCCAGCATGATTTTTGATCAAGTAACGAAACTGAAATTGCAGGCCAAGTATGTTTGTTTTCTGTCTGCCAGTGATGGCGGCCCTTACCTTGAATGCTGCTGCATTTCACAGGGTGTTTATACGTTACAGCTGTGAACGTATGAGGAATCTTTAGCTCATGCTGTGTACTCCAGGAAGGTTTTCTAGAACTTGTTTTGTAAAGAATGGGCCATCTTGGAATAGTAGGGCCATCTTGGATATGTAGGACCATCAATGGCTTCAATTACAGGACTCCAACCCACTTTTTTTTAATGTAAGTCTAAAATGACAATCTTGCCTGTTAATACAAAAGGGACAATCTAGGGAACAGACCCAACTGGAGCAGAAATATCAGCCATATGTGTCATCCCATGACATTGACATAAGTGGTCCGCTCTTGAACTTTTTGATTTCTAGGTAAATTGCCCTTTGGATTCGGAGCTGTTTGACATAGTGTTCCATCCTCATTTAGAGACTTGTTTTGCCTTCAAATGTTTTGTCATTTGATTTATTAGGAGCCCATTTATTCCCAGTGCTTGATGACGTACTTTCTAATAATAGCAGGCCGTGAAGGTTTCAATACATTTTCCATGCATGATTCATAACCTGAGCACATTCCATGCACACAGACAAGATAATATTGTGTTGGATACACCCTGCTGGTTCGGATCTTCCTTCCCCCGTGTGTGCAGAGCGGCACTTGGAGAGCGTAGGACACCATCTGCTCTACTGGATGCGGCAAAGAATCAGGAGAAAATGCCAATAGCTCTTTGTTGAGGGTGAAAAATAAAATAAGGCCTCATTGTATTTGTAAAGTGTGAGAGTGTCTGGTATTGTGTTTCCCCTCTCCCCCCAAGGGAAGGTTGTTTCTTTCTTCTTTTAGCCTTTGATTCAATTCCCTGCCATTCTGAGAACAAGTCAGAGGTTGCAGCTGCTAGTGTCTGCTATGCACAGGGAGTCCCATACTTTGTGTTAATTTAGAGAATGCAGAGGATGATGACCGCTTTCCCATGTGTCTGTCCTTTAGGGTTATTTTCAGAGACTTCAGAACAGACCATGGGCTTTGCATGAATTGGCTTGGGATACAGAATAAGTCATGTGGTTTGCTCCGCACTACATGGCAACTTAGTCCTGTTAGGTGCAATACACCACTTTTCGGAACCAACTGATTAAAATCCATTTCCATTACGGTGTCGTGATTTGATTAACTCTCTTGTTTTTTCATCAAAATTCTTGAAAATCAATTAAACTAGTTATCAAAAGGGAATCTGTAATCTCCAGAAATGCTCCGTGGTGCAGCAGCTACAGGGAGAAATTACGTTAGTTATATTTTCCCTGCAGCCGCTTGCTTCTAGTGGTTGGGGCAGAGCAAGTGGCTGTTAGTCACCGCTATCTACATAGTGAGTGCGCTGTAATCAATCCCCAGCACATTGATTGAGAACCTGGTGGCCAAGGTTTGCGAAACGTCCTGCGATAGGATGGAAACGTTCCCACATGGGCTTATAAAAGTTCACTTTTTTGCACTATGGAGTGCTGCCTCCTTTCTATTATCTTATAGTAGTGGATAAATTGGGCATATGTATACTTTTGTGTAAAGGCTTTGAATCTACCCCATAGTATTTTATACACTGGTACATGCATAATAGTTGTAGCGTACTATCGGATTATCAATCATGTGATTGAACGATGACGTAGATGGCAGTCTTTTGAGTTTCTTATTTACAGACCATTATAAAGAAGCCAGCTACAAATATGAGAACCATGGAAGGTTCTCCATATCTCTCAAATCTTTTCAGATTTCAATAACTATTAATTTTGAATACCTTTTAGCTTTAGCCTCACTATCAGATTATTTTTTTATTGTCTAACATGTTTATCATCCAACCAGCTAAATGAGCCATCGAATATTGAATATCATCCAACCAGCTGTTTTATATGAGCCATCAAATATTGAAGATGCTCATCCTCCACTACCTTGCCCACAATTCTTAGTAGACAAGCAAGACCGTCAGGGTCAATATTAACATGAAAAACCATGTATATAGGTCTATAAAGCTTTCGCAATTGAATTCGAAGACATGGGCTTCCAAAACCTGTAACAGATCTGATGAATCCACCCCATCTCTGAGACATCTGGCAGCAGGGTGAACTCCAGCTCTCTGCAGAAGCTTGGGGTGCCGTTATACCCTGTATATAATTGGGAGAAGTGTTGAGCCTCACTAGTGGACAGTTGAAATGTAGCTGCCAGGACAGAGTCCCATTGGTCTGTTTTTGACCCCTTGTCCTATTAAGTAGAAGGTCTACTGTTGTGAATTCTGTGGCAGAGCTCCCTCCTGTGGTCACAAGTGGTACTTCGGCTGATTCTCTCTGTGAGCTTCCGTTGGTGGAGGAAAGTGGTACTGCGGCTTCTGAGTTTCCTTCCTCAGGTGATGTGGTGAAGTCGTTAGGTGCTGCTCTATTTAACTCCACCTAGTGCTTTGATCCTGGCCTCCAGTCAATGTTCTAGTATTGGACTTGCTTCCTCTAGGATCGTTCCTGTGGCCTGCTGCTCTGCATTAGCTAAGTTCTGCTTTTGTTATTTTTGTTTTCTGGTTTTTCCTGTCCAGCTTGCTTTTCTTGTTTTTTTTGCTTGCTGGAAGCTCTGGGACGCAGAGGGTGTACCTCCGTGCCGTTAGTCGGTACGGAGGGTCTTTTTGCCCCCTTTGCGTGGTTATTTGTAGGGTTTTGTGTTGACCGCAAAGTTACCTTTCCTATCCTCGCTCTGTTCAGAAAGTCGGGCCTCACTTTGCTAAATCTATTTCATCTCTACGTTTGTCTTTTCATCTTAACTCAGTCATTATATGTGGGGGGCTGCCTTTTCCTTTGGGGTATTTCTCTGAGGCAAGGTAGGCTTATTTTCTATCTTCAGGCTAGCTAGTTTCTCAGGCTGTGCCGAGTTGCATAGGAAGCGTTAGGCGCAATCCACGGCTGCCTTTAGTCGCAATCCACGGCTGCTCGTTCTATGTTTTTGGATTATTGTCAGGTCACTGTATGTGCTCTGACTTCTATGGCCATTGTGGTACTGAATTATCTAATCATAACAGTCTACGTCCCATCTCGTAAACTTTATACTAGTATTATACACCTTTTGTGATATTATCTACAGTATTTTCTCATGAAATAGTCTGCATGTCACTGCACCTTAAAAATAACACTTTAGTCTATATTTATTTATGTTATTTTTTTTTGCTGGTTTACCCTTCTGGATTTTGTGCGCCTTTTAGGCAGTTTTTACATTTGCATGCATTCATGTATATATTTTGTGTAAGTCACGCTCCAGAACAAGTGTTATGTAGATGATGTTCTGCTTTTCACCTTATTGAATGCTAGATCACACAAGCTTGGGAATTAGCATACAACTGTTCAGTCCAGGACCATTTGTTGCTTTCGGCAAAGAACAATCTTTGAAAGACCCTTTTAAAGATCAGATTTTTTTTTTTTCCCAGCGCTTTACTTTGACTACATGTCCTATAAAAGCCAGACCCGCGTTCAGATTAGTATATTTCCATTCAAGGCATCTGCTCCGTTACGTTTTATCTGGGCAGCTGATCTGGAGGTCGTACAATGGTGGATATTGAATGAACTGTCATTGCATAAAAAATTAATCAATGAAGACCACGCTCAATAGGGCTTTTGTAACTGTATACGGCAAGGCTCGAAATTATATCCCGTACAAGCACATGGCTTTCCAACTGTGACCGATCACATTTGTGTCTGTGTAACAAGCTACTGTCGGGCCTGAGCTTCAGATGCCAACTGCTTGAGGATTCAAGGTCACCGTGACCTTGTTGGTGGAAAAGTGTTCCTGAAGTTGCTAAAGTGAAATGTCTTCTTCATTGGATGGGAGTAGAACGTATACATTTCAATTTTTTTTTTTTTCACAAGGGAAAGGTGGTGTGAATTTTAACAGGCTTAGATAATAATTGGTTGTAGGAATCCTTGCTACTCCTAGCAAGGAGTTGACGCCCAAGAACATCCAGAGATGTTTTGACTTGTTTTGACAGTTTTGTTAAAATATTAACTGTGCTTTATTAAGAGTGCGTCTATAGAAAGAAGCAGCTCAAAAAAAAAAATCATCTGATATTAGGAGGTCTATAATCTGTTATGTTTCTTGGCCTCGATATAGGAGGACAGAAAGGTAAGCTAGGACAACTACAAGGGGAGTTGGGAGAAAAAAAACTGAGCTGCCCGCCACTGCTGAAAGTCTGTGTTTTAGCTGTAGCAGTGATGTCACTTAAACAAATCACATCACTTGTGAAGCCAATCACTGAGCTCAGCGCATCTGTCAATACAGACAAGCTTGGTGATTGGCTGCTGTGGTGATGTGAGCTGTTGATGTGATGTCACTGCTGAAGCCAATTTTCGAGACCATAGCATCAGCGATGGCCCAATACTGAAGCAGGGGAAGGCAAGTACCATCTGTCTTTATTTGCAAATTACAAATCCCATAATGTACCGTAAGTCACCTGTCAACTAGAACATAGTTCACATATTGCTTTATGAGATGATTTTTGTAAGTTCCCTCCATTCAACTAATATAGATTAGGTGATGCTATCAAATTCTTGGACCCTTCACTGTACAGTAAAGTAGCTATGTGAAGTCCTTATTTATAACCTCATGCCATATTCATTGATCGATGTTATCAAGGCGCCCATTGAACCATAGCATGCTACAGAAAGAAGCTACGCTCTTCATTTTGAAACCTTGGAATTCTCGACAGAGCTGTGGACTAACATAAAGTCTGTGGCATTGGGGTGACCTGAAGCACTATTTCTTGTGAAGTAATGTGACATTTAAACTATGAATTAAAGATTAGCTTATGGTGTTAGAACTTGTGCTGCAGGCGAAAGCATCACGCGACTTTGATAGCTGATAAGGAACTGCAATATTAGCACGCCTGACCAGCCATTGCCTGCTGGGACATGTCAGGATTTGTACTTTGACAATAGCTAGTTCACTATGGGTTGCCTCCCTTCATTTATGTTTTTCAAAGCCTACCAGAAAAAAACCTCATCTCAGAGCTGAAACTTCTGGGTCCCAGTATAAAATCTGTATTTTAGACTCCTCAAATTCCAGGATGTCAGAGTTGCGCTAACCCATGGACCTTTTTATGGTTACACCCCTGCTTAGCGTCATGCAACGCTAGACTAATACTGCTAGTACATATTTGCACACAAGAGTTTGGATGAAAAAGCCTAAGCCACTGTAAAAACCCAACAACATGCAAATGAATGACATTTTTTGCATGTAGCCCCAATATTATATTCCTGCAGAAATAAGGTCTGTGGCTAGGCAGTCTCTCAACAGCTAGATAACCACAGGTTGTAGACCACTGGCCGATGAGACTATCTTGATTTTTCATACCTTGGCCATAATGTACAGTACATAAGATTTTCTTGATGCTTTTACAGAACTTTGTGGTTTTCTTAGCAAAGAAGCTAATTAGAAATGCAAAGAAAACTTTATCTACATTGTGGTCAACTCGCTTCCTCTTCACACATCTTCAGAGAAGTTATGATTACAATATGAAATGCCGACATGCAACAATCATTACACAGAACGAGGATGCAAAGAAACTGGCTACGACAAGTTCCGATTCTAACCGAGCTTCGGTTGATAATCTATGGACACCTATATCCAGTGCGTTTGCTACTTTTTTTTTTTTTTTTAATAAAAATCCTACTACATCAATGTTTTAAAACTCTTTTACAGTATTAAGTTAATTTCGTGGCCAACGTGGGAAAGTTAATGACTTAAGTTGACCATACTCTTTAGATGTCTAGTCAACAGCCATCTCTCCAGACCCATTTGAATACTCGAACAAATGTACATGTTTTTAGAATGGGTAGAAGGAAGTAATCCCTTAGAACAGTGTTCCCCAAGTCCGGTCCTCAAGAGCCACCAACAGGTCATGTTTTCAGGATTTCCTTAGTATTGCACAGGTGATAATTGTATCACCTGCACAGGCAATAATTCCATCACCTGTGCAATAGTAAGGAAATCCTGAAAACATGACCTGTTGGTGGCTCTTGAGGACCAGACTTGGGGAACACTGCCTTAGAAGAATAGGATTGGGCAGTTAAAATCTGTGCTCAGTCCTTGGCGCCTAGTCAAACACTGGATTTGCAGTCTTGGCCAAGTTTTATACACCCACATATAATGTGAATGGCAAGCTTTAAACCGGATGGTCCTTGGCTGATGGGTTTGGTTCAACTTTTATTTATTTATTTTTTTTAGCTTCCTCGCCAACTGTTTAGTTGACTCCTGTGCTGAAATTGGTAACTTTTTTTAATTTTTTTGCGTTGTAGCTTAGATGTTTTTGTAGTTGTTTAGTCATCCATGTAGCTGATAGAGGCGTTGTACAAAATGTTCTTAAATTCTAATATCTTGGTGTCCTTCCTGTATTGGTTACGGATTGTAATTATATTTCCTCATACTTCTCTGAACCCAAGATAAACCACTTTACTTTTCTCGCTTGGCACTGCCTCATGCTTGACTGACAGTAAAGCTTTGACTCGAAAGCCCACTATACACATTACATGGCTGTCAGCCAAACAGTGATCCAACTGATTGCTCGGATGGGAACTCTCACGGCCTGCTATAAGTTCCTATACTATCCCATCGTTTGGCCGAGTGCTCATGTGTTCTCTCCGAGATCTGTTGACTGAAAGGCCTGTAGCTTATCTCTGGGAAGACCATAAGATTGGCAGACCAAAATCGAACATGCTGGAGCAGTATTTCCCATGGCAATAAGTTTTGCATCGCTCCCATACACATTAGACTGCTGACCAAACCCGTCGTTACCGGCAAGTTTTCTGACATTAGTTTTGTGTGTGGGGTAAAACGTTGACAAAGATAATAAGTTGTTCAAAGTTATTCACTAGTTCTGTCCAAGTTACTAATTGCTCCAAAAAAAAATATATATTCATCTTGTATCATTGACTTCAATACCTGAGGACATTACTAAGAGTAGATGAGAAAATATTGGCTGACAGTCATTTTAAGCCTAGGGCACCTGACAGTTAACCAATATCTGTGCACTGATGGGTAAAGACAACATCCTTATGATTACGGTTTCATTATAGCTGTATGGCTCTTGGCTATAGATTACTATGTAAAACTATTGTACATTATATTCTTGCCCAATACCATGCCAATACTCTAGTGCACCACTGTCCCCACGGCATGACAACTCATTAAATTAAGATCTAAAACCTTCGCAGGACAAGAGTTTAATATTTAGACACCAACTACTTAGTGGCTTTGGTGACATGTGTCCTACATTGTCCTTCTACTTTGAAGGTCCCAGATTAGAAATGGGTATTAGGAGTATTGGATGGTTTGTTACCTTGAGTTAACACACGTTCCTCTATAAACATGTTTGTGAGTATCCAGATCATGTCTTGTATAAAGACCATGAAAACAAGTTTTAGTTTATTAATTGGCTTGGCTTTCTGACCATGAGTGTAGTGTAATAACACTGAAATAAAAAATTGGGGAGCAGGTGTCTTATAGACAAAAGTAAATCTATTGCGACTATATGTGGTCTCTGTGTTTTGATAACCACCACTTGGCTTAAAATCTGAAATAAATAAAAAAAAAATTGAATTAATCAAAAATCTGTTTTTGTTGTCCCTTTTTATCGTAAAGTTCTGAAAAACCTCTTAAAAGTGTTATGGGAGAATCAAAAGAAAATAATCTCACAGTCCAGATGGGTTTTTGAAGGATTGGTCCTTTCAAGCTAATCTGAATAGTTTCTATGAGGTGGTAACTTAGACAAGACCAGGGTAAAGGGGTGGTATGATGCCACATATAAGGTTGATAAAATAGGAGCAAGGAGAGTGGGTTGAAAATGTGTCTAATTGGGTTAACAGTTGGCTCAGAGATATTAAAAAGAGGGTGATAATTAATGGAACGCACTCTGATTGGGACACAGTTAACAGTGGGGTACCACAGGGGTCAGCATTGGGCCCTCTACAATGTAATACATAACTTTAAAAGAAAAGGATATACATTTCACTGTTTACATTTGTTGCTAAACTCTTCAGGCTAATCAACAAAGATTTAATATTACAATATTAAGTATTTAAACTGGAGGCTTGGGCTGAAATGGCAATTAAAGACTAATGTTAATAAATGTCATGCATTCGGGCAGAGGAAATGTATAATTATGTTTTAAATGCTAATATTCTGGGTGAATCTGTCACTGAAAAATGCTGTGTGTATTGGTTTACAGCAAGCTCGTTTGGTTGATCAGTGCCAGGCAGCTGCTGGCAAGGCCAATAATTGATGTAAAAAAAATTGATGCCTTGATGTTGATTACAAGAACATAATGTTGCTTCTTTTTAAGTTATTACTGTTAACACTTATATACTGGAGCAAAAATTGTACAAAGTATTCCAAGAAAGACATGGCTGGACTAGAGTGAGTACAAAGATGTTTGACCAAGGTGAAGGCAATGGATGAACTGCAATACTGAGACAGGTTATCAAACTTGAGGTTATGCAGTTTGGAAAAACATAGGGGCGATCTTATTACAATGTACAAATATGAGGAGACTGTATAGAGATCTTTCTAATGATCTTTAACACCTAGGCCTGCGGCGGTGACAAGGAGCATCTTCTACATCCATGTTTCCCAACTTTGGTCCTCAAGAGCTACCAACAGGTCTTGTATTTAGGATTTCCTTTGTATTGTACAGGTGATGGAATTGCCTGTACAGGTGATGCAATTATCACTTGGGCAATACTAACGAAATTCTGAAATCATGACCTGTTGGTGGCTCTTGAGGACCTGAGTTTGGGAACAATGCTCTACATCTAGAAAAAGAAAATTTCTTAATTGTCACAGAAGACAAAACTTTACTGTAACCGCAGTGAGTCCATGGAACTCTGTCACATAATAGTAACATAGTAACATAGTAACATAGTTAGTAAGGCCGAAAAAAGACATTTGTCCATCCAGTTCAGCCTATATTCCATCATAATAAATACCCAGATCTACGTCCTTCTACAGAACCTAATAATTGTATGATACAATATTGTTCTGCTCCAGGAAGACATCCAGGCCTCTCTTGAACCCCTCGACTGAGTTCGCCATCACCACCTCCTCAGGCAAGCAATTCCAGATTCTCACTGCCCTAACAGTAAAGAATCCTCTTCTATGTTGGTGGAAAAACCTTCTCTCCTCCAGACGCAAAGAATGCCCCCTTGTGCCCGTCACCTTCCTTGGTATAAACAGATCCTCAGCGAGATATTTGTATTGTCCCCTTATATACTTATACATGGTTATTAGATCGCCCCTCAGTCGTCTTTTTTCTAGACTAAATAATCCTAATTTCGCTAATCTATCTGGGTATTGTAGTTCTCCCATCCCCTTTATTAATTTTGTTGCCCTCCTTTGTACTCTCTCTAGTTCCATTATATCCTTCCTGAGCACCGGTGCCCAAAACTGGACACAGTACTCCATGTGCGGTCTAACTAGGGATTTGTACAGAGGCAGTATAATGCTCTCATCATGTGTATCCAGACCTCTTTTAATGCACCCCATGATCCTGTTTGCCTTGGCAGCTGCTGCCTGGCACTGGCTGCATTATTACACCATAATGTAATGGTTCATTAACTTTAAAAAAAAAAAAAAAAGTACACAGAGGCCCTGGATGACTTTTCTTAAAAATATAATATAATACCGGTTATGGGCACTAGATTCTGTTATGGGGCATTACTACAGGAATCTACAATCCTAGAATGGTAGGGTTGGAAGGGACCTCCTTGGTCATCTGGTCCAACCCGTGCTCAAAGCAGGATTCACTAAATCATCCCAGACAGATGTCTGTACAGCCTCTGTTTGAAGACTTCCATGGAAGGAGAACACATATCAACTTCTTGGTCTATTGAGGTTTATAAAAGTTCTTCTTTGGCTGCTAAGAAGCAAATTGCATTGGCTCATTAGTGGCCTACTTGGGCCGACATTACATTATACTTCAGTTCACCATTACTTTACAAGTGACGGGGGAAAAAATGAGGTCAAGAATCTCTTGGCATGACCAACTGTTGGTTGGACCTGTCTGTTCTTCATGTCCCTTGATCAGATGTGTATGTTTCTCATCCCTTTTCAGCTTGAGTCAGTGTTTGTTGATGACACGTTCCACATGAGCATTACTCCTTGCTTCTGCATTGACACTTCTACTTTATCGGTCGGGGTTCCCTGAGTTTCAACGACATGCAATTTGTATTTTGGCATTCTCTTTGAACTGAAGCTTTACTTGCTGCTTGACTAATGAAGGGTAGACCAGTTGAAGAAATTTTTGTCCCATGGGTATTAACTTGGAATTGGACCTTCAAATGCAACCAGCAAAATGTTGAACACTGCACCAGAACTGCATTTGCAGTGAAGCTGTCAATCATCATCGATAATCTCTTCCTTGACTTGTAGCTGCAGGGCTTTAATTTACAGCTCGAACCTTAGATTTATGGTCATGTGAGTTTGATGATATAGCTGCTCAAGTGAATTACGTCTAGGCCTTTACTGTTAACAGGTCCCCTATGGGCATGTGTGTTCAGGTATTCATGTTATCCGCTGTTTGTTACCCTCAGTAATTGTCCTTGTAACATTCTCAGTCTGCTGTAAGTCTTTTTCCTTCCTCGCTAATTTCTGTGAAAGTACATTTTTTTTGTACTCCTAAGTAGAGGAGTTGTCCAGAATTTTCTAAGTTGAGCAGATGTATTGTCATGCTGTCATATACCTCCTCATCGCCCAATTCTCATAATTAGAGCTTGTATACATGACCAAACGTCTCATATCAATTCTGTGCGTAGTTTTCATGAATAGCACTCGTACCTATGGTATTTTATGTGGCTATGAACATTTCTGATGTTTTTTGTTTTCCTGATGGAGTGGTCCACAGATTAAAATTGGATACATGTCCAATTTTGACCCGAGTGTCAGATCAAAATTTACGGTGAAAGGCTTTGGTCTGTAGAAAAATCTGACTAAGATGGATGACATCTGCGTGGAGTCAGCTTTTTATGGACTGACAACTGTATGAAGACGGTGGAGAAACACCAAGTTTTCATGTTCGAGAAAAACTTGTGCCCCTCTCGTCACAATCTGGCCATTGTTATTAAATGTAAAGAAAATTGTTGTGTGACCCTACCATGCTTGGACTGGCCCACAGAACTGGAGAATTCTACGGCGGGCCCTTGTGCAAAAGTGGGACACTACCCTCTTATATGAGCAGTTCTTGGCACAATATATTTCAGTCACTACGTACAGACAAAGGCGGCATCTTATTCATTTAACAATCGACCCAGATCATTATTAAAAAAAAGTGTGAAAATATTCAAAAAAGTCACATTTGCATGTATCTGAAAAGTGGGGCCCTGGAGTTGGTTACTGGTAAATCCTTGGCTCCCCAGTCCTACCCTGGACCCTACCCTTACAATGTCCATTGAAATTGCATCCCCCTCGTACCATTGCTGCCTTTTAGTTACAATATAGCTGTATTATGAGTTAAGCTGCATTTACACGAAAAGATCATCGTGAACGAGCGTTCTAAAGAGTAAGCAGGCTACTGATCACCGGACAAATGCGCAAAACACTTGATCATTGAATGAAATGATCTTTTGGGCAGCATAAAAAAAAAAAAAAGAAAAAAAATTGTCCTGTGTTAAAAAACAAAACAAAAATGAATACCTCACCAAAAAGGAATACCTCAACTCATAGGAGAAGCGGGCCATCCAATGTGCTATACGCTCAGTGTGCATCATTTACAGTGGGTTGCCTGTTTGTTTACCAATCGGCGGTCATTAAGTGCTGCTGTCGGTCGGTGTAAACGGACCCTTAGGGAAAGATGGAATGAAGTGATTTTTCATTACATTTCTAGGAAGCCTTGTAATGCTGGCTGTTGGCCCAGAAAGAGGTTTCTGACCACTAGTCCTTTCTCCTGGCCGCTCCTCTCTTCATGAGACACGCACACTCACACATTCGTTTTTCGGAAATCTTAAAGTTCTTGAATGCTTCCCTGCCTCTATTTATATAATACCTGATCTCAGAATTGTTTTGAATTGTATTCATTTCCAGCTTTTCTCCAGATATCTGGAAGCGCAGTTGGCGACTGATGAAGATCTTTCCTCTTTGTTGTTTTCTGCCGAAATTGTCTCACCTTCCCTGCCATACATTTATTTCCCTCACAAAAGAGACATTCATGGTGTTTATTTCCACAGAGACGGGTGTCAATGAGATCGCTATTAAAAAAAAATTCCATTAGCTAACAGCCTTCCTTTTTATATAGGTATTAGAATTCGTTTGTAACATTTTAAAAAGATTCTCTATTTGATTTTCCTTCCCGGCCATGGCCGACGCACAGAGACTCTTTCTTTCTGTGTCTACACTTCTTTGTAAACAAGGAAATGGAGGAGCTGTGGATAATTTCATGAGTCCATCATTGAATGGAAAGTACAAGAGGTTATGTAAAAAGTGACTTTTTTAAATGCCGGGAAAAGAAAAGTTTCGAGAATGTCGTTTTTTTTTTGCAGTTGATGTACATTGACATGTATCGGGGCAAAGAGACCTGAAAATCTGTTCTGCCTAAAATTTGATTTTTTTTTTTCTTTCATCCACCATCACCACAATATTGACTTCTACAGTTGACGTGTTCCACTGATTTTTCACAGATGGCATTGTCGGCAGAAATTCCTAGAATGAAAGTCTGTGAACTGTAGAGCCTCCCAATCTGTGCTTTATAATCTGATTTGGGGATGACCACCCTTTTCTAAAGGTGACATTGTAAAATTAAACCCATCTAAGTGGTTGCGATGGGGTGTTGCCACCTTTTTGACATTTTTGTAATTCCCTTCTCACTTCCACAATCTCGAAAATCATGTCTCTATGGAAGTTTGTGAGTAGAGTTGAGTGAACCTGAAATGTAAAGATCTTGGTTTGTATCTGTGTTGGACTCCAAACATGGACTTCACCTGGAACTCCAAACAATAAAACTGTCTTCCAGGAGAAGTCCAGAGAGATTTTGTGGGCTACTCTGATTACTTTGGCAGTTGTCTAGCCTTAGTCTTAACTTCTCTGGGTTTCAGGTTCTGGTTAGTTTGGGTAGATATTTTAATCTAAAGTTTGGTTGAACCCGACAATCCCAAACTTCCAAGGGTCCGCTCATCCCTATTTGTGAGTTATTGAAACTGCCGTCATGCATCTCAACTTCTCAACTCCACTTCACTAGAGAACCACATGGGTGTGGAGAACCCCATTTTACCAATATATGGAGGTTCCAGAGATGGTCACACAGTGCACAATTAGTACTTGCCCATGTGACCAGGGTGAATGTGGAAAGCCACCAGAAACCCATTAACATGTCTTTTAACTAGGTGGTTGGAAACATTACCAAATGACGTGGAGTGCTGCATATAAGCCCTTGTCTACAGGCCATGTGCTTTTAAGGCTGTACTAGGTTCTGGTTCTGCTTCTCTCCTTTAGAGATGGTCAAGTATTCCAATAGACCCTATATCATGTATATAGGGCGGAATGATGGGTCAGTGGTTGGTACTGTGTCGTTTGGCCCAGTAACGACGACTTTGACTTCGTCTTTAAGAAGCAGTGATGTTATCGTCCATTTATAATGGTCTAGATTCTGCCCATGCTCTATAGATCATTGTAAGTGTACTTCTAGTCACAGCCATCTTCTCGATGGTGGCATGGATGCACTTTGTATTCCTCAGCATTACTGATGTTTTGTAGATGGGGGGGATGCTCCTAAATATTAAGCAGTCCAGTCAGACCACATCAGGACACAAGGCTGATAAAACAAACCAATTATCTGTGGTCCTAAACAGGTTGGGGCAGTTGCGGCCATTGTTATAGTTGATAATAATGGATTGTGAAATAATTACCGCTGAGAGCAGCAGAAGCCGCGTGAGAATTAATGAGCATATTTACTGTGACCCAACTTTACACTCATACCATGTAAATTTGCTAATGGTGCCCACCTGTTTATTTCGATAGAAGAGTTGGTCTTTTATAGCGATATCTAATAGATATGTTTTATAACAGCTAGATTGCATTCTTTCTGGTGGTGGTTCATTGTCTCAGTGCTATTTTATGGACATCACAATGGAACATGCAAATTGATGGATTATTTGAGATATTGTCTCTTAAAGGGAATCTGTCAGCAGGTTTTTGCTATGTATCTGAGAGCGCCATAATCTAGGAACAGAGACCCTGCGGGATTCCAGCGACGTCACTTACGGGGCTGTTTTTTCTGTTTCAATAGTGTTGTTTTTTTCAGCAGGAGATTATCACTAGAGGACAACTGGCCTTGTGTCTCCTAGTCCAACCATGCCACCAGCACTGATTAGCAGCTCTGTCAATATACAATGTAGACAGAAAGCTGCGGTGTGCGTGGGGGTATAACTGAGCTGTGCTAGATCCGCAGCAGAGAAAACTCTGACTCTCAACTACTGCACCTGTTAAACTAAGTGATACATCACTGGAATCGGGGTCTCTGTCCTTATTATTGCATAGCAAAAACTTATTGACAGATTCCCTCTAGGAACTCAATTAGCTGTTATGCTTCATTATGTAATTCAATAGTAAGCCAGGATTTTTAATACATTTTTAGTAAAAATCTTTTGTTTCTTTTTTTATTTTTGCAAGTCTTCCATTATTACCTATATGACTAATAGACTTTCATTTTATATTAAGGCAGGTTATGAGCACAGGTAGCATATATTCGAGTACAGAAGGTTAAGAAATTCTATGGCAAGATATTATTTATTATTGTAGTTCTATTTATTTCATGGCGCTATAAATGTGAAAAGTGGTATACATAATAAAAAAAAAAGTACAATAATCTTAAACCGTGCAAGTCACGACCGGTACAGGAGGAGAGAGGACACTTTTGAAGAGTGAGGGGAGGATCACGCTGTTGGATTCCAGTATGCCCAATCTTTTTGTTCCCAGGCAAGATAAGGTCACCCAATCTTTATGGCAGCAGCTTTTACCTTTTCCCCATTGTAAACACATGCTCAGTTGACTGAATCCAGCATGCGTGTGTATCATCTTGGGGCTTGATCTAAAGTGTATGGTCTACTCTATGGAAATAGGCAGATGAGCATACTTGGCAGTGTCCATAATCCTTGTAGACCAAGCTAATGCATGTGCAGCTCTGTCCTCTGGCAAGGATTGGAGTCCAGTAACCTATGTTCTTAAAACCCATTTTCCACCTCTGTTATAAAGGAAATGATCAATTAAGGTATAGGAGAAGAGCTAGAAAAAAACAGTGTAATATAATGCTAGCTGCCATTTTTTTCCAATATGACCTAACCTACTTGGGTAGCCTCTGTCATTCTTAGATGTTGCCATTTTTATGACCTTTATGAAAAACCTCGACCAATGGTCTTCATTAATTGGAGGTAGGAGTTTTTAAGCTGTCAGACCATAGAGGACCACTGATCATTATTTGAGCCTGGGTTAAGTAAACAAGACAGGAGTTTAGGTTCATTGTTCCTTGGCCACCAAGTCATCCAAGAGTCTGGCCAGAGAGCAGATGGAATGGACAACGTCATCACCTTCCATCTCATTGTGTCTGGCCTTCCTCCTCCTTTTTTCTTTCTTTTTACTCTTTTTTTCTTTGGCTGAGCAGAATAGACCAGATGGTAGTGAAGGGAGCAGACAACAAGTGAGGCATGGCATATGGGCAGCCTGTTTAATTTTGATCCCCGCTGAGAAGTGTATTGGAGAAGGTAAGTTACAAAGGCCAAGAGAAAAAAAAGCTTAAGACTTGACAGCCAAATTGGATTCAATTTTCTATTGAGGACATGGCAGACTTCTTTTTTTTTTTTTCCCTTTTTGGTTCCTTTTAGTATTCTGCCATAACCCACTTTTTTAAATGCTAATACACCTCATTAGAGGGAAAAGCTATGGGGGAAGGGATCTAGAAGCGCCCCTTACATGCCGAACACACACAGCTGAATTAACCTCCTTGTTTCCTTGTCATTTATTGCAGGAAGTGTTGTCAGCTACTTAGAGGGTCAAAATGGATCTGTGTGCCAAAAACAGATGACCCTCTCCTTACTTTGACAGGGATGACTTTTTTTGAGGACCATTTTCATGCTAACGACTTGCAGGCTCGTAACTGGTCATTTTATTAAGTGCAAGTCACAATGGCACAAGACTTGCTTATGAGGCTGAAGAATATTTATGTCCTACACACGTGACACAATATCCCATAGTTTGTGAAAGATAAAGCAAGACTTCAGTGCTTGAGCCCGGTCAATGCGATACTGAAATACAGGTCCTTCTCAAAAAATTAGCATATAGTGTTAAATTTCATTATTTACCATAATGTAATGATTACAATTAAACTTTCATATATTATAGATTCATTATCCACCAACTGAAATTTGTCAGGTCTTTTATTGTTTTAATACTGATGATTTTGGCATACAACTCCTGATAACCCAAAAAACCTGTCTCAATAAATTAGCATATTTCACCCATCCAATCAAATAAAAGTGTTTTTTAATAACAAACAAAAAAACCAACACATAATCATGTTCAGTTATGCACTCAATACTTGGTCGGGAATCCTTTGGCAGAAATGACTGCTTCAATGCGGCGTGGCATGGAGGCAATCAGCCTGTGACACTGCTGAGATGTTATGGAGGCCCAGGATGCTTCAATAGCGGCCTTAAGCTCATCCAGAGTGTTGTGTCTTGCGTCTCTCAACTTTCTCTTCACAATATCCCACAGATTCTCTATGGGGTTCAGGTCAGGAGAGTTGGCAGGCCAATTGAGCCCAGTAATACCATGGTCAGTAAACCATTTACCAGTGGTTTTGGCACTGTGAGCAGGTGCCAGGTCGTGCTGAAAAATGAAATCTTCATCTCCATAAAGCATTTCAGCCGATGGAAGCATGAAGTGCTCCAAAATCTCCTGATAGCTAGCTGCATTGACCCTGCCCTTGATGAAACACAGTGGACCAACACCAGCAGCTGACATGGCACCCCACACCATCACTGACTGTGGGTACTTGACACTGGACTTCAGGCATTTTGGCATTTCCTTCTCCCCAGTCTTCCTCCAGACTCTGGCACCTTGATTTCCGAATGACATGCAAAATTTGCTTTCATCAGAAAAAAGTACTTGGGACCACTTAGCAACAGTCCAGTGCTGCTTCTCTGTAGCCCAGGTCAGGCGCCTCTGCCGCTGTTTATGGTTCAAAAGTGGCTTTACCTGGGGAATGCGGCACCTGTAGCCCATTTCCTGCACACGCCTGTGCACGGTGGCTCTGGATGTTTCCACACCAGACTCAGTCCACTGCTTCCTCAGGTTCCCCAAGGTCTGGAATCGGTCCTTCTCCACAATCTTCCTCAGGGTCCGGTCTCCTCTTCTCGTTGTACAGCGTTTTCTGCCACATTGTTTCCTTCCAACAGACTTACCATTGAGGTGCCTTGATACAGCACTCTGGGAACAGCCTATTTGTTGAGAAATTTCTTTCTGGGTCTTACCCTCTTGCTTGAGGGTGTCAATGATGGCCTTCTTGACATCTGTCAGGTCGCTAGTCTTACCCATGATGGGGGTTTTGAGTAATGAACCAGGCAGGGAGTTTATAAAAGCCTCAGGTATCTTTTGCATGTGTTCAGAGTTAATTAGTTGATTCAGAAGATTAGGGTAATAGGTCGTTTAGAGAACCTTTTCTTGATATGCTAATTTATTGAGACAGGTTTTTTGTGTTATCAGGAGTTGTATGCCAAAATCATCAGTATTAAAACAATAAAAGACCTGACAAATTTCAGTTGGTGGATAATGAATCTATAATATATGAAAGTTTAATTGTAATCATTACATTATGGTAAATAATGAAATTTAACACTATATGCTAATTTTTTGAGAAGGACCTGTATACTACTTTTGCCTTTCCTCTAGGCTCGTGACTTCTGTAGGGCGAGATGACTAGCTTTCTGGGGATGGGAAAGAGTACTATCTTGGGATATACTTTTAATCTCGTGCTATCCAATAATCTATGCAGATGTGTTGGTTGGTATGCAGTTGTTGAAAGTAGTAGTACTTTCAGCTATCGATCATACCGCCGATGTGTCCACTGCTTTCTACTTTTCGGAGCCTGCTCTTTGTTAGCACAAAATGATGGCGTTTGTCATAGATGATCGTTATTCAAAACAAGATCCAGAGAATGCAAAATCTTTGAGAAGTTACTCAATACTATATTTAGACTTTCCATAAATATAGAATTAATTGTCAATTTTCCCTTTGGGACCCATAGCAAGTTTTGGAATGGAGGCCACTTTGATGGTGGCATCATGATGGCTATTGACATGTAGATACACATTCAGAATTTGAAGGGCACACAATAGTAAGATATGGCATTATGACCAAAACATTTGGAAAGCCTTAGGCACCAGTTTGTGATTATGTCCTCTGCATCCTTTCAGGTGGTCCTTCATCAAGCCATGATGGCTAGTAATATGGACAAGTTGTACTATGGCATGATTTTTGCAGGTGACTGAACTATAATGGTTCATATAGATTGCAGTGCGTTATCACTCAATTGAATTTAGATCCTTGGTTAAACCCATCACCCTCTTTTCCATTTGAAAGATGCTACCGCAGCTGGCTGGATGTGTGAAGCACAACTCTGGAAGAATGGGACCTGGCGAGAGCAAGGAGAAGCAGGCAGGCAAGACCGCACCATAAATAAAATTGGAATACTTGTTTTTTTTTTTTTTTATTCCCCTCTCTATTGAGTGCCAAGCTTGGGGTTTGATCTGCCATGAATGCCGTTCCCTCTTTTTCTAGGGCTTAGATTCTGAGAAGATTTGGAGCATTGTCTAAGGTCGCAGGATGTCGGATTGATTTCGAGGCTTTTGTATTGACTCCAATCTTCTGAATGAAGCTGTCATTTGTGTCTGTGGCTGGCGAGCGGGCTGTCCGGCTGCAAGCTGTGCCTTCCTTTGTTGTTTAGGCCTCATTGAGCAGAGGGAAGAGGCTCATTTCAGGGTGATTTACCACCACCCAAACACCAGCTGTCTGTTGTGTTTCTGACGCTGCTGCTACCTTGAAATCATCCTCAGCCCTGTCTTCTTTCCATCTCCCCCCAGGCTTAAAATTCAGTGCAGAAACACAGAGAAGCTGCGATACTATGTATAATGGGCGCATTTATTACAATTAGAATGTTGTGTTCACATTTATGCCCCCTTCACCATACATTTTTGATATTTCATCGAATATCCATGGCATGGCGCTTACGTAGTTTCTACCAAATCTGATCTAAGGTCTAGTCCGCCAGTTGTGACATTGTAAAATTGTCATAATGACTATGATAACTTGTCTTTACTTTGAATATTGGTGGTTTTGAAATGTGAGCTTGTCCTTTTAATTAGCAAGATTGGTAGATGATCGTATAGATTTAACCCCATTCAGACTGCCTCATTGTGTATTTATCGGCTGAATGCTGGACCAATATGCCTGATATTCATATGGGTGGTATCCTTGTAGGGTAAGTCCTTGACCTTCTGAAATTTGCCAACTAGGTAAGTCTGGCTGCTTGTCTTCACTATGGAGAGAATGTTTAAATGTGGACACCTTTCTTTGATATTACCAATATGGAATTGAAACCTATTAATAATAAAATGAATAAATAACAAATTGTCTCTCCTCCAGAGGTAAGAAGATTTCTTTTCGTGCCACCTATAGGAGGTTGCTTCCCTATAAGTGAATCTTTTACCCTTTTATAGAGCCTTCCGACATGACTTGATATAATCCCAATTCATTCCCCTCCAAAAGGAATGAGACCTATCTGAAGATCATCCCCACCCCCTCACCAAGAGCTGTTTCACAAGCCTCTCATCTAGCCAGCTCTAAAATTGCTGTCTGAAAACGCCTAGTAGACTGGTTTAGCTAATATGCTACAAACCTGTTAACGAGTCAGACATTGCATTATGGGCCAGTTTCTTCCATCTTGAGGATAGCTAAATTTGCATACCTTTTTTTTCTTAAAGAGCATTGTCCATCCTGTAAAAATGCAAACCATCTAATATTTTTTCATTAAAGGAAATAGTCACTAGATGCATGATGCTTAAACCTTGAGCAGAATGTATCTGAGCCTAGCAGCATGATTACACACAAATATATTAAAATATAGGTCTCTAGCTATGGGTTCTTCTATCAGTCACCTAGAGCATCTGGAAAACTGGACTAGTCTCATCCCTGCCTATGGTCCCCAACCAGATCTTTCAACCATATTATGTTTGTAACTTTGGAGCGTTTGAAAGAAAAACATACCTGGCTGCAATTGTCCAGCCAGACTTCGCTTCATGCTTCCTTTGTTTTTTGGGCAACATTAATTAAGTGACAGGTAGTGATGAGAGAACGTGCTCGGAAAAGGTGTTAACAGGGTGGAAACGGTGCCTTCGACATGCTCGAATATGTTTGAGTCCCCGCGACTACATGTCTCTTGGCAGACGGGGAATTCCTGCATGTGTTGAACCTGTCTAACAGCCTCGAGACATGCAGCTGCGGGCAATCAAACATATTATTCGAGCTTTCCAAATCACTCAGTTAGGACATGAGCATGCTTGGATAGCACCTCCTCCAAGCACATTCGCTCTGGTTGAACGGTAGAGGTGTTAAACACCATTCTCCATCCTGAAATGATGCCCGCATACAGTGTGCCTAATAAGCAACCATTGGATTAAAAGGTTACATGAAATTTTGATTGTTTAGTTGTTCTCGCGATATGATTTGGTGGTCCACTCTCTGGAACTCCTTTGAAGACCGTAACATAGGCGCATGTGACTTAAATTTTGTGCTCTTATAGAGGCAGAACATAGCACTGCCAAAGAACGTTTTGTAGTATGTTCTAGACCTTGTAGTTTGTGCCCGTGGGCACACATGAGTGTCTGATATTAGAAAGGGTAGGCTTTATCCGTACTAGACATCCATCAGGCAGTCGGTCTACTTGATGAGTTATAAAACTGTGGACTAGCATTCAAAGTTTTGATGGTAATTTTATTATTTTGAAACCACGTCCTCTGCTTAACCCATCTACGCCTCCTTCCTGGTGGTGTCTTTGACCCATCCATCATCGTTGGCGACTGCAGGCCTGTCTTGTTAGAACACACACAAGGCCGTGTGGAGGAGAGGTCTCGGTTTCCTCTGTGTACACTGCTGTGGGATATGGTGATGGATGTGATTGTTAACATGCAGCCATGTGGAAGTCTCTAACCACAATTTCCAGGTTCGGGATTCTCACTGCATCTTCTGTTTTGTTTAGGAATTCCTCATCAATGTTCCTGATTCTTAGGGAATTGATAGGCTCCTGAAATCTATAAGCAATATGTATGCCTGCATGTATTTGAACAATGCCAAGGTATTTAAGTTTGGTATGAGACATCTTGTACCTCCCCTCGATAACCTCACTTTTTTATTTTGTAGCATGAAAATGAGTATTACAAGTGGTGAGTAAATAAAAGTATTACTTACTCATCTAATCTTTCCTTTTCCAACCCTGTGGACAGAGCAAAGGAGCCCCAACTCCTCCTTCCTTGCCAACCTTTTTTTTTATACAATTTGGAAATGCCCTTTAAAATCTGAATATCACCAATATAAAATCAACTTTGTAGGCATGTTGCATTATCCCATCATGACTTCAGGCCATCATACTCATTAAATGGAAGTTGCCCAAACCCACCAATTTCGATGGCACCTGGTCAACCATCCTGTATATATATGGAGGCCTTTTGACTTCCCTAAGAGATGACGGGAGGGAGAAGGTTATTATAACGTCAATGGCTGACCCTTTAATTTTCATGGAAGATAAGCTACTGCCAGAGGAGTCTTTATCCTCTTTCCACCATCGAAAACGTGTGAACGTTTAGTTGAATTGAGTGCTCGCGAGAATGGAAGAGTTGGGAGAGATGGGCAACAGTCTGGCCAACAGTAATCTCCTATGTTTGTCCAGTTTAACTCTTTAGTTACATCCACAACTGCGTGAAATAACGTGTGGATGAGATTTACTCGGGTTCAGACAAAGTAACATAGTTAGTAAGGCCGAAAAAAGACATTTGTCCATCCAGTTCAGCCTATATTCCATCATAATAAATCCCCAGATTTACGTCCTTCTACAGAACCTAATAATTGTATGATACAATATTGTTCTGCTCCAGGAAGACATCCAGGCCTCTCTTGAACCCCTCGACTGAGTTCGCCATCACCACCTCCTCAGGCAAGCAATTCCAGATTCTCACTGCCCTAACAGTAAAGAATCCTCTTCTATGTTGGTGGAAAAACCTTCTCTCCTCCAGACGCAAAGAATGCCCCCTTGTGCCCGTCACCTTCCTTGGTATAAACAGATCCTCAGCGAGATATTTGTATTGTCCCCTTATATACTTATACATGGTTATTAGATCGCCCCTCAGTCGTCTTTTTTCTAGACTAAATAATCCTAATTTCGCTAATCTCTCTGGGTATTGTAGTTCTCCTATCCCCTTTATTAATTTTGTTGCCCTCCTTTGTACTCTCTCTAGTTCCATTATATCCTTCCTGAGCACCGGTGCCCAAAACTGGACAGAGTACTCCATGTGCGGTCTAACTAGGGATTTGTACAGAGGCAGTATAATGCTCTCATCATGTGTATCCAGACCTCTTTTAATGCACCCCATGATCCTGTTTGCCTTGGCAGCTGCTGCCTGGCACTGGCTGCTCCAGGTAAGTTTATCATTAACTAGGATCCCCAAGTCCTTCTCCCTGTCAGATTTACCCAGTGGTTTCCCGTTCAGTGTGTAATGGTGATATTTATTCCTTCTTCCCATGTGTATAACCTTACATTTATCATTGTTAAACCTCATCTGCCACCTTTCAGCCCAAGTTTCCAACTTATCCAGATCCATCTGTAGCAGAATACTATCTTCTCTTGTATTAACTGCTTTACATAGTTTTGTATCATCTGCAAATATCGATATTTTACTGTGTAAACCTTCTACCAGATCATTAATGAATATGTTGAAGAGAACAGGTCCCAATACCGACCCCTGCGGTACCCCACTGGTCACAGCAACCCAGTTAGAGACTATACCATTTATAACCACCCTCTGCTTTCTATCACTAAGCCAGTTACTAACCCATTTACACACATTTTCCCCCAGACCAAGCATTCTCATTTTGTGTACCAACCTCTTGTGCGGCACGGTATCAAACGCTTTGGAAAAATCGAGATATACCACGTCCAATGACTCACCGTGGTCCAGCCTATAGCTTACCTCTTCATAAAAACTGATTAGATTGGTTTGGCAGGAGTGATTTCTCATAAACCCATGCTGATATGGAGTTAAACAGTTATTCTCATTGAGATAATCCAGAATAACATCCCTCAGAAACCCTTCAAATATTTTACCAACAATAGAGGTTAGACTTACTGGCCTATAATTTCCAGGTTCACTTTTAGAGCCCTTTTTGAATATTGGCACCACATTTGCTATGCGCCAGTCCTGCGGAACAGACCCTGTCGCTATAGAGTCCCTAAAAATAAGAAATAATGGTTTATCTATTACATTACTTAGTTCTCTTAGTACTCATGGGTGTATGCCATCCGGACCCGGAGATTTATCTATTTGAAATTAGATGCTCCTTTCAATGCAAATGGGTAGTATGCAGACAGTGAACCAGTATGAGTGACAAGTATGAGGTCAGACCTGTAAAAGCCCGAAGTCGCCCGATAGCAATTGAAAGGGACACTGTCACCTGAATTTGGAGGGAACAATCATCCATGGAGGCGGGTGCAGGCATGCCTTTTGCAGGCATGTACTACGGAGGACAGAGAATGAACTTCAATCCAATATTGCAGCCAGCATGCAGCCAGCGGG
This sequence comes from Ranitomeya imitator, assembly GCF_032444005.1. Lineage (NCBI taxonomy): Eukaryota > Metazoa > Chordata > Amphibia > Anura > Dendrobatidae > Ranitomeya > Ranitomeya imitator. The sequence continues at coordinate 58,633,079 of NC_091282.1, read as the reverse complement.
TAAGGAAAGGGTGAATCAAACACCCAAAAACCCCGCCTCCATGGCTGAAGATTGTTACCTCCAAATTCAGGTGACAGTGTCCCTTGAAACCAAAACCCATGTTTCAACTTAAATTGGCAGGTACTGTAGAGCGCTGAGAAGTATTGCAGGGGATTATTTCTTTATTCCACAACGCATTTCGACAGCCACAACCGTCTTCAGGTGGTAAAATTGGGGCATGTACAATGTTGCAGGTGTATATATGCAGCCATATAGCCAGTTAATAGACATAATAAGTGGGGAAGCCATATTGATTGTTTGTTTTTGGTGGAGGGTGAATACACCAACAAAACCTTGACTCTAGTTAGACCTTTTACAGCATGGTACCTTACAAAGAGTCTTTGTCCTCTTGAATCATCATGGACTTTGGTTTGATTCCATCCAGGTCCACATCGTCATGTAAATGGTAGTTCCCCTAGTCTTGGCAAGACTTTCCTTGTTCTAGACTAGAATCCTCTTGTAGTCCAAAGTCTGTGCTTGATTCATATAAATTGGATTGATCTCCATTTCCGATGTAGACTAATGTGAGTTCTTTTACACAGCGATTTAGTGTATGGCTGTGCTGTACAAAAAGTAGGAAACTATTGATCTGCCCAAGTTTCTCATCTTGAATGCATGGGACTGAGTGCCATGATCCTGCAGCAAAAGAGGGTCTTCAGCTTCCTTTTTTGCTATGTCAGTCATCACCTTTTTGTACCACGCAGACTATAGAGAGCAGTGTCTTTCTGGAATTGTGCTGTGAAGGCTTTTCAGTGCATGGTTTCCTACTGAGCTACAGCCAAGGGATTCTGAGATATTGTCTTGGGCCTGCGGAAAGATGTTGTCTCTCATTCTGATTCAGGACATTGATGAATGGATGCAATTCTCTTTAATTGCGCTCTTGTTAGGTTAGTGGCTTTCCATCCTGCTAAGCTCATTAACCTTTTTAATGATGCAATATCCTTTCCCTGCATATAAAATATCATGTTCTGTTTATGTAAAGCGGAGAGAGCTGCCTCATTCCCTCAGTTGTGGTCCTAGTATGTCATCCATTTGATAAGACTTTCAGAAGAATGAGGATAAATAACTTTGTGGATAAATGAAAGAACTTCTGTGAAATCCAGAAAATTTAGGAGAAACCTTCATTGCAGTTGTCATTTTTAGAAGTGAATATATAAGAACAGCCATGTTTTCTATCATATATCCATCTAGCTAATCGTTACTCGGACGCGTCCGCTCTTCCTCAGTCGTTACACTGTCTGCCCATTCATTACAGGATGCAATTCAAAGTACTTGTTCTCACCCACAAAGCTCTCCACAGTGCGGCACCCCCTTACATCTCCTCCCTCATTTATGTCTAGCGGCCTAGCCGACCGCTGCGCTCTGCAAACGACTTTCGACTAACCTCTGCACTAATCCGTACCTCCCACTCCCGACTACAAGACTTCTCCAGCGCTGCGCCAATCCTCTGGAATGCTCTACCCCAAGATATTAGGACCATCCACAACTTGCATAGTTTTAGGCGCTCGCTCAAAACTCATTTGTTCTGAGCGGCCTATCACGTTCACTAATCAGTCATTGTATGTTTGTGTGTGTGTAGCACATTCACTATCTCCATCTACCCCCCACTCCCTGAAGATGGCTCGACCATCATTGTAAATACATCATTGTAAATACATCATTGTAAATACACTCCTGCACTCCATATCTCCCTCACCTCATTGTAGATTGTAAGCTCACGAGCAGGGTCCTCTTATTTTGCTTTAATTATCGTATTGTTAACGTTGTTACTTATGTCTGTTGTGGTTGAAATTGTTAAACTGTCAAGCGCTGTGGAATATGTTGGCGCTATATAAATAAAGATTATTAATATAATAATAATAATAATAATAATAATAATATCGTACTAAGCCGATGGTGACCATCAGTAGTCTACCTGCCGTACATGTAAACTATAAAAATGATGCCTTAGTGTAAAACATGGATATTTGCAAACATTTTAGAATTGTGTTCATTAGATATGTTTTATAGTAGTTCTATACTTTTGTACATAGGAGCAGTATTATAGTAGTTATATTCTTATACATAGGTGCAGTATTATAGTAGTTATATTCTTGTACATAGGAGCAGTATTATAGTAGTTATATTCTTGTACATAGGGGCAGTATTATAGTAGTTATATTCTTGTACATAGGGGCAGTATTATAGTAGTTATATTCTTGTACATAGGGGCAGTATTATAGTAGTTATATTCTTGTACATAGGAGCAGTATTATAGTAGTTATATTCTTATACATAGGTGCAGTATTATAGTAGTTATATTCTTGTACATAGGAGCAGTATTATAGTAGTTATATTCTTGTACATAGGGGCAGTATTATAGTAGTTATATTCTTGTACATAGGGGCAGTATTATAGTAGTTATATTCTTGTACATAGGAGCAGTATTATAGTAGTTATATTCTTGTACATAGGGGCAGTATTATAGCAGTTATATTCTTGTACATAGGAGCAGTATTATAGTAGTTATATTCTTGTACATAGGGGCAGTATTATAGTAGTTATATTCTTGTACATAGGAGCAGTATTATAGTAGTTATATTCTTATACATAGGTGCAGTATTATAGTAGTTATATTCTTGTACATAGGAGCAGTATTATAGTAGTTATATTCTTGTACATAGGGGCAGTATTATAGTAGTTATATTCTTGTACATAGGGGCAGTATTATAGTAGTTATATTCTTGTACATAGGGGGCAGTACTATAGTAGTTATATTCTTGTACATAGGAGCAGTATTATAGTAGTTATATTCTTGTACATAGGGGCAGTATTTGTAACAACTCTGCTGGCATCACGTCATGGCCTCACATCTCTCACACTATCTTACCCACTGCTCCAGGCCATGATGTGCTTTCTCTTTAATGCCAGCTCCATGTTCTGTGTCTCTGCTCTCTGCGTGCCTCATGGCTATGTGTAAAGGGGGCCGGCGCCTGAACTCTCTGGTTCTTATAGGAATCAGGTGCATCTGTCTAATCAGTTCCTGACCAATTACCAAGAGGCCTCCTGTATATAGTGCAGCTCCACCCTGTGGTCTGGGCCTGTGCAATGTGTTAGCTCCGTTAGTGTTTAGCTGCTGAGTTTGCCTGGCCTTGCTCTGAGTTACTCCCTCTCTGGAGGCTTTTCTCTGTGCTATTGCCTTGATCTTGTAGTCCGCCCTCCAGGAGGCTGAATATCCTGGTCCCTGTGTCTTTGTCCCTGTGTCTTGTTCCATTGCCTTGTCTGTACTTTGTCTTTTCTCGGTCTCCTTGTCTGTGGCTTCCTTCCCTGCTTTGTCTTTCCTTGTGTTCTCAGTCTGCTTACACTCCGCACTCTTGCGGCTCTGCACTCAGACCTGGCTTTGCTCTGTGGCTCCGCTCTTTGCGGTTCTATCTGGCTCTGCTCTTTGCGGTTCTATCTGGCTCCGCCTCCTGTGTTTCTGCACTTTGGCTCCGTCTCTGCTCTTGGCGTTACCTCCAGCGTCTCCGCTTTTGGTTCCGCCTCCAGCGTCTCCGCTTTTGGCTCCGCCTCCAGCGTCGCCGCTCTTGGCTCCGCCTCGAGCGTCTCCGCTCTTGGCTCCGCCTCCAGCGTCTCCGCTCTTGGCTCTGCCTCCAGCGTCTCCGCTCTTGGCTCCGCCTCCAGCGTCTCCGCTCTTGTCTCCGCCTACAGCGTCTCCGCTCTTGGCTCCGCCTCCAGTGTCTCCGCCCTTGGCTCTGCCTTCTCCTTCTCTTCTCTTAGTTCCACCTTCTACTCGTACTCAGCCTCCTGCGTTTCTGTTCTTGGTTCTAGCTCTTGTGCTTTCGCTCTTGTGGTCTTTCTCTACTTGTTACTTGGTCCTCCTGTCTGAACAGGTTCCTACCTGTTTCACATACTTGCCTGCAGACCGGTCCCTACCGGTTCTTCCTATGTTCCAGCCGTACCCGCTTGCCTACCAGAGAGCCAGCCGTGTCCGCCTGCCCGCCAGTGTCTCTGTTGTACCCGTCTGCCTGCCTGTGTCCCAGCCTTGCCCGACTGTCAACCAGAGTGCCAGCCGTGCCCGCTCCGTTCCTTAGTGGGATCAGCAGCCACAGCCAGACATCACCCTGGAGTGGCACCTGGTAGCTTCCTATTGCACAAGTCTGACCTCACCATCAGAGGCTCCAGCGAACACCTAGGAAGCTACTTAGTTACGCCCCTTCCGGGGAAGTTTGGTCTGTGGTCCAGTGGGGCCACACCCCCGTATGCCCGCGCCAACCAGTCTGGGCGCGTGCGTGACAGTATTATAGTAGTTATATTCTTGTACATAGGAGCAGTATTATAGTAGTTATATTCTTGTACATAGTGAGCAGTATTATAGTAGTTATATTCTTGTACATAGGGGCAGTATTATAGTAGTTATATTCTTGTACATAGGAGGCAGTATTATAGTAGTTATATTCTTGTACATAGGAGCAGTATTATAGTAGTTATATTCTTGTACATAGGGGCAGTATTATAGTAGTTATATTCTTGTACATAGGGAGCAGTATTATAGTAGTTATATTCTTATACATATGTGCAGTATTATAGTAGTTATATTCCTGTACATAGGAGAAGTATTATAGTAGTTATATTCTTGTACATAGGGGGCAGTATTATAGTAGTTATATTCTTGTACATAGGGGCAGTATTATAATGTCATATTCTTGTACGTAGGGGCAGTATTATAGTAGTTATATTCTTGTACATAGGGGCAGTATTATAGTAGTTATATTCTTGTACATAGGAGCAGTATTATAGTAGTTATATTCTTGTACATAGGGGCAGTATTATAGTAGTTATATTCTTGTACATAGGGGCAGTATTATAGTAGTTATATTCTTGTACATAGGGGGCAGTATTATAGTAGTTATATTCGTGCACATAGAAGCAGTATTATAGGATAAGAGGAAATGAGTCACATCCGTCCAACGATAAGTAAAAATTATTTTATGCTTTATGAAAGATTCATTAAAAGCATCGAATCCAAAAGGTATAAAAAAACTGACGCCCATTATAGTATTTTTAATCTTTTTTTTGCAAACTGGTTTAAATAGCTATACTCCTCTTTAGCAAGCAATGCTTTAGTGCAAATGCAACGCAACTGTACAGGTGTAGGAATTATTTATTTTTTCTGATCATATTCCTGTTTAAAATAACTCGGCATGTAGCAGTTGTCACCTCCCTTGCATTACTAAGCAGGGGTGGTACTGACAAGGTAAAGGGAATATGAAATTTGAGCTGCATCAGGAACGATGTGAATCAGGAATAAGTTCTTTAAATTGTTATCTACTCTAATTCTTTGAGCTTGGCTGTTTTGCAGGTTTTTATAATTCTTAATTTATAGTATTGCTATATTAAATAACCCACCTCTCAAATGTACTTGTGATTCCGTGTGGGTATTGGCCCGGAGAAGACAAACAGCTGCGTAGTCATTAACACTGGGACTCTGTCGATGGGTCGTAAACGCGTCAAAGTTTAGAGGATTAAGGGGCTTAAGAAACTTATTGTAAATCCTCCATACTGTTTTTATCAGCCTCCTGCCTCTTCCAGAGCTGATAAATCTCTAATGATTCTCGATGAATCATTCCGAGACTCTTGAAGACCATTTTGAATTTCTAAATTTCATTGTCCCTGACCTTTCCTCTAGGCGGTAAGTGGCATGTACAAATGTGGTATGTATGTGATTGGTGGAAATATATGGGACTTTGGCATGCCCCTATCCTTACGACCAGCTGCTTGTTTACCCTGCTATGTGTATTATGCTGGGATTGTGCTTGCTGAGGTTTTTGATTTCACATGGCTGTAATCCAGGACTTTGCCACCTGTTAACATGAGATAATGTCCTTAAGAACTGAGCATTTAACTTTGGAGTTATGAGGCTACGAGGTCCATAATTTGATTCTACGTGCTTTAATACATTATATATCTCTGTAAAAAAATGTTAAATTCTTTATTATCATGCCACCGTATTCTCAAGCCTGATGGAGGTTCTTGTGTATTGAGGTAGTGTCACTATTTTTTGAGTCTACCTGCTCTACTTGGTCGGTTGAATTGAGCATCATAGACTGTGTGTTATGACCCTTGAAACTGTGAATTGGGTATTTATTAAGTCTTTGGACAACGAGGAAAATTGGATGACTCCTAGCGATAGTTTGTCTATAAGAACATTCTTGGATCTAAACCAATAAATAATTCGTAACACCTGAAAGTTTGAGCTGACCTGAACATATTTGGTTTAAAAATAGTGGTGGTCTTCTTAAAACACTGATTAATTCTTGAGGACCACAACCTCTCCATTATACTTTCCATAGATAACATTTTCCAGATCCTCCTATTTCTGTCCTTCGCATCAGATGTAGTTTCCTGGGTATATTTTTAGTTGGTGACTACAGTCATTTATCATGGCTCTGACAGAACCCGGTCATTATCTAGGGCAGCAGATTTTAAAGAGCCTTGTGGTTTGTGGCCAAACAGATTGTTTGTCTGGGAATGTGATCTTCAGCCATATAAATTATCCTTAGTACTTGTAGATAAACTTGTCCCTCCCTGTCCGGTGGCTGCTCATGGCTCAAATGTTTCTGCCAGCCCTCAAGACTTGAAAACATCCAGAACTCAGCTGCTTCTTTTGGACCTCCATCTACAAATTCAGCACCTGATATTGGCAGATGCTCTTGAAGAAGCTGAATGGTCAACCACATGGGAAGTGCTTACCACCTCATGTTTCACTCGTTTGTTTGTATTTTTAATAGCAATTGACTTTTTAGTGGTGGAACATTTTAGTTATGTTGGTTATCCAACCTCCAGGGAGAACCACGAATGCCATATATTAAAAAGGTCTATATATGTAAATTGGCTTCTATCAAGCAAATTAGAGACTTTGCATAGATTGCACTGTTTGGGGGTTCTTGCTCTCTCTGCTCCCACCTCATCTCCACCCCCTCCATCAGTACTGGTTGGCTTAATGGAATGCCAGGCAAAGCTTGGGAAGGAACAATGGCTCTTTGAAGTGACCAGAAGTGTATGGAATTTAGAAACTATTTCATGATTTTTGTCGCTCCTTGGTGCAAAGCAGGGTACTGGTTGTCTGAAAAAGATGTAGCTCAAATGGGAACATTTGCTGCCATTGTAGAGACCCAACTGCTTGATAAAGACTTTTATTTATTGGTTTTGTCATTAGAGAAATAAAGTAAGTAAATTTGATTCATGTGAGAGATAAAACAACAACTCCCATATACAGAAATCAATGTTTTGGGGGTTCTTGTCCATATAGCGTAGGGTACTGTTTCTCTCAATGAGGTGTGTGTCATTTACAATTGGATTATGACAAAGCTATATAATACATGGCTGCTATATACTAGGTGGCCAGTGTTTATATACTACGTGGCTGTGTTCTATACTGTGTGCTATATATTATGTGGCCACTGTTAGAAACTAGGTGGGCTGTGCTATATGTTACATGGGCTGTGTTATATATTACGTGGCCAGTGTTACATACTACGTGGGCTGTGTTATATACTGCGTGGCTGCTATATACTGTGTCGGCTGTGTTATATACTATGTGGGCTGTGTTATTTACTGCGTGGCCTATATTAACACATCGGGTATTCTACAATATGCATGTATATAGCACAGGCCACGATGTGGCTGCTATATACATACATGCATATTCTAGAATACCCGATGCGTTAGAATCGGGACACCATCTAGTCACAGATAAACTGGTTGATAATGTCCACATAGTTCCCTAGCACGGTCTGTGGACAAAAAAAATAGAGCACAGCAGTCTTACTCCTCAAAAGGATACAGGAAAGATATATCTTGGTACCGTGTTAGCCAGTAGATAGAAAATATTTAGAATTGAGAGTCCTCAGTGGTTGATACCTTTTAATGGCCAACTGAAAAGATGGTAACAAATTGCAAGCTTTCGTGACTTCTCAGGTCTATGCATGATGAAGAGACCTGTGTAGTCTCGAAAGCTTACAATTTGTTACCATCTTTTCAGTTAGCCATTAAAAGGTATCAACCACTGAGGACTCTCAATTCTAAATATTTTTTCCCCCAAAAGGAGACACTTTAACAAAACTGATAGAAGTGTTATGATAAATGGATGATGCATGTGTATCTGAGCTTTCAATAATTTTGGACCTTGTCAATTGATATTATATTCAATTGGGGATAAATGAAAAATATTTTTGATAAGATTTCCCCAATAAAATATGGGTATTCATGAGCTCATCATTGGGAACTTTATCCAGTACCTTCGGCCATGTGGCTCATAGTTGCATTTGGGTTACTTTATATCTATGAACCAATTGCATGCCAATTTTACCATTGGGGTAGTATCCAGCCCAGTATGTTGCTTGATGCTAAATATGGATTATAAATAGCTCCTTTTCCCAATAATTATGCTGTGTAAACTTATCGCCAAATGAATGAGAAAAATGCTTGATCACTGGGCAAAATGATCAGCGTTCATTTAATAGCTTTATCAGACAGGCAAACCACACGGAGAGCTCGGTAATAGATCGTAGACCACCATTGTTCTCGGCAGCACATGCCTTGTTTACACCAAACTATCCGCTGCCAAGAACGGCGATCTTGCAAAGTTAAGGCCTCTTTCACACATCAGTTTTTTAGCCGTCAGGCACAATCCGGCTAATTGTTAAAAAAATGGAACCGTTGCAGTTGGTGAAAAACTGATGCAACGGATCCGTTTTTCTGCTGGATCCGATTATTTCTTTATTTTTTTTTTCCAGGGGATAGAGTTCCTGTTCCAGAGAGAGAGAGGATTTTTCAGAATGGAAAATGCATGATTTATTTAACCCCTTCATGACCAGGGGATTTTTCGTTTTTCCGTGTTCGTTTTTCGCTCCCCTCCTTCCCAGAGCCATAACTTTTTTATTTTTCCGTCAATTTGGCCATGTGAGGGCTTATTTTTTGCAGGACGAGTTGTACTTTTGAACGACATCATTGGTTTTAGCATGTCGTGTACTAGAAAACGGGAAAAAAATTCCAAGTGCGGTGAAATTGCAAAAAAAGTGCAATCCCACATTGGTTTTTTGTTTGGCTTTTTTGCTAGGTTCACTAAATGCTAAAACTGACCTGCCATTATGATTCTCCAGGTCATTACGAGTTCATAGACACCAAACATGACTAGGTTATTTTTTATCTAAGTAATGAAAAAAAATTCCAAACTTTGCTTAAAAAAAAAAAAAAAAAAAAAAAAATTGCGCCATTTTCCGATACTCGTAGCGTCTCCATTTTTCATGATCTGGGGTCGGTTGAGGGCTTATTTTTTGCGTGCCGAGGTGATGTTTTTAATGATAGCATTTCGGTGCAGATACGTTCTTTTGATCGCCCGTTATTGCATTTTAATGCAATGTCGCGGCGACAAAAAAACCGTAATTCTGGCGTTTCGAATTTTTTTTCCCGCTACGCTGTTTAGCGATCAGGTTAATACTTTTTTTTAATTGATAGATCGGGCGATTCTGAGCGCGGCGATACCAAATATGCGTAGATTTGATATTTTTTTTATTGATTTATTTTGATTGGGGCGAAAGGGGGGTGATTTAAACTTTTATGTTTTTTTTATTTTTTTCACATTTTTTTAAACTTTTTTTTTTTTACTTTTGCCATGCTTCAATAGCCTCCATGGGAGGCTAGAAGCAGGCACAACCCGATCGGCTCTGCTACATAGCAGCGATCTGCTGATCGCTGCTATGTAGCAGAAATGGAGGTGTGCTGTGAGCGCCGACCACAGGGTGGCGCTCACAGCCACCGGTCATCAGTAACCATAGAGGTCTCAAGGACCTCTATGGTTACAATATACAAGCATCGCCGACCTCCGATCATGTGACGGGGGTCGGCGATGACGTCATTTCCGGCCGCCCGGCCGGAAGCGGTAGTTAAATGCCGCTGTCTGCGTTTGACAGCGGCATTTAACTAGTTAATAGGTGCGGGCAGATCCCGATTCTGCCCGCGCCTATTACGGGCACATGTCAGCTGTTCAAAACAGCTGACATGTCCCGGCTTTGATGCGGGCTCACCGCGGAGCCCTGCATCAAAGCAGGGGAGCCGGCATCGGACGGTATAGTACGTCCGATGCCGGTAAGGGGTTAAAAACTGGAATCGGTAGCCGGATTCCATCATTTCACCTCACGTTTCATCAGTTTTTTTGGCGGATCCGTCGCTGTGTTTTTTCGCCGGACAGAAAAATTGTTTCTCTGTACGTCTTCTCCGGCCGCTGGAAAACGAATTTTTGATGGATCCTGCAAAAAACGGAGGCCATCCATCGCAATCCGGTGCTAATACAAGTCTATGAGAAAAAAACAGATCCGGCGGCAACTTTTGCCGGATCCGTTTTTTTTTTTTTTTTCAAAATTTGCCGGATTGTGCCTGACGGCAAAAACCTGATGTGTGAAAGAGGCCTAAAAGATCTTCCTCACCCAAGGAATGAGCATTTTGTTATTCACTGAGTGATCAGGAGTCTTTTTACATTGTATGATTATTAGGAAACCCTTGTTCTCAATAATCATGAGGTGTAAGGGTATGTACACACGTTCAAAACGCATTACCAATGGCAGACATATGCATCCTATCACATAGAATTCATTCCGCAATTTTTGTGCATATGATGCGGGTTTTTTTCCGCCAAATAAACGCATTGCGGTAAAAAAAAGCTGCATGTTTATTATTTTTGCTGATTTTTCGCATTTTTCCCGCTTTTCTATGCATTGGGAAAAATGCAAAAAAAAGTCAAAAATGCAAAAAAGACGTGAAAAAACGCATGTGGATTTCTGGCAGAAATGTCCGTTTTTTTGTCAGGAAATTTCTGCTAGAAAATCCCGACATTTGCACATACCCTCATGTATGTGCCTTATTTTCTTTCCCTGCTTTCAGTACTCCAAATCTTCCTGGGAGCTAAGCTTTGGATTTTTCGGTTTTCATAGGGGCTCTTTCCACTGAGATATTCCTGGAATGTGAGGGACAGGGTGGCTCCAGCACTTGGGTGCCATTAATAGCAATGTCTCTGGTTGAACCTTTTTTTCACAATTTTGGTGAAATGAATCTTTCTTTCATCACGGGTGAAGTGAAGCCACACACACAGGTCTGTTTATGGAAAGCATTCACATGGACATGTTTAGAAAAATAAAGACTGTCTTTTATGAAGTGTAAGAAGGGCTTTCTTCCCAGGAGCTGGACAGGCACATTACTGTCTTTGTGTAGAGGAGAACTGCATGATCCCACTGCTGGAATATCACATTTTGAGACCTATTCCAAGAGACGGCCACGTTTGGAGATACTTTCCTTCTTGTCAAGCCAGGGTAGCGTGCAGGTTGGCTTAATGAGTTTCCTTTTACTAGCTTTTAGGATTACAGATTCTTCTTCGACAGGTCTAACAAAAGTGTGGTATTTTATAGGCAATGTATCTTGGGGGAGGAGGGGAAGTGTGCAAACTGGGTGTTCCCACCTCAAAGGCATGTGCAGAAATATTCTGGGCATCTTCAAAGCCAAAAGTCCTTGCCAAGCGTGAATATGTCTAGAATTCTAGCGTGAAAGCTTTACTGAATCGGGCCCTTAATATTTTCCTGGTCTTGCGTTGATTCTGCAAATGTTTGCGCTGTTCTATCCGATGGTGATCTGACACTTCTCCAAATTACTGCTGCATCCAATCATTGGTCGCCAATCTGTTTTGGCCTTACAGCAGTGTTCCCCAAATCCGGTCCTCAAGAGCCACCAACAGGTCATGTTTTCAGGATTTCCTTAGTATTGCACAGGTGATGGAATTATTGCCTGTGCAGGTGATGCAATTAACACCCGTGCAATACCAAGGAAATACTAAAAACATGACCTGTTGGTGGCTCTTGAGAACCGGACTTGGGGAACACTGCCTTAGAGTATTCCATCAGAGTAGCACTTGATGGCCTGGCTGCAGCTGTCATGTGACATAACAACCATCACCAGGATCGCGAACAAGAACAGCGCTAATTTGGGAGGAAATATGAAGTGTTTTTGTGATGGGTAGGGAAGCTATTAATAATGAGTTATTGAGTGTTGGGCAACCCGTAAGCCTTGTCCAGGACTGCCACTTTCCAAAAGATTTATTTCTAATATAACAATGACTTGAGCATTAAAATAGTGATCAAGTTGGAAACCAAAAACTCTTGATTACCTCCGCTACAAGCCTTGCAATGTTTGATATTTAGAAGTCAATTTGATCACATAGTCAGTATGTTAACCGGAGACTTAACTTTTGGCCTTCAATGTCATTTTTGATGGCCCTTGCAGGTCTTCTCTACTCATAATTTACAAGGGCAAAGCAGCAAAGTTCTGTCTGTAGAGATTGAGGGTAACCTGATAACCACTGGGCTCATTTGTTCCTCTGGAAACAGTATCCAGGCTGCAAAGTAATTATTTAGTAAAGAGAGCGTAGAGTTCATGTTGGCAGGTATCATATTAATCATTATTAAGCATGGATGCTGCGATAGAAACCTCATCCTGTGCTCGAGTGCCACTCTACGTGGAGAAGCTGATGCTTCTAGTTATGCAATCAAGGTATTGTGGATGCTATCAAGAGTGACTTGATAAACTAAAGCAGACAGGTAATTGGTCATAATAGGTCGGTCTTCATAATCGAGGAGCATTTGTTTGTGGCTTCAGATGAAACTGGACATGCGTCTACTGGAGATGAGCTGATCGCTTTGCACAACCCCAATCCATAGTCCAGGTCTGTTCTCGCTTGCCATGAATAGGAGCTGCGTGAAATTCCTTACCCTCCGCAATGGTGGACTTGGCAGGCAAGACATCACCTGTCTGTCGCACTCCACACAGAGATGTTACCTCTGGCCAGCGAATCAACTCCGTATAGGGAAACTCAGGAGCTCAGGAAGGTTGCAAGGCTTCTGTCCACAGCTCGAGAGAATGAACCTGGACCCTAGACTGGGGTTGCACAAAGAGACCATGTCGTCTTGAACGTCCACCTCCATTCTTGAACATTCTTGCAAATTTACTACTTGCCCAAAATTCAAAATTTCCAGTGGTCCTTATGGCAGTGACTCCAAAGTTCATTGTGCTACAGAATAACTTAATGGTACTCTTAGACCTAAATGTCTTGTTTATAAATAAAGAGCAAATATCTAGAAATTTTTAAAGGTCTTTATTTTACTCGCTCACATAGCACATTTCCACATCGCTCTGTGGACATATTCATTTTTGTGGACTCTCAATCTAAATTCTCTATCAGTATGTCTTTGGAACATGGAAGGAATACCCAGAGAACATCCACATAATCAGTCAGAACATAGAGTTCCTTGTGAAAGTATTCACCCCCATGGCATTTTCCGTGTATTGCTACTGTTTGCATCAGTTCATGTAAAGAACATGCCTACAAATGTGAACATTTGTTTTCTTTTACTGTGAAGCAAGCAACAAACGGAACAAAATAAGTGAAAACTTACCCTAGTTCCTATCGAACTATCGTTCATTCCTGCCCTACCCTGCCCTAGCTCCCAGTTCTGCCCTTCTCCCTAACACACCTCCCGTGTCCGTCCACTCTCTGCGCGGAGTATACATGTTGTTAATAAACCTGTTAACTCTTGACCTGCCTCCTGTCCGTGACGACCGCTCACGTTCCTGCGATATCTACATATGCATGAGATTTCTGAAATCTCATATACTTTGCTGGTGCTGTAAAATGCAACTGAAAATGTGCCTAAAAAAAGCATCATAAAAAGCTGCAAAAATACCCAGTGTGAATTTAGTCTTAGCTTGTACACAGGTGGACTTCCTTTCACTAAGTACGTGACTTAAGAAGGCAATTGCTTGCACGAGAAATATATATATTTTATTTATTTTTTTTTTTTTAAGTGTCTGGATTGTTGGATTTCCAATGGCCAATCTTCTTGGTCTCCAGAAGATGAGCCTTCTCATAGATAGTATAAGAATGCTCGGCCAGCGTTCATCTCTATGGGGGAGTCTAGTGAGATAGCTGTCGCCTAAAATGATCATTGTTCTGACATATAGTCAATGTGTATGGGGGTCATTAAGCTCAAATTGAATAACCTCTTGCCCACCGTTTAACTCTGCCAATATCCCATTTGACCATGGTCCATTTTAAGCAGTTACACTCTTGCCTCTTTGCCAGTCCAACTCTAAATAAATGACGGTCCACTAGAAATTTCCCGGAGCTTCACTCCATTAGCATGAGCTCTGATTTCTCTACATTAATCACCACTTCAGTTGACTTTGCCCATATGTGGCCATCTCTAGAATTGAAACTGTAGCCAGTATGTTTACCAGCACAGCGGTCCGGCTATGTGGGGGAGTCCCCAGCTGAAAATAGCAGCCAAGTACCGGAACCTGCCCAAGAAGTGAAATCTAAGCAAGCACGTAACTTGGTCTGTTTTTCTACTGAACGGGTGCTGAAGGTAGAATAAATTCTGTTCTTACTCATCGAGCTTTCAACATGATCTACTGTGGAAAAAAATAACCTTAAGTGAATATTGTAAGCCTAAGACTGGAAGATCATGTCAGAATGGCCACTTGGGCTTCTGGCATTAAGGTCAGGCTGTAGTTGTGAGGCTTGTCTAATATTAGGGGAAGGATTACAAGCTCCGAATATGGATGGTGGATAAAAAAACAACTGTGTTTATGGGCGCTGCTGATGCCCAGTACCTCGGAGGACAGTAAAAAAAAATTATTGAAACGACGCATTTTGGAGTAGATTTAACTCCTTCGCCAGGTTAAAATTTTCAATAACTTCTCACTACCCGATTGTCCTCCGTGTTATTAAATTTTGGCAGCTCCCAAAAATTCCATTTTTACTTTTTTCAACCAATCACGAATCTTCTAACACATCTCCTAAAAAAAAAAAAATAATTTTTGTTCATGAATGTTCCCTTTTTCTGTATGTTGTATATTAAAGCATGATAGATGGATAGATACAGCGTAATACTGACCTGCCCGGACACCAGGCGATCCTTTAAATGGGCCCCGATATAGTGGGGGGCCCAGCTTGTAACCATGGTGTTAAAACGATCACTAAACTCTCAATAGCCTCATGCGTCAGCACATGGCACATTCTACTAATGTTAAGATGGCTGCCGGGAACGTCCCTTCTATGCACCGTGCGCTGACGTCATCATGTGGTGCATAGCAGTGACATTTAAAGGTCTCTGGCCAATCAAAGGCCGTGCGTTTCTCTGTCACTGAACATCCCTGCTATGCACTGCTGTCTGTGTGGCGCATAACAATGGTATTAAAGGGAACCTGTCACCCTGAATATCGCGGGTGAGGTAATCCCACCGTCATCAGGGGCTTATCTGCAGCATTCTGTAATGCTGTAGATAAGCCCCCGATGTTACCTGAAAAAGGAGAAAAAGACGTTAGATTATACTCACCCAGGGGCGGTCCCGCTGCTGGTCAGGTCGGATGGGCGTCTCTGGTCCGCTGCGGCGCCTCCTATCTTCTTTCCATGACGTCCTCTTCTGATCTTCAGCCACGGCTCCGGCGCAGGCGTACTTTGCTCTGCCCTGTTGAGGGCAGAGGATAGTACTGCAGTGCGCAGGCGCCGGAAAGGTCAGAGGCCCGGTGCCTGCGCACTGCAGTACTTTGTCTGCCCTCAACAGGGCAGAGCAAAGTACGCCTGCGCCGGAGCCGTGGCTGAAGAACAGAAGAGGACGTCATGGAAAGAAGATAGGAGGCGCCGGAGCGGACCGGAGACGCCCATCCGACCTGACCAGCAGCGGGACCGCCCCTGGGTGAGTATAATCTAACGTCTTTTTCTCCTTTTTCAGGTAACATCGGGGGCTTATCTACAGCATTACAGAATGCTGCAGATAAGCCCCTGATGCCGGTGGGATTACCTCACCCGCGATTTTCGGGGTGACAGGTTCCCTTTAAATGGCTAGCAAGCTCTAAGGCCATGTTCACACAGTGCGTTTTTTACTGCTTTTTTGCCGCTGCGGTTCCGCAGCTGTTTTCCATGCAGGGTACAGTACAATGTACCCTATGGAAAACAGGAACCGCTGTGCAGATGATCCTGAATTTAAAAAAAAAAGCCGCGCTGAATAGCTGCGGGAAAAAAGGAGCATGTCACTTCTTTTTTCGGAGCCGCAGCGGTTCTGCACCCATAGACCTCCATTGTGAGGTCAAACCCGCAGTAAAACCCGCAGATCAAAAATATATCTGCGGGTTTTATTGCGGTTTGTGGTGCCGAACCGCTGCAGCAGGAAGTGCGGGGAAGCGGGCGGAAGTGCGTGGGCGGAGTGTGGCTGCCCCGATCCCACCCCCCCATGCTCCGATGCCCCACCCCGTGCTCCGATGCCCCCCCGTGCTCCGATGCCCCCCCGTGCCCTAATCTTCCCCCCCTTATACTTACCCGGCCTCCCGGTGTCCGTCCGGCCGTCTTCTCCCTGGGCGCCGCCATCTTGCAAAATGGCGGGCGCATGCGCAGTGCGCCCGCCGAATCTGCCGGCCGGCAGATTCGTTCCAATGTGCATTTTGATCACTGAGATAGGTTATATCTCAGTGATCAAAATAAAAAAATAGTAAATGACACCCCCCCCCCCCCCTTTGTCACCCCCATAGGTAAATTTTTTTCCCACTAAGGTTAGAATAGGGTTAGGGGTAGGGTATTTTCAGCCATTTTAACCCTAAAAAAACTTCCTAGAAAACACACAGACTCTGCATAGAAAACTGCATAAAAAAAGGATAAAAAAAACGCATCAAAAAACGCACCAAAAAAGCACAAAAAAAGGACCAAAAAAAGGACCTGCGTTTTCTGCCAAGAGCTGCGGTTTCGGTCCTGAAAAAAAAAGGATGGAAATCAGGAACGTGTGAACATACCCTAAATGTCACTGCTATGCACCGCGTGCCGACCTTATCACCCGGCCACACATGTTACATATACATGCACACTGACACTATATATAGAGCTCCTGTGTATAATGTCACCAGTGGTAATATTTGTGTTATTAGTATTGTAGTTTTTATTCATGATTATTGTAGTATAAATTTTTCACTATGTGGTCTGGTCATTGTTTTATGGTATTTGTTCTTTGTATGTGCTATTATTCTGTTACTATGTGGTGGTAATTTGTGATCTGGTCATGCTGTGGTGGTATTTATCCCTTATATGTGGTACTATTTGGTCACTATTTTGAGGTCATATCTAATCTTGTCACGGTGAGGGTCACTTGTTCTCCTGATATCTATAGGAGAAGATAGATTACCTGTCCCGCCAGTCTTAGTTTACTTTTCTGGTAAAGGTACCGTCACACTAAGCGACGCTGCAGCGATACCGACAGCGATCCGGATCGCTGCAGCGTCGCTGTTTGGTCGCTGGAGAGCTGTCACACAGACAGCTCTCCAGCGACCAACGATCCCGAGGTCCCCAGTAACCAGGGTAAACATCGGGTTACTAAGCGCAGGCTCGCACTTAGTAACCCGATGTTTACCCTGGTTACCATCGTTAAAGTAAAAAAAACAACCACTGCATACTTACCTACCTGAAGACACAAAAGAGAATAGTAAAACCAAAAACACTCAGTTTGAAAAAATGTTGCAGTAATCCGCAAGTGCTAGTAAAAGATGTAAAAAACAGGGTATTTGGTTGATACGTTTTTTGCAAAAAATGTATACTAAGCTGCTCTACCAATCTTCACGGTATACCCTTATCAGAGCAGTCCTAACTAATGTATGCAATCCCTATCTGATGTATTTAAAAACCTGATCATCTGTATATAACCTGTGTGAACAGGGTTCAGAGAGGAAAAATTCCATGTGTGCATACAGGGTAGAACAGCTTTTGTGCAGATAGCCCAAGAGGAGTGCATACTTACCTACCGCTGTCTGTCCCCGGCGCTCTGCTTCTCTGCTCTGGCTGTGAGCGCCGGGCAGCCGGAAAGCAGAGCGGTGACGTCACCGCTCTGCTTTCCGGCCGCTGTGCTCACAGTGAGTGCAGAAAAGCAGAGCGCCGGGGACAGACAGCGGTAGGTAAGTATGTAGTGTTTGTTTTTTTTACTTTTAGGATGGTAACCAGGGTAAACATCAGGTTACTAAGCGCGGCCCTGCGCTTAGTAACCCGATGTTTACCCTGGTTACCAGCGAAGACATCGCTGAATCGGCGTCACACACGCCGATTCAGCGATGTCAGCGGGACGTCCAGCGACGAAACAAATTTCTGGACTTTCTTCCCCGACCAGCGATATCACAGCAGGATTCTGATCGCTGCTGCCTGTCACACTGGACGATATCGCTAGCGAGGATGCTGCAACGTCACGGATCGCTAGCGATATCGTCTAGTGTGACGGTACCTTAAGGACAAGCTTTTGACCCAGGCAGGCAGTCACCAAGGAGCACTGTGAAAGAGAAATAGGGGTTTACTTTTTTTTTTTTTTTTTTACTCTGACAAAGTCTTGGATAACCCCTTTTTAGATTTTGTTTGTTTTTTACATTATCCCAAGGTCCGATCCCATCTCCTGGGGCTGCCTCCCTCTGTTATGCTCCACGCCGGGCCCAGCGTGGATCAATGACTTGTTTTCACTAGACCTATTTAAGGCCCATTTAGTCACACTCCTGTGTCTTGGGTTTGAGGCCCTTTGCTCCATTATCTGTGCTGCTGTTTTATCTGGCATCCATCCCTGTGGGGTTACCCTCCATCTGTCTGTCTCCTCCTAAGCTCCCAGTTAGTCCTAGTCCACACAATTCCATGTGTCCTCTGGAAGCTGCTCCAAATTTTTGACGTGATCACCTACCCTGGAAGCAAAATCATAAGTTGCCAAGCTGAATATTCTCCGATTAATTTTGTTTTTTATGTTTCCCTTCAGTGATATTATACTATGTATATACTTTTAAACTTGTTCTTTTACTCAATCCTTTTTGCATGTCGCACCGTAAAAGAGCAATAAGTTGCGTGAAAGTCTGGTAAGTTTTATTTGCCAGTGTAAAATGCGCTCATCCTTTGGTAAAGTTGTCCTGCCTCAACGCTGTTACATTTGTTTTACCGGTCCTGACAATATTGCTAATGAAATCCAGAGTCTGTAGTTTTATTGGGCCTCGCTGGCACCATAACAATACAATGTTATCTTTCTCTTGTGTCTTCTGCTTGTAAAATGTTGTCATGATTTAGCTGTGGAGCGTCTTGTTTATGGTGTTTTTATGCGGACATTGATATTTATATTCATTTTGTGATTTTTCTCATGCGTTTCTCTGGTCTCTTTTGAATCATCTTTGTTTTTATCTTCTGTTCTGAGGCTTCGCTTAAAGGAACCATGTGTCATTGATGTACAGCATCGCGACTGTTATATTATTCTCCCTTTTGTAATTGGGCTACATCCTGTTGGTTTGAAGCTTGTGACTGCAAAACTGCTAGTCCGTTAATTAGTATGTGCTACTTTGACCAGGAATAAGAAAAAAAAAAAAATGGCTCCTTAGTGGTCAACAGGTCATGTTTGGTACTGTAGCTTGTCTCTAGTGAAGTTCATGGGGCTAAGCTGCAATTCCACACCCAATCCATTGACAAGATTGGCACTGGTTCTAAATCCAATGCATTTATGGCTTATTTACAGGACCTGCCTGAAATGTTTGATGGGTGAGGTTCTCATTTCAGGAATCTACAGTACAGACCAAAAAGTTTGGACACACCTTCACATTTAAAGATTTTTCAGTATTTTCAGGACTAGGAAAATTGTACATTCACACTGAAGGCATCAAAACTATGAATTAAAACACGTGGAATTATATACTTAACAAAAAAGCGTGTTCCTTCAAGATTGTTGGAAGACCATTTCCGGTGACTACCGCTTGAAGCTCATCAAGAGAATGCCAAGAGTGTGCAAAGCAGTCATCAAAGCAAAAGGTGGCTACTTTGAAGAACCTAGAATATAAGACATAATTTCAGTTGTTTCACACTTTTTTAAGTATATAATTCCACGTGTGTTAATTCATAGTTTTGATGTCTTCAGTGTGAATGTACAATTTTAATAGTCATGAAAATACAGAAAAATCTTTAAATGAGAAGGTGTGTCCAAACTTTTGGTCTGTACTGTACATGTATTTCAAGAAGGAGGCCCTTTCTTGTGCTTTTGTGAATTTGCTGATCATTCAAGTCCCCTCAATGGCATTCATGCTCAGATGTTCTTACAACTTCCGCAGGAGTGATTGGAGAGCAACTGATTTCTACATGAGCTGGATAAAGGTGTAAAACTCCATACATAGTAGTTTCATCTCAAAGTCACCCTGGAAATGAAGCTGGATATGATATGACCTTTATGTTACTGATCTTGTCTTCTGAATCACATTTGAGTTAGGGTTAGGAATGGGCACTATGGCGTCCTCTTGGCCAGGAGTTGAGGTATACCTCCTGCTTAATTTGGCTGGAGTTCCTGCCCTCTAATCCTTTGATGGTAGTTTGATAGTTGCTCCATTTATGTTGAGCTGATGAGCCATTCTGGTTGTTGTGTTCTACTGCCTGAAAACAAAGATATTCTTAAAGGGATTCGTCACCAGGTTTTTGCTTGCCCATTTGACAGGGGCATGATGTAGGGGCCGAGAACCTACTGGCAGCGACGTATCACTTGCTGTGCTTTTTGTTGCAGTTTGGATCAAATCACTAGTTTATCTGCTTCAGATCTAGCAGTTGACTGAATGCTAAGCTCTGTGTAACTCGCCCCCACCACTAATTGACTGCTTTCTGTGTACGCTGTGCATAGACAAAAAGCAGCCAATCAGTGGTGGGAGGTGGAGTTATACAGAGCTCATGAACATGAAGAACTACCTCGTAGCAGGTCTAAAAGTCCTCCAGTACACATAACACCTTAATTTTGTGAAAACCGCAAACCGCTCAGTACATGACACATCCATGGAATAGGGGTCTCTGTCTCTACGTTATGCTGCTCTCAAATCAGTTGGCAAAAATCTGACAAAAGATTCTCTTTGAATGACAAAGCGCCGCTGGTCAGCCGGTTCCTCCTAAACTGTCAGCTTTTTACAGCATTGTATGGTTGACTATACAACTTTGTGAAATGAGTCACCTGAAAATATTGGTCATGGTAATGAGAACCGTAGAAGCTGTAAAACTCAAGGTCTTTTATGGACTTCTAACTATCAGGGCATGAACTCCATACACATTCCAACCCTAAAAAAGAGACCTCCGAGTTTTAGGTTTGGAGGTCTGATCCTCCATTATCTGGTTTTCATTTGCCTTTAAGAAAGCTTCATCTAATTTGATGTTACATGTGATTTTATTTTTTAATCTATCTGTGGGCCTCTGGAGAAGATCTTTGTTAGATAATTTCTTGTCACTCCATTTGTATTTTAATGCTCCAGTAGTAGAGGAGTTGACAACCAAATTCTTGAAGCCTGATTTTTTTCGATTAGCTGATGGGTATGAGTTTGGCTCCTTACCCTTCATGTTGAGCCCATAAATGTCATATGTAAATGATTATGTGCATTGCTGGCATGGACCTGCTTGGCTTATTCTAGCACATAAAGGGGTTCCTAAACTGAAACCCCCCTCTTTGATGACCATAGGGTACATGGACCATAGTTGTTTCATTGAGCCATTGCTGGGCCATAGATTCTCCCATCTTTGTAACCAGGTCAATATTGATCTAATGCGATTAGTCAATGGTGGTGGTATAGTTCCCCCATACTCCCATCCCTTAAGGTACCGTTACACTAAACGACTTACCAACGATCACGACCAGCGATACGACCTGGCCGTGATCGTTGGTAAGTCGTTGTGTGGTCGCTGGAGAGCTGTCACACAGACAGCTCTCTCCAGCGACCAACAATCAGGGGAAAGACTTCGGCATCATTGAAACTGTCTTCAATGATGCCGAAGTCCCCGGGTAACCAGGGTAAACATCGGGTTACTAAGCGCAGGGCCGCGCTTAGTCACCCGATATTTACCCTGGTTACCATTGTAAAAGTTAAAAAAACAAAACGGTACATACTCACATTCCGATGTCAGTCACGTCCCCCGCTGTCAGCTTCCCGCACTGACTGTGTCAGTGCCGGCCGTAAAGCAGAGCACAGCGGTGACGTCACCGCTGTGCTCTGCTTTACGGCCGGCGCTGACAGTCAGTGCGGGAAGCTGACGGCGGGGGACCTGACAGACATCGGAATGTGAGTATGTACTGTTTTGTTTTTTTAACTTTTACAATGGTAACCAAGGTAAGTATTGGGTTACTAAACGCGGCCCTTCGCTTAGTAACCCGATATTTACCCTGGTTACAAGTGAACACATCGCTGGATCGGCGTCACACACGCCGATCCAGCGATGACAGCGGGTGATCAGCGACCAAAAAAAGTCCTGATCATTCCCAGCGACCAACGATCTCCCAGCAGGGGCCTGATCGTTGGTCGCTATCACACATAACGAGATCGTTAGCGGGATCGTTTGCTACGTCACAAAAAGCATGACGTTGCAATGATATCGTTAACGAAATCATTATGTGTGAAGGTACCTTTACTCCCTTTGGCTGGGTTTGGATGTATACGGTCAAGAATCAAATTGTCCTTCATGAATATCTGCTTGTATTCTTTAGGACAGAGGTGATTGACAAATGCAGATGACTAAATGACTCATTGAGTTTCAAACCAATTTAAATAGCTCTATTTAATTAGCTGGTTAGACTGGTATGTTAACACCCAAGGTTTCTAAGTAGCAGCCCTTTGTAAACTGGCACAGGACTTTCTTTGCTTTTAAATATAGGACAGTCCTCCCTTTAGGAGCGATAAATATAGGAGGATAATGTATTCATTTTTTTAAAGTTTTTTTTTTTTTTTAAAATCTATCATTAAATGAACACTTCTATAATGCCGTGCATATGACTCCGATTCACCCTGCAAAGCAAAAAACAAAATACATTTTATTATACTCCCCTATGGGGCTGTTCAATGGGCATCGTTGGTCTTCATCAGTCTGCTCCTCTCTTCCTGCGATCACCATCCTCCTCCTGTGATTCGTGTGGATGACGTGTCATCCAAACAGTGTCCACCTTCATGCTTCTGCACACGCGCACTTCTCTCTGACCTGGGCAAAGTACTGTCATGCACATGCGCCTGTTTTTTTTTTCCCTGCTTTCCTTTGACCTTTCCGGTTCATGCGCAGAACAGTACTTTGCTCGGCCGTCATCCGTGCAGAGAGTATGCCTGTGCACAGAAGCCCAAAAGGGAACGCTGTGTGGATGACATAGGACATGTCATCCATGCAAAGCACAGGAGGAGGAAGGCATCACAAGGAGAGAGGTTGCGTCGGATCAAGACCTGCAATGCCCATTGGACCAGACTGCCCCATAGGTGAGTATAATAATCAATCTTTTTTTTTTCCTTTTTCCTTGCAGGGCAAATTGGAGTCATATGTGCAGCATTATAGAATGCTGTGACAAGGGGCCGAAAGATGGTGGCTATAGTGTAAAGGCCCCTTCACATTTAGCGACGCTGCAGCGATACCGACAACGATCCGAATCGCTGCAGCGTCGCTGTTTGGTCGCTGGAGAGCTGTCACACAGACCGCTCTCCAGCGACCAACGATGCCGGTAACCAGGGTAAACATCGGGTAACTAAGCGCAGGGCCGCGCTTAGTAACCCGATGTTTACCCTGGTTACCATGCTAAAAGTAAAAAAAAACAAACACTAGATACTTACCTACAGCCGTCTGTCCTCCAGCGCTGCGATCTGCTTCTCTGCTCTCCTCCTGTACTGTCTGTGAGCCGGAAAGCAGAGCGGTGACGTCACCGCTCTGCTTTCCGGCTCACAGCCAGTACAGGAGGAGTGCAGAGCGCAGCGCTGGAGGACAGACGGCTGTAGGTAAGTATCTAGTGTTTGTTTTTTTTTACTTTTAGCATGGTAACCAGGGTAAACATCGGGTTACTAAGCGCGGCCCTGCGCTTAGTTACCCGATGTTTACCCTGGTTACCAGTGAAGACATCGCTGGATCGGTGTCACACACGCCGATCCAGCGATGTCTCCAGGGAGTCCAGCGACGAAATAAAGTTCTGGACTTTCTTCAGCGACCAACGATCTCCCAGCAGGGGCCTGATCGTTGGTCGCTGTCACACAGAACGATTTCATTAACGATATCGTTGCTACGTCACAAATAGCAACGATATCGTTAACAATATCGTTATGTGTGAAGGTACCTTAAATTGGAAAAAAATGGTGAAAGGTTCCCTTTAAGTTGATTTGCAGTGCTGTTGGATACTAGATAAGATCTCATTGATCCAACCCTAATTAAATTCAAGTCAAATGTCATGAAATCCGCAGGTCCTCAAGACATCAAACAATGAGCAATGCAGATAGAACAAATTGCCAAAAAAAGTCTGTCACCATTTTACACATTGCAGTAGATTGCATGAACATCCCAAGAATAACTTGAAGCTATCAAATCAAAGACACAAACCAGGAAAGACCTCGTGTCTGTGATGTTAGTAATCTTGGTCAGCACCACTTACCGTGAATGCATTTGAAAATGAATGCTCTGTGTCTGTGAGCCTCTCTGTGTCTGCGAAGCTCTCTGTGTCTGCGAAGCTCTCTCTATTTGCGAGGCTCTCTCTGTGTCTGCGAGGCTCTGTGTCTGCGAGGCTCTCTCTGTGTCTGCGAGGCTCTCTGTGTCTGCGAGGCTCTCTGTGTCTGCGAGGCTCTCTGTGTCTGCGAAGCTCTCTCTATTTGTGAGGCTCTCTGTGTCTGCGAGGCTCTCTCTGTGTCTGCGAGGCTCTCGCTGTGTCTGCGAGGCCCTCGCTGTGTCTGCGAGGCCCTCGCTGTGTCTGCGAGGCTCTCGCTGTGTCTGCGAGGCTCTCGCTGTGTCTGCGAGGCTCTCGCTGTGTCTGCGAGGCTCTCGCTGTGTCTGCGAGGCTCTCTGTGTCTGCGAGGCTCTCTGTGTCTGCGAAGCTCTCTCTATTTGTGAGGCTCTCTGTGTCTGCGAGGCTCTCTCTGTGTCTGCGAGGCTCTCGCTGTGTCTGCGAGGCCCTCGCTGTGTCTGCGAGGCCCTCGCTGTGTCTGCGAGGCTCTCGCTGTGTCTGCGAGGCTCTCGCTGTGTCTGCGAGGCTCTCGCTGTGTCTGCGAGGCTCTCGCTGTGTCTGCGAGGCTCTCGCTGTGTCTGCGAGGCTCTCGCTGTGTCTGCGAGGCTCTCGCTGTGTCTGCGAGGCTCTCGCTGTGTCTGCGAGGCTCTCGCTGTGTCTGCGAGGCTCTCGCTGTGTCTGCGAGGCTCTCGCTGTGTCTGCGAGGCTCTCGCTGTGTCTGCGAGGCTCTCGCTGTGTCTGCGAGGCTCTCGCTGTGTCTGCGAGGCTCTCGCTGTGTCTGCGAGGCTCTCGCTGTGTCTGCGAGGCTCTCGCTGTGTCTGCGAGGCTCTCGCTGTGTCTGCGAGGCTCTCGCTGTGTCTGCGAGGCTCTGGATCATTCTGTGATTCTGTATATTTCTCATCATGTCTGGCAATTAGACTGCCTGCAATTCCCTGCAAATTTATTTACCGTGAATCGTATGTTTGCGAAAAAAATTTGCCCAAGTTGAACACTTTGAATTTTCAAAAGGTTTGATCATTTCTATTGGATACCATCTATTCGCTTTTATCAGCCATTTTCCAGTTGGGCACATTACCTATAGTAGTTTACGCTATCAAAACATTCACCAACATGTCTGTCTTTCTTGGAAAAACCTCTGGATTTATTATGTGCCAGAACTGGCTGGCATCGGAAACTGTCAACATGCCTGTTTTTGGACATAGCCCTATTACTTTAGCTACTGTACTTTAATGAAAGGAGCATTTTTTTTTTTCTGCGTCAGATTACTCTTCAGTGTCTATTGTGAAATCTATACTTTCCAGAGTGCAAATCAAACTCGCCAGAAGGGGATGCTGGGAGATTTCGTCTCTGTAGTTTGCAGAAATGTAATAGTGGCTCCAGACTATAATACAATCTATAACTCCAATGGTATATAATGGCGTTTACATCATAAGCATGCATTAATTTGATTGTCCCATGCTATACATCTGTTGCATGCCCACCACCGAAAGTGTCGCGTTTGCTACTTCCCTTTTTATTAATTTGACTTCCACTTGTAAAGTTTTAGAAGAAGCTAACAGTTCTGAAACATCTTAATATAGATAAGCCTGAGTAACATATGTTCCCATCACATATGGTTCCTCCTCCTACGTAAATATTCCGGCCTGGGACTTGTTAATCTAATGTTATATTTAAAGACATGCATCGTGATCCTGGAATTCAGACCATGCTAAAAAATGAACCCGATGCAATATATGTCCAAGTACTTCCAAGCCTGCGTTCTAGATTACCCTGTGCCTAACACATTTCAGTTCTTACAAATGGTTAAAAGGTACGAGCAAATATAATTGTCATGTTTTCTTTCTGTACCCAAGTTCTCAAGCGTTTCTGACCATCAAATATCTGATTTATGACGTAGTAGGACAGATGTGAGATTCCAGCAAAAAAGCCATTCATCAATCCTCTGTGTATTTACATTCTTCTTTTAAGCTTCCCAAAGAACACCCGGTGTGGGACAAAATGGCCATTAATCATCCTTCTAGTTGTAGCCTTTGATATAATGTTTATGATTGGGTAAGATTATGTACGTGGGGAAAGAAGTATGGGGACACCTCATTCTTAAAATTCCAGCCTCTGAAGGTTGGTGTTGGATGATGAATGTAGAGCAGTTACGAAACCACTGATGAATACCCCGTAAATGGTGGCACCATCTACTATATAATTGTCTAAGGGTCACTTCCGTCTGTCCTTCTGTCTGTCTGTCACGGATATTCATTGGTCGCGGCCTCTGTCTGTCATGGAAATCCAAGCCGCTGATTGGTCGTGGCAAAACGCCCATGACCATTGCCACGACCAATCAGCGACGGGCACAGTCCGGCAGCAAAATGGCCGCTCTTTCCTCCCCGCAGTCAGTGCCCTCTCCATACTCCTCTCCAGTCAGCCCTCACACATAGGGTTAATGCCAGAGTTACCAGAGCGCGGTGTAACGCACTCCGGTAATGCAGCTATTAACCCTGTGTGACCTTTAGACTATTGATGCTGTGTATGCAGCATCAATAGTAAAAAGATCTAATGTTACAAATAATAATAAAAAAAAAAGGTTATTCTCACCCTCCGACGTGGCGCGCTGTCCTCGGCAGTGCAAGCGGCAGGTTCCGGTGCCAACGATGCTATGCGAGAAGGACCTTCCATGACGTCACGGTCATGTGACCGCGACGTCATCACAGGTCCTCTGCTCATACCAACCCTGGGATCGGAAGCTGCCGCGTGCACCGCACACAGGCGCCAGGACTTCAAGGGGCCTACGGAAGGTGAGTATATGTTTATTTTTTATTTTAAGCCTTTTTTAACCACGCATATAGTGCCCACATTGCTATATACTATGTGGGCTATGTTACATACTGCGTGGGCTACGTTATATACTACATGGCTGCTATATACTACGTGGGCAGTGTTATATACGGTGTGGGCTGCGTTATATACTACATGGCTGCAATATACTACGTGGGCAGTGTTGTATACTATGTAGGCAGTGTTATACTACTTGGGCTGTGTTATATACTGCATGGGCTGTGTTATATACTGCGTGGCCTGTATTAACGCATCGGGTATTCAAGAATGTCGTGGCCTGTGCTATATACTATGTGGCTGCTATATACATACATAATCTAGAATACCCGATGCGTTAGAATCGGGCGACCATCTAGTAATTTATAAATCCCATGTTCTTGTGGGCTCTTCTGTTACATTCACATAGTGCTTTTACGTGGATTTTGAAAAGAAACAACTTCAACATTTTCAGTGTCTTTAATTTGTTTTTTTGAAATGTATCTTCTTGAAGATTCTTCAAAAAACTCTGTGAACCTAGCCTTAATTTAGTCTCCTTTCAGTCAATTATTCTATCAATTTGTGTTTATGGTGTGGTAACCACAGTGTGTACATGGTCAGCCAGCTACCAATCAGTGGTGGTTACACAGATTACCTGGACTGTTGTGAACATGACAGCTAGTCCTGCGGTGATAATCTCCTGCTGGTAAAACACTGATTGTATTGATACTACAGCACACAGCCTAATAAGTGACACATCTTTGTAATCAGGCTCTCTTGCTCTATATTAGTCTGCTTCAGGATGAAATGGCAAAAACCTTTTGCCAGATTCCCTTTAATGTGCAAGCTGTATGGGAACTGATCACGTCTGCAACACATCGCAATGATTTTACTAGTTTATTGACTCATTGCCATCATGTTTATACAGATCGATGAATACGAATGTATTTGGCTAAATATTAACCCATGTAACATGGCCTAAAGTAGAGGCAGACACAGTTTGTAGACTGCCCCTGTTAAAGAACTGTATATTATCCCATAACTCCTAAAGAACTTCATTATTTCTCCCTAATTTACCAGTACTTGTGAGCAGTGAAGTTTATTAGCTTTTGATTTTACACATGATCTAACTGAAAGTAGACCATCGATGGATGACAGCCCCCCCTATTCCTGTGAAGTTACACCAATGGTATGTGTGCCCCTGGCATAAAGACTGTTACTTGTTGAATGGCAGCTATAGCACGTGGTGCCATCAACCTTTGACATTGGCTTTGAGAACAAAGGGATCTACTGTTGATTTTCAGAATGCCCATCCTCCTTTTACCCTAGACATCATCCATCAGGGATTGCCACAGGTTAGGTGGTTGTCTAGTCCTACTAGGTTTGAAAAACTTGACAGACCACAATCCAATGTGTATGGCCAGCTTTTGGGAGGAACACCGCTCCATAAAGATGTTCACACCATGGCCTATTAGAGGTATTCGACTCATGGTTTGGGGACCAATGTAGAGTACTGGGTTTTATTCAACTTGGTTCCGAAGGAAGTCAACTGAAAGTATGATTTACCGATTGAAGAGGGTGTCCCGTTTGCAGAACCACAACAACGCCAAATTTTTGAAGTCCGTTAAAGTACATACTTGTATGTACTCTACAAAGACAGAACTTTGGGTTGGTAATGAGAAGGCCTCAGACCTTGGTATTTTGTCCTACCTCCGCGTACATGAACGACTGTGCTTGTTATGTCTGCTCCTCTTCTGGCATTCCTGGATAAAACGCCTGCTGTTTTGTGTCTCTGCCGCTCCGTACAGAAGGATGCTCTGTATTGACTTTCACTTGACTACTGAAGCAATTGAGGTTGTCAGTGAAACGCGATAGTCCCCATCAGCTGCCATCCTGAGATATTCCTATCAGTGGCCGTCAATGGCTTCAGGTTTCTGATCCTTCCTCAGATTAGCTCTGTGCCAGGACATCAAATGAAAATCCACTTTGGCATAGTTAGAGGAATTAATAGCAGCGGGCAGGTGTCTGCTTACAAGCTTCAAAGGAAAGGCCTTCTCTATTCCCCCAGCCGGAGCATTTGGTACTGCCGGAGTTCATCATCTGTTTATTATCTATTGTAATGTGTTCTTATAATGATGGCGGATTCTGAACCATCTTACTGAGGATATACGTCCTTGTCAAGCGTTTATAATCTACCCTCTATCGGGCCTACTACAACTGACATGAATGCCCTGAACCCTTCCAAATTATTTTCCAGTACATATACTGGGAATTTTGCATATAATGGCTTTACAATCTAAGCACACCTGTGCACTTTTCTTTTTTTTTTTTTTTTATTGGCTTTCTAAATTCCGTCCTCAGTGGCTTCTGATGGATCTCTCTTAGTGTTAAAGAGCGCAGTAGGGTGGAAGTTGTGCATAGATCCGAATGTGGAGAGGGGGGAAAGCATTTATATTTTAAGGGTGGGCAGGAAAAAAAAACTGCAGATAGAGAGGAAAGCACATAAAATGAGAAGAGAACGCATTCAGGAAGAATCTATTCTGATAACTAAGCTCTAAAAAGGAGGTATTGAGCATCTTGCACACAGACCTCTCATCCAGCATGTATTCCTGGGAGGGACACGCCAGTAGGAGTAGCATTTTCCACTAGGAGCAGATTCAACTTTTATTATTGATTAAAAAAAATATATTTTTCTTATTTCTTTGGAACAATCCATACTCAAATATGTGGGCTAAGGAACTCTAGTTTTCTTTGGAGATCTTGCAGTTTAGGTTTCACTTATTTTGTGGGTCCTTCAAATGGCCACTTCAGAGTGGAAGAGGACCCAGTCTCTTGGATGTTGAAATCTGTAAAGTAAAAAAATTGACCATTTTTAGTGTCTTTCCACATGACTAACTATCAAAAACAAAAGCTGAAACTCCATATGCAGACGTGTTTCCGGATGTATACCTCTTCAGTGCAAAGCAGGTCATCAGATTTGGCTAGGTGAGAGTAGTCTGAGGGAGGCTTTAAGGGCGCAGTCAGAGGCCCACATTAATCAGACGAGATTGGACTGCAAAGCACAAACTGGCTGGCGGCTCTCCCGTCCTCAGCATGACCGCTTCATATATTTCTATCCACTTTGCAGCCATCAGACTCTGGTCGGGAGAGCTGCCGCTAAGTCCGTTCATTGCGATCTGATCTTGGTATGATTTATACATCCGTCTGACAGCGCCCTGAGGGGCAAATATCTCCTTGTCAAGAGCGCCAACCTGATGTAAGGAGACTTATTGGCCACGCAATGCTCCTTTGGGAATTGAAATCTGTAAATGGCTTCTTCAGAGAGTAGGAGAACTTGATCTCTGGTGTTTGTAGGTCATGCAAATGTCGTTTAATTACTCAACGTCTATGGTTTGAGGGTTATGTTCTCTTCAGTAACCCATGTCAGTTAAGGTCCCAACCGATCTAAAGGCTTCTTCTGGATCTGTTACCAGGAGCAGGATCGGTGATGTTGCACTTTTTGACCCCTGCGTCCTTGCAGGTACTTTTCACCTATCTAATTAGCAATGTTCTCGTTAGACTAGGGTAGGTGCGTCATCATACCTTCTGATCGTCCAGACATCACCTGGTATCTGTAGATATGTCACCGGTCACTCACACCTTGCAATATGGATGTAAGCGGAGCCGGAATTGCCCTTTTTTCTATTTTTGGTAAACCATAATTGCGTCATTTGGAAACCTCCCCCCTTTCCAAATATTGTGCAGTATTAGGAGGACTTATTCTGGCTTCAGCCATGGTCTTCTATACTCCCAATGGATCATCTCCCTGCAGAAAACGTGAACGAACTGACGGCGATCTCCACTGAGCTTCACTATTCCACGGATGCAATTTACTTTCATGAAGAAAGGATAATTACTTTTGTAGTTTAATTGCTGGGAATGTCAACAAACCTGCCCCGCTCCAGGCAACACGTACACTTTCTGCTGCGTTCAAGCCACAGTCATCTTTTATAGTCGTCCCGGTAGCTGCATCCTTAGGACGGACCTGGTTATATGTGAATGGGGCTTTATTTATCTACAGAGGAAAACTACGTCTGCCACTTTGCCGAATACATGTGTCTTATTCATCGTGACCACTAGGGTCATGGTTTCATTTTGCATCGGTGCTTTGGTAGATGAATATGAATTTGCTGCTATTCTGTACTTTTTTTGTTGGTGACAGTAGTCATTTTAGAGCATTTTTTTCCATTCTTTGCGCTGTACCTTCAGTCATCTAATTAGTTTCCCACTTTTCACAATCCTTTAACTTTAGAAGGTTTCCTTGCTAAATTGCTGTCTCCAATTTTCTGAAACAATTTGCCCTTTTTTTTAAAGGTTTTAATACATGCATCTTATTTTCTAAGCAATTTCTATTTTCTAATCTTTAATTTTTTTTTCTCCCTCGATAAATTTATCATAATGTTTTGGACATATTCATAAAATTTGACTTTTACCAAATGTCACTTTTTGGTGCATGTCACTCCAATCCCTGCATGCACTAAGGTTTCCTTCAAAGTTCTTAATTTAATGCACTTTTTAAAAAATTTTTAACAAATTTGACACTTTTTTAAAACCTATAGTGTTTTGCCACTTTTTAAGCAAAAAAAAACTTAAGAAAAAAATCATTTTTGATTCTGTGCCAAATTAATTTACTGTTGTGAGGTATTTTGAAGATTTTGGCAAAGACCACAGGATGACATAAAAAAAAAAAAAGTAACTTCAGTAAGTCACAATTGATGACTGTGGGCCTTAGATCTTATATTCTGGGATCCCAAGAGAATCGTTATAATCTGTGGAGAAATCGGGTGTTAAGTGTTCAGTTTCTCTGCAGCTCCCCCACAGGTGAAATAAAGTATTACACTGTCCAGTCATCCGTGTTGGAACCTCCGGAGAGATTCCTTGTAATCCCACTCTATAGAAAAGAAGGTGGTCTTCTGATCAGAGTTATCTTCTGGAGAACCTAAAAGTCTCCAAGTATGGTCTCTGACTGTAGACCGTAGTAACCTGGATTGCTTGGTTTTTTTTTTTTTTTCTCCTTTTACCTGGGGGCAATTAGTTAGTTCCAAATCCTAGAGGGACTAAAGCAATAAACCCGGTGTTCAATATTTCTCCAATTACCATCTGTATTTACCTCCAAATAACTTGTCTCAGTATGTTCTCCCCTGGGCCAGGCTCTCGAGTGTCACTCTAATTGATTCTGTGACATAAGTGCGGAGATCCCCCGTAGGTTCTAGTGATCGGATTGTTGGATTTCCTTTCCTGTTAGCAAACTGCTTCCTAGAACATTCTTGTTTATTTTTTCCTTTTAATTCTTTTTTCTGTGTGTGTGTGTTTTCTATTCATTAGGTGAAACCTAGATATTCACTATATAGTTTTGTGACCATAAAAAATTAGCAATTGTCATTTTTATTTCAAAAGTTGACCCTACAGGTGTCAGACACTGCTGGCGGTGGATTATATTCCGGAAGAACAAAAGGATCAGGCATTGAAACTCAACATGTCTGAGCCTTCTCTCTACATCTTTCTGGGAGGAGGAAGGCCACATACAAATTAGGAGATTTTCCAATTTTTGCCAAAATTGAGTGGTTTTGTATGACTTTATTCTAGTGTATGAGAAACCTTTTATTTTTTTATGGTAGGCCTAGGCCTTTGTCAATAATATAAATATGGAAAAATGGAGTTTCCTATGTAGACACGCTTTAGACTGGAGAAAAAAAAGTACATCCTGGGTTACCTTATGCCTACTTTTGGGTAGGATTGGGGCAAACCGTGTACAGTTTTCTCCTCCTGTTTCTGCTGACGAGCTATTTGCCGCCTGGACAGTATTTTCTGGTGAAGTTTGTTTAGAGGTTTGGTGTTAATCAGTTACTTGACTATGAAATCCTGAGTTGTATCTTTTTATATTTTGCTTCTTGAGTAGTAATAAGTGATTTTTTTTCCTATTGTGATATAGCGTTTTATGAAATAGCAATCTATAGATTTGGATGATCTTTAGTTGGATTGATTTATTTTTAGATTTGAAGCAAATTTTTTTTTTTTTTTTTTAGTTAATATTAACTGTGAAAAGTATACGAAGCTAAAAAAGAAATTAAAGCACAATAGTATACCGAGCTTCCTAGGACTCTGACCTATCAAGATGCCTAAAGTCCTCCAAAGATGTCAGATGACGGTTGGACGATCGTTCAGCCTGCCGGTTTGTCAATCAACTCTCCTATACTTGGGAGTGCTCACTCTGCTGAGTACTCCTGTGTTCTCTGAGAGAGCCGCGTCTAGTCATCTCTGGCCGCGGCCATATCGATAGTCCAAAATCAAATATTCTGGATTTTTATATCCCTGAACATCATCTGTTGGGGACCACCATACATATTAGACTGTCAGACGTACCAGTAGTTATTGGTGGGTTTTGATGACGTTGGCTAAATGTGTGTGGCACCTTTATTTCCAATGGTGGAGAGATTTCCATGATCATAAATCTCTAACTCCCTATACCTTTTTTTTGCCGTAAGAGATGGATTCTGGTCCTTGGTGATACAGTAGATAGTGCTAAGGTGCCTTTACATATGAGAGCAGTGTTCCCCAAGTCCGGTCCTCAAGAGCCACCAACAGGTCATGTTTTCAGGATTTCCTTAGTATTACACAGGTGTTAATTGCATCACCTGCACAGGCAATAATTCCATCACCTGTGCAATACTAAGGAAATCCTGAAAACATGACCTGTTGGTGGCTCTTGAGGACCGGACTTGGGGAACACTGCATTAGAGGGATGTGAACCAAATACTCACTATTGAGTTCAGACAATACCAAGCTAAAACATATGAGGGCTTTTATTTTCTTTCTTTTTTTTTTTTTTTTGTGGAGGAACTTTTGAAAACTTAAAGTGGCTGTCAAAGGTTGCAATGAATCTCTGTGGAGTCTGTGTATCCTCAGTGCCTGGGCACTGCACATTGTCCCAATTCTGGAGTACCAGTAACCAAAAGTATGTCACATTCATGCTTACGGCTACATTCCTACTAGACTTCGTGTGCCTCGCCTAATACAGGAGAATTGAGTGAAGCTGAGCATGTCTAGTTGTGGTGTGGCCGAATGTATGCTAATCTCTGTTTCTGCTGGAATCGGAAAATCCTTACACTGTGCAGATCACGCGCTCTGAGGATTCAAGCATCTGCAGTCATATAGTGAGTTTTGTCACAAACCCGGACAACCCCGTTAAGTATGTAAGAGGAGTGCTGACCATGCCCATGAAATATATAGTGGTCACCTGTTCTAGATTTCCTGGGAATCCTGGGATGAGTAGTGGGATCGGATTTATTTGAGCCCCCAAACAAATGGATGTTCCAGCGGGCGTTCTTAGGGAGGCTGAAATTTTGTCAACTGTAAGGACAGCTGTTGGCCAGCATCTACCTTTCTTGACTTAGCTCGGCCACATGTTCATGTGTCCATGTGTTATCATTGGGCAGCGGGGGGAAGACTTCTGCCAGACACTTGTCTTTGGCTTATTTACCCTGAAAACAAGCAGGTCTGACTTTTGGATTTGGTCTGCCCAGTTCTCACCATCACCTGTAGTGGAAAAGTCAGGAAAGGCTCATGCACATTAGATGGTCAGATAGTTTTGCAAAGAAAAGGTTGGTTCAGATGACTTTAGTACTAACGTTTTTAGGGAAACTTCTATTTTTAGGTCTCCCAAGAAGGTGAAAATAAGTCTCGAAATCTGTTTTGTCTGTGCTCTGCCAAGATCTTCACCTTGTTTGTTGGTATGGGATTTTTGAGGGACATTTGAAGCTGAAATGTGCAGCCGGAAAGGAAGTACTCATTAATATCTGAGAACCTGGGGCATTGCCAAAGGTAACACCTTTTATTTATTTAGTCACAGTAACTGACATGTGATCAGCAGGTGCTCGAAATCCACTTCTATTTTCAGAGCCGTAGAACAGGATGAAGCTCCCGGGTTGTAATGTCTTCCCAGAACATGGTCACTCAGAAACCTACTGCCATGTTAGCACTAAATAGTGGCAGCAACACAGCTGTGCGTAGATTAGTCTCCATTGTGTGAAAAAATGCTAAAGATTACAAATATACTGCTTTTGTAGATAGAAGGCTTGGAGGTGCTTCCACAATCAAAGCTTAAGATGGGGAAAAATTTGCTGATTGGTGTGGGTTCTACTAGTAGGAGCCATAGCACTTTTGTTGCGAGGCTGCTCCATTCTCCCATCGGTCACAACACGGTGACACGTGACCAGCTGCAGACAATCGCAGGCTGTTATGGCCAGTGATTGGTTGAGAAGTCATTTTCCTTGTAGGAAGTAGATGTTAGTGGAGGAGTAAGGAAATGTGTCTGAAGAAGTGACTCCGTTTCTTGCTGCTGACAAAGTCCTGTTCATGGAGGTCCAATTACTGTAACCGTGCTGCACTACGCCCTAATGACTCTGCTCCGACCTTGTAGTACAAGACTGAACACGTGAAGTAGCAACAAAAAACACTAAGCAAAGCTGACACAATCTACTTCTGTTCTAGTGGTTGCCACTGGTCATAATGAAAGACCCCTTTAAGGTCTTAATCTTAAGCTATTAATCTCAATGAGACACAAACTCGCTTAGTCTTTAAGTCACCAATTGCAATCTCAGAAAGATTTAATTACAATCTTTTTTTTTTTAACATGTAGATAGCACCTTTTAACAAGAGGTTAAAAATAATTATAGTGGTGTAGGGGCCCCTCAGAGGCGTCCGTGTGATGGACATTGGAATGTGAGAGCCATCATTTCTATCTGTATTGATGGCCTCCTACCTTGCTTGGTTTATTTTATTTCCCGGTTTTAAGTAGTCAATGCATTTGAACCAGTGTGAGAGGGAGCAAAAATATTTTAGAATTTTTGTAATGTTTTTCGCTTCATTTCAATACAAAGGCTTTTATAGTGTCTCGTAAGTGGAATCTGTTTTATTTATTGGTTGGTTAAATTGGCCATTTTAAATGTGGAAAGTGGAGTTAGTAAGGTTGATAATTGAGTAGGGGCAGAACATTTCAATAGCCCTCCATACACTTTAGGCTACTTTCACACTAGCGTCGTGCACTGCACGTCGCAATGCGTCGTTTTTGAGAAAAAACGCATCCTGCAAAATTGCTTGCAGGATGCGTTTTTTTCTCCATTGATTAACATTTGCGACGCATTGATACACGTCGCAACCGTCGTGCGACGGTTGCGTCGTGTTGTGGCGGACCGTCGGCAGCAAAAACCGTTACATGTAACATTTTTTGCTGCATTGTGTCCGCCATTTCCACTCCACCCCTACCTCCCCGCAACTCACAATGTGCGGCGCTTGCACAGTATGCGTCGGTACGTCGGGCCAACGCAGCGCGACGGCCCCGTGCCGACGCTAATGTGCGGATGCCGCCAGCTTCCGTTCCCATCGATGAATTGCGATATTACACAGATGACTTGGCGGTCTCGAAAGACCGGTAAGTCTTCTGGGTAATTTCGCAATGCATCTCTGGGAACGGAAGCTGGCGGCAGCCGCGCGCGCATCTGCGGACAACGGAAGGTGAGAATAGCAGGTTTTGTTTTTTTATTATTTTTAACATTAGATCTTTTTTACTATTGATGCTGCATAGGCAGCATCAATAGTAAAAAGTTGGTTAACGCTGCCATTAACCCTGTGTGAACTGACTGGAGGGGAGTATGGAGCGGGCGCCGGGCACTAACTGGGCGGAAGTAGGGAGGGACTAATTCTCGGCCGGACTGTGCCCGTCGCTGATTGGTTGCGGCCTGGTGGCCACGACCAGTCATCGACACAGGATTTCCGTTACATACAGACGGACAGACGGAAGTACCCCTTAGACAAATAGATAGATAGATTTCATTCCAAAATTGGACATGCCTAGATTCTTAGGGCCGCCCAGACACATGATTATCTGGTAACGAACACCCATTACACTTTAGGCCAGTCTAGTCAACTTTAGTCCAATATGTATGTGCCCTTTTTTATGTGCTTTTCTCCTTTTTTTTTTTTTTTTCTTTCTTTGAATAAATATTACAAGAAATTTGTGGTTTGGGACCTTGATATGTCCACTGTTTGTCTGTTGACCGATCCAGAAACCATACATGTGTATAGTCATATAGTAAAAAATTACTTGGTTATCAAGAAATAAATCCATTCTCCTACAGCTTGGGGTTTTTCTATATATTTTTTTCTTTTTAAGTTTCATCGTTGAGTTAATAGAGGTGATCCTTGTGGTTTGAAGAGTCTCTCATTGGCGGGATATCAGTACCCCGTTGCATAGACAACTCATTGATATGAATGGGCTGTGTTCAATAATAAATTTGCCGTTTCGTACCATTGCGAGGGAATTCAAGTTTCACTACCAGGTTTCCCCAAAAATTCGAACTGATTCTTGAGGGAATCAGCGTTGTGCATTTTATTAATTTTGTAAACAAATGAGAATTGTCCAGAGTTGAGTGACACTTTAATGTTTTGAGCTGTAAGTAGATGAGCGTAGAATTGATCAGTTTCCTAGATCTGGAAAATTCATTTGTTTTCCACATGGTTGGTATTTGTGCAGTGTGTTGAGCATTCACTTGAATAAGGCTGACTTGCAATATCAGGCACATCCCTTGGGCATCGATGGCACTGCTTCTAGGGTTGATGAAAGTCTGCATTTTTTTCGATTTCTGAACAACTTTCTTTTTTTTTAATTGTTTTAATTAGTCAAAGTGAATTTTACCAATGGGAGTAAGAACTTTTAGTCACCCTTTTATACTCTTTCGCCCACTTCATTGCGTGTCACATGAAAAGCGATCACATCGCAGGAATGCAGCACGGGGCAGGCTGTACACACACGTCAATGAATGGAATGTGAGCTGGGCTAGTACTTG
Source organism: Ranitomeya imitator (assembly GCF_032444005.1). Lineage (NCBI taxonomy): Eukaryota > Metazoa > Chordata > Amphibia > Anura > Dendrobatidae > Ranitomeya > Ranitomeya imitator. Next base: position 58,594,810 of record NC_091282.1, on the reverse strand, counting down.
GCTTCATCTCAACACACTCAAATGTATTTTTTTTTTCATATTTCAAAGTGATTCCTTATTACATGGTCGTTCAGAAGAAAATTGTCCCGATGCTGTATGAACTCTGACCATTCCGGTGGAATAGAGTTGACAGTCATCTCCATGTCTGCCGTGTGATACTACTTTGCTGCTGCAGGAAAAATACCCAGCTAGCTACAATTTCCACCTGTTGTTTCACGGAGGTGCCCAAGGTGAACAGCTGATTACCTTCAGAGGTTGCACTCTGATAAGGGGGTGTCTGTGAAGAGGGGCCTTTCAAGGGAATGGAAGTCTGTGGTTTTCAGCAGCAGATAAACTCATTACTATTTCCAGTTGGTGACCATGGATGGTAGACACAGGGTTGTGCAAAGTTGGGTTGGTTTTCAGTGACCCCTTTCTGTATGATTTACCGCCTTTAGATATCCTTAAATTCTAGACATGCCATACCGTAGACTTATAACTAGGTTATCAATACAAATGTTTACATTAGAGGGGATGTCCAAGCGAAGCAGAAAAATGCCCACAAGACCGCAAAGATGCTCGAAAAAAAAATGAAATATTTACTTTTTCTTCCAGTACTGCATCATTGATTGTTCCTCAATTTTATACTATTTACTTTGGCTGACAGCAATAAATAGGGTCTATGGTTTGTGACGTTTGCAGTCAATCATTGGCCATAGGACCTGTGAGAAAATCACTGGTGGCTACCTTGCTCTTCACATGCAAGAACGAGGGCTGTTTTCTTCAGAAGACCACCACTGAAAAATCTTTTCATCTAAGATTTGGGGAAAAATTGGAGCTTTATATGAAAAGAATGGAATATTTGGTGTAACTTGCCACCATTTCTTCGCACCATGATTTTCTTGGGCTTAAGTGAATTTTCCTTTTTTAAAGAGGGACCTCTTCATTGCAATAACTTTTTTTTTACTTGGTGTGAATAACGTTTTCCTTAGCAGTCCGATGACTTTTTCCTTTTGATCCCGTACCTCTCCATTCTTGAGATATGTCCCTATATTCCCTGTATAAAACTACTCTTTTTATCCAAGTTCTTTGAGATAACGGGGAGTGGTCCTCCTGGAGACACCCACAGACAAGTTAAAGACCACTCCACATTATCTCAATGGAGTGTGGATATCTCCAGGATAGAGATGCACCCAAATAAAACAAACAAACAAAAATTGTGCCAGTTTCTGTAGAACAGCGACACCTTCACCAGGTAAAAAAAAAAAATTCATATTCAAGGCTAGTGAGAGGTCTGACCTCATTTAAGTCTTGTGTTTAACTGAGCTTCAGTTGATCCTTTAATCAAGAATGGGTGTCCAATAATCAAAGCCTCATGGGAACTCCTTTTGGTATATTTAGGATGGGGGTTAGATATGTCTATATATTAATGGCTGACTTTGTATTATAACCCAGATTTTGCTTTTCTGGACATTTTATTGGGGACCATAAATTCAGCAACTTCCTACTGACCCTTAGATAAGAGCACAAGTAGCTGTGATCCTATGGGGGATGGTTACAGAGGAGCGGGAGGGGGAACAGCTTCAGATAATGTGATTTTCTAGGCCTTTGAGCCATGGGGCAGAGGTGATGTGCACTCTGTGGCCTCATACAACTGTGGTAAATCAATATATGGCAGGGATAGTGTCTAGTTGGTGAGAGGCCTAGCCTGGCCTGGAATGTGCTTCGCGTTACTATGGCCACCCTTGTTTCCAAGTGTCAGCTCACAGCTTTGTGTGTGGCAGGGTGCTCTCTGGTGTCAGCCTCAAGCTTTGTTCTGTCCAGTGAATTATTTCTGTTTATCGGCCAGGACAATAAATGGTGCCCTTTGCCTCTTGGAAGGGATGGGAGGAAATCAGGCTCTTCCTATTTTCTGTAGTGTGGGCCAAGAAAGACCCACTGTAAATTTCTGTCTCCTTGAAGAAGAGGAGGTTGGATACTTAGTCACACTCGAGCGCGTTCTAGAGAGGCCTGGCCTTTCTTAAATAATGTACTGCTAATTGACAGGGCTAATATGAGTTATTCTGAAGTCTGGTAGGGGGGGTCACACTAAAACAAAGTCCCTCTGACTTAGAGGGGGATGCGATTATGACAAGTTATTTTGTATTTTGAGAAAATAAAGCCTTGTGTTCTTCGGAAACGTAGCAACGCATTTTTGTCTTTTATTTTATTCATTTCACTCACTTATAAAGCACTATTAAAGAGGATGTACGGCCTTGAAGTAAAAGTCTGAGCTCACTGCGCGCAGAGTATTCACCTTAAACCAGATGTACGTGATATGTATAATTCCGCCCACATGCCGACTAGACTGTATTCAGCCCTCGCTTGCACTGAGTGAGGCTGTGCACATCTAGTCGGCATGTGACTGACATACTTGCAGTCGCACTCCTGCTACCGGCAAATCCTCACCGCGCACAGTGCTCACCGTGTGAGTATTCACAAGTCTGCAGCCGCGCTAAGGCTGGGCAACCAGTTTTATTCCGCAACACTGTACTGACACCATATTCACTTTTCCCATTGGTCTCTTAATACACTCCAAAAACATACTCGCGGTTTTCCATCTGCAGTTTTCTATTGGAGGAGATGAAAAACCGCTGCGGATTCCGCACAAAGAATTGACATGCAGCGGAAAATAATCCGCTGCGTTTCCGCGCGGCTTTTTCCGCAGCATGGGCACAGTTTTTGGTGTCCCATAAGTTTACATTGTACTGTAAACTCATGAGAAACTGCTGCGGAAACGCTGTGGATCCGCAGCAAAATCCGCAACGTGTGCACATAGCCTCGCAACAGTGCTAACTACTGAGTCACGGTGCTGCCTTCTTACTCGGATCTGGCAATAACTCGTCATAAATGCATGCAGTATGTTTTTAAAATAAAGAAGGATAATGGAGTGCAAAATTTTCTTCAAACCATTGGCTGGCTGAATGCGACAACAGTTGGAGGGATGAGTGCTTCGTTTTTCCTCCAAAGTTTCTTGTGAAGGGTAGACAAATTACTCTAAACTTTGGTAAGGTCGGATAGCATTTAAAAAAAATAAAAAAATTCCAGTTTGAAATTTTAGGCACATATAACTTCACCAACCCAGGTTTTTGCAAGACATCAGTCTTGTGTTATGGTCAGTAGTAAGTGGTCAGTAGATTTATGTTGTATGCAAGTAGTGTATTCTTCCGTCACGCTTTATTAGATGGTAAATAACGTTTTATGTACAGTTATCACGGGCCAGGGAGCAGTTTCCAGTCTCTCATTTGCGAACTCCCGGAACATCATATCTGTATTTCACAAAGCTCTCAGGTCTATGAATCGCAGATGCTACTTTACAACCTCCTGGAGTCTCTGGTCTGGACCTGCAGTGAATGATGACGCCTTCATCTAGTCAGCCCGAAAATTGTAAAACATGGAACAATAAAGGGGCTTTCTGGGGTGTGAATGCCCTCGACAATCTAATGCCTGACTTTATTTTTTATTTTAGTTTTCTCTTGTAGTGACTGGAATACAACCAGTAAACCTTTGGGTTTTTCTATAATCCTCAATGCCTTGTATATTATTGCTGGCCACTTTTAGCAATATATTAACCAGCTCTAGCTAGCTGACTAACTTTTTATATAGACCTAGTTCCCGCCTTGAAATTGTATAGTGCAATATGTGGTAACACAATGCCTTCCTAATATTTTAATGTATCTGCAACTTCTTAGCTTAGCTAAAATAAAAAAAAAAAAAGCTTCTCAATTCGAACTGGTCAAGTCAAGATGTAGTCCTGATCTAATCTTGCTCAGTGAATAGCACAGCAGCTTTGCAGCGCTGGAGTCCTGGGTTCAAATCCCACCAAGGACAACGTCTGCAGGGAGTTTGTATGTTCTCCCAGTGTTTGCGTGGGTTTCCTCCAGGTACTCTGGTTTCCTCCCACATTCAAAAGGGAATCTAGATGAGCGGGGACAGCGATGATAATGTGTGCAAACTGTAAAATTCTGCGGAATATGTAAGCGCTATATAAAAATAAAGATTATTATTTCAAGTGTTTTTCTGTTACTGTTGATGATTATGGCTTACAGCCAATGAAAATCCAAAAGTCATTATCTCAGTAAATTAGAATAATTTATAACACCAGCTTGAAATTTTTTTTAATCCGAAATGTTGTCCTACTGAAATGTATGTTCAGTAAATGCACTCAATACTTGGTCGGGGCTCATTTGCATCAATTACTGGATCAGTGTGGCATGGAGGTGATCAGTCTGTGGTACGGCTTAGGTGTTATGGAAGATCAGGTTTTGATGGCATCCTTCAGCTCCTCTGCATTGTTTGGTCTGGTGTCTCTCATGTTCCTCTTGACAATACCACATACATTCTCTATGGGGTTATGGTCATGCGAGTTTTCTGCCAATCAAACACCGCAATACTGTTGTTTGTAAACCAGGTATCGGTACTTTTGGCAGTGTGGACAGGTGCCAAGTCCTGCTGGAGAATGACATTTCCATCTCCAAAATGCTTGTCGGCAGAGGGAAGCATGAAAGACTCTAAAATTTCCTGGTGTAGACGGCTGCGCTGACTTTGGTCTTGATAAAAGACAGTGGACTTAAGGTACCTTCACACTAAACGACACTGCAGCGATACCGACAACGATCCGGATCGCTGCAGCGTCGCTGGAGAGCTGTCACACAGACAGCTCTCCAGCGACCAACGATGCCGGTCCCCTGGTAACCAGGGTAAACATCGGGTTACTAAGCGCAGGGCCGCGCTTAGTAACCCGATGTTTAGCCTGGTTACCAGCGTAAAAGTAAAAAAAACAAACGCTTCATACTTACCTTCCGCTGTCTGTCCCCGGCGCTCTGCTTCTCTGTACTGGCTGTGAGCACAGCGGCTGGAAAGCACAGCGGTGACGTCACCGCTCTGCTTTCCGGCTGGCCGGCGCTCACAGTGAGTGCAGGAAAGCACAGCGCCGGAGGTCAGACAGCGGAAGGTAAGTATGAAGTGTTTGTTTTTTTTTACTTTTAGGATGGTAACCAGGGTAAACATCGGGTTACTAAGCGCGGCCCTGCGCTTAGTAACCCGATGTTTACCCTGGTTACCAGCGAAGACATCGCTGAATCGGTGTCACACACGCCGATTCAGCGATGTCAGCGGGAGAGCCAGCGACCAAATAAAGTTCTGGCCTTCTAGCCCCGACCAACGACATCACATCACAGCAGGATTCTGATCGCTGCTGCGTGTCACACTGAACGATATCGCTAGCCAGGACGCTGCAACGTCACGGATCGCTAGCGATATCGTTTAGTGTGAAGGTACCTTTACACCAGCAGAGGAGATGGCTCCCCAAACCATCACTGATTGTGGAAACTTCACACTAGACCTCAAGCAGCTTGGATTGCGTTCCTCTCCACTCTTCCTCCAGACTCTGGGACCTTGGTTTCCAGATGAAATGCAAAATTTACTTTCATCTGAAAGCAACACCTTGGACCACTGAGCAACAGTCCAGTTATTTCTCTCCTTGGCCCAGGTAAGACTCTTCTGGCATTGTCTATTGGTCATGAGTGGCCTGACACAAGGAATGTGACACTTGTAGCCCATGTCCTGGATACGTCTGTGTGTGGTGGCTCTTGAAGAAATGACTCCAGCAGCAGTCCACTCCTTGTGCATCTCCCCCAAATTTTTGAATGGTCTTTTCTTAACAATCATTTCATGGCTGCGGTTATCTGATTGCCTGTGCACGTTTTTTTTTTTTCGTTTTTTTGGCCACCACACTTTTTCCTTCCTCTCAACTTTCCATTAATATGCTTGGATACAGCACTCTGTGAACAGCTTTCTTCTTTAGCGATGACCTTTTGTGGCTTACCCTCCTTGTGGAGTGTCAACGACTGCCTTCTGGACATCTGTCAAGTCAGCAGTCTTCCCTGTGACTGTGAAGCTACTGAAACAGACTAAGGGACCTTTTTAAAGGCTTAGAAAGCCTTTGCAGGTGTTTTTATTAATTATTCTAATTTACTGAGATAATGACTTTTCAGTTTTCATTGGCTTGTAAGCCATAATTATCAACATAAACAGAAATAAACACATTAAATAAATCACTCTGTTTATAATGACTCTATATACTGTAATATAAGTTTCACTTTTCCTATTGAAGAACTGATACTAACTTTTTGATTATATTCTAATTTAGTGAGAAGCACTTGTAACATTAATAATAGTTGTTAGTTGGTGTGTTAAATTATCTGCTATTCTTTCATATTTGCTCATATTTTACCGACCTTTATCGTCGCTGGTGATCTAGGGTATTCTCCAATGAAACTGTCCACAGGGCGTTTGTTTTTCTTCAATGGCCAAAATTTAGAAAAGGGTCCTCTTTAATAATGTGAACATGTTTTCTCAGGTTCTTGGCGTTGTCCCAAAATTATTCATCTACACACTATTTTCAGCTTAACATTAATTTACACTTTTTGTTAAATTCCTTGTGGATTCATCACAATATCCGTTCTTGGTTAAATAAACAGAAGCGTGATTCCTTTATAGTGAAGATAACGCATTTATCATCTAACAACATTCTTGAGAATGTAAAAGTTTCCATTCTTGGTGATACTTGTCACTACATTTACTGGAAGATAAATCCCTGCCATTGGTTTAGTCATGATTATAGTATCCTGGTATCAGTGATGTCTCATGATGTTTTACAGTGGGGTGGAGGGGGGTTGTATATTTTTTTTTTTAACAGTATTTTAGGAATAAATTCAGCATAACGTGACCGGTTACTTGTTCTCAAAAACATGTAGTAAAATCTTGAATTTTATTACAACATAATTGTTGTTTGACCAAATGTTTGGAATTATTGGATGGATAGAACAAAAAGTATCTAAAACTTCAAGGTTGAAAATGCATCAAAAGGTACTAATCATCGAATTACAATATTGGACAAGGTCTTGATATGGTTAGTCTTCTGCTTTCTTTTCTGGTCGGTTCTCCGTCATATGTCATGGTTGTGGTTCTGCTGAATTTTATGAGCAGAAACTGAGCAGAATCTCCAAGTTTGGGAGGAGTTTTGAGTTTCTAAGGAGGAAAAGGAGTTTCTACTGTAAAAATAATTGAAAAAAAAACCTAGTTATGAAAACGCCCTAAATTGTAAGGCAATATACCTCATCTTGAGATGATTTTCAAAGTAGTGATCGTTTATTGTAGAGTCACTAATGTGGTTATCTCAACTGTTGGTTGTCTTTTTGCAATTCTCTAAAGAATTGTGATTCTCTGAGCCAGGTCTCGGTTGTCTGTCTGCTGTCTTTTGTATATTTATATGGGAGTTGTGATCCCAGGCTGATACATATCCACAGGGAACATATCCTCGCTTTGCTTTGTGCTATCTTCTCCCTGCTGAGCCAAGGCTGAATGTAAGCATCAGCAGTAGCTAATTGGTTGTATCTTCTGTAGTATCTTCTGTAGACTATGTCCAAGAGAATGAGACAGAACCTGGTGGCGGAGCCTTCATTCATTGATTGCCATGCTTTCTCTTTCTCTTTTTATTTTCCCATTCGTTTCCATAATCCTGGACCTGCCACATGGTTAATCGCTTAATCATCTCTAGTGCAGTCATCCCCCCCTCACATGAAACATTCTGCAGGTGTCAGGAACAAGGGCCTCCTGATTATAAATGTCTTCCCCCTGCCCTTGTATTCAACGGTTCTCTCCTGTTAGTATGTTAACGAAGTACTCTACAGCTCCTTCTTTTATTGGTTTGTTAAAAATGCTAATCTGCCATCCAAGACTGATAACTACGATATACTCGAGAATCAAATGGATAGACATTTTTGTTGGGTCTCCAGAGTGATAATCCACATTTTAATGCCCCTGGTCAGACACAGGCTTCTTTTCATCAAGGTGACCCACACAAAGAGCCAGGGACGTGATGCTAGACTTAATATGTGACAACACGACTAGAATGGGGCCTTTGTTCCCTGTGCTCATCAGAGATGCTCCTTCCAACCGCCACTTCTACAGTCTGCACACAAGGACGGGCGATACTTCTCATACTCTTTGCCTGGCCTTTCTTTTCCCACAGGGACATAATCGAAAAAACTCCACCTCCCAAGGGGAAAGCAACAACCCCTGTCTATAACCTAAAATCTCCACCACCTATTCGAACTGACATGTGGACAATAGGATATTTCTTACTTTACTCCTTTCTTCCTCTTTCACCTACTCAAGGCGATATAAATAAATTAGGATTTCTATTTCTAGGCCTTAGTTCCCCTAATTTGGTTTTTATGGTCATCGATTGCATGAAGTGTTTTCTTTTTTTTTTTAGATTTTCGAGTGGGAGATTACTTACTGCAAGGCCACTCCGTTCCTAGACGTAACAAAGAATATTGATTTAAACAAGAGAAAAAGGAAAAGGCTTCATTTTCCCAGAGCTTGCCTCATAATGAACCTGTAAGCCTCAATGGCTACGATAATGTTTGCCTTCTTTACTACGAGCAACGGTTTTGTTCAGTTGTGCAGTTGTCTATATTGGCGGTTAATTTAATGTATCGATCTATGGGCGCGTGGGTAGTCTGACATACGGAGGGAAAGTTTTTGTCCATTGTTCTCTGGTTGACCGAAGCTGATTTACTAAAATTAATGAGTTCTTTTACCTGAAATTAATTTTGTTTGATAGTGGGTTTCACTTGTAAAATTTCTTGTCGACATTTTGATGCCATGAAAACATGACCGGATATTGGTCCATATTGTTTCCCTTAAAGTAGGAGGGAGTTCATAAAGAGAATATTCCAAAAATGTATGATAGATGTGGGATCTCCAGAGTCTGACACTGTCAGAGGAGAGAGGTAGGTGCACTTGTGTAGATTTTGTTAGTCATTTGCCCAGGAGCTCTAAAAGTAGCCAAGCAAATGAGACCCATATTAATAATACATTTGACAATCACTCAAGGTATACCATACGTTTAAAAGATGGACGTACCCCTTTATTATCTTATACTTTTGTATATTATGAACCCTCTGAAGCCATCTATAGGTTATAGAATGTGAATAAAATGGTACCTCTATATCTGTGATCCGATATCTTCTTTCTGAGAAATACAAGTTTAACTTAATATGTAAATAAGTTAAGATCTATGGGCCGGGCATAAATCTGCTCCTAGAGAATATTTTAAATGAAAGAGGGCGTTATCTGTGTGAGACATGTAATGACTGACAGTCTGCTCTCCTGATCTACATGTCTCACACTGGTGATGGCCCTTTCAATTAAAATAAGCTCTGGAGGCAGATTCTCAAGGAGATCTATGTCCGGCCCATAGATCTAAACAGCTCATTTACATATTAAGAAAAATGTGGATTTCTCTGAATAAGACATCGGATCGCAAATATCACATACTCATTTTATTCATCTGTCTATGGTCTACATGCCCATATAGATGGCTAAGGAGGGTTGATCCTACTGACAGATTCCCTTTAGCACTGGACTGAAATAGCCTTTTAGACAGCCATGGGATGTTGGGTGTTGTAGTGGTCTACAGGCTTCAGGGTTTCTAATATGTAGGACTCGGTCATGTGTATCGAGGCGCTGCCAAATTGCTAATTATCCGTCCTTCCTCACTCTCACTGGTTTCCTCCCTCCTTATTTTCATCCTTTGTTAATTTGTTCTCCAATCTTCTTGGTCTCATCTGCAGTGCCATGGGCATCTTACAAACCTCTCGGGAGCCTTGCCCAACCTAGATGGCCAGATGGGGTAGCCCTTGTGAAAAGTATTTATCAAATTAAAAATTCCACTTCTCATGATCTCATAGCCCTTATGTTGCCTCCTAGGAAATGGTCTGTTAACCACTTCATTACCAGTCTTCCCTACCTTCACTTTGCCCCTCTTTGAGCATCTACATATTCAGGAACGATGCCAGAGCCTGCCAATCATTAGACTGTATCCTTTCTTTCATTAAACAGAGGAAAGGGAAGCAAAACATTTCCCTTCATGTGACAAGTGGAAAACGAGATTGGCGGGGAAGACATGACGTATGATGTCGTGTAACCATTCATTTTGTTTGTTTGCCTTGGACCTGTTGGGTTTGTCTTAATAAAAGGCTTTTCTTTCATTTTCTTTCCTCTGTATTTTTTTTCCACTCTGCTCTGAAAAGAACCATAGGGGGTCCCCCAGCCCCAGTGTCTAGGAAGGTCTGTTTCCCACAGGGTCCTTCTGCCCACTGAGGGTAAATTGTCTGGAAGAACCATGGACATTATCAATCATTTGGTTCTAAAAATTTGGAAGAGATGATGATAAAATGTAAATTAACAAAACGCAAAATTGAAGAGTTAGGAAAAAAAAATAAAATATAGATTTCTTTATAATTAATGCATGCCCCAAAATAGATCTGTCAGGGGATTTATTTAGGTAATCTGAACATCAGCAGCCATCGAGAATAGGCTAAAAATCCTGCATGCTAAATATCAAGATCTGAATGGCATTTTTTAATTGAACTTTTAAAATGTCTCTTTTATAATTTATATATTGTTATAAAAGACTCGTTTTAAAAGTTCAATAAAAAATGCCATTCAGATCTTGATATTTAGTATGCAGGATTTTTAGCCTATTCTCGATGGCTGCTGATGTTCAGATTACCTAAATAAATCCCCAGATGGATCTATTTCTGAGCATGCATTAATTATATGCTGTACAGTCGGGAGGCAGAAGTCACGGTGACATGGAACTGCCTTGGTGTCTTTAGAACATCAGGCAAGGATATATACAATATATATATATTTTTTTATAGCTTTTGCTAGTAAGTGGAGCTTTCACCAGGACTGATTAAAGGTGTGCACCTCCCTATTAAGCCCTTACCTTTTATTCACTAGAGTGAAGATGCCTTGGATGACCCAACTTTAAATAGACCATTGTTTTCTATGTGATCTGTGTAATACTTAATTTTGCCTGTGGGTGTGCTGCAGGGAGATGAAACACTTGCTCCTGTGTTCCCTCACAGATTGCAACTCGCTAGAGAGCAAACCTGTGATTTAGTTAGTTTTTTTGTTTTATTTTTCTATGGGCTCTGTTAGGGATTGTGGCTTAGCTAGATTCACTTCCATACATCAACACCAGACATGGTTCATAGACAAGAATGGTGTGCCGTTTCAGTCCTGTTTTAAATGGATTTGGTCTGTAGGATGAGCCCTCCTCTCTAAGTAGTCTATATGAGCATGTATGTCATAGAAAGTGAAATAAAACTATACCTTGAGATCTGCCATCCAGTATCTTATACTGAAGAATTCCATGCTTTTCTTAATATGTAAATGAGCTGTTGAGATCTATGGGCCGGACACAGATCTCTCCAAGAATCTGCCACCAGAGCTTATTTTAAATGAGGTGTTACCAGTGTGAGATATGTAGACTGTCGGCCATTATTCAACTCACATTGGCAATGACCCTTTCATTTGAAATGAGCTCTGGAGGCAGATTTTTAAAGAGATCTATGTCCGGCCTATAGATCTTAACATCTCATTTGCATATTATAAAAAAAAAAAAGAATTGGATTTCTCAGAAATAAAACATTGGTTCACAGATATTAAGGTATCAATTTATTCAGTTTTCTTTGACCTGCATGCCCATATAGACATCTTAGGACGGTTGATCCTACTAAAAGATTCCCTTTAAGCCTATTCAAACCCATAACGCTTATCCAAATTACTAAATGTTTTATTTCATAGGAAATTATCGCAAAGAGTGTTAATGTTTTATCCTGCACATAATAATTTTAAGTTATTGGTAGATTATTCCTTCTATCTGAAAGAATGATGTTAGCGCTAAGGAAAAGGTCATGCTATAGCCTTGTTGGCAAGAACCTATCTTGCAATGTTGGTTTTGGATTTGCTTACCTAAGCTTGAAGGTTCAAATAAAAGACATCTGCTTGATTCATACTCTCTGTTTAGACTAGTTAGAGAAATGTAAGATATTATTGAAGCCAGGCCTGCTCTCCGGTTACTCAGTCTACCACATATTATATTTTGTGATTAATCTAAGCAGACATTGTCTGGATGGAGTTCAACATTGCTTCTCCTAATATTACCTACAACTATGAACAGTCAACTTTGGAGAATTGAAATACATTACATATTTATCATGGACACTTTGCATAAATTGATTAGAAGAACTTTAGTTAAAACTGGTGGAAAGACAACTGGCTGCAGCAGGAACCTCCCCCTCTGCCTTGTCTGAAAGAATAAAAGAATTGTCATGCTCAGCTAAACCGTACCGCTAAGTGATTCTCCGGTTCAAAGTGGACTTAATAAGCTGTAGCTTACCCCTATGTTCTTTGCAGGATTTCAGCAGGAATGTTTGCATCATTTTCTGCATGATCTTAAAGTAAACTGATCAACAATTATGTCAAGATTATCTCTTGTTTTTGACTAAATTGTTTTCACTGCTAGTTGAGAAGAATTAACTCATCTGGATTAGAAAGCAGGGTCTGGGCTTTCTCTAAACAGGAAGTGGGTGGGTCTTTGTTTATACAGGAAGTGGTGGTGGATCTTTGTCTCTAAACGGGAAGTGGATGGGTCTTTGTTTATACAGGAAGTGGTGGTGGATCTTTGTCTTTAAACAGGAAGTGGATGGGTCTTTGTGTAAACAGGAAGCGGCGGATCTTTACCTCTATACAGGAAGTGGCAGTGAGTCTTTGTATCTAAACAGGAAGTGGGTGGGTCTTTGTGTATACAGGAAGCGGTGGATCTTTGCCTCTATACAGGAAGTGGCAGTGAGTCTTTATATCTAAACAGGAAGTGGGTAGGTCTTTGTTTATACAGGAAGTGTTGAGTCTGTCTACATATACAGAAAGTGAGGGTTGGGTTTTGTTTTATGTACAGAAAGTGTGAATGGGTCTGTATTTCTATACAGGAAGCAGAGCTGGGTCTTTGTCTCTGTGCAGTTTGACAGACAAGATAGAATTAGCAAAGGCATAATATTTAAGGGCAGGCAAGGCATTGTACAATGGCAGAAGCAAGAATGTTGAGAAGTAAGGAAAAGCAAGTTCCAGCACTAGTGTTGATCTAAAAAATTTGCATTTCTCTACTCTGGCATCCAGTCCTCAGTGGAAGGTGAATTTTGCTGCCAACATCCTCAGCACCTTTAATGCTTACTAAGCCATGTGATGTCATGATCTCCACTGAGGCATAATCATTAGTCTTCTACTGATGTCTCAATGTGCGTTGTATGACATTATAATGACAGATAAGTGGATCAGTTTGTGCAACCCTGGTCCAGGTCATTGCTCTCTGGCTATGGATGAGAGCTGCTTGAATTTCCTGACCATCCAGCATCTCTGGTTCGTCTTGTGATATGCTGTACTGGTATGTCATCACTTGTGTGGCGCACATATGACGTCACTCCAGGTCGGCGACACAAATGCCTAAGCTCAGGAAAAAAATCATCCGCTCATCAGTAGCCACAATGCCATGACATTTTGGTGCCTAGTATGCACCAATGGTGCCGAGGATGCCGACTGCAGAAGTTGACTACCCAGATCTGGCTGCCATGGAGGAACAGATTGAATGCTGGGCAAGGGCAATGTGAATCTTCAAAGTCAACTCTTTATACGACCTAAAGTTTTGAATCTTTATATAAACGGACTGTCCACTCGCACAGTGGATTACCGGTTGCAGAGCCTGAGAATTGGGACAGCTTCTAGACATATTAGAATGATTTGGTTACCTAAAGCAGTTTTGACGTGTGGGGATGATCTTGGTAAGAACCTGCTTCTCTACAGGGTTTTGTGTGGAAAGTTCAGTGTACATCTTACCATTGTGTAAAAATGAGCTGCTGCTTCTGTATATCTATCCTCTATTATATAATAGAACCCGTTGTTTCATTATTTTCTTCTATATTCTTGGTATGGTTTGTGTAGTCAATAACACATCCGTCTCCTTGTCTCCTCTCATTACATCACTCATCAGATGAACCTCGTAGGTTCACCGGTTACCATAGCGCCACAGATGAGTCATCCTAGAAGATGATAAAAATAGGACCATTTGATGTCCTCTAATGATGGATATTTGGTTTTTCATCATACTACATTATGATTCGCAATACCCATCTCATGCAAGGTTGACTGGCCCATGAAGCTCTTGTTATGGGTTTACCCATGAAAGTTGTCAAGATTTATTGGGACCTGACATTTGAGACTTGGAATTCACCTTATGAGAAGGACAATGCAAGAACAAATATTTTAAAGGTGTTTTCTGGGACTTTAACCCTTTGTATAGGTAATCCTATTGGAGCTATAATCCTTGCAATATCATCGATCAGCTGATTAAATGGGTCAGGGTGCTCCAGAATATTCACAGCCCCATATGTTTTGAATTTGCCTGAATGGTCTCTCTCATTCACATGTAAGGAAGAGATCAGTCCTACGAAGCAAAACTGATCAGCTTCTATGATGCAAGTGTTCAGATTGAACCAGGATTAGGCTGTGGATGTTCTCTATCTGGACTTTTCAAAGGCATTCATTACAGTTTCTAAATAAAATTTTGCTACATAAAATGACAGAATAGGACTAGGGGTAATGTGTTTGGGTTAACTCGCTCAATGATGGGAACAAAAGTGTGGTTATTAATGGAATACTTTCTGATTGAGTCTCAAATAAAAGTGGGAGTAACACAGGGGTCGGTATTGGGCCTTCTTTTTTTCTACTATTTTTTATTAATGGCCTTGTAGTTAGCATGCATAGTAGAATTTAAGTACCATATTTGCAGATATTATGCACTGAGAAATAATCAATCAGTGGAGGATTATGTAATATTACAGTGAGTTTGGCAATCTTATTACAGTGCACAAATATATGAAGGGACTTTAGGGATGTTCCTGATTATCGTTTTACACCTAAGTTTGCAAAGATTCTAAAGGGGAAAAAAAAGCTATTGTTTATAATATGATCACCTCAATGTGGGTGGAGTTTGTGTGATTGGCAGTCCTGCTGAAAGCACCCAGTGACCAGAAGGATTAGAAGACAAAGGGCCCCACTATTTACTGTGTGTTCCCTTTATGTTTAGAGCTATGTTGATAGTTCACCCTAGTTTATGTTTTTATGTATAACTTCAAAATTGACATGGCATAGTGTTTACAGTATCATAAGATCTCCGGTGAACACACGTGATATTATAATGAGGGATTGTCACATTTTGACTTCTCGAGGGCTGAGCTTGTGGTCTGAGGTGCTCTGTGGAATTGTTGGAGGAATCAGGACTTGTGAACAGATGATGGGCAGATTGAATTTCACTTAAGAATCCGATCAAAGGTCGTTGGACAGCTGTGTACATGCATTTCGACATGGTCACCACTTACTGTGTTACCAGCAATGTAACAGAGATGCATGTAGTCGATTAGCTTGGTCAACGGTTGTGTTACAAATTACACTGATGCTGCAAATCCTTTAACCACAGGGAATGGACTGCTTCACCAAATTACAATTGTCAAGGTGAATCAAGATGTAGGAAATTGGGAAATGTAAAAAAAAAAAGTGGAAATCCTGAAACAATATGCACGTTCACATCAATTTTTGCTATTTAATATTCCACACATGAGACCTGAGGGGGGAGTGCTGGATTATAGCATGCTCTGCATTGTCAGATGACTACTTCTTAAGATCAGATCATAACACTTGAGACTTGTCCTTTGTAGCCTCCACCACCAAGGTGACTTCCCTGACTCATCTTCACGGTCTTATCCAAGTGTTGTTTTCCCGGGATATGTGATCTAGAGGTGGTGTGTAGCTGTTTGGTTCCTTATTGCCCTTCAACCTTTGTTCCCAGTACTGGGGACCCAGAAGTAGGCTGGCGAAACCTGGGTGGCAGCCAAAGTGGAAGGCCATGGCATAGAGAGGCCTCTAACTACTGACTCTTGTTATGTTCTAGTCTAAGCTTTTTCGGGATGATTGTTCATGCCTTTTCTTGTTGGGTATGTGCACTTTTTTTGTGTAGCACATTCCTTTTTTTAATGCCTTTGGTTGAAGATTGAAATCCTGAGAATGTGACAATCAAAAAGGTGGGAACCCCATGGTAGACCGGCACCTCAACTAACTAAAATCTGGCTCTGCTTCTTCTCCCACTATGAGGTATGAGTAGGGACTTCAGTTTAAGAACGAACACAAGGCTGGCATGTTCTGAAGCACAAGGCTGGAATTACGGTAACTTTTCTTCTGGCCGCCTCAGCCGTCATGTGACTCGTAAGCATTGCACAATCAGAAGGTACGAAATACTTTGGTGAAACTCTCTCAAAGCTCCTATTAGTGTGAACATTGTACTTGTTGCACCGTTTCTAAGGTATCGAATTTTGTCTGTTCCTTATGTTGGCCTTTAGTTTCTTAGCCCCCCTCCAGGTGATAACAGATTGTTAGTACACGACCCTCCGTCAGATGCATGGCCTGACTGAAAGATGGGAATCAGTTTGTGTTCGGTGTAGCCAGGACAACAGCTGCATGAAGCTTTTGTTTCATGTTTGGCAGCGCCGCCTCACACATGTACCCTACATGCTGAGGATGGCGGATAATAGTAGCTGGCACCGAGCCCACGGGCTGATAATTTGTAACACGACAGCACAAGCAACACTTTGTTTCTCTCCTCCTAATTTATGATGTGTGCCACCGAGGTTGTCACCTAATGATCTCACCTCCCCTTTGTGAGGCTTAACGAAGAAACTCTCACGTTCCAAACAATTAACAGACACCATTGGAAGGTCTTTGTTTTCGAGGCTGCTCTCCATCTCAGGAGCTGCTCCTTGGAAATAATTTCATGATGGAACTGTTGCGTTCTTATACATCCAAAATCGGTTTCATAGCTCCATCTTTAACATCATTTCACCGTGTAAATTTTCTTATGTCTATTCACGTTATAAATGCGGTACCAAATCTACTACTCCAGCCGCCTTCAGAGCTGCATTTAAAATGAGGTTTGCATGTGACTTGAGGATAAAAATTAGCATTAAATCTGTTTCAGAAATACTTTTCTCCATTTAAATTCTCATAAGAGTTCGCTAGGCCACTCGTATCTTTTACTCCTCATCTTCAGAGCTGCATTCAGAATTCTGCTCATTTCCCATGACAGCATAGCCTTGAAGTCACAAGTCTGAAAATAGGATATAAGCTAATTACAGCTGTTTTTAAAGCAGCTTTAGATGTGACTGGAGGATTAACTTAGCACTAGGACCTTCTAACTACTCCTCTGGTGGCTTTTTTTGGCTGCCAGGTGGCCTACCTGTAGCAGATGCATAAGTAATGTGCTCCTCGGTGGCACTCTGTGTAACGAACTGTATCCACAGTAGTGAGCTCCTTGTGTTTGACTATCCTGCCATTGCAATAATTCAGTGTCCTGCCCTTACGGTTGACCCCGCGGAGGAGTCTCCAGCCTCTGATGTTTTATTTTTCATTGAGGAAATAAAATGACACGATTTGGTTACTGTACAAGCTGACCCCAAGTGCAGGTTACGAAAACCACAAAGAGCATTTTCTGTAAACTCCCCCTCGCATAATAGTCCCCGGCAGGGCTCATGTTCCGATAAAGCGCACAGCTGGATGAAAGTGAAAGGCTCTGGAAATGCTACTTACTATTTACAGAATCAGAGGAAGTCCCTGCCTAAAGCCAAGATGGTGTATTCTCCCCACCTACTGTAGTACAGCTCTCAAAGGGCATGTCACCCAGCTTTCCCAAATCCCTGAACAATTGATTTTAAAGTGATATTTCCACCCCCTTCTACAGCTCGAACTATGGACTGTTGGAATATAATGGAGCCAACAATTACTGCCCTTATACAAGAATGTAACTCTGATAATACTGCCTCCTATATGCAAGATGTTAACTAGTATAACACTGCTTCTATGTACAAGTATATACTATAATACTGCCCCCTATGTACAAGTATATAACTACTATAATACTGCCCCTATGTACAAGAATATAAGTACTATAATACTGCTTCCTATGTGCAAGATTATAGCTACTATAATACTGCTCCTATGTACAATAATATAACTACTATAATACTGCCCCCTATGTGCAAGAATAGAACTACTATAATACTGCTCCTATGTACAAGAATATAACTACTATAATACTGCTCCTATGTACAAGAATATAACTACTATAATACTGCTCCTATGTACAAGAATATAACTACTATAATACTGCTCCTATGTACAAGAATATAACTACTATAATACTGCTCCTATGTACAAGAATATAACTACTATAATACTGCTCCTATGTACAAGAATATAACTACTATAATACTGCTCCTATGTACAAGAATATAACTACTATAATACTGCTCCTATGTACAAGAATATAACTACTATAATACTGCTCCTATGTACAAGAATATACAGTAACTACTATAATACTGCTCCTATGTACAAGAATATAACTACTATAATACTGCTTCCTATGTGCAAGATTATAGCTACTATAATACTGCTCCTATATACAAGAATATAACTACTATAATACTGCTCCTATGTACAAGAATATAACTACTATAATACTGCTCCTATGTACAAGAATATAACTACTATAATACTGCTCCTATGTACAAGAATATAACTACTGTAATGCTGCCCCTATGTACAAAAATATAACTGCTATAATACTGCTCCTATGTACAAGAATATAACTACTATAATACTGCTCCTATGTACAAGTATATAACTACTATAATACTGCCCCTATGTACAAGAATATAACTACTATAATACTGCTCCTATGTACAAGAATATAACTACTATAATACTGCCCCTATGTACAAGAATATAACTACTATAATACTGCCCCCTATGTACAAGAATATACAGTAACTACTATAATACTGCCCCTATGTACAAGAATATACAGTAACTACTATAATACTGCTCCTATGTACAAGAATATAACTACTATAATACTGCCCCCTATGTACATGAATATAACTAACATAATACTGCCTCTTATACATACCGTTAACTACTATAATGGCCAATTCCAAAAAAGATTCTTTGGACACTCTAGTGTTAAAATTTGGCAATTAAATTCAATCTAGTCTTCTAATTTGATCTACAATTACTTATAGAAGTCTTGGTTAAATAATGTACTAGAGTTTTGTGCTGTAAAGAAAGTGTAGTTCCCCCTCCTCACCCAACAGTAGAGAAGCCCACTTGTATTGTAATAGGCCATCTGTCATAAGGATTAGATTAGTGAGGATACATTCCTAATCTGGTACAATTGGGCAGTTCATTAGAGGCTTGTGACTGGTCATCTATTAGAAAACGCTATTCATTATTTAGGTAATCTAACATTTAAGTGTTTAGAGTGAATTTTTTTTGTGGTTTGCAGCTGTCAGCCTAGAAGTGGTTTACTACACATGCATGAAGATCAAAGATCAGGTATAGACATAAATGCTTATAACACTGCTCCTAACGCACAAAAGTATAACTACTATAATACTGCCTCCTATGTACAAAAATATAATTACCATAATACTGCCTCCTATGTACAAGAATATAATTACCATAATACTGTTCCTATGTACAAGAATATAACTAGTATAATACTGCCCCTATGTACAGGAATATAAGGACTATAATACTGCTCCTATATACAAAAATATAACTACTATAATACTGTCCCCTATGTACAAGAATATAACTACTATAATACTGCCCCTATGTACAGGAATAGAACTACTATAATACTGCCCCTATGTACAAGAAAATAACTACTATAATACTGCCTCTATGTACAAGAATATAACTACTATAATACTGCTCCTATTTACAAGAACATAACTGCTATATTACTGCCCCTATGTACAGGAATATAACTACTGTAATACTGCTCCTATATACAAGGTATATAAGGTAGAAATCAGCATGCATTTAAGGAGCAATCTTTTTAAACCCTATTGTCCACCTGCCCCACCCCAGCTTCGCCAAATTTGGTGGAGCTGGTTGAAATTGGCATGAAATTGCCAAAAATTGCAACATTTTTGGCCAACTCAAATTTGCTGAAAAATTGTACCGCTATTCAAATCGATTTATACTAGAATTTTGTTGTAATTTTGATAAATTGGGGCCCAAGTGAACGGCCGACATATTGAAGTATCGATCTTCTGAAACTCGGCAGCACTTCAGAGTGAAGGATTCACGGCTGCTAGAAAGCAAACGGTGTCTAAATCATGTTGCCAACATAAATCTGTTGTGAGGTTTCCTTTAAGTTGTCATGCAACATACAGTATATGCTCGAGTATAAGCCGAGATTTTCAGTCCATTTTTTGGGGCTGAAAGTCCCCCTCTCGGCTTATGCTCGAGTAATACCCAGGGGTCGGCAGGGGATGGGGAGCGGGGGCTGTCTAATTATACTCACCTGCTCCTAGTGCGGTCCCTGCATGTCTTTTCCCCGGCGCCGGCAGCTTCTTCCTGTACTGAGCGGTCACATGGTACCTCTCATTACAGTAATGAATATGTGGCTCTACCTCCCATAGGGGTGGAGCAGCATATTCATTAGTGTAATGAGCGGTAAAGGTGACTGCTCAGTACAGGAAGGAGCTGCCAGGGAACAGACGTGCAGGGACCGCATCAGGAGCTGGTGAGTATAACGGGGAGGGGAGCCCTGCGCGATATTCACCTGCTCCTCGTTCCAGTGCTGCTGCATCTACTGCAGTAACGCCCAGGTCAGAGGGCGCAGTGACATGGATAGTGCACGCCCTCTGCCTGAACGTCAGTGCAGGAGATGCTGTAGATGGAGCGGCGACGGAACGAGGAGCAGGTGAATATTGAAAGTGCCGGGGGCCTGAGCGAATGAGAGGTGAGTGTGATTTTTTTTTTTTTTTTTATCGCAGCAACAGCAAATGGGGCAAGTGTCTGTATGGAGCATCTATGGGGCCATAACATTTATGCAGCACTGTATGGGGCAAGTGTCTGTATGGTGCCATGATCAACGTTTGTGCAGCATTATATTGGGAAAATGTGTCTATGGAGCATCTTCTGGGGGCCATTATTAACCTTTATGCAGCATTATATGGGGCATATTTTAATATGGAGCATCTTATGGGGCCCATCATAAACTTTATGGAGCATTATATGGGGCTCCTGATTCAATATGGATATTCAAAAACACTTAACCTACTGATGTCTCAATTAATTTTACTTTTATTGGTATCTATTTTTACTTTTGACATTTACCTGTAGCTGCTGCATTTCTCACCCTAGGCTTATACTCGAGTCATTAAGTTTTCCCAGTTTTTTGTGGCAAAATTACGGGGGTCGGCTTATACTTGAGTATATACAATAGTTTGATTTGGGATTTCCTGTCAGAATGTCATCTCATTTTTTTTCTCATAAGATTGACTACAAACCTTGACTACCAGTGTCAGACTGGAGATGCTAAGGGGCTGCCAGTAACATTGACATTGAGGGCCCACTCTTCAATGAAATATAAATTTTACATTACCCTCATTCACAAAATTAGCTGTGCTTCTGTATATTTATGCACAGAAATGCTGCCCTTGTTTGTACATACTGAATGAACTACTGCTTATAGAAAAGAGTGGAGCGCCCACCGGAGCATTCACCCGCTTCCCTGTGGACCAGAGTTGGTTATCACACTGCACAGATACAATCCTATGTTCTCTCATCTTATAAAACTGAGCTAATTGTGTATTGTATGTCTATGTGAACTTCCTAAAAAGTTGTATCCTTCTGTTTCCTTTTTTTGTGGCTACCAGCTGCTCTCTCTCGATCCTTTCGAGGCTGGATATGTAGTGTCAGTCATGGCACACTCTTCCTTCTGTCCGTAGTGTTTATTGATTTGCATTGTGCGCTGCCTGCCAGGCCCTCTGCTCGTTCGTTGGCACAAGCTGCCTTCAGAGCACGTTGTTGTGGGTGCTGGTAGTAACAAATGTCCTCCCCCACCACCTCCATGTGGTTACGAGCCGGTGTTTATTACATGCAGTTATAACTGCCAGCCTCACAGTTATCATGGCTGGTTATATAGCGTCTGTGGTTTTTGTGCGGAACGGTTACTTAAGAAAACAATGCAATGCCTGATCACCTGGAATGAGAGACATTTCCATAGAAGTTTCCGCCCGGTGCTCTTGGCGGTTTGTGTTTGTATCTGCATGCAAATCATTTGTGTGCACAGCAACAAGAAATGAGGAATATGCACTTTGAAAATTCTAATCTATTGGGAAAAATTTGCCATCATACCAGCCCATTTTTATGGGATGTCAAGAAAAAAAAGTTTATCCTTTCTATAATATACGGCGTTTGTGATGTTGCTGTTTGCCCAAATGAATGCTGCAGCCAATCACTGGACTTGGCGGTCACATGTCGTACTTTTTTTTTCCCAAGTCTGAGATTGGCTGCTGCCATCATGTGGGTAAATGGGCATGTCCTTGCTACAGCACAGAGAACGTAACTGTTGGGAAGGATCAGAGCAGCATGAAGCCCTTTAAATAAATGGTGCTAAATTGTAAGCAAAGCTGTAAAGGATGTGTATATTTCTGCCAGCCGCTGACCTTTGCTCATAAAGGGTTATTCCTGTTGATTATATTTGTATAGTATCCTGTGAATACTCCATAAATGTATGATATAGGAGACTCTGACCAAATCGGCATTGCGGGAACGATAGCTGCGCATACGCAGATCTCATTAACAATTTCTCCAAGAGTTTAAAAAATAGGCAAGCAAATGGGGCCCAAATTGATAATCCATTTATGGGATTAATTCAGACTATGCCTGAAGTGTAAAAGTTGGGGGAACCCCTCTAATATCCTAAAGGTACCTTCACAGTGAACAACTTAACAACGATATCGCTAGCGATCCGTGACGTTGCAGCGTCCTGGATAGCGATATCGTTGTGTTTGACAGGCAGCAGCGATCTGGATCCTGCTGTGACATCGTTGGTCGGAGCAGAAAGGCCAGAACTTTATTTCGTCGCTGGACTCCCGCAGACATCGCTGAATCGGCGTGTGTGACGCCGATTCAGCGATGTCTTCACTGGTAACCAGGGTAAACATCGGGTTACTAAGCGCATGGCCGCGCTTAGTAACCCGATATTTACCCTGGTTACCAGTGTAAATGTAAAAAAAAACAAACACTGCATACTTACATTCCGGTGTCTGTCGCGTCCCCCGGCGTTCTGCTTCCCTGCACTGTGTCAGCGCCGGCTGGCCATAAAGCAGAGCACAGCGGTGACGTCACCGCTCTGCTTTACGGCCGGCGCTTACACAGTGCAGGAAAGCAGAACGCCGGGGGACGTGACAGACACTGGAATGTAAGTATGTAGTGTTTGATTTTTTTTTTACATTTACACTGGTAACCAGGGTAAACATCGGGTTACTAAGCGCGGCCCTGCGCTTAGTAACCCGATGTTTACCCTGGTTACCCGGGGACTTCGGCATCGTTGGTCGCTGGAGAGCTGTCTGTGTGACAGCTCTCCAGCGACCACACAGCGACGCTGCAGCGATCGGCATCGTTGTCTAGATCGCTGCAGCGTCGCTAAATGTGACGGTACCTTAAGTGTATATATTTTTACATTAAATACAGTCCAACCTTTCCAAAAAAAACACTTTTTTTTAGACCTCTCCTTCATCCAGATGAGATCTCCTAGAACAGGTCTTTAGTTCCATCATATTGGCCAGTTTCTGTGAGAAGACCACTCTTCTGCAGGGACCACCTGAGTGATCTACCGAGAGGTCTTCCTGTATTCATGTAATATAAATAATAATAATAATATAATAATAATAATATAATAATAATAATAATATAAATAATATAAATTGTATGTACAAGTCCCCTCTATAATTTGTAAAGCGCTGCGGAATATGTTGGCGCTATATAAATAAAAATTATTATTATTATTATAAGGATCTTCTATCTAACAGCCGAGGTTAGAAGAATGTGTTCCTTTTAAGGTTTAATGGATTTTTCCAGCAAAAAAAACAAAACGGGTATCTTTAGTGTTTGGAAGGGTGGAACCCTCTCCCCACCGCCCTGTCAGTCCATTACTACCCCCTCCCTCGCTCCCTCCTCTCCTTTCTATGGAGCAAAGACAAAAATCTGTTCTTGTGCCAAGAAAAAGCTGCTGCAACTTGATAATGAAAGCACGAATATCGTGAAGCAAGACTGTATGCGAGAGCGAGGGGACGTGCAAGAACTAGAGATGGTGATGGACGCCGCCGCTTGTTGTGCTGCTCTGGGTGAATTTAATTAGAATCATCCTTACCGTCTACGCCTGTATCCAACGTATGTAATGAAGAGCCGAGATTATAATAATGCCATAGGTTTCCACTACAACTTAAAATGGTGCCATAGGTCCACGTGAAGTTCTATGGAAGAGCTAAGTGGTCAAAGAGCCAAGATCACAAGATGTCGTAGTTTGGGATGTGAATATTTAGCACATTTGGCTGTAGTAGATTCATTTCTTAGACCTGTCCGAGTATCTTGATCTCAAAAAACATTTTTTTTTGGGGGGTGTTTAGGTTTTGATCCCCTTGACTTGGTCTATGGTGGTATAACAGTATACATTGTCCAGCTCTATCTGGTCTGGAAACACATTGTCGACAAGGGTTTTTTTTTCTGTTGAAGACCTGCAGGTTGTGCGCGGCATGTGATGCCTTCTTCTGCTGACATTGACCTTTCCTTCATGAGGAACATGGGAGCTCATTTTGTTATGATCGGTCTATTTTGGAGTTAATTTGTCAGGGCAGAGCCTCTGTAGCCATGGTCCAGTGGGTTGTGTTAATCTGCCAGCCTCTTAGGAATATATGGCCGGCTTGTGGATGAATCTCATTAAGATATTGTGTATCTTCCGCCTCAGGCTGTAGATTATAATGATCCCTTGGATAAATGTTCTGTGGTCAAAATAAAGAGAAACTGCTCCTGAATATGCAATGAGGACTACGGTTACAACAATGAACATTGCTTTAACTACTATAATACTGCCATCTATGTTCAATAATGTAGCTAATATACCGTAATACTGCTCCTATGTAAGGTAATATAATTATTATAATACTGCTCCTATGTACAAGAACATCTACGGGGTACTTCCGTCTGTCTATCTGTCCTTCTGTCACGGTTATTCGTTCCCTGATTGGTCTCGGCAGCTGCCTGTCATGGCTGCTGCGACCAATCAGCAACGGGCACAGTCCGTTTAGTCCCTCCCCTACTCCCCTGCACTCACTGCCCGATGCTCGCTCCATAATCCCCTCCACTCACCGCTCACACAGGGTTAATGGCAGCGGGTACGGCCCGTGGTGTAACGCACTCTGTTACCGCTGCTATTAACCCTGTGTGTCCCCAACTATTAACTATTGATGCTGCCTATGCAGCATCAATAGTAAAAAATGTCATGTTAAAAATAATAAAAAAAAAAAAACCTGCTATACTCACCCTCAGCCGCCTTTCTCGCTCCTCGCCACGCTCCCGGGACCGCTCCATTGCAAGCGGCAGCTTCCGCTCCTGTCCCAATATACTACGTGGCTCTGCTATATACTACGTGGCTCTGCTATATACTACGTGGCTCTTCTATATACTACGTGGCTCTTCTATATACTACGTGGCTCTTCTATATACTAAGTGGCTCTGCTATATACTAAGTGGCTCTGCTATATACGACGTGGCTCTGCTACATACTACGTCACTGGGCAATATACTCCGTCGCTGGGCAATATACCGTACTACGTAGCTCTGCTATATACTATGTGGCTGTGCAATATACTACTTGACGGGGCAATATACTATGTGGCTGGGCAATATACTATGTGGCTGGGCTATATACTATGTGGCTGGGCAATATACTATGTGGCTGGGCAATATACTATGTGGCTGGGCAATATACTATGTGGCTGGGCAATATACTATGTGGCTGGGCAATATACTATGTGGCTGGGCAATATACTATGTGGCTGGGCAATATACTATGTGGCTGGGCAATATACTACGTGACTGGGCAATATACTATGTGACTGGGCAATATACCGTACTATGTGGGCTGTGCTATATACTATGTGGTTGGGCACTTTACTACGTGGCTGGGCAATATACTACGTGGCTGGGCAATATACTACGTGGACATGCATATTCTAGAATACCCAATGCGTTAGAATCGGGCCACCATCTAGTAGCTACTATAATACTGCTCATACATTCAAGAAGATTTAAACTACTGTAATACTGCCCCTATGTACAAGAAGATAGCTATGGTAATACTGATCCTATATACAAGAATATAACTGCTATAATACTGCTCCTATGTATAAGAATATAACTACTATAATACTGCTCCTATGTACAATAATATAACTACTATAATACTGCGCCCTATGTACAAGAATATAACTACTATAATACTGCTCCTATGTACAAGAATGACTACTATAATATTGTCCCCTATGTACAAGAATATAACTACTATAATACTGCTCCTAAATACAAGAATATAACTACTATAATACTGCCCCTATTTACAAGAATATAACTACTATAATACTGCCCCTATGTGCAAGAATATAACTACTGTAATACTGCTCCTATATACAAGAATATAACTACTATAATACTGCCCCTATGTACAAGAATATAACTACTGTAATACTGCCCCTATGTGCAAGAATATAACTACTATAATACTGCTCCTATGTAGAAGAATATAACTACTATAATACTGCCCCTATGTACAAGAATATAACTACTCTAATACTGCTCCTATGTACAGGAATATAACTACTATAATACTGCTCCTATGTACAAGAATATAACTACTATAATACTGCTCCTATGTACAAGAATATAACTACTCTAATACTGCTCCTATGTACAAGAATATAACTACTATAATACTGCCCCTATGTACAAGAATATATCTACTATAATACTGCTCGTAATGTACAAGAATATAGCTACTATAATACTGCCCCTATGTACATGATGAATATAACTATTATTATACTGCTCCTATGTACAAGATGAATATAACTACTATAATACTGCCCCTATGTACAAGAATATAACTACTATAATACTGCCCCTATGTACAAGAATATAACTACTATAATACTGCCCCTATGTACAAGAATATAACTACTATAATACTGCTCCCTATGTACAAGAATATAACTACTATAATACTGCTCCTATGTAGAAGAATATAACTACTATAATACTGCCCCTATGTACAAGAATATAACTACTATAATACTGCTCCTATGTAGAAGAATATAACTACTATAATACTGCTCCTATGTACATGATGAATATAACTGCAATAATACTGCTCCTTGTAAAAGCTGCTGTAAGATTCCATAGTGATCTGAATCTTATGTAGAATCAGGTTGCCATATATGACTATAGAAACACATGAGTGGCGCTGGCTCCTGGTGTCTATAGGATAATGTGTAGGAAGTCTTGTGATCTATAATTGTCTCTCTCATCCTATAAACTGTATCTATTTTTTATGACTTTCTTGTGCTTTCTGACTATACAAGGCATCAATATCGCCTGGCCGCTCATTTATGCGGTGGACGTTTGTGTATTGCTGTTTTATCGATCTGTTCTGCCGTAATGATGCCAGCAGGCAAGAAAAGGCCAAGCTTGCAAAAAAGCTGCTGCTGCTTGTAGAACATTTAGTTTGGACGTTGCTATGGGTCAAACCTGCCTATAATAACTGTAATTCTCCCATGCACAAATTGGTCGAAAATGTCTTCTGGGAGACTGGTAGGAAATAAACATTGTGCGGTATAAAAGACTACATGGTAGAACGCTCCAGGGTCAGAGTCTACCTGAGCCTGGTAGGTTACCTCTAGATGACGCTGCTCAGAGCCATGGGAAATTAATGAAGGCAAAATGGTTAGAATTTGCAAATTATGTAATTTTTTGAGGACATTGTTTTACTCAAGTTTTTCCAATTTTTTGTCCCTTTACTACCATACTATGTCACAAGTGTTCCTTCATGTACGGGTGGAAGGAGCAAGGTCCTTGTATGGCCAAGTGAGGAGGTCAACAGGAAGATGTCGACACCCCTCGGCCTCATTGGTTGCTCCAACCTCATTTTTCGGCATCTAGGTCATCATTTTCCTGTATTTCAGCCATGCTGGTGTGATAAACAAGAGCAAATTCTTTGTGGGATTAAAGGATTAAGATCTGAAAGGTGATTCAAACTCTTCTCCAAAGTGAAAAACACATCAGTAGAGAAATCCTGCATTTCTGTCTTTTGGACAAATTGTTTCCCCCTTTAATTAATGTGATTAATACTCTGGGGAATTAGATGTTTGTTAACGTTAATGGGGGGGGGGGGTTGTAACCTAGTGAGTGGACCATGTAAGAAGATCACTTAGAATAGTTTTGTTTTGTTGAGGATAAGCTTTTGTTGTTTGAGATATCCTTGGATCATATAAAAATTTGACAAATTTTGTTTGTAGAATTGATCCCCACCCTCCTTTCTTTAATGCTATTTCCATCCCAGAAGCCCAAAAGGGGGGACGAATGTAAATAAATATCTAAAATATATATTTTTTTATATATTGCTAGCTGAGGAGCCCGGCGTTGCCTGGGCATAGTAAATATCTGTGATTAGTTATAGCACCTCACTTCTCTTATTTTCCCATCAAGCCTCTCATTTTCCCCCTCACACCTCTCATTTTCCCCCTCACACCTCTCATTTTCTCCCTTACACCTCTCATTTTCCCCCTCACTCCTCTCATTCCCCCCTAACACTTGTCATCTCGACCTCGCATCTGTCATTTTCCGATCACTCCACTATTTTCCCTCACTGCTCTCATTTTCACCTCACACCTCATTTTCCCCTCAGTATATACATGTTTGTCATCTCCCTTATATATAGTATACACCTGTATGTCATCTCCTGTATATAGTATATATCTGTATGTCATTCCCCTGTAAATAGTATATACCTGCTGTATGTCATCTCCTCCTGTATATTGTATATACCTGTATGTCATCTGTTCTGTATATAGTGTATATACCTGTCATCTTCCCTGTATATAGTTTATACCTGCTGTATCTCATCTCCTCCTCTATATACCTATGTGTCATCTCCTCTTTTATATAGTATATACCTGTGTCACATCTCCCCCTGTATATAGTATATACATGTGTCATCTCCTGTATATAGTATATACCTGTATGTCATCTCCTGTATATAGTATATACCTGTGTCATCTCCTCCTGTATTAGACCTTGTTCACACGTTATTTGGTTGTGTGTGTTGAATTGCGTGTGGTGACATGCA
Organism: Ranitomeya imitator; assembly: GCF_032444005.1. Classification (NCBI taxonomy): domain Eukaryota; kingdom Metazoa; phylum Chordata; class Amphibia; order Anura; family Dendrobatidae; genus Ranitomeya; species Ranitomeya imitator. The sequence continues at coordinate 58,565,571 of NC_091282.1, read as the reverse complement.
TGTAGCGACTTTTGTGAGATGAGTTTTGTGTGTCGACATGCGTTTAGCAACTTTTTGTGCGTCGAGTTGCATGTGACATGTTAGTGTAGCAAGTTGTGTGCAGCAAGTTTTGCGCGTGGCGAATTTTATGCACACACGGTACACGCACACACTGTACACGCACACACTGTACACGCACACACGGTACACGCACACACCGCACATGTACGCTCACACCGCACATGTACGTTCACACCGCACATGTACGTACACACCGCACATGTACGCACACACCGCACATGTACGCACACACGTACGCGCACTGTACACACGTACGCGCACTGTACACACACGCACGCACACTGTACACACACGTACGCACACTGTACACACACACGTACGCACACACACTTTTTTGCCATTTATGTAAAATACTTGTGACTAATATAGAAAAAGGATTTCAGCGCAAAATAGCCAAGCACAGGCACTCTGTGTCCCATGGTTTGGCCAATCGGTCCAATGCACCTTCCCACAGTACTTGTTTTGCTACTTTCTCCATCCTCCTCTGGCTCCTGGAGATTAGTAGTTGGGGGTGCACTAAACTGCTCGGCCACACCAGCAGTGAACCAACACTTGTTCTTGAGTCATTTTGTTCTTACAGATGTTTTATACTTGATACATATCTTTTGATTTACGGTTTAGGCAGTACTGTTTTTCTTTGTGGGTGGACTTGTTTTACCAGTCATTACACATGGGGAAGAAGCTATGCAAATCCTGGAGAGGTGTCAATTTGCATACCCACTGAACTGAATAATGAAGCAGTATGCAGTAGTTTAATCCTTTATAGAGTCAACATCTGCTTTGTTAAAATGTTATCAAATATCTTTTAACCATTGGGCAGGACATTCTAATATTTTTTTAGTTCTAGTGTAGGCCAAGCATAAAGGGGGTTGGGGGGAGGCTCCTGGTGCAGTCAGTTGTCTTACAGCCAGACAGAGGACACTGAAGAGAGACCAGACTGAGCTAAGGAGATTAGCTAGCATTTCCTTTATTGCCCCCTTTTTGCTCTGTAGAGTTTTTAAAGTGAATGTGACTAGAGTTGAGCGAATATGTTCGGAATCGGTCTCTGAATTTGTATTTGCCATATTGGTATCTAAATCATGCCTAATTTAACGATCGATTCCTAACACATTGATTCATTTCTACTCCCATTGACGCCAATAATGTTTAGATGTGTTCGTTGTCTATTGCAAAAACAATATTTGCCGCCGTTTGTAATCGGAACCGAATTTTGAAAAATTTGCTCAACTCCAAAGGTGTCTAAACAGCAATACCAGACAATTCCTATGGGGAAGATGAGTCACTGTTTCTAGAAAGCAAACCCTCTTTTCTAGTCCTTGAAATCTCCTTTTTAAAGGGAACCTGTCACCCCCCCAGGCAATTTTTTTTTTTTTCACTAAAAGAGCCACCTTGTGCAGCACTAATGCTGTATTCTGTCATGGTGGCTCTTTTAGTTTGGGTCCCTGCCAACGCTGAACTATTTGTTTTTACAATTTGCCCCTCATAGCTATAGTCTTCCCCCCCTCCCCTGGACACAAACGCCTCCCAGCCATCACTCATGTGCCATCTCCACTTCTTTTATTAACGTCCCCGGCACCTGCGCTGTAAGTTCCCAACATATGAAGGGAGTCGAAGGGCAGCGCAAACTGCGCATGGCCGAAAAAAACTTACAGCGCAGGCTCCGGGGTTGTTAATGACTGCAGAGGAGGGGCTGAGGGATGGCTGGGAGGCGTTTGTGTCCGGAAGGGGGGGGGGGGTGTGGAAGACATTCCCCCGGACAGATTACAGGTAGGAATGGCAAATTCTAAAAACGAATAGTTCAGCGTTGGCAGGAACCCCAACTAAGAGCCGCCTTGACAGAATGCAGCATTAGTGCTGCACAAGGTGGCTCTTTTAGTTAAAAATGCCTGGGGGGGTAACAGGTTCCCTTTAGGGTATGTGCACACGTTGCAGATTCTCTGCGGATCCGCAGCGTTTTTTGAGGTGCAGAGACTCTGCAGATCCGCAATTGATTTACAGTACAATGTAAATCAATTAGAAAAAAAAATGCTGTGCACACTTTGCGGAAAATCCACTGCGGAAACGCAGCGGTTTAAAAGAAGTAGCATGTCACTTTTTTTGTGAATCTGCAGCGTTTTTGTACCCATTCCATTATAGAAAACCGCAAGGGTAAAAAACGCAGCAAATCCGCAAGAAAACTGCAGCAAAAACGCACAAAAAACGCTGCGTAACCGCACAAACAACGCAACAAATCCGCAGGTGCATTTTCTGCCAGGAGAGGCAGAATCCGCACCAGAAATTCCTAAGCCTAATCCGCAACGTGTGCACATAGCCTTAAAGAGATTGTCTGGTGGGGTGGGCACATGATTCCAAGTATGTGATTTGCATACATGCAGCCACATGCCGACTAGACTTAGTGCGGGTTCGCTCAATGTAAGTGATTTGAGCGCTGCCAGAGAAGTCTAGTCAGAATGTGGCCCGAAGTATGCAAATCACATACTTGAGGCCTCACGATCACCCGTTCCCGGCGTCTGAGAAGCTTAGTCGCGTAGTGACTGGAGAACCCCTTAAAGCCATTTTTCTCCTATTGTATAGCCCAAGGAATGGCTTAAGGACTCGGAGTCATGATGATGACATTTGCATTGAGTCTCAGTGACGGGTCTTGTGTTTTTCGACTGGCCTTGCCAACCTACAACAGTTTTAATTGCAGAGTAAGAATTATTAGTTACACTCGCAATCAATCAGCGCAAGTTACAGCTTGCAGATCGCAGGCCAGGGTCTATAAAAAGATAGACTAGTCTGTACCCAGAATGCAAAAACAGGCTGACGTTGGGGGGGAAAATGGCAATGCCTTGTAAAGTAACTGGATATTGTGTGTCCTGCTCCAGTCTCCTCTGGCTGGCAATGTTCTGCATTAATCATTTAGTGTTTAGCTAAGGACATGACTTGCATACAGGCCTTCCCCTTGCTCCAGCACTACAAAGTAGATTACTTTGCTGAAATGAGACAGGGCTATTGATTTACACTTCCCTTATCGACAATTCCCCAGTAGCAATGAAAATAGCTGTGATATCCAAACACAAACACTGGATCCCAGCGCGTTTCCAGCCCGGCTGAATGATGAGCCTGCACTAAAGGCCCGGAGCATTGTCCGCGTGCGTTAACTCTTCACTGGTTTTGCTGAATTTCGTTTCCTGTGTTTTGTACTCAGCGGAAATATTAACCCCTTGTAATATGGCTTTCATTGATTGAACTGGAAAGCCAAATATGTGCAAAGATCAACTTAAGTAAAATGACCTTCATGATCCAAGTGACGTCCTGTCATACAAATGACGTCCTGTCAGTTTTTGCATTTAGCATGAAGCAGAGCTAAGAAAGCTAACTCCGCCCACACCAGGCGCTCACTGCGCATCTTCAGTCAGTTCTGGGGGGCGTGGTCGGACCACATGAGATCACAAGTCCGGTCAGTAATAATCTCCTGCTGATAAAGCTCCATTGAATTGAAAGGGCACACAACCTAATAAGTGACATTTCGCTGAAATAAGTATCTCAGCCTCTACATCATGCTGCCTTAAGATTACATAGCAGAGACCTGTTTACAGATTCCCTTTAAAGCTTACCAGATTAACCCCTTCCCAACATCCACAGTACATGCGCAGCGCTGCGTCCCCGCAGAGTGCCATACAGATAAGATTATGGGAGCTCATGCTCAGCGCCGCCCCAAACCAATGCGGGTGCCCGCCTCTGTATGAGCGCTAACGCCCTGCAGGACCGCCCACAATCCATGTTCTTTCAGCACAGCGTGATGGTCTCCATGTGACCGTTGGCCGAAAGATGGCCGCAGGGTCACCCAGGGACGGTGGCCTATAAGCTTCTGCTCAGAGCAGGATCTGATACGCCTCCTCCCTGCCTGTGAGATGCAAATCTGATGCCCTCCAATGCAAAAGCATTGCATAGTAGTAGATCTGCAATGATGGCAGAGAAAGTTGGTGTCCCATTCTGGCACAGGCTAAAAGTTTTTTTAAAAATATTGAGGGAAAAAAATGAATCCAGTAAGAAAGTACACATTTGGTATCGCCACTACTCGACCCCCGAATCTGTCCCATTAATGAACCCATTCAGTGAACACCATAAAAAAACGCAAAAACTACTAGACAAAAATGATGCTTTATTATCCTGACAAGCAAATATTGGGAAAAAAGCAATCAAAAAGAGGAATGTAAATAAGAATGGTATCTTTGAAACAGTCATCTTGTCCCCACAAAAACAAGCCATCATGCATCTTGGTGGAAAAATAGTTATAGCTCTCAGACTAAAGCAATGTATTATATGTAAAGCAAATATTTTTTCATTGCAGTAGTTTTTGTGTAAAAGCGCCACAACATAAAGCTATAAATGCGGTATCTCTGTAGTCGTACTGACCTGAAGAATAAAGCTGCCTTATGGTTTTTACCACACGTAGAGCAGCATAACAAAAAAAAATTCCTGAATTGCTGTTTTTTGTTCATTCTGCCTCCCAAAAATCGTAATGGAAGGTTATCAAAAAATCCTGCATTCCCTAAAAATGGTACCAATAAAAAAGTCAACGCTGAGTGCTTACATTGGGGTTTCCATGTAAATCTCTGAAATCATGATTCAGACAGAAGCCTCTATAATGAGGCAGATGGAGGAACTGTGGATGCTGTCTGGCCTGTGATCCAGCGGTGTCCGTCTTTTTAGGTGTGTTTGAAAAAGGGGGGAAAAAAAGCGCGGTCCATCAGTTTTGTGCACCTCTGAAAAGGACAACGCTGAACAGAGGCCAGATGGTGTACTGAGTAACTCTACTGCCTCATTATAGCAAATAAATCCCTTAGGGGGTTTCATCTGAGATTTAGATGGAAACCTCAATGTAAGTGCTCAGTGTGGAGTGCAGGATAAATATCATGCCAAATATTATGTAAAATGTTCCCAATGACATCTTCAAATCAATCCAAAAAAAAGTCCCCACTCGGGTCCATCATCTGTTAATGGAAATATAGGAGGCTTCCCTTTACTGCTAGTGCAAAGGCTCTGTAAAACCTAAACGGCTCCTCGCCCCCAAAAGAATTTCAGCATCTTCTGCACTACCATATCCAATTGCCCCCTCCCTTCTGCGCCCCACAATGTGCCTGAACCACATTTAGAGTCCACATGTTTGGGACTTCTGTAGCAGTTAGAGCCCGCTTAATTTACAGGTGCATGTCTGCAGAACCATGAGCTGGGCATAATGTACTGGGGACTACAACGTACAGATGACTACAACATACTGGGCACTACAATTGCAGTTGGCAATTTTCACTCAGCAGCATCCACTGCTTCCGGAAAACATCCATGGAGTCTAAATCATCACTACACCTGTAGATAAATTCCCAAAGGGGTATAATTTAAAAAAATGGATAACTTGAGGTCTCTGTATGTGGAGTCCGTAAACTGTTCTTGGAAAATCTGCGTTCCCGGAGGCAAATGGCGGTCCATCCCTTCCGTGTCTCCCTGTATGGCCTAGCAGTACTGTGCAGCCACATGGGATATTTCTACCTTTAGCAGAAATTTAGGGACAAATTTTGGTGCATATTTTACCCATTTTCAAATGTGAAAATGTCAAATCTGGGGCTAAAACAAAGTTTTGGTTGTAAAAATCTAATTTTTTCTGCACTGCCCAATGGTGTAAAATTTTGTGACACATTTGGTGGTGGTATGATTAAGGCACCTCCTAGATGAATTGATTGAGAGTTATAATTTGTAAAATGGGGTCACTTATGGGGGTTCTGCTGTTCTGGCACCTCAGGGGCTCTGCCAATGTGACATTGCACCCTCAAACCATCTTACAAAATCTGGACTCTAATATGGATCTTGTTGCTTTCTGAGCTTTGCTCTGTACCTACAAAAGTGTGTTTTTGAGCACATACGGGGTATCATTGTACTCAGGAGAAATTGCACAACCAATTTTGGGGTCCATTTTCTCCTTTTATCCTTGCGAAAATGAAGAAAATTGGGCTAAAACAGAATTTTTGTTGTAAAAATATTTTCTTCTAATTTTTACAGATTAACATTGTAAAATTCTCTGAAGCACCTAAGTTTTCAGGTGCTCCCCACATGTCTAGATAAACTCCTTGAAGGGTCTATTTTCCAAAATGGGGTCACTTGTGGGGCTTCTACTGTTTAGGCACATCACGGGCACTCCAAATGCAATATGATGCTCGCAGACCATTCCGTTAGTCTGTGTTCCAAAACGTCACTCCTGACTCTGCTCTGCACCCATACAGTAGTTTCCCCCCGTGTATTGGACGTATGTGTACTCAAAAGAAATAGCCCAACAAATTTTGGGTCCATTTTTCTCCTGGTACTCTTGTGAAAATAAAAAAAAATTGAGGCTAAAAAAGAAATTTCTTGTGGGACTTTTTATTTTCCACCGCTCTACGTTATAAACTACAGCGAAACACCTTGCTCTCCACACATCTAGATACATTATTTGAGGGGTTTAGTTTCCAAAATGGGGTCACCTGTCATGCACCCAATCAGTAATTTCCCTCCTCATATGCGGTATCGATGTGGGAGAAATTGCACAAATTGTGGGGTCCTTTTTTTTCCCCTGCTATCCTTGTGAAAATGAAAAATTGGGGTCGAAAGTAAAAAATTTTTGAAAAAGTTAAGCGATCATTTTTTTCTTTCGATATTGCTTCAGTTCTTGTGAGGCACCTGAAGAGTTAATAAACTTCTTGAGGGGTGCAGTTCTTAGAATGGTGTATGTTTGGGTATTATCTGTCATATAGACCCCCTCACTTCAAATATGATAGGGGTCCCTAAAAAAATTGTTGAAAAAATTGTGCTCATGTAAACTAGACATGTCATTTATTAACTATTTTGGGCGACATCATTTTTATGCCCTTAAATTGGAATTAAGTTTGAAAATTGCACAAGTTTCCAATTTTTTTTTTCTCAAATAAATGCAAATCATATTGATGAAATGTTAGCACTAACCTGAAGTACAATATGTCACAAAAAAAAGGGTCTCATAATTACTGGGATCCATTAAAGAGTTTCCGAGTTATTGCCATATAAAGTAACACTGGTCAGATTTGTAAAATTTTGGCCTGGTCATGAAGGTGAAAATAGGCTCGGTGGTGAATGGGGTTAATTAGATAACTGGCGTTTTGGCAATATATCTGTAAAACCAAAGCACATGTACATTAAGATTGGCTGTGTGTGCATGTGTTCAGTATTGAAAGAATATCCGACTGCAGCTTCTTTATAGTAGAACAAATGTTTGTCGTGGTATTATCCAGCTGTCCAATTAGATTGTCAGCCATTATATTAGACTAGATTGTGGCCCGATTCTAACGCATCGGGTATTCTGGAATATACAGTTAGGGCCAGAAATATTTGGACAGTGACAAAAGTTTTGTTATTTTAGCTGTTTACAAAAACATGTTCAGAAATAAAATTATATATGTAATATGGGCTGAAAGTGCACACTCCCAGCTGCAATATGATAGTTTCCACATCCAAGTCGGAGAAAGGGTTTAGGAATCATAGCTCTGTAATGCATAGCGTCCTCTTTTTCAAGGGACCAAAAGTAATTGGACAATGGACTCTAAGGGCTGCAATTAACTCTGAAGGCGTCTCCCTCATTAACCTGTAATCAATGAAGTAGTTAAAAGGTCAGGGGTGGATTCCAGGTGTGTGGTTTTGCATTTGGAAGCTGTTGCTGTGAGCAGACAACATGCGGTCAAAGGAACTCTCAATTGAGGTGAAGCAGAACATCCTGAGGCTGAAAAAAAAGAAAAAATCCATTAGAGAGATAGCAGACATGCTTGGAGTAGCAAAATCAACAGTTGGGTACATTCTGAGAAAAAAGGAATTGACTGGTGAGCTTGGGAACTCAAAAAGGCCTGGGCGTCCACGGATGACAACAGTGGTGGATGATCGCCGCATACTTAATTTGGTGAAGAAGAACCCGTTCACAACATCAACTGAAGTCCAGAACACTCTCAGTGGAGTAGGTGTATCTGTCTCTAAGTCAACAGTAAAGAGAAAACTCCATGACAGTAAATACAAAGGGTTCACATCTAGATGCAAACCATTCATCAATACCAAAAATAGACAGGCCAGAGTTAAATTTGCAGAAAAACACCTCAAGAAGCCAGCTCAGTTCTGGAAAAGTATTCTATGGACAGATGAGACAAAGATCAACCTGTACCAGAATGATGGGAAGAAAAAAGTTTGGAGAAGAAAGGGAACGGCACATGATCCAAGGCACACCACATCCTCTGTAAAACATGGTGGAGGCAACGTGATGGCATGGGCATGCATGGCTTTCAATGGCACTGGGTTACTTGTGTTTATTGATGACATAAGAGCAGACAAGAGTAGCCGGATGAATTCTGAAGTGTACCGGGATATACTTTCAGCCCAGATTCAGCCAAATGCTGCAAAGTTGATTGGACGGCGCTTCATAGTACAGATGGACAATGACCCCAAGCATACATCCAAAGCTACCCAGGAGTTCATGAGTGCCAAAAAGTGGAACATTCTGCAATGGCCAAGTCAATCTCCAGATCTAAACCCAATTGAGCATGCATTTCACTTGCTCAAATCCAGACTTAAGACGGAAAGACCCACAAACAAGCAAGACCTGAAGGCTGCGGCTGTAAAGGCCTGGCAAAGCATTAAGAAGGAGGAAACCCAGCGTTTGGTGATGTCCATGGGTTCCAGACTTAAGGCAGTGATTGCCTCCAAAGGATTTGCAACAAAATATTGAAAATAAAAATATTTTGTTTGGGTTATGTTTATTTGTCCAATTACTTTTCACCTCCTAAAATGTGGAGTGTTTGTAAAGAAATGTGTACAATTCCTACATTTTCTATCAGATATTTTTGTTCAACCCTTCAAATTAAATGTTACAATCTGCACTTGAATTCTGTTGTAGAGGTTTCATTTCAAATCCAATGTGGTGGCATGCAGAGCCCAACTTGCGAAATTTGTGTCACTGTCCAAATATTTCTGGCCCTAACTGTACATGTCCCCGTAGTATATGGACAATGATGATTCCAGAATTCGCAGCAGACTGTGCCCGTCGCTAATTGGTCGAGGCAACCTTTATGACATCATTGTCGCCATGGCAACCATTATGACATCTACGTAGATACTGTGCCCGTCGCTGAATCAGAAACGTTGGATTTCTGTGTCCTTTATGACATCATCGTCGCTGTGCCCGTTGCTGATTGGTTGAGGCCTGGCGGCCTCGACCAATCAGAGACGTTGGATGTCTACGTCCTTTATGACATCATCGTCGCTGTGCCCGTCGCTGATTGGTCGAGGCCTTGACCAATCAGAGACGCGGGATTTCCAGGACGGACGGACGGACGGACGGACGGATGGACGGACGGAAAAACCCTTAGACAATTATATATATAGATTAGGCTGGTCTTGCCAAAATTGCCAGGTTTGGCTGTGGCCAGCTTGAGCTTCTGTTTAGACTATATTTTCCGTGAGTATGAAGCACAGTGGTCCTGATGCATCAAAATTAGCGTGGACAACGTCGGTATTGATGCGGAGACATGTTGCAGTCAGGTGCTCCTGACTCATTACGAGGTGCATTCTTACTTCTGAAAAGTGGCGTAAGCCTCTGTATCTCCTCACAAATCTTACTCCAGGGGTAATTTTTCTACCACCACTCATCATTCCTTAGACAAGTTGTCTTGTTGTTCTCTTGTCCCACTCAAACTCTACCCATTTGAGCAGAGCTGGACTAAACTGTCAGGGAAAACGCCAAAAGTTGTCAAATTTGAATAACTTTTTCAACTTAAGCAGTTCACGACAGATTGCTGGTGAAAACATTTTTGATGCTTCAAAGCCGATGTATTCAACTATAATGCATAGGCTGCCGTGTAAAAAAAAAAAAAGTTTTACCCAAATGTGCATCCTGTAACTTAAAAAAAAAATTGTATATAAAGATATATATCACAATGCAAGGAGAAAAAGCAGAGCATAGATGAACATTTCATAAAACAAACTTTATTCAAAAAGTAGTACAAAGACGTATACTTTAATATTTGAGCGTTATAAATTAGTAATGAGAGCACAACGATTAATGCTTGAAATATGCTGTAAAAAAAGGCCCCGCTGCCACCTACCCCCCCACAGAGCTGTAACTGCCAATACAAGAGCACACACAGGACCCCTGCACCACCCCCCAAAAATAGAGGGGATAGGGGAAAATGGTAACTAGCCCAACACTATCGACAGGCAGATAAAGGCATCAATGTGCCTGACCTGGAAGGCAAGCACCCATACATGCAGCAGAAAGAGTGTCCATACTAGGATACCATAGTGGCATAAAAAAATCATATTCGCTAACATGGGGGTAAAGACTTACCAGGTGTGAGGGCAGGGTGGGGAAGCAGTTAGGAGGTGGTCCCCAAAATTGTATATAAACATATATATGTTCATTTCTGGCACCTTGTAAAGTCTAACACAGTCTATCTCCCATGTTGTCATTGTTCTGTATAAAATTCTGTAAATCTTGAACAATTCTTAGGTCAGATAAATGCAAATTGTCTCTTCAGAGAGGGAGAGGACTAGAACTATAGTGTCACCTATTGGAAGTAGCAATCCTAACAGTCAGTCGACCCTTTACCGAGCCTCGTCACATAACTTAGGATAAAAGCCAAACCAGAATCTCAATTTCCAGACACTGTGTTTCGGGGTACTGCCCCTCATCAGTGCAAAGTGGAGTGACAAGGCTCGTTAAAGGGTCGACATTGACTGTAAGGATTGCTACTTCCAATAGGTGGTACTAGAGTTCTAGTCCTCTTCTTCTCTGAAGAGACAATTTGCATATTTCCCAGAGGAGCATTGCGGCTTTAAGTCTCCTCACCTCGACATGCTTAACATGTCACTCTCCACAAGGAGAAACGATACTTCTTGGATCTAGGTCAGATATACAAAGGTTTGTTCAAGTAGATTTGGATAAATTAAAGATTTTACCAACTTGTATAAAATAGAAACCTTAAATATCATAGCGAAGACCTAAGCCATGAATACAATCTCAGATTACCCCACTTGCAGTTGTCTTCCCTGCATTTTTTGGATTTTTATTCAAGCGCTAGCACTCCAGTTCCGAAGTATAAAGTTGCTACTTTCTGTTCCAATTTATCGAATACCACTAAAGGCAAATATAATGAAAAAAAAAAGTATCACAATGTTGAACTATGCTGTCAATTTGGAAACATTTGGTATGTTGTAGAGAACATTGACAATATAAATGTCAAATAAAGCCCCCTTTTAATTGACGGTTTCATTCAGTTGTCAAAACAAAGTCGTAATGTTCCTAAAGGCAGATAAATAGCATAAACATGTCCTGGCAAAGTCATCCTAACAAAGCTGCATTCACGGGACTTGTGTAAGAGGGGATTTTCCAAAACCGCACATGTAAAGGGCACATCGGCTAAACACAGCAGCGCTCTCCTGATTATTAGGAAACAATATTCATATTGTGCGGTGTTATCTCTCGTCGCGGTGACTGGCTGAGAACAGGGAATGACAGCACAATGCCAGGGAGGAAGGGGAACTTTACAAAATTGTAGTAAGCCGAAATCTGAACAATATCTGCTATTTGGGGGGCTAACATACGAGGAGGAGATGCTTTTAGAAATTAATTTTTGCATTTACTGTACACAGTACGATGACTCTACCAATTTTTTAAAAAGGTGTTCCACTTTCAGGAAAATGGAGACCTAACACTGTAATACACCTAAAATAACAGAATCGTTACTTTCCCTCCCCTAGTCTAATGTTTGATCGCCGCCACTGCTTCAGCCTCCATGCTTTGGCTGTAGCGATGACGTAGCGTCAACCGAGTGCATCACCACTGTAGACAATAACAGAGCTCGGCAGCTCTGCCAAGGTAGATGACAGGAGTTGCTGAGCTCAGTGATTGGATACAGTGGTGACATACGCTGTCAAAGTGATAACATCAAAACAGTGGTACGCGAGCACAAGGGGGATCCAGCGCTAGACCAGTGAAGGGTGATTACCCCATGTTGTAGGGTCTGTGTATGGGGAACCAATAAACTTTCTCACCACTCGTTAATTTAACGTAGACTGCTTTCCCGTCTTTCCAACATGGGTACCATAATATATAGCTGGATAGATATCTAGAGATAAGGGGTGAGAGGGAAAGATATTTCTAGAGTGAGATAGATGGATATTTAGGTAGGGGCTCTCTCCCTTTCTCTTGGCGCCTTCTGCGGACAGTGCAATTTTCAATTCAAGCCTCCATACACTTTGGATAGCTGTCAGTAGAATGACCACTTTCTCTTGACTCCCATTGATATATTTTTGCTTGGTTCGGCAAAGCACTCCTGAGTTATCTGTGAGAGTTCCACTGCCAAACTCCTTTAGAAAGCTAAATGATGTGATTGAAAATTCAACAGAATGGATCCCTTTCTCCCTCAACAACATATGCCTGAGGAGATTTCGGGTGGCTCCCAAACATATTAAATTATCAGCTAATTCTGTTTCGGACGGATTTAGTCTAATCTGTGCTTGTGCCTTTTATACTGAACACCTTTTCACTCTCTTGTTACTTTGAAGCCTATTCATCCATTGGTAAGATTAAGGCTAGGTTCACATTGCGTTAGTGCAGTCCGTTTAGTGCATATGCTAACGGACTGCGTTAACGCAATTGCCGAAAAGGGATCACGTTAGGGCATCTGCGCTAGCGCAATCACCTATCTGTGCTAGCGGGAACTGACCCAAAAACGCTGCAAGCAGCGTTCGAGGGTCCGTCACAAAATAACGGCACATCACTAACGCATGCCAATAATGGCATGCATTAGCGATGCGCTACATAATTGCGGTCAATGGGTGCGCTAACGGATCCGTTACATAGCGTTAGTGCCGCTATGAAACGGATTCCGTCAGCGGACACACTAACGCAATGTGAACCCAGCCTAAAAAGCTGGATATTTTGGGGGATCTTGGTAGATCTGTACATTGGGTTGGATATCATGCCATTTACTTAAACCCCACTCTTATGTTTCTTAAATTGTTGCGTTACGAGACAGTGTACTCAGTATTGCTACTATACCTTATTGGGGCACCATTGATGCCCCATAAGCCAATACAAAATACATTCCTTCTCGTGTTACTCATGTAGACAAGTGCTTTAAGATGACCATTTCTAGGCTATTGATACAGCACATTAGTATTTCTTAGGAAATCGCAGCTTATGGGAGTCCAAATGATGGACAGGTTTGTTCTGTCGACATCATTGCCTATGATTATGTTTATCTCTACCAGGAGGTCACATCTTCTACAAACGTCTAGTTTCCCCGAGGGGTTTTTCTGCATCCATTTTATTTTTTCGTTTCCGAATACTAGATGATGTCACTTTGATTTCACCTTGAAGCCTGTCATCGGGAAGTAGATAACGGTGGCTATATTGCTTTATCTTCCATCAACTGTTATGAACTGTGAGCTGAGGAGATAAGGGCCTAATGCTTTGATGCGATATCAACCCTTACAAACCACAAAACAAACAGATATTACAGCTGTGAATCTGTGCGGCCTTTGCCATGTGTGAGGCCAAGATAGAGGTTTACGTGGAGTGGAGGATCCTCATCACCACATATGATGAAATCCCCATTCACTCACAGTTATCTCGTTCCATTCACCCATCTATTTTTGAGCTCCAGTGGTTCTGGAAATGAAATATGGAAATTGTATTTTATATTTTTAACTAATCTTGCAAGATTTTAAAATGGCTGTCTTATAGGTTCTCATAATTGTTCTTAATTGTATATACAAACATTTATACATCAGTCATATCCCTATGCGTTTGGATTTTTGGCTTTTCGGGGCATGTCTTAACAATATTCCAAAATTAATTCCCATATGCCAAAATGGATTTCTTTTTACTTTTTATTGTATTTTCTTTTTTTCTCTTCTAGATTTTTCGTTTGTACTGGTTTTATTATTCCATGTTTCCCCCTCTATATAAAAAAACAAAGTTTACTGATTAAGTTTGTGTGCTTTTTTAAAAAAAAAAAAAAATTAAATTCTCTACTTGGAAAGCGCGCAGTAATTAACCCACAGAAGCCTTCATTGATGCACTATTTTTCAACTTTTAGGATGATTAGAATATGAAAATGAAGGGCACAATGGTGCAGATGTTTTAAAATCACAGCAGACAGCAATTAGTGACACGAGAGCCAGCTGCTTATCTCTCCAGATAAAGCCTCTTAATAGGGAATTACATTGGCGGAGCCATTAAGGCAGATGGATCTGAAAATGATTTAAAGAGGGGGCGTCGCAGAATTAGCTTTGATTCCTGAAGAAACAGGAGATTCTTTAAAAAAAAAAAAAAAAAGTGTATATTATTTTACATATTATATTTTCTATATTCAATTTTATACATTGTTTATTATATTTATATTATATAATATATATTTATAGATATAAATGCAGATATATAGATATATAAAATATATAATATTTTTATATATTTACTATTATTATTATTATTATTATTATCACATATCATTTTCGAACAGACAACAAACCAAGTAATATTAAAAATAAAAAAGAGGGTTTTTTTTTAGCCCATAGTGATAACCATTCATTTCCGAGGTATGAACCTTTCTCCAGCTTGACAAAGGCTCTTTGGAGCTGAAAAGTTGCTTTCTTTCTTGCTTTCTTTTTTTTTTTTTCTTACATGGAAAATTAAACACTTTGTTATTGTTTGTATTTTTTTATTATACCAGTATTTTTTACGGTTTTTATTTATACCCAGAGTATAAATCTATTGTTTTTAATTATTTTTTTTTTAATTGTAAACTTTTACCTCAAAACGTGATTATAAAGGGGTTTTCCAGATTTGGGATTAAAGGGACCCTGTCACCCCGTTTTTGCGATATGAGATAAAGGCACTCTTGTAAAGCAGAGCTCAGGCCCTATTGAATGATATTTTTATTATCCCCTGATTCCCCACCTTTGCAGAGAAAATACCGTACTAATCTCGACGTTTTCTGCTGTCAGTCACCTGGGCCGATGGGCGGGGCTTAATCACCAATTCTCCCCACCTCCGGATTTCGCTACGAATTTTCGTCCCAGCGTTGGCATTGTATTTAGCGCCTGCACATTAAAGTGTCATCTCACGCCTGCGCAGTATGCTTTGCCCAACTGCCCATCATTGCGCATGCGCCGGTTTTTCACTGTAACCTCTGTGCCCCGGAAGTCTCGATATGCAAATTTGCATACTGAGACTTCCGGGGCACAGAGGTTACAGTAAAAAAACAGCACATGCGCAATGATGTATTGTATTCTTTGCCCGCTGTTGGCCAATACATACTGCGCATGCGCTAGCGGCAAATGCACTGCGCAAACGCAAAAAATGAGCGCGATCTGTGCTATTCACAGATCAAGTTACGTCTGACACGCCGAGGAGCGGGGGGAGGGACCCCGATTAGGCCCATCGGATCGGACCGGGGTGATTGACAGGAGAAAACGTCGAGATTAGTACGGTATTTTCTCTGCAAAGGTGGAGAATCCGGATAATAAAGGCACTCTTGAAAAGCAGAGCTCAGGCCCTACTGAACAAATATTTTTATCTCATATCGCAAAAACGGGGTGACAGGTTCCCTTTAAAGTCTGCATCCACTCTGTGGCTGCAGACATTGGAATCCACACCGTGCACTCACCGTACGCTGACGGGTTTCTCCGGCGCCGACTAGATGTGCTTGGCCTCTCTCATTTCACTTGTATTGTGCAAAGCCATGACATTCTGGTCAGAACGTGGCTAGAAGTATAGGCCAATCATATACTTGCAGTCATGGAGCTGGCATCAGAGAATCCTGATCGTTTGTTGATGCACGCAGTTTCAGACTGCCGTCACACTCAGTATTTGGTCAGTATTTTACATCAGTATTTGTAAGCCAAAACCAGGAGTGTTACAATTAGAGGAAAAGTATAATAGAAACATGTCACCACTTCTGCATTTATCACCCACTCCTGGTTTTGGCTTACAAATACTGATGTCAAATGCTGACCAAATACTGCTAGTGTGACGGCAGCCTCAGGACTCAAATCTACAGCCATATAGCGTGACTGCAGTTGTTGAACCATAATATGGAGCCGTTCTCCTCTGAAGAATACCTCTATAATATTTGTTTTTGTAATTTACCATCATTTAGCAGCTTCAGATATCACCATGGGTACAGTATTGTCACTAAATTCGGTACAGAGGCCATACATGTTTCAGAGCTGTTTGCCAAAAAACTATCACTCCCGACTACCCCATACGCTCAGATAGAAGCACCTGTGTCCTCCATGAGAGCCGCAGCAAGACTCCTGAGAACGTCTTATTCCTGGGTTAAACTAGAGGCTGTTGCATTTCAACCAGTTGGCTTTTTTACTCATGTCATCATCTGTTGGAGCAGAGTCTGGTGGCCCTCATACACATCAGATGGTGGGCTGATCCTAATGACTTTTCCAGAATGGGTGGAGGGGCATTTAGGCATGTCCATGATTCCTCCAATTGTATGTCGCACTGTTTTAGAAAAGAAATTTGCCTCCCAATTTTTCATCTCATTCTTAGGATGAGGACCTGTACATAAGGCAAGTTAGCAGGATGGGTAGATCATCTAGCGCATGTGGAGGGTGCCTCCTAGCTCTCCTCTGACATGATGTTAGGGAGAGAAGGATCTGGCCATTGAACTTTTCTCAGAGGAGTCTGGTAGCAGCATTCTCGTAGAGAATAGAGGATTGTTTGGCTGTCCAAACACAAATGAGGTGGACAGGAGGGAGATATGTGGGTCAAGCGAACATTTTGGCTGGTAGCTATCTATTGTGTATGGCCAACTTTAATGCATGCAATTTGCCAGTCCTATTTCTAGAGGGACCAGGTTAACTTTTTTTTTTCTAGCCATTTTATTTATTTTACTCATTCATATAGAGCCTTTAATTCCACAGCACTTTACATACATTATCAACACTGTCTTGGGATCACAAGCTACATTGAGGAAAATAAGTATTTGATCCCTTGCTGATTTTGTAAGTTTGTCCACTGACAGAACCTGAACAGTCAACAATTTTAACCTACACTTAGACAACTATGTTTTAGGGCAGTGGTCCCCAACCTTTCTGACCTTGAGAACCTCATTCAGCTTTGCAAGAGGGTTGCGATTGACATCCAGCTACTGCCCCCCTCACAGCAATGGCAACCAAAGTCCTCATTATGGGTATAATGATAACCAAAGCTCCCCAAAGCAGTATAACAAGATCCAGGGGTTCCAACCACACCCCACCACATTCAGCATTCTCCCATCACACACTCCCAACACAGTCACATCCAGCTTCAATCACCACCTCTGACTGGTACTTTCATCCTGTCTCCAGCGTACCATACATAAATTAATCTCTAAACCCCCAAGACCAGTAGAAGTGTACCCAAATCTGCTCTTCTGTGTAGGACTACTCACAAACTTCACCATTTTGAGATGTGCTCTTCATACCAGTTTACCAAATCTGGAGATAATGCACCAAACTGGCAGACAGCCGTTAGCCGCAATTCATGGGACCGTGAGCCACCTGTGGCTCCCGAGCTACAGGTTGGGGACCCCTGTTTTAGGGCTTGCTTAGATGAGTGTATTATTTAAATGTCCGTGTGCACCTTGGACCACATGTGAAGAACATGTGCACCCGTTACAGCCAATGTGCCAGTGCATGGTCAATTTTCCACATGGACCAACAGTCTGCATGGAAAAAATCACAGCATGGACAATTTTGGTCCAGTTTATGGAAAAGATCAGAGCATGTAAACAGCCACCTCATGCACTCATCTGATATGTGAAAGGACAGACTTAGCCAGTCTCATCTGTAATTTGTGGACGTGACTGGTCCGTTTTTTCACCTGATTGTCTGAACTTGACCTAATTTATTTCCCGTTTTCGTGCACATAATTTAATGTAAGCTATTTTTAGCTGGCAACCCAAAGTGATTTAAAAAAAATAATTCCACCAAGATGAGGTGTATCCATAAGGACAATCCTATATTGTCTCTTTATTAAAACCTTACCATGTGTCAAAAACGATCTCACTGTGAATCAGGGCAGAGCATGACCCTATCCGCGCTGGGACGCCCAACGGAGACACGTGACTGGCCCGCTTTTTGATATGGCTGAGTGAACCCAATCTAAAGTGGTTCTTGAGAATTAATTTCTGGTTTTCATGCACATAATTCAATCTAAGCTTTTTTTTTTTTTTAATTGGAATCCCAAAGTAAAATTTTGATTCACTTTTATGTTCAGGTTTACCGTATATGATTAGAGTAGAACGTTAAAACTTTTGAGGTTGCATCGTTACGAGACACTATGTACCCAAGTCTCAATCGAGGAAGATTTTTTTCTAAGATAATAAATCTGTAGCTACTTTGACTTCCGCAGCTCCATAACTTGAGTAAATTAACCGATCCGCCAAATGACTCTTAGTTTTTATGAGTGCAAAATATAAAGACGTATTAAAATCTGTGTTAGTAGCGTCCTAGAGATTAATTGCAGCAGTATAGAATAGGTTAAATCTGTGTGATTAATACTTATCATCTTTAATTAGACAGCAATAATGACTTTTCAACAGTGCCTATAAATCTGTACGGGGACTTAGAATTGAGAAGAACTTGGTCGTGTCTCTGATGGCATGTAATATGAGCATGAAGCTTGCGACCTGCTGGGATTTTTATCTCTTGTAATCTGTTATCGAGTTCTAAATATGACAAGGTTTCCTTCTGAATTTTTTCTGAAATTAAAATATTGACCAAAGAGATTGTAGAGTTTGAGGCCAAGCTTTGTGTATTTAAGAGTGTAGTATCTTGTTCTCAACAAACTGTCTTTGAAGCTTTGTCATATGTCTCAGTAATTTCTACATACACAAATTAAATTCTGACCATCCTTGGTCCTCTAACTTAAATTGCAGGCTAAGGCCTCTTTTTTCAATTCCGTCTTTTTCCGTCACAATGCGTCGTTTTGTGAAAAAAAACGGATCCAGCAAATGGTGCTGCTGGATTAGTGATGAATTGTGATGGATGGCCACCCGTTTCATCCGTCGTGAGCGGGATCCGTCATAAAATTGCTGTCCGTCGGGCGGAGACAACGCACAGAGGAGCGTTTTTCATGTATGTCGGAAAATCGCTGAGCGATGTATCCTGCGCTGTCCGTCGTTGGCTGTAAAGGTGGCCTATGGCCGCAGGATCCATTGCTGACTTTGAAAAACAGGAATCCAGCGACGGATCCTGTCTTTTCAAACGGAGCATGCGCGGAAGAATTTCTCTCTCTGCCTATGCAGCATCAATAGTAAAAAGATATAATGTTAAAAATACCGTATATACTCGAGTATAAGCCGACCCCCCTATTTTTGCCACAAAAAAACTGGGAAAACTTAATGACTCGAGTATAAGCCTAGGGTGGGAAATGCAGCAGCTACCGGTAAATGCCAAAAGTAAAAATAGATAACAAAAAGTAAAATTAATTGAGACATCAGTAGGTTAAGTGTTTTGGAATATCCATATTGAATCAGGAGCCCCATATAATGCTCCATATAGTTTATGATGGGCCCCATAAGATGCTCCATATTAAAATATGCCCCATATAATCCTGCATAAAGGTTAATAATGGCCCCATAAGATGCTCCATAAAGATATTTGCCCCATATAGTGCTGCACAATCGTTATGGTCCCATAAGATGCTCCGTTCAGATACTTGCCCCATATAGTGCTGCAACAGACACTTGCTCCATATAGTGCTGCACAAACATTGATTATGGTCCCATAAGATGCTCCGTTCAGATACTTGCCCCATATAGTGCTGCAACAGACACTTGCCCCATATAGTGCTGCACAAACATTAATTATGGCCCTATACAGACACTTGCCCCATACAGTGCTGCACAAACGCTATGGCCCCATAGATGCTCCATACAGACACTTGCCCCATTTGCTGTTGCTGCAATGAAAAAAAAAAATCACTTACTCACCTCTCCGTCGCTCAGGCCCCCGGCACTTTCAATATTCACCTGCTCCACGTTCCGGCGCCGCTCCATCTTCAGCATCTTCTGCACAGACGTTCAGGCAGAGGGCGCGCACTAACCACGTCACCGCGTTCTCTGACCTGAGCGTCACTGCAGAAGACGTAGCGGCACCCGGAACGGGGAGCAGGTGAATATCGCGAATATCCCCCTTATACTCACCTGCTCCTGGCGCTGTGCAGTCCCTGCTTCCCCAGCGCTGCAGCTTCTTCCTGTACTGAGCTGTCACCGTTACCGCTCCTTACAATAATGAATATGCGGCTCCACCCCTATGGGAGGTGGAGCCACATATTCATTACTGTAATGAGCGGTACCATGTGACCACTCGGTACAGGAATAAGCTGGGGCGGCAGGGACCTGCAGGGACCGTGCCAGGAGCAGGTGAGTATAATTACACAGCCCCCGCTCCCCCTCCCCTGCCAACCCCTGGGTATGACTCGAGTATAAGCTGAGAGGGTGACTTTCAGCCCAAAAAATGGGCTGAAAATCTTGGCTTATACTCGAGTATATACAGTAATTTAAAAATAATAAAAAACTGTGATATTCTTACCTTCCGGCGTCCCGCTCGGCCTTCCCCCCCTGATGCTCGCGTTCCCAGTGATGCATAGCGAAATGACCCGATGACGTAGTGGTCTCGCGAGACCGCTACGTCATCACAGGTCATGGTCTCGCTATGCATCACTGGGAATGGAGCATCGGCAAGGCTGCGCGGGGTGCCGAAAGGTAAGAATATCACAATTTTTTTTTATTTTTTTTATTTTTAACATGGGTTGTGTTGTGTATGCGTCTTTGCAGCGAAAAACCGCGGCGAAAACACATACACAACGTGTGCACGTAACCTTCTAGGATGCACTGGAACCGTCAAAAAAAAAAAAAAACTGCTCCAGTGCGTACGTTTTTTACAATCAGCACAGGATCCGTCTTTTCAACATTTTGACGGATTGTGACTGATTGTGATAGAGGCCTAACATTCACTTAATAATAATTCTTAAGCTAATTTCTTAAAATTTTACCCTTTCTCTATTTTTCCTGGCAGAGTATACATTAATGTGCAATTAGATGTTACCATTTCATTTGTCTTTTGGGCGTATTTCTACAGTGTCCAATTGGCGTTGACCATGTCAGATTGTGCAGGAACAAACCCCGTTAACAAGGGAAATGGGAACTTCTAATTGTTAATTTATTCATATATTTCAATGAGGAACACATCTGTAACAGAATATTTGAAAGTTTTAGGAAAAGGTTCTCCAGAATTCTTTGATCATGGGAAACACAAATGTGAAATAATACAAACTTCTCAGAAGGGTTGATGAGACCTTTTTTTTAAAAAAAAACCATAACAAAATAACTCCGTTTGTTTTGTTTCTTTTTAAACTGATTTTTAATGTGAAAGACAATATGGCTGCTTTTAAAGCTCCATCAAATTTATTTGTGGCCTGAAGGATCATGATTAGTGATGAGTGAGTGTACTCAGTGCATGCTTGTATGCTAATACAATATCTTAGGCATACTCGAAAACTGTTTGGGTCACCGTGGATGCATGTCTTGCGGCTGTTCAACAGCTGCAACACTTAGAGATTGCGTGTTTGTTAGGCAATCCCTTCATGTGTTGCGGCTGTTGACCAGCCACAATACATGTAGCCACTGCATCTCGAACATTAGTGTAACAGCACACCCAAGATACTCTATTAGCACACTAGCGTGCTCAAATAACCTCACCTGATCACACTCGCTCATCACTAATGATGATAGCTCCATTACGAATGTACAGCCATATTGCTCATCACTCAATTTTCTGAAAATGTGGCATAAGTTAACAGCTTTCAGAATTTCATATAAGAGGGACTGATAAATTTGGACTCGGGACACAAATAAAATATATAGTAATAAACTATGCAATAATTTTGCCCAAGTAGTGTTCTATCTTCCTTACTGTTGTACAGAATGACTAATGAGATTTTTTTTTTCCCTTTTTTAGGTGCATGAGAAGTTTCCGAAACATTCAGGCACTCATTATAACTCCAGCGTTCCTCCAGACATCACCAGTAACACCTTAAAACCAAAGCACCAGCAGAAAAGTAACCAGAATCGTCTTGACTGGTCACCAAAATCTGACTCCGGCCCTTCAGCACAGAGCGGATTCCTGAATGCAGAATCTGTCAAAAAAGACTCGCCCATTGTCACCAAGAGTCCCAAGCCAGAAATGCCTCCTCCACTTCTCAAATCTCAATCTAAGAAATCCAACATAGGGAGTTCTTGGAGTCAAAACTCTGTTTCCAAGGAAAGTGTTGCTAACAGTTCAGCTTCTCCACCTAATGGTAGCAGCATCAATGTTCTATCAGCTTCAAACAATGAGAGTAAAGAACTTTCAAAGTTAGAGGACCAAAAAAGTGGTTCATCTGAACCACCAGAACAGCCACTTGGTAATGCAAAAAAGAAATCTGGCAAAAAGGAGTCAAGTCAACCCATGCAAGTGCAAGAGACAGAGCGGGCAAAAAGTAGTCCAAAAGCACTAGAACCCAAAAATCATGATAGCCTGGAAAATAAGAAGGATAATGAGAATATTCTGGCCACCCAAAAGCAGCAAGAATTGACTTCTGGACCGAATGAGAGTGATTCAAGCCGCATGCGCATCATGCTTCCAGTGAAATCAGTCGCAGTGGATCTACCAGTTAATAAACGCAAGAAAAAAATCTCTTTGAAACCAGCCTTAGACAAAAAGACCCCTGAATCGGACCAGCCTTTGGGGCGCTTAGCAATTAATGAAATGGTCAATCAGAACAATTCACAAATCCAAGCTAATAAGAAGGAAAACAAAGTAATCAAGCAAAGTAAAGTCAGTGCTCATGAACTGGTAAACAAATTGCCAGAAGTAAATGAAGGCATTGGAAAAACTTCTTTAAACAGCTTGACCCGTCTACAAAAATCTTCTACTCCACCTGTATCTAAAGCCATTCTTGAGAATGTTCGGTCTAAAGTGTCAGATTTACAACATCCTAAGTTTGCAGCAAAGAAAAGATGGACAAGTGGCAAACCTAAGAATAAAACTCCTCATGAAAACTCTGCTTCCCTCTCTGAAAAAATTGTAGTTGATCCACCCTCTGCTTACCCAATAACCCCCTCAAGCCCTCTATACACTAATACGGATAGCCTTACAGTGATTACACCAGTGAAGAAGAAGAGGGGTAGACCAAAGAAACAACCGTTACTAACTGTGGAGACAATACATGAAGGAACATCGACTAGTCCTGTAAGTCCCATTAATCGTGAATTTCCTGGTATGAAGAAGAGAAAGGGACGACATAGTCTTGCTGATCTGGTCCAGTTGACACCTTCAATGGAAAAATTCCTTGGCGAGTTAGAATTTCACAAAAAAGTTGGAAAACTTGGAATGTTGGATAAAAAGACTATAAGAACAATTAATAAAATGAAAACCCTGAAAAGAAAGAATATCCTAAACCAAATTTTGTTTTGCTCAAACAGCATGGCCTTGAAATCTAAATCTCAGCCACAGACGAATGCAATAGCAACTGTAACCACAACACTTGATGCTAGATTAGGCAAGCAGATTAATGTTAGCAAGAGAGGAACCATTTATATAGGCAAAAAAAGGGGAAGGAAGCCGAGAGCAGAGCAAGTTCCCCAACAAACTGAACGTAGAACAGCCATTAAACAAACTAGGCCTGTTTCTAGCCAGCCCGAAAACCCAACAGTGCCTTCCAATTTGCAGTCATTCGTGGCATCTTCACCAGCAGCTATTCACAGTTTTGCAGCTCAGCTTTTAGGTTCTAATGGAAACCTTAGTCCTGCCAGCACTGATACAATATTTTCAGATTTAAAAACTATGCCAAATCTTCAACCAATCAGTGCTCTTCCAACAAAAACCCCAAAAGGAGTACATGGAACTTCTTGGAAGTTGTCACCTCCAAGATTAATGGCTCACTCACCCTCCCATCTATGCGAAATCAGTTCCTTAAAAGAAGTCACACTGTCACCAATAAGTGAGTCTCACAGTGAAGAAACCATCCCTAGTGACAGTGGAATTGGGACAGACAACAACAGCACTTCTGATCAAGCTGAGAAGAGCTCAGAGTCTCGTAGAAGGTACTCCTTTGACTTTTGTACTCTGGACAATCCAGAGGTTACTCCATCTGACACCAGCACAAAGAGCAAGCATGGTCACCGGCAGAAACATCTCATTGTTGACAACTTCCTTGCCCACGATAGTGTTAAAAAGCCAAAGCACAAGAGAAAGAGAAAAGGGTTGCCGAATAGGGACAATCTTCAATTTCTTGCAGATCTTGAAGACCTCATTAACAAGTTTCAAGTCTTTAGAATTTCTCACAGAAATTTTACATTTTACCATGAAAACCCTTATCCCAGTATCTTCAGAATAAATTTTGATCACTATTACCCAGTGCCATATATCCAGTATGACCCATTGCTCTACCTTCGCCGGACCTCTGACTTGAAATCAAAGAAAAAGCGTGGTAGACCTGCCAAAACCAATGACACCATGACAAAGGTGCCTTTTTTGCAAGGGTTTGGATACCCTATTCCCAGTGGAAGTTACTATGCACCATATGGAATGCCTTACACATCAATGCCTATGATGAACCTTGGTTATTATGGTCAGTATCCAGCTCCTTTGTATCTGTCTCACACACTTGGGGCAACTTCCCCATTTATGAGGCCCTCCGTTCCACCACCACAGTTTCATCCATCATCACATATGAAGATGTCTACTGTCGCCAAGCATAAAACAAAACATGGAGTTCACCTACCAACTTCAGTAGGCATGGGCTTGGGTGACATGACTCCTTCCAAAACCGGAGCCGTTGGACTCTCAAGCAGCCGACTTCACAAAAGGAAACACAAACATAAGCACAAGCATAAGGATGACCGTATCCTTGGAGGACACAGTGATTTCAGTGGTCTCTTTTCAGGCAAGCCCCCAAGCTTTTCAAGCCACATGGCAAATGAGAAGCTTGGCTCCTCCAGTAAGGACCTTTTCGCAGTGAGTGAAAAAAGCAAACACAAAGAGAGGCCGAAGCACCAGCATAGTGAAATTGGACAAAGAGGTCCAAAGAGCTCTTTCGAGGTGGACACGCTTTCTTCTTTGTCTCTTTCAGATGGGCAGCACTTGGTACAGTCTAAAGACAAAAGTGACTTAATCAATGAGTCTGATAGCTGTTTGAAACGATATTCTGGAAATGACTGCAATGGCAGATCTGACTCTTCGGACCTGTTTGTAGAAATGAGCTTATCCAGTGATAAGAGAGATGGAGATTTGAATGGCAATAAAAGACGGACATTTGAAGGTTTTGGGTCATATAGAGAGAAAGACATTCAGTCATTTCGAATGAACAAGAAGGAGAGAAGTGTTTTTGATCACTCGGGATCAGGTAAGAAATTTATACTTCTGCTAAATTTTATTATAATGATATTGGCTTAAAAAAACCACTATTGGTAGAATTCTGACACTGTGGTATTCCCGATGGAGGCCCTAAGGGGGCAGTGTAGTACATGGATACTTAAATGTGATATTCAATAGGTCATGTTTCCACCTGTGGTTTTACAAAATAAAGTCTACTTTATAACCCTTTTTCCTTTATTCTTCCAGAAATTGCATTAGGCGCATCTCTGGTACTGTTTGAGTCTGTTTTTACTAATTTTCTATGACTTTAATAAATTGGAGATGCAGTCCAAAACATTGTCCTTGGACAAGAGTGGACCTGTTTCTGGAAGAAAAAAAAGGCAGATTTTGTTTAATCTTTGGGAGAACACTAACTTTAACCGATGTATTGATTGGCAGTGAGAAGTCATGTTGATTATTCTTTCTTGAACAGTCACCAGTCAATCTCCTGGCTTGACTGGTGTCCCATAGTCTAAATATGTTGTGTTAAGCCAACTCCAGTCACAGCATACACATTGTAAAGAAGAAATGAGGCTACTACACATCCCCCTAATGACATGTGTAGGTGGCTTAGGATGACCTACCCAACCAGATTGATACCAGGCAGAACAATAGTCCAGCTCATGGTTTCCCTCCTGTAACTTCTTATTGTCGTTTTAACTCCTCAATCAAATCTTGTTGATGTCTTTATGCTGAATCTGCCAGAATTCATTAATTTTGATCTTGTAACATCTACATTGATGGAGAGTTTGGGGGAGCCATAATCCTGCTGATTGGTACCCTTTAAATGGATATCATCAAATCTTGAAGGACCACTCCAGCAGTCTTTTCTTTTTATTGCAGTGCTGGAATGGTGCTACTAATGTAAAGCCCTTTCTCTCTTAGTCTTAAGGTACCGTCACACATAACAATTTCTTTAATGATATCGTTGCTTTTTGTGATGTAGCAACGATATCGTTAACGAAATCGTTTTGTGTGACAGCGACCAACGATCAGGCCCCTGCTGGGAGATCGTTGGTCGCTGGGAATGATCAGGACCTTTTTTTGGTCGCTGATCACCCGCTGTCATCACTGAATCGGCGTGTGTGACACTGATCCAGCGATGCCTTCACTGGTAACCAGGGTAAACATCGGGTTACTAAGCGCAAGGCCGCGCTTAGTAACCCGATATTTACCCTGGTTACCATTGTAAATGTAAAAAAAAAAAAACAGTACATACTTACATTCCGGTGTCTGTCACGTCCCCTGCCTTCAGCTTCCCGCACTGACTGTGAGCGCCGGCCGTAAAGCACAGCGGTGACGTCACCGCTGTGCCCTGCTTTACGGCCGGCGCTGACACAGTGAGTGCGGGAAGCTGACGCCGGGGGACGTTTTTTTTTTTTACATTTACAATGGTAACCAGGGTAAACATCGGGTTACTAAGCGCGGCCCTGCACTTAGTAACCCGATGGTTACCCGGGGACTTCGGCATCGTTGGTCGCTGGAGAGCTGTCTGTGTGACAGCTCTCCAGCGACCACACAACGACTTACCAACGATCACGGCCAGGTCATATCGCTGGTCGTGATCGTTGTTAAATCGTTAAGTTTAAAGGGACCTTTATACTTATTATCTGCCATTTTAATCTGTTATTTGCACTGGTCGGTCTTCAGTAGTTCGTGACCTGTCTGATTACTCCATTGTTTGTTGGAGCGAGCCGGAGGTCACTTTTCAATGCATGTCTATGAGAGACTCATTGTGAATCTTAAAGTTGCATTGAGAGTTGGCGACCGTTACCTCCGACTTCCGGTCAGTCAAATGTTTTGGTCACAGGATGGTGGAGTGGGACCGGAGTGGCGACAATAACAGCTGAAGAAAGCGAGGGGTAAGAATGTTAGGTACGGTGAGCACCGCTCCAGCTATGCAGTAAAAAAAAAAAAAACACTGGAGTGGTTCTTTAACTTGAACAGCTTGAGTACTATATAATCATTATTTTTAGTGGCAAGAGTAGTGCCAGAGATAGACTCCAAAATATTACAAAGGGTGATGAAAACAGGGCAGAAATATGATCTATCTTTTTGTAGTATATTCATTTAGAAACCAGCGCCAGTACTATCATCATCTACAGCAGGGGTGTCACACTGCAATCCTCGAGGGCCGCAAACAGGTCATGTTTTCAGGATTTCCTTGTACTGCACAGGTGATCATTTAATCACCTACACATAATGATTCCAGTACCTTGTGCAAAGCTAAGGAAATCTTGAAAACACGCATTGTTTGCGGCCCTCGAGGAATGCAGTTTGACACCCCTGATCTACAGGGCAAGATGGAGATCAGTCTACATCATTCACAGTGAGACAGGCAGGCAGTACTATCTGTGCCTGTATCATTCTACAGGTAGAAATGTACTGCTCCCACCAGCAGGGTGATCAATACATTACCTCAAACTTTAGCACAGATAGTGATCACCACGTTGGCCATGCAGTGACCTAAGGGTTTGGGTAGTTGTGTATCGTTAGGCTGTAACATTACAGAAAATGCACATAATTAAGAATCCTGACCATGTTGGGCAGTGAGGGTCCTTGCTAGGGGATAGTTAAAATAATGTATACATTTTCTGTTAGGGCATAATTATATTTTAGTATAATTAAAGCGAGGGCCATGTTTAATTTAAGTCGTTTAATGTTTTCGGGAAAAAAGTCAGCTCAATTAAAATGTTCATTGGTTTCCTGATTGCAACT
This sequence comes from Ranitomeya imitator, assembly GCF_032444005.1. Classification (NCBI taxonomy): domain Eukaryota; kingdom Metazoa; phylum Chordata; class Amphibia; order Anura; family Dendrobatidae; genus Ranitomeya; species Ranitomeya imitator. Next base: position 58,537,305 of record NC_091282.1, on the reverse strand, counting down.
TGTGTGATAGTAGCTCTTTGTAAAGATATTACTCCAATTCTATTGGAAAAAAAAAATGTCCTCTTAATTAAAAACTACAGTGAAAATGAAACTGTAATTAAATGGACTTCGATGTTCAGCAATGAGCTGGGGACTTGAATAATGTTCTGCCGGCCATGTTCTTGGATTCAAGCTGCAGAAAGTGGAAGGAATTTGCAATTTGCATCTTTATATTAAGTCCAATATATTTTTAGATGGGAAAATGCTCTCCTGCCCCCCAAAATGGATATCTAGTTCATGAAGTCATGATAAAGTAATGCGGTAAATCCTGAGTTCTAGACAAAATCCATTATGATGTCTAAGCAATTACACTTTATAACGTGGGTTCAAATATTTTATGGGTTAGAATAGCTTTTTATGAACACATTATAGGAACCACACTTTAGGAGTGGGATTGTGCTGATAAGTTTATAGGGCGATACCAATATGTGCATTCTATCATCTACCATGCATACCATTCTCGTTTCTGCTCTACCCGTACTAATTGCTTTTTATTTCTTGATATTACATGGTTTTATAGCCGCATTGTTCACACTGTCGTAAGAAAGGCTTAGATTTCTAAATGGGAAGCCCATAGAAAGAATGAGGCCAAACCGCTGCAGTTAAAATGACTGCCGATGACCTTAATTGAAGCCAATCAGAAGTTGTTTAATAGGCTGTATAGACAGACCGACAGCACTTCCAAGCCCACAGAATAATAACAATAATAATAACAGAATGATCATTAATATGATTGATCTGTACTATTGTTTTCTATGGCATAAACAGGACGATGTGCTGCTCCGAACTTTTTATCCAAGCTTAAAGGGTGTTTTCCACTGCTTGGGGGCACCCACTTCTAAATCCCTATGAACCCCCATACTCTTTTCCAATGCTGGCACTGTTCCAGTTGTCGGCACTGGCACTTTCCGCAGTCTGAGAAATCAAGACATCGGTGGGCGTCATGATCTTGGCAGCACTCTCAGTTTCTACAGATGTCAATCATGTCCATAGTAGAAGAGAGTGAAGCCTGCACTGGTTGGTTGGCCGCAGGGATTGCATTACATAATGTCATGCAAACCCCGGCAGAGTCAGTGCTGACACTATAGGCTAGTATAAGGGTATGTGCACACGTTGCGTATTTCCTGCGGATTTGCAGCATTTTTTACCGTGCAGAAACGCTGCAGATCTGCAAGTGATTTACAGTAATAATAATAATCTTTATTTTTATATAGCGCTAACCTATTCCGCAGCGCTTTACAGGTTGCACACAACATCATCACTGTCCCTGATGGGGCTCACAATCTAAATTCCCTATCAGTATGTCTTTAGAATGTGGGAGGAAACCAGAGTGCCCGGAGGAAACCCACGCAAACACGGAGAGAACATAGAAACTCTTTGCAGATGTTGTCCTTGGTGGGGTTTGATTCCAGGATCCCAGTGCTGCAAGGTGGAAAATTCCGTGTGGAAACGCTGCGGAATAAAAGAAGTAGCATGTCACAATTTTTTTGCAGATCTGCAGCGTTTTTGTACCCATTCCATTATAGAAATCCGCAGGGGTAAAAAACACAGTAAATCCGCAAAAAATCCACACACAAACACGACAAATCCGCACCTGCGTTTTTTGCCAAGAGATGCAGAATCCACACCAAAAATTCCTTAGGCTAATCCACAAAGTGGGCACATTGCCTAGTTGTTATTTTAAGGGGGGGGGGCGATAGGTTCAAGGATTCAAGAGGTTGTCTGGACAGTAGACAGCTCCATGAAAGATCATTTCACCTGACAAATGCTCATTCATCAGGGGATTGGCATGATGTTTATAGACAGCCCAATTTTTGGGAAGCGATCATTCTTTGGAACACTTGTCCATGATAGTCTTTCATTGTGAATGCACGCTAAAGCAGGCCACATGCATCAGAACATTAGATGACTGTTGGCCAAATGATCGTTCCGCTAACATGCATCTCATTCGGTTCCCTCATACGCATGAGCACTGCCGACACACATCTCTTCAAAAATCTGACATGCCCAATCAACACCTCCCACTATTACCAATTATCCGGCACCTCCTTACACATTAGTGTCATCTGAACCCATTAATATCGGTTGGCTTGGCCAACATTAATCTAATGTGTATGGGAGCCTTAACTCTAGGGTTCTAATGTCCTCCTACGGAGAGGACAGTATCTTCAAAGTAATATGGCACTGGTGGAGTGCTGGTTATTATGGAAGAAATTGAAGACCCGACTTAATGCTTAATAGAAAAGTATGCCAAATTGTAATGTTTTGGAGGCCCATTTAAAAAATTAACCCCTTAGAAAATTGACTTTATAAAATGTTGACAAACTAAAAATTCCTCCAAATATTTTTCTTCCCATGGTGCCCTGAATTTAAACAAAATTATTTTCACCAGTTTTTCCCATTGTTTTTGTGGCTGAAAAATCCATGTCAAATGCTTAAAAAAAACCTGAAAAAAGTTCAAAAAGCATTAAGAATGCATTTATGTGCAGACAGTTTTTTTTTTAATGTATATTTTGCAAATCCTATTCAAATATTGCTGGAGACAGTAATAATGTAAGTATTTTTCCAAGCAGAAATAGTTCAAGAATTAACATGTTGCTTCTTTCTACACTAAAAATTTATGTACATAAAAAGCACCAATTAAAATCCCTAGGAAGCGAGAGTATTCGAAGTGATTTTTTATGAGTGGATCTTGGAGCAAAATTCACTTCAAAAGCCACTTCGAAAACTTCAATATGAACATGTTCCAAAACTGTATTGCCAAATGGGCCTCTTGAATAAGCACCAACATCTAACCTGAGTTTACGTCTGAACGACAGCACATAGGAAAGCTGTTTAGTCCAATTAATGACAGAATTAGGTAACCAAACGTTAAATTGTTGCAAGTAAAATTGTTGGGAGTGGACCTCCTCAACGAAGCATTATAGGAGACAATTCCCTGCCTGTTCTCTTAAAAAAAGCAGATTTGAGATTGGAAGCCAATTCTTGTTGCAAGAGCTTTCTCTGTTGGCAAGTTGGAATATGGAAAGGTCCGCTAACTTTTAATAATTTATGCACAATTTTTGGGTTAAAAAAAAAAAAAAGCTTCCGCTATTGTGTGTAGGTTGGTTTTATTTTATTCTTCAAAATAAGTAATCAAGGTTATGTTAAGAGTGGTAGTTCTCCTTTTGTGGTCATTGGATATCTGTACAATTTCTGATTTTGTAAGAGATGATCATTGGTTTGTCAACAGAATGGTTAATAAATAGCTACTTTAAACCAATATATCCTACTATTGGTACCGGTAACATCCTAAAACTCCAATCTGGTGAAAATGTTCATCTCTTGAGGCGTTATGAGAAAGCAGAACAAAAGTAGATGTTGCGCGAAGTTCAGCTCTCAACAAAGTAGTTACGCAATTTTATTTTTGCTTCCTGTTTTTTTCACATTGACGACAACCTCAGAAACCTCAGTCTTCTCATTCCCGAACCACAAACATACATTAACTCTTAGACGAGGCTGCCTTGGATGTCTGACTTTATAAGCCTAAAAATCCAACCTCTGAGTGTAGCTGCTCTGCTCTCTCGACTTTTCCGGTTTATAATCTTTATTCCGGACTGTCTTCTGTCATCTTTGCTATAAATCTCCAGTAGAAGACTATTGGTTGACTGAGTTTATTTTTTTCGAAAGGAAAATTATTTTATCGGCACTCTGGCTAGGATTTAATTTCGATAATGCAATGGATTCTAAATAGTTGCTCAGAAAAAGAGTTCATCGACTATTTCAGGATGGTCGATCATTCCGAAGGATGATTAATGGTTATAGCAACTTGAAATATCTTGACCTCCTGACATTGCTCTAGCACCAGTAATCTCACTTGTAGCAGCTTCATCAATAGACACACATTTATTGGATGGAAATTGGTAACCGGAGATCAAATGATGGCCAACAGTTACCTCTTTATGCCCATTAAAGTCAACAGAACTCCAATCGATTGTCATTTGGCTTTCACAGTATCTTTTTATGCCAGATATGAAGAAATTCTGGAATATACAGCTTAATTGGTTGGATTCTCCAGTACTTTTCTTTTTAGATATTTTTCAATTCCCTAGGGAAATCGTTTGTAGTTATACGTTATCTAGCCCCAATATTGATGGATACAGATATTATGTTTTTTCTTCCAAGCTTGATGACAAGTGAAGTAATGGTAGAAAGATGATCTGTTAATCTGGTCTTCAATCTGTCCTACTCAAAGAAGCTCTAAAGCCTCAACCATATACATTTAGATGAATGTCTGCTGAATCCTGCCAATATCAACCGGTTTGGACAACAATCTAATGAGTATGTGAACTCCAGTAAATATATCCTCCGGGAAAGCCCTCAATCCAACATGTCTAGTTTTATTTTTGTGGTCTGCTGATATTTTTGTTGTCCTAAGATAAGCCGCTGCCCCACACATCTGTCTGGGCCTCTCTATATAAAGAATAAATAAGCACTCAACACAAGGGCTCCTAGGTATGGCAAAGTCAGCTGAGATAGTTGGTGGCTCAAGAATTGGTCAGAACACCATTCGGCCAATGGAAGGAGGTCTATGGAGGTCTTTAGTGGCAAGGCAAGTCTCCATTTGACTACTAATGTTGATGAATGTGTCAATACCTCTAGGAAACATTAATTTTAATCAATATTTCTCAAGCCCCCATTTTCAGAGCCCCCAATAGATCATGTTTTCAGTATTTCCTTAGTATTGCACAGGTTAAAAAGCCTGTGGCAATGTCTGATGCCTCGATGATAATTCCATCACCAGTGCAATACTAAGGAAATCCTGAATTCACGATCTGTTGTGGGGGAGGTGAGGACTGGAGTTTGAGATACACGAATTTAGATTGAAGATTTGTTTGCACGCAGTTTCTACCTGTCAATTACATTTTCAAAATAATTTCATAATCCCATTCCAAAAGACCTGTATTAACTACTTATGTTGCTTCTGGGCCATAGGTAATCTAATTAACCCTCTGCTGATAAAATGGCAATGGATTCTATTCATTAAGACTGGAATAAGGGGCAACAATTTAAGAGGTTGCACAAGCATTAAAACATGTCCTCCTCTTCTTGGACTGGAGTACAGTTCTGTTTATCCCGATTTGTTGTAATTTGTTGGCTGCGCTTGGCCAAACCTTCTCGTTACTAAGCTTTGCCCACCTATCAAAAGGTTGGAGGAAATAGGTGACTATTTGTGCCCCAATATTTTGCTGTTTTTTAATCATTTTCCACTAGAATTTTGGCGAACACTGATTAATCTGGGCCTTTATGCTTGGCCCTAATTGAGAAGATGGTTTTCAACATCTAAGGGATAAAACCTATGACTGTAGACAAAAATGCGTGAGCAGTAACCCAGTAAGGACATTTCATGTAACATCCAGCCTATCCAAAATGAAGTCATAGCTTGTTGCTTCATCAACTTTAGGAAAGCTGGGGGGTAACCAGTATATAGCGGTCGTCTTGATGCCTAGAGCAGATTGCTATTCGAGATTAATGCAGGGGTGGAATACTGTGTTTAACGGATTTATTCCATGGCCGTAAATGTATGATGCCAATATATTTATTATGAACCTAATCCCATTTCACATTTACTTCTTGGCCTATTAACTGTATTCTTTATGTGGATCTTAGGATGCTTTTATGTTCCAGCTTATTTGCTCATAAATATTATCCAGCTTACCCTTCCAGCACGATCATTATTTCCCGTCAATGTTTTCAGCATTGACCACATGAAAGATTATGCAGACAAGAAAATTGACATGCTCCTGGTGGACAACGTGCAATGTGTTGCCAAGTTTTCCTTTCCCTTCCCGTATCATGAGTAAAACATTCTCAGTTGACCAAGACAAAGCAATTTTTCCTAAATATGTGAAATCATGAAGTATTTTTTTCCTTTAGTTACCTTTGATCCATTAAGGTGAAATGCAAAAACCCTCTGAAGGTGACCATATACATTAAAGCAACTGGCCTCTATCTTCTACGTTCATGGAGTCCTCCTCGACTTTTTCCACTGATGGATAACATCGAGAGAATAAATGCCTCATCTTTTTGTTCTTTAGGGGTAGTCATCATTTCAAGAGCAGTCTGGCACGTGCTTACTCCCCTCTCTCCATTCAGATTACATGCACGCTCAGTGGAGAGCACCTATGGGCAGGTCAGGTGGAACAGTTGTGGGTTGAGCAAGCTATCTGGTTCACGACTGTTGAAGGTGTATAGATCATTTGGTAGACTTGAGAAATAAGTAGGCTACCTGAAAATAGGATTATCTAAGGGAAAAAAACTTTCACAACCTAAAAATAAGGTAAATCAATAAAAGCCTTCCAGCAAAAAAAAAAAAAAAACCTGCAGCCTTAGAAGTATTCTGCAGGTACATGTAGCTTTCTAATTGAGGGTACAAATGCAGGGTGAAAATGAAGCTACACGCTCCTTACAACTGCCTGGTTCCAGTCATTGGGGCGGCAACGGGGGTTGTGAACAGTCAGCTCTCAGCTCAATGAGCACTCTATATTCGCTCCACCTGTTTGTGGATTGACATCCCGCTACGCACACAAGATGCACAGCATGACATCAGTCAAGAAGCAAAGGGAGTAAATGCTGCGAGCTCACGACGTGCCGATGAATGGAAAACAGCAGCTGCAGGGAGAATAGCATTCCATTTTCTCCCTGCATCCAATTCCAATTGGAAAATCATGTATACCATATTTAAAACTGTATTTACTATCAGATTAGCATTATGGCTGCTAATAAGAACTTTTTTTTTGTTGTTGACCATTTTCCTCTAAAGAAAAATAGAGATGAAATCGGTAACAGTTGACTTGAAGGGATTCTGTCAGCACAGAATGATGGTTCAAATCAAGCTCAGGTGTTCACTTTCGTTATGGCGGGGCCAAATATTTAAGTGCTCCTTCCCACCTTCTTGTTTTCCATTCATCCCTGCCCTTTTCTGTCTCTTTTAAAGCCAGAGCTGTCAATAAAAAAGGGAGGTAGAGGTTGAGGGAAAACAAGTAGGTGGAAAGGTGTACTTAAATGTTTGGCCCCACCATGGTGCACTTTGTTTGAACAGTCATTTTGTCACTTTAATAGCAGTGAGGCATTGATAATGTCCAGGCCCTTCTGTAAATGTGGATAAGGCAGGTAAAGAGCATTCCAGTGGATAAGGGCAGCACAAGAGAAGTCCTGTAGTTAATATTAGAAAAATGGTTTAAAAAAAAGGGGAACAGCATTAATTACAGAAGAATAAGTGTGGTGAATTTTTGTCAATGAAATGCAACATATAGCCGAAGATTAGGAATAAGAATATTTAATGGAAAAGGAAAATGGGTTAAATTAATATTTTTTTTTTAATTATCAAAAACCACCGAAAAATAGGATTTGTCTGGCAAATGGAGAGTGGTTAAAGGCCAAACGGAATGATACTGGTGTCAATATAAAGTAATAGAAGGATGTAGGCAATTAGTATAGTGTTTTCAGTCTGTGTCTTTTTATAATATATAGCCTAATATACAGTTAATGGTTGGTTCAGTGAAACCAAGTTGGCCTGTTCTACACTATTCATTTAGCATAAACCGAGCTTGGAATAACCTTTGTCGGTAATCCAAGGTGCCAAGGGAGAGCAGTAATTACCATCAGAGTTCTCTTCCATAGAGTTATCACATAGCTGGGAACTGGTCCCCAGTCACAGGCCGTGGATAACTGGGAAGGTGGAGGGATTTCTTTCCCAGGGAATGGTGTTCACATTTCTCCTTTGAGACATAGGGCATAAATAGAACAAATATCGGCTGCAAATTACAGCTGATCTGATCAACGCTTTTTTATTTTTTTTAATTTGTGTATTATGACAGCAGCCAGGTGTGAAAAAATGGCAGCCGTCCCAGAAGCCTCTCGAGGTAGAGGTAGTATTTGTTAAATCATTACGCAGCTTAGTGTTTTAGATTCCATGCCAGAGGAGCGAAGCACTTAAAGCTGCGCTCTTATAGAGTATGAAGCATCGTGGGAAAAGAGGGTTCCACTCGCCTGTCCATGAACTAAAACTAGGCAAGAATGAACCAATATCGTAAGCATCAAATTAGCAATTTCCCCATGTATGTTCATAAGATACTAGGATTTACGGTCTTACTGTTCAGCTCCACCTGCAAAGTCATCTTCTATCATACACCCTTTATAATGCATCAGAGCTGCGCTCGCTGTTCTGCTTTTACTCACTGTGTACATACATTACTTATACTGTATTATACCCCAGAGCTGCACTCGCTATTCTGCTGGTGCAGTCACTGTGTACATACATTACATTACTGACCTGTACTGATCCTGAGTTACCTCCTGTATTATACTCCAGAGCTGCTCTCACTATTCTGCTGGTGCAATCACTGTGCACATACATTACACTAGATGGTGGCCTGATTCTAACGCATCGAATATTCTTGAATATGAATGTAGTTTATTTATGAAGATTTTAGAATAATACAATGAATACACAGAATTCGTCTGGCTGGGCTCGACCAATTAGCGAAGCATGGTTCAAATCCTACGCCAATTTGCGGCCGGAGTGTGCCTGTCGCTGATTGTTCACGGCCACGTAGTATATAGCCGCCCACATAGCATATAACACAGTCACATAGTATATAACACCGCCACATAGTATATTGCACAGCCACGTAGTATGTAGCACAGCCCACGTAGTATATAGCACAGCCGCGTAGTATATAGCACAGCCACGTAGTATATAGAACAGCGATGCAGTGTATAACACAGCCCACGCAGTGTATACACAGCCCACGTAGTGTATAACACAGCTACGTAGTATGTTGCACAGCCCACGTAGTATATTGCACAGCCCATGTAGTATATTGCGAGCCCACGTGGTATATTGCACAGCCACGTAGTATATTGGACAGCCTACGTAGTATAATGCACAGCCCATGTAGTATATTGCACAGCCCATGTAGTATATTGCACAGCCCACGTAGTATAATGCACAGCCCACGTAGTATATTGCACAGCCCACGCAGTATATTGCACAGCCACGTAGTATGTTGCACAGCCCACGTAGTATATTGCAAGCCCACGTGGTATATTGCACAGCCACGTAATATATTGGACAGCCTACGTAGTATATTGCACAGCCCACGTAGTATATTGCACAGCCCACGTAGTATATTGCACAGCCCAAGTAGTATATTGCACAGCCACGTAGTATTTTGCACAGTCCACGTAGTATATTGCACTGACACGTAGTATATAGCACCGCCACGTAGTATATTGCACAGCCCTCACAGTATATTGCACAGCCCATGCAGTATATAGCACAGCCACGTAGTATATAGCACAGCCACGTAGTGTATAGCACAGCCATGTAGTATATAGCACAGCCGACACAGTATATTACTGCCACGTAATATATTACACAGCCCACGTAGTATATAGCACAGCGATGTAGTATATAACACAGCCTATGCAGTATATAACAGCCCAAGTAGTCCCACGTAGTATATTGCACAGTCCACATAGTATATTGCACAGTCCACGTAGTATTTTGCACAGTCCACGTAGTATATTGCGGAGCCGACGCAGTGTGTTGCGGAGCCGACGCGGTGTATTGCAATGTGGGCACCATATCCCTGTTTAAAAAGAATAAAAGGAATTAAAATAAAAACTAGTTATATACTCACCCTTCGACGGCCCCTGGATCCAGCCCGCTCCTCGCGCGCCGCTCCGGTCCCAAGCGGCAATAACACATGATGATGTAGCAGTCTCGTGAGACCGCTACGTCATCTCCGGTCATTGCCGCAATGCATTCTGGGTACCAGAGCAGCGCGCGAGGATCGGGAAAGGCCTGGGCTGGATCCAGGGGCCGTCGGAGGGTGAGTATATAATGATTTTTTTTTTATATGTTTTTACTATTGATGCTGCATAGGCAGCACCAATATTAAAAAGTTGGTCATACAGAGGGTTAAAGGCAGCGTTAACGGACTGCCTTATGCCGCGGTGTAAGGCAGTCCGGTTAACGCTATGTGGGCGCTGACTGGGGCAAGTAGGGAGGGGGCACTGACTGCAGGGGAGGAGGAAGGGGCCAGTGACCAATCAGCGAGGCGGGATTTCCGTGACAGACAGACGAACAGACGGAAGTGACCCTTAGACAATTATATAGTAGATTACTTATCCTGTATTGATCCTGTATTACATTTTGGATTTTACTTCAGAGCTGCACTCACTATTCTGCTGGCTTAGTTGCTATGCACTTAATTTAAATTATTACCTAAGGAGAATTTTGCATTGCACTACAGAGTTGTACTCACTATGCAGTCCTCTTCATGACCTTGGGATTTTCCATTTTTGCTCCTTCGTTTTTTGCTCCGTTTCTTTCCAGAGCCATAACTATTTTATTTTTCTGTCAATATGCCCACGTGAGGACTTGTTTTCTCGGGACAAGTTCTAAGTACGGTGAAAGTGCAATTCCATAATTGGTTTTAACCCCTTCAAGACCCAGCCTATTTTGACCTTAAAGACCTTGCCGTTTTTTGCAATTCTGACCAGTGTCCCTTTATGAGGTAATAACTCAGGAACGCTTCAACGGATCCTAGCGGTTCTGAGATTGTTTTTTCGTGACATATTGGGCTTCATGTTAGTGGTAAATTTAGGTCAATAAATTCTGCATTTATTTGTGATAAACACGGAAATTTGGCGAAAATTTTGAAAATTTCGCAATTTTCACATTTTTAATTTTTATTCTGTTAAACCAGAGAGATATGTGACACAAAATAGTTAATAAATAACATTTCCCACATGTTTACTTTACATCAGCACAATTTTGGAAACAAAATTTTTTTTTGTTAGGAAGTTATAAGGGTTAAAATTCGACCAGCGATTTGTCATTTTTACAACGAAATTTACAAAACCATTTTTTTTAGGGACCACCTCACATTTGAAGTCAGTTTGAGGGGTCTATATGGCTGAAAATACCCAAAAGTGACACCATTCTAAAAACTGCACCCCTCAAGGTACTGAAAACCACATTCAAGAAGTTTATTAACCCTTCAGGTGCTTCACAGCAGCAGAAGCAACATGGAAGGAAAAAATGAACATTTAACTTTTTAGTCACAAAAATTATCTTTTAGCAACAATTTTTTTATTTTCCCAATGGTAAAAGGAGAAACTGAACCACGTAAGTTGTTGTCCAATTTGTCCTGAGTACACTGATACCTCATATGTGGGGGTAAACCACTGTTTGGGCGCACGGCAGGGCTTGGAAGGGAAGGAGCGCCATTTGACTTTTTGAATCAAAAATTGGCTCCACTCTTTAGCGGACACCATGTCACGTTTGGAGAGCCCCCGTTTGCCTAAAAATTGGAGCTCCCCCACAAGTGACCCCATTTTGGAAACTAGACGCCCCAAGGAACTTATCTAGATGCATAGTGAGCACTTTGAACCCCCAGGTGCTTCACAAATTGATCCGTAAAAATGAAAAAGTACTTTTTTTTCACAAAAAAATTCTTTTAGCCTCAATTTTTTCATTTTCACATGGGCAACAGGATAAAATGGATCCTAAAATGTGTTGGGCAATTTCTCCTGAGTACACCAATACCTCACATGTGGAGGTAAACCACTGTTTGGGCACATGGTAAGGCTCGAAAGGGAAGGAGCTCCATTTGACTTTTTGAATGAAAAATTATTTCCATCGTTAGCGGACACCATGTCGCGTTTGGATAGCTCCTGTGTGCCTAAACATTGGCGCTCCCCCACAAGTGACCCCATTTTGGAAACTAGACCCCCCAAGGAACTAATTTAGATGCCTAGTGAGCACTTTAAACCCTCAGGTGCTTCACAAATTGATCTGTAAAAATGAAAAAGTAATTTTTTTTCACAAAAAAATTCTTTTCGCCTCAATTTTTTCATTTTCACATGGGCAGTAGGATAAAATGGATCATAAAATTTGTTGGGCAATTTCTCCCGAGTACGCCGATACCTCATATGTGGGGGTAAACCACTGTTTGGGCACTTGGCAGGGCTCGGAAGAGAAGGCGCGCCATTTGACTTTTTGAATCAAAAATTGGCTCCACTCTTTAGCGGACACCATGTCACGTTTGGAGAGCCCCCGTTTGCCTAAAAATTGGAGCTCCCCCACAAGTGACCCCATTTTGGAAACTAGACGCCCCAAGGAACTTATCTAGATGCATAGTGAGCACTTTGAACCCCCAGGTGCTTCACAAATTGATCCGTAAAAATGAAAAAGTACTTTTTTTTCACAAAAAAATTCTTTTAGCCTCAATTTTTTCATTTTCACATGGGCAACAGGATAAAATGGATCCTAAAATGTGTTGGGCAATTTCTCCTGAGTACACCAATACCTCACATGTGGAGGTAAACCACTGTTTGGGCACATGGTAAGGCTCGAAAGGGAAGGAGCTCCATTTGACTTTTTGAATGAAAAATTATTTCCATCGTTAGCGGACACCATGTCGCGTTTGGATAGCTCCTGTGTGCCTAAACATTGGCGCTCCCCCACAAGTGACCCCATTTTGGAAACTAGACCCCCCAAGGAACTAATTTAGATGCCTAGTGAGCACTTTAAACCCTCAGGTGCTTCACAAATTGATCTGTAAAAATGAAAAAGTAATTTTTTTTCACAAAAAAATTCTTTTCGCCTCAATTTTTTCATTTTCACATGGGCAGTAGGATAAAATGGATCATAAAATTTGTTGGGCAATTTCTCCCGAGTACGCCGATACCTCATATGTGGGGGTAAACCACTGTTTGGGCACTTGGCAGGGCTCGGAAGAGAAGGCGCGCCATTTGACTTTTTGAATGGAAAATTAGCTCCAATTGTTAGCGGACACCATGTCGCGTTTGGAGAGCCCCTGTGTGCCTAAACATTGGAGCTCCCGCACAAGTGACCCCATTTTGGAAACTAGACCCCCCAAGGAACTTATCTAGATGCATATTGAGCACTTTAAACCCCCAGGTGCTTCACAGAAGTTTATAACGCAGAGCCATGAAAATAAAAAATAATTTTTCTTTCCTCAAAAATGATTTTTTAGCCTGGAATTTCCTATTTTGCCAAGGATAATAGGAGAAATTGGACCCCAAATATTGTTGTCCAGTTTGTCCTGAGTACGCTGATACCCCATATGTGGGGGTAAACCACTGTTTGGGCGCACGGCAGGGCTCGGAAGGGATGGCACGCCATTTGGCTTTTTAAATGGAAAATTAGCTCCAATCATTAGCGGACACCATGTCACGTTTGGAGAGCCCCTGTGTGCCTAAACATTGGAGATCCCCCAGAAATGACACCATTTTAGAAACTAGACCCCCAAAGGAACTAATCTAGATGTGTGGTGAGGACTTTGAACCCCCAAGTGCTTCACAGAAGTTTATAACGCAGAGCCATGAAAATAAAAAAAAAAAATTATTTTCTCAAAAATGATCTTTTAGCCTGCAATTTTTTATTTTCCCAAGGGTAACAGGAGAAATTTGACCCCAAAAGTTGTTTTCCAGTTTCTCCGGAGTACGCTGATACCCCATATGTGGGGGTAAATCACTGTTTGGGCACATGCCGGGGCTCGGAAGTGAAGTAGTGACGTTTTGAAATGCAGACTTTGATGGAATGCTCTGTGGGCGTCACGTTGCGTTTGCAGAGCCCCTGATGTGGCTTAACAGTAGAAACCCCCCACAAGTGACCCCATTTTGGAAACTAGACCCCCAAAGGAACTTATCTAGATGTGTGGTGAGCACTTTGAACCCCCAAGTGCTTCATAGAAGTTTATAATGCAGAGCCGTGAAAATAATAAATACGTTTTCTTTCCTCAAAAATAATTATTTAGCCCAGAATTTTTTAATTTTCCCAAGGGTAACAGGAGAAATTTGACCCCAATATTTGTTGTCCAGTTTCTCCTGAGTACGGTGATACCCCATATGTGGGGGTAAACTACTGTTTGGGCACATGCCGGGGCTTGGAATTGAAGTAGTGACGTTTTGAAATGCAGACTTTGATGGAATGCTCTGCGGGCGTCACGTTGCGTTTGCAGAGCCCCTGATGTGCCTAAACAGTAGAAACCCCCCACAAGTGACCCCATTTTGGAAACTAGACCCTGAAAGGAACTTATCTAGATGTGTGATGAGCACTTTGAACCCCCAAGTGCTTCATAGAAGTTTATAATGCAGAGCCGTGAAAATAATAAATAAGTTTTCTTTCCTCAAAAATAATTATTTAGCCCAGAATTTTTTATTTTCCCAAGGGTTACAGGAGAAATTGGACCCCAAAAGTTGTTGTCCAGTTTCTCCTGAGTACGCTGATACCCCATATGTGGGGGTAAACCACTGTTTGGGCACACGTCGGGGCTCAGAAGGGAAGTAGTGACTTTTGAAATGCAGACTTTGATGGAATGGTCTGCGGGTGTCACGTTGCGTTTGCAGAGCCCCTGGTGTGCCTAAACATTAGAAACCCCCCACAAGTGACCCCATTTTAGAAACTAGACCCCCCAAGGAACTTATCTAGATATGTGGTGAGCACTTTGAACCTCCAAGTGCTTCACAGACGTTTACAACGCAGAGCCGTGAAAATAAAAAATCATTTTTCTTTCCTCAAAAATTATGTTTTAGCAAGCATTTTTTTTAGATTCACAAGGGTAACAGGAGAAATTGGACCCCAGTAATTGTTGCGCAGTTTGTCCTGAGTATGCTGGTACCCCATATGTGGGGGTAAACCACTGTTTGGGCACACGTCAGGGCTCGGAAGTGAGGGAGCACCATTTGACTTTTTGAATACGAGATTGGCTGGAATCAATGGTGGCGCCATGTTGCGTTTGGAGACCCCTGATGTGCCTAAACAGTGGTAACCCCTCAATTCTAACTCCAACACTAACCTCAACACACCCCTAACCCTAATCCCAACTGTAGCCATAACCCTAATCACAACCCTAACCACAACCCTAATTCCAACCCTAACCCTAAGGCTATGTGCCCACGTTGCGGATTCGTGTGAGATATTTCCGCACCATTTTTGAAAAATCTGCGGGTAAAAGGCACTGCGTTTTACCTGCGGATTTTCCGCGGATTTCCAGTGTTTTTTGTGCGGATTTCACCTGCGGATTCCTATTGAGGAACAGGTGTAAAACGCTGCGGAATCCGCACAAAGAATTGACATGCTGCGGAAAATACAACGCAGCGTTCCCGCGCGGTATTTTCCGCACCATGGGCACAGCGGATTTGGTTTTTCATATGTTTACATGGTACTGTAAACCTGATGGAACACTGCTGCGAATCCGCAGCCAAATCCGCACCGTGTGCACATAGCCTAATTCTAAAGGTATGTGCACACGCTGCGGAAAACGCTGCGGATCCGCAGCACTTTCCCATGAGTTTACAGTTCAATGTAAACCTACGGGAAACAAAAATCGCTGTACACATGCTGCGGAAAAACTGCACGGAAACGCAGCGGTTTACATTCCGCAGCATGTCACTTCTTTGTGCGGATTCCGCAGCGGTTTTACAACTGCTCCAATAGAAAATCGCAATTGTAAAACCGCAGTGAAATGCGCAGAAAAAAACGCGGTAAATCCGCCATAAATCCGCAGCGGTTTAGCACTGCGGATTTATCAAATCCGCAGCGGAAAAATCCGCAGAGGACCAGAATACGTGTGCACATTCCTAACCCTACCCCTAACCCTACCCCTAACCCTACCCCTAACCCTAACCCTAGCCCTAACCCTAACCCTAACCCTACCCCTAACCCTAACCCTACCCCTAGCCCTAACCCTACCCCTAACCCTAACCCTATTCTAACATTAGTGGAAAAAAAAAAGTCTTTATTTTTTTATTGTCCCTACCTATGGGGGTGACAAAGGGGGGGGGTCATTTATTATTTTTTTTATTTTGATCACTGAGATAGATTATATCTATTATAGATTATATTATATTATATTATTAGATTATATCGGCGGGCGCACTGCGCATGCGCCCGCCATTTTGGAAGATGGCGGCGCCCGGGAGAAGACGGACGGGACCACGGCTGGATCGGTAAGTATGATAGGGTGGGGGGGGACCACGGGGGGGGGGATCGGCGCACGGGGGGGGGGAATCGGAGCGCGGGAGGGGTGGAACGGAGCGCGGGGGGGCTGGAATGGAGCACGGGGGGGTGGAACGGAGCACGGGGGGGGTGGATCGGAGTGCAGGGGGGGTGATTGGAGCACGGGGGGGTGATTGGAGCACGGGGGGAGCGGACACGAGCACGGGGGGGAGCGGACACGAGCACGGGGGGGAGCGGAGCACAGGGCGGAGGGGAGCCGGAGCAGTGTACCGGCCAGATCGGGGGGGTGGGGGGGCGATCGGAGGGGTGGGGTGGGGACACACTAGTATTTCCAGCCATGGCCGATGATATTTCAGCATCGGCCATGGCTGGATTGTAATATTTCACCCGTTATAATGGGTGAAATATTACAAATCGCTCTGATTGGCAGTTTCACTTTCAACAGCCAATCAGAGCGATCGTAGCCACGAGGGGGTGAAGCCACCCCCCCTGGGCTAAACTACCACTCCCCCTGTCCCTGCAGATCGGGTGAAATGGGAGTTAACCCTTTCACCCGATCTGCAGGGACGCGATCTTTCCATGACGCCGCATAGGCGTCATGGGTCGGAATGGCACCAACTTTCATGACGCCTACGTGGCGTCATGGGTCGGGAAGGGGTTAAAAAAAAATCACTAAATAACAAAACCAACTTATCATTGAGATTCTCCAGGACATTACGAGTATGCAGATGCCAAACATGTCTAGGTTCTGGGTCAGGACTTATTTTTCACGCCGAGCTGATACCATTATGGGGTAGATAGGGCATTTCTGAACTCAAAGATAACACATATGTGCAATTTTTTTTCTTCAATGGGCGTGATTTGAACTTTCGTATAAATATTTTAAAATGTTTTTATATTTTGAAAACCTTTTTTTCTACTTGTTTCCATAGTTTCCTTAGGACACTTGAAGCTGTGATCTTCTGATCACTTGTGCTACACATAGGGCTGTATGTCTGCTATGAACGATGGCCACAGCAATGACGAGCACGGGGGTCTTCTGCAGACCTGTGATTGTCATCCCCAACCAATAGCACCCCTATATCATGTGATGGGCAGGATTAGTGACGCGCTTCCTTCGAGATCATGTTAAAAGTCGCTGTCAGATATTGACAGCTTCTTTTAACATGTTAACAGCCGCGAGTGAATCGCAATTTTGCTGGCGGCTGTTAGGGGCATATGACTTGTATGTTGCATGCAGGCCACTCAGGATATGAAGGACGATATAAAGGAAATGTGAGTTCTTGTTGGAAACCTAGGGAAATCTTACTCAGGGCGACCATTAATTATATTTCTTCACAGTAGAGGGGAGGTAACTGTTTACAGTCACATGGCTATGACACAGTTCTGAGCTGAAGTTGATCACAGGGGTTTTATTCAAGCTTCTATTCATCACACAGAATCACTTCTCTTCATGCATTGCTTCATCACATATGTGAAAGTCTCTTAATAGATAACTTCTCTTCACACAGTGTCTTAACCTAAGCAGAACCATACCTTGCTCATACAGTGAGGTGGGGGATGAGTCTAGTGCTGTTGTTCTCTCTTCTATCTTGAGGTAATATGCTTCTAGCTGTCCTGACTGCTTATTTGATCGCTTCCCAGGAAAAACTGGTCTATATAGTTTCTGATTTAAGTCTGACGGGGGACACTCTAGCACACGCTTTACTCTTGGTTGTCCAGGACACAATATCAACTTTCACATATCCCCGGGGCCTCAGCTAACATCTCCATGTCTGCTATAACCATTGTAACCCCTATAGTTTCTGGATTATTCTAAATCAACAGTGCAGCTTCTATCCATCACATGTATAATGGCCTTCAAAGTTCAAGTTTCTCATTAGAACTGTGTAATTAATGGAGCTTCCCCCAACAAAAAAATGAAGTAAATTCAGGTACTAGTTGTTTGCCAACAATTAAATGATTAGAGTAGTGCTCTGCTGGTCAATTCTTGCTAGGATGGAATTAAGGTATGACCCAAAACTACCAATGCCCCCCAAAACACACCATGAAAACTCTCCATGTTGATTTTGGAAAACTCTTCAAGGTTTCTTGTCTCATTAAAACATGTGGCCACAGCTTCTTTTCTTAACTACTATTGCTATTCAGAAGGAGAAAATCAAGGTGATCGGCAATCCCAAAGACAAAAACATGGATCATTCATGGAGTTGATGAAAATGAGATTAAACACAACACATTTTTCTGTTGTACCTCTTGAACACAATTGATACAATGAACTTTATCTTTGTATCAATTGATTTTTAGACACCTGAGGAAGGCTGGGTACACCCGAAACGCATTGTTTTTTTAAATACATTTTTATTCTCATTTTGATCAGCTCGGGTGAATGATCCATTTTTTTTTTTGCCTTTCGAAGTGCTGGTCGCCTGGATTTTCTCATCCTGATTACACTCTGCTGGAACTCTACTTGGAAGACTATTCCATAACGACCAGGTTGGATGCAGCCATGCGTATTTGTACATGTGGTATATGGAGTTGTCTCTTACCCGCACAACAGGTGAGAAGCTTTTCTCGTAACGGCCAAACCTGTACTTGCCTTCTTTACTCAGAAAAGCGCTACTCTCCCTTTTTTTTCCATAAAGTAGATCTTCTGTTGCTCTTGCAGTTCCAGCACCACTTGCTTCATTCCAGTACCATTTGTTGACTGGCAGACCTTGTTACGGCACATGACCACTGAAGATAATCACCATGCTCATAGCACAAGACTATTGAGTTCTGTGATTGACTGCAGTGGCCAGCGATCTAGGTAGGACATCATTTCACTCCCATCAACATACGTCATGGATGAAGAAAAAGGACAGCAATAGGTAAATATGGCTCATTTTGCTACGCTAGCCTAAAGTAGCCTCCTTGGTTATATTTTTTTAATAAACTAAACAACCCCGAGTTTTTCTTTTATCTAGAATCTGTCTGGTCCTGATTTTCGCCTCGATTTTGACTCTTAAATGTAGACATGTTTACTCTTGTTTGTCTGGTTGTCACATGCTTTTTCACTTGAGAAATAATTTTTGAGATTTGTTTTTTTTCCCTATTTGTTTTGAAATCCAAAGGATTAAGAGACATTGCATCATGAGGAATGCAGAGTAACTTCCAGCTTGCTACCCAATTAAGTTTGGACATTGTGTTCTTACTTTTTTTTCCTAAGAAGTTTTGAATGTCCCTTTTTTTTCCCCTTATCATATTTATCTGAGTTTATCTTGGCGTCTTTGTTTCCTTGAACATTTTCGGGAAGCGAGTGCAGCAGCGAGATCCAGACACAAGTCAACTGTGGTTCACGTTCTTCTGGAAGTGCACAGTTCATCTGTACCAGAGACTTAAAGCTCTTCACAATCCAAAAAATAGTTATATAATATGGGTTACTAAGAATAGTCAACTCTGAGAAAAGCCTTAGGTATGGGAATGACATTTTTTCCTTTGAGCTAGACTTCCCGGCTCTTATCATAAAATATTTCAAAATTCCATTTTTTTTTTTATAAAAATTGTCTGTCTGCATATTCGAGAAGTCTATGAAGTTTTTGAAATTATGAAATAAAACTTGAAGTGAAACTGAATGCTCCTTAATAAAAATTCTAATTGCCTAAAAGGAAGAGCCCCACTAGATATGACCCCTCACTAACAGGTCATAAAACTTAACCTTTGTAACATTTTTGATAAAATATATACATTTGATAAGGTATATAGGATATATTTGCCTGGGCCCGTTGTAGACCTCCATACTGTGAGTAATCGATCTTTCATCTGAATCAAAATCCATAAGCAATTTTGAGCTTGGTTCCATTTTTAATGGGGATTTAGCCCCTCCTTGCCTTTTTTAGGGCTCATATACAGTTGTAGTAAGGCTACTTTCACACTTGCGTTTTTTTAGGAGAAAAAAACGCATCCTGCAAAGTTGTCTGCAAGATGCGTTTTTGCCCCATAGAATAACATTAGCGACGCATTGACACACGTCGCAACCGTCATGCCACGGTTGCGCCGTGTTGTGGCGGACCGCCAGGAGCAAAAAACGTTACATGTAACGTTTTTGGCTGCCGACGGTCCGCCATTTCCGACCGCGCATGCGCGGCCGGAACTCCTCCCCGCATCTCACAATGGGGCAGCGGATGCGCTGGAGAAATGCATCCGCTGCCCCGTTGTGCGGTGCATTCACTGCTAGCGTCGGTAACCGACGCTAGTGTGAAAGTAGCCTAAGTGTGCCCCTGATCTTAATATTAGAGCAGAATATCTGCTTATGATGTAGAGAAGCATAATCTAAAGTCTCCTATGCAAAAGTTCTAAAATCACCACCCACTTGTCACTTGGCATGCTCCATTTCTAATATTGGTGTCTTGTGATGAGAGTATTTTTGGGCTTTTCAAACCCCAAGGTCCAGGTGCTACTTGTATCTTTGAAACTTGCATAACACCCCCGTTATAAGGTTGTCTCTATTTTTTTGGCCATACAAATTTTAATTTTGTTGCCCGATACAATGATTTTGACAAGATTAGGGTGGTGTAAACATAGGACTATGGGCCCAATTAATCAAAGCTTTCACAACAGATTTCTGGTGTAAAAGCTTTGAAAAGTTACAATGTAGGGGCAACTTGAAATTGTGCCTGCGTTTTTTTTTTTGTTTGTTTTTTTTTACTTTTGGCATTTTCACACTAGTTTCTCCCAGCTCCACCAAGATTGACGGAGCTTGGACAGGGCAAGCATGTGGCAGGGGCGTGACACCACAGCTCGCTTAATTCAGGACAAGTTGTGGTGTTCCAGATACCTGACTGGAGTGAGTTTTCTTGTGTATAGTAGAGGTGCATGCCACTTGTTAGACATTCCAGGTTCATGAAGAGACGTGCAATTCTTTAGAAATCACGAGCACCTTACTCCAGCACACCCCCTCATAATGACTGGCAGGGGTCTTTATTAGTTGGAACCCAATCTTTGCATTGGGACTTTCCAAAATGTTTGTTTTCTACATTTGGAGTCCAACTACTTGAAAAAAATCCAACATACCCGATCCTTCTTTTCACAAAAATGTGTCAATAGATGAGTTGGGGATATCTCGGTACACATTCTGGTCAACATTGGTAGGTTTGGCAGACATTCACCTAATGGCCACCTTTCTAGTTACAGTTAATGTTCTTGTTCTCTTGTTATTTTCGTAGGATGGATTACAGTAGGTAATATGACAAAGCTAAAGTTTTGGACCACACAACTGATGCACTCATTGGTCACTTTTACAGCAGTGCTTCATGTGAAGCGATAGGTTGTTACTCAAGATCACCAAGTTAGAGTAGCTTTGGATGCTGTTTTCCAACTTTGGCAGGAACTTTAGTTGCCTGTAGATCAGTGAGGGTTTGATTCCCCTGTGAACATACCATAGACCCCTGAGGCAATGCACACCATTCAGCAGAAAATAGCGCACAGCTCTGATCTGTGCTTGCACACATTTCGAAATATGGAGTCAATAGAAAGCATAGGATACCAAATCTGTGCTTTCAATATAATCTGCACACCGCTCTGTGTGCTGTCAGACAGGAGCTTTGTGCTCCTGTCTGCTGAGCTGCACTCTATTTAATAGATCTTTTAAGCGATTGGTTGGGTGCCTCATAATGTGGACTCCAAACAATCTGCAAGCAATTAAAGTTCCTGCCAAAGTTGAATTAACTGATTGAATATCTATCTAAAGAGTAACTCCATTTTCAAACAATATTACTTATCTATATAGATATCTATATAGATATTTTCAAAAAGAATTACCCAAATTTTTTTTTTTCACGAATGACCCCAAACAAATTACCCCATTCTATCTGGTTGTTGTATTTGACTGCTAAAGTAACAATCTGTACAAATCGGTGCACCCTTCCCTTTTTCCTGAATTTTGTTAAAGCCCAATTCGTTCCAATGCAAAGACGAAACCACATCATAGTATGTTGCCAAATCCTTTTTTGGGAGGCAATTCACAATCACTTGGTAGCCCCAGATGGCATAAACCTTTTCGGACAGAGTATCTCACAATTGTGTATTTTTCAAAGCCGGTAATCTCATAACACACCTCCCAAAATGCGTTGAGCCGGTGAGAAGGCTAAGGAAGGGCATAACCGTTCTTCATTTTTCATGTCTAGTTTTGTGCAGTTACACAGGACATGACCGATTTTGGCATCCTTACTTCACACATGTATGATTTTTGGCATCCTCACTGCATAGGTCGACCATGGACAGGGTATAAACCAGGGAACTAAGACCGCAAAGCGCTTACAGAAAACTACAGAAATCGAAAAATAACTTTTTTTTTTTTCCTGGATATATTGTCTTCAAGTTGAGAATTTTTTTTATAATCTGATTCTGGAATATAGAAAAAATGATGAATGTACTTGATATTTCATGCGTGGAGTTGCGCTTTTAGTATGTTCTCCCCTCTTTCGACCACCGAGGTTATCACGCAGCTATAAAAGTATGAATAGCTTGAGCTGTGTTTTTTACATCGGTCGTCCTTCGTGTTACATTTTGTACAGAACACAGAAAATGACATAAGTATGTGTGCACTGAGGTTACTTTGGCTTTTTCCTCTTCCCCTTCCAAGAATATTTCCAGGTAATTCAATCGCAAACACAAAAGCATTTCTATTTTACGTTCAATTATTTATGGTTTCTGAAGCCGGTGTCTGCAACGTCTGGGGCAGGAAAGTAAACACGACGCAGGACGGAACGTGCCAGCTTCAGCCTGTACTTGATGTGGTGTTTTTATATTAAGTGATATTATTACGAGGTACTGGGGGAAAAAAATAGCCGTCACGTCATTTATCATATTGAAGGTCACATTTATCCAATTTAAAAAAACCAGGCACGAAAATAGGACAAAAAAGCTCTTGTATACGGTAATTTGGTTTGCTTTTAGCATAGTATCATGCTCTCCAGTGAATCACTGTCATTTAAGGCATCTACTTGACATTCCCCCTGTATATTAAAGAGAAAATAATGGTAATTGGAGTCAATTTGAGTTCAGCAACCAATCAGATTTGAGATTTCAAGTCATGATCGATGGTAACATTTTATTGGTTGATTATTATCTTTGAAGGCATTGGCTGTTTTTGCCAAATATTTTGAAATGCATGTATTACTTTTAAAGCAAGTGAGCAGGTTTTTGCTATGTACCGTAGTCTGAAATATATATATATATATAGAGAGAGAGAGAGAAAGAGAACAGACTGTAGGAGACCTTGCAAACAATGTAGTCTCCAGACTGTCACATCTGTTACATTTGTTCAGTTTGAGCCTGTTCTTACAATGGATTTAAGAATGCAGTGCAAAATTTCTAATATTTATATAGTCAACCTGTCCAGTTATGAAGCAACACTGATTATGAATCAATTTATCCTACTTTGGTGCAAATGAAACAGACAACAGATGGAAATTATAGGCAATTTGCAAGACAACTCCTATAAAAGAGTTGTTGTTCATGGGGTGACCACAGTCCATTTCTCTGTCCTCATCCTTATTGGCTCTTGTTTTGGTCACTTTTGCATTTTGTAAATCCGCTCACTCCTAGAGGTACAGTAGCATGAAGCGGTGTCTACAACTCACAGACGTTGCTCAGGTACTGCAGCTCATCCAGGATGACCCATTAATGTCAGCTGTGGCAAGAAGGGAATCTGTGTCTATCAGCAGAGTGTCCAGAGCATGAAGCAGATACCAGGAGACAGGCCAGTAAACCAGGAGTCATGGAGAGAGCCATAGGAAGGCAACAACCAAGCAGCAGGACCGCTACCTCCCTCCTTTGTGCAAGGAGGATCAGTGCCAGAGCCCTGCAAAATGATCTCCAACAAGCCAGTAACATCCATGTGTCTGCAGAAACTGTCAGAAACAGACTCCATGAGGGTGGTATGAGGGCCCAATGTCCACAAGTGGGTGTTGTGCTTATAGCCCAACACCATGCAGGGTGATTGGCATTTGCCAGAGAACACCAAGATTGGTAGATTCGACATTGGCACCCTGCACTTTTCATGGATGAGAACAGGCTTAAACTGAGCAAATGTAACAGATGTGACAGTCTGGAGACTCCATGGAGAACGTTCTGCTGCCTGCAACATTCTCCAGCATGACTGTGACTGGTCATGTACTGGTGTGGGGAGGTATTTCTTTGGAGGGCCGCACAACCCGCCATGTGCTAGACAGAGGTACACTGAGTGCCATTAGGTACAGGGCCAAGATCCTCACACCCATTGTGAGACCATATGCAGGTGCACTGGGCCCTGAGATCTTTCTAATTCATGAAAATTCTAGGCCGCACGTGGCTGAAGTGTCAACAGTCCCTGCATGATAGTCATTGGTGCTATGGACTTGCCTGCCGGTTTCCCATACCAGAATCCAGTCGAGCACATCTGGGACATCATATCTCTTTCGATCCACCAACATCACATTGCACCACAGACTGTCCAGGAGTTAACTGATGCTTTAATCCAGGTCTGGGAGAAGATTCTTCAGGAGAACATCCACCGCCTCATTAGGACCATGCTTAGGCATTGTAGGGAGGTCATACAGGCACGTGGAGGCCACTCACACTACTGAGCATCATTTTCTTGTCTTATGTCATTTCTACTGAAGTTGGATCAGCCTGTAATATAATTTTGAGTACCAATCCAAATCCAGACCTCCATGGGATATTAACTTTGATTTACAGTGTTCGTTTTTATGCTTTATTAATTACGTAGTGGAATGCATTGAGAACAATAAAGATTTGCAACTGGAATATTTGATTCAGTGATATCTAGGATGTGAGATTTGTGTTCCCTTTATTTTTCAGCTGTGTGTGTAGAAATATATAGATATACAGGTATATGCATGGAGATTGATATACACTATATATAGATATAAATTTTTTAATAGATAAAGATCCCCACATGAGCTAAAAGGAATGGAGCATTGACACAATTAAAATGACTGTTTATTAAGGGACAACATAAAACCAGACACATACGTTGGCAACTTCACTTGAAAAACCGTCATCTTCTTCTTTCTTCATTTTTTTCATATAGCGCTAACATATTCCGCAGCGCTTTACAGTTTGCACACATTTTCATCGCTGTCCCCGTTGGGGCTCACAATCTAGGTTCCCTATCAGTATGTCTTTGGAATGTGGGAGGAAACCGGAGTACCCGGAGGAAACCCATACAAACTCTTTGCAGATGTTGTCCTTAGTGGGGCTTGAACCCAGGACTCCAGCGCTGCAAAGCTGCTGTGCTAACCACTGTGCCACCGTGATGCCCATCCGGGGGAATTGACGCAAATGCCAAGTTTTTCATTGCAAGTTCCTGATGGTCCTACAGCTCCATCAGCTGCCAAGTTCAAGCAGATTTGTCAGCAGAATTCATGATACAAACTATGTACATCATTTAGATCTGATGAGGCAGGCGAGTTGAAGCTTTCAAAAAAGATTGTTCAATCTCCGATCGCCTCGCTGGATTGACAGCTCCTCAGTGTCTCTCCTATATGTTGCAGCTGACATCTAACACTGCATAGTACAAGCTGCAGCTGCCTGTTAGGCTGGGTGGGCAAAGATTGAACGTATTTAGACTCGCTGGAAATCAGCGCTGAGTTTCTAAAAGCGCCCGATTTTATATATAAATACCGCATACTTGCACCTTATGTGAAATACTAAAAGAGATTGAACAAGATTTAATGTTCTATCTGGATTCTTAAATCAAACTGAAATATTTTATGCAGTAAAAGTGGAAGAAATCAGTTTAGAGGTTGAACCTCCTCACCACCTTTTCTGCTGTATGGATCCCTCTTTGCATTTGTGAATGGATACACTGGTGTAAATGGGATATTAAATCTGCCCTCAGAGAGTTTTAGTGGGTAACAGGAGTTTTCCTTCCGGCTGTTGGCACAAAAGTAAACTCTGTAATTACTCTTTTCAGCACCAGGTATGTCTTGCCAAGTCTCATGGCAACGCAGGTGAAGGAGAGGTCAGCACTTCTCAGCCGGTGTCTTGAGTCATTCCTTTAGACTTGTAGGCCACTGAGCTGTAACGTCTAGTGGTGCTGGTGGTTCTTAATTGTTTTGTTTTTGTTTGTTACTCTCGAAGAGTTTGTGTTTTGCAGCCTCGTGAATTTTGCAGTCTGTTTATTTTGGTAAAGCTCCTAGGACTCAAATTGCTTTCCGGGTTTCTGCTAGAAAGTTCTTATTGTGGTAGAAAAGTATTTTTGCTCCTGGTAATTTTCCATCCCCAGATGCATTTCAGTTTTTTTGGAGTAAAGTCATCTTCTAACATGCCAAGAAAACTCTTCTGGCAAATCCATTCTGATTCTTGAAGGGGGTTGTTGAGTGTCACTTCTCTGTTAACAGTTTGTAAGACAAGATGGTCCATTGTTCTTGTTTGGCCCAAAAAGTTTTTGTAATTAACCACTTTTTTTTTTTCAGCATGACCTTTTTTTTAATTTTTTTATAAGGGTTCTCCAATTATGTAATTATATGACCCCATCACATAATTCAAATTCAGTCTTGGTCACATGTCACAAGGAACACCACTGTGTCTCAAATGACAGAAAACCAGTATTTTAAGCACACATACATCTTTGACCCAAGGAGAAGTGTGCGGCAGGGAAATATTCTCAGCTGACTGAGCACAAAGGAAACTTTTTTTTTTTTCTCCAGCTTTCATCCTCCATTCTCAGCCAAAGAGAAATGTATTTCTTCCCTTAATATACACTTTGTCAGCTGCTCATCGGTCTATGACCCTACAATACAGCTCCTTTGTCAGTTGAGGCACATATGTATGAGACAGCTGTTTTGCTTAAAACCGCAGCTCGTGCTGATCTGTGATTAGGATAGGCTGCCATTTGTATTGTGATGGGGCCATTTTATTAATTTCTTAAAGAGCACCTAAAATTTTTTTTTAGAATTGAGTCCTCAGTGGTTGATACATTTTAATGGCTAACTGAAAAGTTGTTAACAAATTGCAAGCTTTCGAGACTAATTGGGTCATCAGGCATAGATAAATACAAATTCTGAAGAATCAAATATTTATGCACAATACAGCCCAGAAATAATGCTATAGATAAGACAGGTGACGTGAAGCAGAACTACCATTATGTGGGAGTGATAAACAGTTGTGTCCATAAATATTGGAACAGTTCATAGATAAGGAGTGTGAATGTTTTATTGTCCTCTAATTGGGGTCTGGTTCTGTGTTGTGATGCCCCCACAAGGTTTAATTGATGAGTAAATTCCTTAAGTGATGTAAAAAGACATAGATCCATGCGACACATTCATTCCTGCACTGAGTGTCAAAGGTCGTCATCAGTTTATATTCCCAGACTCTTCTGTCTCTCTGAGATTTAAAATTACCCTTCAATACAAGTAATCTCATGGAGAAATTGGAGAACACCTTTAACTTATTAACTTTGTCTTGAAACTCAGGTTGGTGGGAATCCAAATGCTGTTGTTTTCATAGACCCTAAAAAGCGATATAACCAGTAGAGATGAGCAAACCTTTTAATGTTCGGTTAGGCTATGTTTGCCAAAAAGTTCGCCAAACAAAATTGAATTCAATGGGAGGCAAAACCAAATGCATAGACAACACCTTCAGGGGTGCCCAAAAGCAGCTCAAACAGCTCAAATTAGTTGCAGAAACCAGGAAAAGTGGCATTAATTGACCCATCAATCATGCTATAAATAAATTTAAACAAAATTGACGGGGATTTCCCTGTATTTTTGATAACCACCAAGGCAAAACTGACAGGGCTGCAACCCTCAGCTATCAGCGTTAGCAAGGCTGGTTATCGAGAATAGAGGGGTCCCCATGCTGTTTTTTTTTAATTATTCAAATAGAAAAATGCGAAAATAGGCATGTGGTCTCCATCATTTTTTTACATCCAGGCAAGCTAAAGCTGATAGCTGGGTACTGGTATTCTCGGGCTATTAAGGGGCCATGGTAATTGCCCCCCCCCCTTCCCAGCCTAAAAATAGCAGCTCACAGCCATCCCAGAATAGATGCATCTATTAGATGCTCTAATTCTGTCTCTTTGCCCTCTCTGCTTCAGCTTGGCTTGTTGTCAATAATTAGAGGGACTCCATACCATTGTTTTAAATTATTTAACTAATTTAAAAATACAGCATTTGGACCCCTCTATTTTTGACAACCAACCTTGCTAAAGCTGACAACTTAGGGTTGCAGTCTGCAGCTGGTTCTGAAAAATACAGGGGAACCCCACGTCATTTTTTTAATTTACCGTATTTTCCGGCGTATATGATTTAACCCCTGAAAATCTTCTCAAGTCTGGGGTCATCTTATACGCAGGTACGGCATGTGCGGAGCTCTGAGGTCGCCGCATATGGTGCAGGGAGCTGTCCCGGATGGTTCCCAAGGTCTGGAGGAAAGGAGATTCTCCTTCAGGCCCTGGGATCCATATTCGTGTAAGAAAAAAAAAAAAAGCATAAAAATAAAAATTATGGATAATCTTACCTTCTGACGGCCCCCGGAGTTCACCCGACTTTCCGCAATGCATGCGGCGGCTTCCGTTCCCAGGGAGGCATTGCATGCCGCGAAGGACCTTGGAAACCATCCGGGACCGGACCGCTCCCTGCACACGCCGTATAAGATGACACCCGGTGTATAAGATGACACCCTGAAAAGTTGGGGGTCGTTTTATACACCCAGTCGTCTTATACGCCGAAAAATACGGTATTTTTATTATTTATAGCGCAGATGGTGGCTGATGAGTACTCCCATTAGTTGCCGCCTGCTCTCGCTGTTAACAGATGACTACAGCTCTCAACATTGTTTCTTGCTAGTGCTGATCGCAGTGCGGGCAGAGGACAGTGATGTGAGCGGTCTTCAGCATGCACTGTTCCTCGGCACCGGAAACCGTACTGCTGATTCCCAGGCGCTGGTACATGTCACACTGATGACACACTGTCATCCGTGTTTCATCAGTGTACATGTGTATGAGACGTTTTGTGACCCGTGCAGCTGCTGGAAACATTGACGTCTGAATGAGCCCTCAGTGGCAACTCAATGATTTACCGAACTTTGGCTAAATTCTGCTGATTTTTAGGAAAAATGCTTGGGAATCAGAACACATATCCGAATGTGCAATGTTCATGCCAAATTTGAGATTGACGAACGTTTTCCAAACAAGTTCACTGATTTGTAATGACCAGGCACTGTCTTGTATTGTTACTTTTAATTAAAATGGGAATTGCAACAAAGTGCAACTCGGGGGGGATGGAGTTATGGCCAAGGGTTAATAAATATAGACTCGAGTTGCCGTTTACAAGCAGATTTCCAGCACCAAATGTCATTAAATTCTGGACTTTGTATTAACTAGTCACAAATATAATCCAGAAAGACAAACACTAGTAGATCCTAGATCCTTTGACTGACTTGGGTCATATTTGATCCTTAGACATAGCATCACCTCTGATCCAAAATGTGTCAGACCTACTAGTGCGTATCTGTCTGGATTCTGTTTGTGATTATTCAATAAAGTCAAGATTTGGTCCTGAAATCTCCCTTTTTTCCTGTTGGATTCATTGCCCAGTGTTCCATGAACCATAGGTTGGTGAGTGAGCGGAGTCCTCAATACAACTGCTGTTATGCTTTACTCAGGTGGTTGAGTGTATAGTATGTTCTACAGTTAGGGCCAGAAATATTTGGACAGTGACACAAGTTTTGTTATTTTAGCTGTTTACAAAAACATGTTCAGAAATACAATTATATATATAATATTGGCTGAAAGTGCACACTCCCAGCTGCAATATGATAGTTTCCACATCCAAATCAGAGAAAGGGTTTAGGAATCATAGCTCTGTAATGCATAGCGTCCTCTTTTTCAAGGGACCAAAAGTAATTGGACAATGGACTCTAAGGGCTGCAATTAACTCTGAAGGCATCTCTCTCGTTAACCTGTAATCAATGAAGTAGTTAAAAGGTCAGGGGTGGATTCCAGGTGTGTGGTTTTGCATTTGGAAGCTGTTGCTGTGAGCAGACAACATGCGGTCAAAAGAACTCTCAATTGAGGTGAAGCAGAACATCCTGAGGCTGAAAAAAAAGAAAAAATCCATCAGAGAGATAGCAGACATGCTTGGAGTAGCAAAATCAACAGTTGGGTACATTCTGAGAAAAAAGGAATTGACTGGTGAGCTTGGGAACTCAAAAAGGCCTGGGCGTCCACGGATGACAACAGTGGTGGATGATCGCCGCATACTTAATTTGGTGAAGAAGAACCCGTTCACAACATCAACTGAAGTCCAGAACACTCTCAGTGAAGTAGGTGTATCTGTCTCTAAGTCAACAGTAAAGAGAAGACTCCATGACAGTAAATACAAAGGGTTCACATCTAGATGCAAACCATTCATCAATACCAAAAATAGACAGGCCAGAGTTAAATTTGCAGAAAAACACCTCAAGAAGCCAGCTCAGTTCTGGAAAAGTATTCTATGGACAGATGAGACAAAGATCAACCTGTACCAGAATGATGGGAAGAAAAAAGTTTGGAGAAGAAAGGGAACGGCACATGATCCAAGGCACACTACATCCTCTGTAAAACATGGTGGAGGCAACGTGATGGCATGGGCATGCATGGCTTTCAATGGCACTGGGTCACTTGTGTTTATTGATGACATAAGAGCAGACAAGAGTAGACGGATGAATTCTGAAGTGTACCGGGATATACTTTCAGCCCAGATTCAGCCAAATGCTGCAAAGTTGATTGGACGGCGCTTCATAGTACAGATGGACAATGACTCCAAGCATACAGCCAAAGCTACCCAGGAGTTCATGAGTGCCAAAAAGTGGAACATTTTGCAATGGCCAAGTCAATCTCCAGATCTAAACCCAATTGAGCATGCATTTCACTTGCTCAAATCCAGACTTAAGACGGAAAGACCCACAAACAAGCAAGACCTGAAGGCTGCGGCTGTAAAGGCCTGGCAAAGCATTAAGAAGGAGGAAACCCAGCGTTTGGTGATGTCCATGGGTTCCAGACTTAAGGCAGTGATTGCCTCCAAAGGATTTGCAACAAAATATTGAAAATAAAAATATTTTGTTTGGGTTATGTTTATTTGTCCAATTACTTTTGACCTCCTAAAATGTGGAGTGTTTGTAAAGAAATGTGTACAATTCCTACATTTTCTATCAGATATTTTTGTTCAACCCTTCAAATTAAACGTTACAATCTGCACTTGAATTCTGTTGTAGAGGTTTCATTTCAAATCCAATGTGGTGGCATGCAGAGCCCAACTCGCGAAAATTGTGTCACTGTCCAAATATTTCTGGCCCTAACTGTATATCATTGGGCACAACTAACAGGGTGACACTTGCTACAGACACTAGCAGCTAACTCAATTGTTGAAGGTGAGGTGTCTCAGTTGTTAAGTGTGGAGCCATTAGTCAAGGAAGGCCAAGAACTGACAATGAGCATCATAACTATATTACTTATTCTAGTTATTCCAAAGTTAAGCCATTTTAAAAGCTTGGTTCTTTTGCACCATGCGTACTTGTATATACTATATCATTGCAGAGCTATAACATGAAGATTCTGAATCTTTAATGCAAATTATGTAACAGGACAGCATCCTCAACCACCAACTGTCCATTTTATAGTAATGCTCTCCTCCTTTGGGAGATAAACCTTGTAGGTCCATCTCATGGTCAAGTGGTGGTTGAGACCACAGCAACCAGCTGCTTTCTGTCTGGCTAAGGACTGAGTGTACTTATAGAAGAGATCACAGTATGTTTTCCTCGCTATACAGTACACTGCCTTACCATACACAGACTTGTTTATATTTCTGTTGTACTATAGGGCATAACAAATGAGAAGAAACCTGTCTCCGGGATAGAAACTGGTGAAGGTGTAGTACTGTATGTTAAAAAGTGCCATTGTGAGTCTTGTTTTTCCATTATCAGGCGCTCTGTTATTATCCATTTTTGATGGTGTCCATTAATGGTTTTTGGCTTTGACGCTTTGAGTTCAATGGACCTCAGATATCTGATTTGAAGTACAGCAAGGCTAGTTGTGTGATAATTTGTCTCTATATGACTGCAAAATAAATCTGGAAACTGTCGAGAGAGAGATTATTGTAGTATCATGAGTATAAATCTGGCACCAGCCCATCTATCATGACAACACGAAACGCGTATCTACTAGCCCTGATTTGAAGTCACTTGTGATGTGGACAGCTTTAACCCCTTTTCTTCATAAACACTGGATCTGTATGAGGCGCCTTTCAGTTTGTGCCAAATGGCCGTGCCCTCGTCTGATGCTGGGTTAAAGAGCTCTACACAATGTTTTCTCTATGACACCAAATGCGGTTATTCCAACCCCTAGTGTGTAGGTTCTCAGAGGCCAAATAATCTACAGCAGCCTCCAAGCTTGAGATTTTACACAACCTTGAACTGGATTCAAAGCTCTTAATAACTCTTGTAAACTGACTAATACACAGTAGACAATTTCGGACATCTAGTTGTATCAAAGTAGATTGTCCTGTAGGATCCTTTTCATAACTCTTACTAACAGATGTAGAGAAAAACCTTTCTTCCATTGCACTTTTTGCCCAGCTCAACAAAAGCCTCAGTTCACATGGTTGAATTGTTAATTTTTGGACCAACCATTCTACTCAAATTCTTACTCCAAATCCCAAAATGCTCATGGTCTTCCTAGGCTTGCGTCCTACAGTATACCTTACCACCAAGTGTCCACTTCTCACATGCATAGGTGAAGGTACAAAAAAAATGCATTTTCCATCACTTTTTGCTTGGCCTTGGGGCTCATCACCATGATCACCGGGCCCCATGTCGGGCTTATACTTCCTGCCCTGTAGATATCACCTCTCAGCAAACTCATTATCGAGGCACAGGATTACAATGAGTGGTAAGACCTACCGTATTTACAATAGGTGGTGTCACAGCTCATCTGCTCCCCATCACTACACAGTGACGGCTTCACGGATCTCAGAGCATGTCCACAGGCCCCATAGACATTAATAAACATCTCCAGACGATTGCAGCAGTAAATTGAGTTGAGCATCCGTACCAGCCAGCACTAAAAGGCTATGTTCATACGTTGCGTCTTTTAATAACATTTTTCAGCTGCGCTTTACAGTACCAAGCAAAAAAAAAAACATGAATATGGATCACAGAGCAATAATTAAAATAGAATTTTTTATTGATGATCACATCAAAACTATTTTATCTTATTAAAAATAAATACACAGAATAAAAAAGAACAAAAAGGGGACTTAATGACACCTTAATATATATATATATATATATATATATATATATATATATATATATATATATATATATATATATATATATATATCCATTGTAAGCAGCCTAATTATAAAATTAATATTTGGAGAATAGTACAAATAACAGCTACTGGGAAGCTAGTTTATAGAAGTTCATAAGGGCCTCAGTTCCAATATAAAGTACATAGTGCATTAGAGGATCCAGATGAAAAAAATCACATAGAGAAAAAGCCAAACAATTTTTCCATCATAAAAAAGCAGCTTGGTCAAATCAGATTACAGAAAGGTACTGACCAATGGATAATATATAAATAATCGTAGTGAAAGTGGTAAGATCAATACCCAACCTTGAAACAAGGAAGTGGAAGACAGACCCCAACGCGCTTTTCGCTATAATGCTTCCTCTGGGGCATGCGTTACAGTACCAGCAAAGTCTGAGATTTCAGAAATCTCATGCACACATTGGATTATTTTCCTCACTGATTTGGAAAACTGCTTCCTTTTTGAAAACTGCAGAATAGGGTTGAGCGACTTTTACTTTTTTAGGGTCGGGTCAGGTTTCGCGAAACCCGACTATCTCAAAAGTCGAGTCAAGTGAAATCGGCCGATTATGGCGAAAAGTCGGGGATCGACCGAAACACGAAACCCAATGCAAAGTCAATGGGAAATCTAACTTTTTCTTCTCTCTCTCTCTCTTTTTCTCTCTCTCTCTCTCTCTCCTCCGTCTCTGAACAGAAAAGCTGGTGTTACACACTGCAAATCGCTACAGCGCACAAGCGACAAGATGGCGATAGGCGTCCGCGCCCCTAAGACCTATGTCATCACTCTGCCCACGCTCCTTCATTGGCTGAAAAAATGGCGCCAAACGCGTCATACGAAACGCGACTTTGGCGCGAAGATCGCCGACCGCATGGCCGATCCCACACTAGGATCGGGTCGGGTTTCATGAAACCCGACTTTGCCAAAAGTCGGCGACTTTAGAATTTGTCCGATCCGTTTCGCTCAAGCCTACTGCAGTGTGTCACTTCAGTGTTTTTTCACCCATACGAAACAGTGGTTAAGTGAAAAAATGCAGGTATCGGGATTTGCTGTATTTTTAGTGCAAAAACCTTAAGGAAGTTGTGGCATGATTTTTCTTTTTTTATGGCACTTAACTTTATCAGCACGCACAAGACACAACAGAAATGCAGCAAAAACCGCAGCAAAACCAGCTTTTTAGTAGCAGCTTGAGCAGGTTTTGCCTGCAGAAAATAAAATGCCTAATGATGGCATTTTTCTGAATGCTAGGCTCCTGCAGTGTCATGAAATCACATAGTCAGAAGTGCCCAAGATGCCAGCTGGAGGAGTGGACAGAACTCTGCTCTGGTTGACATGAACACCTGACAAAGATCTTGCGACGTTTTTTAAACTCTAGTTGTACAGCGTTTCTCTGAATGACATTAATGCAACCCCATAATAAAAAAAAATAAAAATAGATCAAACAATCTACAATTTAAAAAGAACTACCGTAGATATAAACTTATCTGCAAAGTCTACTGAAGCTGACCTACTTCAACAATCATTTACTGTTGTGTGTACAACACTGCTGTTGACAACCTACATCCACAGGTAATAATGCATGCTCAACGTCCAAATTTCTTCTAGCCAACAGACAGTGCAGATAGATGGGCCACTTGGCTCCAAACAAGGAAGATTGAGCTCAGAACCTTTAATCTCACCATACACATTTGACCATTGTTGGATGAGCCCACTAGCCATTGTACAGTGGAGGGAATAAGTATTTGGCCCCTTGCTGATTTTGTAAGTTTGCCCACTAACAAAGGTATGAACAGTCTCTAATTTTAAGGGTAGGTTAATCTTAATATTGAGAGATAGAATATCAATATTAAAATCAAGAAAATCACTTTGTATAAATTATATACATTTATCAACCTCCATTAAAGTGGGGACCTTCTGCAGTTTCCAAGTAATTACAGAGGCTGAGAAATGCTTTGAGAAAAAGACAGCAAGTCTGGGATTTGTTTAATCTGAGGACGGGCGTACCTTTTCCCAGGAATAGAACTGCCTCTGATCGAATAATCTTCTTAGGTGTTTTGGAGCCAGTCTGCAGTGATAGAATATTGGGGTTTTGCATCGATCTGATACTTATGGGAGATATATTTTCTGCATCGTAGTAAAGGGACGGACATAACACATTCATGAATATCGCCGTAAAGCTGGCAGAACCCCTCCAACTTGATATTGTCCCAATGGATGGTGAAATCCATGTCCAGTTTCATTTCTATAGACTAGGTAAAATTGTGATATAAAACATGACTGCAAAATCTATTGCCTGGGACTTCAAGGGGCAAAGATATGCTGCAAGTTGGGGATGTTATAAAATTCTAAAGGGCCTAGCTCATCCCACAACCAGTCCCACATGAGCTCACTAAAGGGAGTTAATAATGAGCAGAATTTAGGTGTCTGTCTTTGTCATTCTGGAAGCCATATTTCACTGTGAGAGTGGTCCATTGTCCTAATTGCAGTGCTTCCCTCCATAAAGATAAGAGCCATTCCTGCAACATCAGGTTTAATAATTGTTTCATTATTCCTAATTTAATGTAATTCTATATATCATGTTGTTTTGTTCCCATTTTTTATCATCTTAGTAATTTTTTTTTTTTTAATAAACACTACGGATTAAATAAATAAAATGTAATGGCTCTGCTCCTCTTGCCCTGTAAACCGCACCACTGAAGCTATACGCTAACTGTAACTGGTTTAAATGATTGGTGGTGGCATATAGTGGTTCTTTTTTGGTGTATTGTGGAGTTGGTAGTGACTATGCCGGTGTTAGTATATATAATATTCCATGAGTTGGAATCAGAAATGTGTATACCAAGCCCAATAGCCGGCGTTGAAGTGGAAGCAGTCATGGCAGTCTCCATCCCTCGTCAGTCAATTGTGTAATTGTCCTGACAATTTGAGTCAGTGGAGTAACGTTACCCTGACAAACTGGTGACACTGGGTGTATATGAGTGATCTCCCTGATGTCATCTGTACCAAAGTGGTAACAGTGGTGGGATGTGCATGACTCCATCCAAGCAGTTACTCTTGACAGGTGATGGCAGTGGTGGGATCTATGTAACCCCCCTGGCTGTTCTCCTTTATATGTTACTTCCAGAAAAACGGCCCATGTGTTGACCCATGCTATGCAACTGTTTAGGAACCCACTTGGACTTCCTTGGGTAAAGGAAGAGTGGATGGAAGCAGGTAGAGTTGAAGGTGGCGGTTGATGGTAGTGTGATGTCTTGGCGACAGACCCAGTGCATTCTCACTAACCAAACTTCGACTGGCGTCCCATATCTATAGTTCATGGTTCTTACTATTTTCATAAATTGTTTAATTATTTTGATCCTTTTCTACAATTTACCTTTTGGTGCCATGGACTTTCTCTTGGAACTTTTGCATGTATTTATCCGTTATCTTGTTGCATTTGTCCGTATTAGTCAGAGATTGTTTATTGCTTCTTCCCCCCATCTCTCGGAGGAATATGATTCACACGTTTTCAGATTTATTTGAGCAAAAAGCAATAAATATACCGCTTCAATTTTCACTGCTGGAACGCAGCCAAGATTTTTAATGAATCCGGCCTGCGCTATTGAAGTGGTCTAGGATCTCCAAGGCTCTAGGCTCTGTTAGATTATACACATACTCTCACTCTCCTCCTCCTCCCTCTTCTCTCCGCTCCTCGCTCCCCACGGACGGCATGAGTCACACACCAATGCAGGTTTATTTTTCAGACTTGGCTCCGGTTAGAATTGGGATGAGTCTCTTCTAATTCAAGCTATGGAAGGTTTCCTCTGCATTTCATTTATTCTGCCGGTAGACGCCATGTTTTGTCGCTAAGCCGCCTTTTTTTCTGCTGGGCAGGAACGTAGATCAGTGTCTTTCATTAGATCTTTTCGCCCAGAAGACTTGTAATAATTTGACCTACGCAGCAATTTTTTTTCCTAAATGCATTAACTAGACGGCACAAATCCCCCCGGCCACAGAATTTGCAGATTTTAATCACCCCGCGAATGGAGCATCGTTTATTAGTTGGCGATGTGTAGCCTAGCTTGCACATTTTGAACCACGCGAGGAATATTTTTAGCTGCTGCTAATAAGGGAATATATTTCAAGGGAGATATTGCCTCAACCCTTTCCTGACATGCAGAAATGCAGTGGTCAGCGAGGAACACCAGTGAAAATTTATACAAAAAAGGAAGTCAACCGGAAGACATTTTGACATTTTTCCGTATTCCTATTAAGGTGCTATAAAGAACGAAAATCCTCCTCGCGCTTGTCTGAGATTTCCCTCAATGGAATTATCTGACATCAATCTCACATTACTGGATCGCTGTTAGTGGGGAGATGTGAAGATTAGATATTGCAAACCCCCTGCCAGCAGATCTATATTAATACATTCCCCCTAGAAAAATATTGGGGTTCACTCACACTTGTGTATAAGTCAATCCCATTCTCATCCATCCAGTAGAATGAGATGATTCTTTTACTTGTCATCCATGCAATCAGGCTTGTATTCAGCAGCTGTCAAACATGTACAGTTTCCCATGTTACACAATTGTAATGTATCCATAAAAATTGCAATATATCCGTCAAAAACTTTATCTCGCACTGTCCGATTTTGGAGTGAAATCACAGCATGCTGCAAAATTTTATTTAGTTTTTCTCATGTCAGAAATAGCTAGGAAACAATATGCAGATCTGCACTGCCTCATTGAATAATATTGGTCCAAAGGCAATCTGATTTTTTTTTTTTTTTTTATTGGATTGCACTCGTTCGAGTTTAACACAAGTGTGAGGAAACCTTTAGGCTATGTGCACACGATGCGGATTTTGCTGCGGATCCGCAGCAGTTTCCCCTGCGTTTGCAGTTCAATGTAAACGTATGGGAAAAAAATGCTGTGCACATGCTGCGGAAAAAAACGCTCGGAAACGCAGCGGTTTACAATCTGCAGCATGTCACTTCTTTTGTGTGGATTTACAACTGCCCTTATGGAAAACCGCAGTTGTAAATCCGCAGTGAAAACCGTGGTAAATCCGCAATAAATCCGCAGCGGTTTTCCACTGTGGATTTATCAAATCTGCTGGAATCCGCAGTGGACCCACAATACGTGTGCACATAGCCTAATACTGCTCCTGTGTACAAGAATTCAACTAATATACTGCCTCCTATGTACAAGAATATAACTACTATAATACTGCCCCCTATGTACAAGAATATAGTTACTATAATACTGCCCCTATATACAAGAATATAACTACTATAATACTGCCCCTATGTACAAGAATATAACGACTATAATACTGCTCCTCTGTACAAGAATATGACATTATAATACTGCCCCTATGTACAAGAATATAACTACTATAAAACTGCCCCTATATACAAGAATATAACTACTATAATACTGCTCCTATGTACAAGAATATAACTACTATAATACTGCCCCCTATGTACAAGAATATAGTTACTATAATACTGCCCCTATATACAAGAATATAACTACTATAATACTGCCCCTATGTACAAGAATATAACGACTATAATACTGCTCCTCTGTACAAGAATATGACATTATAATACTGCCCCTATGTACAAGAATATAACTACTATAAAACTGCCCCTATATACAAGAATATAACTACTATAATACTGCTCCTATGTACAAGAATATAACTGCTATAATACTGCCCCTATATACAAGAATATAACTACTATAATACTGCCCCCTATGTACAAGAATATAACTACTATAATACTGCTCCTATGTACAAGAATATAACTACTATAATACTGCTCCTATGTACAAGACTATAACTACTATAATACTGCCCCTATGTACAAGACTATAACTACTATAATACTGCTCCTATGTACAAGAATATAACTACTATAATACTGCCCCCTATGTACAAGAATATAACTGCTATAATACTGCTCCTATGTACAAGAATATAACTACTATAATACTGCCCCTATGTATAAGAATATAACTACTATAATACTGCTCCTATGTACAAGAATATAAACACTATAATGCTGCTCTTATGTACAAGAATATAACTACTATAATACTGCTCCTATGTACAAGAATATAACTACTATAATACTGCTCCTATGTACAAGAATATGACATTATAATACTGCCCCTATGTACAAGAATATAACTACTATAATACTGCTCCTATGTACAAGAATATAACTACTATAATACTGCTCCTATGTACAAGAATATGACATTATAATACTGCCCCTATGTACAAGAATATAACTACTATAATACTGCCCCTATATACAAGAATATAACTACTATAATACTGCTCCTATGTACAAGAATATAACTGCTATAATACTGCCCCTATATACAAGAATATAACTACTATAATACTGCCCCCTATGTACAAGAATATAACTACTATAATACTGCTCCTATGTACAAGAATATAACTACTATAATACCGCTCCTATGTACAAGACTATAACTACTATAATACTGCTCCTATGTACAAGAATATAACTACTATAATACTGCCCCCTATATACAAGAATATAACTACTATAATACTGCCCCCTATGTACAAGAATATAACTACTATAATACTGCTCCTATGTACAAGAATATAACTACTATAATACCGCTCCTATGTACAAGACTATAACTACTATAATACTGCTCCTATGTACAAGAATATAACTACTATAATACTGCCCCCTATGTACAAGAATATAACTACTATAATACTGCTCCTATGTACAAGAATATAACTACTATAATACTGCCTCTATGTACAAGAATATAACTACTATAATACTGCCCCTATGTACAAGAATATAACTACTATAATACTGCTCCTATGTACAAGAATATAACTACTATAATACTGCCTCTATGTACAAGAATATAACTACTATAATACTGCTCCTATGTACAAGAATATAACCACTATAATGCTGCTCTTATGTACAAGAATATAACTACTATAATACTGCTCCTATGTACAAGAATATAACTACTATAATACTGACCCTATGTACAAGAATATAACTACTATAATACTGCTCCTATGTACAAGAATATAACTACTATAATACTGACCCTATGTACAAGAATATAACTACTATAATACTGCTCCTATGTACAAGAATATAACTACTATAATACTGCCCCCATGTACAAGAATATAACTACTATAATACTGCTCCTATAATACTGCCCCTATGTACAAGAATATAACTACTATAATACTGCTCCTATGTACAAGAATATAACTACTATAAGGCTATGTTCACACACTGTGGATCCGCAGCGTCTCCACAGCTGCGGGTCCGCAGCAGTTTTCCATGCGTTTACAGTACAATGTAAACCTATGGGAAACGCAATCCGCAGTACATATGCTGCGGAAAAAAACCACGCGGAAACGCAGCGGTTTACATTCCGCAGCATGTCAATTTTATGTGCGGAATCCACAGCGGTTTTATACCTGCTCCATAATAGAGAACCGCAGGTGTAATAACGCAGTGGAATCCGCATAAAAACTGCAGGAAATCCGCAGGAAAAATGCAGCGTGTTTGCCCTGCGGATTTATCAAATCTGCTGCGGAAAAATCCACTGCGGACCATGCTACGTGTGCACATACCCAAATACTGCCCATATGTACAAGAATATAACTACTATAATACTGCTCCTATGTACAAGAATATAACTACTATAATATTGCTCCTATGTACAAGAATGTAACTACTATAACACTGCCCCCTATGTCCAAGAATATAACTACTATAATGCCTCCTCTTAAGTACAAGAATATAACTACTATAATGCCTCCTCTTATGTACAAGAATATAACTACTATAATACTGCCCCCTATGTACAAGAATATAACTACTATAATACTGCTCCTATGTACAAGAATATAACTACTATAATACTGCCCCTATGTACAAGTATATAACTACTATAATACTGCCCCTATGTACAAGAATATAACTACTATAATACTGCTCCTATGTACAAGAATATATCTACTATAATACTGCCCCAACGTACAAGAATATATGTACTATAATACTGCCCCTATGTAGAAGAATATAACTACTATAATACTGCCCCTATGTACAAGAATATAACTACTATAATACTGCTCCTATGTACAAGAATATATCTACTATAATACTGCCCCAATGTACAAGAATATATCTACTATAATACTGCCCCAATGTACAAGAATATATCTATTATAATACTGCCCCTATGTAGAAGAATATAACTACTATAATACTGCTCCTATATACATGAATATAACTACTATAATACTGCCCCTATGTACAAGTATATAACTACTATAATACTGCTCCTATAATACTGCCCCTATGTACAAGAATATAACTACTATAATACTGCTCCTACATACAAGAATAGAACTACTATAATACTGCTCCTATGTACAAGAATATAATTACTATAATATTGCTCCTATGTCCAAGAATATAACTACTATAATGCCTCCTCTTAAGTACAAGAATATAACTACTATAATACTGCCCCCTATGTACAAGAATATAACTACTATAATACTGCTCCTATGTACAAGAATATAACTACTATAATACTGCCCCTATGTACAAGTATATAACTACTATAATACTGCTCCTATGTACAAGAATATATCTACTATAATACTGCCCCAACGTACAAGAATATATGTACTATAATACTGCCCCTATGTAGAAGAATATAACTACTATAATACTGCTCCTATATACATGAATATAACCACTATAATACTGCCCCTATGTACAAGAATATAACTACTATAATACTGCTCCTATGTACAAGAGTATATCTACTATAATACTGCCCCAATGTACAAGAATATATCTACTATAATACTGCCCCAATGTACAAGAATATATCTACTATAATACTGCCCCTATGTAGAAGAATATAACTACTATAATACTGCTCCTATATACATGAATATAACTACTATAATACTGCCCCTATGTACAAGTATATAACTACTATAATACTGCTCCTATAATACTGCCCCTATGTACTAGAATATAACGACTGTAATTCTGCCCCTATGTACAAGAATATAACTACTATAATACTGCTCCTATATACATGAATATAACTACTATAATACTGCCCCTATGTACAAGTATATAACTACTATAATACTGCTCCTATAATACTGCCCCTATGTACTAGAATATAACGACTGTAATTCTGCCCCTATGTACAAGAATATAACTACTATAATACTGCTCCTATGTCCAAGAATATAACTACTATAATGCCTCCTCTTAAGTACAAGAATATAACTACTACAGTACTGCCCTCTATGTACAAGAATATAACTACTATAATACTGCCCCCTATGTACAAGAATATAACTACTATAATACTGCCCCCTATGTACAAGAATATAACTACTATAATACTGCTCCTATGTACAAGAATATAACTACTATAATACTGCCCCTATGTACAAGTATATAACTACTATAATACTGCCCCTATGTACAAGAATATAACTACTATAATACTGCTCCTATGTACAAGAATATATCTACTATAATACTGCCCCAACGTACAAGA
Organism: Ranitomeya imitator; assembly: GCF_032444005.1. NCBI lineage: Eukaryota > Metazoa > Chordata > Amphibia > Anura > Dendrobatidae > Ranitomeya > Ranitomeya imitator. The sequence goes on along the minus strand of NC_091282.1, from coordinate 58,494,283 downwards.
ATATATCTACTATAATACTGCCCCTATGTAGAAGAATATAACTACTATAATACTGCTCCTATATACATGAATATAACTACTATTATACTGCCCCTATGTACAAGAATATAACTACTATAATACTGCTCCTATGTACAAGAATATATCTACTATAATACTGCCCCAATGTACAAGAATATATCTACTATAATACTGCCCCTATGTACAAGTATATAACTACTATAATACTGCCCCAATGTACAAGAATATATCTACTATAATACTGCCTCTATGTAGAAGAATATAACTACTATAATACTGCTCCTATATACTTGAATATAACTACTATAATACTGCCCCTATGTACAAGTATATAACTACTATAATACTGCTCCTATGTACAAGAATATAACTACTATAATACTGCTCCTATATACATGAATATAACTACTATAATACTGCCCCTATGTACAAGTATATAACTACTATAATACTGCTCCTATGTACAAGAATATAACTACTATAATACTGCCCCTATGTACAAGAATATAACTACTATAATACTGTTCCTATGTACAAGAATATAACTACTATAATACTGCCCCTATGTACAAGTATATAACTACTATAATACTGCCCCTATGTACAAGAATATAACTACTATAATACTGCTCCTATGTACAAGAATATAACTACTATAATACTGCCCCTATGTACAAGAATATAACTACTATAATACTGCTCCTATGTACAAGAATATAACTACTATAATACTGCCCCTATGTACAAGAATATAACTACTATAATACTGCCCCTATGTACAAGAATATAACTACTATAATACTGCTCCTATATACAAGAATATATCTACTATAATACTGCCCCAATGTACAAGAATATATCTACTATAATACAGCTCTTATGTACAAGAATATAACTACTATAATACTGCTCCCTATGTACAAGAATATATCTACTATAATACGGCTCTTATGTACAAGAATATATCTACTATAATACGGCTCTTATGTACTATGTTTCTTAGTGAATAGCACATTTTGCTGGTTGGAACACTTCTTATTCCCCAGTGTGGATTCATTATGTAATGTATATAAATAGATGGAAGAGAGATTTGTGTCTTAATTATGTAACCTTATTGCCGCAAAGCACAAGCTGTTTTGGGAGTATTAAGGACTTGTATCTGTGAACATAATTTGTCTGCCGCCCAGGTAATCTGTAGAATGTATACTTGTATAACTCAATCTCAGTATGTTTGATAAATATTGAGTGCATAGCAGAATAATTTTAGGTTTTCTGCGTAGAATTAAGGCAATAATAACGCAGCACATGAGGTGCTCTACATTCCATATGTACCAATTGCTAAAATTCAGACTCCCAAGTGCTGCACTAAGGATCATGGCTACAGGTGTCAATGTGAGTGTGATGCTTAACAGAGGTCTATGGATTTCTCCAGAGCCTCCAGCCGCAACTTGTGTTCTTCTGAAATTCCCATCGATCAGTTGCACTACAACGTCTGTAAAGGGGCTTCCAGCTTGGAGCAAGTCCTTATATTGGGGCTTCCAGCTCTTATTACTTAATCTACTACTGTACTATTGTCAGAAATGGATGTGATGGAACCATATGATGCTGCACTCAAGACTAAAAGTATTTTGTAGCCGAACATGGGCTGGAGGGAGGGAATAACCACCCTCATTATCATATTAGAATGGTGGGTTTGACCACTTTGAGATGATAAAAAATGACCATGATTAGAAAAACTGCTCATGGTTTGCTTTTGATACTTGAGCTCTTCTGCGATAAAGTGAGTGGTGTTGAGCTGCAATACCACACAAGACCTGTGTACAGGTGAGGCGCTGTTTTTGAAATATAGTCATGTTTTTGTGCTGAGACTAATCCTTTAATTTCCAGCAAGCTTCTAAAATTTTAGTAATTGAGTCTAAATACATGGAATGATTTTGGGTCCTATCTTTATCAGCTTAATGAGCCAGCACCTTGTGTTGCACAGTGTTAAAGTTCATCTTTATTAGTACTGAGAGCAGTGAGCCAGCGGTCGGAGCGGTGCCTCTGGACACGCTGAAATTGATCAGTCTGCCGGAATGAGCTTTGTGGGTTTATTAACTGGGAGTTCATCACTATCTCGGTGCTCATCTAATTCCTGAGAGGGTTTCAAAGCTCTCATCACCGTGTTCCTTCTTCTAAGTGAGTGGCTTGACATAAAGAAGATGGGGGCGGCGGGAGTTACGTAATGACTCTTCTTAGGTTTTCATGTGAGCAAGGTAAAATGTTGAGCTCTTGAGATTAACAGCTGCGTAGCTACTTACAACATACAATGAAAATGCCGCTGTGATGAAGACTGTTTGTAGATAGAACTGAAGATCTCACCAGAAATGCTTCATCAACGGATTCTTTCATCATGCGATACTAGCAGATTTTGATTATTTGCAGTATCGGGAAAGCACAAGCCAAATCCTTCTAGGTTTTTTAGAATTGTTGAATAATTTTGTTACTTTGTTGACGACCATTGTACAGTTGCCTATTTTTAGGTATTGTTCCATAAATAACATGTCAAGTCTCCCACCAATCACACGCACAGAGATCCTAAAGTCCCTTGTGTGAATTAAGCATGTGTGACCACTACATCCTTCAGTCTTGGTGGTCGCACATGCTCACTACAGCTCTAGTCCCACAACGTACATTGGACCCTCTGTTCTGGGATTTGGTTAACATCTCCGCAGCCAGACACCAAGTGATCCTCTATCAGGTGATGAGTAAAATTTATTGGACAACCATATTTAAATTCCACCCCAAGAAGGTGAGTAGATTGACCACAGGGTGTGCCCCATTCCTTGGCAGACAGACATGTCCCAAAACTCTGACTTTTTACAATCAATTTCAGACATTGTGAGTCTGGGTAAGGACCAACTGTTGACTCCAGGAATAACTTATTTATTCATATACTAGATTGTGGCCCGATTCTAACGCATCGGGTATTTTAGAATATGCATGTCCCTGTAGTATATGGACAATGAGGATTCCAGAATTCGCGGCAGACTGTGCCCGTCGCTGATTGGTCGAGGCAACCTTTATGACATCATCATCGCCATGGCAACCATTATGACATCTACGTCGATACTGTGCCCGTTGCTGATTGGTCGAGGCCGCGCAGCCTCGACCAATCAGAGTCGCGGGATTTCTACGTCGATACTGTGCCCGTCGCTGATTGGTCGAGGCCTGGCGGCCTCGACCACTCAGAGACGCGGGATTTCCAGGACAGACAGACAGAAAAACCCTTAGACAATTATATACAGGTCCTTCTCAAAAAATTAGCATATAGTGTTAAATTTCATTATTTACCATAATGTAATGATTACAATTAAACTTTCATATATTATAGATTCATTATCCACCAACTGAAATTTGTCAGGTGTTTTATTGTTTTAATACTGATGATTTTGGCATACAACTCCTGATAACCCAAAAAACCTGTCTCAATAAATTAGCATATCAAGAAAAGGTTCTCTAAACGACCTATTACTCTAATCTTCTGAATCAACTAATTAACTCTAAACACATGCAAAAGATACCTGAGGCTTTTATAAACTCCCTGCCTGGTTCATTACTCAAAACCCCCATCATGGGTAAGACTAGCGACCTGACAGATGTCAAGAAGGCCATCATTGACACCCTCAAGCAAGAGGGTAAGACCCAGAAAGAAATTTCTCAACAAATAGGCTGTTCCCAGAGTGCTGTATCAAGGCACCTCAATGGTAAGTCTGTTGGAAGGAAACAATGTGGCAGAAAACGCTGTACAACGAGAAGAGGAGACCGGACCCTGAGGAAGATTGTGGAGAAGGACCGATTCCAGACCTTGGGGAACCTGAGGAAGCAGTGGACTGAGTCTGGTGTGGAAACATCCAGAGCCACCGTGCACAGGCGTGTGCAGGAAATGGGCTACAGGTGCCGCATTCCCCAGGTAAAGCCACTTTTGAACCATAAACAGCGGCAGAGGCGCCTGACCTGGGCTACAGAGAAGCAGCACTGGACTGTTGCTAAGTGGTCCCAAGTACTTTTTTCTGATGAAAGCAAATTTTGCATGTCATTCGGAAATCAAGGTGCCAGAGTCTGGAGGAAGACTGGGGAGAAGGAAATGCCAAAATGCCTGAAGTCCAGTGTCAAGTACCCACAGTCAGTGATGGTGTGGGGTGCCATGTCAGCTGCTGGTGTTGGTCCACTGTGTTTCATCAAGGGCAGGGTCAATGCAGCTAGCTATCAGGAGATTTTGGAGCACTTCATGCTTCCATCGGCTGAAATGCTTTATGGAGATGAAGATTTCATTTTTCAGCACGACCCGGCACCTGCTCACAGTGCCAAAACCACTGGTAAATGGTTTACTGACCATGGTATTACTGTGCTCAATTGGCCTTCCAACTCTCCTGACCTGAACCCCATAGAGAATCTGTGGGATATTGTGAAGAGAAAGTTGAGAGACGCAAGACCCAACACTCTGGATGAGCTTAAGGCCGCTATTGAAGCATCCTGGGCCTCCATAACATCTCAGCAGTGTCACAGGCTGATTGCCTCCATGCCACGCCGCATTGAAGCAGTCATTTCTGCCAAAGGATTCCCGACCAAGTATTGAGTGCATAACTGAACATTATTATTTGATGGTTTTTTTGTTTGTTATTAAAAAACACTTTTATTTGATTGGATGGGTGAAATATGCTAATTTATTGAGACAGGTTTTTTGGGTTATCAGGAGTTGTATGCCAAAATCATCAGTATTAAAACAATAAAAGACCTGACAAATTTCAGTTGGTGGATAATGAATCTATAATATATGAAAGTTTAATTGTAATCATTACATTATGGTAAATAATGAAATTTAACACTATATGCTAATTTTTTGAGAAGGACCTGTATATAGATATAGACTAGATTGTGGCCCGATTCTAACGCATCGGGTGTTCTAGAATATGCATGTCCCCGTAGTATATGGACAATGATAATTCCAGAATTTGCGGCAGACTGTGCCCGTCGCTGATTGGTCGAGGCAACCTTTGACATCATCGTCGCCATGGCAACCATTATGACATCTACGTCGATACTGTGCCCGTTGCTGATTGGTCGAGGCTTGGCGGCCTCGACCAATCAGAGACGCGGGATTTCCTGGACAGAGACAGACAGAAAGACAGACGGAAAAACCCTTAGACAATTATATATATATATATATATATAGATTAAAGTCACTACTAATATTAGGATGACTGAAGAATGTCGGAGCAAGACCATTGTTGGATTTTGTTTATTTTCGCAAAGTCCAAAGTGGTCTTGGCCAGAAGACAAGGCCATTTGTACCTTCTCGTATCTGAAATTCCATAATTCTTAGACATTGATCAGATGTTATCACATCTATAACAGATACAATCGGATGGGTATGGATTCCCCTGCACCTTTTTAAACATGTTGTGTCAAAGAAATGTATGACAGCCCTGCAATAAAACCTCATCTTCTCTGCACTTTATGGTGACAGGCGTTATTACCAAAATCCATCATCTGGTTTCTACGAGATTAATGGAGATGAAATGAATAATCGAGACTTTAAGCAACATCCATTACATTGCCATCCTGTTCCAGCAGCTTTTTGGAGTCCTTTTTATAAAATAAAAGAACACTTTTCCTAGTAGCCATATTTTTTTTTTTTTGTTTTTATACGGTCATCGTAAAGGACGTGAAGAGCAAATACTATTTTAGAACGAAATCCTGAATATTAATGCTAATAATTTATCAATCCAGAATTCAATTGGCAACGTAACAGCTGACAAAGGATTTTTTTTTTTAGATTCTCGTTCAAGGAGAATCGATCATCAAATACATCAATCTATTAAAAAATAAAATCTTAACATTTTTCACACTGGCCACGGAGGCCATTTTAGACTCCTACTAGTCGTTTTTTTTTGTTTTTTTTTTAAAGTATTTAGCAGGCTCTTTATTATCACAGGCAGGAGTACAAAGACAAAGTAACATCGCAGTACACAAATGATAGCACAGTATTCACCATTTACAGCAGACGATGTGACGTCCTTCCCTGGTCCCCATTCCTGCCCAATAACAAGATGCTCCAATACAAAGGTCTGTGCCCATTCACTGCTGCTGATGTGCATGTGGGTTTTCTGAGGCGGCAGTCTATACAAGTCTAGAACAGGGTCAGTGTGAAAATTTCAATTTTTTCATTTCTTAAGTACTGTGATATTAAAAATGTATTTAAAAAAAAATAAAACCTAAAAAATTTAAAATAAAAAACTTGACTTACAGTAGGTCATTTTAGGATTACCTCTAAGATGGAATAGTGGCTCAATGCTTAGCCATGGTGCCAAAGGTTCAAATCCCAGTATTAAAATCACACAGCGTTTGTGCGTTCGCCCTCTGAGTTTCTAAAATTTCCTCCCACATTCCAAAAACCTTCTGAATAGATGAGAGGGTCATTGTGATTGTCAGATGACTGTCATGCCGCAAAAGGCCAACCTTGGGGTTTGCCTTGGCGGGTAACCATACCAACAAAAAGTTTTTTTTGTTTCCTAATTTTCCTACTATTAGAATAGAGTATTAGTAATTTTGACTTGATTACCGTAACTTTGCAATAGCTCTGCCCCCATGACTAGATGGTCTCATTTAGTGTCAATTATGTGGTTTATAGGGACTAGGGTTCATTAAATTTTGTGAACAAAGTACATATAACAACCACCACCACCAATTTAGGTTTTCCCAGCAGAATTAGCCCAAGTAGTATAACATATATATTCATCAAACACCCTCTGTTCAGCTCCAGCACAACTCCACTCTGCTGGGCTAACCCAGCTGCTGTTATTAGGACCTGTAAGCCCAAGCCTGGATTATGGGAACAACCACTTTCACCCAGACTCTTTTGGTTGCTCCCAAATCCCAGACTCGCAAACCAGTCAAATTTAGCCCTGTGTTAATTTCTGTGTTTATTTCTGTTAATGTTGATGATTATTCTTTGTTGGGAAAAGAGAATGGGGCCTGAGACTGCAATGCTCGCCTGTCACAGTGATGAACCAGAGGAGTCCAAGTAGATGCAATAGAGAAATAGACTTTATTTCTATGTGTTTCGTGGTGATCACACCACAGTCCTGAGGAATTTGTGTGATAACCACGAAACACATAGAAATAAAGTCTATTTCTCTATTGCATCTACTTGGACTCCTCTGGTTCATCGTTCTGACAGGCGAGCAGCGCAGTCTCATGCCCCATTCTCTTTTGCCAACCAAGAATTATCGCTTTGGGGCTTGCATCAGCTGCTAATGCTAACTAAGTACAGTGGTTGTGTCTTACACAACCACAATAGGTGAGTGAATTTGATTTATCAAACGTTCCTTTCATCTTGGATAAGACCCTAGGTGCGCTCTATATTCCTTCTAGCTATTAATGATGATTATTGCTTACAGCCAATGAAAACCCAAAAGTCATTATCTCAGTAAATTAGAATACTTTATAACACCAGCTTGAAAATTGATTTTAAAATCCAAAATGTTGGCCTACTGAAATGTATGTTCAGTAAATGCACTAAATCCTTGGTCGGGCTCCTTTGGCATCAATTACTGCATCAATGCAGCGTGGCATGGAGGCGATCAGCCTGTGGCACTGCTGAGGGGTTATAGAAGCCTAGGTTGCTTTGATAGCAGACTTCAGCTCGTCTGCATTCTTGGGTCTGGTGTGTCTCTTCCTCTTTACAATACCCCTAAGGTCAGGCGAGTTTGCTGCCGATCAAGCCCAGTGATACTGTTGCATATAAACCAGGAATTGGTAGTTTTGGAAGTGTGGACATGTGCCAAGTCCTGCTGGAGAATGAAGTTTCCACCTACAAAAAGCTTCTCGGCAGAGGGAAGCATGAAGTGCTCTAAAATTTCCTGGTAGACGGCTGCGCTGACTTTGGCCTTGATAAAACATCGTGGACCTACACCAGCAGATTACATGTCTCCCCAAACCATCACTGATTGTGGAGACTTCACACTAGACTCCAGCAGCTTGGATTGTGGCCTCTCCACTCTTCCTCCAGACTCTGGGACCTTGATTTCCAAGTGAAATGCTCAGATGTCCAAGGTGTTTTTTTTCAGATTAAAGTAAATTTTGCAACAGTCCAGTTATTTTTCTCCTTGGCCCAGGTAAAACGCTTCTGGTGTTGTCTATTGGTCATGAGTGGCTTGACACAAGGAATGTGACACTTGAAGCCCATGTCCTGGATACATCTGTGTGTGGTGGCTCTTGAAGCAATGACTCCAGCAGCAGTCCACTCCTAGTGAATCTCTCCCAAATTTTTGAATGGCCTTTTCTTAATTCTTCCAAGGCTGCGGTTATTCCGGTTGCTTGTGCACCTTTTTCTACCACACTTTTTCCTTCCACTCAAATTCCCATTAATCTGCTTGGATACAGCAGTCCGTGAGCAGCCAGCTTCTTTAGCAATGACCTTTTGTGGCTTACCCTCCTTGTGAAGTGTGACAATGACTGCCTTCTGGACATCTGTCAAGTCAGCAGTCTTCCCCATGATTGTCGAGCTTAATAAAACAGACTTGGGAAACTTTTTAAACACTTAAAAGCTTTGCAGGTGTTTTTTTTTGTCAATTATTCGAATTTACTGAGAGTGCCTTTTGGGTTTTCATTGGCTGTAAGCCATAATCATCAACATTAACAAAAATAAACACTTGAAAAAGATCACTCTGTTTGTAATGACTCTATATGAGTTTTACTTTTTGCATTGAAGAACTGAAATAAATTAACTTTTTGATATTCTAGTTTTGTGAGAAGCACCTGTAATATAGATGGTTATAATATAATAGAGATTATATATATATATATATATATATATATATATATATATATATATATATATATATATATATATATATATATACATATATATATATATATATATATGATATAAAATATTATAATGTTATCTTCTCAGTGCTTATAGACGACCCCCTCTAATGATTAACACAGTCAGTCTTTCTTTCTATTCCAATATAATCTCTCCCTGCAGAGATTGTGTAAAGCTCTTTGGTCTCTAGCATATCATCCAGTGTTAAAAGCCGCAGCCTGCCTGGGATTCTCATTTCTGAGCAGTTTAACCTTCATCCTATATGTCCATGGTAACAAGTAACTAGCCTATAATGTGTATTGAATAAATGATGTATCAAGGCTGGTGGGACTTAAGGGGGAGAAAAATCTAATACAAAGATATGTGAACATTGTGTGTAATTCAATGTATATTGAGTTGTTGTGTTTTGATTGTTTCCAGAAAACAACCTTAGTGTGGACTCATCATTTATACCTTGTGGATGTTTTTGTGCTGATTTAATATATTACTTTATGTTCTAATAGTCTTTTTATATGACGGCTATAAGTGCATTCCTATCTGTAAATATGTGGATAATTGTGTCTATAGATCATTTGAGACTGTTAAACCTCATTTCTCTTCTTAGCATAAAAAATTCCTTCTTGGCTAAAATGTTATGAAAACGTTTTAACAGACCCCTGTAGAAACCCCCAATCACTGGTTTGATAAATGCTAAATCCATCGGACAGAATATTTTCTTCTTGAATCTATGCATTACTCTTTGGGGTGCAGTGCCATCTACAGTTTATTTTTGGGCAAACTTGAGCAACCTTAGAAAATGTAAGTTTGGCAAAATGGACTTGAAATTGGAATGTATTGGGGGCTCTCAAATAGAAGTCAAAGCTTTCTGAGACTACGCCTAATTATTGTAAAATATCTAAAATTTGGCACAAAAATCTGGTCTTGGGAGCTCATCTTATTTCATAATGGAGGTCTTCTCATTGTTTAAAGGAGGGCTGCTTCTCATTGCATAGTTGTGGTTTTCTTATTGCATAGGTATGGTTTTCTTCTCACGGCATAGGTGTGGTTTTCTTATTGCATAGGGCAGGTTTTCTTCTCCTTTCATAGGGGAGGCTTTCTTTGCAATGAGAAGGCCTCCCCTGTGCAGTGAATGGGGATGGTCTTTTCCTCGTTGCGTAGGGGAGGTCTTTTCTTCGTTGCGTAGGGGAGATCTTCTCGTTGCGTAGGGGAGGTCTTTTCCTCGTTGCGTAGGGGAGGTCTTTTTCTCGTTGCTTAGGGGATGTCTTTTCCTCGTTGCTTAGGGGAGGTATTTTCCTCATTGCGTAGGGGAGATCTTCTCGTTGCGTAGGGGAGGTCTTTTCCTCGTTGCGTAGGGGAGGTCTTTTCCTCGTTGCGTAGGGGAGGTCTTTTCCTCGTTGCTTAGGGGAGGTCTTTTCCTCATTGCGTAGGGGAGATCTTCTCGTTGCGTAGGGGAGGTCTTTTCCTCGTTGCGTAGGGGAGGTCTTTTCCTCGTTGCGTAGGGGAGGTCTTTTCCTCATTGCGTGGGGGAGGTCTTTTCCTCGTTGCGTGGGGGAGGACTTCTCATTGCGTAGGGGAGGTCTTCTTGTGCAGAGTTGGTCTAGTAAGGGAATTCTTATTTTCACAATAATGAATTATGATTAATAGATACTAAAATGGTCTTCTTTTGTTGCAGTACCACTGCTTACAAATAGTATATATTTACCTTGTAAAAGGGTTTATATAAATTCCAACACATGTTTTCATTTTTTGCAGTATTTTATAATGTACATATATCTTTTGGTGCCTAATGACTTCCACATATCTACTGGCTGTTGGGTTTATCCATTACTGGATGTTAAACTTGCTATGATTTACGGTATAAACTTGAACTTTAAGAAAAGAAATAATTTCAATTAACTTTTTATTTTTTTATTTTTCCTGCATCGTTTCAGGTTTAGCAAGCACTCATCAGAAAGCCGATCAGCTGTCTCAACACAATAAAAATGAAACTACTACTTCCAACAATATGACCAAAAGGAAGCCAGCAGCCGAATCTGCATCAGTGCCTCCAAATCCCCTTCTAACCTTCTTCACATCATCCAGTGAGTCAGGTTGGTATACTATTGATGTAAAAAGTTTGCTTTGTTTTTTTTTTTTTTTTCCTGTTTCCTACCACCATTGAATGGTTTATAGTTCAGAATTTATACGGACCAAAAAAGACATGTTCAGAATAAGATACTTGGTAGTACAGTCATGGCGAAAGTTTTGAGACTGTGAATAATACGTCACAATTTGTCAAAGTATACTGCTTCAGTGTTTTAGGTATTATAATTAATGTTTTTTATGGTGCCACACTGTGACTGTTCGTGACTAGGGAAAGGGGACCTGAATTTGTTCCTAGGACTTGGGCCCTGAATTGTTCCTAGGACTGGGCCCCTGACTATCCCTGCTCCCAAAATTACCTCTAAATTGGTGTAGGTTTGGGCCACCAGCCTTACTGTTCTCCTGTTATACCGTAAACTGTCCCCTCTCCATCCCCCAGGAGGCCTGGGACATAAATGATGTGTATCAACTCGTAAGACACAGGGATGACAGAAAGCAACTAACATACAAAACACTCAACAAATATAGAGAGGTATATTGGGAAGGATAGGAATGTACCAACCAAATCGGAATAGGACAATGAGGAAAGCATACACTCCAAAACAGCAAAGCCACAATCTCCAGTAGGAACAACAACAATTTCCAATTAGGCACAGCATCTCCGAGGAGCTAGGAAGCAAAGTTTTCACTGGCAAGGATAAGGTCTGGCCAGGTTTTAATGGGGGGAGATAATGACCGGATTAGAAGCAGCTGAAATGGAGCTGCATGTTTCTAAACACCATAGAAAAGGTTGTTAACCTCTTCTGTACCAAAATAAATCAGATCCATTTAATATGTGACATAAATACACAGGCTAAATGGAAGATCTGCGAAGATATTACATAGTGATCTTCTAACCCCAGAGCTCAGGGCTATATCTCTCTTGGTGTCTCTCGCTCTGTCTCTTACTCTCTCGCTCTCTCTCGCTCTCTCATTTAATTGCGAGACTGCTTCACCTCTTTCCCATACGTCGAGTGCAGGTCTCCTGGAAAAATGGTTGACTGCTTCATTGACTTACATTATACTCAGTACTCAAGTCGAGCACCCGAGCAGTCAAACGTGCTCGATTCAAAAACTGAGCACCCGAGCAGTTTACTTCTCCCTCATCACTAGTGTTGACGCTTCTTTTCCTGGGCCAAGTCCTGACTGATGGCAGCTTATTCTTCCCTAATCAGTGCTTGGAGATTATTAAAATTTCTGTATATTTTTTTTTTTGTATCCACTTTTCTGAGTGGTTTCAGTATTTTGTTCACTGAGCTACTTCTTTATCACTTTTTCCTTTTGACAGGGTGTGAAATGCTGGAAAAAGCATCACCAAATTGCTCTGGGATCATTGGGAGAAGTTCCCCTTGTAGGATTTTTAGATTCCAATATGTATTCATAGCAATGAAAAGCAACCCCATACATGAATGGTCTCAGGATACTTTACTGTTGGCATGACACAAAACTCATGGTAGTACGATGTCTACGACTGAGGGTAGATGCACACGGTCAGTAAATGCTGCGGTTTGGCACTGCGTTCTTGCGTTGCATCCAACCCGCAGCATCCAGATGTTAAAGAATAGTGGATGGGATTTCAAGAAACCCCATGTCCATTTTGCGTCCAGAGACGCCCACGGCTTACCTGCGGAGATGGACATGCAACACATTTTTTCAGACTGCAGCATGTCTATTTATCTTGCGGAGACGCGAGTCTCCGCAAGATAAATTTCTCTCATACATTGTTATTGGATGCGGTGAATCCACGTGGTTCAGTGAACACATGAGGAATCACCTGTGTTCAATAGACGGCAGCACTTTGGAAGTAGCGGACATGTGTTGCGCTGCCAATTACTGAACATGTGCACCTACCCTTACTGTCTGAAGGGGACTTCACCAGAGAAAACAAATTTACCTCACTCCTCTGCAGTCCAATCTCTGTACTTCCTGCAGTGTGTACCATATGTTTTTCTTGGAGAAAATTGGCGTCTATTCTTTACACCTGGCCAACTTAGGGTATGTTCACACGTTCAGGATTTCCATCCTTTTTTTTTCAGGACAGTTTTTTTAAAAAACTGCAGCTCTTGGCAGAAAACGCAGGTCCTTTTTTTGTCCTTTTTTGATGCGTTTTTTGATGCGTTTTTTGATGCGTTTTTTATCCTTTTTTTATGCAGTTTTCTATGCAGAGACTGTGTGTTTCCTAGGAAGCTTTTTAGGGCTAAAATGGCTGAAAATACCCTACCCCTAACCCTACCCCTAACCCTACCCCTAACCCTAACCCTACCCCTAACCCTACCCCTAACCCTACCCCTACCCCTATTCTAACCTTAGTGAAAAAAAAAAAAAAATTCTTAATTTTTTTATTGTCCCTACCAATGGGGGTGACAAAGTGGGGGGGTGTCATTTACTATTTTTTTATTTTGATCACTGAGATAGGTTATATCTCAGTGATCAAAATGCACTTTGGAGCGAATCTGCCGGCCGGCAGATTCGGCGGGCGCACTGCGCATGCGCCCGCCATTTTGCAAGATGGCGGCGCCCAGGGAGAAGACGGCCGGACGGACACCGGGACGCCGGGTAAGTATAAGGGGGGGAGATTAGGGCACGGGGGGGGCATCGGAGCACTGGGGGGGGCATCGGAGCACGGGGGGGTGCATCGGAGCACGGGGGGCGGGATCGGAGCACGGGGGGGCAGCCACACTCCGCCCACGCACTTCCGCCCGCTCCCCCGCACTTCCTGCTGCAGCGGTTCTGCACATCAAATCACAGTAAAACCCGCAGATATATTTTTGATCTGCGGGTTTTACTGCGATTTTGACCTCACAATGGAGGTCTATGGGTGCAGAACCGCTGCGGTTCAGGAAAAAGAAGTGACATGCTCCTTCTTTTTTGCCGCAGCTATTCTGCGCGGCTTTTTAAACGAAATTACGGACCATGTGCACAGCAGTGACTGTTTTCCATAGGGTTACATTGTTATGTACCCTGCATGGAAAACTGCTGCGGAACCGCAGCAGCAATAACGCTGCGGTTCCGCAGTAAAAAACGCACTGTGTGAACATGGCCTTACAAAGCTTTTGTTTTACTTTGGGTGACACCTGGATGTTAAAATGATCCTGTTGCTGAATCCTCTTAAGGAGACTGTCCTGACCATTGTTGGACTTTTTTGTCTGTCCTGAAGCATTTTTTACAGCTACTGCACCTCTTTGAAGTTCTCGATGATTTGACAGATGGTTGATTTAGGGGCAGTCTTAAAAGTAGCAATGTCCTTGCCTGTAAAGCACTCTTGATGTAAAACATTGATGCAAGTACATATTTCCTTGGTTTTAGCCATGATTACCAGAAGAGTAGTTCAAGCACCAGTCCATTTGACAGTCACTAGTCTGTTCTTATAATTCAGCCAGCATGACAATGTGATATCAGCTGTCTTGTCCTCATTAACACTTTCTCCTGAATTAACGAGATCATGCAAAAACTGTAAAGCGCTGCGGAATATGTTAGCGCTATATAAAAATAAAGATTATTATTTATTGAAGTGAGGTGAGCAGGTAATTTTATGGCAGGGATGAAATTCAGTGTAAATGGCTTTTCTGTGATTAAGTTAATTTTCATGGTAAGGTATGATTGAGTTTTTGTTTTTTTTTAATTCACGTGATCACTTTTCATCTTGAGCAAATACAAATTGCCTCTATAAAAACTTAATCTGCAAACCTTTGTGAAAAACAAATGTGTCCATCTCAAAACCTTCAGCCATAGCTGTTCACTTGTCTTTGTGACTGTCTGGTTTATAGCTAGAATAGATTCTGCCCAGAAAGGTTTACAAGAAAAGTGAAAATGAGATAGCGGGTAGGGTTGAGCGACCTTGACTTTTTTAGGGTCGAGCCGGGCTTCGCGAAACCCGACTATCTCAAAAGTCGAGTCGAGTGAAATCGGCCGATTATGGCGAAAAGTCGAGGATCGACCGAAACACGAATCCCAATGCAAAGCCAATGGGAATTATTATTTTTTTTTTTTTTTTTTCTCTCTCTCTCTCTCTCTCTCTCTCTCTCTCTCTCTCTCTCTCTCTCTCTCTCTCTCTCTCTCCTCTCCTCTCCTCTCCTCTCCTCTCCTCTCCTCTCCTCCGTCCGTCCCTGAACTGAAAAGCTGGTGTTACACAGTGCAAATTGCTACAGCGCACAAGCGACAACATGGCGATAGGCGTCCACGCCCCTAATGTTATGTTTGCTAATGACAGGTGTTATGAAGGCAATCCAGAAACACAGTGTGCTTAGCGATCAGAGCGCACACAGTGATCTGACAAATACCCAAAAATACAAGAACGAGCTCTGAGACGTGGAAACTCTGTAGACTGCACACCTGATCCTATCCTAAACACAACTAAAAGCGGCTGTGGATTGCGCCTAACAACTACCTAGGCAACTCGGCACAGCCTAAGAAACTAGCTAGCCTGAAGATAGAAAAATAAGCCTGACTTGCCCCCAGAGAAATTCCCCAAAGGAAAAGGCAGCCCCCCACATATGACTGTGAGTAAGATGAAAAGACAAAACGTAGGGATGAAATAGATTCAGCAAAGTGGGGCCCGATATTCTAGGACAGAGCGAGGACAGTAAAGCGAACTTTGCAGTCTACAAAAAACCCTAAAGCAAAACCACGCAAAGGGGGCAAAAAAAACCCATCGTGCCGAACTAACGGCACGGCGGTACACCCTTTGCGTCTCAGAGCTTCCAGCAAAACAAAAGACAAGCTGGACAGAAAAAAAGCAACAAAAAAGCAAAAGGCACTTAGCTATACAGAGCAGCAGGTCACAGGAACAATCAGGAGAAGCTCAGATCCAACACTGAAACATTGACAAGGAGCAAGGATAGCAGCATCAGGCGGAGTTAAGTAATGAAGCAGTTAACGAGCTCACCAGAACACCTGAGGGAGGAAGCTCAGAAGCTGCAGTACCACTTGTGACCACAGGAGTGAATTCAGCCACAGAATTCACAACAGTACCCCCCCCTTGAGGAGGGGTCACCGAACCCTCACCAGAGCCCCCAGGCCGACCAGGATGAGCCGCATGAAAGGCACGAACAAGATCGGAAGCATGAACATCAGAGGCAAAAACCCAGGAATTATCTTCCTGAGCATAACCCTTCCATTTAACCAGATACTGGAGTTTCCGTCTAGAAACACGAGAATCCAAAATCTTCTCCACAATATACTCCAATTCCCCCTCCACCAAAACCGGGGCAGGAGGCTCAACAGATGGAACCATAGGTGCCACGTATCTCCGCAACAACGACCTATGGAATACATTATGTATGGAAAAGGAGTCCGGGAGGGTCAAACGAAAAGACACAGGATTGAGAACCTCAGAAATCCTATACGGACCAATAAAACGAGGTTTAAACTTAGGAGAGGAAACCTTCATAGGAATATGACGAGAAGATAACCAAACCAGATCCCCAACACGAAGTCGGGGACCCACACGGCGTCTGCGATTAGCGAAAAGTTGAGCTTTCTCCTGGGACAAGATCAAATTGTCCACTACCTGAGTCCAGATCTGCTGCAACCTATCCACCACAGAATCCACACCAGGACAGTCCGAAGACTCAACCTGTCCTGAAGAGAAATGAGGAAGGAACCCAGAATTGCAAAAAAATGGAGAAACCAAGGTAGCCGAGCTGGCCCGATTATTAAGGGCGAACTCAGCCAACGGCAAAAAGGACACCCAATCATCCTGGTCTGCAGAAACAAAACATCTCAGATATGTTTCCAAGGTCTGATTGGTTCGTTCGGTCTGGCCATTAGTCTGAGGATGGAAAGCCGAGGAAAAGGATAGGTCAATGCCCATCCTACCACAAAAGGCTCGCCAAAACCTCGAAACAAACTGGGAACCTCTGTCAGAAACAATATTCTCAGGAATGCCATGCAACCGAACCACATGCTGAAAGAACAAAGGTACCAAATCAGAGGAGGAAGGCAATTTAGCCAAGGGCACCAGATGGACCATTTTAGAAAAGCGATCACAGACCACCCAAATGACTGACATCTTTTGAGAAACGGGAAGGTCAGAAATGAAATCCATCGAAATATGTGTCCAAGGCCTCTTTGGGACCGGCAAGGGCAAAAGCAACCCACTGGCACGAGAACAGCAGGGCTTAGCCCTAGCACAAATCCCACAGGACTGCACAAAAGTATGTACATCCCGTGACAGAGATGGCCACCAGAAGGATCTAGCCACTAACTCTCTGGTACCAAAGATTCCAGGATGACCAGCCAACACCGAACAATGAAGTTCAGAGATAAGTTTATTTATTAGTCCACCTATCAGGGACGAACAGTTTCTCTGCTGGACAACGATCAGGTTTATTCGCCTGAAATTTTTGCAGCACCCGCCGCAAATCAGGGGAGATGGCAGACACAATGACTCCTTCCTTGAGGATACCCGCTGGCTCAGATAAACCCGGAGAGTCGGGCACAAAACTCCTAGACAGAGCATCCGCCTTCACATTTTTAGAGCCCGGAAGGTACGAAATCACAAAGTCGAAGCGGGCAAAAAATAACGACCAACGGGCCTGTCTAGGATTCAAGCGCTTGGCAGACTCGAGATAAGTCAAGTTCTTATGATCAGTCAATACCACCACGCGATGCTTAGCTCCTTCAAGCCAATGACGCCACTCCTCGAATGCCCACTTCATGGCCAGCAACTCTCGATTGCCCACATCATAATTACGCTCAGCGGGCGAAAACTTCCTGGAAAAGAAAGCACATGGTTTCATCACTGAGCAATCAGAACCTCTCTGTGACAAAACCGCCCCTGCTCCAATCTCAGAAGCATCAACCTCGACCTGGAACGGAAGAGAAACATCTGGCTGACACAACACGGGCAGAACAAAAACGACGCTTTAACTCCTGAAAAGCTTCCACAGCAGCAGAAGACCAATTAACCAAATCAGCACCCTTCTTGGTCAAATCGGTCAATGGTTTGGCAATGCTAGAAAAATTACAGATGAAGCGACGATAAAAATTAGCAAAGCCCAGGAACTTTTGCAGACTTTTCAGAGATGTCGGCTGAATCCAATCCTGGATGGCTTGGACCTTAACTGGATCCATCTCGATAGTAGAAGGGGTAAAGATGAACCCCAAAAATGAAACTTTCTGCACACCGAAGAGACACTTTGATCCCTTCACAAACAAAGAGTTAGCACGCAGGACCTGAAAAACCATTCTGACCTGCTTCACATGAGACTCCCAATCATCTGAGAAGATCAAAATGTCATCCAAGTAAACAATCAGGAATTTATCCAGATACTCACGGAAGATGTCATGCATAAAAGACTGAAACACAGATGGAGCATTGGCAAGTCCGAACGGCATCACTAGATACTCAAAATGACCCTCGGGCGTATTGAATGCAGTTTTCCATTCATCTCCTTGCCTGATTCTCACCAGATTATACGCACCACAAAGATCTATCTTAGTGAACCAACTAGCCCCCTTAATCCGAGCAAACAAGTCAGATAACAATGGCAAGGGATACTGAAATTTAACAGTGATCTTATTAAGAAGGCGGTAATCAATACACGGTCTCAGCGAACCATCCTTCTTGGCTACAAAGAAGAACCCTGCTCCCAGTGGTGATGACGATGGGCGAATATGTCCCTTCTCCAGGGATTCCTTCACATAACTGCGCATAGCGGCGTGTTCGGGCACGGATAAATTAAATAATCGACCTTTAGGGAATTTACTACCAGGAATCAAATTGATAGCACAATCACAATCCCTATGCGGAGGTAGAGCATCGGACTTGGACTCTTCAAATACATCCTGATAATCAGACAAGAACTCTGGGACCTCAGAAGGGGTGGATGACGAAATCGACAAAAATGGAACATCACCATGTACCACCTGACAACCCCAGCTGGATACCGACATGGAATTCCAATCCAATACTGGATTATGGGTTTGTAGCCATAGCAACCCCAACACGACCACATCATGCAGATTATGCAACACCAGAAAGCGAATAACTTCCTGATGTGCAGGAGCCATGCACATGGTCAGCTGGGCCCAGTATTGAGGTTTATTCTTGGCCAAAGGTGTAGCATCAATTCCTCTCAATGGAATAGGACACCGCAAAGGCTCCAAGAAAAACCCACAACGTTTAGCATAATCCAAATCCATCAGATTCAGGGCAGCGCCCGAATCCACAAACGCCATGACAGAAAACGACGACAAAGAGCATATCAAGGTAATGGACAGAAGGAATTTGGACTGTACAGTACCAATGACGGCAGACCTAGCGGACCGCTTAGTGCGCTTAGGACAATCAGAAATAGCATGAGTGGAATCACCACAGTAGAAACACAGACCATTCAGACGTCTGTATTCCTGCCGTTCAACTCTAGTCATAGTCCTATCGCACTGCATAGGCTCAGGTTTAACCTCAGGCAGTACCGCCAAATGGTGCACAGATTTACGCTCGCGCAAGCGTCGACCGATCTGAATGGCCAAAGACAAAGACTCATTCAAACCAGCAGGCATAGGAAATCCCACCATGACATCCTTAAGAGCCTCAGAGAGACCCTTTCTGAACAAAGCTGCCAGCGCAGATTCATTCCACTGAGTGAGTACTGACCATTTCCTAAATTTCTGACAATATACTTCTATATCATCCTGACCCTGGCACAAAGCCAGCAAATTTTTCTCAGCCTGATCCACTGAATTAGGCTCATCGTACAGCAATCCGAGCGCCAGGAAAAACGCATCGACACTACTCAATGCAGGGTCTCCTGGCGCAAGAGAAAATGCCCAGTCTTGAGGGTCGCCGCGCAAAAAAGAAATAATAATCAAAACCTGTTGAATAGGATTACCAGAAGAATGAGGTTTCAAGGCCAGAAATAGCTTACAATTATTTTTGAAACTTAGAAACTTAGTTCTATCTCCAAAAAACAAATCAGGAATAGGAATTCTTTGTTCTAACATAGATTTCTGATCAATAGTATCTTGAATTTTTTGTACATTTATAACGAGATTATCCATTGAAGAGCACAGACCCTGAATATCCATGTTCACACCTGTGTCCAGAATCACCCAAATGTCTAGGGGAAAAAAAAAAAGTGAACACAGAGCAGAAAAAAAAAAAAATGATGTCAGAACTTTTTCTTTCCCTCTATTGAGAATCATTAGTTTGGCTCCTTGTACTGTTATGTTTGCTAATGACAGGTGTTATGAAGGCAATCCAGGAACAGTGTGCTTAGCGATCAGAGCGCACACAGTGATCTGACAAATACCCAAAAATACAAGAACGAGCTCTGAGACGTGGAAACTCTGAAGACTGCACACCTGATCCTATCCTAAACACAACTAAAAGCGGCTGTGGATTGCGCCTAACAACTACCTAGGCAACTCGGCACAGCCTAAGAAACTAGCTAGCCTGAAGATAGAAAAGTAGGCCTGACTTGCCCCAGAGAAATTCCCCAAAGGAAAAGGCAGCCCCCCACATATAATGACTGTGAGTAAGATGAAAAGACAAAACGTAGGGATGAAATAGATTCAGCAAAGTGGGGCCCGATATTCTAGGACAGAGAGAGGACAGTAAAGCGAACTTTGCAGTCTACAAAAAACCCTAAAGCAAAACCACGCAAAGGGGGCAAAAAAAAACCACCGTGCCGAACTAACGGCACGGCGGTACACCCTTTGCGTCTCAGAGCTTCCAGCAAAACAAAAGACAAGCTGGACAGAAAAAAAGCAACAAAAAAGCAAAAGGCACTTAGCTATACAGAGCAGCAGGTCACAGGAACAATCAGGAGAAGCTCAGATCCAACACTGAAACATTGACAAGGAGCAAGGATAGCAGCATCAGGCGGAGTTAAGTAATGAAGCAGTTAACGAGCTCACCAGAACACCTGAGGGAGGAAGCTCAGAAGCTGCAGTACCACTTGTGACCACAGGAGTGAATTCAGCCACAGAATTCACAACACCTAAGACCTATGTCATCACTCTGCCCACGCCCCTTCATTGGCTGAAAAAAATGGCGCCAAGCGCGTCATACGAAACGCGACTTTGGCGCGAAAGTCGCGTACCGCATGGTTGACCCCCACACAGGGATCGGGTCGGGTTTCATGAAACCCGACTTTGCCAAAAGTCGGCGACTTTTGAAAATGAACGATCCGTTTCGCTCAACCCTAATAGCGGGTGAAGGTAGAACCATCTGTTTAATAACTGGCACACCAAGTGGTCAGGCCTGGTGTTGCTAATAAGTTCATGATGGTTTAAGTTGAGACCTTAAAATCTACTTTGATATGAACTATGTAATCTGAATAAATCCTGATGGGATCCATTATGTTGTATGGATTCTAAATCTGTTTTTGCAACTGAAATTCGTTGATTCAGCCAAAAACTGGACCAATGCGAAAATCAATAGTATGATGCTGAAAAGGTTTGGCGTTTTCTTGGATGGGGTATGGTACCTATACTTTTACTGTCTGTATATTGGATGTAACGTCTAGATTTATAATTGTTCTGGACTCAGTTTGGACCATTATAGTGATCTATGTTGCTGCAAGATTATTTCTGTAGACCCAACCAAAGGGTCCTATGTGTTACTTCCAGCATATGAACAGAAGGGGGTGCAAGCTTAGAAAAATATTGCTACTTTGTTCCGATACCAGCAGAATGTGGAGACAGAAACCCTGATTCCAGTGATGTCACTTCTTGGGCTGTTTAGTGTAGTATTGATAAAACCACTATTTTATCAGCAGGAAGTAATCACTGGATGTCTAGTAAACCTTTTGCTAGGTAGCCCTCCATATTCACGAGCTCTGTATAACCCCCACTCCCAACACTCGCTGTTCGCGTTTTGTGTACACTGTGCATAGGCAGGAAGCAGCCAATCAGAGGCGGGGCGGGGTTATACACCATTCCGCTTTCAGAGAACTGGTAGATCGGCAGCGCAGAAAGCGGGAATTTTATCAAAATGACAGCAATCAGTCTAATAAGTGATGTATCGCTGTAATCGGGGTCTCTCTACCTGTTGCTCTCAGTGTAGCAAAAACCTGGTGAAAGGTTCATTCCATGGCATCTTTAGATTGGGTACAATGTTTGACCATTTCAGTAGGGTTGGTCCACCATAGCTTTTCGTGCGCTCTAATATTGAATGAAAGAAAATATTTTAGGCAATTATTCGAATGGGTTTTGAGGTCTTCATTATGTTGACATTTCACTATCTAATTTATTTCAATACTACATTTTCTAGGTGTGAAATTATCCACATGGGGAATTAAAAAAATAAAATAAAAAATTCTCTTATGAAAAGTGTAATTTTAAAAATGTTGGGATTTATCTGCAGTCCAGATGCTGGGATAAATTGATGAAATATACAAGAAGTTAACGGGGAAATTGGACTGCACCATGAGTTTCCTGCAATTAATGAAGATCTCTTTGAAAATATCTTCATGAGAAGAAATCTGCTGTCTGAGCCCAGATGTTACTCAGAATATAAGCTCCTTCTTTCTTCAGAATGCCCCCAAGGCAAAACAACCTGATAAACTGAATAATGAGTTTTAACTAATTAAGACCAAACTTTGCTTTCAACTTTTAATATCGAACTGGATGCAGTATGTATAGCGGATGGGTGCTGGTAGTTTGAGTCGGTTTATGGAAAATGTATTTCCTTATTCAGTAGAGTTGTCCTCTATTTTAGAGCGGTGCAAGTTCTAGATTTCACTACTAGTAGCCCAAAATGTATTCGAATCCCTAGACGTAACTAGGAATTTAATTACTATCCATAAACAGTAGTAATGTTTTTAGATAAAATATGCAAGTTAATTCGTAACATAGCTCCGCCCCTTGGCTTGCGGTATTGTATTATTTGTGCATCAGTTGCTCTTGTCTAGTTCCGTCTTAACAGCTCTCCCGGAGGTCAATAATAGTATTACAATTAAAACATTGGTTTTAAATGGGTTGCACCCTGAGATCCACCTATGTCCATATGTCTTATGAGTTAAGCACATTTTTCAAAATTTGGTTCCGATTACGATAGGCGGGGAATATTGTTTTTGCGATATTTACCGAACACAGCCAAATGTCATTGGAGTCAATGGAAGTTGAAATGAATGAATATGTTCGGAATCGATTGTCAAACATGAATCCGCACGATTAAGGTACCAATATGGCACGAATATGACAAATTCCGATTTGGGTACAGATTCCGAACATATCATTTCAACTGTACATTTAAGGCTACTTTCACACTAGCGTCATGCACTGCACATCACAATGCGTTGTTTTGCAGAAAAAACGCATCCTGCAAAGTTGTGTGCAGGATACGTTTTTTCTCCATAGGCATGTATTAGCGACGCATTGCAATGCATTGCCACACGTCGCAACCGTCGAGCATCGTGTTGTGGCGGACCGTCAGACCAAAAAAGTTGCTTGCAATGTTTTTTTGAGCGTCGTGTCTGCCATTTCCGACCGCGCATGCGCAGCCGGAACTCCACCCACACCTCCCCGCAACTCACAATGGGGCAGCGGACGCGCTGGAAAAATGCATCCGCTTCCCCCGTTGTGCGGCGCTTCTACAGTATGCATCGGTACGTCGGCCCGATGCACTGCGACGGGCCGAGTACGACGCTAGTGTGAAAGTAGCCTAAGTCTTCCCCTGGCGAAATTGACTGCATTCTGGAGATCCCCAATGTGGATCATCTGATGTCATGTAGGCTGTACTTTAAAAGATGGTCTTTGATTGGGCTGCCCCTTTATTTCAAGACACAATTAGTAAAGGTGTTGTATGATTTGAATAATTCAGAGTTTCTTGAGAAGGTTTTGTCAATTCAGAGGATTTGACTGCTGACCAGAATGAAGAGGGGATGCAAGGTGTGCATCTCTTCCTCTGGAGGACCCAGACATCTCATTGATATGAAATATGTATTGCTTCATTTTGCCTGTGGTTGCCCTGCATGAAAAAGTATACTAAAAGTATACATGACCTGTCCATGTTTCTGTACGGTCAGACACGGCCATTACACAATACACAGCAGGGGCACATTTATAAGATTATCTCAGCCCAGGAACATTTTATTTACACACATCCAATTGTGGAAATTTTTATTATTCCAAGATCTATTGAATAAATGAACTTTTGTTTGTGGGAAAAACCCTTTAAGGCTCATTCTCACAACCGATTTTCTTGTACGAGTGTGATCTGTAGTTTTCTCAGATAGCACTTGTACCCATAATAGTCTATGGGGTTGTACACATCAATTTTTTTTCCCTCACCGAGTGGTCCGAGGACAGTATTGGAGACTTGTCCAGTTGTGATTCAAGCATAGAATCAAAATGCAATGCAAGTCTATGGGTCTGTGAAAAAATCGTATCGATGTTATCGGAGTGCGGTCTGATTTTCATTGCTTGTCTGAAAGTAAACAGAGACTATTAAATAATTTGTCAAGACTACAACAACATTGATGGCTTTTCTTTAAGATGCAACATGAATATCAGATCGGTGGTGTTTTAGTGTGGGTCAGACTCTAGGCATGTCTGTTGATCATTTAACTCATATACAGTATGTCTGGTACCCCGAAATCTTTCAATTTCCTGACTGATAAGGGTTCGAGAGTTGACCCACCAATCTGATGTTGATGACTTCAAAATTCTAAGAAAATGCCATCACTTTATAGTTGTACATAACTTATTTGATCTAAGTATTGTTGATTCAATAATAAAAAAACCTTTTTTTTCTGTTTTCCTTTAGCCAATGCCTCACTCCGAAATCGTTTCAAGAGATGTGAGATCGAAGCCATCCAGGGCGAAGTGAGGAAAATGTGCAACTACAACAAAATTCTGTCCACCAAAAAGAACATGGATCATGTGAACAAAATCTTAAAGGCCAAGAGGTTACAGAGACAATCCAAGACGGGCAATAACTTTGTGAAGAAGAGAAGGGGTCGTCCAAGGAAGCAATCCGTTTTGTTTGACGACGATTGTAGAGACCAAATGCCTGTTCTGGAGAAATGTGTTGACCTCCCCAACAAAAGAGGTCAAAAGTTCCATTCACATGAACCAGAGAAGAAAAGTCAAGACACAGTCATGGACACCATCGAAGCAGTGATACATATGTCAAGAGAATCTCAAAATTCTCGAGCGCCACGAAATGGAAAGAGGAAACTTCCAAATGAAGAGCAGGTGAAGACGAAAAGACGTAGAAAGAGACGTGGGGGATCTGAAAATGGCCCCTGAGATCAATACAGACTTGTTTCATTTGATAATCAGGCTGACAATTAATGTATAACCCCTTGGAAAAGCTGCAGCTATTTTTTTTTCTTCTCTCTGTTCCTTCTTCCACCCCAATTAACTAATGTTACAAAACGATCGTTTTGTTCTACAGTTAATGTGCAAATCTCTTGGCACTATACTTCAAATTTGTACCTTCATGCTAAACAATACCCAGTCGTGAAAAAGACCGCCCATGTTTGTTAATGAGACTATATGAACCTTCTTATTTCAGTGATATGTTCTCCATTCTGGAACCCAAGAGAAGGTAGAGAAGGTGAAATCCTTCAATAGCCGTGCAAAAGATATTTATTTTTTCAAATGGCCACTACACATTGGGGGGAAAAAAATCAAAAGAATTTAACTTTTTTTTTAAGGAGTTTCATAAATTGTCCTATATACCCTAAGCCATGATAAAGCTTTAGAAAATGAATGTGTAACATTTTTTTTTCTATCATATTTAACTACACTGTATATGAAGAGATTTCCCTCCCATGACTCTACCCTTTCATTATTCGAGGGTGGGTTTGCTCCCATGCATTTTGATGAGCCTGTTCTAGCTTGCAACTAAGCGACATAGGAAATATTAAAGAAAAAAAAAAGTTTGCTTTTTTTTCCCCTTCAAATCTGCAGTCAGCTTTATTCATTTCAACCATTATGCAAATTCTGCAATACGGTAATTTTAGTTCCCGCAGGATTTTTTTACAATATTTTTTTGCAATACCCCCGTATTGCACCTTAACTGAGAAGCATGGCAATGTCATACCCAACTGTTCCAATGTGTTGCCAACTTAATTTCGGTAAAATTAAAAATTCTCATTCTTAGAAGTTAAGCAATTACCGAAATAGCTGTATACCTGGACAACGTCTATAATGAAACCAGACCTCTATTGATAGTTGTTACAGTGAAGCAAGTGTTCTTATCTTAAAACTATAGGATATCATAACTGCAAAATGTTCACACTTTAAGCCACATTGGGTAGCAGGAACCCCAATTGTGGTTGCCTTAATATTTTTTTTTTCTGTTGTACATAATGTAATTATTACATTGTTCAGTCTTCATGATCACAAACTGGCTGTGACTCAAAATATGTCTCTTCATCCGTTTTTACCGATTGATTTAAAATTTCAATCTGAAATGTAGGAAACGATTTTGAGGCCCAAGATGAAAAAAAAAAATAATATATCATTCTCAACTCAAACTGATTCTAAAATTTATATACAGTTCTTACTCCACGCATGGCTCCTCCACTTCGATGAAAGTTCCAGCTTGTCTGGTTGACCACAGATTACTTAATCAAATTTTCTAAATAAAATTTTCCGTAATTGATTAGTAAAAATGATTCTTGAATGAGAAACATTTTTTTTTAATAAAGAATGATTCTAAACACAAAGTGATTGAATTGATACTAAAATTTACATACAGTTCTTACTCCACGCATGGCTCCTCCACTTCGATGAAAATTCCAGCTTGTCTGGTTGACCATAGATTACGTAATCATATTTTCTAAAGTAGAATCTTCCTTAATTGATTAGTAAAAATGATTCTTAAATTCATTTTTTTTTTTTAAATTTGCACTTTAAGAAAAGAAAAACAATCATTGTTCTGTGGTTTCGTCTTGACATACTTATGGGTGACTCATTAGAAATCATCCTATTGTCATATTTATAAATCCTTTAGAAGTCATGGAATGGAGTCAAGTGCTTTAAAAACAAAAATGAAAAAAAAAGTGTAAAATTAGAAATGTACTAATTTCGGTGCCTGTCTGCACCAAGGCGAAAAATTACTGCCAGATCTGTCATTTTGAAAATATTGTAAACTCTTCTCTATTACAGAAATGTGATTTGTTTTCAAACGGAGTCATAGCCTAAATTGAGAGCGGGATAATTACTTCTCGATGATTTGAAGGGAGATTAATTCATTAAAGGAACACTCAGCTTCTTATCATAAATCTTTGATTCCTTGTGGACGATGATATACTCACTTTTTAATTTTTTTGGGCCATTTTGAAAGCCATAAATAATAATGTACAGGAGCCCTCTGGGCCATAGATATTATTTTGTATTTAATAAATCATGGCATGACTATAGTTCCATAGTGAATATTTTTGAGAAATTAGATGTTTCACTTGTGATACAGGTGGCTTCTCGATCTCAGGTGCAAGATTTAAAAAGAAAAAAAGATTTAGATTTAAAAAAAAAAATTGGGTACCACCAACTTCAAATCATCCATGTAATTTAATTTTTGGTTACTACTACGTACGCACTACAGAGGCCCCATAATTGTCCATATAGCGATTAATTTTCTTTAAGGATATGTTTAGGCGTTTTTACCGATCTCTTTTAAGCATGTAGACTTTTTCCGAAATTTTTGCTTCAAAGTTAACTTGGTGCAGAGCTCAAACACCATATTTTATTATTTTTTTCCGTTAAGTGTATATAATAAGCATGCTAATGAGTTAAAATAGGTTCAAACAGTGTTATTGCATTTAGGGGTTTTGCATAATGGATATGAAAGATTTATGGTTACGATCAAGTAACTGGCTGGATAATCCGTAATATAGAAAAAAAAAGTTCTCAAATGTACAGCTCGTATAGTTGGCATCTACATCTCAAGTGTGACAAAATGCGCTCTTGTTTTGCTACATTATATATTCAGTGCAGTTTTCTTCATTGTAATGTTGCATGTCCCTAAAAGTCTCGAAATTTTTTTTTAATTTTGGTGTACAATTTCAAATACCTAAATTTTTTTGATTTTTTTTTAAACTTCTCATCGGTAGCTTCCTCACAGGCTCAACCGTGTATAGATCTAAGTTTTACCCATTAAATATAGTAAAGTACCACAGTTCAATTCAAAAGCACATTTTTCCACCCTTCCCATCCCTCTCCCCCTTCCCTTTTTAATATTTTTCATATAAGTCTATATTTACACTACATGGAAAGGAAGACATTATATCGATAAGTTGAATGAGCTGCCAATCTATCAACGTAGGGGGTTGTTACGTTTCAGTCCCACGTTGCTGTTTTTTTCTTTGTTTGTTTTTTTGTCTTTTTTTTTTTCTAAGCTATTTCTTAAGTAATGCACATGAAATGTTATATATGTATATATTTAAGGAGAAAAAAAACGGGGCACAAAATTGTTTTACAAGTCGTGCTGGCTAATTTTTAGTTTGTATTCATAAGTGGTTTTTAAAAGCCTTTTTTAAAGTGTACTTGCATGTTCTACTTTGATTGTATGTAAACATATTTTAGAACAAAAAAAAAATTGTATTTGTATTTTATTGAATATAGAGGCAAGAAGAAACTTGTACATTGTTTGAAATGTTCTTTTTGTAACAGTTTTTATTCATGAAGCATTTTTGTACATTTAAAAGCAAAAAAAATGGAGAAAAAAAAACAAAACAAAATGAATATGAAATTGCTGTTATATGATGCATAGGTACATCAGGCATGCTTTCTTGTCATGCTACGTCATGATCCTAGATGTTGGTTTTTAAACTTTTTTTTTTTTTTTCTAAAGGAAAGCTCTTTTTTTTTTTTTTTTCGCTACCAAATCAGGTTAGCAGTAATAGAGCACTTAACTAAAACAAAAACAACAAAAAAAATATTAATCCTATTCATATGTTATTCATTGTGTGAAATTAAATGAATTCAATTCAGACTAATTTACTATGTGGATTTATTGATTTTATTGGGTTGTTACATTAATCGTGTAGGTCAAAGGTAAAAATGCCAAAGCCATTTGGTTTTACAATTAAATAATTATTATTGTTTTATAAGATAATTTAATCCCTTTCTACCATTGGATGTACTATTCCGTCCATGTGGGGTGGGCCCTACTTCCCAAGGACGGAATAGTACGTCGAGTGCAATCAGCCACGCTCATGGGGGGATTGCGTGCTTCCTTGAGACTCTCGGAGCAACGCAAAGTGATCGCGTTGCTCCGAGGGTCTCTTACCTCCTCCTCCCTGCAGCAGGCCCAGATCCAAAATGGCCATGGGGCTGCATCCGGGTCCTGCAGGTAGGTGGCTTCACAGCGTCTGCTCAGAGCAGGCACCAGGAAGCCTCCAGCAGTGCACGTCAGATCGCTGATCTGACACAGTGCACAGCAAAGTGTCAGATCAGCGATCTGTCACTTTACTGTGATGTCCCCTCCTGGGGCAAAGTAAAGTAAAAAAAAAAAAAAATTCCTAAATAAATTTAAAAAAAAAAAAAAAATATATATATATATATATATATATATATATATATATATATATATATATATATATATATTGTTCCAATAAATACATTCCTTTATCTAAATAAAAAAAACAATAAAAGTACACATATTTAGTATGCCGCGTCCGTAATGACCCGTCCTATAAAACTGTCCCACACTTTTTAACCCCTTCAGTGAACACCGTAAAAAAAAGACAAACTCTTTATTATCATGCAGCCGAACAAAAAGAATGATATAAATAACCATGGTACCGCTGAAAACGTCATCTTGTCCCGCAAAAAACGTGCCACCATACAGCATAAGCAGCGAAAAAATAAAAAAGTTATAGTCCTCAGAATAAAGGGATGCAAAAATAATTTTTTTCTTTAAAATAGGTTTCATCGTATAAAAGCGCCAAAACATAAAAAAAATATAAGTGAGGTATCACTGTAATCTTACTGTGGTTAGGGTTAGGGGTGTGTTTGGATTAGGGTTTCAGTTATAATTGGGGGGTTTCCACTGTTTAGGCACATCAGGGGCTCTCCAAATGCGACATGGCGTCCGATCTCAATTCCAGCCAATTCTGCGTTGAAAAAGAAAAACAGTGCTCCTTCCCTTCCAAGCTCTCCCGTGCGCCCAAACATATGGGGTATCAGCATACTCAGGACACATTGGACAACAACTTTTGGGGTCCAATTTGTTGGCGGAACGCACCGAATATATTTATTAAATGATAGGTGCGTTTGCAACCCGGGATCCACCGTGCAGGAAAGAACCTGCTACTAAGCAAGGCGGCGAAGCAAATTAGTATAAATGAACTCTGTTACTTCATAGAGACCGTAGTAACAAGAATGCTGTGCCCTGTTTAGCTCACAGGGGACACAGCTACTGTGTAGAGCCGACAGTGGTCATGCAGTCCAACCAACACGCAGCTCCTCTCCGGTGGAGCCGGAATTCTAATGGCTATTAGCCAGCCCTGAATTCAGACTTCAACTCCTCGTCGGAGGTGCCAGCATTCTAGGGGCTTATTTCAGCCGGGTCCCTGACTGCATACACAAAACTCCTCGCCGGAGGTGCCAGCATTCTATGGGGCTTATTTCAGCCGGGTCCCTAACCACACACATGACCACACTAGCGCTGAGCTCGTACATATTTGATACTAGTGCATGGCCATGCGGTCATGAGAACCTATTATAGCTGTAGCACCTACAGGACCTTCCAAAAAGGACCAATGGAAGGCTGCCACAGAACTTGATCAGGTACAGGACCTTCCTGGAGGACCAATGGAAGTTGCTGCAGTACCTGAGCATGTGACGCTTGATCTCCACTGAGAGATCTTACCCTGGGCATTCTCAGTGTGTGCAAAGCAGGACTTAGTCTCAGAAAAGCCTGCTCGCCGCAGACCAGTGCAGGGTACAATAGCAGAGCCTGGAGAGGCAGCAGTAACCCTTTGCACAGTATCAGATTCAGTGAGACGCTGGGACCGCCGTCTCTGCTGAGCAGGCTCCACTGCAGCCGATGCAAAATGGGAGACCGCAGCAGACATGGTTCAAGATTCCCCCTGTGCAGCTATGGAAACTCGACTCCTAACATTATCCCCCCTCCTAGGGCCCCCCCCTCGAGCCTCGCTATGCTCAAAAGCTGCAATGAGCAGCGGAGCCCGAATATGCTCCACAGGTTCCCAGGTCCTATTTTCTGGACCATGACCCTTCCAGTCCACCAGATAAAATTTCTTGCCACGTACCACCTTGCACCACACAATAGCATTCACCTCAAACTCATCCGTGAATGAACCCGATGTCCTGGCAGATGACTTGGAAAACCGGGACATATGAATGGACTTTAAGAGGGAAACATGGTGTCGGTGATACCAAGGCATGGAGGAATAGCCAAACGGTAGACCACAGGGTTGACCTGTTCCAGAACCTTGAACGGGCCAATGTAACGAGGCGCAAACTTAGTGGACTCAACTCGCAGCCTGATGTTACGAGCAGAGAGCCACACTAAGTCGCCAGGAGCAAAGGTCGGAGTGGGGCGCCGGTGTCTATCAGCAGAAACCCTCATTCTCTCCTTGGAGGCCCAGATGGCATCCTGTGTGCGGTCCCAAATGTCACGTGCCTCCACCACTCAGTCTGCCACCCTAGAATTGGTGGATGACACGGGCATGGGCACAGGGACACGCGGATGCTGGCCGTAATTAAGGAGAAAAGGAGTCTGCCCAGTGGAATTGGCAACGGCGTTGTTCAAGGAAAATTCCGCCCAAGGTAGCAAAGATGCCCAGTCATCCTGCCTAGCAGAGACAAAATGTTGCAAGTATGTCACCAGTCTGGTTGGTCCTCTACCAACCCATTCGTCTCGGGATGGTATGCAGAAGAGAGATTCAACTCTATGCTGAGTAAACGGCAGAGCTCTCTCCAAAACCGAGACGTGAACTGGGGACCCCGGTCGCTGACCATTTTATCAGGCATTCCATGTAAATGGAAAATATGCTTAATGAATAACGCCACCAAGGCCCGTGCAGAAGGTAACCGTGGAAGCGGCACCAAGTGCACCATCTTAGAGAAATGATCAGTGACAACCCAGATAACGGTGCAGCTACGAGACTTGGGTAAGCCCACCACAAAGTCAATCACGACTATTTCCCAGGGCCTGTCTGCCACCGGTAGGGGGTAAAGCAACCCAGCAGGCCGTTGCTGAGGAGACTGATTCTGGGCGCAGGAAACGCACGCCCGAATATAGTCCCAGACATCATGGGCCATATGCGGCCATCAGTATGTTCTCGCCAAAAGCTCAGATTTTGGTCCCAAAATGCCCACCCCCTCTGGACGAGTGAGCCCAAGAGAGAACCTCCGGTCGCAAATTCGCTGGCACGAAAGTCTTGCCCGGGGGCACAGACTAGTGAAACCGGAGCTACAGTTCTCAGGCTCTCAGAAGGGACAATAAGCTGAGGCTCCTCCTCCTTTGATGACACAACGGAGCGGGAGAGAGCGTTGGCACGAATGTTCTTCTCCTCTGAGAGAAAATGAAGAGTAAAATGAAACCGGGAGATGAACAGGGACCATCTAGCCTGGCGAGAATTCAGCCGCTGGGCCGTCTGTAGATATACCAAGTTTTTGTGGTAAGTAGTGTTGAGCATTCCGATACCGCAAGTATCGGGTATCGGCCGATACTTGCGGTATCGGAATTCCGATACAGAGTTCCGATATTTTTGTGATATCGGGAATCGGTATCGGATCCATATTAATGTGTAAAATAAAGAATTAAAATAAAAAATATTGATATACTTACCTCTCCGGAGGCCCCTGGACATCACGACTGGTAACCGGCAGCCTTCTTTGTTTAAAATGAGCGCGTTTAGGGACTTCCATGACGTCACGGCTTCTGATTGGTCGCGTGCCGCTCATGTGACCGCCACGCGACCAATCACAAGCCGCGACGTCATTCTCAGGCCCTAAACCCCTCATTCTAGGAATTTAGGACCTGAGAATGACGTTGCGGCTTCTGATTGGTCGCGTGGCGGTCACAGGAGCGGCACGTGACCAATCAGAAGCCGCAACGTCATTCCCAGGTCCTAAACGCGCTCATTTTAAACAAAGAAGGCTGCCGGTTACCAGCGGTGATGTCCAGGGGCCTCCGGAGAGGTAAGTATATCAATATTTTTTATTTTAATTCTTTATTTTACACATTAATATGGATCCCAGGGCCTGAAGGAGAGTTTCCTCTCCTTCAGACCCTGGGAACCATCAGGATACCTTCCGATACTTGGTGTCCCATTGACTTGTATTGGTATCGGCGATATCCGATAATTTTCGAGTATCGGCCGATACTATCCGATACCGATACTTTCAAGTATCGGACGGTATCGCTCAACACTAGTGGTAAGTGAAAACCTGGAAGGGAAAGCGAGCTCCCTCCAAGAGATGTCTCCACTCCGAAAAAGCCAACTTCATGGCTAGCCAACTCCCTGTACCCGATGGAATAATTCCTCTCTGCCGGTGTGAAGAAGAAGCAAGGATGGTTCCGACCTTGAGCATCCTTTTGGAAAAGGACTGCTCCAGCACCAACGGATGAGGCATCCACCTCCATGATAAATAGCTTATCTACATCAGGGTGATGTAGAATGGGAGCGCTAGTGAAGTGTGACTTAACCGAGAGGAAGGCCTTGGAGACATCCTCCGACCACAGCTTGGGATTTGCTCCCTTCTTTGTGAGGGCAACCAAGGGAGCTGCCAAAGTTGAGAAGTGTGGGATGAACTGGTGATAGTAATTAATGAACCCCATAAAGCACTGCACCACTTTAAGTGATTGGGGTTCCAGCCAGTCCATCACAGCCTGTAGCTTGGCAGGATCCATAGCCAAACCCTGGGCAGAGATGATATAACCAAGGAAAGGCAAGGAATCCTGCTCAAACACACACTTCTCCAGTAGAGGGAGTTTGCCCGTAAGAGGTCGAAGACTTTGCGAACATCTCTTCGATGGGAGTCAATATCTGGAGAGTAGATGAGAATATCATCCAGATGGACTACGACCGAGGTGGTAAGCATATCCCAGAAGATGTTGTTCACAAAGTCTTGGAAAACGGCTGGGGCATTACAGAGCCCGAAGGGCATCACTAGATACTCATAGTGCCCATCCCTGGTGTTAAAAGCCGTCTTCCATTCGTCCCCCTCACGGTTGCGAATCAGATTGTAAGCACCCTGCAGATCTAATTTAGTAAATACCCTTGCTCCCCGTAGCCTATCAAAAAGCTCAGATATCAGGGTTAGTGGGTACTTGTTCTTAATGGTGATGGTGTTAAGACCCCTGTAGGCTATACATGGATGTAAGTCTCCACTCTTCTGCACAAAGAAGAACCCAGCCCCTGCAGGTGACACTGACTTCCTAATGAATCCTCTTGCCAGATTCTCTTGAATGTATTGAGATATTGCCTCCGTCTCCGGGAGAGATGATGGATAGACTCGACCCCGGGGAGGCTCAGCACCAGGCAAGCCCTTTTGGAGAGCATGTCCGCATAGGGCCAATAGTGCTTGGGGAGAGAGGAAAGATCTGAGGGTACCTCTGTTGTAGCAACCTGAACGCACTCCCTCTGACATCTACACTCACAGGATTTACTCCATCCCAAAATTCTCCCTGAGGACCACTATATGAGGAGAATGATAGCGTAGCCATGGTATCCCCAACAGGACCTCATCAATTCTTTCAGGAATGACTAATAGAGAGATAATCTCTTGATGTGATGAAGACAGAAAGAGTGAAAGGAATGGTTTGGTGGGTAATCTGTGACGGTGGTGTTGACCCATTTACCACTCTAACGGTTACTGGTTTGGCGAGCATCACCAGGGGTATTGCGTGACGCTGGGCGAAAGCAGATGTCATAAAATTACCCTCCACCCCAGAGTCCATACATATCTCTACCATAAGAGTGGATGGGCCTATGGTAATTGTCCCCTTGAAGGACAACTTAGCGGCAAACGTCGCCGTGTCTAGTGTACCTCCTCCAACTGCCACTAGACGCTGACGTTTCCCCGACCACTGAGGACACTTGGAGGCAAGATGTCCTGACTGCCGGCAAACATGACAGACCTTAAGTGCATGAGCAGTCGGGACTTGTACCCCGATAGTGTCACCTCTATGGTCTCATGTGACTCTGACGCCTGGACTGGAGATTCCAAAGGTCTGGCGAAGGTGGGAGCCAGCCAAAACCTCTGCCTACACTGGGCTCGCTCCAACCTTTGCTCGTGAAAACGAAGGTCTATGCGATTTGATACAGCTATGAGCTCCTCCAGTGTGGCGGGAATCTCCCTAGTGGCCAAAGCATCCTTCACATGGTCAGCCAGCCCCCTCCCAAAATACAGGAATGAGGGTTTTATCTGGCCATTCCAACTCAGACGCTAATGTCTGGAAATGGACGGCAAAATGGCTGACCATGGTCGAACCCTGAGTCAAAGCCAGCAGTTGGAGTGCTGGATCATGGGTGACTTGAGGTCCTACAAAGACCTGTTTCAGAATGTCCAGAAACCGAGGAACACTCCGCACCACATGATCATTACGCTCCCACAGCAGTGTAGCCCTTCCAGACAGGAGCTCGAGGTGTATACCACACTGGCTCACGAAACCCCTTCAGGACTTACTGTCCCCAGAGTATTTTTCAGGCAATGGGAGGTGAGATAAAGTCACAACAGAGGTGGCAGTGGGTAAAGCTGCTTCATCCACGCTAGCAGCCTGAACAGCTATTGCAGTAACATCCACCATTTCTTAGCCAGATCCTGGCGCTAATATACTGTTAGGGTTGGCGGAACGCACCAAATATATTTATTAAATGAGATCGGTGCGTTTGCAACCCGGGATCCACCGTGCAGGAAAGAACCTGCTGCTAAGCAAGGCGGCGAAGCAAATTAGTATAAACGAACTCTGTTACTTCACAGAGCCCGTAGTAAAAAGAACGCTGTGCCTTGTTTAGCTCACCGGGGACACAGCTACTGTGTAGAGCCGACAGTGGTCATGCAGTCCAATCAACACGCAGCTCCTCTCCGGTGGAGCGGTAATTCTAATGGCTATTAGCCAGCCCGGAATTCAGACTTCAACTCCTCGCCGGAGGTGCCAGCATTCTAGGGGCTTATTTCTGCCGGGTCCCTGACCACACTGGCCCTGAGCTCGTACATATTTTATACTAGTGCATGGCCGTGCGGTCATGAGAACCTTTTATAGCTGTAGCACCTACAGGACCTTCCAAGAAGGACCAATGGTAGGCTGCCACAGAACTTGATCAGGTACAGGAATGTTATGATCTGGTGGTTTAGGAACAACATGAGACAAGCTCTGAAGGAGGTGGTATCTGTACTGACCGCAGACCCTGAACCTAGCAGCGCAACTAGAAATAGCCGTGGGGGGTACCTGACGCTCTCTAGACCCCTCGGCACAGCCTAAGATCTATCTTCCCCTAAAGATGGAAACAGGAAACCTATCTTGCCTCAGAGAAAATTCCCAAAGGAAAAATAGCCCCCCACAAATATTGACGGTGAGAGGAGGGGAAAATAACATACGCAGAGATGAAATCAGATTTTAGCATAGGAGGCCAGTCTAGCTTGATAGATAGGACAGGAAAGGATACTGTGCGGTCAGTATAAAAACTACAAAACAATCCACGCAGAGTTTACAAAATCTCCACACCTGACTAAAGGTGTGGAGGGTAAATCTGCTTCCCAGAGCTTCCAGCTAACAGAAAAAATCCATAATGACAAGCTGGACAAAAATAGAATGCACGGAACAATAAGTCCACAACATGTGGACTGAAATGAGCAAAGCCAGAACTTATCTTTGCAGAACCGGTCAGGAAACCAGGAGAATCCAAGCAGAGATGTGAAACCAGCCAGAGAACATTGACAAGTGGCATAGGCTGAAGACTAGAGCCAGGTTAAATAGCAGAGCCAGGAGAGACGATTAGTGAAAGCAGCTGCTAAAGCTAAACCCAAGGAGCGGCAGTTCCACTCAAAACCACCAGAGGGAGCCCAAGGGCAGAATTCACAAAAGTGCCGTTTACAACCACCGGAGGGAGCCCAAGAACGGAATTCACAACAGTACCCCCCCCCTTGAGGAGGTGTCACCGAACCCTCACCAGAGCCCCCAGGCCGATCAGGATGAGCCAAGTGAAAAGCACAAACCAAATCGGTAGCATGGACATCGGAGGCAACAACCCAAGAATTATCCTCCTGGCCATAACCCTTCCACTTGACAAGATACTGTAGCCTCCGCCTCGAAAAACGAGAATCCAAAATCTTCTCAACCTCATATTCCAACTCTCCCTCAACCAACACCGGGGCAGGAGGGTCAACCGAGGGAACAACGGGCACCACATATCTCCGCAACAAAGATCTATGGAAAACATGAATGGCAAAAGAGGCTGGAAGAGCCAAACGAAAAGAGACCGGATTAATAATTTCAGAAATTTTATAAGGACCAATAAACCGAGGCTTAAACTTAGGAGAAGAAACCCTCATAGGAACATGACGAGAAGACAACCAAACCAAATCCCCCACACGAAGCCGGGGACCAACACGCCGACGGCGGTTAGCAAAACGTTGAGCCCTTTCCTGAGACAACGTCAAATTGTTCACCACATGAGTCCAAATCTGCTGCAGCCTATCCACCACAGAATCAACACCAGGACAATCAGAAGGCTCAACCTGCCCAGAAGAAAAACAAGGATGAAAACCAAAATTACAAAAGAAAGGTGAAACCAAAGTAGCAGAACTAGCCCGATTATTAAGGTCAAACTCGGCCAATGGCAAGAAAGACACCCAATCATCCTGATCAGCAGACACAAAGCATCTCAAATAGGTCTCCAAGGTCTGATTAGTTTGCTCAGTTTGGCCATTAGTCTGAGGATGAAACGCCGAAGAAAAAGACAAATCAATGCCCATCCTAGCACAAAAGGCCCGCCAAAATCTAGAGACAAACTGAGAACCTCTGTCAGACACAATATTCTCCGGAATGCCATGCAAACAAACCACATGCTGAAAAAATAATGGAACCAGATCTGAGGAGGAAGGCAACTTAGGCAAAGGTACCAAATGGACCATTTTAGAGAACCGGTCACAAACAACCCAGATAACAGACATCTTCTGGGAAACAGGAAGATCCGAAATAAAATCCATGGAAATATGCATCCAGGGCCTCTCAGGGACCGGCAAAGGCAAAAGCAACCCACTAGCGCGGGAACAGCAAGGCTTGGCCCGGGCGCAAGTCCCACAGGACTGCACAAAAGCACGCACATGGCGAGACAAGGAAGGCCACCAAAAGGACCTAGCAACCAAATCTCTGGTACCAAAAATCCCAGGATGACCAGCCAACACTGAACAATGAACTTCAGAAATTACCTTACTTGTCCATCTATGAGGAACAAACAGCTTCCCCACAGGACAGCGGTCAGGCCTATCAGCCTGAAATTCCTGAAGCACCCGGCGCAAATCAGGGGAGATAGCAGAAAGAATCACCCCCTCCTTAAGAATGCCAACCGGCTCAAGGACTCCAGGAGAATCAGGCGAAAAACTCCTAGAGAGGGCATCAGCCTTAACATTCTTAGATCCCGGAAGATACGAGACCACAAAATCAAAACGGGAGAAAAACAGGGACCATCGAGCCTGTCTAGGATTCAGCCGCTTGGCCGACTCGATGTAAATCAGATTCTTATGATCGGTCAGGACCACAACACGGTGTTTAGCTCCCTCAAGCCAATGTCGCCACTCCTCAAACGCCCACTTCATAGCCAACAACTCCCGATTGCTGACATCATAATTGCGTTCCTCAGGCGAAAACTTTCTGGAAAAAAAAGCACACGGTTTCATCAAAGAACCATCAGACTCCCTCTGAGACAAGACGGCCCCTGCCCCAATCTCAGAAGCGATGACCTCAACCAGAAAAGGAAGAGAAACATCCGGTTGACGCAACACAGGGGCAGAAGTAAAACGGCGTTTAAGCTCTTAAAAGGCCTCAACAGCCTCAGAGGACCAATTCGTCACATCAGTGCCCTTCTCCGTCAAATCAGTAAGGGGCTTAACCACACTGGAAAAGTTGGCAATGAAACGGCGATAGAAATTTGCAAAGCCCAAAAATTTTTGAAGACCCTTCACAGATGTGGGTTGGATCCAGTCATGAATAGCTTGGACCGTAACAGGATCCATTTCTATAGACGAGGGAGAAAAAACAAAACCCAAAAAAGAGACCTTCTGAACTCCGAATAGGCACTTAGACCCCTTCACAAATAAAGCATTATCACGAAGGATCTGGAACACCATCCTGACCTGCTTCACATGAGACTCCCAATCATTGGAAAAAATCAAAATATCATCCAAATATACGACCATGAATTTATCAAGATAATTGCGGAAAATATCATGCATGAAAGACTGGAACACAGATGGAGCATTAGAGAGCCCAAATGGCATCACAAGGTATTCAAAATGGCCTTCGGGCGTATTAAATGCAGTTTTCCATTCGTCACCCTGTTTAATACGAACAAGATTATATGCCCCTCGGAGGTCAATCTACTAGCCCCCTTAATCTGTGCAAACAAATCAGTAAGCAAAGGCAAGGGGTATTGGAATTTGACCGTGATCTTATTAAGAAGACGATAATCAATACAGGGTCTCAAGGAGCCATCCTTCTTAGCAACAAAAAAGATACCCGCTCCCAATGGTGACGAAGAGGGCCGAATATGCCCTTTCTCCAAAGATTCCTTAACATAGCTCCGCATGGCGGCATGCTCTGGCACAGACAGATTGAAAAGTCGGCCCTTAGGGAACTTACAACCAGGAATCAAGTTAATAGCACAGTCACAGTCCCTATGTGGAGGAAGGGAACTGGACTTGGGCTCATCAAATACATCCTGGAAATCCGACAAAAACTCAGGGACCTCAGAAGAGGGGGAAGAGGAAATTGACATCAAAGGAACGTCACTATGTACCCCTTGACAACCCCAACTAGTCACAGACATAGTTTTCCAATCTGTGATATAGAAGATGCTAAGCACAGCCTAAATAGGGGAGGTGCACAGTCATAGGTGCCCAAACCTGAACGTATACAATATAAAGTGACTAGCACACTCCAGGGTGTTGTGATGCAAAAAAGTGGGGATTTATTACATACAGTAAATCACAAACGTTTCGGTCGATACTGGACCTTCATCAGTGTGCTACAAAAAAGGAATTATATACAGAACAAAAAACAATAAATGTGTTGTACATATGAAAGACAAAAACAAAACAGAAACAAAAGTATATACATCACGGAGACACAGGTCATAAAATGAGGAGAGAGAACAATGACCCTGGAGGACATTCAACTTGCGTGGATACAGGTGTATATATATATATATATACATACATAATTCTTTAAATCATAGGCTGCAAGTTCTAACATGGAAAAGCCGTTGGTACGCTGAGGACATAGGTCCAAGAGGGAGTGTGAGAGGACTACTTTGTGGAACACGAGCGGTGAAGTGATATGCCGAGGGGAGAGTTGGTGTACAGTGAACACATACCTAGGTATAATTGTATACTTGTATGGCCCCAAAAACAATAGACTACTCGGATTTGCATCTAGAGATGAGAAAACGGGGTTACGGTCACAGACACTAATGGTGCCGAGTGTGTGTGGAGCTAAATAAGGCTACCTACCAATCAGACATGCTGGAAAAAAAGCAACAAGCCGGGAAGAAACAGAACCAGGCTGGTCTGTGGAGTAATGGTGAAATAATAATGGAAATGTAAGACAAGATGCTATTATGTGTACATGGAGAGTAATAAGGAGGGGTACATACCAACTGACGGTGAGTCAGAATAATGGGTGGCGCTGAGGCTCAAAAGAGCTGTCTGTAGGAGGAGGGTAAAAATCTATTGTTAATGTACTACTACAGAGACCATGTAAATTGTACCGCCATAAGTTGCAGAGTGACGCTGAGAGACTTACCAGTACGCCAGGACACTAGGGATAAATGCGGTATCCACCGCTAATAGAGTGTGTGCAGGGATTGCCGGCATGGCCCTTTATATAGTGGGGCAGAGCACATAGTGTGCTGTGTGAGCTGGCAAGACACAGGAAGGGGTGGGGCGGTGATGACATGGGAGTCAGCTGACTAATGGGGGCGGTGATCTGAGCGCTCCACTGACAAAAAAAAAAAAAAAATATTAGAGGTGTATTCCAGCTGCTGGGATGAGGTGTTAGCTGACCGCAGAGGGCGGTGATGTGAGCGTTCCACAAATGGAGGTGCATTCCAGTTGAGAGGAGCAGTGAATAGCCGTGCATTAGTGGTGGCCGAAAGGTGTCACAAAACGGCAGTGGAGAAGTGAAGTCAGAGTGGGCGATTCTGTGAAAAAGAGCAAAGATAATTACTATGCTATATTGAACACATTAAGCAGCAGACATGATAACTACATTGGAATATACCAAACGTGCAATATTGATACCGATATAGATGCAAACCAAGGGGTTATACAGGTAAAAAAACTGGGTTATATTACAGACCTGGAGAATAGGAATAACAATAATTATTGTTAGCAAAAAACTCACAGTGAGTTGCGGGGGTGAAAAGGACAACCCCTTAATTATGGGATATACAAGACCCAAAGATACTATACCATAGCATAATGGTTGCATGATAAAAAAAGGTGCACTTAGGTATAAACCTGATGAAAGAAACCATATGGGGCCACTAAAGATAGAGGTACTCCTGTCAAGGAAACAGAACTGCAGGTTATAAATAATATGATAACAAAATGTAGAATCATAAGGCAACAATAGCACATTGATGTTACAGATGATCAGAAATTGGATTTTTAATTTCAAATGAAGGACATTAGTTCGTAATCCCTGTTGAGACCTTTGGGACTTAAGGTGTTAAGCTCGTGTATCCAATAAGCCTCCCTACGCTTCAGTATAGTAACTCTGTCTCCCCCGCGGCGAGGTGGTGTGACCTGTTCGATTATTTGAAATCTGAGTTGGGACAGGTTGTGGCCTTTCTCTATAAAATGAGACGGTAATGGGAGCATGAGATTTTTGCACCGAATGGTGGACTTATGTTTAGATATACGTGATTTTACTGACTGAGTGGTCTCGCCCACATATAAAAGACCACAGGGGCATTTGATCAAATAGACTGCGTAATTAGTATCACAGGTAAAAAAGTTGTTGATTGGGTATCTCTTTCCTGTGTGTGGGTGATGTATGGTATTGCCCCGCAGTACGTTGTTGCACTGATTGCAACTCAGGCACGGGAAGGTACCCGTTTTGGGGTTGGCTAGAAAACGCTGAGTTGGGCCAGAGTGTGTGGGGCCAATGTCTGCAC
The DNA here is from genome assembly GCF_032444005.1 of Ranitomeya imitator. Lineage (NCBI taxonomy): Eukaryota > Metazoa > Chordata > Amphibia > Anura > Dendrobatidae > Ranitomeya > Ranitomeya imitator. Next base: position 58,451,995 of record NC_091282.1, on the reverse strand, counting down.
GGACTAGGTTATCCTTGATATTACGCGGTCTTTTAAAGCATGGGAGAAAAGGATGTTGAAATTCTTGGATCGTGGGGTATGCTTCTTGAAGAATATGCCAATGTTGGCGAATGGTTCTGTGTAGTTTATAAGCTGCAGGATGGTACTGGTGTACAAATGGGTTCCGTGACGTAGCGGATATCCTGTCTCTGGTAGTACTGTTGGCCTGGGCGGTATCAAGGATACGTGGTGGATAACCCCTTTCACGGAATTTTGACCTCATCTCAGTTGTTCTAAGGTCTTTGGTGGCAGGGTCTGAGACTATTTTTGATACCCTGTTTAGTTGTGATTTGGGAATAGATTTTATCATGTTTTTGGGGTGGAAACTACTGTAATGCAACAGACTGTTGCGGTCCGTAGGTTTTGAGTATAAATCTGTTGACAAATTCCCATTATCATCTTTGATGACCAATGTATCGAGGAAACTGATTTGGTGAGTGTCATACGTCATCGTGAAATCCAATCCGGGCCACGAGGTCCTAAGAACTTGAAAAAAGGCTTGTAGGGTTCTAAGATCACCCCCCCAGACACAGAAGACATCATCTATATAGCGCTTCCATGTCAATGCATGGCTACGAAAGAGATCTTGAGTGTATATAGATGTGTCTTCGTAATGGGCCATGTAGGCATTGGCATATGGAGGTGCCACGTTCGAGCCCATGGCCGAGCCCTTTATTTGGAGATAGTAGGTGTCTTCGAACAAGAAAAAGTTATTATTCAGAACGATAGACAGGAGCTCACAACACAGGTCAGAAAGATCGGGGTTCATGTGATTAGTGGTGAGTAGCCAGCGGACAGATTGTATGCCATTTGTATGGGGTATGGACGTGTACAAATCCTTCACGTCAAAGGATACTAGATAGGCGTCAGGAGGGACAGGGAATATGTTCCTAACAGTTTCCAGAAAGGCACCCGTGTCAAGAAGGAAGGAAGTGGTGTTCCTAATGAGGGGTGTCAAGATCTTTTCTAAGTAGATAGAAATGGGAGCCAAGATCGAATCAGTAGATGCCACAATGGGTCTACCAGGTGGATTATGTAAACACTTGTGGATCTTGGGTAGGATGTAAATTACTGGTGTAATCGGATGTTTCTTAGTCAAAAAGGCCCGAGTTTTGCAATCTAGGATGCCCCGGGTTTGAAACCCATCTAGAGTTGTGCGGATGACATCTTGGATGGTTTGAGTGGGATTATAGGAAAGTTTTTTGTATGTGGTAGTGTCGCTGAGTTGGCGGTACACTTCATTCTTATAAAGGGTTTTGTCCATTACCACTATGGCCCCACCCTTATCTGCTGGCTTGATAATGATGTCCTTCTCTTGTTTTAAGGATGTTAAGGCCTGTCTCTCGGTAACGGAAAGATTTGAAGGGTAGTGGATCCTACCTCTATCCGTGTCGTTCCTCAGTTTTTGAAAAGATTTGTCTACAAATTGGATGAAGGTCTCAAGGGGATGTGACCCTTTTGGTGGCTGATATGTGCTCTTATCACGTAGCCCAAGGCTAGCTGCAGCAATCCCTATAGGTGCCATGGCTTGTAGGTTAGGGGGTGTTGCATGGTCTGTATCAGCAAAGTGTAACTTGAGTCTTAAGGATCTGTAGAACTTCTGCAGATCCATATCCATTTGGAACGTGTTGTGTTTGTAACTCGGACAAAATGAGAGCCCTTTCTGTAAGGCGCTGTGTTCAGCTACCCCTAGAGTTTTGGAGGAAATATTTACGACTAACGGTTGTTAGTCAGCTGACTCCCATGTCATCACCGCCCCACCCCTTCCTGTGTCTTGCCAGCTCACACAGCACACTATGTGCTCTGCCCCACTATATAAAGGGCCATGCCGGCAATCCCTGCACACACTCTATTAGCGGTGGATACCGCATTTATCCCTAGTGTCCTGGCGTACTGGTAAGTCTCTCAGCGTCACTCTGCAACTTATGGCGGTACAATTTACATGGTCTCTGTAGTAGTACATTAACAATAGATTTTTACCCTCCTCCTACAGACAGCTCTTTTGAGCCTCAGCGCCACCCATTATTCTGACTCACCGTCAGTTGGTATGTACCCCTCCTTATTACTCTCCATGTACACATAATAGCATCTTGTCTTACATTTCCATTATTATTTCACCATTACTCCACAGACCAGCCTGGTTCTGTTTCTTCCCGGCTTGTTGCTTTTTTTCCAGCATGTCTGATTGGTAGGTAGCCTTATTTAGCTCCACACACACTCGGCACCATTAGTGTCTGTGACCGTAACCCCGTTTTCTCATCTCTAGATGCAAATCCGAGTAGTCTATTGTTTTTGGGGCCATACAAGTATACAATTATACCTAGGTATGTGTTCACTGTACACCAACTCTCCCCTCGGCATATCACTTCACCGCTCGTGTTCCACAAAGTAGTCCTCTCACACTCCCTCTTGGACCTATGTCCTCAGCGTACCAACGGCTTTTCCATGTTAGAACTTGCAGCCTATGATTTAAAGAATTATGTATGTATATATATATATATATACACCTGTATCCACGCAAGTTGAATGTCCTCCAGGGTCATTGTTCTCTCTCCTCATTTTATGACCTGTGTCTCCGTGATGTATATACTTTTGTTTCTGTTTTGTTTTTGTCTTTCATATGTACAACACATTTATTGTTTTTTGTTCTGTATATAATTCCTTTTTTGTAGCACACTGATGAAGGTCCAGTATCGACCGAAACGTTTGTGATTTACTGTATGTAATAAATCCCCACTTTTTTGCATCACAACACCCTGGAGTGTGCTAGTCACTTTATATTGTATACGTTCAGGTTTGGGCACCTATGACTGTGCACCTCCCCTATTTAGGCTGTGCTTAGCATCTTCTATATCACAGTATCTTCCCATATGCTCAGCACGCCGACATTGTCATGTCAGCTTTAACCTTTTCATATAACCCAGAGGAGACATCCAACATTATCGCGTTGTCCAAAGTTCCTAGCGACTTCCTTAAGATCCCCCCCTGTGAAATACGGGGTAGGGATTGGGAGCGCGAACTCCGACGCTGCACCAATCTCGAACTGCATGGGGCCACTCTAACTGAGTATCTCAAAGCTCAGAGGATTCCCCGGGGCCTAAGGGTTTCACTCCGTCCCACCCTATTTAGCAATTCCACTGAATTCTGTACTAAGTTTGAATTGATTTTAAACAAATGCTCCTTTGATCTTATGGTCCTAACATTAGAACACCTTCACAAGGAGATCTCTACCACCCAGGAACAGATCAAGAATCTCGAGAGTCAACTCTCTTCCACCATATCGGTTGACGAATTTAATTCCCTTAAGAAGAAAATCGATTCTAACATCAGTCTACATCGCCGCGACATCGAGCTGAAAAAAAGGACCAAGTTCCAAAGGGACCTTGAGGACTATGAACTAAATAGAGTGTACCAATGGCAGGACAAGTCTACCTCCAGAAAACCTTCCAGGCAGGAAGGCTACCATTCATCAGTAGACTACACTACGTCAGATTCGGATCCAGAGCGACCTGGCAGATACCCGTATCCGGGTCGTTTTTTAGGCCGACAGAAACGACAAGGCAAAAGAAGAGGGCCAGACGGGGGCTTCACAGGACCCAGAAACATGGACTTTGCGAGAGTGACACGATCTCAGGTACACAACCGTTAGTCGTAAATATTTCCTCCAAAACTCTAGGGGTAGCTGAACACAGCGCCTTACAGAAAGGGCTCTCATTTTGTCCGAGTTACAAACACAACACGTTCCAAATGGATATGGATCTGCAGAAGTTCTACAGATCCTTAAGACTCAAGTTACACTTTGCTGATACAGACCATGCAACACCCCCTAACCTACAAGCCATGGCACCTATAGGGATTACTGCAGCTAGCCTTGGGCTACGTGATAAGAGCACATATCAGCCACCAAAAGGGTCACATCCCCTTGAGACCTTCATCCAATTTGTAGACAAATCTTTTCAAAAACTGAGGAACGACACGGATAGAGGTAGGATCCACTACCCTTCAAATTTTTCCGTTACCGAGAGACAGGCCTTAACATCCTTAAAACAAGAGAAGGACATCATTATCAAGCCAGCAGATAAGGGTGGGGCCATAGTGGTAATGGACAAAACCCTTTATAAGAATGAAGTGTACCGCCAACTCAGCGACACTACCACATACAAAAAACTTTCCTATAATCCCACTCAAACCATCCAAGATGTCATCCGCACAACTCTAGATGGGTTTCAAACCCGGGGCATCCTAGATTGCAAAACTCGGGCCTTTTTGACTAAGAAACATCCGATTACACCAGTAATTTACATCCTACCCAAGATCCACAAGTGTTTACATAATCCACCTGGTAGACCCATTGTGGCATCTACTGATTCGATCTTGGCTCCCATTTCTATCTACTTAGAAAAGATCTTGACACCCCTCATTAGGAACACCACTTCCTTCCTTCTTGACACGGGTGCCTTTCTGGAAACTGTTAGGAACATATCCCCTGTCCCTCCTGACGCCTATCTAGTATCCTTTGACGTGAAGGACTTGTACACGTCCATACCCCATACAAATGGCATACAATCTGTCCGCTGGCTACTCACCACTAATCACATGAACCCCGATCTTTCTGACCTGTGTTGTGAGCTCCTGTCTATCGTTCTGAATAATAACTTTTTCTTGTTCGAAGACACCTACTATCTCCAAATAAAGGGCTCGGCCATGGGCTCGAACGTGGCACCTCCATATGCCAATGCCTACATGGCCCATTACGAAGACACATCTATATACACTCAAGATCTCTTTCGTAGCCATGCATTGACATGGAAGCGCTATATAGATGATGTCTTCTGTGTCTGGGGGGGTGATCTTAGAACCCTACAAGCCTTTTTTCAAGTTCTTAGGACCTCGTGGCCCGGATTGGATTTCACGATGACGTATGACACTCACCAAATCAGTTTCCTCGATACATTGGTCATCAAAGATGATAATGGGAATTTGTCAACAGATTTATACTCAAAACCTACGGACCGCAACAGTCTGTTGCATTACAGTAGTTTCCACCCCAAAAACATGATAAAATCTATTCCCAAATCACAACTAAACAGGGTATCAAAAATAGTCTCAGACCCTGCCACCAAAGACCTTAGAACAACTGAGATGAGGTCAAAATTCCGTGAAAGGGGTTATCCACCACGTATCCTTGATACCGCCCAGGCCAACAGTACTACCAGAGACAGGATATCCGCTACGTCACGGATCCCATTTGTACACCAGTACCATCCTGCAGCTTATAAACTACACAGAACCATTCGCCAACATTGGCATATTCTTCAAGAAGCATACCCCACGATCCAAGAATTTCAACATCCTTTTCTCCCATGCTTTAAAAGACCGCGTAATATCAAGGATAACCTAGTCCGTGCAGACATTGGCCCCACACACTCTGGCCCAACTCAGCGTTTTCTAGCCAACCCCAAAACGGGTACCTTCCCGTGCCTGAGTTGCAATCAGTGCAACAACGTACTGCGGGGCAATACCATACATCACCCACACACAGGAAAGAGATACCCAATCAACAACTTTTTTACCTGTGATACTAATTACGCAGTCTATTTGATCAAATGCCCCTGTGGTCTTTTATATGTGGGCGAGACCACTCAGTCAGTAAAATCACGTATATCTAAACATAAGTCCACCATTCGGTGCAAAAATCTCATGCTCCCATTACCGTCTCATTTTATAGAGAAAGGCCACAACCTGTCCCAACTCAGATTTCAAATAATCGAACAGGTCACACCACCTCGCCGCGGGGGAGACAGAGTTACTATACTGAAGCGTAGGGAGGCTTATTGGATACACGAGCTTAACACCTTAAGTCCCAAAGGTCTCAACAGGGATTACGAACTAATGTCCTTCATTTGAAATTAAAAATCCAATTTCTGATCATCTGTAACATCAATGTGCTATTGTTGCCTTATGATTCTACATTTTGTTATCATATTATTTATAACCTGCAGTTCTGTTTCCTTGACAGGAGTACCTCTATCTTTAGTGGCCCCATATGGTTTCTTTCATCAGGTTTATACCTAAGTGCACCTTTTTTTATCATGCAACCATTATGCTATGGTATAGTATCTTTGGGTCTTGTATATCCCATAATTAAGGGGTTGTCCTTTTCACCCCCGCAACTCACTGTGAGTTTTTTGCTAACAATAATTATTGTTATTCCTATTCTCCAGGTCTGTAATGTAACCCAGTTTTTTTACCTGTATAACCCCTTGGTTTGCATCTATATCGGTATCAATATTGCACGTTTGGTATATTCCAATGTAGTTATCATGTCTGCTGCTTAATGTGTTCAATATAGCATAGTAATTATCTTTGCTCTTTTTCACAGAATCGCCCACTCTGACTTCACTTCTCCACTGCCGTTTTGTGACACCTTTCGGCCACCACTAATGCACGGCTATTCACTGCTCCTCTCAACTGGAATGCACCTCCATTTGTGGAACGCTCACATCACCGCCCTCTGCGGTCAGCTAACACCTCATCCCAGCAGCTGGAATACACCTCTAATATTTTTTTTTTTTTTTTGTCAGTGGAGCGCTCAGATCACCGCCCCCATTAGTCAGCTGACTCCCATGTCATCACCGCCCCACCCCTTCCTGTGTCTTGCCAGCTCACACAGCACACTATGTGCTCTGCCCCACTATATAAAGGGCCATGCCGGCAATCCCTGCACACACTCTATTAGCGGTGGATACCGCATTTATCCCTAGTGTCCTGGCGTACTGGTAAGTCTCTCAGCGTCACTCTGCAACTTATGGCGGTACAATTTACATGGTCTCTGTAGTAGTACATTAACAATAGATTTTTACCCTCCTCCTACAGACAGCTCTTTTGAGCCTCAGCGCCACCCATTATTCTGACTCACCGTCAGTTGGTATGTACCCCTCCTTATTACTCTCCATGTACACATAATAGCATCTTGTCTTACATTTCCATTATTATTTCACCATTACTCCACAGACCAGCCTGGTTCTGTTTCTTCCCGGCTTGTTGCTTTTTTTCCAGCATGTCTGATTGGTAGGTAGCCTTATTTAGCTCCACACACACTCGGCACCATTAGTGTCTGTGACCGTAACCCCGTTTTCTCATCTCTAGATGCAAATCCGAGTAGTCTATTGTTTTTGGGGCCATACAAGTATACAATTATACCTAGGTATGTGTTCACTGTACACCAACTCTCCCCTCGGCATATCACTTCACCGCTCGTGTTCCACAAAGTAGTCCTCTCACACTCCCTCTTGGACCTATGTCCTCAGCGTACCAACGGCTTTTCCATGTTAGAACTTGCAGCCTATGATTTAAAGAATTATGTATGTATATATATATATATATATACACCTGTATCCACGCAAGTTGAATGTCCTCCAGGGTCATTGTTCTCTCTCCTCATTTTATGACCTGTGTCTCCGTGATGTATATACTTTTGTTTCTGTTTTGTTTTTGTCTTTCATATGTACAACACATTTATTGTTTTTTGTTCTGTATATAATTCCTTTTTTGTAGCACACTGATGAAGGTCCAGTATCGACCGAAACGTTTGTGATTTACTGTATGTAATAAATCCCCACTTTTTTGCATCACAACACCCTGGAGTGTGCTAGTCACTTTATATTGTATAGTTTTCCAATCTAGCACCGGATTATGTTCCTGTAACCATGGAAATCCCAGCACAACAACATCATGCAGGTTATGCAACACCAGAAAACGGCAATCTTCCTGATGTGCAGGAGCCATGTACATAGTCATCTGTGTCCAGTACTGAGGTTTATCCTTAGCCAAGGGTGTAGCATCAATGCCCCTCAAAGGAATAGGGCTCTGCAAAGGATGCAAGGAAAAACCACAGCGCCTGGCGAATTCTAAGTCCGTTAAGTTCAGGGCAGCGCCTGAATCCACAAATGCCATGACAGAAAAGGACGACAATGAGCAAATCAGAGTCACAGATAAGAGAAATTTAGGCTGTATCGTACTAATGGTAACAGAGCTAGCGACTCTCTTAGTACGCTTAGGGATAACATGAGCAGAATCACCACAGTAAAAACACAGCCTATTCTGACGTCTGAATTCCTGCCGTTCTATTCTAGTCAAAATCCTATCACATTGCATAGGTTCAGGACTATGCTCAGAGGATACTGCCATATGGTGCACAGCTTTGCGCTCGCGCAGACGCCGATCAATCTGAATGGCTAGAGACATAGATTCGTTCAAACAGGCAGGCGTAGGAAAGCCCACCATAACATCTTTAAGGGTTTCAGAAAGACCTTTTCTGAAAATAGCAGCCAGAGCCCCTTCATTCCATTTAGTGAGCACAGACCATTTTCTAAATTACTGGCAGTGTAACTCTGCTACTTCCTGACCTTGACACAGGGCCAACAGTGTTTTCTCAGCATGCTCTACAGAGTTAAGTTCGTCATACAATAATCCGAGCACTTGAAAAAATGTGTCTACATTCAATAATGCCGGATTCCCTGTTTCAAGAGAAAAAGCCCAGTCTTGCGGATCACCACGCAGCAAGGATATGATGATTTTCACCTGCTGAATGGGATCACCTGAAGAGCGGGGTTTCAAAGCAAAAAACAATTTGCAGTTATTTTTAAAGTTCAAAAACTTGGATCTGTCCCCAAAGAACAAATCCGGAGTAGGAATTCTGGGCTCTAAAGCCGTAGTCTGGACAACATAGTCCTGGATACTCTGTACTCTTGCAGCCAGTTGATCCACACAAGAAAACAAACCCTGAACATCCATGCCAGAGCATATATCCTGCACCACCCAGATATCAAGAGGAAAAAAGAGGCAAACCAGAGCACAGAAAAAAAAATGGTTCAGAACTTTCTTTTTCTTCTTTTGAGATACATTTAATTCATTTTTGGCCACTTGTACTGTTATGATCTGGTGGTTTAGGAGCATCATGAGACAAGCTCTGAAGGAGGTGGTATCTGTACTGACCTCAGACCCTGAACCTAGCAGCGCAACTAGAAATAGCCGTGGGGGTACCTGACGCTCCCTAGACCCCTCGGCACAGCCTAAGATCTATCTTCCCCTAAAGATGGAAACAGAAAACCTATCTTGCCTCAGAAAATCCCCAAAGGAAAGATAGCCCCCCACAAATATTGACGGTGAGAGGAGGGGAAAATAACATACGCAGAGATGAAATCAGATTTTAGCATAGGAGGCCAGTCTAGCTTGATAGATAGGACAGGAAAGGATACTGTGCGGTCAGTATAAAAACTACAAAACAATCCACGCAGAGTTTACAAAATCTCCACACCTGACTAAAGGTGTGGAGGGTAAATCTGCTTCCCAGAGCTTCCAGCTAACAGAAAAAATCCATAATGACAAGCTGGACAAAAATAGAATGCCCGGAACAATAAGTCCACAACATGTGGACTGAAATGAGCAAAGCCAGAACTTATCTTTGCAGAACTGGTCAGGAAACCAGGAGAATCCAAGCAGAGATGTGAAACCAGCCAGAGAACATTGACAAGTGGCATAGGCTGAAGACTAGAGCCAGGTTAAATAGCAGAGCCAGGAGAGACGATTAGTGAAAGCAGCTGCTAAAGCTAAACAAAAGGAGCGGCAGTTCCACTCAAAACCACCAGAGGGAGCCCAAGGGCAGAATTCACAAAAGTGCCATTTACAACCACCGGAGGGAGCCCAAGAACGGAATTCACAACACAGGACCTTCCTGGAGGACCAATGGAAGTTGCTGCAGTACCTGAGCATGTGAAACTTGATCTCCACTGAGAGATCTTACCCTGGGCATTCTCAGTGTGTGCAAAGCAGGACTTAGTCCCAGAAAAGCCTGCTCGCCGCAGACCAGTGCAGGGTACAATAGCAGAGCCTGAAGAGGCAGCAGTAACCCTTTGCACAGTATCAGATTCAGTGAGATGCTGAGACTGACATCTCTGCCGAGCAGGCTCCACTGCGGCCGATGCAGAATGGGAGACCGCAGCAGACATGGTTCAAGATTCCCCCTTTGCAGCGACGGGAACTCAACTCCTAACACAATTTATCCTGTTACCTTTGGGAAAATACAAAACTGGGGGCTAAAAAATAATTTTTGTGGAAATAAAAAAGATTTTTTATTTTCACAGCTCTGGGTTATAAGCTGTAGTGAAACACTTGGGGGTAAAAGTTCTCACAACACATCTAAATAAGTTCCTTAGGGGTCTAGTTTCCAATACAGGGTCACTTGTGGGGGTTTCTACTGTTTAGTTACATCAGAGGCTCTCCAAATGCAGTGTGACGCCTGCAGACCAATCCTTCTAAGTCTGCATTCCAAATGGCGTTGCTTCCCTTCCGAGCTCTGCCATGCTCCCAAACGGTGGTTCCCCCCACATATTGGGTATGAACGTACTCAGGACAAATTAGACAACAACTTTTGGGGTTCAATTTCAACTGTTACCCTTGGAAAAATACAAAACTGGTGGCTAAAAAGTAATTGTTTGTGGGAAAAAAAAGGATTTTTTATTTTTACGGCTCTGCGTTATAAACTGTAGTGACACACTTGGGGGTTCAAAGTTCTCACAACACATCAAGATAAGTTCCTTGGGCGGTCTAGTTTCCAATATGGTGTCACTTGTGGGGGGTTTCAATGTTTAGGCACATCAGTGGCTCTCCAAACGCAACATAGCATCCCATCTCAATTCCAGTCAATTTTGCATTGAAATGTCAAATGGCGCTTCTTCCCTTCCAAGCTCGGCCAAGCGCCCAAACAGTTGTTGACCCTCACATATGGGGTATCAGCGTATTCAGGCCAAATTGTACAACAACTTTTGGAGTCCAATTTCTTCTCTTACACTTGGGAAAATAAAAAATTGGGGGCGAAAAGATCATTGTTTGTGAAAAAATATTTTTTATTTTTACGGCTCTGCATTATAAACTTCTGTGAATCACTTAATGGGTCAAAGTACTCACCACATATATAGATAACTTTCATAGGGGGTCTACTTTCCAAAATGGTGTCACTTGTTGGGCGTTTCAATGTTTAGACACATCAGTGGCTCTCCAAACACAACATGGCGTCCCATCTCAATTCCAGTCAATTTTGCATTGAAAAGTCAAACGGCGCTCCTTCGCTTCCGAGCTCTGCCATGCACCCAAACAGTGGTTTACCCCCACATATGGGGTATCAGCATACTCAGGACAAATTTTGCAACAACTTTTGGGGTCCATTTTCTCCTGTTACCCTTGGTAAAATAAAACAAATTGGAGCTGAAGTAAATTTTTGTGAAAAAAAGTTAAATGTTCATTTTTATTTAAACATTCCAAAAATTCCTGTGAAACACCTGAAGGGTTAATAAACTTCTTAAATGTGGTTTTGAGCAACTTGAGGAGTGCAGTTTTTAGAATGGTGTCACACTTGGTTATTTTCTATCATTTTAGACCCCTCAAAATGACTTAAAATGAGATGTGGTCCCTAAAAAAATGGTGTTGTAAAAATGAGAAATTGCTGGTCAACTTTTAACCCTTGTAACTCCCTAACAAAAAAAATTTTTGGTTCCAAAATTGTGATGATGTAAAGTAGACATGTAGGAAATGTTACTTAAGTATTGTGTGACATACAGTTAGGGCCAGAAATATTTGGACAGTGACACAAGTTTTGTTATTTTAGCTGTTTACAAAAACATGTTCAGAAATACAATTATATATATAATATGGGCTGAAAGTGCACACTCCCAGCTGCAATATGATAGTTTCCACATCCAAATCGGAGAAAGGGTTTAGGAATCATAGCTCTGTAATGCATAGCGTCCTCTTTTTCAAGGGACCAAAAGTAATTGGACAATGGACTCTAAGGGCTGCAATTAACTCTGAAGGCGTCTCCCTCGTTAACCTGTAATCAATGAAGTAGTTAAAAGGTCAGGGGTGGATTCCAGGTGTGTGGTTTTGCATTTGGAAGCTGTTGCTGTGAGCAGACAACATGCGGTCAAAGGAACTCTCAATTGAGGTGAAGCAGAACATCCTGAGGCTGAAAAAAAAGAAAAAATCCATCAGAGAGATAGCAGACATGCTTGGAGTAGCAAAATCAACAGTTGGGTACATTCTGAGAAAAAAGGAATTGACTGGTGAGCTTGGGAACTCAAAAAGGCCTGGGCGTCCACGGATGACAACAGTGGTGGATGATCGCCGCATACTTAATTTGGTGAAGAAGAACCCGTTCACAACATCAACTGAAGTCCAGAACACTCTCAGTGAAGTAGGTGTATCTGTCTCTAAGTCAACAGTAAAGAGAAGACTCCATGACAGTAAATACAAAGGGTTCACATCTAGATGCAAACCATTCATCAATACCAAAAATAGACAGGCCAGAGTTAAATTTGCAGAAAAACACCTCAAGAAGCCAGCTCAGTTCTGGAAAAGTATTCTATGGACAGATGAGACAAAGATCAACCTGTACCAGAATGATGGGAAGAAAAAAGTTTGGAGAAGAAAGGGAACGGCACATGATCCAAGGCACACCACATCCTCTGTAAAACATGGTGGAGGCAACGTGATGGCATGGGCATGCATGGCTTTCAATGGCACTGGGTCACTTGTGTTTATTGATGACATAAGAGCAGACAAGAGTAGCTGGATGAATTCTGAAGTGTACCGGGATATACTTTCAGCCCCGATTCAGCCAAATGCTGCAAAGTTGATTGGACGGCGCTTCATAGTACAGATGGACAATGACCCCAAGCATACAGCCAAAGCTACCCAGGAGTTCATGAGTGCCAAAAAGTGGAACATTTTGCAATAGCCAAGTCAATCTCCAGATCTAAACCCAATTGAGCATGCATTTCACTTGCTCAAATCCAGACTTAAGACGGAAAGACCCACAAGCAAGCAAGACCTGAAGGCTGCGGCTGTAAAGGCCTGGCAAAGCATTAAGAAGGAGGAAACCCAGCGTTTAGTGATGTCCATGGGTTCCAGACTTAAGGCAGTGATTGCCTCCAAAGGATTTGCAACAAAATATTGAAAATAAAAATATTTTGTTTGGGTTATGTTTATTTGTCCAATTACTTGTGACCTCCTAAAATGTGGAGTGTTTGTAAAGAAATGTGTACAATTCCTACATTTTCTATCAGATATTTTTGTTCAACCCTTCAAATTAAACGTTACAATCTGCACTTGAATTCTGTTGTAGAGGTTTCATTTCAAATCCAATGTGGTGGCATGCAGAGCCCAACTCGCGAAAATTGTGTCACTGTCCAAATATTTCTGGCCCTAACTGTATCTCTGTGATTTAATTGCATAAAAATTCAAAGTTGGAAAATTGCAAAATTTTCAAAATTTTTGCCAAATTTCCATTTTTTTCACAAATAAACGCAGGTAATATCAAAGATATTTTACCATTATCATGAAGTACAATGTCTCGAGAAAACATTGTCAGAATCACCGGGATCCAGGGGCTGACTGGCAAATTTTGGCCTGGGGGGCAAGCACACAGCAGTGGCCCATGAGTAGCGGCTCATCCTTAACCCTGCTGTTTTGTTCGGGTCATAGTGACCCGGAACACTACAAGTGTATAGTAAATGCGAACAAAACAGCAGGGTTAAAGGGGTTGTCGGATCTTATGCTACATGTCTACAGACACTGTGTGAATCCTCATATCGTGCGCTATGAAGATTCTCTGGTGCCGGCAACAGGTGGTCTTGTGACTGCAAGCATGCGATATATATATTCCCAGCCACATTTCGACTAGACTGTTTTGGGCCTTGTTCAATACAGTTGCATTAGGCCATGCAAGTCTGGTCGGCATGTGACCGCATGTATGCAAATCACAAACTTACAGCCACACACCTGCCAAATGACCACAGCACTGCCAGCAATGTGAGAAGCACAAGTCTGCAGTCCAAAGAATGACAGAGTGAATGCACCAATGACACACACACACACGCACAGCCCCACTGTATAATGACAGACACACGCACAGCCCCACTGTATAATGACACACACACACAGCTACACTGTATAATGACACACAGCCCCACTGTATAATGACACACACGCACAGCCCCACTGTATAATGACACACACACACACAGCCCCACTGTATAATGACACACACAGCCCCACTGTATAATGACACACACAGCCCCACTGTATAATGACACACACACACACAGCCCCACTGTATAATGACACACACAGCCCCACTGTATAATGACACACACAGCCCCACTGTATAATGACACACACACGCACAGCCCCACTGTATAATGACACACACACACAGCTACACTGTATAATGACACACAGCCCCACTGTATAATGACACACACACACAGCCACACTGTATAATGACACACACACACAGCCCCACTGTATAATGACACACACACACACAGCCCCACTGTATAATGACACACACAGCCCCACTGTATAATGACACACACAGCCCCACTGTATAATGACACACACAGCCCCACTGTATAATGACACACACACAGCCCCACTGTATAATGACACACACACACACAGCCCGACTGTATAATGACACACACACACAGCCCCACTGTATAATGACACACACGCACAGCCCCACTGTATAATGACACACACAGCCCCACTGTATAATGACACACACAGCCCCACTGTATAATGACACACACACACACAGCCCGACTGTATAATGACACACACAGCCCCACTGTATAATGACACACACACACACAGCCCCACTGTATAATGACACACACACACAGCCCCACTGTATAATGACACACAGCCCCACTGTATAATGACACACACACACAGCCCCACTGTATAATGACACACACACACAGCCACACTGTATAATGACACACAGCCCCACTGTATAATGACACACACACACACAGCCCCACTGTATAATGACACACAGCCCCACTGTATAATGACACACACAGCCCCACTGTATAATGACACACACAGCCCGACTGTATAATGACACACACACAGCCCCACTGTATAATGACACACACAGCCCCACTGTATAATGACACACACGCACAGCCCCACTGTATAATGACACACACAGCCCCACTGTATAATGACACACACAGCCCCACTGTATAATGACACACACACACACAGCCCGACTGTATAATGACACACACACAGCTACACTGTATAATGACACACAGCCCCACTGTATAATGACACACACACAGCTACACTGTATAATGACACACAGCCCCACTGTATAATGACACACACACACACAGCCCCACTGTATAATGACACACACAGCCCCACTGTATAATGACACACACACACACAGCCCCACTGTATAATGACACACAGCCCCACTGTATAATGACACACACACACACAGCCCCACTGTATAATGACACACACACAGCCCCACTGTATAATGACACACACACAGCCCCACTGTATAATGACACACACAGCCCCACTGTATAATGACACACACACAGCCCCACTGTATAATGACACACACAGCCCCACTGTATAATGACACACACACAGCCCCACTGTATAATGACACACACAGCCCCACTGTATAATGACACACACAGCCCCACTGTATAATGACACACACAGCCCCACTGTATAATGACACACACACACACAGCCCCACTGTATAATGACACACACAGCCCCACTGTATAATGACACACACAGCCCCACTGTATAATGACACACACAGCCCCACTGTATAATGACACACACACACACAGCCCCACTGTATAATGACAGGCACACACAGCCCCACTGTATAATGACACACACACACACAGCCCCACTGTATAATGACACACACAGCCCCACTGTATAATGACAGGCACACACAGCCCCACTGTATAATGACAGACACACGCACAGCCCCACTGTATAATGACACACACAGCCCCACTGTATAATGACACACACAGCCCCACTGTATAATGACACACACAGCCCCACTGTATAATGACACACACACAGCCCCACTGTATAATGACACACACACACAGCCCCACTGTATAATGACACACACAGCCCCACTGTATAATGACACACACACACACAGCCCCACTGTATAATGACACACACACACAGCCCCACTGTATAATGACACACACACAGCCCCACTGTATAATGACACACACAGCCCCACTGTATAATGACGCACACACACAGCCCCACTGTATAATGACACACACACAGCCCCACTGTATAATGACACACACACAGCCCCACTGTATAATGACACACACACGCACAGCCCCACTGTATAATGACACACACACACAGCCCCACTGTATAATGACACACACACAGCCCCACTGTATAATGACACACACACAGCCCCACTGTATAATGACACACACAGCCCCACTGTATAATGACGCACACACACAGCCCCACTGTATAATGACACACACACAGCCCCACTGTATAATGACACACACACAGCCCCACTGTATAATGACACACACAGCCCCACTGTATAATGACACACACACAGCCCCACTGTATAATGACACACACAGCCCCACTGTATAATGACACACACACAGCCCCACTGTATAATGACACACACAGCCCCACTGTATAATGACACACACACAGCCCCACTGTATAATGACACACACACAGCCCCACTGTATAATAACACACACAGCCCCACTGTATAATGACACACACACAGCCCCACTGTATAATGACACACACAGCCCCACTGTATAATGACACACACAGCCCCACTGTATAATGACAGACACACACAGCCCCACTGTATAATGACACACACACACAGCCCCACTGTATAATGACACACACACACACACGCATGGCCCCACTGTATAATGACAGGCAAACGCACGGCCCCACTGTATAATGACACATACACGCACGCAGCTCACACATGCACGCAGCTCACACACACACGCACAGCCCCACTGTATAATGATATACCCACACAGCCCCACTGTACGACACACATGTACAGCCCCACTGTATAATGGCACACACGCACGCAGCTCAGAAACGCACGCAGCTCACATGCACGCAGCTCACACACACACGCAGCTCACACACACACGCAGCTCACAAACACAGCTCACACACACACGCAGCTCACACACACACGCACAGCCCCACTGTATAATGACATACCCACACAGCTCCACTGTATGACGCACATGTACAGCCCCACTGTATAATGACACACACACACACAGCCCCACTGTATAATGACACACACACGCACAGCCCCACTGTATAATGACACACACACGCACAACCCCACTGTATAATGACACGCACACACACAGCCCCACTGCATAATGACACGCACACACGCACAGCCCCACTGTATAATGACACGCACAACCACATTGTATAATGACACGCACACGCACGGCCCCACTGTACAATGACACGCACACGCACGGCCCCACTGTATGACAGGCACATGCAGCTCACACGCACGCAGCTTACACACACGCACGCAGCTTACACACACGCACGCAGCTCACACACGCACGCAGCTCACACACACAGCTCACACACACGCACACAGCTCACAC
Source organism: Ranitomeya imitator (assembly GCF_032444005.1). Lineage (NCBI taxonomy): Eukaryota > Metazoa > Chordata > Amphibia > Anura > Dendrobatidae > Ranitomeya > Ranitomeya imitator. The sequence goes on along the minus strand of NC_091282.1, from coordinate 58,434,401 downwards.
ACACACGCACGCAGCTCACACACACGCACGCAGCTCACACACACACACGCACGCAGCTCACACACGCACGCAGCTCACACACACACACACTCTCCTCATACACACACACACACACTCTCCTCATACACACATCACACACTCTCCTCTGTGGTGCAGGGGCGGCTGATGTCCATGTGCAGCTCTTCAGTTTCTCCTGCTCACAGCTCTGCACTGTCCGGCACCTCCCCCGTCTCTCCTTCTCTGCCGGGATAGCAGATAAGAGCAGGAGAAGCCGGAGCTCCGTGCACACACAGGCCGGTATGCCGGTATGCCGACCTTTCATCTTGGCTGCTGGCTCTCTCCCTCAGAGTGGCAGTGGCGCATAGGAGCTTGCTCATCACATACCCCTGCAGCCTGCATGTCAGGGCTGCTGGCGGGAGGACACCACCGCGCACTACAGGTGCGCTATGTATTAGTCACTGCCAGTCCTCCAGCGGCCCTGTGCAGCTGCTTAGACACCGGCCCAGGGGGCATATGCATTTCTGCCACCCGGCCCAGCCCGCGCCTGCCGGGATCCGTTGAATCGTTCCGGAGTTATAAGGGTCATTCCATGTCAAGTGAACCAATGATTTTTACCTCTATATTTTTAATTCTTTTGAGATTTTGTTACTTGGTAATAGTGTGTCAGAGAAGGCAAAATGTGAAGAAAAAAAATCTAGATATTTTTTTTTCTTTTTTAATTGATTTTCAAAGTTTGGAAAAAAGTACGAATTTCTGTGTTGCCTGCCTTTACATTTCTCCTCATTTCTCAGGCTAGAAAAAAGAGAAACAAAATAAACAACATTCTACTCAGAACTGTACAGGCTTTCACCAGATATGTCACAAGAGTATCTTTGCTAATATTTTGCCCATGCGAATTCAAACTCAAAATTTTAAAACGCATTTCCGAAAAAAACGTTTAATTTCAAAAACTGCACATATGCCTGCTATGCTCCTAGCCACAGCTGTACCAAAACACAAGCTGTGATTGGAATCATATTTAAAAAAATAAAACTATTACAGTGTCTATTCGAAAATCTTGAATTCAGATCTGTTCAGCCTGTGGTCTAAATGTGTGGGGTCTATATTTAACAAATAATCCATGATTGTTAGATATTACTGTATTATTAGGAGAAGGACAGAGGAGAAAGCTTTGTTAGGGCTGAGAATGAACAGGGGTAGACAGTGAATGCAGAGCAAATGACCGGCCGGCGCTCGCGCCTCCAGAGGCCAGATTCACACCAAATGTTAACACCCAGGCAACTGTTCAAATGGAGGGAGAAAAATATTCTTAACATCCAGTTTATGTATTGTACAAGCCAGGACTACGAAGAGGAGGAGAGTTTGTGAAAACATCGGTTACAGGAAGCAGAACCCATCAAAGGCACTCGGCAATACCGGACTGTCATCCCTTGTATCGAAACAGAAACAAAACAAGGGTTTTTTGATTCAGCAAAGACAGTGAAGTGCATGAAGTGGTAGAAGGCGGCACAAGATTGGCAATGGATGACAGAACTGGTCATGTGACCTGTGAATATGATTGGCGCTGGTGGCTACTGTACTCTCCAAAGATTGTGAAAATGAAGACTGTTTTGCATCCTTCTGGTCCAGCGCCATCCTTTGTGTATCCAAGGAAACCAGACATTGTAAAAGTTACAAAACTCCGATATTAACTCAGGTGGAGCAGATTACCATGACCGCACATATTCTGACACAAAAGGAAACGGCCATTGCTAGTAAGCGCTTATGGACAAGATTACATTTCACCCACTAGAAGGGACACATTGATAAAAGGCCAGTGTAAAAACCTACTATTGTTTGATTAGTTCATGTTTTATAGAACGAGGATGCAACTACTGTACTATTCTTAAACACTTCATAAATGACATGTTTAGTGAGATAATAGAAAAAAAATGTTACATGTATAAATAGGTGGTAAAATTTTGGCTCTTTTAATCTTGTTTTTAACATAAAATTAGGATGAGATCACTTAGAAAATCACACTGGAGGATATGATCACCTTTTTTCTTTTGGTTTGTTCAATGTATTCAGGTTGAAAATGCTGAGCAAGTTGTGTTATTATGATGAATAAGATGTATTTATTCTGGCACTTCGGGATTTGTTTTTTTGTGTTTCTTTATTGTTGCATATAAATGTTGAATTCAATAAGTTGTAATTTGTAAAGAAAAAAGGAAGAAACTCACACAAACATAAAATCAAATGATTCAAGGCTTAGAAAAAAAAATAAAAATCTCATAGGTCTGAAGTTGAATCCCTGTACAAATGTAAACAAGAACACAAGTAACGCACATGCATACTTTCACAATTATAAAACTTACGTTTTTTTCACAATTGCGCATCAAAATTTTGAATTTGATTTCTCCAAAACAAAATATAAAGAAACATAGCGTTGTGACATATCAAGTGAAAGCCGGTACAGTTCTCAGAAAAATGATGCCTATCCCACCTCTTTATCTTAACCCCTTAGTGACGGAGCCAAATTTTTGAAATCTGACCAGTGTCACTTTATGTGGTAATAACTCTGGAACGCTTCAACAAAGCCCAGTGATTTTGAGATTGTTTTTTCGTGACACATTATACTTTATGATAATGGTAAATTTAGGTTGATATGCTTTATGTTTATTTACAAAAAATTTCAGAAATTTGAATTTTTTTAAAAAAAATTAGCAATTTTCAAACTTTGAATGATTATCCCTTTAATCCCTATACTCATACCACAGCAAAACATTAATAAATAACATTTCCCACATGTCTGCTTTACAACAGCACCATTTGCAAAATGTTATTTAATTTTGTTAGCATTTTAGGAGGATTAAAAATGTAGCAACAATTTAAATTTTTTTCAAGGAAATTTACAAAATGTATTTTTTTAGGGACCTATCCATGTTTGAAGTGAATTTGGGGGTCATATATATAGGGAAATCCCCAGAAGTGATACCATTTTAAAAACAGCACCCCCTGACATATTGAAAACTGCAGTCAGGTCGTTTGTTAACCCTTCGGGTGATTTTCAGGAATTAATGCAAAGTGGCATGACAAAAATGAAAATGCGTATTTTTATCACCTAAATGTCACTAATTTCTGAACAGGTTACTACAGCCGACAGACTCTAAGGCCGCTATTTGGTCATGAATTTCCATCACAAACATCAGGACCATGCAATCATGATCTGAGACCACCAATTGGGATAAAGAGGAAGCCCCCACAGTCTGTTAACCGTTTATAATGATGTAGTCACTATTGACAGCAGCATCTAAGGGGTTAAATAGATTTGGATGGTGCAAACACTGATCATGGCTGATGCAGCAAGTTGTCAGCAATAGTGCACAGCTGACAGCTACTGGATTGTCACCTGTATGGGGATATAAGTCTCTTATATCTCAGGTCAGTTAAAAGGCGTATTGGCGGTCACTAAGGGGTTAATTCTAGCCTGAGATATGATTTAAAAATGTAAAGCCATACCAGGCCAAAATCCGCACTTTTTCAAAACTTTCCAAATCGGTAAAAAATTAACTGATGAAGAAAAAAATTCAAAACTTTTAATTTCTAATTAACTAAAGTTTTACTTCATAAAAACAAAAAATAAAAAAAATCTAAAGACATCAGGTAAAAAAAAATATTCATATTGGGATCACTTGATCTGGAATGACCCATAACCTCATAAAGGGACAGTGGTCAGAATTGTAAAAATTGGCCCGGTCATTAACATGCAAACCACCCTTGGGGGTAAAGGGGTTAAGTTATCAAGAAATTGATTTTAGAGAGGTTCTCCATCACATAGTTATGGGTTGAAAAAAGTTCAGATTTTCTCCACCAATTGTACATTTTGACACTAAATTATCTATAACCCACAATGTTGTATGTAATGAGGAAATTGTACAGCCCTTTTCTTGAAAGCTGGTCGTGTTTTGCCATTACTACCTCTTGTGGTTAGGCATTCCACATCCTGTGATTTATCGAGGAGTAACAATATGTTGGGATTAGTGATGAGAGAACGTGCTTGGGTGTTATCCGAGTATCTTGGGCATGCTCGGATAATAATTTCGAGTCCCTGTGGCTGTATGTTTGGCAGTGGTAGACAGCCGCAACACATGCAGGGATTGCCTATTTGTTTGGCAATGTGTTGCTTGGCATCTGTTGCGACTGTCTACCGCCGCAAAACAGGCAGCTGCAGGGACTCGAATATATTATCCGGGAGCGTCCAAGATACTCAGATAACATGCTGATGACACACAGATCTACATCTCTGGACCAGATATCACCTCCCTACTAACCAGAATCCCTCAATGTCTGTCCACTATTTCATCCTTCTTCTCCGCTAGATTTCTGAAACTTAACATGGACAAAACAGAATTCATCATCTTTCCCCCATCTCACGTGACCCCCCAACGAATCTATCCATTACAGTAAATGGCTGCCCACTCTCCCCAGTCCCACAAGCTCGCTGCCTCGGGGTAATCCTTGACACTGATCTCTCCTTCAAACCACATATCCAAGCCCTTTCCACTTCCTGCCAACTTCAACTCAAAAATATTTCATGAATCCGTTCATTCCTCAACCAAGAATCTGCAAAAACCCTAATCCATGCCCTCATCATCTCTCGCCTTGACTACTGCAACCTCCTGCTCTGTGGCCTCCCCGCTAACACTCTCGCACCCCTCCAATCTATTCTAAACTCTGCTGCCCGACTAATTCACCTATTCCCCAGCTTCTCCCCTCTGTCATTCCCTTCACTGGCTTCCCATTGCCAAGAGACTCCAGTACAAAACCCTAACCATGACGTACAAAGCCATCCACAACCTGTCTCCTCCATACATCTGTGACCTTGTCTCCCGGTACTTACCTACACGCAACCTCCGATCCTCACAAGATCTCCTTCTCTACTCCCCTCTTATCTCCTCTTCCCACAATCGTATACAAGATTTCTCTCGCGTATCACCCCTACTCTGGAACCCTCTACCCCAACATATCAGACTCACCTACCATCGAAACCTTCAAAAAGAACCTGAAGACCTACCTCTTCCGGCAAGCCTATAACTTGCCATAACCACCAATCGACCAAACCGCTGCATGACCAGCTCTACCCTTGCCTACTGTATTCTCACCCACCCCTTGCAGATTGTGAGCCTTCGCGGGCAGGGTCCTATCTCCTCCTGTACCAGTTATGACTTGTATTGTTTAAGATTATTGTACTTATTTTTATGATGTATACCCCTCCTTACATGGCACTATAACAATAAATAATAATAACTCCTGAGCGTGCTCGAATAACATGCTATCTGAGCACATTTGCTCCTTACTAGTTGGGATCACTGAATTGTATTTTTTTATACACCTCGGTCTTCTGCATTGGGCAGAGAGAGGCTCCAATGTCACTATGTCAACATTGTCTGCAAGTAAACATTGCATGGTCAGCAGTTATCGTAGACACATTCTGATAGGCACATGTCAGTACAATCTGTATCTCTTGCCTCCCTATGTGGAAATAAGAAGCTTTGGGAAATCCCCCTTGAGCTGGACTTACAATTCTGGGCAGTTCTTAGTTAAACTCTACTGTATACATGTACAGTAAAGAAGCCCTCCTATGAAGTTTGATTTTACACTAAATCTGTGTATATGTGTAATCAATGTGTGTTAATATACTTACCACCATCTTCTTCAGCAGTCAGCACTATTCTGCTTCTCTTCTCAGTGATGTCACTGCTCAGCAGACTCTGCTGGTTATTTTCCACTTTGTGTGACCCAAAAGTTATTTTTAACATTTACCCGTATAGGGCGTCACAACGAGGATCCATAGACTTACAATGTAAAAGAGACTTCCGTCTCAAGCAAGGAGTATAGCGTGAGCTGGTTAGCATGAGAAGAGGAGCAGAATGGCACTGGAAAAAGTCAGTAGTAGGCGAGTATTGTAAAAATGCTACTCACTTGGGAGCGATATGAGGTATCACAGGAACCATTTCTATTTCAATCCTCATAAACCACATCACAGGTAAACTTAAATACAGCCTTTTTCTGCCACAAAGTGAAACCTAGAGTCCAGCTTCTTAGCCCTTCAGCAAAGGCACGCAATCTAGGAGGGCTACACACCTCTATACACAGAACCAAGAGTGGGATAAAAAGGTCCCATTTTACAATGTGAACCACATCCAGGGATGAAGATATGGTGACCAGCCATCTTTCCTAACTCTTCAGGTGCTCACAATCAATCTGTCATGGCCGATCAACCCCTTTAGCCCTATATGTACTAAAGCTTTTTACTCCAGGTTTATCTACCATCCACTAGATGTCCTACAGCAACCTTACAGTATATTAACACGCACACTACTTGCATATATACACAGATTTAGTGGAAAAGAAAATCATGATAGTGCTTATTTAAGTTCATGTGCATTCATCTCAATGAGAAAAGAAGTATATAAGCAGTAAACCTTTCATAGAAACAAAATTTTTGGCATGTACAGGAGGGACTTAGTTGTTAGAGTAGAATGTTGGCTGTGTATTTGAGCTGCCGTCATCTTCAAAGTAAGGTACAGACTCAGCTCCTGAGCCCACTCTTTACACTGGTACATGACACATTTTTACCTATTGTTAAAGGGTTAAATAAAAAATATTCTCACTTTAGACATTTATCACCAATCCACAATATAGGGGATAATGTGTAATCATTGGAACTCCCAGTAATCACTAGCATGAGGGTCCAGAGAACTTTGCAGTGAGAAGTTTGAAAGGATACGGAGTCCGACATGCACCCTGCAGCTCCGTACAATGTCTATAGGGGTATATAGTTTCTAAGCCAACATGTTGTTTCCAATTGATATGTGATTGCAAATTGTGTGTTTTTTAAGCTGCCAAATTCTCATGAATGGTTCCTTTCTAAATGTATACACCCACGAAGAAAGGTTTACTGGTCTCCCGAAGACCTGATATGGGCAGATTTAGTCATTTCCTCCATAACAGAAGTTGCTCGTATTGATTTCAATGAACAGATGGCACATTAGTCACGTCCTGCCTTCCAGCACTATCACTTATAGTTATAGTGATATGATGTACATTTGTAAATTGGCAGCAATGAGTAGATAAAAAATAAGCATTTATCAATGTGTGAATAAATAGGCTGCATAAATGCCTCTTGGGGTATGTTCACATAGGCGAGTAGAAAGTCTACAGTGTAATACGTTACCAGCAGAGTGATCGCAATTTAACTAAAGCTCATTTTTGCCATGTGTAAAAATGAAAAAAATCTTTATGGAGCCTGCATGGAAGTTGCCCTCTTGTGTGGCTATTATTATTTATTTATATAGCACCATTGATTCCATGGTGCTGTACATGAGAAGGCATTACATACAAATTACAGATCACTTACAATAAGCAAACTAACAATGACGGACTGATACAGAGGGGAGAAGACCCTGCTTGGGGCTTACATTCTACAGGATGGTGGGGAAGGAGACAATAGGTTGAGGGTTGCAGGAGCTCCAGTGTTGGTGAGGCAGTAGCTTCGGTAGTGGTGAGGAGGCAGCAGGGTCAGTGCAGGCTGTAGGCTTTCCTAAAGAGGTGGGTTTTCAGATTCCGTCTGAAGGATCTGAATGTGGTTGATAGTTGGACGTGTTGGGGCAAAGAATTCCAGAGGATGGGGGATATTCGGGAGAAGTCTTGGAGGCAGTTGGGTGAGGAGCAAGTAAGTGTGGAGGAGAGGAGGTGGTCTTGGGAGAACCGGAGATTACCTGAGGGCAGATATATGGAGATTAGTTCAGAGATATATGGAGGAGACAGGTTATGGATGGCTTTGTAGGTCAGTATTAGTAATTTGAACTAAATACACTGAGGGAATGGGAGCCAGTGAAGAGATTTGCAGAGGGGGGAAGTAGACGAGTAGCGAGGAGAGAGATGAATTAGTCAGGCAGCAGAGTTAAGGATAGACTGGAGAGGTGCAAGGGTGTAAGCAGGGACGCCACAGAAATGGATATTGCAGTAGTCAAGGCGGGAGATGAGGGCATGCACAATCATTTTAGTAGATTGATGGTTGAGGAAAGGACGGATTCTGGAGATATTTTTGAGCTGGAGGCGACAGTATGTGGAAAGAGCTTGAATGTGCGGTTTGAAGGAAAAGGCAGAGTCAAGGGTTACTCCGAGGCAGTGGACTTTCGGTACGAGGGAAGCGTGATGTCGTTAACTGCAATAGATAGGTCAGGTAAGGAAGATCTATGACATGGTGAAAAGATGATGAGTTCAGATTTGTCCACATTGAGTTTGAGGAAGCAAAAGGAGAAGAAGGATATGGCTGATAGACACTACAGGATTCTGGACAGCAGAGAGGTGACGTCTGGGCCAGAAAGGTAGATCTGAGTGTTATCAGCATGAAGGTGGTACTGGAATCCATGGGACTCTGAGTTGTCCCAGGCCAAGTATATAGATTGAGAAGAGTAGGGGTCCTAGAACAGAGCCTTGGGGGACTCCAATAGAGAGGGTGGGATTAGGAGGTAGTGTGGGAAATGCTGAATGTGCAGTTGGAGAGGTATGAGGAGATCCTTGGTAGGACAAGGTCTTTGATGCCAAAGGAAGATAGGATCTGTAGTAGGAGGCAGTGGTCAACTGTGTCAAAAGCAGACGACAGGCCTAGAAGGAGGAGTACAGAGTATTGTCCGTTAGCTTTGGCTGTAAGTAGGTCGTTAGTCATTTTGGTCAGCACAGTCTCAGTTGAGTGATGGGGCAGAAACCAGATTGTAGATTGTTAGGCTATGTGCACACGTCAGGTTTTTTTCCTGACAAAATCCGGAGAAATCTGCCAGAAAATCGCGTTTTTTTCCGCGCGTTTTTCTCGCGTTTTTCTCGCGTTTTTTGCGCGGATTTTTTGCGGATTTTTTTTTTTTTTCCTGAATGCATGAAATCCGCAGAAAATCCGCAAAAAGAATGAGCATGGCCATTCTTTTTGCGGATTGCATTTTTTTTGCGGAAAAAAACGCATACATCTGCACAAAAAATGCGGAATGCATTCTAAATGATAGGATGCATAATTTGAGCGTTTTTTATGCAGATTTATAGCGTTTTTATCGGGAAAATCCGCAAAAAAAACGCGAAAAATCCGGACGTGTGACATACCCTTAAAGAGCAAGTTAGATGAGAGGTGGAAGGAAAGTTCAGCGTGGATGTGCTGCTCCAGGAGTTTGAAAGCGAATGGGAGCAGCGATAATGGGCAATAACTGGACATATCAGTTGGATCGAGGGTTGGCTTATTAAGGATAAGCGTGATTGTGGGATGTTTGAAAGCAGAAGGGAAGGTGCCAGAAGTGAGCAATCGGTTGAAGAGGTGAGTTAAGGATTGGATAAGAGTGGTGGTGAGGTTGGGGAGGAGGTGGGATAGGAAGGGGTCGAGCGCACAGGTGGTGAGGTGCGATTTGGAGGGGAGACAATTAAGCCCCCCTTCAGTGATGTTGGATAGGGAGGTTATGGGGTTTGGGCATTGGTCTGGTATACAAAGGGGTTGTGGTGGTTGAACAATGAAGACTTGCCTTGTTTAGTCGATCTTATTTTTAAAGTGTTTGGCAAAGTCCTCAGGAGAGATGAGGGAGGTTGAAGGGAGCAGTGGGGGGGGGGGGGCGGAGGAGGGAGTTAAAGGTTTTGAATAACTGTTTGCGGTTGCAGGATAGGGAAGATACGAGGGTTGTGAAGTAGGTCTGTTCAGCAGAAGTGAGAGCAGATTTGAAAGCAAGTGTTGCCTGTTTGAATGCAGTGAAGTCGTCTTGCGAATGTGTTTTCTTCCAATGCTGCTCTGCAACCCTGGACACTTGCCAAAGCTTTTTAGTGGTGTCATTGTGCCAGGGTTGTCTATTGATACGTCACACTCTGCCATGAATGAGTTGGACAACCATGTCAATAGCTGATGCAAGAGTGGCATTCTAGAAAGCAATGAAACTGTCTGGGTATCTAGGTGTGCAAGGTTTCTGCGGTGGTGCGCATGTTGCTGGATATGGATGACCGGTGAGGAGGACAGGGATGAGAAAGTGAGCAGATGGTGGTCGGATAGAGGGAGAGGGGAGGTGGTGAAGTTAGAGAGCAGAGATGGGTGGAGACCAGGTCTAGTGTATATCCATCTGTGTGGGTGGCCGCAGAGGACCACTGAGTAAGTCCAAAAGATGAAGTAAGGGACAGAAGTTTGGAGGCTGTTGACTGAAGGGTATCAGTGGGCATGTTGAAGTAAAACATGATGGTGGGAATGTCAGCAGAGAGAAAGTGAAGAAACCAGGTGGATAATTGGTCAATAAAGGCAGTGGCCGGGCCCGGAGGTCAGTATATGTCGGCCACTTGGAGGTTGGAGGGAAAGTAAATGTGGACAGAGTGGACTTCAAAAGAGGGGAGGATAAGGGAGGGCAGAGGTGGGATTAGGTTAAAGGTGCAGTTTGAAGAAGACCCACTCCTCCACCATGTCTGTTGCCAGGGCGAGGGGTGTGGGTGAAGTAGAGGCCGCCGTAACAGCGCAGCAGGGGAGGCGGTGTCGGAGGGTGTTAGCCATGTTTCTGTGAGGCCGAGGAAGGCAAGCATGTGAGAGAAAAAGGTCATGAATCACATGAAGCTTATTGCAGGTTGAGCGGGCATTCCAGAGTGCTCCAGAGAGAGGGAGCAGGGGGGTGGGCATCAGGGGCACGGGTTTTATGTTGAAAAGATTGCAATAGTTCATATTAGATAGGGAGCAGTAGAAGGGAGTAGTAATGGGAGGTATGAGCTGTGGGGGTCCAGGGTTGGGAGATATGTCACCAGCAGTGAGGAGAAGCAGAGAAAGGGAGAGCAGGTGAGAGGAGGAGAGTGGCCGGCTTGTTTTATGCTTTATTAGGACAGATTTGAGGTTGAGGAGCAACTCAGCAGGGGAGGACAGGTGGGTAGGTAAGAGGGAAGGGGAGATGATTATTTGGCTATTAAGGGGTTATTCTCCAAAAAATGAAATGATTCCCTATCCGTAGAATCTGGGATAATGTACTGCTCACTTCAGTGAGTTACAATGTCTGAGACTCACATTAAGGGGTATATATTGGACGGAGATTGGCACGCAGTACATATATTGGCTGGTGGCTCTCCTGACCCCAGCATGACAGCTTCATATCTCTCTATGCAGCTGTAAAGCTTAGGACAGGAGAGCTGCCAGCCAATCCGTACACTGCGTTCCAATTTCTGTCCGATTTGTACGGCACCTGAAGGCACCCTGATCCTGATAACAGTGCTGTGCAGCTCTGTCTTGAATGAAGTGGGGGTGTGCATGTAGTTTCTGCAGAATCATACATTGCTTATTGGACTGCTGCACACAGTGCTTGCCTTTTTCAATCAGTCCCATAGACAATGAATGGAGTGCAGCCCTTATCTGCGGAGTCTTTCTCAGAGTTCCAGAGCACCGATATCTTGATTGTTTGGGGTCCCAATGGTTGGGTTCCCAGTGATCAGCAAGTTATCCACTACCCATAGATAGGGAATAACTTTATTTTTGGGGAACAACCCTTAACCATGTCAATTTCTGCTGCAGATTGCCAGCCTGCATTTTACCCTTTGGAATGAATAGGGTGAAATTAGATACAAATCTAAAGCAAATATCCTCTACAAAACACTCATTTAACTTGTCTGAATTTTGCATATTTTTTGAGTGGAAATACTCTAAATGTCCATATCGAAGAATTACTACATTCTTACATTGTTGCTGAGTTTTATATACCAATTTATAGCTTGTGTTCACTGTTCTTTCATATGAGCGATAAGATGGGAAACAGGCAATCTGCACATTGCAATATAAAAATAATCTCCTTACCCCAAAAAATTACTCCTTACCCTACTAGTAGGTGTCTCCCTTTTTTGCAATTTGCTGTCCAATGCCTTTTGTAAAGTGTAATCCATCTTAAGCAACAGAGCCACCGAGATGGAATACACGAAGTGGGATAGGTGGTTGTTTTGGTGCGCACATTTTTTTCTGTCAAACTGCATAAAGCCATAGCAGAGAGGCAGTCTTACCAGTTACCATAGGCAAGAGACTGGACTATATCAAATCCAATGAGGCTGTTAGAATGCTGAGGAAAAAGGAATTATTAACTTCAAAAGAGCAGATGGTAAATTAGCGTATGCGAATCGTGACCATTCTTGAGATTTGCACCAAAAGCTTTTTTTTTACGTGATGGCAGTAAGTTCCTGCTTTTTTACAAGTTGCGTCTGGAAGTACAAATACACTTTAAAGGCAGGTGCAGACGGCCATAGAGTCTCTGGCCATGTGCACACGTTCAGTATTTTTCGCGTTTTTTTGCGTTTTTTCGCTATAAAAACGTGATAAAAACGCAAAAAAAAGCTTACATATGCCTCCTATTAATTACAGTGTATTCCGCATTTCTAGTGCAAATGATGTTTTTTTTTCCGCGAAAAAATTGCATTGCGGAAAAAAAAGCAACATGTTCATTAAAAATGCGGAATTGCGGGGATTCCGCACACCTAGGAATGCATTGATCTGCTTACTTTCCGCATGGGGCTGTGCACACCATGCGGGAAGTAAGCAGATTATGTGCGGTTGGTACCCAGGGTGGAGGAGAGGAGACTTTCCTCCACGGACTGGGCACCATATAATTAGTAAAAAAAAAAGAATTAAAATAAAAAATAGTCATATACTTACCCTCTGATGGCCCCGGTGTCTTCCCGCCTCTCAGCGGTGCATGCTGCCGCTTCTGTTCCTATAGATGGTCTGTGTGAAGGACCTGCGATGACATCGCGGTCCTGTGATTGGTCGCGCAACCGCTCACGTGACCGCGACGTCATCGAAGGTCCTGCACACACACACCATCTATAGGAACGGACGCCGCTGAGGAGATCGGCTGTCTGCAGGTGAGTATAACCATTTTTGCTATTATTTTTAAACATTCTATCTTTTACTATAGATGCGGCATAGGCAGCATCTATAGTAAAAAGTTGGTCACACTTGTCAAACAGTATGTTTGACAAGTGTGACCAACCTGTCAGTCAGTTTTCCAAGCGATGCTACAGATCGCTTGGAAAACTTTAGAATTCTGCAAGCTAATTACGCTTGCAAAATGCTAAAAAAAAAGCAAAAAAAATGCGTATTTCTTGCAGAAAATTTCCGTTTTTCTTCAGGAAATTTCTGCAAGAAATCCTGACGTGTGCACATACCCTCTCATCTGAGATAATCAGGTCAATTATGCAAATGATGCTGTAATCAAACTTTGACCCATTGACTTGCATGACTGAGTGCAATCTGAATATAAGATTAAATTTGGGCATGCTTTGATTTTTATTTTTCCCCTAAACCAGCTCGGTACGAAAAAAAATAAAAATGTAAATGTAAATCTGCATGGCCCCATAGAATAACATTGGTCCAGGTACAATCCGATGTTTTGTTGGCTCACACTCAAGACAGAAAATCTGGTCGTCTGCATCTGTCCTAAAGACAAGCTACTGGAGATGAGTGGATCAGGCAAAATTCGAATTTGCCTATTGGCATGGATTTCCCTGGGAAATTCGATTCACAGCTAATTAACTTGAAATTGAATGTCAGTTATTATGTTCTGAAGAAAAACTGGAAAGGAATAGGTTAACCTCGGCTGCCCTCGAAGGGTGAGAAGACTTGATTCCAAAGATATGTGGTTTACTAGTCGAGCCTTTGGAAGTATACAACTTCTTCCTCAGGACAAACCAATGGTCTTCTCGTCATCCTTGGATAGCAGGGCAGGTTAACCAATTCCATTCCAGTTATTCTTGATTTGTCCTTGTAGGTCTGAAGCACCCTAAGCTTTCATTAGTGGTTGTGTGCTCACAACCCTACTAGGTGAGCGCAATTGTCCATGTCTATCCCAATTTCTATTATGTTCTAGAGTAGAGTTGAGCGACCTTGACCTTTTTAGAGTCGAGCCGAGTTTCGCGAAACCCGACTATCTCAAAAGTCGGGTCGAGTGAAATCGGCCGATTATGATGTAAAGTCGGGATCGACCGAAACACGAAACCCAATGCAAGTCAATGGGGCAGCATAGTCGGCAGTGAGTGGGGGCCAGGAAAACACCTAGAGTGCCCATTTTAATGTCAAAACCATCCATTCTTCTTAATGAAGCTTGTCAAGCGTAATTTACCTTATAATAATTGGAAGGCATTTGAAATTGGGGGTCATTTGGCTGAAGTTGTGGTGGGTAGGGCTGGTTCAAGTAATTAGTGGGCCCAGGAAATCTGGACCACGTCACGGCAGTGGAGCAGGGAGAGGTAAGTATTTCAACTTTGCAAGTGCTGTGAACCTGAGCAAGCAGGGGGGACCCACTCGTTGGCATTGGCACTGGCACAGGGCCCCTCAAAGTACAGCGGTGTGTTTGCACGGCGGGGGCGCCTCCCACCGGCAGCAACACTTTTGCGTACTATGAGAGGCCCTGTGCCAGTGACGTCGCCAACTAGTATTCCTCCCCCCACCTGATGAAGGAACCTGCACTTTCATCTGCACCTTCCTCTTTGTCCCCGTGAAAGGTGGTATGGTATGCGGGAAGAGCAACCTGACTTTCAGCAGGGTCACAATGTTGTTGTGTAGCGTGCACGGGGAATGTTGCGTTATGGGTCAATGTACCAGCAGACTCATCTATCACTGGCTGGGCAATGGGCAGGATGAGGAGGAAACACAGATATAGGCCCAAAGAATAAAGTTGGCTAAATGCAGTTCAAAATTGGTAACACAGGAATAACCAGGGGGCATTGCAGTGGAGGACAACTGGAATGAGAGGCAGACACCGATAGTAGGCCCCAACCCAACTAGTAGGCAAAATGCAGTCTAACATTAACAACTACTTAACGAGCGCCTGAAAACGGAATTTCAGGACAGGAAACCAGGAGAACAGCAAGGAGCGGCAGACACTGTTAGTAGTCCCCAAACCAACTAGTACGCCAAATGCAGTTGTTCCATTTAACCACAATTTAACGAGAGCCTGAAGATAGAAGCTCAGGAAAGGCAACCTGGAGAACACCTTGGAGTGTAACACACCATCTCTCTCCACCCCATAGCCAATTTGGAGGCCTAATGCAGCGTAGTTTCCAACAGCTACTAAACGAGAGCATTAAGATCGAAGCTCTGGAAAGGCAACCTGGAGAACACCTTGGAGTGTAACACACCATCTCTCTCCACCCGATACCCAATTTGTAGGCCTAATGCAGTGTAGTTTTCTACAACTACTAAACGAGAGTCGGAAAACCGAAGCAATGGCAAGGAAACCTGGCGAACACCTTGGAGTGTAACACCCCATCTCTCTCCACCCGATACCCATTTTGTAGGCCTAATGCAGTGTAGTTTTCTACAACTACTAAACGAGAGTCGGAAGACCGAAGCAATGGCAAGGAAACCTGGGGAACACCTTGGAGTGTAACACACCATCTCTCTCCACCCCATACCCAATTTGTAGGCCTAATGCAGCCTACTTTCCGACAACTACTAAACGAGAGCATGAAGATCGAAGCTCAGGAAAGGCAACCTGGGGAACACCTTGGAGTGTAACACACCCTCTCTCTACACCACGGAAGGGCTGATTCTTAGGAAGGAAGGCTGTCGGAAAGAAGCAGGGCGCGTCCGAGGGTGATTATATTCTTATTAGGTATATACTCACCCTCGGACGCGCCCTGCTTCTTTATTTGTAATGAATGTTTATTTGCAATGTGGTTTTGACTTACTCTATTTTTTTGGTAAATAATGATTTTATTATTTTCATTGTTTTGCATCTTCTTGGCAATAATATAAAGAAGACGCGACAGGACAACACTCGGTGGATGCCATATCTGTGTTTTAAATTGAAAAAAACTTTCAGTTAACTACTTGCAGGAGAAAGTTATTGTAGCTGGTGGCCATTTTTAGTACTGTACCAGATTTTTGTTGTATGTGTTTGTTTTTAATGTTAAAATGTCTGCATTTGATATCTCTCCAGTATTTTCTTTTTTATAAGCAAAATACTTATTTTTATATTTTCTGATGTTGGTTCAAGGGGTACACGGGCAGCAGTAGACAGGTCAGTGGAGGCCTAGTGGAAGGAGGGACCGCAGACAGGCTTTGAAGGCCTAACATAATAAATTGGGCTGGCTGTAGGCAATTTAAAATTGGTTCCAGGGGT
This sequence comes from Ranitomeya imitator, assembly GCF_032444005.1. Lineage (NCBI taxonomy): Eukaryota > Metazoa > Chordata > Amphibia > Anura > Dendrobatidae > Ranitomeya > Ranitomeya imitator. The sequence goes on along the minus strand of NC_091282.1, from coordinate 58,418,259 downwards.
ACACGGGCAGCAGTGGCCTGGTCAGTGTAGTAGTAGTGGAAAGAACGGGCCGCAGACAGGCTTCGAAAGCCTAACATAACAAAAATTGGGATGTAGGCAATTTACAATTGGTTCCAGGGGAACACGGACAGCAGTAGACAGGTCAGTGGAGGCCTAGTGGAAGGAGGGACCGCAGACAGGCTTCGAAGCCCTAACATAATAAATTGGGCTGGCTGTAGGCAATTTAAAATTGGTTCCAGGGGAACACGGGCGGCAGTAGACAGGTCAGTGGAGGCCTAGTGGAAGGAGGGACCGCAGACAGGCTTCGAAGCCCTAACATAATAAATTGGGCTGGCTGTAGGCAATTTAAAATTGGTTCCAGGGGAACACGGGCGGCAGTAGACAGGTCAGTGGAGGCCTAGTGGAAGGAGGGACCGCAGACAGGCTTCGAAGCCCTAACATAATAAATTGGGCTGGCTGTAGGCAATTTAAAATTGGTTCCAGGGGAACACGGGCGGCAGTAGACAGGTCAGTGGAGGCCTAGTGGAAGGAGGGACCGCAGACAGGCTTTGAAGGCCTAACATAATAAATTGGGCTGGCTGTAGACAATTTAAAATTGGTTCCAGGGGAACACGGGCAGCAGTAGCCTGGTCAGTGTAGTAGTAGTGGAAAGAACGGGCCGCAGACAGGCTTCGAAGGCCTAACATAACAAAAATTGGGATGTAGGCAATTTACAATTGGTTCCAGGGGAACACGGACAGCAGTAGACAGGTCAGTGGAGGCCTAGTGGAAGGAGGGACCGCAGACAGGCTTCGAAGCCCTAACATAATAAATTGGGCTGGCTGTAGGCAATTTAAAATTGGTTCCAGGGGAACACAGGCGGCAGTAGCCAGGTCAGTGTAGTAGTAGTGGAAAGAACGGGCCGCAGACAGGCTTCGAAGGCCTAACATAACAAAAATTGGGCTGTAGGCAATTTAAAATTGGCTCCAGGGGAACACGGGCGGCAGTAGACAGGTCAGTGGAGGCCTAGTGGAAGGAGGGACCGCAGACAGGCTTCGAAGCCCTAACATAATAAATTGGGCTGGCTGTAGGCAATTTAAAATTGGTTCCAGGGGAACCCGGGCAGCAGTAGACAGGTCAGTGGAGGCCTAGTGGAAGGAGGGACCGCAGACAGGCTTCGAAGCCCTAACATAATAAATTGGGCTGGCTGTAGGCAATTTAAAATTGGTTCCAGGGGAACCCGGGCAGCAGTAGACAGGTCAGTGGAGGCCTAGTGGAAGGAGGGACCGCAGACAGGCTTCGAAGCCCTAACATAATAAATTGGGCTGGCTGTAGGCAATTTAAAATTGGTTACAGGGGAACACGGGCAGCAGTAGACAGGTCAGTGGAGGCCTAGTGGAAGGAGGGACCGCAGACAGGCTTCGAAGCCCTAACATAATTAATTGGGCTGGCTGTAGGCAATTTAAAATTGGTTCCAGGGGAACCCGGGCAGCAGTAGACAGGTCAGTGGAGGCCTAGAGGAAGGAGGGACCGCAGACAGGCTTCGAAGCCCTAACATAATAAATTGGGCTGGCTGTAGGCAATTTAAAATTGGTTCCAGGGGAACACGGGCAGCAGTAGACAGGTCAGTGGAGGCCTAGTGGAAGGAGTGACCGCAGACAGGCTTCGAAGGCCTAACATAAGAAAAATGTCAATACAATGGTATTGACAGTGCCAGGCATTGAAGGATGTCAGCGCATAGACTAAACATTGGTGGAGCTGTGAGAGAAAATTTTGCAAGTAGTAGAGCACTGTTTGACCTGGGGGGGGGACTGTCTTGTGGCCGGCGGTACAGGCCCAGGGCCCCTCATATTACAACGGTGTGTCTGACGTTGGGTGCGCACCACCACCGCCAGACACTTTATTGTACTATGAGGGACCTAGTGGCAGTGCCGTCGACCAAAAGCGGGCACACCCACCTCTTCAGACAAACAGTACTCTCACGGGTGCTGGCGCCAAGTGGCGATACCACGGCCCCGTGTGGGGACTTTGGCCATTTAGGGAGGTGTTAACATGTCGGATGCTGGACAATCGGGTGCTGCAAATTACGAGATTGGAAAAGTCGTTCAGAATAGTCCACAGGCAAGACCTTTACATAGGAAAGCTAGGTGTCAGCCGGGCAAGGTGGGGCAAAAGATTTCGAAATCCAGTTGTGGTTCATTTTAATGAAGGTTAGATCATCTACATTTTGGGTAGCCAGACGAGTCCTTTTTTCTGTTAGTATTGAACCTGCAGCACTGAATACTCTTTCTGATAGGACACTAGCTGCCGGGCAATCAAGCTCCTGCAATGCATATTCTGCCAATTCTGGCCAGGTGTCTAATTTTGATGCCCAGTAATCAAATGGGAATGATGGTTGAGGGAGAACGTCGATAAGGGATGAAAAATAGTTAGTAACCATACTGGACAAATGTTGTCTCCTGTCACTTTGAATTGATGCTGCAGTACCTGTCCTGTCTGCGGTCATAGCAAAATCACTCCACAACCTGGTCAGAAAACCCCTCTGGCCAACGCCACTTCTGATTTCTGCCCCTCTAACACCTCTGGTCTGCTGGCCCCTGCAGCTCGTGTTAGAATGATCACGGGCGCTGTGTGCAGGGAATGCCAGAAGCAAACGGTCAATAAGAGTTGATTGTTTGGTTGCAAATATTAGTTCCAAGTTCTCATGTGGCATTATATTTTGCAATTTGCCTTTATAGCGAGGATCAAGGAGGCAGGCCAACCAGTAATCGTCATCGTTCATCATTTTTGTTATGCCTGTGTCCCTTTTGAGGATACGTAAGGCATAATCCGCCATGTGGCCCAAAGTTCCAGTTCTCAAATCTGTGGTTGTGCTTGGTTGAGGGGCAGTTTCAGGCAAATCCACGTCACTTGTGTCCCTCCAAAAACCAGAACCCGGCCTTGCCGCGCCAACAATTTCCACTGGCCCCGGAAAAGCTTCCTCATTAAAAATATAATCATCCCCATCATCCTCCTCGTCCTCCTCCTCCTGTTCGCCCGCTACCTCGTCCTGTACACTGCCCTGGCCAGACAATGGCTGACTGTCATCAAGGCTTTCCTCTTCCTCAGCTGCAGACGCCTGATCCTTTATGTGCGTCAAACTTTGCATCAGCAGACGCATTAGGGGGATGCTCATGCTTATTATGGTGTTGTCTGCACTAACCAGCCGTGTGCATTCCTCAAAACACTGAAGGACTTGACACATGTCTTGAATCTTCGACCACTGCACACCTGACAACTCCATGTCTGCCATCCTACTGCCTGCCCGTGTATGTGTATCCTCCCACAAAAACATAACAGCCCGCCTCTGTTCACACAGTCTCTGAAGCATGTGCAGTGTTGAGTTCCACCTTGTTGCAACGTCTATGATTAGGCGATGCTGGGGAAGGTTCAAAGAACGCTGATAGGTCTGCATACGGCTGGAGTGTACGGGCGAACGGCGGATATGTGAGCAAAGTCCACGCACTTTGAGGAGCAGGTCGGATAAACCCGGATAACTTTTCAGGAAGCACTGCACCACCAGGTTTAAGGTGTGAGCCAGGCAAGGAATGTGTTTCAGTTGGGAAAGGGAGATGGCAGCCATGAAATTCCTTCCGTTATCACTCACTACCTTGCCTGCCTCAAGATATACAGTGCCCAGCCACGACTGCGTTTCTTTCTGCAAGAACTCGGACAGAACTTCAGCGGTGTGTCTGTTGTTGCCCAAACACTTCATAGCCAATACAGCCTGCTGACGTTTGTGCAACAGTGGCAGCTGCGGATGGAGTGGTTGTGCGACTGCGGTCTGTGGACGAGGTCTCGCTTCTGCAGGAGGACGAGGAGGAGGAGGATGGGGTGCGAACGGCTACAGCCAACTGTTTCCTAGACCGTGGGCTAGGCAGAACTGTCCCAAACTTGCTGTCCCCTGTGGACCCTACATCCACCACATTTACCCAGTGTGCCGTGATGGACACGTAACGTCCCTGGCCATGCCTACTGGTCTATGCATCTGTTGTCAGGTGCACCTTTGTGCTCACAGATTGCCTGAGTGCATGGACGATGCGCTCTTTAACATGCTGGTGGAGGGCTGGGATGGCTTTTCTGGAAAAAAAGTGTTGACTGGGTAGCTCGTAGCGTGGTACAGCGTAGTCCATCAGGGCTTTGAAAGCTTCGCTTTCAACTAACCGGTAGGGCATCATCTCTAACGAGATTAGTCTAGCTATGTGGGCGTTCAAACCCTGTGTACGCGGATGCGAGGCTAAGTACTTCCTTTTTCTAACAATAGTCTCATGTAGGGTGAGCTGGACTGGAGAGCTGGAGATCGTGGAACTAGCGAGGGTGCCGGTGGACATGGCAGACTGAGAGACGGTGGGAGATGGTATTGTTGCCGCCGGTGCCCTAGATGCAGTGTTTCCTACTACGAAACTGGTGATTCCCTGACCCTGACTGCTTTGGCCTGGCAAAGAAACCTGCACAGATACTGCAGGTGGTGCAGAAAATGGTGGCCCTAAACTGCCGGAAGGGATGTTGCGTTGATGACTAGCTTCATTGGCCAAGGGTGCTACAACCTTAAGGGACGTTTGGTAGTTAGTCCAAGCTTGCAAATGCATGGTGGTTAAATGTCTATGCATGCAACTTGTATTGAGACTTTTCAGATTCTGCCCTCTGCTTAAGGTAGTTGAACATTTTTGACAGATGACTTTGCGCTGATCAATTGGATGTTGTTTAAAAAAAATGCCAGACTGCACTCTTTCTAGCATCGGATACCTTTTCAGGCATTGCAGACTGAGCTTTAACCGGATGGCCACGCTGTCCTCCAACAGGTTTTGACTTTGCCACGCGTTTTGGGCAAGATACGGGCCCGGCAGATGGAACCTGTTGCGATGTTGATGCCTGCTGCGGCCCCTCCTCCTCCGCTTCAGAACTGCTGCCGCCTGCACCCTGTTCCCCCAATGGCTGCCAATCGGGGTCAAGAACTGGGTCATCTATTACCTCTTCTTGTAGCTCGTGTGCAACTTCGTCTGTGTCACCGTGTCGTTCGGTGGTATAGCGTTCGTGATGGGGCAACATAGTCTCATCAGGGTCTGATTCTTGATCAGCACCCTGCGAGGGCAATGTTGTGGTCTGAGTCAAAGGACCAGCATAGTAGTCTGGCTGTGGCTGTGCATCAGTGCACTCCATGTCAGATTCAACTTGTAATGGGCATGGACTGTTAACTGCTTCACTTTCTAAGCCAGGGACGGTATGTGTAAAGAGCTCCATGGAGTAACCCGTTGTGTCGCCTGCTGCATTCTTCTCTGTTGTTGTTTTTGCTGAAGAGGACAAGGAAGCGACTTGTCCCTGACCGTGAACATCCACTAACGACGCGCTGCTTTTACTTTTACCAGTTTCACGAGAGGAGGCAAAAGAGCTAGAGGCTGAGTCAGCAAGATAAGCCAAAACTTGCTCTTGCTGCTCCGGCTTTAAAAGCGGTTTTCCTACTCCCAGAAAAGGGAGCGTTCGAGGCCTTGTGTAGCCAGACGACGAACCTGGCTCCACAGCTCCAGACTTAGGTGCAATATTTTTTTTCCCACGACCACCTGATGCTCCACCACTACCACTACCCTCATTACCAGCTGACAATGAACGCCCCCGGCCACGACCTCTTCCACCAGACTTCCTCATTTTTTTAAAAACGTTACCAAACTAACGGTATTTGTTGCTGTCACACAACTTACACGGTGAGCTATAACTTCAGTATGATTTAGCTACCCCTTTACAGGTGGGTGAGACCACAACGAAAATCAGGCACAATGTTACACACTCTGTTGTTGGTGGCAACAAATGAGAGAGATGCCACACACGCAGGACTGTCACTGAAGCGCAAATGTAAATATTAATCTCCCACTGATTTGTTTTTGTTTTTTTTCAGGGAGACTTTAGAAAAAAAAAATACCAAAAAAATGATTTTTTCAGGAATAATTTAGAAACCAAATAAAATAAAATGATTTTTTCAGGGAGAATTTAGAAAACAAATAAAACAAAAAATAGGCTTTCTAGGGCCCACTGAGTGAGAGATGACGCACACAGGAGTCAGGAGTGGCACACAAGCCCAGAGGCCAATATTTATCTCCCACTGATTGATTTAGTGATTTTTTCAGGTAGATTTTGGAACCCAAATCAAGCAAAAAAATAAATAGGCTTTCTATGGCCCACTATTTGTGAGAGAGATGGCACGCTCAGGACTGGCACACAAGCCCAGAGGCCAATATTAATCTCCCACTTTTTTTTTTTTTTTCCAGGGAAAATTTATAAACCCAATAAAAAAAATAATAAATAGGCTTTCTATGGCCCACTATCTGAGAGAGAGAGATGGCACGCTTAGTACTGGCACACAAGCCCAAAGGCCAATATTAATCTCCCACTGATTGATTTATTGATTTTTTCAGGTAGAATTTAGAACCCAAATCAAGCAAAAAAATTAATAGGCTTTCTATGGCCCACTGAGTGAGAGATGGCACACACAGGAGTCAGGAGTGGCACACAAGCCCTGAGGCCAATATTTTTCTCCCACTGATTGATGTTGTGATTTTTTCAGGTAGATTTTGGAACCCAAATCAAGCAAAAAAATAAATAGGCTTTCTATGGCCCACTGAGTGAGTGATGATGCACACAGGAGTCAGGAGTGGCACACAAGCCCTGAGGCCAATATTTTTCTCCCACTGATTGATGTAGTGATTTTTTCAGGTAGATTTTAGAACCCAAATCAAGCAAAAAAATAAATAGGCTTTCTATGGCCCACTGAGTGAGAGATGACACAGACAGGGATGGCACTCTAGCAGAAATGCCAATCTTAATCTCCCACAAAATAAAAAAAAAAAAAAAAAAAAAAAGGAACTGTCCTTCAATTACTATCTCCCTGCAGTAATCTCAGCCAGGTATGGCAGGCAGCAATAAGGAGTGGACTGATGCACAAATTAAATAAAAAGTGTGGACAAACAAACAAGATAGCTGTGCAGAAAGGAAGGAACAAGAGGATTTGTGCTTTGAAAAAAGCAGTTGGTTTGCACAGCGGCGTACACACAGCAATGCAGCTATCAGGGAGCCTTCTAGGGCAGCCCAATGAGCTACAGCGCTGAGGAAAAAAAAAAATGTAGCTTCCACTATCCCTGCACACCGAAGGTGGTGTTGGACAGTGCAAATCGCTACAGCACAAGCGGTTTTGTGGTTAATGGACCCTGCCTAACGCTATCCCTGCTTCTGACGAAGCGGCAGCAACCTCTCCCTAAGCTCAGATCAGCAGCAGTAACATGGCGGTCGGCGGGAGCGCCCCTTTATAGCCCTTGTGACGCCGCAGACAGCAAGCCAATCACTGCAATGCCCTTCTCTAAGATGGTGGGGACCAGGACCTATGTCATCACGCTGCCCACACTCTGCGTTTACCTTCATTGGCTGAGAAATGGCGCTTTTCGCGTCATTGAAACGCGACTTTGGCGCGAAAGTCGCGTACCGCATGGCCGACCCCGCACAGGGGTCGGATCGGGTTTCATGAAACCCGACTTTGCCAAAAGTCGGCGACTTTTGAAAATGAACGACCCGTTTCGCTCAACCCTATTCTAGAGTCTTCCCAGAGTATAATAAACATTTTAAAAAAACCACATCAAAATACTTGTACTCCCCTTACTGCTTAGCTCTTCGGCCCCTCTGCTCTTAATTGTCAACCATTCGAGTACTCGGCACACCTTCACATCATCCTTGCCAAGTGCTGAACCCCTGAGCTTCTTCACACTAGACTGAGACTTTGGGCTCTGATGAGTTCTGTGATGTTTCCACCCAATTGTGACATCACTTGCGCATCTTGACATCATGAAATCCAGACCTTAAATGCGCTTGCCAAAAACATTGTTGACCTAGTCAGAAGACCTGGCCTATCATAAAGAGGTCTGGGGATGCAGCGATCGGCGGCAGTGATGAAAAGATGCACTTAGGGGTGAGAGAGGAGAGTAAAAATTATATATTTTTTATTATTACAGATGAACGAACCGGCTAGCAGGACTCTGATCAGCGGCCACACCAGTATTCTGTGGATGATGGACAGGAGACCTCTGAATCTCTTCCTACCTGCCAGTGTTGACCGCTCCGCTTTTGATTTTTTTTTTTGCATGACATGAGATCATCTTTGCAGCATAATGTTGCACCATTCAGGCTAAATGAAAGAGGGGTCGGGATGCTGGCATGTTCAAGATTTGCAAGACCCCCTTCACCAGTAGCCATCGATTAATGACCTTTTCTTTGGACCTACAAATCATTTTGCTAATCTAATTAAATATGTACATTTTGTATTAAAAAATTATATTTAAAAATATACAAAGATGAAAAATTGGAAACGTTTTTTGTGCCACTTAAAAAGCAAAAAACAAAACAAACCTTCGAGAATAGAGGATGTGACATATATAATGTTATAGTAACTATATCTATTATGTTGCCACCGAATAGAATACATGGACAGGTATGTCTTAAAAATATAAAGTTCATCAACATCTGTGTGACCCAGAAGGGATGATTCAATAATAAGACCGGTCCCAATTCTCATGCACTGTAACTTCCAAGACCCTCTTTTTAGGAGTCCTAACCTGCATTCTGCCAGCACTATAGGAGCTGAAACTGTCCCCTCCCCTCTGCTCGAAACATGAATTGTGCCCGTCATTGACCAATTGCTTACTACTAGTGCAATCATGAATTGAAAGTCTACCTTTCTGTTATTTCTGTATGCAGCAATAAGATGGGTATATTGGGACAAGACCGTGCAACCTGTTGGATCCGTTTTGGACTCTGCATTATTGATTAAAATAAAAAAAAAGTGTATTAAACTTTAAAGATGTTGTCTAGCCTTAGAAATCTGCCACCCCTCTATGGGACTGCAGACTTGTACTCCTCACATTGCGTACTGTGCTGGCGCTCATTCAACCGTAAGTACCTCCAGCCACATTTCAACTAGACTTGATAAATTCAACATTTTTTGGCTTGAAATCCTTCATTAAACAGTTCTAAAACTAGGCTAAATTTTGTGCACAACTTGTAGTCATGGAAATATGTTATGACTCCTCATTTTTATAGCAGCCAGCTGCGCTAACTGTTTGAAAAGTGATGACGAGTTTAGACCTGGAGGGTGCATAGTCGAGCGCGACCAACAAATACCCCATTATTTTTATGGCTAAAAAGTGGTGTTAATTGACAGAAATACAGTGCAATTTGTGGCTGGATTACATTTCTTTTGTGCGCGCCAGCTGAAAGTAGCACCAAATTCAGAAAGTGGCTCAAACTTCATCAACAATAGCATGCAAGATGCCAATTTTGATAAATCAGGACATAGGACTTACGGGAAAAAATGCAGTTTTCTAAAAGACAGTTTTAGGTAAATTCTTTCAGATTGAAAAGGAGTCCACTCCACCTTTATAGTATGTGCACATTGCGTCTTTAAGGGTATGTGCACACGCTGCAGATCCATAGCGTTTCTGCAGCTGCGGATCCACAGCGGTTTCCCATGAGTTTACAGTACAATGTTAATCTATGGGAAACGAAATCCACAGTGCACATGCTGCGGAAAAAAACGTGCAGAAACGCAGCGGTTTATTTTCCGCAGCATGTCAATTCTTTGTGCGGATTCCGCTGCGGTTTTACACCTGCTCCAATAGAAAACTGCAGGTGTAAATCCGCAGTAGAAACCGCAATAAATCCGCAGGAAAAACCGCAGCGGTTTTGCACTGCGGTTTTTCCAAATCTGCTGCGGAAAAATCCGCAGTCCTCCAGAATACGTGTGCACATACCCTAAGGCTACGGTCCACCCATCAAATTTTCCTAGCCAAAGCCTTTTCAGGAAAACTCCCAAATTATTATTATTATTATTTATTATTCTAGCGCCATTTATTCCATGGCGCTATACATGTGAGGAGGGGTATACATAATAAACACAGGTACAATAATCTAAAGCAATACAAGTCATAACTGGTACAGGAGGAGAGAGGACCCTGCCCGCGAGGGCTCACAATCTACAAGGGATGGGTGAGGATACAGTAGGCGAGGATAGAGCTGGTCATGCAGCGGTTTGGTCGGTCGGTGGTTACTGCAGGTTGTAGGCTTGTCGGAAGAGGTAGGTCTTCAGGTTCTTTTTGAAGGTTTCGATGGTAGGTGAGAGTCTGATATGTTGTGGTAGAGGGTTCCAGAGTAGGGGTGATACGCGAGAGAAATCTTATATGCGATTGTGGGAAGAGGAGATAAGAGGAGAGTAGAGAAGGAGATCTTGTGAGGATCAGAGGTTGCGTGCAGGAAAGTACCGGGAGACGAGGTCACAGATGTATGGAGGAGACAGGTTGTGGATGGCTTTGTATGTCACATGCCACGTTTATTTTCCTGAATTGGCTTTTCCAGCAGTTTTGCCATCATTCTTGCTGTGGCTCCACCGATGTCATCATTTACGCAATAGCTTCAGATTTAGAGTGCGGTACTCTTCTAACGAGCATGTCCCTTCTTTTAACCACTTTAGGGTTTCCGAACCCTGATGTCACTAGAAGACATGAAATAAGCCAGAGTGCACAGGGATGTTTTTTTTATACTGCTCTGCATTGTGTTCATTATGTATGACACTTCTTTTTTTTGTAGGTGTGTTCTGGGCGGTATCCATCAGAAAAAGACGCCTTGTGCCCATAACTGTATGCCACTTCCTAATTGGAACTTCAATACCCATTAAAAGTATTCCCTTTAGTTCAGGGTTTATCATGCTGTAAGATAAAGGGATAAAGCGAATGATTTGATTAATTTTGTAAGCGATCTGTACACTGTGCGCACCTGCTGCCGATGTAGTGGACCATATTGAATTATTTAGAACAGATTGAAAACCTTACAGTGAAATTTCCAGTTAATAATGTTTTCCTATAAAATGTGAACTCAGAAAATTCATCAAATAAATGTTGATAATAAACCAATTTTTTTTATCTGTTTGACTACCTGGTAATATTTGTAAAGTTTTCAATATTTCTAGAGAGAAATGTATGCTTCATTGAACTGATATTAGCCACAGAAACTGAAGGTACAAGTACATTGGGAATCTGTATAATAGTATTTATGTTAACAGTGTTAGATTTACATAGGAGCAGTATTATAGTTATATTCTTGTACATAGGAACAGTATTATACACAGCTCAAAAAAATGAAGGGAACACTTGAACAACAGAATATAACTCCAAGTAAATCAAACTTCTGTGAAATCAAACTGTCCAGTTAGGAAGCAACACTGATTGACAATCAATTTCACATGCTGTTGTGCATATGGAATAGAAAACAGATGGAAATTATTGGCAATTATCAAGACACATTCAATAAAGGAGTGGTTCTGCAGGTGGGGACCACATCTCAAGTACCAATGCTCTCCGGCTGATGTTATGGTCACTTTTGAACGTTGGTTGTGCTTACACACTCGTGATAGCATAAGATGAACTCTACAACCCACACAAGTGGCTCAGGTAGTGCAGCTCATCCAGGATGGCACATCAATGTGAGCTGTGGCAAGAAGGTTTGCTGTGTTTGTCAGCATAGTGTCCATAGGCTGGAGTCGCTACCAGGAGAGGTTGAGGGGGCCGTAGGAGGGCAACAACCCAGCGGCAGGACCGCTACCTAAGCCTTTGTTCAAGGAGGAACAGGAGGAGCACTGCTAGAGCCATGGAAAATGACCTCCAGCAGGCCACAAATGTGCATGTGTCTGCACAAATGGTTAGAAACCGACTCCATGAGTTTGCCCGATGTCCAAAGATGGGGGTTGTGCCCACAGCCCAACACTGTGCAGGACACTTGGCATTTGCCACAGAACACCAGGATTGGCAAATTCGCCACTGGCGCCCTGTGATCTTCACAGATGAAAGCAGGTTCACACTGAGCACATGTGACAGACGTGACAGAGTCTGAAGACACCATGGAGAGCGATCTGCTGCCTGCAACATCCTTCAGCATGACCAGTTTGGCAGTGGGTCAGTAATGGTGTGGGGTGGCATTTCTTTGGAGGGCCGCACAGCCCTCCATGTGCTCGCTAGTGGTAGCCTGAGTGCCATTAGGTACCGAGATGAGATTCTCAGACCCCTTGTGAGACCATATGCTGGTGCGGTTGGCCCTGGGTTCCTCCTAATGCAGGACAATACCAGACCTCATGTGGCTGGAGTGTGTCAGCAGTTCCTGCAAGATGAAAGCATTGAAGCTATGGACTGGCCAGCCCGTTCCCCAGACCTGAATCCGATTGAACACATCTGGAACCTCATGTCTCGCACCATCCACCAATGTCACATTACACACAGACTGTCCAGGAGCTGGCCGATGCTTTAGTCCAGGTCTGGGAGGCGATCCGTAAGGAGACCATCCGCTGCCTCATCAGAAGCATGCCCAGGCTTTTTAGGGATGCCATACAGACATGTGGATGCCAAACACACTACTGAGCATCATTTCCTTGTCTTAAGGCATTTCCACTGAAGTTGGATCAGCCTGCAATTTGATTTTCCACTTTTATTTTGAGCATCATTCCAATTCCAGACCTCCATGGGATATTAGTTGTGATTTACGTTGATCATTTTTATGTTTTATTGTTCTCAACACATTCCACTATGTAATGAATAAAGATTTACAACTGGAATATTTCATTTAGTGATATCTAGGAGTGGGATTTTAGCGTTCCCTTTATTTTTTTGAGCAGAGTAGTTATATTCTTGTACATAGGGGCAGTATTATAGTAGTTATATTCTTGTACATAGGAGGCAGTATTATAGTAGTTCTATTCTTGTACATAGGAGGCAGTATTATAGTAGTTCTATTCTTGTACATAGGGGTAATATTATAGTAATTATATTCTTGTATATAGCAGCAGTATTATAGTAGTTATATTCTTGTACATAGGGGCAGTACTATAGTAGTTTTATTCTTGTACATAGGGGACAGTTTTATTGTAGTTATATCCTTGTACATAGGGGAAGTATTATAGTAGTTTTATTCTTCTGCATAGAGGGCTTCTTGTACATAGGGGAAGTATTATAATAGTTATATTCTTGTACATAGGGGCAGCATTATAGTAGTTATATTCTTGTACATGGTGGCGTATACTAGTAGTATAACCATGATATTGTTACACTATACTACTTTAATAGTTATATTTTTGCATGTAGAGGATCATGATTTAGCATTGATACTCTTGCATAAAAGGGCATATTTATAGTAGGTACATTATTGTGAATTGATGGCAGTATTGTAGCAGTTCATATTCCTATATATACACTGCTCAAAAAAATAAAGGGAACACTAAAATCCCACATCCTAGATATCACTGAATGAAATATTCCAGTTGTAAATCTTTATTCATTATATAGTGGAATGCGTTGAGAACAGTAAACCTAAAAATGATTAATGTAAATCACAACTAATATCCCATGAACCCCCTTTTGAGAAAACTAGGGGCGAAACGCGCATCAAGGGGCTGCTGAGTGCCTTGGGGAACCATCCGGTTACATTATGGGTAAGCTCATGAGAATGACTGTTTGACTGCTTGATTGGGAGCACTGATGGAGTGTCGAACTCATATATATTGTCATTTGTATTAACAATTACTTACTATTCCCATGTAATCTCCTCTTTGTGGATTAGTTTCCCTGTAGGCTACTCAGTTTACCTGTATGTTTCCTCCTTAATCTCCTTCTGTATTTGCTATAACAGCAGCTTACTGAATTTATGTGTTTGTTGATATGATTTTCTGTAAAAATAAAGTACTATTTTATTTTATTATGCTTTGTGGGACTGCTTTACTCCTTTCTCTTGTTTTATATGTTCTTTGGAGTTGTCCTTTACAAACCAATATATTTGGGTAATACTAGTAAGGGGGTGACTCGAGTGTTTTCTCGACCCCAGTTGTTTGATACGCTTATTGATTATTGTTTGGATAATATCCCATGGAGGTCTGGAATTGGAATGATGCTGAAAATAAAGGTGAAAAATCAAATTGCAGGCTGATCCAACTTCAGTGGAAATGCCTCAAGACAAAGAAATGATGCTCAGTAGTGTGTGTGGCCTCCACGTGCCTGTACAACATCCCTACAAAGCCTGGGCATGCTTCTGATGAGGCGGCGGATGGTCTCCTTACGGATCTACTCCGAGACATGGACTAAAGCATCAGCCAACTCCTGGACAGTCTGTGGTGCAACGTGACGTTAGTGGATGGAATGAGACATGATGTCTCAAATGTGTTCAATCGGATTCAGATCTGGGGAATGGGCGGGCCAGTCCATAGCTTCAATTCCTTCATCTTGCAAGAAATGCTGACACACTCCATCCACATGAGGTCTGGCATTGCCCTGCATTAGGAGGAACCCAGGGCCAACCGCACCAGCATATGGTCTCACAAGGGGTCTGAGGATCTCATCTCGGTACCTAATGGCAGTTAGGCTACCTCTGGCGAGCACATGGAGAGCTGTGCGGCACTCCAAAGAAATTCCACCCCACACTATTACTGACTCACTGCCAAACCGGTCATGCTGAAGGATGTTGCAGGCAGCAGATCGCTCTCCACGGCATCTCCAGACTCTGTCACATGTGCTCAGTATGAACCTGCTTTCATCTGTGAAGAGCACAGGGCGACAGTGGTGAATTTGCAAAATCCTGGTGTTCTGTGGCATGCCAAGTGTCCTGCACGGTGTGGCATGCCAAGAGTACTGCACGGTGTTGGGCTTTGAGCACAACCCCCATCTGTGGACGTCGGGCACTCAGACCATCCTCCTGGAGCCGGCTTCTAACCGTTTGTGCAGACACATGCACATTTGTGCCCTGCTGTAGGTCATTTTCCAGGGCTCTGGCAGTGCTCCTCCTGTTCCTCCTTGCACAAAGGCTGAGGTAGCGGTCCTGCTGATGGGTTGTTGCCCTCCTACAGCCCCCTCCACGTCTCCTGGTGTACTGGCCTGTCTACTGGTAGAGCCTCCAGCCTCTGGACCCTCTGCTGACAAACACAGCAAACCTTCTTGCCTTCTCGCATTGATGTGCCATCCTGGATGAGCTGCACTACCTGAGCCACTTGTGTGGGTTGTAGAGTCCGTCTCATTCTACCACGAGTGTGAAAACACAACCAAAATTCAAAGTGATCAAAACATCAGCCAGAAACATTGGTACTGAGATTTGGTCTGTGGTCACCACCTGCAGAACCACTCCTTTATAGGGGGTGTCTTGATAATTGCTAATAATTTCCATTTGTTGTCTATTCCATTTGAACAACAGCACGTGAAATTGATTGTTATTCAGTGTTGATCAGTGTTGCTTCCTAAGTAGATAGTTTGATTTCACAGAAGTTTGATTTACTTGGAGTTATATTCTATTGTTTAAGTTTTCCCTTTATTTTTTTTGAGCAGTCTAGTAAGCATTTTACAGTACTGTATTTTGTATATTTTTAACCATGTTATGCAAGTGTTATAATAGTTATATTTTCATACTTGTGTTACTGTTTGATTGTAATCTGTACTTTTGTCTACAAGATGGTACTATGTGCTGGAGAATAGACATGAACAAACTTGTTCAGATAACTTTTGCCAATCTCATACGGCACAAATGTAGCACATTCAGATTCGTGTTCAGTTTCCTGTGCATTTTTACTGAAAGTTGACAAAATTAGTTCACAGATTGGTAAAACACTGCCTTTCCACTACTGCTTTTGTTAATACTTTAGCTAGGATAGTGGTGCTGTATGATGAGTTGGGGAACATGTTTGATGAGGGCAGGGGATGTGTCTAGGTCAGAGGAGCTGCAGGGTTTTTTTTTTCATTTTTTTTTTCTTTAACCCCTTTCTGACATCAGACGTATTATCCCATCAAGGTGGTCTGGGCCCCTATGACCACCAACGGGATAGTACGTCATCACCGATCAGCTGCGCTCTGATTATCACAGCTGACATCTAGCACTATGTGCCAGGAGCAGTCACGGACCGCTCCCAGCACATTAACCCATTACTTGCCAAATTAGCAATTTCATTTTTTTTTTAATGGCATCATTTGCACAATTTTTACAAGTACGGATTTTTCAGAAAGGGGCGTCCCAATATTCAATTAAAAATGACAATGACATGATTTTCTATTTTGAAAACATTCATTTTACAAACACAACACAAAAAATTGGATCTTATTATAGAAATTATAAAATCTTAGTTGCTAGAAGCTAAGGATTAGGCGTCCCAAAAAAAGGACATTGGTAGATAATGGGTTAACCCCCGGAACACTGCGATCAAACATGATCGCAGCGTTCCGGTGGCATAGGGAAGCATCGGGCAGAGAGGGGGCTCCCTGTGGGGCTTCCCTGAGACCCTCAGAACAACGCGTTGTTCCGAGCATCTCCTCCTCCCTGCAGGCCCCAGATCCAAGATGGCCATGGGGGGCCTTCCGGGTCCTGCAGGAAGGTGGCTTGCAAGCTCCTGCTGAGAGCAGGCGCTTGGCATGCCTACAGCACAGCCTGTCAGATCACTGATCTGACACAGTGTGGTGCAAAGTGTCAGATCAGCGATCTGACGCTATAGTATGATGTCCCACGCTGGGACAATGTAAAAAAAAAATATTTACATGTGTAAAAAAAAAAATCTTAAATAAATTAAAAAAAATAAATAAATGTTGTTCCAATAAATACATTTCTTTATGTAAATAAAAAACAAAAACCATAAAAGTACACACATTTAGTATCACCGCGTCCGTAACGACCCGACCTATAAAATTGTCCCAATAGATAACCCCTTCAGTGAACACCGTGAAAAAAAAACCAAGGCAAAAAACAATGCATTATCATCATACTGTCGAGCAAAAAGTGGAATAACACGCGATCAAAAAGACGGTTATAAACAAATAAGGTACCACCAAAAACGTCATCTTGTCCCGCAAAAAATGAGCTGCCATACAGGGTCATCAGCAAAAAATAAAAAAATTATAGCCCTCAGAATAAAGTGATGCAAACGTAATTATTTTTTCTATAAAACAGTTTTTATTGTATAAAAGAGCCAAAACATAAAAAATATATAAATGAGGTATCGCTGTAATCGTACTGACCTGAAGAATAAATCTGCTTTATCAATTTTACCAAATGCAGAACGGTATAAACGCCCCTCCAAAAGAAATTCATGAATTGCTGGTTTTTGTTCATTGTGCCTAACAAAAATCGGAATAAAAAGCGATCAAAAAATGACATGTGACCGAAAATGGTACCAATAAAGCGTCAACTCGTACCTCAAAAAACAAGACCTCACATGACTCTGTGGACCAAAATATGGAAAAATTATAGCTCTCAGAATGTGGCAACGCAAAAAATATTTTTTGCAATAAAAAGCGTCTTTTAGTGTGTGACAGCTGCCAAACATAAAAATCTGCTATAACAACCTGCTATAAATAGTAAATCAAACCCCCCTTTATCACCGCCTTAGGTAAAAATAGTAAAACAAAAAAATGTATTTGCATTTTCCCATTAGGGTTAGGGTTAAGGCTAAAGTTAGGGTTGGGGCTAGAGTTGGGGTTAGGGTTTGGATTACATTTATAGTTGGGTTAGGGGTGTGTCAGTGTTATGGGTATGGTTAGGGTAGGGATAAGGGTTAGGGGTGTGTTCGGGTTAGGGTTGGAGTTCAAATTGGCAGATTTCCACTGTTTAGGCACACCAGGGGCTCTGCAAACGCAACATGACATCCAATCTCAATCCACACAATTCTGCGTTGAAAAATTAAAATGGTGCTCCTTCCCTTCCGAGCTCTGCCGTGTGTCCAAACAATGGTTTACCCCCACATATGGGGTATCAGCGTACTCAGGACAAATTGGACACCAACTTTTGGTGTCCAATTTCTCCTGTTACCCTTGGGAAAATACAAAACTGGGGGCTAAATATCATTTTTGTGGGGAAAAAAGGATTTTTTTTTTCATGGCTCTGCGTTAGAAACTTTAGTGAAACACTTGGGGGTTCAAAGTTCTCACATCACACCTAGATAAGTTCCTTGTGGGGTCTAGTTCACAATATGGTGTCCCTTGTGGGTTTTTTTTACTGTTTAGGTACATCAGGGGCTCTGCAAATGCAATGTGAAGCCCGCAGACCATTCCATCAAAGTCTGCATTCAAAACAGTGCTCCTTCCCTTACGAGCTCTGCCATGCGCCCAAAGAGTAGTTTTCTCCCACATATGGGGCATCAGCGTACTCAGGACAAATTGGACAACAATGTTTGGGGTCCAATTTCTCCTGTTACCCTTGGGAAAATTCAAAACTGGGGGCTAAAAAATCATTTTTGTGGAAAAAATATGATTTTTTAATTTTCACGGCTCTATATTATAAACTTCTGTGAAGCACTTGGGAGTTCCAAGTGCTCACCACAAATCTAGATAAGTTCCTTAGGGGGTCTACTTTCCAAAATGGGGTCACTTTTAGGGGGTGTCCACTGTTTAGGCACAACAGGGGCTCTCCAAACGAGACAAGGCGTCCTATCTCAATTCCAGCCAATTTTGCATTGAAAAGTCAAATGGCTCTCCTTCCCTTCTGAGCTCTGCCACGCGCCCAAACAGTGCTTTACCCCTACATATGGGGTATCAGCGTACTCAGGACAAATTGCACAACAATGTTTGCAGTCCAATTTCTTCTGATACCATTGGTAAAATAAAACAAATTGGATCTGAAGTAATTTTTTTGTGAAGAAAAGTTAAATGTTCATTTTTTTAAAACATTCCAAAAATTCCTGTGAAACACCTGAAGGGCTAATAAACTTCTTGAATGTGGTTTTGAGCACCTTGAGGGGTGCAGTTTTTAGAATGGTGTCACACTTGGGTATTTTCTATCACAGTACCTCACTGACACCGATCAGCATAACACATGGTTTTCAGACCATTACCCGTTGGCAATCTACACGGGTTCCTGGACATCTCTTGGCCTCAGAGGTGCCCCGGAAACAATGTCTCTCTTTTTCTTTCACTCTGACCCCGGTCAGTACAACACGGATCTCCATCCATTACACAATCTGGTCTGTACGAAGTCAAGAGCCCCCGCCATGTGCTCTTCAGGGAGACGACACTCCCAACACATGGGGCTCTCCAGGACCTTCCAGCACAGACCATTCAGGTCCACACTCAGCGACCATGTGACCAAACCTCAGTCACATTATATAGTTGTAACCACCCCCCTAGATGGGAGTGTGTTGTGTTTGGCCAGTTTGACCCTCCCATCTCTCAGAACTAGCCCTGCCAGCCTCCCTAGTCAAACAACACCACACACCTGCAGGACCACAGGTCCCAGAACATCCTTACTTCATGTTGAGTGCTGAGTGTCTTTTCTCTGCGACACATATACCGGCCATTCACCTTAATGCCGAACTTTGACTCATCACCACACTTATATCTGCGATTGCCACACATTCCTATGGCCTCCATATGCCTCCATGTGCACTCTGAGAAGCCCATATAGCGCCCCCTACCTATAACATAGGTCACTATACTACAGTATGTAGTATGTATGTATGTTGTATGTATGTAGTATGTATGTTGTATGTATGTAGTATGTATGTAGTATGTTTTATGTATGTTGTATGTATGTAGTATGTTGTATGTAGCATGGATGTAGTATGTATGTAGTATGTTGTACGTAGTATATATGTAGTATGTTGTATGTATGTAGTATGTATGTATGTAGTATGGATGTAGTAAGTTGTATGTAGTATGTATGTATGTAGTATGTATGTAGTATGTTGTATGTATGTAGTATGTTGTGCATAGTATGTATGTAGTATGTATGTAGTATGTTGTATGTATGTAGTATGTATGTAGTATGCTGTATGTAGTATGTATGTTGTATGTAATATGTTTGTAGTATGATGTATGTAGTATGTTGTATGTATGTTGTATGTATGTAGTATGTTGTATGTAGTATGCATGTTTGTGGTTTTTTTTTACATTCAACACATTAGCCGGATGATGGGACTACTACTGTCCCATCATTGGCTAATGTGTCAATCACACTTGTAGTCCCATCGGACGATGCCTGCACACAGACACAAAGAACCCAGAGAGGCCCACAAAAACCCCAGCCAATCACAGCCATGCCATTAGTTAACATGCCTATCATGCATAACAGGATGTGCCCATACTTCTTAGGATTCCTCATTGGCTGAATAAAATCAAACTGGCTCATTGCATTATGGGAACTTCCGATTCCGGTATTCGATATTCTAAAAGTATCGGAACTCAGTATCAGAACTCTGATACCGCGAATATCGGCCGATACCCGATATTGCAGTATCGGAATGCTCAACACTAGTCAGGTTTTAATTACATCATATAGGGATTACATACATCAGTTAGGACTGCTCTATATGGGTTTACCTTGACGTTTGGTGGAGCAGCATAGTATACATTTTTTTTGCAAAAAAAAGTACCAAATACCCTGTTTTTTCAATCTTTTTACTAACACTTGCTTATTACTGTGATTTTTTTTTTACAACAGAGTGTTTTGGTCTTACTGTGCTCTTTTGTGTCTTCAAGTTTCTTGGTGGTGTGTGAACATGTTCCTACAGACTTGTTCATTGTGCAAGTAGCACATGTGTTTCGGGTTTGACCTCACAGCTATAGCTGGATAAGATGGAAAGTACAAAGTGGAGAAGTGTTAAAGGAGCAGGAATGGTACTTACATCAGGTTAGTGTTTTAGTAGTCAAATGACAGGTCTAGGTGTTTAGTCCCCAGCCCAAATGCACGTTTCACTAAAGGTTTGTCAGGGGGCCTACCGAGAACCGAGTACAAGTCTGACACATTGTGAACGACTGGAGAGGATGGTTCAGGAGTTTCCGGAACGCAATCTCAATGCTATCAGGGGAGGTTTGGGCTCTTTTGTATTTTGGTCTTCAAAAATGGAAGAGAGGCCTGAGCTCTCCTGTCACTCCTTGGAGGTTTTGTCATGCCCAGCAGCCAGCGTTCTCTCAGAACGTGTGTTCAGCGCTGCTGGTGGTGTCCTGATGGATAAGCGCATCCGGCTGTCCCCTGAAAGGTTATACCACCTCACTTTCATCACAATGAACTAATCATGGATCTCCAATGACTTTTGCACCCCTGTTGCAGACTTGACAGACTAGTCGATGGTGTCTTTTTTAGTGTCATTCATTGACCTAGCGTTATTGCTTTGTCGTGACAGCTACTGCTGCTGATGTTACAAACAATTTTTTGAAATGTAGAGACTCCAAGTTGGGTATCCATCTGGTGGTTTGCCTGAGGTGGAAGGTGTGTTAGAGGCCTATTATACTGTTTCTACTCTGTGGAAACTGATGAAACTTTTGTGGTGTCTGACAAAATTTTTTTGAAATTTGGAGACTCCATGTTGGGTCTCCATCTGGTGGGTTGCCTGCCTAAGTAGGACTCCCAGGCAGGCAGGCCTGCACTTAATTTCAGTCAACTACCTGTGTTACTTTCCTTACATTTTTTTGTTTTTGCCACCCGAGCGTGACTGGGAAAAAAAATGTTGGAGTTGTTGCATGAGATATCAGGGCTCCCAGTTAAGAAGGCTTACATCGTTCCCTTAACTACCAGGTGTTCATTGAAACTTCAATTCAAAGCTGTAAATGCAGGCCCAGACCCTGATATCTGTTCTATTTGCAAATTTCTACTGTGGGTCAATTGATGCCACTTTTCAATGTGTCTGCCCCTAATTTTAGTTGTTTGGGAGTGTATTATAAATACGTGTTTGGTTTGGCCTCCCATTGAATTCACTGGGTTTCGGGTATGTTCATCTAACTGTTCAGTGAACATGTTTGTCGAATGTGTAAATGTTTGGCAAATTGAACAGAATTGAACCTTCAAAGGTTTGCTCGTCTCTACTGGAGATGGTATTCGGATAAGCTTGGTATGATGACCTTAGGCTGCACTTTGCATTTATCTGAAAGAAAAGATAAGTACCGTATATACTCGTGTATAAGCAGAGTTTTTCAGCACATTTTTTTGTGCTGAAAACAACCCCCCTTCAGCTTATACACGAGTCATTGTCCCAGAAAGACTGTAGGGGAGGGGAAGCGGGTCACAGAGGCAGGAGCTGGTAGTGAATATTAATTTCTCTTATAGTGCACAGTTACAGCTGTAGCCGCCAGCTTCAACACACATCCTACTTACCTTTCCTGCGCGCCTTTGCTGCATCTCGTTCCAGTGCCAACAGCTCTTCCAGCCGAGCGATTACATGTCCCCCGCTCATTAAGGTAATGAATATTCACCTCTCTCCACTCCCATAGGCGTGGAGTGAAGTTTGTGTTATTTCCTTTTTATAGGAACCATTCATACAAGGACAGGGGGACAACGATTAAGGGGGTGCTCACTGTTGTTAGGTGCCAGGAGAAAAATCCAATTCAATTAAAGTCTGAAACTCCGGCACTCAAGAAATGATAAATTTTCAAGAGAAAAATATTCTTTATTGCAAGATACAACGTTGGTGGGAATCCACATGTGGTGGTTAATTTATAATGGTTGATATTAAACAGTGTATATGGTTCTCAACGTTTCGGCTTTTGAGCCTTTTTCAAGAGATAACTGTTTATCAGCCCTGGTATATGGGTGGAACTCCCACTTAAAGACAGGTGCCGCAAGCGCATCCGGTGTGGAGGTCCGGGAGGCAGTGACCATACAGCAGGGATGGGGAGACATGCATACAAGGATAGGGGATAAGGAATCATGCATATAAGGACGGGGATAAGGAGCCATGCATACAGGGACAGGGAGCCATGCATACCAGGATAGGGATGAGAGGACAATGCATACATGGCTTATACTCGAGTCAATAAGTTTTCCCAGTTTTTCTTGTCAACTTTAGGTGCTTCGGCTTATTCTCGGGTTGAAGTACATAAAATTTAAGGGAATCTTCTGCTTTATCTGGGCGCAAGATTGTACAGACGTTTCAAAAAATCTACTGACTTTTAGCAGAATATTTAATTGGCAGAAGGCTTGATCAAAAATAAAATTGATGCAGTGTTATTGTGAGAGGTGAAGAATTTGCATCTCCCAGGTGTTAATGACATTTTTACAGTATATTGTGATTCTTAGGTGTTAATGATTGAGTTATACATAGTTTATTCTTATGGACTCATTTTAATATAATAAAGAGAAAAAAAGCGAAAGATTAATATATTTAAACTTGTTTCTCAAGGAAAATTCTGTGAATAATATATTATTATATTAATTTCTAAGTGTATCATTAGAGCAGCTTGATTATTCTTTTTGAGTGCAGATGTCCAATTCCCTCACATAGGCTAGATAAAAAGCATGAATATTATTGCCTCATGCCCCTGTCACTGACTGGAACATGGAATTTACTTTTTCCTTCCTTTTTTTTTTGTTTTGCCTATTTTAGCTCAAGTTAAAATCATTATGTAGGGAACTCATCTCCCGGTTGCAGGCAACCAGAATTTTGATATTTAGCTTATTTAGACATATAAAGGGGTTGTCCACTTCTAGGACAACTCCTTCACATTCTGAAAGTTTGTCCCGTTAAATTAAAACACTAATACACAGCTCCCATCCTGGTGCCTTTCCTGCAGTGTCAGCACTCACATTCCTTTGGCCCACGTGAGGTTATAATTAGAGATGGGTGAACCAGAAATTTAAAGTTCGGCATCCGTACCGAACACCTCTGGGCATGGACGCCGAACATGGACTTCATCAGGAAGTCTGTGTTACTGTTCATGTTCGGCTGCCCGAACACCAGGTGTTTGTAACGCTGTCATGTGCATGACAGCGCGGCAAACACCACTTCTGATCAGCGGTGAAATCATTCCCACCAGTCAGAGAGCTGCAGTTCCCACACAGTCAAAAGACAGCGTGAGCACTCAGCTGTGATCGGAGGTATAAAGTTTACCTCCGGTCACTACTGCTCCCATCATCCGACACCTGCTGCCACTAATAACAGAGAGAACAGGAATGGCTGATGGGTGTATTCATTAGCCGGCTCCTGCACTGTAAATAAATAATTTAAAGAAAACCCACCGTGGATTCCCCTGTAAACTTGATAACCAGCTAGGCAAAACTCAAAGCTGGGGGCTGCAACCCTCACCTGTCAGCTTCAATAAGGCTGGTTATCAAGAATAGAGAGGTCCACACGCCATATTTTTTAATTATTTAAATAAATAATTTAAAAAACGGTGTGGGGTTTCCCCATTTTTGACAACCAGCCTTGCTAAAGCAGACAGCTGGGAGCTGGTATCTTCAGGCTGGTAAGGGGCCATGGATATTGGCTCCCCGATCCTAAAAAGAGCAGCCCGCGGCTGCCCAGAAAAGGCACATCTATTAGATGCTCCCATTCTGGCATTTTGCCCGGCTCTTCCCACTTGCCCTGTGGTGGTGGCAAGTGGGGTTCATATTTGTGGGGATGATGTCCCCTTTGCATTGTCAGGTGACATCAAGCCCACGGCTTCATAATAAAGAGGTGTCTTTAAGACATCTATCCATTACTAATCCTATAGTTGTATTGTAATTAAAGACACAGCCAGAATAAAGTCTTTTATTAGAAATAAAACAAAACACACTTTTACTTTTTTTAATTTAAAAATAACAAACACAGTTATACTCACCAAACGCCTATTCCTCGTTCTCCTGTAATAAAACAAGAATAAAAAACAACAAAATCCGTCACCTATCCATCGTTCTGTCCCACATCATAATCCATGTCTGGGGAAAAAACAGTTTTCAACCTGGACGGTGCCAAGATGCGACCATCCAGGCTGAGAACCACTGGTGAATGAGCTGCTGTGAGTGCAGACTCAGTGAGCGGCAGTGACATCATCAAGGTTACCTCCAGTCAGTGAGGCTGCGTTCCCAGTCCGAAGGCAGGGACATTGACGTCAGCTCTGATTCGGTAAAAAAAGCCCATGTGACCACCAGGAATGCGAGTGCTGAAGCCACTGGAATGACGGCCCAAATCTCCCAGGAGGACGTGATACACTCATGTCAGTAACCCCCCTTCTACGAGGGGCAACAGGACCCTCGAGGCCGGGTTTGTCTGGATCAGCCAAATGAAAGGAGCATATCAACCTGCCGACATTAATCTCACAAGCCAGCACCCTCATCCTCTCCTCAGGACCATACCCCTTCTAATGCATCAAGTAGTACATTGTGGTGAGCCTTACGGGAATCAATGATTTTTGTTACCTGAAATTCTAAATTTCCATCAATAATAACTGGTGGTGGTAATAAAGGTGACAGTACCACAGGTGCAACATATCTTTTGTGTAAAGACCTGTGTAAAATATTATGGATCTTGAGAGTGGTAAGAAGCTTGAGACAAAAAGTTACTGGGTTGATTACCTTATAAGGACCAAAAAACCAGGACCTATTTTCCAAGAAGGAACTTTCAGTTTAATATTTTTGATGAACTTGCATACCAACACATTCACCCCCAGTTCCAGACCTGACATTTGTTTTTTTATCAGCCATACATTTGTTATAGTCTCTCATGATTTTTAAATTATTCTGAACAACCTTCCCACAGAGATGAGAGCAAAGGTGAGAATTGTTCCTCTCCAGAAACCATTAAAGACATCTTTACTGAAGGTACAGAACTGAGGATGGAAGCCTTATGCACTGGAAAATGGTGACTTACCAGTGGACTCGCTACTAGAGTTGAGCGACTTTTATTTTTTTAGGATCGAATCGGGTTTCGCGAAACCCGACTTTGTCAAAAGTCGGGTCAGGAAAAATCGGCCGACTATTTTGAAAAGTCGGGGGCCGACCGAAACACGAAACCCAATGCAAGTCAATGGGGAATCAAAGTCGGCAGTGAGTGGAGGACAGGAAAACGCCTACAGTGCCCATTTTAATGCCAATAACATAAATTCTTATTTCTTAAGCTTGTCAATCTTAATTTACTTTATAATAATAGTTAGGCATTGAAAACAGGGGGTCATTTGGCTAAAGTTGTGAGGAGTAGGGCTGGCTCAAGATTTTCGTGGGCCCAGGAAACGCGGAATACGTCACGGCGGTGGAGCAGAGAGCGGTAAGTATTTCAACTTTGTAAGTGCTGTGATCCTGAGCAAGCAGGGGGGGCCCACTCAGTGGCACTTGGCACTGGCACAGGGCCCCTCATAGTACGGCGGTGTTTTTGACGGTGAGTGGCGCCTCCCACTGCCAGAGACACTTTTGCGTACTATGAGGGGCCCTGTGCCAGTGATGTCGCCAACAAGTATGCCCCCCCACCTGATGAAGGAACCTGCACTTTCATCTGCATCTACCTCTTTGTCCCCGTGTAAGGTGGTATGGTATGCGGGAAGGGGAACCTGACTTTCAGCAGGGTCAGATTCAGGCTGTGTAGAGTGTAAGGGGAATGTAGGGACAATGTACCAGCAGACTCATCTAGCAGTGGCTGGGCAATTGGCAGGATGAGGAGGAAACACAGATATAGGCCCAAATAATAAAGTAGGCTAAATGCAGTTCAAAATTGGTAACAGGACTAAATAGGCGGCATAGCTTTGTTCAGTTGAGGACAACTGCAATGAGTGGCGCAGACACAGTTAGTAGGCCCAAAATAAAAAAAGTAGGCTAAAAGCAGTACAAAATTGGTAACAGGACTAAACAGGCGGCATTGCTTTGTTCAGTGGAGGACAAATGTAATGAGTGGCGCAGACACAGTTAGTAGGCCCAAAATAAAAAAGTAGGCTAAAAGCAGTTCAAAATTGGTAACAGGACTAAACAGGTGGCATTGCTTTGTTCAGTGGAGGACAACTGTAATGAGTGACGCAGACACGGTTAGTAGGCCCAAATTCAAAAGTAGGCTAAAAGCAGTTCAAAATTGGTAACAGGACTAAACAGGCGGCATAGCTAGGTACAGGGGTGGGCTCCTCTGCTGAGTAGCAGACAGTGGTAGTAGGCGCAAAGTATTAACTGGTCTAAATGGAGTCCAGGGCCCCTGTATATTTTAACTATCATCTATCATTTCAACAAATTTGTATTGTCAGTGCCATTGAAGGATTTAACAGCACAGACTACACAGGGATGGAGCAGGGAGAGGTAAGTATTGCAAGTGGTAGAGCACTGTTCGAGCTGGGGGGGAACACTCTCGTGGCGGCGGTACTGGCACAAGGTGTTAGGGCTAGCGGAACACACCAAATAATAAGACAGATAGAGAAAGGTGCGATCGCAGCCCGGGGTCCACCGTGCAGAGATGGAACCTGCTGCCAAGTATTGACAGACTATATGGCGGTACAATGTAAATACACACACAGGTTAACTTCACTCTGTGTGAAGGAAGCAAACCCTGTTGAGTCACAGGGCCGCAGTACCGCACGTAACAAAACTAATAATTGAATAGCATGAGAGTGCGAACTGTGCCGTACTGGCGGACGCCACTAACCACCCTGAGTAGGGTTAAAAAAGCGCTCTAATGGCGCGTGGCACCGTACTGGCGGTCACAGCAGTAGGCGCTGTTTTGTGTGTAACACGTTGAGTGGATAGTCGGGCGCTAGGTAGCAGCCATACTCCTTACGCGAACAGTCATACAATAGGGTAGGGGTATTTAATGAACGACTTGCACTCACAACAAACACACGTATACAAATGTACACTAGTGCATGGCCGTGCGGCCATACGAGCCTTATATAGCTGCAGCAAGTAAAAGACCTTCCTAGAAGGACCAATGAGAGACTGCCATACCTGAGCATATGACCCTAAATCTCCACTGAGAGATCTTGCCCTGGGCATGCTCAGTATGTGCAAAGCAGGACTTAGTCCTAGCACTTAAATGACCTTCCTGAAAGGACCAATGGACTTAGCTGCAGTATCTGACCATGTGACCCTCGATCTCCACTGAGAGATCTTACTCAGGGGATGCTCAGAACGAGAAAAGCAGGACTTAGTCCCAGAAGCGTCTGCTCGCCGCTGCCCAGCACTGACTTCAATGGCAGAAGCCGGAAAAGCAGCAGTAACTCTTTGTACAGAGTGGGACTGAGCAAGACGCTGGGACCAACATCTCCGCTGAGCAGGCTCCACTGCGGCTGGAGAAGAATGGGAGACCGCAGCAGAGATGGTTCGAGATTCCCCCTGTGCAGAGGCGGGAACTCGACACCTAACACAGGGCCCCTCATATTATGACGGTGTGTCTGACATTGATTGTGCACCACCACCGTCAGAGACTCTTCATTGTACTATGAGGGACCCTGTGCCAGTGCTGTCGCCCAAGAGTGGGTGCACCCACCTGTTCAGGCAAACGGCACTCGCACGGGTGCTTGCACCAGGTGGTGACCACGGCCCTGTGGGGGGAGTCAGCCCATTTAGGGAGGTATAAAAATGGCCTATGGTGGACATTCAGCAGCTGCAAGTGGCGGAATTGGAGAAATCAGTAAGAGGAGGCCAAAAGCAAGACATTTTTCAAACAAGCTGCGTGTCAGCAGGAGAAGGTGGGGCAAAATAATTTGAAATCCATCATTGGTTCATTTTAATGAAGGTTAGATCATCAACATTCTGGGTAGCCAGACGTGTCCTTTTTTCAGTCAGTATTGAATCATCAGCACTGAAGACTCTTTCTAATAGCACACTAGCAGCAAGGCAAGCAAGCTCCTGTAATGCATATTCTGCCAATTCAGGCCAGGTGTCTATTTTAGATGCCCAGTAATCAAAGGGGAATGACCTGTGAGGGAGAACATCGATAAGGGAGGAAAAGTAGTTCTTAACCATACTGGACAAATGCTGTTTCCTGTCACTTTGAATCGATGCAGTGGCAGAGAGTGTCTGGAAGATGTATGGAAAAATACAAGGACTGTAGTACAATTTCTATCTCCCTACAATGATCTCAGGACAAGTATGGCAGCAATAAAAAGGACTGCTGCACACAAAAGTGTGGACAAATAAACAACATAACTGTGCAGAAAGGAGCAACAGGATTTTTGCTTTTAAAAAAGCAGTTGGTTTGCACAGCGGCGTACAAACAGCAATGCAGCTATCAGGGAGCCTTATAAGGCAGCCTAATAAGCTACAGAGCTGATTCACTAAAATCTAGCCTCCATTGTCCCTGCAAACAAATGGTGGTGTTGGACAGTGGAAATTGCTACAGCGCAAGCAGTTTCGGGGCTTAATCTTCCCTCCCTAACTATATCCCTTCTTCTTCTGAAGCTGCGGCAACCTCTCCCTATGCTACGATCGGCAGAAGTAAGATGGCGGTCGACGTGCATGCCCCTTTATAGCCCCTGTGATGCCGCAGAAAGCAAGCCAATCACTGTCATGCTCTGCTCTAAGATGGTGGGGACCAAGACCTATGTCATCACGCTGCCCACACTCCGCGTCCTCTTTCATTGGCTGAAAAATGGCGCTGAAAGCGTCATCCGAAACGCGACTTTGGCACAAAGATCGCTGACCTCATGGCCGATCCCACACTAGGATCGGGTTTCATGAAACCCAACTTTGCCGAAAGTTGGCGATTTTTGAATTTGTCCGATACATTTCGCTCAACCATACTCGCTACGATGATTATTTAATGCAATCTCAACCAGTGGTAAAAAAGACGATCAATCCTCCTGGTTATCTCACACAAATCATCTGAAATATATCTCCAAACTTTGGTTTAGGCATTCAGTCTGACCAATAGTTTGCGGGTGAAACACAGAGGAAACAAATAGATGCATCCCTAAACGGGAACAAAACGCCCTCCAAAATTTAGATACAAACCAGGTCCCCAGATTTGACACCCTGTGAAACATCACAACATTAGTGACAAACACCTGAGCCAGTGTCTTGGCATTAAGGAGGGCTGGTAAAGCAGTAAAGTGTGCAATTTAAATAAACCTATCCATCACAACTAAGTTAACCATTTTGCCAGAGGACAAAGGGAGATCCGTGATGAAATCCATGGATAAATAATTCCATGGTTGGTCAGGAATAGTTAATGGTAAAAGAGCCCCAGAAGGACAAGTATGCCGAGTCTTAGATCATGCACCGACACTGCAAGAGGACACATGATCAACTACATCCTTATGATTATCTTGGCTACCAGAAATGTTGAGAAAGGAGGTTTGCTGGAGTTTTGTATAGCGCCATTGCATCATTTAACCGTTCAGACACACCCTTACACAAGTGACTCCTAAGGACAGGGTCATTCGACTAAGTGTCAGTGGCCCATCTACAGAATTCTTAGATTCCGCAAGGGAGACCCGGTCTGAGTCATCATAAACGAGGTAAAGAATCCCGAAAAATCCATCCACCGACTGGAAGGATGAGTCAGATGAGAGTGAGAAGGCCCAGAATTGAGGGTCTCCTTGAAAATTGGAGACAACAATACCCACCATCTGTACCTCACTCCCGGATGACCGCTGACGAAACCTGAAATAGAGCTTACAGGCTTCCCGAAACATGACAAATTTGTTTCAACCCCCCGAAAACCTATTCGGGAGTGCCATGTCTTGATCAAAAAATGTAGGGCCTGTGAAAATGTCATGCTGTGATGGTCTTTGGTAAGGAAGAGGGTCCTCAAACTGTCTCTAGAACTGGAACCCTAACTATCTCTGTCCCAGTGGTACTCTTAATGGAAGAGAGGTTCGAGACTCCGACCTTGCTATGCTCCTGTTAATGTTCTAAATTATCCCCTCACCCTCCCACAGGAGGCCTGGGTTAGAAATGTTAGTGTATATATACGTGAGACAAACAGGGATAACAAAAATCAACTTACATTCAAAAACACTCAGCAAGGATAGAGTGGAATAAAGGGAAGGATAGGGAGGTACAAACTAAATGGGAATAGCATACACTAAGAAACAGCAGAAACTGTAACACTATGCATGCTACAATCTGTCTGACTGATGATGGTCATTGTAAGACCGAAACGTCTTTATTTTTGGATTGCCTACACACAAGAAAATTATCTTCTTGCAACTTTTATCTGAGTGGCAAATTTTCCACAAGATTTACCTGAGATAGGATCCTACTTGGGCACCTTTCACAGGAGTGCCGTAATTACCAATTTTAATTTCTCATTATTACACATTCCTTAATTTATGGACTATTTGGTTTAATTTCTTTGCCTGTGTGGATTGGGTGGGTTGTTACCAACATCTGGTAAGACTTTCATGACAATAGCACAATTTAAAAATAGATTTACTTAGAAAATTAATGACGTGTTCAATACTTATTTATACTGCTGTATGGGAAGGGCAATTTACTTCCTATCTCTCAGCTTAGTATGCTATTTAGCAACCTTATTTTTATTATTTAATCCAAGATACAGCCATAATTTTCCTCAGAGATACTTTTAACAACTTCCGTTATTGGTAGCAGTTTAATCATGTTGCTGCTTTTGTGCCGTCGTCTTTGGTGTATTTCATTGCTATATAAGCATTTGTCTTCAATATATTAATAATGGAAAGGTTCTTTGTTCCCTATCCATCTAATATCCGCACAAAGGAACAGCGCTCCACCGGGTGTAGTAATCCAAAAAGAAGTCTTTATTCAGCCATATAGCATCAGCAACGTTTCGACCATATGCTGGTCTTTTTCAAGCATGAAAACATGGCGGCAGGGCGGTCTTAAATAGTGTGGACACCACGCAGGGAGCCAATCACCATCCAGTACCACCCACCTTATATCTTAATACAATATATCCAAATAACAAACATCAGACACCAATGTGTACGTATAAATAGCATTTGAACAATATCACCAATACAATAATTGTATTAATTTACATAGAATCATATAAAAAGCACTTTGTTTACACTTCTCCTCCATAGATTTATCCGTATTATCATAGCCATAGTATTCAGCAGCCAATCAGATATCAGCATTCCCGTTGTCATAGCATTCAGCAGCCAATAAGATATCCATTCCAATATGCTTCCCAATAGCCATAGATCTGGCCGGTGCCGGAGACTTCATGCAACCAATCACTTTGAACCTAACTCCAGGCCCCCTCGCCTACCCAATCCAGAACCTCTTTATATCATGTGTACTCACATGTCATCACCGGCTTCCACCGGCGACCACGCTGGACGGCACACGCCTGGGCAGTGAGGCGCGAGCGCACTAGCGTCATCCCGGGCTACCTCATGTTACATGACATGATCAGAGGCACGCCCAGGGGCGGCGCAGGCCCGCGTCACACTACCGCAGCCCCGCGTATCCGTCAAACAAACCAGTTGTACGGGGGAAGCTACAGCGCATCACCATGGGAACCACCCTCACGGCAGGCTGGGTCGCGGAGCAGGCACGCAGGCGCACCATGTCAGGGCCGTATCTCCTCTGGGATCCCCTTCAGAGACACGCCCCCACAAGACGCAGCCCCACATAACCCAGCAACCACTCCACAGCCTTATCGAGCAGATAAGCAACCAGGGAGCCATGTCAACATGTACGGAGGCACCTGATCAAATATCTAAAGCTGCAATCCGTTGATAAACCTATCATGGCTCTGAATGATATCTATAGCTAATTACTAAGCAAATTGATGCAAAAATAAATAATACATCTAACAAAAACACCCTTGTGAACAACATAAAGAAGTAAATACACAAATATACGCCGATCACATGGCGGCAGTCGGGAATCAGGAGAGGAAAGATTAATCACATTATTCTCATACATATAATCCACATTTTAATATATTTAGTTATGACTTATTATCTTCATCCAATCCATCCACCGACTGTCCCATGTGTGGCGAATCTAAAAAACATATAGAACATCAATTAAAATCTCAGTGTCTAAAACAATAGAAACAAATGACGATTGCAAATATATCCTCGGGGGCTATAAATTCAATGGGTACACATCTGAAGATTGAAGTCTATGTTTAAACCCCCTGGTTGCAGTGAACCCAGGGTATAGATCCATTCAATTTCCTTTGTTTTTAACATTTGTAATCTATCCCCTCCCCTTCTCAAAACAGGTACATTGTCGATGACTCTGAATCTAAGTTGATTCACAGAATGTTTTCTCTCTATACAATGTTTTGGCACCGGCGGCTCCACAAGTCCTCTTCTGATCGTACTTTTATGTTTTATGATGCGAGCTTTGACTTCCATAGTAGTCTCTCCTATATAGGCGAGTCCACATGGACAGGTAATCATGTAGATGATATAGTTTGATGTGCAAGTGTACCTCTCTTTTAGAAAAAACTTCTTCCCTGTATGGGGATGGCAAAAAACCTCACCTTTAATCATATTGTTGCAGCAGGTGCAACCCAGGCACGGGAAATTCCCGTATCTTGGTGCACTCAATACTCTTTGACCTAGTGATTTAGAGGTACCAAAGTCAGATCTCACTAATTTATCACCCAAGTTCTTACCCCTTCTGTATGACATCATAGGGAATGATTTAAAGCCTGTCACTTGAGGTAACCCTCGTTGTAGGAGTGCCCAATGTTTCTTTATCACATCACTTATTCGGTTACTTATTAAGCTGTATGTAGAGACAAAAGGAATGCGATCACTAGCTTTTCTAGAAGATGACTTTAATGAAGGTTAGATCATCAACATTCTGGGTAGCCAGACGTGTCCTTTTTTCAGTCAGTATTGAATCATCAGCACTGAAGACTCTTTCTAATAGCACACTAGCAGCAAGGCAAGCAAGCTCCTGTAATGCATATTCTGCCAATTCAGGCCAGGTGTCTATTTTAGATGCCCAGTAATCAAAGGGGAATGACCTGTGAGGGAGAACATCGATAAGGGAGGAAAAGTAGTTCTTAACCATACTGGACAAATGCTGTTTCCTGTCACTTTGAATCGATGCAGTGGCAGAGAGAGTCTGGAAGATGTATGGAAAAATACAAGGACTGTAGTACAATTTCTATCTCCCTACAATGATCTCAGGACAAGTATGGCAGCAATAAAAAGGACTGCTGCACACAAAAGTGTGGACAAATAAACAACATAACTGTGCAGAAAGGAGCAACAGGATTTTTGCTTTTAAAAAAGCAGTTGGTTTGCACAGCGGCGTACAAACAGCAATGCAGCTATCAGGGAGCCTTATAAGGCAGCCTAATAAGCTACAGAGCTGATTCACTAAAATCTAGCCTCCATTGTCCCTGCAAACAAATGGTGGTGTTGGACAGTGGAAATTGCTACAGCGCAAGCAGTTTCGGGGCTTAATCTTCCCTCCCTAACTATATCCCTTCTTCTTCTGAAGCTGCGGCAACCTCTCCCTATGCTACGATCGGCAGAAGTAAGATGGCGGTCGACGTGCACGCCCCTTTATAGCCCCTGTGATGCCGCAGAAAGCAAGCCAATCACTGTCATGCTCTGCTCTAAGATGGTGGGGACCAAGACCTATGTCATCACGCTGCCCACACTCCGCGTCCTCTTTCATTGGCTGAAAAAGGGCGCTGAAAGCGTCATCCGAAACGCGACTTTGGCACAAAGATCGCTGACCTCATGGCCGATCCCACACTAGGATCGGGTTTCATGAAACCCAACTTTGCCGAAAGTTGGCGATTTTTGAATTTGTCCGATACATTTTGCTCAACCATACTCGCTACGATGATTATTTAATGCAATCTCAACCAGTGGTAAAAAAGACGATCAATCCTCCTGGTTATCTCACACAAATCATCTGAAATATATCTCCAAACTTTGGTTTAGGCATTCAGTCTGACCAATAGTTTGCGGGTGAAACACAGAGGAAACAAATAGATGCATCCCTAAACGGGAACAAAACGCCCTCCAAAATTTAGATACAAACCAGGTCCCCAGATTTGACACCCTGTGAAACATCACAACATTAGTGACAAACACCTGAGCCAGTGTCTTGGCATTAAGGAGGGCTGGTAAAGCAGTAAAGTGTGCAATTTAAATAAACCTATCCATCACAACTAAGTTAACCATTTTGCCAGAGGACAAAGGGAGATCCGTGATGAAATCCATGGATAAATAATTCCATGGTTGGTCAGGAATGGTTAATGGTAAAAGAGCCCCAGAAGGACAAGTATGCAGAGTCTTAGATCATGCACCGACACTGCAAGAGGACACATGATCAACTACATCCTTATGATTATCTTGGCTACCAGAAATGTTGAGAAAGGAGGTTTGCTGGAGTTTTGTATAGCGCCATTGCATCATTTAACCGTTCAGACACACCCTTACACAAGTGACTCCTAAGGACAGGGTCATTCGACTAAGTGTCAGTGGCCCATCTACAGAATTCTTAGATTCCGCAAGGGAGACCCGGTCTGAGTCATCATAAACGAGGTAAAGAATCCCGAAAAATCCATCCACCGACTGGAAGGATGAGTCAGATGAGAGTGAGAAGGCCCAGAATTGAGGGTCTCCTTGAAAATTGGAGACAACAATACCCACCATCTGTACCTCACTCCCGGATGACCGCTGACGAAACCTGAAATAGAGCTTACAGGCTTCCCGAAACATGACAAATTTGTTTCAACCCCCCGAAAACCTATTCGGGAGTGCCATGTCTTGATCAAAAAATGTAGGGCCTGTGAAAATGTCATGCTGTGATGGTCTTTGGTAAGGAAGAGGGTCCTCAAACTGTCTCTAGAACTGGAACCCTAACTATCTCTGTCCCAGTGGTACTCTTAATGGAAGAGAGGTTCGAGACTCCGACCTTGCTATGCTCCTGTTAATGTTCTAAATTATCCCCTCACCCTCCCACAGGAGGCCTGGGTTAGAAATGTTAGTGTATATATACGGGAGACAAACAGGGATAACAAAAATCAACTTACATTCAAAAACACTCAGCAAGGATAGTGTGGAATAAAGGGAAGGATAGGGAGGTACAAACTAAATGGGAATAGCATACACTAAGAAACAGCAGAAACTGTAACACTATGCATGCTACAATCTGTCTGACTGATGATGGTCATTGTAAGACCGAAACGTCTTTATTTTTGGATTGCCTACACACAAGAAAATTATCTTCTTGCAACTTTTATCTGAGTGGCAAATTTTCCACAAGATTTACCTGAGATAGGATCCTACTTGGGCACCTTTCACAGGAGTGCCGTAATTACCAATTTTAATTTTTCATTATTACACATTCCTTAATTTATGGACTATTTGGTTTAATTTCTTTGCCTGTGTGGATTGGGTGGGTTGTTACCAACATCTGGTAAGACTTTCATGACAATAGCACAATTTAAAAATAGATTTACTTAGAAAATTAATGACGTGTTCAATACTTATTTATACTGCTGTATGGGAAGGGCAATTTACTTCCTATCTCTCAGCTTAGTATGCTATTTAGCAACCTTATTTTTATTATTTAATCCAAGATACCGCCATAATTTTCCTCAGAGATACTTTTAACAACTTCCGTTATTGGTAGCAGTTTAATCATGTTGCTGCTTTTGTGCCGTCGTCTTTGGTGTATTTCATTGCTATTTAAGCATTTGTCTTCAATATATTAATAATGGAAAGGTTCTTTGTTCCCTATCCATCTAATATCCGCACAAAGGAACAGCGCTCCACCGGGTGTAGTAATCCAAAAAGAAGTCTTTATTCAGCCATATAGCATCAGCAACGTTTCGACCATATGCTGGTCTTTTTCAAGCATGAAAACATGGCGGCAGGGCGGTCTTAAATAGTGTGGACACCACGCAGGGAGCCAATCACCATCCAGTACCACCCACCTTATATCTTAATACAATATATCCAAATAACAAACATCAGACACCAATGTGTACGTATAAATAGCATTTGAACAATATCACCAATACAATAATTGTATTAATTTACATAGAATCATATAAAAAGCACTTTGTTTACACTTCTCCTCCATAGATTTATCCGTATTATCATAGCCATAGTATTCAGCAGCCAATCAGATATCAGCATTCCCGTTGTCATAGCATTCAGCAGCCAATAAGATATCCATTCCAATATGCTTCCCAATAGCCATAGATCTGGCCGGTGCCGGAGACTTCATGCAACCAATCACTTTGAACCTAACTCCAGGCCCCCTCGCCTACCCAATCCAGAACCTCTTTATATCATGTGTACTCACATGTCATCACCGGCTTCCACCGGCGACCACGCTGGACGGCACACGCCTGGGCAGTGAGGCGCGAGCGCACTAGCGTCATCCCGGGCTACCTCATGTTACATGACATGATCAGAGGCACGCCCAGGGGCGGCGCAGGCCCGCGTCACACTACTGCAGCCCCGCGTATCCATCAAACAAACCAGTTGTACGGGGGAAGCTACAGCGCATCACCATGGGAACCACCCGCACGGCAGGCTGGGTCGCGGAGCAGGCACGCAGGCGCACCATGTCAGGGCCGTATCTCCTCTGGGATCCCCTTCAGAGACACGCCCCCACAAGACGCAGCCCCACGTAACCCAGCAACCACTCCACAGCCTTATCGAGCAGATAAGCAACCAGGGAGCCATGTCAACATGTACGGAGGCACCTGATCAAATATCTAAAGCTGCAATCCGTTAATAAACCTATCATGGCTCTGAATGATATCTATAGCTAATTACTAAGCAAATTGATGCAAAAATAAATAATACATCCAACAAAAACACCCTTGTGAACAACATAAAGAAGTAAATACACAAATATACGCCGATCACATGGCGGCAGTCAGGAATCAGGAGAGGAAAGATTAATCACATTATTCTCATACATATAATCCACATTTTAATATATTTAGTTATGACTTATTATCTTCATCCAATCCATCCACCGACTGTCCCATGTGTGGCGAATCTAAAAAACATATAGAACATCAATTAAAATCTCAGTGTCTAAAACAATAAAAACAAATGACGATTGCAAATATATCCTCGGGGGCTATAAATTCAATGGGTACACATCTGAAGATTGAAGTCTATGTTTAAACCCCCTGGTTGCAGTGAACCCAGGGTATAGATCCATTCAATTTCCTTTGTTTTTAACATTTGTAATCTATCCCCTCCCCTTCTCAAAACAGGTACATTGTCGATGACTCTGAATCTAAGTTGATTCACAGAATGTTTTCTCTCTATACAATGTTTTGGCACCGGCGGCTCCACAAGTCCTCTTCTGATCATACTTTTATGTTTTATGATGCGAGCTTTGACTTCCATAGTAGTCTCTCCTATATAGGCGAGTCCACATGGACAGGTAATCATGTAGATGACATAGTTTGATGTGCAAGTGTACCTCTCTTTTAGAAAAAACTTCTTCCCTGTATGGGGATGGCAAAAAACCTCACCTTTAATCATATTGTTGCAGCAGGTGCAACCCAGGCACGGCAAATTCCCGTATCTTGGTGCACTCAATACTCTTTGACCTAGTGATTTAGAGGTACCAAAGTCAGATCTCACTAATTTATCACCCAAGTTCTTACCCCTTCTGTATGACATCATAGGGAATGATTTAAAGCCTGTCACTTGAGGTAACCCTCGTTGTAGGAGTGCCCAATGTTTCTTTATCACATCACTTATTCGGTTACTTATTAAGCTGTATGTAGAGACAAAAGGAATGCGATCACTAGCTTTTCTAGAAGATGATTTTTTACGGACACTCTCTCTAGTGCAATTCCGAGCCTTATTTTTAAAAATTTTAACACCTTTCCTAGGGTACCCTCTTGCTAAAAACTTAGAGCTCATGTCTTTCAGACGTTGATCCACCAGACTCTCATCAGACACTATTCTCCGTACCCTTAATAATTGGCTCCATGGGAGCGACTCAATCATCTTCCTCGGATGGTTACTGTCAAACGGTAGTAAGCTGTTCCTATCCGTTTCTTTAATGAAAATGTCCGTTTTCAATCTACCTTCTTCTTTGTAAACCAAAGTGTCTAAAAATTGAATCTGAACAGCCGAATATATCAGCGTAAATTGCAACTCTGCTCTGTCGGTCATGTGTTTGCTTTACTTGCTGGATTGGACCCAGGCTGACGTGCACCAAAACCACAAAGATGGAAGGTATTACCAGTACAGAGATGGGTGACTCTGGTATGGCCATGACTTTTTCCTACACTAATGACGATGCAACACGAATATTGTCTGGCTCTAATGTTGACACTGCATTTCTAAGTAAACCAACTGCTGACATGCTGAGAAGGAAGTGGGAGAATGAAAGAAGGAAGCTCATTTCATCTGAACTCCATGCTGTGACCTTAACGGAGTATTATAAGGTGAAGAGGATCCCACGGGGGTTGCGACCACATTTAAGGCCAACCCTGTTTCCGGAGAATGCACAATTCTGCTCAAAATTTGAAGCGATTTCAAATAAATTCGCTTTTGATATCATGCTATTAAATACTGAATTTTTGAATAAAGAGATGGAGACTACTAGGAAGAATATAGCTGACTGGGAAGAACGGCTAATGAAACAACTGACAGCCCAGGAATGGAGCCCTCTTAAGACTAAAGCGGAAGAGAATTTGATGAAATTTAGATCTGATATAGAAACCACTAAAAGAACAAAATGGTTTAGAGATATGGAGGACTATAAAGGTGGCCGAGTATTTGCCTGGCACATGAGATCTAACCAATTCTCTAAAAATAATAGAGGAACTAATATGACAGCAAGAAGAAGAAGGAGACCACAGGTACGGAAGTACTCAAATTTTACATTTACTACGGCTGAGTCCGACTCTACGGATGAATCGACAGCGGGAAGTAGCAGGGGAGCGTATTTTTTAGAACCAGGAAGGATGGACAAAACCACACCAGGAAACAGAATCGGAGAGGGGGTCGGAAGCATAGAAAACAAAGGACACCCCAGGGAACAGAAACAAGGGAGGACAACAACAATGAGGACGAGGAACACGAAGAACCATTGACAGATAATCAAGAACTGGTGGTAAATATCTATTCCTTTACTTTATCAGATATTGAACTTAAAGTTATATCTAAGGGATTGTCGTTTTGTCCGTCCAGTCATCCTGACTGGTTTGGAGTTGAGATTGATTTGCAAGCTTTTTTTAGAAGGCTGAGACTGTCATCATATTTTTCTGATAAGACTGATAACATGAACGCGGCTATATCGGTACAAGGTTTTTCACTAAAAGAACTAGGCCTCTTTAATAAGAGTACCTTTCAGCCACCTGTCAAAAACTATTTTGTCGAATCCTATATAGAATTGGTTCAGAACGAAGTTAATCAACTGAAAAAGACATATAAATCCGCTACATATCAAAATATGACTGCAATCGAAAGAAAAGCTGTTGATAATTTGGCGAATAACACTGCAATAACTATCAAAAGGGCCGATAAAGGCGGAGCAGTGGTTATCATGGACAGCCATAAATATAAAGCGGAAATACTTAGACAGTTGAGTGATCACCTCATCTATGAAAAACTGACATGCAATCCCACCTTACGGTTTCAGAGGGAGCTACAGCTTGTGATCAGTGACTCCTTGGCCTCTGGACTCATTGACCACAAGCTGTCGGAGTTCTTGATGGTGGAAGCTCCGGTTACACCCGTGTTGTATGTGTTACCGAAGATTCACAAAGATCTGATGAATCCCCCGGGTAGGCCGATAGTCTCGGGGAGAGGTTCACTATTCAGTAAAACAGCTATTTTTCTAGATAAAGTGCTGCGTCCCTATGCAGTGGCAGCACGTTCCTACGTGAGAAATACCAGCGACTTTTTGGATAAAGTCGAGGGTTTGACGGTCTCTGATACATCCATTCTGGCATCGTTCGATGTGACATCGCTGTACACGTCAATCGAACATGAGAAAGGTCTAGAGTCCGTACAGCTTGTCCTTACACTGTTGGAGCTCATCCTCAGGAGAAATTTTTTTCTCTTTGGGGATGAGTTCTTCCTTCAGTTGAGAGGTACCGCCATGGGGTCCAATGTGGCCCCGACATATGCCAACATCTATATGGCGGTATTTGAGGACAGGTTTGTGTACAATTCCATCCTCTGGCGCCACGTCAGAGCTTGGTGGCGCTACATTGATGATATTTTTTTAATTTGGGAGGGGACTACACTGAAGCTAGAAAACTTCCACACTAGCTTAAATGAGATCTATGCAGAGTTGCAATTTACGCTGATATATTTGGCTGTTCAGATTCAATTTTTAGACACTTTGGTTTACAAAGAAGAAGGTAGATTGAAAACGGACATTTTCATTAAAGAAAGGGATAGGAACAGCTTACTACCATTTGACAGTAACCATCCGAGGAAGATGATTGAGTCACTCCCATGGAGCCAATTATTAAGGGTACGGAGAATAGTGTCTGATGAGAGTCTGGTGGATCAACGTCTGAAAGACATGAGCTCTAAGTTTTTCGCAAGAGGGTACCCTAGGAAAGGTGTTGAAATTTTAAAAAATAAGGCTCGGAATTGCACTAGAGAGAGTGTCCGTAAAAAATCATCTTCTAGAAAAGCTAGTGATCGCATTCCTTTTGTCTCTACATACAGCTCAATAAGTAACCGAATAAGTGATGTGATAAAGAAACATTGGGCACTCCTACAATGAGAGTTACCTCAAGTGACAGGCTTTAAATCATTCCCTATGATGTCATACAGAAGGGGTAAGAACTTGGGTGATAAATTAGTGAGATCTGACTTTGGTACCTCTAAATCACTAGGTCAAAGTGTATTGAGTGCACCAAGATACGGGAATTTCCCGTGCCTGGGTTGCACCTGCTGCAACAATATGATTAAGGGTGAGTTTTTTTGCCATCCCCATACAGAGAAGAAGTTTTTTCTAAAAGAGAGGTACACTTGCACATCAAACTATGTCATCTACATGATTACCTATCCATGTGGAATCGCCTATATAGGAGAGACTACTATGGAAGTCAAAGCTCGCATCAAAAAACATAAAAGTACGATCAGAAGAGGACTTGTGGAGCTGCCGGTGCCAAAACATTTTATAGAGAGAAAACATTCTGTGAATCAACTTAGATTCAGAGTCATCGACAATGTACCTGTTTTGAGAAGGGGAGGGGATAGATTACAAATGTTAAAAACAAAGGAAATGAAATGGATCTATACCCTGGGTTCACTGCAACCAGGGGGTTTAAACATAGACTTCAATCTTCAGATGTGTACCCATTGAATCTATAGCTCCCGAGGATATAATTGCAATCGTCATTTGTTTTTATTGTTTTAGACACTGAGATTTTAATTGATGTTCTATATGTTTTTTAGATTCGCCACACATGGGACAGTCGGTGGATGGATTGGATGAAGATAAGTCATAACTAAATATATTAAAATGTGGATTATATGTATGAGAATAATGTGATTAATCTTTCCTCTCCTGATTCCCGACTGCCCCCATGTGATCGGCGTATATTTGTGTATTTACTTCTTTATGTTGTTCACAAGGGTGTTTTTGTTAGATGTATTATTTATTTTTGTATCAATTTGCTTAGTAATTAGCTATAGATATCATTCAGAGCCATGAAAGGTTTATCAACGGATTGCAGCTTTAGATATTTGATCAGGTGCCTCCGTACATGTTGACATGGCTCCCTGGTTGCTTATCTGCTCGATAAGGCTGTGGAGTGGTTGCTGGGTTATGTGGGGCTGCGTCTTGTGGGGGCGTGTCTCTGAAGGGGATCCCAGAGGAGATACGGCCCTGACATGGTGCGCCTGCGTGCCTGCTCCGCGACCCAGCCTGCCGTGAGGGTGGTTCCCATGGTGATGCGCTGTAGCTTCCCCCGTACAACTGGTTTGTTTGACGGATACGCGGGGCTGCGGTAGTGTGACG
This sequence comes from Ranitomeya imitator, assembly GCF_032444005.1. Classification (NCBI taxonomy): domain Eukaryota; kingdom Metazoa; phylum Chordata; class Amphibia; order Anura; family Dendrobatidae; genus Ranitomeya; species Ranitomeya imitator. The sequence continues at coordinate 58,375,659 of NC_091282.1, read as the reverse complement.
CGGGCCTGCGCCACCCCTGGGCGTGCCTCTGATCATGTCATGTGACATGAGGTAGCCCGGGATGACGCTAGTGCGCGCGCGCCTCACTGCCCAGGCGTGTGCCGTCCAGCGTGGTCGCCGGTGGAAGCCGGTGATGACATGTGAGTACACATGATATAAAGAGGTTCTGGATTGGGGGAGGCGAGGGGGCCTGGAGTTAGGTTCAAAGTGATTGGTTGCATGAAGTCTCCGGCACCGGCCAGATCTATGGCTATTGGGAAGCATATTGGAATGGATATCTTATTGGCTGCTGAATGCTTTGACAACGGGAATGCTGATATCTGATTGGCTGCTGAATACTATGGCTATGATAATACGGATAAATCTATGGAGGAGAAGTGTAAACAAAGTGCTTTTTATATGATTCTATGTAAATTAATACAATTATTGTATTGGGGATATTGTTCAAATGCTATTTATACGTACACATTGGTGTCTGATGTATGTTATTTGGATATATTGTATTAAGATATAAGGTGGGTGGTACTGGATGGTGATTGGCTCCCTGCATGGTGTCCACTGTTATGTTTGCTAATGACAGGTGTTATGAAGGCAATCCAGCGAACACAGTGTGCTTAGCGATCAGAGCGCACACAGTGATCTGACAAATACCCAAAAATACAAGAACGAGCTCTGAGACGTGGAAACTCTGTAGACTGCAAACCTGATCCTATCCTAAACACAACTAAAAGCGGCTGTGGATTGCGCCTAACAACTACCTAGGCAACTCGGCACAACCTAAGAAACTAGCTAGCCTGAAGATAGAAAAATAGGCCTGACTTGCCCCAGAGAAATTCCCCAAAGGAAAAGGCAGCCCCCCACATATAATGACTGTGAGTAAGATGAAAAGACAAAACGTAGGGATGAAATAGATTCAGCAAAGTGGGGCCCGATATTCTAGGACAGAGCGAGGACAGTAAAGCGAACTTTGCAGTCTACAAAAAACCCTAAAGCAAAACCACGCAAAGGGGCAAAAAAAAACCACCGTGCCTAACTAACGGCACGGCGGTACACCCTTTGCGTCTCAGAGCTTCCAGCAAAACAAAAGACAAGCTGGACAGAAAAAAAGCAACAAAAAAAACCCAAAAAGCACTTAGCTATACAGAGCAGCAGGTCACAGGAACAATCAGGAGAAGCTCAGATCCAACACTGAAACATTCACAAGGAGCAAGGATTGCAGCATCAGGCGGAGTTAAGTAATGAAGCAGTTAACGAGCTCACCAGAACACCTGAGGGAGGAAGCTCAGAAGCTGCAGTACCACTTGTGACCACAGGAGTGAATTCAGCCACAGAATTCACAACAGTACCCCCCCCTTGAGGAGGGGTCACCGAACCCTCACCAGAGCCCCCAGGCCGACCAGGATGAGCCGCATGAAAGGCACGAACAAGATCGGAAGCATGAACATCAGAGGCAAAAACCCAGGAGTTATCTTCCTGAGCATAACCCTTCCATTTAACCAGATACTGGAGTTTCCGTCTAGAAACACGAGAATCCAAAATCTTCTCCACAATATACTCCAATTCCCCCTCCACCAAAACCGGGGCAGGAGGCTCAACAGATGGAACCATAGGTGCCACGTATCTCCGCAACAACGACCTATGGAATACATTATGTATGGAAAAGGAGTCTGGGAGGGTCAAACGAAAAGACACAGGATTGAGAACCTCAGAAATCCTATACGGACCAATAAAACGAGGTTTAAATTTAGGAGAGGAAACCTTCATAGGAATATGACGAGAAGATAACCAAACCAGATCCCCAACACGAAGTCGGGGACCCACACGGCGTCTGCGATTAGCGAAAAGTTGAGCTTTCTCCTGGGACAAGATCAAATTGTCCACTACCTGAGTCCAGATCTGCTGCAACCTATCCACCACAGAATCCACACCAGGACAGTCCGAAGACTCAACCTGTCCTGAAGAGAAACGAGGATGGAACCCAGAATTGCAAAAAAATGGAGAAACCAAGGTAGCCGAGCTGGCCCGATTATTAAGGGCGAACTCAGCCAACGGCAAAAAGGACACCCAATCATCCTGGTCTGCAGAAACAAAACATCTCAGATATGTTTCCAAGGTCTGATTGGTTCGTTCGGTCTGGCCATTAGTCTGAGGATGGAAAGCCGAGGAAAAGGATAGGTCAATGCCCATCCTACCACAAAAGGCTCGCCAAAACCTTGAAACAAACTGGGAACCTCTGTCAGAAACAATATTCTCAGGAATGCCATGCAACCGAACCACATGCTGAAAGAACAAAGGTACCAAATCAGAGGAGGAAGGCAATTTAGCCAAGGGCACCAGATGGACCATTTTAGAAAAGCGATCACAGACCACCCAAATGACTGACATCTTTTGAGAAACGGGAAGGTCAGAAATGAAATCCATCGAAATATGTGTCCAAGGCCTCTTTGGGACCGGCAAGGGCAAAAGCAACCCACTGGCACGAGAACAGCAGGGCTTAGCCCTAGCACAAATCCCACAGGACTGCACAAAAGTACGTACATCCCGTGACAGAGATGGCCACCAGAAGGATCTAGCCACTAACTCTCTGGTACCAAAGATTCCAGGATGACCAGCCAACACCGAACAATGAAGTTCAGAGATAAGTTTATTAGTCCACCTATCAGGGACGAACAGTTTCTCTGCTGGACAACGATCAGGTTTATTCGCCTGAAATTTTTGCAGCACCCGCCGCAAATCAGGGGAGATGGCAGACACAATGACTCCTTCCTTGAGGATACCCGCTGGCTCAGATAAACCCGGAGAGTCGGTTACAAAACTCCTAGACAGAGCATCCGCCTTCACATTTTTAGAGCCCGGAAGGTACGAAATCACAAAGTCGAAGCGGGCAAAAAATAACGACCAACGGGCCTGTCTAGGATTCAAGCGCTTGGCAGACTCGAGATAAGTCAAGTTCTTATGATCAGTCAATACCACCACGCGATGCTTAGCTCCTTCAAGCCAATGACGCCACTCCTCGAATGCCCACTTCATGGCCAGCAACTCTCGATTGCCCACATCATAATTACGCTCAGCGGGCAAAAACTTCCTGGAAAAGAAAGCACATGGTTTCATCACTGAGCAATCAGAACCTCTCTGTGACAAAACCGCCCCTGCTCCAATCTCAGAAGCATCAACCTCGACCTGGAACGGAAGAGAAACATCTGGCTGACACAACACAGGGGCAGAACAAAAACGACGCTTCAACTCCTGAAAAGCTTCCACAGCAGCAGAAGACCAATTAACCAAATCAGCACCCTTCTTGGTCAAATCAGTCAATGGTTTGGCAATGCTAGAAAAATTACAGATGAAGCGACGATAAAAATTAGCAAAGCCCAGGAACTTTTGCAGACTTTTCAGAGATGTCGGCTGAATCCAATCCTGGATGGCTTGGACCTTAACTGGATCCATCTCGATAGTAGAAGGGGTAAAGATGAACCCCAAAAATGAAACTTTCTGCACACCGAAGAGACACTTTGATCCCTTCACAAACAAAGAGTTAGCACGCAGGACCTGAAAAACCATTCTGACCTGCTTCACATGAGACTCCCAATCATCTGAGAAGATCAAAATGTCATCCAAGTAAACAATCAGGAATTTATCCAGATACTCACGGAAGATGTCATGCATAAAAGACTGAAACACAGATGGAGCATTGGCAAGTCCGAATGGCATCACTAGATACTCAAAATGACCCTCGGGCGTATTGAATGCAGTTTTCCATTCATCTCCTTGCCTGATTCTCACCAGATTATACGCACCACGAAGATCTATCTTAGTGAACCAACTAGCCCCCTTAATCCGAGCAAACAAGTCAGATAACAATGGCAAGGGATACTGAAATTTAACAGTGATCTTATTAAGAAGGCGGTAATCAATACACGGTCTCAGCGAACCATCCTTCTTGGCTACAAAGAAGAACCCTGCTCCCAGTGGTGATGACGATGGGCGAATATGTCCCTTCTCCAGGGATTCCTTCACATAACTGCGCATAGCGGCGTGTTCGGGCACGGATAAATTAAATAATCGACCTTTAGGGAATTTACTACCAGGAATCAAATTGATAGCACAATCACAATCCCTATGCGGAGGTAGAGCATCGGACTTGGGCTCTTCAAATACATCCTGATAATCAGACAAGAACTCTGGGACCTCAGAAGGGGTGGATGACGAAATCGACAAAAATGGAACATCACCATGTACCCCCTGACAACCCCAGCTGGATACCGACATGGAATTCCAATCCAATACTGGATTATGGGTTTGTAGCCATGGCAACCCCAACACGACCACATCATGCAGATTATGCAACACCAGAAAGCGAATAACTTCCTGATGTGCAGGAGCCATGCACATGGTCAGCTGGGCCCAGTATTGAGGTTTATTCTTGGCCAAAGGTGTAGCATCAATTCCTCTCAATGGAATAGGACACCGCAAAGGCTCCAAGAAAAACCCACAACGTTTAGCATAATCCAAATCCATCAGATTCAGGGCAGCGCCCGAATCCACAAACGCCATGACAGAAAACGACGACAAAGAGCATATCAAGGTAATGGACAGAAGGAATTTGGACTGTACAGTACCAATGACGGCAGACCTAGCGGACCGCTTAGTGCGCTTAGGACAATCAGAAATAGCATGAGTGGAATCACCACAGTAGAAACACAGACCATTCAGACGTCTGTATTCCTGCCGTTCAACTCTAGTCATAGTCCTATCGCACTGCATAGGCTCAGGTTTAACCTCAGGCAGTACCGCCAAATGGTGCACAGATTTACGCTCGCGCAAGCGTCGACCGATCTGAATGGCCAAAGACAAAGACTCATTCAAACCAGCAGGCATAGGAAATCCCACCATGACATCCTTAAGAGCCTCAGAGAGACCCTTTCTGAACAAAGCTGCCAGCGCAGATTCATTCCACTGAGTGAGTACTGACCATTTCCTAAATTTCTGACAATATACTTCTATATCATCCTGACCCTGGCACAAAGCCAGCAAATTTTTCTCAGCCTGATCCACTGAATTAGGCTCATCGTACAGCAATCCGAGCGCCAGGAAAAACGCATCGACACTACTCAATGCAGGGTCTCCTGGCGCAAGAGAAAATGCCCAGTCTTGAGGGTCGCCGCGCAAAAAAGAAATAATAATCAAAACCTGTTGAATAGGATTACCAGAAGAATGAAGTTTCAAGGCCAGAAATAGCTTACAATTATTTTTGAAACTTAAAAACTTAGTTCTATCTCCAAAAAACAAATCAGGAATAGGAATTCTTGGTTCTAACATAGATTTCTGATCAATAGTATCTTGAATTTTTTGTACATTTATAACGAGATTATCCATTGAAGAGCACAGACCCTGAATATCCATGTCCACACCTGTGTCCAGAATCACCCAAATGTCTAGGGGAAAAAAAAAAAGTGAACACAGAGCAGAAAAAAAAAAAAAAAATGATGTCAGAACTTTTTCTTTCCCTCTATTGAGAATCATTAGTTGGGCTCCTTGTACTCTATGTTTGCTAATGACAGGTGTTATGAAGGCAATCCAGAAACACAGTGTGCTTAGCGATCAGAGCGCACACAGTGATCTGACAAATACCCAAAGATACAAGAACGAGCTCTGAGACGTGGAAACTCTGTAGACTGCAAACCTGATCCTATCCTAAACACAACTAAAAGCGGCTGTGGATTGCGCCTAACAACTACCTAGGCAACTCGGCACAGCCTTAGAAACTAGCTAGCCTGAAGATAGAAAAATAGGCCTGACTTGCCCCAGAGAAATTCCCCAAAGGAAAAGGCAGCCCCCCACATATAATGACTGTGAGTAAGATGAAAAGACAAAACGTAGGGATGAAATAGATTCAGCAAAGTGGGGCCCGATATTCTAGGACAGAGCGAGGACAGTAAAGCGAACTTTGCAGTCTACAAAAAACCCTAAAGCAAAACCACGCAAAGGGGCAAAAAAAACCCACCGTGCCGAACTAACGGCACGGCGGTACACCCTTTGCGTCTCAGAGCTTCCAGCAAAACAAAAGACAAGCTGGACAGAAAAAAAGCAACAAAAAAAAAACAAAAAGCACTTAGCTATACAGAGCAGCAGGTCACAGGAACAATCAGGAGAAGCTCAGATCCAACACTGAAACATTGACAAGGAGCAAGGATTGCAGCATCAGGCGGAGTTAAGTAATGAAGCAGTTAACGAGCTCACCAGAACACCTGAGGGAGGAAGCTCAGAAGCTGCAGTACCACTCGTGACCACAGGAGTGAATTCAGCCACAGAATTCACAACAGTCCACACTATTTAAGACCGCCCTGCCGCCATGTTTTCATGCTTGAAAAAGACCAGCATATGGTCGAAACGTTGCTGATGCTATATGGCTGAATAAAGACTTCTTTTTGGATTACTACACCCGGTGGAGCCCTGTTCCTTTGTGCGGATATTGGAATTCTATCTAGGAGGGTTCCCTGGATATGGAACGAGCGCCCGTATAAATGAGTGCTGTCGGTCATCTGTTTGCTTTACTCCCTATCCATCTATTGATTCATCCCATCATCCATGTCAGTGAGGGGGAGTCGGGGATAATCTGCATTGTCAGGACAGGTGTAAAGGATCTTTATACATTACTTCTATCCCCTGCAGTGTCCTATACAGGAGATGAGGCTGAGGCTGTGTGTGATGCTGGTGTAGAAGTGCAAGGGGTGTAGGCAGAGTTACTGGTCTGTGCTCACTGCTGGCTTGCAGTCCAGCACAAGGATTAGTGGGAAATGTAGTAAGAAGGATGTAGAGGATCCTGAAGAGAAAGTGATTGCTATTCAACAAATCAAAAACAGCAAAAATAACAACTCAGTTAAGGTAGTGGACAGCCTATTTAAGGTAAAGAATATTGTTTATCGAAGAACTCATCAAAGCCTAGTGCTTATGTTCTCAGGTTTTTGGATATGTTTTGGACACAGACGGCAGCAATAAAAAAATAATTTCAAGACTGTGCATACCTTTGAACACATTTGATACGGAAAAACTTTTACCTTTGCTAATGTTACCTCAAGTTACCTGCAAGGGTGTCTCTAACAAGGTCTGTAACTGTGTACTGCCTTCTCCTGCCTGCCTCCCTTGGTGAGTTGTGTACAGTTAAGGTACCTTCACACATAACAATTTCGTTAACGATATCGTTGCTTTTTGTGATGTAGCAACAATATCGTTAACGAAATCGTTATGCGTGACAGCGACCAACGATCAGGCCCCTGCTGGGAGATCGTTGGTCGCTGGGAATGATCAGGACCTTTTTTTTGGTCGCTGATCACCCGCTGTCATCGCTGGATCAGCGTGTGTGACGCCAATCCAGCGATGTGTTCACTGGTAACCAGGGTAAATATCGGGTTACTAAGCGCAGGGCCGCGCTTAGTAACCCGTTGTTTACCCTGGTTACCATTATAAAAGTCAAAAAAGACAAACAGTACATACTTACATTCCGGTGTCTGTCCCCCGGCGTCCGCCTGTAGTGAATATGAGAAAATGCTCCTGAAAATGGCCCCATTTTCTACGCAACCAGCCTTGTTTTTTTTTTTACATCCAAAGAAAAATTGATAAAATACTAGCCCATATGTTCTATATAATGAGTTTTAACTTTCTAAACATATACGTTATTAGAATCACAATCTTAGGTCATTTTGATCTCTGAGATCACCTGCCTTTCCCGCCACGATCAATAGCTGCCTATGTTTACATTGCCCAGTGACTGAGAAAATTACATTTTTTTACACAGCAACTGCCCTGTGTAAAAGGCCATTAACTAATGATTTATACTGACTGTAACTTAGGGATCCTCCAGAAATAGGTTTTTAACTCTTTACTGTATAGGTGCTTTACCTTTTACTTATTTTCTTATGTTTTTCATTTTTTAGTGCTTTCTATACTATTCTTTTACTCATTTTCTTATGTTTTTTCATTTTTTAGTGCTTTCTATACTATTCTTTTATGATTCAAGTCAATAAATGACTAGTCTAAAATTGACTATGAATGCTTTTACTCGAATTTGCCTCGATTGTGTATTAGAAGGAGTTAGGGAGCTACGTGCAGAGAGAAAATTGCATGATGTGAGCTGGCATTCAGCCCTGACATGAGCAATTCACAAAGTCATCATTTATGCACTCTGTGGGCAATTTACATTCAGTAGCAATGAGCAGATTCAGCAGTGACAAATGATCGGCCTGTACTTTGTAACAGCGCTTAGGTTTGCCCGAACCTTCGTTTAATGAAACTTTGTGTTCTCCAGTAATGGGTAAAAATACATAGAAGCTTTATAATTGCACATTAATGTGTCACCTTGCTGCCAGTGCTTCCGAGGGAAACCGCCGCGCAAACAATATCCATAGCCGATTCGACTAGGCTGAATTGGCGCTCTGCTGTTAAGAGACCTGCTTGTTCTACATAGGAAAGAGCGCGTTAATGATACATTAAAGTTCACAAGAGTTTAGACAGGATAGAAAGATTTGCAGGTAAAAGCTCTAATTGATGTGTGGGCCCCAGGCAGTCAAAATGCCCACAGCGGTTATTTTACTGAAAAGCTTTCCATGTGACAAGCGGCTTAGCTGTGTGGGCTACGAATGGTTTCATCCCGTAGGTCTAACTGTTGAAATTCAGTAAGAAAGGAACCAATCAGTGGGTTAATAATAGAGATGAACAAAAAAGGTTAAAAAAATTTCAAGCTTCCAAAAATATTTGAACAAAAATGGTAAAAAAAAAATGAGTTTCCAAAAATATTTGATTGTCCTGAAACTAATTTTTTTGTGTGTGTGATTTGCTTCACGCAGAACCATCAAAATGGCGACCACCTGTAGAGGAGCAGAAAAATACATTTTCATCTGTGCCATTGCTGCTGTCCCCGATCCAGTCCTCCATGTTTGGGTCCTCTAGGGCTTTTCCATCATTTTCAAGCAGGCAGCGTTATGTGCATTGATTGAAACTTAAGGTACCTTCACACTGAACAACTTTCCAACGAGAACGACAACGATCCGTGACGTTGCAGCGTCCTGGATAGCGATCTCGTTGTGTTTGACACGTAGCAGCGATCAGGATCCCGCTGTGACATTGCTGGTTGTCGCTGAAAGTCCGGAACTTTATTTGATCGTCAGGTCGGAGTGATTCGTCATGTTTGACATCAAAAGCAACGATGCCTGCAATGGTTTTCAATGGAGCGAACAACCAGTGAGAACGATAAGTACGTCACTGGATCGCTCCTGCATCGCTCAGCTGTTGCCGGTGTTTGACGTCTCCTAGCGACCTAAACAGCGACGCTGCAGCGATCGGCTCGTTGTCTATATCGCTGCAGCGTCGCTAAATGTGACGGTACCTTTAGTCAAAGATTATGTGCAGTGGATCGGACTGGGAGGCTACAGTTATGGGACAGGTTAACGAAACACAAAGTATTTTTTTTTCTACAAAGCCCCAGAGCAAATGTAGGAACATTTGATTTGCGTTACAAAAAACTTTGATGCAAATTAAGATCCCGGGACAAATTCGATCATAAAGTTGATAAGTGAGTTCCATACTACATCATAGTGAAGCAGTGGATGTTGTTTATTTGGACTTTTCAAAGCCGTTTAATATGGTGCCACCTAAAAGTTTAGTACATAAAATGAGAACAGTGTAGTTGGTTGGAAATCTGTGTAACTGGGCACCAACTGCCTCATTAATGTTAAACACTGGGTAGTTATTATTAATGGAACTCACTCTGATTTGGCCACAGATAACAGTGGGGTACCTCAGGGGACAGTATTGGGCCTTCTTTTTTTAACATACTTATTTATAATGTTGTGAAAGGCATGCAAAGTATAATTTCAATATTTCCAGATGATACTAAACTTTGCAAGGTAATGAAGGATAATTTAATATAGCAGTGGGATAAACAGCTCTGGCAAAAATGGAGACCACCACACCAAAACCCTGTCACGGGCAGCCCAATCTCCAGACCTGAACCCCATTGAAGACCCCTGGAATATAATTAAGAGGAAGATGGATAGCCATCAAACAAAGAAGAACTGCTTACATTTTTGTACCAGGAGTGGCATATGGTCACTCAAAAGCAGTGTGAGAGACTGGTGGAAAGCATGCCAAGACGCATGAAAGCTGTGACTAAAAATCTTGGTTATTCCACAAAATATTGATTTCTGAACTCTTCCTCAGTTAAAACATTAGTATTAGAAAAATCAGACAAACTGAACATTTTGCAGTGATCTCTTAATTTTTGCCAGTGCTGTATGTAAGCTGGAAGCTTGGGCTGGGAAATGGCAATTAACGTTAGACCCCTTGCTGCAGAAGATTGTTGTCACATTCCTGACCAGGCCAAATTTTTCAAATCTGATGTGATACTTTATGCTGTAATGTTTTTGGAATGCTACCACTTATCTTAGTGATTTTGAAACTGTTTTTTTTTTCAATGCACACTGTAATTTATGTTAATGGTAAATTTAAGTCAATATGATTTGCATTTATGAAAATATTTAAATTTGATAACAATTTTGAAAAATGGGCAATTCACAGACAGTTATATCACACAAAACAATTAATAACATGTCTTCTGTACAACAGTATTATATTTTAAACTATATTTTTGCTAGGATGTTGGAAGGGTTAAGAGTAGTGATGGGCAAACCCCTGGATCTTTGGGTCTGATGGGTTCAGCCAAACATTTAAAAAAGTATCCGAACCCAGTCCTGGACCCCTTTTCAGATGGCAGGATCCGAACATCCGTTGTTTGCCACGCTGTCATCTGCATGGTAGCACGGCAAACACTGCCTCTCGGTGGTAAGATCATTATCACCGATCAGAGAGCTGCGGTTCCCATGCTGTCAGATGAAAGCTGTGACTGGAGCCTACGCCTGCTGTCGCTGATGGGACAGCAGCTGGCGCCTGCGCTAAAAATTAATACATTTTTTTTTTACAAGTGACATGGGGTCTGTTTAGCGCTGGCAAAAGTGACTGCTGCAGGCTGCAACCCTCAGCTGTCAGCTTCATCATGGCTGGTTATCAAGAATAGAGGTGTCCTCATGACGTTTTTTTTTAAAAAGTTTTATTGTTTAATGAAATAATGTGGGGTCTCCTCCATTTTGACAACCAGCTCAGCTAATGCAGACAGCTCGGGACTGGTATTCTCACCCTGGTTAGGGGCCATGAATATGGACAACCCTCAGTCTTAAAATAGCAGCCCCCAGCCACCCCAGAACAGGCATATCTATTAGATTTGCCAAATCTGGCTCTTTGCCTGGCTTTTCCCACTCACCCTCTGGTGGTGGCAAGTGGGGTAATATTTGTAGAGTTGATGTCACCTTAGTATTTTCACGTGATATCAAGCCTTGGGTTTATAAGATGCCTCTCCATTACTAACCCCATAGTCATATTGTTAATATAAAAACACCCAGAATAAAGTCCTTTATTTGAAATAAAAATCCACACCCTGTTTTACAAATTTATTTAAAAATATCAAACAAATAAAAAAAGTTATACTCACCTTATGCCCATTCCATTCAAGCCCTTAGCACCTGTAAAAAAATAGAAAATAACAAACAACCATGATAATCATGCCCAATCCATTGAAACCCTTGTCCCATGTAATAAAAGAAAAATAATAAACAACCATATCCCTCTCCTGTCCTAAGAAAAGATGTCCCATGCCATAATCCATGTCTGCGATATGTGGCTTACAACCTGGACGGTGCCATGATGTGACCATCCTGGCTGAAAACCACTGGAGAATGAGGTGCTGCAAGTGCAGCTTCAGTAACTAGCAGAGACATCATAGAGTTCACTGCCAGTCATTGAAACTGCGCTCCCACACTTCACTTTGGGCGGCCCAATGAACTGCGGTGATCTCATTGAGGTTATCGCAGTTCATCCTTCCGTACTCTCTCATCAGCTGACACCTGTAACTGGTGGAAAACTTTTTAAACTTTTTTGCTTAATAATCTCATTGCCGAGATGACAGCATGGGAAACACTTGATGTTCGGGGTGCTGAACCCAAACAGTAAACGGATTTCCTGAAGTAGTCCATGTTCAGGGTCTGTGCCAGAAAACTAGGTGTTTGGTACAGATCCTGAACTTTACTGTTTGGGTTCACCCATATCAAGAAATTTTAATTTTTTTTCCTATGAAATATATAAATACTGTATTTTTAGCGACTGCTTCACTATTAACCCCTTTACCCCAAGGGTGGTTTGCACGTTAATGACCAGGCCAATTTTTACAATTCTGACCACTGTCTCTTTTTGAGCTTATAACTCTGGAACGCTTCAACGGATCCGGATGATTTTGACACTATTTTCATGACATATTTTACTTCATGATAGTGGTAAAATTTCTTTGATATTTCCTGCATTTATTTGTGAAAAAAATGGAAATTTGGCAAAAACTTTGAAAATTTTGCAATTTTCCAAATTTGAATTTTTATGACTTTAAATCACAGAGATATGTCACACAAAATACTTATTAAGTAACATTTCCCACATGTCTACTTTACATCATCACAATTTTGGAACCAATTTTTTTTTGTTAGGGAGTTATAAGGGTTAAAAATTGACCAGCAATTTCTCATTTTTACACCACCATTTTTTTAGGGACCACATCACATTTGAAGTCACTTTGAGGGGTCTATATGATAGAAAATATCCAAGTGTGACACCATTCTAAATACTGCACCCCTCAAGGTGCTCAAAACCATATTCAAGAAGATTATTAACCCTTCACGTGTTTCACAGGAATTTTTGGAATGTTTAAAAAAAATGAACATTTAACTTTTTTTTCACAAAAAATTTATTTTAGCTCCATTTTGTTTTATTTTACCAAGAGTAACAGGAGAAATTGGACCACAAAAGCTATATATGGGGGTAAACCACTGTTTGGGCGCATGACAGAGCTCAAAAGGGAAGGAGCGCCATTTAACTTTTCAATGCAAAATTGACTGGAATTGAGATAGGACGCCATGTCGCCTTTGGAGAGCCCCTAATGTGCCTAAACATTGAAACCTTCCACAAGTGACTCAATTTTGGAAAGTAGACCCACTAAGGAACTAATCTAGATGTGTGGTGAGCACTTTGACCCACCAAGTGCTTCACGGAAGTTTATAATGTAGAGCTGTAAAAATAAAAAATCATATTTATTCACAAAAATGATATTTTCACCCCCAATTTTTTATTTTTCTCAGGGTAACAGAAGAAATTGGACCCTTAAAGTTGTTGTGCAATTTGTCCTGAGTACGCTGATACCCCATATTTGGAGGTAAACCACTGTTTGGGTGCATGGCAGAGCTCGGATGGAAGGACTGCCATTTGACTTTCCAATGCAAAATTGACTGGAATTGAGATAGGACGCCATGTCGCGTTTGGAGAGCCACTGATGTGCCTAAACATTGAAACCCCCCACTATTGACACTATTTTGGAAAGTAGACCCCCTAAGATGTGTGGTGAGCACTTTGAACCCCCAAGTGTTTTATTACAGTTTATAATGCAGAGCCGTGAAAATAAAAATTCTTTTTTTTTTCCACAAAAATTATATTTTAGCCCTCAGTTTTGTATTTTCCCAAGGGTAGCAGGAGAAATTGGACCCCAGAAGTTGATGTCCTGAGTACGCTAATACCCCATATGTGAGAGAAAACTATTGTTTGGGCGCATGGCAGAGCTTGGAAGGGAAAGAGCGCTGTTTGGGATGCAGACTTAGATGGAATGGTCTGCAGGCATCACATTGCGTTTGCAGAGCCCCTGATGTACCTAAACAGTAGAAACCCCCCATAAGTAACCCCATATTAGAAACTAGGCCCTCCAAGGATCTTATCTAGATGTGTTGTGAGAACTTTGAACCCCTAAGTGTTTCACTGCGGTTTGCGGTTTATAACGCAGAGCTGTGAAAATAAAAAAAAACATTTTTTCCCACAAAAATGATTTTTTAGCCCCCCAAATTTTTATTTTCCCAAGGTTAACCTGAAAATTTGGACCACAAAATTGTTGTCCAATTTGTCCTGAGTATGCTGATACCCCAGATGTTGGGATAAACCCCTGTTTTGTTGCATGGGAGAACTCGGATGGGAAGGAGCACTGTTTTGCTTTGTCAATGCAGAATTGGCTGGAATTGAGATCGGACGCCATGTCGCATTTGGAGAGCCCCTTAAACAGCTGAAACCCTAACCCAAACACACCCCTAACCCTAATCCCAACCCTAACCATAACCATAACCACACCCTTAACCGGAACATGCCCCTAACCCTAATCCCAACCACATCCCTAACCTCAACACACCCCTAATCCTAACCCTAATTCCAACCCTAACCACACCTCTAACTCCAACACACCCCTAACCCTAATCCCAACCATAACCCTAACCACACCCCTAACCCTGACACACCTCTAAACCTAATCCCAACCTTATTCCCAACCGTAAATGTAATCCAAACCCTAACCCTAACTTTAGCCCCAACCCTAACCCTAACTTTAGCCCCAACCCTAACCCATAACTGTAGCCCCAACCCTAACTGTAGCCCCTGTTATGAATAGGTAATTCAGAACCACAATGGACCTTGATGTTCAGAGCACACAAAGTGACCTGACAATAACCAAAAAACATAGGACGAGCTCTGAGACGTGGGAACTCTGCTGACCGCAATCCCTAATCCTATCACACCACACTAGAGGTAGCCGTGGATTGCGCCTAACGCTCCCTATGCAACTCGGCACAGCCTGAGAAACTAGCTAGCCGCCCTGAAGACAGAAAAATAAGCCTACCTTGCCTCAAAGAAATTCCCCAAAGGAAAAGGCAGCCCCCCACATATAATGACTGTGAGTAAGATGAAAATACAAACACAGAGATGAAATAGATTTAGCAAAGTGAGGCCCGAATTACTGAATAGACCGAGGATAGGAAAGATAGCTTTGCGGTCAACACAAAAACCTACAAACAACCACGCAGAGGGGCAAAAAGACCCTCCGCACCGACTAACGGTACGGAGGTGCTCCCTCTGCGTCTCAGAGCTTCCAGCAAGCAGGAAAAACCAAAATAGCAAGCTGGACAGAAAATATAGCAAACAAAAGTAACACAAGCAGAACTTAGCTTATGCTGGGCAAACAGGCCACAGGAACGATCCAGGAGGAAGCAAGACCAATACTAGAACATTGACTGGAGGCCAGGATCAAAGCACTAGGTGGAGTTAAATAGAGCAGCACCTAACGACTTAACCTCATCACCTGAGGAAGGAAACTCAGAAGCCGCAGTACCACTCACATCCACCAACGGAAGCCCATAGAGAAAATCAGCCGAAGTACCACTTGTGACCACAGGAGGGAGCTCGACCACAGAATTCACAACAGTACCCCCCCCTTGAGGAGGGGTCACTGAACCCTCACCAGAGCCCCCAGGCCGACCAGGATGAGCCATATGAAAGGCACGAACAAGATCGGCAGCATGGACATCAGAGGCAAAGACCCAGGAATTATCTTCCTGACCATAACCCTTCAACTTAACCAGATACTGGAGTTTCCGTTTCGAAACACGAGAATCCAAAATCTTCTCCACTATATACTCCAACTCCCCCTCCACCAAAACCGGGGCAGGAGGATCAACAGATGGAACCATAGGTGCCACGTATCTCCGCAACAATGACCTATGGAATACGTTATGGATGGAAAAAGAATCTGGAAGGGTCAAACGAAAAGACACAGGATTAAGAACCTCAGAAATCCTATACGGACCAATGAAACGAGGCTTAAACTTAGGAGAGGAAACCTTCATAGGAATATAACGAGATGACAACCAAACCAAATCCCCAACACGAAGTCGGGGACCCACACAGCGTCTGCGATAAGCGAAACGTTGAGCCTTCTCCTGGGACAAGGTCAAATTGTCCACTACATGAGTCCAAATCCGCTGCAACCTGTCCAGCACAGTATCCACACCAGGACAGTCCGAAGACTCAACCTGTCCTGAAGAGAAACGAGGATGGAACCCAGAATTGCAGAAAAACGGCGAAACCAAGGTAGCCGAGCTGGCCCGATTATTAAGGGCGAACTCAGCCAACGGCAAAAAGGACACCCAATCATCCTGATCAGCAGAAACAAAACATCTCAGATATGTTTCCAAGGTCTGATTGGTTCGTTCAGTCTGGCCATTTGTCTGAGGATGGAAAGCCGAGGAAAAAGACAAATCAATGCCCATCCTAGCACAAAAGGCTCGCCAAAACCTCGAAACAAACTGGGAACCTCTGTCAGAAACGATGTTCTCTGAAATGCCATGTAAATGAACCACATGCTGGAAGAACAATGGCACCAAATCAGAGGAGGAAGGTAATTTAGACAAGGGTACCAAATGGATCATCTTAGAGAAGCGATCACAAACTACCCAAATGACCGACATTTTTTGAGAGACGGGGAGATCCGAAATAAAATCCATAGAGATATGTGTCCAAGGCCTCTTCGGGACCGGCAAGGGCAAAAGCAACCCACTGGCACGAGAACAGCAGGGCTTAGCCCGAGCACAAATCCCACAGGACTGCACAAAAGAACGCACATCCCGCGACAGAGATGGCCACCAAAAGGATCTAGCCACTAAATCTCTGGTACCACAGATTCCAGGATGACCAGCCAACACCGAACAATGCACCTCAGAGATAACTTTATTCGTCCACCTATCAGGGACAAACAGTTTCTCCGCTGGGCAACGATCAGGTTTATTAGCCTGAAATTTTTGCAGCACCCGCCGCAAATCAGGGGAGATGGCAGACACAATTACTCCCTCTTTGAGAATACCCGCCGGCTCAGGCAAACTCGGAGAGTCGGGCACAAAACTCCTAGACAGGGCATCCGCCTTCATATTTTTAGAGCCCGGAAGGTACGAAACCACAAAGTCAAATCGGGAGAAAAACAGCGACCAACAAGCCTGTCTAGGATTCAACCGCTTGGCAGACTCGAGATAAGTCAAGTTCTTGTGATCAGTCAAGACCACCACGCGATGCTTAGCTCCTTCAAGCCAATGACGCCACTCCTCGAATGCCCACTTCATGGCCAGCAACTCTCGATTGCCAACATCATAATTTTGCTCAGCAGGGGAAAACTTCCTGGAAAAGAAGGCGCATGGCTTCATCACCGAGCAATCAGAACCTCTTTGCGACAAAACAGCCCCCGCTCCAATTTCAGAAGCATCAACCTCGACCTGGAACGGAAGCGAAACATCTGGTTGACACAACACAGGGGCAGAAGAAAAACGACGCTTTAACTCTTGAAAAGCTTCCACAGCAGCAGAAGACCAATTGACCACATCAGCACCCTTCTTGGTCAAATCGGTCAATGGTTTAGCAATACTAGAAAAATTACAGATGAAGCGACGATAAAAATTAGCAAAGCCAAGGAACTTTTGCAGACTCTTCAGAGATGTCGGCTGAGTCCAATCATAAATGGCCTGGACCTTAACAGGGTCCATCTCGATAGTAGAAGGGGAAAAAATGAACCCCAAAAATGAAACCTTCTGAACACCAAAGAGACACTTTGATCCCTTCACAAACAAAGAATTAGCACGCAGGACCTGGAACACCATTCTGACCTGCTTCACATGAGACTCCCAATCATCCGAGAAGACCAAAATATCATCCAAGTATACAATCAGGAATTTATCCAGGTACTCTCGGAAGATGTCATGCATAAAAGACTGAAATACTGATGGAGCATTGGCAAGTCCGAATGGCATAACTAGGTACTCAAAATGGCCCTCGGGCGTATTAAATGCAGTTTTCCATTCATCGCCCCGTTTAATACGCACAAGTTTATATGCACCACGAAGATCTATCTTGGTGAACCAACTAGCCCCCTTAATCCGAGCAAACAAATCAGATAGCAGCGGCAAGGGGTACTGAAATTTGACTGTGATTTTATTTAGAAGGCGGTAATCAATACAAGGTCTCAGCGAACCATCCTTCTTGGCCACAAAAAAAACCCCTGCTCCCAATGGCGATGACGACGGGCGAATATGACCCTTCTCCAAAGATTCTTTTACGTAACTTCGCATAGCGGCGTGCTCAGGCAGGGCCGCCATCAGGGCATGACGGCCGTGACTGGCGTATGGGCCCGGTGAGCAGAGGGGGCACGCATCGGGCCCCGTCTTATCTGCTCACCGGGCCCCTACCGGCAGCCGCAGGCTGAACCGGGCCCTTAGCGCCGACGCTGCAGCTGTTTAAAGCTATTGACGTGCGGGCGCGGGCCCGCACATCAATAGTTAACAGCCGCGGCGCCGCCAGCCAATCTGAGGCTGGCAGGCGCTGACGTCAGCCGCAGCGTGCGTGCATGTCGCCGGCTTCTGACATCATTGTCAGTCGCCGGCGAGTGCATGCACGCTGCAGCTGCGTGGAGACTTTTCCCGCCGCAGGAGCGCGGCAGGTAAGAACTTCTTTTTTTTTTTTCTTTCTTGAGAGCGGCGATCCGGGGGCCCAGGGAAGAACGCTGGACACAGGGGCAAAAAGCTGGACAGAGATGGGGCAGAGTGCTGGGAAGAGATGGGGCAGAGTGCTGGGAAGAGATGGGGCAGAGTGCTGGGCAGAGTGCTGGACAGAGATGGGGCAGAGTGCTGGACAGAGATGGGGCAGAGTGCTGGACAGAGATGGGGCAGAGTGCTGGACAGAGATGGGGCAGAGGGCTGGACAGAGATGGGGCAGAGTGCTGGACAGAGATGGGGCAGAGTGCTGGACAGAGATGGGGCAGAGGCCTGGACAGAGATGGGGCAGAGCGCTGGACAGAGATGGGGCAGAGCGCTGGACAGAGATGGGGCAGAGCGCTGGACAGAGATGGGGCAGAGCGCTGGACAGAGATGGGGCAGAGGGCTGGACAGAGATGGGGCAGATATGCTGGACACAGATGGGGCAGAGTGCTGGACACAGATGGGGCAGATATGCTGGACACAGATGGGGCAGAGTGCTGGACACAGATGGGGCAGAGTGCTCGACACAGATGGGGCAGGATTGGACACAGATGGGGCAGAGTGCTGGGCACAGATGGGGCAGGATTGGACACAGATGGGGCAGAGTGCTGGACACAGATGGGGCAGGATTGCACACAGATGGGGCAGAGTGCTGGACACAGATGGGGCAGGATTGGAAAGATGGGGCAGAATGGAGACAGATGGGGCAGGATTGGAGACAGATGGGGCAGGATGGATACGATGGAGACAGATGGGGCAGGATGGGGAGATCATATGGGGCAGAATGGATACTCATGAGGGCAGGATGGGAGAACATATGGTTGGAGCCTGCAATGAGACACACGGGGGCTAGGATGGCGAATATTACCATAGGGGCTAATTAAGGGATATTATTATTGCAGTGATGTATTTATTTTATTTTTTGAGTATACTGTTTTAAATGGGGGGAGGTCCTGTTACTGTGCAGAGTGATACTATGTCACCTTCTTTATGTGGTGTAATGTAAAGGCTGTGAAAATTAAGTAATGTATTCTGCAAGTGGAACTCGAGATAACTGTGTTATTTCCTGCAGAGACGAGTCCTGGCTGGAAGAAATGATGGCGGTCTGTGCTGGATGAAAGATGAAGGACTTCACCTAGAGACGTCACTGGTGAGTCAGTGTTACCTATACACTGACACTATACACTATATACTATATACAGCGGTCCTGTGTACAATGTCACCAGTGATCACTGTATTACCTATACATTATATACAGAGCTCCTGTGTATAATGTCACCGGTGATCACTGTATTACCTGTACACAGACACTGCTTAATAATTACAGATCTCCTGTGTATAATGGCACTGATGGTGATAGTATTGTGTTTTTTTTTTTTTATTACTGATCAGTATTGTAGTATTCACTCATTGGTGGTAATATGTGGTCTGGTCATGGTGTAGCGGTATTTGTTCCTTGTATTTTATATTATTCGATCACTATGGTGGTAATATGTCATCTGGTCATAGTGCTGTGGTATTTGTTCCTTGTATGTAGTATTATAGGTCATTTTAAAAATTGAAAAATAAATAAAAATATACCTAAATTGTATTGCATATTTTAACAAATATTTAATAGGTTACAGCAGAGTAGGGCCCGGCCAAAAGTGTCTACCGTGTTCTGGTGGCGGATTAAAAAATCTTTTGGCCAAAACAAAAGCTGCCGGCTATATGTGTGATCTGGTGATGGGAACTGTTAATGTGTGATAGGTGAGAAGTGGAGATTTTCCAAGAGAGAGCGGTGGGACTGTGGACAGTTCGAGGGGTGGAGCCAGGAGGCGGGGCTGGGGTGGAGCCTGGGCGGAGTCTCAAGGGGGCCCCGAAAATTTTGCCAGTATGGGGCCCCGAAATTTCTAGTGGCAGCCCTGTGCTCAGGTACAGATAAATTAAACAGTCGACCCTTAGGAAACTTACTACCAGGAATCAAATCGATAGCACAATCACAATCCCTATGCGGAGGTAGGGCATTGGACTTGGGCTCATCGAATACATCCCGGTAATCAGACAAGAACTCTGGGACCTCAGAAGGGGTGGATGATGAGATAGACAGAAATGGAACATCACCATGTACCCCCTGACAACCCCAGCTGGACACAGACATTGATTTCCAATCTAATACTGGGTTATGGACTTGTAGCCATGGCAACCCCAACACGACCACATCATGCAGATTATGCAACACCAGAAAGCGAATATCCTCCTGGTGCGCAGGAGCCATGCACATGGTCAGCTGGGTCCAATACTGAGGCTTATTCTTGGCCAAAGGCATAGCATCAATTCCTCTCAATGGAATAAGACACTGCAAGGGCTCCAAGACAAACCCACAGCGCCTAGCAAACTCCAAGTCCATCAAATTCAGGGCAGCGCCTGAATCCACAAATGCCATGACAGAATAAGAAGACAAAGAGCAGATCAAAGTAACGGACAAAAGAAATTTCGACTGTACCATACCGATGGTGGCAGACTTAGCGAACCGCTTAGTGCGCTTAGGACAATCGGAGATAGCATGAGTGGAATCACCACAGTAGAAACACAGCCCATTCTGACGTCTGTGTTCTTGCCTTTCAGCTCTGGTCAAAGTCCTATCGCACTGCATAGGCTCAGGTTTATGCTCAGATAATACCGCCAAATGGTGCACAGATTTACGCTCACGCAAGCATCGACCGATCTGAATGGCCAAAGACATAGACTCATTCAGACCAGCAGGCATAGGATATCCCACCATGACATCCTTAAGGGCTTCAGAGAGACACTTTCTGAAAATAGCTGCCAGCGCACATTCATTCCATTGAGTGAGCACGGACCACTTTCTAAACTTCTGACAATAAATCTCTATCTCATCCTGACCCTGACACAGAGCCAGCAAATTTTTCTCTGCCTGATCCACTGAATTAGGTTCATCGTACAGTAATCCGAGCGCCAGAAAAAACGCATCAATATTACATAATGCAGGATCTCCTGGCGCAAGGGAAAATGCCCAGTCTTGAGGGTCGCCACGTAATAAAGAAATAATGATCTTAACTAGTTGAACTGGGTCACCAGAGGAGCGAGGTTTCAACGCCAGAAACAGTTTGCAATTATTTTTGAAACTCAGAAATTTAGCTCTATCTCCAGAAAACAAATCAGGAATAGGAATTCTTGGTTCTAACATAGAATTCTGAGCCACAAAGTCTTGAATATTTTGTACTCTTGCAGTGAGATGATCCACACATGAAGACAGACCTGTAATGTCCATCACTACACCTGTGTCACCACCCAAATGTCTAGGGGAAAAAAAAGGCAAAACACAGTGCAAAGAAAAAAAAATGGTCTCAGAACTTCTTTTTTCCCTCTATTGAGAAGCATAGTACTTTGGGCCTCCAGTACTGTTATGAATAGGTAATTCAGAACCACAATGGACCTTGAAGTTCAGAGCACACAAAGTGACCTGACAATAACCAAAAAACATAGGACGAGCTCTGAGACGTGGGAACTCTGCTGACCGCAATCCCTAATCCTATCACACCACACTAGAGGTAGCCGTGGATTGCGCCTAACGCTCCCTATGCAACTCGGCACAGCCTGAGAAACTAGCTAGCCCTGAAGACAGAAAAATAAGCCTACCTTGCCTCAGAGAAATTCCCCAAAGGAAAAGGCAGCCCCCCACATATAATGACTGTGAGTAAGATGAAAATACAAACACAGAGATGAAATAGATTTAGCAAAGTGAGGCCCGAAATATAGCAAACAAAAGTAACACAAGCAGAACTTAGCTTATGCTGGGCAAACAGGCCACAGGAACGATCCAGGAGGAAGCAAGACCAATACTAGAACATTGACTGGAGGCCAGGATCAAAGCACTAGGTGGAGTTAAATAGAGCAGCACCTAACGACTTAACCTCATCACCTGAGGAAGGAAACTCAGAAGCCGCAGTACCACTCACATCCACCAACGGAAGCCCATAGAGAGAATCAGCCGAAGTACCACTTGTGACCACAGGAGGGAGCTCGACCACAGAATTCACAACAAGCCCCAACCCTAACCCTTGCTTTAGCCCCAACCCTAACTTTAGCCCTGACCCTAACCCTAACTGTAGCCCCAACCCTAACCCTAACTTTAGCCCCAACCCTAACCCTAACAGTAGCCCCAACCATAACCAAAACTCTATCCCCAACCCTAACTGTAGCCCTAACCCTAGCTTTAGCCCCAACCCTAACCCTAACTTAAGCCCCCATCCTAACCCTAACTGTAGCCCTAACTCTAACTGTAGCCCTAACCCTAACCCTAATAGGAAAATGGAAATAAATACATTTTTTAAATTTTATTATTTTTCCCCCAACTAAGGGGGTGATGAAGGGGGTTTGATTTACTTTTATAGCTGTTTTTTTAGCGGATTTTTATGTTTGTAGCTGACACACTAAAATACACATTTTTATTGCAAAAAATTGTTTTTGCATCTCCACATTTTGAGAGCTATAATTTTTCCATATTTTGGTCCACAGAGTCATGTGTGGTCTTGTTTTTTGTAGGACGAGTTGACGTTTTTATTGTTACCATTTTCGGGAATGTGACTTTTTTTGAGCGCTTTTATTCCGATTTTTGTGAGGCAGAATGAACAAAAACCAGCAATTCGTGAATTTCTTTTGGGGGGGCGTTTATACTGTTCCACGTTTGATAAAATTGATAAAGTAGTTTTATTCTTTGGATCAGCGATACCTCATTTATATAATTTTTTTATGTTTTGGCGCTTTTATACGATAAAATCTAATTTATATAAAACTATTTTTTCATCGCTTTATTCTGAGGACTATAGCTTTTTTATTTTTTCACTGATGACGCTGTATGGCGGGTCTTTTTTTGTGGGACAAGAAGACGTTTTCAGCAGTACCATGTTTTTTATATCCCTCTTTTTGATCGCATGTTATTGTACTTTTTGTTCGGCGTTATGATAATAAAGCGTTGTTTTTTGCCTCATTTTTATTTTTATGGTGGTCACTGAAGGGGTTAACTAGTGGGACAGTTTTATAGGTCGGGTCATTACGGACGCGGCGATACTAAATATGTGTACTTTTATTGTTTTTTTATTTAGACAAAGAAATGTATTTATTGGAACAATATACAGTATATATATATATATTTTTTCTGTATTTAG
This sequence comes from Ranitomeya imitator, assembly GCF_032444005.1. Lineage (NCBI taxonomy): Eukaryota > Metazoa > Chordata > Amphibia > Anura > Dendrobatidae > Ranitomeya > Ranitomeya imitator. The sequence goes on along the minus strand of NC_091282.1, from coordinate 58,352,015 downwards.
GATTTTTTTTTACACGTGTAAATATTTTTTTTTTACTATGTAACATTGCCTTAGGGGGGACATTATACTATAGGGTCAGATCGCTGATCTGACACTTTGCAAGCCACCTCCCAGCAGGACCCGGAAGGCTCCACGCCACCATTTTTGATCCGGGCCTGCAGGGAGCAGGAGGTAGGAGACCCTCGGAGCAACGCGATCACATTGCGTTGCTCCGTAGGTCTCAGGGAAGCACGTAGGGAGCCCCCTTCCAGTGCGATGCTTCCCTGTGCCGCCTGAACGCTGCGATCATGTTTGATCGCAGTGTTCTGGGGGTTAATGTGCCAGGAGCAATCCGTGACCACTCCTGGCACATAGTGCTGCGATAGTCAGCTGACACCCAGCCCCGATCGGCCGCGCTCAACTTGTGAGCGCAGTTGATCGGTGATGACGTATTATCCCGTCGGTGGTCATACGGGCCCATACCACCTAGGCGGGATAGTACACCAATTGTCAGAAAGGGGTGAATGAGGCTTTGATGGATCAATATGTCAGAAAACCTACACACATTACCCCAATTTAGAAACTACACCCTTAACCCCTTAGTGACAGAGCCAATTTGGTACTTAATGACCGAGCCAATTTTTGCAATTCTGACCACTGTCACTTTATGAGGTTATAACTCTGGAACGCTTCAACGGATCCCGCTGATTCTGAGATTGTTTTTTCGTGACATATTGTACTTCATGTTAGTGGTAACATTTCTTCGCTATTACTTGCGATTATTTATGAAAAAAACGGAAATATGGTGAAAAATTTTTATGCCCTTAAATCAGAGAGATATGTCACAAAAAATAGTTAATAAATAACATTTCCCACATGTCTACTTTACATCAGCACAATTTTGGAAACAAAATTTTTTTTTGTTACGGAGTTATAAGGGTTAAAAGTTGACCAGCAATTTCTCATTTTTACAACACCTTTTTTTTTAGGGACCACATCACATTTGAAGTCATTTTGAGTGGTCTATATGATAGAAAATAACAAAGTGTATACAATAAAACCTGGCACTCAACTTTGTGTCTGGAGAATATGTTTTATTATCAGCAACAAAACGTTTCGGTCCTAAAATCTGGACCTTCATCAGTCACTGAAAGTGCACCATAAATAGACCCGGGTCAGTGCTTCGCAGAGCCGCTGACCGGAAGTAGGCGTGTCCAGCGTGCGGTGCAATGAGACCATGTGTGCCCGCCCCAACATGGTGGTGCGTTCCAGGGGGCGGTATAGGTGTGTCATATATGGAGGCGTGTCCCAATGGAGAGGTTGTAATGCAATGCGCAACCTCCTGGACAGGCCGACCGGAAGTGGATGTTCTCGGCGCGTCCCAATGTCAACCCCAGCCTGCAATATCGTCGCCAAAAGGGCGGGGCGTAGCAGGGAGAACCTCTAGCGTGTCATAGATAAGCATGATAAATAGGGGGAGGTGTGTCACTATATGTAACGGTACGAAGAAGGAGATGGTAGCAATTTACTAGGAGTGAATATCTTTAATTAAATATATATGAGGGTGGCACATGAGTATGGTATAAAGAAAAAGAGAGATACACAGTGAGGCATCAGCAGTGAGTTATCTATATTAAAGGAAAAAGAAAAACTATTGCAGATGCTGCTGCGCTTATTCAGTGGGAAGATACACCAGGAAGTAACATCACGTTCACTTTGTTGAGACAGTGTGGGTAGATAGAAGGTGAACCGTCATACTAAAGTGAGTGCCACATGGAAGGGTTCTGGATCCGAGAATCAGTAAAGACGATTCTAAAATAACAGTCAAAGGGAACAATTAGTACATGTATATCCAAAGTCAAAGTAACAAGGCATTACAACCCCAAGTTGAACGAGACAGTTGTTCAGATAAATGCCAATAAATCATAGTCCCTGTTCAACCCTTTAGGTGTTAGGGTTTCCAAGGTGTGAATCCAGAATGCCTCTCGCTTCTTTAGAAGCGCAATCCTATCCCCCCCCCTCGTCGTTGTGGAGGAATAGAGTCAATCACTTGATATCTCAGTTGTGAAATGGTGTGACCGTGAGTGGAGAAATGGTGGGGAACTGGCAGAAGTAAATTATTGCAGCGTATGGTAGATTTAAGTTTAGAAATCCTGTCGCGCACAAGTTGAGTGGTTTTCCCGATGTATAACAAGCCACATGGGCATTTTATGAGATAAATTACGAATGACGACTGGCATGTATAATAGTTTCTAATCTCAAAGCTTTTACCCGTATGTGGGTGTTGGAAGGTACTCCCTTTCTGTACATTTCCACACTGTGCACAGTGGAGGCACGGAAATGTCCCCATTTTAGGATGTGACAGAAACCTGGATTTTGCTGTCTGTGTAGAACCAACATCAGCCCTGACCAACGTGTCCCTGAGATTCTGTGGTCTTTTGAAACATGGAAGAAAGGGAAGTTTGAATTCCGGAACTGTGGGGTATACCGCTGCGAGTAAAGGCCAGTGTTTTCTAATATGTTTATGAAGGATAGATGTGACCGGATGATAGGCATGCACAAAGGGGATCCTATTGCCCTGATCCTCATCCCGAATGCGGGGAGGAGGGTCTTGTTGTTCCTTTAGGATGCGCTCGGGGTAACCACGCTGGTGGAACTTGGTGGGCATATCTCTTAGGCGTTGGTCCCGTAGGCCTCGATCGGAGACGATACGGTGTACACGTTGGAACTGCGATCTAGGGATACAGCGTTTGACTGCAGGGGGATGAAAACTATCGTAGTATAGAATACTATTGCGGTCGGTGGGTTTGACATGGAGGTCAGTGGACAAGCGACCCTCCCCATCCTTCAGAACCGTGGTGTCTAAGAAACTTACGGACCCAATATCGTGGGTTATGGTAAACCTTATGCCCGGCCAAGCTCCATTCAAGAACGTGAAAAATGTATCCAAGGATTCCAACGTGCCCCCCCATAGGCAGAAAACGTCATCTATGTAACGTGTCCAATAGAGGACATGTGCGATGAATAATGGATGTTTATAGATGATGGACTCCTCAAAGTGTGCCATATAGGCGTTAGCGTAAGGGGGTGCAACCTTGGAACCCATGGCAGTACCGCGTACCTGTAGGAAAAACTGATCCTGAAAAAGGAAATGATTGTTAAACAAAATCAAAATGAGAAGATCCACACATAAGTTTATCTGATTGGAATCAAGACCTGCCTGCGTCAGTAAGTGGTGAACCGAATTAATACCCTCTATATGAGGTATCGAGGTGTATAAGTCTTTCACGTCCATGGTAACTAGAATGGTCTGGGGGGGTATAGTGCCTATAGCACGGATTTTATTTAAGAAAGCCCCAGTATCCAGAAGGAAAGACGGGGTGTTTCGGATCAGAGGCGTGAGGATTTTCTCCAGGAAGATGGATAGGGGGGACAAAATGGATTCGGTGGAGGCCACTATCGGTCTGCCCGGGGGATTCTGCAAGTTTTTATGGACTTTAGGTAAGGTATAAAAGACCGGTATAACCGGATTCTTTTTAGTCAAAAAGTCGGTGGTTTTGGAGTCGAGGATCCCTATCGTGGAGTACTTTTGTAGTATTGCCCCTATTTTGGTTTCAATGTCGCTTGTGGGATTCCTACTGAATTTAATGTATATTGACTCATCTTGCAACTGTCGCGTAATTTCTGATAGATACATGGATTTATCCATGACCACCAGAGCTCCCCCTTTATCGGCCGGCTTGATTATCAAACTACCATCCTCTCGGAGGGCTCTGAGGGCTTGTCTTTCGACAGGGGATAAGTTGGGAGGGAAGAATAGTCTCCCTTTTTCAATATCGTCACGCATGTTTAGAAAAGACTTGTATACAAAACTGATAAACGTCTCTACTGCGTGTGAACCCTGTGGTGGGCAGAAGTGGCTTTTGCACCTCAAACCTAGTTGAGTAATAGATAGTGGGTTGTTGGAAGCCCCTATGCTGGGAGGGGGGGTGGTGTTGTGGAAAAATATGCCTTTAACCTTAGGAGGCGAAAGAAACGTTGCAAGTCCATCTCTAGTTGGAAGGTCTGACATTTGTATGAAGGACAAAAGGAGAGGCCCTTTTGTAGCACACTTAGCTCGGCAATACCTAGGGACCTAGAGGAAATGTTAATTACCAGTGATTCCATACCATGGAACGTGTCACCCGCATCCTGTCCGTGTTGTCGTTTCTGCTGCCGCCCCCATCTCGTCTTCTTTGTGGAAACCGGCGCCTTTGACCTAAAAAAGGAGCCTGGCTGGAAGAAGGTGCGTCCCGTTCCACATCGGATCCGGAGGTAGAGAAGTCTGTAGATGATCTTGGGTTCCGTGGGGGTGGACGCCTTGTAGAGGAGTTCTTGTGCCATCGATAAATTTGGTTCTGTTCGTAGTCGGTGGTATCCCTTGAGAACTTACTTCTTTTCCGGTTTTCGGTGTCCCTCTTGTGTTGTTCCACTCGTGTCTTGATCTGTGCTTTCAGTGCGCTGAGCTCCTCAGTTGTCCCTGCTGAGGTCAGTTGTGTCTCGATGTTGCGGATCTCAGCTGCGTTGGCCTCAATCTTCTTATGTAGGAACTCCACCGTGAGGGTCATCAAATCAAAGGAACACTTATTAAGGATTTGTATATATTTAGAACAATAGTCAGCATTATCATGAAACAGTGTAGGGCGTAAGGCCACCCTCAGCCCCCTGGGGATGCGCTTAACCCTTAGGTACTCGGATAGGGTGGCGCAATGTAGCTCGATGCTAACCTGGTGACGGAGTGCCTTCTCTAAATCCCAACCACGTGTGGTGGACTTTTGAGAAAATCACATGGAAGAGTAGATTGTGCCAAAATATTGGAAGATTCTTCCGTGTTATACAAAAATGTATCCGAGGATGTAGCCATCTATGGCGTGCAACCAAGTAAAGGGAATACGACTTGATTTATAAACTTGTGCACTGCCTATATTTTTGGTGGTGCTCAGGTAGGTTCCAACACCATAACCATATACAATAAAACCTGGCACTCAACTTTGTGTCTGGAGAATATGTTTTATTATCAGCAACAAAACGTTTCGGTCCTAAAATCTGGACCTTCATCAGTCACGGAAAGTGCAGAACAATAGAAAAATAAAATTGAAATTGAAACAAAACAAAGTATATACAACGTTGAACAACCAGTATGGCAAATTCAGCAATATAATTACAAAAAACAGTATAGAACCGACCAACATTGGCACAATGCTACTGCGGATGGTAAGTAGTGAAATAAGAGGTGAGGAAGAAATAACGTACCATGCTATGTAGGATTCTTAGAATGGATGTACCCCAAAATGGGCTAACAAGAGTTAAGTTCTGGAATAGAGAGTTAAGTATATGAGTGGTGGGCCAGAAGGCTCGTGGTAAATAGAGTGTATGAGTCATACCCGTTATAATGCAGAGAGATAGTCCGCGTATGGCTAAACGGGCAGCCCCCTATATAGATGTAAAACGTGGGTAATTAGGTAAAAAACGACTGCCCACATAACCCCCTGAATAGAGACGTATCCTTACCGTGCAGGAATGGCGCTACAGACGCGGTGTCCACCGCTAGTCAGACGCCATGGTTAAGGAAAGTGCGCCATAAATAGACCCGGGTCAGTGCTTCGCAGAGCCGCTGACTGGAAGTAGGCGTGTCCAGCGAGCGGTGCAATGAGACCATGTGTGCTCGCCCCAACATGGTGGTGCGTTCCAGGGGGCGGTATAGGTGTGTCATATCTGGAGGCGTGTCCCAATGGAGAGGTTGTAATGCAATGCGCAACCTCCTGGTCAGGCCGACCGGAAGTGGATGTGCTCGGCGGCTCGCCTTAACCATGGCGTCTGACTAGCGGTGGACACCGCGTCTGTAGCGCCATTCCTGCACGGTAAGGATACGTCTCTATTCAGGGGGTTATGTGGGCGGTCGTTTTTTACCTAATTACCCACGTTTTACCTCTATATAGGGGGCTGCCCGTTTAGCCATACGCGGACTATCTCTCTGCATTATAACGGGTATGACTCATACACTCTATTTACCACGAGCCTTCTGGCCCACCACTCATTTACTTAACCCTCTATTCCAGAATTTAACTCTTGTTAGCCCATTTTGGGGCATGTCCATTCTAAGAATCGTACATAGCACGGTATGTTACTTCTGGTATGACTCATACACTCTATTTACCACGAGCCTTCTGGCCCACCACTCATATACTTAACTCTCTATTCCAGAACTTAACTCTTGTTAGCCCATTTTGGGGTACATCCATTCTAAGAATCCTACATAGCATGGTACGTTATTTCTTCCTCACCTCTTACTTCACTACTTACCATCCGCAGTAGCATTGTGCCAATGTTGGTCGGTTCTATACTGTTTTTTGTAATTATATTGCTGAATTTGCCATACTGGTTGTTCAACGTTGTATATACTTTGTTTTGTTTCAATTTCAATTTTATTTTTCTATTGTTCTGCACTTTCAGTGACTGATGAAGGTCCAGATTTTAGGACCGAAACGTTTTGTTGCTGATAATAAAACATATTCTCCAGACACAAAGTTGAGTGCCAGGTTTTATTGTATATGGTTATGGTGTTGGAACCTACCTGAGCACCACCAAAAATATAGGCAGTGCACAAGTTTATAAATCAAGAAAATAACAAAGTGTGACACCATTCTAAAAACTACACCCCTCAAGGTTCTCAAAACCACATTCAGGAAGTTTATTAACCCTTTACGTGCTTCACAGGAACTGAAGCAATGTGGAAGGAAAAAATGAACATTTAACTTTTTTTTGCAAACATTTTAATTCAGAACCATTTTTTTTATTTTCACAAGTATAAAAACAGAAATGTAACCATAAATTTTGTTATGCAATTTCTCCTGAATACGCCAATACCCCATATGTGGGGGTAAACCACTGTTTGGGCGCACCGCAGAACTTGGAAGTGAAGGAGCGCCGTTTGACTTTTTCAATGCAGAATTGGCTGGAATTGAGATCGGACGCCATGTCACGTTTAGAGAGCCCCTGATGTGCCTAAACAGTGGAAACCCCCCCAGGTGACACCATTTTGGAAACTAGACCCCTTAAGGAACTTATCTAGATGTGTGGTGAGCACTTTGAACCCCCATGTGCTTCACAGAAGTTTATAACGTTGAGCCGTGGAAAAAAAAAAATTTGCATTTTTTCTACAAGCATGATCTTTTTGCCCCAAAATTTTTATTTTCACAAGGGTAACAGGAGAAATTAGACCACAAAAGTTGTAGTGCGATTTCTCCTGAGTACGTTGATATCCAATATGTGGGGGTAAACCACTGTTTGGGCGCACCGCAGAGCTTGGAAGAGAAGGAGTACCGTTTTACTTTTTCAATGTAGAATTGTCTGGAATTGAGATCGGACGCCATGTCGCGTTTGGAGAGCCCCTGATGTGCCTAAACAGTGGAAACCCCCCACAAGTGACACCATTTTGGAAACTAGACCCCTTAAGGAACTTATCTAGATGTGTGGTGAGCACTTTGAACCCCCATGTGCTTCACAGAAGTTTATAACGTTGAGCCGTGAAAATAAAAAAATCACATTTTTTCTACAAAAATGATATTTTTGCCCCCAAATTTTTATTTTCTCAAGGGTAACAGTAGAAATTAGACCACAAAAGTTGTAGTGCAATTTCTCCTGAGTACGTCGATACCCCATATGTGGGGGTAAACCACTGTTTGGGCGCACTGCGGAGCTTGGAAGAGAAGGAGTGCCGTTTTACTTTTTCAATGTAGAATTGTCTGGAATTGAGATTGGATGCCATGTCACGTTTGGAGAGCCCCTGATGTGCCTAAACAGTGGAAAACCCCCACAAGTGACCCCATTTTGGAAACTAGACCCCCCATGGAACTTATCTAGATGTGTGGTGAGAACTTTGAATGCCCAAGTGCTTCACAGAAGTTTAGAATGCAGAGTCGTGAAAATAAAAAATATTTTTTTTTCCACAAAAAAGATTTTGTAGCCCCCAAGTTTTTATTTTCACAAGGGTAACAAGAGAAATCGGACCACAAAAGTTGTTGTCCAATTTGTCCTGAGTATGCTGGTACCCCATATGTGGGGGTTAACCAGTGTTTGGGCGCACGGCAGAGCTCGGAAGGAAGGAGCGCCGTTTTGGAATGCAGACTTTGATAGAATGGTCTGCGGGCGTTATGTTGCGTTTGCAGAGCCCCTGATGTACCTAAACAGTAGAAACCCTCCACAAGTGACCCTATTTTGGAAATTAGACCCCCCATGGAACTTATCTAGATATGTGGTGAGAACTTTGAATGCCCAAGTGCTTCACAGAAGTTTAGAATGCAGAGTCGTGAAAATAAAAAAAATATTTTTTTTCCACAAAAAAGATTTTGTAGCCCCCAAGTTTTTATTTTCACAAGGGTAACAGGAGAAATTGGACCCCAAGAGTTGTTTTCCAATTTATTCTGAGTATGCTGATGCCCAATATGTGGGAGTAAACCACTGTTTGGGCGCACGGCAGAGCTCGGAAGGGAAGGAGCGCCGTTTTGGAATGCAGACTTAGATAGAATGGTCTGTGGGCGTTATGTTGCGTTTGCAGAGCTCCTGATGTACCTAAACAGTAGTAACCCCCCACATGTGACCCCATTTTGGAAACTAGACCCCCCAAGGAACTTATCTAGATGTGTGGTGAGAACTTTGAATGCCCAAGTGCTTCACAGAAGTTTATAACGTTGAGCCGTGAAAATAAAAAAATCACATTTTTTCTACAAAAATGATATTTTTGCCCCAAAATTTTTATTTTCTCAAGGGTAACAGTAGAAATTAGACCACAAAAGTTGTAGTGCAATTTCTCCTGAGTACGTCGATACCCCATATGTGGGGGTAAACCACTGTTTGGGCGCACTGCGGAGCTTGGAAGAGAAGAAGTGCCGTTTTACTTTTTCAATGTAGAATTGTCTGGAATTGAGATTGGATGCCATGTCGCGTTTGGAGAGCCCCTGATGTGCCTAAACAGTGGAAAACCCCCACAAGTGACCCCATTTTGGAAACTAGACCCCCCATGGAACTTATCTAGATGTGTGGTGAGAACTTTGAATGCCCAAGTGCTTCACAGAAGTTTAGAATGCAGAGTCATGAAAATAAAAAATATTTTTTTTTCCACAAAAAAGATTTTGTAGCCCCCAAGTTTTTATTTTCACAAGGGTAACAAGAGAAATCGGACCACAAAAGTTGTTGTCCAATTTGTCCTGAGTATGCTGGTACCCCATATGTGGGGGTTAACCAGTGTTTGGGCGCACCGCAGAGCTCGGAAGGAAGGAGCGCCGTTTTGGAATGCAGACTTTGATAGAATGGTCTGCGGGCGTTATGTTGCGTTTGCAGAGCCCCTGATGTACCTAAACAGTAGAAACCCTCCACAAGTGACCCTATTTTGGAAATTAGACCCCCCATGGAACTTATCTAGATATGTGGTGAGAACTTTGAATGCCCAAGTGCTTCACAGAAGTTTAGAATGCAGAGTCGTGAAAATAAAAAAAATATTTTTTTTCCACAAAAAAGATTTTGTAGCCCCCAAGTTTTTATTTTCACAAGGGTAACAGGAGAAATTGGACCCCAAGAGTTGTTGTCCAATTTATCCCGAGTATGCTGATGCCCCATATGTGGGGGTAAACCACTGTTTGGGTGCACGGCAGAGCTCGGAGGGGAAGAAGCGCCATTTTGGAATGCAGACTTAGATAGAATGGTCTGTGGGCGTTATGTTGCGTTTGCAGAGCCCTTGATGTACCTAAACAGTAGTAACCCCCCACATGTGACCCCATTTTGGAAACTAGACCCCCCAAGGAACTTATCTAGATGTGTGGTGAGAACTTTGAATGCCCAAGTGCTTCACAGAAGTTTAGAATGCAGAGTCGTGAAAATAAAAAAATATTTTTTTTTCCACAAAAAAGATTTTTTAGCCCCCAAGTTTTTATTTTCACAAGGGTATCAGGAGAAATTGGACCCCAAAAGTTGTTGTCCAATTTATCCTGAGTACGCTGATGCCCCATATGTGGGGGTAACCCACTGTTTGGGCGCACGGCAGAGCTCAGAAGGGAGGGAGCACCATTTGACTTTTTGAGCGCAAAATTGGCTGTCGTGTTTGGAGACCCACTGATGTAAATAAACAATGGAAACCCCCCAATTCTAGCTCCAACCCTAACCCCAACACACCCCTAACCCTAATCCCAACCCGATCCATAATCCTAATCACTAACCCTAACGATAATCACAGCCCTTACCCCAAAACAACCCTAATGTCAACCCTAACCATAACCCTAATCAAAACCCTAAATCCAACACACCCCTAATCCTAATCTCAACCCTAACCTCAAACCTAACCCTAATCCCAATACACCCCTAATCACAACCCTAATCTTAACCCTAATCCCAAACCTAACCCTAATCCCAAGCGTAACCCTAATACCAACCCTAACCCTAATACCAACCCTAATCCAAACCCTAACCCTAATCCCAACTCTAACCCTAACTTTAGCCCCAACCCTAACCCTAACCCTAAGGCTACTTTCACACTTGCATCGTTTGGCATCCGTCGCAATCCGTCGTTTTGGACAAAAAACGGATCCTCCAAATGTGCCCGCAGGATGCGTTTTTTTGCCCATACACTTGTATTGCTGATGGATCGTGACTAGGGTTGAGCGAAACGGGTCGAACATTTTCAAAAGTCGCCGACTTTTGGCGAAGTCGAGTTTCATGAAACCCGATCCGACCCCTGTGCGTGGTCGGCCATGCGGTACGCGACTTTCGCGCCAAAGTCGCATTTCAATGACGCGAAAAGCGCCATTTCTCAGCCAATGAAGGTAAACGCAGAGTGTGGGCAGCGTGATGACATAGGTCCTGGTCCCCACCATCTTAGAGAAGGGCATTGCAGTGATTGGCTTGCTGTCTGCGGCGTCACAGGGGCTATAAAGGGGAGTTCCCGCCGACCGCCATGTTACTGCTGCTGATCTGAGCTTAGGGAGAGGTTGCTGCCGCTTCGTCAGAAGCAGGGATAGCGTTAGGCAGGGTCCATTAACCACAAAACCGCTTGTGCTGTAGCGATTTCCACTGCCCAACACCACCTTCGGTGTGCAGGGACAGTGGAAGCTCCTTTTTTTTTTTTTTCCTCAGCGCTGTAGCTCATTGGGCTGCCCTAGAAGGCTCCCTGATAGCTGCATTGCTGTGTGTACGCCGCTGTGCAAACCAACTGCTTTTTTCAAAGCACAAATCCTCTTGTTCCTTCCTTTCTGCACAGCTATCTTGTTTGTTTGTCCACACTTTTTATTTAATTTGTGCATCAGTCCACTCCTTATTGCTGCCTGCCATACCTGGCTGAGATTACTGCAGGGAGATAGTAATTGAAGGACAGTTCCTTTTTTTTTTTTTTTTGTGGGAGATTAAGATTGACATTTCTGCTAGAGTGCCATCTCTGTCTGTGTCATCTCTCACTCAGTGGGCCATAGAAAGCCTATTTATTTTTTTGCTTGATTTGGGTTCCAAAATCTACCAGAAAAAATCACAACATCAATCAGTGGGAGAAAAATATTGGCCTCAGGGCTTGTGTGCCACTCCTTACTCCTGTGTGTGCTATCTCTCACTCAGTGGGCCATAGAAAGCCTATTAATTTTTTTGCTTGATTTGGGTTCTAAATTCTACCTGAAAAAATCAATAAATCAATCAGTGGGAGATTAATATTGGCCTTTGGGCTTGTGTGCCAGTCCTAAGCGTGCCATCTCTCTCTCTCTCAGATAGTGGGCCATAGAAAGCCTATTTTTTTATTATTTTATTGGGTTTATAAATTTTCCCTGGAAAAAAAAAAAAGTGGGAGATTAATATTGGCCTCTGGGCTTGTGTGCCAGTCCTGAGCGTGCCATCTCTCTCACAAATAGTGGGCCATAGAAAGCCTATTTATTTTTTTGGTTGATTTGGGTTCATAATTCTACCTGAAAAAATCAATCAATCAATCAGTGGGAGATTAATATTGGCCTTTGGGCTTGTGTGCCAGTCCTAAGCGTGCCATCTCTCTCTCTCAGATAGTGGGCCATAGAAAGCCTATTTATTATTATTTTTTTTATTGGGTTTATAAATTTTCCCTGGAAAAAAAAAAATGGGAGATTAATATTGGCCTCTGGGCTTGTGTGCCAGTCCTGAGCGTGCCATCTCTCTCACAAATAGTGGGCCATAGAAAGCCTATTTATTTTTTTGGTTGATTTGGGTTCATAATTCTACCTGAAAAAATCAATCAATCAATCAGTGGGAGAAAAATTTTGGCCTCAGGGCTTGTGTGCCACTCCTTACTCCTGTGTGTGCCATCTCTCACTCAGTGGGCCATAGAAAGCCTATTAATTTTTTTGCTTGATTTGGGTTCTAAATTCTACCTGAAAAAATCATTAAATCAATCAGTGGGAGATTAATATTGGCCTTTGGGCTTGTGTGCCAGTCCTAAGCGTGCCATCTCTCTCTCTCTCAGATAGTGGGCCATAGAAAGCCTATTTTTTTATTATTTTATTGGGTTTATAAATTTTCCCTGGAAAAAAAAAAAGTGGGAGATTAATATTGGCCTCTGGGCTTGTGTGCCAGTCCTGAGCGTGCCATCTCTCTCACAAATAGTGGGCCATAGAAAGCCTATTTATTTTTTTGGTTGATTTGGGTTCATAATTCTACCTGAAAAAATCAATCAATCAATCAGTGGGAGATTAATATTGGCCTTTGGGCTTGTGTGCCAGTCCTAAGCGTGCCATCTCTCTCTCTCAGATAGTGGGCCATAGAAAGCCTATTTATTATTATTTTTTTTATTGGGTTTATAAATTTTCCCTGGAAAAAAAAAAAAATGGGAGATTAATATTGGCCTCTGGGCTTGTGTGCCAGTCCTGAGCGTGCCATCTCTCTCACAAATAGTGGGCCATAGAAAGCCTATTAATTTTTTTGCTTGATTTGGGTTCCAAAATCTACCAAAAAAAATCACTAAATCAATCAGTGGGAGATTAATATTGGCCTCTGGGCTTGTGTGCCACTCCTGACTCCTGTGAGCGTCATCTGTCACTCAGTGGGCCCTAGAAAGCCTATTTTTTGTTTTATTTGTTTTCTAAATTCTCCCTGAAAAAATCATTTTATTTTCTTTGGTTTCTAAATTATTCCTGAAAAAAATCATTTTTTTTGTATTTTTTTTTCTCTAAAGTCTCCCTGAAAAAAAAAAATAAAATCTGTGGGAGATTCATATTGCCCCTTCTGCTTGTGTGCCAGTCTTGACTCCTGGGTGTGCCATCTCTCTCTCTCTCCCCAATTGTGGGCCATAGAAAGCCTATTAATTTTTTTGCTTGATTTGGGTTCCAAAATCTACCAAAAATAATCACTAAATCAATCAGTGGGAGATTAATATTGGCCTCTGGGCTTGTCTGCCACTCCTGACTCCTGTGTGCGTCATCTGTCACTCAGTGGGCCCTAGAAAGCCTATTTTTTGTTTTATTTGTTTTCTAAATTCTCCCTGAAAAAATCATTTTATTTTCTTTGGTTTCTAAATTATTCCTGAAAAAAATCATTTTTTTTGTATTTTTTTTTCTCTCAAGTCTCCCTGAAAAAAAAAAAAAAAAAAAAATCTGTGGGAGATTCATATTGCCCCTTCTGCTTGTGTGCCAGTCTTGACTCCTGGGTGTGCCATCTCTCTCTCTCTCCCCAATTGTGGGCCATAGAAAGCCTATTAATTTTTTTGCTTGATTTGGGTTCCAAAATCTACCAAAAAAAATCACTAAATCAATCAGTGGGAGATTAATATTGGCCTCTGGGCTTGTGTGCCACTCCTGACTCCTGTGTGCGTCATCTGTCACTCAGTGTGCCCTAGAAAGCCTATTTTTTGTTTTATTTGTTTTCTAAATTCTCCCTGAAACAATCATTTTATTTTCTTTGGTTTCTAAATTATTCCTGAAAAAAATCATTTTTTTTGTATTTTTTTTTCTCTCAAGTCTCCCTGAAAAAAAAAAAAAAAAAATCTGTGGGAGATTCATATTGCCCCTTCTGCTTGTGTGCCAGTCTTGACTCCTGGGTGTGCCATCTCTCTCTCTCTCCCCAATTGTGGGCCATAGAAAGCCTATTAATTTTTTTGCTTGATTTGGGTTCCAAAATCTACCAAAAAAAAATCACTAAATCAATCAGTGGGAGATTAATATTGGCCTCTGGGCTTGTGTGCCACTCCTGACTCCTGTGTGCGTCATCTGTCACTCAGTGGGCCCTAGAAAGCCTATTTTTTGTTTTATTTGTTTTCTAAATTCTCCCTGAAACAATCATTTTATTTTCTTTGGTTTCTAAATTATTCCTGAAAAAAATCATTTTTTTTGTATTTTTTTTTCTCTCAAGTCTCCCTGAAAAAAAAAAAAAAAAAAAACCTGTGGGAGATTCATATTGCCCCTTCTGCTTGTGTGCCAGTCTTGACTCCTGGGTGTGCCATCTCTCTCTCTCTCCCCAATTGTGGGCCATAGAAAGCCTATTAATTTTTTTGCTTGATTTGGGTTCCAAAATCTACCAAAAAAAATAACTAAATCAATCGGTGGGAGATTAATATTGGCCTCTGGGCTTGTGTGCCACTCCTGACTCCTGTGTGCGTCCTCTCTCACTCAGTGGGCCCTACAAAGCCTTTTTTTTTTTTTTTTCCTAAATTCTCCCTGAAACAATCATTTCATTTTATTTGTTTTATAAATTCTTCTGTAAAAAATAATTTTTTTTAAATTTTTTTTTTTCTGAAGTCTCCCTTTTAAAAAAAACAAACACAAATCAGTGGGAGATAAATATTTACATTTGCGCTTCAGTGACAGTCCTGCGTGTGTGCCATCTCATTTGTTGCCAACAACAACAGAGTGTGTAACATTGTGGCTGATTTTCGTTGTGGTCTCACCCACCTGTAAAGGGGTAGCTAAATCATACTGAAGTTATAGCTCACCGTGTAAGTTGTGTGACAGCAACAAATACCGTTCGTTTGGTAACGTTTTTAAAACAATGAGGAAGTCTGGTGGAAGAGGTCGTGGCCGGGGGCGTTCATTGTCAGCTGGTAATGAGGGTAGTGGTAGTGGTGGAGCATCAGGTGGTCGTGGGAAAAAAAATATTGCACCTAAGTCTGGAGCTGTGGAGCCAGGTTCGTCGTCTGGCTACACAAGGCCTCGAACCCTCCCTTTTCTGGGAGTAGGAAAACCGCTTTTAAAGCCGGAGCATCAAGAGCAAGTTTTGGCTTATCTTGCTGACTCAGCCTCTAGCTCTTTTGCCTCCTCTCGTGAAACTGGTAAAAGTAAAAGCAGCGCGTCGTTAGTGGATGTTCACGGTCAGGGACAAGTCGCTTCCTTGTCCTCTTCAGCAAAAACAACAACAGAGAAGAATGCAGCAGGCGACACAACGGGTTACTCCATGGAGCTCTTTACACATACCGTCCCTGGCTTAGAAAGTGAAGCAGTTAACAGTCCATGCCCATTACAAGTTGAATCTGACATGGAGTGCACTGATGCACAGCCACAGCCAGACTACTATGCTGGTCCTTTGACTCAGACCACAACATTGCCCTCGCAGGGTGCTGATCAAGAATCAGACCCTGATGAGACTATGTTGCCCCATCACGAACGCTATACCACCGACCGACACGGTGACACAGACGAAGTTGCACACGAGCTACAAGAAGAGGTAATAGATGACCCAGTTCTTGACCCCGATTGGCAGCCATTGGGGGAACAGGGTGCAGGCGGCAGCAGTTCTGAAGCGGAGGAGGAGGGGCCGCAGCAGGCATCAACATCGCAACAGGTTCCATCTGCCGGGCCCGTATCTTGGCCAAAACGCGTGGCAAAGTCAAAACCTGTTGGAGGACAGCGTGGCCATCCGGTTAAAGCTCAGTCTGCAATGCCTGAAAAGGTATCCGATGCTAGAAAGAGTGCAGTCTGGCATTTTTTTAAACAACATCCAATTGATCAGCACAAAGTAATCTGTCAAAAATGTTCAACTACCTTAAGCAGAGGGCAGAATCTGAAAAGTCTCAATACAAGTTGCATGCATAGACATTTAACCACCATGCATTTGCAAGCTTGGACTAACTCCCAAACGTCCCTTAAGGTTGTAGCACCCTCGGCCAATGAAGCTACTCATCAACGCAACATCCCTTCCGGCAGTGTAGGGCCACCATTTTCTGCACCACCTGCAGTATCTGTGCAGGTTTCTTTGCCAGGCCAAAGCAGTCAGGGTCAGGGAATCTCCAGTTTCGTAGTAGGAAACACTGCATCTAGGGCACCGGCAGCAACAATACCATCTCCCACCGTCTCTCAGTCTGCCATGTCCACCGGCACCCCCGCTAGTTCCACGATCTCCAGCTCTCCAGTCCAGCTCACCCTACATGAGACTATGGTTAGAAAAAGGAAGTACTTAGCCTCGCATCCGCGTACACAGGGTTTGAACGCCCACATAGCTAGACTAATCTCGTTAGAGATGATGCCCTACCGGTTAGTTGAAAGCGAAGCTTTCAAAGACCTGATGGACTACGCTGTACCACGCTACGAGCTACCCAGTCGACACTTTTTTTCCAGAAAAGCCATCCCAGCCCTCCACCAGCATGTTAAAGAGCGCATCGTCCATGCACTCAGGCAATATGTGAGCACAAAGGTGCACCTGACAACAGATGCATGGACCAGTAGGCATGGCCAGGGACGTTACGTGTCCATCACGGCACACTGGGTAAATGTGGTGGATTCAGGGTCCACAGGGGACAGCAAGTTTGGGACAGTTCTGCCTAGCCCACGGTCTAGGAAACAGTTGGCTGTAGCCGTTCGCACCCCCTCCTCCTCCTCCTCGTCCTCCTGCAGAAGCGAGAGCTCGTCCACAGACCGCAGTCGCACAACCACTCCATCCGCAGCTGCCACTGTTGCACACCAGGTCTCCCATTATGGGGCAGCTACTGGCAAACGTCAGCAGGCTGTATTGGCTATGAAGTGTTTGGGCGACAACAGACACACCGCGGAAGTTCTGTCCGAGTTCTTGCAGCAAGAAACGCAGTCGTGGCTGGGCACTGTAGATCTTGAGGCAGGCAAGGTAGTGAGTGATAACGGAAGGAATTTCATGGCTGCCATCTCCCTTTCCCAACTGAAACACATTCCTTGCCTGGCTCACACCTTAAACCTGGTGGTGCAGTGCTTCCTGAAAAGTTATCCGGGGTTATCCGACCTGCTCCTCAAAGTGCGTGGACTTTGCGCACATATCCGCCGTTCGCCTGTACACTCCAGCCGTATGCAGACCTATCAGCGTTCTTTGAACCTTCCCCAGCATCGCCTAATCATAGACGTTGTTACAAGGTGGAACTCAACACTGCACATGCTTCAGAGACTGTGCGAACAGAGGCGGGCTGTTATGTTTTTGTGGGAGGATACACATACACGGGCAGGCAGTAGGATGGCAGACATGGAGTTGTCAGGTGTGCAGTGGTCGAAGATTCAAGACATGTGTCAAGTCCTTCAGTGTTTTGAGGAATGCACACGGCTGGTTAGTGCAGACAACGCCATAATAAGCATGAGCATCCCCCTAATGTGTCTGCTGATGCAAAGTTTGACGCACATAAAGGATCAGGCGTCTGCACCAGAGGAAAAGGAAAGCCTTGATGACAGTCAGCCATTGTCTGGTCAGGGCAGTGTACAGGACGAGGTAGCGGATGAAGAGGAGGTGGAGGATGAGGAGGATGATGGGGATGAGTATATTTTTAATGAGGAAGCTTTCCCGGGGTCATTGGAAATTGGTGGCGTGGCAAGGGCGGGTTCTGGTTTTTTGAGGGACACAAGTGACGTAGATTTGCCTGCAACTGCCCCTCAACCAAGCACAACCGCAGATTTGACAACTGGAACTTTGGCCCACATGGCGGATTATGCCTTGCGTATCCTCAAAAGGGACACACGCATTACAAAAATGATGAACGATGACGATTACTGGTTGGCCTGCCTCCTTGATCCTCGCTATAAAGGCAAATTGCAAAATATTATGCCACATGAGAACTTGGAACTAATATTAGCAACAAAGCAATCAACTCTTGTTGACCGTTTGCTTCTGGCATTCCCTGCACACAGCGCCCGTGATTGTTCTCACACGAGCTCCAGGGACCAGCAGACCAGAGGTGTTAGAGGGGCAGAAATCAGAAGTGGCGTTGGCCAGAGGGGTTTTCTGACCAGGTTGTGGAGTGATTTTGCTATGACCGCAGACAGGACAGGTACTGCAGCATCAATTCAAAGTGACAGGAGACAACATTTGTCCAGTATGGTTACAAACTATTTTTCATCCCTTATCGACGTTCTCCCTCAACCGTCATTCCCATTTGATTACTGGGCATCCAAATTAGACACCTGGCCAGAATTGGCAGAATATGCATTGCAGGAGCTTGCTTGCCCGGCAGCTAGTGTCCTATCAGAAAGAGTATTCAGTGCTGCAGGTTCAATACTAACTGAAAAAAGGACTCGTCTGGCTACCCAAAATGTAGATGATCTAACCTTCATTAAAATGAACCACAACTGGGTTTCGAAATCTTTTGCCCCACCTTGCCCGGCTGACACCTAACTTTCCTATGAAAAGGTCTTGCCTGTGGACTCTTCTGAATGACTTTTCCAATCTCGTAATTTTCTGCACCTGATTGTCCAGCATACGACATGTTTACTCCTAACAAAATGGCCAAACTCCCCACACGGGGCCGTGGTATCGCCACTTTGCGCCAGCACCCGTGAGAGTGCTGTTTGTCTGAAGAGGTGGGTGTGCCCGCTTTTGGTCGACGGCACTGCCACTGGGTCCCTCATAGTACAATAAAGTGTCTCTGGCGGTGGTGGTGCGCACCCAACGTCAGACACACCATTGTAATATGAGGGGCCCTGGGCCTGTACCGCCGGCCACAAGACAGTTCCCCCCCCAGCTCAAACAGTGCTCTACCACTAGCAAAATTATCTCTCACAGCTTCACCAATGTTTAGTCTATGCGCTGACATCCTTCAATGCCTGGCACTGACAATACCATTGTTTTGACATTTTTGTTATGTTAGGCCTTCGAAGCCTGTCTGCGGTCCGTTCTTTCTACAACTACTACACTGACCAGGCCACTGCTGGCCGTGTTCCCCTGGAACCAATTTAAACTTGCCTACAGCCAGCCCAATTTTGTTATGTTAGGCCTTCTTAGCCTGTCTGCCGTCACTCCTTCCACTAGACTTCCACTGACCAGACCACTGTTGCCCGTGTACCCCTGGAACCAATTTTAAATTGCCAACAGCCAAATGTTATTATGTTAGGCCTTTGATGCCTGTCTGCCATCACTCCTTCCACTAGACTTCCACTGACCAGACCACTGTTGCCCGTGTACCCCTGGAACCAATTTTAAATTGCCAACAGCCCAATGTTATGATGTTAGACCTTTGATGCCTGTCTGCCGTCACTCCATCCACTAGGCCTCCACTGACTTGTCTACTGCTGCCCGTGTTCCCATGGAACCAATTGTAAATTGCCTACAGCCAGCCCATTTTATTACGTTAGGCCTTCGAAGCCTGTCTGCGGTCCCTCCTTCCACTAGGCCTCCACTTACCTGTCTACTGCTGCCCGTGTTCCCCTGGAACCAATTTTAAATTGCCTACAGGCAGCCCAATTTATTATGTTAGGCCTTCGAAGCCTGTCTGCGGTCCCTCCTTCCACTAGGCCTCCACTTACCTGTCTACTGCTGCCCGTGTTCCCCTGGAACCAATTTTAAATTGCCTACAGCCAGCCCATTTTATTATGTTAGGCCTTCGAAGCCTGTCTGCGGTCCCTCCTTCCACTAGGCCTCCACTGACCTGTCTACTGCTGCCCGTGTTCCCCTGGAACCAATTTTAAATTGCCTACAGCCAGCCCATTTTATTATGTTAGGCCTTCGAAGCCTGTCTGCGGTCCCTCCTTCCACTAGGCCTCCACTTACCTGTCTACTGCTGCCCGTGTTCCCCTGGAACCAATTTTAAATTGCCTACAGGCAGCCCAATTTATTATGTTAGGGCTTCGAAGCCTGTCTGCGGTCCCTCCTTCCACTAGGCCTCCATTGACCTGTCTACTGCTGCCCGTGTTCCCCTGGAACCAATTTTAAACTGCCTACAGGCAGCCCAATTTATTATGTTAGGGCTTCGAAGCCTGTCTGCGGTCCCTCCTTCCACTAGGCCTCCACTGACCTGTCTACTGCTGCCCGTGTACCCCTTGAACCAACATCATAAAATAAAAAAAAAAGTATTTTGCTTATAAAAAAGAAAATACTGGTGAGATCTCAAATGCAGACATTTTAACATTAAAAACAAACACACAACTAAAATCTGGTACAGTACTAAAAATGGCCACCAGCTACAATTACTTTATCCTGCAAGTATTTAACTGAAAGGTTTTTTAAATTGAAAACACAGATATGGCATCCACCGAGTGTTGTCCTGTCGCGTCTTCTTTATATTATTGCCGAGAAGATGCAAAACAATGAAAATAATAAAATCATTAATTACCAAAATAATAGAGAAAGTCAACACCACATTGCAAATAAACATTCATTCCAAATAAAGAAGCAGGGCGCGTCCGAGGGTGAGTATATACCTAATAAGAATATAATCACCCTCGGACGCGCAATGCTTATTTCCAACAGCCTTCCTTCCTAAGAATCAGCCCTTCCGTGGTGTAGAGAGACGTTGTGTTACACTTCAAGGTGTTCCCCAGGTTGTCTTTCCTGAGCTTCGATCTTCCGGCTCTCGTTTAGTAGTTCTTGGAAACTACACTGCATTAGGCCTTCAAATTGGGTATGGGGTGTAGAGAGAGGGTGTGTTACACTCCAAGGTGTTCCCCAGGTTGCCTTTCCTGAGCTTCGATCTTCCGGCTCTCGTTTAGTAGTTGTTGGAAACTACGCTGCATTAGGCCTTCAAATTGGGTATGGGGTGTAGAGAGAGGGTGTGTTACACTCCAAGGTGTTCCCCAGGTTGCCTTTCCTGAGCTTCGATCTTCCGGCTCTCGTTTAGTAGTTCTTGGAAACTACACTGCATTAGGCCTTCAAATTGGGTATGGGGTGTAGAGAGAGGGTGTGTTACACTCCAAGGTGTTCCCCAGGTTGCCTTTCCTGAGCTTCGATCTTCCGGCTCTCGTTTAGTAGTTCTTGGAAACTACACTGCATTAGGCCTACAAATTGGGTATGGGGTGGAGAGAGATGGTGTGTTACACTCCAAGGTGTTCCCCAGGTTTCCTTGCCATTGCTTCGGTCTTCCGACTCTCGTTTAGTAGTTGTAGAAAAGTACACTGCATTAGGCCTACAAAATGGGTATGGGGTGGAGAGAGATGGTGTGTTACACTCCAAGGTGTTCCCCAGGTTGCCTTTCCTGAGCTTCTATCTTCAGGCTCTCATTAAATTGTGGTTAAATGGAACAACTGCATTTGGCGTACTAGTTGGTTTGGGGCCTACTATCGGTGTCTGCCACTCCTTGCTGTTCTCCTGGTTTCCTGTCCTGAAATTCCATTTTCAGGCTCTCGTTAAGTAGTTGTTAATGTTAGACTGCATTTGGCCTACTAGTTGGGTTGGGGCCTACTATCGGTGTCTGCCACTCCTTGCTGTTCTCCTCCACTGAACAAAGCTGTGCCGCCTGTTTACTACGGTTGCCAATTTTGAACTGCATTTCGACTACTTACTGATTTGGCCCTACTCTCTGTGTCAGCCTCTCATTCCAGTTGTCCTCCACTGCAATGCCCCCTGGTTATTCCTGTGTTACCAATTTTGAACTGCATTTAGCCCACTTTATTCTTTGGGCCTATATCTGTGTTTCCACTTCATCGTGCCCATTGCCCAGCCAGTGATAGATGAGTCTGCTGGTACATTGACCCATAACGCAACATTCCCCGT
Source organism: Ranitomeya imitator (assembly GCF_032444005.1). Taxonomy (NCBI): domain Eukaryota; kingdom Metazoa; phylum Chordata; class Amphibia; order Anura; family Dendrobatidae; genus Ranitomeya; species Ranitomeya imitator. Next base: position 58,330,139 of record NC_091282.1, on the reverse strand, counting down.
GCACGCTACACAACAACATTGTGACCCTGCTGAAAGTCAGGTTGCTCTTCCCGCATACCATACCACCTTACACGGGGACAAAGAGGAAGGTGCAGATGAAAGTGCAGGTTCCTTCATCAGGTGGGGGGAGGAATACTAGTTGGCGACGTCACTGGCACAGGGCCTCTCATAGTACGCAAAAGTGTTGCTGCCGGTGGGAGGCGCCCCCGCCGTGCAAACACACCGCTGTACTTTGAGGGGCCCTGTGCCAGTGCCAATGCCAACAAGTGGGCCCCCCCTGCTTGCTCAGGATCACAGCACTTGCAAAGTTGAAATACTTACCTCTCCCTGCTCCACTGCCGTGACGTGGTCCAGATTTCCTGGGCCCACTAATTACTTGAACCAGCCCTACCCCACACAACTTTAGCCAAATGACCCCCAATTTCAAATGCCTTCCAATTATTATAAGGTAAATTACGCTTGACAAGCTTCATTAAGAAGAATGGATGGTTTTGACATTAAAATGGGCACTCTAGGTGTTTTCCTGGCCCCCACTCACTGCCGACTATGCTGCCCCATTGACTTGCATTGGGTTTCGTGTTTCGGTCGATCCCGACTTTTCGCCATAATCGGCCGATTTCACTCGACCCGACTTTTGAGATAGTCGGGTTTCGCGAAACCCGGCTCGACTCTAAAAAGGTCAAGGTCGCTCAACTCTAATCGTGACGGATGGCCACACGTTGCGTCCATCGTGCACTGGATCAGTTGTGTTTTGGCGGACCGTCGGCACAAAAAATGTTCAATGTAACTTTTTTTGTACGTCGCGTCCGCCATTTCTGACCGCACATGCGTGGCCATAACTCCGCCCCCTTCTCCCCAGGACATAGATTGGGCAGCGGATGCGTTGAAAAACTACATCCGCTGCCCACGTTGTGCACAATTTTCACAAGGTGCGTCGGTATGTCGGGCCGACGCATTGCGATCACATCAGAGGACAGAGAATTACACTTTGATTTTTTTTTTTTTTTGCGGTCGCCGGTAAACAGTTAATTACCGACCCCGATCATGTTCTTTGGGGTCTCGGCTACCCACCGGGAGCCACGAGGAGCACCGGGGGAGATAGGTGAGTATCGGGGGGCTATCTGGGACCCCTTTTCTCTGTTCTCTGATGTGCGATCACATCGGAGGACAGAGAAATTAAAAAGAGATCGCGTTTTTTTTTTTGCGATCGCCGGTAAACGGTTAATTACCGGCGATCGCAAATGCGGGGTCGGTAAAAAAAACCCCGAATCATGTTCTCTGGGGTCTCGGCTACCCCCGGCAGCCGAGACCCCGGAGAAAATCCGACTCTGGGCAGCGCTATTCACTTTTTCCACAGTACCCTTTAAGTACCCTTAGCGGCCGCCGTTAAAAGGCGTATCGGCGGTCGCTAAGGGGTTAAGAGTTTTCAAAATTGAATTAAAAAAGTTGGTAAATTCTTCAGGTCCTTAATAGGCATTAATGCAAACAAAAACAAAAAAAGGTAAAAAATATTATTTTTTTCACTGAAATGTAGTTTTACTCCTGATTTTTTTAATTTTTACAAGGGAAAAATTAGAAAATGGACCCACAATTTGTTGTCCAATTTTTCACGCGTACATTGACATTCGCTAAGTGACCAGAAGTTATTGTTTGGGCACACGATAGGGCTTAGAAGAAATGAAGCACAAATTAATATTTGGAGCACAAATATGCCAGGATTTGATTGTGAATGTCATGCCACATTTTCAGAGTCCGAATAGTGCCGAAACAGAAGAAATTTCTCATGTAAACTACATGCTTAAAGAAACTCATGGGTGTGATGATAGTTTTTCACCCACTGGAACTCCACAAAATGTTATAATATTGAGCCGTGAAAATCGAATATTACATTTTTGTACGCAAAAATGTGGATTTAGCACAAAATTTCTCATTTTTACAAGGTTAATCAGAGAAATTGCTCAATTCCGGTGGTTCATTTTGTCTTGACTCTACCGATACCCCACATGGGCTTGGAAACTACTGTTTTGGCACATGGCAGGGTTCAGAAAGAAAGGAGCACCATTTGACATTTGGAGTGCAATGTTTTCTGAACAGATTGTAGTGAAGTAGGGGTGTACTGAGGATATTAAACCCACCGTTGATTCACAAAATTCTATAACACTAGTTGGCCTGTGCGAAATATTCGCACATTGGTCATCGGGGGTGTTTAGAATGTTTAGAAATAATATATAAGGCTAAGGATTGGGATGTGAAAATGAAAAATTTCATTTTTTTTCACTTAAATATAGCTTTAGCTCAAAGTTTTAATTTTTAAAAAGGCGAACAGAGAAAACAGACCACATAATTTATTATGCAATTTTTACAAATGTTTACAAATGTTTTTGCATGTGACTCACCTTCAGTGAAGTGTGCAATCCTCCAATGTGCCTGAAATCGGCTGGGCAAGGAGTTGGCAGTCTGGAAAGCCCCCAAGGCAAATGTTAGCATTTGTCTGTAAGCAGCTTTGTGGTAGTATGCTTTGGGGTAGTGTGGTGCCACCTGCAAGTCATTTTTCCTTACTGCAGGTTTATGAAAATTGATGTTTAAACTGTATTTTGTGATAACATCATGGATGTGTGGTTTGCTTGGCTATTTTCTTGCTTAAGGGGACAAGTTTACCTTTCAAATGGTGTATCACTTGTGTGTGTGGGTGCAGTATAAACGGAAATGCAAAGTAATCACTGAAAAAATGTTTAGAAATAATATATAAGGCTAAGGATTGGGATGTGAAAATGAAAAATTTCATTTTTTTTCACTTAAATATAGCTTTAGCTCAAAGTTTTAATTTTTAAAAAGGCGAACAGAGAAAACAGACCACATAATTTATTATGCAATTTTTCCTTAGTACATTGATACCATATATGTCGTCAAAAATACTTTTCAGGCACATTACAAAGCTCAGAAGGGAAGGACACCCATATTTAAGTGGAGACTTTGCTTGAAAGGTTTGAAAATGCCATGTCACTTTGGCAGAGACCCTGAGGTGCCACAACAATACTGTAGAATCTTCCCACAAGTGACTCAATTTTACAAACGACACCCCTTCAATGAATTCATCTAGGGGTGCAGTGAGGATATTGACACCTTTGGAGTAGTTAAAAGAATTTTATACTGTTGGACAGTGCCGAAAAAATAATTACATTTTTGCCAGTAAAATGATTTTTTAGTCTAGGATTTTACAGCTTTCAAAAGAAAAAAAGGCCAGTAGTTTGTTACACAATTCCTCGTGAACGTGGCAATACCCCATATGTGACTCCCCAGTACTGTTTCAATTGTGAGTGAAAATTGAGTGGGCTATCCTACTACAGTGATGCCAATCATGTGAATGGCAGTTTAGGCACAGTGTTGCGCTCAAAAGGGAGGGGGACATTTAGATTTGCGAGCCCAGGTTTTGCTGGATTTCTTAAGGGAGAGCCATGTTTCTTTCCAAGAGCCTTGGTGCTACAAGTAACACATGAACACCTATTATTTTCATTAACAAAAGAGAGACCTGAGTTGAGGTTTGTTTCGTGGGTTGTGTTAGAAATTTCATTGGTACCATTTGGAGTAAATAAAATTTTGGATCAATAATACTTGGTTCACATTTATCCTGTGCTCTATGTTGAGCACTTATATTGGGGCTTCCATTTAAATCTCTGAAATAAGTTATGAAACCCATAATACATCATTTCACTGTGTCTGTCTTTTCAGTTTTGTACAAAACTGTAGTGGACTGTGCTTTTGTGTATGATTAAAAAGACGGACACCACAAGATAATAGGTTAGTCCAAAGTGACTCCAAATGCCTTGTTATAGTGATTTTTTTTTGAGGGGGGGGGGGCTGAATAACACATTTCAGAGATTTTCACAAATTCCCTGATGTAAGTGCTCAGCATAGAGCAGAGGATACATGTAAACAGAGCCCTATTGCAATCAATGGGAGGCAGGATGAACAAATCCACAGCTATTCAAGAATTGCTATTATTTATTTTTACTCCATTCATTATTATTATTATTAATATTTATTTATATAGCACCATTCATTCCATCGTGCTGTACATGAGAAAGGGGTTACATATAGGGTAATTCATCATGCAGTATAAGTACTGCATTCATCATACAGTATAAGTGATAAAATTAGTATGATCACCGCAATACCAGATTCATATAGTTTTTTGGTTCTATCATAAACTGAAAAATGATTATTTTGCCCTAATTTTTTCTTTGCATTTCCATATTTTGAGAGCTAAAATTTTTCAATTTTTCTGCAGACAGAGTCATATGAGGGCTTGTTTTTTGAGGGATGAGTGGAAGATTGTATTTATACCATTTTGGGGTATATAACATTTTATGATCACTTTCCATTCCAATTTTTGGGAAGCAGAATGAACAAAAAACAACAAATTAGGATTTTTTTTACTTTTCTTACATCGTTCACCATGTGGTAAAAGTGATAAGACAGCTTTACTCTTCTGGTTAGTATGATTACATTGTTACAAGTTTTTTAATGTTTTGCTACTTTCGCACACTAAAATTTATTGCCATATTCTAAGAGTTAGAACTTTTTATTGTAATATAACTAACAAGCTAAAGCTGCACTACTAAATGCTGCAGTACAATGGCTTGCGAAAGTATTCACCCCCTTGGCAATTATTGTGTTTTACTACCTAACAATCTGGAATTTCATTGTTTTTTTCAAGAGTTTGCATCAGTTCATGTAAAGAACATGCCTATAACTGTGAATATTTAGTTTTCTTTTTATTGTGAAGCAAGCAACAAATATGACAAAATAACTGAATACTTCAGTGTGCATAACTATTTATCAACCCTAAAGTCTGTACTTTGTAGAGCCTCCTTTTGCAGCAATTGTAACTGAAAGTCACTGTGGATAAGTCTCTATGAGCTTTCCACATTTTGCCACTGCGGCCAAACAGCTCCAGCTCCTTCAAGTTAGATGGTTTCCTCTTGTGAACAGCAATCTTCAAGTCTGACCACAGATTCAACTGGATTAAGGTCTAGGATTTGATTAGGCCACTCCAAAACATTTACACGTTTCCCCTTAAACCACTTGAGTGGTGCTTTAGCAGTATTCTTTGGGTCATTGTTTTTTTGGAAGGTGAACTTCCGTTCCAGTCTCAAATCACTGACAGACTGAAACAGGTTTTGCTCAAGAATGTTCCTGTATTTCACACCATCCATCTTCTCCTCAACTCGGACCATTTTCCTTGTCCCTTCTGATAAGCATAATATTACCACCACCATGTTTCACTGTAGGTATGGTGTTCTTGGGGTGATTAGCTGTGTTGGTTTGGTGCCAGACATAGCGTTTACCTTGGAGACTAAAAAGTTCCACTTTAGTCTCATCCGACCACTGAACCTTCCTCCATACATTTGTGAAGACTCCCACATGCCTTTTGCCAAACTCAAAATGAGCCTCACAATTTTTGCACATAATTAAAGGTTTTTTCTGCACACTCTTGCTTAAAGGCCAACTCAATGGACTGTACGGCTTATTGTGATTTTATGAATAGATACTACTGTCTCTGCTTAGAGACATCATTAGTGACCTCAGAATGAAAATTATAAAAAAAAACTACTGTATATAACATATAGTAATTCTTCCTACACGTGTTCTATAATGGATGATGGAATGCTCATTTATTCAACATATCAAAAAGTAAATCACAGAGGGCATCATGAAAATGAAACCCATCACCTAGCACATATCACAAGTCATCATAGAGTTTGAATAATGCAAAACATAAAAATTTTGGAGTTTCTACATTTAAACCCAAAATCCCGTTCCGCTCATGTTAGAAGGTCTGTGGTCCAAGTTGTTTAGTTAAAAAGATATGTTTAACACCTACTATGGAAACATGAAAGACTCTTTTCACACTTCTATTCATAGCAATGTCACATTTGATGGCAATAATAGTGCGGCAATGCATGCGTTAGGAGTCGAGTTTCCTCTGCTGCACTGGGGGTATCTCGATCCGTGTCTGCTGCGGTCTCCCATTCTGCATCGGCCGCAGTGGAGCCTGCTCAGCGGAGACGTCGCTCCCAGTGTCTCACTGAGACTGATACTGTGCAAAGGGTTACTGCTGCCTCTCCAGGCTCTGCTATTGTACCCTGCACTGATCTGTGGCAAGCAGGCTTTTCTGGGACTAAGTCCTGCTTTGCACACACTGAGCATGCCCAGGGCAAGATCTCTCAGTGGAGATCTAGGGTCACATGCTCAGGTACTGCAGCAACTCCATTGGTCCTTCTTTGAAGGTCCTGTACGTGCTGCAACTATTTAAGGCTCGCATGGCCGCACGGCCATGCGCTAGTATCTTCTTAAGTTATGTGCTTTGCGCCAGTGTGGTCATGTGTTTGTATGTGTTCAAGGACCCGGCTGAAATAAGCCCCTAGAATGCTGGCACCTCCGGCGAGGAGATTGTGTTTATGTGTATTCAGGGACCTGGCTGAAATAAGCCCCTAGAATGCTGGCACCTCCGGCGAGGAGTTTTGTGTGCATGCATGACTACTGACTGCTCTCCTTTAGGTAGTTATCCTGTGCCTCTGTGAAAGTCTAACAGGGCACAGAGCTTTGCTTTCTTGGCTGCTCTGTGAAGCTAACAGAGCTGGTTCATACCGCCATATAGTGCCGCCATTTACTTAGCAGCAGGTTCTTTCCTGCACGGTGGATCCCGGGTTGCGAACACACCAGTCCCATCTAATAAATATATTTGGTGCGTTCCGCCAACTCTAACAGCATGTAGCTCGGTTCTTGCTGTGATCACCTGAGGAAGCCAGGTCTAAGCATAGGTTTCCAAAGCAGTGACTGTGATGAATGGCAGTCCATGAAAAATATAATACATATGAACAAAGTTTGATTTTCTGAAACAAACCCTTTTCAACAGTGTTCTGTCACCTGAACTATGAGAAAAATTAAATACAGAAACGCTCCATCTTTACCACCATTGTTTTGTGGCATGTCAAAGAAAATGGTCATTGGAGAACAAGTCAGAGAGAGGAGTAAGTGTCCTCTGGTGTCCTGTCTTTGCCGACTTGATTGAAAATCATCTAAGCCAAGCAAGGTAAGTAGATGAATTTGGGATCATCTTCTTTATGTTTCAATTTAAATTTTCAAGCTATATCTTCAATGAAATAACACAGCATTTAAAAAAAAACCATGAGTTTGGACAGCTTGAAACCACCTGATAGGTTCCCTTCAGGGAAGGTGTAGATGAGCGTATTTTCGTTCCAAGTGAAATCTGAGATCAGATTGCACTCAGTCTCAAGTCCATGGAAAACATTGGTCTGCACTCGGATGATATTTGAGAGCAATTCGATTTCCATGGACTGACACAAAGGGGAAGATGGAGACATTTTTTTTCTATCTTCTCATCCAAGAGAATTGAAGCACACTAAACTCATCTGATAGAACTCTGACCAGAGTGTGATTTGCACAGTCGGCCCAATTTTCTCGGATGAGAGAATCTACAGTCGTCTGTAGCCATACTGTCCTTATCCCTACTTACCTTTCCCAGGTCCAGTGCTGAATCTCCACCGTAGCTCACAGTGTCTGTTACTGTCTGCAGTTGTGTCTTTGATAATCGCATCAACAGCGTTGCAGGCCAACAACTGATCTCAGCGGCTTTGCCCTAGTTGACAGCGTGAGATGCTCAGAAGCACTGAACTCATGGATAGGGTGCAGCGCTGTTGTCCAATATTTGTTCCAGTCAGGTGAGAGGGGTTTTGCAAAAGTTGAAAACTCCTTTAAACTCTGTATTGTATGGGACTGGCCAAGATAGCTGATCGCTGTTTTTGGCTATCTCTTTGAGTCTCCAGTAGAGTCCAAGATTTTGAAAAAATCACTTGGAACAACTCTTTGTGATTGCACATTCCTTTTACGGTGAGTTAAGTGTGAGACTATTTTAAAAAGGATACATGGTAAAAACATTTTTTAGTCCTTCTCATTGGCATTAAGGAATATTCCTGCATATATATTTGAATAGATATTCCCTTAGTGTAATAATAGTGAGGAGCAGGTAGACTTCATGTAATGCTCATATGCAGATATAAATGGTATTTGTCGAGCAGAATTCTGCCTTCTTCTTGTAGATGAGTGAGCACAGGATCGTACCAGTCTATCTGGTTTGCGCTCAGTCTATCTTTAGGTCTCCAGTGGCCATCCACTTGAGTACATTTCCATAAATTGCATGGATCCTGCACATCAGATGGACATAGCTAGAGTTATTCTTCAATGACTTTGTTAAGACAGAAGTTAAACAGTTTCTTTCATCCTTAAAGTCAGGAGTGGAATGTGTCTGAATTCTCTGGTGTCCTAGGGGTGACCAAACATGAATATCTAGTATGCGTTTTTGGTGTGCTTGGTGAACTATAGATCTTCTGAGGTGGATAGAAAAAAAATGAATCATAATAGTCACAGACCAATATCATAGATAATAGACCTTGCATTTAAAATTATCTGAATAATAAAAAAATGGAATTCCATGAAGGTATCTAGAAATGGACATGGGAAGCGTGAAGTCAGCTACAGGAACAATAGAAAGTTGAAATTTTTAACTCTATATTTAGGATTCCTTTTCATTTTTTCGACAAAAGAAAGCACACGCTGAGCTCCAGCGCTGGAAAAATTTTAATAAAGCACCAAGAAGCCTTTCAGTACTTTCTGATCCTTTTATTTCCTGATGAAAAAGAAAAATCTCAGGACTGAGAAATAAACAAAAAACAAAGCCGTGCTTATTCCATCGGTAATGTTTCCCTTATTATTTTTTTCTCACGCATTGGGAAAATCAATGAAACAATATTTCTTGTTTCTCATTTTTCATGGCAACTTATTAATGAACATTTTTAAAAGAGCGACTATAGCCATAGTCGAAATTAACCAAAATTATACAGTAATCAATGATAAGTCTCTTTATTAGAGATTAGATCAGATTTTGCCAGGTTCGTCAAATTTTTCCAAAATTTACTTTCACAATAAATCAATTTACCATGACTGTCAATACAATAAAGCCTCCAAATGCCCCTACGGACTGTAACATTCTGAAGTCTCCTAGGACAGTGTCCAACCAAATTCTTTCAGGATCTTGAACATGTAAATGATCTTTTCAGAGAGGAAGAGGACTTGAATTCTAGTGCCACCTGTAGAATGTAACAATCCATAACCCCTTCATCACCTTGGGATTTTCCGTTTTTGAGTTTCTGTTTTTTGCTCCTCTAATTCCCAGAGCCATAATTTTTTTATTTTTCCATCAATATAGCCATGTGAGGGCTTAATTTTTACAGGATGAGTTGTACTTTTGAACGACTCTATTGCTATATAGTGTATTAGAAAATGGAAAAAAAAAATCAAAGTGCGGTGAAATAGCAAAAAAAGATAATTCTACAATTGTTTCTTGTTTTGTTTTTTACCATGTTCACTAAATGCTAAACCTTATCTGCCATTATTAAACCCGAAAAAATTAAGGCACCCACACTATCATAGAAGGGGTGCCAGGATGTACGTATAGAGGTCCAGTGCATATGAATACAAACAACCAAAAAGGAAAGGAAGCACCAGCAGAACCAGTATAACAAATATGTAATAATTTTATTAAACAAAAAAAGAAATTAAAAACAAATCGCAACAGGAGCACAAGACAAATGACAGGGAACACACCACAAAGGGTGACAACATGGTGTCCACTAGGCAAACCAATATACAAAGAAAATAACCACAGCACACCTTTTTAATATATGACCCAATATAAAGCAACAGTGCAGAGCCTATAGGGGTGCGTAGGTAAGTACCAACAACTATAAAGCACCAACAGGGAGCTATGTTCGAAAAAGGAGGGCGAGCACAGATGAGCATAAAATATAATACAAGGAGGTTTACCTGCGGAGACCACGGTGTCACCCACCCCAACGCGCGTTTCGGCTCCGTGCCTTCTTCCGGGGGTATGGCATCAGAAATAGCAGGCAGGGTTTTAAAGACTGAGACAGCCAATCCGAGTGGCCGTAACACAAATGCCCATGATTCGGCGCATGCGCTGTCGGCCGCATCCAGAAGGCAGAGCGACACTGAGGGCGTCAAGCAAGACCGAGACCCACGTCACCAGATCCGCCCACGTGAGATCACATGAGCGGAACAGATGACAAGGAACCAGCCGAGCCGAAAGAGACGCCGTCAGCATCGCCTGGCAGCGGAGCGCCGGCGCCCATGCGCACTGGGTCAGATGAGTGTATATAGGGACGGCACACAGCACAATACCATAAACTAGCGATGCCCATTAGAATATCAAACGCAATTATTAACCATTGCGGGCAAATGAACAAATAGGACAGATGGAAAACATCAATTGTAAAATAGGGACAGTTAAAGTGCAAAGTGCAACGTGACGTAAATAGTACAGGTACAACTAACAATACAAAATATACATCATAGAAAAAGCACAAATCACTATAGCCAATACAATAGCAATGTATTCAAACAATTTAACAATAACAAAAACCATGTGATAAAAATCCGTGTATCAAAATACACAGCAGTACCAATAATAATAAATATATACTGAGCATATGAAGAAAAAGTGTATAACGTGCATCAGTCTTCATAAAAAATTGATGTCCCGTACAGTCCAAAGGAAAAGGTGCAAAGTCAAATGCCCACGATAATGATCAATCCAAAGAGACCTAAAATCTAAAAATAAAATAAAAAAACAGGGAAAAAGTTAATAAAAACAATGACAATAACAACAATGCCAATTAAAAAGTGTGGCCACGATGAACAAAGGAAAGAGGCGAAACTAAGTGTTTCGTTAAGGCCCAAAGGATGGAGTGTCTGAAGTCTCCATATCCATCGTGCTTCCTTCTGCGCCAAAAGACGGCTCAAATCCCCACCTCGCAAGTTAGTTAGAAGATGGTCAATGCCCTTGATCCTGAAACCAGAGGGATCACAAGAATGGTGTAACTTAAAGTGTCTAGGGATGGTCTTTAAACACTCCACATTGTCCACCTTGGCAGCCGCCAAGATATCCCGGACATGCTCACGTGCCCTAATTTTAAGGGCACGTGTTGTGAGCCCCACATATATTTTATTGCAAGGGCATGTCCCATGGTATACCACCATTGTGGTCAAACAATTGATGGTATGCGTGATGGTAAATTCACGGCCATCTGATGCAAAAAAATGAGTGGCAGAGTCGATGTTTGGACACGCAATACAGTTGCCGCACGGTTTGCAGCCCCATCGAGGGCGATTACTCTTAGAACCACCAGAAAAAAGTGGCGGAGGGGGCACCGGTTGAAAATAACTCCTGACAAGGTGATCACCAAGATTTTTGGATCTACGTGCCGTGACAGATGGTTGGGGAGGCAGATACTGCTTAAGGACAGGGTCAGCGAGCAGAATAGGCCAATGTTTAGCCAAAATGTCCGTCATCTCCCCCCACCGAGAATGGAATTGTGTAACAAGTCTAACCTGATTCGTAAACTTGATTGGTTTAGACGAGAAGAGGAGTCGCTGTCAATCTGAATGCTTGGCCCTGTTGTACGCTTTTTTGATACTCCTTTTGCTGTAACCCCGGTCCACAAAGCGATTTTTCAAATCGGTCTTGCTTGACGCCCTCGGTGTCGCTCTGCCTTCTGGATGCGGCCGACAGCGCATGCGCCGACTCATGGGCATTTGTGTTACGGCCACTCGGATTGGCTGTCTCAGTCTTTAAAACCCTGCCTGCTATTTCTAATGCCATACCCCCGGAAGAAGGCACGGAGCCAAAACGCGCGTTGGGGTGGGTGACACCGTGGTCTCCGCAGGTAAACCTCCTTGTATTATATTTTATGCTCATCTGTGCTCGCCCTCCTTTTTCGGACATAGCTCCCTGTTGGTGCTTTATAGTTGTTGGTACTTACCTACGCACCCCTATAGGCTCTGCACTGTTGCTTTATATTGGGTCATATATTAAAAAGGTGTGCTGTGGTTATTTTCTTTGTATATTGGTTTGCCTAGTGGACACCATGTTGTCACCCTTTGTGGTGTGTTCCCTGTCGTTTGTCTTGTGCTCCTGTTGCGATATGTTTTTAATTTCTTTTTTGTTTAATAAAATTATTACATATTTGTTATACTGGTTCTGCTGGTGCTTCCTTTCCTTTTTGGTTGTTTCTTATCTGCCATTATGATTCTTTGGGTCATTATGAGTTCGTAGATGCCAAACATGTATAAGTTCTTTTTTATTTTAAGTCGTGAAAAAAAAATCCAAAGTTTCTAAAGAAAAAGTCGCCATTTACCGAGCGTCGCCATTTTTTGTGATCTGGGGTTGGGTGAGGGCTTATTTTTTATGAGTCAAACTAATGTTTTTATTGATACCATTTTGATGTAGATACAATCTTTTTATTGCCTGTTATTCATGACCTGTGACTCAGCGTATGCGTCATGAAAGTCGGTGCAAATCCGACCTGTAACGCATATGCAGTGTCACAGAATGATCGCGTCCCTGCAGGTCGGGTGAAATGGTTAACTCCAATTTCACCTAACCTACAGGGACAGGGGAAGTGGTACTTCACCCCAGGGGGTGGATTTGCTCTTCCCCCCCGTGGCTACGATCGCTCTGATTGGCTGTTGCAAGTGAAACAGCCAATCAGAGCAATTTGTAATATTTTACCTATGAAAAGTGGTGAAATATTACAATCCAGCCATGGCCGATACTGCAATATCATCGGCCATGGCTGGAAACCCTGATCTGCCACCACCACTGATCTCCTCCCCAGTCCTCTGTCCTGTCCCGTACTGTGCTCCGCTCCCCTCCGTCCTCCTGTCCGCTCCCACCGTCCTCCTGTCTGCTCCCCCCATGCTCCGATCCACCCCCCCCTTGCACTGATCCCACACTGCCATACTTACCGAGCCTCCCGGTGTCTGTCCACCTTGTCCATGAGTGCTGCCATCTTCCAAAATGGCGGGCGCATGCGCAGTGCACCCACTGAATCTGCCGGCCAGCAGATTCGTTACAGGTACATTTTGATCACAGTGATCAAAATAAAAAAAATAGTAAATGAACCCCCCCATTATCACCCCCATACGTAGGGACAATAATAAAATAAAGAAACTATATTTACTTTTATTTTTCCACTAGGGTTAGGGCTAGGATTATGGTTAGAATTAGGGTTAGAACTAGGGTTAGGGTTAGAATTAGGCTATGTGCACACGGTGTGGATTTGGCTGTGGATCCGCAGCGGATTCGTAGCAGTTTTCCATCAGGTTTACAGTACCATGTAAATCTATAGAAAACCAAATCTGCTGTGCCCATGGTGCGGAAAATACCGCGTGGAAACGCTGCATTGTATTTTCAGCAGCATGTCAATTCTTTGCGCGGATTCTGCAGCGCTCTACACTGCTTCCTCAATAGGAATCAGCAGGTGAAATCCGCACAAAAATCACTGGAAATCCATGGTAAATCAGCAGTTAACCCCTTTACCCCCAAGGGTGGTTTGAACGTTATGGACCGGGCCAATTTTTACAATTCTGACCACTGTCCCTTTATGAGGTTATAACTCTGGAACGCTTCAACGGATCCCAGTGATTCTGACATTGTTTTCTCGTGACATATTGTACTTCATGATAGTGGTAAAAATTCTTTGATAGTACCTGCGTTTATTTGTGAAAAAAACGGAAATTTGGCGAAAATTATGAAAATTTCGCAATTTTCCAACTTTGAGATATGTCACACATAATACTTAATAAGTAACATTTCCCACATGTCTACTTTACATCAGCACAATTTTGGAACCAAAATTTTTTTTTGTTAGGGGGTTAAAAGTTGACCAGCAATTTCTCATTTTTACAACACCATTTTTTTTAGGGACCGCATCTCATTTGAAGTCATTTTGAGGGGTCTATATGATAGAAAATACCCAAGTGTGACACCATTCTAAAAACTGCACCCCTCATGGTGCTCAAAACCATATTCAAGAAGTTTATTAACCCTTCTGGTGCTTCACAGGAATTTTTGGAATGTTTAAATAAAAATGAACATTTAACTTTTTTTCACAAAAAAATTACTTCAGCTCCAATTTATTTCATTTTATCAAGGGTAACAGGAGAAAATGGACACCAAAAGTTGTTGTACAATTTGTCCTGAGTTCACCGATACTGCATATGCGGGGGTAAACCACTGTTTGGGCGCATGACAGAGCTCGGAAGCGAAGGAGCGCCATTTGACTTTTCAATGCAAAATTGACTGGAATCGAGATGGGACACCATGTTGCGTTTGGAGAGCCCCTGATGTGCCTAAACATTGAAACCCCCACAAGTGACACCATTTTGGAAAGTAGACCCCCTAAGGAACTTATCTAGAGGTGTGGTGAGCACTTTGACCCACCAAGTGCTTCACAGAAGTTTATAATGCAGAACCGTAAAAATAAAAAATCATATTTTTTCAAAAAAATTATCTTTTCGCCCCCAATTTTTTATTTTCCCAAGGGTAAGAGAAGAAATTGGACCACAAAAGTTGTTGTACAATTTGTCCTGAGTACACTGATACCCCATATGTGGGGGTAAACCACTGTTTGGGCGCATGGGAGAGCTCGGAAGGGAAGGAGCGCCATTTGACTTTTCAATGCAAAATTGACAGGAATTGAGATGGGACGCCATGTTGCGTTTGGAGAGCCACTGATGTGCCTAAACATTGAAACCCCCCACAAGTGACACCATTTTTGAAAGTAGACCCCCTAAAGAACTTATCTAGAGGTGTGGTGAGCACTTTGACCCACCAAGTGCTTCACAGAAGTTTATAATGCAGAGCCGTAAAAATAAAACAAAAGTTTTTTCCCACAAAAATTATTTTTTAGCCCCCAGTTTTGTATTTTCCCAAGGGTAAGAGGAGAAATTCGACCCAATAATTTGTTGTCCAATTTGTCCTGAATACGCTGATACCCCATAAGTGGGGGGGAACCACTGTTTGGGCGTATGGGAGGGCTTGGAAGGGAAGGAGCTCCATTTGGCATGCAGACTTAGATGGAATGGTCTGCAGGTGTCACGATGCGTTTGCAGAGCCCCTAATGTACCTAAACAGTGGAAACCCCCCACAAGTGA
The DNA here is from genome assembly GCF_032444005.1 of Ranitomeya imitator. Classification (NCBI taxonomy): domain Eukaryota; kingdom Metazoa; phylum Chordata; class Amphibia; order Anura; family Dendrobatidae; genus Ranitomeya; species Ranitomeya imitator. The sequence continues at coordinate 58,315,043 of NC_091282.1, read as the reverse complement.
CACCATTTTGGAAACTAGACACCCTAAGGAACTCATCTAGATGTGTTCTTAGAGCTTTGAACCCCCAAGTCTTTCACTACAGTTTGTAACGCAGAGCCGTGAAAAAAAAAAAAAAAAAACTTTCCCCAAAAAATTATTTTTTAGTCCCCAGTTTTGTATTTTCCCGAGGGTAAGAGGAGAAATTCGACCCCAAAAGTTGTTGTCCAATTTGTCCTGAGTACGCTGATACCCCATATTTGGGGGGAACCACTGTTTGGGCGCATGGAAGGGCTCGGAAGGGAAGGAGTGCCATTTGGAATGCAGACTTAGATGGAATAGTCTGCAGGCATCACATTGCGTTTTCAGAGCCCCTAATGTACCTAAACAGTAGAAACCCCTCACAAGTGACCCCATATTGGAAACTAGACCCCCCAGGGAACTCATCTAGATGTGTTTTGAGAACTTTGAACCCCCAAGTGTTTCACTACAGTTTTCAGTATCTTTTCTTTTTCCCACAAAAATTATATTTTAACCCCCAGTTTTGTATTTTCCCAAGGGTAACAGGAGAAATTAGACCCCAAAAGTTGTTGTCCAATTTGTCCTGAGTACGATGATACCCCATATGTTGGGGTAAACCCCTGTTTGGGCACACGGGAGAGCTCGGAAGGGAAGGAGCACTGTTTTACTTTTTCAACGCAGAATTGGCTGGAATTGAGATTGGACGCCATGTCGTGTTTGGAGAGCCCCTGATGTGCCTAAACAGTGGAAACCCCCCAATTATAACTGAAACCCTAATCCAAACACACCTCTAACCCTAATTCCAACGGTAACCCTAACCACACCTCTAACCCTGACACACCCCTAACCCTAATCCCAACCCTATTCCCAAATGTAAATGTAATCTAAACCCTAACTTTAGCCCCAACCCAAACTCTAGCCCTAACCCTAACCCTAGCCCTAACCCTAGCCCTAACCCTAACCCTAGCCCTAAACCTAGCCCTAACCCTAGCCCTAGCCCTAACCCTAGCCCTAACCCTAGCCCTAGCCCTAACCCTAGCCCTAACCCTAGCCCTAACCCTAGCCCTAACCCTAGCCCTAACCCTAGCCCTAATGAGAAAATGGAAATAAATACTTTTTTAAATTTTTCCCTAACTAAGGGGATGATGAAGGGGGGTTTGATTTACTTTTATAGCGGGTTTTTTAGTGGATTTTTATGATTGGCAGCCGTCACACACTGAAAGACGCTTTTTATTGCAAAAAATATTATTTGCATTACCACATTTTGAGAGCTATAATTTTTCCATATTTGGGTCCACAGAGTCATGTGAGGTCTTGTTTTTTGCGGGACGAGTTGACGTTTTTATTGGTAACATTTTCGGGCACGTGTCATTTTTTGATCACTTTTTACTCCGATTTTTGTGAGGAAGAATGACCAAAAACCAGCTATTCATGAATTTCTTTTGGGGGAGGCGTTTATACCGTTCCACGTTTGGTAAAATTGATAAAGCAGTTTTATTCTTCAGGTCAGTACGATTACAGCGACACCTCATTTATATCTTTTTTTATGTTTTGGCGCTTTTATACGATAAAAACTATTTTACAGAAAAAATAATTATTTTTGCATCGCTTTATTCTCAGGACTATAACTTTTTTATTTTTTTGCTGATGATGCTGTATGGTGGCTCGTTTTTTGCGGGACAAGATGATGTTTTCAGCGGTACCATGGTTATTTATATCTGTCTTTTTGATCGTGTGTTATTCCACTTTTTGTTCGGCGGTATGATAATAAAGCACTGTTTTTTGCCTCTTTTTTTTTTTTTTTTTTCTTACGGTGTTTACTGAAGGGGTTAACTAGTGGGCCAGTGTTATAGGTCGGGTCGTTACGGACGCGGCAATACTAAATATGTGCACTTTTATTGTTTTTTTTTTAAATTTAGATGAAGAAATGTATTCATGGGAATAATATATATATTTTTTTCATTATTTAGGAATATATATATATTTTTTTTTTTTACACATTTGGGAAATTTTTTTTTTAACTTTTTTATTTTGTCCCGGGGGGGACATCACAGATCAATGATCTGACAGTTTGCATAGCACTATGTCAGATCACTGATCTGACTTACAGTGCTGCAGGCTTCACAGTGCCTGCTCTAAGCAGGCTCTGTGAAGCCACCTCCCTCCCTGCAGGACCCGGATCCGTGGCCATCTTGGATCCGGGCCTGGAGCAGGCAGGGAGGGAGGTAAGACCCTCGCAGCAACGTGATCACATCGCGTTGTTGCGGGGGGCTCAGGGAAGCCCTCAGGGAGCCCCCTACCTGCGCGATGCTTCCCTGTACCGCCGGCACATCGCGATCATCTTTGATCGCGGTGTGCCAGGGGTTAATATGCCGGGGTCGGTCCGTGACGGCTCCTGGCACATAGTGCCGGATGTCAGCTGCGATAAGCAGCTGACACCCGGCCGCGATCGGCGGCGCTCCCCCTGTGAGCGCTGCCGATCGCATATGACGTACTATTCCGTCCATGGGAATTAAGGCCCACCCCACATGGACGGAATAGTACGTCTAATGGCAGAAAGGGGTTAAAATGCAGTGCCTTTTACCTGTGGATTTTTCAAAAATGTTGCGGAAAAATCTCTCACACGAATCCGCAACGTGGGCACATAGCCTTAGGGTTAGTGTTAGAATTAGAGTTAGGGTTGGAATTAGGGCTAGGGTTGGAAATAGGGTTAAGATTAGGCTTGGGGTTAGGGTTATGGTTAGGGGTGTGTTGGGGTTAGGGTTGTGGTTAGGGTTGGGATTAGGGTTAGGGTTGGGATTAGGGTTAGGATTAGTGTTAGGGTTGTAATTAGGGTCAGGGGTGTGTTGGGGTTAGGGTTGGGATTAGGGTTAGGGGTGTATTGGGGTTAGGGTTGTGATTAGGGTTATGGCTAGAGTTGGGATTAGGGTTAGGGGTGTGTTGGGGTTAGTTTTGGAGTTAGAATTGAGGGGTTTCCACTGTTTAGGCACATCAGGGGTCTCCAAATGCAACATGGCACCACCATTGATTCCAGCCAATCTTGCGTTCAAAAAGTCAAATGGTGCTCCCTTCCTTCCGAGCCCCGATGTGTGCCCAAACAGTGGTTTACCCCCACATATGGGGAACCAGCATACTCAGGATAAACTGGGCAACAACTATTGGGGTCCAATTTTACCTGATACCCTTGCGAAAATAAAAAATTGCTTGCTGAAACATAATTTTTGAGGAAAGAAAAATTATTTTTTATTTTCACAGCTCTGTGTTGTAAACGTCTGTGAAGCACTTTGGAGTTCAAAGTGCTCACCACACATCTAGATAAGTTCATTGGGGGGTCTAGTTTCCAAAATGGGGTCACTTGTGGGGGGGTTTCTACTGTTTAGGCACATCAGGGGCTCTGCAAACGTAACATGATGCCCACAGACCATTCCATCAAAGTCTGATGTAATGTGCTGCTGCATTGCAGTATAGAGCAACCTCCACCAGGGGGTGCTGGTTAAGGAAAGGAGGTTGCACACACAGTGCAGCAACACTGAACAACACCGCAGGTGTCACAGGTAATGAAAGGGACATGAAACAAGCCAAGGTCATACTCGGAGATAGCAACGCGGTACAGAAGGGGCGAGCAGAGAATAGTCGGGAGCAAGCAAGACGTCAGAACCTACCGGGAACATGGTAACCAAAACGTGAGATGTAAGACGGAGTCGGGGTACAGGCCAAAGGTCAGAACAAGTCATAAATGGGTGCAGGCTGTCAGAGGCAAAGAGGAACACTAGTACAGGGATCCTGGTCAGGAGCTCAAACAGTGCAGGATGAACTATAGCTGACACTGGCCCACAGGCTGCAGAGGATTTAGATAGCTCAGCCAGCTTCAGAGTGAGGCAGAGAGGATTAACTCCGACATGACCAGTCCAGAGACAAGAGAGCTGAACATAATCTCAGAACTGGATCATGACATCTGCATTCCAAAACGTCACTATTTCCCTTCTGAGCTCCGACGTGTGCCCAAACAGTGGTTCCCCCCACATATGGGGCATCAGCGTACTCAGGACAAACTGGACAATAACTTTTGGGGCCCAATTTCTCCTGTTACTCTTGAAAAAATAAAAAATTGCCTCCTAAAAAATAATTTTTGAGGAAAGAAAAATTATTTTTTTATTTTCACGGCTCTGCGTTATAAACTTCTGTGAAGCTCTTGGGGGTTTAAAATGCTCACCACACATCTAGATTAGTTCCATGGGAGGTCTAGTTTCAAAAATGGGGTCACTTGTGTGGGACCTCCAATGTTAAGGCACACAGGGGCTCATGTGTGTCTTAACATTGTGTCCGCTAACGATTGGAGCTAATTTTTCATTCAAAAAGTCAAATGGCGCTCCTTCCCTTCCGAGCCCTGCCGTGTGCCCAAACATTGGTTTACCCCCCACATGTGAGGTATCGGTGTACTCAGGAGAAATTGTCCAATAAATTTTAGGATCCATTTTATCCTGTTGCCCATGTAGAAATGAACAAATTGAGGTTAAAAGAATTTTTTTGTGAAAAAAAAGTACTTTTTCACTTTTACGGATCAATTTGTGAAGCACCTGGGGGTTCAAAGTGCTCACTATGCATCTAGATAAGTTCCTTGGGGGTCTAGTTTCTAAAATGGGGTCACTTGTGGGGGATCTCCATTGTTTAGGATTTGTTTTCAGAATTGTGTCACTTTTGGGTATTTTCAGCCATATAGACCCCTCAAACTGACTTCAAATGTGAGGTGGTCCCTAAAAAAATGGTTTTCTAAATTTCGCTGTAAACATTAGAAATCGCTGGTCAAATTTTAACCCTTATAATTTCCTAGCAAAATAAATTTTTGTTTCCAAAATTGTGCTGATGTAAAGTAGACATGTGGGTAATGTTATTTATTAACTATTTTGTGCCACATAACTCTCTCGTTTAACAGAATAAAAATTCAAAATTTGAAAATTGCAAAATTTTCAAACTTTTCGCCAAATTTCCATTTTTTTCACAAATAAACGCAAAAATTATCGACCTAAATTTACCACTAACACGAAGCCCAATATGTCACGAAAAAACAGTCTCAGAACCGCTAGGATCCGTTGAAGCGTTCCTGAGTTATTACCTCATAAAGGGACACTGGTCAGAATTGCAAAAAATGGCCAGGTAGGCTGGGTCATGAAGGGGTTAATGCAATATTGTGGAAAGCAAACAAATGTAATTCTGGCGTTTTGATTTTTTTTTTGTTACGCCATTTACTGATCGGATTAATTATTTTTATATGTTGATAGATCAGGCGATTCTGAATGCAGCAATACCAAATATGTGTATTTTTATTGTTATATTTTGAATTGGGTGAATAGGGGGGATTTAAACTTTTATATTTTTTTATTTGCTTCAATAGTCTCCATGGGAGACAAGAAGCTGTGATCATCTGATCACTTGTGCTACACAGAGCAGGGCTTCAGCCCTCCTCTCTGTAGCAGAAATGCTCCCTTGCTACGAGCGCTGACCGCTGTGTGGTGCTCATAGGTATTCGGCAATGACAACAACAGAGGTCTGCTGAAGACCCTAGGTTTTCATGTCAACTCATTGGCGACCCTTGGTCATGTGACATACTTCTGTTGCAATCCCGTTAAATGCTGCTGTCAGAGATTGACAACCACATTTAACATGTTAATAGCCACGGGTGGATCGCAATTCCATCAGCGGCTGTTAGGGGCACATGTCAGCTGATGAAATCAGCTAACATGTGCCAGAAAAGTTGCAGTCTCATCCTCGGAGCTATACATCTAAGGTGGTAAAGGGGTTAAAGTCAATTTCAACCCCTAACAAGTCTTGCCACATGGCTTAGGATAAAAGCCAAACCAGACATATGTTTTAGGGGGTTTGCCAAGACTTGTTAAATGGTTAATATTGACTTTTAGGATTGCCATTTCCAATAGATTGCACTACAGTCCTAGTCCTTTACTTGTCTGAAGAGACACTTTGCATATTTAATTTGCCCAGAGTAAGGTATCGTCACATTAAGCGACGCTGCAGCGATATAGACAATGAGCCAATCTCTGCAGCGTCGCTGTTTAGGTCGCTAGGAGACGTCAAACACCGGCAACAGCAGAACGATGCAGGAGCAATCCAGTGACGTACTCATCGTTCTCACTGGTTGTTAGCTCCATGAAAAACCATTGCTTTTGCTGTCAAACATGACGAATCACGCTGACCTGATGACCAAATAAAGTTCCGGACTTCTAGCTACGACCAGCGATGTCACAGCAGGATCCTGATCGCTGCTGCGTGTCAAACACAACGAGATCACTATCCAGGACGCTGCAACATCAGAGATCGCTGTCGTTCTCGTTGGAAAGTTGCTCAATGTGAAGGTACCTTAACACTCCTTAGACTATAAGACTCCCCACTCGCCACATCAGGTATGTGACTTCCATATTATCGCTAAGTTCATAACACAAGCTGAGCCTTAGTGATTTCAAAGTAACCTCTCCATAGAAATGGATAGTAGCTCTGTAGTAACCAACATCTTTTTTTATTATTACACTGCACTTGAGTTTGCAAGTTTTTTAAAAGTTAAAAAAATCTAAAAATTATTCCTTTCAGAGCTTTGTAATCAAACTGATTGTTCTTTGCAGAACACTGACTTAAACTGATGCTGTCACCGTCAGAGGAGACATCATCCTGATGTGACTCAGAGAGAGAGGTCCCCGCTGACTGTAAGAACTTGGACTCTACAGCAGAGAGAGAAGACCCTGCCGACCATAAAGCTTACCCTGTGCAGAAAAAAGACACAAAAGCAGCGACCCTGAGATTGAAAATGACTCTGCTTTTCAAACTGTGCTCCACTGCACACTGCTGAACTGTGATGGCCCAGGTACTGACCACCACTGACCACAACTGAAGCTCAATCCTCTGTGGATCTATCTGCTCGTTTCTAGCCAACAAGTCCTTCTCCTTTGACCAAGACCACGTATATGGTTTATTGAGTTCTTGTTATAGATATTAGTTGATCTTTTCAAATTCACTAGCTTTGCTGAATTTTCCCAAATATTTGATTTGCAATAAATAAATTCATAGGGATCTCAATATTGGAAAGGGAAGAAGGTGATCGAGACCTCTAAGCAGTTACGTCAAAATTCTAAAGTATACAAATGAGCGGTGCCCAGCTGGCAATTAAGTACAATGATAGACAGACTATTATTTCTGATATTTAAGGATTCCATAAGAACAGGGTCTGTGCCAAAGGACTGTCCAGAGCAAATATGGTGCCAGTATTCAACTAAAGGGCAAAAGCTGAGCATGGAAATTATTGGATGGTAAGTTTAACCTCTGGTGTGTGCAAAGTTTTTGAGAATTTTCTAAGAAATGCTATTCTAGATCTCAATGAACAAAGCTCATGACCCAACATCAAAATGGGTTTTGGAGGGATTGATCCTGTCAAACTGATCTGATCAGCTTCTTTGAGGAGGTAAGTTCCAGACTGGACCTGAGTAAGGTCGTGGAGGTCCTCTGACTCGAAATTTCTAAGACGTTTTATATTTTGTCACATAAAAGGTTGGTACATAGAATTAGAGCAATAGGTCTACGGATAAATATGTGTAACTGGGTTAACAACTGACTCAAGGATTAGAAGCAGAGGATGATTATTAATGAAACAAAATCGGACTGAGTCACAGTTATCAGTGGGGTGCCGCAGGTGTCAGCATTGGGCCCTTTTCTTTTTAACATATTAATGACCTAGTAGAGGGCATACAGAGTACAATTTCAATATAAGGATAATTTACTGTACATAGGGATTTATGTAACTTGGAGGCTTGGGTTGAGAAATGGCAATTTATGTTTAATGTAGATAAATGTAAGGTCATGTGTTTGGGAGGATGAAATAAAATGTATAATTATGTACAAAATGGTACAACATTAGGTAAAACTGTCACTGAAAAAGACTTTGGAGTATGGGTAGGAACTAAAGAAAACTCAACTTTAGTGACCAGTACCAGGCAGCTGCTGCCAAGGCAAGTAAAATTATGGGATGCATTAAAAGAAGCATAGATGTTCAAGCCGAGAACCTAGTTTGACCTCTATACAAGTCACTAGTGCGGTCAGTCAAACAATACTTTGTACTGCGCTCCAGTGTATAGAATGATATACTGTAGCTGAACTAGAGAGGGTGTAGAGAAGAGTGACAGAGGTTATTAAGGGAATGGGTGGACTATAATACCAAGAAAGGTTATCAAACGTGGGGTTTTTCAATCTGGAAAAATGAAGTCTTAGGGGCGATCTTATTAAAATATACATATGTATGAGGGGACGTACAGAGATTCTTGTAATGATCTTTTACACCTCAGCCTATGACGGTGACAAGGGGCATCCACTACGACTAGGGGAAAGAAAGTTTAATCATCACCATAGATGCCAATTTTTTACTGTGAGAGCAGTAACATTAAGGATTCCTTACTGTAAGAGCAATGAAACTATGGAACTCTCTGCCTCATGATGTTGTAATGGTTGATGCACTACAAATTAATATGGGTCAATTAGCAGCAGCTTCATGATGTTCTTGTCTTCCGAGTCTAGATCAACATCCTATGTTATAGATTGAAATCAATGGACTTATGTCTATCTGCTTCAACATTAAAAAAAACCATGACACATCTAATCCACATATCTGTTGAATCTGGAAGGTTTCAGACTCTGTTATACATGATACAACCAGTCTATCCCTCAACTGTGCTCCACTGGGAACCGCTGATCTCTGATGATCTAAGTGGTGTGCGCTATTCAACACTGCACCAGTTATGAAAACTGCTTGATAAGTTTGGAAGTGATATCATAGCTGCTGGGCACTATCATCCAGGCAAAATGATATTCTGTAAAAGCCCATTCTCTGATGCTATATCAGTGTGGAAAATGGTATCGAGAAACTTTTCCTTATTGCAAATCAAGTCTCCAAGTGTTCAAATTTGCGTGATTTTCTGGAAATTCAACTTGAGCTTGGTCCGCTGCGAATCTGTTGTCTCTCTTCAAGAAACCCATTTTTATAATGAGGAAATTTAGAAATTTCTAAAGGGTTCACAAACATCCTAGCAGCACTATATAAGCTTCATGGATTTATTATAATATAATTGCATTGGTTTTCTATTATTTTTATGATAATTAGATTTTTTTTCCTCAGTTCTGATTTTAATGAAGTCACATCAACTGTTTAATGACAAATATGAGGCTGGATTTATGAAGATATTATTTCAGAATTGTAAGTTCGTATAATGTAACATCTTTTATCCCAATTATTCCTTTGACACTTGATTTTTTGCTCTTAATATTTCCATATTCTTCAGCTGGAGACGAGATTTATAATAATTATACACCATTCAATGGGGCTCCTCGTTCTTCAGCTTTTCTTGACAGTCTATTAGTTTTAATCTATCTGTCTGACAGTCACATACTGTATAAATATATATATTTTTTTTATCCATGATGAGTATTTTCTCCTTCACATATTGTAATTATACCGATTTTCATTCTCGCTCTTTCTGTTTTCATAGAAAAATGCTCAACACATTTTCTTTGTGGAAAGTGACTGTTGACATGCTTCACTTCAGTTCTGATCAAGGGTGTGCATATAATGGGTCCCGCTGGTTCAGCAGCACAGGGGCCAAAATTGTAGGGGGGCCCATCTCTGCCAGAAAGATTTGGACCCAGCAGAACTAATAAGCAGATAGATATGAGAGATTAAGAATTTGTTTACATTTTTTTTCAGTCCAAGCAGCTGGAATGAATGATTTAGTGGCTGTTAAGGAGGTGAAACTGGAGGGGTCACTCAGAATCCCACCTGTTGTGATCTTTGTGTCGAACAGCTCTCTGCTGGCCCCTTTCATCCAGGCAATTAATTTTTTTATAGTGAGGCTGACTGGACGCCTTGTAGGTAGCATATGGCTTTGAGGCGCGGTTTGCAGAACAAAAGGAGCAGAAATATTAAATTTTATATTTAATCAAACGATTGACAGTATTTATAAAAAATATTCAAAAGATTTTGCAAAGGGTACAAAACAATATGGCAAACACAATTATAGAAAATAAAAAGGGATTAACAAAAGACTTACCACACACATCACAGAAATTATTTAGCCAGTTGATGGAAACAATCCGATTGAAAATGACGTGTATCTTCCTCAGCTTTGAACACAGATTATAACACAAAGCCCAATAAGAAGCTATTATGGGCTAAGTGAAATATATATATATATATATATATATATATATATATATAAAAAAAAAAGATACAAGATACAGTATGAACAAGCTGGAAAAAAAAAAATATATAAGTATGTATATATATACGAGGGGCAATCCAAAAGTAATGATAATCAATACTAAACACAATGAATATAGTCAAAAAATAAATTTATTTTTCTACATAGTCTCCTAACAAGTCTATACATTTAGTCCATCTCTTTTCTAAACTTGGAATTCCCTTCGAAAAAAATTCTTGATCTTGACCCTCTCTTCGATCTGCCAATACAACTTCTTCAACTTTTTCCACGTTTTCTTCATTGAGGGACGTGGATGGGTGTCCTTCACGATGGTTATTTTCCGACGATGTTCTTCCCAGCTTAAATTTCTTGGCCCAGCGTGCAACTGTGGAATATGGAGGAGAAGAGTCCCCCAATGTTTCCACCAAGTCGCTGTGTATGTCTTTGGTAGTCATTTTTTTTCAAGCAGAGGTATTTGATGACAGCTCTGAGCTCGTTTTTTTCCATTTTGATGTTCACTCCTCGGCAGTTCATATTCAAATGAATGTAGCTCCCGGGAATCGTGGTCTATTTAAGTAAAAATTTTTTCCTGGACTAGTGGGTACCTAAAAGAGAAGAAAACATTTTATTTTAATTTCTGTGTGCAATAGAAATAACCGATTATCATTACTTTTGGATCGCCCCTCGTATATATATATTTATATATATATATTTTTTTTTTTTCAGCTTGTTCATACTGTATCTTTTATCTCTAGTAAATATGTGTGTTGTATCCTAAAGTCTCATCCTTCACTAATTTATCCATAATACTATACTTATTATACTTATAGACCGACAAAAAGTGGTTATTGTCTAAATTTGCAGCATTACGAGACTAACTATACCAAGCGCCGCTACAATACATACACTACTGTTCAAATCCTAACCACGTCCACAGCTGGCAGCATTGTATACAGACACAAAATAAAATATCTCTTCTACAAATAACATGGGAGACCTTGGGCTAAATCGCAAGAATCGTATTGATAATATTCACAAATTCTTTCACCATGCACATAAACAAGCCCCAAAAGGGTCTAATAAACAAAATCTGACCCTCATAAAAGAGTCCCTGAACAAATTAGAACAACTCCTAATCAAACAAATGAGGACCCTCTGGGAGGTTGCGACCCTAAGAACCATACTTAGCCTACAACTGCATCCCTAAGGGACTGACAGTCCATAAAGCTCTGCCTGGAGACATTGGGGACCCCAACACCTTGGTTGAGTGGGACTCCATGTTTAAGGAATTTTCAAAACAGGCAGTAGGATTTATTATTGAGAAAAGGCGAAAGCAATTTATGCATAGTAACCAAAAAAAGCAACACTATTTGACACTATTAAACCATACAAAAATCACCCTGATATTATAAAAATCTCAACGAACAAAAGTATAAGAATCCAAAACAAGGAAAAGGAAATTATAGACCGGAAAAAAAGAAAGTTTGGCCGGGATGCCATTCCGGAGTGTGCTTTTAGAAACTCATCTCAGAACGAACAAGCCTTTTAAACTCTAGACGAGACTGGAAGTAATCTGTCCATTTCCCTCATCTCCGAGAATCAATTCTCCCTACATTCCACTTCACCCCCAACATGCCTTATACCCCTGACCCTTCTGAGGATACCAGCAGAAGGACAATTACACATATAGATTATAATCCAGCTAAATCAAATCCTCCTACCACACCACCTTCTACACCAGGGGTGTCAAACTGCATTCCTCGAGGGCTGCAAGCAGGTCATGTTTTCAGGATTTCCTTGTACTGCACAGGTGATAATTTAATCACCTACACAAATAATAAATCACCTGTGCAGTACAAGGAAATCCTGGAAACATGACCTGTTTGCAGCCCTCGAGGAATGCAGTTTGACACCCCTGTTCTACACCTTTAATCACTAATAACAGGTTTGAAATCTTAGAATCAAACCAAGATGTGGAAGAAAGTAATCCTAATTCTAACCCAAATGAACCATCTACCTAAAAAAAGGAAAAAAAAAGAATAAAACTAATCAGATAAACCCACAAATACAGAATAAACAATCCATAAAGCCTTTTTTTCAATTATTCCCCCCAAAAAGTACAAGAGGGGCTGTAGGGGAGGAAACTCGCCCAAAAGAAAAAGATAAGAAGGCAAAACGGGAACAGTAGTCAAAGCATTTTCAACCTAAGCAAACATACGCTGGACAAAAATGAGTTAGCCCTACTAAATAAAGGTTTGAAATATGCCCCATCAAGTAAAATGGATAAATTCCAGGCCTTCATAGGAATAAAGCTTTTTATGAGAATATTAGCCATAAAAAGACATTTTATGAAATCTGCCACCACTATAACAGAGACTGACACCCCCTCAGACACCTATGTCCATACTTCATTGAAGAAAAAAAATCATTTTTTCACCCCTGCAACAAATACTCAGTGCCTATGGAAACCTTTTAAAAAAGTCATTGATGAAATAAGGAAAATAAGTGATAATACAGTAGATGCTCCAAAGTCAAATATAATTTGACATTTAAAGAAAGACAAGCCATAACAATGCTCCAAAACAATAAAAATCTAGTAATAGGTCCAGCGGACAAGGGAGGATGAATTGTAATCCACAATCAGGAAGATTACCAAATCGAAGCCCTCCGCCTTCTAAATGATACACGCACGTATAGAATACTAGAAACGGATCCTACCAGAAAATATATGGATGATATGAAGAATCTCTTAACTACTGGATTGAATAAAGGATTTTTAAGCAAAAACGAATTTGAGTTTATAGACACCCCGTTCCCAAGGCCAGCCACATTCTACTACCTACAAAAAATCCACAAAAATCCTATAAATCCACCAAGACGCCAGATTATATTGGGAATACAATGTTTAACAGCCAATATGTCACGTTTTGTGGACCATCATCTACAGGAACTGGTGCCCCTACTCCTAGCCCACCTTAAGGGTAGCACCCATAGACTTAATATACTGGACAATGTTAAGTGGCATGATCATTACATAATGGGTACTCTGGATATTACTTCACTGTATACTGTTATTGAGGATCAAAAGTGTTATGAACAGGTGATTCAGAACCACAATGGACCTAGTGGTTAAGAGCACACAAAGTGACCTGATAGTTACTAACATAGGACGAGCTCTGAGACGTGGGAACTCTGCTGACCGCAATCCCTAATCCTATCATACCACACTAGAGGTAGCCGTGGAGCGCTCCTGACTAGGGATGAGCGATCTTTACTTTTATAGGATCGGGTCGGGTTTCATGAAACCCGACTTTTTCAAAAGTCGGGTCGAGTGAAATCGGCCGATCCTATAAAAAAGTCGGGGTCGGGGTCAGCCGAAACTCGAAACCCAATGCAGTGCATTGGGTTTCCATGGTTCCCAGGGTCTGAAGGAGCGGAAACTCTCCTTCAGGCCCTGCAATCCATATTTTAGTGTAAAATAAAGAATTAAAATAAAAAATATCGCAATACTTACCCTCTGACGCGCCCTGGTACTAACCGGCAGTCTTCCTTCCTTAGAATCAGCCTTCCAGGACCTGGCGGTGACGTCGCGGTGACATCGCGGCTTGTGATTGGCCGCGCGGCCGCCCATGTGACCGCTCGCGCGACCAATCAGAAGCCGTGACATCACCGAAGGTCCTTCAAGCGCTGATTCTTAGGAAGGAAGGCTGTCGGAAGGAAGCAGGGCGCTTCCGAGGGTGAGTATATACCTAATAGGAATATATACCTAATAGGAATATACTCACCCTCGGAAGCGCCCTGCTTCCTTCTGACAGCCTTCCTTCCTAAGAATCAGCGCTTGAAGGACCTTCGGTGACGTCATGGCTTCTGATTGGTCGCGCGAGCGGTCACATGGGCGGCCGCGCGGCCAATCACAAGCCGCGACGTCACCGCGACGTCACCGCCAGGTCCTGGAAGGCTGATTCTAAGGAAGGAAGACTGCCGGTTAGTACGAGGGCGCGTCAGAGGGTAAGTATTGCGATATTTTTCATTTTAATTCTTTATTTTACACTTTAATCTGAATTCCGATACCAATTCCCGATATCTTAAACATATCGGGAATCGGTATCGGAATTCCGATTCCAGATTCAAAAGATCGCCGACTTCATGGCCGACCCCACACTGGGGTCGGGTCGGGTTTCATGAAACCCGACCTTGCCAAAAGTCGGCGACTTTTGAAAAATCTCGACCCGTTTCGCTCAACCCTACTCCTGACAAAAACCTAGGCGCCTCGGGCACAGCCTGAGAAACTAGCTAGCCCTGAAGATAGAAAAATAAGCCTACCTTGCCTCAGAGATATTCCCCAAAGGAAAAGGCAGCCCCCCACATATAATGACTGTGAGTAAGATGAAAATACAAACACAGAGATGAAATAGATTTTAGCAAAGTGAGGCCCGACTTACTGAATAGACCGAGGATAGGAAAGATAGCTTTGCGGTCAGCACAAAATCCTACAAACAACCACGCAGAGGGGGCAAAAAGACCCTCCGCACCGACTAACGGTACGGAGGTGCTCCCTCTGCGTCTCAGAGCTTCCAGCAAGCAAGAAAAACCAATATAGCAAGCTGGACAGAAAATATAGCAAACAAAAGTAACACAAGCAAAACTTAGCTTATGCAGGGCAGACAGGCCACAAGAACGATCCAGGAGAGAGCAAGACCAATACTGGAACATTGACTGGAGGCCAGGAACAAATAACTAGGTGGAGTTAAATAGAGCAGCACCTAACGACTTAACCTCGTCACCTGAGGAAGGAAACTCAGAAGCCGCAGCCCCACTCACATCCACCAGCGGAAGCTCATAGACAGAACCAGCCGAAGTACCACTCATGACCACAGGAGGGAGCTTGACCACAGAATTCACAACACAAAAGACTGCGATTCTGCCACATATTTCTTAGAAAAATTATCCTCAACATCTTGTTAGGTCTCGAGTTCCCGCCGCTGCACAGGGAGAATCTCGAACCACCTCCGCTGCGGTCTCCCATTCTTCTCCAGCCGCAGTGGAGCCTGCTCAGCGGAGACATCGTTCCCAGCGTCTGGCTCAGGCAAATACTGCGGTTACTGCTGCCTTTCCAGGCTCAGCCATTGTAGCCAGTACTGGTCAGTGGTGAGCAGACATTTCTAGGACTAAGTACTGCTTTTCTCCTTCTGAGCATGCTCAAGGGAAGACCTCTCATTGGAGGTCGGGGGTCACACACTCAGGTCCTGTAACAGATCCTATTGGTCCACTAGGAAGGTCCTGAAGAAGCTACAACTATAAAATTTTTGCATGGCCGCACGGCTATGTGCTAGTGTCAATTGGGTTTGGCTGTTGACAGTGGATACTCTACCACTCAGTCATATGTGGAGAGTCTGTTAATCTCTGGGGCTGTACACTCAGGAAGGCAGCTAGCCTCAGTGGGGGCAATTAGCCTTGGCTTAGCATCTGGTTCCTTCATGTGTGCGGTTAGCACAGAAGAGTTCCAGAGCAAGCACAACCCTAGTTAGGGTAATAGTTTTCTGTGTACAGCGTGACTTGGTGAAGCAACAGAGGTCGCTTACATTTCACACGAGGTGAGGTTAACCCACGTGTGAGCTCAGTGTCCATCCATCATTACTTAGCAGCAGGTATCTCTGCACGGTGGACCCCGGGCTGTGAACGCACCTCGTATCTATCTCTTATTACTCGGTGTGTTCCGCTAGCCCTAACACACCAAAGGAACAAATTGAATTCCTTAAGGAATGCATGTTATTTATTTTAACGCATCATTTTTTTTAAATTCAAGGAGCACTACTACACCCAGCAATGGGGTACAGCAATGGGCACCAGGTTCACGCCCAGTTATGCAAATTTGTATGTTGGGCGATGGGAAGAAGACCACACATACATCCTGGAGGTACTTTAAGCGCGGACCTGGTTCTATGGCGTCGTTTTATAGACGATGTCATATTCATATGAGCAGGGGGTCCCCAATCACTTGAACAATTTTTAAATGATATTAATAAAAATGATTTATTTTTAAACTTTAATGCTACTTTTAGCACCCAAAGCATAGACTTGCACCTTTAATAAGCCCACCGATGTCAATTGCTTTATTCACATTGACAATTGCGATTTACCTACCTGGCTGTTAAATGTACCAAAAAGTCAGTACATAAGACTACATCGGAATTGTTCAAAACCCCAACAGTATGACCAAGAAGCGGAGGCACTAACCGCTAAATTCTTGGAGAAAGCTATGACCTAAAATTGGAGGCATAAAAAAAAACAGGTCTCCAACCTACCTTGCCAGGATTTACTTAAAGAAAAAAACCACTGAAAGAGAATATGGAGAAAACGGTGTTTGTGCCAATTATAGCACAATATAACTCAAACGCCAGTATTTTAAAAAAATAGTGAATAAACACTGGGGGATCATTAAAGATGGCAAAATCTTGGGAAATCATATCCCTCCCATCCACAGTTTATATATAAAAAGCACTTAATCTTGGTAACCTGATTGCACCCACAGTACAGCATTTTCAGGCCAATAACACCAAAAAATGTTTGAAAAAAAACTAAAAGGTTTTTTCCTTGCCATAAATGCGCAATGTGCAGAAAAACACAAAGTAAAAAACAAGCAACAATCATAAGCCATGGCGAGTATTATGGAATCAAGCATATATTACATGCACTACAGAAAGGGTTATACAGTGGGGCAAAAAAGTATTTAGTCAGTCAGCAATAGTGCAAGTTCCACCACTTAAAAAGATGAGAGGCGTCTGTAATTTACATCATAGGTAGACCTCAACTATGGGAGACAAGCTGAGAAAAAAAAATCCAGAAAATCACATTGTCTGTTTTTTTATCATTTTATTTGCATATTATGGTGGAAAATAAGTATTTGGTCAGAAACAAACAATCAAGATTTCTGGCTCTCACAGACCTGTAACTTCTTCTTTAAGAGTCTCCTCTTTCCTCCACTCATTACCTGTAGTAATGGCACCTGTTTAAACTTGTTATCAGTATAAAAAGACACCTGTGCACACCCTCAAACAGTCTGACTCCAAACTCCACTATGGTGAAGACCAAAGAGCTGTCAAAGGACACCAGAAACAAAATTGTAGCCCTGCACCAGGCTGGGAAGACTGAATCTGCAATAGCCAACCAGCTTGGAGTGAAGAAATCAACAGTGGGAGCAATAATTAGAAAATGGAAGACATACAAGACCACTGATAATCTCCCTCGATCTGGGGCTCCACGCAAAATCCCACCCCGTGGGGTCAGAATGATCACAAGAACGGTGAGCAAAAATCCCAGAACCACGCGGGGGGACCTAGTGAATGAACTGCAGAGAGCTGTGTTGTGAATTCTGTTGTCGAACTCCCTCCTGTGGTCGTGAATGGTACTTCGGCGAGTTCTGTCTATGGGCTCCCTCTGGTGGCTATGAGTGAAGCTGCTGCTTCTGAGGTTCCTTATATAGGTGACGTGGTTTATCCTTTGGTTGGCTGCTCTATTTAACTCCTCTCAGATCGTTACTCCATGCCAGCTGTCAATGTTTTTGCATTAGTTCAGTTCGCTCCTGGATCTCTCTGGTGACCTGCCTTCTCCTGCAGAAGCTTAGTTCCTTATAGTCTTTATTTGTTCACTGTTTTCTTGTCCAGCTGGTTTTCATGATTTTGTCTTGCTAGCTGGAAGCTCTGGGATGCAGAGTGGCCCCTCCGCACCGTGAGTCGGTGCGGAAGTCTTTTTTGCACACTCTGCGTGGTCTTTTGTAGGATTTTGTGCTGATCGCAAAGTTACCTTTCCTATCCTCTGTCTATTTAGTAAGTCTGGCCTCCCTTTGCTGAAACCCGTTTCATTTCTGCGTTTGTGACTTTCATCTTTACTCACAGTCAATATATGTGGGGGGGTTTCCTTTACCTTTGGGGAATTTCTCTGAGGCAAGGTAGGCTTTATTTTTTATCTTTAGGGCTAGATAGCTCTTAGGCTGTGACGAGGTGCCTAGGTCTGGTCAGGAGCGCTCCACGGCTATTTCTAGTGTGTGTGATAGGATTAGGGCTTGCGGTCAGCAGAGCTCCCAAATCCCAGAGCTCGTCCTGTATGAGGTTTAACTATCAGGTCATTCCGGGTGCTCCTAACCACCAGGTCATAACAGTACAGCTGGCCCAAAGTATTAATGCATCTCAATAGAGGGATAAGAGAACTTCTGAGACCATTTTTTTTTCTTTGCACTGTGTTTTGTCTTTCTTTTCCCCTAGACCTTTGGGTGGTTCAGGACACAGGTGTAGATATGGACATTCAAGGTCTGTCCTCTTGTGTGGATCATCTCACTGCAAGGGTACAAAACATTCAAGATTTTGTGGTTCAGAATCCTATGTTAGAGCCTAGAATTCCTATTCCTGACTTATTTTCTGGGGATAGATCTAGGTTCTTGAATTTCAAAAATAATTGTAAACTGTTTCTAGCTTTGAAACCCCGCTCCTCTGGTGACCCCGTTCAACAGGTAAAAATCATTATTTCTTTGTTACGTGGTGACCCTCAACACTGGGCATTTTCCCTTGCGCCAGGACATCCTGCATTACGTGATGTTGATGCGTTTTTTCTGGCGCTTGGATTGCTTTATGATGAACCAAATTCAGTGGATCAGGCAGAGAAAATCTTGCTGGCTTTGTGTCAGGGTCAGGATGAAGCGGAGGTGTACTGTCAGAAGTTTAGAAAGTGGTCTGTGCTTACTCAGTGGAATGAATGTGCCCTGGCGGCAATTTTCAGAAAGGGTCTTTCTGAAGCCCTTAAGGATGTCATGGTGGGATTTCCCACGCCTGCTGGTCTGAATGAGTCTATGTCTTTGGCCATTCAGATCGATCGGCGCATATGTGAGTGCAAAGCTGTGCACCATCTGGCGGTATTCTCTGAGCATAGGCCTGAGCCTATGCAGTGTGATAGGACTTTGACTAGAGCTGAACGGCAAGAACACAGACGTCGGAATGGGCTGTGTTTTTACTGTGGTGAATCCACTCATGCTATTTCCGATTGTCCAAAGCGCACTAAGCGGTTCGCTAGGTCTGCCACCATTGGTACGGTACAGTCTAAATTTCTTTTGTCCGTTACTCTGATTTGCTCTCTGTCGTCCTATTCTGTAATGGCATTTGTGGATTCAGGCGCTGCCCTGAATTTGATGGACTTGGAGTTTGCCAGGCGCTGTGGTTTTTTCTTGGAGCCCTTGCAGTATCCTATTCCATTGAGAGGAATTGATGCTACGCCTTTGGCCAAGAATAAGCCTCAATACTGGACTCAATTGACCATGTGCATGGCTCCTGCACATCAGGAGGATATTCGCTTTTTGGTGTTGCATAATCTGCATGATGTGGTCGCTTTGGGGTTGCCATGGCTACAGGTCCATAATCCAGTGTTGGATTGGAAATCTATGTCTGTGTCCAGCTGGGGTTGTCAGGGGGTACATGGTGATGTTCCATTGTTGTCAATTTCGCCTTCCACTCCTTCTGAAGTCCCTGAGTTTTTATCAGATTACCGGGATGTATTTGAAGAGCCCAAATCTGGTGCACTACCTCCTCATAGGGATTGCGACTGTGCTATTAATTTGATTCCTGGTAGTAAGTTTCCTAAGGGCCGTCTGTTTAATTTATCTGTGCCAGAGCACGCCGCTATACGGAGTTATATAAAGGAATCCTTGGAGAAGGGTCATATTCGTCCGTCGTCGTCACCATTGGGAGCAGGGTTCTTTTTTGTGGCCAAGAAGGATGGTTCTTTGAGACCTTGTATTGATTACCGCCTTCTTAATAAGATCACAGTCAAATTTCAGTATCCTTTGCCGCTGCTGTCTGATTTATTTGCTTGGATTAAGGGGGCTAGTTGGTTCACCAAGATAGATCTTCGTGGTGCATATAATCTTGTGCGAATTAAACAGGGTGATGAATGGAAAACGGCATTTAATACGCCCGAGGGCCATTTTGAGTACCTGGTTATGCCATTCGGGCTTTCTAATGCTCCATCTGTGTTTCAGTCCTTTATCCATGACATCTTCCGAGAGTACCTGGATAGATTCATGATTGTATATTTGGATGACATTTTGGTCTTTTCGGATGATTGGGAGTCTCATGTGAAGCAGGTCAGAATGGTGTTCCAGGTCCTTCGTGCGAATTCCTTGTTTGTGAAGGGGTCAAAGTGTCTCTTTGGAGTTCAGAAGGTTTCATTTTGGGTTTCATTTTTTCCCCTTCTACCATCAAGATGGACCCTGTTAAAGTTCAGGCCATTTACGATTGGACTTAGCCGACATCTGTGAAGAGCTTACAGAAGTTCCTGGGCTTTGCTAATTTTTATCGTCGCTTCATCGCTAATTTTTCCAGTATTGCTAAACCGTTGACTGATTTGACCAAGAAAGGTGCTGATGTGGTCAATTGGTCCTCTGCGGCTGTAGAGGCTTTTCAGGAGTTGAAGCGTCGTTTTGCTTCTGCCCCTGTGTTGTGCCAGCCACATGTTTCGCTCCCTTTTCAGGTTGAGGTTGATGCTTCTGAAATTGGAGCAGGGGCTGTTTTGTCGCAAAAAAGTTCTGATGGCTCGGTGATGAAACCCTGTGCCTTCTTTTCTAGAAAATTCTTGCCTGCTGAGCGCAATTATGATGTGGGCAATCGGGAGTTGTTGGCCATGAAGTGGGCATTCGAGGAGTGGCGACATTGGCTTGAAGGAGCTAAACATCGTGTGGTGGTCTTGACGGATCACAAGAATTTGACTTATCTCGAGTCTGCCAAACGGTTGAATCCTAGACAGGCTCGATGGTTGCTCTTTTTCTCCCGTTTTGATTTTGTGGTTTCATACCTTCCGGGATCTAAGAATGTGAAGGCTGACGCCCTGTCGAGGAGTTTTGTGCCTGACTCTCCGGGTGTTCCGGAGCCTGCGGGTATTCTTAAAGAAGGGGTGATTTTGTCTGCCATTTCCCCTGATTTGCGGCGTGTGCTGCAAAAGTTTCAGGCTGATAGACCTGACCGTTGTCCTACAGAGAAACTGTTTGTCCCTGATAGATGGACTAGTAGAGTTATCTCTGAGATTCATTGTTCAGTGTTGGCTGGTCATCCTGGAATCTTTGGTACCAGAGATTTGGTGGCTAGATCCTTTTGGTGGCCTTCTTTGTCACGGGATGTGCGTTCTTTTGTGCAGTCCTGTGGGACTTGTGCTCGGGCTAAACCCTGCTGTTCTCGTGCCAGTGGGTTGCTTTTGCCCTTGCCGATCCCGAAGAGGCCCTGGACGCATATTTCCATGGATTTTATTTCTGATCTCCCTGTTTCTCAAAAGATGTCGGTCATTTGGGTGGTTTGTGATCGCTTCTCTAAGATGGTCCATTTGGTACCCTTATCTAAATTGCCTTCCTCCTCTGATTTGGTGCCATTGTTTTTCCAGCATGTGGTTCGTTTGCATGGCATTCCAGAGAACATCGTCTCGGACAGAGGTTCCCAGTTTGTTTTGAGGTTTTGGCGGTCCTTTTGCGCTAAGATGGGCATTGATTTGTCTTTTTCTTCGGCTTTCCATCCTCAGACTAATGGCCAAACCGAACGAACTAATCAGACTTTGGAGACATATCTGAGATGCTTTGTTTCTGTTGATCAGGATGATTGGGTGTCCTTCTTGCCATTGGCTGAGTTCGCCCTTAATAATCGGGCCAGCTCGGCTACTTTAGTTTCTCCTTTTTTCTGTAATTCTGGTTTCCATCCTCGTTTCTCTTCAGGGCAGGTTCAGCCTTCGGACTGTCCTGGTTTGGATGCGGTGGTGGACAGGTTGCTGCAGATTTGGACTCATGTGGTGGACAATTTGACATTGTCCCAGGAGAAGGCTCAACGTTTCGCTAACCGCCGGCGTTGTGTTGGTCCCCAACTTCATGTTGGGGATTTGGTTTGGTTGTCATCTCGTCACGTTCCTATGAAGGTTTCCTCTCCTAAGTTTAAGCCTCGTTTCATTGGGCCATATAAGATTTCTGAAGTTCTTAATCCTGTGTCATTTCGTTTGGACCTTCCAGCTTCTTTTGCCATCCATAATGTGTTCCATAGGTCGTTGTTGCGGAGATACGTGGCGCCTATGGTTCCCTCCGTTGATCCTCCTGCCCCGGTGTTGGTCGAGGGGGAGTTGGAGTATGTGGTGGAGAAGATTTTGGATACTCGTGTTTCGAGACGGAAACTCCAGTACCTGGTCAAGTGGAAGGGTTATGGTCAGGAAGATAATTCCTAGGTTTTTGCCTCTGATGTTCATGCTGCCGATCTTGTTCGTGCCTTTCATTTGGCTCATCCTGATCGGCCTGGGGGCTCTGGTGAGGGTTCGGTGACCCCTCCTCAAGGGGGGGGGTACTGTTGTGAATTCTGTTGTCGAACTCCCTCCTGTGGTCGTGAATGGTACTTCGGCGAGTTCTGTCTATGGGCTCCCTCTGGTGGCTATGAGTGAAGCTGCTGCTTCTGAGGTTCCTTACACAGGTGACGTGGTTTATCCTTTGGTTGGCTGCTATATTTAACTCCTCTCAGATCGTTACTCCATGCCAGCTGTCAATGTTTTTGCATTAGTTCAGTTCGCTCCTGGATCTCTCTGGTGACCTGCCTTCTCCTGCAGAAGCTACGTTCCTTATAGTCTTTATTTGTTCACTGTTTTCTTGTCCAGCTGGTTTTCATGATTTTGTCTTGCTAGCTGGAAGCTCTGGGATGCAGAGTGGCCCCTCCGCACCGTGAGTCGGTGCGGAGGTCTTTTTTGCACACTCTGCGTGGTCTTTTGTAGGTTTTTGTGCTGATCGCAAAGTTACCTTTCCAAATCCTCTGTCTATTTAGTAAGTCTGGCCTCCCTTTGCTGAAACCCGTTTCATTTCTGTGTTTGTGACTTTCATCTTTACTCACAGTCAATATATGTGGGGGGCTTCCTTTACCTTTGGGGAATTTCTCTGAGGCAAGGTAGGCTTTATTTTCTATCTTTAGGGCTAGATAGCTCTTAGGCTGTGACGAGGCGCCTAGGTCTGGTCAGGAGCGCTCCACGGCTATTTCTAGTGTGTGTGATAGGATTAGGGCTTGCGGTCAGCAGAGCTCCCACATCCCAGAGCTCGTCCTGTATGAGGTTTAACTATCAGGTCATTCCGGGTGCTCCTAACCACCAGGTTATAACAGAGCTGGGACCAATGTAACAAGGCCTACCATAAGTAACACACTACGCCACCATGGACTCAGATCCTGCAGTGCCAGACGTGTCCCACTGCTTAAGCCAGTACATGTCCGGGCCCGTCTGAAGTTTGCTAGAGAGCATTTGGATGATCCAGAGGAGTTTTGGGAGAATGTCCTATGGTCTGATGAAACCAAACTGGAACTGTTTGGTAGAAACACAACTTGTCGTGTTTGGAGGAAAAAGAATACTGAGTTGCATCCATCAAACACCATACCTACTGTAAAGCATGGTGGTGGAAACATCATGCTTTGGGGCTGTTTCTCTGCAAAGGGGCCAGGACGACTGATCCGGGTACATGAAAGAATGAATGGGGCCATGTATCGTGAGATTTTGAGTGCAAACCTCCTTCCATCAGCAAGGGCATTGAAGATGAAACGTGGCTGGGTCTTTCAACATGACAATGATCCAAAGCACACCGCCAGGGCAACGAAGGAGTGGCTTCGTAAGAAGCATTTCAAGGTTCTGGAGTGGCCTAGCCAGTCTCCAGATCTCAACCCTATAGAAAACCTTTGAGGGAGTTGAAAGTCCGTGTTGCCAAGCGAAAAGCCAAAAACATCACTGCTCTAGAGGAGATCTGCTTGGAGGAATGGGCCAACATACCAACAACAGTGTGTGGCAACCTTGTGAAGACTTACAGAAAACGTTTGACCTCTGTCATTGCCAACAAAGGATATATTACAAAGTATTGAGATGAAATTTTGTTTCTGACCAAATACTTATTTTCCACCATAATAGGCAAATAAAATGCTAAAAAAACAGACAATGTGATTTTCTGGATTTTTTTTCCTCAGTTTGTCTCCCATAGTTGAGGTCTACCTATGATGTAAATTACAGACGCCTCTCATCTTTTTAAGTGGTGGAACTTGCACTATTGCTGACTGAATAAATACTTTTTTGCCCCACTGTATATGTTATTAAATGCCCATGCAACAAACTGTATGTGGGCCGTACTAAACACCCACTTAAAGTGAGACTAAGTGAACATATGTGCAACATAAAACATAAATTCACCGGCCACCCACTGTCCAAACACTTTGTGGAAAAACACAATAGTGATCTACACTCCATGGAAATAACTGAATATGAAAAAATACCAGTACCATGGAGAAAGGGTAATTACGTTGCAACAATGTCCAGGGCAGAAAGCAAGTGGATTTTTACATTGGATAATCTCATTCCTAGGGGACTGAATAGTGATTTTGAATTATTTGGTTTCCTATAGTATCGGCTGACCTTTATTTCCACTATAAAAGGACTCATCTAGGCATCTAGGACCATCCCTGATGAAGGAAAGCGCTCTTTCCGAAACGCGTAGGAATTGGTCCTTCTTGCTATTCGTATCTCCCTTATTTTCAGGTGGCCATCAATTTGGGCATAGTGCCATTATTTGGACAAGGTGCAATCTATGGTCTGTACTATCAGTCAGCTTGTGTTTTACCTTAATCTTGCACTTAATGTACTAACAATATTTTAGTTGGCTACTCTCTATATAGGGCTACAAAAAGCCCAATAAGACGCTATTACGGGCTAAGTGCAATATATATATATATTTTTTTTTTCCAGCTTGTTCATATTGTATCTTTTATCTCTAGTAAATATGTGTGTTGTTTCCTAAAGTCTCATCCTGCGCAAATTTTTCCATAATACTATGATACTATACAGATTATAATGTATCTTTTTGACCTTTTATCTGAACCTGTGTTACACCCACACCACCACCCCTACCCCCTGATGACCGCATGTGGGCTGGGTTGTGGGATGTCCTCAGTCCTTCAGGATTTTATGAAATTCCCGACCTATGCAATAATGTCACTCCTGATGATCGCAGCAGTTCGAGATCACCGCCACACTTTTCATCTGGATTTTACCTTTCCCCAGAGATCAAACATGACATGGCTGTTGTCAGTTATTTGGCCACTATGGATTTGGAGCTAATAGGTAGAGGTGTCAGTTAACTTGCATCTTCTTCCCAGATTAGCCCTGAAGCTGAAACGTATATCCCATCACTTATACTATGCTTATACAAGCCCCAATATTCATACTTTTCTACCAGTGCCCAGGCATCTGGCAAAGATGTTTTGATGAAAGAAATGTGAACCTGTGAAAAACAATAGCTATCTCTAAAGGGTATGAGATATTTGCTCCAATCCTCTCAAAACTTTAGAGGCTTTTCCTGTCTCAACTATTTGTCCAAACTGTCACTCTTTGTCCACGCGCAATAGACATCCTTGTTCAGTCACATGGGCACTGCCTGGGTACTTCACCTCAAAAAGGGTCAGTCGGTATGTTAATTAGGATGGTTCACTTCTCTTTGTCTCCAATCTATACACCGGAGTCTTACTCATTCCCCATATGAATACACCAACATAAGTAGTGCTATAAATGATATCATATGCCAAAATACAGATGCCAAATAAGCCTTAAAAGACCAAGAATTAAAAGGCAAAAACTTCATTTAGATAATCGAATGTAAAATCAAAATATAATACACATATTAAAAGCAGAAAAAACACCACAGATGGAACAATAGGTCGGTAACCTAGAACATACAATGTAATATGTAGTATACATACCACTAAGTGGTAATGTCACTGAACTCCTCACATAACAAAGGGTGTAGATGTCATATAGGGTGAGATATGAGGTGAAAATAATGTAAATGAGAAGATTAATGTTCTGCAGAATGGGGTTGTATATACAAGACATCAGTGATGACTGCAGGAGGAGGTTATATATAATCACTGAAAAAAAAAGCTGCTCAAAAAAATAAAAGGGATACTAAAATACCACATCCTAGATATCTCTGAATGAAATACTCCAGTTGCAAATTGTTATTCATTGCATAGTGGAACAGTAAAACATAACAATTATCAATGTAAATCAAAATGAATATCCCATGGAGGTCTGGATTTGGGATGATACTCAAAATCAAAGTGGAAAATGAAGTTACAGGCTTATCCAACATCAGTGGAAATTGCCTCATGACAAGGAAAAGATGCTCAGTATTGTGTGTGGCCTCCATGTGCCTGTATGACCTCCCTTCAATGCCTTGGCATGCTCTTGATGAGGCGTCGGATGGTCTCCTGAGGGATCTCCTCCCAGACCTGGAATAAAGCATCCGCCAACTCCTGGACAGTCTGTGGTGCAACGTGACGTTGGTGGATGGAGCGAGACATGATGTCCCAGATGTGCTCAATCGGATTCAGGTCTGGGGAACGGGCGGGCCAGTCCATAGCTTCAATGCCTTCTTCTTGCAGGAACTGCTGACACTCCAGCCCTATGAGGTCTGGCATTGTCTTGCATTAGGTAGAACCCAGGGCCAACTGCACCGGCATATAGTCTCACAAGGGGTCTGAGGATCTCATCTTGGTACCTAAAGGCAGTCAGGCTACCTCTGGCGAGCAGATGGAGGGCTGTGCTGCCCTCCAAAGAAATGCCACCCCACACCATTACTGACCCACTGCAAAACCGGTCATGCTGAAGGATGTTGCAGGCAGAAGATCGCTCTCCACGGCTTCTCCAGACTATGTCACGTCGGTCACATGTGCTCAGTGTGAACCTGCTTTTCTGTGAAGAGCACAGGGCGCCAGTGGTGAATTTGCGGCTCCACCTCCCATAGGGGTGGAGCCACATATTCATTACTGTAATCGGCGGCCCCACGTGACCGCATACAGGAGAAGATGCGGCCAGACCAGGAAGCAGCGACAGCCAACGAGGGAGGCGGGTGAGTATTTTCAGAACAACGGTGGGGGGGGGGGGGAGGGCGGATGACAGATAGATCTTTATTTTAAACACTGTTATTCATATCTTCCCTGCAGCAAACGCTGCTGCAGGGAAGATATGAATCGCGGATTCAGCACGATGCAGGGGACAGCGCTAAACGGACACACGGACACGGATAACTCCAGTACCGATTTTATACGGTACTGGAATTATCTGGACGTGTGAAACCGGCCTTACTGAGGGTGTCTTGATAATTGCCAATAATTTCCATCTGTTGTCTATTCCATTTGCACAACAGCATGTGAAAATGATTGTCAATCAGTGTTGCTTCTGGACAGTTTGATTTCACAGAAGTTTGATTTACTTGGAGTTATATTCTGTTGTTTAAGTGCTCCCTTAATTTTTTTGAGCTGTGTATATAGAAAAAGTGTATATTATTGCATATAAATTCACACACTATACAAATCTGAAACATAATTTTATTAGTAACATAGTAACATAGTTAGTAAGGCAGAAAAAAGACATTTGTCCATCCAGTTCAGCCTATATTCCATCATAATAAATCCCCAGATCTACGTCCTTCTACAGAACCTAATAATTGTATGATACAATATTGGTATTCATTAAAACATTTGTAAGTTAGACTAGTATAAACACACCCCAAAGAGCGGCAATAAAATATATATAATCCGTCCAGTGGTCAATAGATAAAGGTCAGTCACCCTATTGTGCGAACTCTTCTCATTCCTACCTGTCAGTAGAGGTTAGCACAGTAGTGAATATGCAAAAAGCGTCTCGGCTCAACGTCGACTCACCCTGGTAGTCCTTGTAAGACCGTACAGAAATGATGAATAAATTGAACCACAATGCAGTGGTCTAAATAGATAACCAAAGGCAAATGTAATGGCTACAGATAATAACTATCCTGAAGATGGTCTAAGGGTACCGTCACACACTGCCATTTCGATCACTACGACGGTACGATTCGTGACGTTCCAGCGATATCGTTACGATATCGCTGTGTCTGACACGCAGCAGCGATCAGGGATCCTGCTGAGAATCGTACGTCGTAGCAGATCGTTTGGAACTTTGTTTCATCGCTGGATCTCCCGCTGTCATTGCTAGATCGGTGTGTGTGACACCGATCTAGCGATCTAGCGATGCGATCCAGCGATGCGTTCACTTGTAACCAGGGTAAACATCGGGTTACTAAGCGCAGGGCCGTGCTTAGTAACCCGATGTTTACCCTGGTTACAAGCGTAAAACTAAAAAAAACAAACAGCACATACTTACATTCTGGTGTCCGTCAGGTCCCTTGCCGTCTGCTTCCCGCACTGTGACTGCCGGCCGTAAAGTGAAAGCAGAGCACAGTGGCTGTGCTTTCACTTTCACTTTACGGCCGGCAGTCACTGAGTGCGGGAAGCAGACGGCAAGGGACCTGACGGACACCAGAATGTAAGTATGTGCTGTTTGTTTTTTTTAGTTTTACGCTTGTAACCAGGGTAAACATCGGGTTACTAAGCGCGGTCCTGCGCTTAGTAACCCGATGTTTACCCTGGTTCCCCGGGGACCTCGGCATCGTTGGTCGCTGGAGAGCTGTCTGTGTGACAGCTCCCCAGCGACCACACTACGATTTACCTACGATCACGGCCAGGTCATATCGCTGGTCGTGATTGTAGGTAAATCGTATAGTGTGACGGTACCCTTAGACAAACAGTTTATCTTTTACATCAAATAGTTTTGTAACTGTGGCAGCAAGAATCATAAAAAAGAACTATGTCCAGGATTCTTACACTGGGAAAGGCACAATATACTGGACTCTATTATTTAATTTGCTGTGGGCAAGAGTCCCATATAACCAAAATGCAACTAGGGGAGACAATATTACAATTAGTAATCCCTAAAGGACCGAACCACTTTGCAGATTAATGACCGGGCCTCATTGTTTAACCCCTTAAGCCCCGAGGGTGGTTTGCACGTTAATGACCGGGCCAATTTTTACAATTCTGACCACTGTCCCTTTATGAGGTTATAACTCTGGAACGCTTCAACGGATCTTGGCGATTCTGACACTGTTTTCTCGTGACATATTGTACTTCATTTTAGTAGTAACATTTATTCGATATAACTTGCGTTTATTTGTGAAAAAAACGGAAATTTGGCGAAAATTTTGAAAATTTCGCAATTTTCCAAATTTAAATTTTTATGCCCTTAAATCACAGAGATATGTCACGCAAAATACTTAATAAGTAACATTTCCCACATGTCTCCTTTACATCAGCACAATTTTGGAACCGAAATTTTTTTTTGTTAGGGAGTTATAAGGGTTCAAAGTTGACCAGCAATTTCTCATTTTTACAACACCATTTTTTTTTAGGGACCACATCTCATTTGATGTCATTTTGAGGGGTCTATATGATAGAAAATACCCAAGTGTGACACCATTCTAAAAACTGCACCCCTCAAGGTGCTCAAAACCACATTCAAGAAGTTTATTAACCCTTCAGGGGTTTCACAGGAATTTTTGGAATGTTTAAATAAAAATGAATATTTAACTTTTTTTCACACAAAATTTATTTCAGCTCCAATTTGTTTTATTTTACCAAGGGTAACAGGATAAAATGGATGCCAAACATTGTTGTACAATCTGTACTGAGTACGCTGATACCCCATATGTGGGGGTAAACCACTGTTTGGGCGCATGGCAGAGCTCGGAAGGGAAGGAGCGCCATTTGACTTTTAAATGCAAAATTGACAGGAATTGAGATGGGACACCATGTTGCGTTTGGAGAGCCACTGATGTGCCTAAACATTGAAACCCCCCACAAGTGACACCATTTTGGAAAGTAGACACCCTAAGGAACTTATCTAGATGTGTGGTGACCACTTTGACCCACCAATTGCTTCACAGAAGTTTATAATGCAGAGCCGTAAAAATAAAAAATCATATTTTTTCACAAAAATGATCTTTTCGCCCCCAATTTTTTATTTTCCCAAGAGTAAGAGAAGAAATTGAACCTCAAAAATTGTTGGCCAATTTGTCCTGAGTACGCTGATACCCCGTATATGGGTGTAAACCATTGTTTGGGCGTATGGCAGAGCTCGGAAGGGAAGGAGCGCCATTTTACTTTTCAATGCAAAATTGACTGGAATTGAGATGGGATGCCATGTTGCGTTTGGAGAGCCCCTGATGTGCCTAAACATTGAAATCCCCACAAGTGACACCATTTTGGAAAGTAGACCCCTTAAGGAACTTATCTAGAGGTGTGGTGAGCACTTTGACCCAACAAGTGCTTCACAGAAGTTTATAATGCAGAGCCGTAAAAATAAAAAATCATATTTTTTCACAAAAATAATCTTTTCGCCACCAATTTTTTATTTTCCCAAGGGTAAGAGAAGAAATTAGACCACAAAAGTTGTTGTGCAATTTGTCCTGAGTGCGACGATACCCCATATGTGGGGGTAAACCACTGTTTGGGCGCATGGCAGAGCTCGGAAGGAAAGGAGCGCCATTTGACTTTTCAATGCAAAATTGACTGGAATTGAGATGGGACGCCATGTTGCGTTTGGAGAGCCCCTGATGTGCCTAAACATTGGAACCCCTCACAAGTGACACCATTTTGAAAAGTAGACCCCTTAAGGAACTTATCTAGATGTGTGGTGAGCACTTTGACCCAACAAGTGCTTCACAGAAGTTTATAATGCAGAGCCGTAAAAATAAAAAATCTTATTTTTTCACAAAAATGATCTTTTCGCCCCCAATTTTTTATTTTCCCAAGGGTAAGAGAAGAAATTAGACCACAAAAGTTGTTGTGCAATTTGTCCTGAGTGCGACGATACCCCATATGTGGGGGTAAACCACTTTTTGGGTGCATAGAAGAGCTCGGAAGGGAAGGAGCGCCATTTGACTTTTCAATGCAAAATTGACTGGAATTAAGATGGGACGCCATGTTGGTTTGGAGAGCCCCTGATGTGCCTAAACATTAAAACCCCCCACAAGTGACACCATTTTGGAAACTAGACCCTCTAAGGAACTTATCTAGATGTGTTTTGAGAGCTTTGAACCCCCAAGTGTTTCACTACAGTTTATAACGCAGAGCCGTTAAAATAAATTTATTTTTTTTTCGCAAACATTTTTTAGCCCCCAGTTTTGTATTTTCACAAGGGTAACATAATAAATTGGACCCCAAAAGTTGTTGTCCAATTTGTCCTGAGTACGCTGATACCCCATATGTGGGGGGGAACCACTGTTTGGGCGCATGGCAGAGCTCGGAAGGGAAGGAGCGCCATTTGGAATGCAGACTTAGATGGATTGGTCTGCAGGAGTCACGTTGCATTTGCAGAGCCCCTGATGTACCCAAACAGTACAAACCCCCCACAAGTGACCCCATATTAGAAACTAGACCTCCCATGGAACTTATCTAGATGTGTTGTGAGAACTTTGAACCCCTAAGTGTTTCACTACAGTTTATAACGCAGACCCGTGAAAATAAAAAATTCTTTTTTTTTTCACAAAAATGATTTTTTAGCCCCCAGCTTTGTATTTTTACAAGGGTAACAGAATAAATTGGACCCCAAAAGTTGTTGTTCAATTTGTCCTGAGTACGCTGATACCCCATATGTGGGGGGGGAACCACTGTTTGGGCTCATGGCAGAGCTCGGAAGGGAAGGAGCGCCATTTGGAATGCAGACTTAGATGGATTGGTCTGCAGGCGTCACGTTGCATTTGCAGAGCCCCTGATGTACCCAAACAGTAGAAACCACCCACAAGTGACCCCATATTGGAAACTAGACCTCCCATGGAACTTATCTAGATGTGTTGTGAAAACTTTGAACCCCCAAGTGTTTCACTACAGTTTACAACGCAGAGCCGTGAAAATAAAAATCCTTTTTTTTCCCACAAAAATGATTTTTAGCCCCCCAAATTTTTATTTTCCCAAGGATAACAAGAGAACTTGGACCCAAAAAGTTGTTGTCCAATTTGTCTCGAGTACGCTGATACCCCATATGTTGGGGTAAACCCCTGTTTGGGCGCACGGGAGAGCTCGGAAGTGAAGGAGCACTGTTTTACTTTTTCAATGCAGAATTGGCTGGAATTGAGATCGGACGCCATGTCGCGTTTGGAGAGCCCCTGATGTGTCTAAACAGTGGAAACCCCCCAATTATAAATGAAACCCTAATCCAAACGCACCACTAACCCTAATCCCAACTGTAACCCTAACCACACACCTAACCCAGACACACCCCTAATTCTAATCCCAACCCTAATCCCAACCGTAAATGTAATCCAAACCCTAACCCTAGCCCCAACCCTAGCCCTAACCCTAACCCTAACCGGAAAATGGAAATAAATACATTTTTTTTAATTTTATTATTTTTCCCTAAGGCTAGGTTCACATTGCGTTAGGGAAATCCGTTTAGCACTAGCGGATTGCGCTAACACAATGTCTTTTTAGGTGTCGTGTTTAGTGGTCGTGTTAACGTCCCCGCTCTGGAAGATCGGGGATCGGACCTCGGGCGCGCCGCGGACGCTGCAAGCAGCGTCTGAGGCGCGCCACAAAAGAATGGCACCTTGCTAGCGCGAGCCAAAAATGGCACGCTCTAGCGATGCGCTACACCTGAAAATCACATTGCTGTCAATGGTTGTGCTAACGGACCCGTTGCACGGCGTTAATTGTGACATTTTCGCCGTGCAACGCTGTCCGTTAGCGTTAACCCATTAACGCAATGTGAACCTAGCCTAACTAAGGGGGTGATGAAGGGGGGTTTGATTTACTTTTATAGCGAGTTTTTTAGCGGATTTTTATGATTGGCAGCCGTCACACACTAAAAGACGCTTTTTATAGCAAAAAAGTTTTTGCGTCTCCACATTTTGAGACCTATAATTTTTCCATATTTTGGTCCACAGAGTCATGTGAGGTCTTGTTTTTTGCGGGACGAGTTGACGTTTTTATCGGTTACATTTTCGGACACGTGACAGTTTTTGATCGCTTTTTATTCCGATTTTTTTGTGAGGCAGAATGACCAAAAACCAGCTATTCATGAATTTCTTTTGGGGGAGGCGTTTATACCGTTCCGCGTTTGGTAAAATTGATGAAGCAGTTTTATTCTTCGGGTCAGTACGATTACAGCGACACCTCATTTATATCATTTTTTTTATGTTTTGGCGCTTTTATACGATAAAAGCTATTTTATAGAAAAAATAATTATTTTGGCATCGCTTTATTCAGAGGACTATAACTTTTTTATTTTTTTGGTTATGATGCTATATGGCGGCTCGTTTTTTGCGGGACAAGATGACGTTTTCAGAGGTAACATGGTTATTTATATCCGTCTTTTTGATCGCGTGTTATTCCACTCTTTGTTCAGCGTTATGATAATAAAGCGTTGTTTTTTGGCTCGTTTTTTTTTTTTTTTTCTTACGGTGTTCACTGAAGGGGTTAACTAGTGGGCCAGTTTTATAGGTCGGGTCGTTACGGACGCGGCGATACTAAATATGTGTACTTTTATTGTTTTTTTGTTTTTTTTTATGTAAAGAAATGTATTTATGGGAATAATATTTTTTTTTTTCTGCTTTATTTAGGAATTTTTTTTTTATTTTTTTTTTTACAAGTGTGGAAATTTTTTTTTTTACTTTTTCACTTTGTCCCGGGGGGGACATCACAGATCACCGATCTGACAGTGTGCACAGCACTCTATCAGATCGGTGATCTGACATACAGCCGGGCAGGATTAGAGCTGCAGCTGCAGCCTGATCCTGACCCGGAAGTGCTCCCTGCAGGACCCGGATGCAGCCCGGCGGCCATTTTGGATCCGGGGACTGCAGGGAGAAGACGCTCGGTACACGGTGAGCACATCACCGTGTACCGATCGTCTCAGGGAAGCCCGCAGGGAGCCCCCTCCCTGCGCGATGCT
The DNA here is from genome assembly GCF_032444005.1 of Ranitomeya imitator. Classification (NCBI taxonomy): domain Eukaryota; kingdom Metazoa; phylum Chordata; class Amphibia; order Anura; family Dendrobatidae; genus Ranitomeya; species Ranitomeya imitator. Next base: position 58,280,955 of record NC_091282.1, on the reverse strand, counting down.
TCCCTGCACCGCCGGCACACCGCGATCATCTTTGATCGCGGTGTGCCGGGGGTTAATGTGCCGGGAGCGGTCCGTGACCGCTCCTGGCACATAGTGCCGGATGTCAGCTGCGATAGGCAGCTGACACCCGGCCGCGATCGGCCGCGCTCCCCCCGTGAGCGCGGCCGATCGCATATGACGTACTATCCCGTCCATGGGAATTAAGTCCCAGGTCACCTGGACGGGATAGTACGTCATATGGGATTAAGGGGTTAAAGGGACACTGTCACCTGAATTTGGAGGGAACAATCTTCAGCCATGGAGGCGGGGTTTTGGGGTTTTTGATTCACCCTTTCCTTACCCGCTGGCTGCATGCTGGCTGCAATATTGGATTGAAGTTCATTCTCTGTCCTCCATAGTACACGCCTGCGCAAGGCAAGATTGCGGTGTGCAGGCATGTACTACGGAGGACAGAGAATGAACTTCAATCCAATATTGCAGCCAGCATGCAGCCAGCAGGTAAGGAAAGGGTGAATCAAAAACCCAAAAACCCCGCCTCCATGGCTGAAGATTGTTCCCTCCAAATTCAGGTGACAGTGTCCCTTTAAATACAACCAGGGTCACTCTAAGAGATAATAATTCTGGAACACTTCAATGGATCCCAGTGCTTCAGGGACTGTTTTTTCCAAGAAAAATTGTAATTCACGATAGTAGTAAAATTTGTTCGACATAGCCTGCATTTATTTGTGAAAATATTGCCAATTTGGCAAAAAAATCTAAATTTCCAAACTTTTAATTCTTATGTTATTAAACCAAAGTTATGTCACACAAAATGGTTAATAAATAACATTTACGACATGTCTACTTTACATCAGCACAAATTTTTAAAAAATAATTTTATTTTGTTAGGAACTTATAACGGTTAAAATTGGATCAGCAATTTCTCATTTTTCCAAATTTACAAAATTATTTTTTATTAGGTACCATATCACAATAGAAATAACTTTGTGGGGTCTATATGACATAAAATAGAGAAAAGTGACACCATTAGCTAAAAAATGCACCTATCAAAGTCCTCAAAATCACATTCAAGAGGATTATTAACCCTTCGGCTGCTTCACAGGAATTAATTGTTAGTTCTAAAGTTGAAGGAAAAAATGATCATTTTCCTTTTTTTTCACAAAAAAATTAATTTATCCCCATTTTTTTTTATTTTCACAAGGGTAACAGGAGAAATTGAACCTCAAAATTTGTTGCTCAATTTCTCTTGAGTATGTCGATACCCAATATGTTGGGGAAAACTTCTGTTTGGGCACACGGTAAAGCTCAGAAAGGAAGAAGCACCATTTGAATTTTTGAATGTAAAAATTATTGGAATTGAGATCGTTATCCAAAAAGTATCATTTCTCCTTGCTGAGATCGACATGCTAAGCATGCCGAGATGCTCCTCTGGGTAATATGCTAATTATACAAATTGTCTCTTCAGAGAGGAGAGAGCTAGAACTCTAGTGCCACCTATTGGAAGGTAGAACGAATGCCATGTCGCATTTGGAGAGCCCCTGATGTGACTAAACAGTGGAGACCACCAACAAGTGACCATATTTTGGAAACTAGACCCTTTAAGGTATGTATCTAAATGTGTTGTGAGCACCTTGATCCCCCAGGTGTTTCACAAAAGTTTATAACGCATAGCCGTGGAATTATAAAATCTAATATTTCCCACAAAAAATTTATTTTAGCCCTGATTTTTTTATTTTGAGAAGGATAGCAGAAAAATATGTCACTATACATCTTGTTGTGCAATTTCTTCTGAGTATGACAATACCCAATATACAGTACAGACCAAAAGTTTGGACACACCTTCTCATTTAAAGATTTTTCTGTATTTTCATGACTATGAAAATTGTACATTCACACTGAAGGCATCAAAACTATGAATTAACACATGTGGAATTATATACTTAACAAAAAAGTGTGAAAAAACTAAAATTATGTCTTATATTCTAGGTTCTTCAAAGTAACCACCTTTTGCTTTCATGACTGCTTTGCACACTCTTGGCATTCTCTTGATGAGCTTCAAGAGGTAGTCACTGGGAATGGTATTCCAACAATCTTGAAGGCGTTCCCAGAGATGCTTAGCACTTGTTGGCCCTTTTGCCTTCACTCTGCAATCCAGCTCACCCCAAAACATCTCGATTGGGTTCAGGTCTGGTGACTGGAGGCCAGGTCATCTGGTGTAGCCCCCCATCACTCTCCTTCTTGGTCAAATAGCCCTTACACAGCCTGGAGGTGTGTTTGGGGTCATTGTTGAAAAATAAATGATGGTCCAACTAAACGCAAACCGGATGGAATAGCATGCCGCTGCAAGATGCTGTGGTAGCCATGCTGGTTCAGTATGCCTTCAATTTTGAACAAATCCCCAACAGTGGCACCAGCAAAGTACCTCCACACCATCACACCTCCTCCTCCATGCTTCACGGTGGGAACTAGGCATGTAGAGTCCATCCCTTCACCTTTTCTGCGTCGCACAAAGACACAGTGGTTGGAACCAAAGATCTCAAATTTGGACTCATCAGACCAAAGCACAGATTTCCACTGGTCTAATGTCCCTTCCATGTGTTCTTTAGCCCAAACAAGTCTCTTCTGCTTGTTGCCTGTCCTTAGCAGTGGTTTCCTAGCAGTGATTTTACCATGAAGGCCTGCTGCACAAAATCTCCTCTTAACAGTTGTTGTAGAGATGTGTCTGCTACTAGAACTCTGTGCGGCATTGACCTGGTCTCTAATCTGAGCTGCTGTTCACCTGCAATTTCTGAGGCTGGTGACTCGAATAAACTAATCCTCAGAAGCAGAGGTGACTCTTGGTCTTCCTTTCCTGGGGCGGTCCTCACATGAACCAGTTTTTTTGTAGCGCTTCATGGTTTTTGCCACTGAACTTGGCGACACTTTCAAAGTTTTCCCAATTTTTCGGACTGACCTTCATTTCTTAAAGTAATCATGGCCACTCATTTTTCTTTACTTAGCTGCTTTTTTCTTGACATAATACAAATTCTAACAGTCTATTCAGTAGGACTGAGTATATACGAAAATTGGCGCGCACTCAGTATAATGGGGGAGCGAGGTGCTGGTGTAGTGGGCTGTGTAAGCCCCACGTATATGAAGAAATATGGTACACCGCACACTCTATGCGTATATTTGCAAGGTGATGGAAAGTTTATTTAACAGGTTTAGTTTATAATACAAGGAAAGCGACCAGAGGTAATTATTATTGACGTTTCGGCCCAACCTGGGCCTTAATCATATAATCGCTTTAGTATGCATGAAAAGGGGGGGAGGAGAAGGTCCTTGTAGATGGAGGCACACACTTAAATGCCAGATGATAATGCGTGTAGTAACGCGATAGTAGCCCTTCATTTCTTAAAGTAATCATGGCCACTCATTTTTCTTTACTTAGCTGCTTTTTTCTTGACATAATACAAATTCTAACAGTCTATTCAGTAGGACTATCAGCTGTGTATCCACCAGACTTCTGCACAACATAACTGATGGTCCCAACCCCATTTATAAGGCAAGAAATCCCACTTATTAAACCTAACAGGGCTCACCTGTCAAGTGAAAACCATTCCTGGTGACTACCACTTGAAGCTCATCAAGAGAATGCCAAGAGTGTGCAAAGCAGTCATCAAAGCAAAAGGTGGCTACTTTGAAGAACTTAGAAGATAAGACATATTTTCAGTTGTTTCACAATTGTTTGTTAAGTATATAATTCCACATGTGTTAATTCATAGTTTTGATGCCTTCAGTGTGAATGTACAATTTTCATAGTCATCAAAATACAGAAAAATCTTTAAATGAGAAGGTGTGTCCAAACTTTTGGTCTGTACTGTATATGGGAAAACTACTGTTTGGGCGGCCGACACGGCTTGGAAGGGAAGGAGCACCATTTGACTTATGGAGCACAAAATTGGCTAAAATCATTAGTGTATGCCATGTTGTGTTTGGAAAGCGACCCTATCTTGGAAACTAGACCCCTCAAGGAGTGTAACCCAAAAAAAGAGGGAAGTACAAGACCAAAAGTAAAACTCAACAAAGTTTATTCATAATTAATAAAATCAGTAATTATTAATATAAGTAAGGGAATTGAACAAGGCAGAGTGAACTCCGAACAATCCAAGTGACAAGTGCTAAATGAGCAGCATCACCATGTTTTTACCTGCAGTGTGAGGATTGTGGGGAGAGAGAGACCCCGACGTGCGTTTCGCTTGTCGCTTCTTCCAGAGGAATCGTAGGAGTGTATCTAGATGTCTGGTGAGCACCTTGAACCCCTAGGTGTTTTACAGAGATAGAGCCGTGAAAATAAAAAAATCTAATTTTTCCTACAAAAATGTTCTTTTAACGCAAAGTTTTTTTTTTATTTTCACAAGGGTAGCAGGAGAAAATGCACCATCCAATTTTTTGCGCAATTTCTCCTGGGTGCACCAATACTCCATACGTGGTCAAAAACTGTTTTTGTGACACAGAGCAAAGCTCAGAAGAGAAGAAATGTCATAGTGGAGTTCAGATGTTTCCGGAATGGTTTGAGGGTGCCATGTCATATTGACAGAGCTCCTGAGGTGCCAGAACAGCAGAAAGCCCCAATATGTGATGTCATTTTACAAACTACACCCCCAATGAACTCATCTAGGGGGTGCAGTGAAAATGTTGACACCAAATGTGCCTCACAGAAGAGGACTAGAACTCTAGTGCCACCTATTGGAAGTAGCAATCCTAGAAGTCAATGTCGACCCTTTAATGAGCCTTTACATGACTTAGGATAAAAGCCAAAACCAGAATCTCAATTTGCAGACACTGTGTTTCAGGGTACTGCCCCTCATCAGTGCAAAGGTTGAAATCTGGTTTGGTATGTGAGAGGCCTCTCAAGACCAGAAAAATTAAGTCAACATTTACATTACATAAAGGATTTCCTCCAATATATCATCTAAAGGAACCCTGTCATGATCCCAATGGCAGGGGATCACTAAAGGACAAGCACAGATACAAACAAGCTCTAGGGCGATGGAACCTGAGCTGACCGCGACCCTGAACCTAACACACAAATAAAAGTAGCCGGGGAACGTGCCTACGATGATCCTAGACGTCTCGCTCCAGCCGAAGATCTAACTTCTCCTATTAGAAGAAACACAGACCTCTCTTGCCTCCAGAGAAACACCCCACAGAAATAGCAGCCCCCCACATATAATGACGGTGAAATGAGAGGAAAGCACATACGCAGTATGAAAACAGTTTCAGCAAAATGAGGCCCGCTAAAGCTAGATAGCAGAGGATACAAAAGTGATCTGCGCGGTCAGCGAAAAACCCTTCAAAAAACCATCCTGAAATTACTTGAACTCATGTGCCAACTCATGGTACATGAGGAGCAATTTCAGCCCACTAGAGCAACCAGCAGCAAAGAAACAAATATCTGCAGGCTGGACTAAAAACCAAATAAAGCAAAACACCAAAACAGGAAAATCCAAACTTAGCTTGACCAGAAGGTTCTAGGAGCAGGGAGCAGAGGAAACAAGACACACTGGATACATTGATAACCGGCGAGGAAATGCCAGCAAAGCCAGGTTAAATAGGAAACTCCCATATCCTGATGGAACAGGTGGAACCCAGAGACCCAGGAAAGACAAGTCACCCAGTACCATCAGAAAACACCAGAGGGAGCCCAAAAACAGAACTCACAACAGAACCCTAGCAAAATGAGGGAAATGAATAAGACTATTTTAACTGCAACTGAATCTTGGACAAGAAAAGGACACACTAGCATCTATGCATATGCTCTCATTAATATATATATATATATACCCTAATGTTTAAGGGCATAGTAAGCTCAATGGATGAGAGAGCACTAAAATGCTCAAATGCTCATTGCTCGAACTGAGTGATACCTAATGATCAGATGCTCATTTCGAGTAACGTGTACAATGGGAGTCTATGGAAAATCCGAGCATCCTACACGGAGGTCTGGGGGCAGTGAAAATGTTGAAACGGATGAAGAAAGTGCTGAATGGAAAGAAAACAACATGGGAAAGATTTCTGGAAGCATCTCTGATTCCCAGATCGCTGCTGAGAACAATAGTATTACACTTTTACTCCATTTTCAAGACTGACACTAAAACTCGATGTGAAATTGGAGTTTACAAGAAAAATAACAATTAAGAAAAATTCTTTCCTGTATAATGTCTTGTAAATAAGGCAAAAAACGATTTAAAAAATATTTGATATATTTAATAATTTAAGTTAACCAAAATCTATTTTTTATTACCTTTCATTATATTTTTAATTAATTTTGTATTAAAAAAATTGGAAATTTCAGTGTCATTTATGAAGGAAGTGAGAACTGCTAAAATTTAGATGGAAGAGGGACTCCGATACACCCTGTATTAGGCAAAAAGGAGAACCTCATACACATTCTGTTCAAATTGTCATGCAGTGGTACTCCTAGACTCATAAAGACTATGCACTAACTGCAAAGCCTGGCAAAAATTACAACCATCCATACACCCTTGAAGACACCTACTGTAATGCCTCATTCAAATATTGTAAACAAAGTGTAGTTGTAGTAATCCCTGTTAGGGCTAGCGGAGCACACCAAGTAATAGAGAGAATGACACGAGGTGCGTTCGCAGCCTGGGGTCCACCATGCAGAGATACCTGCTGCAAAGTAATGGAGGATGGACCCTGAGCTCACACGTGGGTTAAACTTCAACCCGTGTGAAATGAAAGCGAGCTCTGTTGCCTCACAGAGTCGCGCTGTACACAGAAATTAATACCCTAACTAGGGTTGTGCTTGCTCTGGAACTCTTCTGTGCTAACCGCACACATGAAGGAACCAGATTCTAAACCAAGGCTAATTGCCCCCACTGATGCTAGCTGGCTGCCTGAGTGTACAGCCCCAAAGCTAAACAGACTCACACCACATATATACTGAGTGGTAGAATATCCACTGGCAACAGCCAAACACAAATGATACCAGCACATGGCCGTGCAGCCGTGCCAACCTTTTATAGTTGTAGCTCTCCAGGACCTTCCTAGTGGACCAATAGGAGCTGCTACAAGACCTGAGCATGTGACCCCCAACCTCCAATGAAAGGTCTTCCCTTGGGCATGCTCAGAAGGAGAAAAGCAGGACTTAGTCCCAGGAGCGCCTGCTTGCCGCCGAACAGTACTTGTTATAATGGCTAAACCTAGAAGGGCAGCAGTAACCAAATGTTTAGTATCTGTCCCAGCCATGCACTGGGACCGACGTCTCCCCTGAGCAGGTTCCACTGCACAGGCGTGTACTATGGAGGACAGAGAATGAACTTCAATCCAATATTGCAGCCAGCATGCAGCCAGCGGGTAAGGAAAGGGTGAATCAAAAACCCCAAAACCCCGCCTCCATGGCTGAAGATTGTTCCCTCCAAATTCAGGTGACAGTGTCCCTTTAATCGGTTTTCAACTAATTTGAGTTTTGAGAAGGAACGCTCACCACTGCAGTTTGTTACCGTCAAAAATAAATATATCCGTTAGAGCAGTGTTTCCCAAACCCCAGTCCTCACGGACCCCACGGGTCATGTTTTCAGGATTTCCTTAGTATTGCGCAGGTAGTGGATGTATCATCAAGGCATCAGGAATTGTCTCACCTGTGCAACACTATGGAAATCCTGAAAACATTACCCGTGGGGTCCGTGAGGACTGGAGTTTGGGAAACACTGCTTAGAGCTATCTCAATATTTTGGAAAGTGTTCTGCATGCCCCCTTTTCCATGACAAGCTTGTACATGAAAAGTTAATGTGTTGAATGTAAAAAAAACAAAAACAAAAACATACCTACTACATACAACATACTGCATACATACTACATACATACAGTACAGACCAAAAGTTTGGACACACCTTCTCATATAAAGATTTTTCTGTATTTTCATGACTATGAAATTGTACATTCACACTGAAGGCATCAAAACTATGAATTAACGCATGTGGAATTATATACTTAACAAAAAAGTGTGAAACAACTGAAATTATGTTGTATATTCTAGGTTCTTCAAAGTAGCCACCTTTTGCTTTGATGACTGCTTTGTACACTCTTGACATTCTCTTGACACAAGGTTAATGCCAGCAGTAACCGACCGCGTTATGCCACGGGTAACTCACTCCGTTACCGCCGCTATTAACCCTGTGTGACGAAGTTTTTACTTTTGATGCTGCCTATGCAGCGTCACTAGTAAAAACATCTAATGTTAAAAAATAACAAATCATTATATACTCACCTTTCGCGACACTCCGGTGACCTCAGGATGGTATGGGAGAAGGACCTGCCATGATGTCACGGTCATGTGACCGAACTACAAGGGGCCCTCGGAAGGTGAGTATATGTTTATTTTTTAACCTGTGACATACGTGGCTGGGCAATATACTACGTAGCTGGGCAATATACCACGTGGCTCTGTGCTGTATACTACGTCGCTGTGCAATATACTACGTGGCTCTGTGCTGTATACTATGTCACTGGGCAATATACTACGTGGCTAGGCAATATACTACGTGGCTGGGGGCAATATACTACGTCACTGGGCAATATACTACGTGGCTGGGCAATATACTATGTGGCTAGGCAATATACTACGTGGCTGGGGGCAATATACTATGTAACTGGGCAATATACTACGTGGCTGGGCAATATACTACATGGCTGGGCAATATACTACATAGCTGGGCAACATATTATGTGACTGGGCAATATACTACGTGGCTGGGCAATATACTACGTGGCTGGGCAATATACTACGTGACTGGGCAATATACTACGTGGCTGGGCAATATACTACGTGGCTGGGCAATATACTACGTGACTGGGCAATATACTACGTGGCTGGGCAATATACTACGTGGGCTGTGCAATTTACTACATGGACATGCATATTCTAGAATACCCGATGCGTTAGAATCGGGCTACCATCTAGTCTAGTATAAACTGCTCCATTCAGCCTGAGCCTGCAGTATACCCCTCATCTCAGCTGTCTTTATGCAGCTTCATCTTGCAGTACATCACTCTTCTCTATACATAACTCCATTCTGTAATACATCACTCCTCCATATTCAGTCCAGGCCCGGATTTAGGGGGGGGGCCCAAGGGACCCGGGCCTTGGGCCACCCACCAAGTGGGGGCCTCCCACCAATATAGGGATAAATATCTCAAAACATGTAAAATACACGTCTCTTTGCTGTGAACCGTTTCTAATGATAAGGAACATTTAACAAAAGAGAAACTATTGAAAGTGTAGGGACTTGACTACGGTCCTACATCTCAGTGGCTGGCGCAGAGTCATGGCACCTGACCACTGACCTGGCTAGCCTAGCCAGACTTCCTTAGTGCCCTCCCTGTATCTAATGCTTAGCTTATGGCATGCGACAGCCTTCTCCGATCCCAAAAGAATCTTCTAGGCGCTCCCTATTCAGCTATATGATCGCGCCCTCGGATTAGATCAGATGAGAGTTTGTTCAGCGACCTTCGAGGAAGGAGGTGGAGCCACGATGTCGGCATGAGAAGAGGATTCTCTGTCTGTGTGTGTGGCTGTCTGTTTGTGTATCTTTCTTGCAGCTCCTGTCCTTTCCAGGTGGAAAAGATGAGAAATGAGAAAAGCAGCTTAGACAGAAAAAATATCCGCTGTAAGTGATTATAACTGTACTTCAATCAATATGGGGGCACAGGACGATAGTGACATTTGGGATACAGAATAATGACATAGGCCGGGGTCACACTTGTGAGTTCAATGCGAGAAACTTGCGTGAGTGTCTCGCATCAAGTCCCGGCACTGCTGCCGGCACTCGGGACCGGAGAGTGTGGCTGCATAGAAATACATGAATCTGCACACTCCGGTCCCGAGTGCCGGCGGCAGTGCCAGGACTTGATGCGAGACACTCACGCAAGTTTCTCGCATTGAACTCACAAGTGTGACCCGGCCATACCTATATTTTGGTACACACTGACCCTTGATATCCCTAATTAGGCTCCACTGCGTCTGGAGTTATAAGTGCGCCGTTGGTTTTCCTCAGGTGGCAGAAATCTGTGTGAGCAGTAGATCTTGTAAGCTTGTAGCATCTAGTGCGGGTTCACAGGATATCTCACATAAGAATATCTAATCCTAGGTAAATGTGTCAGTCGGAGTCCTTGCAGCTCCAGCTCTCAGCACAGTTCTCTCATTTTACATCAAACCTGCAGTGCTGTGTACTAGATCAATATGATTCATGTCTCATTTCACATTCTTAATCTTCTTTGGTCTCTCCAGCGATAAAAGTCACTTTGAAATATGGGGCCATGCTGACATGTTTGCACTTTGTTGTTTTGTTTGTAGGTATTCACATTTTTGCGTAAGTTCCTTTGTTTTATTTCATGCTAAAAATCAGCCTGCATTTGATATTTAGACATAAAAAGACATTAGGCAAAATGCTGAAAACATGTAGCTTTAAAATGCATGAGCAATACTGTACATACCTCTCAACTCTTGAATAAGAGGAAAATATACGCAACGTTTGCAGTGTCAGACTGCTTTGGCAAAGGCCCACCATTAACATTGATTCTTGGGACCTACTGTTCAGCTACATGCAAGCATAACCTGATCCTAGTGTACATTTAATTTTGCTTCTATGTAATATTAATTTGACTAGCTCATTTAATGAATGATTAGAATATACCCTTTTCTGCAAATTGTAAATCAAGTGTAATAGCACTACTCATTAGCACTCCTTCACAGGGGCCTACCGGAGGATTCTCAGGTTCCACTGTGGGCCAGTCCGAGCCTGAACGTGTGGAGCACACAGATACAAACTTTCGGTCTGCACCTCATTAGTTTTAGAAAGGCTGGATAAACAATAGTGCAATAGGGTCTTATAATAAAGCCCCATTAGTCTTAGTCATATCATTTCTTTCAGGGACGGACATGCCGCCAGTGCAGCCAGTGCAGCTGCACAAGCACCCAGAGCTGGAAGGGAAGCCTTTCAGGGCAGCTTTTAATGAGGAAAATCTGATCTCTTGCTCGGAGCCTGAGGCTTCGAGGAGTCCATGGCCAAATTGTCTTCATCATAGACAGGGGGTGTTCCTGCAGCTCTGCTGCCTACATTAGAAAATGGCAGTGGGACCATAGGAAACCCTCCTGAGCTTCATGACCAGCACTATTTCCGTGGCACTGGATGGGGTTATGTACCACACAATTATCTCCATATGTTATCTACTTTCTATTTCATTTGTATCTTAGTCTTTCGTGATCTGATACCTTTGCTCTATACAACTGCTGATGAAGATTCAAGGTGCTTTTTGTGTGATGTATTTTGTGCAGTTGTAATTGGTTTTTGTGTAGTAGCGGAGGGAGGGGTGATTTTTTTATGACAGCATTCTGTAAGGTTAGACCAGGGACCTCCAACCTTCTTTATTTTTGCAATGGGTGGAGAATCATATTTTGGAAACTCTTTGGTCTCAGAGCAGCGGTCATCGGCAGCAGCAATGATGTCTTACCAGGAATGGAGCATAGTGCATGACCTTGGTATAGTCGAAGGCGCTCCATGGGAAATGGCAAATACCCCTTGGTCCAACCAATTGTTGGTTCACCTTTTTACCAACCCACCATTTACCCACCCCCTTTCCAATTAACGACAGAGACCATAATTTTCTTTGGAATAGTATAGGCCACAGCAACCTCTTTTATTAAACATAAAACATTAACAATAAATGTAAAAAACATTAACATTTTAAAACTAGGAGAAGTCCTTGGAGCCCCCAAGAATCTGGTGATTTAACAACCCATAATGTGAACATAACTTAACGAATGTTTTACTCCCAGCCGTTGCAATCCTGGCTTGGGAGCACCAAAAAACTCACAAGAGGGTTCACTGTTCACGGTAATAATCTGGAGATCCGACCACCTCTGCCGGAACTCCCCACCACCATTCACCAGATCCGAAACAGATTAAACTCCAAACAGGGGATCCATATGCCAGTGGACCCCCCAAACCAATTTCCACCAACTCCAAGGACTCCCCCCAGCCGCCAAGGCCACAATGACCCGAAACTAAAAACAAACATGAATAGCACTATAACTTCCCGCTCTACCCGAGCGATGTGACCGGCACCCGCCCCCTGCCCCTTACATTACCCCCCACCACTAGCCCCCCTCCCATGTAATTAGCCTAAAAATCACCTACCCCCTCCTCTCCTAACCAATGTCATGATGGCCTTCGCCTAGGCCACGGGGGAAGGGGCAGCTCGCTCCGGCCTATCCTGTAATGGAGATGTTTTGGATGTTAAGGGGTGGATCTTGTGCAGCAAGAGTGACATTTTGGCAGAACTGGTTGGGTTTTGTGCAGTATTGATGGATCTTACATTAAACATAATGATATTTTGGACAGTTGATATGGGATTTTGTGCAGGAGTAGTTTGTTTTGGGCATAAATGGTTGCGTTTTCTACAGTAGTGCTGGGGTTTAGGTCAGAAATAATGGGATTTTAGATATTTGGGGTAATATTTTGGGCAGGAGCTTTTGAGTTTTCTGCATTAGTGTTTTGCTTTAGTGTATAGACATCATGGGATTTTGGGTTGGTATATTAGATTTTTGTGTTGTAAATGTGTGCAGGATTGTTAGGTTTGTGGCAGAAGTAGCTGCATTTTCTGCTGTTGGAGGTTTGAGTAGAGATTAGGGGATTTTAGACATCAGCTATGCAATTTTGGATTGATTGGATTGTGTGCATGAATTGAAGCCAATAGATGTGATCATAACATAGCTGATATATCAGTGTTTAAAATTTTTGTATGCTGAAAATTTCATGGTACTGGGTACAATAACTGTTGAGGGTTTTCTACATTTTCGTATGTCTAAGTGCACATCTTTTCTTTAATCATAGTTTTTAACACTTGGTATTTAGCCATTCACATTTGTGAGAATTATAAGTGTTTATATCTGATAATTATCTGGAGAGATAATTATTTGAGCCCAAGAAATAAAGATTATAAAAAATGAATGAAAAACTGTACAGCAGTTTTGACAAGACGTATGGTAATTTATAGAGAACAAAGCCAGATAATGAAATTCTTGTTGATAATTTATTGCAAAGTATAATTTTATTGCTTCTCTTTATTATGGAATACAAAATATCACTAAGCGGAGAAGTCATAGGGATGACAACAAACCCACCAGGATAATATGCCAAGAAGTCAAATATGTTTGTATGGCTTTCAGACACTTGAATAAATTTAAAGTGCCTTACACCACCTCCTACTGTCACGCACATATTTGGAAGACTAAGTGCAACATGAAGGCATGAGGGGAAGGAAGCCCAAATGCTAGGGAGAGGGGAAGTGGAGACTCCGAGGCAGATCAAATAGCACCCTGCCTACCCTACCATTCCTATATTGGTTCCACATCAATTGTCGAGCAGGAACCAATGGCTTTTTATATCCCCAGAGCTAGGCCCTGGATAGAGAAAGGGGGTGAGCACTGGCCAGTCTCCACTGTACACTAAAGAGAAGAAGGGAGACAGGAGACAAACAAGGGAAAGAAAGTTAGCTTGAGCAGACTCAGAGAGGTTAAAACTAAACGTCCTCCAACAGCACCAGAGAGGAAGTAAGCCGACTGCTATAGCTCCATGCCTTCACATGGTAAAATGTGAACCTCACCGATGACTCCCTGAAGCAGATTGAGAGTCTATAAACACCCAGGTCCAGGTGTGTTAATTAGAGCTGGAGCGAGATTGCCACTGAGTCCAACAGTCAGAAGGATTGAGAAGGCGTCTGCAATGCCAAAGGCAGAGACCTTCTGCAGCCAGATGCCGAGCAACTGTCTGTAGCATCTGACACCTACACCCCTAAAAATACATATGCCCATGACTCTTAAAGTAGATGTGGGGACAACCTTTATATATTGAAGCCAGCATGGGATTCAGTTGTAAACAAGATTCCAGGTTCCGCTTCCCAACAAAAATATTTTCCTGCTGCAACTATTCATCTAAAGCATGTGTTAATAGTTGTGAATAGGGTTGAGCGAAATGGATCGGACAATTTCAAAAGTCGCCGACTTTTGGCAAAGTCGGGTTTCATGAAACCCGACCCGATCCTAGTGTGGGATCGGCCATGCGGTCGGCGATCTTCGCACCAAAGTCGGGTTTCGTTTTTATATATATATGTCATTGAGACACATATATATATATATATATATATATATATATATATATATATTTATATTTACTTCAGTGCGATATAGCAGAAAAGCCGGTAATTTAATTGCCGACTTTTCATTTCTCCTTCCTAAACCCGACATGATATGAGACATGGTTTACATACAGTAAACCATGTCATATTCCCATTTTTTTTTGCATATTCCACACTAGTAAAGTTAGTAGTGTGTATGTGCAAATTTTGGGTGCTCTAGCTATTATATTTAAGGGTTAAATCGCGGAAAAAATTGGTGTGGGCTACCGCGCAATTTTCTCCACCAGAATGGTAAAGCCAGTGACTGAGGGCAGATATTAATAGCCTGGAGAGGGTCCACGGTTATTGGTTCCCCCCTGGCTAAAAACATCTGACCCCAGCCACACCAGAAAAGGCACATCTGGAATGGTTAAAAAAAACAAACACACATTATTACAAAGTCTTTTAATGAAATAAAGACACAGGTTGTTGTACGTAATATTTTATTAGACTCTTAATCCACCTGAAGACCCTTGCTCTGTAACAAAGGAAAAATAAAAAAACAACAATATCCCATACCTTCCGATGATCTTTCACGTCCCACGCTGTAAATCCATCTGAAGGGGTTAAATAATTTTACACCCAGGAGCTCTGCTAATGCATCTGTGCTCGTGGCTGTAAAACCCCAGCGAATGAAAGGAAACTAGGTCAATGACTTGTAGTTACTTTCATTCGTGGTGATGCACCCTCTGCTGGATGTCCTCATATGAACTCGAGGGTGGGAAAATATTCAGAAAAGTTCCCAGGCTCGAGTTCATATGAGGACATCCAGCAGAGGGCGCATCACCATGAATGAAGGACCTACGAGTAGTTTCCATTCATTCGCTGGGGTTTTACAGGCACGAGCACAGCTGCATTATAGCAGAGCTCCTGCCTATAAAATAATTTAACCCCTTCAGATGGATTTACATCGTGGGACATATCGACGGAAGGTATGAGATATTGTTGGTTTATTATTTTTAATTTGTTACAGGTCGAGGGTCTTCAGGTAGATTGAGAGTGGAATAAAATATTACAACAAACCTGTGTGTTTATTTCATTAAAAGACTTTGTAATAATGTGTGTGTGTTTTTTAACCATTTCATACAATTGGATTAATAATGGATAGGTGTCATAATTGACGCCTCTCCATTATTAATCTGGCTTAATGTCACCTTACAATAGCAAGGTGACATTAACTCTTCATTACCCCATATCCCACTGCTACACGGGAGTGGGAAGAGAGTGGCCAAGTGCCAGAATAGGCGCATCTTCCAGATGTGCCTTTTCTGGGGTGGCTGGGGGCAGATGTTTTTAGCCGGGGGGGGGGCAATAACCGTGGACCCTCTCCAGGCTATTAATATCTGCCCTCAGTCACTGGCTTTACCACTCTGGCAGAGAAAATTGCGCGGGAGCCCACGCCAATATTTTCCACGATTTAAACCTTAAAATTTAATAGCTACAGCACCCAAGTTTTGCACATACACACTACTAACATTAGTAGTGTGTAATATGCAAAAAAAATAGGGAATATGACATGAAAGAAATGAAAAGCCGGCAATTGAATTACCGGCTTTTCTGCTATATCGCGCTGAAGTAAATATAAATATATGGAGATTTCCCATTGACTTGCATTGGGTTTCGTGTTTTGGCCGATCCCCCGACCCCGACTTTTCAAGATAATCGGCCGATTTCACTCGACTCGACTTTTGAGAAAGTCGGATTTCGCGAAACCCGACTCGACCTCAAAAAAGGAAAAGTCGCTCAACCCTAGTTGTGAGAATGTAGCGGCACAGAGAAGGCATTTCCAGTGGTTTGATAAAACAAGTTGTTATTTATTAACTGTTTAGAAAGACAAGGTGCAAAATCAACAAAAAGACAGTTCATATATTAATTACAATGTAAAAAATGCAGCACAATTCTGACGCTCCTTCTCTTTTTCTAGTGGTTACTACCTGGCCCTGATTGTGATCCTATTGCCTTAAACACTGAGATATAACATAATAAACCCAGCGATACGGCACTAAGAAGTGCGACTCGAATAGGCTATTTGCCAACTAGATATCCCTAATTTTCCCTGATGCAAATAACTAAAGATGGGCAAACCTGAAGGATGAAGTTTCAGGTCCATGCACAGACCTTGAACACGGACTTCTCATGGAAGTCTAAGTTACTGTTCGGGTTCAGCAGCCCAAGCAATTCTTTTAAAAGGCTGATTGGCCAGCAAACTATGTAAAAAAAAGAAAAGAAAAAAAAGAAGTGGAGTGTCCTCTATTTTTGATAACAAACACAGGAAAAGCCGACAGCTATGGGCATCATGTGGGGCTATTATACAGTATTGGCCATCATATGGGGCCAATATACTGTATGGAGCATCATGTGGAGCCATTATACAGTATGGAGCACTATGTGGGGCCATTATACAATATGGAGCATCATGTGGGGCCACTATACAGTTTGAAGCATCATGTGGGGCCATTATACTGTATGGAGCACCATGTGAGGCCATTACATTGAGGCCATTACATGAACACTATGTGTGCACATTATGCAATTTGGGGCACTATGTGGGGCCATTATACAGTATAGAGCATCATGTGGGTCCATTAAACTGAATGGAGCCTCATGTGGGGCCATTATACAGCATGGAGCATCATGTGTTCTGTAGACTATAGGTTCTGTAGACTATAGGTTCTGTAGAAGGACGTAGATCTGGGTATTTATTATGATGGAATATAGGCTGAACTGGATGGACAAATGTCTTTTTTCGGCCTTACTAACTATGTTACTTACTAACTATGTTACTATGTGGGTCCATTATACTGTATGGAGCATCATGTGGAACCATTATACAGTATGGAGCACTATGTGGGGCCATTATACACTGTGGAGCACTATATGGGGCCATTATACAGTGTGGAGCACTATGTTGGGCCATTATATAATATGGAGCACTATGTGGGGCTATTATACAGTATGAATCATCATATTGAGCCACTATACAGCATGGAGCATTATGCGGGCACATTAAACAATATGGAGAACTATATAGCGCCATTATACAGTATGGAGCACTTTGTGAACATTGAACATTTTATTTAAAATTATTTAATCTGTCCAATTACTTTTGGTCCCTTTAAAAACAGGGTGGCACATGTTAAGGAGCTGAAACTCCTAAACCCTTCTTACAATTTTAATGTGGATACCCTCAAATGAAAGCTGAAAGTCTGAACTTCAACTGCATCTGAATTGTTTTGTTTTAAATTCATTGTGGTAATTTCTATAACCAAAATTAGAAAAATGTTGTCTCTGTCCAAATATATATGGTCTTGACTGTACGTGGTGCCATTATACAGTATGTAGCATCATATGGGGTCTCTATACAGTTTCAAGCATCATGTGGGGCCATTAAACAAGTGTGGAGTACCATGTGGGGCCTTTACATAGTATGGAGCACTATGTGTGTACATTATACAGTTTGGAGTACTATGTGGGGCCATTATACAGCGTGGAGCATCATGTGGGTCCATTATACTGTATGGAGCATCATGTGGGGCCATTATACAGTATGGAGCATCATGTGGGGCCATTATACAGTATGGAGCATCATGTGGGGCCATTACACTGTATAGAGCACCATGTGGGGCCATTAACCCCTTAAGCCCCGAGGGTGGTTTGCACGTTAATGACCGGGCCAATTTTTACAATTCTGACCACTGTCCCTTTATGAGGTTATAACTCTGGAACGCTTCAACGGATCTTGGCGATTCTGACATTTTTTTCTCGTGACATATTGTACTTCATTTTAGTGGTAACATTTATTCGATATAACTTGCGTTTATTTGTGAAAAAAACGGAAATTTGGCGAAAATTTAGAAAATTTCGCAATTTTCCAACTTTAAATTTTTATGCCCTTAAATCACAGAGATATGTCACGCAAAATACTTAATAAGTAACATTTCCCACATGTCTACTTTACATCAGCACAATTTTGAAACCAAAATTTTTTTTTGTTAGGGAGTTATAAGGGTTAAAAGTTGACCAGCAATTTCTCATTTTTACAACACCATTTTTTTTAGGGACCACATCTCATTTGAAGTCATTTTGAGGGGTCTATATGATAGAAAATACCCAAGTGTGACACCATTCTAAAAACTGCACCCCTCAAGGTGCTCAAAACCACATTCAAGAAGTTTATTTACCCTTCAGGGGTTTCACAGGAATTTTTGGAATGTTTAAATAAAAATGAATATTTAACTTTTTTTTAACAAAAAATTTATTTCAGCTCCAATTTGTTTTATTTTACCAAGGGTAACAGGATAAAATGGATGCCAAACGTTGTTGTACAATCTGTACTGAGTACGCTGATACCCCATATGTGGGGGTAAACCACTGTTTGGGCGCATGGCAGAGCTCGGAAGGAAAGGAGCGCCATTTGACTTTTCAATGCAAAATTGACAGGAATTGAGATGGGACGCCATGTTGCGTTTGGAGAGCCCCTCATGTGCCTAAACATTGAAACCCCCCACAAGTGACACCATTTTGGAAAGTAGACACCCTAAGGAACTTATCTAGATGTGTGGTGACCACTTTGACCCACCAATTGCTTCACAGAAGCTTATAATGCAGAGCCGTAAAAATAAAAAATCATATTTTTTCACAAAAATGATCTTTTCGCCCCCAATTTTTTATTTTCCCAAGAGTAAGAGAAGAAATTGGACCTCAAAAATTGTTGGCCAATTTGTCCTGAGTACGCTGATACCCCACATATGGGTGTAAACCATTGTTTGGGCGTATGGCAGAGCTCGGAAGGGAAGGAGCGCCATTTTACTTTTCAATGCAAAATTGACTGGAATTGAGATGGGATGCCATGTTGCGTTTGGAGAGCCCCTGATGTGCCTAAACACTGAAATCCCCATAAGTGACACCATTTTGGAAAGTAGACCCCTTAAGGAACTTATCTAGAGGTGTGTTGAGCACTTTGACCCAACAAGTGCTTCACAGAAGTTTATAATGCAGAGCCGTAAAAATAAAAAATCTTATTTTTTCACAAAAATGATCTTTTCGCCCCCAATTTTTTATTTTCCCAAGGGTAAGAAAAGAAATTAGACCACAAAAGTTGTTGTGCAATTTGTCCTGAGTGCGACGATACCCCATATGTGGGGGTAAACCACTTTTTGGGCGCATAGCAGAGCTCGGAAGGTAAGGAGCGCCATTTGACTTTTCAATGCAAAATTGACTGGAATTAAGATGGGACGCCATGTTGGTTTGGAGAGCCCATGATGTGCCTAAACGTTAAAACCCCACACAAGTGACACCATTTTGGAAACTAGACCCCCTAAGGAACTTATCTAGATGTGTTTTGAAAGCTTTGAACCCCCAAGTGTTTCACTACAGTTTATAACGCAGAGCCGTTAAAATAATTTTATTTTTTTTTCGCAAAAATTATTTTTTAGCCCCCAGTTTTGTATTTTCACAAGGGTAACAGAATAAATTGGACCCCAAAAGTTGTTGTCCAATTTGTCCTGAGTACGCTGATACCCAATATGTGGGGGAGAACCACTGTTTGGGCGCATGGCAGAGCTTGGAAGGGAAGGAGCGCCATTTGGAATGCAGACTTAGATGGATTGGTCTGCAGGAGTCACGTTGCATTTGCAAAGCCCCTGATGTACCCAAACAGTACAAACCCCCCACAAGTGACCCCATATTAGAAACTAGACCTCCCAAGGAACTTATCTAGATGTGTTGTGAGAACTTTGAACCCCTAAGTGTTTAACTACAGTTTATAACGCAGAGCCGTGAAAATAAAAATTCTTTTTTTTTTTTCACAAAAATGATTTTTTAGCCCCCAGCTTTGTATTTTTACAAGGGTAACAGAATAAATTGGACCCCAAAAGTTGTTGTCCAATTTGTTCTGAGTACGCTGATACCCCATATGTGGGGGGGGAACCACTGTTTGGGCGCATGGCAGGGCTCGGAAGGGAAGGAGCGCCATTTGGAATGCAGACTTGGATGGATTGGTCTGCAGGAGTCACGTTGTATTTGCAGAGCCCCTGATGTACCCAAACAGTACAAACCCCCCACAAGTGACCCCATATTAGAAACTAGACCTCCCAAGGAACTTATCTAGATGTGTTGTGAGAACTTTGAACCCCTAAGTGTTTCACTACAGTTTATAACGCAGAGCCGTGAAAATAAAAATTCTTTTTTTTTTTCACAAAAATGATTTTTTAGCCCCAAGCTTTGTATTTTTACAAGGGTAACAGAATAAATTGGACCCCAAAAGTTGTTGACCAATTTGTCCTGAGTACGCTGATACCCCATATGTGGGGGGCAACCACTGTTTGGGCGCATGGCAGAGATCGGAAGGGAAGGAGCGCCATTTGGAATGCAGACTTAGATGGATTGGTCTGCAGGCGTCACGTTGCATTTGCAGAGCCCCTGATGTACCCAAACAGTACAAACCCCCCACAAGTGACCTATTGGAAACTAGACCTCCCACGGAACTTAACTAGATGTGTTGTGAAAACTTTGAACCCCCAAGTGTTTCACTACAGTTTACAACGCAGAGCCGTGAAAATAAAAAATCCTTTTTTTTTCCCAGAAAAATGATTTTTAGCCCCCCAAATTTTTATTTTCCCAAGGATAACAAGAGAACTTGGACCCAAAAAGTTGTTGTCCAATTTGTCTCGAGTACGATGATACCCCATATGTTGGGGTAAACCCCTGTTTGGGCGCACGGGAGAGCTCGGAAGTGAAAGAGCACTGTTTTACTTTTTCAATGCAGAATTGGCTGGAATTGAGATCGGACGCAATGTCGCGTTTGGAGAGCCCCTGATGTGCCTAAACAGTGGAAACCCCCCAATTATAAATGAAACCCTAATCCAAACGCACCCCTAACCCTAATCCCAACTGTAACCCTAACCACACATCTAACCCTGACACACCCCTAATTCTAATCCCAACCCTAATCCCAACCGTAAATGTAATCCAAACCCTAACCCTAGCCCTAGCCCTAGCCCTAACCCTAGCCCTAACCCTAACCCTAGCCCTAACCCTAGCCCTAACCCTAATGGGAAAATGGAAATAAATACATTTTTTTTAATTTTATTATTTTTCCCTAAGGTTAGGTTCACATTGCGTTAGGGAAATCCGTTTAGCGCTAGCGGATTGCGCTAACGCAATGTCTTTTTAGGTGTCGTGTTTAGTGGTCGCGTTAACGTCCCCGCTCTGGAAGATCGGGGATCGGACCTCGGGCACGCCGCGGACGCTGCAAGCAGCGTCCGAGGCGCGCCACAAAAGAACGGCACCTTGCTAGCGCGAGCCGAAAATGGCACGCTCTAGCGATGCGCTACATCCGAAAATCACATTGCTGTCAATGGGTGTGCTAACGGACCCGTTGCACGGCGTTAATTGTGACATTTTCACCATGCAACGCTGTCCGTTAGCGTTAACCCATTAACGCAATGTGAACCTAGCCTAACTAAGGGGGTGATGAAGGGGGGTTTGATTTACTTTTATAGCGTTTTTTATATCAGATTTTTATGATTGGCAGCCGTCACACACTAAAAGATGCTTTTTATAGCAAAAAAGTTTTTGCGTCTCCACATTGTGAGACCTATAATTTTTCCATATTTTGGTCCACAGAGTCATGTGAGGTCTTGTTTTTTGAGGGACGAGTTGATGTTTTTATCGGTTACATTTTCGGACACGTGACAGTTTTTGATCGCTTTTTATTCCGATTTTTATTGAGGCAGAATGACCAAAAACCAGCTATTCATGAATTTCTTTTGGGGGAGGCGTTTATACCGTTCCGCGTTTGGTAAAATTGATGAAGCAGTTTTATTCTTCGGGTCAGTACGATTACAGCGACACCTCATTTATATCATTTTTTTTATGTTTTGGCGCTTTTATATGATAAAAGCTATTTTATAGAAAAAATAATTATTTTGCCATCGCTTTATTCTGAGGACTATAATTTTTTTATTTTTTTGGTTATGATGCTATATGGCAGCTCGTTTTTTGCGGGACAAGATGACGTTTTCAGAGGTACCATGTTTATTTATATCCGTCTTTTTGATCGCGTGTTATTCCACTTTTTGTTCAGCGTTATGATAATAAAGTGTTGTTTTTTGGCTCGTTTTTTTTTTCTTTTCTTACGGTGTTCACTGAAGGGGTTAACTAGTGGGCCAGTTTTATAGGTCGGGTCGTTACGGACGCGGCGATACTAAATATGTGTACTTTTATTGTTTTTTTGTTTTTTTTTTAGATAAAGAAATGTATTTATGGGAATCATTTTTTTTTTCTTCTTTATTTAGGAATTTTTTTTTTTTTTTTACACGTGTGGAAATTTTTATTTTTTACTTTTTCACTTTGTCCCAGGGGGGGACATCACAGATCACCGATCTGACAGTGTGCACAGCACTCTGTAAGATCGGTGATCTGACACACAGCCTGTCAGGATTAGAGCTGCAGCTGCAGCCTGATCCTGACCCGGAAGTGCTCCCTGCAGGACCCGGATGCAGCCCCGCGGCCATTTTGGATCCGGGGACTGCAGGGAGAAGACGCTCGGTACACGGTGAGTACATCACCGTGTACCGATCGTCTCAGGGAAGCCCGCAGGGAGCCCCCTCCTTGCGCGATGCTTCCCTGCACCACCGGCACACCGCGATCATCTTTGATCGCGGTGTGCCGGGGGTTAATGTGCCGGGAGCGGTCCGTGACCACTCCTGGCACATAGTGCCAGATGTCAGCTGCGATAGGCAGCTGACACCCGGCCGCGATCGGCCGCGCTCCCCCCGTGAGCGCGGCCGATCGCATATGACGTACTATCCCGTCACTGGGAATTAAGTCCCAGGTCACCTGGACGGGATAGTACGTCATATGGGATTAAGGGGATAAACAGAAATGAAGCACCATGTGGGGCATTTTCATAGTATGGAGCACTATGTGTGCACATTATACAGTTTGGGGCACTATGTGGGGCCATTATATAGTATGGAGCATCATGTTGGGCCATTATACAGTAAGGAGCATCACATGGGGCCATTATACAGTATGGAGCACCATGTGGGGCCTTTATATAGTATGGAGAACTATGTGGGCACACTATACAGTATCCTTTATATATTTAAATTTGCCATTGGGCTATATGCTTTTTAATCCTCTTACATACCTTATTATACTGTATTATACCACTATAATTCCAAAAGTTAAACGTTTTATTTGATGAGGAAAAACTTCATCAATTGTGGACATTTTTTTTTTACAAATATCAAGGTTGGCCAGTGACTTTGTGCAAGCCTTTATCGTTGGCCCTCTTTGTATTTGGGTTTGACATGCCTGGCTTAAATGGTTATTAAAGAGTTATTTTCATCATGATAAAGGGCTACAATTGCAAAGAGGTTGTAAAAACAAACAACTTTGCAATTTTACTTTTGATTCAAAATCCTCCCCATTCTCAAGAACAGGCCTCCACTGCAATCGGTGGCTAGTATCTTAGGTTGGAGTGCAGCACTTACAAGCTCTTTGCTATAGACTGTATAGTGCGCTATGTTCAAGCTGTTTTTGTAATCTAAAACCTCAGTATTCAGGTTAAATTGCCGTGTTGGCACTTTGCGATAAATAAGTTAAATAAGTGGGATTTGGATTGCAGTTTGGGCACTCGTTCTCTAGCATGAACTACATTAACTCTTAGGCCCAAGCCTATACTGCACTAATGCTTATGTCCAAATCCAGATATCACGTTGTCTTATTCTCTAGCCTAGATTGCTTCATCTCCTATACTCTAGCCTCAACCTTCTCTTCTTATTCCATAGTAGTACAAACACACGTGGTCAAAATTGTTGGTACCCCTCATTTAATGACAGAAAACCCCCCAATGGTCACAGAAATAACTTGAATATGACAAAAGTAATAATAAATAAAAAATATACGAAAATGAACGAATGAAAGTCAGACATTGCTTGTCAACCATGCTTCCACAGAATAAAAAAAAAAATCATGAAAAAGGCCTGGACAGAAATGATGGTACCCCTGAAAGTAATGTGACGAAAGGCACATGTTAAATCGAAGTGTATTCACTAACTAGCATCACAGGTGTCTACAATCCTGGAATCAGTGAGTGGCCTGTGTATAGGGCTACAGATACTCACTGTGCTGTTTGGTGACATGGTGTGTATTACACTCACCATGGACCAGAGGAATCAAAGGAAGAAGTTGTCTCAGGAGATTAGAAAGAAAATTATAGACAAACATGTTAAAGGTAAAAGTTATAAGACCATCTCCAAACAGCTTGATGTTCCTGTGGCTACAGTTCCACATATTATTCAGAAATGTAACATCCATGGGACTGTAGCCAATCTCCCTGGATGTGGCTGCATGAGGAAAATTGATGACAAATCAAAGAGACGGATAATACAAATGGGTAGCTGTTGTGAATTCTGTTGTCAGGCTCCCTCCTGTGGTCATGAATGGTACTTCGGCTGGTTCTGTCCATGGACTTTCTCTGGTGCCTGTGGGTGTTTCTGAGTTTCCTTCCACAGGTGACGAGGCTAATTCGTTAGTGGGCTGCTCTATTTAACTCCACTTAGATCTTTGCCCCATGCCAGCTGTCAATGTTGTACTATGGCTCTAGTTCGCTCCTGGATCATTCTGAGTTCCTGTTGCTCCAGCAGAAGCTAAGTTCCTCTGTGCTATTTTGCTTGTTTGCTATTTTTTCTGTCCAGCTTGCTTTTGTCAATATTGCCTTGCTTGCTGGAAGCTCTGGGACGCAGAGGGGCGCTGTTATGAAAGGTAATTCAGTACCACAATGGACATAGAGGTCAGCGCACATACAGTGACCTGGCAATAACCCAAAAAACAAGAACGAGCTCTGAGACGTGGGAACTCTGTTGACCGCAATCCCTAATCCTCTCCAACCACACTAAAGGCAGCCGTGGATTGCGCCTAACGCTCCCTATGCAACTCGGCACGGCCTGAGAAACTAGCTAGCCTGAAGATAGAAAATAAGCCTACCTTGCCTCAGAGAAATACCCCAAAGGAAAAGGCAGCCCCCACATATAATGACTGTGAGTTAAGATGAAAAGACAAACGTAGAGATGAAATAGATTTAGCAAAGTGAGGCCCAACTTTCTGAACAGAGCGAGGATAGGAAAGGTAACTTTGCGGTCAACACAAAACCCTACAAAAACCACGCAAAGGGGGCAAAAAGACCCTCCGTACCGAACTAACGGCACGGAGGTACACCCTCTGCGTCCCAGAGCTTCCAGCAAGCAGTAAAAAACAAATTGACAAGCTGGACAGAAAAAAAACAGCAAACAAATAGCAAAGAGTAACTTAGCTATGCAGAGCAGCAGGCCACAGGAACGATCCAGGAGGAAACAGGTCCAATACTAGAACATTGACTGGAGGCCAGGATCAAAGCACTAGGTGGAGTTAAATAGAGCAGCACCTAACAACTTCACCACATCACCTGAGGAAGGAAACTCAGAAGCCGCAGTACCACTTTCCTTCACCAACGGAAGCTCACAGAAAGAACCAGCCGAAGTACCACTTGTGACCACAGGAGGGAGCTCTGCCACAGAATTCACAACAGTACCCTCCCCTTGAGGAGGGGTCACCGAACCCTCACCAGAGCTCCCAGGACGACCAGGATGAGCCATATGAAAGGCACGAACAAGATCGGGAGCATGGACATCAGAGGCAAAGACCCAGGAATTATCTTCCTGAGCATAACCCTTCCACTTAACCAGATACTGGAGTTTCCGCCTTGAAACACGAGAATACAAAATCTTCTCCACAATATACTCCAACTCCCCCTCCACCAAAAGCGGGGCAGGAGGATCAACAGATGGAACCATAGGTGCCACGTATCTCCGCAACAATGACCTATGGAATAAGTTATGTATGGAAAAAGAATCTGGAAGGGTCAGACGAAAAGACACAGGATTAAGAACCTCAGAAATCCTATACGGACCAATAAAACGAGGTTTAAACTTAGGAGAGGAAACCTTCATAGGAATATGACGAGAAGATAACCAAACCAAGTCCCCAACCCGAAGTCTCCTGGGACAAAGTCAAATTGTCCACTACATGAGTCCAAATCTGCTGCAACCTGTCCACCACAGTATCCACACCAGGACAGTCCGAAGACTCAACCTGCCCTGACGAGAAACGAGGATGGAACCCAGAGTTGCAGAAAAACGGTGAAACCAAGGTAGCCGAGCTGGCCCGATTATTAAGGGCGAACTCAGCCAAAGGCAAAAAGGACACCCAGTCATCCTGATCAGCAGAAACAAAGCATCTCAGATATGTTTCCAAGGTCTGATTGGTTCGTTCGGTCTGGCCATTAGTCTGAGGATGGAAAGCCGAGGAAAAAGACAAGTCAATGCCCATCCTACCACAAAAGGCTCGCCAAAACCTCGAAACAAACTGGGAACCTCTGTCAGAAACGATATTCTCTGGAATGCCATGTAAACGAACCACATGCTGGAAAAACAATGGCACCAAATCAGAGGAGGAAGGCAATTTAGACAAGGGTACCAAATGGACCATCTTAGAGAAGCGATCACAGACCACCCAAATGACTGACATCTTTTGAGAGACGGGAAGATCTGAAATAAAATCCATAGAGATATGTGTCCAAGGCCTCTTCGGGACCGGCAAGGGCAAAAGCAACCCACTGGCATGAGAACAGCAGGGTTTAGCCCGAGCACAAATCCCACAGGACTGCACAAAAGTACGCACATCCCGCGACAGAGATGGCCACCAAAAGTATCTAGCCACTAACTCTCTGGTACCAAAGATTCCAGGATGACCAGCCAACACCGAACAATGAACCTCAGAGATAACTTTATTCGTCCACCTATCAGGGACAAACAGTTTCTCCGCTGGGCAACGATCAGGTTTATTAGCCTGAAATTTTTGCAGCACCCGCCGCAAATCAGGGGAGATGGCAGACACAATTACTCCCTCTTTGAGGATACCCGCCGGCTCAGATACACCCGGAGAGTCGGGCACAAAACTCTTAGACAGAGCATCCGCCTTCACATTTTTAGAGCCCGGAAGGTATGAAATCACAAAGTCAAAACGGGCAAAAAACAACGACCAACGAGCTTGTCTAGGATTCAACCGCTTGGCGGACTCGAGATAAGTCAAGTTCTTATGATCAGTCAAGACCACCACGCGATGCTTAGCTCCTTCAAGCCAATGACGCCACTCCTCGAATGCCCACTTCATGGCCAGCAACTCTCAATTGCCCACATCATAATTTCGCTCAGCAGGCGAAAACTTCCTGGAAAAGAAGGCGCATGGTTTCATCACCGAGCCATCAGAACTTCTCTGCGACAAAACAGCCCCTGCTCCAATCTCAGAAGCATCAACCTCGACCTGGAACGGAAGCGAAACATCTGGTTGACACAACACAGGGGCAGAAGAAAAACGATGCTTCAACTCTTGAAAAGCTTCCACCGCAGCAGAAGACCAATTGTCCACATCAGCACCTTTCTTGGTCAAATCGGTCAATGGTTTAGCAATACTAGAAAAATTGCAGATGAAGCGACGATAAAAATTAGCAAAGCCCAGGAACTTTTGCAGACTTTTCAGAGATGTCGGCTGAGTCCAATTATGGATGGCTTGGACCTTAACAGGGTCCATCTCGATAGTAGAAGGGGAAAAGATGAACTCCAAAAATGAAACCTTCTGAACACCAAAGAGACACTTTGATCCCTTCACAAACAAAGAATTAGCACGCAGGACCTGAAACACCGTTCTGACCTGCTTCACATGAGACTCCCAATCATCCGAGAAGATCAAAATGTCATCTAAGTACACAATCAGGAATTTATCCAGGTACTCTCGGAAGATGTCATGTATAAAGGACTGAAACACTGATGGAGCATTGGCAAGTCCGAACGGCATTACTAGATACTCAAAATGGCCCTCGGGCATATTAAATGCAGTTTTCCACTCATCGCCTCGCTTGATACGCACAAGATTATACGCACCACGAAGATCTATCTTGGTGAACCAACTAGCCCCCTTAATCCGAGCAAACAAATCAGATAACAATGGCAAGGGGTACTGAAATTTAACCGTGATCTTATTTAGAAGGCGGTAATC
The DNA here is from genome assembly GCF_032444005.1 of Ranitomeya imitator. Classification (NCBI taxonomy): domain Eukaryota; kingdom Metazoa; phylum Chordata; class Amphibia; order Anura; family Dendrobatidae; genus Ranitomeya; species Ranitomeya imitator. The sequence goes on along the minus strand of NC_091282.1, from coordinate 58,252,614 downwards.
TATACAAGGTCTCAGTGAACCATCCTTCTTGGCTACAAAAAAGAACCCTGCTCCTAATGGCGACGATGACGGGCGAATATGACCCTTCTCTAAAGACTCCTTCACATAACTCCGCAAAGCGGCGTGCTCAGGCACAGATAAATTAAACAGTCGACCTTTTGGGAATTTACTACCAGGAATCAAATCGATAGCACAATCACAATCCCTATGCGGAGGTAGGGTATCGGACTTGGGCTCATCAAATAAATCCTGGTAATCAGACAAGAACTCAGGAACCTCAGAAGGGGTGGATGACGAAATGGTCAGAAATGGGACATCACCATGTACCCCCAGACAACCCCAGCTGGACACAGACATGGATTTCCAATCTAATACTGGATTATGGACTTGTAGCCATGGCAACCCCAACACGACCACATCATGCAGATTATGCAACACCAGAAAGCGAATAACCTCCTGATGTGCAGGAGCCATGCACATGGTCAGCTGGGTCCAGTACTGAGGCTTATTCTTGGCCAAAGGCGTAGCATCAATTCCTCTCAATGGAATAGGACACTGCAAGGGCTCCAAGAAAAACCCACAACGCCTAGCATACTCCAAGTCCATCAAATTCAGAGCAGCGCCTGAGTCCACAAATGCCATGACAGAATATGATGACAAAGAGCAGATCAAGGTAACAGACAGAAGAAATTTTGACTGTACCGTACCAATGGTGGCAGACCTAGCGAACCGCTTAGTGCGCTTAGGACAATCAGAGATAGCATGAGTGGAATCACCACAGTAGAAACACAGCCCATTCAGGTGTCTGTGTTCTTGCCGTTCAACTCTGGTCAAAGTCCTATCGCACTGCATAGGCTCAGGTTTAAGCTCAGGTAATACCGCCAAATGGTGCACAGATTTACGCTCGTGCAAGCGTCGACCGATCTGAATGGCCAAAGACATAGACTCATTCAGACCAGCAGGCATAGGAAATCCCACCATGACATCCTTAAGGGCTTCAGAGAGACCTTTTCTGAAAATAGCTGCGAGCGCACCTTCATTCCACTGAGTGAGTACGGACCACTTTCTAAATTTCTGACAATATACCTCTATTTCATCCTGACCCTGACACAGAGCCAGCAAATTCTTCTCTGCCTGATCCACAGAATTAGGCTCATCGTACAGCAATCCGAGCGCCAGGAAAAATGCATCGATATTACTTAATGCAGGATCTCCTGACGCAAGAGAAAATGCCCAGTCCTGAGGGTCACCACGCAAAAAAGAAATAACGATCCTAACTTGTTGAACTGGGTCACCAGAGGAGCGAGGTTTCAAAGCCAGAAATAGTTTACAATTATTTTTGAAACTCAGAAATTTAGTTCTATCTCCAAAAAACAAATCAGGAATAGGAATTCTCGGTTTTAACATAGAATTCTGAACCACAAAGTCTTGAATACTTTGTACTCTTGCCGTGAGCTGATCCACACATGAAGACAGACCTTTAATGTCCATTGCTACACCTGTGTCCTGAACCAGCCAAATGTCTAGGGGAAAAAAAAAGGCAAAACACAGTGCAAAGAAAAAAAAATGGTCTCAGAACTTCTTTTTTCCCTCTATTGAGAATCATTAGTACTTTTGGCCTCCAGTACTGTTATGAAAGGTAATTCAGTACCACAATGGACATAGAGGTCAGCGCACATACAGTGACCCAAAAAACAAGAACGAGCTCTGAGACGTGGGAACTCTGTTGACCGCAATCCCTAATCCTCTCCAACCACACTAAAGGCAGCCGTGGATTGCGCCTAACGCTCCCTAGGCAACTCGGCACGGCCTGAGAAACTAGCTAGCCTGAAGATAGAAAATAAGCCTACCTTGCCTCAGAGAAATACCCCAAAGGAAAAGGCAGCCCCCACATATAATGACTGTGAGTTAAGATGAAAAGACAAACGTAGAGATGAAATAGATTTAGCAAAGTGAGGCCCGACTTTCTGAACTGAGCGAGGATAGGAAAGGTAACTTTGCGGTCAACACAAAACCCTACAAAAACCACGCAAAGGGGGCAAAAAGACCCTCCGTACCGAACTAACGGCACGGAGGTACACCCTCTGCGTCCCAGAGCTTCCAGCAAGCAGTAAAAAACAAATTGACAAGCTGGACAGAAAAAAAACAGCAAACAAATAGCAAAGAGTAACTTAGCTATGCAGAGCAGCAGGCCACAGGAATGATCCAGGAGGAAACAGGTCCAATACTAGAACATTGACTGGAGGCCAGGATCAAAGCACTAGGTGGAGTTAAATAGAGCAGCACCTAACGACTTCACCACATCACCTGAGGAAGGAAACTCAGAAGCCGCAGTACCACTTTCCTCCACCAACGGAAGCTCACAGAGAGAACCAGCCGAAGTACCACTTGTGACCACAGGAGGGAGCTCTGCCACAGAATTCACAACAGGGCGCCTCCCGCACCGTGAGTCGGTGCGGAAGGTATTTTTCCCTGCACTCTCTGCGTGGTCTTTTGTAGGTTTTTGTGCTAACCTTTTCTATCCTCGGTCTGTTCAGGAAGTCAGGCCTCACTTTGCTAAATCTATTTAATCTCTGTGTTTGTATTTTCGTCTTTACTCACAGTCATTATATGTGGGGGGCTGCCTTTTCCTTTGGGGAATTTCTCTGAGGCAAGGTAGGCTTTATTTTTCTATCTTCAGGGCTAGCTAGTTTCTCAGGCTGTGCCGAGTTGCATAGGGAGCGTTAGGCGCAATCAACGGCTATTTCTAGTGTGTTTTGATAGGTTTAGGGATTGCGGTCAGCAGAGTTTCCACGTCCCAGAGCTCGTCCTCATTATCAGTAACTATCAGGTCCATTATTTGTCCAAACCACCGGATCATAACAGTACAGCTGGACCAAAAGTATTGATGCATCTCAATAGAGGGATAAGTGAAGCTCTGAGACCATTTTTTTTTCTTTGCAGCGTGTTCTGTCTCACTTTTCCCCTTTACCTCTGGGTGGTTCAGAACACAGGTGTAGACATGGACATTCAAGGTCTGTCTTCTTGGATGGATAATCTCACTACAAGGGTACAAAACATTCAAGATTTTGTGGTTCAGAATCCGATGTCAGAGCCTAGGATTCCAATTCCTGATTTATTTTTTGGTGATAGATCTAAGTTCTTGAATTTCAAAAATAATTGTAAATTGTTTCTAGCTTTGAAACCTCGCTCCTCAGGTGATCCTGTTCAACAGGTAAGGATCATTATTTCCTTATTACGTGGCGACCCTCAAGACTGGGCATTTTCCCTTGCGCCAGGAGACCCGGCATTGCGTGATGTAGATGCGTTTTTCCTGGCGCTCGGATTGCTTTATGACGAACCTAATTCAGTGGCTCAGGCAGAGAAAATCTTGCTGGCTCTGTGTCAGGGTCAGGATGAAGCAGAGATATATTGTCAGAAGTTTAGAAAGTGGTCTGTGCTCACTCAGTGGAATGAATGTGCCCTGGCAGCAATCTTCAGAAAGGGTCTCTCTGAAGCCCTTAAAGATGTCATGGTGGGATTTCCCATGCCTGCTGGTCTGAATGAGTCTATGTCTTTGGCTATTCATATCGATCGGTGCTTGCGTGAGCGTAAAACTGTGCACCATTTGGCGGTACTATCTGAGCATGGGCCTGAGCCTATGCAGTGTGATAGGACTTTGACCAGAGCTGAACGGCAGGAACACAGACGTCAGAATGGGCTGTGTTTTTACTGTGGTGACTCCACTCATGCTATCTCCGATTGACTAAGCGGTTCGCTAAGTCTGCCACCATTGGTACGGTACAGTCTAAATTTCTTTTGTCCGTTACTCTAATTTGCTCTTTGTCGTCCTATTCTGTTATGGCATTTGTGGATTCAGGCGCTGCCCTGAATTTGATGAACTTGGAGTATGCTAGGCGCTGTGGTTTTTTCTTGGAGCCCTTGCAGCATCCTATTCCATTGAGAGGAATTGATGCTACGCCTTTGGCCAAGAATAAACCTCAGTACTGGACCCAATTGACCATGTGCATGGCTCCTGCACATCAGGAGGATATCCCTTTTTTTGGTGTTACATAATCTGCATGATGTGGTCGTTTTAGAGTTACCATGGCTACAGGTCCATAATCCAGTATTGGACTGGAAATCTATGTCTGTGTCCAGCTGGGGTTGCCAGGGGGTACATGGTGATGTTCCATTTTTGTCAATTTCGTCTTCTACTCCTTCTGAAGTTCCGGAGTTTTTGTCGGATTATCAGGATGCATTTGATGAGCCCAAAGCCAGTGCCCTACCTCCTCATAGGGATTGCGATTGTGCAATTAATTTGATTCCTGGTAGTAAGTTTCCTAAGGGCCGATTGTTCAATTTATCTGTGCCAGAACACGCCGCTATGCGGAGTTATATAAAGGAATCCTTGGAGAAAGGCCATATTCGCCCATCGTCATCACCGTTGGGAGCAGGGTTCTTTTTTTGTGGCCAAGAAGGATGGTTGTTTGAGACCTTGTATTGATTACCGCCTTCTTAATAAAATTACAGTCAAATTTCAGTATCCTTTGCCGTTGCTGTCCGACTTGTTTGCTCGTATTAAAGGGGCTAGTTGGTTTACCAAGATAGACCTTCGAGGGGCGTATAATCTTGTGCGTATTAAACGGGGCGATGAATGGAAAACAGCATTTAATACGCCTAAGGGCCATTTTGAGTACCTGGTGATGCCATTCGGGCTTTCCAATGCTCCATCAGTATTTCAGTCTTTTATGCATGACATCTTCCGAGAGTACCTGGATAAATTCCTGATTGTGTATTTGGATGATATTTTGGTCTTTTCGGATGATTGGGAGTCTCGTGTGAAGCAGGTCAGAATGGTGTTCCAGGTCCTTCGTGCTAATTCCTTGTTTGTGAAGGGGTCAAAGTGTCTCTTTGGAGTTCAGAGGGTTTCGTTTTTGGGGTTCATTTTTTCCCCTTCTACTGTCGAGATGGACCCTGTTAAAGTCCAGGCCATCCATGATTGGACTCAGCCGACATCTGTGAAGAGCCTGCAAAAGTTCCTGGGCTTTGCTAATTTTTATCGTCGCTTCATCGCTAATTTTTCTAGTGTTGCTAAACCGTTGACTGATTTGACCAAGAAGGGTGCTGATGTGGTCAATTGGTCTTCTGCGGCCGTGGATGCTTTTCAGGAATTGAAGCGTTGTTTTTCTTCTGCCCCTGTGTTGTGCCAGCCAGATGTTTCGCTCCCGTTTCAGGTTGAGGTTGATGCCTCTGAGATTGGGGCAGGGGCTGTTTTGTCGCAAAAAAGTTCTGATGGCTCGGGAATGAAACCATGTGCTTTCTTTTCTAGAAAGTTTTCGCCTGCTGAGCGCAATTATGATGTTGGTAATCGAGAATTGTTGGCCATGAAGTGGGCATTCGAGAAGTGGCGTCATTGGCTTGAAGGAGCCAAGCATCGCGTGGTGGTCTTGACAGATCACAAAAATTTGACTTATCTTGAGTCTGCCAAATGGTTGAATCCGAGACAGGCTCGATGGGCGTTGTTTTTCTCCCGTTTTGATTTTGTGGTTTCGTACCTTCCGGGCTCTAAGAATGTGAAGGCTGATGCCCTGTCAAGGAGTTTTGTGCCTGACTCTCCGGGTGTTTCTGAGCCGGCAGGTATTCTCAAAAAGGGGATAATTTTGTCTGCCATCTCCCCTGATTTGCGGCGGGTGCTGCAAAAATTTCAGGCTGATAGACCTGACCGTTGCCCAGCAGAGAAACTGTTTGTCCCTGATAAATGGACTAGTAGAGTTATCTCTGAGCTTCATTGTTCGGTGTTGGCTGGGCATCCTGGAATCTTTGGTACCAGAGATTTGGTGGCTAGATCCTTTTGGTGGCCATCTTTGTCACGGGATGTGCGTTCTTTTGTGCAGTCCTGTGGGACTTGTGCTCGGGCTAAGCCCTGCTGTTCTCGTGCTAGTGGGTTGCTTTTGCCCTTGCCGGCCCCGAAGAGGCCCTGGACGCATATTTCTATGGATTTTATTTCGGATCTCCCCGTCTCTCAAAAGATGTCAGTCATTTGGGTGGTTTGTGATCGCTTTTCTAAGATGGTCCATTTGGTACCCTTGTCTAAATTGCCTTCCTCCTCTGATTTGGTGCCATTGTTCTTCCAGCATGTGGTTCGTTTACATGGCATCCCGGAGAACATCGTTTCGGACAGAGGTTCTCATTTTGTTTCGAGGTTTTGGCGATCCTTTTGTGCTAGGATGGGCATTGATTTGTCTTTTTCCTCGGCTTTCCATCCTCAGACAAATGGCCAAACCGAACGAACTAATCAGACATTGGAAACATATCTGAGATGCTTTGTTTCTGCTGATCAGGATGATTGGGTGTCCTTTTTGCCGTTGGCTGAGTTTGCCCTTAATAATCGGGCCAGCTCGGCTACTTTGTTTTCGCCGTTTTTCTGCAATTCTGGTTTCCATCCTCGTTTCTCTTCAGGGCAGGTTGAGTCTTCGGACTGTCCTGGTGTAGATACTGTGGTGGATAGGTTGCAGCAGATTTGGACTCATGTGGTGGACAATTTGACATTGTCCCAGGAGAAGGCTCAACGTTTCGCTAACCGCCGGCGCTGTGTGGGTCCCCGACTTCATGTTGGGGATTTAGTTTGGTTGTCGTCTCGTTATGTTCCTATGAAGGTTTCCTCTCCTAAGTTTAAGCCTCGTTTCATTGGTCCGTATAAAATTTCTGAGGTTATCAATCCTGTGTCATTTCGTTTGGCCCTTCCAGATTCTTTTGCCGTCCATAATGTGTTCCATAGGTCGTTATTGCGGAGATACGTGGCACCTGTGGTTCCATCCGTTGACCCTCCTGCTCCGGTGTTGGTTGAGGGGGAGTTGGAGTATATTGTGGAGAAGATTTTGGATTCTCGTATTTCGAGACGGAAACTCCAGTACTTGGTCAAGTGGAAGGGTTATGGTCAGGAGGATAATTCCTGGGTTTTTGCCTCTGATGTTCATGCGGCCGATCTGGTTCGTGCCTTTCATTTGGCTCATCCTGGTCGGCCTGGGGGCTCTCGTGAGGGTTCGGTGACCCCTCCTCAAGGGGGGATACTGTTGTGAATTCTGTAGTCAGGCTCCCTCCTGTGGTCATAAATGGTACTTCGGCTGGTTCTGTCCATGGACTTTCTCTGGTGGCTGTGGGTGTTTCTGAGTTTCCTTCCACAGGTGACGAGGCTAATTCGTTAGTGGGCTGCTCTATTTAACTCCACTTAGATCTTTGCCCCATGCCAGCTGTCAATGTTGTACTATGGCTCTAGTTCGCTCCTGGATCATTCTGAGTTCCTGTTGCTCCAGCAGAAGCTAAGTTCCTCTGTGCTATTTTGCTTGTTTGCTATTTTTTCTGTCCAGCTTGCTTTTGTCAATATTGCCTTGCTTGCTGGAAGCTCTGGGACGCAGAGGGGCGCCTCCCGCACCTTGAGTCGGTGCGGAAGGTATTTTTCCCTGCACTCTCTGCGTGGTAGGTGTAGGTGTAGGTGTAGGTGCCTGTGTAGGTTTTTGTGCTGACCGCAAAGTAACCTTTTCTATCCTCGGTCTGTTCAGTAAGTCGGGCCTCACTTTGCTAAATCTATTTCATCTCTGTGTTTGTATTTTCGTCTTTACTCACAGTCATTATATGTGGGGGGCTGCCTTTTCCTTTGGGGAATTTCTCTGAGGCAAGGTAGGCTTTATTTTTCTATCTTCAGGGCTAGCTAGTTTCTCAGGCTGTGCCGAGTTGCATAGGGAGCATTAGGCGCAATCCACGGCTATTCCTAGTGTGTTTTGATAGGTTTAGGGATTGCGGTCAGCAGAGTTTCCACGTCCCAGAGCTCGTCCTTATTATCAGTAACTATCAGGTCCATTATTTGTCCAAACCACCGGATCATAACAGCTCGCAAAAGAGCCCAGGAAAACTTCTAAACAGATTAAAGGTGAACTTCAAGCTCAAGGAACATCAGTGTCAGATTGCACCATCCTTCGCTGTCTGAGCCAAAGTGGACTTCATGGGAGACGACCAAGGAGGACACCATTGTTGAAAAAAAATCATAAAATAAGACTGGAATTTGCCAAACTACATGTTGACAAGCCACAAAGCTTCTGGGAGAATGTCGTATGGACAGATGAGACAAAAATGGAACTTTTTGGCAAGGCACATCAGCTCTATGTTCACAGATGGAAAAATGAAGCATATCAAGAAAAGAACACTGTCCCTACTGTGAAACATGAAGGAGGCTTTATTCTGTTCTGGGGCTGCTTTGCTGCATCTAGCACAGGGTGTCTAGAATCTGTGCAGGGTACAATTAAATCTCAAGACTTTCAAGAGATTCAAGAGGGAAATGTGGTGCCCAGTGTCAGAAAGCTTGGTCTCAGTTGCATGGGTCTTGCAAAAGGAAAATGACCCAGATCACACAGCTAAAAACACCCAAGAATGGATAAGAGGAAAACACTGGACTATTCTGAAGTGGCCTTCTATGAGCCCTGACCTAAATCCTATTGAACATATTTGGAAAGAGCTGAAACATGCCGTCTGGAAAAGGCAACCTTCAAACATGAGACAACTGGAGCAGTTTGCTCTTGAGGAGTGAGCCAAAATACCTGTTGTGCAGAAGTCTCATTGACAGTTACAGGAATTGTTTGATTGCAGCAATTGCCTCAAAAGGTTGTGCAGCAAAATATTAAGTTAAATGTACCATCATTTCTGTCCAGGCCTATTGCATGAGTTTATTTTTTTTTAATTCTGTAGAAGCATGGTTGAAAAGCAATGTCTGACTTTCATTTGTTCATTTTCATAGATCTTTTATTTATTATTACTTTTGTCAGATTCAAGTTATTTCTGTGACCATTGTGGGTTTTTCTGTCATTAAACGAGGGGTACCTACAATTGTGACCACGTGTGTATAGTCAGACATATAATGAAACGTGCATTAAAAAATATTTTTTATTCCCCTCCCCCCCCCTAAATACAATCGGAGCAATATTACGTTGTTTCTGCAACCAGCAATAAGTTGATTCGTCACAAGTATAAATTATGTAAATGAATATCCTTCACTTAATGCTGCTATGATGGTCCTGGAGTGGATTCCACTTGTCAACCTGTAAGAGCATTTCATGCTGTTAACGACTTTATCGCTTACGCAATTGTACGATTGAAGCCGTTGCCATGGTAACGCAGCGGCACTGCTGATTACTCATCCAAAGTGTAGCACCTAGTTAGCCGTAGATACACTAAGATCACTCGATTTCTAGGGACTGAGACTGAAATAATTCAATTTCCAGAAGTCTCCCTTTTATGATGTGATTCAGCCAGCTTTAAGTATTAACATATCAATGCGCCTTTGACAGGGGTGCCGGCAAAAGACATATTTTGCAGATACTACATGTCAATTAGAGTCCTTGCTGTTTCCTGGGATAATCATTCCTGCCGGATTAAGGACAGACTGCAAAAAAAAAATCATTTAATTGGTGCCATTCTGTTTTGTAGAAGAGGAGAAGAAAGAAAAAAAAAAAAAGATCTGTAATACATTTCACACATTGTGGCTGCCAGGGCATAAGAGATGCATTAGCTGTGAATCTAAAATGGAAAATATATTTCTATTATATACAAGAGAAAAATGTCAGGTGCAGATCACCCGTCGGTGAAAATATGATTTTTTTTTTTTTTTTTGGGGGGGGGGGTGGGTCTGTCAGGTCCTGACATTTAATATGTAGCTGGAAAAATACAAGACATAAACATTAGATAACATCTGAAAAGAAAAATTACATGCAAATTATTTTAGTAGGGTATGATAACCTCTAATATGCCACCTATGGAAATATTTAGGGCATGAACGTATGTCTATACACTAGCTGGTCTTCTAGGGGAAAATAGCTCTTTGATTTAGAACCTCAGGGGAGGGCTGAAACTGTGAGATGAGTATCTCAGTTCAGGTGAGTGACAGACTTAATTTAATAAGTGCAGGAGAGCGTAACTCCAGCTCCGCCTTCCTCCAAAATCAGAAGTGAGGAATCACCTGTTCCTCAAGTCCTGTGGGGGGCTGGTGGGTTGAATGGAGGCATTCTGTCTAGGTACGCCTCCTTTCATATCCATTAGCCATGCCCCTTTTTCTAGGTTCACCCAATGGATTCGTTCAGCTTGGAAACTCCGCCCCCCAGGAGCCATATGAAGGAAGGAGAAGGGAGCACGACAGGAGAAAGGGAGGAGAAAGAAATAATGGAAGAGAGAAATCAAAAGCAGAAGACGAAAACAGGACAAAGATGGATTAATAGTAAAAATAAAGATGGAAAAAAAAGGATTAGGAAGAAGCAACTGAAGATCTGGTAGGCAAGAAGTAGAAGTGAGGAAAGTGAAGGTCTAAAAATCATATATATCTACCCTGAATATAAAAACACTTTTTATTATTAAAACCAAGGCAAACTATACCATCTATAGTGACAAACTCAAACAAAAAACAGTGCTCAAACAAAGAGAAACATACCCAAAACCTAATGGGGGTAACTAGACAACCCTAACTGAGACACCTACACCTTCCCCTACCTCGCTGCGGAGGTAGATGCCCTAGTGGGGAACGTTATGGCGCCCCCGCTCCACGATGACTAACCCTAGAAAGTGAAGGTCTACAAATATTACACCAGTGTGTGAGGTGAAGTATACTCACTGTGAAATGTCTGACACTATTTAATAATTGCGGTAGAGGGGCACTTTTGTGGCTGACACATCTCTGTGACCAGTGTTGGGGTCATAAGGCTATAGTTTTGCCCAACACTAGCCACATGGTAATGCCAAACACCAAAGTAACCGCCTACCCATTAAAGGGGCTTTCCCCTACTATTAAAGTTTTTTTCAATGGGAGGGGTAAACAAAATAATGAGTAACTTTCACATTTTCTCCAAACAGGAACAAACTGGGCAAAATGAGAAGGCAGCAATAGTCATGTGCCTGGATACAGATTTTGGAGCAAGAGGAAAACAATTTTACCTTTTTTTTGTGTGGCTTTGTTCTTTTTTTTCTTTAGGGGGAAAAGTATTCAATGTTTGAAAAGTTCAAATTTTTTTCAGTATAATTGATGCATGAAAACATCATAAAATTAAATGAGTACAAAGAAAATTAGTTATCTGTAAAAGTGTTTTTTCTTCTTCCAGGGCTTCTACATCTTCTACTTCTGATTTTCCATGTTCTCCTTGAACTAATAGATACAGTGAATGTTATATAAAGCCTGCTCCTCTGTCCTTAGTCTTTCCAGTTGCAATGTCTGGTTTGTTCAATTTCACACCGCTCTGCACTTGGGTGGGTTGGGTCGAGGTTCATCCGATTTGCTGCATCATCTTTACCAGGTTTATGTCATTTACTCTTTGGATGAAGCTGCACAGAACAGGGGGGATAAGAGATATAGACACGAGGTGCGAGGAGTCAGGGAGGCATGAAGGCGATATTGAAAATGAACGGTTCATGTGTTGAAATAGAATTGAGCTTGTTAGATATCGATGATGCTCCTGCTAAGTTCGGAATCACGTAAGATGTTCTAATTTTCCACAGGAACCAATCAATTGTCCCGTGCTAGTTTACTCAAGAACTTTAATTTTCAATGCTATTCCCTGGCCTCTCCCCTCTGTTAATCCCTTCACTGGCTCCCCATTACCCAGAGACTCCAGTACAAAACCCTAACCATGACGTACAAAGCCATCCACAACCTGTCTCCTCCATACATCTGTGACCTCGTCTCCCGGTACTTACCTACACGGAACCTCCGATCCTCACAAGATCTCCTTCTCTACTCCCCTCTTATCTCCTCTTCCCACAATCGTATACAAGATTTCTCTCGTGCATCACCCCTACTCTGGAACCCTCTACCACAACACATCAGACTCTCGCCTACCTTTGAAACCTTCAAAAAGAACCTGAAGACCCACCTCTTCCGACAAGCCTCCAACCTGCAGTAACCACCAATCGACCAAACTGCTGCATCACCAGCTCTATCCTCACCTACTGTATCCTCACCCATCCCTTGTAGATTGTGAGCCCTCGCGGGCAGGGTCCTCCCTCCTCCTGTACCAGTTATGACTTGTATTGTTTAAGATTATTGTACTTGTTTTTATTATGTATACCCCTCCTCACATGTAAAGCGCCATGGAATAAATGGTGCTATAACAATAAATAACAATAATAATAATTTTCCACATATCAATTGTCAATGGATCAAAGGGGTTGAAAAACTGTTGTACGTTTCTGAAGGAAATAAGACATTTCATACTGGCTTAACTGTGTGCATTGTGACCCTTTATTGATACACCAGGACACTGATAGGAAATGATTTGGATAGGAAATGATTTAGGGGAGTAGTACGGTCCCGCTATGTGACTGCAGTATTCTGAATCCTGTCATTTTGCGGTGCACACACTGTCAGTATTCACCAAATATTTCCAGGTGTTTTTGCATATTTCCATCCACATTCCGACTATACTTGCTCAGCCTCTTTTAAGAAAAGAGAATTGAGAGGAGCCAATTATGTCTAGTTAGCATATGACTGCATGTCCCTTAGAAAATAAATTAACTGTGGTTTATCACAGCTTTTGGAAGCGGAGTTTAAATTTCCTAGCCATACCCAGGCCTGATTACTGCCACACCTGTTCTCATTCAAGAAATCATTCAAATAGAACCCGCCTGACAAGGGGAAATAGCCCAAAAGATCCTCAAAAGCTGGACATCATGATGTGATAAAAATAAATTCTGGAACAAGTGAGAAACAAAGTAATTGAGATCTATCAGTCTGGGAAAAGTTATAAAGCCATTACTAAAACGTTGAAACTCCAGCGAAGCACAGTGAGAGCCATTATCCACAATGACAAAAACATGGAATAGTGGTGAACCTTCCCAGGAGTGGCCGGTCAGCCAAAATTATCCCGAGAGTGCAGCAAAGACGCATACAAAATAATAATAATAATAATAATTATTATTATTTTTATTTATATAGCGCCAACATATTCCGCAGCACTTTACAATTAAGGACATGTACAGACAATAAATTCAGTATAAGTTAAGACAATTTAAACAGTGACATTAGGGGTGAGGTCCCTGCTCGCAAGCTTACAATCTACAAGGAAATGGGGGGACACAATCGGTGAAAAGTGCTTGTTATTTCAGGTCTGGCAATTATAATAAATAGGTATTTTCATATGAAGCTGCATGATCCGGTCATCAGCCCGTGTTTTTAAGTGCAATAGTCAAGTATCAAGTGCAGTTATCGTGTGCATGGAGGGTGTGGAGACAGATGAATAGTAGGGTGCAGACTCACATGCAGATAATATTTGGAAGGAGGGAACAGGACAAAGTTAGTTTACTGAGTAGTTGATTTGGCAGCCTTGTTTGAAGAGATGGGTTTTTAAAGCGCGCTTGAATAGGTCGGGGCTAGGTGTCAGTCTGATCGTCTGGGGAAGTGCATTCCAGAGAGCTGGTGCAGCATGAGAGACGTCTTGGAGACGGAGGTGCGAGGTTCGGATTACGGGGGATGTAAGTCTTAGGTCATTTGTAGAACGGAGGGCACGTGTAGGGCGATAGACTGAGATGAGAGAGGAGATATAAGGCGGTGCAGAACTGTGGAGAGCTTTGTGGGTGAGAGAGATGAGTTTATACTGCACCCTGTAGCAAATGGGTAGCCAGTGTAATGACTAGCACAAGATGGAGGCATCAGTGAAGCGGCTGGACAGAAATATGACCCTGGCTGCCGCATTCAAGATGGATTGGAGAGGAGAAAGTTTGGAAAGAGGGAGACCGATCAGAAGAGAGTTGCAGTAGTCCAGACGAGAATGAATAAGAGCAACAGTAAGAGTCTTAGCAGTTTCAAAGGTGAGAAAAGGTCGGATTCTGGAGATGTTTTTAAGATGCAGGTGACAAGAGCGAGTGAGTGATCGGATATAGGGAGTAAAGGAAAGTTCGGTGTCGAATATGACCCCAAGACAGCGGGCATGCTGCTTTGGAGTTATGGTTGATTGTTGTGAATTCCGCTCTTGGGCTCCCTCCGGTGGTAGTAAGTGGCACTTTTTGTGAGTTCTGCTCTTGGGCTCCCTCTTGTGGTTTCTGGTGGTATGGCTGCTCCTTGGAGTTAGCTGTCATCAGCTGCCTCCACTTATCGTCTCTTCTGCTCTGCTATTTAGGCCTGGCTTTTTCTTCAGCCAGTGCCACTTGTAAATGGTTCCTGGTTGGATTCACATCTCTTTGGAGTTCCCTGTTATCCTGACCAGTTCAGCAAAGCTAAGTTTTTGCTCGTTCTTTTCTGTCCATAGATTGTGGACTTATCCATTCTGTGCTTTCTTTGTTTGTCCAGCTTATCAGTGTGAATTTATTCAGTTTTGCTGGAAGCTCTGGGAGGCAGATTTGCCCTCCACCCCTTTAGTCAGGTGTGGAGATTTTTTGTAAACTCTGCGTGGATTTTTGTAGTGTTTTATACTGACCGCACAGTATTCCATCCTGTCCTTTCTATTTAGCTAGACTGGCCTCCTTTGCTCATCCTGGTTTCATTCTGTGTATGTCTTTTCCCTCTCCACTCACAGTCATTATTTGTGGGGGGCTAATCTATCCTTTGGGAATTTTCTCTGAGGCAAGATAGCTTTCCTGCTTCTTTCTTTAGGGGTAGTTAGCTCTTAGGCTGTGACGAGATGCCTAGGGAGAGTTAGGAGCATTCCACGGCTACTTATAGTGTGGTGTTGAGCTTAGGGACTGCGGTCAGTACAGTTACCACTTCCTTCAGAGCTCGTTCCATGTTGCTCCTAGACCACCGTATCATAACAGTTGATCCCTCCAGGCTAATTTCGATGTTGGGTAGAGTGAGTTTAGTAGAAGGGAGATACACAAGTAGTTCAGTTTTGGAGAGATTTAGTTTCAGATAGAGGGAGGACATGATGTTAGAGACAGCAGACAGACAATCCTTGGTATTTTGAATTAGGGTAGGGGTGATGTCGGGGGAAGAAGTGTATAATTTGGTGTCGTCAGCATAGAGATGGTACTGGAACTGCTGATTGTTTGTCCAATAGGGGCAGTGTATAGAGAAAAGAGGAGGGTGCCCAGGACTGAGCCCTGCAGAACCCCGATAGTAAGGGGACGAGGAGAGGAAGAGGAGCCGGCAAAAGATACAGTGAAGGAGCGGTCAGAGAGGTAGGAGGAGAACCAGGAGAGGGCTGTGTCCTTGAGGCCGATGGAGCGGAGCATGGTGAGAAGGAGCTGGTGATCCACAGTGTCAAATGCGGCAGAGAGATCCAGGAGAATCAGCAGGGAGCAATGACCTTTGGATTTAGCTGTTATTAGGTCATTAGAGACTTTAGTGAGGGCAGTTTCAGTGGAGTGTAAAGAGCGGAAACCAGATTGTAAGGGGTCAAGAAGAGAGTTATCGGAGAGATAGTGGATTAGATGGGAGAGGACCAAGCGTTCCAGGAGTTTAGAGATGAAGGAAAGGTTAGAGACAGGTCTGTAGTTAGCCGTGCAGTTCTGGTCCAGGGATGGCTTTTTAAGTAAAGGGGTAATGATGGCATGTTTAAATTAGGAGGGAAAGATGCCTGAGGAAAGAGAGAGGTTAAATATTTTAGTCAGGTGAGTGGTGACCACTGGTGACAGAGACTGCAGGAGAGGTGAAGGAATGGGGTCACTATTGCAGGTTGTAGGCCGGGCAGAAGCGAGGAGCTTGGAAACTTCTTCTTCTGAAACAGGCTCAAAGATGTCTAATGAGCTTGAGGTGCGGCAGGGAAGGGGATCCAGGCACTGAGGAGATTGGGCTGAGATATCCTGATGGATGCGGTTGATTTTTTTCTAGGAAATAAGTGGCCAGATCCTCACCACTGAGATTGGAGATGGGGGCCTGTACTTTAGGTTTCAGGAGGGAGTTTAAGGTTTCAAAAAGTCGTTTTGGGTTGTTGGAGGAAATACCCCACAACAACATTCAAAGGACTGCAAGCATCAGTTAAGGTCAGTGTTCATGACTCCACCATAAGAATGAGACTGGGCAAACATGTATTGCACAACAGAGTTCAAAGACAAATACCACTGCTGAACAATGAGAACATAAAGGCTTGTCTCTGATTTGCCAGAAAACATCTTGATGATCCCCAAAACTTTTGGGAAAAGACTCTGTGGACTGATGAGACAAAAGTTGAATTGAATTTTTTGGAAGGTGTACATCCCATTATAGCTGACGTGTACACAGCATTTCAGAAAAGGAATATCATACTAACAGTAAAATATGGTGATGGAAGTGTGATCGTCTGGGGCAGTTTTGCTGCCTCAGGACTGTTGTGAATTCTTTTGTCGAACTCCCTCCTGTGGTCGTGAATGGTACTTCGGCAAGTTCTGTCTATGGGCTCCCTCTGGTGGCTATGAGTGAAGCTGCTGCTTCTGAGGTTCCTTACACAGGTGACGTGGTTTATCCTTTGGTTGGCTGCTCTATTTAATTTCTTTCAGATCGTTACCCCATGCCAGCTGTCAATGTTTTTGCATTCGTTCAGTTCGCTCCTGGATCTCTCTGGTGACCTGCCTTCTCCTGCAGAAGCTAAGTTCCTTATAGTCTTATTTTGTTCTCTGTTTTCTTGTCCAGCTGGTTTTCATGATTTTGTCTTGCTAGCTGGAAGCTCTGGGATGCAGAGTGGCCCCTCCGCACCGTGAGTCGGTGCGGAGGTCTTTTTTTGCACACTCTGCGTGGTCTTTTGTAGGTTTTTGTGTTGATCGCAAAGTTACCTTTCCTATCCTCTGTCTATTTAGTAAGTCTGGCCTCCCTTTGCTGAAACCTGTTTCATTTCTGCGTTTGTGACTTTCATCTTTACTCACAGTCAATATATGTGGGGGGCTTCCTTTACCTTTGGGGAATTTCTCTGAGGCAAGGTAGGCTTTATTTTCTATCTCTAGGGCTAGATAGTTCTTAGGCTGTGACGAGGCCCCTAGGTCTGGTCAGGAGCGCTCCACGGCTATTTCTAGTGTGTGTGATAGGATTAGGGCTTGTGGTCAGCAGAGCTCCCACATCCCAGAGCTCGTCCTGTATGAGGTTTAATTATCAGGTCATTCTGGGTGCTCCTAACCACCAGGTCATAACAGTACAGCTGGCCCAAAGTATTATTGCATCTCAATAGAGGGATAAGAGAACTTCTGAGACCATTTTTTTTCTTTGCACTGTGTTTTGTCTTTCTTTTCCCCTAGACCTTTGGGTGGTTCAGGACACAGGTGTAGATATGGACATTCAAGGTCTGTCCTCTTGTGTGGATCATCTCACTGCAAGGGTACAAAACATTCAAGATTTTGTGATTCAGAATCCTATGTTAGAGCCTAGAATTCCTATTCCTGACTTATTTTCTGGGGATAGATCTAGGTTCTTGAATTTCAAAAATAATTGTAAACTGTTTCTAGCTTTGAAACCCCGCTCCTCTGGTGACCCCGTTCAACAGGTAAAAATCATTATTTCTTTGTTACGTGGTGACCCTCAAGACTGGGCATTTTCCCTGGCGCCAGGAGATCCTGCATTGCGTGATGTTGATGCGTTTTTTCTGGCGCTTGGATTGCTTTATGATGAACCAAATTCAGTGGATCAGGCAGAGAAAATCTTGCTGGCTTTGTGTCAGGGTCAGGATGAAGCGGAGGTGTACTGTCAGAAGTTTAGAAAGTGGTCTGTGCTTACTCAGTGGAATGAATGTGCCCTGGCGGCAATTTTCAGAAAGGGTCTTTCTGAAGCCCTTAGGGATGTCATGGTGGGATTTCCCACGCCTGCTGGTCTGAATGAGTCTATGTCTTTGGCCATTCAGATCGATCGGCGCATGCGTGAGCGCAAAGCTGTGCACCATATGGCGGTATTCTCTGAGCATAGGCCTGAGCCTATGCAGTGTGATAGGACTTTGACCAGAGCTGAACAGCAAGAACACAGACGTCGGAATGGGCTGTGTTTTTACTGTGGTGAATCCACTCATGCTATCTCCGATTGTCCTAAGCGCACTAAGCGGTTCGCTAGGTCTGCCACCATTGGTACGGTACATTCTAAATTTCTTTTGTCCGTTACTCTGATTTGCTCTCTGTCGTCCTATTCTGTAATGGCATTTGTGGATTCAGGCGCTGCCCTGAATTTGATGGACTTGGAGTTTGCCAGGCGCTGTGGTTTTTTCTTGGAGCCCTTGCAGTATCCTATTCCATTGAGAGGAATTGATGCTACGCCTTTGGCCAAGAATAAGTCTCAGTACTGGACTCAATTGACCATGTGCATGGCTCCTGCACATCAGGAGGATATTCGCTTTTTGGTGTTGCATAATCTGCATGATGTGGTCGTTTTGGGGTTGCCATGGCTACAGGTCCATAATCCAGTGTTGGATTGGAAATCTATGTCTGTGTCCAGCTGGGGTTGTCAGGGGGTACATGATGATGTTCCATTGCTGTCAATTTCGCCATCCACTCCTTCTGAAGTCCCTGAGTTTTTATCAGATTACCAGGATGTATTTGAAGAGCCCAAATCTGGTGCCCTACCTCCTCATAGGGATTGCGACTGTGCTATTGATTTGATATCTGGGAGTAAGTTTCCTAAGGGCCGTCTGTTTAATTTATCTGTGCCAGAGCACGCCGCTATGTGGAGTTGTATAAAGGAATCCTTGGAGAAGGGTCATATTCGTCCGTCGTCGTCACCATTGGGAGCAGGGTTCTTTTTTGTGGCCAAGAAGGATGGTTCTTTGAGACCTTGTATTGATTACCGCCTTCTTAATAAGATCACAGTCAAATTTCAGTATCCTTTGCCGCTGCTGTCTGATTTATTTGCTTGGATTAAGGGGGCTAGTTGGTTCACCAAGATAGATCTTCGTGGTGCGTATAATCTTGTGCGAATTAAACAGGGTGATGAATGGAAAACGGCATTTAATATGCCCGAGGGCCATTTTGAGTACCTGGTTATGCCATTCGGGCTTTCTAATGCTCCATCTGTGTTTCAGTCCTTTATGCATGACATCTTCCGAGAGTACCTGGATAGATTCATGATTGTATATTTGGATGACATTTTGGTCTTTTCGGATGACTGGGAGTCTCATGTGAGACAGGTCAGAATGGTGTTCCAGGTCCTTCGTGCGAATTCCTTGTTTGTGAAGGGGTCAAAGTGTCTCTTTGGAGTTCAGAAGGTTTCATTTTTGGGTTTCATTTTTTCCCCTTCTACTATCGAGATGGACCCTGTTAAAGTTCAGGCCATTTATGATTGGACTCAGCCGACATCTGTGAAGAGCTTACAGAAGTTCCTGGGCTTTGCTAATTTTTATCGTCGCTTCATCGCTAATTTTTCCAGTATTGCTAAACCATTGACTGATTTGACCAAGAAAGGTGCTGATGTGGTCAATTGGCCCTCTGCGGCTGTAGAGGCTTTTCAGGAGTTGAAGCGTCGTTTTGCTTCTGCCCCTGTGTTGTGCCAGCCCGATGTTTCATTCCCTTTTCAGGTTGAGGTTGATGCTTCTGAAATTGGAGCTGGGGCTGTTTTGTCGCAAAGAAGTTCTGATGGCTCGGTGATGAAACCCTGTGCCTTCTTTTCTAGAAAATTCTTGCCTGCTGAGCGCAATTATGATGTGGGCAATTGGGAGTTGTTGGCCATGAAGTGGGCATTCGAGGAGTGGCGACATTGGCTTGAAGGAGCTAAACATCGTCTGGTGGTCTTGACGGATCACAAGAATTTGACTTATCTCGAGTCTGCCAACGGTTGAATCCTAGACAGGCTCGATGGTCGCTCTTTTTCTCCCGTTTTGATTTTGTGGTTTCGTACCTTCCGGGATCTAAGAATGTGAAGGCTGATGCCCTGTCAAGGAGTTTTGTGCCTGACTCTCTGGGTGTTCCGGAGCCGGCGGGTATTCTTAAAGAAGGGGTAATTTTGTCTGCCATTTCCCCTGATTTGCGGCGTGTGCGGCAAAAGTTTCAGGCTGATAGACCTGACCGTTGTCCTACGGAGAAACTGTTTGTCCCTGATAGATGGACTAGTAGAGTTATCTCTGAGATTCATTGTTCAGTGTTGGCTGGTCATCCTGGAATCTTTGGTACCAGAGATTTGGTCGCTAGATCCTTTTGGTGGCCTTCTTTGTCACGGGATGTGCATTCTTTTGTGCAGTCCTGTGGGACTTGTGCTCGGGCTAAACCCTGCTGTTCTCGTGCTAGTGGGTTGCTTTTGCCCTTGCCGATCCCGAAGAGGCCCTGGACGCATATTTCCATGGATTTTATTTCTGATCTCCCTGTTTCTCAAAAGATGTCGGTCATTTGGGTGGTTTGTGATCGCTTCTCTAAGATGGTCCATTTGGTACCCTTGTCTAAATTGCCTTCCTCTTCTGATTTGGTGCCATTGTTTTTCCAGCATGTGGTTCGTTTGCATGGCATTCCAGAGAACATCGTCTCGGACAGAGGTTCCCAGTTTGTTTCGAGGTTTTGGCGGTCCTTTTGCGCTAAGATGGGCATTGATTTGTCTTTTTCTTCGGCTTTCGATCCTCAAACTAATGGCCAAACCAAACAAACTAATCAGACTTTGGAGACATATCTGAGATGCTTTGTTTCTGCTGATCAGGATGATTGGGTGTCCTTCTTGCCTTTGGCTGAGTTCGCCCTTAATAATCGGGCCAGCTCAGCTACTTTAGTTTCTCCTTTTTTCTGTAATTCTGGTTTCCATCCTCGTTTCTCTTCAGGGCAGGTTGAGCCTTCGGACTGTCCTGGTGTGGATGCGGTGGTGGACAGGTTGCAGCAGATTTGCACTCATGTGGTGGACAATTTGACATTGTCCCAGGAGAAGGCTCAACGCTTCGCTAACCGCCGGCGTTGTGTTGGTCCCCGACTTCGTGTTGGGGATTTGGTTTGGTTGTCATCTCGTCACGTTCCTATGAAGGTTTCCTCTCCTAAGTTTAAGCCTCGTTTCATTGGGCCATACAAGATTTCTGAAGTTCTTAATCCTGTGTCATTTCGTTTGGACCTTCCAGCTTCTTTTGCCATCCATAATGTGTTCCATAGGTCGCTGTTGCGGAGATACGTGGCGCCTATGGTTCCCTCCGTTGATCCTCCTGCCCCGGTGTTGGTCGAGGGGGAGTTGGAGTATGTGGTAGAGAAGATTTTGGATTCTCGTGTTTCGAGACGGAAACTCCAGTACCTGGTCAAGTGGAAGGGTTATGGTCAGGAAGATAATTCCTGGGTTTTTGCCTCTGATGTTCATGCTGCCGATCTGGTTCGTGCCTTTCATTTGGCTCATCCTGATCGGCCTGGAGGCTCTGGTGAGGGTTCGGTGACCCCTCCTCAAGGGGGGGGTACTGTTGTGAATTCTGTTGTCGAACTCCCTCCTGTGGTCGTGAATGGTACTTCGGCAAGTTCTGTCTATGGGCTCCCTCTGGTGGCTATGAGTGAAGCTGCTGCTTCTGAGGTTCCTTACACAGGTGACGTGGTTTATCCTTTGGTTAGCTGCTCTATTTAACTCCTCTCAGATCGTTACTCCATGCCAGCTGTCAATGTTTTTGCATTCGTTCAGTTCGCTCCTGGATCTCTCTGGTGACCTGCCTTCTCCTGCAGAAGCTAAGTTCCTTATAGTCTTATTTTGTTCTCTGTTTTCTTGTCCAGCTGGTTTTCATGATTTTGTCTTGCCAGCTGGAAGCTCTGGGATGCAGAGTGGCCCCTCCGCACCGTGAGTCGGTGCGGAGGTCTTTTTTTTGCACACTCTGCGTGGTCTTTTGTAGGTTTTTGTGTTGATCGCAAAGTTACCTTTCCTATCCTCTGTCTATTTAGTAAGTCTGGCCTCCCTTTGCTGAAACCTGTTTCATTTCTGCGTTTGTGACTTTCATCTTTACTCACAGTCAATATATGTGGGGGGCTTCCTTTACCTTTGGGGAATTTCTCTGAGGCAAGGTAGGCTTTATTTTCTATCTCTAGGGCTAGATAGTTCTTAGGCTGTGACGAGGCGCCTAGGTCTGGTCAGGAGCGCTCCACGGCTATTTCTAGTGTGTGTGATAGGATTAGGGCTTGAGGTCAGCAGAGCTCCCACATCCCAGAGCTCGTCCTGTATGAGGTTTAATTATCAGGTCATTCTGGGTGCTCCTAACCACCAGGTCATAACACAGGACCTGGACGACTTGTGGTAAATGGAACATGAATTCTGCTGTCTACAGAAAAAATCCTTATGGGGAATGTCCAGCCATCTGTTCATGACTTCAAGCTGAAGAGCACTTGGGTTATGCAGCAGGACAATCAGTGGTGGGGGGTGGGTTACACAGATTAGCCTGACTGGCTTGGATATGATATCTAGTCTTGCAGTGATGAACTCCTGCTGATAAAACACAGCCCAGTAAGTGACACATCGCTGGAATTAGGGTCTCTGTTCCATCACAATGTTGCTATCTGATTAAAGAGCAAAAGCCTGCTGACAAATTTCCTATAATATATGATTATAAGAGGAAAACAGAAAGAAAATGTAAAAGGGAACGTGTTGTGTGTATAAAATATGGTTTATTGTAGTTTAATTGTCCTGTTACTATTTCCAGTAGGAAGAGCAGCTCTGAAGCACAATGTTCTGCACTAAAAAACTTAATGGTGTGCACACTAAGAAAATATGAATATTTATGACTAGAATTGCTGGAAATTGATGGGCAGGACCTGGATCGGTGGTCACGTGAGTATTTTATGACCACCAGATGGGAGCCACTTACCTGATGGCATCCTCTGCTCCTCTTTTATCAAGCAGCCTTGTGCAACATCATCATGGTGAGTGGCGACGTGACGCACATGTAAGTCAGGCTGGCTAATCAAAGCAAGAGCCATGGATGCTGGCAGGTATTAGGTGGTTCATGGGGCTCCTGGCCGATGGCCACAGACTGCCGATATGGCCGCTGGCTCAGGTTCTGACATCACTATTCATGACAGTACATAGTTTTTCTTTGGATAGAGAAGTCGATATTATACATTTAACCATCCGTTGACTTTAACCAACAACCGGCTATAGACTACTTTTCTGTCTGTTTTTTTACTTTATTCTTGCACAACCTGGAAAATGAAAGTGACTGTGATTGGTTGCAATGAATTACAGCTGAATTATGCCTGCGGCATCGTGTTATTAAATAAGTCACACAGGATTCAATAAAGCTGGATGCATTTTTTCCGCAGGCGGAGAACAATGTGTTTTACTTGTTCATTTCCCCTTTGGAAAAGAATTGACTGCACAGATTTGCCAATTTCACACTGGTTTGTTCCTCTGAGCTCTTTCAATGTTTACATTATTTATCGGGAACACCATGTTACGGAAAATGTGACACTCCAGCAAAGAAGCTGCAATATTCTCACATCGTCTTGTGTCTGATCCCTCCGCTCTCCATTATGTATTCACATTAGCTAAAGGACGCACTTCTGGGTCAGCGCCTACAGTGTGAACGACCCGATGATGAGCAGCTGGTGACGCCGGAGGAAGACGTGCAGGTTCATTGTGAAGTCATTGTTCATTCTATCATCTATCCATTATCTACAGTCATGGCCAAAAGTATTGACACCCCTGCAATTCTGTCAGATAATACTCAGTTTCTTCCTGAAAATGATTGCAAACACAAATTCTTTGTTATTATTATCTTCATCTAATTTGTCTTAAATGAAAAAACACAAAAAGAATTGTCCTAAAGCCAAATTGGACATAATTCCACACCAAACATTAAAAAAGGGGGTGGACAAAAGTATTGGCACTGTTCGAAAAATCATGCGATGCTTCTCTGATTTGTGTAATTAACAGCACCTGTAACTTACCTGTGGCACCTAACAGGTGTTGGCAATAACTAAATCACACTTGCAGCCAGTTGACATGGATTAAAGTTGACTCAACCGCTGTCCTGTGTCCTTGTGGGTACCACATTGAGCATGGAGAAAAGAAAGAAGACCAAAGAACTGTCTGAGGACTTGAGAAACCAAATTGTGAGGAAGCATGAGCAATCTCAAGGCTACAAGTCCATCTCCAAAGACATGAATGTTCCTGTGTCTACCGTGCGCAGTGTCATCAAGAAGTTTAAAGCCCATGGCACTGTGGCTAACCTCCCTAAATGTGGACGGAAAAAAAAAATTGACAAGAGATTTCAACGCAAGATTGTGCGGATGTTGAATAAAGAACCTCGACTAACATCCAAACAAGTTCAAGCTGCCCTGCAGTCCGAGGGTACAACAGTGTCAACCCGTACTATCCGTCGGCGTCTGAATGAAAAGGGACTGTATGGTAGGAGACCCAGGAAGACCCCACTTCTTACCCCGAGACATAAAAAAGCCAGGCTGGGGTTTGCCAAAACTTACCTGAAAAAGCCTAAAACATTTTGGAAGAATGTTGTCTGGTCAGATGAGACAAAAGTAGAGCTTTTTGGGCAAAGGCATCAACATAGAGTTTACAGGAGAAAAAAAGAAGCATTCAAAGAATAGAACACGGTCCCTACAGTCAAACATGGCGGAGATTCCCTGATGTTTTGGGGTTGCTTTGCTGTCTCTGGCACTGGACTGCTTCACTGTGTGCATGGCATTATGAAGTCTGAAGACTACCAACAAATTTTGCAGCATAATGTAGGGCCCAGTGTGAGAAAGCTGGGTCTCCCTCAGAGGTCATGGGTCTTCTAGCAGGACAATGACCCAAAACACTTCAAAAAGCACTAGAAAATGGTTTGAGAGAAAGCACTTGAGACTTCTAAGGTGGCCAGCAATGAGTCCAGACCTGAATCCCATAGAACACTAGTGGAGAGATCTAATCTAAAAATGGCAGTTTGGAGAAGGCACCCTTCAAATATCAGGGACCTGGAGCAGTTTGCCAAAGAAGAATGGTCTAAAATGATCATTTCACACAAACTCCAAAAAAGGGCCAGACAAAAGTATTGACACCCTCAGCCTAATACTTGGTTGCACAACCTTTAGCCAAAATAACTGCGACCAACCGCTTCTGGTAACCATCAATGAGTTTCTTACAATGCTCTGCTGGAATTTTAGACCATTCTTCTTTGTCAAACTGCTCCAGGTCCCTGATATTTGAAGGGTGCCTTCTCC
Organism: Ranitomeya imitator; assembly: GCF_032444005.1. Taxonomy (NCBI): domain Eukaryota; kingdom Metazoa; phylum Chordata; class Amphibia; order Anura; family Dendrobatidae; genus Ranitomeya; species Ranitomeya imitator. The sequence continues at coordinate 58,227,639 of NC_091282.1, read as the reverse complement.
AAACTGCCATTTTTAGATCTCTCCACAGGTGTTCTATGGGATTCAGGTCTGGACTCATTGCTGGCCACCTTAGAAGTCTCCAATGCTTTCTCTCAAACCATTTTCTAGTGCTTTTTGAAGTGTGTTTTGGGTCATTGTCCTGCTAGAAGACCCATGACCTCTGAGGGAGACCCAGCTTTCTCACACTGGGCCCTACATTATGCTGCAAAATTTGTTGGTAGTCTTCAGACTTCATAATGCCATGCACACGGTCAAGCAGTCCAGTGCCAGAGGCAGCAAAGCAACCCCAAAACATCAGGGAACCTCCACCATGTTTGACTTTAGGGAACGTGTTCTTTTCGTTGAATGCCTCCTTTTTCTCCTGTAAACTCTATGTTGATGCCTTTGCCAAAAAAGCTCTACTTTTGTCTCACCTGACTAGAGAACATTTTTCCAAAATGTTTTAGGCTTTTCAGGTAAGTTTTGGCAAACTCCAGCCTGGCTTTTTTATGTCTCGGGGTAAGAAGTGGTGTCTTCCTGGGTCTCCTATCATACAGTCCCTTTTCATTCAGATGCCGACGGATAGTACGGGTTGACACTGTTGCACCCTCGGACTGCAGGGCAGCTTGAACTCATTTGGAAGTTAGTTGAGCTTCTTTTTCCAACATCCGCACAATCTTGCGTTGAAATCTCTTGTCAATTTTTTTTTTCCGTCCACATCTAGGGAGGTTAGCCACAGTGCCATGGGCTTTAAACTTCTTGATGACACTGTGCACGGTAGACACTGGAACATTCAGGTCTTTGGAGATGGACTTGTAGCCTTGAGATTGCTCATGCTTCCTCACAATTTGGTTTCTCAAGTCCTCAGACAGTTCTTTGGTCTTCTTTCTTTTCTCCATGCTCAATGTGGTACACACAAGGACACAGGACAGAGGTTGAGTCAACTTTAATCCATGTCAACTGGCTGCAAGTGTGATTTAGTTATTGCCAACACCTGTTAGGTGCCACAGGTAAGTTACAGGTGCTGTTAATTACACAAATTAGAGAAGCATCACATGATTTTTCGAACAGTGCCAATACTTTCGTCCACCCCCTTTTTTATGTTTGGTGTGGAATTATATCCAATTTGGCTTTAGGACAATTCTTCTTGTGTTTTATCATTTAAGACAAATTAAATAAAGATAATAATACCAAATAATTTGTGTTTGCAATCATTTTCAGGAAGAAACTGAGTATTATCTGACAGAATTGCAGGGGTGTCAATAGTTTTGGCCACGACTGTAGAAAAATCAATTTTGTCAGTCAAAAGTACAACTTGTCCTGCAAAAAAAAAAACCCTCAGGCGGGCATATTGACTGAAAAATAAAAACAAGTTATGGCTTTGGGTAGAAGGTGAAGAAAAAACAAAAACAAAAAAATGGAAAATGGCCACGTCGTGAAGGGATTAAAATGTATATCCTCCTGAAATCCCTTCTCGCTTAACAAATATAGACTGTATAATAAGTTACATTTAGGATTATGTTGTACACAGTTGAAAATGATATATATTGGATTGCTAACTGCTCTAGTATGGATGAGACAATTTTCAACAGACTGAAAACGAACCTAAGAGCCTCTAAGACGGTACCCTACATAGTTGTAAAAATGATAGCCAAATATTATTTTATTATGTACGGCCGTAATTCCTAGATATAGAATCCTAAATTACTCGCTAAATTTCACAGTTATTTAATAACCATTATAGCATGTATAAAGGCGCCAACAAAATGGACCATTGAGCTTTCGTCAGCTTAAAAAAAAAAGAAAAAGAAAAGTTGAGCGGTATTAGACAGAAAGCTTCTTGTTTTATTCATTTCCTCGGTTTATGCATCAGTCATGTTTTCCCCTATTAAAGATTATGGTAGCTGAAACTACTTTGTGATTTTTCATGCATGAAAGTTAGCAATTTACTCTTCATCGTGGTGTTTCATGCAGTCCACCGGAATATTAGATTCCTTCATCCTGCTTATGAATACTTATTTTTTCAGTCATATTATTTGGATCGTGTTACATTTTTGCATTTCTACTTTCTTTGGAATAAGAGTGTTAACTTCACCTAGTTTGACTGAACAAATCTAGGAAGGAACAGTGAAAAATGTGGTGAGTTCAGTTTTACAGATGTGGGCAGACATCATGAAGAGGAAGCCAACTCTCGGAGACTAAAAGGTCACAGAGATTAAAATTCCTGCTAACTTTTACTTAAGAAGAACAGAAATTTGAGTCCAATTTTACAATTTACTGACAGAACACATAAAACGTTTGTTTAATTTGATCTATATAAAAAAATATCTAAATACTACGGTGATAAGCCTTCTGTACAATTTTACATATTGGTACCATGATGATAGGTCTTCTGCCCAGTTTTGTATCCATGTAATACAAAAATATGTCTTTCAACCAGTTTCTCACTTCCGTAGCATGAAGTCGGTTTTCATCATTGTACCACTATGAAAGGTCTTAAAGCCATTTTTCCATTTATGGACTGTAATGATAAGACTTCTGACCAGTTCTTCTCTTAGGTGCCCTAATAATAGACCTTCTGCACAGTGTCCGTGTCTGTTCCATCTGTTCTTTCTCTGCACCAAAGAGATACATTTTCCGAGCACCTATATGCATAGGTGTTTTATGCCTTTTTTATGGATTATAGGTTTTCTAAGATTTTTCACACCTATGTACTAAAAAGATAGGTCTTTTGATAAGTTTCCACCTAAATGCACAATGCACCCCGGCCATTTTATGCTTCAACAGAGTAGGGATCGAGGTCAGGGCACTCAGCTGATTCCACATAGAGACCCATGTAGTGACAGAAAAAAGCCAAAATTGGATTGTGTTATACTACTGTACTAGTATGAAAGCACATTGAATATGGGAATGGTAGTTAGTCTATAAATAGTAGTCTGAAGAATTTTTAGGAATAGGGAGGTGCAGTACCTGCATAGTTATGCGACTGAATTCATTAATATACAGCTGTAACAGCACCTTAATAACTTAATTAAAAAAAAATCTTCACACACTGCAATTGCAAATCAGAAAGGTAGATTAATGTCCTGTGTCCTAATTTTGCTAGTAAAAAATAATTCTTAAACCTAGGCTTGCATGTGATCACGTAGGAAAACCATATTATTTTATTTTTCAATGCAAATGACAAATTTCCAGAATTCAGAAATTTAATATCAACTTCCCAAAGAGTGCGTGTTAAACGTTTTCCTATTTTTTTTTTTTTAATACACCAAACTTATCACCCCAGTAAAGTAGCCTGTTGTAAGTCCAAGTTTTTGGAATGCAAAACTAACAAGCTCTTCTTGTCATTTTCTTTCTTTGTAAAATACCAGGTGTGTATTTTTTCTTTTAAATCTTTTATATAACAGACACATTTATATTTTTTCGAATGCCTGTTTTAATAGTCCAGTTTGTCAACCATACACCCTATGACCATAATGCATGCTGTTGCCATATATTCATTTCTAGGAAAGAACCTACACATATTGCAATGGCAACATAGCATTTTATATTACATTGGGAATATAACTTACAACAAAATAACCAAATAAAAACAAAACTATGCAACAAAAATCAAATATAAATGTTGAGGAGAGCCATAAGATCAAATACTTAATTAACCTCAAGACGTAAGAGATTGAGAGAAGCGACCCATAACATGTATTGTTTAACCCTACATAAGCTTTCTCAGATCAAAAGTGAGACCCTAAAGATGGCTGCCATTTCCTGTCTCACTACACCATGTGCTGGTATCCAAGATGACACCCACCCGGATGACCTCATGGATCCACCCACAGTGACGCCCACCTTGATGACCCACATGGACCCACCCACCCTGATGACCTCATGGATCCACCCACAGACTTGCTCTATGCCCAATCCACTAACCAATGGAATACATCTGATCACTCCCATTTTAGAGCTAACCGAGCCCCCCTTACAGGGGTTATATAAATCTGTGTTCTGACTAAATAAAGCCCTTGGAGCTGAGCCATAGATTGATCAAGGAGAATTTACATCTGACTGTGTGTGTCATATGTTATTTCTTTAGTGCGCACCTGATCAATATCCATTATGCCAGGAGTAGGCAACTAAGTGAACATGTTGCCACAAATTAATTTATGAGCGCGTACCTACCTAATAGTATAGTATTTTCGGTTTACATTTGTTGCATTTTTTTGCAATAGGGGAATAACTAATTAATTAATTAATTTACAACTATTTTAGTAGTCCAATTATTCAACACTGGTTATCACTGATTTCCCCCCACCCACATTACAGCTTCCTGCAAAGACAAAATCATACATGTGGTATTAGCTCATATTTAGCCCAAATACTCAAGTTTGTAATCTGCGTGAAGCGTCCTCACTATCTTGCACCTGAAGATGGCTGTTAACAGCCGAAACGTGTTCTGTTTCAACTCTGTTATTGCATAAAAAACGTTTTTTAGCATCGGAGATACTTTCAGTCAAGTTTTAAATTTTTAACCTTTAACAATATAGGAGCTCCATACACTGGGATATTTTGCCACAGTTACCTAAACCAGGTACTTATGAATACTTGTTGGTTTGCATTGACCTGTTCTAAGGATGGCTTGAGGCATGTCTGGTATCCAAGGCTTCTGCAAAAGATACTTCAAAGAAACTCCTTGCTGGGGTCGTTTGCAGGTATACGATTTCTGAGGTGATAAAGAGTGATAGGGGTACTACATTACTACCGAGGACTTACGAGAAATACTGAGCTCCTTAGTGGTAGAGCAAACCTTCCACATCCCTTACAACCCACAGAGCAGTGGTAAGGTGGAACAGCTGAATGGAACTGAAGATACCGAAAGCAATGTCGGCAACATGAAAGCATTGGAAAGAATGCTTACCACTTGCCTTCTTTTTGGTAAGACACACACAGAATAAAAACACTGGATTGACACCCTTTGAGATTCTCTTCGTGATGACAGAGAATACAGGATTGTATTTTCCTCATGTTCATATTTTGAAGTATGATGACTGTTCTGTCTTTTCTTTCATTCCAGGCCCAAACATTCTAGAAGGAACTCATGATCTAAAGCCTAGAGATCTGTTTGTAATAAATAGACATATCAAGAAATACCTGAAGCTCAAACACAATGATCCATAGTAAGGGTTGCTGACTACGTCTACTTCCGTAAAGTTAGAAGGAAGAGCCAATTGGATTTTCACCAGTCACTGTAAAAGACACATCCCTCAAAAATGAGAACATGTATCCTATTATGTATCCTTCTGATAAAGACTTATGGGTGAACCCCAGGCTAAATGATGTTGGAATTATCAAAATAATCAGACTTTACATACATTAATCTGACAAAGGTGGAGGTGTTGTAACCATTCCAATACAGCCTGAAATGTTTAATTTTGTGTCCCTAGTCTTTCATATTTTACAACAGGACCCTTTTCTGGTTGTTTGACAAACATAGACTGTTTAAAGTGGTCTAATGAAACCTTCACTTTTCATGAGAGTTTCTAAGTAGATTTTCATAAGATTATAATAGTAGAAACACATGACTACAATTTGTCTCTCAATATGTCTATATCTCAAAATATACTAAATGAAAATGATCATATAAAGGATCATAGCCTCACATTACGAGAAACTCTGGTAGATGCAGTTTTTGTCAAAGATAAGCAAGTGCATTTGTCTTCGTATATAGGTAACTTTACCAAACATCACTGGTATGATATTTTTATGGGATTTAGGACTTCAGGAACTCAGATAGTCAATTAGTTACCTTTTCCAACCATTAGTAGTGATGTTTGTATGTTTTATTTGGAGTATAGGCACAATAACATTTCCGGTCTTCCAGAATCACAAAAGGAGGAGATCAGCATCCATTTTGTCTTCTCAGTCCCTATTTTGTGCTCTAAATCTACCACGTAACACCCCTATTCAAGAATCCGCGCATACATTCCAAGTCCCTGAGAAACTGAGTTAGGCTATGTTTCCACGGGGCGTAATCTCTGCACTCATAGTGGAGATGGGATTTCAAAAAATCCCCGCCACTATGCTGTAACATCTGGACGCTGCGGATTGGACACTGCGGATGTACGCAGCGTCCAATCCGCAGCAAATACTGGTGGAATCCTTATCGTGGAAACATACCCTTATATCCCAGACATAACACATCTATATTCCAGAAAATAGTTGCTTGCTTTTTGGCATAGAACCTTCTCTGTTCAGGGGTGTGTATAACCACCATTAGCATTCCTTTAAAGATGACTCTCTTACTGAACATTATTACATATGTGCTGTCTCTTGATTCTCCGAGCACGTTCATCGCAACACCTCTAATCCATTCTGGCACATCAACTTCAGTTGGCCCTTGGTGCCCACAGCCCCACATAGTCCTCATCTCAGCATCTTCAATTCTGTCTGAAATTACATGAAAAGACAGAAGGATTGGCAAACGCTATATCCACAGAAAATCTCTAGTTAGTTTTTCAAGATGTTTGGAACAACAAAGTGCCGAGCTCCATCTAGTGTAGTTAGAAGAACTGAAGCATAGAGAAAGGGTGATCGCCCAAATATTGTGATTTCTCTTTTCTTTATTCACTTTGCATATTGTTAATTGATAAAAAAATAAACTGTTAATACTGCTATTTTCTTATTTAAAAATATTTTTTCCATACCTGCCTACGACTTAAGGAACAAAATTTGTTGTGTTAACAGTCCGGGTCCTGGAATTTTATACGATCTTAGTTGCCTCAGCGATTATACCATATTAGTACCATACTTTTAAAGAGAAGCTGTAGTCAGAAAATGACCTATTTCTTGAAATCTGTTTTAAGTTGGAAGTTATGGATAAGATATTCAAGATGCCAACCATTCTGCGCTCCGCCGGAATCAAGCAAGGAAACCACAGTGTTCAGAAGAGTTGCATGCTTTATTCAAGGCTATAAAACTACGCGTTTCGTGGATGTCCTGTCCACTTCATCAGGTACATAGCCAATGTACCTGAGGAGGGGATGTGACAGGACGTCCACGAAGCGCGTAGTTTTATAGCCTTGAATAAAGGATGCAACTCTTCTGAACTCTGTGGTTCCCTTGCTTGATTCTGGAGGAGCGCGAAATGGTCGGCATATTGAATATCCTATCCAATACTTCTTGAAGATCCATCACGGGTCCAGTGTCATCTGCAGCCCTCCCATCATACTCATTATATATGTTGTTCATACTCACAACATGTAAAGGTGAGAATTTTACCTTACAGCAAACTAATTGCTAATTTGTTAACTGCGCTATTGCGCCCCTCTCTTTACCGTTTTAAGTTGGAATTAAGAATCTAAAAAACCTCCAGTGGCTAGTGTGAAAACACCCAAATTTCATTTTTTTTAAATTTTAATACAGATTATGACATGGAAAAAAAATACCTTTATTACAAAAACCTGAATTAAACAATAGGTTATTTTCTGAAGATAACCTCCCTTTTAGTCAATTCTTTTTTTTTAGTGTTGGGTAATTATCTTCTAATACGGGCTGTAATAAGCATAATATTGTTATGTTTCATATTAATGAGTGTTCTGAATTGCGATGTGTGGGAGATTCTTTTTATGAATATTTAGAGTAAAAATTAGATATAAATAAGTGAAATTACTCCAGATAAAAGACATATTTATGTCCTAATTATGCTATTAATTGGAATAACATTACGGCGGAGCAGTACGTGACTAATGAGGGTTATCCCTGTGCTGATGATTTTATTTACTATTAATTACTGTGCATTTATCAGATTTCATCTTTAGCAATCAGCGACTGATTTAGCTTTTACATGTTCAAATGTGCAAATTGGCTCAGAATGTCCTGAGTACTCAACTCATCAAAAATATTATTGGAATCAGTATCCTTGTATTCTAATGTAGTATCCAATTACTTTAAAGAAAATAGACTTTTAAAAACTTTCTTTTATTGGAGAGATGCAGAATAAACACTGGTCAGTTAAGTTTCTAAGGTCAATAGAGGAGTATTTTGAATGGGACCCATTTTGGGACACTATGGTCACTATGGTCAATGTCAGTGTCATCGCTAAGTTTATTTACACTGAAAGGTTACATCACTGTGTGTTAGGTGTAGAGTTCCCACTGCTGGCAGTCAGGACATCTTGCCTCCAGATGTCCCCAGCGGTTGGGAAAATGTCAGCGTCTAATGGTTGTAGGAGGAGGTACACTAGACACGGCGACGTTTTCCTCCAAACTGTCCTTCAAGGGGACAATTACCATAGGCCCATCCACTCTTACGGTAGAGCTTTGCATGGATTCAGGAGCGGAGGACAATTTTATGTCATCTGCCTTCGCCCAACTGCACGCAATACCCCTGGTGATGCTCGCCAAACCTGTTACCGTACGAGTGGTAAATGGGTCGACACTGCCCTTGCAGATAACACACCAGATCATCACATTTATTTTATCCAAGTCTCCTTCCCATAAGGAGATTATCTCCCTGCTAGTCATTCCTGAGGGAATTGATGAGATGCTGTTAGGGATACCATGGTTACGCTACCACTCATCTCATATAGAGTGATCCTCATGGAGAATTCTGGGATGGAGTGAGTCTTGTGAGGGTAGAACTACATCCATGCATAGATTACAGGGGTCTTAATGCCATCACCATTAAGAACAAATACCCTCTGCCTCTGATATCTGAGCGATTCGATAGGTTGCGGGGAGCGAGGCTATTTACTAAGCTTGATCTGCGGGGTGCTTACAACCTGATTCGTATCCGTGAGGGGGACGAATGGAAGATGGCATTTAACACCAGGGACTGGCACTATGAATACATGGTGATGACTTTCGGGCTCTGTAATGCTCCTGCAGTTTTCCAAGACTTTGTGAATGATATCTTCCAGGATATGCTCACCACCTTGGTCGTAGTCTATCTGGATGATATTCTCATCTACTCTCCAGATATAGACTCCCACCAGAGAGATGTTTGCAAAGTCTTCGACCTCCTAAGGGCAAACGCCTTCTATGCCAAGTTGGAGAAGTGTGTGCTTAAGCAGGAGTCCTTGCCTTTACTAGGCTATATCATCTCCGCCGGGGGATTAGCCATGGATCCTGCCAAGCTATAGGCTGTGATGGACTGGCTGGAACCCCAGTCTCTTAAAGCAGTGCAGCTCTTTAAGGGGTTCATTAATTATTATCGCCAGTTCATTCCCCATTTCTCAACTTTGGAAGCTCCCTTGGAAGCCCTCACCAAGAAGGGAGCAAATCCCAAATTGTGGTCAGAGGAGGTCTCCAAGGCCTTTCTCTACATTAAGTCACACTTCCCTATCGCTCTCATTTTACATCGCCCCGATGTTGATAAACCATTTATCATAGAGGTGGATGCCTCTTCCGTCGGTGCTGGAGCAGTCCTCTTCCAGAAGGATGCTCAAGGTCGCAAGCATCCTTGCTTTTTCTTTTCCAAGACCTTCACACCAGCAGACAGGAATTAATCCATCGGGAACAGGGAGTTGCAAGACATGAAGTTGGCCTTCTCGGAGTGAACACACCTCCTGGAGGGGGCTCGTTTTCCCTTCCAAGTTTATACCGACCACAAAAATTTGGTGTATTTACAGACTGCCCAGCGGCTAAATTCTCACCAGGCTAGATGGTCCCTGTCCTTCTCCTGGTTCCATTTCACCCTCCATTTTCTCTCTGGGGAGAAGAACATTCGTGCCGATGCTCTCTCCCGCTCTGTAGTGTCATCAGAGGAGGAGGAGCTTCGGCTTATTGTCTCTTCAGAGAACCTGAGAACTGTGGTTCCGGTTTCGCTAGAGTCTGTGCCCCCAGGCAAAACGTTTGTTTCACCTAATTTGCGACCGGAGGTTCTCTGTTGGGCGCACTTGTCCAGATTGGGTGGACATTTTGGGACCAAGAGGACATCTGAACTTCTGGCGATGACGTACTGGTGGCCCCATACGGCCCGTGACGTCAGGGACTATATTCGGGCTGCTGTCTCCTGTGTCAAGAATCGGTCTCCTCGGCAATGGCCTGCTGGGTTACTTTACCCCCTGTAGTTAGAGGACAGGCCCTGTGAAATGGTCAGATGGACTTCATGGTGGGCTTAAGTCTGGTAGCTGCACCATTATCTGGGTAGTCACCGACTATTTTTCCAAAATGGTGCACTTGGTGCCTCTTCCATGGCTACCTTCTGCACGGGCCTTAGCGACATTGTTTATATTTTCCACCTACACAGTATGCCAGACAAAATTGTCGGTGACCGGGGTCCCCAGTTTGCATCTCGGTTCTGACAGCTCTGTCGTCTACTCAGCATTGAGCTGAATCTCTCTTCAGCATATCATCCCGAGACGAATGGGTTGGTAGAGAGGGTCAACCAGACCCTGGTCACATACCTGTGACATTTTGTTTCTGTCAGACAGGATGACTGGGCGTCCTTGCTACAGTGGGCGAAGTTTGCACTGAACAACGCCGTAGCCGACTCCACTGGGCAGACCCCATTCCTCCTTATCTACGGCCAGCATCCGCGTTTCCCTATGCCCATGCCTGTGTCATCCACTGATTCTAGGGTGGCAGACTGGGCAGTGGAGGCACATGACATTTGGGATCACACACAGGATGCCATCTGGGCCTCCAAGGAGAGAATGAGGGTCTCCGCTGATGCACACCGGCTCCCCGCTCCGACCTTTGCTCCTGGCAACTTAGTGTGGCTCTCCGCCCATAACATCAGGCTGCAAGTTGAGTCCACTAAGTTCGCGCCTCCCTACATAGGCCCTTTCAAGGACCTGGAACAGGTTAATCCTGTAGTCTATCGCCTGGCCCTTCCTCCATGCCTTGGTATCACCGATACATTTCATGTGTCCCTCCTAAAGCCCATCCACTTGTCCTGGTTTTCTGAGTCACCTACCGGGACATTGGGTTCGTCCACGGATGATTATGAGGTGAACACTATCATCGGGTGCAAGGTGGTACGGGGCAAAAGGTACTATCTGGTGGACTGGAAGGGTCATGGTCCAGAGGACAGGACCTGGGCACCTATTGAGCACATACGGGCTCCTCAGCTCATTACTGCGTTTGAGCGTAGCGAGGCCCAAGGGGGGGTAATGTTAGGTGCACAGGGGGAACCTCAAACCGTGTCCTCTGCTGTCTCCTATTCTTCCCGCAGTGGAGTCTGCTCAGCAGAGACGTCGCTCCCAGCGTCTGGCTCAAGCTGATACATAGTAACATAGTAACATAGTAACATAGTTAGTAAGGCCGAAAAAAGACATTTGTCCATCCAGTTCAGCCTATATTCCATCATAATAAATACCCAGATCTACTACAGATACTGTGCATTTGGTTACAGCTGCCGCTCCAGGTTCAGCCTTTGTAACCAGCATTGATCAGCGGCGAACAGACTTCCAGGGACTAAGTCCTAATTTTCGTCTGCTGAGCATGCCCGTGGGACGACCTCTCATTGGAGGTCGGAGGTCACATGTTCAGGTCCTGTAGCGGCTCCAATTTGACCACTAGGAAGGTCCCGGAAGGCTACATCTATAAAAGGTTTGCATGGCTGCTTGGCCATGCGCTAGTACAGAATTGTATTCGTGTGTGTGTGGATGTGTGACTGAATCTGGTGAAAGCTCCTAATCTTACCCATCCCTTGCGCTATTGCATGTTCTTGGGTGAGTGAGCTATCTAGCGCCAGACTGTGCCATCCAGCTCTAAGCGCGAGCATACTGCATCTTTTAGCAGCCACCACCAGTGCGGCACCTTGCACAACTAGTGTGCTTTCCAGGCTCTAGTTAGGGTGGTTAGTGGCATCCGCCAGAGCAACGCTGTACTCACATAGTGCGGTAAATCTTTAGTTAGAGTTTTCCCTGGCACTGCAGTTGCGGCACCGAACGCTAGAGGGTCTAGAGGGACTCTAACCCCCTGTCCTTGGGGCAGGGTCCTGTGACCAGAACATTAGCATTCACTCTGTGGTATTGCGGCTCTGTGACGCAACAGAGGTTCGCCTTCTACATACCAGGTGAAGTTAACCTGTGTATGTTCACATTATACCGCCATATATTCATTACTTAGCAGCAGGTTCCATCTCTGCACGGTTGACCCCGGGCTGCAAACACACCTCATATCTCTCATTATATTATTTGGTGCATTGCGCCAGCCCTAGCACTGTGTTTATTATCAATGTATGCAAATCAAGTCCTGGTTGTATAACATAGCTTTCAGTCACAGTGCTCAGTGGTAAGGACTATCCCTCAAGACATAGAAGAAGGGCTACGGCACTCATTAAAATTGCAGTTAAAATATGGGTTTTATTGAGGAGTCGGAGTGACCTCCGTTGCCAGTAGCCGCATGTCATAGCTCGGTATTCACTTCAGGCTTGGACTTCCATTCCTGAGTAGATCCCAGAGCATGTGAAGCGATCTCCTGGGTCCTTTTCAAGCCCTGGTCTACAGTAGACATCAGCTAGAGATAGTGCGGAGGATTGGACATCGGTCAGGGAGCAGCCAATGGTGGCAGTAAAAATGAGCAGTTCAGTGAGTATGTTATTTTTTTCTTTTTAAACTTTTAAATGCCTTCTACTATTCAGAATGACGGCGGTCAGCTGACCACTATTTTGGTGAATTAACGTGGAGCAAATTGCAAAAAAAACCCACTTTCTACAGAATGCAGATTTTTGTAAAATGCAATTGAATAAATTTGTCTATCTCTGCTTATAATGTTTATTACTGTGACATTGCTGTGTGGACTATCCACGTAATGTGACATCACAGTGTTTATTATTCCTGCACTGTGATATCACTGTTTATATTACTTCTATTATGTGACATCACTATGTTTATAATCTCTGAGTGGTGATATCACTGTGCTTATTATTCCCATGCTGTTAATCTAGGAAACAAGTATGCAAATATATTGATGTTACTATTGGTGACGTAGTAAATGTGTTCATTACTATATCTCTTAGGTCCATACTAGAGATGACTGGATCGGATTACAGACAAATTATCTGAAATTTGCAGTTTCTTGCAAATTAAACATCTTTTAGATTTAATTCTTCTCTTCAATCATAAAAAAATAAACTTACTACATTGCTGAAGCATCAGAGAGTGAGCACAGTTTATTTTGTGTTGCCACTTGGACCTCCCCATAATGCCATGGTTTAGTTGTAGAGTAAGAGAAAAAAGGTTTGGAGATAGTTCACTAGCCAAAGTGTGTCCTCTCCCCAGGATATAACGAACACCCTACTTTTCAAACATTTTCACTACAGTTTCAGCTTTCATCAGCAATGGTAGGCTCTTAAAAAAGATTTACTATATGGGGTAGAGCAAGCCAAACTGTTAGAGAATCTGCGGTTGTTTTCTTTATGAGTGAACGACTTCTCTATGGTTTATTTCTGACGCTCCTATGTGTATCATTTAAGAGTATCTGAATCTCCCTTTTTGGTTAGCCACATCTTAAAGGGAACCTGTCACCCCCAAAATCGATGGTGAGGTAGGCTCACCGTCATCAGGGGCTTATCTGCAGCATTCTGTAATGCTGTAGATAAGCCCCCGATGTGCCCTGAAAGAGGAGAAAAAGAGGTTAGATTATACTCACCCAGGGACGGTCCCGCTGCGGTCTAGTCAAATGGGTGTCTCAGGTCCACTCCGGCACCTCCCATCTTCATTCCATGACATCCTCTTCTGGTCTTCACGCCACAGCTCCGGCGTACTTTGTCTGCTCTGTTGAGGGCAGAGGAAAGTACTGCAGTGCGCAGGCGCCGGAAAGGTCAGAGCGGACCTGAGACACCCATCGGAGCAGGACCGCCCCTGGGTGAGTATAATCTAATTTTTCTCCTCTTTCAGATAACATCGGCGGCTTATCTACATCATTATAGAATGCTGTAGATAAGCCCCTGATGATGGTGAGCTTACCCCACCATCGATTTTAGGGGTGACAGGTTCCCTTTATTCTCATTGGTATGATATTCAAATTCTGGGTAAAAAATGTAGTGAATTTCAGCTCACCCTTTTGAAGGACTTCACATGGTCTGCATGTGGAGCACAGGATTCCGTCTCCACCAGACTCGGTCTAAACACACATGTTCGAAACGTGTCTGGTTCTACAGTGGTTGACACCCACTTCTCTATTTAATTTTCGGCTCTTCACAACAATGCCTCCCATTTTATTGTATTGCAATATTGTATTGCGATCCTTTTATTGAATCTTGTTGGAACTGGATTTTTCTACCTTCATTCCTGCATTCAGATTCTTGACCTTTAGCGCAATTGCGTCTTGCTGTAAACATCTCACCCTTATAACATTTATGGTGTGAACTGGGCACTACCAAAGGTTTCCGATATAACAAAGTATGCACCTTTTCATTCATCTCATCACCACTTAATGTTATATCTATATAAATAGAATATATATTTGCTGCACATTTGTAGTTCATTTCAAATTGAAAGGGATACAGGAAATATTACACAGACACCACATTATGGTCCACGGTAATCAACAGGCCGTCAATGTACCATCCATACTGCATAATATCTTCTGCAAAAGGATTGTCAACCGAAAAAATACATGTTTACTCCGACCAAGAAAGAACCAAAATTGCAAAGGAGAGGGAGAAATTAGAGCCAATCGGTGCCCTCTTCACTTGCAAGTAAAAAAACACAGTTAACATGAAACAGTTGGGCGCCAATAGGTAATCAATACACATAATAACAAAAAGTTGGAAATCCTTAGAAAGTGAGTTTTATTTGCTGAGATAATGTTCCACTGTGGTAGCAGAAACACAATGGGAATTCATGAGTATAGACCCACAACATTACACGTGACCCTGTCAAAAAGTAATCACACAGGAAGTTGAAGATGATTTTTAATACTTTCTTATTGTCTTTAACAAAACCTAGAGTATGTTGTATGAGTAGTTGTAAAACCCCAAAATTACTATAAACGCTTTTTTTCAAGAACCTTCACTGATGCAGGATGAAACTCTTGCCGACATTTTAAAAAATGGGGATTTAGCCCTATGAAAGGACACATGTTGGCTAGTGATTAATCTCCAAGCCTTTTTAGCTCTTTCTCTAAAGCTAAATCATGGCTCTTCTCACATGTACATGTATTTTTAAAATGTGCTAGCATGCTGTGCAAATTGTGCAAGTTTACAGATAACAAAAAAGGTCTTCCATACAATTGATGGTAAAGATACATTTAAGATCAGGAGAGTTATTAATTGTGACAGACACCATCTCCTTGCACAGGTTTTCCCGAGCACGCTCGGGTGATCTCCAAGTATTTGTTAGTGTTCGGAGATTAAGTTTTCATCGCTGCAGTTGATTGATTTACAGCTATTAGCCAGCTTGATTACATGTGGGGATTCCCTAGCAACCAGGCAACCCCCACATGTATTCAGGCTGGCTAGTAGCTGTAAATCATTCAGCTGCTGCGATGAAAACTTAATCTCCGAACACTAACAAATACTCGGAGACCACCCAAGCGTGCTCGGGAAAACCCGAGCAACGAGTACACTCGCTCATCATCACTAATCTTGTCCACTGTCTGTCATGCAATCTATACTATGTGGGCTTTAAAGTACTTAAGTTGAAAGTAAGACAATACCAGTAGCAATAGTTCAAAAGTTAATTTATGTATCAGGTGTAGCCACACATTTTGGCACAATTCACGAAGGCAGTCTGGATACTGTTACACACAAGTCCTGGATCTCCTCTCCCTTCACTTTGGTCCACCGCCCTTTTTTGTGCTCCGCGTTGGATTTTGCACGTTACCTGGTGTGGATATATGACTTCCTCTATCTAGACCTATTTAAGGCCCATTGACACACACACCCGTGTTTTCAGATTGTGTTTCAAGACTCTTGGTTGGTGTACTCCACTTCCTATGAGAACCATAATAATTTCACTTCACTACATCCATCCATTTCATTCTTGCTTCATGCCATCCTACCAGCTGAACCAACGCCCGGGGACTTCAAAAAGTGAACCTGACAGATACACTTCATTTTGGGGGATCAAAAGAGTTGCTAAACACATACGAGGTGGGAATTGGACAAATTATGAAGAGAGGCCTTTTGGATTCTTAGTTTTGCCATCTGTTATCCAAATGACTTACACTACAAAAATGATCTAGTTTAAATATAATAATATATAATAACTGGTAATTAGTGATAACATGTGATGTTAAAATGTCTTTAGCTATTTATGTAAAACATAATTTCTTAGGTATGTATTTTATATCCTACTTTGTCACTTTAAAATCATGGAGAGATCATGGAGATCATGGAGAGATCTGATTGGTCCATTTGTGTTTTAAATGTTTGTCAATTGAATGTTTGTCAATTGAAAGTTTGCCATGACTATGGATGATTAGGGTTCGAAATGCTTTGGCAACAAGGAACATGTGCCTAGGATGTTGCGAAATGGTGTCCACATGCAAACCATTAGGATTTTTCAATAAAGAAGGTATTTTTTATTCCATCAGATGCTGGACTGTCTGTCTAAAATTCAAGTTATAGCTGAGTATTTCCTTGGATGGATATAGTTGGGAAGATAATGGAAAGGAAGTAAAGATGGATTGTGCTGCTTAGAGCTTCTTGTGTCTTTTATCTCATCATGCTGAGAGTCCTATGTAATCCTTGAAGTAAGAATGTTAATATGTTGTGTTTGGTTATCATTTTATTTGACAAGAGAGATTAAAAGATGACATCAAACTTACCCACTGACTGAGGCCATCATCATATATCTGTCAAGGAAAGAACAGGAAAATTATCTAAATCGTCTTCAAAGTTAGAAGATTATTTCTCAGAAATTTCTCTTTTGCGCCTTTAAAGCCTTAGAGACAGTAAAAAAATATGTTTGTAATTTTCCGCTACAAAAAGAAGTTCTTTGGATATCTCAAATGTCTATATATATATATATATATATATATATATATATATATTCAGTGGGGGGGAAAGTATTTAATCAGCCACCAATTGTGCAATTCTCCCGCTTAAAAAGATGAGAGAGGTGTTATGACCTGGTGGTTAAGAGGCCACACTGAAATGACCTGGTGGCTAAAACGCAACATGGAACGAGCTCTGAGAAGGTGGTATCTCTACTGACCGCAGTCCCTAATCCTAACAACACAACTAGAAATAGCCGTGGGATGTTCCTGACACTCCCTAGACACCTCGTCACAGCCTAAGATATAACTACCCCTAAAGAAGGAAATAGAAAGCTATCTTGCCTCAGAGAAACCCCCAAAAGGAAAGACAGCCCCCCACAATATTGACTGTGAAAGGAGAGGGAAATGACGAACACAGAAATGAAATTAGAATTCAGCAAAGGGGAGGCCAATACTAAACTAGATAGACAGAGAGCAATGGATACTGTGCGGTCAGTATTAAAAACTACAAAATCCACGCAGAGTGTACAAAAATGAACTCCACACCGACTCACGGTGTGGAGGGGCAAATCTGCTTTCCCAGAGCTTCCAGCTAGCCTAAATAAGACATAGTGACAAGCTGGACAAAAGAGACAAAATGCAAAGCAATAGAGTCCAAACAAATGGACAAACAAACTAGTAAAACTTATCTTTAGCAGACAAGGACTGGCCATATGAGAAATCCAAGGAAAGAATCAAATCCAACCAAGAACATTGACAGCAGGCATGGACTAAAGCCCAGAGCAGGTTTAAATTACAAACCCAGGCAAGGCGATTAGTGAAGGCAGCTGCTACAGCTACCTAGCGGAGCAGCAGTTCCACTCGAAACCACCAGAGGGAGCCCAAGGGCAGAACTCGCAAACATACCATTAGCAACCACAGGAGGGAGCTCCAGAATGGAACTCACAACAGAGAGGCCTGTAATTGACATCATAGGTAGACCACAACTATGAGAGTCAAAATGAGAGAACAAATCCAGAAAATCACCTTGTCTGATTTGGCAAGATTTATTTTGCATATTATGGTGGAAACTAAGTATTTAGTCACCTAAAAACATGCTAGATTCCTGGCTCTCACAGACCTGTAACTTCTTATTTAAGAGGCTCCTCTGTCCTCCACCTATGATGTCATTTACAGGCCTCTCATCTTTTTAAGTGTGAGAACTTGCACAATTGGTGACTGACAAAACACTTTTTTTCCCCACTGTCTATACTGTTATAAATTTCGTCCTGTCCTTGAACTTTTTTGGACTCAGACCACCATGCTAGCTTTGGGATTCACACCATTGGCATCTTAGCTCTTTATGTGTAGGTATCTATGCCTCTTTTCAGAGTTCTGTTGGACTAGCAGCACTCTATAATTTGTTTATTATGCACTCCTTACGCATACCCTTTTCTTGATTATAGCCAAAAAAACTCTATCACTGCTTTTGTTCTACTTACATCTTGATGCCCTCTAGTGCTACATGTGTTTGAGGTTCTGCAGGAGCCTTTTTTGGCTATCAGCCATGGAGCAATGCTGATATTCTGACTGATGCAATGTTTTGATTGGTGATTTTTTGTCTAAATCATATTTGAATTTTCTATTGATATGAAATACCTTTTTACGGTCTGGGTCTTGTATTAGTATAATTGAATTATTAAAACAACAGTAACCTTTTTACTGTTGATCACAGCTGCTGGATCACACTGTCATCTGACAGCGTGAGAACAGCAGATCTCTGACCAATGCTAATGATCTTACCACTGATCAGACCCTGTGTTTGTCACGCTGTCATGCAGGTGACAGAGTGGCAAGCAATGGATGTTTGGGCCCCCCATTCATGTTAATGGGGTCCAGGTTCTGTACCGTTCTGTACCCGAACCAAACTTATTTTAGATGTTCGGCTAAACACCCCTGCACTTTTTTCCCCCAAAACTGGAGAAAAGCATGGGGTGCGTCTTATAGTCTGGATGTACCTGATTTTGGCTGTGGGGGGGCAATGGCGGCAAAGGAGATGAATATGCAATGATCCCCACGCCCATAACCCCGCCCATCTCTCTTTACAGATGTTAGCTCCGAGAGGTGGGCAGGACTATGGGAATAGGGAACAGTGAATGTTAACTTTTTTTAATAGTGGGCACACGTGTTATCCCCAGCACAAGCTTCCTGCAGCGGCTGGGTGATCACATGTGTCCGCTGTTAATGAAAATTAATATTCACTTCTCCCCATGCCTGGGACTATGGGGTGGGGAGCAGTGAATATTCCAGCAGCTGATGTCGGCATGTTGGGGCACATGTCATTGAAGTCGTGTGCTGCACTGCTTACACGCTAAAGTCAGTTGCTGGCATCAGTAAAGGATGTCACTCTGCAAGGGAGCGAAGGTAAGGTGAGTAGAATTTGTAAACTTTTTGTATGTGTGCAGTGTAATGAGGGACACATATACCAGAATGAGGATCATATATACCAGAATACTGGCCTTATATACCAGGATGGGGATCATATAATCCAAGATGGGGATCATATACTGTATACCAGGAAGAGGGCCATATATACCATGATGGGGATAATATACTGCATACCAGAATGAGAGCCTTGTATACCAGGATGGGGATCATATATACTAGGATGAGAATCATGTACTGTATACCAGGATGGGGCCATATTTACCAGTATTGGATCATATACTGTATACCAGGATGGGGGCCATGTTTACCAGTATGGGGATCATATACTATATACCAGGATGGGGGCCATATTTACCAGTATGGGGATCATATACTATATACCAGGATGGGGGCCATATTTACCAGTATGGGGATCATATACTATATACCAGGATGGGGGCCATATTTACCAGTATGGGGATCATATACTGCATACCAGGATGGGGGCCATTTTTACCAGTATGGGGATCATATACTGTATACCAGGATGGGGGCCATATTTACCAGCATGGGATCATATACTGTATAACAGGTCATTACTACATAATGGCGGAGCGAGCAACACGTATGTCCTTACAAGATTTAACGCTACAAGGGCCCATGCAACTGACCAAATATGGGGGAGGTGCCCGGGTCCAAACTGTGCACTGGGGTCCATCGGACTCTATTTACGCCAATGACTAAATGTCTCTGGTGATTAGTGTTATTAATTAGGTATTTAGTATAATGGAAGCGCTGCAAATGTTAAAATCTCCAGCATGTTCATTGTTGTCATGGATTCGGCACGCATTCTCACATCCGTTTGTCTGTGTGAGCATTGGCCATTAGGGTTGAGCGAAACGGGTCGTTCATTTTCAAAAGTCGCCGACTTTTGGCAAAGTCGGGTTTCATGAAACCCGATCCGACCCCTGTGCGGGGTCGGCCATGCGGTACGCGACTTTCGCGCCAAAGTCACGTTTCAATGACGCGAAAAGCGCCATTTCTCAGCCAATGAAGGTAAACGCAGAGTGTGGGCAGCGTGATGACATAGGTCCTGGTCCCCACCATCTTAGAGAAGGGCATTGCAGTGATTGGCTTGCTGTCTGCGGCGTCACAGGGGCTATAAAGGGGCGTTCCCGCCGACCGCCATCTTACTGCTGCTGATCTGAGCTTAGGGAGAGGTTGCTGCCGCTTCGTCAGAAGCAGGGATAGCGTTAGGCAGGGTCCATTAACCACCAAACCGCTTGTGCTGTAGCGATTTCCACTGCCCAACACCACCTTCGGTGTGCAGGGACAGTGGAAGCTACATTTTTTTTTTCCCCCCTCAGCGCTGTAGCTCATTGGGCTGCCCTAGAAGGCTCCCTGATAGCTGCATTGCTGTGTGTACGCCGCTGTGCAAACCAACTGCTTTTTTCAAAGCACAAATCCTCTTGTTCCTTCCTTTCTGCACAGCTATCTTGTTTGTTTGTCCACACTTTTTATTTAATTTGTGCATCAGTCCACTCCTTATTGCTGCCTGCCATACCTGGCTGAGATTACTGCAGGGAGATAGTAATTGAAGGACAGTTCCTTTTTTTTTTTTTTTTGTGGGAGATTAAGATTGGCATTTCTGCTAGAGTGCCATCCCTGTCTGTGTCATCTCTCACTCAGTGGGCCATAGAAAGCCTATTTATTTTTTTGCTTGATTTGGGTTATAAAATCTACCTGAAAAAATCACTACATCAATCAGTGGGAGAAAAATATTGGCCTCAGGGCTTGTGTGCCACTCTTGACTCCTGTGTGTGCCATCTCTCAGTCAGTGGGCCATAGAAAGCCTACTTATTTTTTTGCTTGATTTTGGTTCTAAAATCTACCTGAAAAAATCACTACATCAATCAGTGGGAGAAAAATATTGGCCTCAGGGCTTGTGTGCCACTCCTGACTCCTGTGTGCATCATCACTCACTCAGTGGGCCATAGAAAGCCCATTTTTTTTTTTTGCATTATTTGGGTTCTAAATTCTGCCTGAAAAAATCAATAAATCAATCAGTGGGAGATTATTAATATTGGCCTTTGGGCTTGTGTGCCAGTCCTAAGCGTGCCATCTCTCTCTCTCTCTCAGATAGTGGGCCATAGAAAGCCTATTTATTATTTTTTTTATTGGGTTTATAAATTTTCCCTGGAACAAAAAAAAAAAAGTGGGAGATTAATATTGGCCTCTGGGCTTGTGTGCCAGTCCTGAGCGTGCCATTTCTCTCACAAATAGTGGGCCATAGAAAGCCTATTTATTTTTTTGCTTGATTTGGGTTCTAAAATCTACCTGAAAAAATCACTACATCAATCAGTGGGAGAAAAATATTGGCCTCAGGGCTTGTGTGCCACTCCTGACTCCTGTGTGCATCATCACTCACTCAGTGGGCCATAGAAAGCCCATTTTTTTTTTTTTTGCTTTATTTGGGTTCTAAATTCTACCTGAAAAAATCAATAAATCAATCAGTGGGAGATTAATATTGGCCTTTGGGCTTGTGTGCCAGTCCTAAGCGTGCCATCTCTCTTTCTCAGATAGTGGGCCATAGAAAGCCTATTTATTATTTTTTTTATTGGGTTTATAAATTTTCCCTGGAACAAAAAAAAAAAAAGTGGGAGATTAATATTGGCCTCTGGGCTTGTGTGCCAGTCCTGAGCGTGCCATCTCTCTCACAAATAGTGGGCCATAGAAAGCCTATTTATTTTTCTTTTTTTGGTTTTATAAATTCTCCCTGAAAAAAAAAGGGAGATTAATATTGGCCTTTGGGCTTGTGTGCCAGTCCTAAGCGTGCCATCTCTCTCTCTCTCTCTCTCTCTCTCTCAGATAGTGGGCCATAGAAAGCCTATTTATTATTTTTTTTATTGGGTTTATAAATTTTCCCTGGAACAAAAAAAAAAAGTGGGAGATAAATATTGGCCTCTGGGCTTGTGTGCCACTCCTGACTCCTGTGTGCGTCATCTCTCACTCAGTGGGCCATAGAAAGCCTTTTTTTGTTTTATTTGTTTTCTAAATTCTCCCTGAAAAAATCATTTTATTTTATTTGGTTTCTAAATTCTTCCTGAATAAATCATTTTATTCTATTATTTTTTTTTCCTAAAGTCTCCCTGAAAAAAAAAACAAAAACAAATCAGTGGGAGATTAATATTGCCCTTTCTGCTTGTGTGCCAGTCTTGACTCCTGGGTGTGCCATCTCTCTCTCTCTCTCCAATTGTGGGCCATAGAAAGCCTATTATTTTTTTAGCTTGATTTGGGTTCCAAAATCTACCTGAAAAAAATCACTACATCAATCAGTGGGAGATAAATATTGGCCTCTGGGCTTGTGTGCCACTCCTGACTCCTGTGTGCGTCATCTCTCACTCAGTGGGCCATAGAAAGCCTTTTTTTGTTTTATTTGTTTTCTAAATTCTCCCTGAAAAAATCATTTTATTTTATTTGGTTTCTAAATTCTTCCTGAAAAAATCATTTTATTCTATTATTTTTTTTCCTAAAGTCTCCCTGAAAAAACAAACAAAAATAAATCAGTGGGAGATTAATATTGCCCTTTCTGCTTGTGTGCCAGTCTTGACTCCTGGGTGTGCCATCTCTCTCTCTCTCCAATTGTGGGCCATAGAAAGCCTATTATTTTTTTAGCTTGATTTGGGTTCCAAAATCTACCTGAAAAAATCACTACATCAATCAGTGGGAGATAAATATTGGCCTCTGGGCTTGTGTGCCACTCCTGACTCCTGTGTGCGTCATCTCTCACTCAGTGGGCCATAGAAAGCCTTTTTTTGTTTTATTTGTTTTCTAAATTCTCCCTGAAAAAATCATTTTATTTTATTTGGTTTCTAAATTCTTCCTGAAAAAATCATTTTATTCTATTATTTTTTTTTCCTAAAGTCTCCCTGAAAAAAAAAAAAAAAAAATCAGTGGGAGATTAATATTGCCCTTTCTGCTTGTGTGCCAGTCTTGACTCCTGGGTGTGCCATCTCTCTCTCTCTCTCTCTCTCTCCAATTGTGGGCCATAGAAAGCCTATTATTTTTTTAGCTTGATTTGGGTTCCAAAATCTACCTGAAAAAATCACTACATCAATCAGTGGGAGATAAATATTGGCCTCTGGGCTTGTGTGCCACTCCTGACTCCTGTGTGCGTCATCTCTCACTCAGTGGGCCATAGAAAGCCTTTTTTTGTTTTATTTGTTTTCTAAATTCTCCCTGAAAAAATCATTTTATTTTATTTGGTTTCTAAATTCTTCCTGAAAAAATCATTTTATTCTATTATTTTATTTTCCTAAAGTCTCCCTGAAAAAAAAAAAAAAAACAAATCAGTGGGAGATTAATATTGCCCTTTCTGCTTGTGTGCCAGTCTTGACTCCTGGGTGTGCCATCTCTCTCTCTCTCTCCAATTGTGGGCCATAGAAAGCCTATTATTTTTTTAGCTTGATTTGGGTTCCAAAATCTACCTGAAAAAATCACTACATCAATCAGTGGGAGATAAATATTGGCCTCTGGGCTTGTGTGCCATTCCTGACTCCTGTGTGCGTCATTTCTCACTCAGTGGGCCATAGAAAGCCTTTTTTTGTTTTATTTGTTTTCTAAATTCTCCCTGAAAAAATCATTTCATTTTATATGGTTTCTAAATTCTTCCTGAAAAAATCATTTTATTCTATTATTTTTTTTTCCTAAAGTCTCCCTGAAAAAACAAAAAAAAACAAATCAGTGGGAGATTAATATTGCCCTTTCTGCTTGTGTGCCAGTCTTGACTCCTGGGTGTGTCATCTCTCTCTCTCTCTCCAATTGTGGGCCATAGAAAGCCTATTATTTTTTTAGCTTGATTTGGGTTCCAAAATCTACCTGAAAAAATCACTACATCAATCAGTGGGAGATAAATATTGGCCTCTGGGCTTGTGTGCCACTCCTGACTCCTGTGTGCGTCATCTCTCACTCAGTGGGCCATAGACAGCCTTTTTTTGTTTTATTTGTTTTCTAAATTCTCCCTGAAAAAATCATTTTATTTTATTTGGTTTCTAAATTCTTCCTGAAAAAATCATTTTATTCTATTATTTTTTTTTCCTAAAGTCTCCCTGAAAAAAAAAAAAAAAATCAAATCAGTGGGAGATTAATATTTACATTTGTGCTTCAGTGACAGTCCTGCGTGTGTGGCATCTCTCTCATTTGTTGCCACCAACAACAGAGTGTGTAACATTGTGCCTGATTTTCGTTGTGGTCTCACTCACCTGTAAAGGGGTAGCTAAATCATACTGAAGTTATAGCTCACCGTGTAATTTGTGTGACAGCAACAAATACCGTTAGTTTGTTTACGTTTTTAAAACAATGAGGAAGTCTGGTGGAAGAGGTCGTGGCCGGGGGCGTTCATTGTCAGCTGGTAATGAGGGTAGTGGTAGTGGTGGAGCATCAGCTGGTCGTGGGAAAAAAAATATTGCACCTAAGTCTGGAGCTGTGGAGCCAGGTTCGTCGTCTGGCTACACAAGGCCTCGAACGCTCCCTTTTCTGGGAGTAGGAAAACCGCTTTTAAAGCCGGAGCAGCAAGAGCAAGTTTTGGCTTATCTTGCTGACTCAGCCTCTAGCTCTTTTGCCTCCTCTCGTGAAACTGGTAAATGTCAAAGCAGCGTGTCGTTAGTGGATGTTCACGGTCAGGGACAAGTCGCTTCCTTGTCCTCTTCAGCAAAAACAACAACAGAGAAGAATGCAGCAGGCGACACAACGGGTTACTCCATGGAGCTCTTTACACATACCGTCCCTGGCTTAGAAAGTGAAGCAGTTAACAGTCCATGCCCATTACAAGTTGAATCTGACATGGAGTGCACTGATGCACAGCCACAGCCAGACTACTATGCTGGTCCTTTGACTCAGACCACAACATTGCCCTCGCAGGGTAATGATCAAGAATCAGACCCTGATGAGACTATGTTGCCCCATCACGAACGCTATACCACCGACCGACACGGTGACACAGACGAAGTTGCACACGAGCTACAAGAAGAGGTAATAGATGACCCAGTTCTTGACCCCGATTGGCAGCCATTGGGGGAACAGGGTGCAGGCGGCAGCAGTTCTGAAGCGGATGAGGAGGGGCTGCAGCAGGCATCAACATCGCAACAGGTTCCATCTGCCGGGCCCGTATCTTGCCCAAAACGCGTGGCAAAGCCAAAACCTGTTGGAGGACAGCGTGGCCATCCGGTTAAAGCTCAGTCTGCAATGCCTGAAAAGGTATCCGATGCTAGAAAGAGTGCAGTCTGGCATTTTTTTAAACAACATCCAATTGATCAGCGCAAAGTCATCTGTCAAAAATGTTCAACTACCTTAAGCAGAGGACAGAATCTGAAAAGTCTCAATACAAGTTGCATGCATAGACATTTAACCACCATGCATTTGCAAGCCTGGACTAACTACCAAACGTCCCTTAAGGTTGTAGCACCCTCGGCCAATGAAGCTAGTCAGCAACGCAACATCCCTTCCGGCAGTGTAGGGCCACCATTTTCCGCACCACCTGCAGTATCTGTGCAGGTTTCTTTGCCAGGCCAAAGCAGTCAGGGTCAGGGAATCACCAGTTTCATAGTAGGAAACACTGCATCTAGGGCACCGGCGGCAACAATACCATCTCCCACCGTCTCTCAGTCTGCCATGTCCACCGGCACCCCCGCTAGTTCCACGATCTCCAACTCTCCAGTCCAGCTCACCCTACATGAGACTATGGTTAGAAAAAGGAAGTACTTAGCCTCGCATCCGCGTACACAGGGTTTGAACGCCCACATAGCTAGACTAATCTCGTTAGAGATGATGCCCTACCGGTTAGTTGAAAGCGAAGCTTTCAAAGCCCTGATGGACTACGCTGTACCACGCTACGAGCTACCCAGTCGACACTTTTTTTCCAGAAAAGCCATCCCAGCCCTCCACCAGCATGTTAAAGAGCGCATCGTCCATGCACTCAGGCAATCTGTGAGCACAAAGGTGCACCTGACAACAGATGCATGGACCAGTAGGCATGGCCAGAGACGTTACGTGTCCATCACGGCACACTGGGTAAATGTGGTGGATGCAGGGTCCACAGGGGACAGCAAGTTTGGGACAGTTCTGCCTAGCCCACGGTCTAGGAAACAGTTGGCTGTAGCCGTTCGCACCCCCTCCTCCTCCTCTTCGTCCTCCTGCAGAAGCGAGAGCTCGTCCACAGACCGCAGTCGCACAACCACTCCATCCGCAGCTGCCACTGTTGCACACCAGGTCTCCCATTATGGGGCAGCTACTGGCAAACGTCAGCAGGCTGTATTGGCTATGAAGTGTTTGGGCGACAACAGACACACCGCGGAAGTTCTGTCCGAGTTCTTGCAGAAAGAAACGCAGTCGTGGCTGGGCACTGTAGATCTTGAGGCAGGCAAGGTAGTGAGTGATAACGGAAGGAATTTCATGGCTGCCATCTCCCTTTCCCAACTGAAACACATTCCTTGCCTGGCTCACACCTTAAACCTGGTGGTGCAGTGCTTCCTGAAAAGTTATCCGGGGTTATCCGACCTGCTCCTCAAAGTGCGTGGACTTTGCTCACATATCCGCCGTTCGCCCGTACACTCCAGCCGTATGCAGACCTATCAGCGTTCTTTGAACCTTCCCCAGCATCGCCTAATCATAGACGTTGCAACAAGGTGGAACTCAACACTGCACATGCTTCAGAGACTGTGCGAACAGAGGCGGACTGTTATGTTTTTGTGGGAGGATACACATATACGGGCAGGCAGTAGGATGGCAGACATGGAGTTGTCAGGTGTGCAGTGGTCGAAGATTCAAGACATGTGTCAAGTCCTTCAGTGTTTTGAGGAATGCACACGGCTGGTTAGTGCAGACAACGCCATAATAAGCATGAGCATCCCCCTAATGCGTCTGCTGATGCAAAGTTTGACGCACATAAAGGATCAGGCGTCTGCAGCTGAGGAAGAGGAAAGCCTTGATGACAGTCAGCCATTGTCTGGCCAGGGCAGTGTACAGGACGAGTTAGCGGGCGAAGAGGAGGAGGAGGACGAGGAGGATGATGGGGATGATTATATTTTTAATGAGGAAGCTTTTCCGGGGCCACTGGAAATTGGTGGCGCGGCAAGGCCGGGTTCTGGTTTTTGGAGGGACACAAGTGACGTGGATTTGCCTGAAACTGCCCCTCAACCAAGCACAACCGGAGATTTGAGAACTGGAACTTTGGCCCACATGGCGGATTATGCCTTACGTATCCTCAAAAGGGACACACGCATAACTAAAATGATGAACGATGACGATTACTGGTTGGCCTGCCTCCTTGATCCTCGCTATAAAGGCAAATTGCAAAATATAATGCCACATGAGAACTTGGAACTAATATTAGCAACCAAACAATCAACTCTTGTTGACCGTTTGCTTCTGGCATTCCCTGCACACAGCGCCCGTGATTAGGGTTGAGCGAAACGGGTCGAACATTTTCAAAAGTCGCCGACTTTTGGCTAAGTCGGGGTTTCATGAAACCCGATCCGACCCCTGTGCGGGGTCGGCCATGCGGTACGCGACTTTCGCGCCAAAGTCGCGTTTCAATGACGCGAAAAGCGCCATTTCTCAGCCAATGAAGGTAAACGCAGAGTGTGGGCAGCGTGATGACATAGGTCCTGGTCCCCACCATCTTAGAGAAGGGCATTGCAGTGATTGGCTTGCTGTCTGCGACGTCACAGGGGCTATAAAGAGGCGTTCCCGCCGACCGCCATCTTACTGCTGCTGATCTGAGCTTAGGGAGAGGTTGCTGCCGCTTTGTCAGAAGCAGGGATAGCGTTAGGCAGGGTCCATTAACCACAAAACCGCTTGTGCTGCAGCGATTTGCACTGTCCAACACCACCCTCGGTGTGCAGGGACAGTGGAAGTTTTTTTTTTTTTTTTTTTCCCCTCAGCGCTGTAGCTCATTGGGCTGCCCTAGAAGGCTCCCTGATAGCTGCATTGCTGTGTGTACGCCGCTGTGCAAACCAACTGCTTTTTTCAAAGCACAAATCCTCTTGTTCCTTCCTTTCTGCACAGCTATCTTTTTTGTTTGTCCACACTTTTTATTTCATTTGTGCATCAGTCCACTCCTTATTGCTGCCTGCCATACCTGGCTGAGATTACTGCAGGCAGGGAGATAGTAGCTGCCTGCCATACCTGGCTGAGATTACTGCAGGCAGGGAGATAGTAATTGTAGGACATTCCCTGTTTTTTTTTTTGTTTTTTTTTTGGTGGGAGATTAAGATTGGCAATTTGGCATTTCTGCTAGAGTGCCATCCCTGTGTGTGCCATCTCTCTCACATAGTGGGCCATAGAAAGCCTTTTCATTTTTCTGTATTTTTTTTTGTGGGGTGTATAAATTCTCCCTGATAAAAAATACAGTGGGAGATTAATATTGGCCTTTGGGCTTGTGTGCCAGTCCTGAGTGTGCCATCTCTCTCACAAATAGTGGGCCATAGAAAGCCTATTTTATTTTTTTTGGGGTTTTATAAATTCTCCCTGAAAAAAAGGGAGATTAATATTGGCCTCTGGGCTTGTGTGCCAGTCCTGAGCGTGCCATCTGTGCCAGCCCTGAGCGTGCCATCTCTCTCACAAATAGTGGGCCATAGAAAGCCTATTTATTTTTTTTTTTGGTTTTATAAATTCTCCCTGAAAAAAAGGGAGATTAATATTGGCCTCTGGGCTTGTGTGCCAGTCCTGAGCGTGCCATCTGTGCCAGCCCTGAGCGTGCCATCTCTCTCACAAATAGTGGGCCATAGAAAGCCTATTTAATTTTTTTTTTTGTTTTATAAATTTTCCCTGAAAAAAGGGAGATTAATATTGGCCTCTGGGCTTGTGTGCCAGTCCTGAGCGTGCCATCTGTGCCAGCCCTGAGCGTGCCATCTCTCTCACAAATAGTGGGCCATAGAAAGCCTATTTAATTTTTTTTTTTGTTTTATAAATTTTCCCTGAAAAAAGGGAGATTAATATTGGCCTCTGGGCTTGTGTGCCAGTTGTGAGCGTGCCATCTGTGCCAGTCCTGAGCGTGCCATCTCTCTCACAAATAGTGGGCCATAGAAAGCCTATTTAAATTTTTTTTTGGTTTTATAAATTCTCCCAGAAAAAAAGGGAGATTAATATTGGCCTCTGGGCTTCTGTGCCAGTCCTGAGCGTGCCATCTGTGCCAGTCCTGAGCGTCCCATCTCTCTCACAAATAGTGGGCCATAGAAAGCCTATTTTATTTTTTTTGGGGGTTTTATAAATTCTCCCTGAAAAAAAGGGAGATTAATATTGGCCTCTGGGCTTGTGTGCCAGTCCTGAGCGTGCCATCTGTGCCAGCCCTGAGCGTGCCATCTCTCTCACAAATAGTGGGCCATAGAAAGCCTATTTATTTTTTTTTTTTGTTTTATAAATTTTCCCTGAAAAAAGGGAGATTAATATTGGCCTCTGGGCTTGTGTGCCAGTTGTGAGCGTGCCATCTGTGCCAGTCCTGAGCGTGCCATCTCTCTCACAAATAGTGGGCCATAGAAAGCCTATTTAAATATTTTTTTGGTTTTATAAATTCTACCAGAAAAAAAGGGAGATTAATATTGGCCTCTGGGCTTCTGTGCCAGTCCTGAGCGTGCCATCTGTGCCAGTCCTGAGCGTCCCATCTCTCTCACAAATAGTGGGCCATAGAAAGCCTATTTTTTTTTTTTTTTGGGTTTTAGAAATTCTCCCTGGAAAAAAAAAGGGAGATTAATATTGCCCTTTGGGCTTGTGTGCCAGTACTAAGCGTTCCATCTCTCTCTCTCTCTCTCTCAGTCAGTGGGCCATAGAACGCCTATTTTTGGTTTTATTTGTTTTCTAAATTCTCCCTGAAAAAATCATTTTATTTTATTTGGTTTCTAAATTCTTCCTGATAAAATCACATTTTTTTTATTATTTTTTTTTCTAAAGTCTCCCTGAAAAAAAAAAAAAAAAACAGTGGGAGATTAATATTGGCCTTTCTGCTTGTGTGCCAGTCTTGACTCCTGGGTGCGTCATCTCTCAGTCAGTGGGCCATAGAACGCCTATTTTTGGTTTTATTTGTTTTATAAATTCTCCCAGAAAAAATCATTTTATTTTATTTGGTTTCTAAATTCTTCCTGATAAAATCACATTTTTTTTATTATTTTTTTTTCTAAAGTCTCCCTGAAAAAAAAAAAAAAAAACAGTGGGAGATTAATATTGGCCTTTCTGCTTGTGTGCCAGTCTTGACTCCTGGGTGCGTCATCTCTCAGTCAGTGGGCCATAGAACGCCTATTTTTGGTTTTATTTGTTTTCTAAATTCTCCCTGAAAAAATCATTTTATTTTATTTGGTTTCTAAATTCTTCCTGATAAAATCACATTTTTTTTATTATTTTTTTTTCTAAAGTCTCCCTGAAAAAAAAAAAAAAAAACAGTGGGAGATTAATATTGGCCTTTCTGCTTGTGTGCCAGTCTTGACTCCTGGGTGCGTCATCTCTCAGTCAGTGGGCCATAGAACGCCTATTTTTGGTTTTATTTGTTTTATAAATTCTCCCAGAAAAAATCATTTTATTTTATTTGGTTTCTAAATTCTTCCTGATAAAATCATATTTTTTTTATTATTTTTTTTTCTAAAGTCTCCCTGAAAAAAAAAAAAAAAAAACAACCAAAAAAAACAGTGGGAGATTAATATTGGCCTTTCTGCTTGTGTGCCAGTCTTGACTCCTGGGTGTGCCATCTCTCTCTCTCTCTCTCTCTCTCTCTCTCTCTCTCTCTCTCTCCAATTGTGGTCCATAGAAAGCCTATATTTTTTTTCCTTGATTTGGGTTCTAAAATCTACCAGAGAAAATAACTACATCAATCATTGGTAGAAAAATATTGGCCTCTGGGTTTGTGTGCCACTCCTGACTCCTGTGTGCGTCATCTCTCAGTCAGTGGGCCATAGAACGCCTATTTTTGTTTTTATTTGTTTTATAAATTCTCCCTGAAAAAATCATTTTATTTTATTTGGTTTCTAAATTCTTCCTGATAAAATCATATTTTTTTTATTATTTTTTTTTCTAAAGTCTCCCTGAAAAAAAAAAAAAAAAAAAAAAAAAAAAACAGTGGGAGATTAATATTGGCCTTTCTGCTTGTGTGCCAGTCTTGACTCCTGGGTGTGCCATCTCTCTCTCTCTCTCTCTCTCTCTCCAATTGTGGTCCATAGAAAGCCTACATTTTTTTTCCTTGATTTGGGTTCCAAAATCTACCAGAGAAAATAACTCCATCAATCATTGGTAGAAAAATATTGGCCTCTGGGCTTGTGTGCCACTCCTGATTCCTGTGTGCGTCATCTCTCACTCAGTGGCCCATAGAAAGCATATAGTTTGTTACATTTGTTTTCTAAATTCTCCCTGCAAAAATCTTTTTTTTTTTTTTGGGCGGGTTTCTAAAGTGTTCCTGAAAAAAATAATAAAAAAAAAAAAATAATAGTGTGACATTAATATTAACATTTGTGCTTCAGTGACAGTCCTGCGTGTGGGGCATCTCTCTAATTTGCAGCCACCAAAAAAAGAGTGTGTAACATTGGGCCTGATTTTCGCTGTGGTCTCACCAACCTGTAAAGGGGTAGCTAAATCATACTGAAGTTATAGCTCACCGTGTAAGTTGTGTGACTGCAACAAATAACGTTAGTTTGGTTACGTTTTTAAAACAATGAGGAAGTCTAGTGGAAGAGGTCGTGGCCGGGGGCGTTCATTGTCAGCTGGTAATGAGGGTAGTGGTAGTGGTGGAGCATCAGGTGGTCGTGGGGGAAAAAATATTGCACCTAAGTCTGGAGCTGTGGAGCCAGGTTCGTCGTCCGGCTACACAAGGCCTCGAACGCTCCCTTTTCTGGGATTAGGAAAACCGCTTTTAAAGCCGGAGCAGCAAGAGCAAGTTTTGGCTTATCTTGCTGACTCAGCCTCTAGCTCTTTTGCCTCATCTCGTGAAACTGGTAAAAGTAAAAGCAGCGCGTCGTTAGTGGATGTTCACGGTCAGGGACAAGTCACTTCCTTGTCCTCTTCAGCAAAAACAACAACAGAGAAGAATGCAGCAGGCGACACAACGGGTTACTCCATGGAGCTCTTTACACATACCGTCCCTGGCTTAGAAAGTGAAGCAGTTAACAGTCCATGCCCATTACAAATTGAATCTGACATGGAGTGCACTGACGCACAGCCACAGCCAGACTACTATGCTGGTCCTTTGACTCAGACCACAACATTGCCCTCGCAGGGTGCTGATCAAGAATCAGACCCTGATGAGACTATGTTGCCCCATCACGAACGCTATACCACCGAACGACACGGTGACACAGACGAAGTTGCGCAGGAGGTACAAGAAGAGTTATTAGATGACCCAGTTCTTGACCCCGATTGGCAGCCATTGGGGGAACAGGGTGCAGGCGGCAGCAGTTCTGAAGCAGAGGAGGAGGAGGGGCCGCAGCAGGCATCAACATCGCCACAGGTTCCATCTGCCGGGCCCGTATCTTGCCCAAAACGCGTGGCAAAGCCAAAACCTGGTGGAGGACAGCGTGGCCATCCGGTTAAAGCTCAGTCTGCAATGCCTGAAAAGGTATCCGATGCTAGAAAGAGTGCAGTCTGGCATTTTTTTAAACAACATCCAATTGATCAGCGCAAAGTCATCTGTCAAAAATGTTCTACTTCCTTAAGCAGAGGTCAGAATCTGAAAAGTCTCAATACTAGTTGCATGCATAGACATTTAACCACCATGCATTTGAAAGCTTGGACTAACTACCAAACGTCCCTTAAGGTTGTTGCACCCTCGGCCAATGAAGCTAGTCATCAACGCAACATCCCTTCCGGCAGTGTAGGACCACCATTTAGCGCACCACCTGCTGTATCTGTGCAGGTATCTTTGCCAGGCCAAAGCAGTCAGGGTCAGGGAATCACCAGTTTCGTAGTAGGAAACACTGCATCTAGGGCACCGGCGGCAACAATACCATCTCCCACCGTCTCTCAGTCTGCCATGTCCACCGGCACCCCCGCTAGTTCCACGATCTCCAACTCTCCAGTCCAGCTCACCCTACATGAGACTATGGTTAGAAAAAGGAAATACTTAGCCTCGCATCCGCGTACACAGGGTTTGAACGCCCACATAGCTAGACTAATCTCGTTAGAGATGATGCCCTACCGGTTAGTTGAAAGCGAAGCTTTCAAAGACCTGATGGACTACGCTGTACCACGCTACGAGCTACCCAGTCGACACTTTTTTTCCAGAAAAGCCATCCCAGCCCTCCACCAGCATGTTAAAGAGCGCATCGTCCATGCACTCAGGCAATCTGTGAGCACAAAGGTGCACCTGACAACAGATGCATGGACCAGTAGGCATGGCCAGGGACGTTACGTGTCCATCACGGCACACTGGGTAAATGTGGTGGATTCAGGGTCCACAGGGGACAGCAAGTTTGGGACAGTTCTGCCTAGCCCACGGTCTAGTAAACAGTTGTCTGTAGCCGTTCGCACCCCCTCCTCCTCCTCCTCCTCGTCCTCCTGCAGAAGCAAGAGCTCGTCCACAGACCGCAGTCGCACAAACACTCCATCCGCACCTGCCACTGTTGCACACCAGGTCTCCCATTATGGGGCAGCTACTGGCATACGTCAGCAGGCTGTATTGGCTATGAAGTGTTTGGGCGACAATAGACACACCGCGGAAGTTCTGTCCGAGTTCTTGCAGCAAGAAACGCAGTCGTGGCTGGGCACTGTAGATCTTGAGGCAGGCAAGGTAGTGAGTGATAACGGAAGGAATTTCATGGCTGCCATCTCCCTTTCCCAACTGAAACACATTCCTTGCCTGGCTCACACCTTAAACCTGGTGGTGCAGTGCTTCCTGAAAAGTTATCCGGGGTTATCCGACCTGCTCCTCAAAGTGCGTGGACTTTGCGCACATATCCGCCGTTCGCCTGTACACTCCAGCCGTATGCAGACCTATCAGCGTTCTTTGAACCTTCCCCAGCATCGCCTAATCATAGACGTTGCAACAAGGTGGAACTCAACACTGCACATGCTTCAGAGACTGTGCGAACAGAGGCGGGCTGTTATGTTTTTGTGGGAGGATACACATACACGGGCAGGCAGTAGGATGGCAGACATGGAGTTGTCAGGTGTGCAGTGGTCGAAGATTCAAGACATGTGTCAAGTCCTTCAGTGTTTTGAGGAATGCACACGGCTGGTTAGTGCAGACAACGCCATAATAAGCATGAGCATCCCCCTAATGCGTCTGCTGATGCAAAGTTTGACGCACATAAAGGATCAGGCGTCTGCACCAGAGGAAGAGGAAAGCCTTGATGACAGTCAGCGATTGTCTGGTCAGGGCAGTGTACATGACGAGGTACCGGGCGAAGAGGAGGTGGAGGATGAGGAGGATGATGGGGATGAGTATATTTTTAATGAGGAAGCTTTCCCGGGGGCACGGGAAATTGGTGGCGTGGCAAGGCCGGGTTCTGGTTTTTTGAGGGACACAAGTGACGTAGATTTGCCTGCAACTGCCCCTCAACCAAGCACAACCGCAGATTTGACAACGGGAACTTTGGCCCACATGGCGGATTATGCCTTGCGTATCCTCAAAAGGGACACACGCATTACAAAAATGATGAACGATGACGATTACTGGTTGGCCTGCCTCCTTGATCCTCGCTATAAAGGCAAATTGCAAAATATTATGCCACATGAGAACTTGGAACTAATATTAGCAACAAAACAATCAACTCTTGTTGACCGTTTGCTTCTGGCATTCCCTGCACACAGCGCCCGTGATCGTTCTCACACGAGCTCCAGGGGCCAGCAGACCAGAGGTGTTAGAGGGGCAGAAATCAGAAGTGGCGTTGGCCAGAGGGGTTTTCTGACCAGGTTGTGGAGTGATTTTTCTATGACCGCAGACAGGACAGGTACTGCAGCATCAATTCAAAGTGACAGGAGACAACATTTGTCCAGTATGGTTACAAACTATTTTTCATCCCTTATCGACGTTCTCCCTCAACCGTCATTCCCATTTGATTACTGGGCATCCAAATTAGACACCTGGCCAGAATTGGCAGAATATGCATTGCAGGAGCTTGCTTGCCCGGCAGCTAGTGTCCTATCAGAAAGAGTATTCAGTGCTGCAGGTTCAATACTAACAGAAAAAAGGACTCGTCTGGCTACCCAAAATGTAGATGATCTAACCTTCATTAAAATGAACCACAACTGGATTTCAAAATCTTTTGCCCCACCCTGCCCGGCTGACACCTAGCTTTCCTATGAAAAGGTCTTGCCTGTGGACTATTCTGAATGACTTTTCCAATCTCGTAATTTTCTTCACCTGATTGTCCAGCATACGACATGTTTCCACCTCACGAAATGGCCAAACTCCCCACACGGGGCCGTGCTATCGCCACTTTGCGCTTGGACCCTTGAGAGTGCTGTTTGTCTGAAGAGGTGGGTGTGGCCGCTTTTGGTCGACGGCACTGCCACTGGGTCCCTCATAGTACAATAAAGTGTCTCTGGCGGTGGTGGTGCGCACCCAACGTCAGACACACCGTTGTAATATGAGGGGCCCTGTGCCTGTAACGCCGGCCACAAGACAGTTCCCCCCCCCAGCTCAAACAGTGCTCTACCACTAGCAAAATTATCTCTCACAGCTTCACCAATGTGTAGTCTAGGCGCTGACATCCTTCAATGCCTGGCACTGACAATACCATTGTTTTGACATTTTTGTTATGTTAGGCCTTCGAAGCCTGTCTGCGGTCCCTTCTTTCTACAACTACTACACTGACCAGGCCACTGCTGGCCGTGTTACCCTGGAACCAATTTAAAAGTGCCTACAGTCAGCCCAATTTTGTTATGTTAGGCCTTCGAAGACTGTCTGCCGTCACTCCTTCCACTAGACTTCCACTGACCATACACTGCTGCCCATGTACCCCTGGAACCAATTTAAAGTGCCTACAGCCAGCCCAATTTTGTTATGTTAGGCCTTGGAAGCCTGTCTGCGGTCACTCCTTCCACTAGACTTCCACTGACCAGACCACTGCTGCCCGTGTACCCCTGGAACCAATTTAAAAGTGCCTACAGCCAGCCCAAGTTTGTTATGTTAGGCCTTGGAAGCCTGTCTGCGGTCACTCCTTCCACTAGGCCTCCACTGACCACACCACTGCTGTCCGTGTACCCCTGGAACCAATTTAAAATTGCCTACAGCCATGTGTTATTATTTTAGGCCTTCGATGCCTGTCTGCGGTCACTCCTTCCACTAGGCCTCCACTGACCACACCACTGCTGTCCGTGTACCCCTGGAACCAATTTAAAATTGCCTACAGCCAGCCCAATTTTTTTATTTTAGGCCTTCGATGCCTGTCTGCGGTCCATTCTTTCAACTACTACTACACTGACCAGGTCACTGCTGCCCGTGTACCCCTGGAACCAATTTAAAATTGCCTACAGCCATGTGTTATTATTTTAGGCCTTCGATGCCTGTCTGCGGTCACTCCTTCCACTAGGCCTCCACTGACCACACCACTGCTGCCCGTGTACCCCTGGAACCAATTTAAAATTGCCTACAGCCAGCCCAATTTTTTTATTTTAGGCCTTCGATGCCTGTCTGCGGTCCATTCTTTCAACTACTACTACACTGACCAGGTCACTGCTGCCCGTGTACCCCTGGAACCAATTTAAAATTGCCTACAGCCATGTGTTATTATTTTAGGCCTTCGATGCCTGTCTGCGGTCACTCCTTCCACTAGGCCTCCACTGACCACACCACTGCTGTCCGTGTACCCCTGGAACCAATTTAAAATTGCCTACAGCCATGTGTTTTTATTTTAGGCCTTCGATGCCTGTCTGCGGTCCATTCTTTCAACTACTACTACACTGACCAGGGCACTGCTGGCCGTGTTACCCTGGAACCAATTTAAAAGTGCCTACAGTCAGCCCAATTTTGTTATGTTAGGCCTTCGAAGACTGGCTGCCGTCACTCCTTCCACTAGACTTCCACTGACCATACACTGCTGCCCATGTACCCCTGGAACCAATTTAAAGTGCCTACAGCCAGCCCAATTTTGTTATGTTAGGCCTTCGAAGCCTGTCTGCGGTCACTCCTTCCACTAGACTTCCACTGACCAGACCACTGCTGCCCGTGTACCCCTGGAACCAATTTAAAAGTGCCTACAGCCAGCCCAAGTTTGTTATGTTAGGCCTTGGAAGCCTGTCTGCGGTCACTCCTTCCACTAGACTTCCACTGACCAGACCACTGCTGCCCGTGTACCCCTGGAACCAATTTAAAATTGCCTACAGCCATGTGTTATTATTTTAGGCCTTCGATGCCTGTCTGCGGTCACTCCTTCCACTAGGCCTCCACTGACCACACCACTGCTGTCCGTGTACCCCTGGAACCAATTTAAAATTGCCTACAGCCATGTGTTATTATTTTAGGCCTTCGATGCCTGTCTGCGGTCACTCCTTCCACTAGGCCTCCACTGAGCACACCACTGCTGTCCGTGTACCCCTGGAACCAATTTAAAATTGCCTACAGCCAGCCCAATTTTTTTATTTTAGGCCTTCGATGCCTGTCTGCGGTCCATTCTTTCAACTACTACTACACTGACCAGGTCACTGCTGCCCGTGTACCCCTGGAACCAATTTAAAATTGCCTACAGCCATGTGTTATTATTTTAGGCCTTCGATGCCTGTCTGCGGTCACTCCTTCCACTAGGCCTCCACTGACCACACCACTGCTGCCCGTGTACCCCTGGAACCAATTTAAAATTGCCTACAGCCAGCCCAATTTTTTTATTTTAGGCCTTCGATGCCTGTCTGCGGTCCATTCTTTCAACTACTACTACACTGACCAGGTCACTGCTGCCCGTGTACCCCTGGAACCAATTTAAAATTGCCTACAGCCATGTGTTATTATTTTAGGCCTTCGATGCCTGTCTGCGGTCACTCCTTCCACTAGGCCTCCACTGACCACACCACTGCTGTCCGTGTACCCCTGGAACCAATTTAAAATTGCCTACAGCCATGTGTTATTATTTTAGGCCTTCGATGCCTGTCTGCGGTCACTCCTTCCACTAGGCCTCCACTGACCACACCACTGCTGCCCGTGTACCCCTGGAACCAATTTAAAATTGCCTACAGCCATGTGTTATTATTTTAGGCCTTCGATGCCTGTCTGCGGTCACTCCTTCCACTAGGCCTCCACTGACCACACCACTGCTGCCCGTGTACCCCTGGAACCAATTTAAAATTGCCTACAGCCAGCCCAATTTTTTTATTTTAGGCCTTCGATGCCTGTCTGCGGTCCATTCTTTCAACTACTACTACACTGACCAGGTCACTGCTGCCCGTGTACCCCTGGAACCAATTTAAAATTGCCTACAGCCATGTGTTATTATTTTAGGCCTTCGATGCCTGTCTGCGGTCACTCCTTCCACTAGGCCTCCACTGACCACACCACTGCTGTCCGTGTACCCCTGGAACCAATTTAAAATTGCCTACAGCCATGTGTTATTATTTTAGGCCTTCGATGCCTGTCTGCGGTCACTCCTTCCACTAGGCCTCCACTGACCACACCACTGCTGCCCGTGTACCCCTGGAACCAATTTAAAATTGCCTACAGCCAGCCCAATTTTTTTATTTTAGGCCTTCGATGCCTGTCTGCGGTCCATTCTTTCAACTACTACTACACTGACCAGGTCACTGCTGCCCGTGTACCCCTGGAACCAATTTAAAATTGCCTACAGCCATGTGTTATTATTTTAGGCCTTCGATGCCTGTCTGCGGTCACTCCTTCCACTAGGCCTCCACTGACCACACCACTGCTGTCCGTGTACCCCTGGAACCAATTTAAAATTGCCTACAGCCATGTGTTTTTATTTTAGGCCTTCGATGCCTGTCTGCGGTCCATTCTTTCAACTACTACTACACTGACCAGGGCACTGCTGGCCGTGTACCCCTGGAACCAACATCAGAAAATATAAAAATAAGTATTTTGCTTATAAAAAAGAAAATACTGGTGAGATATCAAATGCAGACATTTTAACATTAAAAACAAACACACAACTAAAATCTGGTACAGTACTAAAAATGGCCACCAGCTACAATTACTTTCTCCTGCAAGTAGTTAACTGAAAGTTTTTTTAAATTGAAAACACACATATGGCATCCACCGAGTGTTGTCCTGTCGCGTCTTCTTTATATTATTGCCGAGAAGATGCAAAATAATGAAAATAATAAAATCATTAATTACCAAAATAATAGAGAAAGTCAACACCACATTGCAAATAAACATTCATTCCAAATAAAGAAGCAGGGCGCGTCCGAGGGTGAGTATATACCTAATAAGAATCTAATCACCCTCGGACGCGCAATGCTTATTTCCAACAGCCTTCCTTCCTAAGAATCAGCCCTTCCGTCGTGTAGAGAGACGTTGTGTTACACTCCAAGGTGTTCCCCAGGTTGCCTTTCCTGAGCTTCGATCTTCCGGCTCTCGTTTAGTAGTTCTTGGAAACTACACTGCATTAGGCCTTCAAATTGGGTATGGGGTGTAGAGAGAGGGTGTGTTACACTCCAAGGTGTTCCCCAGGTTGCCTTTCCTGAGCTTCGATATTCCGGCTCTCGTTTAGTAGTTGTTGGAAACTACACTGCATTAGGCCTTCAAATTGGGTATGGGGTGTAGAGAGAGGGTGTGTTACACTCCAAGGTGTTCCCCAGGTTGCCTTTCCTGAGCTTCGAAATTCCGGCTCTCGTTTAGTAGTTGTTGGAAATTACACTGCATTAGGCCTACAAATTTGGTATGGGGGAAACATTGGCGCATCTGCGGTCCCTCCTTCCTCTAGGCCTCCACTGACCTGTCTACTGCTGCCCGTGTTCCCCTGGAACCAATTTTAAATTGCCTACAGGCAGCCCAATTTATTATGTTAGGGCTTCGAAGCCTGTCTGCGGTCCCTCCTTCCACTAGGCCTCCACTGACCTGTCTACTGCTGCCCGT
Source organism: Ranitomeya imitator (assembly GCF_032444005.1). Taxonomy (NCBI): domain Eukaryota; kingdom Metazoa; phylum Chordata; class Amphibia; order Anura; family Dendrobatidae; genus Ranitomeya; species Ranitomeya imitator. The sequence continues at coordinate 58,187,376 of NC_091282.1, read as the reverse complement.
GTACCCCTTGAACCAACATCATAAAATAAAAAAAAAAGGATTTTGCTTATAAAAAAGAAAATACTGGTGAGATATCAAATGCAGACATTTTGACATTAAAAACAAACAAACAGCTAAAATCTGGTACAGTACTAAAAATGGCCACCAGCTACAATTACTTTCTCCTGCAAGTAGTTAACTGAAAGGTTTTTTAAATTGAAAACACACATATGGCATCCACCGAGTGTTGTCCTGTCGCGTCTTCTTTATATTATTGCCGAGAAGATGCAAAATAATGAAAATAATAAAATCATTAATTACCAAAATAATAGAGAAAGTCAACACCACATTGCAAATAAACATTCATTCCAAATAAAGAAGCAGGGCGCGTCCGAGGGTGAGTATATACCTAATAAGAATCTAATCACCCTCGGACGCGCAATGCTTATTTCCAACAGCCTTCCTTCCTAAGAATCATCCCTTCCGTGGTGTAGAGAGACGTTGTGTTACACTCCAAGGTGTTCCCCAGGTTGCCTTTCCTGAGCTTCGATCTACCGGCTCTCGTTTAGTAGTTGTTGGATACTACGCTGCATTAGGCCTTCAAATTGGGTATGGGGTGTAGAGAGATGGTGTGTTCCACTCCAAGGTGTTCCCCAGGTTGCCTTTCCTGAGCTTCGATCTTCCGGCTCTCGTTTAGTAGTTCTTGGAAACTACACTGCATTAGGCCTTCAAATTGGGTATGGGGTGTAGAGAGAGGGTGTGTTACACTCCAAGGTGTTCCCCAGGTTGCCTTTCCTGAGCTTCGATATTCCGGCTCTCGTTTAGTAGTTGTCGGAAACTACGCTGCATTAGGCCTACAAATTGGGTATGGGGTGTAGAGAGAGGGTGTGTTACACTCCAAGGTGTTCCCCAGGTTGCCTTTCCTGAGCTTCGATATTCCGGCTCTCGTTTAGTAGTTGTCGGAAACTACGCTGCATTAGGCCTACAAATTGGGTATGGGGTGTAGAGAGAGGGTTTGTTACACTCCAAGGTGTTCCCCAGGTTGCCTTTCCTGAGCTTCGATCTTCCGGCTCTCGTTTAGTAGTTGTTGGAAACTACGCTGCATTAGGCCTTCAAATTGGGTATGGGGTGTAGCGAGAGGGTGTGTTACACTCCAAGGTGTTCCCCAGGTTGCCTTTCCTGAGCTTCGATCTTCCGGCTCTCGTTTAGTAGTTCTTGGAAACTACACTGCATTAGACCTTCAAATTGGGTATGGGGTGTAGAGAGAGGGTGTGTTACACTCTAAGGTGTTCCCCAGGTTTCCTTGCCATTGCTTCGGTCTTCCGACTCTCGTTTAGTAGTTGTAGAAAAGTACACTGCATTAGGCCATACAAAATGGGTATGGGGTGGAGAGAGATGGTGTGTTACACTCCAAGGTGTTCCCCAGGTTGCCTTTCCTGAGCTTCTATCTTCAGGCTCTCATTAAATTGTGGTTAAATGGAACAACTGCATTTGGCGTACTAGTTGGTTTGGGGCCTACTATCGGTGTCTGCCACTCCTTGCTGTTCTCCTCCACTGAACAAAGCTGTGCCGCCTGTTTACTACGGTTGCCAATTTTGAACTGCATTTCGACTACTTACTGATTTGGCCCTACTCTCTGTGTCAGCCTCTCATTCCAGTTGTCCTCCACTGCAATGCCCCCTGGTTATTCCTGTGTTACCAATTTTGAACTGCATTTAGCCCACTTTCTTCTTTGGGCCTATATCTGTGTTTCCACTTCATCGTGCCCATTGCCCAGCCAGTGATAGATGAGTCTGCTGGTACATTGACCCATAACGCAACATTCCCCGTGCACGCTACACAACAACATTGTGACCCTGCTGAAAGTCAGGTTGCTCTTCCCGCATACCATACCACCTTACACGGGGACAAAGAGGAAGGTGCAGATGAAAGTGCAGGTTCCTTCATCAGGTGGGGGGAGGAATACTAGTTGGCGACGTCACTGGCACAGGGCCTCTCATAGTACGCAAAAGTGTTGCTGCCGGTGGGAGGCGCCCCCGCCGTGCAAACACACCGCTGTACTTTGAGGGGCCCTGTGCCAGTGCCAATGCCAACGAGTGGGCCCCCCCTGCTTGCTCAGGTTCACAGCACTTGCAAAGTTGAAATACTTACCTCTCCCTGCTCCACTGCCGTGACGTGGTCCAGATTTCCTGGGCCCACTAATTACTTGAACCAGCCCTACCCCCCACAACTTTAGCCAAATGACCCCCAATTTCAAATGCCTTCCAATTATTATAAGGTAAATTACGCTTGACAAGCTTCATTAAGAAGAATGGATGGTTTTGACATTAAAATGGGCACTCTAGGTGTTTTCCTGGCCCCCACTCACTGCCGACTATGCTGCCCCATTGACTTGCATTGGGTTTCGTGTTTCGGTCGATCCCGACTTTACGTCATAATCGGCCGATTTCACTCGACCCGACTTTGGACATAGTCGGGTTTCGCAAAACCCGGCTCGACTCTAAAAAGGTCAAGGTCGCTCAACTCTACCCGTGATCGTTCTCACACGAGCTGCAGGGGCCAGCAGACCAGAGGAGTTAGAGGGGCAGAAATCAGAAGTGGCGTTGGCCAGAGAGGTTTTCTGACCAGGTTGTGGAGTGATTTTGCTATGACCGCAGACAGGACAGGTACTGCAGCATCAATTCAAAGTGACAGGAGACAACATTTGTCCAGTATGGTTACAAACTATTTTTCATCCCTTATCGATGTTCTCCCTCAACCGTCATTCCCATTTGATTACTGGGCATCAAAATTAGACACCTGGCCAGAATTGGCAGAATATGCATTGCAGGAGCTTGCTTGCCCGGCAGCTAGTGTCCTATCAGAAAGAGTATTCAGTGCTGCAGGTTCAATACTAACAGAAAAAAGGACTCGTCTGGCTACCCAAAATGTAGATGATCTAACCTTCATTAAAATGAACCACAACTGGATTTCGAAATCTTTTGCCCCACCTTGCCCGGCTGACACCTAGCTTTCCTATGTAAAGGTCTTGCCTGTGGACTATTCTGAACGACTTTTCCAATCTCGTAATTTGCAGCACCTGATTGTCCAGCATCCGACATGTTAACACGTCCCTAAATGGCCAAAGTCCCCACACGGGGCCGTGGTATCGCCACTTGGCGCCAGCACCCGTGAGAGTACTGTTTGTCTGAAGAGGTGGGTGTGCCCGCTTTTGGTCGACGGCACTGCCACTAGGTCCCTCATAGTACAATAAAGTGTCTGGCGGTGGTGGTGCGCACCCAACGTCAGACACACCGTTGTAATATGAGGGGCCCTGGGCCTGTACCGCCGGCCACAAGACAGTCCCCCCTCCAGGTCAAACAGTGCTCTACGACTTGCAAAATTTTCTCTCACAGCTCCACCAATGTTTAGTCTATGCGCTGACATCCTTCAATGCCTGGCACTGTCAATACCATTGTATTGACATTTTTCTTATGTTAGGCCTTCGAAGCCTGTCTGCGGTCACTCATTCCACTAGGCCTCCACTGACCTGTTTACTGCCGCCCGTGTTCCCCTGGAACCAATTTTAAATTGCCTACAGCCAGCCCAATTTATTATGTTAGGGCTTCGAAGCCTGTCTGCGGTCCCTCCTTCCACTAGGCCTCCACTGACCTGTCTACTGCCGCCCGTGTTCCCTTGGAACCAATTTTAAATTGCCTACAGCCAGCCCAATTTATTATGTTAGGGCTTCGAAGCCTGTCTGCGGTCCCTCCTTCCACTAGGCCTCCACTGACCTGTCTACTGCCGCCCGTGTTCCCCTGGAACCAATTTTAAATTGCCTACAGCCAGCCCAATTTATTATGTTAGGGCCTCGAAGCCTGTCTGCGGTCCCTCCTTCCACTAGGCCTCCACTGACCTGTCTACTGCCGCCCGTGTTCCCCTGGAACCAATTTTAAATTGCCTACAGCCAGCCCAATTTATTATGTTAGGGCTTCGAAGCCTGTCTGCGGTCCCTCCTTCCACTAGGCCTCCACTGACCTGTCTACTGCCGCCAGTGTTCCCCTGGAACCAATTTTAAATTGCCTACAGCCAGCCCAATTTATTATGTTAGGGCTTCGAAGCCTGTCTGCGGTCCCTCCTTCCACTAGGCCTCCACTGACCTGTCTACTGCCGCCCGTGTTCCCCTGGAACCAATTTTAAATTGCCTACAGCCCAATTTTTGTTATGTTAGGCCTTCGAAGCCTGTCTGCGGCCCGTTCTTTCCACTACTACTACACTGACCTGGCTACTGCCGCCCGTGTTCCCCTGGAACCAATTTTAAATTGCCTACAGCCAGCCCAATTTATTATGTTAGGGCTTCGAAGCCTGTCTGCGGTCCCTCCTTCCACTAGGCCTCCACTGACCTGTCTACTGCTGCCCGTGTACCCCTTGAACCAACATCAGAAAATATAAAAATAAGTATTTTGCTTATAAAAAAGAAAATACTGGAGAGATATCAAATGCAGACATTTTAACATTAAAAACAAACACATACAACAAAAATCTGGTACAGTACTAAAAATGGCCACCAGCTACAATAACTTTCTCCTGCAAGTAGTTAACTGAAAGTTTTTTTCAATTTAAAACACAGATATGGCATCCACCGAGTGTTGTCCTGTCGCGTCTTCTTTATATTATTGCCAAGAAGATGCAAAACAATGAAAATAATAAAATCATTATTTACCAAAAAAATAGAGTAAGTCAAAACCACATTGCAAATAAACATTCATTACAAATAAAGAAGCAGGGCGCGTCCGAGGGTGAGTATATACCTAATAAGAATATAATCACCCTCGGACGCGCCCTGCTTCTTTCCGACAGCCTTCCTTCCTAAGAATCAGCCCTTCCGTGGTGTAGAGAGAGGGTTTGTTACACTCCAAGGTGTTCCCCAGGTTGCCTTTCCTGAGCTCCGATCTTCATGCTCTCGTTTAGTAGTTGTCGGAAAGTAGGCTGCATTAGGCCTACAAATTGGGTATGGGGTGGAGAGAGATGGTGTGTTACACTCCAAGGTGTTCCCCAGGTTTCCTTGCCATTGCTTCGGTCTTCCGACTCTCGTTTAGTAGTTGTAGAAAACTACACTGCATTAGGCCTACAAAATGGGTATCGGGTGGAGAGAGATGGTGTGTTCCACTCCAAGGTGTTCTCCAGGTTGCCTTTCCTGAGCTTCGATCTTCCGGCTCTCGTTTAGTAGTTGTTGGAAACTACACTGCATTAGGCCTACAAATTGGGTATGGGGTGTAGAGAGATGGTGTGTTCCACTCCAAGGTGTTCTCCAGGTTGCCTTTCCTGAGCTTCGATCTTCCGGCTCTCGTTTAGTAGTTCTTGGAAACTACACTGCATTAGGCCTACAAATTGGGTATGGGGTGTAGAGAGATGGTGTGTTCCACTCCAAGGTGTTCTCCAGGTTGCCTTTCCTGAGCTTCGATCTTCCGGCTCTCGTTTAGTAGTTGTTGGAAACTACGCTGCATTAGGCCTACAAATTGGGTATGGGGTGTAGAGAGATGGTGTGTTCCACTCCAAGGTGTTCTCCAGGTTGCCTTTCCTGAGCTTCGATCTTCTGGCTCTCGTTTAGTAGTTGTTGGAAACTACGCTGCATTAGGCCTACAAATTGGGTATGGGGTGTAGAGAGATGGTGTGTTCCACTCCAAGGTGTTCCCCAGGTTTCCTCGCCAATGCTTCGATCTTCATGCTCTCGTTTAGTAGTTGTTGGAAACTACGCTGCATTAGGCCTACAAATTGGGTATGGGTTGTAGAGAGATGGTGTGTTCCACTCCAAGGTGTTCTCCAGGTTGCCTTTCCTGAGCTTCGATCTTCCGGCTCTCGTTTAGTAGTTCTTGGTAACTACACTGCATTAGGCCTACAAATTGGGTATGGGGTGTAGAGAGATGGTGTGTTCCACTCCAAGGTGTTCTCCAGGTTGCCTTTCCTGAGCTTCGATCTTCCGGCTCTCGTTTAGTAGTTCTTGGAAACTACACTGCATTAGGCCTACAAATTGGGTATGGGGTGTAGAGAGATGGTGTGTTCCACTCCAAGGTGTTCTCCAGGTTGCCTTTCCTGAGCTTCGATCTTCCGGCTCTCGTTTAGTAGTTCTTGGAAACTACACTGCATTAGGCCTACAAATTGGGTATGGGGTGTAGAGAGATGGTGTGTTCCACTCCAAGGTGTTCTCCAGGTTGCCTTTCCTGAGCTTTGATCTTCCGGCTCTCGTTTAGTAGTTCTTGGAAACTACACTGCATTAGGCCTACAAATTGGGTATGGGGTGTAGAGAGATGGTGTGTTCCACTCCAAGGTGTTCCCCAGGTTTCCTCGCCAATGCTTCGATCTTCATGCTCTCGTTTAGTAGTTGTTGGAAACTACGCTGCATTAGGCCTACAAATTGGGTATGGGGTGTAGAGAGATGGTGTGTTCCACTCCAAGGTGTTCTCCAGGTTGCCTTTCCTGAGCTTCGATCTTCCGGCTCTCGTTTAGTAGTTGTTGGAAACTACACTGCATTAGGCCTACAAATTGGGTATGGGGTGTAGAGAGATGGTGTGTTCCACTCCAAGGTGTTCTCCAGGTTGCCTTTCCTGAGCTTCGATCTTCCGGCTCTCGTTTAGTAGTTGTTGGAAACTACACTGCATTAGGCCTACAAATTGGGTATGGGGTGTAGAGAGATGGTGTGTTCCACTCCAAGGTGTTCTCCAGGTTGCCTTTCCTGAGCTTCGATCTTCCGGCTCTCGTTTAGTAGTTCTTGGAAACTACACTGCATTAGGCCTACAAATTGGGTATGGGGTGTAGAGAGATGGTGTGTTCCACTCCAAGGTGTTCCCCAGGTTTCCTCGCCAATGCTTCGATCTTCATGCTCTCGTTTAGTAGTTGTTGGAAACTACGCTGCATTAGGCCTACAAATTGGGTATGGGGTGTAGAGAGATGGTGTGTTCCACTCCAAGGTGATCCCCAGGTTTCCTCGCCAATGCTTCGATCTTCATGCTCTCGTTTAGTAGTTGTTGGAAACTACGCTGCATTAGGCCTACAAATTGGGTATGGGGTGTAGAGAGATGGTGTGTTCCACTCCAAGGTGTTCTCCAGGTTGCCTTTCCTGAGCTTCGATCTTCCGGCTCTCGTTTAGTAGTTGTTGGAAATTACACTGCATTAGGCCTACAAATTGGGTATGGGGTGTAGAGAGATGGTGTGTTCCACTCCAAGGTGTTCTCCAGGTTGCCTTTCCTGAGCTTCGATCTTCCGGCTCTCGTTTAGTAGTTCTTGGAAACTACACTGCATTAGGCCTACAAATTGGGTATGGGGTGTAGAGAGATGGTGTGTTCCACTCCAAGATGTTCTCCAGGTTGCCTTTCCTGAGCTTCGATCTTCCAGCTCTCGTTTAGTAGTTGTTGGAAACTACACTGCATTAGGCCTACAAATTGGGTATGGGGTGTAGAGAGATGGTGTGTTCCACTCCAAGGTGTTCTCCAGGTTGCCTTTCCTGAGCTTCGATCTTCCGGCTCTCGTTTAGTAGTTCTTGGAAACTACACTGCATTAGGCCTACAAATTGGGTATGGGGTGTAGAGAGATGGTGTGTTCCACTCCAAAGTGTTCTCCAGGTTGCCTTTCCTGAACTTCTATCTTCAGGCTCTCATTAAATTGTTAAACGGAACAACTGCATTTGGCGTACTAGTTGGTTTGGGGCCTACTATCGGTGTCTGCCACTCCTTGCTGTTCTCCTGGTTTCCTGTCCTGAAATTCCATTTTCAGGCGCTCGTTAAGTAGTTGTTAATGTTAGACTGCATTTGGCCTACTAGTTGGGTTGGGGCCTACTATCGGTGTCTGCCACTCCTTGCTGTTCTCCTCCACTGAACAAAGCTGTGCCGCCTGTTTACTACGGTTGCCAATTTTGAACTGCATTTCGACTACTTACTGATTTGGGCCTACTCTCTGTGTCAGCCTCTCATTCCAGTTGTCCTCCACTGCAATGCCCCCTGGTTATTCCTGTGTTACCAATTTTGAACTGCATTTAGCCAACTTTATTCTTTGGGCCTATATCTGTGTTTCCTCCTCATCCTGCCCATTGCCCAGCCAGTGATAGATGAGTCTGCTGGTACATTGACCCATAACGCAACATTCCCCGTGCACGCTACACAACAACATTGTGACCCTGCTGAAAGTCAGGTTGCTCTTCCCGCATACCATACCACCTTACACGGGGACAAAGAGGAAGGTGCAGATGAAAGTGCAGGTTCCTTCATCAGGTGGGGGGAGGAATACTAGTTGGCGACGTCACTGGCACAGGGCCTCTCATAGTACGCAAAAGTGTTGCTGCCGGTGGGAGGCGCCCCCGCCGTGCAAACACACCGCTGTACTTTGAGGGGCCCTGTGCCAGTGCCAATGCCAACGAGTGGGCCCCCCCTGCTTGCTCAGGTTCACAGCACTTGCAAAGTTGAAATACTTACCTCTCCCTGCTCCACTGCCGTGACGTGGTCCAGATTTCCTGGGCCCACTAATTACTTGAACCAGCCCTACCCACCACAACTTTAGCCAAATGACCCCCAATTTCAAATGCCTTCCAATTATTATAAGGTAAATTACGCTTGACAAGCTTCATTAAGAAGAATGGATGGTTTTGACATTAAAATGGGCACTCTAGGTGTTTTCCTGGCCCCCACTCACTGCCGACTATGCTGCCCCATTGACTTGCATTGGGTTTCGTGTTTCGGTCGATCCCGACTTTACGTCATAATCGGCCGATTTCACTCGACCCGACTTTTGAGATAGTCGGGTTTCGCGAAACCCGGCTCGATTCTAAAAAGGTCAAGGTCGCTCAACTCTATTGGCCATGATACACAGACTGTCCAGGGGTCTTCTCACCTGAACTTGACATACGGTCTATGAGACTATAAGTCGAATGAGGAGACCAGCGGCAGCCTGGGCATCACAGCCCGTGCCACACAATGACACACAGTTGTCTATATGCACAATTGGGCTAATCAACATGCGGAACCATTGGCACATCCGCTGCAGGAAAGGCACAGCTTTCAATTCTGCAAAATCCCACAATGGATTTGCCTATGGAACATTTGCTAAGTGTCAACGTAACAAAATTCAGACTGTATATCTATAGCATCACCAACCACATATCCCGATATGTCAACTCATATACATTTCACAATCTCAGTATCGCGACATCTAGTATTTTGTGTACTGTGGATATTGTGATGTACATGCAATGTTTCTGTTTTCCTCCCAGGCCACGTTTCCCTACATTCTTCTCAATCTGTAAACAACAGATATTATACCAGACACCTTTTTCATGCCTGACAAAGCAATTTTTTTTAAGTCAATAGTCCCCGGCTTTATTTCCCTTCCTTCTATAACCCATTCCGAGCTGCATAACATCTGACATGACTATTTTTTTTTATTATTATTTTTTTTTTTTTAAAGAAATGTGTCCAGTTTTCAATTTTCTATGCCAGACATCAAAGCTGGCAAACAGATGGCTTTTTAAACTTCGCTCAAGCTTCTTTTGAAGTAACGGGAAAAGATTGCTTGTCAAATTGATATCCAATTTAGAGCACAGAATCTCACTTTAGCAAAATCATATCTATACTTCACTCTTGTCGCAGAAACATGTCTTTTTTGTGGAGGAAGGGAAGAAGGGGGGAAGAATTCTTCTCGAAATCCCAAAGTGTTTTTTTGCCTTGCCTTTTGGCCTCGATAGAGTTTAGGCCATTTAGGTGTGAAACCCATAAAAGTAGCTTTTTTTCCCCATCTATCTTGTTCTTTGCTCCTTGCCAAGCATCAATCTGTTCCTTCAAGGAATACACGAAGGGGAAAAATGCAGCATCGGAGTGACAGGTCTGAAATAATGTTGATGTCATTTTGTCAAATCTGTCATTCCGCCACATCTCCCCCATCCTAATCTCCGCGTGTACGGTGAGTATCGGAAAGGATATTGAACCGTATGATACCGTCAATGGTTTTCATGACACGGGCTATCAATAATGGATTATGATGTCAGCAGCGGGATACCAGTAAATTGTATTTTACATCCATTTTAAGTAAGATTCCGAGCTGTAAAGCGTCTCATCACTGTATTGATTGTGGAATAAAATGAAGGTTTGTTACAAGTCCTTACCGGCTAGGCAGAGGAGCGATACTGATGCAAAATCAATGGAGGATGCTTCATGCCGTATTTACCCGATCAGTAGCTGCAATTGATTCTGAAAGGATTTATTCATCCATCTAGTCCAGAGGTGAAGCCGTTTCGTTCTGCCTAAAAATTTCTATCACTTGGGGATGAAAGGAAAACAGAGAAACTAATCACTTGTTCAACTTTTTTTTACTAATTTTGAAACTAAAAAAAATTTCTAGAATTTCTAAGAAGGATGGTCTTTAATCTTTTCTCCTTAGCACTGACCATCCTCTTCAATAGATAACCGTTGGCCGAGCATTTGTCTATTTTCATTGGGAAAGAGAAAAAAGCTGACGAGAGGCATCTCCGGCACCGGCTGATATCCCCAAAAGATAAAAGGAAGAGGGGTCCATCTTTGTAAATGTTTTTTTTTTCACCTTTGGAGATTATTATTATTTTTTTTTAATGAAGGCTAGGTGCGGATGACCGTGTATTCCCTCATCCGAGAGAATCGGGTCTATTATGGAAATCATAACGCGATAGTGTGCCTTCGATTCTCTCGGATGAGGAGAAGATGGAGAAAAAAAATGTCTCCATCTTCTCCATTGTGTCAGCCCATGGAAATCGGACTCTACTCAGATGTCATCCGAGTTCAGCCCAATGGTTTCCACGGCCTTGTTGACTTGCATGACCAAGTGCAATTTGAACATCACATCCAACTCACATAGTGATTTTTTCCTAGGTTCGATTCAGACCGAGGAAAAATATCTGATGTGCACGGCCCCATAGAATAATATTGGTCCAAGTGCAATCCAATGTTTTGCCAGATCACACCCAGACTGCAAATACGGTCATGTATATCTGTCCTTTTATTTATGTACAGTCATGGCCAAAAGTATTGACACCCCTGCAATTCTGTCAGATAATACTCAGTTTCTTCCTGAAAATGATTTCAAACACAAATTATTTGGTATTATCTTCATTTAATTTGTCTTAAATGAAAAAACACAAAAGATAATGAAGCAAAAAGCAAAACATTGATCATTTCACACAAAACTCCAAAAATGGGCCAGACAAAAGTATTGGCACCCTCAGCCTAATACTTGGTTTTACAACCTTTAGCCAAAATAACTGCGACCAACCGCTTCCGGTAACCATCAATGAGTTTCTTGCAATGCTCTGCTGGAATTTTAGACCATTCTTCTTTGGCAAACTGATCCAGGTCCCTGATATTTGAAGGGTGCCTTCTCCAAACTGCCATTTTTAGATCTCTCCACAGGTGTTCTATGGGATTCAGGTCTGGACTCATTGCTGGCCACCTTAGAAGCCTCCAGTGCTTTCTCTCAAACCATTTTCTAGTGCTTTTTGAAGTATGTTTTGGGTCATTGTCCTGCTGGAAGACCCATGACCTCTGAGGGAGACCCAGCTTTCTCACACTGGGCCCTACATTATGCTGCAAAATTTGTTGGTAGTCTTCAGACTTCATAATACCATGCACACGGTCAAGCAGTCCAGTGCCAGAGGCAGCAAAGCAGCCCCAAAACATCAGGGAACCTCTGCCATGTTTGACTGTAGGGACCGTGTTCTTTTCTTTGAATGCCTCTTTTTTTCTCCTGTAAACTCTATGTTGATGCCTTTGCCCAAAAAGCTCTACATTTGTCTCATCTGACCAGAGAACATTCTTCCAAAACGTTTTAGGCTTTTTCAGGTAAGTTTTGGAAAACTCCAGCCTGGCTTTTTTATGTCTCGGGGTAAGAAGTGGGGTCTTCCTGGGTCTCCTACCATACTGTCCCTTTTCATTCAGACGCCGACGGATAGTACAGGTTGACACCATTGTACCCTCGGACTGCAGGGCAGCTTGAACTTGTTTGGATGTTAGTCGAGGTTCTTTATCCAACATCCACACAATCTTGCGTTGAAATCTCTTGTCAATTTTTCTTTTTCGTCCACATCTAAGGAGGTTAGCCACAATGCCATGGGCTTTAAACTTTTGATGACACTGCGCACAGTAGACACAGGAACATTCAGGTCTTTGGAGATGGACTTGTAGCCTTGAGATTGCTCATGCTTCCTCACAATTTGGTTTCTCAAGTCCTCAGACAGTTCTTTGGTCTTCTTTCTTTTCTCCATGCTCAATGTGGTACACACAAGGACACAGGACAGAGGTTGAGTCAACTTTAATCCATGTCAACTGGCTGCAAGTGTGATTTAGTTATTGCCAACAACTGTTAAGTGCCACAGGTAAGTTACAGGTGCTGTTAATTACACAAATTAGAGAAGCATCACATGATTTTTGAAAAGTGCCAATACTTTTGTCCACCCCCTTTTTATGTTTGGTGTGGAATTATGTCCAATTTGGCTTTAGGGCAATACTTTTTGTGTTTTTTTCATTTAAGACAAATTAAATGAAGATAATAATACCAAATAATTTGTGTTTGCAATCATTTTCAGAAAGAAACTGAGTATTATCTGACAGAATTCCAGGGGTGTCAATACTTTTGGCCATGACTGTATATAGGGCTAAAAATCAGTTTTACAATTGGGTTTCACAATCAACTTTGATGGGGTCTGTGGTCTTAAAGCCTCTAAGAGGAAGTCAGGACAAGGCAGATGATAGAATAACAAACTCCTCATCAGACTGTCACAGCATGATTGACTGACAGATTCTCTGTTAACTCTGCAACCAGTAATAGACAGAGTAACCCATAAGTAATGGTGCAAGTAGATGGTGCAATATTTGAAATGAAACCCATCTGAAAAAAAATGATTTTTGGCTCCAATTACTTGAAAGTAAGTAAAAAAAATTGTCCCAAAAATTGGACAACCCTTTAATTTGAGCTGCCTGATCCTTATCTCCCCAATACAGGAATTTTGTGACGGGTCGTCTGATCATGCCTAAATCAGTGGATTTGAAGGACTTTAACCCCTTAACCCCGGAGCTTTTTTCGCTGTTGCATTTTCGTTTTTCGCTCCGCTCCTTCCCAGAGCCATAACTTTTTTTATTTTTCCGTTAAAATGGCCATGTGAGGGCTTATTTTTGAGGGATTAGCTGTACTTTTGAACAACACCATTGGTTTTACCATGTCGTGTACTAGAAAACGGGAAAAAAAATTCCAAGTGTGGTTAAATTGCAAACAAACTGCAATCCCGCACTTGTTTTTTGTTTGGATTTTTGCTAAGTTCACTAAATACTAAAACTGGCCTGCCCTTATGATTCTCCAGATCATTACCAGTGCATAGACCCCAAACATCTCTAGGGTTTTTTTTTAAATGATAAACTTTACTAAAAAAAAAAGTGCAATTTTCCGAGACCTGTAGCGTCTCCATTTTTCGTGATTTCAGGTTGGGTAAGGGATTATTTCTTGCGCACCGAGCTGATGTTTTTAATGATACTATTTTGGTGCAGATACGTTCTTCTGGTCGCCCGTTATTGCATTTTAATTCAATGTCGTGCCAACCCAAAAAACGTAATTCAACCTTTTTGAATTTTTTTCTTGCTATGTTGTTTAGCGATCAGATTTCTTTTTTTTTTTTGATTGATCAGGCGATTCTGACCGAGGTGATGCCAAACATGTGTATGTTTGATTTTTTGTATTGCTTTATTTTGTATGGGGGTGATTTAAACTTTTATTTTTTTTATATATTTTTTTATATTTTTAAAACATTTTTTTTAAACTTTTGCCATGCGAATATAGTCTCCATTGGAGGCTAGAAGCTGGTATAACCTTATTGCCTCTGCTACATAGGAGCGATGCTCAGATAGCTCCTATGTAGCTGAATTACAGCAATGCTATGAGCGCCGACCACAGGCTTGCGCTCACAGCAATCTGGCATCAGCAACCATATAGGTCTCCAGGAGACCTTTCGTTGTCATGCTGAAGCACCGCTGACCTCCGATCACGTGGAGGTGCGCGCATTTCCGGCCCCATGGCTAGAAGCGCTTGTTAAATGCCGCTGTCAGAGTTTGATAGCAGCATTGAACTAGTTAATAGGCGTGGGTGGATTGCGATTCCACCCACGCCTATTGCGGGCATATATCAGCTGTTCAAAACAGCTGACATGTCCCGGCTTTGATGCGGGCTCACCGCCGGAGCCCATATCAAAGCGGGGGTACTGCCTTTGGATGCACTTTTCCGTCCGATGGCAGAAAGGGGTTAATCTAATTTTAAATCTTCATATTAATTAGTCTGAGAGCAGTATGGTATAGGGGAAGAAATCCTGATTCCATTAGTTTCATTTACTGGGCTGTGTGTTTTAGCTTCAATAAAATCAATGTTTTATCAGCAGAAAATTACCACTAGAGAACTAGTTGTCATGTGCTGTGTAGTCTCCTGCCATGTATAACCCCACCCCCACCGCTAATTGGCAGTTTTCAGCCTATGCACAGTGTACACAGAAACAATAGTGTGGTTACAGAGATTTTTATTACAAATGTGAATGTGATGCAAAAAAAAAAAACCATTTAATACAACATCCTGATTTAATCAATGTCATGTTCTGCTGGCACATTCCCTTTAATTTGAGCTATCCACACTCCAGGGTATTTGCATTACATTGCATGAAGAAGGCAAAAAAATTAGGTGAACTCATACAGGTAAGGATTCATTCACTCTTATTAACAGTGGCGTACCGCCTATGGCGGCAGACCATGCGGCCATTATGGGGTCCGTAAGTTTGCGAGGGTTCGGGCCACTGCCACATGTACAAGCATTATCACTATGTATGGAGGAGTATGTGGTGCCCATAATACTGTATAGAGGACTATGTGGTGCCCATAATACTGTACAGAGGACTATGCAGGAGGAAAATGAATTTGTAAGGGCTGCAAAATTGTAAGATATGCTCTTCTATGACCCCCACCGAATAATAAGGTTTTTTGGGGGGAAGTGGTGGCAAACATAACTTCTGTTATGGGGCCCACTGATTTCTTTGTACGTCTCTGCATATTAGAGTTGTATTTATATTAGCAGAATGGGATTGGTTTCATTTAAAAAAAAAACTACAGCAGTGTAGTGGCTGAATGGAGTTGATGGAATTGTGAAACGGTGGTCTGTATTTACAGCAGATGTTTTGTTTGTGCAGAATCCAGCCGAGGCAAAATCAGAACATAAAACCCTTGCAATCCATAAACTGAGTGGCAAGTAATGAATATTGATAGCTTGTGGTTGGTCTATCTGCCTTATATTTTTGATGAGAGACCAGCTAATCAAGTGGAACAAATGCTTTCAGTGTGGACTGCGGCCATTCCTGACTGCAAGATGTAAAGCTAATGGGCACCAGACACAGTTTCCAATTTCTTGCTTTGAAAGACACAACTATCACCTCCTGTAAATGTTATATCTGTGTCCCGACTCCCAGAACTCAATAAATTGCAGCCGCTGAATCCCTCATTGGTATTCTATAGTCTCAGTCTTTTTGGCTAATTTTGCAGCGTTTCTTCTCGGAATCTTTGTTTTCCTAATTAATAACAACAAACTAAGCGCGGTCCCGGTGGTGCAACTCCTAGATGAAGTTCTCTAAATTGTAGCTCCTTAGGAGCATGCCGTGCTGCAAATAAAGTCTTTACCTCGCAGTGACTTTGGTACTGAAGAAGCTCTTCCAGAAAAATAGATGCAGGGTTAGGGAAGCCCCGGGGGATATATTTTCAGCCCAAAACCCTCGTAATATCCAGATATAGCCATGAACACACAACAACGATATCACTTTTAACATGTCTTTACCTACATGTGAGTCTTGTTAGAGACCTGTCCCTCCAGGACAATGGTGGGGAGAAGCCTTTGGTTACCCACCTGTCCGACTAGTCTCCAGCGCCACTCGGTCAGCAACATGTGTGACCATACCCTTAAGGCTTTGTTCATATTGTGTTTGGCTTTCTCCTGTGTTCCTTCTACAGCATTAATGAGAACACAAACTGTCATTGTAAATTAAGTGCAGTATGACAGACAGCAAGCTGCACCATAACATGGATCAATCCCATTTGTTACGCACCTATCCTGGGCATCCCAGGCTTTGTTTCCTTCACCCATGGCCATTGTTTTCTGTGGTGCTCTACGTCGGGTTTTGTGGTCTCTGTGGTCTCACCTCCCAAGACCTATTTAAAGCACTCTAAGACACACATGTGTGTCTTAGGATTAAGACTTATGTGTTCATTTTGTTTGGTTTGCTTCACCATCAGCTACAGTGCATCTACCTGATCATGCAAACCCTCTGCATTGCTGGTGGACCTTCTGCTATCCATCTCCTGGCTTTCCCCTCAGCTGAAGTAAGCTTTCACTCTTCACATGGAACATACCTTTCTGCACTACACCTGTGGTTCCTCTGGCTTCCCTGGGTGCAGCTTTGGACTTGCTGTGTTTCTCTTAAACTACCATCCTGACCTTGTGATCTCCAGTGTGCCAAGGCATCATGTAGCTTCCTGCCAGCAGCACCATCGCTTGGGGTCCATGTCCTCATTGGAACCTGGATCCTACTGACAAGTTGACCTTAACAACAGAGTCTGGCACTGGTGATGTGATTAGAGATGAGCAAATTTATTTGAGTGGAGTTGAATTCTCCTCGAATTTTATAAAAATTAGTATGCAAATTGCCTGTTCAGAGAGGAAGAGGACTTGAACTCTAGAGCACCACTATTGCCCCTCATCAGTACATAGTATGGGAACTGATTTGGCTAGGTGAGAGGCTCTGAACTGAGGTCTAAGGGGTAACATTTCTGATTTCGGAGGGTTACATACCGGCTCTGGCATGCCAAAGTAAGGAGGTTTTTTCACAGTGCATTGCTCCTCTGGGAAATTGAACATGCAAATTACCTCTTCAGAAAGAAAGAGGACCAGAACTCTCTAGCGCCACCTATTTAAAGCAGCAATCCTACAAGTCACTATCGACCCTTTAACGGGCCTTGAAATGTGACCTAGGATAAAAGTCAAATCAAAATCTCAATTTGCAGACACGATGTTTCGGGGTATTACCCCTCGCCAGTGCAAAGTATGAGATCTGATTTTGCAGGGTGAGAGGCTCTGTACTAGGTCTAAGAGGGATAACGTTTCTACCCTGGACCAGAATGAAAAAAGACAAAGAGGGTGCATTTGATGGATAGAGGCTTGGAGGAATGAATGGCAGACTGTTGTGGCAGTGGGACAGGCGAACAGTGAGGTGAGTATTATAATTTTTTTGCTACTAGCATTAACTATGTTATGGGATCTATGGAGACCACAGTGCGTAATAAGAACACTCAATTTGCATTGAATAACATCAAATTCGATAATTTCTAGTTGGCTCCTGTTGTATCTCTCTCACCTACCAACTGAATCTCTACGTTAGGGTTCACTCACCCTGGCGTATAACACGGCCGAGGGCTATACGATTTTTTATCAGATGGCACTCGGACCTATGTTATACCATGGTGTGGTGCAGATCCGTGATTTTTGTCTTATGCTGATTCAGTATGAGCAAACAATCCTAGCGTGCTCCGAGGGCCTCTGATGATTGGATCACACACACCAGGGACCATTTGTTAGGGATAAAATGGGCAATTGCCCAGGGCCCCCACTTCCTTGGGGGTCCCCAGCATCTATGGCAGGGGCTACACTCATAATTGCATTAAAGCAATACAAACTTTAAAAAATACACATATTTGATATCACTGTGTTTGTAAAAGTCCAATCCACAAACATATAAAGTAAATTAATCCAATCAGTAAACGGCGTGACAAGAAGAAAATCGAAATGACAGTATTACGTTTTTTGCTCCCGCAGCACTTCAATAAAAAGCAATAAGAGGCAATCAATACATTGCATACGTAAAAACAAGAGCTCAGGGCTCAAAATATTAAGCCTTCACACAGCCCCATGTGTGGAAAAATGTACGGTAATAGGGAAGAGACTTGGAAAATGGCGACAAAAGCAACATTTATTTATTTATTTATTTATTTTACAAATTTCTGATTCTTTTTTCAGAAATTTTTGGCATCACTCACATGAAAAAAAAAAATATAGCTGTTTGGTTTCTGCATACTTGTACTGACCTGGAAAATCACATTGTCAGGTCTGTTTTGCCATATACTGAACATGGTAAATAAAAAAATACAAAAAAACTTAGTCAAATTGCACGTTTTTTGCAATTTCAACACACTTGGAATTTTTTCCCGTTTTACAGTACACTATGTGATAAAACAAATGCCGTCATTCTAAAGGAAACCTCGACCTGCAAAGAACAAACCCTCATACAGCCATGTGGATGGAAAAGTGTAAAAGTTATAGCTATTGAAACAAGGCGAAGAAATCAAAAAACAGAAAAAATGCAAAATCGCCCAGGACCAAAAGGGTTTAAGTCCTTGTAATAGCTTTATAGCATGAGGGCCCATCCAGGCTTCGTTCTTTGGATGGTCATGATGGGTTTACTAACTAACTAAAAAATAGTCATATTTATATAATGTAAAATGGAGTTAGGGTACTTCCTTAATTCCTAAATGTGTAGACAATTACGAAGCATTAAGTTCAACATTTCCATGAAGGACTACCCTAGTGACTCCATAACAACACAAGGCAGGAAGTTTTGTCATAAATATTTTGGAATACCAAGATGGTGCTTAATAATTCAAATTAAAATGTTGATGTAAAATAGACTATAGTATGAAGTATGTAGAAGCTCTTTGTTAAAAATTACTTTTAAAGGGTATATCTGGGACTTTCTGAAGAATAAAAAATGTGCCTAAGCACTAGCAGGTAGGTAGTTGCTACTTACCTGCCTGTTGTGCACAGCGCCATTCTTCCCCAGCATAGAGCAGTCACCAACCGCTCCTGCCGGCGATTCAGCTGCCTCTGTGATATCACGTTGACAGAGCGGTGCCTTCTTTTCCCGCTTTGCTCTGTTGACAGGGCGGATCTGACGACATAATTCTGATTGGCAGCCAGATTGCTGCTGTCTAACTGGGGAGTCAGCTGTCAATCAGAATTATGTTGGTAGCTCCACCCTATCAACAGAGAAGGCTGTAAAAGAAGCCTCTGCTCTGTCGACATGACCCCAGCAAAGCCAGTTGAATCACCTGCAGGAGCCACCTGTATACATGCATGTGTGCTATATGTGTATATGTATGTTTGTGTGTGCTTGGTGTATACATGCATATCTGCTATGTGTGTGTGTAACATGCAGTGTTTGTGTCACATACAGTGTATATGTAGCATCCACATTTATAAATCCTGGAAGCGCAAACGAGGGTTTATCGGTGTAAATATGTCAGCAAACGCCCAACATATGAGTAAAATGCTGCTTATTCATCGGGTAATTCGTTTGTTTATAGTGGAACAAAAATCATTCTCAGCAGCACATCGCCTGATCTAAACTGTAGACCTGCTGCCGATAACATGATATGGGGGCAGACTTATTATTATTATTATACATTTTTATAGCGCCATTTATTCCATGGCGCTTTACATGATTTCTGATGAACTTTTAAATCATAGACGTGAGACAGGGACGAGGGGGCATCCTCTACGTCTGGAGAGAGGAAGATTTAAGCATAATAACAGACGTGGATTCTTTACTGTAAGATCAGTGAGACTATGAAACTCTCTGCCGTATGATGTTGTAATGAGTGATTCATTACTTAAATTTAAGAGGGGACTGGATGCCTTTCTTGAAAAGTATAATGTTACAGGTTATATATACTAGATTCCTTGATAGGGCGTTGATCCAGGGAACTAGTCTGATTGCCGTATGTGGAGTCGGGAAGGAATTTTTTTCCCCAATGTGGAGCTTACTCTTTGCCACATGGTTTTTTTTTGCCTTCCTCTGGATCAACATGTTAGGGCATGTTAGGTTAGGCTATGGGTTGAACTAGATGGACTAAAAGTCTTCCTTCAACCTTAATAACTATGTTACTATGTTACTATGAATAGACAAATACATTAAACATGAGCAAAAAACAAGGCACTAACAGGTACAAAAGGAGGTAGGACCCTGCCCGCGAGGGCTCACAGTCTGCAGGGGATGGGTGAGGATACACTACGAGAGTGTAGAGGTGTGCGGTGGTTCAGTAGGTTGAGGATTACTGCAGGCTGTAGGCTTGTCGGAAGAGGTGAGTGTTCAGGTAACAGTTCTTTTTGAAGGTTTCTATGTTAGGTGAGAGTCTGATGTGTTGTGGTAGGGAGTTCCAGAGTATGGGGGAAGCATGGAAGAAGTCTTGGATGCGGTTGTGGGAAGAAGACATGAGAGGGAAATAGAGAAGAAGGTCTTAGAGGATCGGAGGTTGCATGTAGGTAAGTACTGGGAGACCATGTCACAGATATATGGAGGAGACAGGTTGTGGATGGCTTTGCATGTCATAGTAAGGGTTTTGAACTGGAGTCTCTGGGTGATAGGAAGCCAGTGAAAGGCTTGGCATAGGGGAGAGGCTGGGTAATAGCGGGGAGACAGGTAGATTCGTCGGGCAGCAGAGTGTAGGATGGATTGGAGTGGTGCCAGAGTGCTAGAGGGGAGGCCAGAGAGTAGGAGGTTGCAGTAGTCAAGGCGGGAGATGATAAGGGCGTGCACTAGTGTTTTTGTGGTGTCGTGGTCAAGGAATGCACGAATTCCGGAAATATTTTTGAGTTTGAGATGGCAGGAGGAGGCAAGGGCTTGGATATGTAGCTTGACAGAGAGGGCAGAGTCGAGGTTTGCCCGAGGCACCGGGCATGTGGGACTGGAGAAAATGAGCAGCCATTGACATTGATGGATGGGTCTGGTGGAGGGGTATAGTGAGATGGGGGAAAGATGATGAATTCTGTTTTGTCCATGTTCAGTTTTAGAAAGCGAGCAGAAAAGAAGGCCGAGATAGCAGACAGACAGTGTGGGATTTTGGTAAGAAAGGAGGTGAGGTCAGGTCCAGATAGGTAGATCTACGTGTCATCAGCGTAGAGATGACACTGCATACCGTGGGATTCTATGAGCTGTCCCAGGCCAAAGGTGTAGATGGAGAAGAGTATGAGTCCTAGAACAGAGCTTTGAGGAACACCGACAGACAAGGGGCGAAGTGAGGAGGTGGTGTGGGAGAGGGAGGCACTGAATGTTCGGTCTGTTAGATATGGCGAGATCCAGGATAGGGCCAAGTCTGTGATGTCAAGAGATGAGAGGATCACTAGCAGAAGGGAGTGGTCCACAGTGTCAAAGGCTAAAGACAGGTCCAGGAGAAGGAGGACAGAGTAGTGTCACTTGCTCTTAGCAGTTAGTAGGTCATTGTTGACTTTAGTTAGAGCAGTTTCAGTTGAGTGATGGGGTTGAAAGCCAGATTGTAACTGGTCAAAGAGGGAGCATGAGGAGAGGTGGGAGGACAGTTCAAGATAGACATGTTGTTCCAGTAGTTTTGAGGCATAAGGGAGAAGAGATATCAGGCAATAGCTAGACACAGAGGATGGGTCGAGGGAGGCCTTTTGAGGATGGGTGTGATCTTGGCATGTTTGAAGAATGAGGGGAAAACACCTGTTGTGAGTGAGAGGTTGAATAAGTGTCTTAGGGTTGGGATGAAGATGGTGGCACGGTAAGGGATTAGGTGGGACAGGAGCAGGTCAAGCGTGCAAGTGGTGAGGTGTGATCTTGACAGGAGGGTGGAGAGCTGATCCTCTGTCATGGTGAATAAGCTGGTTTTGGAGAAACAGGGTTGAGCAGCTAAGAGGGGCATTGGGCACTGTGGGCCAAAACTTTCTCTGATCATATTGATCTTCTGTTTAAAGAAAGAGGCAAAGTCTTCAGCAGAAATAAGAGGGGAGGGAGGAGGTGCAGGGGGATGGAGTAGAAAATTGAAAGTGTTGAAAAGCTGTTTAGGGCTGTGAGACGGAGGATATGAGAGATGAGAAGTAAGTTTGTTTTGCGGCAGTAAGCATGGACTTGAAGCTGGCGAGGGACTGCTTGTATGCAGTGAAGTGGTCGGTAGAGCGGGATCGCTTCCATCTCTGCTCAGCGACCCTGGAAGTCCGTCTCAGTTCTTTTGTCAGGCTGGTCAGCCAGGGCTGCCTGTTGATTGTACGAGTTTTGCTATGCATGAGCCTGGCAGCCAAATCGAGTGTTGCTGTTATTGTGGTGTTATAAAAAGTGGCAGCAGAATCTGTGTCATGAAGGGAGGCTATGAGTTTGTGGAGTGGGGGTTGCACACTAGGAGAGGAGAGGGAAAAGAATGTCAGTAAGTTGTGGTCAGACAGGGGGAGGGATGAGTTACTGAGATTAGTAAGGGAGCAGAGGATGGTGAAGATGAGATCCAGCGTGTGGCCATCTTTGTGAGTGGCCTCAGAGGACCATTGAGTGAGGCCGAAGGAGGCAGTGAGCGATAAAAGTTTAGAGGCAGCTGAGGTGGAAGTATCAATGGGGATGTTGAAGTCACCCATAATGATAGTGGGGATGTCAGCAGAGAGGAAATGAAGGAGCGTGGTGGTGAGGTGGTCGAGAAAGGTGGAGATGGTTAGTTCTGCGGGGCGGTAGATGACAGCCAGCTGGAGGTTGGAGGGGGAATATATGCTGACAGATTGTACTGCAAATGAGGGAAGAGTAGTGGAGGGTGGTAGCGGGATTGGAGTAAAGGAGCAAGTGTCAGACAGGAGCAAGCCAGCTCCTCCACCACGTATGTTGCTGGGGCCAGGGGTGTGAGAGAGGTGGAATCCGAAAGTGCAGCTGGAGAGGCTGAGTCAGAGGGGGTGAGCCGGGTTTCAGTGATGCCAAGAAAGGATAGTTTGCTGGTGATGAAGAGGTCATGGATAAATGGCAGTTTGTTGCAGAGCGTACATTTCATAGTGCACCAGGTAAGGGGATCGGGGGAGTGGGGCTGGATGAATGTGTATGAGGTTATCATGGTTTTGAAAACATGTGGAGGATCGTGGCAGGGGGTTAGAAATGAGTGTGGGGATGTGTTGAGGGGGGCCAGGATTTGGGGATACATCACCAGAGATGAGCAGACAGAGCGTTAGAAGGTGGGAGCAGGATAGGACATGATGAGGCCGTGTATGTCTGGAGAAAAAGGATTGTATGTGGAGGAACAGTTCTGAGGAGAAGGTGAGATGGCTGGGGATTATTGAGGGAGAAATGAGTAGTTCTTTTCTAGACTAATACTAATTAATAGACTTATCTAAAATGGTTGTAAATCATTGTAGTAAGGGCGAGGGGGCTGCAAAAAGAAGCAAAATGGGAATAAGAGCAGGACAATTTCCCTGCAACCAAATGTGGATAGGAAAATTACTTAAAATAACATCAATGTGAATACTTTTCTGCCCAATGACGACAAAAGTATTCTGGGAGTGATACGTTTATTGGCTAACCAGAAAATAATATGTTTGCAAGCTTTCAGAGCACAGTGGCTCCTTCTCCAGGCAAGAATACAAATAGACTAATAAGAAAAAAGCACAAAAAAACTATGCAAATACTACAAACTAGGATGAATTTACACAGACACACAATCAGGAATGAAATGGACACGCCTGTGGGAAAACATTTCTCTGGACCTGGACACAGTATGACAGATTTAAAAGTCTTAATACTAAAAGGTCATTTTAACCCCTTTCTGACATCGGACGTACTATCCCGTCGAGGTGGGGTGGGCCCCTATGACCACGGACGGGATAGTACATCCAGCGCGATCGGCGGCGCTCACGGGGGGAGCGCGGCCGACCGCGGCCGGGTGTCAGCTGCCTATCGCAGCTGACATCCGGCACTATGTGCCAGGAGCGGTCACGGACCGCCCCCCGGCACATTAACCCCTGGCACACCGCGATCAAAGATGATCGCGATGTGCCGGCGGTGCAGGGAAGCATCGCACAGGGAGGGGGCTCCCTGCGGGCTTCCCTGAGCCCCCCGCAGCAACGCGATGTGATTGCGTTGCTGCAAGGGTCTTACCTCCCTCCCTGCCTGCTCCGGACCTGGATCCAAGATGGCCGCGGATCCGGGTCCTGCAGGGAGGGAGGTGGCTTCACAAAGCCTGCTCAGAGCAGGCACTGTGAAGCAGCCTGCACTGCTATCAGATCGGTGATCTGACAGAGTGCTGTGCAAACTGTCAGATCATCGATCTGTGATGTCCCCCCCTGGGACAAAGTAAAAAAGTTAAAAAAAATTTTTCAAAATGTGTAAAAAAAAATAAAAAAAAATATTCCTAAATAATGAAAAAAAAAAAATTATTCCCATAAATACATTTCTTTATCTAAATAAATAAAAAAAACAATAAAAGTACATATATTTAGTATCGTCGCGTCCGTAACGGCCCGACCTATAAAACTGGCCCACTAGTTAACCCCTTCAGTAAACACCGTAAGAAAAAAAAAAAAACGAGGCAAAAAACAACGCTTTATTATCATACCGCCGAACAAAAAGTGGAATAACACGCGATCAAAAGGACAGATATAAATAACCATGGTACTGCTGAAAGCGTCATCTTGTCCCGCAAAAAACGAGCTGCCATACAGCATCATCAGCAAAAAAATGAAAAAGTTATAGTCCTGAGAATAAAGCGATGCCAAAATAATTATTTTTTCTATAAAATAGTTTTTATCGTATAAAAGCGCCAAAACATAAAAAAATGATATAAATATGGTGTCACTGTAATCTTACTGACCCGAAGAATAAAACTGCTTTATCAATTTTACCAAACGCGGAACGGTATAAACGCCTCCCCCAAAAGAAATTCATGAATAGCTGGTCTTTGGTCATTCTGCCTCACAAAAATCGGAATAAAAAGCGATCAAAAAATCTCACGTGCCCGAAAATGTTACCAATAAAAACGTCAACTCGTCCCACAAAAAACAAGACCTCACATGACTCTGTGGACCAAAATATGGTAACGCAAAAAATATTCTTTGCAATAAAAAGCGTCTTTCAGTGTGCGACGGCTGCCAATCATAAAAATCTGCTAAAAAACCCACTATAAAAGTAAATCAACCCCCCCTTCATCACCCCCTTAGTTAGGGAAAAATTTAAAAAATGTATTTATTTCCATTTTCCCATTAGGGCTAGGGCTAGGGTTCGGGCTAGGGCTAAGGTTAGGGCTAGGGTTAGGGTTAGGGCTAGGGTTAGGGCTAGGGTTAGGGTTAGGGCTAGGGTTAGGGCTAGGGTTAGGGCTAGGGTTAGGGTTAGGGCTAGGGTTAGGGCTAGGGTTAGGGCTAGGGCTAGGGTTAGGGTTAGGGCTAGGGTTAGGGCTAGGGTTAGGGTTAGGGCTAGGGTTAGGGCTAGGGTTAGGGCTAGGGCTACAGTTTGGGTTGGGGCTAAAGTTACAGTTAGGGTTTAGATTACATTTACAGTTGGGAATAGGGTTGGGATTAGGGTTAGGGGTGTGTCAGGGTTAGAGGTGTGGTTAGGGTTACCGTTGGAATTAGGGTTAGGGGAGTGTTTGGATTAGGGTTTCAGTTATAATTGGGGGGTTTCCACTGTTTAGGCACATCAGGGGCTCTCCAAAAGCGACATGGCGTCCGATCTCAATTCCAGCCAATTCTGCGTTGAAAAAGTAAAACAGTGCTTCTTCCCTTCCGAGCTCTCCTGTGTGCCCAAATAGGGGTTTACCCCAACATATGGGGTATCAGTGTACTCAGGACAAATAGGACAACAACTGTTGGGGTCCAATTTCTCCTGTTACCCTTGGGAAAATACAAAACTGAGGACTAAAATATAATTTTTGTGGGAAAAAAAAAGATTTTTTATTTTTACGGCTCTGCGTTATAAGCTGTAGTGAAACACTTGGGGGTTCAAAGTTCTCACAACACATCTAGATAAGTTCCCTGGGGGTCTAGTTTCCAATATGGGGTCACTTGTGGGGGGTTTCTACTGTTTAGGTACATTAGGGGTGCTGCAAACGCAATGTGATGCCTGCAGACCATTCCATCTAAGTCTGCATTCCAAATGGCACTCCTTCCCTTCCGAGCCCTCCCAGGCGCCCAAACGGTGGTTCCCCCCAACATATGGGGTATCAGCGTACTCAGGACAAATTGGACAACAACTTTTGGGGTCGAATTTCTCTTCTTACCCTCGGGAAAATACAAAACTGGGGGCTAAATAATAATTTTTGGGGAAAGATTTTTTTTTTAATTTTCACGGCTCTGCGTTAGAAACTGTAGTGAAACACTTGGGGGTTCAAAGCTCTCACAACACATCTAGATGAGTTCCTTAGGGGGTCTAGTTTCCAAAATGGTGTCACTTATGGGGGGTTTCTACTGTTTAGGTACATTAGGGGCTCTGCAAATGCAATGTGACAACCGGAAGACCATTCCATCTAAGTCTGCATTCCAAA
The DNA here is from genome assembly GCF_032444005.1 of Ranitomeya imitator. Classification (NCBI taxonomy): domain Eukaryota; kingdom Metazoa; phylum Chordata; class Amphibia; order Anura; family Dendrobatidae; genus Ranitomeya; species Ranitomeya imitator. The sequence goes on along the minus strand of NC_091282.1, from coordinate 58,161,049 downwards.
TGGAGCTCCTTCCCTTCCGAGCCCTCCCATGCGCCCAAACAGTGGTTCCCCCCCACATATGGGGTATCAGCGCACTCAGGACATATTGGACAACAAATTTTGGGGTCCAATTTCTCCTGTTACCCTCGGGAAAATACAAAACTGGGGGCTAAAAAACAATTTTTGTGGGAAAAAATTTTTGTTTTATTTTTACGGCTCTCCTTTATAAACTTTTGTGAAGCCCTTGGTGGGTCAAAGCGCTCACCACACATCTAGATAAGTTCCGTAGGGGTCTACTTTCCAAAATGGTGTCACTTGTGAGGGGTTTCTACTATTTAGGTACATTAGGGGCTCTGCAAACGCAACATGGTGTCTCATCTCAATTCCTGTCAATTTTGCATTGAAAAGTCAAATGGCGCTCCTTCCTTTCCGAGCTCTCCCATCCGCCCAAACAGTGGTTTACCCCCACATATGGGGTATCAGCGTACTCAGGACAAATTGAACAACAACTTCTGGGGTCCAATTTCTTCTCTTACCCTTGGAAAAATAAAAAATTGGGGGCGAAAAGATAATTTTTGGGAAAAAATATGATTTTTTATTTTTACGGTTCTGCATTATAAACTTCTGTGAAGCACTGGGTGGGTCAAAGTGCTCACCACACCTCTAGATAAGTTCCTTAGGGGGTCTACTTTCCAAAATGGTGTCACTTGTGGGGGGTTTCAATGTTTAGGCACATCAGTGGCTCTCCAAACGCAACATGGCGTCCCATCTCAATTCCTGTCAATTTTGCATTGAAAAGTCAAACGGCGCTCCTTCCCTTCCGAGCTCTCCCATCCGCCCAAACAGTGGTTTACCCCCACATATGGGGTATCAGCGTACTCAGGACAAATTGTACAACAACTTTTGGGGTCCAATTTCTTCACTTACCCTTGGAAACATAAAAAATTGGGGGCGAAAAAATAATTTTTGTGAAAAAATATGATTTTTTATTTTTACGGTTCTGCATTATAAACTTCTGTGAAGCACTGGGTGGGTCAAAGTGCTCACCACACCTCTAGATAAGTTCCTTAGGGGGTCTACTTTCCAAAATGGTGTCACTTGTGGGGGGTTTCAATGTTTAGGCACATCAGGGGCTCTCCAAACGAAACATGGCGTCCCATCTCAATTCCAGTCAATTTTGCATTGAAAAGTCAAATGGCGCTCCTTCGCTTCCGAGCTGTGCCATGCGCCCAAACAGTGGTTTACCCCCACATATGGGGTATTGGCGTACTCAGGACAAATTGTACAACAATGTTTGGGGTCCATTTTCTCCTGTTACCCTTGGTAAAATAAAACAAATTGGAGCTGAATTAAGTTTTTTGTGAAAAAAAGTTAAATGTTCACTTTTATTTAAACATTCAAAAAATTCCTGTGAAGCACCAGAAGGGTTAATAAACTTCTTGAATGTGGTTTTGAGCACCTTGAGGGGTGCAGTTTTTAGAATGGTGTCACATTTGGGTATTTTCTATCATATAGACCCCTCAAAATGACTTCAAATGAGATGTGGTCCCTAAAAAAAATGGTGTTGTAGAAATGAGAAATTGCTGGTCAACTTTTCACCCTTATAACTCCCTAAAAAAAAAATTTTGGTTCCAAAATTGTGCTGATGTAAAGTAGACATGTGGGAAATGTTACTTATTAAGTATTTTGTGTGACATATCTCTGTGATTTAATTGCATAAAAATTCAAATTTGGAAAATTGCGAAATTTTCATATTTTTCGCCAAATTTCCGTTTTTTTCACAAATAAATCCAGGTACTATCAAAGAATTTTTACAAGTGTCATGAAGGACAATATGTCACGAGAAAACAATGTCAGATTCACTGGGATCCGTTGAAGCGTTCCAGAGTTATAACCTCATAAAGGGACAGTGGTTAGAATTGTAAAAATTGGCCCGGTCATTAACGTGCAAAACACCTTTGGGGGTAAAGGGGTTAAAGGGAACCTGTCACCCCGTTTTTTGAGATTGAGCTATAAATACTGTTAAATAGGGCCTGCGCTGTGCGTTACTATAGTGTATGTAGTGTACCCTGATTCCCCATGTATGCTGAGAAATACATTACCAAAGTCGCCTTTTTCGCCTGTCAATCAGGCTGGTCTGGTCAGGTGGGCGTGTTCACAGCGCTCTTTTCTTCCCCAGCTTTCCGTTGGTGGCGTAGTGGTGTGCGCATGTCCAGAGTTCCTACTTCCCTGCGCCCACGTGAAGACACAGCGCGCGATCTGCGCTGTAATCCCTTGCATCGGTGGGGGCGGCCATCTTCCTGGGGCCGCGCGTGCGCAGATGGAGTGCTCTGCTGCACGGGGCTTCAGGAAAATGGCCGCGGGATGCCGCGCGTGCGCATTAGAGATCGCGGCGGCCATTTTCCCAAAGCCGAGATGCAAACTCGGCTTTGGGAAAATGGCCGCCGCGATCTCTAATGCGCACGCGCGGCATCCCGCGGCCATTTTCCTGAAGCCCCGTGCAGCAGAGCACTCCATCTGCGCACGCGCGGCCCCAGGAAGATGGCCGCCCCCACCGATGCAAGGGATTACAGCGCAGATCGCGCGCTGTGTCTTTACGTGGGCGCAGGGAAGTCGGAACTCTGGACATGCGCACACCACTACGCCACCAACGGAAAGCTGGGGAAGAAAAGAGCGCTGTGAACACGCCCACCTGACCAGACCAGCCTGATTGACAGGCGAAAACGGCGACTTTGGTAATGTATTTCTCAGCATACATGGGGAATCAGGGTACACTACATACACTATAGTAACGCACAGCGCAGGCCATATTTAACAGTATTTATAGCTCAATCTCAAAAAACGGGGTGACAGGTTCCCTTTAAGGATGACAGAGAAAGAAAAATTTGGGAATTCGAACTAATGAAAATGTTCAATTCTTTAACACTAGGACTCAATTTAACACTTGGATTTATGAGTCACTACATGGATACAATTCACACCTCCACCAGACAGACTCCAGATAACTAAGAACATTATCCCCACTACCTCTACATTTGTAAGAGAATGCCTAATTTGATTTCCTTGGCTTATCTATGGACTCATCACACTTCCCACCCCCTAACAAATGTCCTACTGTAGTATTCTTTAAATGTTGTGCTTTCTTCTTATTAATCTATTTTTAATCTTGCCCGAAGAAGGAGCTACTGTGCTCTGAAAGCTTGCAAACATATTATTTTCTGGTTAGCCAATAAAGGTATCTCTCTCAGAATACTTTTGTCGTTATTGGGCAGAAAAGTATACACATCGATTTTTCTGGCTAACACGGTATCACAATATAATTTGTTATTGTACATCATTAAAATAACATATAATAAATAAAAGGTGCATGGATATTGGCCCCTTCCCAGCATAATAAGACCAGTTCACAGCTGTCTGCTTTCCCTTGGCTGGTTATAGAAATAGGGAGGACCGCATGTGTTTTTTTTATTATTTATTTATTTCACAACGTCAGGCTGGATCATGTGTTTTGCTGGCTTGTCACAGCCATGCCAATAATTCTCTGTTATGTTTATATGCATTTTGATATAGAGGAAAGCCAATGTAGAGAGGTAAGGACCCACCCCCACTTACTATAAAGATATGAAAACCCATCCCCACTACCTGAGGAAGGACAAAGATCTGCCCCACTTACTGTAGAGATATGAAAACTCATCCCCACTTCCTATGGAAAGATAAAGACCCTCCCCCACTTACTGTAGAGATATAAAAACTCATCCCCACTTCCTATGGAAAGATTAAGACCCTCCCTGTTGTGAATTCTGCTCTTGGGCTCCCTCAGGTGGTTATGAGTGGTAGTGCTGCGGTAGTTGGATCGCAGCATTTATCAGGTGTATCCATTTTTTGCAATTTGGGCTGGGCTATTTAAGTCCTGCTTTATCCTTTGTCAGTGCCAGTTGGCCATTGTTTTTGGAGGATTCACATCCATACTTGGTCTCTCCTGGTCTGCTGTTCATTTCTTCAAAGATAAGTTCTGGCCTTGTTTTTGCTGTCCACCTGCTGTGGACCTTATAGTCTGTGCATTTTCTTGTTTTGTCCAGCTTTGTCTGTGAAGGATTTTTTGCAGCCTAGCTTTGTCTCTGGAGATGCAGATATACCCTCCATGTCTTTAGTCAGATGTGGTGTTTTGTATTTTCTGTGGTGGATATTTTCTAGTGTTTTAATACTGACCGCATAGTACTCTGTCCTATTCTTCCTTTTTAGCTAGTATGGCCTCCTATGCTAAATCCTGATTTCATGTCTGCGTATGTTATTTCCCTCTCCTTTCACAGTCAATATTTGTGGGCGGCTGTCTATCCTTTGGGGATTTTCTCTGAGGCAAGATAGTTCTCCCGTTTCTGTCTTTAGGGGTAGTTAGTTCTTAGGCTGTGTCGAGGGGTCTAGGGAGTGTTAGGTACCCCCCACGGCTACTTCTAGTTGCGCTGCTAGTTCAGGGTTTGCGGTCAGTAAAGGTACCACCTTCTCCAGAGTACGTCTCATGCTGCTCCTAGGCCACCAGATCATAACACCTCCCCCACTTACTGTAGAGATATGAAAATCCATCCCCACTTCCTGAGGATTGACAAAGATCTGCCCCACTTACTTTAGAGATATGAAAACCCATCCCCACATCCTGAAGAAGGACAAAGATCTGCCCCAGTTACTGTAGCGATAGGAAAACCCACCCCAACCTCCTGCAGAAGGACAAAGACCCACCTCCTCTTACTGAAGAGATCTGAAAACCAATCCCCACTTCCTGTGGAAGGACAAAGACTCGCCCCCACTTTCTGTAGAGATATGAAAACCCATCCCTACATCCTGAGGAAGGACAAAAATCTGACCCACTTACTGTAGAGATTTGAAAACCCATCCACATTTTCTGAGGAAGGACAAAGACCCGCACCCACTTACTGTAAAGATATGAAAACCCATCCCCAATTCCTGTAGAAGGAAAAATATTGTCCCCCACTTTCTCTAGAGATATGAAAACCCATTTCCACTTCCTGTGAAAGGACAAAGATCCGCCCCCACAGAGTGCAACCAAATCCACAATGTGTGCACCCTGCTGGATTCCTGCAGTGTCAGTGTGCATGAGCAGAGAGGCAGATTGAGTTCAGACAGTGATTACTCTGGGCAAGCGGGGAACAAGGGGAGCTAAAAATGCAAATTGGGGGTCACATTGATGCACTGAGTCCTTGGCCATGACAAAAAAGTGCCCCCATCTGCTTATGAATTAAAAATCGATTTCCAATCACACAATAAAATTTATACTGCTAGTATGATTTTTATAGGGGCTCAGTCCTTACGCAACTGTTTAAGTAATGTATTATATATTTTTGGGGGTAGCATACCCCCTTTAAACAATAAGTACAGAGTTTTTGAAATGCACCATACATTTGCTTCTCCTCCATTAAGAGATTATATTAGGTGAATTTTTGGATCTGCTGTGACATTTACAAGTTTGTGCTGCATATCATCTCCAAGTATAATTTGGACTCATACACAGTATCTGAAAAAAAAAAATCTGTCTTTTACTTCTGGAAGAACGCTTAATGTCTTGCAATCGATACAGAGTAATGCACTAAATATTTGCCTTTATGTCAATTGGCAATGAAAATCCCTGGCAAAGATCTAAGAGGAACAGACATTACACATCTGCAAAACCATTTTAATTTGATTTTTCTCCAGAATAGGTTAATCTGCTCTTCTGAAATCATTCTTCAGTTTATTAAATGGCAGAGGAACAGAAAAGCTAGTCATACAACATAATGGCCACTGTAGCAGCAAAACTTAAAGGGACCAGAGTCTACAATGAATGCCTGAAATATGAATGGTTATAAACAGGACTGTCCAAAAATACTTGGTCTCTGAGACGGCACCGGGTAGCTGTTATGTGACTGCAAATATGTGATTTGCATACTCCCGGCCACATTCCAACTAGACTGTGTCCAGTCTCACTCAACACACTTATTGAGTGAGGCCATGCATGTCTAGTCGGGATGTGACCGCATGTGTACAAATCACATACTTGGAGTCACGCGCCCCTGTCTACCCTACTGTCTACTTTCACAATGTATAGCAGTGTTGTGTAGTTATTATTTGGTAGTTTTATGCGGGCACTGCCTGGCACTGATATGCAGGTATCATATGATGTTATTAAATAGAAATTGTCATGCATAACTGTATAGTGACATTTTGTATATGGCACCTTTATAGTACTTAATATTTGGCTGTAACTGTTGTTATTTTTATGCACTGTGTGACAGTACTATTTTAGGTGCTTTAATGGTAGGATCACGCTCCTGTTAATTTTCGATGCATTTTTTGACTCTCTATGGACCTTCACTTAGCACTGATAATAAGCAACACATCCAGTTCCGTGACGCTCAAATATGAGGAATGAAAATCACAATGGCTCTCAACTGTAAGTGCCCATCCTGAGTAGTGTTCACCAGGACTGCAAGGTTAAAGTGCTATAATAGCATTGAAATAATGATTAAATTGATGTGTTGGAGATTAAATTTGCTTGGTTATTCTTCTTTAATCAAAATTTGAAGTTTTCTGGTAATGAGATTTTGGTGCACTGGGGCCGGATTATACACGGGGTCTTCTTTTTCCTGTCTGTGATTCCCCTCTGTCTGCTTCCGGTCTCTGAATGACAGATCACTGCTTAGTCTTCACGCAGACGAAGCCGGTCATTTACAGACCGAAGGCTCTGTTTCAACAGAATTCTACCAAAGCCAAATAACAGGAAGTATCAAAAACAAAGTCGACTAATTTTAAGCAAAACACACCAAAAATCTGCAGTGTCAAAAATGCGATAAGGCTCCGTTCCCTCGATGAGCTTTTGATGACTTTTTGATGTTTCGGGTTTTCTATACTATTTCTGTGCCCATTGAGTAAAATAGGTTACATGCATATTTTTTTAAATAAGCAGTCTAAAAAACCCACCAAATACTCATCCTGGGAACATAGTCTTAAAGAAGTTGTCCCCTAAAAAAGCTTATACTCACCTACTGTGCCCGCGCTGTTCCCACGGTACTGGCACTAGCTCTCCCGAGCCCGGCACCAAATTAGCGCTGGCGTCACTGTCTCCGTTTTCAGTTGAATTGAATATGAAGAGGAAGTCAGAGATCAGCCGAAGCCCTGACTTCCTCTTCACACCGGCGCTGATTGGGCGCCAAGGTCACATGTCACAATAACTGCACGAGAGCTGCGGAAACACAATTGCTAAAACCACTTGAAGGGTGCCGGCATGGGAGGTGAGTATAGGCTTTTTTAGGTCATTTAGGTCAAGAAAGGGTTGTCCAAGTAGTGCATGTAATAAACATACACTCAAAAATGCAAAAATTGGTGCAAAAAATCTGCAACATTAAAAATGGTCCTAATACTCATTGTAGGAACATGGCCTAAGAGCGCTGTCATGAAGGTGCAAACCTGTGCAAAAACCATATGATAAATCCAAAATATGCTAATTATCTATTTGCCTGTAGGATTAGTTGTGTGATACGCTAGAGACCGGCAATTCAATAAATATTTGTTCGGAGCGCTTGGCATATTTATCTCATCCTATGGGCATTTGCAGGAAACAAGCAATGTATTTTTCACTCCCTCCAAGTACGGTAACGGGCAGAAGGTCAGGAAAGTGTTGGGAAGATCGTTGCAAGCAGAGGCTCATTAGCTCTCAGCAAGCAATAGCCAGATGAGGCAGTGCGAGATTTTTCTTTCATCATTCATGCTTGAAAGAAATCTGTCAGCAGCCCCTTGCTCTTAAAACAATGTGAATTTCGGTGACGGCAATCTCATTAGTTAGAGGATATTATTCCGAGGAAAGAGTTGTGTGCTATAAAAATAATCCGGACTGATCAGTATATTGTAATAAAGACATGAGGAGTGAACGGCTTCTTAACCATTGAGACACACATGGGCGGTAATGTAAATGATGGGGTCGGATTAATGCTGAGAAGATGGCAACCGGTTATTATGTTTAAGGTGAAAGAAAGTTGAACAAGCTGGAATTGGTGGGGGGTTGTCATTAGTAATGGGGTTGCCAGTCATTTATTCATATAGTAAAAAAAAAAAATTAGATTTCCTATGTTCCCATGTAGCGGAAACGCTGATTTCTTTCTGTTGACTTTTTATTTTTAATGTGTGCAAAATATGCAGTTTTCAACAGTGGACGGGATTTCATGAAAACTCATATTTAGTGTTGAAGTGTGTAGTTTTTGGTGAATTTTTCTGTACGGACTGCTTTTCATGCGAAACCTGAAAAAAAAACACTAAAAAAGGCAATTGTGGTTTAAAGGGAACCTGTCACCAGAAAAAAGGCTATTAAACTGCAGATATGGGGTTATTCTGCAGGTAAATAGTGTTACTAAAATGATGGGTGCCTGCACTTATTCGAACACTGTGGGAAAGAAAATTATTTTTTCCACCCCCGACAGCATCTTAGCTTCAGCCGCAGGGGCGGTGCTTTGTATACGGAGCGGCCACGGTAACCGGACCCCCAGGACTGATTGACACTGGCTCAGCATTGGGGCAGGCTGTCAGTTATCCGGGGTGTGGTTACAGGCGCCAGAGCTGTGACTGAACCCTCATCAGCACCGCCCCCATGACTTAAACCGGAACGCTGCCAGGGAGAAAAAAGTCAATTTACTACCTTTAGCATTCAGCTAAGTGCAGGCGCTGGCCAGCATTATAATGCTCTTAACCTGTAGATTAACCCCATATGTGCAGGTTAATACTGTTCTTTCTGTTGACAGGTTTCCTGTAAGTGTAGAACAACAGCGTTTATGCATTAATAAAATGTTGTGTCAAATCGGCACCAAAAAACACATAAACAAAAGGTAGAAACAGCAATAAAATGTAATAAAAGCAGATATTATGTATTTTTGTGCAGACACCTAGTAAATAAAGTAACAAAAGAAGGGAAAGAGTATATGTGCCATAACAAAAATATTTTATTAAATATAGATTAAAAGACAAATTTTGCTTAAGTAACATAGTAACATAGTAACATAGTTAGTAAGGCCGAAAAAAGACATTTGTCCATCCAGTTCAGCCTATATTCCATCATAATAAATACCCAGATCTACGTCCTTCTACAGAACCTAATAATTGTATGATACAATATTGTTCTGCTCCAGGAAGACATCCAGGCCTCTCTTGAACCCCTCGACTGAGTTCGCCATCACCACCTCCTCAGGCAAGCAATTCCAGATTCTCACTGCCCTAACAGTAAAGAATCCTCTTCTATGTTGGTGGAAAAACCTTCTCTCCTCCAGACGCAAAGAATGCCCCCTTGTGCCCGTCACCTTCCTTGGTATAAACAGATCCTCAGCGAGATATTTGTATTGTCCCCTTATATACTTATACATGGTTATTAGATCGCCCCTCAGTCGTCTTTTTTCTAGACTAAATAATCCTAATTTCGCTAATCTATCTGGGTATTGTAGTTCTCCCATCCCCTTTATTAATTTTGTTGCCCTCCTTTGTACTCTCTCTAGTTCCATTATATCCTTCCTGAGCACCGGTGCCCAAAACTGGACACAGTACTCCATGTGCGGTCTAACTAGGGATTTGTACAGAGGCAGTATAATGCTCTCATCATGTGTATCCAGACCTCTTTTAATGCACCCCATGATCCTGTTTGCCTTGGCAGCTGCTGCCTGGCACTGGCTGCTCCAGGTAAGTTTATCATTAACTAGGATCCCCAAGTCCTTCTCCCTGTCAGATTTACCCAGTGGTTTCCCGTTCAGTGTGTAATGGTGATATTGATTCCCTCTGTAATGACAGAGGCTGCAATGCCAAATATAATAAAAGGGAAACACTGCATATAATACAACTTGATATTACCTGAAATAGATCCTATGTGTAAGGGTAAATACTTAGTGGACTTGAACCACTAACAGCTAAAATGCATTAAATTTAAGGTGCTGCTAAAGAGTGTGCATGTATAATATATAAGGAGTAATTGAAATAAACACATCAGTAATAGAGTTGTAATGCAGGTGCTCCAGCCTGTTATGATCTGGTGATTAGGGAGCGACATGCGTCTAGCTCTGAGCAGGTGGCAACTATACTGACCGCAGTCCCTAAGCTCAACACAACACTAGAAGTAGCCGTGGAATGCTCCTAACTCGGCCTAGGCATCTCGTCACAGCCTAAGAGCTAACTACCCCTAAAGATAGAAGCAGGAAAACTATCTTGCCTCAGAGAAAATCCCCAAAGGATAGATTAGCCCCCCACATATAATGACTGTGAGAGGAGAAGGAAATGACATACGTAGTATGAAACATGATTTAGCACAGGAGGCCACTTCTAGCTAAATAGAAATAGTACAGAACAGAACGCTGTGCAGTCAGTAAAAAAAACTAGAAAAAGTCCACCGCAGAGAAATGCAAAAATCTCCACACCTGACTAAAGGTGTGGAGGGCAAACTCTGCTGCCCAGAGCTTCCAGCTTAACTGAATAGATTCATACTGAAAATCTGGACAAATGAACAAAAACAAAGAAAGTACTGAAGAACAAGTCCACAACAAGAGAACCGCAAAAGGACAAGCAAGGACTTAGCTTTTGATGAACTGGTCAGAGTGTCAGGAAAGTCCTAAGAGCAATGACTCCAGGCAGGAACAATTGACATCTGGCATTGAATGAGGGATAAGGCCAGACTAAAATAGCCAAGCCAGAAAGATGATCAGTGAAAACAGCTGCTGAAGCTAAATCCAAAAAGCAGCCATACCACTCAAACCACAGGAGGGAGCCAAAGAGCAGAACTCACAAAAATGCTACTTACAACCACCGGAGGGAGCCCAAGAGCGGAATTCACAACACCAGCCACCCCGACGCACGTTTCGTGTGGTCACTTCTCCAGAAGGCGTTTGTTGGGGAGGGAGGTTTGTGTATATATACTGCTGGCTGGCCAATAGAGGGATTATCTCTCAGCGTGGAGTAAGTGAATTCCAGGTATAGAAAGAAAGGTAGTGCGGCTCCGTCGTTGGCGCATTTGCAATGCGAATTCAGTGTTGTGTGATGTGTGTCATGGCTTGCAGTCCGGTGGATGACAGTGCATGAGCAAACGTCCAAGGGGACCGCTCGCCGAAACACCAGCTGCTGACACATCGTGCAGGCGCATAGAGACAACACAACGTGTTTATTGATGTCATGAATGGAAATGAAAAGCGAGGAAGTGTTGGGCTGAGTCTACATGTCATCGCGGTAAGTGGGAAGCCACAACAGGCTGAAAGTCTGGGGCAAGATCAGTACCGTGAATGGTAACGCTGACAACTATGCATTGTGTGCCAAAATGAATACTTTATGTTGTTAAGTGGAAATGCGAATATTAAAAATGTGAGGGTGAATATGATAATAAAATGGTGTACTAACTATGTGACAGGGAATGAGAGTAAATTGTATGGCAATAGTTGAAAAATACGTGAGGATGTGTAAGTCAATGTGCTAGAAATAATAAGATAGCAAATATTAAAACTTTAAGGAATGAATTAGCGAACAGTGGATAAAACTAAATAATGCTGGACAAGACCATGCTGTTATAAATAATAACCAATGTGTGAAATGAACAATGTGCAGAATGGGATACTGAAAGTGTGAAAACAAGACTGCTGAACTTAAAGTGGAATAAGATGAAAAAGATAATAAATAGCCAGTGATAAACAATGCATATTCAGAGAAAACATATGAACATATTAATCTCACTTTAGTCATCTGGAGTGTCATCATGATCAGACAAAATTCCTATCAATTGAGTTCATTAATTTAGGATATGGACCTTGAGGAGAATTACAGCCAATAGTCCACGGATCAACTCACAGGAAAATCCCCAAGAAGCAATTTCCAAAATAACCATAAAATATAACCTTTATTTAATGTATTAAAAACATATGTGTTAGGGGTCGAGTTCCCGCTTCTGCACAGGGGGAATCTCGAGCCATCTCCGCTGCGGTCTCCCATTCTTGTCCAGCCGCAGTGGAGTCTGCTCAGCAAAGACGTCGGTCCCAGCATCTTGCTCATTCTCACTCTGTTCTGAGAGTTACTGCTGTTTCTCCAGTCTCTGCCATTAAAGCCAGTACTGGTCAGCAGCGAGCGGACTTCTCTGGGACTAAGTCCTTGTCTGCGCATACTGAGCATGCCCAGGGTAAGATCTCCCGTTGGAGATCGAGGGTCATGTGCTCAGGCTCTGCGGCACATTCCATTGGTCCTCTTGACAGGTCTTGGAAGGGCAAAAGTCCTGTGGCCACTTCCTGTGCTGCAACTATATAAACTGCGCATGACCGCACGGCCATGCGCTAGTATTGTCTTGTAAATATGTGTGTGTGTTGTGAGTGAAAGTCGCTCTTTAAAATACCCTCCCTATTGAATGTCTGTTCGCGGAAGGTGTATGTTTGCTATCTAGCGCCCGACTTGTCCAACAGCACGAAACACACATTGCAGCGTCCTCTTGCTGTGTCCGCCTGTACGGCGCCGTGCGCTTGCCTTGCGCTTTCCATACCCAAGCCAGTGTGGTTGGTGGCGTCCATCAGTGCGGCATTGCTTGCACTCCTGTGCATTTATATATTTATTCTTAGTTTCCTTACACACCCAGTTGTGGTGTAGTGCCAGCGAGGGTCTAATCGGACTTCAATCCCAGTTGGGGTTAAGTACGCTGACTGCTCGCTCGCGCTTTAGGTGCGGTGCCGCGATCCTGTGACGCAGCAGGATTGCTCCCTTCACGCTGGGTGAGGTTGAACCCACGTGTATATACTATAGTGTACCGCCATATAGTCTGCTATTTACTAGCAGCAGGGTTTCTCCTGCACGGTGGACCCCGGACTGCGAACGCATCTTTCTTGGTGCGTTCCGCCAGTCCTAACAGAATACTAGCGCCAGGGTCTGGCTAGTAAATGGCGGACGACCAGCGTTTACAGAGGTACATCCAGCAGCTGGAGGGAAGGTTGGCAGCTCTTGAGCGTACAACCTCAGCTGTGGATGTCACTGCTGTAGCTGTTCAGGCTGCTAGTGTAGCCGCAGCCAGTTTGTCCGCTGCCACCCCTGCTCCGACTTTATCCCGTCTCCCGCTTCCTGACAAGTTTGCTGGCGACAGTAAACAATGTCGCGGATTCGTGAGCCAGTGCTCCATACATCTTGAGCTCCTGGCGTCACGCTTCCCTACGGAACGGGCGAGAGTGGGATTTATTCTATCTCTCTTGTCGGGCAGGGCGTTGGAGTGGGCAACGCCACTTTGGGAGCGAGATGATCGTGTGGTACAGAGTGCTCCTCTCTTCTTGGACACTCTGAAGCAGGTCTTTTTAGGACCTCGTGTTACCCACGATACCGCGCTCCAGTTGTTGACTATTATTCAGGGCACGTCCGTGGTCAGCCAGTTTGCCATCCAGTTCCGGACTCTAGCTTCTGAGTTAGAGTGGCCAGACAAAGTTCTTATTCCGGTGTTCTGGAGGGGACTGGCAGACCATGTGAAGGACGCCTTGGCCACCAGGGAGATACCCGCCACACTGGAGGAACTTATTTCAGTATCTACCCGCATCGACCTCCGTTTTCACGAGCGGAGGTTGGAGCGGACCCAGTGTAGGCAGAGGTTTCGGCTGGCTCCTACCTTCGCCAGACCTCTTGAATCTCCTGTCTTGGCGTCAGATTCCCATGAGGCCATGGAGGTTTCTCGAGCGGGACCTAAGTCTCAGGCCGCTCGAGTACCCGTGGTTTGTAAAAACTGTCATCAACTTGGACATTACGCCAATAAATGTCCGCGGCGGTCGGGAAGACGATCGCGTCTAGTAACCATTGGGGGAGGTTCACTAGACACAGCAGCATTTTCCTCCAAACTGTCCTTTAAAGGGACAATCCTGTTAGGCTCCTCCACTCTAACAGTCGAGCTTTGTGTGGATTCAGGAGCAGAGGGAAACTTCATGTCCTCTGCTTTTGCTCTACGCCATGCTATACCACTAGTCACGCTCGCCAAACCAGTTACAGTTAGAGTTGTGAATGGGGCGACACTTCCACTGCAGATCACACACCAGACAGTTCCGTTCACGCTGTCCATGTCCCCTTCCCACCACGAGATTATTAATTTCCTTCTTGTTCTTCCCGAGGGAATGGATGAGATTTTGCTGGGAATACCCTGGCTCCGTTTCCACTCTCCACATATTGAGTGGTCCTCAGGGAGAATATTGGGTTGGAGTAAGTCTTGTATGGGCAGGTGTGTGAGTGAGTGTCTACAGGTTTCTACTACTGAGGTACCCGCAGACCTTTCATCTCTTCCTAGGTGCTATGCAGATGTATTCTCTAAGAAGGCTGCTGAGACCCTACCGCCTCATCGCCCCTACGACTGTCCTATAGACCTCTTGCCTGGAGCTGAACCTCCTCGGGGAAGAGTATATCCCCTCTCCCTCCCAGAGACGGAGGCTATGTCTCAATACATTCAGGAGAATTTGGCAAGAGGGTTTATAAGGAAGTTGGTGTCTCCGGCAGGGGCGGGATTCTTCTTCGTACAGAAGAAGAACGGGGAGTTACGTCCTTGCATCGATTACAGGGGTCTCAATGCTATCACCATTAAAAATAAATACCCGTTGCCCCTGATATCGGAGCTCTTTGACAGGCTAAGGGGAGCTAAGATATTCACCAAATTAGATCTGCGGGGTGCCTATAATCTGATTCGTATCCGTGAGGGGGACGAATGGAAAACGGCTTTCAATACCAGGGATCGGCACTATGAGTACCTGGTGATGCCCTTCGGGCTCTGTAATGCCCCAGCCGTTTTTCAGGACTTTGTCAACGATATCTTCCGGGATATGCTTTCCGCCTCGGTTGTAGTCTATCTGGATGATATTCTCATCTTCTCTCCAGATATTGACTCCCACCGGAGAGATGTTGGCAGAGTCTTCGAACTCCTACGGGCGAATTCCTTATATGCAAAGTTGGAGAAGTGTGTGTTTGAGCAGGAGTCCTTACCTTTCCTGGGCTATATCATCTCGGCCCAGGGATTGGCTATGGATCCTGCCAAACTACAGGCAGTGATGGACTGGCAGGAACCCCATTCTCTTAAAGCGGTGCAGCGCTTTATGGGGTTCATAAATTACTATCGCCAGTTCATCCCCCACTTCTCAACTTTGGTAGCTCCCTTGGTATCCCTCACCAAGAAGGGAGCGAATCCCAAATTGTGGTCCGAAGGCGTCTCCAAGGCCTTCGCTTCTATAAAGTCCCATTTTGCTAGCGCTCCCATCTTACATCGTCCCGATGTAGATAAGCCATTCCTTATGGAGGTGGATGCCTCATCCGTTGGTGCTGGCGCAGTCCTCTATCAAAAGGATGCTCAAGGTCGGAAGCACCCATGCTTCTTCTTCTCAAAGACCTTCACACCAGCGGAGAGAAATTACTCCATCGGGGATAGGGAGTTGCTGGCAATGAAGTTGGCCTTTTCAGAGTGGAGACACCTCTTGGAGGGTGCTCGGTTCCCATTCCAAGTCTTCACGGACCACAAGAATTTGGTCTATTTGCAGACAGCCCAGCGGCTGAATTCTCGTCAGGCCAGATGGTCCTTGTTTTTCTCCCGGTTCCACTTTACTCTACATTATCTCGCCGGAGAGAAGAACATTCGTGCTGACGCTCTCTCTCGCTCCCTTGTGTCAACTGAGGAGGAGGAGGACGAGCCTCGGCTCATTGTCCCTTCGGAGAGTCTGAGAACCGTAGCTCCGGTTTCACTTGAGTCTGTGCCACCGGGCAAGACTTTTGTTCCCATCAATTTGCGACCGGAGGTTCTCTCCTGGGCTCATTCGTCCAGAGTGGGTGGACACTTTGGGGCAAAGAGGACATCAGAGTTGCTGGCGAGAATGTACTGGTGGCCACATATGGTTCGTGACGTCGGAGACTACGTTCGGGCATGTGTATCTTGTGCCAAGAATAAGTCTCTCCATCAACGGCCAGCTGGGTTGTTATACCCTCTGCCGGTGGCAGACAGGCCCTGGGAGATGGTCGGGATGGACTTTGTGGTGGGTCTGCCCAAGTCTCGTGGCTGTACCATTATTTGGGTAATCACCGACCATATTTCTAAAATGGTGCATTTGGTGCCGCTTCCTCGGCTACCTTCTGCACGGGCCTTGGCAGCGTTGTTTATTAAACACATCTTCCGTCTTCACGGTATGCCAGACAAAATTGTCAGTGATCGGGGTCCCCAGTTTGCGTCTCGGTTCTGGAGAGAGCTTTGTCATCTTCTCACTATTGAGTTAAATCTCTCTTCGGCATATCATCCCGAGACGAATGGGTTGGTGGAGAGAGCCAACCAGACCTTAGTCACATATCTGCGACATTTTGTCTCTGCTAAGCAAGATGACTGGGCATCTTTGCTACCGTGGGCGGAGTTTGCTCTTAACAATGCTGTAGCTGACTCCACTGGACAGACCCCATTCCTCCTTAACTATGGTCAGCATCCGCGGGTACCTGTGCCCATGCCCGTGTCTTCCGCCGATTCCAGGGTGGCAGACTGGGCTGTGGAGGCACGGGACATTTGGGATCGCACTCAGGATGCCATTCGGGCTTCCAAGGAGAGAATGAGGTCCTCCGCCGACGCACATCGGCGCCCCGCTCCAACCTTTGCTCCTGGCGATTTGGTGTGGCTCTCCGCCCGTAACATCAGGCTGCGAGTTGAGTCTACCAAGTTTGCACCTCGCTACTTAGGTCCTTTCAAGGTCCTCGAACAGGTTAATCCTGTGGTTTACCGCCTGGCCCTTCCTCCACGCCTTGGTATCACCGACACCTTTCATGTGTCCCTCCTTAAGCCCGTCTACATGTCCCGGTTTTCTGAGTCTTCTACTGGGACGTCGGGTTCGTCTACGGACGATTACGAGGTGAACGCTATCTTGGGGTTGAAGGTGGTTCGTGGCAAAAAATTTTATTTGGTGGACTGGAGGGGTTACGGTCCTGAGGATAGATCCTGGGAGCCTGCTGAGCACATCCGGGCTCCGCAGCTCATTGCTGCCTTCGAACGTAGCGAGGCCCAAGGAGGGGGGGGCCCTAGGAGGGGGGGTAATGTTAGGGGTCGAGTTCCCGCTTCTGCACAGGGGGAATCTCGAGCCATCTCCGCTGCGGTCTCCCATTCTTGTCCAGCCGCAGTGGAGTCTGCTCAGCAAAGACGTCGGTCCCAGCGTCTTGCTCATTCTCACTCTGTTCTGAGAGTTACTGCTGTTTCTCCAGTCTCTGCCATTAAAGCCAGTACTGGTCAGCAGCGAGCGGACTTCTCTGGGACTAAGTCCTTGTCTGCGCATACTGAGCATGCCCAGGGTAAGATCTCCCGTTGGAGATCGAGGGTCATGTGCTCAGGCTCTGCGGCACATTCCATTGGTCCTCTTGACAGGTCTTGGAAGGGCAAAAGTCCTGTGGCCACTTCCTGTGCTGCAACTATATAAACTGCGCATGACCACACGGCCATGCGCTAGTATTGTCTTGTAAATATGTGTGTGTGTTGTGAGTGAAAGTCGCTCTTTAAAATACCCTCCCTATTGAATGTCTGTTCGCGGAAGGTGTATGTTTGCTATCTAGCGCCCGACTTGTCCAACAGCACGAAACACACATTGCAGCGTCCTCTTGCTGTGTCCGCCTGTACGGCGCCGTGCGCTTGCCTTGCGCTTTCCATACCCAAGCCAGTGTGGTTGGTGGCGTCCGTCAGTGCGGCATTGCTCGCACTCCTGTGCATTTATATATTTATTCTTAGTTTCCTTACACACCCAGTTGTGGTGTAGTGCCAGCGAGGGTCTAATCGGACTTCAATCCCAGTTGGGGTTAAGTACGCTGACTGCTCGCTCGCGCTTTAGGTGCGGTGCCGCGATCCTGTGACGCAGCAGGATTGCTCCCTTCACGCTGGGTGAGGTTGAACCCACGTGTATATACTATAGGGTACCGCCATATAGTCTGCTATTTACTAGCAGCAGGGTTTCTCCTGCACGGTGGACCCCGGACTGCGAACGCATCTTTCTTGGTGCGTTCCGCCAGTCCTAACAATATGTGTGCACATGACAAACATAGTAACATAGTAACATAGTTAGTAAGGCCGAAAAAAGACATTTGTCCATCCAGTTCAGCCTATATTCCATCATAATAAATCCCCAGATCTACGTCCTTCTACAGAACATAATAATTGTATGATACAATATTGTTCTGCTCCAGGAAGACATCCAGGCCTCTCTTGAACCCCTCGACTGAGTTCGCCATCACCAACTCCTCAGGCAAGCAATTCCAGATTCTCACTGCCCTAACAGTAAAGAATCCTCTTCTATGTTGGTGGAAAAACCTTCTCTCCTCCAGACGCAAAGAATGCCCCCTTGTGCCCGTCACCTTCCTTGGTATAAACAGATCCTCAGCGAGATATTTGTATTGTCCCCTTATATACTTATACATGGTTATTAGATCGCCCCTCAGTCGTCTTTTTTCTAGACTAAATAATCCTAATTTCGCTAATCTATCTGGGTATTGTAGTTCTCCCATCCCCTTTATTAATTTTGTTGCCCTCCTTTGTACTCTCTCTAGTTCCATTATATCCTTCCTGAGCACCGGTGCCCAAAACTGGACACAGTACTCCATGTGCGGTCTAACTAGGGATTTGTACAGAGGCAGTATAATGCTCTCATCACAAAACCATCACCAGTCAATACAAGCGTACTATAGGAAAGGCCGGAACAGTGCCAAGCCCTACGTTCTCTATGTACCCCCTACCTGCCTGCGGAGGTTGGCACCCTATTTGCCTGCACCGTGGCGCCCCCGCTGCTCGCCGGCTATCCCTGCTATCCCTACAACGCACTAATAGGACAGGGGAAGAAATATATCACACGTACAATGTGTAAATGTAGATAACTTGAAAGGACATAAATATGTCAGTATAACTATCTAGCTAGATCTAGGGTTCTAAACTGACTTGGTGATCTGTGTCCCTTCGCTCTCTTCATATGTCATTTCCAGCCAGCTTAAATATTATAACTATTATAATATTATTATTGGAGTCAGAGAGTAGATGTCCAGGAATGTGTGCATAGTTTTAGGAATCAGAGACCTCTAGTAGTGATACTGAACCATCATACTAGCAGTCCTTCTAAGGCTACTTTCACACTAGCGTCGTACGACGTACGTCGCAATGCTTCGTTTTGGTGAAAAAACGCATCCTGCAAAGTTGGCTGCAGGATGCGTTTTTTCCCCATAGACTAACATTAGACGGTTGCGTCGTGTTGTGGCGGACCGTCGGAACAAAAAAACGTTACATGTAACGTTTTTTGTGCGTCGTGTCCGCCATTTCCGACCGCACATGCGTGGCCGGAACTCTGCCCCCTCCTTCCCGCAACTCACAATGGGGCAGCGGATGCGTTGTAATAATGCATCCGCTGCCCCCGTTGTGCTGCATTGTCACAGGATGCGTCGGTACGTCAGCCCGACGCACTGCGACGGGCCGTCGCCGACGCTAGTGTGAAAGTAGCCTAAGGGCTAATCTTATGCTTTGCTGTTTCTATGTGATACAATCTGCATTTAGCCTAGGGACAACTGGAGCAGGGAAAGTGGCTGAATAGGGCTTTGCAGTCCGTTGCTAAATGTATGCAGGTGACTACTTTTTTTTAGTGAAAAATTTACCGTATTGTCATCCATACAGTTTCACGTGCTTTGCGTGAAATTACCGTGGTTTAACATTTTTAAAAACCGCTTAGCCAGCTACAGTCCACAACATTTTTTGGCTACAAAAATTTACTATTGTCATCCATACAGTTTAACGTTCAATGGGGTGACCAGAGGGATAGGGCCGGCAATGGCAACTGTTCGGTAGAGTACCAACACTTGTGAATATCTCCGTCAAAAAGTTAGGTGTTCCCCAGTCTGGGAGTTCTGAGACAAAAAATGGTCATTTGCAACTTGTGCCATGCCAAGATCAGCAGGGTCCTGACCACTAAGAGCCTAACCACCACCAGCACGATCAGGCACATGTCATCTAAACACCCGACTCGGTGGTCCGAATGCCTGCATTCACAATTGGTGCCAACAGATGCCACGACTGCCTGTGTTAGGTGCTTGTTATCTGTCCAAGAAACTGGCACAGATGCCTCCCCCCTATGTAAGGAGGAAGACCAGACTGTAGGTACCTGTGCCAGACCGGGTCCAAAACTGCTGAGGCCGTGTCCAATGTTGTCCGGGGGAAGGCAAAAAGGCCCAGGCAGGTTCCCTGACCAGGAAGCTGGGGGCGCAGTTATAAGTAAAAGCGGTCGCAGCGTCGGGCAGTTTCCCGCCGGCGGTTACAGAGGCAAGGTGCGTGCACAGCGGGCTCTGAGGGGTGCGCAGCCAGACCGCCATGATCTAGATGACATGCGGCCAATCCGATGCTGGGACACTGCTGGAGCCCACCACAGTAATAAGGAAAGCCCTGTTCAGCTAAGCGGCACATACCAGCCTAAGAGTCAGGGCAGAGTTCAGGACTGTTCGCTGCTGCTGCTGTCATTGTCGAACCATAGTCTACAGGACTTTATTTGAGAAACGTTGCACCAGCTGTTGTTGGCGCTACAGACTTTGCGTGAACAGGCAGTGCACCGTACAGAGAGAGAAGTGCAGTGCGCCCAATAACTGGCAGAGAGCGAGGTGCCATGTGCTTTGTGATCGTGAGTACAGCGCATGTGCCGCAAAGAAAGAACCGGGTATTGGACAAACGTTTTCAGACC
Source organism: Ranitomeya imitator (assembly GCF_032444005.1). Taxonomy (NCBI): domain Eukaryota; kingdom Metazoa; phylum Chordata; class Amphibia; order Anura; family Dendrobatidae; genus Ranitomeya; species Ranitomeya imitator. The sequence continues at coordinate 58,140,362 of NC_091282.1, read as the reverse complement.
ACCTTACCAGCATATACCTTCCCGCCCATGGGAGATCCTGATTGTTCTGCGGCCTTGTTTGCTCTGGCCACATATATTCATGGACCAGGGGCTCAGCGGAAGGTACCAGACACCAACCGCTACCATCAGAAGACGGACCACCGTTACCAGCTGAACCTTCTTGTACCAGCACCGCGCCAGCCGTTGTTGGTGCTATAGACTCCCCCACTGCCGTTATTTGATTCATTGTTCCTTAACTCTGCATGTCCTTTACAATTGGACTGTTATTCTCATCATTTAACCCTGCATCTCCCTGCGAGGAATTAACCCCCTGTTAAATTAATACTGTCATATTGTAAACCATTGCTCTGCCTTCTGTCTGTCACTGCATCCCGCAACCTGCTTACACCTGCACCTGTACTTGCACATTCTGAGGCACCATCATCAGACACTTCAAAATCCTTGTCTCAGCACAATTTTTAGCTCTCCCTGTTATAAGCCTTGGCACAAAAAAGAAAAGTCCCAGTCACTCAACCAAAGGCACAAAACGCTAAACAAGCACATTTTCAGGCTGCTTGCCATGAAAATGTTGCCATTTAGGCTTGTAGACACATTTCTGCCAACTCTTGGCAGCAGCTGTTCTTCGGACCTCAGCCACCGTTATTTCTCCCCGTGTGGTGTCCCTGCCCTGTACCAGCATGTGTCCAGGAACACCACCCGTGCCCTTACCAACTCCTTTTAGTGCAATTGTCCACTTAACGACCAACACATGGACAAGGGCTTGCGATCAGGGATGCTATATTTCTCTGATGGCACACTGGGTGAATCTTTTGGAGGACAGGGTTGATTCCCTCTTTGGCACATCAGATGTGCTACCGACGCTGAGGATTGCTGGCTCTACTTATATCATGGTTTCCTCCACCTCTTACACCAGTTCCTGCGCCCCTCCTGCTCATCCTCTTTCTCCATCTCCAATTTAGCATCTCAGAGCATGTCATCCACATTAGCCGGAAGCTCTGCAGCACTTCCTCGGCATAGTGATAACAGGCTCTGCTGAAGCTAATTTGTCTAGAAGAGAAACCGCACACTGCAAAAGAGTTTTTGAAAGGAATAGTATACCAGACAGATCTGTGGATCTTTCAGCTGAACCTGCAAACAGGCATGGTTGTGTAGGATAATGTCCGTATCCTGGTAGCAGCTGTGAAGCTTGGCAAGTTAACACAAGTACCATCCTTGACCCATGTACTCAACTTAGTAGTTCAGTGGTTTCTGAAAACCTACCCAGATGTGTCAGAGCTCTGGGTCAAGGTACGCCATGTCAGTGCCCATTTTCGCAAGTCAGCTACAGCTGCCGCCATTCTGGCAGTGCTGCAGTAGTGCATGCAAGTGCCAGCTCACTGACTGGTGTGCAACATAACCAGGCTTTGGAACTCTACACTACTCATGCTGGCAAGAAATTGTCAGCAGCAGAGGCCAGTTGTGGAATACCAGGTCCAACACACCCTTTGGTATTCTGGTCAGCCTCATAACAACTGAAAAGTGGGCATAGATGTATTTGTGCAGTTCTCCAAGTCTTTGAGGAATTCACAAAGATGGTGAGTGGCAATGATGCCATAACCAGTGTAAAAATCCAGCTTCTGTGCCTACGTACACAGTCACTGCTGTCAATTAAACATGAAGATTTGCATGTGGACCAGGTGGAGATGGAGGAAAACATGAGGCAGGGAGATACTACCCAGCGCAACCTCATCTCATCAGCACAGATTGCATAACAATGAGAAAGTGGAGGCTAAGGTAGAAAGAGGAGGAGGAACAGGAGCTGGTTGCTAAAGCAACAGAGACTAGTACCAACAGAAATTTTATTCTGTCTCTCCTACCTGGATGGGCTGAGGTGTGGAATGAGGAGGAAGAGAGGGAGGATGATTAGAAGATGGAGAGTCGTCATCATGGTGGAGAAAGGAAAGTGTTGACTGTAGGGACCTTGGCATATATGGTCAACTTTATGTACCTCTGCCTTTCCCGTGACCCTCACATTATATCAATCTTGGTCTAAAAGAACCTTGCATCTCTTTTTCCTGAGGTGGAGAGGTCTATTAAAATGATGCAATACCTGCAGGAAATTGTGGAAAATATGGTGAAAAAATTCCCATCAGACAACGCTAGTGGCAGAAGGTAGGTTTCCTTTCCAAATCAAGGAGGAGAGGCGAGGGTGACTCATACCAGGTACAGCAGAGGCAAGGGTACTCTGTCAAAGGCCTGAGCCAATTTCATGACACCCTCCCAGTGTCCAGGCATTGATGACCGGGTATTTTTAACAAGGATAGAAAATGTTTTAAAGATAGTCAAACAATACCTGACTGACAAAATAAGTGTACTCTCTAACTGCTCTGCACCCTTCAACTATTGGGTCCCAAAGCTGGACACCTGGTATGAGCTGTCCCTCTAAGCTTTGGTGGTGTTATGCTGCCCTGCCAATAGTGTTTTGTCTGAGCAGTGTCATGATCCAGGCCGGGGTTTGTTTATTGTTATTTTCTCCCTGGTCTGGTTATGTGGGGGTTAACCTTCTCTGCCTCGTTTTGGGTTCTGTGTGGCTATTTCAGTCAGCTGTGGCCTGCAGACTAATGTCAGTGACAGTTCATGCTCCAAGACTAGAGCAGCTGACCCTTTGTATTTTATCCTCTGCCTGTGTACTCTGTTCTCGTGATTTCCCTTTCCTGCCACCCTGATTTGTCTTAGTGTTCACTCCTTGTGCTTGGACCTCTTGGTATGTGACCCAGCTTGTCTTCAGACCTGTTTTACTGTCTCTCGTCTCGGTTATATCTGCTCCCATCTGGCTCTGACTTCCGTCTTCTATTTGACCACATGTATTCCTGTGGCCTCTGGTACTTCTTGTCCTGATGGTTTCTGACTCAGCTCGTCTGACCACTCTTTCGCCACTTGGTGGCACTTGTGCTGCTGCTCAGTGGTGTTACGCTGTGCGTGCAACCTCTCTTCCCTCACCAGTATCCCCTGGTGGAGGTTGCGCTATACTTCACTGCAGCAGCATTACAGCAGGTTTTTAGTGCTACCAAGGAGGTCATAATAGATAGGCGTTTTCGCCTGTTAGCAGAAAATGCTAACAGACTCACTCTGATAAAAACAGTAAAGCCTGGATTAGCCCCGACTTTTACACACCACCAGATGACAGCAGTACACACAAGTGTTTTAAATGTTCAATATTTATTGGGTGGATGACAAACTCACTTTTAGTGGCAAGTGTCAGGCAGCTGCTACAAAGGCAAATAAAATATTGGGATGCAATAAAAGAGGCATAGATGCTCATGAGGAGAACTTAATTTTACCTTTATACAAGTCACTAGTTCGACCACACTTAGAATACTGTGCACAGTTCTAGTCTCCGGTGTATAAGAAAGACATAGCTGAACTAGAGCGGGTGCAGAGAAGAGCGACCAAGGTTACTAGAGGACTGGGGGTCTGCAATACCAAGATAGATTATTACACTTGGGGATATTTAGTTTGGAAAAACTAAGGCTAAAGGGTGATCTTATTTTAATGTATAAATACATGAGGGGACAATACAAAGACCTTTCTGATGATCTTTCTAATCATAGACCTGAGATAGGAACAAGGGGGCATCCTCTACGTCTGGAGCAAAGAAGGTTTAAGCATAATAACAGACGCAGATTCTTTACTGTAAGAGCAGTGAGATTATGGAACTCTCTACCGTATGATGTTGTAATGAGTGATTCATTACTTAAATTTAAGAGGGGACTGGATGCCTTTCTTGAAAAGTATAATGTTACCGGTTATATATACTAGATTCCTTGATAGGGTGTTGATCCAGGGAACTACTCTGATTGCCGTATGTGGAGTCGGGAAGGAATTTTTTTCTCCAATGTGGAGCTTACTATTTGCCACATGGGTTTTTTTTTGCCTTCCTCTGGATCAACATGTTAGGGCATGTTAGGTTAGGCTATGGGTTGAACTAGATGGACTTAAAGTCTTCCTTCAACCTTAGTAACTCTTTGAATTAGGCCCTCCAGTTGTTGCCTTCAAGGGTGCATGGATGACCCTTTTTATAATTTTTTTTTCTGGCTTTGCAATGCATTCAAAGCCTTTATAAGAGTAGACGGACCACAACTACACTTTCTTAATTTTTTTATGAGGCACACCAGTATGAGTATGAGGCACTTCAAACTTTGAATGAGGTACTACAGTTTATGCCTTGAATGGTGTATAGATGACCCTGCTTGTAATTTTTGGCAGGCGTTGTACTGTGTGCAGAGCTTTTATGAGTGTAGATGTACCACAACTACACTTTGTTCACAATATCTGAATCAAGCAGTACAGTTGGTGCCTTGAAGGGTGTATGCTTGTAATTGTTGGAAGGTTTTGCATGCAGTGCATAGCCTTTATAAGTTGAGTTGTAACAATACATGATAATTTGAACAGAATGAGGAGGCCCTCCAGTATGTCTAATACAGGGTGTATCTGAGTCCCTCTGAGTCCCCCTGAGTGCTTAATTTTTGGCACTTCTTGCTTCCTTCATAAATTACACTGAAATGTCCAATGTTTTATAAAAAAAAAACCTCTACTTTGGTTTATTTAACCCCTTAACTACCAGAGTTATTTTTAGTTTTACATTTTCATTTTTTGCTCCCCTTCTTCCCAGAGCCATATCTTTTTAATTTTTTGGTCAAAATGGCCACACGAGGGTTTGTTTTTTGTGGAACAAGTTGAACTTTTCAAGGACACTATTGGTTTTACCATGTCTTGTATTTGAAAATAGGAAAAAAATTCCAAGTGCTGTGAAATTGCAAAAAAGTGCAATTCCACATTTGTTTTTAAGTTTCTTTTACTAAATGCAAAAACTGTCCGCCATTGTGATTCCCCAGGTTATTATGAGTTTATAGACACCAAACATGTATAGGATCTTTTTATTTAAGGGGTGAAAAAAAATTCCAAAATTTGTAAAACAGTAAAAGAATTGTGCAAAATTCCGATACCCGTAGTGTCTCCATTTTTTGTGATCTCAGGTAGGGTGAGGGATTATTTATTGCATATCGAGGTGCCATTTTTAATGATACCATTTTGGTGCAAATGCGATCTTTTGATTATTATTATTATTATTATTTATTGTTATAGCGCCATTTATTCCATGGCGCTTTACATGTGAGGAGGGGTATACATAATAAAACAATTACAATAATCTTAAACAATACAAGTCATAACTGGTACAGGAGGAGAGAGGACCCTGCCCGCGAAGGCTCACAATCTACAAGGGATGGGTGAATATAGAGTAGGTGAGGGTAGAGATGGTCATGCAGCGGTTTGGTCGATCGGTGCCCGTTATTGCAATTTAAAGCAATGTTGTGTTGACCATAAAACATAATTCTGGCCTTTTGAGTTTTTTCTTGTTGCACCATTTAGCGATTGGGTTAATTTTTTTATATTGATAGATCAGGCAATTCTGAACTTGGCGAAACCAAATATGTGTACGTTTGTTTTTTTTATTGTTTTATTTTGAATGGGGCAAAAGGGGCGTGATTTGAAGTTTTATATTTTTCTAATTTTTTTTTATTTATTATTTTTGGCATGTTTCAATAGTCTCCATGAGAGACTAGAAGCTGCCATAACCCGATTGGCTCTGCTACATACAGGCGATGATCAGATCTCCTGTATGTAGCAGAATTGCTCACTTGCTATGAGCGCCGCCGCCGACTAAGTTCTAATCATGCAGTTAAATCTGAATGTTCTTAGTGAACTATGCAGATTTAACACATCTAATGACTGGCCATGGGGTAATCTCCGTAGCGAAGACGCTATCTCCGCTGCCAAAATTAACATGCTGTGGCTCATAAATCGGCACCATGGGTGAGTTTACTCACCATTGAATATAAGCATAGTTGGTGTGAGATTTCTACAATCCACTGTTGAATGCAGAATGCAGCATTTTAGACACAGCAGAGGTAAGCTGTGTGCAAAATGTTGTTATTCCTGATTTTGGGCACACAGCTTTAGAGCTCACTCATCTCTTGTAGTTACTGTATATCTTGTACATGTGCGGCAATATCATAGCAGTTTTGGAGACACTATTATAGTAGTTATAGTCTTCTACAAAGGAGGAGTATTATAGTAGTTACAGTCTTGTACATCAGAGAAGTATTATAGCAGTTATATTCTTGTACATAGGAGCAGTATTATAGTAGTTATATTCTTGTACATAAGAGCAGTATTATAGTAGTTATATTCTTGTACATAGGGGCAGTATTATAGTAGTTATATTCTTGTACATAGGAGCAGTATTATAGTAGTTATATTCTTATACATTAGGGCAGTATTATAGCAGTTATATTCTTGTACATAGGAGCAGTATTATAGTAGTTACAGTCTTGTACATCTGAAAAGTATTATAGTAGTTGTATTCTTATACATTAGGGCAGTATTATAGCAGTTATATTCTGGTACACAGCAGCAGTATTATAGCAGATATATTCTTGTACATAGGAGCAGTATTATAGTAGTTACTAGATGGTGGCCCGATTCTAACGCATCGGGTATTCTAGAATATGCATGTCCACGTAGTATATTGCAAAGCACACATAGTATATTGCCCAGCCACGTAGTATATTGCCCAGCCACGTAGTATATTGCCCAGCCACGTAGTATATTGCCCAGCCACGTAGTATATTGCCCAGCCACGTAGTATATTGCCCAGTGACGTAGTATATTGCCCAGGCATGTAGTATATTGTCCAGTTACATAGTATATTGCCCAGTGACGTAGTATATTGCCCAGTGACGTAGTATATTGCCCAGTCACGTAGTATATTGCTATATATTGCCCACCCAGTGACGTAGTATATTGCACAGCGACGTAGTATACAGCACAGAGCCACGTGGTATATTGCACAGCCCACGTAGTATATTGCCCAGCAACGTAGTATATTGCCCAACCACCTAGTATATTGCCCAATCACGTAGTATATTGCCCAGCAATGTAGAATATTGCCCAGTGACGTAGTATATTGCCCAGGCACATAGTATATTGCCCAGTGACGTAGTATATAGCCCAGTCATGTAGTACGGTATATTGCCCAGTCGCGTAGTATATTGCCCAGTGATGTAGTATATTGCCCAGTGACTAAGTATACAGCACAGAGCCACGTAGTATATTGTCCAGTGACGTAGTATACAGCACAGAGCCACATAGTATATTGCACAGTGAAGTAGTATACAGCACAGAGCCACGTAGTATATTTCCTAGCCACGTAGTATATTGGCCAGTCATGCAGTATATTGCCCAGCCACATATGTCACAGGTTAAAAAATAAATATATACTCACCTTCCGAGGGCCCCTTGTAGTTTGGTCACATGACCGTGACGTCATTTCAGGTCTTTCTCCCATACCATTCTTGGCACCGGAACCTGCCGCTTGCATGGAGCGGTCAGCGGAGCATCGCGAAAGGTGAGTATATAATGATTTTTTATTTTTTTTTAATTATTTTTAACATCAGATGTTTTTACTATTGATGCTGCATAGGCAGCATCAATAGTAAAAACTTGGTCACACAGGGTTAATAGCGGCGGTAGCGGAGTGAGTTACCTGCGGCATAACGCGGTCCGTTACCGCTGGCATTAACCCTGTGTGAGCGGTGACTGCGGGGAGTATGGAGCGGGCGCTGGGCGCTGACTGCAGGGGAGGGACTAATTGAACTGTGGCCGTCGCTGATTGGTCGTGGCAGCCATGACAAGCAGCTGGCGAGACCAATCAGCGACTTGGATTCCATGACAGACAGAGGCCGCGACCGAAGAATATTCGTGACAGACAGAAGGATAGACAGATAGAAAGACGGAAGTGACCCTTAGAAAATTATATAGTAGATATTCTTGTACATAGGAGCAGTATTATATTAGTTATATTCTTGTCCATAGGGGCAGTATTATAGTAGTTATATTCTTGTACATAGGAGCAGTATTATAGTAGTTATATTCTTATACGTAGGGGCAGTATTATAGTAGTTATATTCTTGTATATAGGGAGCTGTAATATAGTATTTGTATTCTTCTAAATTGGGGCAGTATTATACTAGTTCTATTCTTATACATAGGTGGCAGTATTATAATAATTATATTATTGAACTTAGGGGCAGTATTATAATAGTTATATTTTTGTGCACAGGGCACAGAAGGCAGTATTATAGTAGTTATATTCTTGTTTATAGGAGCAGTATTATAGTAGTTATATTCCTATACATAGGAGGCAGTATTATAGTAGTTATATTCTTGATCATAGGATATTATAGTAGTTATATTCTTGTTCATAGGAGCAGTATTATAGTAGTTATATTTGTGCCTTTAGGGGCAGTATTACAGTAGTTATATTCTTGTAAACATGGAGCAGTATTATTGCAGTTATATTCTTGTACCAAAGGGCAGTATCATAGTAGTTATATTCTTGTACATAAGAGACAGTATTGGATCGCCCCCACGTAAGGGCAATGGGGTACTCGGTATCGGGTCCTTCAGTTCCCTCTGCGAGGATGTCACGGTGGCCCGACCCGGACCGTGGCCCTATGAGGGGCGCCCAATAAAAGGCAGAGTTCATAGCTAACGGTAGTGTTCGTGACGCCACCTGTGATATTCGGTCAGAGTGACGGATGCTGCTTAGGGGTCCGCTGGGGTGATGGAAAGGCAGCTAGATGGTATACCTTCCCACAGGTGAAGTATATCCCCAGGGCATCCCAGAAATGTAGATGTTGATGGTGGATGGTGCAAGGTGCGGTAAATAACGAGGACACAATGGGTGCAGTCTCTTTACCTTTACTGAAGGCTTCAGCATCCACAGTCCAGAGTGCCGGATGACAGGGTAGGCAGAGTCCGGCCGGTCTGATGGCAATTCCAGAGTCCCCTTATCCAGGTGGAAATCGGTAGCCTTCCCCTTGCGCACACTAACATAGTAGGTCCCTACTTGCATTAGCTACCATAAGATCCTCACTGTTGTTACTTCTCTCTCTCTGTCCCCCAGATGGATAGGACAAACCCGTATGACGGTGGTGGCCTGAGGCTATTTTATAGGGACCCTAGAGACGCCCCTCCTCCGCGTTGCCACCTTGTCTGCTTTGGTGCTTAGGTCGGTCAGCCAACTTGGAATCAACTGCCCTGCCGGTCTCTGAAGTAAAGCGTAGAGTCTATTACTCCCTCGGTGTTCCGGCCACCGGATCTGCGCTCAGATGGAGGCAGCCTGCTTCTAGCTGGTCTCCCACTGATGTTTCACTCCTGTTGCTATGATTTCTGTGCTCACTCACTGCGGCACACTTCCTTTCTTGTCCTTTCTTAGGAGGCTGCCGCAAGGGTTGCAGGCGCAGCTCCGTGTCCTTCTTTCCTACTGAGCCGCAGATGTTCTTTCCTTTTTCCTCTGTCTACCTGACAGGAATTCCCTAGGCCAAGCCCAGTCTGCTTCTCTCCCTCTCCTTCTCCTGACTCCAACTGCCTGACTTCCTAACCAACCCACCAGTTTTACCCTTTGTGAGGAGTGGCCTAGTACATAGAACCCTTAGCTCCCCCTGGTGGACCGGCATGTGAAGTATGTGTGTGGCTGTGATACCTGGCAGGGTGAACTCCTTTGGTGCCATCAGACGTAACATCACTCCCCCTGGTGGAAGAACGACATTACTGCAATGACCAGGACTCTGGGGTGCTGCAGTATTATAGTTGTTATATCCTTGTACATATAGGAGCAGTATTATAGTAGTTATATTCTTGTACATAGGGGCAGTATTATAGTAGTTATATTCTTGTACATTGGAGAAGTATATTAATTATTAGAATTATAGTAGTTATATTCTTGTACATATAGGAGCAGTACTATAGTAGTTATATTCTTGTACATAGGAGCAGTATTATTGCAGTTATATTCTTGTACATAGAGGCAGAATTATAGTAGTTACATTCTTGTACATAGGAGCAGTATTATAGTATTTACATTCTTGTACATAGGAGCATTATTATAGTAGTTATATTCTGGTACCAAGGGTCAGTATAATAGTAGTAAGATGTTTGTATATAGGGGGCAGTATTATAGCAGTTATATTCTTGTGCATAGGGGCAGTATTATAGTAGTTATGTTCTTGTACATAGGGGCAGTATTAGTTATTCTCTTGTACATAGGGGCAGTATTATGGCAGTTATATTCTTGTATATAGGAGCAGTATTATATTAGTTACATTATTGTACATAGAGGGCCGTATTATAGCAGTTATATTCTTGTATATAGGGGGCAGTATTATATAGTTGTATTCTTGTACATATAGGAGCAGTATTATAGTAGTTATATTTTTTGTACGTAGAGGACAGTATTATATTAGCTATATTCTTGGAAATACAAGGCAGTATTGTAGAAGTAATATAGTGTACTGCGAACGGTAATATATTAGCTACATTTTTGTATATAGCATTTAGTATTCTAGTATCTTTTATACAAAGTGGACAGTATTATATTAGTTATACTACTGTAAATAGGGGCAGTGTTGTTGTAGCCATTTTCTTGAACAATGAAAGCAGTATTATTAATCATATTTTCTTATTAGTGGTGGAAAACGCTAATTACTTTCTTGTTCAGACAGCTTTATATTATGCAATAAAATACATGTCCTATAGAGACTTAATCGCATTTGAAATAACAGTATGAGATGGTTGCTAACATCAATGTCATTGTGGCTAATATGACTTTGGGGAAGAAAGCTTATTTAGCTCCAATTCATTAAATATCAGGTCATTGTGACATTCTCAGATCAGTTGCATTTTGATAAGCTGCTGTGGACTCTATGATAATCATCCTGGATAGTGACTTCCACTTAGACATGATTCAATCACTTTCTCTACAGCCCAAATGCTCTGCTTGATTTCAATATATATATCACAAATAAAGCACCCAAGGTCAATTGGAAACACTCAGAGATGGGATTTGATGTCATTTTGTTAATGCATTAAAGTTGTTGAATAATTTGAGCTCGATGCTTTAGTGGAGTTTTTTTTTTCTTTGCGCTGATTTCAACAATTCTTGTGCCAACTGGTGCATTAGAGCGGTGTTACTCATCCCAGCACACAATGCAGCAGTGAGAGAGTAATAACGGGTGTCTCAACTACTGCTAATTGAGGAGTCACATTGTCGGTAGATTTACTGCAAATATTTGATTTAAAAAAAATCTGAAAATAAAAGCAACTGTTTATCTTCTTTAGTTTCTAAAAAAAAAAAGTTAAAGGAACACTTTCAGTAAATCTAAGACACCGTGTTCTGTCTAGTACAGGACATACAAGGAGATGCTTAAGGCCTGGCTTCCCCATGCCACACATTGTGGCAGCAGTGTGTTTTTTTATTTAAAATCATTGCAGAAATGCATGCTTTTGAAAAAAAAAATTGAATATCTCAAATAAAATTTTGCATTTATACTGTGACTGCACCAAAAACTGCAACGCAGTTGCAATATGTGAACTTCACTGAAAGATAATGTGTGTGACAGTGCATGACCCTGGTATTGTCGAAGCTTCTTGGGAAAGAGGGAGATACCCCCTACTGACACTCTTACCATCCCTTACCTTTTTCCCCCAGCGCGACCACCCGAACCCCTTCTCCCAATTAAGACAGAGACAAGAGTTTCTTTGGAATTATGTAGGCCACAGCAGCCTGTTTATTAAACAAAAACAACGGTTAACAATTAATGTAAAAGCATACATTTCAAAACTAGGGGAAGTCCTTGGAGCCCAAAAGAATCTGGTAACATAGTAACATAGTTAGTAAGTAAGGCCGAAAAAAGACATTTGTCCATCCAGTTCAGCCTATATTCCATCATAATAAATACCCAGATCTACGTCCTTCTACAGAACCTAATAATTGTATGAAACAATATTGTTCTGCTCCAGGAAGACATCCAGGCCTCTCTTGAACCCCTCGACTGAGTTCATAGTAACATAGTTAGTAAGGCCGAAAAAAATGATGATGGTGATTTTAACCATACCGCGAACATAACTCAAACCATATTTTACTCCCAGCCGTTGTAAGCCTGGCTCGGGAGCACCAAAAACCCCGCAAGAGGGTTCACTGTTCGCGGTAAAAACATGAGATCCGACCACCCCTGCCGGAACTCCCCACCACCAACCACCAGATCCAAAACATAATAAACTTCAGAACAGAGGAGCCATATACCTATGGACCCCCCAAACCAATTTCCACCAACTCCAAGGACTCCCCCCAACCACCCAGGCCACAATGACCCAAAAAGAACCATGTGCATACTAAAACCACCCGCTCACCGCGAGTAATTTACACCCACAGAACCACAAACCAAAAAGGGCGGGAGGGAGGGATGCTTTCAGTGCTGGTGAGCGGGAACTGACCGGCCCCCGCCCCCTGACACTTCCCTAACCCTCTCTTCAACTATCTCCCCCGCCCCCTATACTGTTAACCCTTTCAGCCCCACCCCCTCCTCTCCAACCCATTGTCATGCTGGCCTTCGCTTAGCCGTGGGGGGGAGGGGGCGGCTCGCTCCGGCCTGTCCTTGACCCTGGTATTGTCGAAGCTTCTTGGGAAAGAGGGAGATACCCCCTACTGACACTCTTACCATCCCTTACCTTTTTCCCCCAGCGCGACCACCCGAACCCCTTCTCCCAATTAAGACAGAGACAAGAGTTTCTTTGGAATTATGTAGGCCACAGCAGCCTGTTTATTAAACGAAAACAACGGTTAACAATTAATGTAAAAGCATACATTTCAAAACTAGGGGAAGTCCTTGGAGCCCAAAAGAATCTGGTGATTTTAACCATACCGCGAACATAACTCAAACCATATTTTACTCCCAGCCGTTGTAAGCCTGGCTCGGGAGCACCAAAAACCCCGCAAGAGGGTTCACTGTTCGCGGTAAAAACATGAGATCCGACCACCCCTGCCGGAACTCCCCACCACCAATCACCAGATCCAAAACATAATAAACTTCAGAACAGAGGAGCCATATACCTATGGACCCCCCAAACCAATTTCCACCAACTCCAAGGACTCCCCCCAACCGCCACAACGAGAGGCCTTTGAAAACCTTAAAGGCCCGAGACCCCACCCGACCGAAAAGCTATGGCCTTCTCAATGCCCTCCTGTAACCCGAGAGCCCAAAAATCCATTCCTACAGCATTCAAATGCACGCCGTCCGCCAACCAATACTCCCCATTTCCAGATTCCAATTCAAAATGTCTGACCGCCGCACCCCCATTCCTAACCACAAAGGCAGACACCGCCCTGTTCACCTTTATGCGGGCCTTATCAATTTTTTGCAAAGACCGCATGTGCTTCCACCGTTTCCGCGGCACGATTTCGGACCAGACGACAGTCAATCCCGGGTACAAAACCCACAAACGTAAACAGTCCTGTTTGATGTCTCTAACCAACTCCCGAAAAGGTCGGACCCCAAGATCGTTACCCCCCACGTGCAAAACCAAAACGTCGGGAGCTCTGTCCAGTCTCACACTGTTCTGGATTTCCCGCAACACGCGATTCCAGGCCATACCCCGAAAACCGAGCCACCGGATGACTGCAACGCTTCGATCAAATCCGAGTTGCCTGCCCTCCGTCCGAACGTCGGCTCGCAGAGCTCCCCAGTGCACGTACGAGTGTCCAAGAATCCACACCAATAAACCTTGGTGACCTGGAAAACAAACACAAACTTAACAACTGTCCCCTACTGCAGCAAAACGCTCCATAAAGCCTATAAAACCCCATCGACCACCCCCTGTGGCCGCACATAACTTCTAAAGCGGTTGGAGCGCCACCTACCGATCCTACGAATGGCGGAATCCTCCAATCCCCTAATTGCCGCTTCAGTTGCGGCACCTATCCGGAAGGAGTGAGGGGCGAAACAAGCCCCATCCAACCCCACCGAGGAAATCGCCTTTTTGAAAACCGCCGTGAACTGGTATCGAGACAAGCAGGAACCATCCTGGTGACATAACAATGCCCCATCCCGCTTAGGCTGCAGGCCCCAAAAGTTGCTAAGGCAAGAGACTGGACACATAACGGACCCCGCAACTGAGCCCACCACAATTCTGCTGCCCCGCCCCTCCTGATCCGACTTTGACCTTCGCAACCATAACTCCACCTGGCCCCCAGCCAACAATACGTCCCTGGCCAATAAACCCCCCGGCCCTTTTTTGTTTGGTGCCACCAACTCTCCTACTCTAAAGGCCCCAAAAAAGGCCAATGAAAAGGCCAGCCGAAATAAACAAAGCTCAAAAAACGAAGAACACAGTGATGACAATGCTTCGCCCAATTTTTCCAAAACGTTAAAAGACACCGGCCTCCTAGAATCTGTTCCTCTGGGCCGCCGCCTAAAACCTCTTACGGCCCTCTGCACCAAAAAGAACTTGGTGATATCGTCCTGACCCCGCAATTTGCAACCAAAGGCCAGGGCCGCCATGACTCTTGACACTTTTGCGGGAGACCAACCCGCTGATGCCCCCCGGCTCAACCATGACAACAGGATCCCGATCTGATCCTGGTAGCTCCACCCACCAGATTCCGCTGCTAGCAAAAACTCCCACTCCCGCCAAGTTGCCTGATAAGCCTCCCAGGTTCTGGGAGCCAACGACGCCTTAATCAATGCCTGAGCGTCCCGGACACCGCTAGCCAAAGTTCTGGAGGGCACTCCAAACCGACCATCTCCGCCTCCGGGGCCAATGACCGAAAACGATCGAACTGCAAACGAGAAAGAGAGTCAGCGATGGAGTTATGAACTCCCGGCACATGCGACGCTGTGACATGCGCGTTCAAATTCAAACACAACAGCACCAAACGCCGTAACACGCAAACCACCGGCGGCGAAGATGCAGACAAACTATTAATCGCGCAAACCACCCCCATGTTATCGCAACGAAAACGAACACGCCTGTTCCGAAAATTATCTTGCCACAAGTGCACCGCTACCAAAATAGGGAAAATCTCCAGGAGAGAAATGTTACGAACTAAACCAGTAGAAATCCAACTTGCAGGCCACTTTGCCGCGCACCATTGCCCTTGGAAATATGCTCCAAAACCCGAACCTCCGGCTGCGTCAGTGAATAATTCCAACGTCTCGTTGTCAATCACGCCCGCCATAAACAACGACCTACCATTATATGACTTCAGGAACTCACTCCACACTGCCAAATCCTCCTTGTGCTCAGCTAATAACCGCACAAAATGGTGAGGAGCCTTAACTCCCGCCGTAGCGCTAGCCAACCTCCTAGAAAAAACTCGCCCCATTGGCATGACTCGACAAGCGAAATTAAGCTTACCGAGCAGAGATTGCAGGTCTCGCAAAGGCACCTTACGCAGGCGACCAGTTCGCACAACGTCTTCCCGTAGGCCCGTCAATTTGTCCTCAGGCAAACGAAACTCCCACCGCACGGTATCGATGACTATGCCTAAGAAACACAAGCACGTACTCGGGCCTTCCGTCTTACCCGGTGCCAGCGGGACCCCGAAGCGCGAAGCCACCCATTCAATCGCATTCAAAATCCTTGCACAGCAATCGGACCCCGCCGGGCCGATGCACAAAAAATCGTCTAGGTAGTGTAGGACCGCATCGCAACCAGACACGTCCCGTACCACCCATTCCAAAAAGGAACTAAACGCCTCGAACAGAGCACAAGACAGCGAACAACCCATGGGCAAACATCTGTCAACAAAAAATTTTTTCTCTCAAAAACATCCAAGAAGTCTAACGCTAGACGGATGAACCGGCAACAATCGAAAAGCGGCTTCTATGTCCGTCTTTGCCAACAGGGCACCTTTTCCGCATCTCTGCACCCAAGCTACCGCTTCATCAAACGATGCGTAAACCACCGAGCACAAATCAGGATCAATGCCGTCGTTCACCGACCTACCCTTAGGATACGACAGGTGCTGGATAAGGCGAAATTTTCCCGCTTCCTTCTTAGGGACCACCCCCAGAGGGGAAATAACTAAGTCCTCAAACGGAGCATGGTCAAAAGGGCCAGCCATGCGGCCCAAAGCCACCTCCTTACGTAACTTCTCTGAAACCACCTCAGAGTGTAACAAGGCTGAATGCAGATTTTTCCTAACAACGGGAACCACAAAAGGAGGTGCTGGAATAACAAAACCTTCCGTAAAACCGGACAGTAACAGTGCCACCTTTTCCTTATCCGGGTACCTACTTAGATAAGGGACCATCCTTTCCACCATCACCGGAGTCTCCCCCATGGGAATTACCTGGACCTGCTTTTGCCTTGCCCTTCTTAAAGCATTTTGCGGCTCCGTGGGAGGAACCACTGCAGTGGGAGCACAAATGTTTAAATCTACAATTGCTTCCAAATTTGCACTGTCCCTCATTAAATTGCCAGCAGACACCCAACTTCTGTCCTCCTGCCTGACCGGCGTTGCCTGAGGAGCTCCCTGCACCGGACTGAGATCCATGGCCGGACCCACCGGCCCCCCCTTAAAAGGGATGGCCGAACTTGTACTGCGCCATCACGCGCAACCAGAGACCAATATCCTTCTGGTCCCACCTAATAGCCGGCCGCACAGCTTTTCTCTGCCTAAACTGCTCATAGTATCTCAGCCACGCCTGACCGCCATACACCCTATGAGCCTCACTGATGGAATCCATGTAGCAAAACAGCCCCGAGCAATTCTCCGGAGCCTTCTCGCCAATAACACTGGCCAAAATGGCAAAAGCTTGAAGCCAATTAGCAAAAGTCTGGGGAATCAAACGCCAACGCCGCCTTTCTTCCTCCTCCTTTTTTAAATCCTCCTTCTTCCCCTTGTCAATGTTAAATTTCTCCAAGGGGAGCAGTGAAAAAATTTCCACGTACTCATCCTTACTAATCTTTTCCCTGACCTCTTTCTTAAGATGCGCCCCCAACGGGCCCTCAAAACACACGTATACCTCGCCGTGCGCCCTATCATCTAAGTGGACCCTACACTCCTTCTCCTTCTCAGTCTGCACAGAAACCGAAACTGGCTCCGCAACCTCGGCCTGCGCTGCTGCCGCACTTGACCGGACTCCATGTTACACCAGACCAAGCACCCAAAAAACCCTGCGGAGCCACATCACGATCCAATCTAGCTAGCAGGTTCTGCACATTAACCAAAAGCTCCCGCACCCCTGCCGCTTCACCGCCGCCTGCTACCCCTGCCGCAGCTACGCCGCTAAGCGCTCCCTGACCACCACTAAACGCAGGCGCACTAGCATCATAAGAACAAGCACGAGACACAGACGCATACTCACCGGGCTGCAAGGGATCTGTGGTCCCTCCAGCCGGAGTGCTGGTATCCGGACGTCCACGAACGGCCCAATCCGCCACCGACCCGTCCAACGATGTGCCTTGGAGGTGTCTGTCAGACCCGCTGCTCCCGGACGCAGCTGGCCCGTGGGACACTGGATTCGGACTCCCCGCGATGGGGGGAGACGCCGCCTGGACCGGCGAGGGCACATCTTGCTGACCGGCACCAGCCGCAGTCCAGGCCGCCGTAAGAGGCTGTCCGCTCCAAGGCCCTGGAGCAGGGGGACCCCCCGCCACTGTAGTAGGGGCCGACCCAGCGCCGTCCTGCCTCGGGCCGCCCGCCCCGCTTCCATCCACCGCTCCTCTGGGCCCCGCTCTCACCGCCGAGGCAGACCGCGCGGCGGAACCGGCACTGCCGCGGCCTCCCGCTGCTCTAGGCCCCAAGCGCTGCCCGGCGCGTCTTGGCTCCGCCCCCACCGCACCACGAGGTGAGGGCCTAGCAACCGCCGCTGCGCCCCCCCTGGCAGTCGGATTCCTCCCAGGCCGGGGCCTACTCGCCGCTGCTCTTACCGGCGCCCGGCCTGGAGGGTCCCGGGAGGGGCTCCTACGCCTGCGGGGGGCGCTAGGCCCAGGATCCGGCGATAGGCGCTCGGGGGGCCGTGTCCGCTGAGCCCGCCGATCAAGATGGGGGACCGCCGGCGGGGATCCGCTGCCGCCGGTGCCGCCATCCAGCAGGTGGGCCACCTGCGCCTCCAGCCATCCGGGAGGCCGAGAGGCTGCAGCCGCCCTCAGGCTCTGCAGCACAGCGTCCACACCTGACATGCTGCTGCTTTCAGTGCTGGTGAGCGGGAACTGACCGGCCCCCGCCCCCTGACACTTCCCTAACCCTCTCTTCAACTATCTCCCCCGCCCCCTATACTGTTAACCCTTTCAGCCCCACCCCCTCCTCTCCAACCCATTGTCATGCTGGCCTTCGCTTAGCCGTGGGGGGGAGGGGGCGGCTTGCTCCGGCCTGTCCTGAAGGGAAGAAAAATAGTGTGTAAGGAAAAGAGAAGAGAGTTATACATTGAAGTCGCTGACTTTGCCTAATTTTCCACTGCACTACAATATGCAGCAAATAAATACAGGTCCTTCTCAAAAAATTAGCATATAGTGTTAAATTTCATTATTTACCATAATGTAATGATTACAATTAAACTTTCATATATTATAGATTCATTATCCACCAACTGAAATTTGTCAGGTCTTTTATTGTTTTAATACTGATGATTTTGGCATACAACTCCTGATAACCCAAAAAACCTGTCTCAATAAATTAGCATATCAAGAAAAGGTTCTCTAAACGACCTATTACCCTAATCTTCTGATTCAACTAATTAACTCTAAACACATGCAAAAGATACCTGAGGCTTTTATAAACTCCCTGCCTGGTTCATTACTCAAAACCCCCATCATGGGTAAGACTAGAGACCTGACAGATGTCAAGAAGGCCATCATTGACCCTCAAGCAAGAGGGTAAGACCCAGAAAGAAATTTCTCAACAAATAGGCTGTTCCCAGAGTGCTGTATCAAGGCACCTCAATGGTAAGTCTGTTGGAAGGAAACAATGTGGCAGAAAACGCTGTACAACGAGAAGAGGAGACCGGACCCTGAGGAAGATTGTGGAGAAGGACCGATTCCAGACCTTGGGGAACCTGAGGAAGCAGTGGACTGAGTCTGGTGTGGAAACATCCAGAGCCACCGTGCACAGGCGTGTGCAGGAAATGGGCTACAGGTGCCGCATTCCCCAGGTAAAGCCACTTTTGAACCATAAACAGCGGCAGAGGCGCCTGACCTGGGCTACAGAGAAGCAGCACTGGACTGTTGCTAAGTGGTCCCAAGTACTTTTTTCTGATGAAAGCAAATTTTGCATGTCATTCGGAAATCAAGGTGCCAGAGTCTGGAGGAAGACTGGGGAGAAGGAAATGCCAAAATGCCTGAAGTCCAGTGTCAAGTACCCACAGTCAGTGATGGTGTGGGGTGCCATGTCAGCTGCTGGTGTTGGTCCACTGTGTTTCATCAAGGGCAGGGTCAATGCAGCTAGCTATCAGGAGATTTTGGAGCACTTCATGCTTCCATCGGCTGAAATGCTTTATGGAGATGAAGATTTCATTTTTCAGCACGACCTGGCACCTGCTCACAGTGCCAAAACCACTGGTAAATGGTTTACTGACCATGGTATTACTGTGCTCAATTGGCCTGCCAACTCTCCTGACCTGAACCCCATAGAGAATCTGTGGGATATTGTGAAGAGAAAGTTGAGAGACGCAAGACCCAACACTCTGGATGAGCTTAAGGCCGCTATTGAAGCATCCTGGGCCTCCATAACATCTCAGCAGTGTCACAGGCTGATTGCCTCCATGCCACGCCGCATTGAAGCAGTCATTTCTGCCAAAGGATTCCCGACCAAGTATTGAGTGCATAACTGAACATTATTATTTGTTGGTTTTTTTGTTTGTTATTAAAAAACACTTTTATTTGATTGGATGGGTGAAATATGCTAATTTATTGAGACAGGTTTTTTGGGTTATCAGGAGTTGTATGCCAAAATCATCAGTATTAAAACAATAAAAGACCTGACAAATTTCAGTTGGTGGATAATGAATCTATAATATATGAAAGTTTAATTGTAATCATTACATTATATTAAATAATGAAATTTAACACTATATGCTAATTTTTTGAGAAGGACCTGTATGTTGAAAGCTTAATACTGGAAAGCTTGCAATTGCTCATAAAATACAAGTGGGAGAGAGATAGAGAGAGAGAGAGAGAGCATGACCGTAAGAGCTTAAACTTTATAGGAGAGAGAGGAGCTCACTGACCATAAGAGCTTACACTCTACAGGAGAAAGAGAGGAACCCACTGACCATAAGAGCTTACACTCTACAGGAGAGAGAGAGAGCATGACCTTAAGAGCTTATACTTTATAGGAGAGAGAGGACCCCACTGACCATAAGAGCTTACACTCTACAGGAGAAAGAGAGGAACCCACTGAACAGAAGAGCTTACACTCTACCGGGGAGAGAGAGGAGCCCACTGACTATAAGAGCTTACACTCTACAGAAGAGGGAGAGGAACCCACTGACCATAAGAGCTTACACTCTACAGGAGAGAGAGAGGAACCCACTTACCATAAGAGCTTACACTCTACAGAAGAGAGAGAGGAACCCACTGACCCTAAGAGCTTACACTCTACAGAAGAGAGAGAGGAACCCACTGACCATAAGAGCTTACATTCTACAGGAGAGAGAGAGGACCCCGCTGACTATAAGAGCTTACACTCTACAGAAGAGAGAGAGGACCCCACTGACTATAAGAGCTTACACTCTATAGGAGAAAGAGAGGACCCCACTGACTATAAGAGCTTACAGTCTACAGGAGAGAGAGAGGAACCCACTGACCATAAGAGCTTACACTCTACAGGAGAGAGAGGACCCCACTGACTAGAAGACCTTACACTCTACAGGAGAGAGAGGACCCCACTGACTAGAAGACCTTACACTCTACAGGAGAGAGAGGGGAGCCCACTGACTAGAAGAGCTTACACTCTACAGGAGAGAGAGGGGAGCCCACTGACCATAAGAGCTTACACTCTACAGGAGAGCGCGAGGAACCCACTGACCATAAGAGCTTACACGCTACAGGAGAGAGAGAGGAGCCCACTGACCATAAGAGCTTACACTCTATAGGAGAGAGAGAGAACCCTGCTGACCAAAAGAGCTTACACTCTACAGGAGAGAGAGAAAAACCCACTGATCATAAGAGCTCATAAGAGCTTACACTCTACAGGAGAGTGAGAGGAACGCACTGACCAGAAGAACTTACACTCTACAGGAGAGAGAGGAACCCACTGACCAGAAGAGCTTACACTCTACAGGAGAGAGACAGGAGCCCACTGATTATAAGAGCTTACACTCTACATGAGAGAGAGAGGAACCCTCTTACCAGAAGAGCTTACACTCTACAGGAAAAAGAGAGGACCTATTGACCATAAGAGCTTACACTCTACATGAGACATAGAGGAATCCAGGGACCATAAGAGCTTACACTCTACAGGAGAGAGAGAAGACCCACTGAATATATTACAATTACTCTCTACAGGAAAGAGAGGACCATTAAAAGTTGACACTCTACAGGGGAGAGAGAGGACTCCACTGACCATAAGAGCACACAATGTACAGGAAAGAGAGAGGACCACGCTGACCATAAGAACTTACACTGTACAGAAGAGACAGACTGAACCAGTGACTTTGGAGAGCGAAAATGACTCTACTGTCCAAGCTATGCTGCACTGGGAACCGCTGATCTGTGGTGGTCCAGGTACCGACCACCACTTTACAAGGAATAATAAATCGTAAAATGTCACAGCTAGGCATTTCATGAAATTTGACTTGAACCCCATCCACCACAGACCGATCAGCTCACCTGTAGTCCTACTAACACAGCGCAGAGGCTATCAAATTGATGACTGTTACGTCTATATGTTACTCCTACAGTGGGAGTTTTATGTACAGAGACAGCTACAGTTGTGAATTAGCAGATGAATATTCACAGCAGCAGACATTAATGCTTCTTTTGCTACACTGCTTTGGACTACAACTCCCAGTAGCCTTTTCTTCTTTTTACATCTTAGAAGAGGAGGAGTAGCCGAGGAAGAGACTGATTAGCTGGTCAAGTTGGAGAAGAAGAGAAGAGCTAGCTAAAACAAAAAACGCGTTGGTTCTCGTCGACTGCTGAGTCAGGACAGCTTACCTTTGGATGACCTAGGGCAGGAGCAGAGTCGGACTGGCCAACAGGGAAATTGGAGAATCCTCCGGTGGGCCTGCCCCCTGACCAGCACCACAACTCTTGCCTCATTCACATTAGTGCCTGCTCTGCCCTGTATTCCACTCACGTGCCCTGAGCAGTGAGTGTGTTGTTATTCCATACCTCATGCCATCAGGATGTCTGCACTGCTCAGCAAAAAGTAATGTGAAATGAGTGTTTTCTCATCACCTGCTGCTGCCGTATTCTATTGATCTCATTGCACTCGCCGCTCTCTCAGCTGCGGAGTACTCGATAAGATCAATAGAAGCTGGCAGCAGCAGGTGCAGCAGCAGGTGATGAGAAAGCACTCATTTCACATCACTTGTTGCTGAGCAGTGCAGATGGCCCACCGGCACCGGGTATGGAATAATGCACGCACAGCAAAGCCAACACAATCACATACTGTGACTGCACACATACACAGCACGGGAGCGTCTGGAAAGGAGTTGGTTTTCTGGGGGAATGATGTCACTGGAAGGGGTATGGCCTCCTTCAGTCCAGTGAAGACTGGATAGCAGGAAGCAGCACTGTGCTTTAGTTATGGGCAGTCTGGCTCTTTTTGGTGATCCGGCTCTGCTCACCACCAAGAGCTGGCTTTTTTTGGATCCTATTAAACTGTAAAGCGCTGCGGAATATGTTGGTGCTATATAAATAAAGATGATGATTATTATTATTATAATCCTTAATGGATCCCTATTAAATATGTGTTCTCAATGTATGAACACATATTTAAAAAAGTGAATGTGTCTGAAACTTTGCCCATCCACTTGCAGGCAGCTAATTAAGTTAATGAATGGGCGGAGTTTGGGTCAGGTGGGCGGAGTTACATCCACAGAATACCAGAATGTTACGCCCAGTGAGAGACATTTAGAGAATTCAGTGGCTCTCATTGGGGTGCCAACTCCCATCGTTCACAGTAGGGATTCAGCTTTTTGTACCTGATTGTTCATGAACAACTCATCACTACTGTGCTCAGGCTGCTGGAGAGGAGGGAAATGAGGAGCGCCACCTTGGAGCCATGTGAAGGAAGGACTGAGGGGCTGCACTATGGACAGGTGTACATATGGGAATGAGGACTCAGTGTGAGTGGTCTGAGGATGTATTTTGGAAAGGGTTTATGTAACTTGAGTTGGGCTTTTGATGATGATGAAGAAGGGCTGTGTGGGGATGATGAAGGGTGGATGTTGAGGTGCTGTGCAAAGAAGGGGCGATGAAGATGAGGTCTGTGTGGAGAAGGGATGATGAGAGGCTGCGTGGAAAAGGGGGCATGATGATAAAGGGCTGTGTGGAGGGGGGGTGATGATGGGCTGTGTGGTGGGGGGATGAGGAGGAGCTGTGTGGAGAAGGGGGGTAAGTAAAAGCCTCTCTTGCAGCAGTGAGTTTATCGGGAGAAATTTCTCAAAGTAAACGGCAGTGAACTCTCTGAGCTCAGTGCTGCACCGTGAGACTTTCTCTTGTGGGCCCAAACTACTCCTGTCCAGGAGTGCTGACAGCTCTGCAGGCTAAAGTGGGATAACAGTGAAGCCTGAAGCTGTATCACAACTGCAAACCAGCAAGATTACCAAGACTTGTCCCAGCCTCCTGGTTTAAAGTGAACTTGTCACATACTAAAAAGCTATTAAGTTGCAGATATGGGGGTTATCTGGAACAGCATTCCAAAGCTGCACAGCCACAGGTTAATTTAATTTGCCTCCTATTTTACCTAAAAATTAGAACATCCAGAATAATTCTTATTTTTCATTATCTATGTGTAAATTCAGAACAATAAATACTCACCTCTCTGATCAACTGCGACGCCTGCTAGGGCCATGGGGTACTCGGTCCGGGTCGGGCAGTTCTTCAGTGGGTTGTCACGGCAGCAGTGACCTGGTGCATGGCCCTGGGCACGCAATAAAATAATGAGGAAAAGGGAAAGTATAAGGGATTTAATGTGACGCTACCTGTGGTGTTCGGCAATAGAAGTCCAATGCTGCTTAAGGGGACCGCTGGGGCCGATGGTGATGCAGCTGGGATGGTTCTGATCCCCACAGGTGGAGTGGAGCCCCAGGGCTACCGCTACTGTTGTAAGGGATCGTGGACGTTGGGGTGCAGGACTGAGAGTGCGAGACATGACTGACGGTGCAGTCCGGGGCACTGGTAACAGATGGTAATGGAGATCTGGACCCCTCCTGGTCTGGAGTAAGTAAAAGGTGTTGGATGCTTGTGTTACCTGGTAAGGAGACCCCTCTTTGCTTCCAGGAATGACATCACCCCCTGTGAGGGAAGCAATGCCACTGTGGCAACTGGACTCCTGGGGTGCCACACAACCGTCTTGCCTCAGCACTCTGTCTGGTACTTTGCTTTATTGAATTTTCTTTCCTTCAGTGCACAAAGTCCTCTTCTGCATTGGAATATGAAGGAGGCCTGTGTCATCAGGGCACTCTGTGAGATCTTGACATGCACCGCCCAAAGTGCTGAAATAGACCCCAGATGAAGGTCACCAAGGCATAATGTACTCAGTGGCCTGCTCGGCTTCAGAAGCCATGATGTAGAATGAAGATGCCTGAAAAAGAAGTTGAGTGCAGGAAGGAGCAGAGGGACGGACTGTAGACTTTGACCATGATGGGACATGTGAGCAGTGAGGTGAGTATTGTTTATGTATTTTTTTAGTTCCTATGGAATTCTACACTGCGGTTGTTAGAGATCCT
This sequence comes from Ranitomeya imitator, assembly GCF_032444005.1. Classification (NCBI taxonomy): domain Eukaryota; kingdom Metazoa; phylum Chordata; class Amphibia; order Anura; family Dendrobatidae; genus Ranitomeya; species Ranitomeya imitator. The sequence continues at coordinate 58,115,583 of NC_091282.1, read as the reverse complement.
ATAGCTTAATGAGGAGTTTCTGACTCACATTGAATGATTTCGATGCAAATCAAGTTTTGTTGCAGAATTTGAGTAAACTGGCGAATTTGAATTTCAGCAGATTTGCTCATCACGAGCAGGTTTTGCTATTAGTTGTCTTTCCAATAGAGGCTGCTATACAGGTTACGACCAATGACCTTTTTTCCTCTCTATTAGTTCAGCATGTGGTTATAATGTCAATGAGGCATAAAACATACAAACTGGGAGCCGTAAAAAGAATTTCTTCCTTATCCAATGACAACATATTATATTTACAGGCATACTTGTTTTTACTTTTTCCAAAAAAATAAAGTCTTTAGATAGAAAAAAGCACTTATAGCTTTGGAAAATATTATTGAATTTTGAAAGCTAAATAGTTTTTTTTTTTTCGTTTCTTGGGCACTTGACAACGTGTTTCATAGTTGTTTACTGCAGCTGAAATTCCTTCACTTCGACTCTAAAATTGGAAATAATTTGTTCCAAATGTTTCAAGGACCGGCAACCGCTAGTTTGCCTGATTCCAAGTTTCGAGAGAACTGTAAACCCTTCCAAGTTAATGAGCCATTAAAAAAGAGGAGGAAATGGGGTTACAATGAAATATTTTGGTGATATGTCTGCGAGCATTGTTACTTTTTGCAACTCTCTGCGTTAAGAACTGGGATCTCTGCTGAGACCTATCAATTGAAAACATCTTATTTAAATTGGCAGCAATGACCGTGCCGTATGTAAGATTGGAACGGGCTCGCTGCAATATTTTGAAATATGTCAGAGACATTTAAATTTATTGTAATTTTAATGGGTGATTATTTCCAAGGAATCTAATTTAGAAAGCCATGTGGTGCGAGCCGTATAATTTCAAAGTGAACAATGGGTCGCATTATGGTATACATTTATGTGTACTAGCCTTATTTTAATAGCTACCTTTTCTACTTCTGCAAAAAAAGGTCCTTTATGTTCATAAAAGCAAATTTGACTTGTAAAGTGCCTGCAGTTTAACAGGGTCGTGATAAAACCTAATAACTGACATTAGTAATACAAGCATTTAAAAGGGATTTTACATTTTATTAAAAAAAAGAAAAAATTATAAAACTGAGCCAAACACTTCTTATAGTGGAGATTTATTTTGACAGACTATTCCTGAGCCTATAACGGGAGAAACTAACCTTAAAGTGTGTTTTAAAGAAGAATGCAGTCATTGTTTCAAACTATTTCATAGGTACAAGGCATTGGGTATTGGGTCATTTCTTAAAAGTAAAATGAAAAAATAAATAAGAAAAACATATTTTGCCATAGACGGACAAACTTTTCTCCTGTGTCTACTCGGTACGGAAATAAGGTAATTAACCTGAGCACTCATAAATTTACTGATGCTGATTTGATAGTTTTGGATAAGGGTTTTTCTTTTTCACTTGCCGCACCGTTTGATGCATTTTTAGCTGTAAAAGACTTGCATCTATTTGCCCGCTCTTTCATTTTTTAAAAAAACTTTTTTGATGGCAACCTCTTTAAACTATTTCCAACAGAGGAAGAACAAGTACAGTAGCTCTACGAGCATTGGAGGAACTAGCGGTTGAGCATAGTACTCCGGAGGGAGGTAAGTTCCCATCATCTATACGTCCCAAATCTAAGAGGTTTTCCCCATTCTCAGCATGTCCTAATGTGGATTTATTCATACAGATTGTGAGTAAAGAATTACTTGAGATTCCACATCATATCTATGGGGAAAATCTCACTAGAGAGGAACGGGGACGTCTGCGTGTACTTCAAGATTTGACAAAGGGAGTAACATAATAGTGTGGCCTAAGGCCCTCTGTGAAGGGAGGCGTTTCGCCAACTTGAAAATGATGTTTGCTATAAAAAACTCACGTTTAACCCCTTGTCCGCCTATTCATTGCAGCTACGGGCTATTATCAATAGGGCTAGGGAGGCGGGAAGCATATCAAAGGAGGTGGCAACCGCTTTGTTTGCTCCAGAACCAGCTATCTCGACTTTCTACTTATTGCCCAAAGTTCAAAAGGACGCGCAGACGCCTCCGGGTCGCCCTATTATTTCCGGTAAAGGTAATTACTTGGAACACGTAAATAGATAGATAGATTCCAAACTTCAACCGCTAGTGGAGGGGTTGCCATTAGGGTTGAGTGACTTTTACTTTTTTAAGGTCGAGTTGGGTTTCGCGAAACCCGACTTTCTTAAAAGTCGAATCAAGTGAAATCGGTCAAGTGAAATCGGCCGATTATCGTGAAAAGTCGGGGTCGGAGATCGACCGAAACACGAAACCCAATGCAAGTCAGTGGGAAATCTCTCTCTCTCTCTCTCCATATATTTATATTTACTTCAGCGCGATATAGCAGAAAAGTCGGTAATTCAATTGCCGGCTTTTCATTTCTCCTTCCTAAACCCGACATGATATGAGACATGGTTTACATACAGTAAACCATGTCATATTCCCATTTTTTTTGCATATGACACACTACTAATGTTAGTAGTGTGTATGTGCAAAATTTGGGCGCTGTAGCTATTAAATTTAAGGGTTAAATCACGGAAAAAATTGGCGTGGGCTCCCGCGCAATTTTTTCCACCAGAGTGGTAAAGCCAGTGACTGAGGGCAGATATCAATAGCCTAGAGAGGGTCCACGGTTATTGCCCCCCCACCTGGCTAAAAACATCTGCCCCCAGCCACCCCAGAAAAGGCACATCTGGAAGATGCGCCTATTCTGGCACTTGGCCACTCTCTTCTCACTCCCATGTAGCAGTGGGATATGGGGTAATGAAGGGTTAATGTCACCTTGCTATTGTAAGGTGACATTAAGCCAGATTAATAATGAAGAGGCGTCAATTATGACACCTATCCATTATTAATCCAATAGCATGAAATGGTTAAAAAAACACACACACAATATTGCCAAGTATTTTAATGAAATAAACACACAGGTTTGTTGTAATATTTTATTCCACTCTCAATCCACCTGAAGACCCTCGACCTGTAACAAATTAAAAATAATAAACCAACAATATCTCATACCTTCCGTCGATATGTCCCACGATGTAAATCCATCTGAAGGGGTTAAATTATTTTACAGGCAGCAGCTCTGCTATAATGCAGCTGTGCCCGTGCCTGCAAAACCCCAGCGAATGTATGGAAACTAGGTCTATGACCTGTAGTTACCTTCATTTGCGGTGATGCGCCCTCTGCTGGATGTCCTCATATGATCTCGAGCCTGGGAACTTTTCTGAATATTTTCCCACGTTCGAGGTCATATGAGGACATCCAGCAGAGGGCGCATCACCGCGAATGAAGGTAACTACAGGTCATTGACCTACTTTCCATTCATTCGCTGGGGTTTTACAGCCACGAGCCCAGCTGCATTAGCAGAGCTCCTGGGTATAAAATTATTTAACCCCTTCAGATGGATTTACAGCGTGGGACATGACAGATCCTCGGAAGGTATGGGATATTGTTGTTTTTTTATTTTTCCTTTGTTACAGAGCGAGGGTCTTTAGGTGGATTAAGAGTCTAATAAAATATTAGAACAACCTGTGTGTTTATTTCATTAAAAGACTTTGTAATAATGTGCGTGTGATTTTAAACCATTTCATACAATTAGATTAATAATGGATAGGTGTCATAATTGACGCCTCTCCATTATTAATCTGGCTTAATGTCACCTTACAATAGCAAGGTGACATTATCCCTTCATTACCCCATATCCCACCGCTACAGGGGAGTGGGAAGAGAGTGGCCAAGTGCCAGGATAGGCGCATCTTCCAGATGTGCCTTTTCTGGGGTGGCTGGGGGCAGATGTTTTTAGCTGGGGGGGCCAATAACCGTGGACCCTCTCTAGGCTATTAATATCTGCCTTCAGTCACTGGCTTTACCATTCTGGCAGAGAAAATTGCGCGGGAGCCCACGCCAATTTTTTCCGCGATTTAACCCTTAAATTTAATAGCTACAGCACCCAAATTTTGCACATACACACTACTAACATTAATAGTGTGTAATATGCAAAAAAATGGGAATATGACATGGTTTACTGTATGTAAACCATGTCTCATATCATGTCGGGTTTAGGAAGGAGAAATGAAAAGCCGGCAATTGAATTACCGGCTTTTCTGCTATATCGCGCTGAAGTAAATATATATATATATATGTCTCAATGACATATATATATGTATAAAATTGAAACCCGACTTTGGTGCGAAGATCGCCGACCGCATGGCCGATCCCACACTAGGATCGGGTCGGGTTTCATGAAACCCGACTTTGCCAAAAGTCGGCGACTTTTGAAATTGTCCGATCCGTTTCGCTCAACCCTAGTTGCCATCATTTTTGAAGGACACTGGAGAACTGTTGAGGCGGGTGGATGGACTATATTTAGAGGAGGACATGATGCTGGTGACAGGGGATGTTGAATCCTTGTACACCAGTTTCAGTCATGTGGATGAACACCGTGCTATGGAGTTGTTTTTGGGTATGTCTAAATTACCCAGTGATATTAGAGAACTGGTCATTGAACTACTAAATTTCACACTGACGCATAATTTTTTTTGTTTTTAAGGGGTCTTTCTTCCTTCAGCTCCAGGGAACAGCTATGGGGGCTTCCTTTGCCCCGGCTTATGCCAACCTGTTCCTTGGGCTGTAGGAGAGAGACCTCTACCTGCCAGATCAGTCTTCGCCAATGTGCCATGTCCTATCCTGGACACAGTACATTGACGATATATTACTGATCTGGCAGGGATCATGCAATGATCTTCATAAATTTATAAGATCTTTGAATGATACTGAGCAGAATATCTTTATCACCTACAAATGTGATTTAACCTCCATAGAATTTTTGGATGTAACCCTTAAAAAGGACTGCAAAGGGGAAATACAAACCAATATTTTTCGTAAACCGACTTCTACTAACATGTTGTTACCTGCATCCTCCTCCCATCCAGGTCACATGATCCAGTCTGCGATTACGCAGACTTTATTCTACAGATAAAGACTTTTCTAGACAGGCAGAAGATCTGAAGGAACAGTTGCGGGAACGTGGTTTTAGCAACCGTATGATTAAAAAGGCATACAATCGCGCCAAATATTCGTCTAGAGATAGATTATTGTATGGGACGCGACAGGCAAAAGACTCGGATAACGTGAGATTTGTTCCAAATTTCCATTCACAGTTCTCGCGTATGAGACAGATCCTGGATAAGTCATGGCATATGCTCAAAGCAGATCCAATTATTTCGACGTTCCTCCCTGAGAGGGCCACCATAGCAGCTAGGAGGTCGAGAAATCTGTGTTGCCATTTGGTCCGCAGTCATTATGTCGGGGAGCCAAAGACCACATTTTTAGATCAAGTGGAGAAGCATTGTGGTAGTGGTCCATGCGGGCGTTGCGTGGCCTGTCCGAATATAGACCGTGGGGATACCTTTGTAAACCAGGACGGCACTAAGGAATACAAGATCAGGAAGCCTATAACCTGCTCGAGTAAGAATGTCATATATTATGCTGTCTGCCCATGTAACAAGATTTACCTGGGCATGACCACTCGACAGTTGAAGGTGTGTGTGTGTGTGTAAGCACGTGTTTGGTATTGCGGCAGCAGCGACAGCCGATCATGTGACATTATTGAAAACTATTCCCTGTCACTTTAGGAGGTTCCATGGCTGTGTCGGTGGCTTATTGAGGGTGAGGGGCATCGATATGCTAGACGTGGGCATCCTGGAGGTGGGATCACTAAAAGATTAGCACAATTGGAGTCCAGATGGATATGGACACTTGGCACAGTCCATCCATCTGGACTCAATGAGAATATAAGTTTTGCCCCATTTTTGTAATCATTGCTCTGTTTAATAGATACATCTATGTTTCACCTATGTGTACATTTTTATTCATTGAATTAGATATTTTAGTGTTGTTTATTGCACGTGAAGATGGAGAAACAATGTAGAAGTGCCAGCGGATTGAATATTGATATCAAGTTTGGGATATCCCCTATTAAGTTCTGGAGTAATGAAGACGGAATAACATCCAACCCTCATTGAATTTTTTTCATATGACTTTGTATTATGCCTATTGTATACTGTAAGAGATATAAATAATTTAATACGTGGATATTGGTAGTCTAATAATGTCATGATGTATACATTTTGATATTGGCAGTGATGCAACGTTATAGAGGGATGTGTTTGTTTGTATATATAACTTTGGCAGTGATGTGATATCATAGTGGGATGTATATATCTTGATATTTTTTTTCTACGAATTTCTATATACCGTACTATGTTAACTCTGGCACTTATTTCTCGTTTCCCCTTGTTGATGTTTTGCAAGGTTATTCGCATTGGTATATATACTATATATGTACGCAAGTTGTTGTCCCTGTCCTGCACATGTCCATTTCCTCGACATCACTATAGTATATAGCGGTGGAGCCTGTCCCAGCATCTTGCCCATGTGACGCCGACTCTGGTTGTTGCTGTGGCGCCTTGGCAGCGGGGCGCATCACTTCCAAGCTGGGAAGGCGACTTCCTGTAAGCGCAGTTCACTGTGAGTGAACGGGCAGTATTTAAGATGGACTGGTACTAGTCCGGTCAGGCCCCTCGAGAAAGGAGAGGTCCGAAACGCACGTCGGGGCGAACGCACTCATCTGGACTCCGGTTTTGGCCCCAATACTCCTGGCAACCACCAATTGGTAAATATAATATAAGCTATTGGCATGTTTCTCTGGTACTATGGGAGATATTGTGGTGGTAACATGTAGCCGGTGATGTGTTGGGGTTATGACCTCTATCCATGTACAGGCTGGAAAATTGATGACATTATAAATAGTGGCATAAGGCCAGGTCTATACATATATATATATATATATATATATATAGTCATAGGTTGCATCTGGTTTAATTTATGGATATTTGTGGATAGAGGTAGAGCACTGCTCATACTGTTATATACAGTTGCAAACATACAGTATATGATTATGTAAACCGTTAGTCCACATGTAGGCGTACCTATTTTATGTGTAGCACACTTGTGAACATGTTGTTCTATTTTCACCTTCTTCCCTATTTGGTAATATGGATTTTACCATTTGTGATAAAATAAAATTTATATGTACTTTTTGATATAAATCGACCTTTTGATCATCGTCTTTTTTTGTTTAGTCTTATCTACTGAGCATGTGTTGGTTGCCAATTCGGATGTATGCTCAGTAGCATCTTGTAACTGTGCAAATCGTGTTTCCTCTCCAACTCTGACAAGAAGTGGTGAGCCTACAATAAAGAGCATCGTTAGTGCGCATTATAAAGGGAGAGCGAATGAGCAGAGGCCTGTCCCTCCCCTGCAAGTGATGTTATTTGTGGAACAGGACTGGTCTCTGCTTGCAAACTTTTCTATTTACAATGCACACTAACAGTGTGCTCTGCTGCCGGATCATCACATCTCATCGGAGGTGGCGAGGGAGCGCATTGTCACTGTGCACAGTGACAAGATTCTTCTGAGCATACATCGGAATTGACAACATACACATACCCAGTAGAACAGGTGTGACTGCAGCCTCTGCCTCCTGATGTCGACTCCTTTAAGTATCCCATCATGCACTGGGATTCTCTAACAAAGCGTCATCAAACAGGAAGAAAGTAGTAGTAAATAAAAGCAGTTAGATTGTATAGTGATGGAATGATAGGGACTTTTTAATTAAAGTATACTAGGAAATAAATTAGATCAAGACGTTAACTAAACAGAAATTGAGGATTAAAATAAGTGCTATGTGAGGTATCATAGGTAGGGGTTGCTGTTTGATATCTCCAGGATGCACACAGAGGCGTACTGAGGCCATGAGGGGGTATTGCAGTCGCAGGCGTAGCTGTGATTGCATTGGTGAAGCAGTGACTGATGTCACAGGTAGGGGTCACTGTTATGCATGGAGGCGTATGAAGGCCAAAGGACTGCATGGCAGTCATGGGCGTATCGGTTTCTGCAATGCAGACTAGAAATAATAAAAATAAGTGTAGTCTTGGACATGCTTGTGTCCAAGGCAGATGTAGGGAAAACCTGCTCTGGGGTGTTGTGTTGTGAAACAGACTGCAGGATGGTAGTCATGCAGTCCATTTTATTCCAGGCCCTGGTTTTCCATGTGGCTGAAGGCCACACGTTGCTTGTGAAAAGCTCTGCAGTAAAGGGTTGGATGTGTCAGGCATAATGTCAGTGTGAGTCTGGAGCTTGTCGAGAGTGCGGAGCAGAGACCTTGCAGAGCACTGGCGGTGTGTGAAGCGACACAGTCAAGCGGAGCCAAACGCCAAGACAGCTTAAAGGTCTGGCACCCACAACATACACATCGGTGCAGATGCCCACAGCAACCGGTCAAAGGAGGACTGGGATGTTTAGTGCCTGCAAACAGGAGGATATGGTTTCCGGCTGCAATCTGTAGGATATCATGGACTGTGCTATGCTGTGAGTAAAACATTGACATGGCGGAGCAGTCGCCTACGGCCACTGTTCAAAGGGAAGGCCAGCGTGTTTACTGACTGTAGTCTAAAGGACGCCGTGTAGTATGTAATGCTATGAACTGGACATCAATGCTATGCACTTGTGTGAACTGAACATTAATGCTAAGCAGTTGTGTGAATTGGACATTTAATGCAGTAAAGTAATGCGTTAAAGGAGTTTTGTGTTTGAACTTTGTAGGTCACTGCCTCATCACTGCATACGTGTGCGCTACCGATGCACTAGATACATTAAGATCATCCTTTTATCATACTATAAAATGGAATTTTATGGAATTATCTGTGAAGTGTACCTGCCAAGTTTATCTAACATACTAGGACTGTTAATTCTTTTACTTTTGACCCTTGCATTGTTGCATTTTCTTGCAATCGGCAGGCACGTCAAAAAAATGCACGAGACGCATCCGCATACAACACATGTCCCTGCATACCCAATGATAAAGGTTCGCTACACTGAACCGAAACGTCGCCATCATGGGCTAAATAAAATAGCTCCTTATTCACAGACATTGGTGTGCTGCTCCCTTTTTTGGACTACTACATGCAAGGTTTGGTATATGCCTGTGGAAGCTCTATTGCACCCAGACTCTTTCCATTCTGAATGTGCTGCTCTATTTTTCTATTTCTTGCAGTGATAACGATAGGTACGCAGGACGCATGCGAAAGTAGGCAGAAGTTAAGGAAAGAAATCCGCAGCACCACGGACCTGCGGACACAAACGCTAGTGTGAACTTAGCCTAAGCTTGAACACAATTTGGGCAGGGTCAGCAGTAAAGATTAGCAAATAGAGTTAATGCAAATCAAATTGAATATTTAGAAATTAACTAGCTACCTCCATTTTACACTTGCAGAAGATTGCGTTAGACACAGGAGGCTCACAGGAACTTTGTTTAACTGCACTGGCTTTACCATATTATGTTGCACCTATAACATCACATGGAGTCGGTGCCTCACAGCCAATCAGAAGGGACTGTAATAGTTGGTATAAAAGCAGAGGCAGGAAATGCAGCAGCCAGTTTATGATAAATCGTCACAGCTCAAGAGATGGAGAAAGAAAGCTAAAAATCACTGAAGAAACGATACAGAAAGTGTGTGACAGCACAGCAAGGAAGACGAATAGAGGGTGAGGAAGAGAGATTTAATTGATTGGAACAGAGGCCTCAAGTGTAATAAGCATCTTTTAAAGAAGTTGGAGACTTTACAGTACTTTAGGTTTGTGAAAAATCTAATTTTCAGGAAAAAGATTTGCGAAGCTGGTGCATTCTAATTAAAAGATTTGCTCATCTTTGATCAGCAGTTATCTTATTAATATTTGTGGCAAGATTACAATATAAGGCAGCAGCAATTTTAAACATGAAGGCAGATAATAAAGGATCAAATCACTGGGAGGCACCGGACCAAGAAGAGCGACACCCCTCAAACCGGACCACCCCGCAGGTGAGTATAATCAAAGTTATTTTTCAGGTCTTCGGGTTGGGGGCAGATGTACAGCGTTATAGAACGCTGTATATCAGCCCTAAGAGGCAGTGGCCGCTACTCATATAGGCCAAACCTGCTGACAGGTTCCCTTTAATGAAAAAAAATAATAAGGTGATACTTTCCATTTCATTCAACTTTTGCATATTTAAAACTTTCTACAGCGAATATAACCAATTAAAACATTTTTCCATCAAAGCCGATATTCCAGTATGTAATAAGGCTCTCCAGATTTCAATTTTCAGGAAAGCTGGCAAAAAATGATAGCGTGTCAATCTGAAAAAAGACTGTCACTCTTTGATTAAAAGTTCATTCCCGACCGAGTATTTTCTTTATGTCTTTCAAATTTACTATCCGAAAAAGAAATATTCGATAACTAGAAAAAAAAGTAACTTTAATCAAAGCTATGCTAAAGGCACGGTGGCACAAAGCTGTCAAAATGTAAAATAAGGAACGGTGATTCCCATTACTGCTGCACTTCGAAACAGACAGTCATAAAAAAATCTTGGAACTGAGAGAAACCTGTGGCTTACTATGAAATTATCATCATCTCGTGTCCTCATAGTAGAAATATATTTTTTGTTTTATGGAACAAGAAGCTAGAATAATGGATGGGCAAAGTGTATACAGGTGAAGCCGAGATGAACTGTTCTTTCATGGGAATCTGTCCTCGGGTTTTGGCTACCCCACCTGACAGCAGCCTAATGTAGGGGAAAAGACCATGATTCCAGAGATCTATCACTTACGTTAAAGGGAACCTGTCACCAGGTTTGGCCACTATGAGATGCAGCCATCGCCTTTCAGGGCAGATATACGGCATCTCATAATGCCCCCGATCCCACCTGTAAGAGAAGAAAAATAACTTTTATTATACTCACCAGTGTGAAAGTTTTATTGTCCTCTGATTGGGGTCTAGGGTTCTGTGTTGTGATGCCCCCACAAGGTCTGAGGAGTAAATTCCTTAATTGATGTAGAAAGACATAAATCATGAATCAAGATATTGATTCCTAAGGCTACTTTCACACTTCCGTCTTTTCAGATCCGTCACAATCCGTTGATTTTTGAGAATGCAGGATCCTGAAAAAATTTTTTCCCATAGACTTGTATTAGCGACGGATTGTGACGGACGGCCATCCGTTTCATCCGTCGTGCACTGGATCCGTCGTGCAGAGAAAACCTTCATTGTAACGTTTTTTGCGCACGTCGGAAAATCGGTCAGCGAAGCATGCTGCGTTGCCCGTTGTCGGCTCCAATGGATGCCTATGGGCCCAGGATCCGTCGCTGACCGTCACACGCAGGGATCCAGTTTTTCCCTTCTGAGCATGCCCGAAAGGGTATAAGGATTTTCAAGTCCGGGAAAAAGTCTCTCTTACTCTCTCTCGTCCCCGGACATTTAATTCCTGGAATTTCTTTACGACGGATCCGTCATTACACTGGATCCGTCGCACACGTTTTTCCCTATTTTCATGACGTCCGTCTATACGTCATTTTGCTGCACCACGACGGACCCCAGAAAACGGAAGTGTGAAAGTAGCCTTATATGGCATATGGACAAGATATATTGGAACATATAGGCCAAATTATGGTGCTAGGACTGTAAGGCCTAGGATTTGTTTCCTCCTCCATTACACTTAGGGTAATTCCCCATCCCTTGTGTGCTTACAATGAAGTCACCCTATGACAAAGAGGATGGTTCCCCTCTCTAAGAGCCCCCTTACCATTTTATATTTGATACTGCTGTGTTTCATGTAGCAATCCTGAAGGGAGGGGGAAAAAGCAGCAAGCTTCCTCTGGTGCTATGGGCACAAGGAAAATAGGTTTAGGAAAGCAGGTTGTGAATAGGAGTAATGGCACTTGCTAGGGAGCAACTTTCAGTAAAAGAGACTTCCCCTTTTCTCTGTTTATGTTGAATGCGAAACAACACTAAAGGTACCGTCACACTTAGCGACGCTGCAGCGATACCGACAACGATCCGGATCGCTGCAGCGTCGCTGTTTGGTCGCTGGAGAGCTGTCACACAGACCGCTCTCCAGCGACCAATGATCCCGAGGTCCCCGGTAACCAGGGTAAACATCGGGTAACTAAGCGCAGGGCCGCGCTTAGTAACCCGATGTTTACCCTGGTTACCAGCGTAAAAAAACAAACAGTACATACTTACATTCAGCTGTCTGTCCCTTGCCGTCTGGTTCCTGCACTGACTGCTGGCCGTAAAGTGAAAGTGAAAGCACAGCACAGCGGTGAGTCACACAGCGGTGACTCACCGCTGTGGCTGTGCTCTGCTTTCACTTTACGGCCAGCAGTCAGTGCAGGAACCAAACGGCAAGGGACAGACAGCTGAATGTAAGTATGTACTGTTTGTTTTTTTACGCTGGTAACCAGGGTAAACATCGGGTTACTAAGCGCGGCCCTGCGCTTAGTTACCCAATGTTTACCCTGGTTACCAGTGAAGACATCGCTGAATCGGTGTCACACACGCCGATTCAGCGATGTCTACGGGGAGTCCAGCGACGAAATAAAGTTCTGGACTTTCTTCCCCGACCAGCGATCTCCCAGCAGGGTCCTGATCGCTGCTGCCTGTCACACTGGACGATATCGCTAGCGAGGACGCTGCAACGTCACGGATCGCTAGCGATATCGTCTAGTGTGACAGTACCTTAAGTTCCACATTTCTACACAATTCCTTCCAAATCTCTGAAAAGTGAAAGATCCTTGTCTTTCCTTCAATATTTCTACTAGACTGTTTCATGAGCATTTAAAAGTCATTGGCCCCAATTCATCAAAGTGATTACTGATGTAAATCACTTTGAAAATTCGCAACAATATTGTGCTCAGTGAAGTTCTGGCAAAATTTAGGCAACTTTTCTGTCCAAAGTAGACAAGGAGAGCATGACGCCACAGCCCTTCTAATTCCTACCACCCTATTACAAACCTTACACCACAAACTTACTACAGTCTCTCACTGGAAAACGAGTTGTGGCTCGGTGCACAGAGGCACATGCCACTTGTCAGACGATGACTCCAACAACCCCCTTCATGGTGGTCTTGATGAATTGGGACCATTGTTTCTAATGCATTTCTAGGTTTAAAGTGTACCAATGTTTTTCCAGGTTCTGTAGCTGTACCAAACTGACAAACCAAAGGCCTTTGTGATTAGCATATGACTTGGACAGATTTTTATTGCCTAAGAGAAAACAATAGAGGTTCTCCTAATGAAAGACAGAAAACATGGATTTCACAAACCATGGCGAATTGATGCAGAAACTGGTCGCAGTACTTTGCTATTCCAAGATAACCGTATATACTCGAGTATAAGCCGACCCGAGTATAAGCCGACCCCCCTAATTTTGCCACAAAAAACTGGGAAAACTTATTGACTCCAGTATAAGCCTAGGGTGGAAAATGGAGCAGCTACTGGTTAATGTCAAAAATAAAAATAGATACCAATACAAGTAAAATTAATTGAGACATCAGTAGGTTAAGTGTTTTTGAATATCCATATTGAATCAGGAGCCCCATATAATGCTCCATACAGTTCATTATTGCCCCATAGCTGTGCCATATAGTGCTCTGCACCGTTCATTATTGCCCCATAGCTGTGCCATATAGTGCTCTGCACCGTTCATTATTGCCCCATAGCTGTGCCATATAGTGCTCTGCATTGTTCATTATTGCCCCATAGCTGTGCCATATAATGCTCTGCACCGTTCATTATTGCCCCATAGCTGTGCCATATAGTGCTCTGCACCGTTCATTATTGCCCCATAGCTGTGCCATATAGTGCTCTGCACCGTTCATTATTTGTTGTGAATTCAGCTTTTGGGCTCCCTCCGGTGGTTGTAGAGGGTAATGCAGTTGTGCCTGGACTGCAGGAGTGGACAGGTGTATCTACTAATTGCAAAACTGACTGGGGTATATAGCTTTGCTGGATCCTTTAGTCAGTGCCAGTTGTCCATTGTTCTTGAAGGATTCTCTTCCCTGCTGGTCTCTCCAGTTTGCTGTGTTTTTCTACAAAGATAAGTCCTGGCTTTGTTTTTGCTGTCCACCTGCGGTGGACCTTATAGTTCTGTGCATTTTCATGTTTTTGTCTTGTCCAGCTTGGTCTGTGAAGGATTTTTTGCAGCCTAGCTATTTCTCTGGAGATGCAGATATACCCTCCATGTCTTTAGTCAGATGTGGTGATCCGTATTTTCTGCGGTGGATATTTTCTAGTGTTTTTATACTGACCGCATAGTACTCTGTTCTATTCTTTCTTTTTAGCTAGTATGGCCTCCTATGCTAAAATCTGATTTCATATCTGCGTATGTTATTTCCCTCTCCTCTCACAGTCAATATTTGTGGGGGGCTATCTATCCTTTGGGGATTTTCTCTGAGGCAAGATAGGTTTCCTGTTTCTGTCTTTAGGGGTAATTAGAACTTAGGCATTACCGAGGGGTCTAGGGAGTGTTAGGTACCCCCCACGGCTACTTCTAGTTGCGCTGCTAGGTTCAGGGTTTGCGGTCAGTACAGGGACCACCTTCTCCAGAGTACGTCTCATGCTGATCCAAGGCCACTAGATCATAACATTATTGCCCCATAGCTGTGCCATATAGTGCTCTGCACCGTTCATTATTGCCCCATAGAAAGCTGTGCCATATAGTGCACTGCATCATTCATTATTGCCCCATAGCTGTGCCATATAGCGCTCTGCACCGTTCATTATTGCCCCATAGCTGTGCCATATAGTGCTCTGCACCGTTCATTCTTGCCTAATAGCTGTGCCATATAGTGCTCTGCACCGTTCATTATTGCCCCATAGCTGTGCCAAGCCATATAGTGCTCTGCACCGTTCATTATTGCCCCATAGCTGTGCCATATAGTGCTCTGCACCGTTCATTGTTGCCCCATAGCTGTGCCATATAGTGCTCTGCACCGTTCATTATTGCCCCATAGCTGTGCCATATAGTGCTCTGCATCGTTCATTCTTGCCCCATAGCTGTGCCATATAGTGCTTGCACCATTCATTCTTGCCCCATAGCTGTGCCATATAGTGCTCTGCACCGTTCATTTTTGTCCCATAGCTGTGCAATATAGTGCTCTGCACTGTTCATTATTGCCCCATAGCTGTGCCATATAGTGCTCTGCACCGTTCATTATTGCCCCATTGATGTACCATAGAAAGCTCTGCCATTGCTGCTGCTGCTGCTACAATAAAAAAAATGCCATACTCACCTCTCTTGCTTGCAGCTCCCAACGTCTCGTCCCAGCATCTCTCCGCACTGACTGATCAGGCAGAGGGCGCCGCGCACACTATATGCGTCATTGCGCCCTCTGACCTGCACAGTCAGAGCGGAGAGACGCCGGGAAGATGGAGCGACGTCGGGAAGACAGAGCGGCGCCCGGCGTGTGGATCATGGACAGGTGAATATAACATAGTTACCTGCTCCCGGCGTCCCGCTCCTTCCCCCAGACAGCTGGTCTTCGGTGCCGCAGCCTCTTCCTCTATCAGCGGTCACCGTTACTGCTGATTAGAGAAATGAATATGCAGCTCCACCCCTATGGGAGTGGAGTCCATATTCATTTTTCTAATGAGCGGTCCCACGTGACCGCTGAAGAGGGGAAGAGCTGCAGCACCGAAGACCGTGGGACGGCAGGAGGAGCGCCAGGATCGCCGGGACTAGGTAAGTACGCCTCAGCGCCCTCTCCCCCTCCCCCGCCGACCTTGCCACCCACCGTGACTCGAGTATAAGCCGAGAGGGGCACTTTCAGCCCAAAAATTTGGGCTGAAAATCTCGGCTTATACTCGAGTATATACAGTAATTCTTGAAACTGAAGTATTCACCCATTTACTTTGCTCAAAGTTTGCAGTTTACATATAATTATTATTCATTTATTGTTGGCTAAAAAGCATTTTTGCAATATAGATTTATTACATTATTTTTTACCATTTAGCTTCTACAACCTCTATGTATCACAGTGTATAACTGACTGCAGAATGAGTAAGGCTACATTCACATTTGCGTTGTTGAGTGCAGCGTCGTCAACGGATACCGACGCATGCGCGTTGTAATGCGTTTTACGACTCATGGGTCATTATAACGCACCAGACAGGGCGCGACGACGCTACATGTAGCATTTTCCCTGCGCCCAATTTCCTGTTCTTTACTATTTTATGACAACGCATGCATCCAAAAACGCTGCGTTGTGTATATGCGTTTTGGGTTGCGTCGACGACGCTGCGCCCAACACCGCAAATGTGAACGTAGCCTTACCAGTGAATCCAGCAATGAGCTCATCCAGCTGAAAGGTCAGAAACTCTAAGGTGCCTAGAAATTACATTTTTATTTTCATGTGGTCAAAAATTAGCTTAGAAGATTGTTTTGGAGAAGAGAGATAAGGTTACAGGCTGTGCTATCAGATGAGCTAATTGACTAATCTATTGGTAATCCATTCTGCAGTAGTGTACTGTGATACATAGAAGCTGTGGAATCCAAGCAATTTTTTTATTAAACTTCTTTGCAAATGTTCTTTTTAGACAAAAATACATGGAATTATGTTAACAAAAAAACTTGTCCATATCTTTTAAGTCTAACATTAGACATTTTGATTGGTTGAGTAGGGGCTTAAGGCCGGGATCACACATACGCGAGATACGGCAGAGTCTCGCTGGTGAAAACCCAACTCTGGCGTCGGCACTCCGGAGCGGAGCGTGCAGCTCCATGTATTGCTGTGCGGCTGCACGCTCCGCTCCGGAGTGCCGGCGCCAGAGTTGGGATTTCACCTGCGAGACTCGGCCGTATCTTGCGTATGTGTGATCCCGGCCTAACAGTCACTGTAACCAGAATAAGCCACTATGCGTTGTAGCACCTTCCATGGAAAAGCAACACACCATAGATGGTGGCAGGTGCTAAATGTTAGCTTGGACTCAAATAAATCACAATGAATGAAAACACATTTGATATAGTCATATGCGTAAAACAAAACCATTGCACCTATAAAAGGCAGGCAAATAGACATGGTGGCAGGATACTTGTATAAGCTTGGCACCGGCTAAATCGCATTACTTGAAAGAGATCTCCCTGTAGATCCGCACTTTCTCTCGGGAGCTTTACATGTGTTAAATAAAAATAATGGACCCCAGCCATAATGTCATTTATTTCACTTATTTTTACTTCTCCAGGCATAAAGGAACCTTTATTACACTGTTTTCATGGGATACTTTCCCTAACCTGTATTTGCCTTTATTTCCGCTCATGAAAATAAAAATGTGTGATTTCCTTGTATTTTTTTATGGTAAACGTGCATTACTTGAATAAATCTTTTTATAGCTTGAACTGAAAGAAAAAAAAAAAGAATATATAAAAAATAAATAAATAGCACAGCTGTTCTCGTAAAGACATCCAAATCTAATTAATCGCAGAAGCTTTCGCTATATTAAGCTTCCTCCCTAATCCTTAGCACATCCATTCAAAACTTTTATGAAAAAAAAAACTTTACCAAAAGAATTCAAATAATTGTAACCGAAGCTTCAGAAGAGAACATCTAATGAGGACATCAGAAAAGTGTAAAAAATAATTGCATGCCTTGATGAAAAAACATTGTAAGTTTTGTTTTTTTATTTTTACTTTAAAGAGGAAATTCACATTAAAAGTCATCTCCATACAACATCAGAAAAGTCATATTTGTGTAGTCAGTAGATCTCCACCAGTTTTCGAAAACTTTAGAGAACTTAAAAAAAAGCCCACTCTCGGCATTACTAAGCGGTTGCTAATTCTGGAAATCTGACGACTAAAATGCAACATAGCAGACCCTTCTTTCCGGTGATATCTGTCTTCTGGGGAGAATTAGCATACCACGACGCTGATTAGATAGGTGGCATGTTCAGCCAACATTTATCTAACTTGGAGGTCAACTTAAAGAAGTATTCTATTTTCCAAACTTTTAGCTAGAGATGATCAAAAACATTGCAGGTTCCTGGTCCAGTGGTCACTTCGATAGTCCTTTGCCCCCCACAAGAGCCTTACAAACAGCCTCTGACCTCCTGGCATCTTCAATGCCTTCTCATGATTAGTAAGACAAAAGAGCGGGGATGTTGCAGGTAGGAAGAGGTTCCCAGCGCTCTAATCTGGCGGCCAGGGGCTAGTAATGTGGCAGCTGAAACTAGGTCCTGTGAATATTCTTTTATCATCTCTAGTGAAAAGTTTAGGTGATAACATTTTTAGATTTGATGTGAATCCCACTGCTATACCTTCAACAATCATTAGAGCTGAGTGCAAGGTCACTGCCATTCAAAATGGAAAGAAGCAGCTGGTTGCACAGGCACCCTGCTGCTATTTTTATTGCCTATGGCATGCACCACTGGCTGCTCCATTCAATTCCTCTTAGACATGGTCTTCCTGACTGGGGAGAACGTGGAACATGTATGACTGACACTGATCTAACAATTATCACCTATACAGTGGAAAGGTGAAACATTTTGGAAACTAAAATATCCCTATCAGTCTATTCCCGTGCTCTTAGTGTACTCCTCTCATGCAACCCCAGTCCTCTAAATAACAATAATAGCAAATATATGTTTGACATAGCATTCATTTTTTCTAAAATTAATTTGTGGTTATTAACACATATAGAAAGTGCAAACACAAGCAGAACATGAAGACAAACCTCATCCAAAAAAAGTGGGTGGCCTTACTCATCTATTAAGATTAACAGATGGATCTGCAGAGGTTGGAGTTTGAAAGGAATTTTCTCTGTAAATACTTTTACGCCCAACAATGGCAAAAATATTCTCGGAGTGATACCTCTATTGGCTAACCAGAAAAAAATACAGCTCTGGCAAAAATTAAGAGACCACCACATCAAAACCCTGTCATGGGCAGCCCAATCTCCAGACCTGAACCCCATTGAAAAGCTCTGGAATGTAATCAAGAGGATGATGGATAGTCACAAGCCATCAAACAAAGAAGAACTGCTTACATTTTTGCGCAAGGAACAGTGTGAAAGACAGGAGGAAAGTATGCCAAGACGGATGAAAGCTGTGATTAAAAATCATGGTTATTCCACAAAATATTGATTTCTGAACTCTTCCTGCGTTAAAACATTAGTATTGTTGTTTCTAAATGAACTTGTTTTCTTTGCCTACTGTATTTTTTCTATTTTGACCATTTTTCTATGTCAGAATAAAGATACAAAATTTATTGCTTGGAAATTCCAAGACATGTTGTCAGAACAAGTTTATAGAATAAAAAAACAAATTACATTTTACTCCAAAATATACTTATAAAGAGAAAAATCAGACAAACTGAACATTTTGCAGCGGTCTCTTAATTTTTGCCAGAGCTGTATATCATTGCAAGATTTCATAGAACAGAGGCTCCTTCTTTAGGCAGATTTACAATTGAATTAATAGGACAAAAGCACAACATTTAAGAGATATTACAACAGGACATCAACAGGACATTTGTTCATGAGGTGGAAGGGGTAACGCCTCCTAAAGAGAAGCCAAAGAAATTAAAGGCATCACTCCGAGAATAGTTTTGTCATCATTGGGCATAAAAGTATTTACATCAATTTCTCTGGCTAATACGGTACTACGATATAATTTGTTATTGGGCAGCATGGTGGCTCAGTGGATAGCACTGCAGACTTTGCAGCGCTGGGGTCCTGGGTTCAAAGCCCACCAAGGACAACATCTGCAAGGAGTTTGTATGTTCTCTCTATGTTTGTATGGGTTTCCTTCGGGTCCTCCCACACTCCAAAGACATACTGAAAGGGAATCTAGATTGTGAGCCCCATCGGGGACAGCGATGATATGTGCAAACAGTAAAGCACTGCAGAATATGTTAGCAATATATAAATTTAAAGATTATTATTGCATATCAATCGAATTTTCTGAAAATTTCACATGAATTCAACATTTTGAAAGTCAATTTGCAAAAAACAAAAAAAAAAAAAAAAACTTGTCTGGCAGCATTTCTAATACTGCTGAAGCATCAGAGAACAGGCTAACGTTTTTTGCTCCCCACTATGCCCTGCAGCTCAGTTATAACATCTAGCTGATGACCATACATTATACAGTGGTGCTCAGTACCTAGGCTATCACAAATCAGTGATTCTCAGTGGAGCACAGTTTGTATGGTAGAGTGATTTTCTATCTTCAGAATCACTGGGCAAGTCTCTCTGTCTCCTGTAGCGTGTAAGCTTTTATGGTCAGCGGAGTTCTCTCTTTATCTTTTTCTGTCTCCTGTAGCGTGTAAGCTTTTATGGTCAGCGGAGTTCTCTCTTTATTTCTTTCTGTCTCCTGTAGCGTGTAAGCTTTTATGGTCAGCGGAGTTCTCTCTTTATCTCTTTCTGTCTCCTGTAGCGTGTAAGCTTTTATGGTCAGCTGAGTTCTCTTTTTATTTCTTTCTGTCTCCTGTAGCGTGTAAGCTTTTATGGTCAGCGGAGTTCTCTCTTTATCTCTTTCTGTCTCCTGTAGCGTGTAAGCTTTTATGGTCAGCGGAGTTCTCTCTTTATCTCTTTCTGTCTCCTGTAGCGTGTAAGCTTTTATGGTCAGTGGAGTTCTCTCTTTATCTCTTTCTGTCTCCTGTAGCGTGTAAGCTTTTATGGTCAGCGGAGTTCTCTCTTTATCTCTTTCTGTCTCCTGTAGTGTGTAAGCTTTTATGGTCAGCGGAGTTCTCTCTTTATCTCTTTCTGTCTCCTGTAGTGTGTAAGCTTTTATGGTCAGCGGAGTTCTCTCTTTATCTCTTTCTGTCTCCTGTAGTGTGTAAGCTTTTATGGTAAACCGAGTCCTCTCTCTCTCTCTCTCTCTCTTCTAAAATCAGAGGAAAATGAAATTTTTTTTAACATAGTACATTAAAAAAGAGAAATATTAAAAAAAATGAAAAAAATTTAATGAAATCTGCGGGAGAGAAACAGCAAACTAGTCAACTAGAGAAAGTCTATAAAAAGATCTGAAGCTAAGTGAGACACAGTCTACAGATTAGATTCGGCTTGGAATCTATCCAGAGGATCAAGCTATTCTACATGACGGCTCATGATAAGAAAAGGCTATCAATTATGTGAGGAAAACAGATTTACATTTTCATCACAAATGTCCTGTGAAGAAGCTGATGCACCATCTGCTCTACAAACAAGGTCATTATAGCCGAGCTCTTACACGACATTGTTTTAAAGGAAAACGGAAAAACAAACAAAATAACCAAATCTCGAGGCAAGAAAAATGTTTATTTTCTCTTTTCCGTGAAAAACAAAGTCCTGGAAAAATAAGCCTTGGATTATGTTATCCAAAACCAATATTTTTTTTTAAATTGAAGGAGAAATTTCACCCGTTATAATGAACATTGTACAGAATGGGATGTTCCTTCTGGTTAAGATATTTAGGTCTGATATGTCTGATCGGTAGCCTCATCAAGCATTTTTTTTTAAAATTGACCGGCCACTAAAAATTGATGGTCTACCCATAGGGTTGGTTATCAAGATCAGATTGGTGAGGGTCTGACATCCAGGGACTCCCAATCAACTATTATTTGCTCCAGTGGTGGATAGAAACACATGAAATAAAGCTAAAACCTGCAGTTCCAGTCATTGTGTTGCCACTGCTGCAGTTTATTGCAAAGCAGCTCCTGATCTATGCATAGGTCAAAAGCCAGTCTAGGATTTCCTGCACCTGGTGCAATAAAACAGTTTGGTGCTCCCTCCCATACATAGGTTGAGAGGTTTGAGTAGTGACCACTCATGCAACTGACATACTTACCATCACATGCCGACTAGCTACTATTCCTAATTCTCAATGTTAATTAAAATACTATATGAGTGGTCGCATGATGACTGCAGGACCAAGCAAGCATAGCTGAATCCTGACCGTGAGTACATTACACGCTGTTACGATTTTGAATGATAAAGTGCTTGTTAAAATCCCTTTAACTTTAACATCCTAATTTGTAGGTTGAAAAGAGATCGAAAACTTCATATGAAAAGAGGATTTTCCAAGATTAATTTTTCTGTAATTGATAAGCAGACATACAAATAACAAATTCAGTTATATTGCTACTTCGAACTTTGTTGATAGGCCGCAGTGTTGACATAATGAATACAGCCCACATGAGTGCCGCACTTAATTACTAGGCTCAGCCCCTTTGAGCTGACTACTTCGGCACTACCGCTGATTGGCTGCAGCAGTCACATGATATGTATTTGTGATTTCATTGCTGCAGCCTGTCAGTAAAGATGAACCAGTAGTGGAAAGGCAATGCTAGCCATTTGGAGGGATGGACATAGCTGAAGAAAAAAATGAAAAATAAAGATTACATGTTGCTTATTCAGTAGAATTATGCCTGAGCTGGATAGCACAACTTAGGAGCTCCAATCTGGCATTTTGTGTTGTTTGAGACTATGCTACTCAGTTACTTATAGCCAGATTGAAATTTTTCTCCCTGAAAGAAGTAAAAACTTCAAAACAAACCAAATAAATATGGCAGACATAAAAACCTTTTTAAGAAAATTCCCCAAACTTACAGTCAAAAATGTTTGTTAAGGGGGTAGTCTTCTCAAGGGATAAAGTAAAGAGGATGCCAGGTGAAGTGTTACCATAATATATACACTCAATGAATATGTCTATAATCATTTACAGGTACTGTACATCCATTAATATAATATATTATTGTGTAGTATTATTTATGGTTTTCCAGAGTTTATGGTGCTCCAACTACAACACATCCCGTCACTCAGAGACTTAAAGAATATTGGAAGTTGTAGTTTCACACATATTGTTCCCTATTGCACACAGTTTTTAATTGTGAAATATCATAGCAACAACCATCATGTAAATGAGTACATCCCTAGAACCACCATTAGTACATAAATACATCACCAAATCACCATCAGTACATAAATACAACACTAGATCCATCATCAGTGCACAGAAACATTGCCGTGACTACCATCAGTACATTAATACATTGTACAAAGTATATTAACACATTACCAAACTCAGCACTGCGATCAATTGCAATGTCAGGTCTGCCTCAAATAGACTTTTATATAATGAACCAACAATTGAAAGTATGTTCTTAACAATGGTAAGGAGATACTGGGAGTTTTCAATAGCCACCATCAGACTGTGGAGGATACAGGAACCATAGTGCTAATTAAACTGAGTCTGAATAACAAAAACATTCACACCCAGATACCTTTTAAGGATGATGTCTTCTCTAATTGGTGTAGTTTTCATCTGTTTTCATATTCATCTGGTCAAGACACTATAATAATTTTTAACATCCATAACTCATCTCTGCAGACTTCCCACTTATCCAGTCTTCTGCAGCATATCCTGACTAGTGATGGGCGAACCACTGAATGTTAGGGTCCGGCGTGTTCAGCAAAACATTTTTTAAAAAGTTTGGTTTAGGTACCAGAAAGATTCCCGAACCTAAAGCCGTACCCATTGCAGGTGAATGGGGGACCTGAACATCCATTGTTTGCCGCGCTGTCATCTGCATGACAGCGCAGCAAACACTATTTCTGATCATCAGTAAGATCAATACTGCCAGTCAGAGACCTGCGGTTCCCATGCTGTCACATGACAGCGTGAGCCAGTAGCTGTGACAGGCGGTAACAGAGGCATTGGCTTATGTGAGTACTACTCCCATCAGCCTATGCCTGCTGTCGCTGATAACAGTGAGAGTGGTCGCTGCTAGTGGGAGCATTCATCAGTCAGAGCCTGCACTGTCATTATTAAATTTGAAAAAAAATGACTTGGGGTCTGTTCTGTTTTTGATGACCAGCACTGGCAAAACTGACAGCTGCTGCCTGCAACCATCAGTCGTTAGCTTTATCATGGCTGGACATCAAGAATAGATGCCGTTTTTTTTAATTAATTAAACAGATAATTAAAACCTCCCCCAGTGGCATTGGTATTGAGCTCCAGATATTCCTACACCATCCCCTTCAGTTGTTTACAATGCGTTAGACTTGTACTCTGTTCTGTTGGTGCATGGGCTGGTCTAAAAATGTGTGAAATGACTCACAGAAATTGCTTATGCCACTTAAACTGCTGCTGATAATGTTTTTGCTATGCACACTGTGTACCCCATTGCTGTCTTGAGGAAAAACAATTTTTAGATTGTCTACAAGCATGTTTCGATACTTTAGCATGTGTGCATCCCTTTCCAGGGGAGGAAGCATCTGCAAAATTTACTCTTGTACCGTGTTACTGACAAAGTGGTTACCCAGTAATCAGCACTATTTCTAGCTCTAAGAATGCGGGCATCATGTTGAATATAGTGCGACAAGAAGGTGCTCATGTGTCGGGAGCTTCAATGAAGTCCAAGTCCATGGAAGGTTGCTTCCTTTGCCCCTCCTACTAACCACGGACAACAGAGAGGGGGTCATCATTATTCTCTTCAATTCTCCTGCACCTTCACTAACAGTGTTACTGGTACCATTAACCCCCTTGATTGTTGTAATCTACCCTCCCATAGCACTTGCCTGTGCGACAACAGTCCAGAACTTAGAGATATTGTTATCTCTTCCGTATCCTTCTCTGCCTCCACTCCTTCCTCTGGGACAACCACCTCCTCATGAAGGCTATTCAAAGTGTGCTTCAGAATGTAGATAACTGGAATACTGATGCTGATGATGGCATCATCAGCGCTTACCATCTTAGCAGCCATTTTGAAACTGTGCAGAAGAGTGCAGAGGTCCTTCATCTGTGCCCATTCCACTATCGTGATCTGCACCACGTCCACACTGCATTGGACTAGACTACGCAAAAGGTCATACGGCACCAGTGCTCGTCACTGCTACCATAGCCACTGCAACATGTGTAGCGGGGAATTCCACCATGTCGGAATATTGCACATCAAATGGTTAACTGGTAGGCCGAAAGGCCTTTGTAGCAATATAAGGCGATGATCTACGGGGTGCGAATGGCGGAAGTGAGCGTACAGCAACCGTGCTTTCTGCAGCAGCACAACTAGGCCAGGATAGTGTCAGACAAATTTCTGTATGGCCAGGTTGAGGCATGCAAGGCACGTGTGGGAGGTTGCCCTGGCATATGACCGCCACCAGGTTTACATCGTTAATGCACATGGTCTTCCTTGCCACCAGGATCAGTGAAGACATCCATTGCTCTAACTTGGCCTAGATAGCTGTCCACAATTCTTGAGCTGTGTGACTGCGATCTCCAAGGCATATTAATTTAAACATTGCCTCATTGCGGTGAGCCCTGGCTGCGCAGTTCAGAGGTTGGGGGATTAGCTTTGCACTGTTGGAACACGTGTCTCATTAAGGAAGAGGTTGAGGGCACAGGTGGGGGCCCTAGAGGAGATGGAGGAGGCAGAAGCAGTGGAGGAAGTGTTAGATGCAGAGTCTTATCCCACAAGCCTTCGGGATTCAAAGACTTGTGGAGAATCCCCTTGACCGCCTGCCCCCACAGCCACCAGATTCATCTAGTTCCCAGTCAGCAAGATGTACCGCCCCTACCTATGTTTACTCATCCAAGTGTCAGTGGTGAAATGCACCCCGGCAAACATAGATTTTCCCAAGGAACCGATGATGTTGTCTGCGACATGCTGGTGAAGCGCCGACACAGCTTTTTTAGAGAAATAATGGTAACTGGACAACTGGTACGGCCATCAGCTTTCGAAAAAAGCCTGTATTCACCAGGTGGAAAGGCAGCATTTCTCTGTCCAAAGTATTGGAGTTGGTGGAGTACATGCTCCTAGCTTTAGCATATATAGGAGGAAACATTCTTTTACATGACTACAACTGCGGGACCAAGGGCTCGCTGCTGTGCTGTAGGGTGAACAGGACAAAGTGCTGGACTTTGATTGAGGTGCAGGCAAAGATTTTATGATGGATTGAGAAAGATGTGTTGTGCTCAGTGAAACAAGAACAGCAGGCATGCCCACTTCCGGAACTGCTGATGAGCTCTCACTCACCCTGACTGTAAGGGGTAAAAGAATGGAATATTTGAGGATGAGACCTGTATGAGAAGACTTGGCACTGTGACAAAGGAGGAAGAAGCAGCAGATGTGGTTGATGAGACAGCCATTGGTTTGCGAGGCCCACTAGTCGGCATTTTAGCGCAGTGAGATTCCCAGACTAAGGCATGTTTATGGTGCATGTGCAGGTTCATGCATGTAGTTGTGAAGTTATTGCAATTTTTGCCTCTACTGAGTTTTTTTGCAAATTTGGCAGACAACATGAGTTGGGTCATCCGTTGCAGTCTCAAACAAGGCCCCTCTAGGCAACCCGTGCAGTCCCTGTGAACTGCAGACTCACAACCGTTGCTGGTCAAAGCCAGAGTTGTGACTGAGAATGCAGCGGATCATGGTGATTACAGACCACATGAACCAGTCTTACATTGAGTGTGCCAAGTGGTTAACTCCTAGGCAGGCGAGGTGGTCACTTTCTTTTTCCCGTTTTCATTTTTCTATCACCTTTCGGCCTGGTTCCAAAAATGTCAAGACGGATGCAATTTTGATCCGATATCACCCCCAAACCTCCTTCCTTCATTCTTCAGCATAGGGTGGTTGTTGCGGGGGTATCCTCTGAATTGGAGAGTGAAATTCGGGAGGCTCAGTCTTTTGCTCCTCACTTTTTGCCTGATAATAACCTCTTTGTCCCGCTGCAGTATCGATTGAGGGTTCTCCGAGAGTTCCACGATTCTGCTCCTAGTAGGCACTTGGGGATCTCACCCACCCCGAAAGCCATTGCTAGGCTGTTTTTGTGGTCCTCCATGACCTCTGATATCACTGTGTTTGTGTCTGCTTGGGATACCTGTGCCTGTGCTAAGAGCTCTCATAAAGGGCTGGCCAGGGAATTGGTGCCATTGCCAATTCCGGATAGACCTTGGACTCATTTGTCCATGGATTTTATCACTGATCTCCCTCCTTCCAATGGCAAAACTGTAATATGGGTAGTGGTTGATAGATTCAGTAAACAGGTGTATTTTTTACCTCTGGCAGGATTGCCAAATGCAGAAACACTATCTAAGTTGTCTGTTGAGCACGTTGTACGGTTGCCTGGTGTGCCTTTGAGTGTGGTTTCTGATAGAGGGGTACAATTTGTGTCTAAATTTTGAAGGGCATTTTGTAAATAATGGGGGAATTTGCTTGACCTTCTCCTCTGCCTACCAGCCTAAGACCAACGTTCAGACAGAGAGGAACAATCAGTCCCTTGAACAGATTTTGCGGTGTCTTGCTACATCTCAGCAGGATGATTGGTGTTCTTCATTGCCAGTGGCTGAGTTTGCATTTACCAATCAGATTAACCAGTCCACTGGCCCTTCTTGGTTCTTTTGTAATTATGGCTTTCACCCCTATTTTGGCAAATTTTTCAGGCTGGATTCAGGATGTCCAGGGGCTCATACGACAGTTCAATGGTTGGGGAGGTGTGGAGGGAGGCAGTGCTTGTCGTGGTTGCATCACTCAGTGTCGGTGCTGGAAGCCACAATGTAACTGTCATGATCCAGACCGGGTTTTGAGTTAACTTTTCTCAGCCTCAGTCTGGCTTCAGGTTTTGCAATATATCTCTGTTGCATCCTGCAGGCGGTTTCGGTTATAGTTCTGCCTTATGGCTTGTGTAGCTGACTCTGGTATATCCTGACTTGTCCTGCTGCATTAGCTGCCTGAACCCGTGTCTCTGTTCCCCCTAATCCCCGTCTTGATTCAGTGTTTCCCTTTTTCCATGTTTACTCCCTGGTTTTGAGTTGGTTTTTATCCTGACCTGCTTCTGCCTTCTGTCTTTGGCTAATCCGCTCCTGACTGTTACTGACCTTTTGGCTTGTTTCTGACTCTGTGTTTTGTCTATTCTTTTGATACTGCGCTACTGACTGTTGTGAATTCTGTGGCAGAGCTCCCTCCTGTGGTCACAAGTGGTACTTCGGCTGATTCTCTCTGGGAGCTTCCGTTTGTGGAGGAAAGTGGTACTGCGGCTTCTGAGTTTCCTCTCTCAGGTGATCTGGTGAGGTCGTTAGGTGCTTCTCTACTTAACTCCACCTAATGCTTTGATCCTGGCTTCCTGTCTATGTTCCAGTGTTGGACTTGTTTTTCCCTGGATCATTCCTGTGGCCTGCTGCTCTGCATAGCTAAGTGCTTCTTTGCTATTTGTTTGCTATTTTTTCTGTCCAGCTTGTCTATTTGTTTTGCTGGAAGCTCTGGGACGCAAAGGGTGTACCTCCGTGCCGTTAGTTCAGTACGGAGGGTCTTTTTGCCCCCTTTGCGTGGTTTTCTTTAGGGTTTTGTGTAGACCGCAAAGTTATCTTTCCTATCCTCGCTCTGTTAAGAAAGTCGGGCCTCACTTTGCTGAATCTATTTCATCCCTACGTTTGTCTTTTCATCTTACTCACAGTCATTATATGTGGGGGGCTGCCTTTTCCTTTGGGGTATTTCTCTGAGGCAAGGTAGACTTATTTTCTATCTTCAGGCTAGTTAGTTTCTCAGGCTGTGCCGAGTTGCATAGGCAGAGTTAGGCGCAATCCACGGCTGCCTCTAGTGTTGTTTAGAGAGGATTAGGGATTGCGGTCTGCAGAGTTCCCACGTCTCAGAGCTCGTTCTATGATTTTGGGTTATTGTCAGATCACTGTATGTGCTCTGGCTTCTATGTCCATTGTGGTACTGAATTGCCTTTCATATCAGTACAGGAAGCCAAAAGTACTAATGATTCTCAATAGAGGGAGAAAAGAAGTTCTGAGACCATTTTTTTTCTTTGCACTGTGTTTTGCCTTTTTTTTCCCCTAGACATTTGGGTGGTTCAGGACACAGGTGTGGACATGGACATTCAGGGTCTGTGCTCTTCAATGGATAATCTCGTTATAAATGTACAAAAGATTCAAGATTTGGTGGTTCAGAAGCCTATGTTTGAACCAAGAATTCCTATTCCTGATTTGTTTTATGGTGATAGAGTCAAGTTTGTGAATTTCAAAAATAATTGCAAACTGTTTCTGGCCTTGAAACCTCACTCCTCTGGTGACCCAGCTCAACAAGTGAGAATTATTATTTCTTTTTTGCGTGGCGACCCTCAAGACTGGGCATTTTCCCTTGCGCCAGGAGATCCTGCATTAAGTAATATTGATGCGTTTTTCCTGGCGCTCGGATTGCTGTACGATGAGCCTAATTCAGTGGATCAGGCAGAGAAAAATTTGCTGGCTTTGTGTCAGGGTCAGGATGATATAGAGGTATATTGTCAGAAATTTAGAAAGTGGTCTGTACTCACTCAATGGAATGAAGCTGCGCTCGCAGCGATTTTCAGAAAGGGTCTCTCTGAAGCCCTTAAAGATGTCATGGTGGGATTTCCTATGCCTGCTGGTCTGAATGAATCTATGTCTTTGGCCATTCAGATCGGTCAACGCTTGCGTGAGCGTAAAGCTGTGCACCATTTGGCGGTATTACCTGAGATTAAACCTAAGCCTATGCAGTGCGATAGGACTTTGTCCAGACTTGAACGGCAAGAACACAGACGTCTGAATGGTCTGTGTTTCTACTGTGGTGATTCCACTCATGCCATCTCTGTTTGTCCTAAGCGCTCTAAGCGGTTCGCTAGGTCTGCCACCATTGGTACGGTACAGTCAAAATTTCTTCTGTCCGTTACCTTGATCTGCTCTTTGTCATCGTATTCAGTCATGGCATTTGTGGATTCAGGCGCTGCCCTGAATTTGATGGACTTAGAGTATGCTAAGCGTTGTGGGTTTTTTTTGGAGCCCTTGCAGTGTCCTATTCCATTGAGAGGAATTGATGCTACACCTTTGGCCAAGAATAAGCCTCAGTACTGGACCCAGCTGACCATGTGCATGGCTCCTGCACATCAGGAGGATATTCACTTTCTGGTGTTGCATAATCTGCATGATGTGGTCGTGTTGGGGTTGCCATGGCTACAAGTCCATAATCCAGTATTAGATTGGAAATCCATGTCGGTGTCCAGCTGGGGTTGTCAGGGGGTAAATGGTGATGTTCCATTTCTGTCAATTTCGTCATCCACCCCTTCTGAGGTCCCAGAGTTCTTGTCTGATTACCGGGATGTATTTGATGAGCCCAAGTCCGATACCCTACCTCCGCATAGGGATTGTGATTGTGCTATCAATTTGATTCCAGGTAGTAAATTCCCAAAAGGTCGACTGTTTAATTTATCCGTGCCTGAGCACACCGCTATGCGCAGTTATGTGAAGGAATCCCTGGAGAAGGGGCATATTCGCCCGTCATCGTCGCCATTAGGAGCAGGGTTCTTTTTTGTAGCCAAGAAGGATGGTTCGCTGAGACCTTGTATAGATTACCGCCTTCTTAATAAGATCACGGTTAAATTTCAGTACCCCTTGCCATTGTTATCTGATCTGTTTGCTCGGATTAAGGGGGCTAGTTGGTTCACAAAGATAGATCTTCGTGGTGCGTATAATCTGGCGCGAATTAAGCAAGGCGATGAATGGAAAACTGCATTTAATACGCCCGAGGGTCATTTTGAGTATCTAGTGATGCCGTTCGGACTTGCCAATGCTCCATCAGTGTTTCAGTCCTTTATGCATGACATCTTCCGAGAGTACCTGGATAAATTCCTGATTGTGTACTTGGATGATATTTTGATCTTCTCGGATGATTGGGAGTCTCATGTGAAGCAGGTCAGAACGGTTTTGCAGGTCCTGCGTGCTAATTCTTTGTTTGTGAAGGGATCAAAGTGTCTCTTTGGTGTGCAGAAGGTTTCATTTTTGGGGTTCATCTTTTCCCCTTCTACTATCGAGATGGATCCTGTTAAGGTCCAAGCCATCCATGATTGGACTCAGCCGACATCTCTGAAAAGTCTGCAAAAGTTCCTGGGCTTTGCTAATTTTTATCGTCGCTTCATCTGCAATTTTTCTAGTATTGCTAAACCATTGACCGATTTGACCAAAAATGGTGCTGATGTGGTCAATTGGTCTTCTGCTGCTGTGGAAGCCTTTCAAGAGTTGAAGCGTCGTTTTTCTTCTGCCCCTGTGTTGTGTCAACCAGATGTTTCTCTTCCGTTCCAGGTCGAGGTTGATGCTTCTGAGATTGGAGCAGGGGCTGTTTTGTCGCAGAGAGGTTCTGATTGCTCAGTGATGAAACCATGCGCTTTTTTTTCCAGGAAGTTTTCGCCTGCTGAGAGAAATGATGATGTGGGCAACCGAGAGTTGCTGGCCATGAAGTGGGCATTCGAGGAGTGGCGTCATTGGCTTGAAGGAGCTAAGCATCGCGTGGTGGTATTGACTGATCATAAGAACTTGACTTATCTCGAGTCTGCCAAGCGCTTGAATCCTAGACAGGCTCGTTGGTCGCTGTTTTTTGCCCGTTTTGACTTTGTAATTTCGTACCTTCCGGGCTCTAAAAATGTGAAGGCGGATGCTCTGTCTAGGAGTTTTGTGCCTGACTCTCCGGGTTTGTCTGAGCCGGCGGGTATCCTCAAGGAGGGAGTAGTTGTGTCTGCCATCTCCCCTGATTTGCGGCGGGTGCTGCAAAAATTTCAGGCTAATAAACCTGATCGTTTGTCCCTGATAGGTGGACGAATAAAGTTATCTCTGAGGTTCATTGTTCGGTGTTGGCTGGTCATCCTGGAATCTTTGGTACCAGAGAGTTAGTGGCTAGATCCTTTTGGTGGCCATCTCTGTCGCGGGATGTGCGTACTTTTGTGCAGTCCTGTGGGATTTGTGCTCGGGCTAAGCCCTGCTGTTCTCGTGCCAGTGGGTTGCTTTTGCCCTTGCCGGTCCCGAAGAGACCTTGGACACATATCTCTATGGATTTTATTTCAGATCTTCCCGTTTCTCAAAAGATGTCAGTCATTTGGGTGGTCTGTGATCGCTTTTCTAAGATGGTCCATCTGGTACCCTTGTCTAAATTGCCTTCCTCCACTGATTTGGTGCCATTGTTCTTCCAGCATGTGGTTCGTTTACATGGTATTCCAGAGAATATCGTTTCTGACAGAGGTTCCCAGTTTGTTTCGAGGTTTTGGCGAGCCTTTTGTGGTAGGATGGGCATTGACTTGTCTTTTTCCTCGGCTTTCCATCCTCAGACTAATGGCCAGACCG
Organism: Ranitomeya imitator; assembly: GCF_032444005.1. Classification (NCBI taxonomy): domain Eukaryota; kingdom Metazoa; phylum Chordata; class Amphibia; order Anura; family Dendrobatidae; genus Ranitomeya; species Ranitomeya imitator. Next base: position 58,083,593 of record NC_091282.1, on the reverse strand, counting down.
AACGAACCAATCAGACCTTGGAAACATATCTGAGATGTTTTGTTTCTGCTGATCAGGATGACTGGGTGTCCTTTTTGCCTTTGGCTGAGTTCGCCCTTAATAACCGGGCCAGCTCGGCTACCTTGGTTTCGCCATTTTTCTGCAACTCTGGGTTCCATCCTCGTTTCTCTTCAGGACAGGTTGAGTCTTCGGACTGTCCTGGTGTGGATACTGTGGTGGACAGGTTGCAGCAGATTTGGACTCATGTAGTGGACAATTTGACCTTGTCCCAGGAGAGGGCTCAACGTTTTGCTAATCGCAGACGCTGTGTGGGTCCCCGACTTCGTGTTGGGGATCTGGTTTGGTTATCTTCTCGTCATATTCCTATGAAGGTGTCCTCTCCTAAGTTTAAACCTCGTTTCATTGGTCCATATAGGATTTCTGAGGTTCTTAATCCTGTGTCTTTTCGTCTGACCCTTCCAGATTCTTTTTCCATACATAACGTATTCCATAGGTCATTGTTGCGGAGATACGTGGCACCTATGGTTCCATCTATTGACCCTCCTGCCCCGGTTTTGGTGGAGGGGGAGTTGGAGTATATTGTGGAGAAGATTTTGGATTCTCGTGTTTCAAGACGGAAACTCCAGTATCTGGTTAAATGGAAGGGTTATGCTCAGGAAGATAATTCCTGGGTTTTTGCCTCTGATGTCCATGCTCCCGATCTTGTTTGTGCCTTTCATGTGGCTCATCCTGGTCGGCCTGGGGGCTCTGGTGAGGGTTCGGTGACCCCTCCTCAAGGGGGGGGTACTGTTGTGAATTCTGTGGCAGAGCTCCCTCCTGTGGTCACAAGTGGTACTTCGGCTGATTCTCTCTGGGAGCTTCCGTTTGTGGAGGAAAGTGGTACTGCGGCTTCTGAGTTTCCTCCCTCAGGTGATCTGGTGAGGTCGTTAGGTGCTTCTCTACTTAACTCCACCTAATGCTTTGATCCTGGCTTCCTGTCTATGTTCCAGTGTTGGACTTGTTTTTCCCTGGATCATTCCTGTGGCCTGCTGCTCTGCATAGCTAAGTGCTTCTTTGCTATTTGTTTGCTATTTTTTCTGTCCAGCTTGTCTATTTGTTTTGCTGGAAGCTCTGGGACGCAAAGAGTGTACCTCCGTGCCGTTAGTTCGGTACGGAGGGTCTTTTTGCCCCCTTTGCGTGGTTTTCTTTAGGGTTTTGTGTAGACCGCAAAGTTATCTTTCCTATCCTCGCTCTGTTAAGAAAGTCGGGCCTCACTTTGCTGAATCTATTTCATCCCTACGTTTGTCTTTTCATCTTACTCACAGTCATTATATGTGGGGGGCTGCCTTTTCCTTTGGGGTATTTCTCTGAGGCAAGGTAGGCTTATTTTCTATCTTCAGGCTAGTTAGTTTCTCAGGCTGTGCCGAGTTGCATAGGCAGAGTTAGGCGCAATCCACGGCTGCCTCTAGTGTTGTTTGGAGAGGATTGGGGATTGCGGTCTGCAGAGTTCCCACGTCTCAGAGCTCGTTCTATGATTTTGGGTTATTGTCAGATCACTGTATGTGCTCTGACCGCTATGTCCATTGTGGTACTGAATTGCCTTTCATAACAACTAACTATATCTACCTGGCTTGTTTGACTTTCCTGTTGCCACCTAGTGGTAGCCTTGCTGCTGCATGACAGGACTGCTTTGTCTAGGTGCAGCCCTCCTTCCATTCTATAGCCATCTAGTGGAGCTTGTGCGGCGCCCCAGGGTCCTGGTCATCACAGTGGTATTGCTTTCCTCTCGGGGAGAGTGATATTATGTTTGGAGGCAATGAAGGATAACTGCATCCAGGTACCACACACATGCAACAAATTTAACACTCCAGACCACCAGGGGAAGCTTCTGCTTCTATTTATTAGGTCACTCCCCACATAGGTAAAACTGGTTGCCTGTAGGGAAAGTTAGTTAGTTGCTGGCTGAGCTCAGCTCAGTTAGTTGGTCCCTGACAGGGGTGGGATCCTGTCAGTGAATGAAGGAGAAAGGACACTGAGCAGTGCATGCCCTCAGAGCTGCAGCTCCTCTGAAGAGACATCGAAGGCAGAACTGTATTGCAGTGAGCGGGAAGGAAGTCATAGCAAAGAGAGGATACCAGAAGGGAACCAGCCCTGCACAGGCTGCCTCCTTCTGAGGCGCAAAATCCCAGTAGCCAGAACACCAAGGCAGTAAGGACCTTTATGCTTTGCTCCAGAGACCGTCAGGACAGCTAATTGCAAGTTACCTGTCTGCCCCTACACCCAGGAGGCATGGTGGCAACCTTTGGAGACCAGGGCGTGCTAGAGTCTCTATAAACAGCCTCAAGCCACCAGTCATACGGGTTTGTCCTATCATATATGGGGGACAGGAGAGAGAGACATTACATCTGTGAGGACCTTATGTGAAGCCATAGGCAGTAAGGAACTACACCACTACAGCGCAAGGGAAGGATATTGATTTCCACCTGGACAAGGGGACTCTGGACTTGCCTCCAAACCGGACAGACTCTGCCTGCCCTGTGATCTGGCGCCCTGGACTGTGGATGCTGAAGTCTTTAGTAAAGGTAAAGAGACTGCAACCTTGTGTCCTTGTTCTTCTCTGCGCCTCTCATCATCCACCATCTACACACCGGGAAGACCTGTGGGAAGGTACACCATCTAGCTGCCATAACATCACCCCAGCGGACCCCTTAAAGCAGCGTCGGTCACCCTGACCGAATACCACAAGTGGCGTCATGAACCCAAACTTTATCCCTTTTAAATACCGTTCCCTTTTACACGGACGTCCCAGGGCCACGGACCGGGTCAGCCACCGTGACATCTCCCTGTGAACCGCAGGACCCGGTACCGAGTCCCCCACAGCCCCATGGGGGTGGTTCACTGGCACCTTCCTGCATCGCAGCTGCGTGACAGTAACATTTCCGTCTTCCTTCTCCTCCACCTCCTCTGCTGAGCTACACAGCTGCGTATCTCTGGGCTCAAACTAAGTGGGATATACAAACTCATAGTCATCTGTTCTCACACTCATCACCCTGAACGTCACCTTCCTTCTCTTCCTGCACTGACACCACAGTACAGTCTGCGAGTGCCTCTGATATTTGAGTCTCACCAGGATCACCTCCATCCCCGGTGGTTAACGTCTGGTGACAAGGGTCTGGATTCTGCTCGGACCCTACTTCGTCCAGCCCCGAATCCAACATCAAACAATTTGGGGCATTGATGGAGATGCTTTCCTCCTCTGGATTCTGGAAATCTTTGGAGCAGACCTCTGATGCCCATGGAATAGAATGTGTGAACAGCTCTGCAGAATGGACCATCTGCAGTTCCTCACAATCAGTTGGGAGCTTGGAAATTTGTGACGCATGGGAAAACAGGGGTGATTGGGGTACCACCTCTGAGGATTGTACTGTGTGTGATGTTAAGTTGGAGGAAGAGTAGGAGATGCCATTTGATGCAGTACATGCCATTCTCTGAAACACATGCTCTTTCTGGCCCTCATCTACAAGGTGTACTGCTGTGCAGCTGCCAAAGAAAAGGATTGGAGCATCCCGTCCAGTAGCAGATGTTGTCAGTGGTCTTTGGATAGCACAACATTAACACGTAATCAACGCACACATCAAACACCAGGTCTATTCCCCCTTCCACCACGAACTCGCTTTTTACCACTCATATTTAGTTTACCATTTCCCTTTTGTAAACTGTTGTTTCACAACCTTAGGCCCACAGCTGTCAGTCACCTGTCACTAAATAAACAATCATTATTTATTTTCTTAGATAGTGTGCCTGAACAACACATATACCTAACAATTTTTTAAAAGGAATTGTGTCCTCCTGATTCCTCACTGCAACAGTTTTATCCCAATCAATTTGGATCAGCAAATACAGCTTCCTGACTGAACACCAATATTAGGCCTAATAATTTTTAAGAGGAAATTTGTCCTGATTCCTCGGTGCAGCACAGTTTTATCCCAAACGATTTACATTAGCAAATACGGCCTCCTGCCTGAACCCCTATATTAAAGTTCTAGGAGAATGTGTGCACAGCAACAAGAGGTGCTCGGGTAGGTTCCCAAACCGTAGTGATAAACAAAGCAGAACCCGGCACTCAACTTTGCGGTGAGGTTAAAGGAGATTTATTGATCCCAGTGTATAATAAAGAAGTTTCGGTCCCAGCCCGGGACCTTCATCAATTATTGTAAAATTGTACACGAATACACAGTATATCAGAAAATGCATAGGTGGGATAAATTTGACAAAACCAAAAGAAAACCAAAGAAAGTATATACAGTAGAGTACAAAAGCAATCTCACAGAGATTGATAGTGGTTGCATATATATATATATACAGTATATATATATATATATATGGACATATATACAGTATATATATATATATATTGAGAGAGAGAGAGACATATATATATAGACACTGTATATATATATATATATATATATATATATATATATATAGCAAATTATAGCAATATGGAAGAAAATGTCATATCAAGGCACAGTCAAATAATGTAAAATAAACCAAAAAGCGAAATGCAAAAAGCACATACCGTACAGAGAGATGTATGTTATTGAAAAAATGGCTGCAAAGCCTGCAGAGGAGAGAATAGTGATGGTGATACTACGGTGCCTGTAGGTGAGGCTAAAGGAATATTATGTGAATAGAATAGCAAAGAGCCTTACCAATAAGATGGATGCTAGGAAGGTATCCAAATAGAGTGGATGCAGCCTAGGTGGAAGGATTGTACAATGGTTATGGGACCAAATGCGCTAACATGTTATATCTATATATTGCAGATGAACACTGGCTTACCTGTGTCCTGGCTGCTATCACGGCGTCCACCGCTTTATAGAAGACACATGGAAGTGTGCTGATGTAGATGCTCGGGATGGGTGGGTGCGAGTGAACCTGACCGGCGTTTAGTTTTGGTGACAAGGGGCTAGTTCGCATAGCGCAGGAGCGGAAGTGACGCTTGTAACATGGATATGCGCATTACTGACCGTGTGTGCGTTCCACCTTATGGGCGGAGATTAATGGATATGTGTTACACTGATTCATTATAGTGCCCCACCGCCACTTTAGAGAGAAACAAGGGGCGTTAATGTGGGCATATGTTAAGATATGGAATGCATAAATAAAATGGTGAAGGCTGTAAGCAAAAGGTGGTAGAAATGAGATGTGACTGTAAATGGGACCAAATGTAAAGTGGGTAATAGATGTTTCTTCATAATGCCAAAATGAGGCGATCATTAGATGGATAAAGGGGGTGGTTGGCAAAAGAACTGTAAGTAGTACAGATATAATGCAGTACTAGGTGGGGTAAATGGAATAGATTATACGTAAATTATAGTACTATTATTGCACACCAGATGTTAGATGCCAAGGTGCGCATGTCCTATAAAGGAGGAGTGGCTGGAGGAGTAGTGCAAAATAGATAATACCCAACTATGTTAAGCAAGGTGGAAGTTTACATAACTTGCAGGTCTAAAGGTATTCGTGCTCAGCGGTGTCCGAAAATCAATATAGGCGGCCCTGGAGGGAGAGAGAGAAAAGTATTAGTGATTTAAGATATCAACATACAAATATATTCATATAAATGCCATGAGATCATAGTCCCTACTGAGACCTTTAGGGGAAAGTATCTCTAATGTATGGATCCAGAATGCCTCTCGTTTTTTAAAAGTATGGACCTATTGCCACCACATCTAGGTGGCGGCACCGAATCAATTACCTGGTATCTAAGTTCTGACATCGAGTGACCTTGGGAATGAAAATGGTTAGGGATAGGCAATAATAAATTCTTGCAGCGAATAGTAGACTTGTGTTTAGAGATTCTATCTCTAACTGACTGCGTAGTTTCACCGATATAGAGTAGTCCACACGGACGTTTAATCATATAGACCACAAAGGATGACTCGCAAGTAAAAAAGTCCTTAATATGAAAGGTCTTACTTGACCTAGGGTGTTGGAATGTACTGCCTTTCTGTATGTTATTACACTGGGCACAGGGTAGGCAAGGGAATGTGCCAGTTTTTGGTCTAGATAGGAAGCGTTGCATCTGTTGAATCGTGGAGCCAATGTCGGCTCTAGCCAAATTGTCCTTAATGTTAGAAAGTCATTTAAAACAAGGTAAAAAAGGTTCTTTAAATTCGGGTACATTAGGGTGAGCAGTAGATAGTAAATGCCAGTGTTTCCTTATTGAATGAGAAGGGATGATAAAGGTGAACAAAAGGAATGTGTTTACCAGAGTCCCTTTTGGAAGTAGTAGATGAAGGATCCATAGAATGTTCTAGGACAGTTGGGGGATAACCTCTTTTCTCAAATTTAATGTTCACGTCCTGGAGCCGTTTTGCTCTCAAAGGACCGTCAGGGACTATTTGCTTGACCCGTTCGAACTGGGACATAGGGATATTGCGTTTCACTGAAGGAGGATGAAAGCTTGGTAATGTAGTATGCTGTTCCTATCAGTGGATTTAATATAAAGTTCTGTGGTCAGCAGACCTCAGAGTCCTTAAGGACCATGGTATCCAAGAAATTGATGGCATATTGGTCATAATTCGCTGTAAACTTAATCCCCGGCCAGGCATCATTGAGAAATGTGGAGAACTCTTGTAGGGACTCCAATGTGCCCCCCCTGATGCAAAAAAATTCATCAATATAACGTTTCCAGAGGGAAACGTTATTGATGTATAGTGGGTGCTTATAGATGATGGACAATTCAAAGTTAGACATATAAGTATTTGCATAAGGGAGTGCTACATTGGAGCCCATAGCGGTCTCCCGGGAAGGGAAGGTGTTCTGAAAAAGAAAAAAGTTGTTATGTAGGACAACTGTAAGGAGGTCAACACAAAGGTTAATCTGTTTGGTATCGAAACCAGCAGTGGTAAGTGAATGGTGTACAGAGTTAATGCCGTTGATATGGGGGATGGAGGTGTAGAGGTCTTTGACGTCAAAAGTGACTAATGGAGTGTTGGGTGGTACCCACTTACCGTAACTTGTTAGATACATTTTAGGAATTCCCCTGTATCCAGGAGAAAGGAGGGAGAAGTTTGAGTAATGGGAGTTATGATTTTTTCAAAGTATATGGACAGTGGGGACAGGATAGAGTCCGTTGAGGCGACTATCGGTCTTCCAGGGGGATTGCATAGATGCTTATGAATTTTGGGTAGGGTGTAGAATACCAGTGTGATAGGGTTTTCCTTTTTGAGGTTCTCATGGGTCTTCAGGTCAAGGATACCTGACTAAGAATACTTGATTAAAATAGATTCAATTTTAGAGCGGATCTCAGGGGTGGGGTCCCTCGTAAGTTTCCTATAGACTGTAGTGTCACCTAGTTGTCTAATAATTTCTGATGTATAGGATGTCTAATCCATAACAACAAGAGCACCACCCTTATCGGCTGGCTTAATGATCAAGTTGTCATCCTTTTGGAGTGATGACAATGTTTGTTGTTCGAAGGGAGTCACATTTGAAGGAAAAAATAATCTATTCTTTTCTATATTATCAAGCAAAGTATGAAAGGAGTCCTGAACGAAATTTATAAAAGTCTCTACTGCGTGGGATCCCTGAGGTGGGCGGAAAGTACTCTTAGTGCGGAGACCTAAGTTGGTGATAGACATAGAGTTTGTAGCAAGTGGAGGGACAACATTTGAAATAGGTGATGTAGCGAAATAGGCTTTAAGTCTAAGAAGACAAAAAAAGCGTTGTAAATCCATTTCAAGTTCAAATGTTTTACACTGGTAAGAAGGGCAAAAGGATAAACCCTTCTGACGGACGCTCAATTTGGCAATGCCCAAGGACCTAGAGGAGATATTAACCACTATTGATTCAGTAACTTGGATCTCGTGATTCTCATTCGATCCGGTCAGGTTCACTCGCACCCGCCCATACCGGGCATCTATATCAGCACACTTCCACATGCCTTCTATACAGCAGTGGAAGCTGCGATAGCAGCCAGGACACAGGTAAGCCAGTGTCCATCTGCAATACATAGATATAACATGTTAGTGCATTTGGTCCCATAACCATTATACACATCCTTCCACCTAGGCTGCATCCACTCTATTTGGATACCTTCCTAGCATCCATCTTATTAGTAAGGCTCTTTGCTATTCTATACACATAATATTTATTTAGCCTCACCTACACGCACCCTAGTATCACCATCACTATTCTCTCCTCTGCAGGCTTTGTAACCATTTTCAATAACATACATCTCTCTGTACGGTATGTGCTTTTTGCATTTCTCTTTCTGGTTTATTTTACATTATTTGACCGTGCCTTGATATGACATTTTCTTCCATATTGCTATCATTTGCTATATAGAGATATATACATACTAGATGGTGGCCCGATTCTAACGCATTGGGTATTCTAGAAGATGCATGCCCACGTAGTATATTGCCCAGCCACGTAGTATATAGCGCAGCCACGTAGTATATTGCCCAGCCACGTAGTATATTGCCCAGCCACGTAGTATATTGCCCAGCCACGTAGTATATTGCCCAGCCACATAGTATATTGCACAGCGACATAGTATACAGCACAGACACGTAGTATATTGGCCAGTCCCACGTAGTATATAGCAGCCATGGAGAATATAGTACTGCCCATGTAGTATATAGCAGCCATGTAGTATATAGTACTGCGCACATAGTATATAGCAGCCATGTTTTATATAGTATTGCCCACATAGTATATAGCAGCCATGTAGTATATAGTACTGCCCACGTAGTATATAGCAGCCATGTAGTATATAGTACTGTCCACGTAGTATATAGCAGCCATGTAGTACATAGTATTGCCTATGTAGTATATAGCAGCCATGTAGTATATAGTACTGCCCACGTAGTATATAGCAGCCATGTAGCCCACGCAGTATTTAGCAGTGTGGGCACATATTCCTGTTAAAAAAAAATAATTAAAATAAAAAATAGATACATACTCACCCCTGGGATCCAACGGCGCTGTGGGCGCACGGCTGCCGCCATCTTCCGTTCCCAGGATGCATTGTGAAATTACCCAGAAGACTTAGCGGAAGATGGCGGCAGGCGCGAGTGGCTCGGCGGACTATGGAGGGTGAGAATAGTAGGTTTTTTGTTTTTTTATTATTGTTAACATTACATTTTTTTACTACTGATGCCGCATAGGCAGCATCAATAGTAAAAAGTTGGGGACACACAGGGTTAATAGCGGCGATAACGGAGTGCGTTACCCACGGCATAACACGGTCCGTTACTGCCGGCATTAACCCTGTGTGCGGTGGATGGATGGGTGTATGCGGGCGCCGGGCACTGACTGCGGGGAGTAAGGAGCGGCCATTTTCTTCCAGACTGTGCCCGTCGCTGATTGGTCATGGCTGTTTTGACGCGACCAATCAGCAACTTGGATTTCCTTGACAGACTGAGGCCGCGACCAATGAATATCCGTGACAGAAAGAAAGACAGAAAGACGGAAGTGACCCTTAGACAATTATATAGTAGACTAGCTATTGAACCCATTCTACGCCCGGGTGGCTAGCATCTATATTGGTATATGGTCTCCATCCTGGTATGTGCTGCTCCATCCTGCGTCCCCATCCTGTCATGAGCTGCTCCATCCTGCGTCCCCATCCTGACATGTGCTGCACCCATCCTACACCCCCATTCTGACATGTGCTGCTCCATCCTGTGTCCCCATCCTGTCATGTGCTGCACCCATCCTGCGCCCCCATCCTGCCATGTGTTGCACCCATCTTGCGCCCCCATTCTGTCATGTGTTGCAACCATCCTGCGCCCCCATTCTGTCATGTGCTGCTTCCATCCTGCGCCCCCATTGTGACATGTTCTGCACCCATCCTGCGCCTCCATTCTGACATGTTCTGCACCCATCTTGCGCCCCCATTCTGTCATGTGTTGCACCCATCCTGCGCCCCCATTCTGTCATGTGCTGCTCCCATCCTGCGCCCCCATTGTGACATGTGCTGCACCCATCCTGCGCCTCCATTCTGACATGTGCTGCACCCATCTTGCGCCTCCATTCTGTCATTTGCTGCTCCCATCCTGTGCCCCCATCCTGTCATGTGCTGCTCCCATCCTGTGCCCCCGTTCTGTCATGTGCTGCTCCCATCCTGTGCCCTCGTTCTTTCATGTGCTGCTCCCATCCTGCGCCCCTGTTCTGTCATGTGCTGCTCCCATCCTGCGCCTGTTCTGTCATGTGCTGCTGCCATCCTGCGCCCCCGATCTGTCATGTGCTGCTCCCATCCGGCGCCCCTGTTCTGTCATGTGATGCTCCCATCCTGCGCCCGTTCTGTCATGTGCTGCTGCCATCCTGCGCCCCCGATCTGTCATGTGCTGCTCCCATCCTGCGCCCGTTTTGTCATGTGCTGCTGCCATCGTGCGCCCGTTCTGTCATGTGCTGTTCCCATCCTGCGCCCCCATTCTGTCATGTGCTGCTCCCATCCTGTGCTCCCGTTATTTCATGTGCTGCTCACATCCTGCGCCCCCGTGCTGTCATGTGCTGCTCCCATCCTGCGCCCGTTCTGTCATGTGCTGCTGCCATCCTGCGCCCCCGTTCTGTCATGTGCTGCTCCCATTCTGCGCCCGTTCTGTCATGTGCTGCTGCCATCCTGTGCCCCCGTTCTGTCATGTGATGCTCCCATCTTGCGCCCCCATTCTGTCATGTGCTGCTCCCATCCTGCGCCCCTGTTCTGTCATGTGCTGCTCCCATCCTGCGCCCGTTCTGTCATGTGCTGCTGCCATCCTGTGCCCCCGTTCTGTCATGTGCTGCTCCCATCCTGCGCCCCCGTTCTGTCATGTGCTGCTGCCATCCTGTGCCCGTTCTGTCATGTGCTGCTGCCATCCTACGCCCGTTCTGTCATGTGCTGCTCCCATTCTGCGCCCCTGTTCTGTCATGTGCTGGTTCCATCCTGCGCCCCCATTCTGTCATGTGCTGCTGCCATCCTGCGCCCCCGTTCTGTCATGTGCTGCTACCATCCTGCGCCCGTTCTGTCATGTGCTGCTGCCATCCTGCGCCCGTTCTGTCATGTGCTGCTCCCATCCTGCGCCCCCGTTCTGTCATGTGCTGCTACCATCCTGCGCCACCATTGTATTATATGCCCCCCATAAGATGCTCCATTATATATGCCCCGTATGCTGCTGCCATATATAAAAAAAAAATACCATACTCACCTATCGTCGCTGGCTGCCGAGTGCTGGGGGCCTGAGCAGGCAGGGACACCGGCACGCTGTGGGGGTCAGGTGCCAGAGTCACCGCTAGCTCAGGCCCCCAGCACTTGCTATACTCACCTGTCTGTCCCGTTCCACCGCTGCGTGCCGCCATCTTCCGGCTCCTCTGGCTGTGACTGTTCAGTCAGAGGGCGGCGCCGGCGCGCATTAAGCGCGTCATCGCGCCCTCTGAACTGGGAACGTCACAGCAGAGGACCCGGGAGACGGAGCCGCAAGCAGCGTTGGAACGGGGGACAGATGAATATATTCACCCTCCTGGCGGTCCCTGACTCTCCGGTGGAGATCGCGGTGTGCGTTCAGTTTTTATGCATACCGCGATCTTCTGGGAGCGTTACTCTGTGAGGCCCAGACTGCGCCGGCGCTTGCGCTTGCGCAGTCTATAAAGGCTTCGGACAGAGTGACGCTCCCAGCATTATATTATAGATGCAGCCACTATGAATCTATGTGAGATTGCTTTTGTACTCTTCTGTATATCCTTTGTTTTCTATGGTTTTCTTTTGGTTTTGTCAAATTTATCCCACCTATTCATTTTCTGATATACTGTGTATTCGTGTACAATTTTACAGTAATTGATGAAGGTCTTGGGCTGGGACCAAAACGTCTTTGTTATACACTGGAATCAATAAATCTCCTTTAAAGGGACTCTGTCACCTGAATTTGGCGGGACTGGTTTTGGGTCATATGGGCGGAGTTTTCGGGTGTTTGATTCACCCTTTCCTTACCCGCTGGCTGCATGCTGGCTGCAATATTGGATTGAAGTTCATTCTCTGTCCTCCATAGTACACGCCTGCGCAAAGCAATCTTGCCTTGTGCAGGCGTGTACTATGGAGGACAGAGAATGAACTTCAATCCAATATTGCAGCCAGCATGCAGCCAGCGGGTAAGGAAAGGGTGAATCAAACACCCGAAAACTCCGCCCATATGACCCAAAACCAGTCCCGCCAAATTCAGGTGACAGGTTCCCTTTAACCTCACCGCAAAGTTGAGTGCCGGGTTCTGCTTTGTTCAACCCCTATATTGAGCCTAGCGTTTCTTTAGAAGGAAATGTGGCCTTCTGATTCCTCAGTGCACCACAGTTTTTGCCCAAATGATTTTGATTAGCAATTGTGGCCTCCTGAGACTGCAACACAGTTTTAGCACAATCCAGTTATAAGCTAGAAGTTAGATTTCACACAGGAAAGGATCCTATCTAACTGACAAGTTAATTTTCAGCAGCAGGAGCGGTCTCTCTGCGCTGTTGCACTGATTAAATGGCGATGGACAAACAAGATGTCCGCTTTTTATATGGACAGGGACGTGTGACTTCGGCAGCCAATCATAGAAGACTTTGCGTCATGACATTGGGATGGTTTCTGCGCCGTGAATGCTGCAGGAAAGTACATATATTAAGTTAATACAGAACCAAAAAAAAGGAAAAAAAAACACTCTGCTGCTCCTCTGACCTAGAATCAACCCATCCCCTCATAAAACATGTCCTCCAAGCTTATAATACAGCACCACTATCCTAGACAAAGTCAAAATGAAATCATTAATGGAAACCCGATCACTTACTGATCTGTGACCAAATTTTGTCGACTTTGAGGAAAAATGCTCTTAAAACCGAACATGAATTTGAATGTCCTACGTTTGAACGCTTTCCGAACAAGTTCGCTCATCTCTACCAAGAACTACCAAATCCCACTCTTGACTAAAGAGCTGGCTCTCTGAGTTTCAATTGGATTCTGAGTCGGTTCTTCAAGCTGACTTTCGGTTTAACAACAGGTTTGGCAAATTACCGACTCCCACCCTAGGCAACATGCCGCCTCTTGGAGACACCTTAGATTCCTGCACGAAAAGAGATAATTTTATTGTAAGACTTTACTACTGATTTTGTCTTCTAAAGCAGTCTAAAGGTCCTTGAAAAGGTCACCTTCGAATAATATTGCCATACAGAAGCCAAACAGCGCCATAAGGTGCTCATATAAGGTCACAGACATGCATCAACATCTTTCATCTTCATGTATCTGTCCAAAACATGTTGAACAGTTCAGCTGGAGAGACATGTGCTTATGTTTGGCCTTTTTGCTCCAGTTCTTCATCCTCTACAGGAATTTTATCTGCAGTTCTTTACAGATCACTACTCATATTATATTAACATTTAACAAATGTAACCTGTAACTCTTCAAAATTTTTGGCAGACGTTTGTATATTCTTTTTTTTTCTAAAATAATCAATTTCATCTACAAACTAATTACAGAGTTACCGTATCCATTTTCTGTCCAAATTGGACCATAAACGCTTATTGCTTTTCAATAAGAAAATAATCATCATTTACTTTGGAGAAACTTTTGCCACTTTGTTAATCTTTGGTCACAGAACTGCAGCTCTGACATCCCACTTTAATGGAGCAGGGTCCCAAGAGGCAGGGTCGCTGCTGCAGGAAGCTGGCACCGATGGCAGTAGTGGGGAAATGCGGCGAGCCCTGGGCTGGGAGCAGAGGATGTTCGGCCGCGCAAGGATCCGCAGGCTCCGAGCTTTCAGAAAATGTCACGAGTTCCTGAACTTACCATCTTTTTCACTGTGGTGAACTTCTGTAAAATGGCCTCCAAAGCCGGAGCGTGCGAAATTCAAATCTCGTCTCCCAAGATCTCGGTTTCCGAGAAGGTACCAGAAGTTGGATAGATGGGTTAGGGCAGGAATAAGAGTGGTAGTGAGGTTGGGGAGAAGGTGGGATGGCATGGGAGATGGCATAGTAGATGAGTTAGTTCTCCTTCAGTGATGGTGGGGAGGAAGGTTATGGGAGTGGGGCAGTGGCCTAATAAACATAGGGATTGTGGTGGATGAACAGTAAATTTTGCCTTGTCTGGTCGATTTCATTTTTTAAATGTGAGGCAAAGTGAACTGCAGAGAATAGATGAGCCAGAGGGGTAGTGGAGGGCGGGAGAGGGCGTTAAAGCTGTTTGGGGTAGTGGGATAAAGAAGATACAAGGGTGGTGAAGTAGTCTTGTTTAGCAGAGGTGAGGACCGACTTGAATGTGAAAGTTGCTCTTGTGAATGTGGGAAATCTCCACAACATCACTGCTCCACAACTACAGATGCTTGCCAAAGCTTGTTGTGCCATGGTTGTCTGTAGAATTGTTGTACTCTGCCATGACAACTGATGCATGCACAGTAGAATAGTAGGGACTAACCCAGCCCGTAAAACGTATGTCACTGATGTTGTTTTGTTTCAGGGAGAGGGCAGAAGCCTCTGTCCCCTTATGACACTTTTGCGTGACTACGCCATAATGCACAGGGATTCTCAAACAAAGCGTCATCAAGGATGAAGTAGTAAAAAAAAAAAAACAAATACAAAACAGTTAGATAGAGTAGCAAGATAATGCTAAGAACTTTTTAATTACCGTACTTATGTTCAAAAACACATTAGATTATGACATTTAGTATTAAAATACAGTTTAGTTTTGGACCTCCCCTTTAAAGCAAATACTTCTTAAAATATTTTGAGTAGCCAAATCCACCCTGAAATCTTAAAGGGAACCTGTCAAGTCCCCCATGCCCTTCAACCCAGAACCATTCACTTACGTATCAGTAAATCCCCTGCCTACCCAGCCCTGTATAACGTTTTCAGGTAAATATTAGGTATAAAAAAGCATTAATATTGTCCCCATTTTCTATGCTACTTAGGGCTTTGACTAATCAATGGGGCATTAGTTTCCCTAGACTAGTCGGCCCTCTTTCTTTTCATCACGTCACCATCAGCTTCTGCAAATCTCGTAAATGCACGCCGCACATATCGGCAGCATCACTCCAAGACTTGCAAAAGCTGGAGATCATGACAGCTCCAGCAAATTATATTATCATGTCCAATGGGGCGTGATACCATGGAAAGAGTGATGACTAATCTGAGGAAACTATCGCTCCATCGCAGTAGTCAAGGCCTAATTTGCGTAAAAAAACAGGGACAATATAAATGCTTTTTTAAACTTAATTTTGACCTAAAAAGCTTATACAGGGATGTTAGGCAGGGAATTTACTGATACATGAATGAATGGTGCTGGGTTGGAGGGCACGGGGAACCTGACAGGTTCTGTTTAAACTATCACTCCAACCAACTGCTCATAGAATCGTAGAAATACAAAATATTGAATGGAGACGTAAATCTAAAACAAACTGCAGGTCATCCCACCACATAATATACATAGTATATTATAGGAATCGTCTCATCTTTGCATTTATGTTTGATATGTGGCTTTACAGAAAATGAGCTTCTAACATGGAAGTCTCCACTTGAGTAAGTGCCGTAATCCTTTGACTAGTCGATACTATGGGAAACTTGTCCTTTTTTAAGAGTCAGAACAGCCAAAACTGCTCTCATGTCTGTAATCAGAAAACCCCTTTTATGCTGTGCGGTCATGATGAATTTTTGACGATGTGTACTTTCGTTGCATCAAAAACGAAGCATCTTGCAGTTCCAGAAAAGTGGATGAAATCTATAGAACTCTCGTGTTCACTTTGTTTTTGTTTTTTTACTGCAAACTGATCTGCGTTGCATGTTTCAAATCAACAACATTTCAGTTTCTCTTGCTGGTACTACGTGCAAATCTTTCCCATAGACTTGCATTAGATGTGGAAAATTTGTCAATCTCTGCAAGGAGAAACGATACTTCTTGGATATCAGTGAATTTCCAACACTGAAATGCATGTAATCCACACATGACTGTATCAATAAAGCTAAATACCAGAGACTGCCAAAAATAGAGCAGCTTTGGCTAAAATATGACATATGAACAAGATAAAAAACAAATGTACTGTCAAAAACACAATGAAAATGCATGTAAAAAATAGCCAAAAAACTCAATGAAAAGCAGCAAGAAACTTAATTTACTTAATGGGTGCAGAAATGGTGTAGAACATCTGTAATGTCAAAAACTCACCAAAGGCTCATTGTGGTAAGGAAAAGGGCTGTAGTATGGAAGACAAAAAAAACAAAAACATATTTGTTAAAATATGTATCAATATTTACCAAAACGGCCAAAATCCGGTGATTTATCTGTACCCCATTCGGGGATCATCTGCCCCGCTCCTTGTCTTACTACTGCTCATTTAGCATGTTAGATTTTGAGACCGTCCTAGCAAAATCAGAACTGTGACCAACTATGTAAACGATATCAAAATACTTTTCTTGACAAGTAAAACTGAAATTGCGATGAAAAAACGAGCATGATTATATATGACATTAACTTCCATAAAAGATCAGTGACACTGAAGACTCTCAACAAGACCACGTAGATGTTGAGTAGTCACCCATTAACCATAACTTCTGCTCCTTTTGTTTCACCATTATTACTTTCATGTTGATATTCTAAATTTCTTAAATTCCTGTATATGTGTTTATTATTCTTAGACTGCGAAAAGTTCATATTTTTAACAGAAGTTTTGCATTTTCAAGCTCAAGAAACAGATCAAAGTTAAAGAGTAAAAAAAATGTGACTAAATAAATCGTTTTGGCCTGAGTAAGTGACACATAATACAGAAGAGGTTCTGCTCCGGTTGTTAAGTAAATATTCAAGTACATAAAATGAAAACGCCTTATTACTATCTCCCGCAGTGTAATGACTTGTTTTTGTGGAAATAATGGGTTCAGAACAGACTCCAACTTAAATGTGAGCAGAGGATTATTTTGGCTCAAGATATAATTCATAATGTTCTCCTGGTATTAACAGTGAGCACAGCAGGACACGGTCTACGTGTCGTCCAGTTGTTTGGAAATAGTTATACAATACATTAGTGATAATGGTGATACATGCGTCATTGTCAGCTGGATATACTCATACTTTCATAAAATGTCTTTTTCCAAGTCAATTTAATATGATCTCTACTCAGATACTGGAAGTTAATAGAAGTTCAACATTTTTGCATCCTCAAGGCCTATTTTGGGACCTGACCTTATGGTGCTCTTGATTTAAGTTATTTTGACAACTAGAAGTAAAAGGGAAAATGGTTCTGCCCTTGATTAGTGATGGGCGAACCCGAACAGTAAAGTTCGGTGTCCATACCGAACCAAGGAAGTCTGTGTTATTTTTTTTTTGTTCAGCACCCCAAACATCAGGTGTTTCCCATGCTGCAATCTGACTTTATGAGAAACACTGGCAGCTCTGATCGGCAGTAATATTATTAAAAAGTTTTCCCCTGGCAGGGCCGGACTGGCCATCGGGCAGTTCTGGCAATTGCCAGAAGGGCCGGTGCCAGTAGTCGGCCGCTGCACGCCAACTCAACCTTCCCCCCAGCGCTGCCGCTGTTGCATTCAACTATACCAGTGTCTATGACGCCGGTACAGTTGAATGCAATGATGGAGGAGAGAGTGTCACCTGACGCTCCCTCTCCCATCATTCCCCGCTCTGCACTGTGTCCCAGGCAGTGCAGCGGCAGCCGACCGAGCACTGCTGGCACGAGGGGAGGTGAGGAGTGTTTTTTTTTACTGGACTGTGGGGTCATTCTAGGGGGGAGGAGAGATGTGGGCTCTGCTGTATAATACTTTGCAGGCAGTGCTGTATACTACTGTGTGGGCTGTGCTGTATACTACTGTGTGGGCTGTGCTGCATACTACTGTGTGGGCTGTGCTGTATACTGCTATGTGGGCTGTGCTATACACTACTATGTGGGCTCTGCTGTATACTACTATGTGGGCTCTGCTGTATACTACTATGTGGGCTGTGCTGTATACTACTGTGTGGGCTGTGCTGCATACTACTGTGTGGGCTGTGCTGTATACTGCTATGTGGGCTGTGCTATACACTACTATGTGGGCTCTGCTGTATACTACTATGTGGGCTGTGCTATTTACTACTGTGTGGGCTCTGCTGTATATTACTGTGTGGGCTGTGCTGTGTACTGCTATGTGGGCTGTGCTATACACTACTATGTGGGCTCTGCTGTATACTACAATGTGGGCTGTGCTATACACTCCTATGTGTGCTCTGCTCTATACTACTATGTGGGCTGTGTTGTATACTACTGTGTGGGCTCTGATGTATACTACTGTGTGGGCTGTGCTGTATACTACTGTGTGGGCTCTGCTATATACTACTGTGTGGGCTGTGCTGTATATTACTGTGTGAGCTCTGCTATATACTACTATGTGGGCTGCGCTGTATACTACTATGTGGGCTGTGCTATATACTACTGTGTGGGCTGTGCTGTATACTACTTTGTGGGCTGTGCTATACACTACTATGTTGGCTCTGCTGTATACTACTATGTGGGCTGTGCTATACACTACTATGTGGGCTCTGCTGTATACTACTAGGTGGGCAGTGCTGTATACTACTATGTGGGGAGTGCTGTATACTACTGTGTGGGCTGTGCTGTATACTACTATGTGGGCAGTGCTGTATACTACTATGTGGGCAGTGCTGTATACTACTACATGGGCTGTGGTATATACTACTATGTGGGCAGTGCTATACACTACTATGTGGGCTATGCTGTATACTACTATGTGGGCTGTGATATACACTACTATGTGGTCTGTGCTATACACTACTATGTGGGCTCTGCTGTATACTACTATGTGGGCAGTGCTGTATACTACTATGTGGGCAGTGCTGTATGCTATTATGTGGTCTGTGCTGTATACTGCTACATGGGCTGTGCTGTATACTGCTACATGGGCTGTGTTATCTGCTATGCGGGTTGTGCTATATTCTATGTGGGGTATATTCTATTCTATGGGGAGGCCGTGTTATATACTATGTGGCTGTTATATACTATTGTGGGGGTATATTATATTCTGTGGGGGAGGCTGTGTTATACTATGGGGGGCTGCATTATATTCTATGGGGGCTACATTATATAATATGGGGAAGTGGGCTGTATTATATTCTATGGAGTGGCTGCATTATACTCTGGGGTGGCTGCATTATACTCTGGGGTGGCTGCATTATATTCTGTAGGGTGGTGGCTGCACTATACTATATGTGGGCTGCATTATACTGTATCGAGGATTATGGCGAATGCATTATACTATATGAAGAACTATGGGGGGCATTATACTATGGGAAGTGAATTGTACTACATGGATGACTATGGCGGTGCATTATACTATATGGAGCACTATGAGGAGTGTATTATGCTATATGGAGGACTGAGGAGTGTATTATGCTATATGGAGGACTGAGCAGTGTATTTTAATATATGGAGGATTATAGGGAGTGTATTATACTATATGGAGGACTGTGGTGCACATTTTAATATATGGAGGACTATGGGGTGTATTTTACTAAACAAGTAAAATGCTGCATATTCAGATTGTTTTTGCTGGAACAAAAATCATTGTTTTCAGCAGCACATCGCCGGTGTAAAATGTAGATGTGCTGCTGATAACATGATATTGTATGGTGATCTGTTAGAGATCTATTAGTGATCGTTCTGTCCCATCATTATTCCTCAGCTGGTGGAAAGAGGCCGGGAAACAAGCGTTGAACAACTTCAGTATTGTCGATCAAACTCATTTATCGGCCGGAACTCAGCGCTTGTAAATACAACCGAAATGCTTTTGTGTGATGTGCAATATGTTAGCATTGGGGCCCCATTTTAAACTTTGCCTAGGCGTAGGGCCCCACTTTGCCTAAAACCGGCCCTGCCTACAAGTGTACAAAGATATTATACAGTCACCATGTGACAAGTGGGCCTGTGTATCTTCAAATGCCAGAGCTGAATTTTAGTTCCAGTCCGGCCCTGTCCCCCGGTCAGAGGTGTGAGAGAGTACTACTGCAATCACCATATGCTTGCTGCCGCTGATAGGAGTATTTATCAGCCAGTGCCTTTACCGTAAATAAATAAATAACTTTAAAAAATGAAAGGGGGTCTCTACTTTTTTTGACAACCAGCGCAGGCAAAATTCACAGCTCTGGACTGTAACCCTGAGCTGTCAGCTTTATCATGGATGGTTTTCAAGAATAGAAGGGTCCCCACCCCATTTTTTCTTACTATTTAAATAAATAATTTTAAAAAATGTCAGGGGGTCCCTCTCATTTTTAACATCAGTCAAGCCAAGCTAAAGCAGACAGCTGTTGCTGATTTTGTCAGGTTGGTAAGGGGCCATGGATATTGACCTCCCTAAGCCTAAAAAGCCGCCTCAGAAAAGACGCATCTTTTTGATGTGCCAAATATGTGCCTTTGCCCAGTTTGTCACACTTGCCCTGGTTTGGTGCCAAGTGTGGTAATGGTTATGGGTTTGATTCCAGCTGTTTTATGGCAGCTGACATCAAGCCCACAGGTTAGTAACCCCATAGTTAGATTGTAAAAAAAAGACACAGCCAGAAGAAAAAAATATTTGAAAGACACAAATTCCTTTATTTGAAATAAAAAAGCACAGTTATACTCTCCTTACACCAATTCCATTGAAGCCCTTGTCCCCTGTAAAAAACAGAAAATAATAAACAGCAAAAATATTCAACTTACACCTAATCCATCGATGCCCATGTCCCTTGTGAAAAAAGAGAGAAAGAAAAATAATAAATAACCATATCCCTCACCTGTCCGATGTGAAGATAATCCATACTGTCCCATGATGACTCAGATGATTTGGGTAGCGGTTACATCATTGATGCAACAGCTATCCCCACCAGCCAGCACACACTGACAGGAGCATAATCGCTCCTGTCAGTGTCTAGCACTGAGCTCCTGTGAGAAAGTTCACCAGAGTTTAAATCTGATTAACCCAGATGAACGCACTAACAGCACTGCTCACTGTGTGAGAAAGTTCTCACAATGCGGTAAACTCACTTATGGCACCACTGCGTGAGAAGTTTCTCACCCAGCAACTGCTGACATAAGTGAGGTCACTGGGGTTCATCAGCTTGGAGCTTCAGTAAACTTTCTCACGGGAGCTGACCGCTAGTCACTGACCTGAGCAATTTCATGGGAGTAGTACTCTCTCATCAGCCGATGCCTGTGACCAGAGGTAAACTTTTTACTACTATTCACAGCTGCCAGCTCATGCTGTCATATGATAACGTTGGAACCACATCTCTCTGACTGGAGGTAATGATCTTACCACCAATCAAAACCCATGCAGATGACAGCATGGCAATCAACAGATGTTCAGGTCACCCATTCATCTGAATATCCGTACCAAACTTTTTTTAGATGCTCAGCCAAACCCACCAGAGCCGAACATTCACGGGTTCACCTAGCACTACCAATGATATCTTCTTCAAGACATAAATGTTGTTTTTTTTGTGTATGAGTATTTATCTTTACAGCAGGGATATTTTAATTGTTCTGTTACAGAACTCTAAAGCTCATGTATATAAGTAAAATTAAAAAGTAACTAAACTTTTTTTGTAAATATTGTTCTAATATGAAAAGTTCAGAAACTTTGCAAATCACTTAACTAAGAGATTTTCCTTCATTCCTTTAAAAAATGCATGTAAGTGGCTTTCAAATCCCTGCTTCCTCCCAATCTAACTGTTTGCCTTTTTTCAGTATGTACTCAATTAGAGTACAGAGGATGGCATTGATGGTTTATCACCAGGCTCTGAGTATTGTGCTTATCAGAACATTCTCCTGCAGTGCATTATATCTAAAGGTACCTTCACACTGAGCAACTTTACAACGAGAACGATAGTGATCTGTGACGTTGCAGCGTCCTGGATAGTGATCTTGTTGCGTTTGACATTGAGCAGCGATCAGGATCCTGCTGTGACATCGCTGGTCAGAGCTAGAAGGCCAGAACTTTATTTCGTCGCTGGATCACCCACTGACATCGCTGGATCGGCGAGTGTGACGCCGATCCAGCGATGTGTTCACTTGTAACCAGGGTAAACATCAGGTTACTAAGTGCAGGGCCGCGCTTAGTAACCCGATATTTACCCTGGTTACCATTGTAAATGTAAAAAAAAAAAAACACTACATACTTACCTTCCAGTGTCTGTAACGTCCCCCGCCATCAGCTTCCCGCACTGACTGTGAGCGCCGGCCGTAAAGCACAGCGGTGACGTCACCGCTGTGCTCTGCTTTATGGCCGGCCGGCGCTGACACAGTCAGTGCGAGAAGCTGACGGCGGGGGACGTGACAGACATCGGAATGTGAGTATGTAGTGTTTGGTTTTTTTTTACATTTACAATGGTAACCAGGGAAAATATCGGGTTACTAAGCACGGCCCTGCCCTTAGTAACCCGATGATTACCCTGGTTACCTGGGGACTTCGGCATCGTTGGTCGCTGGAGAGCTGTCTTTGTGACAGCTCTCCAGCGACCACACAACGACTTACCAATGATCACGGTCAGGTCGTATCGCTGGTCGTGATCGTTGGTAAATCGTTTAGTGTAACGGTATCTTAACATTAGTGAAACACAGGTGATCCATCACTGCCATCATCTGTTCTCCATATGATAACATTGTGCTATCAATCTAGCTGAAGGTAAGGAAATAAACTGGGGAAAAACTGGGATTTGGAAGCCACATAAATGCATCTATTTTTTACAGAAATTAAGACTATGAAGGATAACACAAGAGAGATCACACTGAGTCCCTCCTCTGCCACCACATGAAACAAATGCACACCTCGCCACCACAACCTGATGTCACTATTATGTCAGCAAGATCATGTTGTACGGTCTCCTCATTTGCACCAACGTGATGTTCTGCATCCCTTGGGGACACATAATGTCAGCTTGGCACAGTTTTATACACACACACACACACACACACACCCTGTTCACATGGGTCCAGGGAGACACGCGGAGTAAGAGGATATGGCCCATGCAGTATCTCACTTGGCACCACACTCACTCACAAACTTGACAGGCTGAGAGGACTCTTTCACTAGCAACAGTGAAACAGAGCGCTGCCAGCCTGGTTTGACTTCCACTAGTTCCTTGTTAGATATAAGCCAGTCTGATAACAGGATTTTATCGGGCCAGAAATGAGTCCCGTTAGCATGGAAAGTTAAACCGAGAAACGGACTTGTGGATTCATGGGTCAAGATAAAAGAGCAGCTCAAGGTAAAATTACATATTTAATCACCTTAAGGGCACATTAGACAATACACTATATACACGTCGGTTATACATATACAATGGTCAGATATGAAAATACAATAGTGGTAGGTAGTGTTGAGCGATACCATCCGATACTTGAAAGTATCGGTATCGGATAGTATCGGCTGATACCCGAAAAGTATCGGATATCGCCGATACCAATATCCGATACCAATACAAGTCAATGGGACACCAAGTATCGGAAGGTATCCTGATGGTTCCCAGGGTCTGAAGGAGAGGAAACTCTCCTTCAGGCCCTGGGATCCATATTAATGTGTAAAATAAAGAATTAAAATAAAAAATATTGATATATTCACCTCTCCGGCGGCCCCTGGACATCACCGCGGGTAACCGGCAGGCTTCTTTGTTTAAAATGAGCGTGTTTAGGACCTGAGGAATGACGTCGCGGCTTCTGATTGGTCGCGTGCCGCCCATGTGACCGCCACGCGACCAATCAGAAGCCGCGACGTCATTCCTCAGGTCTTAAATTCCTAGAATGAGGAGTTTAGTGCCTGAGAATGACGTCGCGGCTTCTGATTGGTCGCGTGGCGGTCACATGGGCGGCACGCGACCAATCAGAAGCCGCAACGTCATTCCTCAGGTCCTAAATTCCTAGAATGAGGAGTTTAGTGCCTGAGAATGACGTCGCGGCTTCTGATTGGTCGCGTGGCGGTCACATGGGCGGCACGCGACCAATCAGAAGCCGCGACATCATTCCTCAGGTCCTAAATGCGCTCATTTTAAACAAAGAAGCCTGCCGGTTACCCGCGGTGATGTCTAGGGGCCGCCGGAGAGGTGAATATATCAATATTTTTTATTTTAATTCTTTATTTTACACCTCACTATGGATCCGATACCCGATACCACAAAAGTATCGGATCTCGGTATCGGAATTCTGATACCGCAAGTATCGGCCGATACCCGATACTTGCGGTATCGGAATGCTCAACACTAGTGGTAGGACAAAATATGTATTGTCAATATATGTCAATTACATGGAGATGTCAGATCATGGGTGCGCTGGGCAGCAAAGGGAGAATGGGCTGCCAGTTGGCATCAAGGTCCTTCACAGCATGTTGCTCAACACGTCCTCTGTTATCAAAGTGGACCGCATGCATAACAGAGAGAGACCATATGGCCTTTTACTAGCCTTTATCCCCTTTGGATCACTCCATCACTCCCCTCCTGCCCTCTGGGGTGAACCTAAATTCCCTCCCCTTGCGTCTGAAGCTAAAACCTCCAAAACTGGTTCTGGCGCCATCAGATCCAACCGGGCTCCTGCTAAGTGTAGAGAACAAACAAGCCTTTGCTACTTGTCTTCTACTAAATGTTCTATGTAGCTCTATACACCTGAGTGCTAAAACGGATCGAGACCCAGGTGATTTTTCGCCATGTTTTGAGGATCTCGGAAGTATACATGATGTATGGCTAGGATGTATAGTATATCCATAACTCCTTATGGAATCATGTTTCTAGAATGTTCCTTGGCAGATTCAGCATGACTCTATATTGCAAGCCAGCCTTTGTCCTGATAATCTGATGCTACATAAGATACAAACAATTGGCATGAAATAATGTCTCCAATATCCCTCACAAAGACTAATCATCAAAAAAGTTTCCTAACTTTCAAGGCTGGAAAAAAATAATGAAAATAAAATAAAAAATTTACGTAATCTTTAAATGATTCAATTTTCACTAGGCCACAAATAGGGGGAGCTTGGGAGCAGAATTTACAAATATAGGCTGTTCTCAACTCTAGTTGTGACTTTTTAAAGTCCAATTCTGTACCCACATTATAAAAATTAGACTGGGAAACACCATTATCATACTGCAAAAAATGGTTTAACGGGGTTGTCCACAGCTTTGTTTTGCTCTTAATATAAAATAAGAAATGAATAGTCACTAGGCAGACCCCTGTTGCTCCTTCTTATTGAGGCTTCTGCTGCCTCTGGTTTTCTTGTTTATTCTTCTGGCAAGCGGAGTCAAGTAACTGCTGCAGCCAATCAAGAGCCTCTGATTAGCTGCAGTCGTCGTGGTCTAGCTATCTTACTGGAAGTACATCGCAATAGTTTTTTTTTTAAATACTATAGAGTACAGATGGACGATGTTCCTGTCCCCACCAAAATCAAAGTGGGATGGTCCACTTTCAGAAAAAAAAATATGTGTGAATCATGGAGAGAAACCCAGTTCAATATCATACATGGGGCTATATACTCTTTTAATATCCCGAAAGCGGTCCAACGTATAGAATAACAGCATTACCCAAATTCCATGTTTCCAATTCTGAACTTATTATTAGTACATGGCATTGCCTCAATTTGGTATCTTATTGAAAGTCGGTCTCAGATCTAGTTGGCACCCTACGGAGCTCTGAACGACCATTGATTCCTCAAGTGCTCTCCTACCCTCCCACACTACTGGGAAAACTCGGATGCAGCCACCAGCATATGTAAATGTCCCCCAAAACATCTTCAACTATATTACTATTAACCAAAAAAACAAATCCTTGAATATTGATTGAAGTTCTCATCTGCCTCATCTCAGAACTGATAACTCAACTAAAACACTATATGGAAATTGAACGGGAAGACAATTGCAAATAAGGTCTCACAAGAGGCAAGTTCCTCTTGAAATTGAAAGTTTTTTGTATCAGCCTTGAGGAAGATAAGAAAATTGTAGGGCCTTTGTCTCAACCGCCTGGTACATCCTAGAAGGCCTAAAATATTACCTAGGACCACCCCTTATTAATAGCTGAAAGATTAGAAAAGTTGACTTGATTAGTGATTAATGATCTATGAATCTTTATTCTTAGATCCCATTTCTACTATGGGTTCTATAATAGTTTACGGTTTATCGTAACTGTGACTTGAATTATTCTATTGTTCTTTTCATTTTATGCTCGCCCTTTTGAGAAAATAGTTCTTAGTGAATGATTACTTTGTTATTTTCATTAACCTTATTTACCCAGTCTGCGTACATATGTGACCTACTTTGCCAATAACGTTAATTTCCTATTTAACGAAATTTTCAATACATATGATATGTATTTAAAAAAAAGAATTAGTTGTCATTAATTGGTCACAAAGGTCATCTTGACTGGAAGAAGAAGTAAGGAACTTGGTGGAACATACTGGCCTAAGTAGTGATGACATGTACTGTCCGGTAGGTACAGTACAGTCCAAAACTTTGGACACACCTTCTCATTTAAAGATTTTTCTGTATTTTCATGACTGTGAAAATTGTACATTCACACTGAAGGCATCAAAACTATGAATTAACACATGTGGAATTATATACTTAACAAAAAAGTGTGAAACAACTGAAATTATGTCCTACTAGATGGTGGCCCAATTCTAACGAATCGGGTATCCTAGAATATGTAGGTAGTATATAGTACAGGCTACGTAATATATTGCACAGTGACGTAGTATATAATACAACCGGCGACGTAGTATATAACATAGCTATGTAGTATATAACAGAGCTACGTAGTATGTAACACAGCGTACGTAGTATATAGCAGAGCTATGTAGTATATAACACAGCCACGTAGTATATAACATAGCCACGTAGGGTATTGTACAGGTATGTAGTATATTGGTCAGCCACGTAGTATATAGCAGAGCCACGTAATATATAACATAGCCACATAGTGTATTGTAGAGCCATGTAGTATATTGCACAGCTATGTAGTATATTGCACAGCCACGTAGTATATAACACAGTCACATAGTGTATTGCACAGCTACGTAGTGTACTTCACAGCTATGTAGTATATTGGTCAGCCACGTAGTATATAACATAGCCACGTAGTATATTGTAGAGGCACGTAGTATATTGCATAGCTACGTAGTATATTGCACAGCCACGTAGTATATTGGACAGTCACATTGCATATTGCACAGTCACGTTGTATATTTCCCAGCTACATAGTATATAGCACAGAGATGTAGTATATTACAGAGGCCAGGCAGTATGTAACACAGCCCACGTAGTACATAGCAATGTGGGCACTATATGCATGGTTAAAAAAGACTTAAAATAAAAAATAAACATATACTCACCTTCCGAAGGCCCCTTGAAGTCCTGGCGCCTGTGTGTGGTGCATATGGCAGCTTCCGGTCCCAGGGTTGCTATAAGCGCAGGACCTGTGATGACGTCGCGGTCACATGACCGTGACTTCACGGCAGGTCCTTCTCGCATAGCATCCTTGATACTGGAACCTGCCGCTTGCACTGCCGAGGATAAAATGCGACGTCGGAGGGTGAGAATAACCTTTTTTTTAATTTATTATTATTATTATTTGTAACATTAGATCTTTTTACTATTGATGCTGCATACGCAGCATCAATAGTAAAACGTTGGTCACACAGGGTTAATAGCAGCATTAACAGAGTGCGTTACCCGCGGCATAACGCAGTCCGTTACCGCTGCCATTAACCCTGTGTGAACAGTGACTGGAGGGGAGTATGCAGCTGTCGGGCACTGACTGCAGGGGAGTAGGGAGGGACTAATCGGACTGTGGCCGTCGCTGATTGGTCGCGGCAGCCATGACAGGCAGCTGGCGAGACCAATCAGCGATGCGGGATATCCGTTACGAAAGTTGCAGACAGGCAGACAGACAGACAGACGGAAGTACCCCTTAGACAATTATATATAGAGATATTCTAGGTTCTTCAAAGTAGCCACCTTTTGCTTTGATGACTGCTTTGCAAACTCTTGGCATGCTCTTGATGAGCTTCAAGCGGTAGTCACCGAAAATGGTTTTCACTTCACAGGTGTGGCCTGTCAGGTTTAATAAGTGGGATTTCTTGCCTTATAAATGGGGTTGGGACCATCAGTTGTGTTGTGCAGAAGTCTGGTGGATACACAGCTGATAGTCCTACTGAATAGACTGTTAGAATTTGTATTATGGCAAGAGAAAAGCAGCTAAGCAGAGAAAAACGAGTGGCCCTCATTACTTTAAGAAATGAAGGTCAGTCAGTCCGAAAAATTGGGAAAACTCTGAAAGTGTCCCCAAGTGCAGTGGCACAAACCATCAAGCGCTACAAAGAAACTGGCTCACATGAGGACCGCCCCAGGAAAGGAAGACCAAGAGTCACCTCTGCTTCTGAGGATAAGTTTATCCGAGTCACCAGCCTCAGAAATCACAGGTTAACAGCAGCTCAGATTAGAGACCAGGTCAATGCCACACAGAGTTCTAGCAGCAGACACATCTCTACAAAAACTGTTAAGAGGAGACTTTGTGCAGCAGGCCTTCATAGTAAAATAGCTGCTAGGAAACCACTGCTGAGGACAGGCAACAAGCAGAAGAGACTTGTTTGGTCTAAAGAACACAAGGAATGGACATTAGACCAGTGGAAATCTGTGCTTTGGTCTGATGAGTCCAAATTTGAGATCTTTGGTTCCAACCACTGTGTCTTTGTGCGACACAGAAAAGGTGAACGGATGGACTCCCACCGTGAAGCATGGAGGAAGAGGTGTGATCAGGTGTGGGGGTGCTTTGCTGGTGACACTGTTGAAGATTTATTCAAAATTGAAGGCATACTCATCCAGCATGGCTACCACAGCATCTTGCTATTCCATCCGGTTTGCGTTTAGTTGGACCATCATTTATTTTCCAACAGGACAATGACCCCAAACACACCTCCAGGCTGTGAAAGGGCTATTTGGCCAAGAAGGAGAGTGATGGGGTGCTACGCCAGATGACCTGGCCTCCACAGTCACCAGACCTGAACCCAATCGAGATAGTTTGGGGTGAGCTGGACCACAGAGTGAAGGCAAAAGGGCAAACAAGTGCTAGGCATCTCTGGGAACGCCTTCAAGATTGTTGGAAGACTGTTCCCGGTGACTACCCCTGGAAGGTCTTCAAGATAATGCCAAGAGTGTGCAAAGCAGTCATCAAAGCAAAAGGTGGCTACTTTGATGAACCTAGAATATAAGACATAATTTCAGTTGTTTCACACTTTTTTGCTAAGTATATAATTCCACATGTGTTAATTCATAGTTTTGATGCCTACAGTGTGAATGTACAATTTTCATAGTCATGAAAATACAGAAAAATCTTTAAATGAGAAGGTGTGTCCAATCTTTTGGTCTGTACTGTATGAGGTTTTTATTTTTTACAGATCTCTATGAGTCACTAATATAATAAGAATTAAAGGATGTTTTTTAATTTTGACATAGTTTGTATGTACTATGCGTCCTGGTCAGTCTTCCCTAAGCTCGGCCCTGTTGTGATCGACTGAATGACATGGATGAAGCTAACAATGTCATCCATAGTGGTTGTGGACACAGACAGAAGAGGGTCCCATGCAAAAACAGTACATGGGGCCATTGCATCCAAATAGCTCATCATAATGCACAATTTCACCTGCTTTGGGGGTGATAGTCGTTCCAATTACCACCTGGACCCTTGAGCGGCTACACAGCTTGCTCCAATGTTTCATCCGACCCTGATCCACAGGCTACATGAAATCGAGTGCTTGTGTGATAGAGCAAAAAACCAGCACATGGGTAAAGTGTATTCCCTGTAGGAGTAATGTCACCACAAGCATCGATCATGAAATTGTGTGAGAGGAAAATATTAGAGGTGAATCCACCATACAGAAGGGGGCATTTATCTCTGACCATGTAGCGTCTGATTTATAAATACTCCAGCGCTGGTCATGTCTCCAGACTAAACATTTGTTATAAACTCTTATGGAGCCGTAGGATGTCCAACGATGGAGCCCAGAAAATGGTGAGACACTAACAATAACTCTCTGTGTCTTTAGCAAAACACTGTTCTGGATGTCACCCAAGCTGATTTGTAATAGCTCAATGTGTTTGGCATGAATATTACAGGAACTTTAATTTGATAAATGAGATGGTGCATTTGTTCAAATAGTTATTTATAGAGTCACTAGTCTGTATGCAGAGCAAAGCCTCTGCCAAAATCTCTGTAAACCATTTCTCAAGCTGAGTATACCGTCTCTTCAAACCCTTTATACTTACTGCCAACCCACTAAAGCGGGAAGCCTTGCACAATTTATTTATTAGTTATGGTTTATTTACATTGTAGCAAAATATTCTGTGCCAGTGCCAGACTTTATACTATATCATACCCAGAGGAAAGGGCACCTGTGCAGGAACTGAATATGGGCTGTGAAGACACGGGGAGTCAGCAGAGCACCACGGTCCGCTAGCTGACACCGCATGGACCAGGGATCGTCCCACTGAGCACCCGCTCTCCCTTTATTGTGGGCATAATATCACTCAGACAACACAGGGTGATGGTAAAACAGTGTAGCAATGTTTTAGTGAACCCACAAAACAGGCAGATAACACAAAGAACAATCCCAACAAAATACCCAAAGATGGTGCAAATTACAGACACTCATACTTCCGCTGACTCACCAGGAGAATGTCAGCTGTTACGTCAGAGCTTCCATGGTTGACTACCCCACCTGTAACCCACACACAGAGAGTAGGCAACGACAAGCTTAGGAAGATAAACATAAGGATGAATGACCTCGGGGAGATCAAAACATCTTAGGAAGATGACAGTCCATTGAGGTACAAGGCCAGCTGACCCAAGGGTCAAAACCTGACTTCTCTGACTTCTAATCCATGACGATGTAATGTGTTACTAATGGTATTGTTTGAGACTGTGGTCCCAGCTCTCATCAGGCCATTGACCATGGCCTCCAGCGTAGGTTTTGGTGAGTCTACTTTCTATGATGTGTTTTGTTCAGTTTGAAGTTCACCAATGACCATCTGGATGATCCAGAGGAGGCATAGGAGAAAATCATGTGGTCAAATGAGACAAAAATATAAATTTTTGGCATTAACTGCACTTTCTGGAGAAAGAAGAGGGACAAGTACAACCCCAAGAACACCATCACAACCGTGAAGCATGGTGGGGGAAACATCGTACTATGTGGGTGTACTTTTTTTGCAAAGTGGACAGGATGACTGCATCATTTTGTAGGGAGGGTCGATCGGGTCATGTTTCACAACATTTTGGCCAACCTCCTTCCCTCACCATGCGTAAAGTGAGCGCTTCATAGGCGGATGGTAACCAGGGTTTGGAGGAGACGAGACTCTCCTACAGGCCCTGGATAGAATATTCCTGTAAAAAAAGAATTAAAATAAAAAAAGAGGATATACTTACCTTCTGATGGCCCCCGTAGTCCTCCCGCCTCTCAGCGGTGCACGCGGTGGCTTCTGATCCCAGGGATGCATTGCGCGAATCACCTGAGATGATGTCGTGGTCACGCGACCATGACATCACAATTGTCCTTCACGCAAAGCATCCCTGGGAGTGGAACGTACCAGGAGCGTCGTTGAGAAGATCGGGGGCTGTCGGAAGGTGAGAACAACCATATATATATATATATTTTTTTTTTTTATTATTTTTAACATTCAATCTTTTACTATTGATACTGCATAGGCAGCATCAATAGTAAAAAGTTGGTCACACTTGTCAAGCACTCTGCTTGACAAGTGTGACCAACCTGTCAATCACTTTTCCAAGCAATGCTTCAAATCGATTGTAAAGCGCAAGCATTCTGCAAGCTAAAAACATTTGCAAAACACTTGTGTTTTGTGGGAAAATGCATGCAAATTCCGCATGCATTTTACTAGCGACAGGGAGTCGCAGAAATGCTGTGGACACTTGCGGAGCATTTCTGCAACGTGGGCACATAGCCTAAGGGTTGTGTTACGTCCTTCCTAATCTGCTGTCCAGGAAGGAGGTGCTGAGGCCTCTTGCCCACAACCTGCAGTTGCACACACAACAGTCAGCAACCACGTCCAGTTCATTGTCCCAGCTCATATATTTCTCTTCCCAAATTGTTACTTAGATAGGGCATACATATTTGTTAGCACTTTACATTGTCTTGTGCGGGCTAAAGACCATTCCTGGCTTTTCCAGGCATTTAAATGAGACTTGTGTCTCTTTATGAAAGGGTCACCTCCCTTAAATTTTAGTAAAAAAAAATGGTAGTGCGGTATTGGTCAATTTCTGCACATTTTAAGCAGC
The DNA here is from genome assembly GCF_032444005.1 of Ranitomeya imitator. Classification (NCBI taxonomy): domain Eukaryota; kingdom Metazoa; phylum Chordata; class Amphibia; order Anura; family Dendrobatidae; genus Ranitomeya; species Ranitomeya imitator. Next base: position 58,051,311 of record NC_091282.1, on the reverse strand, counting down.
TCTAAGAGATTGGGTTAATACGCTCCACAGACCTATTTAGGATGAAGCCTTTCACATATTGGAACATGGTAATTGCCATGCTAAGGCCTTTACCTGAGCTCTGTAGCACTGTCTGTCACCCAAGTAATACACTCCACAGACCTCGTCACTGTCTGGGACATATCCTGTAATTAGTTTGTTGTTACTCAAAACCATGCAAAAGATACATTCTACCCGGTTGGGTAGTTTCTAGAAGAAGTACGTAGGCTTGTGCAGATTGGTCAATGGCACTCCTGACTCTTTCCCTTGAGAAGTCTGTTTCCACATAAAATGTGGCTTGTACATGTTCCTGACATTGGTTTCAGGCCTGACAGACTGACCACAATACCGGCCCTCGCTTGCATACACTGTATTCAGAATTTAATTCAAACAGTTTTGGTGTCTGGTAGAATCCAATTTACTGACATTGATCATACAGCTCCCCCAACTCCTGTATGATATTCACCATACAGTGGCTTCACCCACTATGACAGTGGCTTCATTGGGATTCGGTAGCCAAAATGAACTGTTGAACTCAAAAACTCAGGTTTCATGGCACCTGGTGGCCCTCTGAAAATGAGAAGCACGGGCTGCATAATGACATGGCAGTGGACGTGGTGGTGGTTCAATTGAACATGTTTTAGCTGGCATTGAAAAGTGCTGGGAAATATGTATTCCACTATGCAGCTAAAAATTTTGAATGAGGGAGGGACCTCCCAAATGTAGGAGTGAGAACTCACCTAAATGTATGATACAGGGTCACCTGAGATCCCTTCCCATACTCAAGTTTCATGGCACCTGCTGGCCCTCTGAAAATGTGAAGTGAGGGCCACATAATGACATGGTGGTGGACATGGTAGTGGTGGCGGGCGAAGCCCAAATTTCAAATGGGCATGTTTTAGTTGCCATTGTAAAGGGATGGAGAATATGTATTCCACTATCTAGCTAACAATTTTAAATGAGGGAGGGACTGGAGATATAATTTTTTTTATTATATTTTTTTATTTTTATTTTGTGTTATATAGATCAGGGATGTCAAACTGCATTCCTCGAGGGCCTCAAACCATGCGTGTTTTCAAGATTTCCTTAGCATTGCACAAGGTGCTGGAATCATTCTCTGCAGGTGATTAAATTATCATCTGTGCAATACAAGGAAATCCTGAAAACATGACCTGTTTGCAGCCCTCGAGGAATGCAGTTTGACACCCCTGATATAGATGCTATTATGAATACAAAAATGTCTCTTAGCATTTTTCCCTTAAAAAAAGAGTATGTAGATGCATAAATATTCTCATACTAAGTAATACACACTAAAATGCAATAACAAGGTAGGAAAACCATACTATTATGGGAAGCATTTATGTAGATAAAAGTGCAAGTGCAAGCGCAAGTGCATAACAATGCCCATGTATAGATAAAGCAGTGTTGCCAGACAATGCTAGGTTATATCCAATAGACAGATATAAGATGGCAGAAAGATAATTGCTCAAAAGAGTCTCTGATTACCCTCCCCCCAACTCAAGCTTCGCTCATTGGCTTCCTCAGGGTTTATATCCCGTTACATATCCCTTGTATGTATTCCCACTGTTTATTGGGGCAGTGCTTCACTGTGGAGAGAACATTTACAGCATAGCAGTATTGCTACAGCTTAGGGGTACAAATTGGGTGGTTATTATTGTGCTTGAGAATAATCGGGCCACTATTACTAAGCGCAGGGCATGATTTCTGTGAAGAACACTTAAGGGAGCACTAATTGGTATTTGTTTACCAACCTTTTATGGAGGCATTCTCTGCATCCTCTATTTCTGCAGAAAAATGTGAAAAAGGAAAGTTTGTATAAAAGTTGAGGAAAAAGCAAATATCCAATGGGAGCTATCGTGGTCTGGGACTTATAGATAGTGAACCTTAGGAATCTTAATTACATTTGTCAGGTCTGATAAATTAGTGATCAGTTCTGTGGTCTGGATTAATTTTGTTTTTTGGCCTGTAGTTCTAATTAATTTTGGGGTCTGGTCTGATAATTGAAAGGTTTGGTCCAGCGTCAAAAACTTAGCGGTCTCATCCAAATGTCTGACAATGTACAGTGGGTACGAAAAGTATTCAGACCCCTTTACATTTTTCACTCTTTGTTTCATTGCAGCCATTTGGTGAATTCAAAAAAGTTCATTTTTTTCTCATTAATGTACACTCTGCACCCCATCTTGACTGAATAAAACAGAAATGTAGAAATTTTTGCAAATTTATTAAAAAAGAAAAACTGAAATTCACAGGGTCATAAGTGTTCAGACCCTTTGCTTAGTATTGAGTAGAAGCACCCTTTTGAGTGAAAAAATGTAAAGGGGTCCGAAAACTTTCCGTACCCACTGTAGTGCTTTGGGGTTCAATAATATAGTACCGTGGATATGATCTAATTTACAATTCTGATCTGGTGTCTGATAAATTTAGGTTTGAATTAACTTTGTGATATGGTCTGGAGTCTGATTGAATTTTATAAACTGGTCAAATAATGTAGGGGCCTGGTGTGGGGTCGGATCATTTATTATTCTAATGTCTGATAATTTAGAGATCTACTCTGGGGTCTGAATAAATTTAAACATTAGCTCTCGTTTGTAATCAATTTAGTGACCTCTTATGAAATAATATTCGGATCTACTCTTGGGGTCTGAATACATTTGGGAGTTTGGTTTGATAATTTAGTAGTCTGGTCTGGAGTTTCAAAATTTAAGTCCAGTGTCTGGGGTCTGATGAACTTAGGAATCTGGACTGGGGTCAGAGTAAACCCATTTCTGGGTTCTAAATACATTTTGGTCTGGACTGTCTTCTGACAATTTTGGAGTCTGATATTTTAGAGGTCTAATGTCTAATAATTTGTGGGTCTGGTCTAGAGTTTAATGAATTTAGGCATCTTCCTTGAGGTGCACTGATTTTAGAAATCTTGTATGTGCGTCTCCGAATTTAGACAGCTGAATATATTTAGCAGATGTACATATGCAAAGTTCTGTATATCAGGTGTAATCTAGGTGTAATCGATTTATTGATCTCCTATGGGTTCTGATGACCTAGGCAGTGGTGCAACTTGAAAATTCTGGGCCCCAACACAATAGCTCAAACGGGGCTCCCATTTATTGCAAGTCTTTAATAGCATTGGTCTTTTGGTATAGATCAAAGTGACTTTTTGAGCCTCCTTTGTCTCAAGGACCCAGGTGCGATTGCATCCCCTTCCCCTATTGTAGTTACTCTCCAGAATCTAGGGTTCTCATCTGAAATATGAATTAATGTTGAGGTATACTCTGAGGGTCTGAATACATTTTGGAGTTCAGTTTGAAAATTTAGGGCTCTGAGGTCTGGGGTCTGATGAATTTAGGAATCTGAATAAATGTAAGGATCTGGTCTATGATCTGGATGAATTTGTGAGTGAATTTAAAGGTCTGGGCTGTGGCATGAATTAATATTGGACCTGTTCTGAGGTCTGAATACATTTTGGTCTGGTCTGTCTTCTGAGAATTTACGAGTCGGATTTGGGAGTCTCATATTTTAGAGGTTTGATAATTTTGGGGTCTGGTCAAGGGTCTAATGAATTTAGGTATCTTCTCTGAGGTATGTTGAATTTAAGATTGTTGTCTGGGGTCTATCTGAATTCACAGAACTGATTATATTTAGTTGATGTACATAGGCAAAATGCGGTATATCAGATTTTTGTTTTAGTTTGTAAACCTTTACTTATTTTCTGCCAGTAGATCCCTATAAATACATTTTCCTTTCCTTCTCAGATCCCTTGACAGATGCTCCTGTAATGCTAATAAGTCACCTTAGAAAATGACCTTCATCATCTCACTTAACATGTACTGTAGAGCATAACACCCAAAAATAGAATCTGCAGCGACGTAACAAACGATCCTTTCGGAGAAAAAACAGGTGGGATACATTACTTCTCTACCGCTGGCACATTGCACAAGAATTCCCGACCTCTGGAATTCCGGGAAAATAACACACTGTACAGCACAACTCCTCCTGTTTCCAGGAACCCGAGGAGATCACATCACAATGACTCAATCATCTCATTTATAATACAAAACCTCTCGACCGTCAATCAATGTTTATCCTTCTCTTTTTATTTTCGTCAAGATCTATAAAGCAACGTTGGCTTCCGATCACCAATGAAATGCTTTCCTTTTTCGTGGAATCTATTATGGCAATTACCATTATTTATAATAATATAATAATCATCTTCACGAGAGCTTTTTTTTATGGCCCTGAAGAGGACATCTCATTTTCAAAGAATCTTTGCATCCGAAAAAAATCCCCATTACCTTCACATTCATTGTATTTTTTTTTAGACACCCAGAGCTGTAAATTAAACTGCTCAACTTGTCTTTTGTTGGATTTTTTTTCTTTTTTTTTTTTTTTTTTTTTGCATACGCAGCAAGGATAACTACACACTGCATTTATGAGCGATGTGAATAGGTTTCCATGGCAACCTCTCTATCCTCTCTACACCAAATAACCTTGTCATGTGCACATTTATCAGGAGTATATCAAGTGCAGGATTGCACTGTGTGCTCTTTGAATAAACAGCAGGATTTGTTCCTGAATAATAATTGGTCACGGGCATTTATTTTTAAGAATAAACCTTTATAATTTACAGAAAATTTCAGCACTCGATGGGAAAAGACTCTGTTAATCTCGGATCGTTCTTAGGAATTACAGCCGAATGACAAAATAAGATGAAATAAAGACGCGTTTGATGCTAACAATGTGCGCGCATGATTTAATTGCTAGTTAGCGAGAGGGAGAGGAAATAATAAAGGAGGAAAAAGCTTTTCACTGATGGCCATAAGGACGGTAAAACCCATCATTCGGTGCAACGTGTTTGTTTTAGATTAATGATGAAGAGCCCATTGGGGAAAAAAAAACACTTCTTTTTTTTTAAAAAATTTTTGTAATCATTTTTTTGTATTTTTCTTTAGACTACCTCTTGCCTCCACACACTTCAAACACTTCTTAAAAGGGGGAATTCCATTCGTAAAGTCAGACCAAATAGATGGACTCTTCACAGAAAAAAGGCACCCTTGCTCCCCAAACCAGTTTACATAACAAATAGGAGGGCAGCACAAGTGCAAACCACTCATGAAACAAACAACCACTCACAAACCTACCAGTGTATGCAGAGGGTGGTTGTCTAGTATTACAAAAACACACAGGTTTGCATAGAGCCCAAGTCACACAGATACGTGTAGTGCATAAATTCGAACTGAATAATTATATATATATATATATATATATATATATTAAAAGGGTTGTTTCACAAACACAGTACATTTTAATCATTAGAGCTTGGAATTCTGTTCAGTTCCCCCGATGTATGTTTCTGTGCTTTGTTAAACTTATAAATGTGTCCCTACTATATACTGTGTAATGGCTGTGTCTTATCATGCAGAGCTGCTCCAGTTCATGGTCACACAGCTGCTGGCCAAGGGAGGAAGTATGAGGCCCTTATGATTAGTAAGTATACAGACAAAATAGCAGAAGTGTAGTGAAACCTGCACCAGGGGGAGCTGGTGAGGGAAGAGAGGTTAAACACTAAGCTTAGTAACACAGAGCTCAGGCACAGGTGTCACAGGTAATGAGAGAAGTCAGACTAGCCAAGGTCATACACAGAGATATCAGCACTGTACTCAGGGGCAGTCAGGAGAATAGTCAGGGACACGCAAGAAATCAGAGACTACCGGGAACGTGGTAACCAAAACGTGAGACATAAGACAAAGTCGGGGTACAAGCCAGAGTCGGAACCAGGAGGGGAGCGTGGTGTCAGAGACGGTAAACAAGAGGCGAAGTCCAGAGATCAGATCGAGTCATACATGGGTACAGGCAGTTAGAGACACAAGGATCACCAAAACCAGAATACAGGTCAGGGGCTCAAGCTGGGAAGCATGAACTATCACTAACACCAGTCAGCAGGCTGTGAGGGACTGAAATAGCCCAGCTAGCTCAAGAACGAGGCTGTGGAGATTAACCCCTGCATGACCAGTCCCAAGAGAGGAAAGATGAAAATAAACTCCGGACTGGATCATGAAAAGAAGCTCACGGTTACTATTTTGAACACATTTCAGTCATGATTCAGGGTTCGAACCCATGGGCCTGGGCTTTGTGGTCGGCTTCTCTGTCCACTGAGACACAACAGATACATCTCTGGTTCTTTAATATGTATTATTCTTGCTGAAGTATTTTTATAGTAACAGGTGTTTTCATTTACTAATTTCCTGCCCTATCACCTTTTTGTGTGGCTTTATAAACTTTCCCCTTGTTGGGGTTTGGATGTCCAGCCAAACTGCTGTAGTTTAAGCCAGTCAAGGAAAGACCTGAGAGGGTTTATCTCTTTGTTGTTTATGATCTTGGCTTGGGGACAAGTGACTCTCAGTGCTGCAAAGCCTGCCCCCATCAGGACGTCACCAACCTCCCGATGCGATAGCATCAGGCTTCCATCTAGTCCTGTAATAATTTCTACCATCCTGGCCTATTTCTTTAATAAAGTCCCCTGTCCTAGCCCCCATCCTGCAATAATTGCCTTCTATATGGGTCTCCATCTTATCATAATGTATCAACATCTAGGCCTCAATCCTGTATTAATGGCATTCTTCCTGTAATAATGTCATCTTTCTAGAAGCTTCCAGCCATAATGTTCCCTATCCTGGCATCTCTACTGTAATAAGGTCCCCCAATCTGGCTCCTACCCCATAAAAATATCTCCCATCCTGAATCCTCATTCATTCCCTATGGGAATTGCGGACATGTGCAGCACTTGCGGTATTGCCACGATCCGGCAAATGCGGTAACATAGTAACATAGTTAGTAAGGCCGAAAAAAGACATTTGTCCATCCAGTTCAGCCTATATTCCATCATAATAAATCCCCAGATCTACATCCTTCTACAGAACCTAATAATTGTATGATACAATATTGTTCTGCTCCAGGAAGACATCCAGGCCTCTCTTGAACCCCTCGACTGAGTTCGCCATCACCACCTCCTCAGGCAAGCAATTCCAGATTCTCACTGCCCTAACAGTAAAGAATCCTCTTCTATGTTTACTGCTAGCAGTATTTTTTTGTCTCACTGCAAGTGCAAAACCGCAAGTGCCGCAAGTGTCCGAAAGTAGCCATCGCTACTTGTCCCTGCACCTTGCTAGCTCATCCCTAACCATCCCTCTCTGACCAAAAACTATATTATAAAACTTTAGAAAAACAATTTATTAACTGACATATTCCTACGATAATGAGGGCTCCAAGGCTACGGCGTAGACTGGGACGGGCAGTCTCCGGGTCTCCATTGTCTCTCTGTGCACACCCTCAGTCCCTGCCTCACTGCCTGTGCTGCACTGTGCACAGACCTCCCTCCACCGGTAATCGCCGCTCGCAGTAGCAAACCGGCAGAGGTGTATCTAGGGTTTCTGGCACCCGGGGAAATAATTAATTTTGGCCCACCCCCCGCTCCCTGCCAAGGACATATGGGATTTTCACACTCAGTCATGTACCCACGAGCTCCTCTCCCTAATGCTCTCAATGTTCAGTGAAAAACTGAGAGCAGCAGGAAGAGAAGCTCGTTGTCACAGGACCACAAGTATGAAAGTTGCATACGAGTGAAGTGTCCATGTGACGACTGCTGGAACCTGCAGAGCTGAATCCTGACATCGCAGCTTCTGAATTCTCACAACGAATACACTGCACACTTTTATGATTCTTCCTTGCCAGTGGACAGTCATGTCAGCACAAGCATGCGATTTGTATACTTCTGACCACATTTCGACTAGACATGCCCGGTCTCGCTTAGTTCATTTTCATTGAGTGAGGCCACACATGTCTAGTCAGCACGTGACCGCATGTATGTAAATCGCCAGCATGAGAGAATCATGACTGCAGACTCATTGCAAACTTGGACATCCCCTTTAATGCCCAGACCAGAAAAAGAAAAAAAGTAAGCGGCACAGCTCGACTTTGCAGAGATTATAAACTCAATGTGGAGAGTTTCCCAACAAAAGGAAGTCTGATCAGGTGAAAGGCGGTGCTTGCGTGAAACAAAGTGTCCATGTAAATAAAAAAATAGAAAAAACGCAATAGCACTCACCAATCAGTGGCAATTCAAACGTCCTTTATTAGAACATGCAGCAAATCATCTTGACGGTTCAAGGGAGGGAGTGAAAGTAGGAGTGCGACAGGCAAGACGACGACGATCGTTTCGCGCTAATACCAAGCGTTTCCCCTTTAATGCTCCTAACATAAATAAAAACATGTGAGTTAGTTGGTATCACACATAACATTTACATCCAGGTACCTTATAGATGACGTAGCCTCTGGAGCCGTTCTCCTTCTTTTCTTCATCTTGTCCAGACTCCATGATGAGTTTTCTCATCCACAGCCGTCTCTGCAGACTTCCATCTTCTCCGCTCTTTTGCAGAAAATCTCCACATGATGCCCTTAAAGATAAAAGTGTCATTATAATGCTCCTGAATAAATAATTGCCCCTCACTTTATTGTCTGCACAAAATATGACCCCCACACTGTACCTCTTATGGTACATGCTCTTTACACGGACCTCTCCTTTCCATACCAGCCCCCTCTTCACGCTGTCCTCTCACACTGTGTCCTCCCTATAGGGCCCAGTATTTATACTGTACTCTGTCATCACACTCCCCCTCCTAGATATACTGTCCCCTCCTGGGTGTGCCCTCACACTGTCCCCCATGCTACGCCTCCACTACTCAGTTTCTATTCTGTGCCCACTCATTTTTCTCCCACCATACTGTCTCCTCACACTATTTTCCTCCTTCCTCATACTGTCTCCTCTCACATCCCTCCTGTTCACCATACTGTCTCCTCATATATTTCCCCCCTCAATTTCTATACTGCCTGCTCACCTGACTTTCCATACTGTGTCTCCACACATTCCCTCAACCTCACTCACCGTACTCTCTGCACATACATTTTTCACATCACTACTCATACTGTGTCCACATACATTCCCCTGTTTGCTCCCCATACTGTCTGCACCTATCCCCCATACTGTTTTATCAGACATGCCCCCCATTCCCCAGTACTGTTTCCTCATACATCCCCATTTTACCGTACTGCTTTCTCGTATCTGCCCCCATACTGTTTCCTCATACTTGCCTCCCATTGCCCAGTACTGTTTCCTCATACATGCCCCCATTCCTTCATACTGTTTTCTTGTAAATGCCCTCCATTCCCCTGTACTGTTTCCTCATACATGTCCTCCATTCCCCAGTACTGTTTCCTCATACATCCCCATTCTACCGTACTGCTTTCTCGTATATGCCCCCCATACTGTTTCCTCATACATGCCCCCCATTGCCCAGTACTGTTTCCTCATACATGTCCCCATTCCTTCATACTGTTTTCTTGTAAATGCCCTCCATTCCCCAGTACTGTTTCCTCATATATGCCCTCCATTCCCCAGTATTGTTTCTTCATACATGCTCCCATTGCCCAGTACTGTTTCCTCATTGTTTTCTTGTACATGCCCCCCATTCCCCTGTACTGTTTCCTCATTCATGCACTCTATTCCCCCATATTGTTTCCTCATACGTGCCCTCCATTCCCCAGTACTGCTTCCTCATTCATGCCCCCCATTCCCCTGTACTGTTTCCCCACCTCCCCTTTGCTCTTCATTTTGTGTCCTCAAATCTCCCCCAAACATTAAAACCCCCCATCCCCACTACAAATCTCCCCACACACAATAACCCCATCCCCACTCAAATTCTCCACACACATAATAAATCTCCCCATTCCCACACAATAAATCTCCCCATCTCCACTCAAATTCTCCACACATAATAAATCTCCCAATCCCCACTCCAATTTCCCCCACCCCTGTGCACTTAATCTTCGGTGTCTTTTGCTCCACTGGAGCACTTATTACCAGTGTTGGCCTCTGCAGCGCAAGTAAGAGACATCTGCAGCATGATCTGATCACACTGCGCATGTTGCTCTGACCCAGCAGTCAGAGTCTCAATTGGACTCACTTCTGAAAGATGCAAGTACAATTGATCCCTGGGCAGGGGCGGACACTGACAGCTTGGGGCCCCTGTGCAAGAACTGTGTCTGGGCCCCCCTCCTTTTATGGCGACAAAGCTATATATATATAGCCACACACACATACATGTGTATATATTACATACCGTATATACCCGAGTATAAGCCTACCCGAGTATAAGCCGAGGCACCTATTTTTGCCAAGGAAAACTGGGTAAGCTTATTGACTCAAGTATAAGCCGGGTATGTATTGTCCCCTCATTCCTATCCCAGTATGTGTGGTTCCCCCATCCTGTCCTGCTCTGTGTGGCTCCCCCTGTTTTATGTATGGCTCAGCTCCCCCTCCCATATTGTATGCATGGCTGTGTTCCACCCCCAGTCCCATCCTGTATTCATGGCTCTGTTCCCCCCTGTCTCATCTTGTATGCATGGCTCTGTTCCCCCCAGTCCCATCTTGTATGCATGGCTCTGTCCTCCCGTCCCATCCTGTGTGCATGGCTCTGTCACTCTCCAGTCCCATCTTGTATGCATGGCTCTGTTCCCCCCAGTCCCATCCTGTATGAATGGCTCTGTTCCCCTCCAGTCCCATCTTGTATGCATGGCTGTGTTCCACCCCCAGTCCCATCCTGCATTCATGGCTCTGTTCCCCCCTGTCTCATCTTGTATGCATGGCTCTGTTCCCCCCAGTCCCATCCTGTATGCATGGCTCTGTTCCCCTCCAGTCCCATCTTGTATGCATGGCTGTGTTCCACCCCCAGTCCCATCCTGCATTCATGGCTCTGTTCCCCCCTGTCTCATCTTGTATGCATGGCTCTGTTCCCCCCAGTCCAATCTTGTATGCATGGCTCTATCCTCCCGTCCCATCCTGTGTGCATGGCTCTGTTGCTCTCCAGTCACATCTTGTATGCATGGCTCTGTTTCCCCAGTCCCATCCTGTATGCATTGCTCTGTTCCCCCGTCCCATCTAGTATGCATGGCTCCCCATCCATCCCCCCTCCTCCCCCCCATTGTCCTCCCCCCGTTGTCCTCCTCCTGTCCTCCTCTGTCCTCCCCGCCGTCATCCTCCTCCAATCTCCTCTGTCCTCCCTCATACTCACCTTTCTCAGTCACACCGCGCCGAGTCCTTGCACCTGGGTCCCAGCGCTGCAACTTCTTACTGAGTGAGCGGTCACATGGTACCGCTCATTAAGGTCATGAATGTGGATGCATATTCATGACCTTAATGAGCGGGACCACGTGACCGCTCAGCACAGGAAGAAGCTACCAGCGCTGAGACAATCGAAGTTGCAGGCAACGCTGGAGCTGAGGAGGATGAGTATCATGAGTTCAAGTAGGTGGGGAGGCGGGGGAGGCAGGGTATGGAGGGGCGGGGGAGGCAGGGTATGGGGGGGCGGGGGGCTGGCAGTGAGCCTAGATAAAAAAAACCTTGCTCAGGTGATGCCACCCATATCCTAGTGCCCTAGGTACGTGCCCTCAAGTGCCTAGTGGCAAATACGGCCCTGCCTGGGTCCCTTCCTGTAATATTGTCCCCCCTATCTGGGCCCCCATCCTGTAATAATGTTCCCCATCCTGTAATAATATCCTCAGTCCTGGCCCCTTCCTGTAATCATGCATTCCATCCTAGCTGCTATCTTACAATAATGTCCCCTGTCCTGGCCCCTGTATTGTAATAATGTCACCCATCCTAAATAATGTCCCTGTTCTTGAGCCCTTGTTGTAATAATGTTCCCTGTTCTGGATCCCATCCTGTAATACTATCCTCCATCCCAGTCCCTTCCTGCAATTACTTCCCTTGTCTTTTGTCCCTTACTGTAATAATGTCTCCTGCCCTGGACCCCTTCTTGTAATAATGTTCACAGTTGTGGCCCTCATTTTGTAATAATGTCCCCTGTCCTCGGCCTCATCCTGTAATAATGTCCCCTGTCCTCGGCCCCATCCTGTAACAATGTCCCCTGTCTTGGCCCCTATACTGTAATAATATCCCCTGTCCTGGGCCCCTTCCTGTAATAATGTACCCAATCCTGAATAATGTTCCCCATCCTGGGCTCCTTGCTGTAATAATATTCCCCATCCTGGCCCCCATACTGGATCCTTCTTGAAACAACATCCTTTGTCCTGATATCTTTCCTATAACAATGTCCCCTATGCTACTAGGACAACCCCATCTCACTCTGAATATTTGTCCCTATTGGAATAAAAACACTTATACTCAGAAGATGTAGAACAAGATGATTTATTTACAAGCCACAATAAACATATGATGTCTTGATCTCAGTTTAGATCTTCTCACGATATACCGATTGCCATGGAAATATATAGGACTCAATGTTTAAACTATATACTGGATAGAATGCTACTAAAGAGTAAGAATACCACTAGCGGCATAGCACCTGTCACACTGATGGGAGGTGGACCCACTTCGCCACGGATCAGCCTTATCCTGGAGGGGCATGGCTAAGCGGCTACCTGGTTTTTGATAGAGCTCCTGATGGTAGATAACACGGTACAAAGGCTGTACCCAATACTGCAGCAGCTGACCACAAGGATCAGGTTTGCAGTCATGGACATGGACTCTGAGTGACTGGCAGGACTGGACTCAAAATCACAGGTAGACTTGATGTCAGAACCTGTTCAGACAACATGGATTCTGGGTTACTGAACAGGACGAACACAGGTACCTCTGAAGCGGTTTAGGTTCACGAATCTCATGAACGGCTTCATGTTCATTTACTGCCGGAGTGGTTTCAGGTCCAGATACTGCAAAAGTGGTTTCAGGTTCAGACAACAAAGGTAACAGGAGCAGGTTGTGGTTTAGTCAGTGTGCGCTGCCCTTTTAAGAAGCAGGGAGTGTGCGCGCATGCACTAAGCACATCACTGAGAGACATGCGCGACATGCGCAGGCCCAGGGAAGCAGGAAGTCATGGCAGAGGAAGAACATACCGCAGTGCGGCCGGGACGGTATGTTGACATCTTTGACAGGAGGAGTGCAAGGGACCATATGCAGGATGCTGGAATTGGCTGTATAGAGCCCATAGGAGTCAGTTGACTTTGAAGAATGTCTAAACTGAGACTGATAAGTCATATATGTTCACTGTGGATTGCAAATAAATTATCTTTGCTCTACGTCATCTGAAGGCTAAGTTCTTCATAGATATTATACTATGAATTGGGCTCCTTCTTCTGCACCTGCTTTCTGAAGTGCCATGTTCTACTACTAATTTCTTTAATAATATCCCCAGTCCTGGGTCCTCTTTCTTTAAAGGTGTTGTCCACTACTAGGACAACCCCTTATCACAATGAAACTTTGCCTCTTTAAAAAATAAACACTTATATTCATCTTCGGTGCCAGCGCCATTCCATTGGTGTTGGCAGTTTTCTGATGCTCACGTGAGTTTGTTATGTCACGTGATCCCTGAACCCAATCAGTGCAAGTGTCACGATCCCCATCTTCTAACACATCAAACGGCAAGAGGAAGTCAGAAAGCAGCCACAGTCCTGACATTGTGTTGATATTCAATACGTCCAAAGTAAGAGACAGTGAAGCATGCAATGATTTGGTGTAGGACTCATGTGACTTAAAGCAAAAAAAGCACCAAAAAAAGACCATCCTACAAGCCCGTCCGGAAGAACAAGAATCTCATTAACTGAAAACTGCAAACAAAGATTAAACAACAACCACAAGACAGATTTCTTCCACCCAAGTATCATTTTAATTAGTGCAACAGCGCCAAACTGACAATGCCTGTATTTTACTAAGCAAAATCCTGATGGCAGATTCATTTTAACAACCTCAAATGCATCCCGGGAGAGAGAGTTGGAATGCCACCAGGAGTGCATATAAGTGTTTTTATTTAATAGGGCCAAACATGAGAAATGAGAAGAGATTATCCTAGTAGTGGACAACCCCTTTAAAGAATGGGGGCCCAGGACACATTTAAATAAAGCATATTCTTCTCTTGTGCTGTTTTCATGCTGTAGGATGTAAAAGCACTTAAACTGGACCAGTCAAGGGCAAGCCTAGGTGACAAAGTCACTGGTAATGTAATAGAGGGAAGACACGTGTCACTGCACTTAATGGCATCAGTGATATTAAACAAAATTATTTAACTCCAGCACACTACATATTGCAATGGTAAGTTATAGAAGAAATGGGCTGGTTATATATGGACATTCATAGAGCGAGTGGGAGGAGGTCTACTTTATCTCCACCGGCAGAGCTTCCAGGACCTGTGTGATGTCATGATCATGTGATCAGTCACATGATGAAAAGAGTCACATGGTCTTGGGGTTTAAATAACTGGGCTCCAGAGGTAGCCTTTGGTCAGCAAGACTGGAGAGAGGATTCTCCAGTGGTTTGTGTCTTGTGGAGGAAAGATTGAACTCGTGTTGTTCCAGAGCGGGATGTTACCTGTAATGCATGGACTGTGTTAAAGCATTTTGTTTTCTTTGTTGTTTTCCTGTTTTGCCGAAAGGCTGTGTTTACATTCCATATCTAGTTGGTTTATCCTGCCATATAATAAACCAACTGAAGACTTAAAGAGACAGTGTTCCTGTTTTCCTACCTCCATATACCGCAACATGAGTTGAACTACCACACCCTTGATAGAACTTTAAAATGTGTGTCTGGTGTATTTGCCAAACCAAACACAATTATCTGTAGACAGCATTCAGTTATTGATGCTCATTGGTACACAATAGCGTTCTGGTTGGGTATGTGAGAAGTCTATGTAGTGGCTCTGAAATCCAGATGGTATGAAGTCTTTATGTCTATGATTCCTATCAAAAGCATGCAAAATAGTCCTCTCTGGGACATCTCCACAGACATAAAGATAATATTTGCACATTGCATAAAGTCTTCAATGTTGGAGTGATTAGTGATTAGTATAGACTATCATAAGTCTGATCCATCCATTATATATACAATACTGCTTGTATTGTATTTAAGTCTGTAGAGTGTTTTCACCAATAAGTGTAAACATCCATTATCCAATACAGATGATCGAATCAATTTGATGCAAATCGAATTTGAGTTGAATTTTATGAAATTTGGAAAGTCCTGGAATATTCTAACACTTTGTGATTCGATTTGTTCAAATCACAAATATAATGCCTGATGCCATTTCATACTTTGCAGAAGATTGCATTAGTCACACAAGGCTGGCATGACCTTACGTGTGACAGTGTGGACCTCCCGAAAATGCCTTGCAGCTATCACATCACATGATATAGCACAGTAATTTAAAACAAACTATCATAGCCTGTTTAAAAACCTGAATAAGGAGTTCAGCAGCCATTTTATTGAGACTATAGGGTAGAGAGAACATGTCAAAGTATCATGGCTCAGCAACAGAGATAGGAAGAAAAAGCACTAAAATACTGAATGAATACCCCAAAGAGTGATGTGTTGTATAACTTAGGCAGTGAATATTATGAGTGTAGTGGTTCACAAATAATTCAGGGGTTCAATTGATAAGGGGATATAGAGTAGTAGGAGAGGTATCAGCTGCAGTGCAAGAATTCCTGTGACATTGATCAGTGACACGGTGTAGCTGGCATCTGTCCTGTAGCATTTAGATTATAAGTACACACTTTTTTCTTAATTGTTAATGGACTAGAAAGCAGAAACTAGACAGCACAATAGTTTTTTACAATAAAATCTGAAATTACTGTCCAGGGATTCAAGCTTCAGGAGGCTAATTTGCATATTCCAGGTGCCTTCTGGGAGAAGCGAAGTCTCCCTAAGCTAGAAGATCGTTGGGTATAGCCGGGACCAGCTGCTTCGAAAGCATCACCAAACCAGGGATTCAAGCTTCAGGAGGCTAATTTGCATATTCCAGGTGCCTTCTGGGAGAAGCGAAGTCTCCCTAAGCTAGAAGATCGTTGGGTATAGCCGGGACCAGCTGCTTCGAAAGCATCACCAAACCAGGGATTCAAGCTTCAGGAGGCTAATTTGCATATTCCAGGTGCCTTCTGGGAGAAGCGAAGTCTCCCTAAGCTAGAAGATCGTTGGGTATAGCCGGGACCAGCTGCTTCGAAAGCATCACCAAACCAGGGATTCAAGCTTCAGGAGGCTAATTTGCATATTCCAGGTGCCTTCTGGGAGAAGCGAAGTCTCCCTAAGCTAGAAGATCGTTGGGTATAGCCGGGACCAGCTGCTTCGAAAGCATCACCAAACCAGGGATTCAAGCTTCAGGAGGCTAATTTGCATATTCCAGGTGCCTTCTGGGAGAAGCGAAGTCTCCCTAAGCTAGAAGATCGTTGGGTATAGCCGGGACCAGCTGCTTCGAAAGCATCACCAAACCAGGGATTCAAGCTTCAGGAGGCTAATTTGCATATTCCAGGTGCCTTCTGGGAGAAGCGAAGTCTCCCTAAGCTAGAAGATCGTTGGGTATAGCCGGGACCAGCTGCTTCGAAAGCATCACCAAACCGCGCGCCTTACGGCGCGCGAATTTTTGCCTGTAGGACATTATTGCAAGAGAGCTTGGCTGAGTAGATTACACAAGAAGGAAAACACACAGCAAGTCAGCAGGATCTAGGAGCAACATGGCAGATGTGACAACCTACATGGTGAGCTGCAGCATGTGCTACATGTTCACAGATCGACCAGAAGAAGAATCCAATTTCACCTGTCAGAAGTGTAGACTAGTGGCCCTTTTAGAAGAAAAGGTGCGGGGTCTGGAAGAAAGAATAGCAACTTTGAAACTCATCAAAGAGAATGAAGACTTTCTAGACAGAACAGAAGCATCTCTACTGGTCACAGAAGGTGCAAAAAGTGTCAGAGAACCTCCAAAAGCAGATGAGTGGAAGCATGTGACCAAAAGAAGCAAGAAGACCATGGAGAAATCACCAACCACACAACTGAAGAACCGATATCAAATCTTTGTAGAGGATGAAGATGGCACACCTAAGAATGAAGCAATACCAGCAAGCAAAAAAGAAAAGGGCACACAGCAACAAGTGACAGCAAAAAGTACAGCCAAGAAGCAACGAAGAGTGGTGGTGGTGGGAGACTCACTACTGAGAGGCACCGAAGCAGCCATCTGCAGACCGGACATAACTGCAAGAGAAGTATGCTGCCTTCCAGGTGCGATGATCAAGGATGTGACCGATAGGATACCAAAGCTCTTCAGCTCCAAGGACGTCCACCCATTTCTTCTGATACATGTTGGCACCAATGACACGGCAAGGAAGGACCTACCGACAATCTGCAAGGACTTTGAAGAGTTGGGGAAGAAAGTAAAGGAACTGGATGCACAGGTAGTTTTTTCTTCTATCCTTCCAGTAGACGGGCATGGCACCAGGAGATGGAACAGGATCCTTGATGCAAACAACTGGCTAAGACGATGGTGCAGACAACAAGTATTTGGATTCCTGGACCACGGTGTGAATTACTGGTATGATGGACTCCTCGCCAGAGACGGACTACACCTCAACAAACCTGGGAAACACACATTCGCCAGAAGACTCGCTACACTCATCAGGAGGGCGTTAAACTAGAAGAAGAGGGGACGGGAAGAAAAAAATTAGACTCGAACAAAGACGACCCAGGAAAACATACTCAGAAGGGAGGTAAGAACATTTCTAAAACAATCCACAGTGAGGAGATTGGAACAAAACAAAATCCTCTAAACTGCATGCTCGCAAACGCCAGAAGCCTGACAAACAAGATGGAAGAACTAGAAGCAGAAATATCTACAGGTAACTTTGACATAGTGGGAATAACCGAGACATGGTTAGATGAAAGCTATGACTGGGCAGTTAACTTACAGGGTTACAGTCTGTTTAGAAAGGATCGTAAAATTCGGAGAGGAGGAGGGGTTTGTCTCTATGTAAAGTCTTGTCTAAAGTCCACTTTAAGGGAGGATATTAGCGAAGGGAATGAGGATGTCGAGTCCATATGGGTTGAAATTCATGGAGGCAAAAATGGTAACAAAATTCTCATTGGGGTCTGTTACAAACCCCCAAATATAACAGAAAGCATGGAAAGTCTACTTCTAAAGCAGATAGATGAAACTGCAACCCATAATGAGGTCCTGGTTATGGGGGACTTTAACTACCCGGATATTAACTGGGAAACAGAAACCTGTGAAACCCATAAAGGCAACAGGTTTCTGCTAATAACCAAGAAAAATTATCTTTCACAATTGGTGCAGAATCCAACCAGAGGAGCAGCACTTTTAGACCTAATACTATCTAATAGACCTGACAGAATAACAAATCTGCAGGTGGTTGGGCATTTAGGAAATAGCGACCACAATATTGTGCAGTTTCACCTGTCTTTCACTAGGGGGACTTGTCAGGGAGTCACAAAAACATTGAACTTTAGGAAGGCAAAGTTTGAACAGCTTAGAGATGCCCTTAATCTGGTAGACTGGGACAAAATCCTCAGAAATGAGAATACAGATAATAAATGGGAAATGTTTAAGAACATCCTAAATAGGCAGTGTAAGCGGTTTATACCTTGTGGGAATAAAAGGACTAGAAATAGGAAAAACCCAATGTGGCTAAACAAAGAAGTAAGACAGGCAATTAACAGTAAAAAGAAAGCATTTGCACTACTAAAGCAGGATGGCACCATTGAAGCTCTAAAAAACTATAGGGAGAAAAATACTTTATCTAAAAAACTAATTAAAGCTGCCAAAAAGGAAACAGAGAAGCACATTGCTAAGGAGAGTAAAACTAATCCCAAACTGTTCTTCAACTATATCAATAGTAAAAGAATAAAAACTGAAAATGTAGGCCCCTTAAAAAATAGTGAGGAAAGAATGGTTGTAGATGACGAGGAAAAAGCTAACATATTAAACACCTTCTTCTCCACGGTATTCACGGTGGAAAATGAAATGCTAGGTGAAATCCCAAGAAACCATGAAAACCCTATATTAAGGGTCACCAATCTAACCCAAGAAGAGGTGCGAAACCGGCTAAATAAGATTAAAATAGATAAATCTCCGGGTCCGGATGGCATACACCCACGAGTACTAAGAGAACTAAGTAATGTAATAGATAAACCATTATTTCTTATTTTTAGTGACTCTATAGCGACAGGGTCTGTTCCGCAGGACTGGCGCATAGCAAATGTGGTGCCAATATTCAAAAAGGGCTCTAAAAGTGAACCTGGAAATTATAGGCCAGTAAGTCTAACCTCTATTGTTGGTAAAATATTTGAAGGGTTTCTGAGGGATGTTATTCTGGATTATCTCAATGAGAATAACTGTTTAACTCCATATCAGCATGGGTTTATGAGAAATCGCTCCTGTCAAACCAATCTAATCAGTTTTTATGAAGAGGTAAGCTATAGACTGGACCACGGTGAGTCATTGGACGTGGTATATCTCGATTTTTCCAAAGCGTTTGATACCGTGCCGCACAAGAGGTTGGTACACAAAATGAGAATGCTTGGTCTGGGGGAAAATGTGTGTAAATGGGTTAGTAACTGGCTTAGTGATAGAAAGCAGAGGGTGGTTATAAATGGTATAGTCTCTAACTGGGTCGCTGTGACCAGTGGGGTACCGCAGGGGTCAGTATTGGGACCTGTTCTCTTCAACATATTCATTAATGATCTGGTAGAAGGTTTACACAGTAAAATATCGATATTTGCAGATGATACAAAACTATGTAAAGCAGTTAATACAAGAGAAGATAGTATTCTGCTACAGATGGATCTGGATAAGTTGGAAACTTGGGCTGAAAGGTGGCAGATGAGGTTTAACAATGATAAATGTAAGGTTATACACATGGGAAGAGGGAATCAATATCACCATTACACACTGAACGGGAAACCACTGGGTAAATCTGACAGGGAGAAGGACTTGGGGATCCTAGTTAATGATAAACTTACCTGGAGCAGCCAGTGCCAGGCAGCAGCTGCCAAGGCAAACAGGATCATGGGGTGCATTAAAAGAGGTCTGGATACACATGATGAGAGCATTATACTGCCTCTGTACAAATCCCTAGTTAGACCGCACATGGAGTACTGTGTCCAGTTTTGGGCACCGGTGCTCAGGAAGGATATAATGGAACTAGAGAGAGTACAAAGGAGGGCAACAAAATTAATAAAGGGGATGGGAGAACTACAATACCCAGATAGATTAGCGAAATTAGGATTATTTAGTCTAGAAAAAAGACGACTGAGGGGCGATCTAATAACCATGTATAAGTATATAAGGGGACAATACAAATATCTCGCTGAGGATCTGTTTATACCAAGGAAGGTGACGGGCACAAGGGGGCATTCTTTGCGTCTGGAGGAGAGAAGGTTTTTCCACCAACATAGAAGAGGATTCTTTACTGTTAGGGCAGTGAGAATCTGGAATTGCTTGCCTGAGGAGGTGGTGATGGCGAACTCAGTCGAGGGGTTCAAGAGAGGCCTGGATGTCTTCCTGGAGCAGAACAATATTGTATCATACAATTATTAGGTTCTGTAGAAGGACGTAGATCTGGGTATTTATTATGATGGAATATAGGCTGAACTGGATGGACAAATGTCTATTTTCGGCCTTACTAACTATGTTACTATGTTACTATGTTACTGTCAGCTGGTGTGCTTGCTTGTCACAAGTGACTGTCCTGAGTTTTTTCACTTCTTGTACAATCGTTTCCATAAGGCAAAATTGCAACTGTATACTTCACAACACGTTGCAAACAATTTTTCATTTTATTTTAATATCTGTTTTAGCACTTAAATTTTGTATCTCTACACACCACAACAATATAGCACCTTGCTGCAGGTTTTTGCTTTTTGGTCATATACAGTGACATGTAAAAGTTTAAGCACCGCTAGTCAACATTATTGTTATTGTGAACCGTTAAGCAAGTTGAAGATGAAATGATCTTTAAAAGGACTAAAATTAAAGATGACACATTTACTTTGCATTTTAGGCAACAACAACAACAACAAAAAAAATATATATATATAATTGTCTAAGGGGTACTTCCGTCTGTCTGTAATGGAAATCCTGCATCGCTGATTGGTCTGACATGCCTGTCATGGCTGCCGCGACCAATCAGCGATGGGCACAGTCCGATTAGTCCCTCCCTACTCCCCTGCAGTCACCGCTCACACAGGGTTAATGCCAGCGATATCGGACCGCGTTATGCCGCGGTGTAACGCACTCCATTAACACTGCTATTAACCTTGTGTGACCAACTTTTTACTATTGATGCTGCCTATTCAGCATCAATAGTAAAAATATCTAATGTTACAAATAATAATAATAAAATAAAAAGGTTATTCTCACCCTCCGACGTCGTGCTGTCCTCGGCAGTACAAGCGGCAGGTTCCGGTGCCAAGGTTGCTATGCGAGAAGGACCTGCCGTGACGTCACGGTCATGTGACCACGACGTCATCACAGGTCCTGTGCTCATACCAACCCTAGGACCGGAAGCTGCCGCGTGCACCGCACACAGGCGCCACGACTACAAGGGGCCCTCGGAAGGTGAGTATATGTTTATTTTTTATTTTAAGTCTTTTTTAACCACGCTTATAGTGCCCACTTTGCTATATACTACGTGGGCTATGTTACATACTGCGTGGGCTCTGTTATGTACTACATATCTGTGCTATATGCTATGTAGCTGGGCAATATGCAACGTAACTGTGCAATATACAACGTGACTGTCCAATATACTACGTGGCTGTGCAATATATTACGTGCCTCTACAATATACTATGTGGCTATGTTATATACTACATGGCACTGCTATATACTACTTCGGCTGACCAATATACTACATAGCTGTGCAATACACTACGCGACTGTGTTATATACTATGTGGCTTGTTGTGAATTCTGTGGACAAGCTCCCTCCTGTGGTCGTGAGTGGTACTTCGGCTGGTTCTGTCTATGAGCTTCCTTTGGTGGATGAGAGTGGTACTGCGGCTTCTGAATTTCCTTCCTCAGGTGATGAGGTTAAGTCGTTAGGTGCTGCTCTATTTAACTCCACCTGGTGCTTTGATCCTGGCCTCCAGTCAATGTTCTAGTATTGGTCTTGCTTCCTCCTGGATCGTTCCTGTGGCCTGTCTATCCTGCATAAGCTAAGTTCTGCTTGTGTTACTTTTGTTTGCTATATTTTCTGTCCAGCTTGCTATATTGGTTTTTCTTGCTTGCTGGAAGCTCTGAGACGCAGAGGGAGCACCTCCGTACCGTTAGTCGGTGCGGAGGGTCTTTTTGCCCCTCTGCGTGGTTGTTTGTAGGTTTTTGTGTTGACCGCAAAGCTATCTTTCCTATCCTCGGTCTATTCAGTAAGTCGGGCCTCACTTTGCTAAATCTATTTCAACTCTGTGTTTGTATTTTCATCTTTGCTCACAGTCATTATATGTGGGGGGCTGCCTTTTCCTTTGGGGAATTTCTCTGAGGCAAGGTAGGCTTATTTTTCTATCTTCAGGGCTAGTTAGTTTCTCAGGCTGTGCCGAGTTGCATAGGGAGCGTTAGGTGCAATCCACGGCTACCTCTAGTGTGGTGTGATAGGATTAGGGATTGCGGTCAGCAGAGTTCCCACGTCTCAGAGCTCGTCCTATGTTTTTGGTAATTGTCAGGTCACTTTGAGTGCTCTGAACTTCAAGGTCCATTGTGGTTCTGAATTACCTGTTCATAACAGTACTGGAGGCCCAAAGTACTAATGCTTCTCAATAGAGGGAAAAGAGAAGTTCTGAGACCATTTTTTTTTTCTTTGCACTGTGTTCTGTCTTTCTTTTCCCCTTTACATCAGGGTGGTTCAGAACACAGGTGTGGACATGGACATTCAGGGTCTGTCCTCTTTGATGGATAATGTCACTATAAGTGTACAGAACATTCAAGATTTAGTGGTTCAGAATCCTATGTTAGAACCTAAAATTCCTATTCCTGAGTTATTTTCTGGAGATAGAGCTAAGTTTTTGAATTTTAAAAATAATTGTAAACTATTTCTGGCTTTGAAACCCCGCTCCTCTGGTGACCCAGTTCAACAAGTTGAGATCATTATTTCTTTATTACGTGGCGACCCTCAAGACTGGGCATTTTCCCTTGCGCCAGGAGATCCTGCATTATGTAATATTGATGCGTTTTTTCTGGCGCTCGGATTGCTGTACGACGAACCTAATTCAGTGGATCAGGCAGAGAAAAATTTGCTGGCTCTGTGTCAGGGTCAGGATAAGATAGAGATTTATTGTCAGAAGTTTAGAAAGTGGTCCGTGCTCACTCAATGGAATGAATGTGCGCTGGCAGCTATTTTCAGAAAGGGTCTCTCTGAAGCCCTTAAGGATGTCATGGTGGGATTTCCTATGCCTGCTGGTCTGAATGAGTCTATGTCTTTAGCCATTCAGATCGGTCGACGCTTGCGTGAGCGTAAATCTGTGCATCATTTGGCGGTATTATCTGAGCATAAACCTGAGCCTATGCAGTGCGATAGGACTTTGACCAGAGCTGAAAGGCAAGAACACAGACGTCAGAATGGGCTGTGTTTCTACTGTGGTGATTCCACTCATGCTATCTCCGATTGTCCTAAGCGCACTAAGCGGTTCGCTAAGTCTGCCACCATTGGTACGGTACAGTCGAAATTTCTTATGTCCGTTACTTTGATCTGCTCTTTGTCTTCCTATTCTGTCATGGCATTTCTGGATTCAGGCGCTGCCCTGAATTTGATGGACTTGGAGTATGCTAGGCGCTGTGGGTTTGTCTTGGAGCCCTTGCAGTGTCCTATTCCATTGAGAGGAATTGATGCTACGCCTTTGGCCAGGAATAAGCCTCAGTATTGGACCCAGCTGACCATGTGCATGGCTCCTGCGCACCAGGAGGATATTCGCTTTCTGGTGTTGCATAATCTGCATGATGTGGTCGTGTTGGGGTTGCCATGGCTACAAGTCCATAACCCAGTATTAGATTGGAAATCAATGTCTGTGTCCAGCTGGGGTTGTCAGGGGGTACATGGTGATGTTCCATTTCTGTCTATCTCATCATCCACCCCTTCTGAAGTCCCAGAGTTCTTGTCTGATTACCGGGATGTATTCGATGAGCCCAAGTCCAATGCCCTACCTCCGCATAGGGATTGTGATTGTGCTATCGATTTGATTCCTGGTAGTAAGTTTCCTAAGGGTCGACTGTTTAATTTATCTGTACCTGAGCACGCCGCTATGCGGAGTTACGTGAAGGAGTCTTTGGAGAAGGGTCATATTCGCCCGTCATCGTCGCCATTGGAAGCGGGGTTCTTTTTTGTGGCCAAGAAGGATGGTTCGCTGAGACCTTGTATTGATTACCGCCTTCTAAATAAAATTACGGTCAAATTTCAGTACCCCTTGCCGCTGCTGTCTGATTTGTTTGCTCGGATTAAGGGGGCTAGTTGGTTCACCAAGATAGATCTTCGTGGTGCGTATAATCTTGTGCGTATTAAACGGGGCGATGAATGGAAAACAGCATTTAATACGCCCGAAGGCCATTTTGAGTACCTGGTTATGCCATTCGGGCTTTCTAATGCTCCATCAGTGTTTCAGTCCTTTATGCATGACATCTTCCGAGAGTACCTGGATAAATTCCTGATTGTATACTTGGATGATATTTTGGTCTTCTCGGATGATTGGGAGTCTCATGTGAAGCAGGTCAGAATGGTGTTCCAGGTCCTGCGTGCTAATTCTTTGTTTGTGAAGGGGTCAAAGTGTCTCTTTGGTGTTCAGAAGGTTTCATTTTTGGGGTTCATATTTTCTCCTTCTACTATCGAGATGGACCCTGTTAAAGTTCAGGCCATTTATGATTGGACTCAGCCAACATCTCTGAAGAGTCTGCAGAAGTTCCTGGGCTTTGCTAATTTTTATCGTCGCTTCATCAATAATTTTTCTAGTATTGCTAAACCGTTGACTGATTTAACCAAGAAAGGTGCTGATGTGGTCAATTGGTCTTCAGCTGCTGTGGAAGCTTTTCAGGAGTTGAAGCGTCGTTTTTCCTCTGCCCCTGTGTTGTGCCAACCAGATGTTTCGCTTCCGTTCCAGGTCGAGGTTGAGGCTTCTGAAATTGGAGCAGGGGCTGTTTTGTCGCAGAGAAGTTCTGATTGCTCGGTGATGAAACCATGCGCCTTCTTTTCCAGGAAATTTTCGCCTGCTGAGCGAAATTATGATTTTTGCAATCGAGAGTTGCTAGCCATGAAGTGGGCATTCGAGGAGTGGCGTCATTGGCTTGAAGGAGCTAAGCATCGCGTGGTGGTCTTGACTGATCACAAAAACTTGACTTATCTCGAGTCTGCCAAATGGTTGAATCCTAGACAGGCTCGTTGGTCGCTGTTTTTCTCCCGTTTTGACTTTGTGGTTTCGCACCTTCCGGGCTCTAAAAATGTGAAGGCGGATGCCCCGTCTAGGAGTTTTGTGCCCGATTCTCCGGGTTTGACTGAGCCGGTGGGTATTCTCAAAGAGGGAGTAATTTTGTCTGCCATCTCCCCTGATTTGCGGCGGGTGCTGCAAAAATTTCAGGCTAATAGACCTGACCGTTGCCCAGCGGAGAAACTGTTTGTCCCTGATAGGTGGACGAATAAAGTTATCTCTGAGGTTCATTGTTCGGTGTTGGCTGGTCATCCTGGAATCTTTGGTACTAGAGATTTGGTGGCTAGATCCTTTTGGTGGCCGTCTCTGTCGTGGGATGTGCGTTCTTTTGTGCAGTCCTGTGGGATTTGTGCTCGGGCTAAGCCCTGCTGTTCTCATGCCAGTGGGTTGCTTTTGCCCTTGCCGGTCCCGAAGAGGCCTTGGACACATATCTCTATGGATTTTATTTCGGATATCCCCGTCTCTCTAAGAATGTCGGTCATTTGGGTGGTTTGTGATCGCTTCTCTAAGATGGTCCATTTGGTGCCCTTGTCTAAATTGCCTTCATCCTCTGATTTGGTGCCATTGTTTTTCCAGCATGTGGTTCGTTTACATGGCATTCCAGAGAACATCGTTTCTGACAGAGGTTCCCAGTTTGTTTCGAGGTTTTGGCGAGCCTTTTGTGCTAGGATGGGCATTGATTTGTCTTTTTCCTCGGCTTTCCATCCTCAGACAAATGGCCAGACTGAACGAACCAATCAGACCTTGGAAACATATCTGAGATGTATTGTTTCTACTGATCAGGATGATTGGGTGTCCTTTTTGCCTTTGGCTGAGTTCGCCCTTAATAATCGGGCCAGCTCGGCTACTTTGGTTTCGCCGTTTTTCTGCAATTCTGGGTTCCACCCTCGTTTCTCTTCAGGGCAGGTTGAGTCTTCGGACTGTCCTGGTGTGGATACTGTGGTGGATAGGTTGCAGCAGATTTGGACTCATGTAGTGGACAATTTGACTTTGTCCCAGGAGAAGGCTCAACGTTTCGCTAACCGCAGGCGCTGTGTGGGTCCCCGACTTCGTGTTGGGGATTTGGTTTGGTTGTCATCTCGTTATATTTCTATGAAGGTTTCCTCTCCTAAATTTAAGCCTCGTTTCATTGGTCCATATAGGATTTCTGAGGTTCTTAATCCTGTGTCTTTTCGTTTGACTCTTCCAGTTTCTTTTTCCATCCATAACGTGTTCCATAGGTCATTGTTGCGGAGATACGTGGCACCTGTGGTTCCATCCATTGATCCTCCTGCTCCGGTTTTGGTTGAAGGGGAATTGGAGTATATAGTGGAGAAGATTTTGGAATCTCATGTTTCGAGACGGAAACTCCAATATCTGGTTAAGTGGAAAGGTTATGGTCAGGAAGATAATTCCTAGGTCTTTGCCTCTGATGTCCATGCTGCCGATCTGGTTCGTGCCTTTCATGTGGCTCATCCTGGTCGGCCTGGGGGCTCTGGTGAGGGTTCGGTGACCCCTCCTCAAGGGGGGGTACTGTTGTGAATTCTGTGGACAAGCTCCCTCCTGTGGTCGTGAGTGGTACTTCGGCTGGTTCTGTCTATGAGCTTCCTTTAGTTGATGAGAGTGGTACTGCGGCTTCTGAGTTTCCTTCCTCAGGTGATGAGGTTAAGTCGTTAGGTGCTGCTCTATTTAATTCCACCTGGTGCTTTGATCCTGGCCTCCAGTCAATGTTCTAGTATTGGTCTTGCTTCCTCCTGGATCGTTCCTGTGGCCTGTCTATCCTGCATAAGCTAAGTTCTGCTTGTGTTACTTTTGTTTGCTATATTTTCTGTCCAGCTTGCTATATTGGTTTTTCTTGCTTGCTGGAAGCTCTGAGACGCAGAGGGAGCACCTCCGTACCGTTAGTCGGTGCGGAGGGTCTTTTTGCCCCTCTGCGTGGTTGTTTGTAGGTTTTTGTGTTGACCGCAAAGCTATCTTTCCTATCCTCGGTCTATTCAGTAAGTCGGGCCTCACTTTGCTAAATCTATTTCATCTCTGTGTTTGTATTTTCATCTTTGCTCACAGTCATTATATGTGGGGGGCTGCCTTTTCCTTTGGGGAATTTCTCTGAGGCAAGGTAGGCTTATTTTTCTATCTTCAGGGCTAGTTAGTTTCTCAGGCTGTGCCGAGTTACATAGGGAGCGTTAGGCGCAATCCACGGCTACCTCTAGTGTGGTGTGATAGGATTTGGGATTGCGGTCAGCAGAGTTCCCACGTCTCAGAGCTCGTCCTATGTTTTTGGTAATTGTCAGGTCACTTTGTGTGCTCTGAACTTCAAGGTCCATTGTGGTTCTGAATTACCTGTTCATAACAGTGGCTGTGCAATATGCTACGTGCTCTGTGTTATATAGTACGTGACTGTGCAATATACTATGTGCCTGTGCAATATACTACGTAGCTCTGCAATATACTATGTGGCTATATTATATACTACGTGGCTCTGCTATATACTACGTGGCTGACCATTATACTACATACCTGTACAATACCCTACGTGGCTATGTTATATACTACGTGGCTGTGTTATATACTACGTAGCTCTGCTATATACTACGCACGCTGTGTTACATGCTACGTAGCTCTGTTATATACTACGTAGCTATGTTATATACTACGTCGGTTGTGTTATATACTACGTCACTGTGCAATATACTACGCAGCCTGTGCTATATACTACCTACATATTCTAGCTAGCACCCAATACGTTAGAATCGGGCACCATCTAGTATATATATATATATATATATATATATATATATACAGTACAGACCAAAAGTTTGGACACACCTCATTCAAAGATGTTTCTGTATTTTCATGACTATGAAAATTGTACATTCACACTGAAGGCATCAAAACTATGAATTAACACATGT
Organism: Ranitomeya imitator; assembly: GCF_032444005.1. NCBI lineage: Eukaryota > Metazoa > Chordata > Amphibia > Anura > Dendrobatidae > Ranitomeya > Ranitomeya imitator. The sequence continues at coordinate 58,023,079 of NC_091282.1, read as the reverse complement.
GGAATTATATACGTAACAAAAAAGTGTGAAACAACTGAAATTATGTCTTATATTCTAGGTTCCTCAAAGTAGCCACCTTTTGCTTTGATGACTGCTTTGCACACTCTTGGCATTCTCTTGATGAGCTTCAAGAGGTAGTCAGCGGGAATGGTTTTCACTTCACAGGTGTGCCCTGTCAGGTTTAATAAGTGGGATTTATTGCCTTATAAATGGGGTTGGGACCATCAGTTGTGTTGTGCAGAAGTCTGGTGGATACACATCTGATAGTCCTACTGAATAGACTTAGAATTTGTATTATGGCAAGAAAAAAGCAGCTAAAAGTTAAGAAAAACGAGTGGCCATCATTACTTTAAGAAATGAAGGTCAGTCAGTCCAAAAAGTTGGGAAAACTTTGAAAGTGTCCCCAAGTGCAGTGGCAAAAGCCATCAAGCGCCACAAAGAAACTGGCTCACATGAGGACCGACCCAGGAAAAGAAGACCAAGAGTCACCTCTGCTTCTGAGGATAAGTTTATCCAAGTCACCAGCCTCAGAAATCGCAGGTTAACAGCAGCTCAGATTAGAGACCAGGTCAATGCCACACAGAGTTCTAGCAGCAGACACATCTCTACAACAATAAAATAGCTGTTAGGAAACCACTGCTAAGGACAGGCAGCAAGCAGAAGAGACTTGTTTGGGCTAAAGAACACAAGGAATGGACATTAGACCAGAGGAAATCTGTGCTTTGGTCGGATGAGTCAAAATTTGAGATCTTTGGTTCCAACCACCGTGTCTTTGTGCGATGCAGAAAAGGTGAACGGATGGACCCTACATGCCTGGTTCCCACCATGAAGCATGGAGGAGGAGGTGTGATGGTGTGGGGGTGCTTTGCTGGTGACACTGCTGGGGATTTATTCAAAATTGAAGGCATACTGAACCAGCGTGGCTACCACAGCATCTTGCAGCAGCATGCTATTCCATCCGATTTGCGTTTAGTTGGACCATCATTTATTTTTCAACCGGGCAATGACACCAAACACACCTCCAGGCTGTGTAAGGGCTATTTGACCAAGAAGGAGAGTGATGGGGTGCTACGGCAGATGACCTGGCCTACACAGTCACCAGACCTGAACCCAATCGAGATGGTTTGGGGTGAGCTGGACCGCAAAGTGAAGGCAAAAGGGCCAACAAGTGCTAAACATCTCTGGGAACTCCTGCAAGATTGTTGGAAGACCATTCCCGGTGATTACCTCTTGAATCTCATCAAGAGAATGCCAAGAGTGTGCAAAGCAGTCATCAAAGCAAAAGGTGACTACTTTGAAGAACCTAGAATATAAGACATAATTTCAGTTGTTTCACACTTTTTTGTTGAGTATATAATTCCACATGTGTTAATTCATAGTTTTGATGCCTTCAGTGTGAATGTACAATTTTCATAGTCATGAAAATACAGAAAAATATTTAAATGAGAGGGTGTGTCCAAACTTTTGGTCTGTACTGTATGTGGTTTTTATTTTTTACAGATCTCTATGAGTCACTATATAATAAGAATTAAAGGATGTTTTTAAATTTTGACATAGTATGTATGTACTATGCGTCCTGGTCAGTCGGCCCTGTTGTGATCGACTGAATGACATGGATGAAGCTAACAATGTCATCCATAGTGGTTGTGGACACAGACTGAAGAGGGTCCCATGTAGTCATCTTTTACATTTTAAAAATTCCAAACAGGAAAATAGATGGATGGAAAAATTTGGGCACCCTTGGAGATTTGTGTGCTCAGTTAACATTGACAAAGGTTTCTGACCCTAAAGGGAACCTGCCAGCAGAATTGTGCTGAGTAACCTACAGACAGTGTCAGGTTGGCTCTGTTATACTGATTACCACATTACCTTGGTGGATGATATCCATTTGTGGTTGTTGTTTAATCTTTATTTTCAGTTTTGAGTTAATGATATGCTCATGCTCCGGGGCGGCCTGCGGAAGGGGGGTTCTTCGTGTGGTGCTCCGATTAGGTATTCATCAGTATGGCTTCTAACAGGTCACTGATCCCTCAGTGACCTGCCCCCTTTTTAATGAATATTATATAGATAATGAAAAAAAAAGTCCCCTTCTGCAGGCAGGCAGCATAATTACAGCTATAATGTGTATATAGCTCTTTTCTTTGATGGTATCCATAAATTCATTAAAAAAGACATTTAATTTGAAAATGGCGCCTGCGCAGTAACAACTAACGGCAATCTGATAGCTGCTACTGTGCAAGTGCAGGAGATGCCATCTTGCAAGAGAAAAAAAACTTTTCTTCACTAAGATGACGTCGGCCGCGCCTGCACAGTAGCATCTGTCGGCGATCCGACGGGATTTTTTTTCCAATATATATATAATATTTATTATGTAAAATAGAGGGCAGGTCACTACGGGAGCAGTGACCTGCCAAAAGTCATGCTGATGAATACCTAATCACAGCACCACATGAAGACCCCACCACAGGCCGCCCCGGAGCACGAGCATATCATTAACTCAAAACTGAAAATAAAGACTAAACAAAAACCACAAATTGGATTTCATCAAACAAGGTATCATTGTAATCAGTATAACGGCGCCGACCTGACACTGCATAGATTACTGTGCACAATCCTGCTGAAAGATTCCCTTTTAGATAGTCTTTTAGGGTTATGGCTTGTTCACTATCATTGTTAGAAAAGGCCAGGTGATGCAAATTTCCCAGATTTATAAAAAGCCAGCCTCATCTTACCTTGTGCCAAGAAATTGCAGCCATGGGTTCTTCTAAGCAGCTGCCTAGCACTCTAAAAATGAAAATTGTGGAGGTCTATAAAGCAGGAGAAGGCTATAACAAGATAGCAAAGTGTTTTCAAGTTGCCATTTCCTCAGTTCTAAATGTAATTAAGAAATGGTAATTAAGAGGAACAGTGGAGGTCAATATATGGTCTGGAAGACCAAGCAAAATTTCAGTGAGCGATGCTTGTAGCATTTTTAGAGAGGCAAATCAAAACTCCCACTTGACTGCAAAAGACATTCAGAAAGAATTAGCAGACTCTGGAGTTGTGGTACATTGTTCTACTGTTCAGAGACACTTGCACAAATTTAGACTTCATGGAAGAGTCATGAGAAGAAAAATTCTCCGGCATCCTCACCATAAAATTCAGCTTTAGAAGTATGCAAAAGAACATTTAAAGAAGCTTGATACATTTTGGAAACAAGTCCTCTGGATCGACGATGTCGAAATAGAACTTTTTAGACACAATGATCAAACATACAGTATATGTAGAGAAAAAAGGGTACCGAATTTCAAGAAAATAATATCATGCCAACCAATAAGCATGGGGGTGGATCAATCATGCTTTGAGTTTGTGTTGCTGTCAATGGCACTGAGAAGATTTCACGAGTAGAGGGAAGAATGGATTCAATGAAATTTCAAGCGATACATACATGCTAGCCACCTTAGGGAGAGACCCAAGTTGGGCTAAATGTAGCGGGACGAAAGAGACCGAAAAGCCCTCTACTTAAAGGAAATACATAGTGGATGCTTTCCTGAAACGGAAAGTACTTGCAAGCAGCATAATACAAAGAATAGCAGGTTTACCCAGAATCCTTTGCAGTAGGCAGAGCTATGCAAATCGAGATGATTTGCATAGCTCTGCCTACTGCAAAGGATTCTGGGTAAACCTGCTATTCTTTGTATTATGCTGCTTGCAAGTACTTTCCGTTTCAGGAAAGCATCCACTATGAAATTTCAACAAATTCTTGATGCAAACATAACACCATCTGTAAAAAAGCTGAAGTTGTAAAGAGGATGGCTTCTACAAATGGATAATGACCCTTAACACATGTCAATATTCACAATAGACGACCTCAAAAGGCGCAAGCCCAAGGTTTTACAATGGCCCTCACAGTCCCCTGATCTGAACTTTATTTAAAATCTGTGGCTAGACTTCAAAATAGCACTACATGCAAGATACCTCAGGAATCTCGCAGAACTGGAAGAACTTTCCAAGAATGAATGGCTGAAAATCCCTCAAACAAGAACTGAATGACTATTGTCTGGCTAAAAAAAAGTTTTCAAGCTGTGATAATTGCAAAAGGGGATGCTACCAGGTTCTAATTATTCAGGGTGGTGCCAAAACTTTTGCATACACCCATTTTCCTTTTTGAAATTTTTAAAATGTAAAAGATGAAAATATATATTTTTGTTTTTGCTTAAAAGGAAATGTGTCATCTTTAACTTTAAGCCTTTTAGAGGTCATTTAATTTTCTAATTACTTAACTGTTCACAGTAACAGCAATTTTAGCCAGGTGTACCCAAACTTTTACATGACGCTGTACCTATCTAGTTTTTTCTTATTTTATCATTTTTGATAAGGGGGTATATTAAAAACAAAATCTATGCTTGTCTGTTTTTGCACTCCAGTTTTATTAGTCTAATTTGATAACCATGTATGCCATACCTATACTGTGGGTTACTGACATATTTTACTTTTTATACATGTAGCTCTTCTTATTTTGTCTTTTTTGATAAGCGATGAATTGTTGGGGTTGAAAGGATTATGAAAAGCTCATTAACGCAGTTGTTCAAAATATATGGCAATGGAAAAACTGTTAATGGCAATAAATAGGGTAGTGTAAAAGAAAAATATATATATATACCTTGGCTAAAAATGTAGAAGTCATAATGAGCAGCACCTCCACCACAAGCATGACCTGTCTGTGCAATATTGTTACCAAACGCAGGCCACAGTTAGCCTACTTTGAATCCATCAAGTGTATTAGTGGGAAGGAAGTGGAGGAAGTGAAGGAATATATAGCAGGATGATTTTACTTCGGACAGTGACATTGTCATGGGTTTACCGCGACAAAGAGAAATCATTAGACCACGCTGTCTGATTTCTCCTACTCCTGCGCTGATCAGAAGCATTTCACATTCATATTAAATGTTGCAGGTTTCTTCTAGCAGTGCAGGGGTTCATTTGCTCAGTCGCCAGCTCCAGGAAGCTTTCCTGCCTTAGGGTACCGTCACACTATAACATTTTGATCGCTACGACGGTACGATTCGTGACGTTCCAGCGATATCGTTACGATATCGCTGTGTCTGACACGCAGCAGCGATCAGGGATCCTGCTGAGAATCGTACGTCGTAGCAGATCATATGGAACTTTCTTTCATCGCTGGATCTCCCGCTGTCATCGCTAGATCGGTGTGTGTGACACCGATCTAGCGATCTAGCGATGCGATCCAGCGATGCGTTCGCTTGTAACCAGGGTAAACATCGGGTAACTAAGCGCAGGACCGCGCTTAGTTACCCGATGTTTACCCTGGTTACAAGCGTTAAACTAAAAAAAAACAAACAGCACATACTTACATTCTGGTGTCCGTCAGGTCCCTTGCCGTCTCTGCTTCCCGCACTGTGACTGCCGGCCGTAAAGTGAAAGTGAAAGCACAGCGGCTGTGCTTTCACTTTCACTTTACGGCCGGCAGTCACTGAGTGCGGGAAGCAGACTGCAAGGGACCTGACGGACACCAGATGTAAGTATGTGCTGTTTTTTTTTTTTTAGTTTAACGCTTGTAACCAGGGTAAACATCGGGTAACTAAGCGCGGTCCTGCGCTTAGTTACCCGATGTTTACCCTGGTTACCCAGGGACCTCGGCATAGTTGGTCGCTGGAGAGCTGTCTGTGTGACAGCTCCCCAGCGACCACACTACGATTTACCTACGATCACGGCCAGGTCATATCGCTGGTCGTGATCGTAGGTAAATCGTATAGTGTGACGGTACCCTTAGAAGTTCAGCTGTTCATTATTTGCCCCTCCCCTCTCCTATATATACTGGACTTTGACAAGCAGACTGTCACAGATGTACCTTCATTGCTACATGGTTCAGGAGTTGGTGGTGTGTTGTTTGAGAAGGTGTTTGGTGGATTTATCTAAGGTTTTGGTTGTGTGCAAATCTTCTCCTTCTCCTACTTTGGTTTTTCTCATCCTTCACTCCCCGCTGTTTTCCTCTGTTGTTTTTGTGACTATATTTGTGTGACTGGTATTTTCCTTTTTCCGTGTTTGTATTACCTTGTTAGTATGGATGGTGTATAGCCATACGTTTCTACTCCCCTCTTCCCTGGGCAGGGGGAGGGAACAGACTGAGGACGGATTTAGGAGCTCAGCAAGGTACATGACCCCGGCGTCTTCTCCATTAGAAGTAATCAGGGGAACAGGGATAGCTAAGGCTCCCCTGGTGACAGGGACAGTGGAGGAGCCCATGGCCCCGGGATACCTGACAACAGAGTCGTGACAGACATTGTCAGTTTGATTCAATGTTGTGCACAGAACAATCTGCCTCTACAAAAATAACTAAAAGTGATAATTTTTGGACTATATTTTAATATAAAAAACATGAAAAGTCTGTAATTATTTCAATGATGTGATGACTTTGACATTACTAAGCCTGTGTTTTTCTTAAATACATCCAAGGGGTTAGATACAATTTTCAGAGACTTATACAGATCATTTTAGGGAAACTGGAGTACCTATGGTTTACAAACCTCAGAGAATTTGAATTTCAAAAGATTTCATAATTTCTATGTTCGACTAATAAAAAAGTGAAGCTACCTTCAGTATTGTAAGAAGAAACAGCTGCCATCTTACAACGTCTCACACTTTTTTCTATTATAGCAGCAATTATGTAGATGTGATCACCACTACTTTAAAAGTTAACCTTAATGGACTCAAAGTATTGTGAAAAAAATCTAAGCTCACCTATGGGACAAGCAACAATTCTCTGCGTTTGGAACTGTGAGCCATGCTGGTTTTCTGGCGTTAGCGGAGTAGTGTCACCATTCCACTTGAGGCAATCAACAGTTAATATCAGTAGAATGGTTGGGAACACAATAGTAAGTGTGGTGGAATGGTGCCTTTTTGGTACTGAGTTTATTTCTTATATCACCCTGGGCCCTTTTAGGTTAACTTTTTACATAATGAATGACCCTGTTAAGTTATTAGGAAACTATAGTGATCCCTAACTCAAAGATCATACAGAAGATAATTCAATTTGGAGCAGGTATTATGGATGAATTCTTAAAGCTATTTATTAGAAAATTTATGAAATTCAAATTGGATGTGCAAATATATGGATGGTTGGTGGGCTCAATCAATTAGGTCTGGTAGTTTCAACTAACCCCAGTCCATCACTGTCTATTGTGTGTAGATCCTTAAATGCTATGCTTAAAAATGGAATTAGATAATGAGTCTAAAAGAAGAAGGCAAAGAATGCAAGGATGACTTTCCCATTCCACACCATGACCCATTCGTAAAGTTATGGAAAATGATTTGTAACATTATAGTGAATAACATCCCTACTTTAAAGGATCTACATACAGTGAAATGGAGTTGTACCCATCGGAGGAAATAATGATTCCCTTATTTTTATGTCTCTGAATTTATATTCTTCCTCTACCTATTTTACTATATAACTGCTACTGAGAAAGTAGATAAAGTTTGAAGCCTCATATTTTCAAATTACAGCAATTTCAAACACCCTTATCTGTCTTTTCTCTTGTTTCTTAGCAGTTATTGAAAACTCTCTTTTTCAATACTCCAAAAGTGTTTCATTCTGTAAAGCTTTCCTATGCCGCAGTCGTAATAGAAATTTCAGCAAAGTACATAATCAAGCAATAAAATACAAGAACACTGCGTCCCTTTGCATCAGTAAGTGCAGTGATATTAGGTGGAGAATGGAGATGTAAGCTTTCATATGAGTTATTGTGGGCAAATATTCATATCAACAAGTTAAAGAATCCATTCCTTGGAGTTCATATTTAGGATGCTCAATAACTCAAATATATTAATAGTTCTAGATAGTTTCAAAAATGAGCAGGATAAAACAGAATACATATGGGCTATTATAAAACGTAGGGCTGATGATGGAACTGCAGAGTGGTCTTCTACAACATCAGTCTGGCCTCATAAATCTTACTCCGAATGAAGGGTCAAAATTCCCACAGACATCCTACAAAATCTTGTCCAATGACATCCCAGAAGAGGAAAAAGCTATATTAACTGAAATTAGAAATTTAAAATGGCATGTTATAAAATCTCGATGGAGTAAATTTTGCAACCATCAGGACAAGGTTTTACGAAGATCTGGGCCGAATGAAGAAGAAAAAGAAAGAAAATGTGCAAAATCGGAGGATATGTCCCGTTCAAATCCTCCTCTTCTGACATGTCTGTTACAATTAAAGTTGTTGTCCACTAATTGGACAAACTCTTCCCAATTGCTCTATCCTCCCATAAAAAATGCCAACACGTCTCGGCAAAGTTGGAGCTGAGTCCACTTGAATTCTCATGACCTTGTTATGCCACGTGAGCCTATCAGCCAATCAGTTGCCACCTCATTCTCACTTTCTTCAGACATTGCTGACAGTCAGAGACCCACAGCATCTCTCACTTCTTCTGGGGTCTGAAGGACTTGAAAATGAAGCGGCCGCAGATAGCCTGTAGAGCTTATAGCATAACAGGGTCACGTGAATTAATAAAGACTCAGCACTGATGTAAATGGTGTCGACACGTGAATTGAGAAGGGGTTGTCCATCCAAATAGTAGACAAACCTTTTTATCCTTGCATCACCCATGCAATAACAAGTCTGTAACATCTACTTTGTGTTGAGATGTTCTTATGTTATTCCACTTGAAAAAAATTAATAATACAGATTGGCTTACATGAAGACTTTTACAATCTTACAAATGCAGTCTAACTATGCAGCTGTAACATGGTGTGGGACAGTAGCTGTGAGTGAGGTAATCATCTTCCACGCCCCAGCATGCTACATGAAGATGGTGGTCTTGGCTGGGTGTGTGGGCTTTGTCGATGGTGGCGCGACGCCCTTGATAGTGGGTGCATTACTTCACGGACATTTCCTTTGCAATATGGAGCAACTTAACACAGTGAGACGATCTCTTCACTTCCTCCAGGCTTACTTAATTCTGCCCTCAAGTTCCTCTGCGTCCTCTGCACCCCAGCACAGTACTAGAGTTCAGTAAGTGAAAATCCTTTCCTCAACTGCTGTTTCCTCATTTTCCTTTCCCTTAGAGCAGTGTTCCACTACTCCGGTCCTCAAGAGCCACCAACAGGTCATGTTTTCAGGATTTCCTTAGTATTGCACAGGTGATGGAATTATTGCCTGTGCAGGTGATGCAATTATCACCTGTGCAATACTAAGGAAATACTGAAAACATGACCTGTTGGTGGTTCTTGAGGACCGGACTTGGGGAACACTGCCTTAGAGGAACTAGTTTGCCACTATGGTACTTAACTTCTTTGCTTGCTGACGCCTTGGAACAATTTAGCCAGGGAACTCTCTTCATGTCACGTTCCCCTGTTCCATCCTGGCTCATTTTCTCTCTGACTTGCAAACTCAAGGCCGTATTGTTGGGCTAGGGTTCCTATCTCAGGACCCATCTCCAGTGCCTTACTCTGTCTTTCTGTCGCTTTTCCTCATCTTAGCTCAGGATCTTAAAATCCATTGTCTTGGTCTCCCCTCACTTTGAGGATACCCAACTCATGGGGCTCTGCTGAGTACTCAGTTCTGCTCTAGCTAAAAGCTAGGCCATGTCAAGACCAGGAAGTCCTCTCTAATCTTTCTACATAGACCCTCCTTCTCTTCCCTAGTCCCAAGTCTCTTCCCTAGTCTTATCTCTATCCATACCTACTCACAACCTGTTGCTGGGCAGAACACAACTCTATCATACAACAATGTAAAACATTAGAATGCTTCACATAACATCACAGCACATATCAACAAGGAGGAAAGCGGGCACAGCTTCCATCTTCTTAAGAAGTTATGTCTGCAGATCAAAACAATACATTCAGTTACATGAATTCTCAAGGATTATAGATGCCTTACACTGCATAGGGGTTGGGATAACAACCATGACTCCATCTTACTTGGATAAGTGATGTTTGCTTCTTCAAAACTGCATTTCTACTTATTCTACCCAGGTAAAACTGTTACATTTCCATTTTTTCTTTATAAAATGTGTTGACACCATAAATGAACCTCGTTGTGTTACGTGTTCTCAGAGCCCATATGTGGCTGTTGTAATATTGTAACATTGTTGCTACACTTGTCATTGGACTATGAATGGGAATTTTAGCATTTTATATATATTTTTGCTGTGCCTTCCTACTCTGCAAATAGGTAATTTCTAGTTTTGTTTTTTTTTATGTCTATGTAAAACGTCACACATCTCTTTTGGGAACGTAGGAATTTTTCATGATAAAATTATTCAGCAAAATTCTCTTAATTAGGACAACAAATGAATTGTTTTCAATGGTGACCACCACGTTTTATGGCCAATTTTTTCCCTATTGTAGTTGTCTCTTCCCGTCCTCCAATCTTCCAAGCATAAAGCACTTAGCCTCAGGGGAAAAAGTCTCTGGATTTTTCTAAGCTCTTTTTTATCAATTTTCAAAATTCCTGTAGTTTTTTTTGGATATCACTTAGTTCCCCTTTTTGAGCTTATGACAAAAAAATCACATCCATAAGAACTACTAGATTGTAATTAATATTGCAATACCTCAGCCGAAACAACAGCTGTAGGGGGAATTATAGACCCAAACACGCAAAGTCTAAACAAAACTTCAGAAATGAAAAATTACCTCTGTTCCCCCATCTCGGAGGCCTACCACCTATTCCATTAAACAGAAAAGCACTTAGATCATAATTATGTTTCTTAAAATGTCAAACAATTGGAAATTTACTATGACAATTTTCGGCTCCAGATACAGTAAATCTTTACGAATACATTCACCCTGGTTTTTTGTTGCCATGACAACATATTGTTTTCTGCAAACAAGACAGGTGATGAGATGCATGGTGTGTACTCTTTAACAATTTATATGTTGTGCTTCAATAGGGCTCCTGTGTGCTCCGAATTTCCCAGTGCAGCCCTCCTTTCCATCTGGAAGTCTTTAACTCATAGTGTTAATTTTCTTACAGTTTGGCATCGCGGTGCATTCATATCATAAAAATTAGGTAGAACGGATACTTTACTTTTACCTTTTAAAAACAATACAGACGTGTTCAAATAATTAAATCTCCCCCAACCCCCTAAAATAATAAAATCGAACATTAAACATTTTGTTAATCCTATTTTCATGCAGTTTTGTCCTAAGCTGCAGCTAAACAAAAAAGTCACTGAGATCGGAGTAGGAGGAGAAGTTAGCTACTTCCTGTGGCTCTGACCACACAAATGGACAACACTTCCTTTTCAGAATTAAATAATAACTTTGCTGTAAAAATACATTTAGTCTGTAGAGGAGAAAGGTGTAATTTAATATAGAAATGAGGAATTCCATTCCTTTGTCATATTATTTTTTTTCAGAAGGAAACATTGAAATGCAACACGGTGGTCACTGAATTGTTATTGCAAGGGCAATAGAGGGATTACCTATAACCGACATGTCAGGAGAGGTGACAGCTCCTCTTGAAATCCAATGACTCACGGGTAAAATATATTCTCTGATGTTAGATATTATATTTATTTTTCTTCACCTTTCTGCCCATACCTCCATGAAAATGTCTGATGGCTGCAAAATTTACCCACAGATACAATACGGTAGATGGAAAAAAAGTATTGGGGCAGATAAGCATCACTATTACAAGACACCTACTTGCAAATCCGTAGCCATTATAAATATACACCATGTTCCAAATGATTATGCAAATTATATTTTTCTCGGATTTTCCTAACAGGTCGGTGCAAATGACAGTCAGTCTAATAAAAGTCATCACCCGTTAGATTATACATCGAATTTTATTGAAGAAACCTCCCAATGATAACAGTATAATCTCCAAAATGAATAAAAACTCAAAATGCACTGTTCCAAATTATTAGGCTAGGGTCACATTACCACTTGCAATACTTACCTCTCCCTGCTCCACCACTGTGTAATCTGTGCTGCTAAATCCTTCAATGGCACTGCCAATACAAATTTGTTGAAATGATAGATGATAGTTAAAATATACAGGGGCCCTGGACTCCATTTAGACCAGTTAATACTTTGCGCCTACTACCACTGTCTGCTACTCAGCAGAGGAGCCCACCCCAGTACCTAGCTATGCCGCCTGTTTAGTCCTGTTACCAATTTTGAACTGCATTTAGCCTACTTTATTATTTGGGCCTACTAACTGTGTCTGCCACTCATTACAGTTGTCCTCCACTGAACAAAGCAATGCTGCCTGTTTAGTCCTGTTACAATTTTGAACTGCATTTAGCCTACTTAATTATTTGGGCCTACTAACTGTGTCTGCCACTCATTACAGTTGTCCTCCACTGAACAAAGCAATGCCGCCTGTTTAGTCCTGTTACCAATTTTGAACTGCATTTAGCCTACTTTATTATTTGGGCCTACTAACTGTGTCTGCCACTCATTACAGTTGTCCTCCACTGAACAAAGCAATGCCGCCTGTTTAGTCCTGTTACCAATTTTGAACTGCATTTAGCCTATTTTATTATTTGGGCCTATATCTCTGTTTCCTCCTCATCCTGCCCATTGCCCAGCCACTGCTAGATGAGCCAGCCGGCCTCGACCAATCAGTGATGGGCACAGTCTGCCGCGAATTCTGGAATAATAATAATAATAATAATCTTTATTTATATAGCGCCAACATATTCCGCAGCGCTTTACAGTTTAACAGTTTCAAACACAAAAGTCATAAGTAACAACGTTAACAATACAATAATTAAAGCAAAATAAGACGACCCTGCTCGTGAGAGCTTACAATCTACAATGAGGTGGGGGAGATGCAAAGTACAGGTGTGTATTTACAATGATGTATTTACAATCATGGTCCAGCCATCTTCAGGGGTTGGGGAATAGATGGGGATAGTGAATGGGCTACACACACACAACCATAAAATGACTTTGATTAGTGAACGTGATAGGCCGCTCTGAACAAATGTGTTTTGAGCGAGCGCCTAAAACTATGCAAATTATGGATGGTCCTAATATCTTGGGGTAGAGCATTCCAGAGGATTGGCGCAGCACAGGAGAAGTCTTGGAGTCGGGAGTGGGAGGTACGGATTAGTGCAGAGGTTAATCGAAAGTCATTTGCAGAGCGCAGCGGTCTGTTAGGCTGATAGACAGAAATGAGGGAGGAGATGTAAGGGGGTGCCGCACTGTGGAGAGCTTTGTGGGTGAGAGCAAGTACTTTGAATTGTATCCTGTAATGAATGGGTAGCCAGTGTAACGACTGGTGAAGAGCGGACGCGTCCGAGTAACGATTAGCCAGATGGATGACCCTGGCTGCTGCATTAAGGATGGACTGGAGAGGGGAAAGTCGAGTGAGGGGGAGGCCAATTAATAGAGCGTTACAGTAGTCCAGGCGGGAGTGGATCAGGGTGACAGTGAGGGTTTTAGCTGTCTCCATGGTGAGAAAAGGGCGGATTCTAGAGATGTTCTTTAGGTGGAATCATCATTGTCCTCCAATGCTGTCAAGTGCCGCCATTGTGTTGTCTAAGGGTCTAATTGTCTGTCTGTCTGTCTCAGATATCAGCCAATCAGCGATATTAGAGCGGGATTTAAACACCACTGACAGCGCAACATACATACATACATATTCTAGAATACCCGATGTGTTTGAATCGGGCCACCATCTAGTATAGTATATTCCCGTGTGTCATCTCCACTGTATATAGTATATACCAGTGTGTCATCTTCTCCTGTATATAGTATATACCTGTGTGTCATCTCCTCCTGTATATAGCATATATGTGTGTGTCATCTCCTCCTGTATATAGTATATAGCATATACCTGTATGTTATTTCCTCCTGTATATAGTATATACCTGTGTCATCTCCTCCTGTATATAGTATATACCTGTGTGTCATCTCCTCCTGTATATAGTATATACCTGTATGTCATCTCCTCCTGTATATAGTATATATGTGTGTGCCATCTCCTCCTGTATATAGTATATACTTGTGTGTCATCTCCTCCTGTATATAGTATATACCTGTGTGTCATCTCTCCTGTATATAGTATATATCTGTGTGTCATCTCCTCCTGTATTAGACCGCGTTCACATGTTATTTGGTCAGTATTTTTACCCCAGTATTTGTAAGGTAAATTGGCAGCCTGAAAAATCCCCAGCCAACAGGAAGCCCTCCCCCCTGGCAGTATATATTAGCTCACGCATACACATAATAGACAAGTCATGTGACTGACAGCTGCCGTATTTCCTATATGGTACATTTGTTGCTCTTGTAGTTTGGCTGCTTATTAATCAGATTTTTATTTTTGAAGGATAATACCAGACTTGTGTGTGTTTTAGGGCGAGTTTCATGTGTCAAGTTGTGTGTGTTAAGTTGCGTGTGGCGACATGCATGTAGCGACTAATGTGAGATGAGTTTTGTGTGGCGACATGCATGTAGCAACTTTTTGTGTGTCGAGTTGCATGTGACAGGTTAATGTAGCAAGTTGGGTGCAGCAAGTGTTGCGCATGGCGAGTTTTGCGCATGCTGAGTTTTATGTGTGGTGCGTTTTGAGTATGTGCAAGTTTTGTGTGAGGCAACTTTTGCATGTGTTGCAACTTTTGTGCATGTGGCAATTTTTCCACGTGTGCAAGTTTTGCCTATGGCGAGTTTTCCATGAGGTGAGTTTTGCACGTGTGACGAGTTTTACGTGAGCCTAGTTTTGCCTGTGGCGAGTTTTCCATGAGGTGAGTTTTGCACGTGTGGCGAGTTTTGCGTGAGCCTAGTTTTGCATGTGGCGAGTTTTGTGCGTGGCGAGTTTTGAGCGGTGACTTTTGTGTTTCGACTTTGATGTGGTGAGGTTGGTGTATGTGTGGTGAAATGTGTCTTGAGGGTGGTATATGTGTTCAAGCACGTGGTAGTGTGTGGTGCATTTTGTGTGTGTTCATATCCCTGTGTGTTGCGAGTATCCCATGTCGGGGCCGCACCTTAGCAACTGTATGGTATATACTCTTTGGCGCTATCGCTCTCACTCTTTAAGTCCCCTTTGTTCACATCTGGCAGCTGTCAATTCGCCTCCAACAATTTTCCTTTCACTTTTCCCCATTATGTAGATAGGGGCAAAATTGTTTGGTGAATTGAAACGCGTGGGGTTAAAATTTCAACTCACAACATAGCCTATGACGCTCTCAGGGTCCAGACGTGTGACTGTGCAAAATGTTGTGGCTGTAGCTGCGACGGTGCAGATGCCAATCCCGGACATACACACACACACACACACACACGCGCACACACACACACACACACACACACACACACACACACACATTCAGCTTTATATATTAGATTACTGATCCTATACTGATCCTGAGTTACATCCTGTATGATCCTCCAGAGCTGCATTCCCTATTTTTCTAGCTTTTGACCCAAATCTCCCACCTTCCGTGCTTGTTTTGTATCTCCTGCAATCTGACTTGGATGATTTTTATTCTTGGAAATATCGTCCTTTTCCAATCCACTACATAGAGATCTGATGCAAGAATAAAGTAGCTTCTCTCCATCTACAAGTCATACTAATAATAATAATAATATATCGGATCACATTATCTGCCGCATAGGTTTTTTTTCTTGTTCTTTCTTAAGATTTCGAGTGTAATAACACTGTAACCAGCTGTATTTTACTTTGGCTGATATCACAAGACAGAAGATAGGGATTTTAATGGAATCACCAAGTCAACCCTATCGACGACGCTGCCACCGGCTCATCTAGAATGATTTTGGCCATATTCCAGTATTTACTTTTAGTTAAATCAATTGGAAGATATTTCAATCTTTATCCTCGAGGATCATACTTCCTACCAAAGCCAAATCACATCTGTTGATACGACATGTTCTATAATTGAGAACTGTCCAGACTGATACATTTTACACCGTCAGATTGTTTGCACTGGGCTGAATGTGAAATTACTGGAAGCAACATTCTATGTTATCTTCTCATAGAGAAAAGATAGACATGATGATTTACTAATACTGTAGTACCCAGAAATTAAAGCATTGGCTTGAGGGAGAAATATACCATGTCATGTACCCCTGGTGGGAATATGGGAGACACTTGTCACGACACAGCTGTCAAGTGAACTGCGATCATGGGGCTCCTTTCCTGGCTCTAACACTAGGGGCCACCCTAGTTCGCCCTGTTCCCCAGGATACTTCAGGTGGTAAAGATGCTGAGGCCTCTGTCCTGTCTCCCAAGTTAGCCCTTCATCTGTCCCCTTCCACCACCGATGGAAAAGGAGGCGCTACCACAGAACACCAACCTGACAAACAGGGCAACAAAGACAAGGGGAAACTGAAAACTCCACACACACAAAATACTCACTCACATATACAGAGGAATCCACCAGGTTGTGCAAGAAGGGGAAGAAACCAAAACAGGGAAGGATTAGGGATTATCAAGCATACAAACCAAACAACAGTCCATTATGACGCCTCCAGCACTCCTTCTCATACCAACTTCTCTCCCTCCTTTTTCCATGCAGCAAGAGCTAACTCTGACAAGGACTTGGTAATAGAGCCCAGATTTTATAGGGTAAAGGAGTGGCTAACCGAGCACAGCTGAACACAGGGATTTCCAACATAGCCGATTAACCCCTGATCTTTTAATACACCGGTGAAGTGCTTCTTTTCAGTGACGGAGTAGGAGCTACCAGACGCTGCGGTCTTCTGGCTCCACTCCATTGCTGTAACCTCATGACAACACTGAAGTGCAATGACAGGATGTACCAGTCCAGAAATATGGAGGGAAACTGAAAGGAAGTTTGAGGTATTGACAATATGTGTGCCTGGGTGGTACATATTGCTCAGAGGGGCAACTCTGTTCTTCCAACCTATTCTTACAATGTGCATAAAGAATATTAGTGACTATCTCCTTCATTTGAACAATTTGGTGATGACAACACCTTCTACAACAGCCTTCAAGTACAGAAGCGTTTTCAATATTGATGACAGATCGGCAGTACATCCACATATGAAATATGACTATTTTTTAGATCAAATTTGCTTCAATTTTCATAGCAAAATGGATTCACCAAAACTTGAATATTTAGAATTTCAATTAATCCCTTTTAAAAATGAGTATGATTTCAAAATTAACAAGTCCCCCAAGCGCCTCGCAAAGTCCTCTGCTATCTGGCTTGCTCCCACTGATTTTAGTTTTTCCTTCCCTAGTCTTCTTTACTCTTCGATGCCGCCATTGCTGAGTGATTTCATTACTTTCCATAAAGTCAAGTCAGCTCTAGACAATGTAATTTCTCTCTTTTTTTTTCCTCTCTCTCAGTTGCTGCGGATTGGTCACTTCTTTGCTTTAACGCTCATGTGTCTACTATTATGTCACATAAAGAAGGTCTTGGCTTCTGAGACAGTTTTACATGGAAGTCACTCAAAGTGACTCAAAGTGAGAGAACCAACTCATGCTTCTCCTTGAACGGAGACATGTTTGATTGAATGTGTCTCTAGAGCGTGACACATCATCTGGTATAAGTAACCTCATTTCTATTGCTTATAAGGAATATGTCAGAGAGATAAAGTCATACTTGCCAGCTTTTTGCAATGTCATATCTACTTCATTTTACTTAGGCCATGTGCACTCCTCTACAACTCTAGTCTTCACCATTACTCTACATTTTTATTATTATTATTATTATTTATATTATTATTATTATTATAATTTATTTATATAGCACCATTAATTCCATGGCGCTGTACATGAGAAAAGGGGTTACGTATAGGGTTATAGATAAAGTTTACAGTAAACAAATTTACAATGACAGACTGGTGAAGAGGGGATAGGACCCTGTCCTTGCGGACTTACATTCTATGCGATAATGGGGAGGAGACAGAAGGTTGGGGGAGCGGCAGCTCTGGTGGTGGTGAGGCGGCAGCAGCTCCGGCGGTTGGTGACGCAGCAGAATGGTTATTGCAGGCTGTAGGCTTTCCTCTACATGAAAGAAACCTTCCAGAAGTGCTGATTTCCCAAAGATTTTAGGAGCATTTGGCTTGTGTTCAGATTTACAGACTCTTTCAGGAGTCCTTCAGTCTATACCTTTTCTGAAGGCTCTAGAATGTTTCAGGAGAGAATATTTCTAAATATTGAGAAATATAGTTTGACAGTAATATTTATAACACAGGAAGTAGGTAATTTATTTTCCTATATGGATTTTAGTTTAAAAAAAAGCAAAGTGGCTGCCTCTTTGGTCACCCAAAGACCAAAAATTTGAGCACCTTTTTATAGATCTTCGGATGTTCATTCTTTGCTACAAATTGAGCTACACAACTTCAGCTACACAACTGAGGAGCTGAGCCCATTCCACACACAACACCTTCCTCTAATGGCAAAGACCAAAACTATTTCCAATCACTGCTCTTTAACCACTTAAATGGCACTGACAATTGCTGATAGCAGCATTTAACTGGTTCGTTTGCATGCGTACATCATATGATGATGGTGGGTTGAAATGATGTGATTGTGGGGGCTAAAGGTTTGCCAAGACACCATGGAGCCTACTTCACCTCCATAATTGCACTCATATGAAGCTCAGTCACAGGCTGGGCTTCATACGAAAATTCTACTCAATACTACAATATTATAGTGTCAAACGTTCAAGGGTTCAGGGAACAAAAATGTTTTAAAAAATTATTTTAACAATATTAAAAATATATGTGTTTGAATCTCTCTCCTTCCCCTTTTTCTGATTTAAAAAAATAAGGTAATTAAAGAATATAAAAGTAGGGGAGAAAAAAAAACATAAAAAGGACAAATAACCTGGTTATGAAGGAGTTAAAGTCAAACAAACAATCTACACCTGCTATAAATCTATCAGATTTGTGCCATTTTTCTGGCTTTTATTTATTTTATATCTGTTGAAAACATGGAGTCGAAATCTACTCCCTGTTAGGGCTGGGAGAACGCACCGAATAAATATAAAGATAGTAATAAAGTG
The DNA here is from genome assembly GCF_032444005.1 of Ranitomeya imitator. Classification (NCBI taxonomy): domain Eukaryota; kingdom Metazoa; phylum Chordata; class Amphibia; order Anura; family Dendrobatidae; genus Ranitomeya; species Ranitomeya imitator. The sequence goes on along the minus strand of NC_091282.1, from coordinate 58,004,125 downwards.
CGTTCGCAGCCCGGGGTCCACCGTGCAGAGATGGAACCTGCTGTTAGGTAATGGTGGCACTATATGGCGGTACTACGCCAGATTAAACACAGGTTCCGTCACCCAGTATGAACTGGTGCGAACTTTGTTGCTTCACAGAGTCGCAGGGTAACAAAGGAAGCGCTGTGCCCTGTTAGCAGTCACAGGGTGCAGCAGATGGACGCTAGTGGGATCCCTGAAATTCACCCCCACTATGCTGGTGATTGATCTTGCTCTGACCCTCGGTGGCTTTTGAGCCCGCGCCTGAGGAAGCCCTGAGTCAGATGCTGAGATCAAGCGGGAGTTCCCACCCTACACTGACAAGTTGTCAGGACTAATTAAAGATTTACCGCACAGAGTGCGTACAGCGCCGCTCTGGAGGACGCCACTAACCACCCTAACTAGGGCTAGGAATACGCACTAGTTGTGCACGGCGCCGCACTGGCGGTCGCTGCAAATTGACACAGTAAACTCGTGCCTGGTGCTGAATGGCACAATCTGGCACTATGTAGCTTAATCACTCAAGTACATTCAACAACGCTAAGAATGGGTATGATTCGGAGCTTTCACCAGATTCAGGCATAAATCCACACACACATGATTACAGATTTATACTAGTAGATGGCCGAGCGGCAATGCGAGCCTTTTATAGATGTAGCTCTTCAGGACCTTCCTAGTGATCCAATCGGAGCTGCTACAGGACCTGAGCATGTGACCTCCGACCTCCAGTGAGAGGTTGTCCCACGGGCATGCTCAGTAGATGAAAAGCAGGACTTAGTCCCTGGAACGTCTGCTCGCCACTGATCAATGCTGGTTACAAAGGCTGAACCTGGGGCGGCAGCTGTAACCAGCCAGACAGTATAAGCTTGAGCCAGACACTGGGACCGACATCTCTGCTGAGCAGACTCCACTGCGGCTGAGGAAGAATGGAAGACTGCAGAGGACATGGTTTGAGATTCCCCCTGTGCAGAGGCGGGAACTTGACACCTAACATTCCCACTTGTAAAAAACTATGAAGTGATAAGAAAAGTTCCAAATATGACATAAAGGCCAATTGTGACTTTTAAAGCTCCAAAATCAACAGAAAGCTTTTGATAATTTATTTATTTTTTATACTATAAGGGGTGATATAAGCGCTGCTGAGTGTGACAGATAGGCAGTAGTGATGAGCGAATTCTTATAAAGATGTTACCTGCCTATTAGTGATGAGCGAATATACTCGTTACTCGAGATTTCCCGAGCACGCTCGGGTGTCCTCCAAGTATTTGTAAGTGCTCGGAGATTTAGTTTTCCTTGCAGTAGCTGAATGATTTACATCTGTTAGCCAGCTTGATTACATGTGGGGATTCCCTAGCAACCAGGCAACCCCCACATGCTGGCTAGTAGCTGTAAATCATTCAGCTGCGGCGATGAAACAAAATCTCCGAGCACTTACAAATACTTGGAGGACACCCGAGTGTGCTCGGAAAATCTCGAGTAACAAGTATATTTGCTCATCACTAATAGGCAGGTAACATCTTTATAAGAATGTATTAATAATAATAATCTTTATATAGCGCTAACATATTCTGCAGCGCTTTACAGTTTGCACACATTATCATCGCTGTCCCCGTTGGGGCTCACAATCTAAATTCCCTATCAGTATTTCTTTGGAATGTGAGAGGAAACCGGAGTACCCGGAGGAAACCCACGCAAGCACAGATGGAACATACTAACTCTTTGCAGATGTTGTCCTTAGTGGGGCTTGAACCCAGGACTCCAGCGCTGCAAGGCTGCTGTGCTAACCACTGCGCCACCATGCTTAAAAGAGCTATTGATGAATGTCTTACACAGTGTTGGCAGCCAACTCTTTCAGTGGCTTTTCTCTGGATCGATGAAGTCCCATATACCAAATTTTCAGATTTTCTTCTTTTCTGCACATGTTCTTTTTCATAATTCAATATTCAGCATACACCAATACCATTTTCAAAAGCACATTGCTTTTTAATTAGCATAACAAATATTGCCTCACAATGCTAAACACATGACAGCGAGCGCCAAGAGTTAGCTTGGCACCAGTTATGTATGTAGACTCTCTGACACTACATGACTTCTGGCAAATGTAAGACTTCCCATACTGTTAGGTCTGGCCTGTCTCCAAAACAGAAGAATATTATAAATTCACCTGAATAGAGATTTATGCTTTTACAAAGTCTGTGTGACTTGTCCTATCTTTCACTGTGATTCATGTGTTATCCCTTTGTTGTTTACCAAAGTCATATTGGGATAACTTTACGTTTCTGAAGGACCCATAAATTGTATCCACAGAATTTGCTGAATGAGTATAGTACTCCCCTTATACTAATACTTTTGCATGGGCTGTCCTAAGAGAAGATATCAGGCCAAAAACTCAGGCCAGTGATTAGATCAGTGGTGAAGATTCCCATCTAGTTTACGAGTCAGATATATGAGCTTTTCACTCATGTTTTGAATCCCTTGTGACAAAGGGACTGGTAAAGTACTGGAGAGGAGATATGTTTCACTATGCTTAATGGCGTCAGTGATATAAAACCCAGTGTTTTTCCTCCAGTACACTAAGTGCAGTGAGGGGTTCATCTAATTTACATAATGGGCTGGCTTTTATGAGGACATCCATAGAACAGGTGGGCGGATGTCCACCTTATCTCTACCACAGGGTGTGATCTGGGGCTTAAATAGCTGGCCTCCAAAGGCAGCAGTGTTCTGTGTCTGGAGAGGAACACTCCAGAAAAGTGTTTGTGTACTTGTTTTATGCCTGAACTGTGGGTCTTACTAGCCCTGAGCGAACTGATCCCTGCTAATGCAAGGACTGTACCTAGTGCTACCATTTTGTTTTGTTCTGCCCAGAGGAACATGTTTATTTTTTGCTTCAGCTTCGTTTATGCCACATCAAATAAACCAGGTGCATTTCTAAAGCCGCAGTGTTTCTGTGTCTACTGTACCTCTGAGTGGGGTCGATGTGATCGTGTTAGCCGGTCTACCACACCCTCAACCATGCTAAGAATACCACCGCTAGTGCCAGCCACTTGGGCCTCACCAATCCTTTTAATCTATGAGTTTGGTTTTCAGTCACTTCATGAAATCAGACTGACTCACTGAGGACAGAGAATAGGACAGATAAAACTACTTCACAAATTCTCAGAATCTTAAGGTTTGGACCTTCGCTGATCCTTAGTTTATGCCTTTGTGTGAATTCAGAGATCTTGAGAATAAGGCCTTTTTGAGTCCTGAGAATCTGCTAGTTGAAACCCCCTCTGATTGTCTGGCTGGTCGAAGATAAATAATACCATACTAATGCTGGTCATACATATCATTTAGCTGTCAAACGAATGAGTCAACATTGAGACAATAACCACAGTTGGCCAACCTTTGGCCCACAATTAACTCTTATGATCTACTATTCACTTGCATGCTCTGTTAGGATTAAAGTTATTAAAGTTAATGGGTATTCAATTAGAAGAATGGAGTAATTTGCTACCAAATTGCTCTGGTAGTGACTTATCTCCAAGACCAAAATGTTCAGATGCTGAAATACACACATACTTGAGTCTTCTTTACCTCTATATTATCTATCAAGTGAGACCCCCACAGGCCCTCATTCTCATTATATGGTTGATCTCACTGTAATCAGCAAGTTTTAATTAATTTTTACTAAAGATAAGCAAATAAATTCAGGTGGAATTAAAGTTTAATCGAATTTTACAAAAATCCACATTGGTTAGAATGCTGGTTTTTAGTAATTCTCTTCCAATGTATAATGAAAGTCGGTTTTGATGAGGCCATGGACAGTTCTTTGCATGCACGCACAAGGTCACGCTGCATTTCATGACATCATGACGCTGTGACATTTTGCGCAGTTGGGCAGAACCTTCCCAGGTCTCATCAATGCAAAAAGTCTTGGTTCGGTGTGGGAGGTCAGGGCATTTAAGTGTGATTGTCAGGGATCAGAAGATGCAACGAGGACAAGTTGGATGACAGTAAGGAGTGAAGGGGCCTGAGAGATAAGCAGCGAGGGGAGTATAAGGATTTCTTTTAAAATGTTTGCGTATTTAATTTATTATGCTTCACAAATTGAATTTCCCAGAAAAAAAAATGAGCATGAAAATTTTAATTTTGCGTGATTCACTCATCTCTACTTTTCACCAATGTGTATATGAAGGGGTTTAATAGTCAAGACATAAGTTACCTCACGGATTCTGAAATTTGGACAGTTGAAACCTCATTAATACTCAGAATCTAGCAGCGGGGATCATTGACCTTACAAGCTAAAACATTCACTGACTGAAAATTGGCATCTAGCACCCCATCAGTACTGATTGACAAGTGCATCTTCATAGATCCTGAAAAATCAAGAAAAAGGGCGTGAAAATATGATAGATGGGACCTCACTGATCCAAGGAATAGCGTCCAAAAATTGTAAATGAATAGGGGGTATGAAAACTTGCAGGAGCTAGATCATTTTTAAGATTTCTATGGGTCCTTCACCAATGGCCTCTTCATTCAACCAAAGAAAGAGTATTTTTGAGATTTCAGTTTCAGCTGATCTTAAAATTTAAGAAAAAAGGCCTGAAAATATGATAGATGGGACCTCGTCGATTCAAGGAATAGCGTCCAAAAATTGTAAATGAATAGGGGGTATGAAAACTTGCAGGAGCTAGATAGTTTTTAAGATTCGTGTGGGTCCACCATGATCTCTTCATTCAATTAAAGAAAGAGTATTTTTCAGATTTCAGTCTCAGCTGATCCTGAAAATTTAAGAAAAAGGACCTGAAAATATGATATATGGGACCTTATCGATTCAAGAAATAGCATCCAAAAATTGTAAATGAATAGGGGGTATGAAAACTTGCAGGAGCTAGATCATTTTTAAGATTCGTATGGGTCCTTCACCATGGTCTTTTCATTCAATCAAAGAAAGAGTATTTTTTCAGATTTCAGTCTCAGCTGCTCGATTCACATAGACCTTAACATTTTGTCCAGCTTATCATAAGTGTGGAAATTCCTGTACTGTGAAAATATTGCATATACTGTACCTGGAGCTTCATTTAACCACAATGTTATATAAAATCCTTAGGCATATGGAAAGCAAAAAGTGTGAAGATGATGATCTATTTGTGCAGCTGAACCTTTAGATTCCTCCGTTACTGCCAATATTATTTCCGTCTCTAATTCTTTTCTAACAGAAATAGTTCAGATTGTTCTGTATCATTCTGACTCCACCACCTGCTTTCCTGCCTCATTACCTCAATATCCATTCCAATATCTGCAGCTCGATGGGTTCAGCTAGTCTGAGAAATTTCATTAAATAATATGTATGCATCCGATGTTCGCTTACAGTGAAGCCTTTATTTATGAAGGTGTGAAATATTTAACTGTTAGCAATATCTCCTCATAGTCTCAGGACAAACAGTCATTCATGATTCCAGGCACCTAAGTTGATACAGGCTTCGACCTAGATGGGCCCAGTGGGACCTTGGATAGAGGTTGGTCATCAATTTTAATATTTATTCTGTATTACTATTTACAATGGCATGTCAGATAATAAAGTTATGACATCACATTGTAAAAAGCAGGATTTATTTTTATTATAAGAACAAGGACCAGATTTTCTAATAGCCCCAAGAGTCCTACTCCTACTTCTCAGGTTCAAGGCTGGACTCTGCAATATACTAGATTCCTTTTAAAGTCTATACCGTGGTGACAGTGGAGCACAGGTTTAGTGCATATACCATAGAGGTAGCCTATGCGGTCACAAGAGAGCCCACAGAAAGTTAGAGATTAGCCCTGGATAGTCATATCTCTTTTGCTTCTGGGTGCTGAGAATTGGAGATGAAAATTTTACAAAATTTTCAGGTTCCAGCAATTCCAAACAATTTGGTATTCGAACAAAAAATAACCACCGCCTTTATACACATTGCAAAAGATTGCAAGAGCAAAAGGACCTCAGACGTGGAAGTGAAAGTTTTTTATACTATCTTGCAGCTATCGTATCTCTTGGTATAGTGCATCTAATCTAGAGGTTCTATCATAGCCTGTATAAAAGTCAAAGCAGGGAATACAGCAGACATTTTTAGATTGATTTAGGATAGTAAGTGGAGATCAGGACTCACAATTTAATGTAAAAAGTAATTACTAAAGCATTTAACAGATACTCCAAACAGTAGTAGTGCAGCAATCTGTGAATAATACAGAGATTCAACTAATAGAGTGAGATAGTGATAGGAAAGATATATATAGTAGGGTAAACCATCAGCACTCAGACAACGGATGCACGCTCCAAGGTCCAAGGATCCAATCGGACACAAACGTATAAGAAAAAAAGAAAAGCAGCATCCATACCAGGTGATGAAAATCCAAAACGTATCTTTATTCTGCCATGGTAAAATACAACGTTTCGGCCAGGTTGGCCTTTGTCAAGTATACACAGAATCAAAAATGGCCATCTTAAATAGTGTGGAGCTCACATGAGCACCAATCACCATCCAGAGGCGGCCTTTATTCAATATACATCAAACTTTGCTTAAATATCTACTGTAATACACATATATCATTGATTACATTTAAATAATGTCGCCACTATTTCCATCACATAAATATATACACACAGAAGGACACAATACTTAAAATCCCATATGTAAACAAACATGTCATACATCGTTGATCCAATGAGTGTATATGTTGTCAGGTTGCTATGGTGGCACCTCCACCAATCACACGATGTCCATGAGTCAGTCCCCTTTATCCTCCAATCACAGGATGCTAAAGAAAGAGCGCAAAAAATAAATGCAGCCAATCAGGATGGGCAAGGATGTGTCTAATCGTCAAACGACGCCGGCGCATGCGCGCAAGGCGCCCCGCAGACCCGGCCACATGACCGCCCCACAGCGCACCCCAGCGCGCACGCGCCAAGCGTCCCAGACGCCGAAGACCGCCCGCGCACGCGCACCCGCCGCACCGCTGAGACAACCACCCGGCCGTCCCGCAATGCAGACGAACGCGCACGCGCGAAGCGCTCCCAACCAAGTCCCGCCCAGAGACACAGGACACAGCGGCAAGTCATATGAACGGGCCGTGTACACAGCGAAAACACGCTGTGCCGACCAACCCGCTCACACACCGCACTGAGCCTGCGCTACAGAGGGGACGCAGACATAGCCATCTCTATGGCAACCACCCCTGCCATATAACCTGTCAGGCAACCCGCCCAGGAAAGAAACCATCTCACCATAGAAAAAAAAGGAAAAAATATAATAAGATAAATATCTACCAATCTTAAAAAAGAAAAAAGGAAAAAAAGAAAAACACAAATAAAAGCAAATAAAATACACGAGCAAGAGCACGCTCACTGAGTGAGGGTGGGAAAACACAATGTCCATAAATACTTATTATTGGATTAACCATAGTTTTATCAGACTCAAATATCATTATGACAGTTATGTCATACAGATCTGAAGGTTATATTCTAAATTAAGCCCCCTGGGCTGCAATGTTCCCAATATAGAAATCCACCTTAGTTCTTTTTGTCTCAATTTGAGTTTCCTATCACCCCCTCTCCTCAGTGCCGGGACCCCATCAATTACTCTAAAACGCAGCTGGTTGATAGAATGTCTACACTCACTGAAATGCCTAGGGATCGGTAGATCGGTCAGATTAGTACGTATCGTGCTCTTGTGCTTACTTATTCGCTGTCTCACTTCCATTGTCGTTTCCCCGACATACATAAGTCCACACGGACACACTATCAAGTACACAACAAATTTCGATGAGCACGTATAACGATCCTTAATAAGAAATTTTTTTCCGGTTTGCGGGGGTGATAGGAAACTCAAATTGAGACAAAAAGAACTAAGGTAGATTTCTATATTGGGAACATTGCAGCCCAGGGGGCTTAATTTAGAATATAACCTTCAGATCTGTATGACATAACTGTCATAATGATATTTGAGTCTGATAAAACTATGGTTAATCCAATAATAAGTATTTATGGACATTGTGTTTTCCCACCCTCACTCAGTGAGCGTGCTCTTGCTCGTGTATTTTATTTGCTTTTATTTGTGTTTTTCTTTTTTTCCTTTTTTCTTTTTTAAGATTGGTAGATATTTATCTTATTATATTTTTTCCTTTTTTTTCTATGGTGAGATGGTTTCTTTCCTGGGCGGGTTGCCTGACAGGTTATATGGCAGGGGTGGTTGCCATAGAGATGGCTATGTCTGCGTCCCCTCTGTAGCGCAGGCTCAGTGCGGTGTGTGAGCGGGTTGGTCGGCACAGCGTGTTTTCGCTGTGTACACGGCCCGTTCATATGACTTGCCGCTGTGTCCTGTGTCTCTGGGCGGGACTTGGTTGGGAGCGCTTCGCGCGTGCGCGTTCGTCTGCATTGCGGGACGGCCGGGTGGTTGTCTCAGCGGTGCGGCGGGTGCACGTGCGCGGGCGGTCTTCGGCGTCTGGGACGCTTGGCGCGTGCGCGCTGGGGTGCGCTGTGGGGCGGTCATGTGGCCGGGTCTGCGGGGCGCCTTGCGCGCATGCGCCGGCGTCCTTTGACGATTAGACACATCCTTGCCCATCCTGATTGGCTGCATTTATTTTTTGCGCTCTTTCTTTAGCATCCTGTGATTGGAGGATAAAGGGGACTGACTCATGGACATCGTGTGATTGGTGGAGGTGCCACCATAGAAACCTGACAACAGATACACTCATTGGATCAACGATGTATGACATGTTTGTTTACATATGGGATTTTAAGTATTGTGTCCTTCTGTGTGTATATATTTATGTGATGGAAATAGTGGCGACATTATTTAAATGTAATCAATGATATATGTGTATTACAGTAGATATTTAAGCAAAGTTTGATGTATATTGAATAAAGGCCGCCTCTGGATGGTGATTGGTGCTCATGTGAGCTCCACACTATTTAAGATGGCCATTTTTGATTCTGTGTATACTTGACAAAGGCCAACCTGGCCGAAACGTTGTATTTTACCATGGCAGAATAAAGATACGTTTTGGATTTTCATCACCTGGTATGGATGCTGCTTTTCTTTTTTTCTTAGTGATAGGAAAGATGTCAGCAGCAGTGATATAGTCAGTGTAATTGATCAGTGATGTGATGTAGCTGGTATCTGTTCTGCTATATTTGAATTACAAGTAAACATGTTTTTGCTATCCTTAATGGGCAGGAAAGCAGAAGCAAGACAGCACAATAGTTTATACAGAATAAAAACTGAAATCAGTGTCAGTCAGACACAGTGTGCTTGCTTGTTATAAGAGGCTGACCTGAGCTTTTTACATTTCTTGCGCAATCCTTTTTGTGAAGACAATAATATCTTTTCATAAAAATCAAAATTCCCTATTGTCCAAATATTTAACTGTGAATGTCTACCTCCCCAAAATGCTGTTGCACATTTGTTTTGCTAGTCAAATCTTATATCTGTATGTGCCACACACATACATCACCCTGTTGCACGTACTGGCTTTTTGGATGTGTGCCTAACTAACTCGTATTTTTTATTGCATAATTTTTTGAAAAGAAGTTGAAATTTGCTTAAAAAATTGAAAGAGAAATGAAAGAAAAAAAAATAGACCTCTAAATGTACATTCTTATTTTTGTACACCTGATTTACTAGTCCAGTTTGATAACTATGTGCCACATCTACAGTACACAGAGGCATGTTGCCACATTTTGTTTACTGTATGTGTATCTACTTGTGTAGCATTTCTTGTTAAGTCCCTTTTGGCGAGACTTGAATAAAAGGGTTAAAAAGATTGTAAAAAGCTAATTATAGCGTTGTACAAACTTTATGTTAAATGCAATCAATCAGAGAGTTTTGCCATGAGTTTTCTTGGGAATGATGCAACAAGTTTTTCACACCTGGATTTGGGGATCCTCTGCCATTCTTCCTTGCAGATCCTCTCCAGTGTCGTCAGGTTGGATGGTTTACGCTGGTGGACAGCCATTTTCAGGTCTCTCCAGAGATGCTCAATTGGGTTTAAGTCAGAGCTCTGGCTGGGTCAGTCAAGAATGGTCACAGAGTTGTTCTGAAGCCGCTCCTTTGTTATTTTAGGGTCTTTGTCTTGTTGGAAGGTGAACCTTCAGCCAAGTCTGAGGTCCAGAGCACTTTGGAAATGGTTTCCATCCAGGGTATCTTTGTACTTGGCCGCATTCATGTTTCCATCAATGACAACCAGTCATCCTGTCCCTGCAGCTGAAAAGCACCCCCAAAGCATGATGCTGCCACCACCATGTTTCACTGTTGGGATTGTATTGGGTAGATGATGAGCAGTGCCTGGTTTTATCCACACATACCGCTTAGCATTATCACCAAAAAGGTCTATCTTCATCTCATCAGACCAGAGAATCTTATTTCTCATAGTCTGGGAGTCCTTCATGTGTTTTTTTAGAAAGCTCTATGTGGGCTTTCATATTTCTTGCACTGACGAGAGGCTTCTGTTTGACCACTCTGCCATAAAGGCCTGACTGGTGGAGGGCTGCAGTAATAGTTGACTTTGTGGAACATTCTACCACCTCCCTACTGCATCTTTGGAGCTCAGCCACAGTGATCTTGGCGATCTTCTTTACATCTCTGACCAAGGCTCTTCTCCCATGATTGCTCACTTTGGCTGGACAGCCAGGTCTATGAAGACTTCTGGTGGTCCCAAACTTCTTCCATTTAAGGATTATAAAGGCCACTGTGCTCTTAGGAACCTTGAGAACTGCCGAAATTCTTTTGTAACCTTGGCCAGATCTGTGCCTTGCCACAATTCTGTCTCTGAGCTCCTTTGCCAGTTCCTTTGATGTCATGATTCTCATTTGGTCTGACATGCACTGTGAGCTGTGAGGTCTTATATAGACAGGTATGTTCCTTTCCAAATCAAGTCCTATCAGTTTAATTAAACACATCTGGACTCCAATGAAGGAGTAGAACCATCTCAAGGATGATCCCAAGGAAATGTACAGTATTTGACTTAAATATGAGTGTCTGAGCAAAGGGTCTGAATACTGTTATGACCATGTGATATTTCAGTTTTTCTTTTTTTTATTAAATTTGCTACGATTTCCACATTTACGTTTTATTTCAGTAAAGATGGGGAGCAGAGTTTACACTAACTAGAAAAAAAATAAACTTTTTAGAATTTACCAAATGGCTACAATGAAACAAAGAGTGAAAAATGTAAATGGGTATGAATACTTTCCATACCCACTGCAGGCTGAAAAACATTCGGTAATGTGTCACTTGTCAAAGTTTGTGCTGTTTAATAAAATATGAAGGATTTATCTCTAAGAGTTTTAACATTAGCCTGGCAACTAAACAGCTCAGTGTTTATGGACTTTGTACATGGAGAGCCTGGTGGGGGTGGGGAAAGCTTTCTCACCTCTGATCCTTTCTAAGGCTAGGTTCACACTGCGTTAGTGCAGTCCATTCAACATATCCGTTAAACGGACTGCACTAACGCAAGTGCCGGCGCTTGCACAGCGCTAGCGCAGATGGAGCTTCTGCTAGCTCCTTCTGCGCTAGCAGTGACGGACCTGGAAACGCTGCAGCCTGCGTCTCAGATCCATCACTCAAATGACGGCACATCGCTAGAGCACGCCCATTGTGGGCGTGCGCTAGAGATGCGTTCGACATTGCAGTCTATGGCGGCGTTAATGGACTACGTTACACCGCGTTATAATAAACACTGTTCCGTGGCGGCAGGTGCTGAAGACGGCTCTCATCATTCTCCCCTGCTCTGCCAGCGATCATCGCAAGCAGGGGAAAATGATGAGAGTTATATTAAAGTCCGAACAATGATAGCAGGTGGGGCATTTTGGGACTCTTACTGCCATCATCCGACACCTGTTGCTGCTAATAACTGACAGTAGGAGCGGATGATTGGGGTATACCGCAGACACTGCCTGCGATCTAATGAAATAAATTAATGAAAAACTCGACCTGGGATTCCCCCCCCCATTTTCTTGAACCAACCAGGCAAAACTCACAGCTGGGGGCTGCAACCCTCAGCTGTCAACTTCAGCAAGGTTGATTATCAAGAATAGAGGGGTCCCCACGCTGTTTTTTTAAAATTATTTAAATAAATAATTTTAAAAAATGACATGGGGTCCCCCCCATTTTTGACAACCAGCCTTGCTAAAGCTCACAGCTGGGGGCTGATATTCTCAGGCTGATAAGGGGCCATGGATATTGGGACCCCCAGCCTAAAAACAGCAGCCCGCAGCCGTCCAGAAAAGGCAGATCTATTAGATCCCTCACTGACTTGCCTCCTAGTTTACATAATGAATATTACATATAGATATTAAAAGAAAAAACAATCACCTGTGCTGCAGCATGATCGCTTGTGTAATGTGCAGCTCATTCTTTTATATCATCATCAGATTGCCGATAGCTGCTACTGCGCCACTTTCAGACATTTTTTTTCTGGTGAATTTATTTATAGCATGATATAAAAGAATGAGCTCCACATTACACAGGTGATTTATTTTTCAATATATATACGTGATACTCATTATGTAAACTATGGAACAGGTCACTCAGTGATCAGTGACCTGTCAGAAGCCATACTGATAAATACCTTATCACAGCACCAAATGAAGACCCCCCACAGGCCGCCCCGGAGCACGAGCATATCAGTAACTCAAAACTGAAAATTAAGATTAAACAACAACCACAAGACAGATTTCTTCACAGGTATCACTGTAATCAGTATAATGGAGCCGACCAGACACTGTCTGTAGATTACTCAGCACAATCCTGCTGACAGGTCCCTTTTAAATAAAAAAGAACCTATACATGTTTGGTATCTGCATACTAGAACTGACCTGCAGAATCATATTAGCAGGTAAGTTTTAGCATTTAGTGAACATAGTAAATAAAAAAAAAAGCAAAAAAACATGTGGAATTGCACTTTTTTTGCAATTTCACCGCACTATTTTACAGTAAAGTCCAGTAGGATCCCCTACCTTCACAGTTCAGGTTCCCTCATCGCTGGTCACTACCAGGTTATAGAAAAAGCTAAGGCCTGTGCAACAAACCAGCCTCGTCTGTACCCTCAGGAAAAATGCAGAGATAGCTATGGAGGATATCCACTAAACTAAAACATAACCTTTAATAAATATAATAAAAAATTCGGATCCTAAACAAGACACATACATGAAAAAACACAAAAAAGTGCTCAAGTGAACCAGTGCTCAAAATAAAAAATTGGATCGGTCTTACCAATTCTGACGGACATATGGAATGGATCCCTCAAAATCCATGAGGGTGGTGCTCCCAGGTTCTAAGGGCCAAGGGTAGGGAAATATACACTGTCACTGTCTTCCCTGTAAACCCTTGAAAAAGCTCCTGTCCTAACAAGGACAGGCCCCGAGTGAGCCCTGCTATGGGAATCCACCAACCCAAATGCAGCCCTAAAATGTCTCTCTTCTCCCTACGCGTTTCAACTCCGATGGGGGAGCATCATCAGGGGAGTTTTATGATCAAAAGAGGTGCCAATGGGTCCCCTCAGAAGTCCTAAGTAGGACAATCAAAAAGTATATGCAAGTCTGTATAAGTCCGTATCATGGGTCCCGCAGTGGCTGGGAGATCCCAGAAAAGTTCCAAGATGTTTGGCTGTGTCCGTGTCTACAGCTTAGATGAGTCCTAACCCGCTGACCGAGAAGCCCCCCCTTTTTATGATAATGATACAGGGTATGCAGCTGTGGTGGATTCCCCCCTAATTAGTTAGAATAATGTCCGTACATACCAAATGTAAGCCGGGTGGCACGCAATAGCGTTCCGGAACAGTGCGCGCACCTTACCGGAAGTGCCGCCGCCATATTGAGCGCGTCACTTCCTCCCACCATTTTACCGGAGCCCCGTGTAACTACAGGGTATCGTGAGTCTGCACACCGCGCCTAGCGCTCCAGCCATCACCACCGCTCCTATCATCTGCTCATAAGGAAAGAGAATGTAGAGGCAATCCCGCCATGCTGCGAGTGTCAATACCGCTATACATGGCGGGCGCCATCTTCCAGGAGTGCAAGTGGTCAAAACTATCTTTTATGGCGGGCGCCATATTTAGGGAGTCAGAATAGTAAAACTATCATTCATGGCATGCGCCATGTACAAGGAATCAGAATATATAGTATTCAGTACCAACGCCACAACATGTGTGCCACGCATTATAAGCGGCAAGTTTGATGTCACCAGGTGTCAGTCAAAAAATACATGCATGTGCCACATCCACCTCCAGCCAGAATCATCAGCTGACAGGACACGAGCACTCTACGTCACATGCCGCTCATAGAATCACTGGCAGATACCACATAAAGTACCAAACAGCCACACCCCAATATGTATATATATCTGCACTGTGGGTAATTAGCCCCATATTGATAGAGTCCGGATGGATAAGGGGAGGTAGATGCCATGACATATATGCTATATCTCCCAGTACCTATGGGCAACAGATTACAGATGTGCCAATATGTCAGCACCCTTAGATGTGTACCAAATACACCGCCATATTTATAAGATCCTAGTGGACACGTAAATTGCTATATGTCATGTCCGCCGTCATGTTTGGGAGGTCCTAATGGATATGTCAATTGTTATATATCATATCCATCGTCATATTTGAGGCGATCCCAATGGGCGATCTATCATGTCCACCGTCATACTTGGGAGATCCCAGTGGGGAAATCTCCGCACCCTAAAATGTGGATTATATGTAAGGTCATTAATGAGAACACAGATAATGGATTCCTAGGCATCCTATTGATGCAAACCTCCAAACACTGAAAAAAATACGCCCTCCTATCAGGTAAGGCTAGAATGGGAATAACAAAAAACAACATGCCCTCTAGAAATACAGGTGCCCTATCAATAAGAATATATGGAATAGTCAAATCTCACAGGCATCCATGTGTAAAAAGGGGGGGGGCTGACAGAAAAAACCATAGATAAACATCAGTATGTACATATTCCACCATATAACTGTCATGTCCTAAAAGGCTACAAATTGGTCAAGAGTCAGCATGAAAAGACAACCTAAGTGACATAAAAGTTAGGTCCGAAATCAAGAAAGAAAAGCTCCCATCAGGGCTAGCAAACGGATATAAGGCCCCATGAATGGGGTCCCCATTAAATACGCCACTGAAGGTAAATATAGTAGGGAACAGTGGCTCCTATACTACATGTTTAAGACAGTACGAATTATTTTTGTTTTCTTTGGCCAACTCTATAGCTAAGGATCCCCTACAACAGAGCCGGGGTCACTAAATGGAACCCAATAACTAGAATGAAAAGGATGTTCACATAATTAGTCTATGAGTAATCAGAGAGGTCATAGGGTGGGGAGGGAGAAGGGGAGGGGAAGGAGGGAGAAAGGGGGGGGGAAAGGGGTAGGGGGAGAGAGGGGATAAGTAGCTCTTACAAAAAACACCCAAAGTTGATCTGGTCGTTCAAACCCCGAGGATGGCAAGTGTCCAGCGTGAAAATCCAGCTGGCCTCTCTCTGCAACAACAATCTATCCAGGTCACCACCTCTAATGGGCATATCGATTTTGTCAATCCCCATGAATCGCATAACCTTGGTGTCCCCTCCATGTAGACCATTAACATGTTTTGCGATTGGAGTATCTCTTTGATGTCGTATATCGCCAAGGTGTTCCCCCACCCTTCTTCTAAACTCCCTTATTGTCTTCCCAACATACGTGATACCACATTTGCAAGTGGCTCTGTAAATAACACCTGTACTCCTACAGTTAACGAATTTCTTCAGCTTGAAAGTTTCCTGAGTATTGGCATTAAAGAACTCCTTTCCGGTGCACATTGACTCACATGCTATACATCCACCACACTTAAAGCACCCAGCTGGTCTTTGTGGGAGCCATGTTGTTACCTTGGGTGCAGAGAAATGACTATGTACGAGTCTATCACCTAATGTCCTGGCCCTGCGATAGGTGATGACTGGTTCTCTCCCTAGGGTGTCTTTCAAATCCTCATCCATTTTTAGCACATCCCAGTGTTTCCGTATGATGTTTTTGATAGATGATGCTCCATTATCGTACGTACAGATAAGTCTCGTTACTGTGGAGGATTCTCCCTCTTCCCTACGTGGTATAAGGAGGTTTTCCCTCTTTTGTCTATTAGCATATCGGAATGCCTCTCGCAAAATCCGATCCGGGTAGCCTCTAGCCAGAAACCTTAGCCTAAGGTCATCGGCCATAACTTTAAAGTCCCTCTGGTTGGAACAGTTTCGTCTTAGTCTCAGATACTGGCCTTTTGGGATCCCTTTCTTAAGAGAGTAGGGGTGGCTACTGTCCCATCTTAACAACGAGTTAGTTGCAGTGGGTTTTCTATATATAGTGCTTTCCAAATGGTCCCCATCCCTCGATTTGGTAATTAGTACGTCAAGAAAGGGCAATTGGAACTCTTGGATGTCGAAGATAAATTTAAGACCGACAGAATTCTTATTCAAGGACATCATAAATTGGCCAAACTCTTCCTTTGTCCCTTTCCATATCACAAAAATATCATCAATATACCTGACCCATAAATCAATATGGGCCAGGTGGTTGATATGTTGGTCTGAAAAGGCAATATTGTCCTCCCACCAGCCCAGGAACAGATTTGCGTAAGTAGGCGCACAGGGATTACCCATAGCGGTGCCCCTGAGCTGGTGGAGGATCTTGCCATCAAAAGTGAAATAGTTGTTAGTGAGTACAAATTCAAGGAGAGTCACGATCAACTCGTTATGTGCATTGAATTGACGGCCCCTAGCACTGATGAAATGGCGCACCCCTTGAATCCCACAGTCATGCGGAATTGAGGAGTACAGGGCCTCAACGTCAATGCTAGCAAGTAAAGTGCCTGGCTCAAGAGAGATACCCTCGAGTTTCCGTAGTAGGTCCATGGTATCCCTAATGTAGGACGGGAGTGATAATACAAAAGGTCTCAATACATCATCCAAGTAGATACCAATGTTTTGGCCAATACTCCCTATGCCCGACACTATAGGCCTACCTCTCAAGGGGTCCAGGCCTTTATGGACCTTAGGTAGGGCATAGAATGTTGCCATAACTGGATGACGAGGTAACAAAAAAGATAACTCCTCCTCACTAATAAGTCTGTCTGTCTTTGCTTTTCCAAGAATTACCCCTAGCGTTTTGAGGCAGTTGCTAGTGGGGTTTGAGGCTACCCGTGTGTAGGTGGTGTGGTCATTCAATATAGATAAGCACATGTCCCTATATTTCTCTACATCCATTACCACAACATTTCCCCCCTTATCAGAGGGTTTAAAAACCCGGGACTTATCTGTTTCTAAATTACGGAGTGCTGCCATCTGTTCTCTGGTGAGGTTATGTCTCGACTGGTTTGTAGCATGTTCCCTAATGTCACTAATACTCAGGTTAAGAAGCACATCTATTGCAGACAAATCTCCCCCCACTGGTGCCATGTTTTTACTTGTGTTTTTTAATTGAGTAAATGGGCCACACCCATTGCTGTTGTAAGGTAGGGTCTCTAAGTCTGCCAAAAGGCGTACCTCAGGTAAGATATCTGGCGGAATATTCAAATCATAGCATATCCTTTCATCCTTCAGTTTAAAGAACTTATGCCATCTCAACTTCCTCACAAAGAGATTAAGGTCCTTAACAATGTCAAAAACCTTAAGGTCCGTAGTGGGTACAAACGAGAGTCCCTTTGATAGTACTGCCATCTCGGCTGTGGTTAACTGTTTACTAGATAAATTTAGAACCTGTGACTCTCCTCCCTGTTGAAGGCAGTCTGACTCCGAAGTTGGTATGGCCAATCTAAAAAACCGGTTCTCGGATTCGAATTTTGATATTTATTTTCCCTGCGGTACCCACCCCCTCTCCCCCTTTGGCGACCCATAGGATAATTCCCTCTACCCTCAGTGTCTGAAATATCTTTTTCAGTAGAGGACAGGTCAGTTTCTCTCTCTCTCTCAGTTCTATCTGATGTGACCTGGTAAATTCTCCCCTCTTTGAAATCTTGCAGGTCCCTGAGATATTGTTTGTGTTTCCTTTCTTTGAAATTTCTCAATGGAGTTCTGTAATTGATTCTCCTTGACTGTGACATGATAGATCGCCCATTGGGATCGCCTCAAATATGACGATGGATATGATATATAACAATTGACGTATCCATTAGGACCTCCCAAACATGACGGCGGACATGACATATAGCAATTTACGTGTCCACTAGGATCTTATAAATATGGCGGTGTATTTGGTACACATCTAAGGGTGCTGACATATTGGCACATCTGTAATCTGTTGCCCATAGGTACTGGGAGATATAGCATATATGTCATGGCATCTACCTCCCTTTATCCATCTGGACTCTATCAATATGGGGCTAATTACCCACAGTGCAGATATATATACATATTGGGGTGTGGCTGTTTGGTACTTTATGTGGTATCTGCCAGTGATTCTATGAGCGGCATGTGACGTAGAGTGCTCGTGTCCTGTCAGCTGATGATTCTGGCTGGAGGTGGATGTGGCACATGCATGTATTTTTTGACTGACACCTGGTGACATCAAACTTGCCGCTTATAATGCGTGGCACACATGTTGTGGCGTTGGTACTGAATACTATATATTCTGATTCCTTGTACATGGCGCATGCCATGAATGATAGTTTTACTATTCTGACTCCCTAAATATGGCGCCCGCCATAAAAGATAGTTTTGACCACTTGCACTCCTGGAAGATGGCGCCCGCCATGTATAGCGGTATTGACACTCGCAGCATGGCGGGATTGCCTCTACATTCTCTTTCCTTATGAGCGGATGATAGGAGCGGTGGTGATGGCTGGAGCGCTAGGCGCGGTGTGCAGACTCACGATACCCTGTAGTTACATGGGGCTCCGGTAAAATGGTGGGAGGAAGTGACGCGCTCAATATGGCGGCGGCACTTCCGGTAAGGTGCGCGCACTGTTCCGGAACGCTATGGCGTGCCACCCGGCTTACATTTGGTATGTACGGACATTATTCTAACTAATTAGGGGGGAATCCACCACAGCTGCATACCCTGTATCATTATCATAAAAAGGGGGGGCTTCTCGGTCAGCGGGTTAGGACTCATCTAAGCTGTAGACACGGACACAGCCAAACATCTTGGAACTTTTCTGGGATCTCCCAGCCACTGCGGGACCCATGATACGGACTTATACAGACTTGCATATACTTTTTGATTGTCCTACTTAGGACTTCTGAGGGGACCCATTGGCACCTCTTTTGATCATAAAACTCCCCTGATGATGCTCCCCCATCGGAGTTGAAACGCGTAGGGAGAAGAGAGACATTTTAGGGCTGCATTTGGGTTGGTGGATTCCCATAGCAGGGCTCACTCGGGGCCTGTCCTTGTTAGGACAGGAGCTTTTTCAAGGGTTTACAGGGAAGACAGTGACAGTGTATATTTCCCTACCCTTGGCCCTTAGAACCTGGGAGCACCACCCTCATGGATTTTGAGGGATCCATTCCATATGTCCGTCAGAATTGGTAAGACCGATCCAATTTTTTATTTTGAGCACTGGTTCACTTGAGCACTTTTTTGTGTTTTTTCATGTATGTGTCTTGTTTAGGATCCGAATTTTTTATTATATTTATTAAAGGTTATGTTTTAGTTTAGTGGATATCCTCCATAGCTATCTCCTCACTACCAGGTTACCACCTGCTTATATAGAGAGGTCACTTGGCAACTACTAAAGTTGTGTTAAAGACCTAGAATAATAATAATAATTTTTTTTCTATAGTGCCAACATATTCCGCAGTGTCGGGGTCGTCACGACAATACCCTTCCTTCACCAGTCATTCCAAATTAGACTATGAGCATTGGTTCCGGGTAAGAATGAGTCAGACAAAGTGCTGGTTCAATCTCAGTGCATGCTCGTGCTTCTACAAGTACTTGCAGCGTCACAGCAACTGAACTTTATTTCCAGATACACAGCATTATATGGTCCATTGGGGGAAGGTGTGCAATGGGCGGGGTTAGGCGGGGTTTAAGCAATATATGTCTAATATTCAGTCTGTCTGGTTGGTTCTGACGTCATCTGGTGGATCCTCCTTTCTCCACGTCACTCAGGTTTCATTTCAGCAGAAATGATACTTATCTTCTCAAAAACGAAACTAGGGCAAAGGTGAATACTGGCAGCCATCTTAAATACAGTTACATTTGCATCAGCAAGCAAAGGGGAAACTTATTGTTTCACAGCATAAGAATATAAAAGTACAAAAAGTGTATAAAGATATATCTTTTCACCTTGACAGCAGCACTTTACATTTTAGAGGGGACTTGTGCAGACAATAAAAGACATTACAGAATAACAATAATTACATAAATCAACAGATACCAAGAGAAGTGAGGTCCCTGCTCACAAGCTTACAATCTATCACGAAATCGGAAGGATACGAAAGGTGGATGGTAACAATTGCTTTCATTGTATGGTCCAGCCATAATGTAATAAATATGGTGTTCATGTAATGCTACATGAACAGGTAACCAATATATACATATACCAGAACTGATAATATGTAAGGACCATATTAGGGGAAAACTCTAAAGAGCAATGCAGTAACCATAAGAAAAAAAGAGTTACAATTCCCAACTACAAATCAAATAAATGATAACAAATATCAAAAGGATAAACTGATTTAGAAAAAAGTACAAAACTTTATTACCACATAATACATAAATATAGAAACACACAATAAAATCCAAAATGACTGGACAGGTAATCTAAGCAATGATGCATATAGGCAGTGACAGGCTATCCAAAGTACAGGGGTACTCCAACCATAACATCATCTGATAACAGTGTCTAACAATACATATAAAAGTAACCCCAACTGTAAGAGTACATACATGGGTGAGAGGAATATATAACCACCAGCCTGCTCTCAGGACAATCTAAGTAAATAGGTATAGTAACCGCACATTATGTCCCCATTATCCATACAGATCAAAAGTAAGTCAGGAGCAGATGCTGGATAAGGAATTTCTCACCCATAGGACAGCACTGAACACGTGTTTCGTTTCCGCTTCTTCAGGGAGCAGGTAACCAACCAGCATGTGTAAAATTACAGACACAGAAGGATATTAAGTGCAAAGAGGGTGTGAGGACAGATAATACAAGGGTTCTGGTTTTGAACAAAATTTTGAATGGGCAACACAAGGATAGTTAGATAAATGTTGAGGCGGTAGGCCAGTCTGAACAAATGTGTTTTTAGGGCACGCTTAAAACTGTGGTTATTGGGTATTAATTGAATTGTCCTGGGTTGTACATTCCAAGGTTTGGATTATTTAGGATGCTAATTTTAGGTCATTACCAAAATGGAGGACATGGGAAGGGTAATAGACTGAGACCAGGGAGGAGATGCTGCCTTATTTTCTTAATTATATACGAGTTGGCGACTCTAGGTTCAGCACCTGTTCACACTGAGTCTATGTTTGGATGTGCCGGTCAGGTTTTTGAAATGTATTCTCTAGCCTTCTGATCGTGCACTCTGCCTCCTAGCCACAGGTGTTTTAATTACAGCAGGTCCAATACCCCTCCACAGAGAGAGAGAATTTAGTCTAAGTTTAGGACCTGGTATAAGAGAGATGCCGTAAAGGGGCTACCAGGTATACATAAAATTGGCCATTTTTATGCGCTAAACGCTCTCATTTTTCATATTTCTAGTGCAGTAATGCAGTTCAAATTTCGTTTTTCAAGTTTGTATGTTCTAGCGCTGCAGTGTGCTGCCTTATTTACTTAACTATATACGAGTTGGCAACTCTAGGTTCAGCACCTGTTCACACTAAGTCTATGTTTGGATGTGCCGGTCAGATTTTTGAAATGTATTACCAAAATGGAGGACATGGGAAGGGTAATAGACTGAGACCAGGGAGGAGATGTAGGATGATGCTGAACCATGGAGTGTTTTGTGGGTGAGAGTGATAAGTTGAATTTGAACTCTGGAGTGGATGGGTATCCAGTGCAATGACTGGCACATGGCAGAGGCATCGGTGTAACGGTTGGTGAGAAATATGATCCTGTCTGCAGCTTTCAAGACAAATTGGAGAGGGGAAAGTTTAGTAAGATGGTGACTGATTAGTTGAGAATTACATGAGAATAAATAAGAGCTACAGTAATAGTTTTTGGGAAGGAGGAAATTTCGAGCTCCACATAGAAAAAAATCCCATAAAAACAATCAGAGCAAGGATGTGGTCATAAAAATTGCTTTATTAATTACATAAAACTCAGACTATACCATACAATAACAAAAAAATGCATATATATAAAAAATGTATCACAAGGGTGCCCTGGATAGTGACTGGTGGTCCCTGGAATCGGATTTATATATATAGTAAGTGTCCCCTTATATTGCCCATTGGCTCATGCACTTTATTGTTTGCTGCCGCTTGCAGTGTTTGGTTGCTTCACATATATGCACTATTTGCACATTAGATTGAGTATTGTTTACACTCCCATTATCGCAGATTTCTGCTTTTATCTGACACTTTTTTTCATAGTTGTTTTTTCTCTCATCTTTTGTATTTTTTATGGGCCATATTGACATGTTATAACGGACACAGGATTTACATATATGGACATCAGTTAACTACAGGCACTTATACATTTTTTTATATATAATTGTGATACATTTTTTATATATATGCATTTTTTTGTTATTGTATGGTATAGTCTGAGTTTTATGTAATTAATAAAGTAATTTTTATGACCACATCCTTGCTCTGATTGTTTTTATGGGATTTTTTTCTATGTGGAGCTCGAAATTTCCTCTTCATTATATGTAGTGTCCCACTGCGATACTTACACACTGGATATCCTTGGGGTAGTTCTATTTATCTATTAATATATATTGATATATATATATATATTTTGGCTATTTTTTACCCTGTGTGCACTAGTGTGTTTTTTAATAGTAATAGTTTTGGCAGAGTCGAAAGTAAGGCATGGTCATTTTCTAGAAATATTTTTGAGGTGTAGATGACAAGAGCAAGCGAGTTCAGATGTGGGGGTGAATGAAAGATCTGAATCAAGTACCCCAAGACAGCGGGCATGTTGCTGGTGAGTAATGGTGGAACCTCAAAAGGAAATGGCAATGTCAGGCATAGGTAGGGTAGTGGAGGGAGGAAATACAAGGAGTTTGGTTTTTGACATGTTCAGTTTCAGAGAGAGGGAGGACATGATGTTGGAGACAGCAGAAAGACAATCACTGGTATTTTGCAATAATGCAGGGGTGATGTTAGGAGTAAAGGTGTACAATTGGGTGTCATCAGCATAGAGATGGTACTGGAAACCAAATCTACTGATTCTGACTGTTTTTCTAATACGGGCAGTATACAAGGAGAAGAGGAGGGGGCCTGAGACTGATCCTTGAGGAACCCCGACAGTAAGGGGGAGAGGAGAGGAGGAGGAGCCATAAAAAGATACAGTGAAGGAGCGGTCAGAGAGGTAGGAGGAGAACCAGGTGAGATTGGTATCCTTGAGGCCTATGGAGCGGAGCATAGGGAGAAGGAGCTGATGATCCACAGTGTTGCATGCTGCAGAGAGATCCAGGAGAAACAGCAGAGAGTAGAAACTATTAGATTTAGCTGTTAGTAGGTCATTAGAGACTTTAGTGAGAGCAGTTTCAGCAGAGTGTAAAGAGCGCAAAACGGATTGTAGAGGGTCGAAGAAGAGAGTGATCTGAGAGATAGAAGATTAGATGGGAGCATTCCAGGAGTTTAGAGATGAAGGGAAGATTAGAGACAGATCTATAGTTAGCAGCATAGCTTTGATCAAGGGATGTTTTTTAAGTAATAGATATATGCTGGCATGTTTAAATAAGGAGGAAAAAATACTGGGAGAGAGGGAGGTTGAATATTTTTGTTAGGTGAGTGGGGACAGCTGGGGAAATAGACTGCAGGAGATGTGAGGGAATAGGGTCACTGCTGCAAGTAGTGAGGCGAGAAGTTGCACAACTTTTTTATGGCTATTGGATTTGTAAAATTGTAATTTAATGCAAAATCGATTCACTGCAAGCTTACTTTTTTGAAAACATGTTGGGAAACTCAAAATCGAAATAACTGGACATCTCTAGCACTGAACTTTTAGTAAACAAAAGTAGAGAATAGACTCAAGGGTCTTGTAAAGAGCTTATCACAGGCACAGGTGGCTAAACCCAGCACAATAATGGAGCGAGGGGGGTGTCCATTTTGATTTTGTCTAACACGTCTTTGTAACTTCTCTGTCATCTAAAAATTCAGGGCACCTCTGATTATTTGAAGCATATTAGTAATACATAACTATTTTAAACATATTTAAAGATGACCTGGCTTGAGGTCAAAAGTGGCCAGATTTTGGTCTTGCGTCATTGCCTCTGTCTTAATTTTTTTTGTTCCAGAAGGTTCCAAAGTTATGGGCCGTTTTATTTAGTGTTGCTTCTTATTATCTTTACCAATGGAGCGTGACTCACTGGATTTCTTTGGTGACAGGACTATTTTTTAGGCTTTTTAATTGGACAACTCCTTTAAGGCTGTGCCTCATTAGCTCTCAGCGTTACTTTTGTTTCCAGGTAGCACTATCATTACTTCTACAATCAACTTGTTGAAATGCTTTTAAGGACAGTTCCATTATACTGACATACAAAATAGATGACATCGTTGTAATGAAGCAAGTCTATTTCCCAGAAAGACAGCCTCTGTTATGACTCAGCAGATGTCTGGAATTTTTATTATGGAATTTATGTGACCAGGATGAGGTCAGAGCATAGATAATATCATAAGCAGCGCGTTATTCACTGATGATATTCAAAGCTCTCCTTTCATATTTACTGATGTTTTATATAAAGCTCGTTTGGTAAAATAAGGATATTTTAAGTCCTACCCCAGGACCTCTTGGGAATGGCCAAAACCAGAATGGATCACCCACCATTGTCAGAATTTGCAGGGATTGTTTCCCAAAATTTTATACAATCTTGGCAGTGCCTGGACTGTTGGCAACTATAGCAGTCAGTATAATATTGGAGAAAGGAGGGGTTTCCAGAACTTTGATGTTGATGGTTAATATTTTGGGTAGGGTATAAATATTAGAGTGCTGCGCTCTATATCTAGGTAACTGACTGGTGTGGCTGTATTACATCTAAAGATGAGCAGATCTGTTAAAATTCAAATTCTGGAAATTTGCTTGAATTAAGACTGAAAATTGTATTCACTTTTAATTTATTTGATGCAAATCAAATGTACCTTAATATCCTTTGAGATCTCTCTAGATCTCATAGCATAATTGTTATGGACTGACCTGGTATGGAGTAGTGATATTGCAACCACTAGGGGCAACACCAACAGGTAGCATATTCAGGGATAGCCAAGGAGTCGATACATAGGAACAGCAATGTAGTTTGAAGGAAAAAGCAGTAATTGTAGTAAGGAAAGCTAGTGGTCGATATCAGGAACAGCAATGTAGTTTGAAGGAATAAGCAGTGATCGTAGTCAGGAAAGCCAGAGGTCGATATCAGGGGCAGCAGTGTCATTTGAAGGAATAAGCAGCAGGTCGAAGAAAGCTTGACTAGAGGCCGGTAACTCAATAATCATACAAGGAAAGGAGAGCAAGGCCAGGTTTAAATAGGGTGTGCAATCGGGATGAACCAGGAACTCAGTGTGGTGACCAACAGGAACTCAGGGTGGAGGGTGGAGATTTGGGATAGCACAGAACTGTCCTGCAAGCTAAATAGCTCAGAGGGAAGAGCTGCCGCTTGGTGCACAAGAGCCGCTGGGATCAAATCCTGAGAATGATATTCATGGGGCTTAAAAATATAAATAAATAGTAAAAAAAAACCATATATACATAACATACATATATATTGTGAGGCAGTGATGGGAATCATATACGAGGGCGTTTATGTGTCACTCAGGATGTGTATGGAAATATACTGGACATGCTGGAGGGTGTTGTATCTAAAACCAAAGCTGTGGCTACAACACAAAATAAAAGTAAGTGTAGGCTGCTTCAAGCTGTCTGATCAAGCCAGATTTAGGAAAACGTGACTCGTGCTGGGCTTTTGTTTTTGGAGATATCTGTAGGAAGGTAATGGGATGGATCTCTCCATCCAGTCTGGGTTTTGGAATAGGCCCATGTCCATGATTCCCGTTAGGCTCGAGTTGGATGGGTCAGTGTTGGTTTGCAACCAGCAGAGGCTCTGTGTATGCCTGTCTGTGTGAAATTGAGCACAGATCAGAACCAGAGACTAGAGCAAAATCATTACGGCACCCATGAGTTATATGGTGGTGCAGTCACCAATGGCAACGGACTGTACGTGAAACCAAGAAGAAAGAGCGCAAAGATAGTGCACACACAGCATTTACCATACATAAAAAAGGCTTTATTGATACAAAAATGGCAAACAGATGGAAAATCACAATTAAAAACAATTAAAACCATATATGGAGCGGCATGCACCACAATGGTGATCAGGCTGGTGAGAA
This sequence comes from Ranitomeya imitator, assembly GCF_032444005.1. Taxonomy (NCBI): domain Eukaryota; kingdom Metazoa; phylum Chordata; class Amphibia; order Anura; family Dendrobatidae; genus Ranitomeya; species Ranitomeya imitator. Next base: position 57,977,617 of record NC_091282.1, on the reverse strand, counting down.
TCCTGAGAAATCTCCTTAACAGTGAAATATTATCAACCACACATATTGAAAGATACAACACTCCAGTAGGTAATAACTATCAATCATAGCAAAAATACAAGTACAGAAACTCACAAGGAAAATGGTACCAAAATTACCAGATCACAATAGATCCCATGTACTGTATATTAATAATTAAAATGCATATAAATATTCACATAGCCAGTCGCCATCAGAATGTCAATGGTAGTTTCACTATATTATACTCCTTTAAGACGGACTTATACGGACGTTCCGGCAATGAATCAGATGACAAAGTTTGGAATAATTTAATAAATTATCAAATAAAGACATTTAATTTGAACTTTCTTGGGTCACTGCCTCACGGATGTGAAAGCTGCTGCCTTACAATACAGTGGGGGAAGCAATTATCTAATCCCTTGCTGATTTTACCCTCTACTAGTGTATCCTCACCCATCCCCTGCAGACTGTGTGCCCTCGTGGGCAGGGTCCTCTCTCCTTTTGTACTTGTGTGTCTTGTATTGGTCATGTTTATTGCACTTATCTATATATGCCCCTTTTTTTCACATGTAAAGCGCCATGGAATGAATGATGAATGATTGCACCATGAATGATTGCACCATTACACCAGTACACCATTAATAATTGCACCATTGCATCATTACAATCAAATGGTGCAACTTCCTACCTCTGATAGCTGTCCCATCTGCTGCAATAGACTCTAATGGTATAAACTTCCACCTCTGCTTGCTGTCTGTCATCTGCTGCTTTACCATCTAGAAACATAATTTAATGTGTTTGCTAATTCATTGGTATAATTCATTTGTTGCATTGTACTTAAAACTAAAGGTACCGTCACACTCAGCGACGCTGCAGCGATATAGACAACAAGCTGATCGCTGCAGCGTCGCTGTTTAGGTCGCTGTAGAGACGTCAAACACAGCAGCTCCAGAGCGATGCAGGAGCGATCCAGTGACGTAACGGCGACTCACTTATCGTTCTCGCTGGTTGTTAGCTCCATGTAAAACGTTGCTGGCGTCGTTGCTTTTGATGTCAAACATGACGATACACGCCGACCTGATGACCAAATAAAGTTCTGGACTTCTAGCTACGACCAGCGATATCACAGCGGGATCCAGATCGCTGCTGCGTGTCAAACACAACGAGATCGCTATCCAGGATGCTGCAACGTCACGGATCGTTGTCGTTCTTGTTGTAAAGTTGCTGAGTGTGACGGTACCTTTACTGTTGCATATCTATGACTGGGATCAGTGTAGATCTTATCTGGTGGAAGGTGTGAAAGTAGATTTTACCAGGCTGAATGTCTTTGATCATCAAGAAAAAAAAATAAAAAGCCCCTGGTGTGCAAGCCAGCTGCCAAATTATCCTCAACCAGTTCCCACAATCCATCTCTTCTGACCCAGCAGTCTGGACTATACATTTAGATCCATCCTTAGGGGTGCACGCTAGTGGGGGTGCACGCTAGCGTCCCAGAAGCAAAGCGTCACAGAAGATAGGCGTCGTGATACTGCAGTTATTCCATGGCAGTTAGTCAGGGCAGGAGTCAGGTAATCCACACTCTGCTCTCCCTTCTATCCATGTGCTTTATTCCTATCCTCCTATGTTCCCTTGTAATCCACATCCACCGCCCAATCCCCCCTCCACCACGACTCATACACATCAGCTCCTCACTGCTTCCCTCTCCCATGTACAGCTCCCATGCACTTCTCACCTTCTTGAAAATCCTCAGTCCATCTTGCACAAACACACTGCACAAAAAAACTTCATACAATTCCAAAAGCTACTTGCTTTTTATCTTCCTACTCCTGCTGATTTCAGGGGACATCTCCCCAAACCCCGGTCCACCATCCACCAACCTCAACCCCTACCCTACCTCACACTTAAACCTTAATAATCTAACTAATATTAATTGCACTCCTTCATCCCCTTCTTTTAATTGTGCCCTTTGGAATCCACGGTCTGTATGCAACAAGCTTCCTTTCCTACACAATTACTTTCTGAAAAACTCTCTGAATCTGTTGGCCCTCATGGAAACCTGGATTCAGGATTCCGACACTGTCTCTCCTGCTGCCATTACCCATGGTGGCTTACAATTCTCCCATTCCCCAAGACCAACAAACAGACCTGGTGGTGGAGTCGGCATACTCCTGTCCCTACAATGCACTTTCCAGGTCATCCCCCCAGCTCCATCACTCTCATTCCCTTTTTTTGAGGCCCACACCATCAGGCTCTTTCGTCCCCTCTCCCTCAGAGTAGCGGTCATATACCGGCACCCAGGTTAACCCACCCACTTCCTGGAACATTTCTCTGCCTGGCTGCCGCACTTCATGTCCTCAGAACTACCAACCCTTATCCTGGGAGACTTCAATATCCCCATTAACAGCCCCACTTCCACATCTGCATCCCAGCTTCTATCACTAACCACTTCTCTCGGCCTCTCACAGCTCTCAACCTCTGAAACACACAAAGACGGTAACACCCTTGACCTGGTTTTCGCCCGGCTCTGCTCAATCTCCTACCTAGATAACTCACCGCTTCCCCTCTCTGACCACAACATTCTCTCCTTCACACTCACAAATCCTAGCTCACCTCAGCAGCCTTTTACCTACCATTCAGTCAGAAATCTACAAGCCATTAACCCTCATACACTTTCAGACTCCCTACGTTCATCATTGTCCCCAATCTCTTCATTTTCCTGTCCTGATCTGGCGGTACATAACTTCAATGACACTCTTAGAAGCACCCTTGACCAAGTAGCTCCCCTCACCCTCAGAACCTCCAAACACAGAGTGAAACAGCCCTGGCTCACATCGCAAACCCGTTTTCTCCAGCGATGCTCTAGGTGTGCTGAACGCTTATGGAGGAAAACACGCACACCAGAAGACTTCATACACTTCAAATTTATGTTAAGGACCTATAACTCTGCCCTTCACCTCACCAAACAGACCTACTTCACCACCCTGATCTCTTCACTATCCTACAACCCCAAGAAACTTTTTGACACCTTTCACTCCCTCCTCAGGCCAAAAGCACAAGCATATATCACAGACATTTGTGCTGATGACCTGGCCTCCCACTTTATAGAGAAAATAGACAATATCCATCAGGAAATCCGCTCCCAATCACCAAGTTCATTGACTCCCATCCCTCCCCTCATTTCCCCTGGCTCACTCTCCACATTCGATCCCATCACAGAAGAAGAAGTTTCCAAGCTCCTCTCCTCTTCTCGTCCGACTACATGCACTACTGACCCCATTCCCTCCCACCTCCTCCAGTCTCTCTCTCCAGTCGTCACAAGTCACCTAACTACAATCTTTAATCTCTCCCTCTCCTCTGGCATTTTCCGCTCCTCCTCTCCACTCACTCCCTCCTAGACCCTTCACAGTCCGGTTCCCGCCCCTACATTCGACAGAAACTGCACTCATCAAAGTGACCAATGACCTTCTGACAGCAAAACGTAATGGTGACCACTCTCTGCTCATTCTTCTCGACCTTTCTGCAGCTTTTGACACTGTTGACCACCCTCTCCTGCTCTCTAGGCTCCAGTCACTTGGCATTAAGGACACTGCTCTCTCCTGGTTCTCCTCCTACCTTTCTGACCGCTCCTTCAGTGTTCTGTTCTCTGGCTCCACTTCATCTCCTCTTCCTCTTGCTGCCGGGATACCTCAGGGCTCAGTCCTTGGCCCCCTTCTTTTCTCCCTCTACAGGGCCCCAATTGGACAGACCATCAGCAGATTTGGCTTTCAGTTCCATCTTTATGCTGATGACACACAACTATACATGTCATCCCCTGACCTTACTCCTGCTGTACTACAGAACGCCACTGACTGTCTGCAGTCTCCAACATCATGTCTGCTCTCTGTCTGAAACTCAACCGCTCCAAAACTGAACTTCTTCTGCTCCCGCCGTCTACTAACCTTCCTAAATCTGAAATTTCCCTCTCCGTGGGTGGCACCATAATAACACCCCGGCAGCAGGCGCGCTGTCTGGGTGTTTTATTTGACTCCGATCTCTCCTTCGCCTCCCATATACAATTCCTGCCCGCTCGTGCCGCTTACACCTAAAGAACATCTCTAGAATCCGCCCTTTTCGCACCATGGAGACAACTAAAACCCTCACTGTTGCCCTGATCCACTCCCGCCTGGACTACTGCCATGCTCTATTAATTGGCCTCCCCCTCACTCGACTTTCCCCTCTCCAGTCCATCCTTAATGCAGCAGCCAGAGTCGTCCATCTGGCTAATCGTTACTCGGACGCGTCCGCTCTTCACCAGTCATTACACTGGCTGCCCATTCATTACAGGATACAATTCAAAGTACTTGTTCTCACCCACAAAGTTCTCCACAGTGCGGCACCCCCTTACATCTCCTCCCTCATTTCTGTCTATCGGCCTAACAGACCGCTGCGCTCTGCAAATGACTTTCGACTAACCTCTGCACTAATCCGTACCTCCCACTCCCAACTCCAAGACTTCTCCTGTGCTGCACCAATCCTCTGGAATGCTCTACCCCAAGATATTAGGACCATCCACAATTTGCATAGTTTTAGGTGCTCACTCAAAACACATTTGTTCAGAGCAGCCTATCACGTTCACTAATCAAAGTCATTTTATGTTTGTGTGTGTGTGTGCAGCCCATTCACTATCTCCATCTATCCCCCACCCCCTGAAGATGGCTCGACCATCATTGTAAATACATCATTGTAAATACACACCTGTACTTTGTATCTCCCCACCTCATTGTAGATTGTAAGCTCTCACAAGCAGGGTCGTCTTATTTCGCTTTAATTATTGTATTGTTAACGTTGTTACTTATGACTTTTGTGTATGAAACTGTTAAACTGTAAAGCGCTGTGGAATATGTTGGCGCTAAATAAATAAAGATTATTATTATTATTATTTAATGAATTGTGCTATAAAATTGAATAATAATAATAATTTTGTAAGTTTGACCAGTGACAAAGACGTGAACAGTCTGTAATTTTAAGGGTAGGTTAATTTTAACATTGAGATATAGAATATCAAAAATAAAATCCAGACAATCACATTGTATAAATTATATAAAATTATTTGCATTTTACAAGTTAAAAGTATTTCATCCCTCTGGCAAACAAGACTTAATACTTTGTGGCAAAACCCTTGTTGGCAAGCACAGCAGTCAGATGTTTTTTGTAGTTGATGATGAGGTTTGCGCACATGTCAGGAGGAATTTTGCTCCACTTCTCTTTGCAGATCATCTCTAAATCATTAAGATTTTGAGGCTGTCACTTGGCAACTCGGAGCCTCAACTCCCTCCATAGGTTTTCTATGGGATTAAGGACTGGAGACTGGCTAGGGCACTCCATGACCTTAATGTGCTTCTTTTTGAGTCATTCCTTTGTTGCCTTGGCTGTATGTTTTGGGTCATTGTCTTGCTGGAAGACCCAGTCACGACCCATTTTTAATGTCCTTGCAGAAGGAAGGAGGTTTTCACTCAGGATTTTACGGCACATGCCTCCATCCATTCTCCCATTGATGCGGTGTAGTAGTCCTGTGCCCTTAACAGAGAAACACCCCAAAAACATAATGTTTACACCTCCATGCTCCACAATGGGGACAGTGTTCTTTGGGTCATAGGCAGCATTTCTTTTCCTCCAAACATGGGGAGTCGAGTTAATGCCAAATACCCCAATTTTTGTTTCATCTGACCACAGCACCTTCTCCCAATCACTCACAGAATAATCGAGGTGTTCATTGACAAACTTCAGATGAGCCTGCATTTCTTAAGCAGAGGTACCTTGCGGGCACTGCAGGATTTTAAACCTTTACGGCGTAATGTGTTACCAATGGTTTTCTTGGTGACAGTGGTCCCAGCTAGGGTTGAGCGAAACGGGTCGGCCAGATTCAGAAGTCGCCGACTTTTGGCAAAGTCGGGTTTCATGAAACCCGACCCGACCCCTGTGTGGGGTCGGCCATGAGGTCGGCGATCTTCTGAACTGGTATCGGAATTCCGATACCGAGTTCCGATATGTTTGCGATATCGGGAATCGGTATCGGAATCCATATTTAAGTGTAAAGTAAAGAATAAAAATAAAAAATATTAATATACTCACCCTCGGATGCGCCCTGGTTCTAACCGGCAGCCTGCGTTCCTAAAAATGAGCGCCTGAAGGGCCTTCGATGACGTTGCGGCTTGTGATTGGTCACGTGAGCGGTCACATGGGCGGTCACGAGACCAATCACAAGCCGCGACGTCATCTAAGGTCCTTCAGGTGCTAATTCTTAGGAAGGAAGCGTCCGAGGGCGCGTCCGAGGGTGAGTATATTCCTAATAGGTATATACTCACCCTCGGACGCGCCCTGGTTCTAACCCGCAGCCTTCCTTCCTAAGAATCCGCGCCTGAAGGACCTTAGATGACGTCACGGCTTGTGATTGGTCGCGTGACGCCCATGTGACCGCTCGCGTGACCAATCACAAGCCGCAACGTCATCGAAGGTCCTTCAGGCACTCATTCTTAGGAAGCAAGGCTGCCGGTGAGAACCAGGGCGCGTCCGAGGGTAAGTATATCAATATTTTTTATTTTGATTCTTTATTTTACACTTAAATATGGATCCCAGGGCCTGAAGTTTCCTCTCCTTCAGACCCTGGGAACCATTAGAAACCCAATGCAGTGCATTGGGTTTCGTGTTTCGGCTGACTCCGACCCCGACTTTTCTATAATATCGGCCGATTTCACTCGACCCGACTTTTGAAAAAGTCGGGTTTCGTGAAACCCGACCCGATCCTATAAAAAGAAAAGTCGCTCAACCCTAGTCCCAGCTGCTTTGTGATCATTATTAAGGTCCCCCATGTAGTTTTAGGCTGATCACTCACCTTCCTCATGATCAAGGATACCCCATGAGGTGAGATTTTGCATGGTGCCCCAGATTGACGTTGATTGGAAGTCATTTTGTATTACTTCCATTTTCTTACTATTGCACCAACAGTTATCGCCTTCTTACTCAGCATCTTACTTATGATTTTGTAGCCCATTCCAGCTTTGTGCAGGTCTATAATCTTGTCCCTGACATCCTTCTAACGATCTATGGTCTTGCCCATGTTGTAGAGGTTAGAGTCTGACTGATTAATTGAGTCTGTAGACAGGAGTCTTTTGTAAAGGTGACTATGTAAGACAGCTTTTGTTAATGCAGGTAATGAGATGATTAGGAGCATCTAACTGGTCTGTAGGTGCAAGACCTCTTAATGGCTAGTAGAGGATCAAATACTTATTTCTCACTGCGAAATGCAAATACAGTGCCTTGCGAAAGTATTCGGCCCCCTGGAACTTTTCAACCTTTTTCCACATATCATGCTTCAAACATAAAGATACCAAATGTTAATTTTTGGTGAAGAATCAACAATAAGTGGAACACCATTGTGAAGTTGAACGAAATGTATTAATTATTTAAAATTTTTATGGAAATTTAAAAACTGAAAAGTGGGGCGTGCAATATTATTCGGCCCCTTTAAATTAATACTTTGTTGCACTACTTTTTGCTGCGATTACAGCTGCAAGTCGCTTGGGGTATGTCTCTATCAGTTTATACATCGAGAGACTGAAATTCTTGCCCATTCTTCCTTGGCAAACAGCTCGAGCTCAATGAGGTTTGATGGGGATTGTCGTTTGTGAACAGCAGTTTTCAGCTCTTTCCAGAGATTCTCGATTGGATTGAGGTCTTGACTTTGACTTGGCCATTCTAACACCTGGATACGTTTATTAGGGAACCATTCCATTGTAGATTTTGCTTTATGTTTGGGATCATTGTCTTGTTGGAAGACAAATCTCCGTCCCAGTCTCAGGTCTTTTGCAGACTCCAACAGGTTTTCTTCAAGAATGGTCCTGTATTTGGCTCCATCCATCTCCCATCAATTTTAACCATCTTCCCTGTCCCTGCTGAAGAAAAGCAGGCCCAAACAATGATGCTGCCACCACCATGTTTGACAGTGGGGATGGTGTGTTCAGGGTGATGAGCTGTGTTGCCTTTACTCCAAACATATCGTTTGGCATTGTTGACAAAAAGTTCGACTTTGGTTTCATGTGACCAGAGCACCTTCTTCCACATGTTTGGTGTGTCTCCCAGGTGGCTTGTTGCAAACTTTAAAGACTCTTTTTATGGATATTTTTGAGAAATAGCTTTCTTCTTGCCACTCTTCCATAAAGGCCAGATTTGTGCAGTGAATGACTGATTGCTGTCCTATGGACAGACTATCCTACCTCAGATGTAGATCTCTGCAGTTCATCCAGAGTGATCATGGGCCTCTTGGCTGCATCTCTGATCAGTCTTCTCCTTATTTAAGATCAAAGTTTAAAGGGACGGCCGGGTTTTGGTATATTTGCAGTGGTTTGATACTCCTTCCATTTCAATATGATCGCTTGAACAGTGTTCCTTGGGATGTTTAAAGTTTTGGAAATCATTTTGTATCCAAATCTAGCTTTAAACTTCTCCACAACAGTATCACGGACCTGCCTGTTGTGTTCCTTGGTCTTCATGATGCTCTCTGTGCTTCAAATAGAACCCTGAGACTACCACAGAGCAGGTGCATTTATATGGAGACTTGATTTCACACAGGTGGATTATATTTATCATCATTAGGCATTTAGGACAACATTTTATCATTCAAAGATCCACAATGAACTTCTGGAGTGAGTTTGCTGCACTGAAAGTAATGGGGCCGAATAATATTGCACGCCCAACCTTTCAGTTCCTGAATTTCCACAACAATTTAAAATAAGCAATACATTTCATTCAACTTCACAATTGTGTTCCACTTGTTGTTGATTCTTCACCAAAAATTTGCATTTGGTATCTTTATGTTTGAAGCATATTTCAGAAGCTGCACATCTCATATTTTCACAGCATAGACAATTGCCTTCAGATAACCTCAAAGATAAATGTCTAAGGGGTCAGATCAGGAGACCTTGGTGGCCATTCAACTGGCCCACGATGACCAATCCACTTTCCAGGCAGCTGTTCATGTAGGAATGCTCGGACCTGACACCCATAATGTGGTGGTGCACCATCTTGCTGGAAAAACTCAGGGAATGTGCCATCTTCAGTGCATAAAGAGGGCAACACATCATCATGATAGTCATTGAATGGCCACCAAGGTCTCCCGATCTGACCCGCTTAGACTTTTATCTTTGGGGTCATCTGAAGGCAAGTGTCTATGCTGTGAAGATACAAGATGTGCAGCATCTGAAAGAACGAGCACTGGAAGCCTGTGCCAGCATTTCCTCTGCGGTGTTGCTATCAGTGTGTCAAGAGTGGGAAAAGAGGGTTGCATTGACAATCCAACACAATGGGCAGCACTTTGAACACATTTTATAAGTGGTCATAAACTTGTAAATAACTCATGAAAGAATAAAGTTACGTTAAACCCAAGCACACCATTATTTTTCTTGTGAAATTCTCATTAAGTTTGATGTGTCACATGACCCTCTTCCCATTGGAAAAAATAAAGTTGGATCCAAAATGGCCAACTTCAAAATGGCCGTCATGGTCATCACCCATCTTGAAATGTTTTCCCCCTCCCATATACTAATGTGCCACAAACAGGAAGTTGATATCACCAACCATTCCCATTTTATTTAGGTGTATCCATATCAATGGGCCACTATGTATTTATACACTGCTCAAAAAAATAAAGGGAACACTTAACCCCTTCCCGACCCATGACGCCACGTAGGCGTCATGAAAGTCGGTGCCAATCCGACCCATGACGCCTATGCGGCGTCATGGAAAGATCGCGTCCCTGCAGGCCGGGTGAAAGGGTTAACTCCCATTTCACCCGATCTGCAGGGACAGGGGGAGTGGTAGTTTAGCCCAGGGGGGGTGGCTTCACCCCCTCGTGGCTACGATCGCTCTGATTGGCTGTTGAAAGTGAAACTGCCAATCAGAGCGATTTGTAATATTTCACCTATTATAACGGGTGAAATATTACAATCCAGCCATGGCCGATGCTGAAATATCATCGGCCATGGCTGGAAATACTAATGTGCCCCCACCCCACCGATCGCCCCCGCAGCCCCCCGATCTGGCCGGTACACTGCTCCGGCTCCCCTCCGTCCAGTGCTCCGCTCCCCCCCCGTGCTCTTGTCCGCTCCCCCCGTGCTCCAATCACCCCCCCGTGCTCCAATCACCCCCCCTGCACTCCGATCCACACCCCCCGGTGCTCCGTTCCACCCCCCCGTGCTCCATTCCAGCCCCCCCGTGCTCCATTCCAGCCCCCCCGTGCTCCGTTCCACCCCTCCCGCGCTCCGATTCCCCCCCCGTGCTCCGATCCCCCCCCCCGTGCTCCGATCCCCCCCCCCCGTGGTCCCCCCCCCACCCCATCATACTTACCGATCCAGCCGGGGTCCCGTCCGTCTTCTCCCTGGGCGCCGCCATCTTCCAAAATGGCGGGCGCATGTGCAGTGCGCCCGCCGAATCTGCCGGCCGGCAGATTCGTTCCAAAGTGCATTTTGATCACTGAGATATAATCTATCTCAGTGATCAAAATAAAAAAAATAATAAATGACCCCCCCCCCCTTTGTCACCCCCATAGGTAGGGACAATAAAAAAATAAAGAAATTTTTTTTTTCCACTAATGTTAGAATAGGGTTAGGGTTAGGGGTAGGGTTAGTGGTAGGGTTAGGGGTAGGGTTAGTGTTAGGGTTAGGGCTAGGGTTAGGGCTAGGGTTAGGGTTTCGGTATGTGCACACGTATTCTGGTCCTCTGCGGATTTTTCCGCTGCGGATTTGATAAATCCGCAGTGCTAAACCGCTGCGGATTTACCGCGTTTTTTTCTGCGCATTTCACTGCAGTTTTACAACTGCGATTTTCTATTGGAGCAGTTGTAAAACCGCTGCGGAATCCGCACAAAAGAAGTGACATGCTGCGGAATGTAAACCGCTGCGTTTCCGTGCAGTTTTTCCGCAGCATGTGTACAGCGATTTTTGTTTCCCGTAGGTTTACATTGAACTGTAAACTCATGGGAAACTGCTGCGGATCCGCAGCATTTTCCGCAGCGTGTGCACATACCTTTAGAATTAGGCTATGTGCACACGGTGCGGATTTGGCTGCGGATTCGCAGCAGTGTTCCATCAGGTTTACAGTACCATGTAAACATATGAAAAACCAAATCCGCTGTGCCCATGGTGCGGAAAATACCGCGCGGAAACGCTGCGTTGTATTTTCCGCAGCATGTCAATTCTTTGTGCGGATTCCGCAGCGTTTTACACCTGTTCCTCAATAGGAATCCGCAGGTGAAATCCGCACAAAAAACACTGGAAATCCACGGAAAATCCGCAGGTAAAACGCAGTGCCTTTTACCCGCGGATTTTTCAAAAATGGTGCGGAAATATCTCACACGAATCCGCAATGTGGGCACATAGCCTTAGGGTTAGGGTTGGAATTAGGGTTGTGGTTAGGGTTAGGGGTGTGTTGGGGTTAGGGTTGTGGTTAGGGGTGTGTTGCGGTTAGGGTTGTGATTAGGGTTATGGCTACAGTTGGGATTAGAGTTAGGGGTGTGTTGGGGTTAGTGTTGGAGGTAGAATTGAGGGGTTTCCACTGTTTAGGCACATCAGGGGTCTCCAAACGCAACATGGCGCCACCATTGATTCCAGCCAATCTCGTATTCAAAAAGTCAAATGGTGCTCCCTCACTTCTGAGCCCCGACGTGTGCCCAAACAGTGGTTTACCCCCACATATGGGGTACCAGCATACTCAGGACAAACTGCGCAACAATTACTGGGGTCCAATTTCTCCTGTTACCCTTGTGAATCTAAAAAAATGCTTGCTAAAACATAATTTTTGAGGAAAGAAAAATGATTTTTTATTTTCACGGCTCTGCGTTGTAAACGTCTGTGAAGCACTTGGGGGTTCAAAGTGCTCACCACATATCTAGATAAGTTCCTTGGGGGGTCTAGTTTCTAAAATGGGGTCACTTGTGGGGGTTTCTACTGTTTAGGCACACCAGGGGCTCTGCAAACGCAACGTGACACCCGTAGACCATTCCATCAAAGTCTGCATTTCAAAAGTCACTACTTCCCTTCTGAGCCCCGACGTGTGCCCAAACAGTGGTTTACCCCCACTCATGGGGTATCAGCGTATTCAGGAGAAACTGGACAACAACTTTTGGGGTCCAATTTCTCCTGTAACCCTTGGGAAAATAAAAAATTCTGGGCTAAATAATTATTTTTGAGGAAAGAAAACGTATTTATTATTTTCACGGCTCTGCATTATAAACTTCTATGAAGCGCTTGGGGGATCAAAGTGCTCACCACACATCTAGATAAGTTCCTTTCGGGGTCTAGTTTCCAAAATGGGGTCACTTGTGGGGGGTTTCTACTGTTAAGCCACATCAGGGGCTCTGCAAACGCAACGTGACGCCCACAGAGCATTCCATCAAAGTCTGCATTTCAAAACGTCACTACTTCACTTCCGAGCCTCGGCATGTGCCCAAACAGTGGTTTACCCCCACATATGGGGTATCAGCGTACTCAGGAGAAACTGGACAACAACTTTTGGGGTCCAATTTCTTCTGTAACCCTTGGGAAAATAAAAAATTCTGGGCTAAATAATTATTTTTGAGGAAAGAAAACGTATTTATTATTTTCACGGCTCTGCATTATAAACTTCTATGAAGCGCTTGGGGGTTCAAAGTGCTCACCACACATCTAGATAAGTTCCTTTGGGGGTCTAGTTTCCAAAATGGGGTCACTTGTGGGGGGTTTCTACTGTTAAGCCACATCAGGGGCTCTGCAAACGCAACGTGACGCCCACAGAGCATTCCATCAAAGTCTGCATTTCAAAACGTCACTACTTCACTTCCGAGCCCCGGCATGTGCCCAAACAGTGATTTACCCCCACATATGGGGTATCAGCGTACTCAGGAGAAACTGGACAACAACTTTTGGGGTCAAATTTCTCCTGTTACCCTTGGGAAAATAAAAAATTGCAGGCTAAAAGATCATTTTTGAGAAAATAATTTTTATTTTTATTTTCATGGCTCTGCGTTATAAACTTCTGTGAAGCACTTGGGGGTTCAAAGTCCTCACCACACATCTAGATTAGTTCCTTTGGGGGTCTAGTTTCCAAAATGGTGTCATTTCTGGGGGATCTCCAATGTTTAGGCACACAGGGGCTCTCCAAACGTGACATGGTGTCCGCTAATGATTGGAGCTAATTTTCCATTTAAAAAGCCAAATGGCGTGCCATCTCTTCCGAGCCCTGCCGTGCGCCCAAACAGTGGTTTACCCCCACATATGGGTATCAGCATACTCAGGACAAACTGGACAACAATATTTGGGGTCCAATTTCTCCTATTATCCTTGGCAAAATAGGAAATTCCAGGCTAAAAAATCATTTTTGAGGAAAGAAAAATTATTTTTTATTTTCATGGCTCTGCGTTATAAACTTCTGTGAAGCACCTGGGGGTTTAAAGTGCTCAATATGCATCTAGATAAGTTCCTTGGGGGGTCTAGTTTCCAAAATGGGGTCACTTGTGGGGGAGCTCCAATGTTTAGGCACACAGGGGCTCTCCAAACGCGACATGGTGTCCGCTAACAATTGGAGCTAATTTTCCATTCAAAAAGTCAAATGGCGCGCCTTCCCTTCCGAGCCCTGCCGAGTGCCCAAACAGTGGTTTACCCCCACATATGAGGTATCGGCGTACTCGGGAGAAATTGCCCAACAAATTTTATGATCCATTTTATCCTACTGCCCATGTGAAAATGAAAAAATTGAGGCGAAAATAATTTTTTTGTGAAAAAAAAGTACTTTTTCATTTTTACAGATCAATTTGTGAAGCACCTGAGGGTTTAAAGTGCTCACTAGGCATCTAAATAAGTTCCTTGGGGGGTCTAGTTTCCAAAATGGGGTCACTTGTGGGGGAGCGCCAATGTTTAGGCACACAGGAGCTATCCAAACGCGACATGGTGTCCGCTAACGATGGAAATAATTTTTCATTCAAAAAGTCAAATGGCGCTCCTTCCCTTCCGAGCCTTACCATGTGCCCAAACAGTGGTTTACCCCCACATGTGAGGTATTGGTGTACTCAGGAGAAATTGCCCAACACATTTTAGGATCCATTTTATCCTGTTGCCCATGTGAAAATGAAAAAATTGAGGCTAAAAAATTTTTTTGTGAAAAAAAAGTACTTTTTCAATTTTACGGATCAATTTGTGAAGCACCTGGGGGTTCAAAGTGCTCACTATGCATCTAGATAAGTTCCTTGGGATGTTTAGTTTCCAAAATGGGGTCACTTGTGGGGGAGCTCCAATTTTTAGGCACACGGGGGCTTTCCAAACGTGACATGGTGTCCGCTAAAGAGTGGAGCCAATTTTTTATTCAAAAAGTCAAATGGCGCTCCTTCCCTTCCAAGCCCTGCCGTGCGCCCAAACAGTGGTTTACCCCCACATATGAGGTATCAGCGTACTCAGGACAAATTGGACAATAACTTTCGTGGTTCAGTTTCTCCTTTTACCATTGGGAAAATACAAAAATTGTTGCTAAAAGATAATTTTTGTGACTAAAAAGTTAAATGTTCATTTTTTCCTTCCATGTTGCTTCTGCTGCTGTGAAGCACCTGAAGGGTTAATAAACTTCTTGAATGTGGTTTTGAGTACCTTGAGGGGTGCAGTTTTTAGAATGGTGTCACTTTTGGGTATTTTCAGCCATATAGACCCCTCAAACTGACTTCAAATGTGAGGTGGTCCCTAAAAAAAATGGTTTTGTAAATTTCGTTGTAAAAATGACAAATCGCTGGTCAAATTTTAACCCTTATAACTTCCTAACAAAAAAAAATTTTGTTTCCAAAATTGTGCTGATGTAAAGTAAACATGTGGGAAATGTTATTTATTAACTATTTTGTGTCACATATCTCTCTGGTTTAACAGAATAAAAATTCAAAATGTGAAAATTGCAAAATTTTCAAAATTTTCGCCAAATTTCCGTTTTTATCACAAATAAACGCAGAATTTATTGACCTAAATTTACCACTAACATGAAGCCCAATATGTCACGAAAAAACAATCTCAGAACCGCTAGGATCCGTTGAAGCGTTCCTGAGTTATTACCTCATAAAGGGACACTGGTCAGAATTGCAAAAAACGGCAAGGTCTTTAAGGTCAAAATAGGCTGGGTCATGAAGGGGTTAAAGAACAGAATATAACTCCAAGTAAATCAAACTTCTGTGAAATCAAACTGTCCACTTAGGAAGCAACACTGATCGACAATCAATTTCACATGCTGTTGTGCAAATGGAATGGACAACATATGGAAATTATTGGCAATTATCAAGACACCCTCAATAAGGGAGTGGTTCTGTAGGTGGGGGCAACAGGCGACATCTCAGTACCAATGCTTTCTGGCTGATGTTTTGGTCACTTTTGAATGTGGGCTGTGGTTTCACAATTGTGGTAACATGAGACGACTCTACAACCCACACAAGTGACTCAGGTAATGCAGCTCATCCAGGATGGCACATCAATGCGAGCTGTGGCAAGAAGGCTTGCTGTGTCTGTCAGCGTAGTGTCCAGAGGCTTGAGGTGCTACCAGAGACAGGCCAGTACACCAGGAGACATGGAGGGGGCCGCAGGAGGGCAACAACCCAGCAGCAGGACCGCTACCTCAGTTTTTGTGCAAGAAGGAATAGGAGGAGCACTGCCAGAGCCCTGCAAAATGTGACCTCCAGCAGGCCACAAATGTGCATGTGTCTGCACAAACGGTTAGAAACCGACTCCATGAGGATGGTCTGAGTGCCTGACGTCCACAGATGGGGGTTGTGCTCCCAGTCCAACACCGTGCAGGACAAATTTGCCAATAGCGCCCTGTGATCTTCACAGATGAAAGCAGGTTCACACTGAGCACGTGTGACAGACGTGACAGAGTCTGGAGATGCTGTAGAGAGTGATATGCTGCCTTCAACATCCTTCAGCATGACCGTTTTGGCAGTGGGTCAGTAATGGTGTGAGGTGGCATTTCTTTGGAGGGCCGCACTGCTCTCCATGTGCTCACCAGAGGTAGCCTGACTGCCATTAGGTACCAAGATGATAACCTCAAACCCCTTGTGAGACTATATGCTGGTACAGTTGGCCCTGGGTTCCTTATAATACTGGACAATGCCAGACCTCATGTGGCTGGAGTGTGTCAGCAGTTCTCAACACATTCCACTATGCAATGAATACAAATTTGCAACTGGAATATTTCATTCAGAGATATCTAGGATGTGGTATTTTAGTGTTCCCTTAATTTTTTTTGAGCAGTGTATATTGTGACTGGAGGAAGAGTTAGTCTGTAAAAGTTCAGGAAAAAAGTGGGGCCGTGCTGACGTGAGGATCTGCAGCTCCTGAGAGGAAAGCTGGGGCCCTGCAGACACAAAATTCTGCAGCTCCTGGAAAGGAGAGAGAGGAACAGAACAGTTTGTAGAAAGTGTGAAGGAGGAAGGAGCAAAGGAGAAGTGAAGAGCTGGTGGGGAGCTGCGACTGAGCTTCCTCCACACTAAAGCGCATGAAACCGGTGGCTGGAAGACCGAGGTTGTGAGGGTAACTGTATGCCCACAGCAGAAACCAGCAGGCAAGAGATTGCACGTTGCCTGTCTACCATTACACCTGAAGTCACAGCAACTCATAGAGCCCAGAGTCATCTTAGAAAACCTGTAAAAAGACTCGATTTGTCTGCCATGCGGGTAGTGTCCTACCTAAAGGGATAGAGAGAAAGTGAGCACCTTTTGTGAAGCCTTAGGCAGCAAAGAACTACAACACAGCACAGTAAGGAAGGCTTTCTGCGCCACCTAGCTAGGGGGATCTCTGAATCGCTTCCAGGCTGGCCAGACCGCACCGTCACCTGTGATCCATACCCTGGACTGTGGCTGCTTTTCATCACCAGTAAAAGGTAAAGAGACTGCAACCTTGTCTCCTCTAATTCTCTCTGGCACTACACCTTCTGTCATCCTTGCCTTCTACACTAGGAACCCTGGGGACAAAGCTTCATCGGTGGGAAGTCATGCCATCCCTGCTGCAGAACCATCACCCCAGAGGACCCCTTTAACCCCTTTACCCCCAAGGGTGGTTTGCACGTTAATGACCAGGCCAATTTTTACAATTCTGACCACTGTCCCTTTATGAGGTTATAACTCTGGAACGCTTCAACGGATCCCAGTGATTCTGACATTGTTTTCTCGTGACATATTGCACTTCATGACAATGGTAAAAAATTTTTGATAGTACCTGCGTTTATTTGTGAAAAAAACTGAAATTTGGCGAAAATTATGAAAATTTTGCAATTTTCCAACTTTGAATTTTTATGCAATTAAATCACAGAGATATGTCACACAAAATACTTAATAAGTAACATTTCCCACATGTCTACTTTACAGCAGCACAATTTTGGAACCCAAATTTTTTTTTGTTAGGGAGTTATAAGGGTTAAAAGTTGACCAGCAATTTCTCATTTCTACAACACCATTTTTTTTTAGGGACCGCATCTCATTTGAAGTCATTTTGAGGGGTCTATATGATAGAGAATACCCAAGTGTGACAACATTCTAAAAACTTCACCCCTCAAGGTGCTCAAAACCATATTCAAGAAGTTTATTAACCCTTCTGGTGCTTCACAGGAATTTTTTGAATGTTTAAATAAAAATGAACATTTAACTTTTTTTCACAAAAAATTTAATTCAGCTCCAATTTGTTTTATTTTACCAAGGGTAACAGGAGAAAATGGACCCCAAACATTGTTGTACAATTTGTCCTGAGTACGCCAATACTCTACATGTAGGGGTAAACCACTGTTTGGGCGCATGGCAGAGCTCGGAAGCGAAGGAGTGCCATTTGACTTTTCAATGCAAAATTGACTGGAATTGAGATGGGACGCCATGTTTCGTTTGGAGAGCCCCTGATGTGCCTAAACATTGAAACCCCCCACAAGTGACACCATTTTGGAAAGTAGACCCCCTAAGGAACTTATCTAGAGGTGTGGTGAGCACTTTGACCCACCAAGTGCTTCACAGAAGTTTATAATGTAGAACCGTAAAAATAAAAAATCATATTTTTTCACAAAAATTATCTTTTCGCCCCCAATTTTTTATTTTCCCAAGGGTAAGAGAAGAAATTTGTTGTACAATTTGTCCTGAGTACGCTGATAGCCCATATATGGGGGTAAACCACTGTTTGGGCGGATGTGAGAGCTCGGAAGGGAAGGAGCGCCGTTTGACTTTTCAATGCAAAATTGACAGGAATTGAGATGGGATGCCATGTTGCGTTTGAAGAGCCACTGATGTGCCTAAACATTGAAACCCCCCACAAGTGACACCATCTTGGAAAGTAGACCCCCTAAGGAACTTATCTAGAGGTGTGGTGAGCACTTTGACCCACCAAGTGCTTCACAGAAGTTTATAATGCAGAGCTGTAAAAATAAAACAAAATCTTTTTCCCACAAAAATTATTTTTTTAGCCCCCAGTTTTGTATGTTCCCGAGGGTAACAGGAGAAATTGGACCCCAAAATTTGTTGCCCAATTTGTCCTGAGTGCGATGATACACCATATGTGGGGGGAACCACTGTTTGGGCACATGGGAGGGCTCGGAAGGGAAGGAGTGCCATTTGAATGCAGACTTAGATGGAATGGTCTGCAGGTGTCAGATTGCGTTTGCAGAGCCCCTAATGCACCTAAACAGTAGAAACCCCCCACAAGTGACACCATTTTGGAAAGTAGACCCCCTTAGGAACTTATCTAGATGGGTGCTGAGCGCTTTGACCCACCAAGGGCTTCACAGAAGTTTATAATGGAGAGCCGTAAAAATTAAAAAAAAATTTTTTCCCACAAAAATTATTGTTTAGCCCCCAGTTTTGTATTTTCCCGAGGGTAACATGAGAAATTGGACCCCACAATTTGTTGTCCAATTTGTCCTGAGTGCGCTGATACCCCATATGTGGGGGAGAACAACTGTTTGGGCGCATGGGAGGGCTCGGAAGGGAAGGAGCTCCATTTGGAATGAGGACTTAGATGGAATGGTCTGCAGGTGTCACATTGCATTTGCAGAGCCCCTAACAGGGGCGTAATTACCACGGTCGCAGAGGTCGCCATTGCGACCGGGCCCATCTGGTCAGGGGCCCGGAAGAGGTCCGAAGCACCCGACATCATGTTGCAGTGCAGGAGATTTCTCCCTCACAGCAACAGTCCGAGGCGTATCTAGGGGGAGCGGTCAGCCAGGGCATGTGAGAGAAAGGATTTGGAAGCAGCTCCGGTCAGCATGGTGAGACAGAGCTTCTCCTGAGCTCTGCAGCCGGGGACAGAAGGCAGGGGGGAAGTGCGTGACAGGCAGAGCTTCTGTGAGCAGGAGATGCTGAGGAGCTGCACATTTATATCAGCCTCCCCTTTGTGTGTGTGATCTGTAGTGTGTACGTGTGTGTGGTCTGTAGTGTGTGCATGTGTGTGATCTGTAGTGTGTACGTGTGTGTGATCTGTAGTGTGTGTGCGTGTGTGTGATCTGTAGTGTGTGTGTGTGATCTGTAGTATGTGTGTGTGATCTGTAGTGTGTGTGATCTTTAGTGTGTGCGTGTGTGTGATCTGTAGTGTGTGTGTGATCTGTAGTGTGTGCATGTGTGTGTGATCTGTAGTGTGTGCGTGTGTGTGATCTGTAGTGTGTGCGTGTGTGTGATCTGTAGTATGTGTGTGTGATCTGTAGTGTGTGCGTGTGTGTGTGATCTGTAGTGTGCGCATGTGTGTGTGATCTGTAGTATGTGTGTGTGTGATCTGTAGTGTGCGTGACCTGTAGTGTGTGTGTGTGATCTGTAGTGTGTGCATGTGTGTGTGATCTGTAGTGTGTGTGTGTGTGATTTGTAGTGTGTACGTGCATGTGTGTGATCTGTAGTGTGTGTGATCTGAAGTGTGTATGTGGGCGTGTGTGATCTGTAGTGTGTGCGTGTGTGTGATCTGTAGTATGTGTGTGTGTGATCTGTAGTGTGCGTGTGTGTGTGATCTGTAGTGTGCGCGTGTGTGTGTGATCTGTAGTATGTGTGTGTGTGATCTGTAGTGTGCGTGTGTGTGATCTGTAGTGTGTGTGTGTGTGTGAGATCTGTAGTGTGTGCATGTGTGTGTGATCTGTAGTGTGTGTGATTTGTAGTGTGTACGTGCATGTGTGTGATCTGTAGTGTGTGTGATCTGTAGTGTGTATGTGTGTGATCTGTAGTATGTGTGTGCGTGTGTGTGTGATCTGTAGTGTGTGCGTGTGTGTGATCTGTAGTATGTGTGTGTGATCTGTAGTGTGTGCGTGTGTGTGTGATCTGTAGTGTGTGCGTTTGTGTGATCTGTAGTATGTGTGTGATCTGTAGTGTGCGCGTGTGTGTGTGATCTGTAGTATGTGTGTGTGTGTGTGATCTGTAGTGTGTGTGTGTGTGTGATCTGTAGTGTGTGTGTGTGTGTGTGTGTGTGTGATCTGTAGTGTGTGCATGTGTGTGTGATCTGTAGTGTGTGTGTGTGATCTGTAGTGTACGTGCGTGTGTGTGATCTGTAGTGTGTGATCTGTAGTGTGTGCGTGTGTGTGATCTGTAGTGTGTGCGTGTGTGTGATCTGTAGTATGTGTGTGATCTGTAGTGTGTGTGTGTGTGATCTGTAGTATGTGTGTGTGTGATCTGTAGTATGTGTGTGTGATCTGTAGTGTGTGTGTGTGTGATCTGTAGTGTGTGTGTGTGTGTGATCTGTAGACGCCAATACAGTTCAAAGCATTCCCCTCTGACACTGCGGGTGCGTGATGACATCACTTCATCGCGCACCCGCTCTCTGCAGGACCCAGGCAGTGCAGCATCTGCACAGGTGATGGCGGCCACCATATTGGCAGAGCCTGTGGTGGCTGCTGGGTCCGAGGAACATTCGGCTCCAGATCTGGCGGGGGGGCACGTGGACCGATCCACCTAGGAGGGGCATGCGGCAGCCACTCAGCCATGTGGAGGATCCAGGGATGAATATGGAGGTGTACAGAACCAGCGGCAGTGAGGTGTGTCTGCTGCCCGGGTGTCGCCGTCTTCGGCCCCAGCATCTCCGGCCTCCTGTGACACCAGCCCCGTTTCCTCCCTGCTCTCCCGTGCCCCATGTCCTCGTAGCTCCCCAGGTTCAGGTCATTGTGCTCCTCCAGGCCCCGTATGCTCCTTGTCACTCCTCCCCTGGTCCCCCAATGCTCCCCATCTCCCATGCCCTGAGTTCTCCTGCTCCCTCCATGCATTCCCAGCCCCTTGTCCCCATGTGACCCGTCTGCCCTTCTCTCAAGTCTCCCCTGTCCCCTTTCTCACCGTGTGTTCCCCATCTACCCTGTCCTCGTAATCCCTGTGCCCCCTTCTTCCCTGGTCCCAAGTCTCCCCCTGTCCCCTTGCAACTCCGTCTACTTGCGTCCCTATCTACTCTGCCCTAAGAGTCCCCTTGTGTCCTCTTGTGCCTGTCTCCCTTGCCCCCTAGTCCCCGTGTGTCCCCTTGTGTCCTTCTCCTCTTCTTCCTGGTCCCCATAAGTCCCCTTGTTCTTGTGTCCCTTGTTCCCGTGTGTAGCCTTGTGTCAGTCTCCCTTGCCCACTAGTCCCTGTTTGTCCCCTTGTGCCTGTCTCCTTTGTCCCCTTGCACATGAGTCCCTTGTCCCTGTGTGTCCCCTTTTGTCAGTCTCCCTTGCCCACTAGTCCCCTTGTGCCCTTCTCCCCTGCCTCCTAGCCCGCATGTGTCCCCTTGTGCCTGTCTTCCTTGCTCCCTAGCCCCCGTGTCACCATTGTGCCCATCTCCCTTAGCCCCCTTGTGTCCTTCTCCCCTGCCCCATAGTCACCATTTGCCCGTGTCTTTCTCACGGCACCTGTATGGAGTGGCTGCATTATACTATGAGGGGGGCTGCATTATATTCTATGGGGTTACATTATATTGTATGGTGGGGCTGCATTATACTTTTGTGGGGTGGTTGCATTAAACTCTGTGGGGCGGCTGCATTATACTATATATGGGCTGCGTTATACTGTATCGAGGACTACGGGGAATACATTATACTATGTTAAATACTATGGGGTGCATTATACTATGAGAAATGAATTGTACGACTTTGATGACGATGGCGGTGCATTATACTATATGGAGCACTATGAGGAGCGTATTATACTATATGGAGGACTGAGCAGTGTATTTTAATATATGGAGGACTATGAGGAGTGTATAATACTATATGGAGGACTGAGGAGTGTATTATACTATATGGAGGACTATGAGGGGTGCATTATACCATATGGAGCACTATGAGCAGTGTAGTATACTATATGGAGGACTGAGGAGTGTAGTTTACTATATGGAGGACTGAGCAGTGTATTATACTATATGGAGCACTATGAGGAGTGTATTTTAATATATGGAGGACTACGAGGAGTGTATAATACTATATGGAGGACTATAGGGAGTGTATTATACTATTGTATTATACGGAGGACTATGGAGAGTGTATTATACTATACGAATGACAATGGAGAGTGTATTATACTATATGGATGACTATGAACTTTGCAGTATATTATATAGAGGACTAGGGGGGTGCATTACATTATAAGGAGTACTATGGGGGTGCATTATACTTCATATATGGATCCCCATGACTTCTATGTAAGCCCCTGATGAGTATAATGGTTTATTTTCTTTTATAAATTACATAACAATGGCAGTATGGGGGACAGATATATACCAGGATGGGGCACCGGATAGTTACGCCACTGAGGTCACTATACAACTTTGCAGAAAAGCTATAGTGTGCGAAATGAATAGGGAAAATCTGAATTTGGGTGGAAAATATTTTTGCATGGTTGGGGGGGCCCCATTTGAAAGTTTGCATCGGGGCCCATAACTTTCTAGTTACGCCACTGGCCCCTAATGTACCTAAACAGTAGAAACCTCCCACAAGTGACACCATTTTGGAAACTAGACCCCCTAAGGAACTCATCTAGATGTGTTGTGATAGCTTTGAGTGTTTCACTACAGTTTGTAACGCAGAGCCGTGAAAATTAAAAAAAATAATCTTTCCCCAAAAAATTATTTTTTAGCCCCCAGTTTTGTATTTTCCCGAGGGTAAGAGGAGAAATTCGACCCCAAAAGTTGTTGTCCAATTTGTCCTGAGTACGCTGATACCCCGTATGTTGGGGGGAACCACCGTTTGAGCGCGTGGCAGAGCTCGGAAGGGAAGGAGCGCCATTTGGAATGCAGACTTAGATGGAATGGTCTGCAGGCGTCACATTGCGTTTGCAGAATGTACCTAAACAGTAGAAACCCCCCACAAGTGACCCCATATTGTAAACTAGACCCCCCAGGGAACTAATCTAGATGTGTTGTGAGAACTTTGAACCCCCAAGTGTTTCACTACAGTTTATAACGCAGAGCCGTGAAAATAAAAAATCTTTTTTTTTCCCACAAAAATTATTTTTTAGCCCCCAGTTTTGTATTTTCCCAAGGGTAACAGGAGAAATTGAACCCCAAAAGTTGTTGTCCTATTTGTCCTGAGTACGCTGATACCCCATATGTTGGGGTAAACCCCTGTTTGGGCACACGGGAGAGCTCGGAAGGGAAGAAGCACTGTTTTACTTTTTCAACGCAGAATTGGCTGGAATTGAGATCGGACGCCATGTCGCGTTTGGAGAGCTCCTGATGTGCCTAAACAGTGGAAACCCCACAATTATAACTGAAACCCTAATCCAAACACACCCCTAACCCTAATCCCAACCCTATTCCCAACTGTAAATGTAATCTAAACCCTAACTGTAACTTTAGCCCCAACCCGAACCCTAACTTTAGCCCCAACCCAAACTGTAGCCCTAACCCTAGCCCTAACCCTAGCCCTAACCCTAACCCTAGCCCTAACCCTAACCCTAGCCCTAACCCTAACCCTAGCCCTAACCCTAGCCCTAACCCTAGCCCTAACCCCAGCCCTAGCCCTAACCCTAGCCCTAACCCTAGCCCTAACCCTAATGGGAGAATGGAAATAAATACATTTTTTTAATTTTTCCCTAACTAAGGGGGTGATGAAGGGGGGTTTGATTTACTTTTATAGCGGGTTATTTAGCGGATTTTTATGATTGGCAGCCGTCACACACTGAAAGACGCTTTTTATTGCAAAAAATATTTTTTGCGTTACCACATTTTGAGAGCTATAATTTTTCCATATTTTGGTCCACTGAGTCATGTGAGGTCTTGTTTTTTGTGGGACGAGTTGACGTTTTTATTGGTAACATTTTCGGGCACGTGACATTTTTTGATCGCTTTTTATTCCGATTTTTGTGAGGCAGAATGACCAAAAACCAGCTATTCATGAATTTCTTTTGGGGGAGGCGTTTATACCGTTCCGCGTTTGGTAAAATTGATAAAGCAGTTTTATTCTTCGGGTCAGTACGATTACAGTGACACCTCATTTATATCATTTTTTTATGTTTTGGCGCTTTCATACGATAAAAACTATTTTATAGAAAAAATAATTATTTTTGCATCGCTTTATTCTCAGGACTATAACTTTTTTTTTTTTTGCTGATGATGCTGTATCGCGGCTCGTTTTTTGCGGGACAAGATGACGTTTTCAGCGATACCATGGTTATTTATATCTGTCTTTTTGATCGCGTGTTATTCCACTTTTTGTTCGGCGGTATGATAATAAAGCGTTGTTTTTTGCCTCGTTTTTTTTTTTTTTCTTACGGTGTTTACTGAAGGGATTAACTAGTGGGCCAGTTTTATAGGTCGGGCCGTTATGGACGCGGCGATACTAAATATATGTACTTTTATTGGTTTTTTTTTATTATTTAGATAAAGAAATGTATTTATGGGAATAATATTTTTTTTTTTTTTCATTATTTTGGAATATTTTTTTTTATTTTTTTTTACACATTTGAAAAAAATTTTTTTTACTTTTTTACTTTGTCCCAGGGGGGGACATCACAGATCGGTGATCTGACAGTTTGCACAGCACTCTGTCAGATCACCGATCTGATAGCAGTGCAGGCTGCTTCACAGTGCCTGCTCTGAGCAGGCTCTGTGAAGCCACCTCCCTCCCTGCAGGACCCGGATCCGCGGCCATCTTGGATCCGGGGCTCGAGCAGGCAGGGAGGGAGGTAAGACCCTCGCAGCAATGCGATCACATCGCGTTGCTGCGGGGGGGCTCAGGGAAGCCCGCAGGGAGCCTCCTCCCTGCGCGATGCTTCCCTGCACCGCCGGCACATTGCGATCATCTTTGATCGCGGTATGCCAGGGGTTAATGTGCCGGGGGCGGTCCGTGACCACTCCTGGCACATAGTGCCGGATGTCAGCTGCGATAGGCAGCTGACACCCGGCCGCGATCGGCGGCGCTCCCCCCGTGAGCGCCGCCGATCGCGCTGGACGTACTATCCCGTCCATGGTCATGGGGGCCCACCCCACCTCGACGGCATAGTACGTCCGATGTCAGAAAGGGGTTAAACAGCATCAGTTATCCCTGACCGAATACCACAGGTGGCGTCACGAACACTACTACCATAGACTTTGCTCCCATATATTTTTCCCCTTTTATTGAATGCCCAGGGCCACGGATCGGGTCACTGCCACCATGACACATCCCTTTAAGAACCGGCCCGGTACCGAGTACCCCACGGTCCTAGCGGGTGCTCCAGTAGCATAGCTGAGTTTGTCAGGAGACTATATAGTAATAATGTAGCAGAGCTGGTTCAGGAAATAAATCACAGTAGTATTATCTGAACTAGTAATGTAGCAGAACTGGATGTGTCAGAAGTCACTCTTGTAGAGAAGTAGCAGAATGCAGCGATGTAGCACAGTGTTCCCCAACTCCAGTTCTCAAGGCCCACCAACAGGATTTCCTTTTAATTGCTCAGGTGATGGAATTATTGAATGTGCGTGTGATGCAATTATCATCTACGCAATACTAAGGAAATCCTGAACGTGGGCCTTGAGGACTGCGTTGGGGAACACTGATGTAGCAGAATTGGGCTTGTCAGGAGACTCAAAAATGGTGATGTAGAAAAGTTGGTTCATGGAAACAATTCATAGTAGTACTACTTGAATATTGGTGATGTAACAGAGTCAAACAATGTAGCAGAACTCGGATTGTCAAGAGACTCAGAAGTAGCAATGTAGTAGACATGCTGCTGGGCTGCAATCCACAGCAGTGTTACCTGAATACTCACTCAGCCGGTAATGCCTGAGAGCATGATGATAGAGGAGTAAAGAGAGCTAGCAGCCGGGGGAAAGAGGAAGATGAGTCCAGTACTGGAGTCAGGAAGGTTAACATCTCCTTTAAGATTCATAAACACAATATTTCTTTTATAAATAAAATACAGCCTAAGCACATAATACATACCTTATGAAATAAAGTAGAAAAAAAAAACAGATTTCTTGACAAAATTTGGTTCTGCAGAGAAATTATTTTGTGTCTGGACTATACAGATGGTGGGTGTATAGCTGAATCTTTGGGGGGGGGGGGTATTAAAAATAAACCCCTCAATGAAACAAGAAAGTAATCAAGTACTGGTCTCCAAACTGCAGCATGGAAGCTCTGGAGATAAACAGTCATGCAAATGGGAGGAGAAATTAGCAGTGTTAAGAAAGCATTTGCCAGCTTTATAATACAATGTTCCCCGAGGCTCGCAAATAAACAGTTTATGAGTGTGGCCACAAAGCCTTGTCTTTGTTGCCATAGCAGCACAGTTGGACAGATCACTAAGATAATTTCCCATGACAGCCATTTGCATGTTGCACAGAAAAAAAAAAAGAGATGAAAATGAAATTGATGAACGCAGGTAAAGAAAAACAAAAGTAAACTAAAATCTTAAAGCTGGAAAGGTTAATGATGTATAATAGGCTTACTGCATGGGAGGCTGTCGTCTGTTGCTAATGTACCGAGGAGGAACATGGGGATTTTAGAATCGTTGCTGAAAATGAAATAGTGGATGACATTAAAAGTGATATTTGTCAACGTTGAGGGACTTGACATGTGAGCAGTATTGAGACTGAGAGTTAAATCACTTTTATGAAAATCATAGAACAGCTCCATCACTGTCATTTCAAAATACTTTATATATATATATATATATCTCAATAAGATGCGCAAATGTAGGAAACTTTCTACTGTACCATAGAATTCTAGAATGTTTGTTGTACAACCAAGGAGTCCAAGCGAGAGAGACAGAAGTGCAATCCAGCTCAGGCAGGGGAACAATGGCAAAGTTCTGGGACAGTTTTCTCAGACCCTCCCATCGTGTCAGCACAGAGGCAAGGGGTGCTGTCACAAGAAGTGCAATGTTTGGGAAGATGGTGAGGGAGTACCTTGCAGATCGTACAAACATCCTCCATGATTCCTCTGTGCCTTTTAATTATTGGGTATCCAAGCTAGACACGTGGCATGAACTGGCTCTCTACGCCTTGGAGGTCCTGGCCTGCCCTGCTGCTAGTGTTCTCAGAGTAGATTTTTAGTGCCGCTGTGATCGCCCCTGCCTTTTGTTATTTACTTTCATCGATGGATTCACATGCTTTTTTTTTATTTTAGTATGATTTACCTTTATGTCTCCTCATTCTCCACCACTAGATCACTAGGCTTAACGTCTTCTGTGCCGCTACAGGCAGTCCAATTTTTGGCAAGAGTGTCTATGATGGCCATACTATATTTTTTTTAAAAAATGTATCCCCTTGGGGCAATGTTTGTCTGCCCATGCACTGTGTGTATGGGCATTACAAGTGTAAGAGGCACACTCCTTTACATTGTGCCTATTTTTTCATGAGGCCTTCAGCAATGTCTCCTCATTCTCCACCACTAGATCACCATTCACCACGTTTAACGTGTTCTGTGCTGCTATAAGCAGTCCAATTTTTGGCAAGGGTGTCTATAATGGACATAGTATATTTTTTAAAAATGTATCCCCCTTGGGGAAATGTTTGACAGCCTATGCACTGCGTGTATGGGCATTACAAGTCTAGGAGACACACTCCTTTACATTGGGCCTAGTTTTTCATGAGACCTTCAGCAATGTCTTCTCATTCTCCACCACTAGATCACCACCCTTATGGCTACGTTCACACTAGCGTTGTACGCCGCTGCGTCGGCGACGCAACGCACAACGCACGCAAAAACGCAGCAAAACGCACGCAAAAACGCTGCGCTTTGTGACGCATGCATCGGTTTTTGCCGAAATTTGGACGCAAGAAAAATGCAACTTGTTGCGTTTTCTTGGTCCGACGCTAGCGGCAAAAAAGACGCATGCGTCGCACAACGCAACAAAAAAAAATGCATGCGTCCCTCATGTTAAATATAGGGGCGCATGACGCATGCGTCGCCGCTGCGTCGCCCGACGCAAACTAGCATAACGCTAGTGTGAACGTTACCTAACATATTCTGTGCTGCTATAGGCAGTCCAATTTTTGCCAAGCCTATCTATGATGTCCATAAAATATATTTTTTAAATGTATCCCCCATTGGGAAATGTTTTCTCAGCCCATGCAATTCGTGTATGGGCGTTACAAGCCTAGTAGACCAGCTCCTTATTATTGGGCCTAGTTTTTAATTGTGCTAGTTGGGCAGGGGAGTCTATGTGCACATATCCACATAATTGCAAGGCTTGCATTGCATATCATTGCACTAAATATCTTAAAATTTTAGTGCTCCAATTTTGTTTTTGGGTGTCATAGCCAACTTTTTGACAACATTTTGGTGTGCCAAAAAAAGGCCACATTTTAATCAGTCTGTTATCTCTGGCTGATGCCTGGTGTATCAGTGGAGTAAAAATCCGTGCTTTCCAGACATACGTTGCATTCTTCCATCTGCTACCTTTGGTCTACTCAGTATTTATTGTTTTTAAAAATGTTAATCATTTTTTTCAGACTGTTATCTCCGTCATACGCCTGGTGTATCTGTGGTGTCAAAATCTTCTGTTTGCAGGCATACGTTGCATTGTTCTGTCTGCTAGCCTTGGTGTACTCAGTATTTATTGTTTTAAAAAAATAAATAAATTTAAGAAAAATGATACAGTCTGTTATGTCAGGCTGAGGCCTGGTGTATCTGTGGTGGAAAAATCGTAGCTTCGCAGGCATAAGTTGCATAGTTCTGTCTGCTAGCCTTGTTCTACTCTTTTTTTTCTTTTTTCAAAAATTCACCAAAACCCCCCAAAAAGTCCTCGACTTCAACCAACATCGCCCGGTTCATCTTGATGCGCATTTGCTGTGTGATCTTGAACAGGTTCTACAGAAGAGCGTTCGCCGCGTCCTAATTTCTCCGGGTGTAAAAGAGCAGCCAATTATTCATATCTCGGGGGCTGATCAGGACAGGACCCCTCTGCTTTCGCAACTAATCAACAAACTGTGGATTATATTCAACAGATTTGTCATTTTGAATCGGAGGTGCGATTCTCCCTTAGAACTGCAGCAGTTTGGTATCGAAATGCAGCCCCCAGTCACGTAGTGCTTTCTGAACGCTCTCATCCTTGTGTTTGTAGTTCATGAACTTCCAAACTTGCTGCTCCCTCTGTTCTGGTGTTCAGCCGGTGTGAACGGCCAGGTCTTTCATGACGTTAAAGTCATTTCTCATTCTGTTGGTCAGACCTGTTAGGTCACAGAACTCTGGCACCAGAGCCATGGCTCTGTCTGTGGCTCCCGGCAAGGGCCTCCGGGAGATGTTCACGATCAGCAGCTGGATCATGTCTTTCACTTGTTCATTGTATTGGTTCCTATAGTAGTCCACAAAGCTGATCTCGCTTCCATCTTCCTTCTTGAAGGTGGACGCTGTAGTCATGTTCCAGGCGATCTTGTCTAGACGGTAGGTTTTAGTATTGGACTTGGTGATGATGACGATCTGTCAGATCAGCTCCTTACAGCAGGCATCCTGGAACGTCTGAGGGCCACACGAGGAGTAGAGGCTGCTCATGATGTTGTGCACAGTCTCATTCCTGAGGACATTATGGCTGACATCAATGCTCAACATGATGCTCGACTTGTACTAGAAGATGGAGGTGGGCTCTGGCTTTGGTGGCGTTGCTCGGGTTGTAATAGTTGCATCCTATCTGCTTCATATCCATTATCTTCAGGAGTCTTCGGAAAAGTATATTATAGAAATGGAAGCAGGTGGGCGAGGTTGGTGGAAGCTCGTTGGTCAGGGTCATGATTATCCGCACACTCTCTCCATTTCGAGTTTGGCTGAACACATTGGTGACCTTATTCAGTCTTTTTGGTAAAAACAACATGGTTCCATCAAACACCCACACCTTCCTGACGGTTTCTTCATGCTGGTACAGGAGGCCATACCGCAAACGCTTGGACTTCATGGCGGGGTTGAAATCAATACTAGCACAGGGCCCATTGTGGTTGGGACACCAGCTTGATGTGGTTGGTCACAAGAGCAATCTTGGTTCCAGAGGCGCCAGCTTTTGATTTTTGGACGTGTTCGGTAGTCTGCCGGGTGTTCACCCCGATGTCATGGAAGTCACACCTACGGCCGCCATGTTCCCTGATAGACACTTCTGCAAGTCCAGCTGACATCTGCAGAACCTCAGGCTATGGTCTTTCTGCTGCCGCTGCCTGTGTCGTGGAGTGAGGATATGGATGCCGGTGGTAGGATAGAGTCACAGAGTGTGTGGGCGTCTAGGTGTGCAAGGTTTCTGTGGGGGTGCGCATGTTGCTGGACATGGGTGACCAGTGAGGAGGACAGGGATGAGAAGGTGAGCAGACGGTGGACGGATAGAGGGAGAGGGAAGGTGGGGAAGTTACATAGAGAGCAGAGACGGGTGAAGACCAGGTCTAGTGTATGTCCATGTGTGTGGGTGTCTGCGGAGGAACACTGAGTAAGTCCAAAAGATGAAGTAAGGGACAGAAGTGTGGAGGCTGTTGACTGAAGGGTATCAGTGGGATGTTGAAGTCACCCATGATGATGGTGGGAATGTCAACAGAAAGTGAAGAAGCCAGATGGAAAATTGGTCAATAAAGGCAGTGGCCAGGCCCGGAGGTCGGTATTTGATGGACACTTGGAGGTTGGAGGGAGAGTAGATGTAGACAGACTGGACTTCAAAAGAGGGGAGGATAAGGGAGGGTAGAGGTAGGATTGGGTTAAAGGTTTGAAGAAAGGAGAAGACCCACTACTCCACCATGTTTGTTGCCAGGGCGAGGGGTGTGGATGAAGTGGAGGCCACCGTAACACAGCGCAGCAGGGGAGGTGGTGTCAGAGGGTGTAAGCCATGTTTCTGTGAGGCTGAGGAAGGCAAGATTGTGAGAGAGAAAAAGGTCATGAATCACATGATGCTTATTGCAGATTGAACGGGCATTCCAGAGTGCTCCAGAGAGAGGGAGCAGGGGGGTGGGCGTCTGGGGCATGGTTTTTATGTTGGAAAGATTGCGGTAGTTAATATTAGAGAGGAAACTGCAGGAGGGGGTAGTAATGGGAGGCATGAGCTGTGGGGGTCGAGGGTTGGGGGATATGTTGCCAGCAGTGAGGAGAAGCAGAGAAAGGGAGAGCAGGTGGGAGAAGGAGAGTGGCCAACTTATTTTATGTTTTATTAGGACAGATTGGAAAGTTAGTTGCTTGGCTTCTTCAATATGCAAGAACTCTTTGTTAAGGAGCACACAGTCAGCTAATTATTGTGACAGCTTGTATATACTGGGATCTACAAGTCAAAAGAGGTGAATGGTTTCAACTGTTCTATTTAAGCGACAACTAAGAAAGCATAGCCTGAGTATGTCACTAGCTATGGAGCAGGTACTTCTGGACATAAAATAATGTCATGGGTCCAAAAAACAATAAAAAGTGTCACTAACCAAGTATATGATGCAAAAAGTCCTTTATTTCCAATATATTTGAACAAAGATTAGCAAAGCGGAAGTCAGGCAGTGTTCAGGAGAGGAATAGAGAACGATGGTCGTTTGATACCTATACAGTTGAATGCTCGATGCAGGGGCCCCATAGTGACTGCGTGGTGTGATGGTGTTAGCGGCACACCACTGGCTTTGGGTCCCTGAGGTATCTGGGGACCTAGGCAGAAG
Organism: Ranitomeya imitator; assembly: GCF_032444005.1. NCBI lineage: Eukaryota > Metazoa > Chordata > Amphibia > Anura > Dendrobatidae > Ranitomeya > Ranitomeya imitator. The sequence goes on along the minus strand of NC_091282.1, from coordinate 57,945,605 downwards.
CCTAGTCTGCCTGCCCCTAACGCTTGCTCCGTTGGTATTATGCAACCACTCCAAAAAAAGTGTTGAAATATTTTCCTGGATTCAATTAGTCATCTTTGGAGTATTATGTGCTCTGTGATACATTCTGGTGATATTTAACACTCCAAAAAAGTGTTGACATTTTTTTCTGGATTCAATTAGTCATCAATAGAGTATTATGTGCTTTCTGTTAAATTTTCCAGGTATATAAGACTCCAAAAAAGTGTTGAAAATTTTATATGATTTGTGTTATATTATGGTGGTATTAAACTAAAAACAAAAAGCTTTGCAAGTGACCAATTTTTATTTTGAATTAAAAATAAACTTGGTTTCAAGAGACATAGTTATTAGAAAATGTGTAAAGCATGTGGTACAAGATAGGGAAGTGGAAGAGCCTATGATGGTGCACACAGGCACCGAGGATGTGGGACAGGAGCGACTATGCCTTTTGCTGGATGCAAAGAAGCATGCCCATCCATGACACATAGGTTCCTTTCCCATTTTGCAGGAAGACACGGTACACCACTTCTGAAGGCAGAGCAGTGCGAACAGGAGGTCGGTTGGATAGCTTCCAGCATGCTTGGCAGCACCACCCAGTCTTCCACACAATACAGTCTCACTAGCCAACAGTCTTGATCACTTAATCCTCACCCAGATCCACCTTCCTCCCATCATATTGAGTCGCTGAAGACTACTCATCCCACACTAAGGCACTCTGAGGAGCTCTTTACAACATAATTTCTTGAACATGGACTCTCACCCTGCATATTCAAAGAGGGACAGGAAGACATGATGTTTAGTGATGCACAAAACATACTGTAGAGCAGCCATGGCCACAAGAAGATGATGGTGGTAAATGGCGAATTTTGTCAAAGGAGGAAGATGATGATGAGACACCGTTGCCGAAAAGTCAGTTTGTTGTTAAGTCACCAATTCAGGAGGATCAGGGTGCAGCATTGGAAGACGAGGTGGTGGATGCCAAAGTTGCTGACTATACATGTGAAGTGGGTGGGCAGAGTGAGGCCAGAAGTGCTGAGGGGGAGAGATCAGCAGCACCAAAACAGGCAGGAAGAGGCAGAGGAATGACCAAAGGCAGATGGAAGGCAACTGTTCCGCAAAGCACCAACACTCCTGAATTTCTCTGTCTAAAAGTTAAGTGCTTCCCAGTTTGAGACTTATTTAAAGAGAGTTCTGAGTTCTGAGACAAAAAGTGTTCATTTACAATCCGTGCCATGCCAAGATCAGCAGGGGCCTGACCACTAGAAGTCTAACCACCATCAGCATATCAACTAAGCACCCAACTTGGTGGGCCAAATGCCTAGGTCCAAAATTGTTGCCACCGGGCAGCATCATTGCCTTTTCCCCTGTTCTAGGTGCTTCCCAATCCCCTGTCCATGACCCTGGCACATATGCCTCCTGCCCTGCACCTGTCCTTGCACATACTGACACACCTTCATCAGGAACTTCCAAACTGTTGTCCCAGCACAGCGCTCAGCTGTCCTTACCCCATGCCTTGGAACGAAAGAGAATGCTTCCAGCCACCCACCCCCAGGCCCAAACGCTAAATGGGCACATAATGGAGAGGAAAAATAGCAAACAAACAAGAAAAAAAAAGGATTAAACTGCAGCGCCTATTACAATGTGTTTCCAGATCAACATGAAACAATATGTGAAATTTCCTCTTTAACCTTCGTCTGGCTGAGTAGGTATAATTGTAACTATTCCGTTTTAAAATTGCAATAACTTTTTTTTTTTTGAAAAGCCGTAGAGGGCTGAAATTTTGTGACATCTCTGCAGTTTTGGTCCAGAATATATTGGCCAAATTTCAATAAAATATATATGAAGGTACAATTGTACCTCTGCAGCCTGTTAACGTTGTAAAATTATGCAGCCTGACGAAGGTTAAATCTCAGAAATTGTCTTTGAAATAATTGACCAGTAAATTCATATGTAGGCAAATAGAGTCCTCTATTTGCTGGCCACTCTCCACTCTGCTTCCAGGGGAAGAAGCTGGTGAGATGACCCCCACACCCTTTATTCATCCCTAATGGGGCATATTATTATTATTATTATTATTATTATTTATTTATATAGCACCATTGATTCCATGGTGCTATACATGAGAGTGTATTGGAAGTGAATTCTCCTTATTTAATGGAGTGCATTGATTTGTTCATCATTACCTTTAATCTTGACTTTTTGACTTCATAAATGAATTATATTGGCAGATGTCTACAAATGTATATTTGCTGAAATCAAAAATTCAATATCCTCCCATTTTTGTACCTAATGCTTGATAATTTCAAACTTGTAACCCATTTCTGTATTGGAATTTAAATATACAATTTATTTTCCAATGGTTTAATGGAAACGTTAAAACTCACGCGTTTCAGTGTGTCCTATTAATCACTTTTTGGTTATCTAGGCTACAATGCATTTCCCTCCTGCTTTTGCTTGCATTCTGTCAGTGATAGTTAATGTATATGCAGCTCGGTGAGGATCCTTGTGGACGCATATTGGGTAATATTTTATCACTTATAATAATAGACTTTGTGTTCAAATGTACATCTTGAGACCTCTTGTAAATTCTATAGGCTTTGTTCCACCAACGCACCTCATGGGGGCTTTGCTTTTTTTTGGCCAAGGACTGTAATATAGTACAAATGCAGAAGTAATGTACCATTCCAGACACTATATATGACCTAGACAAATCAATTTACAGTGCTCTCCAGAGCCCCGAACTTACTGCTGCTATAAAGATATGGGGAAATCGTCAGTAAAATACGACTCAACATGAAGTGAGCTATTAAATGTTTGCAGCCTAACATCATAGAGAACTTTGGAAGCGGCCATTAAAGCACACCTGCATTTTTTTTTACGTCTTTCCTATATTATAAAATGTAAAGATGCAAAGAAATTTTCCTATTAACTAAAGTAATGTCACGTCCGGATAGATTTGCTGTAATTTGTGCTTAGGAGAATATTTTAAAGAAAAAATAAAAAAAAAAAACATTATTTTTTTTCTAGAATTTTATAAGACTTAATTGATGTCCGTCACCGTGTAGAGGGATAATCATTATTCTCATTTGCACATGGAAACATGAGAATGAAACTGAACGGGAGAAGATACATATTAGATATTAGAAAAAACGTTTTTACGGTAAGGAGTGGAACAGGCTGCCACGAGAGGTGGTGAGTTCTCCTTCAATGGAAGTCTTCAAGCAAAGGCTGGACAGACATCTGTCTGAGAAGGTTTAGTGAATCCTGCATTGAGCCGGGGAATTGGACACGATGACCCTGGAGGTTCCTTCCAACTCTAACATTCTATGATTCCACGACTGCAAAGTGCCCATATATTATTCTTACACCCACAGGGGCCCTCTTCTGTCTTTGTCCGCCAGTGGACCATGACTTTAAAAAACAAAGTCATAAAACTACTCATAGGTGGAATTCACATCTCCTGTATGCCTGTGTATTGGCATAAAAAATATTAAACTTTCATGCAAAATTTTTCGACTTTTTGTAATTTTTCACTGGACTAGTTGCATACCTAAAAGAAGGCCAGGATGAAGGAGATGGTTCCAGTTGCCAAGCATGAAATTTCCTACGATATGCACCGGACAACCTGACAGGCATTGAAGTTGAAATACAAATAGCTTGAAGATGTGTTAAAAAATTTAAAACACACCTCTTAAAGGGAATCTGTCTACTGGTTTTTGCTATGTAATCTGATGTAGAGACAGAGACCCCGATTCCACCAATCTGTCACTTACTGGGTGCAGCAGTTGTGATAGAATCGCAGTTTTCTGGGCTCCAGATCCAGCAGAGCTCAGAATTCTGAGCCCTGTATAGCCCCGCCCACAACACTGATTGGATGCTTTCTGTGTACTCTGTATATTGACATAAAGCTGCTAATCAGTGCTGGAGATGGGGGCAGGGTTGGGCTAAGAGAGACGACACACCTGGTCCTCTAGGGATAATCTTCTGCCGATAAAACATTGATGTTATTGAAACATCATAACATAGCCCCGTAAGTGACACATCACTGGAATCAGGGTCTCTGCCTCTACATCGTGCTGCTCTCAGATTACAAAGCAAAAACCTGCTGACAAATTCCCTTTAATAAATTTGGTGTTCCTTACTTCATCAAGCTTTGGGTTCAAAGCACAAAAACACCAGTCTTGCAAAGTTCCTCCCATTGTCTTCTTCAGGAGTGCATTGTGGACATGTTCTATGCAGTAATCACAGTGCAAAAAGTCAGAAGAGGCGAGTTTTCCCTATCGACTGCAAAACCGTAAGTTTCGTGTTAAGAATGCTCAATGACCAGGGAGAAAGGAAGAATACTTCGTAAAAAAATATGTAAGAATTAAAAAAACTGCCAACTATTTAAAAATATATATATGTTTTTAGATTAGATTTTTCCTTAAAGGAGGATGTCAGCTCCTGTTTAAGAAATTATATGAATTTCCAAAAAAAAAAAATTGCAATGATGGAACACCTTGGCCTAATTTCCCCAAAATATAGGCAGCTCTTTCAAGTAATCAAAGATACAAAAAATGATTTTTTATTCCTTAACTCCGTATATGACATTTTGGCTTTAATACTGAGCCTGTGAAGAAAAGGGCCTGTCACTAGGGTTGAGCGAAACGGGTCGAACATTTTCAAAAGTCGCCGACTTTTGGCGAAGTCGAGTGTCATGAAACCCGATCCGACCCCTGTGCATTGTCGGCCATGCGGTACGCGACTTTCGCGCCAAAGTCGCGTTTCAATGACGCGAAAAGCGCCATTTCTCAGCCAATGAAGGTGAACGCAGAGTGTGGGCAGCGTGATGACATAGGTCCTGGTCCCCACCATCTTAGAGAAGGGCATTGCAGTGATTGGCTTGCTGTCTGCGGCGTCACAGGGGCTATAAAGGGGCGTTCCCGCCGACCGCCATGTTACTGCTGCTGATCTGAGCTTAGGGAGAGGTTGCTGCCGCTTCGTCAGAAGCAGGGATAGCGTTAGGCAGGGTCCATTAACCACCAAACCGCTTGTGCTGTAGCGATTTCCACTGCCCAACACCACCCTCGGTGTGCAGGGACAGTGGAAGCTACATTTTTTTTTTTTCCCCCTCAGCGCTGTAGCTCATTGGGCTGCCCTAGAAGGCTCCCTGATAGCTGCATTGCTGTGTGTACGCCGCTGTGCAAACCAACTGCTTTTTTCAAAGCACAAATCCTCTTGTTCCTTCCTTTCTGCACAGCTATCTTGTTTGTTTGTCCACACTTTTTATTTAATTTGTGCATCAGTCCACTCTTTATTGCTGCCTGCCATACCTGGCTGAGATTACTGCAGGGAGATAGTAATTGTAGGACAGTCCATGTTTTTTTTTTTTTGTGGGAGATTAAGATTGGCATTTCTGCCATCCCTATGTGTGCCATCTCTCACTCAGTGGGCCATAGAAAGCCTATTTATTTTTTTGCTTGATTTGGGTTCTAAAATCTACCTGAAAAAATCACTACATCAATCAGTGGGAGAAAAATATTGGCCTCAGGGCTTCTGTGCCACTCCTGACTCCTGTGTGTGCCATCTCTCACTCAGTGGGCCATAGAAAGCCTATTTTTTTTTTTTGCTTGATTTGGGTTCTAAAATCTACCTGAAAAAATCACTACATCAATCAGTGGGAGAAAAATATTGGCCTCAGGGCTTGTGTGCCACTCCTGACTCCTGTGTGTGCCATCTCTCACTCAGTGGGGCATAGAAAGCCTATTAATTTTTTTGCTTGATTTGGGTTCTAAAATCTACCTGAAAAAATCACTACATCAATCAGTGGGAGAAAAATATTGGCCTCTGGGCTTGTGGGCCACTCCTGACTCCTGTGTGCCATCCGTCACTCAGTGGGGCATAGAAAGCCTTTTTTTTTTTTATTTGGTTTCTAAATTGTCATTGAAAAAATCATTTTATTTTATTTGGTTTCTAAATTATTCCTGAAAAAATAATTTTATTTTATTTTGTTTATAAAGTCTCCCTGAAAAAAAAAAAAAAAATAGGTGGGAGATTAATATTGCCCTTTCTGCTTGTGTGCCAGTCTTGACTCCTGGGTGTGCCATCTCTCTCTCTCTCTCTCTCAAATTGTGGGCCATAGGAAGCCTATTAATTTTTTTGCTTGATTTGGGTTCTAAAATCTATCTGAAAAAATCAGTACATCAATCAGTGGGAGAAAAATATTGGCCTCTGAGCTTGTGGGCCACTCCTGACTCCTGTGTGTGCCATCTGTCACTCAGTGGGGCATAGAAAGCCTTTTTTTTTTTTATTTGGTTTCTAAATTGTCATTGAAAAAATCATTTTATTTTATTTGGTTTCTAAATTATTCCTGAAAAAATCATTTTATTTTATTTTGTTTATAAAGTCTCCCTGAAACAAAAAAAATAGGTGGGAGATTAATATTGCCCTTTCTGCTTGTGTGCCAGTCTTGACTCCTGGTTGTGCCATCTCTCTCTCTCTCTCTCTCAAATTGTGGGCCATAGAAAGCCTATTAATTTTTTTGCTTGATTTGGGTTCTAAAATCTACCTGAAAGAATCACTACATCAATCAGTGGGAGAAAAATATTGGCCTCTGGGCTTGTGGGCCACTCCTGACTCCTGTGTGTGCCATCCGTCACTCAGTGGGGCATAGAAAGCCTTTTTTTTTTTTTAATTTGGTTTCTAAATTGTCATTGAAAAAATCATTTTGTTTTATTTGGTTTCTAAATTATTCCTGAAAAAATAATTTTATTTTATTTTGTTTATAAAGTCTCCCTCAAAAAAAAAAAATAGGCGGGAGATTAATATTGCCCTTTCTGCTTGTGTGCCAGTCTTGACTCCTGGGTGTGCCATCTCTCTCTCTCTCTCTCAAATTGTGGGCCATAGAAAGCCTATTAATTTTTTTGCTTGATTTGGGTTCTAAAATCTACCTGAAAGAATCACTACATCAATCAGTGGGAGAAAAATATTGGCCTCTGGGCTTGTGGGCCACTCCTGACTCCTGTGTGTGCCATCTGTCACTCAGTGGGGCATAGAAAGCCTTTTTTTTATTTTTTTATTTGGTTTCTAAATTGTCATTGAAAAAATCATTTTATTTTATTTGGTTTCTAAATTATTCCTGAAAACATCATTTTATTTTATTTTGATTATAAAGTCTCCCTGAAAAAAAAAAAATAGGTGGGAGATTAATATTGCCCTTTCTGCTTGTGTGCCAGTCTTGACTCCTGGGTGTGCCATCTCTCTCTCTCTCTCAAATTGTGGGCCATAGAAAGCCTATTAATTTTTTTGCTTGATTTGGGTTCTAAAATCTACCTGAAAAAATCACTACATCAATCAGTGGGAGAAAAATATTGGCCTCTGGGCTTGTGGGCCACTCCTGACTCCTGTGTGTGCCATCTGTCACTCAGTGGGGCATAGAAAGCCTTTTTTTTATTTGGTTTCTATATTGTCATTGAAAAAATCATTTTATTTTATTTGGTTTCTAAATTATTCCTGAAAAAATCATTTTATTTTATTTTGTTTATAAAGTCTCCCTGAAAAAAAAAAAATAGGTGGGAGATTAATATTGCCCTTTCTGCTTGTGTGCCAGTCTTGACTCCTGGGTGTGCCATCTCTCTCTCTTTTTCTCTCTCAAATTGTGGGCCATAGAAAGCCTATTAATTTTTTTGCTTGATTTGGGTTCTAAAATCTACCTGAAAGAATCACTACATCAATCAGTGGGAGAAAAATATTGGCCTCTGGGCTTGTGGGCCACTCCTGACTCCTGTGTGTGCCATCCGTCACTCAGTAGGGCATAGAAAGCCATTTTTTTTTTTAATTTGGTTTCTAAATTGTCATTGAAAAAATCATTTTATTTTATTTGGTTTCTAAATTATTCCTGAAAAAATCATTTTATTTTATTTTGTTTATAAAGTCTCCCTGAAAAAATCTTTTTATTTTATTTTGTTTATAAAGTCTCCCTGAAAAAAAAAATAGGTGGGAGATTAATATTGCCCTTTCTGCTTGTGTGCCAGTCTTGACTCCTGGGTGTGCCATCTCTCTCTCTCTCTCTCAAATTGTGGGCCATGGAAAGCCTATTAATTTTTTTGCTTGATTTGGGTTCTAAAATCTACCTGAAAAAATCACTACATCAATCAGTGGGAGAAAAATATTGGCCTCTGGGCTTGTGGGCCACTCTTGACTCCTGTGTGTGCCATCTGTCACTCAGTGGGGCATAGAAAGCCTTTTTTTTTATTTGGTTTCTAAATTGTCATTGAAAAAATCATTTTATTTTATTTGGTTTCTAAATTATTCCTGAAAAAATCATTTTATTTTATATTGTTTATAAAGTCTCCCTGAAAAAAAAAAAAAATAGGTGGGAGATTAATATTGCCCTTTCTGCTTGTGTGCCAGTCTTGACTCCTGGGTGTGCCATCTCTCTCTCTCTCTCTCTCAAATTGTGGGCCATAGAAAGCCTATTAATTTTTTTGCTTGATTTGGGTTCTAAAATCTACCTGAAAGAATCACTACATCAATCAGTGGGAGAAAAATATTGGCCTCTGGGCTTGTGGGCCACTCCTGACTCCTGTGTATGCCATCCGTCACTCAGTGGGGCATAGAAAGCCATTTTTTTTTTTTAATTTGGTTTCTAAATTGTCATTGAAAAAATCATTTTATTTTATTTGGTTTCTAAATTATTCCTGAAAAAATCATTTTATTTTATTTTGTTTATAAAGTCTCCCTGAAAAAAAAAAATAGGTGGGAGATTAATATTGCCCTTTCTGCTTGTGTGCCAGTCTTGACTCCTGGGTGTGCCATCTCTCTCTCTCTCTCTCAAATTGTGGGCCATAGAATGCCTATTAATTTTTTTGCTTGATTTGGGTTCTAAAATCTACCTGAAAGAATCACTACATCAATCAGTGGGAGAAAAATATTGGCCTCTGGGCTTGTGGGCCACTCCTGACTCCTGTGTGTGCCATCTGTCACTCAGTGGGGCATAGAAAGCCTTTTTTTTTTTTTTTATTTGGTTTCTAAATTGTCATTGAAAAAATCATTTTATTTTATTTGGTTTCTAAATTATTCCTGAAAAAATCATTTTATTTTATTTTGTTTATAAAGTCTCCCTGAAAAAAAAAAATAGGTGGGAGATTAATATTGCCCTTTCTGCTTGTGTGCCAGTCTTGACTCCTGGGTGTGCCATCTCTCTCTCTCTCTCAAATTGTGGGCCATAGAAAGCCTATTAATTTTTTTGCTTGATTTAGGTTCTAAAATCTACCTGAAAAAATCACTACATCAATCAGTGGGAGAAAAATATTGGCCTCTGGGCTTGTGGGCCACTCCTGACTCCTGTGTGTGCCATCTGTCACTCAGTGGGGCACAGAAAGCCTTTTATTTATTTTTTTTATTTGGTTTCTAAATTGTCATTGAAAAAATCATTTTATTTTATTTGGTTTCTAAATTATTCCTGAAAAAATCATTTTATTTTATTTTGTTTATAAAGTCTCCCTGAAAAAAAAAAAAAAATAGGTGGGAGATTAATATTGCCCTTTCTGCTTGTGTGCCAGTCTTGACTCCTGGGTGTGCCATCTCTCTCTCTCTCTCTCTCAAATTGTGGGCCATAGAAAGCCTATTAATTTTTTGCTTGATTTGGGTTCTAAAATCTACCTGAAAAAATCACTACGTCAATCAGTGGGAGAAAAATATTGGCCCCTGGGCTTGTGGGCCACTCCTGACTCCTGTGTGTGCCATCTGTCACTCAGTGGGGCATAGAAAGCCTTTTTTTTTTTTTTTATTTGGTTTCTAAATTGTCATTGAAAAAATAATTTTATTTTATTTGGTTTCTAAATTATTCCTGAAAAAATCATTTTATTTTATTTTGTTTATAAAGTCTCCCTGAAAAAAAAAAAAATGGGAGATTTATATTGACATTTGTGCTTGAGTGACAGTCCTGCGTGTGTGGCATCTCTGTGATTTGGTGCCACAGAAAACAGAGTGTATAACATTGTGCCTGATTTTCCTTGTGGTATCACCAACCTGTAAAGGGATATTGAAATCAAACAGAAGTTATAGCTCACCGTGTAAGTTGTTTGACAGCAACAAATAAAGTTACTTTGGTTAAGTTTATAAAACAATGAGGAAGTCTGGTGCAAGAGGTCGTGGCCGTGGGCGTTCATTGTCAGCTGGTAATGATGGTAGTGGTAGTGGAGCATCAGGTGGTCGTGGGAAAAAAAATATTCCACCTAAGTCTGGAGCTGTGGAGCCAGGTTCGTCGTCTGGCTACACATGGCCTCGAACGCTCTCTTTTCTGGGAGTAGGAAAACCGCTTTTAAAGCCGGAGCAGCAACAGCAAGTTTTGGCTTACCTTGCAGACTCAGCCTCTAGCTCTTTTGCCTCCTCTTCTGAAACTGGTAAATGTAAAAGCAGCGCGTCGTTAGTGGATGTTCACGGTCAGGGACAAGTCGCTTCCTTGTCCTCTTCAGCAAAAACAACAACAGAGAAGGATGCAGCAGGCGACACAACGGGTTACTCCATGGAGCTCTTTACACATACCGTCCCTGGCTTAGAAAGTGAAACAGTTAACAGTCCATGCCCATTACAAGTTGAATCTGACATGGAGTGCACTGATGCACAGCCACAGCCAGACTACTATGCTGGTCCTTTGACTCAGACCACAACATTGCCCTCTCAGGGTACTGATCCACAATCAGACCCTGATGAGACTATGTTGCCTCATCACGTACGCTATACCACCGACCGACACGGTGACACAGACGAAGTTGCACACGAGGTAGAAGAGGAGGTAATAGATGACCCTGTTGTTGACCCCGATTGGCAGCCATTGGGGGAAAAGGGTGCAGGCGGCAGTAGTTCTGAAGCGGAGGAGGAGGGGCCGCAGCAGGCATCAACATCGCAACAGGTTCCATCTGCCGGGCCCGTATCTGGCCCAAAACGCGTGGCAAGGCAAAGCAAAAAACTGTTGGAGGACAGCGTGTCCATCCGGTTAAAGCTCAGTCTGCAATTCCTGAAAAGGGATCCGATGCTAGGAAGAGTGCAGTCTGGCATTTTTTTAAACAACATCCAATTGATCAGCGCAAAGTCATCTGTCAAAAATGTTCAACTAGCTTAAAGGGAACCTGTCACCTGAATTTGGCGGGACCAGTTTTGGGTCATATGGGCGGAGTTTTCAGGTGTTTGATTCACCCTTTCCTTACCCGCTGGCTGCATGCTGGCCGCAATATTGGATTGAAGTTCATTCTCTGTCCTCCGTAGTACACGCCTGCACAAAGCAAGATTACCTTGCACAGGTGTGTACTACGGAGGACAGAGAATGAACTTCAATCCAATATTGCGGCCAGCATGCAGCCAGCGGGTAAGGAAAGGGTGAATCAAACACCTGAAAACTCCGCCCATATGACCCAAAACTGGTCCCGCCAAATTCAGGTGACAGGTTCCCTTTAAGCAGAGGTCAGAATCTGAAAAGTCTCAATACAAGTTGCATGCATAGACATTTAACCACCATGCATTTGCAAGCTTGGACTAACTACCAAACATCCCTTAAGGTTGTAGCACCCTCGGCCAATGAAGCTAGTCAGCAACGCAACATCCCTTCCGTCACTGTAAGGCCACCATTTTCCGCACCACCGGCAGTATCTGTGCAGGTTTCTTTGCCAGCCCAAAGCAGTCAGGGTCAGGGAATCACCAGTTTTGTAGGAGGAAATACTGCATCTAGGGTACCGGCGGAAACAATACCGTCTCCAACAGTCTCTCAGTCTGCCATGGCCACCGGCACACCCGCTAGTTCCACGATCTCCAGCTCTCCAGTCCAGCTCACCCTACATGAGACTCTGGTTAGAAAAAGGAAGTACTTATCCTCGCATCCGCGTACACAGGGTTTGAACGCCCACATAGCTAGACTAATCTCGTTAGAGATGATGCCCTACCGGTTAGTTGAAAGCGAAGCTTTCAAAGCCCTGATGGAGTACGCTGAACCACGCTACGAGCTACCCAGTCGACACTTTTTTTCCAGAAAAGCCATCCCAGCCCTGCACCAGCATGTTAAACAGCGCATCGTCCATGCACTCAGGCAATCTGTGAGTACAAAGGTGCACCTGACTACAGATGCATGGACCAGTAGGCATGGCCAGGGACGTTACGTGTCCATCACGGCACACTGGGTGAATGTGGTGGATGCAGGGTCCACAGGGGACAGCAATTTCGGGATAGTTGTGCCTAGCCCATGGTCTAGGAAACAGTTGGCTGTAGGCGTTCGCACCCCCTCCTCCTCGTCCTCCTGCAGAAGCGAGAGCTCTTCCACAGACCGCAGTCACCAAACCACTCCATCGTCAGCTGTCACTGTTGCACACCAGTTGTCCCATTATGGGGCAGCTACTGGCAAGCGTCAGCAGGCTGTATTGGCTATGAAGTGTTTGGGCGACAACAGACACACCGCGGACGTTCTGTCCGAGTTCTTGCAGGAAGAAACGCAGTCGTGGCTGGGCACTGTAGATCTTGAGGCAGGCAAGGTAGTGAGTGATAATGGAAGGAATTTCATGGCTGCCATCTCCCTTTCCCAACTGAAACACATTCCTTGCCTGGCTCACACCTTAAACCTGGTGGTGCAGTGCTTATTGAAAACTTATCCTGGTTTCTCCGACCTGCTCCTCAAAGTGCGTGGACTTTGCTCACATATCCGCCATTCGCCTGTACACTCCAGCCGTATGCAGACCTATCAGCGGTCTTTGAACCTTCCGCAGCATCGCCTAATCATAGACGTTGCAACAAGGTGGAACTCAACACTGCACATGCTTCAGAGACTGTGCGAACAGAGGCGGGCTGTTATGTTTTTGTGGGAGGATACACATACACGGGCAGGCAGTAGGATGGCAGACGTGGAGTTGTCGGGTGTGCAGTGGTCGAAGATACAAGACATGTGTCAAGTCCTTCAGTGTTTTGAGGAATGCACACGGCTGGTTAGTGCAGACAACGCCATAATAAGCATGAGCATCCCCCTAATGCGTCTGCTGATGCAAAGTTTGACGCACATAAAGGATCAGGAGTCTGCACCAGAGGAAGAGGAAAGCCTTGATGACAGTCAGCCATTGTCTGGTCAGGGCAGTGTACAGGACGAGGTAGCAGGCGAAGAGGAGGTGGAGGACGAGGAGGATGATGGGGATGAGTATATTTTTAATGAGGAAGCTTTCCCGGGGGCACTGGAAATTGGTGGCGTGGCAAGGCCGGGTTCTGGTTTTTTGAGGGACACAAGTGACGTAGATTTGCCTGCAACTGCACCTCAACCAAGCACAACCGCAGATTTGACAACTGGAACTTTGGCCCACATGGCGGATTATGCCTTGCGTATCCTCAAAAGGGACACACGCATTACTAAAATGATGAATGACGATTACTGGTTGGTCTGCCTCCTTGATCCTCGCTGTAAAGGCAAATTGCAAAATATTATGCCACATGAGAACTTGGAACTAATATTAGCAACAAAACAATCAACTCTTGTTGACCGTTTGCTTCAGGCATTCCCAGCACACAGCGCCCGTGATCGTTCTCACACGAGCTCCAGGGGGCAGCAGACCAGGAGTGTTAGGGGTGCACACATCAGAAGTGGCTTTGGACAGAGGGGTTTTCTGACCAGGTTGTGGAGTGATTTTGCTATGACCGCAGACAGGACAGGTACTGCTGCATCAATTGAAAGTAACAGGAGACAACATTTGTCCAGTATGGTTACAAACTATTTTTCATCCCTTATCGATGTTCTCCCTCAACCGTTATTCCCATATGATTACTGGGCATCCAAATTAGACACCTGGCCAGAATTGGCAGAATATGCATTGCAGGAGCTTGCTTGCCCGGCAGCTAGTGTCCTATCAGAAAGAGTAGTCAGTGCTGCAGGTTCAATATTAACCGAAAAAAGGACTCGTCTGGCTACACAAAATGTTGATGGTCTAACATTCATTAAAATGAACCACAACTGGATTTCTAATTCTTTTGCCCCACCTTGCCCGGGCGACACCTAGCTTTCCTTAGAAAAGCTCTTGCCTGTGGACTACTGTGAATGACTTTTCAAATGTCTTAATTTGCAGCAGCTAATTGTCCAGCATACGACATGTTTACACCTCCCTAAATGGCCAAACTCCCCACACGGGGCCGTGGTATCGCGACTTGGCGCAAGCACCCGTGAGAGTGCTGTTTGTCTGAAGAGGTGGGTGTGCCCGCTTCTGGTCGACAGCACTGCCACTGGGTCCCTCATAGTACACTAAACTGTCTCTGGCGGTGGTGGTGCGCACCCAACGTCAGACACACTGTTGTAACATGAGGGGCCCTGGGCCTCTACCGCCGTCCACAAGAGAGTTCACCCACCCCCAGGTCAAACATTGCTCTGCCACTTCCACAATTATCTCTCACACTTCCACCAATGTTTAGACTATGCGCTGACATCCTTCCATTCCTGCCACTGACAATACCATTGTGTTGACATGTATAATGGTACTTAACATAGTCAGGGGCAGTGTCCTCTATTTACCAAAGTAAAAACTTTGCGCCAAATTAGTAGGTCAGAAACAACGCAGAGGATCCCACCCCTGTACCTAAAGATTGCACCCTTTAGTGTTTTCGCTGGATTTTAATGTGAGACATTCACATTTATGTATTGTTTTGGACTACTAACTGGCAGACACTCATTACAATCATCCTCCGCTGACCAGGCCACTGCTGGCCGTGTTCACCTGGAACCAATTTAAAATTGCCTACAGCCATCTGTTATTATGTTAGGCCTTCGATGCCTGTCTGCGGTCACTCCTTCCACTAGGCCTCCACTGACCACACCACTGCTGCCCGTGTACCCCTGGAACCAGTTTAAAATTGCCTACAGCCATCTGTTATTATGTTAGGCCTTCGATGCCTGTTTGCGATCCGTTCTTTCTACTACTACTACACTGACCAGGCCACTGCTGCCCGTGTTCCCCTGGAACCAATTTAAAATTGCCTACAGCCATCTGTTATTATGTTAGGCCTTCGATGCCTGTCTGCGGTCACTCCTTCCACTACGCCTCCACTGACCACACCACTGCTGCCCGTGTACCCCTCGAACCAATTTAAAATTGCCTACAGCCATCTGTTATTATGTTAGGCCTTCGATGCCTGTTTGCGATCCGTTCTTTCTACTACTACTACACTGACCAGGCCACTGCTGCCCGTGTTCCCCTGGAACCAATTTAAAATTGCCTACAGCCATCTGTTATTATGTTAGGCCTTCGATGCCTGTCTGCGGTCACTCCTTCCACTAGGCCTCCACTGACCACACCACTGCTGCCCGTGTACCCCTGGAACCAATTTAAAATTGCCTACAGCCATCTGTTATTATGTTAGGCCTTCGATGCCTGTTTGCGGTCACTCCTTCCACTAGGCCTCCACTGACCACACCACTGCTGCCTTTGTACCCCTGGAACCAATTTAAAATTGCCTACAGCCATCTGTTATTATGTTAGGCCTTCGATGCCTGTTTGCGGTCACTCCTTCCACTAGGCCTCCACTGACCACACCACTGCTGCCTTTGTACCCCTGGAACCAATTTAACATTGCCAACAGCCAGCCCAATTTTTTGATGTTAGGCCTTCGAAGCCTGTCTGCGGTCCGTTCTTTCTACTACTACTACACTGACCAGGCCACTGCTGCCCGTGTTCCCCTGGAACCAATTTAAAATTGCCTACAGCCATCTGTTATTATGTTAGGCCTTCGATGCCTGTCTGCGGTCACTCCTTCCACTACGCCTCCACTGACCACACCACTGCTGCCCGTGTACCCCTCGAACCAATTTAAAATTGCCTACAGCCATCTGTTATTATGTTAGGCCTTCGATGCCTGTTTGCGATCCGTTCTTTCTACTACTACTACACTGACCAGGCCACTGCTGCCCGTGTTCCCCTGGAACCAATTTAAAATTGCCTACAGCCATCTGTTATTATGTTAGGCCTTCGATGCCTGTCTGCGGTCACTCCTTCCACTAGGCCTCCACTGACCACACCACTGCTGCCCGTGTACCCCTGGAACCAATTTAAAATTGCCTACAGCCATCTGTTATTATGTTAGGCCTTCGATGCCTGTTTGCGGTCACTCCTTCCACTAGGCCTCCACTGACCACACCACTGCTGCCTTTGTACCCCTGGAACCAATTTAAAATTGCCTACAGCCATCTGTTATTATGTTAGGCCTTCGATGCCTGTTTGCGGTCACTCCTTCCACTAGGCCTCCACTGACCACACCACTGCTGTTTTTTTACCCATGGAACCAATTTAACATTGCCAACAGCCAGCCCAATTTTTTGATGTTAGGCCTTCGAAGCCTGTCTGCGGTCCGTTCTTTCTACTACTACTACACTGACCAGGCCACTGCTGCCCGTGTTCCCCTGGAACCAATTTAAAATTGCATACAGCCATCTGATATTATGTTAGGCCTTCGATGCCTGTCTGCGGTCACTCCTTCCACTAGGCCTCCACTGACCACACCACTGCTGCCCGTGTACCCCTGGAACCAATTTAAAATTGCCTACAGCCATCTGTTATTATGTTAGGCCTTCGATGCCTGTTTGCGGTCACTCCTTCCACTAGGCCTCCACTGACCACACCACTGCTGCCTTTGTACCCCTGGAACCAATTTAACATTGCCAACAGCCAGCCCAATTTTTTGATGTTAGGCCTTCGAAGCCTGTCTGCGGTCCGTTCTTTCTACTACTACTACACTGACCAGGCCATTGCTGCCCGTGTTCCCCTGGAACCAATTTAAAATTGCCTACAGCCATCTGTTATTATGTTAGGCCTTCGATGCCTGTTTGCGGTCACTCCTTCCACTAGGCCTCCACTGACCACACCACTGCTGCCTTTGTACCCCTGGAACCAATTTAAAATTGCCTACAGCCATCTGTTATTATGTTAGGCCTTCGATGCCTGTTTGCGGTCACTCCTTCCACTAGGCCTCCACTGACCACACCACTGCTGTTTTTTTACCCATGGAACCAATTTAACATTGCCAACAGCCAGCCCAATTTTTTGATGTTAGGCCTTCGAAGCCTGTCTGCGGTCCGTTCTTTCTACTACTACTACACTGACCAGGCCACTGCTGCCCGTGTTCCCCTGGAACCAATTTAAAATTGCATACAGCCATCTGATATTATGTTAGGCCTTCGATGCCTGTCTGCGGTCACTCCTTCCACTAGGCCTCCACTGACCACACCACTGCTGCCCGTGTACCCCTGGAACCAATTTAAAATTGCCTACAGCCATCTGTTATTATGTTAGGCCTTCGATGCCTGTTTGCGGTCACTCCTTCCACTAGGCCTCCACTGACCACACCACTGCTGCCTTTGTACCCCTGGAACCAATTTAACATTGCCAACAGCCAGCCCAATTTTTTGATGTTAGGCCTTCGAAGCCTGTCTGCGGTCCGTTCTTTCTACTACTACTACACTGACCAGGCCACTGCTGCCCGTGTTCCCCTGGAACCAATTTAAAATTGCCTACAGCCATCTGTTATTATGTTAGGCCTTCGATGCCTGTTTGCGGTCACTCCTTCCACTAGGCCTCCACTGACCACACCACTGCTGCCCGTGTACCCCTGGAACCAATTTAACATTGCCAACAGCCAGCCCAATTTTTTTATGTTAGGCCTTCGAAGCCTGTCTGCGGTCCGTTCTTTCTACTACTACTACACTGACCAGGCCACTGCTGCCCGTGTTCCCCTGGAACCAATTTAAAATTGCCTACAGCCATCTGTTATTATGTTAGGCCTTCGATGCCTGTCTGCGGTCACTCCTTCCACTAGGCCTCCACTGACCACACCACTGCTGCCCGTGTACCCCTGGAACCAATTTTACAGTGTCTACAGCCTAATTTTGTTATGTTAGGCCTACTACGCCTGTCTGCGGTCCCTCCTTCCAATATTCGTCCACTGACCACACCACTGCTGCCCGTGGACCCCTGGAACCTATTTTTAATTGCATAGAGCATCCTTTTTTTAATAGTAGGCGTACAAAGTCTGTCTGCGATCCACTATTGAAATTGTACTCCACTGCCCAGAGCAATGCTGCCTGCGTACCCCTGTAACTTTTTTAAGCTGCAGTGAGCCACATTTTTGGTTTAAGTCCTACTATCTGTGTCTGTCTGCGCCACTCAATTCAGCTGTCTTCCTTTGAAAAAAGCTGAGCGTCAATAGTCTTGTTTTCAGCCTCTAGGAATTTTAAAACTGCATTGGGGGTACAACTTTGGTAGGGCCTACTAACGGTGTCTGCCTCCCCAAGGTGTGCCCCAGGTTTCCTCTCCATTGCTTCGTTCTTCATGCTCTCGTCTAGTAGTTGTTGGAAACTACACTGCATTAGGCCTACAAATTGGGTATGGGGTGTAGAGAGATGGTGTGTTACACTCCAAGGTGTTCCCTAAGTTTCCTCTCCATTGCTTCGATCTTCATGCTCTCGTTTAGTAGTTGTTGGAAACTACACTGCATTAGGCCTACAAAATGGGTATGGGGTGTAGAGAGATGGTGTGTTCCACTCCAAGGTGTTCCCCAGGTTTCCTCTCCATTGCTTCGATCTTCCGACTCTCGTTTAGTAGTTGTTGGAAACTACACTGCATTAGGCCTACAAATTGGGTATGGGGTGTAGAGAGATGGTGTGTTCCACTCCAAGGTGTTCCCCAGGTTTCCTCTCCATTGCTTCGATCTTCATGCTCTCGTTTAGTAGTTGTTGGAAACTAGACTGCATTAAGCCTACAAAATGGGTATGGGGTGTAGAGAGATGGTGTGTTCCACTCCAAGGTGTTCCCCAGGTTTCGTCCACATTGCTTCGGTCTTCCGACTCTCGTTTAGTAGTTGTAGAAAACTACACTGCATTAGGCCTACAAATTGGGTATGGGGTGTAGAGAGATGGTGTGTTACACTCCAAGGTGTTCCCCAGGTTTCGTCCACATTGCTTCGGTCTTCCGACTCTCGTTTAGTAGTTGTAGAAAACTACACTGCATTAGGCCTACAAATTGGGTATGGGGTGTAGAGAGATGGTGTGTTACACTCCAAGGGACCAGCTGCTTGGAAAGAATCACCAAACCAGGGATTCAAGCTTGAGGAGGCTAATTTGCATATTCCAGGTGCCTTCTGGGAAAAGCGAAGAGTCTCCCTAAGCTAGAAGATCGTTGGGTACAGCCGGGACCAGCTGCTTGGAAAGAATCACCAAACCAGGGATTCAAGCTTGAGGAGGCTAATTTGCATGTTCCAGGTGCCTTCTGGGAAAAGCGAAGAGTCTCCCTAAGCTAGAAGATCGTTGGGTACAGCCGGGACCAGCTGCTTGGAAAGAATCACCAAACCAGGGATTCAAGCTTGAGGAGGCTAATTTGCATATTCCAGGTGCCTTCTGGGAAAAGCGAAGAGTCTCCCTAAGCTAGAAGATCATTGGGTACAGCCGGGACCAGCTGCTTGGAAAGAATCACCAAACCTTACGGCGCGCGAATTTTTGCCTGTAGGACATTAATGCAAGAGAGCTTGGCTGAGTAGATTACACAAGAAGGAAAACACACAGCAAGTCAGCAGGATCTAGGAGCAACATGGCAGATGTGACAACCTACATGGTGAGCTGCAGCATGTGCTACATGTTCACAGATCGACCAGAAGAAGAATTAAATTTCACCTGTCAGAAGTGTAGACTAGTGGCCCTTTTAGAAGAAAAGGTGCGGGGTCTGGAAGAAAGAATAGCAACTTTGAAACTCATCAAAGAGAATGAAGACTTTCTAGACAGAACAGAAGCATCTCTACTGGTCACAGAAGGTGAAAAAAGTGTCAGAGAACCTCCAAAAGCAGATTAGTGGAAGCATGTGACCAAAAGATGCAAGAAGACCATGGAGAAATCACCAACCACACAACTGAAGAACCGATATCAAATCTTTGTAGAGGATGAAGATGGCACACCTAAGGATGAAGCAATACCAGCAAGCAAAAAAGAAAAGGGCACACAGCAACAAGTGACAGCAAAAAGTACAGCCAAGAAGCAACGAAGAGTGGTGGTGGTGGGAGATTCACTACTGAGAGGCACAGAAGCAGCCATCTGCAGACCGGACATAACTGCAAGAGAAGTATGCTGCCTTCCAGGTGCGATGATCAAGGATGTGACCGATAGGATACCAAAGCTCTTCAACTCCAAGGACGTCCACCCATTTCTTCTGATACATGTTGGCACCAATGACACGGCAAGGAAGGACCTACCGACAATCTGCAAAGACTTTGAAGAGTTGGGGAAGAAAGTAAAGGAACTGGATGCACAGGTAGTTTTTTCTTCTATCCTTCCAGTAGACGGGCATGGCACCAGGAGATGGAACAGGATCCTTGATGCAAACAACTGGCTAAGAAGATGGTGCAGACAACAAGGATTCGGATTCCTGGACCACGGTGTGAATTACTTGTACGATGGACTCCTCGCCAGAGATGGACTACACCTCAACAAACCTGGGAAACACACATTCGCCAGAAGACTCGCTACACTCATCAGGAGGGCGTTAAACTAGAAGAAGAGGGGACGGGAAGAAAAACATTAGACTTGAACAAAGAAGATCCAGGAAAACATACTCAGAAGGGAGGTAAGAACATTTCTAAGACAATCCACAGCGAGGAGATTGGAACAAAACAAAATCCTCTAAACTGCATGCTCGCAAACGCCAGAAGCCTGACAAACAAGATGGAAGAACTAGAAGCAGAAATATCTACAGGTAACTTTGACATAGTGGGAATAACCGAGACATGGTTAGATGAAAGCTATGACTGGGCAGTTAACTTACAGGGTTACAGTCTGTTTAGAAAGGATCGTAAAAATCGGAGAGGAGGACGGGTTTGTCTCTATGTAAAGTCTTGTCTAAAGTCCACTTTAAGGGAGGATATTAGCGAAGGAAATGAGGATGTCGAGTCCATATAGGTCGAAATTCATGGAGGGAAAAATGGTAACAAAATTCTCATTGGGGTCTGTTACAAACCCCCAAATATAACAGAAACCATGGAAAGTCTACTTCTAAAGCAGATAGATGAAGCTGCAACCCATAATGAGGTCCTGGTTATGGGGGACTTTAACTACCCGGATATTAACTGGGAAACAGAAACCTGTGCAACCCATAAAGGCAACAGGTTTCTGCTAATAACCAAGAAAAATTATCTTTCACAATTGGTGCAGAATCCAACCAGAGGAGCAGCACTTTTAGACCTAATACTATCTAATAGACCTGACAGAATAACAAATCTGCAGGTGGTCGGGCATCTAGGAAATAGCGACCACAATATTGTACAGTTTCACCTGTCTTTCACTAGGGGGACTTGTCAGGGAGTCACAAAAACACTGAACTTTAGGAAGGCAAAGTTTGACCAGCTTAGAGATGCCCTTAATCTGGTAGACTGGGACAATATCCTCAGAAATAAGAATACAGATAATAAATGGGAAATGTTTAAGAACATCCTAAATAGGCAGTGTAAGCGGTTTATACCTTGTGGGAATAAAAGGACTAGAAATAGGAAAAACCCAATGTGGCTAAACAAAGAAGTAAGACAGGCAATTAACAGTAAAAAGAAAGCATTTGCACTACTAAAGCAGGATGGCACCATTGAAGCTCTAAAAAACTATAGGGAGAAAAATACTTTATCTAAAAAACTAATTAAAGCTGCCAAAAAGGAAACAGAGAAGCACATTGCTAAGGAGAGTAAAACTAATCCCAAACTGTTCTTCAACTATATCAATAGTAAAAGAATAAAAACTGAAAATGTAGGCCCCTTAAAAAATAGTGAGGAAAGAATGGTTGTAGATGACGAGGAAAAAGCTAACATATTAAACAACTTCTTCTCCACGGTATTCACGGTGGAAAATGAAATGCTAGGTGAAATCCCAAGAAACAATGAAAACCCTATATTAAGGGTCACCAATCTAACCCAAGAAGAGGTGCGAAACCGGCTAAATAAGATTAAAATAGATAAGTCTCCGGGTCCGGATGGCATACACCCACGAGTACTAAGAGAACATTAGTAATGTAATAGATAAACCATTATTTCTTATTTTTAGGGACTCTATAGCGACAGGGTCTGTTCCGCAGGATTGGCGCATAGCAAATGTGGTGCCAATATTCAAAAAGGGCTCTAAAAGTGAACCTGGAAATTATAGGCCAGTAAGTCTAACCTCTATTGTTGGTAAAATATTTGAAGGGTTTCTGAGGGATGTTATTCTGGATTATCTCAATGAGAATAACTGTTTAACTCCATATCAGCATGGGTTTATGAGAAATCGCTCCTGTCAAACCAATCTAATCAGTTTTTATGAAGAGGTAAGCTATAGGCTCGACCACGGTGAGTCATTGGACGTGGTATATCTCGATTTTTCCAAAGCGTTTGATACCGTGCCGCACAAGAGGTTGGTACACAAAATGAGAATGCTTGGTCTGGGGGAAAATGTGTGTAAATGGGTTAGTAACTGGCTTAGTGATAGAAAGCAGAGGGTGGTTATAAATGGTATAGTCTCTAACTGGGTCGCTGTGACCAGTGGGGTACCGCAGGGGTCAGTATTGGGACCTGTTCTCTTCAACATATTCATTAATGATCTGGTAGAAGGTTTACACAGTAAAATATCGATATTTGCAGATGATACAAAACTATGTAAAGCAGTTAATACAAGAGAAGATAGTATTCTGCTACAGATGGATCTGGATAAGTTGGAAACTTGGGCTGAAAGGTGGCAGATGAGGTTTAACAATGATAAATGTAAGGTTATACACATGGGAAGAAGGAATCAATGTCACCATTACACACTGAATGGGAAACCACTGGGTAAATCTGACAGGGAGAAGGACTTGGGGATCCTAGTTAATGATAAACTTACCTGGAGCAGCCAGTGCCAGGCAGCAGCTGCCAAGGCAAACAGGATCATGGGGTGCATTAAAAGAGGTCTGGATACACATGATGAGAGCATTATACTGCCTCTGTACAAATCCCTAGTTAGACCGCACATGGAGTACTGTGTCCAGTTTTGGGCACCGGTGCTCAGGAAGGATATAATGGAACTAGAGAGAGTACAAAGGAGGGCAACAAAATTAATAAAGGGGATGGGAGAACTACAATACCCAGATAGATTAGCGAAATTAGGATTATTTAGTCTAGAAAAAAGACGACTGAGGGGCGATCTAATAACCATGTATAAGTATATAAGGGGACAATACAAATATCTCGCTGAGGATCTGTTTATACCAAGGAAGGTGACGGGCACAAGGGGGCATTCTTTGTGTCTGGAGGAGAGAAGGTTTTTCCACCAACATAGAAGAGGATTCTTTACTGTTAGGGCAGTGAGAATCTGGAATTGCTTGCTTGAGGAGGTGGTGATGGCGAACTCAGTCGAGGGGTTCAAGAGAGGCCTGGATGTCTTCCTGGAGCAGAACAATATTTTATCATACAATTAGGTTCTGTAGAAGGACGTAGATCTGGGGATTTATTATGATGGAATATAGGCTGAACTGGATGGACAAATGTCTTTTTTCGGCCTTACTAACTATGTTACTATGTTACTATGTAAGGTGTTCCCCAGGTTTCCTCTCCATTGCTTCGATCTTCATGCTCTCGTTTAGTAGTTGTTGGAAACTACACTGCATTAGGCCTACAAATTGGGTATGGGGTGTAGAGACGGTGTGTTCCACTCCAAGGTGTTCTCCAGGTTGCCTTTCCTGAGCTTCTATCTTCAGTCTCTCGTTTAGTAGTTGTTGGAAACTACGCTGCATTAGGCCTACAAATTGGGTATGGGGTGTAGAGAGATGGTGTGTTCCACTCCAAGGTGTTCCCCAGGTTGCCTTTCCTGAGCTTCTATCTTCAGGCTCTTGTTAAATAGTGGTTAAATGGAACAACTGCATTTGGCGTACTAGTTGGTTTGGGGCCTACTAACAGTGTCTGCCGCTCCTTGCTGTTCTCCTCCACTGAACAAAGCTGTGCCGCCTGTTTACTACGGTTGCCAATTTTGAACTGCATTTCGACTACTTACTGATTTGGGCCTACTCTCTGTGTCAGCCTCTCATTCCAGTTGTCCTCCACTGCAATGCCCCCTGGTTAGTCCTGTGTTACCAATTTTGAACTGCATTTAGCCCACTTTATTCTTTGGGCCTATATCTGTGTTTCCTCCTCATCCTGCCCATTGCCCAGCTAGTGATAGATGAGTCTGCTGGTACATTGACCCATAACGCAAAATTCCCTGTGCACGCTACACAGCAAGATTGTGACCCTGCTGAAAGTCAGGTTCCTCTTCCCGCATACCATACCACCTTACACGGGGACAAAGAGGAAGGTGCAGATGAAAGTGCAGGTTCCTTCATCAGCCAAATGACCCCCAATTTCAAATGCCTTCAAATTATTATAAGCTAAATTATGATTGACAAGCTTCAGTAACAAGAATCGATGTTTTTGCCATTAAAATGGGCAGTGTAGGTGTTTTCCTGGCCTCCACTCACTGCCGACTATGCTCACCCATTGACTTGCATTGGGTTTCGTGTTTCGGGCGATACCCGACTTTTCGCGATAATCGGCCGATTCCACTCGACTCGACTTCTAAGATAGTCGGGTTTTGCGAAACACGGCTCGACTCCAAAAAGGTCAAGGTCGCTCAACCCTACCTGTCACAAGATCAGAAATCACTAAGGCTATGTTCACATTTGCGTTGTTGTGTGTTGCGTCGGCGACGCAACGCACAACGCATGCAAAACGCATGCAAAAACACATTGTTTTGTGACGCATGCATCCATTTTTTGTTGATTTTGGACGCAAAAAAAATGTAACTTGCTGCGTCTTCTGCGCCCTGACGCTTGCGCCAAAAAAGACGCATGCGTCACAAAATGCAAGGCAACGCATGTCCATGCGCCCCCTTGTTAAATATAGGGGCGCATGACGCATGTGTCGCCGCGGTTGCGCCCGACGCACTGCAAATGTGAACATAGCCTAATAGTTGCTCATATTTTCTCCCCGCAGCTCAACTGATTTTGACGCTTTTTTTCTTTTTTAAATCCGCCATTTGGTTCCGGAGATACAGGACTATTAATTTACTGCTAATATTTATGATGTCTACTATGGGGACGTGGCTCAAAGCTTGTGTCATTAGACTGCTCTGCATAATTATCCTGAGGACCGCCCCCTGAGAAATTACCATAAAGAGTAGCACTATAAAAAGTCCATCTCTAGAGAACCGTACGATGCATCTGAAAAATAAAACCCAAAAGCTGAACACTCAGGAGAGCAGCAGGAATAAAATAAGAATAAATACTAAACACTTATAATCTGATGACAGGTCATCTTTAAAGGGGGTTTCCCAATAATAAAAGTTAATTTTAATCAATAGATCTTGGAATAATAATAACTTCCACCAGGAGCGGACACTGACAGCTTGGGGCCCCTGTGCAAGAAATGTGTCTGGGCCCCCCTCCTATATACACTGCCTTGTGAAAGTATTTGGCTCCCTGGAATTTTTCAACCTTTTCCCACATATCATGATTCAAACATAAAGATACCAAATGTAATTTTTTGGTGAGGAATCAACAACAAGTGGAATACAATCGTGAAGTTGAATGAAATTTATTGGTGATTTTACATTTTTGTGGAAAATCAAAAACTAAAAAGTGGGGCGTGCAATATTATTCGGCCCCTTTAACCTAATACTTTGTTGCGCCACCATTTGCTGCGATTTATAGCTGCAAGTCGCTTGGGGTATGTCTCTATCAGTTTTGTACATCGAGAGACTGAAATTCTTGCCCATTCTTCCTTGGCAAACAGCTCGAGCTCAGTGAGGTTTGATGGAGATCGTTTGTGAACAGCAGTTTTCAGCTCTTTCCACAGATTCTTGATTGGATTGAGGTCTGGACTCTGACTTGGCCATTCTAACACCTGGATACGTTTATTTGTGAACCATTCCATTGTAGATTTTGCTTTATGTTTAGGATCATTGTCTTGTTGGAAGACAAATCTCCGTCCAAGTCTCCAACAGGTTTTCTTCAAGAATGGTCCTGTATTTGGCTTCATCCATCTTCCCATCAATTTTAACCATCTTCCCTGTCCGTGCTGAAGAAAAGCAGGCCCAAACCATGATGCTGCCACCACCATGTTTGACAGTGGGGATGGTGTGTTCCAGGTGATGAGCTGTGTTGCCGTTACGCCAAACCTATCGTTTGGCATTGTTGCCAAAAAGTTCAATTTTGGTTTAATCTCAACAGAGCACCTTCTTCCACATGTTTGGTGTGTCTCCCAGGTGGCTTGTTGCAAACTTTAAACTACAATTTTTATGGATTTCTTTGAGGAATGGCTTTCTTCTTGCCACTCTTCCATAAAGGCCAGATTTGTGCAGTGTATGACTGATTGTCGTCCTAAGGACAGACTGTCCCACCTCAGCTGTACATCTCTGCAGTTCATCCAGAGTGATCATGGGCCTTTTGGCTGCATCTCTGATCAGTCTTCTCCTTGTTTGAGATGAAAGTTTAGAGGGACGGCCGGGTCTTGGTAGATTTGCAGTGGTATGATACTCCTTCCATTTCAATATGATCGCTTGCACAGTGCTCCTTGGGATGTTTAAAGTTTTGGAAATCATTTTGTATCCAAATCCGGCTTTAAACCTCTCCACAACAGTATCACAGACCTGCCTGTTGTGTTCCTCGGTCTTCATGATGCTCTCTGTGCTTGAAACAGAACCCTGAGACTATCACAGAGCAGGTGCATTTATAGGGAGACTTGATTACACACAGGTGGATTATATTAATCATCATTAGGCATTTAGGACAACATTGGATCATTCAGAGATCCACAATGAACTTCTGGAATGAGTTTGCTGCACTGAAAGGGGCCGAATAATATTGCACGCCCCACTTTTCAGTTTTGAATTTCCACAAAAATTTAAAATAACCAATACATTCCGTTCAACTTCACAATTGTGTTCCACTTGTTGTTGATTTTTCACCAAAAATGTACATTTGGTATCTTTATGCATGAAGCATGATATGTGGGAAAAGGTTGAAAAGTTCCAGGGAGCCGAATACTTTCGCAAGACACTATATATACAGCTCTGGCAAAAATTAAGAGATCAGTTTGTCTGATTTTTCTCTTTATAGGTATATTTTTGAGTAAAATGTAAAATTGTTCTTTTATTCTATAAACTACTGACAACATGTCTCCGAATTTCTAAGCAATAACTTTTGTTTTTTTTCTGAAAAGGAGAAATTGTCCAAATTAAAGAAAATGCATTGCTTTCAGACCTCAAATAGTGCAAAGGAAACAAGTTCATATTAATTCATAAACAACAATACTAATGTTTTAACTCACTACGAGTTCAGAAATCAATATTTTGTGGAATAACCATGATTTTTAATCACAGCTTTCATGCGTCTTGGCATGCTTTCCACCAGACTTTCACACTGCTTCTGGGTGAAGTTATGCCACTCCTGGTACAAAAATGTAAGCAGTTCTTCTTTGTTTGATTGCTTGTGACTATACATCTTCCTCTTGATTACATTCCAGAGGTTTTCAGTAGGGTTCAGGTCTGGAGATTGGGCTGGCCATGACAGGGATTTGATGTGGTGGTCATTCCAAACGGAAAGATAAGAAAAATAAGTTTTATTATACTTACCTGGGGG
Organism: Ranitomeya imitator; assembly: GCF_032444005.1. NCBI lineage: Eukaryota > Metazoa > Chordata > Amphibia > Anura > Dendrobatidae > Ranitomeya > Ranitomeya imitator. The sequence goes on along the minus strand of NC_091282.1, from coordinate 57,917,955 downwards.
CGGTCCGGTCCGATGGGTGTCGCAGGTCTGGGTCTGGTGCCTCCCTTCTGCTTGTGATGCCACCCTCCTACTTGCTTCATGGCTCCCCGACATCGCGCTCCTGCACAGGCATACTTATGTATATGCCCTAATGAGGGCAGAGCAAAGCACTGCAGTGCGCAGGTGCCGGGATGGTCAGAGAGGAGCGCAAGATCGGGGAGCCATGAAGCAAGCAGGAGGGCTGCATCTCAAGAAGATGAGAGGTGCCGGAGCCGGACCTGCGACACTCATTAGACTGGACCACCCCCCCGGGTGAGTAAAATAAAACATATTTTTCTTCACTTGCAGGTTGGATCGGACTTAACTACAGCATTATAGCATGCTGTAGATAAGCTCTGAAAGGCAGTGATCTATCTTATAGCGGCCAAAACAGGTGACAGGTTCCCTTTAAACATAATAAGCAATAACATAGAAGGGAGCAGGGGAGGTGAAGTGTAGAAAGCTTACCACGTTGTTGATTTCAAGTTGATGTATCAGCAGGAGTCCATTGGTGATCACAAGCAAATGAAAAAGAAAAAAGGGAAATCCACCGACACATTCAGCAGGAAATAGTTGAAATGACTTTATTTAGAAAAACTTTAAAACATACTAAAATGAAACCTCTGAAACCTGACGCGTTTCTGGTGTATACAACACCCTTATTCATAGGATTAATTCTATGAATAAAGGTGTTGTATACACCAGAAACGCGTCAGCTTTCTGAGGTTTCATTTTAGTATGTTTTAAAGTTTTTCTAAATAAAGTCATTTGAACTATTTCCTGCTGGATGTGCTGGTGAATTTCCCTTTTTCCTTTTTCATAATAAGCAATAATAACATCTTCCTCCAACTCCCCTTGTTTCTAAATCCATTATAAATCCCCCTTCCTCCCTTCCCAATCCCCCATCATTCACTTCTCCCCAGTACCGCATCATTGCCCATTACACCACCTCCATCATTGCCTTCTCCCCACCACCCCATCATTGCCCATTTCACACCTCCATCATTTCCTCCTCCCCTATCACCCCCATCATTGCCCTTTCCACCATCATTGTCCTTTCCACTACCACCATCATTGGCTTTTCCCCCACCACCCCATCATTGACCATTCCACCACTCCATCATTTCCTCCTCCCCCACCACCCCATTATTGCCCGTTCCACCATAACTATCATTGCCCATTTCCACCACCTCCATCATTGCTTTCTCCCCCAATACCCTCAAAATTGCCCATTCCACTGCTTCCATCATTTCCTCCTCCCCATCACCACATTATTGCCCTTTCAACCACCTCCATCACTGCCTTCTCCCCCACCACCCCCATCATTGCCTACTCCGTAATCACCCCATCATTCCTCTCTCTCTCACACACACACCCCTCTCACCTCTCCGCATGATCTCCCACAGCGTCACCTTCGCTGGAAGCTTTCTCTTTCTGGCACAGCCGTCAGCTGCGGTGCTGAATGATGACAACATCCAGCCGCGCTACTGACTGCTGTGAGATAAGGAAGAATATCCAAGTAGCAGGATGGATCACTGCAGCTCCGCTGCCATTTTCTTCTGTAGGAAGTGGAACTGCAGTAATCTCTACCTGTCCTTCCATGAGGGCAATCTGGCCAGGGGCCCCCTGCAGCCTCGGGGCCGGATGAACAGACCTGATTGCCCTCATTAATAGCTGCCCTGCAGGGGCCCCCTGGAGCCTCTGAGCCTCGTTGTAGCTGCAGCGGCTGAACATGCGGTGTGTCTGTCCGCCCATGACTTCCACAATTGGATGTGATCCTGTGCTGACATAATCTTATGCATGTGCCTCTGCTGTGTAATGTGTAATGGCTGTGTCTGACCATGCAGGGATATGATCTGATCATCAGCGCTATGTGTTCTGTATTGATGGGGTGAGTCATGTATTACAATCAATTCTAAACAGCTGTTCTTAATGATCAATTAGTTTTTTGCACGTTTATTGAACTATATTGAATATGACAATACTATCTTGCACTGTATCACTTTATGTAATCATGTACTGACTAGTGATGGGCGAGTAGCATTGTTGCTCTGGTCTTCCCGAACATGCTCGGGTGATCTCCGAGTATTTTGGTGTGCTCAGAGATTTCATTTTCGTAGTCTCAGCTGCATGATTTGCAACTTGTAGACAGGCTGAATACATGTGGGAATTCCCTAACAAACAGGCAACCTCCACATGTATTCAAGCTGTCTAGCAGTCGCAAATCATGCAGCTGGGGCGATAAAAATTAAATCTCCGAGCACTAACAAATACTCGGAGACCACACGAGCATTCTCAGGGAGACCCGAGCAACGAGTATACTCGCTCATCACTAGTCCTGACATATTCTTATGTGAATCATGATCATATTACTGTTACACTGTTATATATCTTGTATATTGCTGCTACATTTTTTGTCAATTTGGTTGCCTTACATACTCTGCACATGCACTTTTTTAACTGCTTGAGAAAGGTCCACACCTAGGACTGAAACATCACCATATGGGCCAATAAATAGCACCTTAAAACTACATTATGGTGTGCTGCTTCAACTCTTTTTGACTTAGATAGATAATAGATAGGTAATATATAGATAATAGATAGATAATTAGATAGATGATATATAGATTGATAGATAGATACTGTAGATAGTTGATAGATAGATAGATAATAGGTAGATAATAGATAGCTGATAGATAGATAATATATAGATAGATAATATATAGATAGATAATAGATAGATAGATAATAGATAGATAGAAAGATATTAGATAGATAATAGATAGATAAATTATAGATAGATGTAGATAGATAGATAAATTATAGATAGATGTAGATAGATAGATACGATAGACAGATATTAGATAGATAGATGAAAGATAGATAGATAGATAGATAGATAGATAGATAGATAGATAAAAGATAGGTAATAGATATATAATAGATAAAAGATAGATAGATAGATATTATTATTAGGTAAACACGCAAGGGCAGGATCCTCTTCCCTCTGTATCAGTCTGTCATTGTTAGTTTTGTTTACTGTAAGTGATATTTGCATTTTGATGTAACCCCTTCTCATGTACAGCACCATGGAATTAATGGTGCTATATACATAATAATAATAATAATAATAATGATGATGATGATGATGATGATGATGATGATGATGATGATGATGATAGATAGATAGATAGATAGATAGATAGATAGATAGATAGATAGATAGATAGATAAAACATAGATAGATAATAAATAGATAATAGATAGATGATAGATAGATAATAGATAGATAGATAATAGATATAGATAGATAATACATAGATAATAGATAATAGATATAGATAGATAATAGATTGATAGATAGATAGATAGATAGATAGATAGATAGATAGATAGATAGATAGATAATAGATAGATAGATAGATAATACATAGATAATAGATAATAGATATAGATAGATAATAGATATAGATAGATAGATAATAGATAGATAGATGATAGATAGATAATAGATATAGATAGATAATAGATATAGATTGATAATATATATATATATAGAGATAGATAGATAGATAGATAACAGATAGATAATACATAGATAATAGATAATAGAGATAGATGGATAGATAGATAGATAGATAGATAGATAGATAGATAGATAGATAGATAGATAGATAGATAGATAATGCAAAGTACAATAAAATATTGTAAACTCTGAAAATCTGATGTAGGTGAATTTCCATTCGAGGATTCGATGTTTCCGCCCTGTTGAATGACCGTTTTTCTCAGTACAAGTAAACAACTTAATGGCCCCTTGGTCTCGTCTGTGTCTGGGTTACAATGTTACTGAGCACCAGATGAGCTTCTATTACTGATCTTTCTTCTCAAATGCATTCAATTAGGGAATGGCATATATTTTTTCCTAAGTGCTTCATTCCAATTGAAGCAATCAATATTTTATTGTGAAGGCACCCAGGATATTTTGAAGAATTTGCTTGAGGACGTGCAAGGTTTTTTAAAGGACAATGCTTCATTGAAGTTCACCTCACAGTCAATTAACCTTAGAAATTGTATTCTTTGGAGAAATATTTGTGTGACCTTTCTTGAGTCTCTTATTTTCTGGGCATTTAGCCAATGGTTACATTCTTTTTTTTTTTCTCTATATAACGCGGCAGGGTTCCTTATTATTATATTTTTTCCTTCTAATCCTCTTGTGGAGGTTAGGTCTTTTGAAAAGAAGTGACAGGATTTCATCCGTTTTAACATGAGCTCAAAATAGCTGGAAATTGATTTAAAATTTGCTTTTGTTAAATTGGGATCTGAGGGCTCCTGTTCTGTTACTCTGTTTATTTGACCTTTTTCGTTGCAATTTTAGTATGTATCTATTATACATTTCTTGCATTTGGGCTTTTTATTGACTATAAATCTATTTTTTGCCTTTGTGTTTGTGAAATGTAAATGTTTCAAGGAGTTGTACGAATGACAGACTGAACACACTTCAACTGATGGTCCTCCATCACCCTGTGTCTCCAACCCATGTGATGCCGGTGGTCTTGTGGCTCCTCCCCTTTGTTTTCTTCACGTCTTAGCCACAGAGGGGTCATGTCTGTTTCACCGTCTCCCATGTGTTCTGCTATCCCACACTATGTTGTCCCACCAACTGTTTAGTTCCTGCTTTAAGCTCTCCTCCTTAAAATGAAAGGTGCCGCTGAATGGAATGTCAATCAGTGTCAAGTGGGCGGAACATCTGCGCTAACATGCCATAAACCAGGGCAGTGTGATGGAGGCAGTGTATCATGCGACTTATTGACCTGGCGTGAGCAGAGTGATATACAGACTGCCGAGTGTTGCGCTGAATCAAGACATGTCTGTATATAGAAGCAACTTGGAAAGTTTCTTGGATGGCCTCTATGACCACCAAAAAGGTAAAAGGGGAAATGGTACAACCCCTTGTAACAAAGCAGGAGGTATGGTCTCGGATGGCAGATATGTGTTACAGAGATGGTTTGCCTTGGTAGTGAAAAGTCTGTACCAGTACCACTAGATTATTGAGAGAGATTTAATTTGACTGGATGTTGGCTACAGGATTTAGGAGTGGCTAAAAGAGCATGTGTTACGTGTGCGCCGCTAGGTTCAGATAGGGGGCGGACAGGTCTCATGAATTCTTTGGAACTCTGGGGGAACCATTACTCAGGGCGACCATGTACTGCAGCTTCCCCAGGCACAAGATGGATCCACTTGCTCACACAGACACAATTGATAGAGTCCTCATAAACACATGAACAGTGTAGTTTAATATCACAGCACGTCCAGTGCAATTCAAGTCTCTTAAGCACAGGCTTCATAAACAGGGCAGCTGCTTCTTATAGGCACATTGACTAACAGTCTCTTTTAATAGCACAGTTCAGCACAGATCAAGACTCTTAACAAAGGCACAGTAGTACACAGCATTCCTTCTAGCGCAGTGAGTTTGCTGAGAGAGATGATCCCTGTGACACAATTCCTTCCAGTCCTTATCTTCCTGCTCAGGATAGACTTGTTCAACTAGCAGTGCAGGGGTTATGAAAAACACCAAAAAAGGAAAAATTCAAGAAAACTCACCAAAAACAGGCAGAGATGTTTACCTGTCTAAATGGGCCTCAATACAAATGCACAAGCAGGGTGCAGCGGACCCAAATAAAATAGCAAATGCACAGGTGCAATACCTAATGAAACAGCCAGCCTTCAATAAGGGTTTGGCCGTGTGGTACACCAATGCACTAAGATAAAATACTCTGTATGTGGCGTGTTCACACAATGAATGCAGAGCATCTGGCTCCAGCCTATTAATAACGCCCTATGGCGGGCTGCCCAGTGCTAAAATGCATCCCGTGTGAACAGAGGCCACAGTGTACCCACTTGGGCCCAACTGCACTGGCATGGCTGTCATTGGTCTGCCCAGCACGTGACTCGGCCTGTATAAAGGCTGGGTCCCAAATGCGGCTACCATTATTCTCTCAGTAGTGTAGGGACACAGCTGGAGTGAGGGATAGATTGTGACTGCGCAGTCTGCAAAAAAAATGCTGTGCGTACTCTTCAACCAACAGCTGTGGTAGTACTGTTCTACTACTGTGTTAAAAGCCTCGACCTGTGGAAGTACTGACCTTTAAGCCGCTGTGTGTACTCTGTGTTTTTTGCCATCAGGCACAATCTAGCGAATTTTGAAAAAAACGGATCTGGAAAAAGTTGACGCCGGATCCCTTTTTTTGCTCATAGACTTGCATTAGCAACGGACTGTGACGGATGGCCTCATGTTTCATCCTTTTTTCACCGGATCCATCGAACATTGGATTTCCGGCGGCTGGAGAAAACGGACATAGTAACATTTTTTGTGTCCGTCGAAAAAGCAGACAGCGACGCCATCTGCCGTTTGCTAGAATGGAACCCTATAGTGCCGGATCCATCAAATGATCAACATTAGCCGGATCAGCTCGTCGGATCTGGAGAAAAAACGGATCCGTTGCATCAGTTTTTCCCAATTTGTGACGGATTCGTTGTTTTCAAAATTCGCCGGATTGAGCCTGACGGCAAAAAACGGATGTGTGAAAGCAGCCTTATAGGCCCAAGAAATAATTGTTCTGACCTGGTATGTTTTTTAGTAGTCTGGGAAATAAATAATTAACATCAGCCAACTTGTTGCCATTTATAAGCCAAATAAATAATTTTTCAGTATTAGTGTTGTATTGTTGCAAATAAATAACTGGAATAGCCATCTTATAGGCCAAAGAGATATTTTTTGAGGACCGTTGTGTGTTTTTTAGTAGTCTGGGAAATAAACAATTGACATCAGCATTCTCATTGCCATATATATGACATTGTATAACATTTTGGAGCAAGTCTGTGAGCCTTGAGCTAAGGATTTTTACCTTGTTTCTTTGGTATACTTTGCACCTCTCTTCTGTTTAACTTTAGTAAGTAGACTATATATTTGTTAAGAGTAATTGTAGTAAGTAGACTGTATATTTGTTAAGAGTAATTGCTTTATTCTTGGTATATCATTATTTACTTTACTCACTGCCACATATTTCCTTTGTTCAGCACACTACTTCTCTTGTAGTTAATTTACACTCTGCTCTACCCTCAGATTCTTCAGGAGGAACGTGAAGCAACTCAACGGCCGTTTAGGGAGTTTATGTCCGGCTTGTCAACTAATAGTTCTTTTGTTAGGGCTATCTCTGTACCTGCAGGCAACAATAGGGACTGTGGTATCAGGATATCTAGTCTGTATAGAAACTGGCAGGCTCAATTGGGTTATTTTGGTGTCTAACCTATTAATCCCAAGTGAGTTGCTACACAGGCATAACCTAAATACTGCCTCCTGCTACTACAAACCCTATCAGATAATGGTGCTGGATGTTGCAGCATGCTGAGTAAGGTTTTCCACATATCTGTCATGCTTAGCCTCCCTTCCGCAGTGGTGCCGGTGTCCCAGCTGTGTTCGTGACTTCCTCCTCCTCTGCCTAGTGCCCCCACTGTCACCCCGCTGTCAGGTGAGGACGCCTTCAGTAGTGCGCCTACCAGTATGCACTTATATTCTCACATTTTCTGATCACGCTCTAGTGACAGAAGTAAGGATGAAGTGGTGTTGTTTCGAAGAGCGACTCACCAATGTGTGCTGCAACGCAAACTATGGTATTGCCTGCAGCTGCTGACACAGTCTCTCCAGCATGTGCAAGGTGTAGTTCTACCTTCTGGGTACGTGATGAATGAGGCGGTGAGCAGAAAAGTAGTAATGAAGCTCCATCACAGACAGTAGAGCAGCATCAGGGTGATAACGCTGAAAGTGCATAGACGACCTGCAGTTTCAGAAGCAGCTTTGACATATCTAAGTAATTTTTAAGGAAGCTTTATGCCACCAAATTCAGCACATGCTCCAGGTAAGGGATGTGCATAAAACAGGCTAAGCCTACATCTGCTATTAGATTTTGCCCGGTATTGCACACCACCGGACAGGCTTGAGGTTTAGCAGCACCAAAGAAAAGGCTAGGGGCTGTCCACGGCGCACAGTAGCAGTCAACTTAATGACTAGAGGCCGGCCTCGACACTTTTGCACCCTGCTTCCTTGTTTGCTGTGCAGCTGTGGAAGCATGTAAGCCACCTCTTCCGAACTGCCCAATTCATCAGATGGCCTAGATTCCATGTGGGGTTTAGAACCTCATCATCTCCCATCGCTTCATCACACCTCTCCAGTCTGTCCTTTACTCTGCTGCCCTACTAATCCCATTCTGTCCTCGGTATTCCTCTGCTTATCCCCTCTACAAACCATTTGTTTCCCAATTCCACAACAAAATTGTTAGGAATACCTGCCATGGACACAATTGTCATCTTCTACTGTCCAGACTGTTCTGCTGGTCGGACCGTGCTGGGACGAAGCTAGCTAGCACTTGGGTGGTGCAACTACACATGGTGATGCCTTGTGTGTGAAAGTGGTGAACGATGTGGGAACATAGTATGTTGTGCTTCCCACTGGTTTTGCAGTCTGGGAGACACAGGACGCCGTATCTCCCAGTTGCCAGGCAATGCAGGACACTGTCTTGCCTGGTGTAAAGGTACCTTCACACATAACGATATTGTTAACGATATGGTTGCTTTTTGTGACGTAGCAACGATATCGTTAATGAAATCGTTATGTGTGACAGCGACCAACGATCAGGCCCCTGCTGGGAGATCGTTGGTCGCTGAATAAAGTCCAGAACTTTATTTCGTCGCTGGACTCCTGCTGACATCGCTGGATCGGCGTGTGTGACACCGATCCAGCGATGTCTTCACTGGTGACCAGGGTAAACATCGGGTAACTAAGCGCAGGGCCGCGCTTAGTAACCCGATGTTTACCCTGGTTACCATCCTAAAAGTTAAAAAAAACAAACAGTACATACTTACCTACAGCCGTCTGTCCTCCAGCGCTGTGCTCTGCACTCCTCCTGTACTGGCTGTGAGCGTCGGTCAGCCGGAAAGCAGAGCGGTGACGTCACTGCTCTGCTTTCCGGCCGCTGTGCTCACAGCCAGTACAGGAGGAGTGCAGAGAAGCAGAGCGCCGGGGACAGACGGCTGTAGGTAAGTATGTAGTGTTTGTTTTTTTTACTTTTAGGATGGTAACCAGGGTAAACATCGGGTTACTAAGCGCGGCCCTGCGCTTAGTTACCCGATGTTTACCCTGGTTACCGGCATCGTTGGTCGCTGGAGAGCGGTCTGTGTGACAGCTCTCCAGCGACCAAACAGCGACGCTGCAGCGATCCGGATCGTTGTCGGTATCGCTGCAGCGTCGCTTAATGTGAAGGGGCCTTTAGCTAATGGTAGGAATTTGTGCACCCTGCTGTTCATGTGAGCAGGAAGTGGCTCCATGGACATGACTGGGAGAAATGCATCATCTGATTATTACCCTTTGATTAGGGCTGGATTTATAAGGCCTACTTCTAATCCAGTTCAGTGCTGTTTATTCAGTTGCCTTTCGTAGGTGTGTTCTTCCTGGTGGACTGGTTGAGCTCTGGTTGCTTCCCAGTAGTTGCTAATGGTCCTTATTGGTTCTTCCTTATTAGCTAGTGTGGGGTTTCCTTTTGGTAAGAAGGGTAGCTGTGTCTGTCAGTACAGTGTACAGAGCATGAAGCAGATACGAAGAGACAGGCCAGTACACCAGGAAATGTGGAAGGGGCCGTAGGAGGTCAACAACCCAGCAACAGCACTGCTACCTCCTCCTTTGTGCAAGGAGGAACAGAAGGAGCAGTGCCAGAGCCCTGCAAAATGCCCTCTAGAACAGAGGTCCCCAACTCCAGTCCTCAAGGCCCACCAACATGTCATGTTTTCAGGATTTCCTTAGTCTTGCCCAGGTAATAATTGCATCACCTGTGCAATGCAAAGGAAATCCTGAAAACATGACCTGTTGGTGGGCCTTGAGGACTGGAGTTGGGGACCTCTGCTCTAGAAGGCCGCTAACATCTATGTGTCTGCTCAAACTGTCAGAAACAGACTTCATTAGGGTGATATGAGGGCCTGATGTCCACAAGTGGGTCTTGTGCTTAAAGCACAACACTGTGCAGGGCGATTTACATTTGCCAGAGAACACCAAGATTGGCAGATTCGACATTGGCACCCTTTTCTCTCCTTCATGGCGGAGTCTGGAGGCACTGTGGAGAATTTTCTGCTGCCTGCAACAATGGTGTAGGGAAGCATTTCTTTGGAAGGCCACACAGCCCTCCATGTGATAGCCAGAGGTACACTGACTGCCATTAGGTATCGGGATGAGATACTCAGACCCCTTGTGAGACCATATGCTGGTGCGGTTGGCCCTTGGTTCCTTCAGATGCATGACAATGCTAGGCCTCATGTGGCTGCATGTGTCAGCAATTCCTGCATGATAAAGGTATTGATGCTATGGACTGGCCTGCCCGTTTCCCAGACCTGAATCCAATCAAACACATCTGGGACTTCATGTCTTGTTCCATCCAACCACTCCACGTTGCACCACAGACTATGCAGGAGTTAACTGATGCTTTAATCCAGGTGTGGGAGGAGATCCCTCAGGAGCAGGGCCGGACTGGCCATCAGGCAGTTCTGGCAAATGTCAGAAGAGCCGGTGCCAGTAGTGGGCCTCTGCACACCGACTCGGCCCCCCCACCAGCGCGGCCGCATTCAACTATACCGGCGTCTATGACGCCGGTACAGTTGAATGCAATGATGGAGGAGAGCGCGTCTGCTGACGCTCCCTCTCCCATCATTCCCCGCTCTGCCTCTGACACTGCGGGTGCGCGTGCACTCACTGTGTCCCAGGCAGTGCATCGGCAGCTGCCGAGACAGGAGCAGGGAGCAACGTGGGCACGAGGAGAGCTGAGGAGTGTGTGTTTTTTTTTTACTGGACTGTGGGGCCATTCTGAGGGGAAGGGGAGGAGAGATGCGGGCTGTGCTGTATACTACTATGTGGCCTGAGCTGTATACTACTATGTGGGCTGTGCTATATGCTACTATGTGGGCTGTGCTATATACTACTATGTGGGCTGTGCTGTATACTACTATGTGGGCTGTGCTATATACTACTATGTGGGCTGTGCTATATACTAAAGTGTGGGTTGTGCTATATACTACTATGTAGGCTGTGCTGTATACTACTATGTGGGCTGTGCTGTATACTACTATGTGGGCTGTGCTATATACCGTATATACTCGAGTAAAAGCTGACACGAGTATAAGCCAACCCCCCTAATTTTGCAACAAAAAACTGGGAAAACTTATTGACTTGATTATAAGCCTAGGGTGGAAAATGCAGCAGCTACGGGTAAATGTCAAAAATAAAAATAAAAACCAATAAAAGTAAAATTAATTGAGACATCAGTAGTTTAAGTGTTTTTGAATATCCATATTGAATCAAGAGCCCCATATAATGCTCCATGCAGTTCTTTATGGCCCCATAAGATGCTCCATATACAAATATGCCGCATATAATGCTCCATGCAGTTCTTTATGGCCCCATAGGTGCCCCATATAATGCTCCATGCAGTTCTTTATGGCCCCATAGATGCCCCATATAATGCTCCATACAGTTCTTTATGGCCCCATAGATGCCCCATATAATGCTCCATGCAGTTCATTATGGCCTCATAGATGAACAGTCACTGCAGAGGACGCAGAAGAAAGAGTATCAGTGGAACGAGGGAAGGTAAATATGAAATACTGCTCCTGACAAGGTCCCTGCATATCCCACGGTCTCCGGGTGCTGCAGCTTCTTCCTGTAGTGAGCGGTCACATGGTACCTCTCATTACAGTAATGAATATGCGGCTCCACCCCTATGGGAGTGGAGTCCATATTCATTACTTTAATGAGCGTTACCAGTGACTGCTGAACAGGGGAAGAAGCTGCTGCATCCGGAGACCGTGGTACATGCAGGGTCCACGTCAGTAGCGCCGGGAGCAGGTTAGTCTTTGACAGTCATCGCTCCCCCTCACCTGCCGACCGGGACTTGAGTATAAGCTGAGAGGGGCACTTTCAGCCTATTTATTGGGCTGAAAATCTCGGCTTATAGTTAAGTATATACCGTACTACTATGTGGGCTGTGCTGTATACTACTATGTGGGCTGTGTTATATACTACTGTGTGGGCTGTGCTGCATACTACTGTGTGGGCTGTGCTGTATACTACTGTGTGGGCAGTACTGTATACTACTGTGTGGGCAGTGCTGTATACTACTGTGTTGGCAGTGCTGTATACTACTGTGTGGGCTGTGCTATATACTACTATGTGGGCTGTGCTATTTACTACTATGTGGGCTGTGCTATATACTGCTACGTGGGCTGTGCTGTATACTACTATGTGGGCTGTGCTATATACTACTGTGTGGGCTGTGCTGTATACTACTGTGTGGGCTGTGCTGTATACTACTGTGTGGGCTGTGCTGTATACTACTGTGTGGGCAGTGCTGTATACTACTGTGTGGGCAGTGCTGTATACTACTGTGTGGGCTGTGCTATACAGTAACATAGTAACATAGTAACATAGTTAGTAAGGCCGAAAAAAAACATTTGTCCATCCAGTTCAGCCTATATTCCATCATAATAAATCCCCAGATCTACGTCCTTCTACAGAACCTAATAATTGTGTGATACAATATTGTTCTGCTCCAGGAAGACATCCAGACCTTTCTTGAACCCCTCGACTGAGTTCGCCATCACCACCTCCTCAGGCAAGCAATTCCAGATTCTCACAGCCCTAACAGTAAAGAATCCTCTTCTATGTTGGTGGAAAAACCTTCTATCCTCCTGACGCAAAGAATGCCCCCTTGTGCCCGTCACCTTCCTTGGTATAAACCTCAGCGAGATATTTGTATTGTCCCCTCATATACTTATACATGGTTATTAGATCGCCCCTCAGTCGTCTTTTTTCTAGACTAAATAATCCAAATTTCGCTAATCTATCTGGGTATTGTAGTTCTCCCATCCCCTTTATTAATTTTGTTGCCCTCCTTTGAACTCTCTCTAGTTCCATTATATCCTTCCTGAGCACCGATGCCCAAAACTGGACACAGTACTCCATGTGCGGTCTAACTAGGGATTTGTACAGAGGCAGTATAATGCTCTCATCATGTGTATCCAGACCTCTTTTAATGCACCCCATGTTCCTGTTTGCCTTGGCATATACTACTATGTGGGTTGTGCTGTATACTACTATGTGGGCTGTGCTGTATACTGCTATGTGGGCTGTGCTATATACTACTATGTGGGCTGTGCTGTATACTACTACGTGGGCTGTGCTTGAAGACACAAAAACGCACAGAGAGGTTAAAAATACTCTGTTGTAAAAAAGTCACAGTAAATAAGCAAGTGCTAGTCAAAAAATGAAAAAAAATACAGGGTATTTAGTTAATACGTTTTTTTGCAAAACAATGTAAGTTAAGCTGCTCCACCAATCGCCAAGGTATACCCATAATAGAGCAGTCCTATCTAATGTATATAATCCCTATCTGATGTATTTAAAAACCTGATCATCTGTATAGTACCTGTATAAGCAGGGTTCAAAGAGAAAAAATATACATGTGGACATGCAGGATGGAACAGCTACAATGCAAATGACCCACAGAGGAGTGATGGACTCCCCAGTCTTGTAGAAACAAGAGAACAATTATAGAACCAAAAACACATGGGCTACTTGCATAGTGAACATGTCTGTAGAAACCTGTTCACACCACCAAAGAACTTGAAGACACAAAAACGCACAGAGAGGTCAAAAATACCACGTTGGCTGTGCTGTATATTACTACATGGGCTGTGTTGTATACTACTATGTGGACTGTGTTGTATACTACTACATGGGCTGTGCTGTATACTGCTATGTGGGCTGTGCTGTATACTGTTATGAGGGCTGTACTGTATACTGCTATGTGTGCTGTTCTGTATACTACTACATGGGCTGTGCTGTATACTGCTATGTGGGCTGTGCTGTATACTGTTCTGTGGGCTGTACTGTATACTGCTATGTGTGCTGTTCTGTATTCTGCTACGTGGGCTGTGCTGTATACTACTATGTGGGCTGTGCTGTATACTACTGTGTGGGCTGTGCTATATGCTACTTTGTGGGCTGTGCTGTATACTACTATGTGGGCTGTGCTATATACTACTGTGTGGGCTCTGCTATATACTACTATGTGGGCTGTGCTATATACTACTATGTGGGCTGTACTGTATACTGCTATGTGAGCTGTGCTATACAGTATACTGCTACGTGGGCTGTGCTGTATACTACTGTGTGGGCTGTGCTGTATACTACTGTGTGGGCTGTGCTGTATACTACTACGTGGGCTGTGTTATCTGCTATGTGGGTTGTGCTATATGCTATGCGGGTTGTGCTATATACTATGCGGGTTGTGCTATATACTATGCGGATTGCGCTATATACTATGTGGCTTGTGCTATATACTATGCATGCTTTGCTATATACTATGTGGGTTGTGCTATATACTATGCAGGCTTTGCTATATAGTATGGGGGTATATTATATTCTATGGGGGAGGCTGTGTTATATACTATGGGGGGTATATTATATTCTATGGGGGAGGCTGTGCTATATACTATGGGGGGCTGCAATATATTCTATGGGGGCTACATTATATATTATGGGGAGGTGGGCTGTATCATATTCTATGGGGGGGGGTGTATTAGATTTTATGAGGGATGATTGCATCATACTCTTTTATGGGGCTGCATTATATTCTGTGGGGAGGTGGGCTGTATTATATTCTATTTGGGGCTACATTATATTCTATGGGGGGCTGCGTTATATTTATATTCTTTGAGGGGTGATTGCATCATACTCTATGAGGGGGCTGCATTAAACTATGAGGGGGGCTGCATTATATTCTATGAGGTGGCTGCATTATACTCTGAGTTGGCTGCATTATACTCTTCGGTGACTGCATTATATTCTGTAGGGTGGTGGCTGCATTATACTATATGTGGGCTGCATTATACTGTATTGAAGACTATGGGGAATATGTTATACTATGGGGTGCATTATACTATGGGAAGTGAATTGTACTACATGGATGACTATGGCGGTGCATTATACTATATGGAGCACTATGAGGAGTGTATTATGCTATGTGGAGGACTGAGCAGTGTATTTTAATATATGGAGGACCATAGGGAGTATATTATACTATATGGAGGACTGTGTGCATGTTGTAATATATGGAGGACTATGGGGTGTATTTTACTAAACAAGTAAAATGCTGAATATTCATATTGTTTTTGCTGGAACAAAAATCATTGTTCTCAACAGCACATCGCCGGTGTAAACTGTAGATGTGCTGCTGATAACATGATACTGTATGGTGATCGGTTAGTGGTCTGTTAGTGATTGTTCTGTCCCATCATTATTCCTCAGCTGATGGAAAGAGGCCGGGAAACAAGCGTTGAACAACTTCAGTATTGTCGATCAAACTCATTTATCGGCCGGAACTCAGCGCTTGTAAATACAACCGAAATGCTTTTGTGTGATGTGTAATATGTTAGCATTTGGGGCCCCATTTTAATCTTTTCCTAGGGCCCCACTTTGCTAAAAACCGGCCCTGCCTACAAGTGTACAAAAATATTATACAGTCACCATGTGACAAGTGGGCCTGTGTAATTTCAAATGCCAGGGCTGAATTTTAGTCCCAGTCTGGCCCTGCACAGGAGAACATATGCCGCCTCATCAGGAGCATGTCCAGGCATTGTAGGGAGATCATACTGGCACATGGAGGCCGCACACACTACTGAGCATCATTTCCTTGTCTTGAGCATTTCCACTGAAGTTGGATCAGCCTGCAATTTGATTTTCTACTTTGATTTTGAATATCATTCCAAATACAGACCTCCAAGGGATATCAATTTTGATTTACAGTACATTGCTCATTTTTATGCTTTATTGTTCTCAACACATTCCACTACTATGTTATGAATAAATATTTCCAACTGGAATATTTCATTCAGTAGTGTCCCGGATGTGGTATCTTAGTGTTCCCTTTATATTTTTGAGCACTGTATGTGTGTGTGTGTGTGTGTATATATATATATACATATATATATATATACATATACATATGTATATATATATATATATATATATATATATATATATATATATATATATATACACATACACCCGTAGTGGCATGTGCAAAGATAAAAACAGAGGCAAGTAAATCCATGCTGAATTAGAGACCATCTGAGGCGGAAGGTCTTCTCAGGGTCTGTACCATTAGACTTGATCTAGTCTTTCTTGTTTGCTTTATTTGTCTCATTATTTCTTTCTTTCTTTTTCTCATTATCTTTATCTCATTCTTTTTCTCTTTTCTCAAATTGTATGCTTCTCTTTTCCTCATTCTTTCATTCATTATTTTCCTTTCTTTCTTTCTTTCATTCTCACTCATACATTTTCTTTATCATTCATTCAATTTCTTTCTGTCTTCCTTTCTTTTTTCTCTTTCTTTGTCTCTATCGTTCTTTTTTCTTTTTCTTTCTTTCTCTTTCATTCTTTCTTTCCTCTTTTTCTCTCTTATTTTTTCTGTCTCTTTCTTTCTCTTTCTTTCTCTCTCTCTTTCTTAATCAAATATTTCATAGTGTCCAAATAAAAACAACAAAAAGCTCTTAAATGCGTTATCCAGGAATTTGACACTGGTAACTTATCTTAGGATAAGTACTCAATAGTAGATCAATGGGGATCTGGCAGCCAACAACCCCACCAATCAGCAGATACCATTACCATGTCCCTTGGTGGACAGAAGAATAATGTATGCAGAACCAAAGCACCACAGCTCCATACCCTGCATAGTGGCCATTCTAAGGTACTGCCATTCAGCTCCTATTGAAATCAATGTGCTGCGATCTGCAGGACCAGGGAACATCTACTACACAGAGTCCAGAGCTGTGGTGTTTCTGCTCCATACAATATTATCTTTTGGGACCTGGAAACAGCTTATTGGTCATGGTTTTGAGTGTTGGATCTCGCTGATCAGATAAAGGTGACCTATCTTAAGGATAGGCTGCCAATATTAAAGTCCTGGCAACCCCTTTAAATAAGTTCAATGCTGGTATCATCATTAAACATTACACTGCAAATGATGGGACCCCCAGGGCATTTGCCCCTTTAGCCCACGCTACGATGCAGCATTAACAGCTCTGCATATGTTCCACTACTTTTGCATTCTCTAGAGAAATGTATGGAATCCATTTAACCTTTCGTAATGTACAGTAATGAAAAAACAAAGAGCTGTATTACAATTAATTGATGTATCAGCCCCCGGTGATCAGCGAGTTTGGTGAAATGTGCACATAATGCCGCTCTCAGAGGCAGGGTGGTCTTCTGGAATTTAGCTATAAAAACAAACGAGTAAACAAGTCTGGGCTCATTAAATGCTTGTATTCCGAAGCAACATCTGTGTAAATGCTCCACTTTAATCAATTTCTCTCTGGGTTTTATCACTGCTGCTCAGCGTGGTATCTGTTCTACTTCTGCTCTATAATGAGGGAAATGACTGATGCATAAACTGCTCTCTTCCTAACTTTTGATCCTGCAACCATGACCCATAATCATTATGTATCAGTGTCTTATACATAAACGAAGAGCAAACGGAATTAAAGACATATGCACCATACCGGAGTCACATACACATTGAATCTTCAGGACAACCTCCAGCTCCATGTCTTATCGAGAGGAAAACTAATGATAAGAAGGAAAATGTATCAATACCGGACTTTATTTTGCTAGGTCCCATCATGCATCATATCTAACTGCCACCGTTTGAAAATATATTTCCCATTATGGGTGGAGTTTTGGTGTCACATGACTGTGAGAAGAAGTAGAAGGCAATTAAAATCCCTTGATTTTGGGTTAAAAAAATGTTTTAAATTTGCAGCCAATACAGTAACTTCTGGTATGTAAAAACCATACTTTAAAGGCAAATCCAGAGAACATAGTATTCCCAAGACACCAGAGGTGAGGTTTCTTTCCTTTATTATCCTAACTGCATCATCAATTGGGGAAGATAGATGATAAGTTGCTGATAAGTTGCTGATCACTGAGGGTCTAAAGGCCCCTTCACATTAAGCGAAGCTGCAGCGATACCGACAACGATGTCGATCGCTGCAGCGTCGCTGTTTGGTCGCTGGAGAACTGTCACACAGACCGCTCTCCAGCGACCAACGATCCCGAAGTCCCCGGGTAACCAGGGTAAACATCGGGTAACTAAGCGCAGGGCTGCGCTTAGTAACCCGATGTTTACCCTGGTTACCAGCGTAAAAGTAAAAAAAAACAAACAGTACATACTTACCTACCGCTGTCTGTCCTCGGCGCTCTGCTTCTCTGGTCTGGCTGTGAGCACAGCGGCCGGAAAGCAGAGCGGTGACGTCACCGCTCTGCTTTCCGGCTGACCGACGCTCACAGCCAATACAGGAGGAGTGCAGAGAAGCACAGCGCCGGGGACAGACAGCGGTAGGTAAGTATGTACTGTTTGTTTTTTTTTACTTTTACGCTGGTAACCAGGGTAAACATCGGGTTACTAAGCGCGGCCCTGTGCTTAGTTACCCGATGTTTACCCTGGTTACCAGTGAAGACATCGCTGGATCAGCGTCACACACGCCGATCCAGCGATGTCCACGGGAGATCCAGCGGCGAAATAAAGTTCTGGACTTTGTTCAGCGACCAACGATCTCCCAGCAGGGGCCTGATCGTTGGTCGCTGTCACACATAACGATTTCCTTAACGATATCGTTGCTACGTCACAAAAAGCAACGATATCGTTAACGATATCGTTATGTGTGAAGGTACCTTAACTGTTAAGACTCCAACTGCTTCTTTCGACGAGGCTCTGAAATGCCCCATTAGAATGGAATGGAAACATATTATTCATTGTCTATAAGGCTGCCATATACAGCTCAGCACTGTACTTGATGGCCACTGTTTCATGTTTTGGGGTCTTAGGGGCCTGCAGTCAAACTCCCAGTGATCAGCAATCAGTCTATTTGGATTGTTGATATCATCCCTAGGGCATGTGCACACAATGGGCCCTGATTCATCAAGACAGGAGTTGTCCACACCGGTCTTGTTGATGAGGCGTCATGGAGTCAGACACTTCTGATTAATGAGGAGGTGCATGCCTCTTCATTAGTGTTGAGCGATACCGTCCGATACTTGAAACTATCGGTATCGGATAGTATCGGCCGATACCCGAAAAGTATCGGATATCGCCGATACCGATATCCGATACCAATACAAGTCAATGGGACACCAAGTATCGGAAGGTATCCTGATGGATCCCAGGGTCTGAAGGAGAGGACACTCTCCTTCAGGCCCTGGGATCCATATTAATGTGTAAAATAAAGAATTAAAATAAAAAATATTGTTATATTCACCTCTCCGGCGGCCCCTTGAACATCACCGCGAGGAACCGGCGTCCGGCAGGCTTCTTTGTTCAAAATGAGCGCCTTTAGGACCTGCGGAATGACGTCGCGGCTTCTGATTGGTCGCGTGCCGCCCATGTGATCGCGGAGAGCCGGAGAGGTGAATATAACAACATTTTTTATTTTAATTCTTTATTTTACACCTCCGATACCGATACCCGATATCACAAAAATATCGGATCTCGGTATCGGAATTCCGATACCGCAAGTATCGGCCGATACCCGATACTTGCGGTATCGGAATGCTCAACACTACTCTTCATGTAAAAGGGTTGTCTGACAAATGGTGTGCACCTCCATGTGCCACGCCAGAAATCTCATTCCTGATAGGTGTAGGATGGAGATTTCTGGTGTATGAAATGCCACTGATCGTCATGAATTAGACGAGCTGTGGCGTCCCACCTCCGCAGTGCCACTGTTCCGCCTGACTAGATGAGCGTGAAAAAGCCAAAAGCCCCAAAATGTAAGTGTAGCTTTGAGTTGAGTCTAAATTTTGCTTCTTTTCAAAGCTTTTACACCAGAAAGCTTGTATGAATCGGGCCTAATATCTTTTTCAGGCAGATTCTACTTGGAACCCACTTGAAAATGCCTTAGAAAATGCCAAAAAGAATGAGCGTAATGCACAGCAATGTGGTCCATCTTTTGTAACTTCTTTTAACAGCTTAGAAAATTGTGAAGCACCTAAAAGCAGTAACCAGTTCATTCTTCTGGCAGCTTTTGTTTGTAAACCACCGCTATGTTATGTATGAAATTAAAAAAAAATTGCCGGCTGCAAATTTTCCGTAAGAAATGTATTAAAAAAAAGCCAGTCAAGATGCTCCAGGGCAAACACCACCGGTGTCATCCTGAAGAGCCTTAAAAAATAACGTGTGCACATATCATTACGATGACTACCAGGTTAAGGGTCCAGCTTCGTAGACCTCAGTAGTCAGCTGGAAACTATGACATTCCTTGTCTTTCCTCTTCAACTTTTAAAATAATTGCCATTCATGAAAAAAAAACTTTTTTTCTGCCAAAACCACCAGCTCTAGTTCTCTATTTTAATACAGAATTTGTATAGTCTTTTTCTGGTTTTGCTGTGCAAGACATGACCCCACTTTGGCTAGTAGACAGTTTCTTTTCAGGAGATTCCCACCAATTGCATCCATGCACCATAATAAAGGGTTGTCTATACCAGTGGTCCCCAACTCCAGGCCTCGAGGGCCGCCAACAGTGCAGGTTTTCAGGATTTCTTTAGTATTGCATGGGTGGTAATGTGATCATCTGCACAGGTGATGATTCTAACCCCTGTGCAATACTAAGGAAATCCTGAAAACCTGCACTGTTGGCGGCCCTCG
Organism: Ranitomeya imitator; assembly: GCF_032444005.1. NCBI lineage: Eukaryota > Metazoa > Chordata > Amphibia > Anura > Dendrobatidae > Ranitomeya > Ranitomeya imitator. Next base: position 57,897,142 of record NC_091282.1, on the reverse strand, counting down.
AGGCCTGGAGTTGGGGACCCATGGTCTATACCATACAGCCCCTCTAAATTTGCCAACTATAATTTTTTTAAGCTTCAGTTAAACATCTATTTTTTAATTATATTCTTTCTTTAAATATTTGGTCAATATAATCCGTAGCTGCTGTTTTACTGAGCACAACATCTGGAGATAATGGCTGTCGGGCAAACCAGTGACCCACATGTTTTGCAGTACTTCTGTTAATAAGGGGTCTTTGTGCCTTGTTCACCACTACATGTAAATGTATAGTATGTCCCAGTACATCCACATTTCAGGGTTTTGTTTTGTTTTCTTGCAACCTCAATTTAGAGAGAAGGCTGGGAAAGAGCATTATGGGCTGTAAATCAAGTATTTAAAATGGTTGTTCAACATTTTTTTGAAACTCCAAAACATAGTCATATGATTCATAATAAGCTCATAATAAGCTCAATTATAGACCAAAGTCCAGAAATGATCTTCTGCTCATATAGCTGCAAAGGATATTCGTGGCAATGTATTTTAAACATCACCATAGAAAAAAAAGTAAAATCTGTACATGACAGAGGGAGAAAGCAGGGATATGTATAGCAGTGGTATTGCTAACATCAAAAATTAAACTTCTTACTCAGGGCCCGAGATCTTTGGCCACCGCCTCACTGAACTGTGTCAGAGTCAACATGTCACAAACACATTTCAAGTCCGTGACAAAGCAGGGATCCACAAGCTACCTGTCCTAATACTCTCATTCGCCTAGTCCACAAGCTTGCAGCTTACAAGATGTCCCCATATCCACGTGGGGGCCACTTCTACAGGCACACTGTAGAAGTAAGAAGAGGCTATGGAGGGTGCAGTGATGAGAATCAGAATTAGCTGTGTATAATCTTTAGTGTTTTTGACACTATCTGGCCATGGGGACATTATACTACATAGGGGGAATGTAGGGGGAACTTTTCCCAGGCTCAAGTTCATATGAGGACATCCAGCAGAGGGCGCATCACCACAACTCAAGGTAACTACAGGACATTCCACTGCATTCCATTCATTCACAGTGTTTTACAGAGTGGAGCACAGCTGCATTAGCAGAGCTCCTGGGTGTAAAATGACTTAACCTCTTCAGATGGATTTACATCGTGGGATGTGACTGAACGACGGAAGGTATGGGATATTGTTGATTTTTTATTTTTCCTTTTTTACATAACGAGGGTCTTCAGATGGATTAAGAGCATAATAAAATATTAAAACACCCTGTGTGTTTTATTAACCAATTCGTACTATTGGATTAATAATGGATAGGTGTCATAATTGACGCCTTTCCATTATTAATCTGGCTTAATGTCACCTTACAATAGCAAGGTGACATTAACCCTTCATTACCCCATATCCCACAGCTATACGGGAGTGGGAAGAGAGTGGCCAAGTGCCAGAATAGGCGCATCTTCCAGAAGTGCATTTTCTGGGGTGGCTGGGGGCAGATGTTTTTAGCCAGGGGGGGGCAATAGCCATGGTCCCTCTCTAGGCTATTAATATCTTCCCTCAGTCACTGGCTATACCACTCTGGCGGAAAAAATTGCGCGGGAGCCCACGCCAATTCTTTCCACGATTTAACCCTTTAATTTAATAGCTAGAGCGCCCAAATTTTGCACATACATACTACTAACATTAGTAGTGTGGAATATGCAAAAAAAGGGATATGAGATGGTTTGCTGTATGTAAACCATGTCTCATATCATGTCGAGTTTGTGAAGGAGATAGCAAAAGCCGGCAATTGAATTACCGGCTTTTCTACAGAACACCGCTGCGTATTTCTCGCAAGTCACACTGCTGGTCCATGTGTAATCCATATTTTTCTCGCCCCTCTACACTTTCATTGGCGATTTTTTTGCGCAATACGGTGACAAACGCAGCATGCTGTGATTTTCTACAGCCGTAGAAGACCGTATAATACGGATCAGTAAAATATGGCAGATAGGAGCTGGGCCGTAAAGAATCATTGTACCGTGTGCAATCCGTATTTTCTGCACCTCTCATACGTCCATAAAACTCGCTAGTGTGACGCCGGCCTTACTCGTAGACTCATAAAAGCTATGTGTTACGGCTGCGACAGTAGATGCGGTCGAGCCGATGCCCCCACGTCGCCAATCCATGACGACGTGGGTGAGGGTCCCAAATGGGAACGCGATGTGGACCCACTGGACCACATAGAGTAACCTGGACCTACCAAGACTAGGGAAGGGCAGTGAGCAGGGTCTGTGGCAGCTGAGCATGTGAGCGAGATAGCGATATGCAGAACTAGATCACACTGCACAACTTCAGGTATGAAGAAACAAAGTTTACTCAAATGAAAGCAAAGTACATAACAAAACATAATGATGTCAGGATCCCGATTCCACACATCTAGGAAGGGTACACGTCTCAGGATGACAGACGAAGGCAGGAGGACATCACGGGTTGATGATGTCTAGGGTTATCTGTTATGAACAGGTAATTCAGAAGCACAATGGACATAGAAGTTCAGAGCACACAAAGTGACCTGACAATTACCAAAAACAAAGGACGAGCTCTGAGACGTGGGAAATCTGCTGACCGCAATCCCTAATCCTAACACACCACACTAGAGGTAGCCGTGGATTGCGCCTAACGCTCCCTATGCAACTCGGCACAGCCTGAGAAACTAACTAGCCCTGAAGATAGAAAAATAAGCCTACCTTACCTCAGAGAAATTCCCCAAAGGAAAAGGCAGCCCCCCACATATAATGACTGTGAGTAAGATGAAAATACAAACACAGAGATGAAATAGATTTAGCAAAGTGAGGCCCGACTTACTGAATAGACCGAGGATAGGAAAGATAGCTTTGCGGTCAACACAAAAACCTACAAACAACCACGCAGAGGGGCAAAAAGACCCTCCGCACCGACTAACGGTACGGAGGTGCTCCCTCTGCATCTCAGAGCTTCCAGCAAGCAAGAAAAACCAATAAAGCAAGCTGGACAGAAAAAATAGCAAGCAAAAATAACACAAGCAAAACTTAGCTTATGCAGGATAGACAGGCCACAGGAACGATCCAGGAGGAAGCAAGACCAATACTAGAACATTGACTGGAGGCCAGGATCAAAGCACCAGGTGGAGTTAAATAGAGCAGCACCTAACGACTTAACCTCATCACCTGAGGAAGGAAACTCAGAAGCCGCAGTACCACTCTCATCCACCAAAGGAAGCCCATAGACAGAACCAGCCGAAGTACCAATCTCGACCACAGGAGGGAGCCTGGCCACAGAATTCACAACAGTACCCCCCCCTTGAGGAGGGGTCACCGAACCCTCACCAGAGCCCCCAGGCTGACCAGGATGAGCCACATGAAAGGCACAAACCAGATCGGCAGCATGGACATCAGAGGCAAAGACCCAGGAATTGTCTTCCTGACCATAACCTTTCCACTTAACCAGATAATGGAGTTTCCGTCTCGAAACACGAGAATCCAAAATCTTCTCCACTATATACTCCAATTCCCCTTCAACCAAAACCGGAGCAGGAGGATCAATAGATGGAACCACAGGTGCCACGTATCTCCGCAACAATGACCTATGGAACACGTTATGGATGGAAAAAGAAGCTGGAAGAGTCAAACGAAAAGACACAGGATTAAGAACCTCAGAAATCCTATATGGACCAATAAAACGAGGCTTAAATTTAGGAGAGGAAACGTTCATAGGAATATAACGAGATGACAACCAAACCAAATCCCCAACACGAAGTCGGAGACCCACACAGCGCCGGCGGTTAGCGAAACGTTGAGCCTTCTCCTGGGATAAAGTCAGATTGTCCACTACATGAGTCCAAATCTGCTGCAACCTATCCACCACAGTATCCACACCAGGGCTGTCCGAAGACTCAACCTGCCCTGAAGAGAAACGAGGGTGGAACCCAGAATTGCAGAAAAACGGCAAAACCAAAGTAGCCGAACTGGCCCGATTATTAAGGGCGAACTCAGCCAAAGGCAAAAAGGACACCCAATCATCCTGATCAGCAGAAACAAAACATCTCAGATATGTTTCCAAGGTCTGATTGGTTCGTTCAGTCTGGCCATTTGTCTGAGGATGGAAAGCCGAGGAAAAAGACAAATCAATGCCCATCCTAGCACAAAAGGCTCGCCAAAACCTCGAAACAAACTGGGAACCTCTGTCAGAAACGATGTTCTCTGGAATGCCATGTAAACGAACCACATGCTGGAAAAACAACGGTACCAAATCAGAGGAGGAAGGCAATTTAGACAAGGGCACCAAATGGACCATCTTAGAGAAGCGATCACAAACCTCTTCGGGACCAGAAAGGGCAAAAGCAACCCACTGGCATGAGAACAGCAGGGATTAGCCCAAGCACAAATCCCACAGGACTGCACAAAAGAACGCACATCCCGTGACAGAGATGGCCACCAAAAGGATCTAGCCACCAAATCTCTAGTACCAAAGATTCCAGGATGACCAGCCAACACCGAACAATGAACCTCAGAGATAACTTTATTCGTCCACCTATCAGGGACAAACAGTTTCTCCGCTGGGCAACGGTCAGGTCTATTAGCCTGAAATTTTTGCAGCACCCGCCGCAAATCAGGGGAAATGGCAGACAAAATTACCCCCTCTTTGAGAATACCCGCCGGCTCAGACAAACTCGGAGAATCAGGCACAAAACTCCTAGACAGGGCATCCGCCTTCACATTTTTAGAGCCCGGAAGGTACGAAACCACCAAGTCAAAACAGAAGAAAAACAGCAACCAACGAGCCTGTCTAGGATTCAACCGTTTGGCAGACTCGAGATAAGTCAAGTTTTTGTGATCAGTCAAGACCACCACGCGATGCTTAGCTCCTTCAAGCCAATGGCGCCACTCCTCGAATGCCCACTTCATGGCTAGCAACTCTCGATTGCCAACATCATAATTTCACTCAGCAGGCGAAAATTTCCTGGAAAAGAAGGCGCATGGTTTCATCACCGAGCAATCAGAACTTCTCTGCGACAAAACAGCCCCTGCTCCAATTTCGGAAGCATCAACCTCGACCTGGAACGGAAGCGAAACATCTGGTTGGCACAACACAGGGGCAGAAGAAAAACGACGCTTCAACTCCTGAAAAGCTTCCACAGCAGCAGAAGACCAATTGACCACATCAGCACCCTTCTTGGTTAAATCAGTCAACGGTTTAGCAATGCTAGAAAAATTAGCGATGAAGCGACAATAAAAATTAGCAAAGCCCAGGAACTTCTGCAGACTCTTCAGAGATGTTGGCTGAGTCCAATCATAAATGGCCTGAACTTTAACAGGGTCCATCTCGATAGTAGAAGGAGAAAAAATGAACCCCAAAAATGAAATCTTCTGAACACCAAAGAGACACTTTGACCCCTTCACAAACAAAGCATTAGCACGCAGGACCTGGAACACCATTCTGACCTGCTTCACATGAGACTCCCAATCATCCGAGAAGACCAAAATATCATCCAAGTATACAATCAGGAATTTATCCAGGTACTCTCGGAAGATGTCATGCATAAAGGACTGAAACACTGATGGAGCATTAGAAAGTCCGAATGGCATAACCAGGTACTCAAAATGGCCTTCGGGGGTATTAAATGCTGTTTTCCATTCATCGCCCCATTTAATACGCACAAGATTATACGCACCACGAAGATCTATCTTGGTGAACCAACTAGCCCCCTTAATCCGAGCAAACAAATCAGACAGCAGCGGCAAGGGGTACTGAAATTTGACCGTAATTTTATTTAGAAGGCGGTAATCAATACAAGGTCTCAGCGAACCATCCTTCTTGGCCACAAAAAAGAAACCCGCTCCCAATAGCGACGATAACGGGCGAATATGACCCTTCTCCAAAGACTCCTTCACGTAACTCTGCATAGCGGCGTGCTCAGGTACAGATAAATTAAACAGTCGACCCTTAGGAAACTTACTACCAGGAATCAAATCGATAGCACAATCACAATCCCTATGCGGAGGTAGGGCATTGGACTTGGGCTCATCGAATACATCCCGGTAATCAGACAAGAACTCTGGGACCTCAGAAGGGGTGGATGATGAGATAGACAGAGATGGAACATCACCATGTACCCCCTGACAACCCCAGCTGGACACAGACATTGATTTCCAATCTAATACTGGGTTATGGACTTGTAGCCATGGCAACCCCAACACGACCACATCATGCAGATTATGCAACACCAGAAAGCGAATATCCTCCTGGTGCGCAGGAGCCATGCACATGGTCAGCTGGGTCCAATACTGAGGCTTATTCTTGGCCAAAGGCGTAGCATCAATTCCTCTCAATGGAATAGGACACTGCAAGGGCTCCAAGACAAACCCACAGCGCATAGCAAACTCCAAGTCCATCATATTCAGGGCAGCGCCTGAATCCACAAATGCCATGACAGAATAGGAAGACAAAGAGCAGATCAAAGTAACGGACAACAGAAATTTCGACTGTACCGTACCAATGGTGGCAGACCTAGCGAACCGCTTAGTGCGCTTAGGACAATCGGATATAGCATGAGTGGAATCACCACAGTAGAAACACAGCCCATTCTGACGTCTGTGTTCTTGCCTTTCAGCTCTGGTCAAAGTCCTATCGCACTGCATAGGCTCAGGTTCATGCTCAGATAATACCGCCAAATGGTGCACAGATTTACGCTCGCGCAAGCGTCGACCGATCTGAATGGCCAAAGACATAGACTCATTCAGACCAGCAGGCATAGGAAATCCCACCATGACATCCTTAAGGGCTTCAGAGAGACCCTTTCTGAAAATAGCTGCCAGCGCACATTCATTCCATTGAGTGAGCACGGACCACTTTCTAAACTTCTGACAATCAATCTCTATCTTATCCTGACCCTGACACAGAGCCAACAAATTTTTCTCTGCCTGATCCACTGAATTAGGTTCGTCGTACAGCAATCCGAGCGCCAGAAAAAACGCATCAATATTACATAATGCAGGATCTCCTGGCGCAAGGGAAAATGCCCAGTCTTGAGGGTCGCCACGTAATAAAGAAATAATGATCTTAACTTGTTGTACTGGGTCACCAGAGGAGCGGGGTTTCAAAGCCAGAAATAGTTTACAATTATTTTTAAAATTCAAAAACTTTGCTCTATCTCCAGAAAATAACTCAGGAATAGGAATCTTAGGTTCTAACATAGGATTCTGAACCACTAAATCTTGAATATTCTGTACATTTATAGCGAGATTATCCATCAAAGAGAACAGACCTTGAATGTCCATGTCCACACCTGTGTTCTGAACCACCCTGATGTAAAGGGGAAAAGAAAGACAGAACACAGTGCAAAGAAAAAAAAATGGTCTCAGAACTTCTCTTTTCCCTCTATTGAGAAGCATTAGTACTTTGGGCCTCCAGTACTGTTATGAACAGGTAATTCAGAACCACAATGGACATAGAAGTTCAGAGCACACAAAGTGACCTGACAATTACCAAAAACAAAGGACGAGCTCTGAGACGTGGGAACTCTGCTGACCGCAATCCCTAATCCTAACACACCACACTAGAGGTAGCCGTGGATTGCGCCTAACGCTCCCTATGCAACTCGGCACAGCCTGAGAAACTAACTAGCCCTGAAGATAGAAAAATAAGCCTACCTTGCCTCAGAGAAATTCCCCAAAGGAAAAGGCAGCCCCCCACATATAATGACTGTGAGTAAGATGAAAATACAAACACAGAGATGAAATAGATTTAGCAAAGTGAGGCCCGACTTACTGAATAGACCGAGGATAGGAAAGATAGCTTTGCGGTCAACACAAAAAACCTACAAACAACCACGCAGAGGGGCAAAAAAACCCTCCGCACCGACTAACGGTACGGAGGTGCTCCCTCTGCGTCTCAGAGCTTCCAGCAAGCAAGAAAAACCAATAAAGCAAGCTGGACAGAAAAAATAGCAAGCAAAAATAACACAAGCAAAACTTAGCTTATGCAGGATAGACAGGCCACAGGAACGATCCAGGAGGAAGCAAGACCAATACTAGAACATTGACTGGAGGCCAGGATCAAAGCACCAGGTGGAGTTAAATAGAGCAGCACCTAACGACTTAACCTCATCACCTGAGGAAGGAAACTCAGAAGCCGCAGTACCACTCTCATCCACCAAAGGAAGCCCATAGACAGAACCAGCCGAAGTACCACTCTCGACCACAGGAGGGAGCCTGGCCACAGAATTCACAACAGTTATCTGGCACGGGCATACAAGGACGACCTCTCTCTCAGGCCTCTGGCGTAGCACTGGCTCAGCAGGAGAACATCAGACACCGATATCGGACAGACTTCAGATGATGGCAGGGGTCAACACGGGTTGATGCAGTCCAGGGACATCTGGAACGGGCGTACTAGAACGACGTCTCTCTCAGGCCTCAGGCGTAGCACTGGCTCAGCAGAACATCAGACCCCGACCTTGGACAAACGTCAGACGATGGCAGGAGTCATCACAGGCTGATGCAGTCCAAGATCATCTGGCACAGCTTACTAGGACAGCCTCTCTCAGGCCTCAGGCGTAGCACTGGCTCAGCAAGAGAACATCAGACACCGACCCCGGAAGGACGTGGTCACATGGTGGACCCCAGAGAACTGGTGGAACATCGGGTCACAGGCTAGACATCAGGACATCAGACACACGCTGGACATCTGGACATCGAACACAGGTAGGACATCAGGTCATCGGACACAGGATAGACATCTGGGACACTGGCGTGGCAGCCCAGGTCATCGGCTGGGACACTAGTGTGGCAGCCCAGGGCATCAGGACATTGGACACAGGAAGGACATCAGGCTAGAAATCAGGAATTCCGGATAGACATCTGGGACACTGGCGTGGCAGCCCATGTTATCGGCTGGGACACAGATGGCACAGGACCAGGTAGCGGTGGTCATCAGGCTCCTAGCTACGGCCGTCAGGCTCTGGGCATCGGACCTAGGAAGGAACTTAAGCATGGTGGTGCAAGCACCGCCCGACTGGAACTGGGCCAGACGGGTTTAGCACCGCATGGAAGGATGAGCACAGAATAGTAGGAGCTCAGCAATAACACCGGAAACCATCTTTAAAGGATGAGCCCTGAAAGTTCAGTCACTGGGTGCGGGGTGTCAGACACAAAAGGACTTCAGGAACATAACACAACGGACACAGTTCAGACAGGATGAGGTACTGGATGTGCAGCCTCCAGGATAGGCGGGTCTGGGTACTCTGCACCCAGATTAGGCGGAAAAACAAAACACAAATGTATCTGGATATGCAGCCTCCAGGATAGGCGGGTCTGGGTACTCTGCCCCCAATTAGGCGGAAAAACAAAACACAAACAGATCTGGATATGCAGCCTCTAGAATAGGCGGATCTGGGTACTCTGGCCCCAGAACAGGCAGAAGACAGGTATCAGCTCTCCCAGAACTTACTGCAGACAGAACGGGAGCTGGATACCTAACTCACAAGGCAAGACACAGAAACACAATGCAATGCTCTGGCAACGCCCAATAGGAAAGAGGGAGTTTATATAGGAGCCGCTCCTCAGCAATAGGTTGCAGAAGCAACACAGGTGCACACTCAAACCCTAATAAAAGCAGGGTAGGTGTGGGCGCACGCACCCTAAGCACAAACAGAAACCATTACAGCACAGTTAGCACACGAACTGTGGCTTAGGGCACCTGTCAGTGACTGCTAGCCTGGACACACGTGGGAAGTCATGCACCAGCTGCAGAGGACCTTGCAAGCTGTGGCTAGCTTCCACAGCGGCAGCCAGGGACCGCACATGCGAGTGGCCATGCAGCAGAGCAAAGACATCACAGCACATGTACAGCTATGCAGCAGCACAGGAAACTGAGCAGCCTCCATACAGGTAACAGCCTACAGTATCCCTGCACACTAGGGGGAGAGGAGCAAGGGTTAAAGCAGAGACATGCAGAGTAACGCCGAAGAAACAAGGTATAAACCCAGTGGCGATACAGTATCCCCTCCTCAGGCCCCCTCTGCTGAAGACCCCAAAAAACAAGTTTCTGAGAAAATTATTTTGGGTTAGGCGGTAAGTCCCACAGTTACACTATGCACTAAGTGGAAATCCTGCCAAAAAATACAAGTAGGGTCACTCATAGACTCTTGAAGGAACCAACTGGAGTGCCTCATTAAAATATAAAGAAAGTGTAGTTGTGGTACTTCTACACTCAAAGGCTGAGTACACAGTACAAAGGCAGACTTTTTTTTAAAGAGGGTCATCCACACACCCTTAAATGCACAAACTGGAGGACCTCATAAAACAAAATTAAGAAAGTGTAATTGTGGTACTTCTACACTCATAAAGGCTGCCTCTGCTGTACCTGGTATGCGTCTTCCTCACCTCTCCTACTTATTTTCCACAATGGCCTTCTGCTATACCACCATTTTAGTAGAACCTCAGGAAGGAAAGATGCAAGGTTCTCCTTGTAGCGTGGGTATAGCAAGTTGACCACTAAGTACTCATTTTTTCCCAATATGAATATAGCGGGAGAGACACAGTAAAGGCAGTGGTACAAAAAGTTATTCTTATGTGTCAATGTCCCTACAGCCAATACTTCCCTGTCTCCACCATGATGATGACTCTCCATCTCCTACTCCTCCTCCCTCCTCATTCACCTCCTCAGTCCATCCATGTAGGAGAAATGAGACAAACCTAGTGTGGGTACTAGCCTCTGTTGTGCCACCAACCAGCTCCTGTTCCTCCTCCTCCTCAGCCTCCATCTCCTCATTTTTACCCAACTGAGCAGATGAGATAAGGCTGAACTTACAAGAATCTATCTGTACTATGTCTTCCTCCATCCCCATCTGGTCCACATGTAAAACTTCATGTTTAATTGTGAGCAGCAACTGTTTAAGTAGGCGCAGAAGTGGGATCGTTACTCTGATTATGGCGTCATTGCGACTCACCATCTTTGCCGAGTCCTCAAAGACTTGGAAAACTGCTCAAATTTCAGACAGCCATGTTGCTCACAAAATCTTGCCAGCATGTGCAGTGTGGAGTTCCAGCTTTTGGTGACATCGCACGACGGTTTGTCAGCTAGCACTTGTATGCGCTACTACAACATTGCCAGAGCATTGGAAGCTATAGCTGACTTGCGGAAATGGGTGCTGACGCAGCGTACCTTAAGCTGTGGCAAATCTGTGTAGGTTTTCAGAAACTCCTGCACTACCAAGTTGAGCACGTGGGCCAAGCATGGAACGTGTGTGAGCTTGCCAAGCTTCACAGCCGCCACCAGGTTGCGGCCATTATCGCACACGACCATGATTGGTTGTAGTTCAGTGGCGAGCGCTTCGGATCTGTCTGGTCTGTTATTCCTTTCAATAACTCTGCTGTGGTGTGCAATTTGTCTCCTAGGCCTAATTAGCTTCAGCAGAGCCTGTTGCTGCTAGCTGAGGCAGTGCTGCAGAGCTTCCAGCTTATGTGGACGACGTGCTGTGAGACAACACATCAGAGCTGGAAGGTGAGGAGGAGCAGGAGCGGGTGCATAAACTGATGTAAGAGATGGAGGAAACCCTGATAGAAGTAGGGTAAGCAATCTTCGCCGTTGATAGCACATGTCAGAGTCCAGGGTGGGACTCGGCCCCGGCCTCCGCAATGTTCACCCTGTGTGCTGTCAGAAAAACGTAGTGTCCCTGGTCACAAGAGCTTCTCCACATGTCAGCCATTAAGTGGACAATCTCAGTAAGTGCATTGGTAAGGCCACTGATGATGTTCCTGGACACATGCTGGTACACGGTGGGGACATCACACTAGGAGAAATAGTGGTGGATGGTGATCAAGTATGGACGGCTGCCACCATGAGTCTGCGTAAATCCTCCCTGTCTACCAACCTAAATAACAACATTTCCATGGGAAACAGCCTGAAAATGTGCCCACTTAGGATTTGGGCCTGTGAATAGGTGGCTGAGAACTTTTTCATTCCTAGGCCTGGGGTAAGGACAGCTGAACACTGTGCTGGGACAAGGCTTTGGAATTGCCTGGTGATGGTGCATCAGAAAGTGGAAGGACAGGTGCAGGGCAGGAAGCATCTGAGCCAGTGTCATGGACAGGGGATTGGCAAGCACCTAGCACAGGGGAAGAGGCAGTGCTGCCATCAAATGTGGACCCAGATGTTTGGCCCACCAGGTCTGGTGATAAGATGACATGTATTAACAACAAAGGACCCATATAAGAACCAGAATAATTTGCACAACTCATATAATATACTAAACTCAGATAGAAGTAGGAAAAAAGGAACCTACGGAGTGTATGTACCCAATAAAAAATAAGCTTTATTAACTAAGACATAAAATGCAAAAATAATGAATAAATCAGAGCATGATAAGAAAGTATGATAAGCATACATGCAGAGGAACACTAGCATACACGGGTAGTGGTTAGAAATATATGTTAAGTATAAGATAAATGTAGCATGATCCCCTAGATATATTTTAGTAAGGTAGGACATAATTTTCCAAAAAACATGCATCAAGAGAAGAAGAGCCAAAGTAAAGAATAACACTTACATGTAAATTACACCAGCTGCATTCAGAGTTTCCACCGCCCCAATGCACATTTAGTTATGTCTTCATCAGGATGTGTGCGTTGGCGGAGGGATAGATATGGTTTATAATGCGAAGATCAGCTCACTGGAAACAATTGTGGACCTAGGCATTCGGCTCACTGAGTCAGGTGCTTAGATGACATGTGCCTGATCATGCTAATGTAGGTTAATCTCGTAACGGTCAGGCCTCTGCTGATCTTGGCATGGCACAGTTTGCAAATGACCATATTTTTTGTCTTTAGAAAAAAGTCCCAGATCACCTCTTTGACGCAGAAATTCACGAGTGTCGGTGCTATACCTGTGGCCTGTCTTCTCTCTCTGGTCACCTCACTGCCTCTTTCTGCCTGTTGTGGTGCTACCGATCTCGCCACCCCAGTGCTGCTGACCTCACTGTGCATGCCAGATTCCCAGGTTGTGTCAGCGACTTAGTCATCCAACACCTTGTCTTCCACTGCCACACCCTGGCTCTCCTTACTTGACGACTTAACAATAACCTGACTTATCCACAACTGTGTCTCATCATCATCTACCTCCTTAGACAAAATTTGCCATTTCCCACCATCATCTTCTTGTGACCGTGTGTTAGGGCTAGCGGAACGCACCAAATAATAAGACAGATAGAGTATGGTGCGTTCGCAGCCCGGGGTCCACCGTGCAGAGATGGAACCTGCTGCCAAGTAATGACGGACTATATGGCGGTACTCATAAGTATACACACGTGGGTTAAACTTCACCCAGCGTGAAGGAAGCGATCCTGTTGCGTCACAGGACCGCGGTACCGCACATAGAGCGCGAGCAAGTAGTCAGCGAACTCAACTCCAACTAGGATTGAAGTCCGATTAGACACTTGCTGGCACAACACCGCAACTGGGTGTGTAAGGAAACTAAATAATAATATTAAGGCACAAGAGTGCATGCGGTGCCGCACTGACGAACGCCACTAACCACCCAGGCTTGGGTAAGGAAAGCACAGAGGAAGTGCACGGCGCCGTACTGGCGGTCACAGCAACTGGACGCTGTAATGTGTGATTCGTGCTGTAGGATAAGTCGGGCGCTAGATAGCAAACATACACCTTCCACGAACAGACATTCAATAGGGAGGGTTATTTAAAGAGCGACTTTCACTCACAACATACACACATTAACAATTGTACACTAGCGCATGGCCGTGCGGTCATGCGCAGTTTATATAGTTGCAGCACAGGAAGTGGCCACAGAAACTTTGCCCTTCCAAGACCTGCCAAGAGGACCAATGGAATGTGCTGCAGAGCCTGAGCACATGACCCTCGATCTCCAACGGGAGATCTTGCCCTGGGCATGCTCAGTGTGTGCAGACAAGGACTTAGTCCCAGAGAAGTCCGCTCGCTGCTGACCAGCACTGGCTTTAATGGCAGAAGCTGAAGAAGCAGCAGTAACTCTCTGTACAGAGTGAGACTGAGCAAGATGCTTGGACCGACGTCCCCGCTGAGCAGACTCCACTGCGGCTGGATAAGAATGGGAGACCGCAGCGGAGATGGCTCGAGATTCCCCCTGTGCAGAAGTGGGAACTCGAGACCTAACATTACCCCCCCCCTCCTAGGGCCCCCCCTCCTTGGGCCTCGCTACGCTCGAAGGCAGCAATGAGCTGTGGGGCCCGAATGTTTTCAGCTGGCTCCCATGACCTGTCCTCTGGGCCATAACCCTTCCAATCCACCAGATAGAACTTTTTGCCGCGTACCACCTTGCACCCCAAAATAGCGTTCACCTCATAATCGTCCGTAGACGAACCCGATGTCCCGGCAGATGACTCGGAAAACCGGGACATGTATACGGGTTTCAAGAGGGACACATGAAAGGTGTCGGTGATACCCAAGCGTGGAGGAAGAGCCAAACGGTAGACCACAGGATTAACCTGTTTGAGAACCTTGAAGGGACCCAAGTAGCGAGGAGCAAACTTAGTGGACTCAACTCGCAGCCTGATGTTACGGGCGGAGAGCCACACCAAGTCACCAAGAGCAAAAGTCGGAGCGGGGCGCCGATGAACATCGGCGGAGGACCTCATTCTCTCCTTGGAGGCCCGAATGGCATCCTGCGTGCGGTCCCAAATGTCCCGTGCCTCCACAGCCCAGTCTGCCACCCTGGAGTCAGCAGAAGACACAGGCATGGGCACAGGAACACGCGGATGCTGGCCGTAATTTAGGAGGAATGGAGTCTGACCGGTGGAGTCGGCTACGGCATTGTTAAGTGCAAACTCCGCCCACGGTAGCAAGGATGCCCAGTCATCCTGCCTGGCAGAAACAAAATGTCGTAAATATGTGACCAAGGTCTGGTTGGCCCTCTCTACCAACCCATTCGTCTCGGGATGATATGCCGAAGAGAGATTCAACTCAATACTGAGTAGACGACAAAGCTCTCTCCAGAATCGAGACGCAAACTGGGGACCCCGGTCACTAACAATTTTGTCTGGCATACCGTGTAGGCGAAAGATATGCTTGACGAACAAGACAGCCAACGCCCGTGCAGAAGGTAGCCGTGGAAGAGGCACCAAGTGCACCATTTTGGAAAAATGTTCGGTGATCACCCAGATAATGGTGCAGTTACGAGACTTGGGTAAGCCCATTACAAAGTCCATCCCGACCATCTCCCAGGGCCTGTCCGCCACCGGCAGAGGATAAAGCAAACCAGCTGGCCGTTGCCGAGGAGTCTTGTTCTTGGCGCAAGAGACACACGCCCGAACATACTCTGCGACATCACGAGCCATATTCGGCCACCAGTACGTCCTCGCCAGTAACTCAGATGTCCTTTTGGTACCAAAATGTCCACCCACCCTGGACGAATGTGCCCAAGAGAGAACCTCCGGTCGCAAATTGGATGGAACAAAAGTCTTGCCCGGGGGCACAGACTCTAGCGAAACCGGGGCCACAGTTCTCAAGCTCTCGGTGGGGACAATAAGCCGAGGCTCCTCCTCCTCCTCCGCAGATGACACAACGGAGCGAGAGAGAGCGTCGGCCCGAATGTTCTTCTCCCCAGAAAGAAAATGGAGGGTGAAATGAAACCGGGAGAAGAATAAGGACCATCTGGCCTGGCGAGAATTCAACCGCTGGGCTGTCTGCAGGTACACCAAATTTTTATGGTCTGTGAAGACTTGGAAGGGAAAACGTGCTTCCTCCAAGAGATGTCTCCACTCCGAGAAAGCCAACTTCATGGCTAGCAACTCCCTGTCCCCAATGGAATAATTCCTCTCTGCTGGTGAGAAGGTCTTGGAGAAAAAGAAGCAAGGATGCTTCCGACCTTGAGCATCCTTTTGGAAGAGGACTGCTCCAGCACCAACAGAAGAGGCATCCACCTCCATGATAAATGGCTTATCAACATTGGGGCGATGTAGGATGGGAGCGCTAGCGAAGTGTGACTTTATAGAGTTAAAGGCCTTGGAGACCTCCTCAGACCACAATTTGGGATTCGCCCCCTTCTTGGTGAGGGCAACCAAGGGAGCTACCAAAGTTGAGAAGTGCGGAATGAACTGGCGATAATAATTAATGAACCCCATAAAGCGCTGCACCGCTTTAAGAGAATGGGGTTCCTGCCAGTCCATCACAGCCTGTAGTTTGGCAGGATCCATAGCCAATCCCTGGGCAGAGATGATGTAGCCTAGGAAAGGTAAGGACTCCTGCTCAAACATACACTTCTCCAACTTGGCATAGAGGGAGTTTGCCCGTAGGAGGTCGAAGACTTTGCAAACATCTCTCTGGTGGGAGTCAATATCTGGAGAGTAGATGAGAATATCATCCAGATAGACTACGACCGAGGTGGAAAGCATATCCCGGAAGATATCATTCACAAAGTCTTGGAAAACGGCTCGGGCATTACAGAGCCCGAAGGGCATCACCAGATATTCATAGTGCCCATCCCTGGTGTTAAAAGCCGTCTTCCATTCGTCCCCCTCACGGATGCGAATCAGGTTGTAAGCACCCCGCAGATCTAGTTTAGTAAATACCCTTGCTCCCTGAAGCCTATCGAAGAGCTCAGATATCAAGGGCAAAGGATACTTATTCTTAATGGTGATGGCATTAAGACCCCTGTAGTCTATGCATGGACGCAATTCCCCATTCTTATTCTGCACGAAGAAGAACCCTGCTCCAGCAGGTGACACTGACTTCCTAATGAATCCTCTTGCCAGATTTTCCTGGATGTACTGTGACATTGCCTCCGTCTCCGGGAGAGATAGCGGATAGACTCGACCCCGGGGAGGCTCAGCACCAGGCAAAAGATCAATAGGACAGTCATAGGGGCGATGGGGCGGAAGGATCTCCGCCGCCTTTTTGGAGAACACGTCTGCATAAGACCAATACTGTTTGGGGAGAGAGGAAAGATCTGCGGGTACCTCTGTAGTAGCAACCTGAACGCACTCCCTCTGACACCTACCCCCACAAGATTCGCCCCATCCCAGGATTCTGCCAGAGGACCACTCGATATGAGGAGAGTGGTACCGTAGCCAAGGTATTCCCAACAGGACCTCATCAATTCCCTCAGGAATGACGAGCAGAGATATAATCTCCTGATGAGATGGCGACATGGACAGAGTAAAAGGGATGGTCTGGTGTGTTATCTGTGAGGGCAGTGTCGACCCATTCACCACTCGTACCGTTACTGGTTGAGCTAGCATAACCAGGGGTATTGCGTGACGTTGGGCGAAGGCAGAAGACATAAAATTGCCCTCCGCCCCAGAATCCACGCAGAGCTCTACCGAGTGGGAGAATGAGCCTATAGTAATTGTCCCCTTAAAGGACAATTTAGAGGTAAACGTCGCCATGTCTAGTGTACCTCCACCTACTACCACTAGACGCTGACGTTTCCTCGACCGCTGAGAACATCTGGTGGCTAGATGTCCTGACTGCTGGCAAACATGACAGACCTTGAGTGCACAAGCGGTCCGGGACTTAGATCCCGCTTGTGACACTTCCCTGGCCTCATGTGACTCAGGAATCAGGACCGGAGATTCCAGAGGTTTGGCGAAGGTAGGAGCCAGCCAAAACCTCTGCCTACACTGGGCTCGCTCTAACCTCCGCTCGTTAAAACGGAGGTCAATTCGAGTGGAGACAGTTATTAACTCCTCCAGTGTGGCAGGAATCTCCCTAGTGGCCAGAGCGTCCTTAATGTTGTCAGCCAGGCCCCTCCAAAATATGGGGATAAGAGCTTTATCCGACCAATCCAGCTCAGAAGCTAAAGTGCGGAATTGGACGGCAAAATGACTGACCAAGGACTCACCCTGAGTTAATGCCAGCAGTTGGAGCGCAGTATCATGGGTGACTTGAGGTCCTAAAAAGACCTGTTTCAGAGTGCTCAGAAACAGCGGAGCACTCTGCACCACATGATCACCACGCTCCCACAGCGGCGTAGCCCATTCCAACGCCCTGTCCGACAAGAGACACTATAAATCCCACCTTAGCCCGCTCTGTGGGAAAACGTGCAGCCAGGAGCTCGAGGTGAATAGAGCACTGACTCACAAATCCCCTACAAAACTTGCTATCACCAGAAAATTTTTCTGGCAGCGGGAGGCGAGAAAATGTCGGAGCAGGGGTGGCAATGGACAGGGTTGCTGCAGCCACGCTAGCAGCCTGTACAGCAACTGCGGTAACATCCACAGCTGAGGTTGCGCTCTCAAGAGCCGCCAACCTACCCTCCAGCTGCTGGATATACCGCAAGGATTGCTGTTTGTCCGTCATTACTAGCCAGACCCTGGCACTAGTGTAATGTTAGGGCTAGCGGAACGCACCAAATAATAAGACAGATAGAGTATGGTGCGTTCGCAGCCCGGGGTCCACCGTACAGAGATGGAACCTGCTGCCAAGTAATGATGGACTATATGGCGGTACTCATAAGTATACACACGTGGGTTAAACTTCACCCAGCGTGAAGGAAGCGATCCTGTTGCGTCACAGGACCGCGGTACCGCACATAGAGCGCAAGCAAGTAGTCAGCGAACTCAACCCCAACTAGGATTGAAGTCCGATTAGACACTTGCTGGCACAACACCGCAACTGGGTGTGTAAGGAAACTAAATAATAATATTAAGGCACAAGAGTGCATGCGGTGCCGCACTGACGAACGCCACTAAACACCCAGGCTTGGGTAAGGAAAGCACAGAGGAAGTGCACGGCGCCGTACTGGCGGTCACAGCAACTGGACGCTGTAATGTGTGATTCGTGCTGTAGGATAAGTCGGGCGCTAGATAGCAAACATACACCTTCCACGAACAGACATTCAATAGGGAGGGTTATTTAAAGAGCGACTTTCACTCACAACATACACACATTAACAATTGTACACTAGCGCATGGCCGTGCGGTCATGCGCAGTTTATATAGTTGCAGCACAGGAAGTGGCCACAGAAACTTTGCCCTTCCAAGACCTGCCAAGAGGACCAATGGAATGTGCTGCAGAGCCTGAGCACATGACCCTCGATCTCCAACGGGAGATCTTGCCCTGGGCATGCTCAGTGTGTGCAGACAAGGACTTAGTCCCAGAGAAGTCCGCTCGCTGCTGACCAGCACTGGCTTTAATGGCAGAAGCTGAAGAAGCAGCAGTAACTCTCTGTACAGAGTGAGACTGAGCAAGACGCTGGGACCGACGTCCCCGCTGAGCAGACTCCACTGCGGCTGGATAAGAATGGGAGACCGCAGCGGAGATGGCTCGAGATTCCCCCTGTGCAGAAGTGAGAACTCGAGACCTAACATTACCCCCCCCTCCTAGGGCCCCCCCTCCTTGGGCCTCGCTACGCTCGAAGGCAGCAATGAGCTGTGGGGCCCGAATGTTTTCAGCTGGCTCCCATGACCTGTCCTCTGGGCCATAACCCTTCCAATCCACCAGATAGAACTTTTTGCCGCGTACCACCTTGCACCCCAAAATAGCGTTCACCTCATAATCGTCCGTAGACGAACCCGATGTCCCGGCAGATGACTCGGAAAACCGGGACATGTATACGGGTTTCAAGAGGGACACATGAAAGGTGTCGGTGATACCCAAGCGTGGAGGAAGAGCCAAACGGTAGACCACAGGATTAACCTGTTTGAGAACCTTGAAGGGACCCAAGTAGCGAGGAGCAAACTTAGTGGACTCAACTCGCAGCCTGATGTTACGGGCGGAGAGCCACACCAAGTCGCCAGGAGCAAAAGTCGGAGCGGGGCGCCGATGAACATCGGCGGAGGACCTCATTCTCTCCTTGGAGGCCCGAATGGCATCCTGCGTGCGGTCCCAAATGTCCCGTGCCTCCACAGCCCAGTCTGCCACCCTGGAGTCAGCAGAAGACACAGGCATGGGCACAGGAACACGCGGATGCTGGCCGTAATTTAGGAGGAATGGAGTCTGACCGGTGGAGTCGGCTACGGCATTGTTAAGTGCAAACTCCGCCCACGGTAGCAAGGATGCCCAGTCATCCTGCCTGGCAGAAACAAAATGTCGTAAATATGTGACCAAGGTCTGGTTGGCCCTCTCTACCAACCCATTCGTCTCGGGATGATATGCCGAAGAGAGATTCAACTCAATACTGAGTAGACGACAAAGCTCTCTCCAGAATCGAGACGCAAACTGGGGACCCCGGTCACTAACAATTTTGTCTGGCATACCGTGTAGGCGAAAGATATGCTTGACGAACAAGACAGCCAACGCCCGTGCAGAAGGTAGCCGTGGAAGAGGCACCAAGTGCACCATTTTGGAAAAATGTTCGGTGATCACCCAGATAATGGTGCAGTTACGAGACTTGGGTAAGCCCACCACAAAGTCCATCCCGACCATCTCCCAGGGCCTGTCCGCCACCGGCAGAGGATAAAGCAAACCAGCTGGCCGTTGCCGAGGAGTCTTGTTCTTTGCGCAAGAGACACACGCCCGAACATACTCTGCGACATCACGAGCCATATTCGGCCACCAGTACGTCCTCGCCAGTAACTCAGATGTCCTTTTGGTACCAAAATGTCCACCCACCCTGGACGAGTGTGCCCAAGAGAGAACCTCCGGTCGCAAATTGGATGGAACAAAAGTCTTGCCCGGGGGCACAGACTCTAGCGAAACCGGGGCCACAGTTCTCAAGCTCTCGGTGGGGACAATAAGCCGAGGCTCCTCCTCCTCCTCCGCAGATGACACAACGGAGCGAGAGAGAGCGTCGGCCCGAATGTTCTTCTCCCCAGAAAGAAAATGGAGGGTGAAATGAAACCGGGAGAAGAATAAGGACCATCTGGCCTGGCGAGAATTCAACCGCTGGGCTGTCTGCAGGTACACCAAATTTTTATGGTCTGTGAAGACTTGGAAGGGAAAACGTGCTTCCTCCAAGAGATGTCTCCACTCCGAGAAAGCCAACTTCATGGCTAGCAACTCCCTGTCCCCAATGGAATAATTCCTCTCTGCTGGTGAGAAGGTCTTGGAGAAAAAGAAGCAAGGATGCTTCCGACCTTGAGCATCCTTTTGGAAGAGGACTGCTCCAGCACCAACAGAAGAGGCATCCACCTCCATGATAAATGGCTTATCAACATTGGGGCGATGTAGGATGGGAGCGCTAGCGAAGTGTGACTTTATAGAGTTAAAGGCCTTGGAGACCTCCTCAGACCACAATTTGGGATTCGCCCCCTTCTTGGTGAGGGCAACCAAGGGAGCTACCAAAGTTGAGAAGTGCGGAATGAACTGGCGATAATAATTAATGAACCCCATAAAGCGCTGCACTGCTTTAAGAGAATGGGGTTCCTGCCAGTCCATCACAGCCTGTAGTTTGGCAGGATCCATAGCCAATCCCTGGGCAGAGATGATGTAGCCTAGGAAAGGTAAGGACTCCTGCTCAAACATACACTTCTCCAACTTGGCATAGAGGGAGTTTGCCCGTAGGAGGTCGAAGACTTTGCAAACATCTCTCCGGTGGGAGTCAATATCTGGAGAGTAGATGAGAATATCATCCAGATAGACTACGACCGAGGTGGAAAGCATATCCCGGAAGATATCATTCACAAAGTCTTGGAAAACGGCTCGGGCATTACAGAGCCCGAAGGGCATCACCAGATATTCATAGTGCCCATCCCTGGTGTTAAAAGCCGTCTTCCATTCGTCCCCCTCACGGATGCGAATCAGGTTGTAAGCACCCCGCAGATCTAGTTTAGTAAATACCCTTGCTCCCTGAAGCCTATCGAAGAGCTCAGATATCAAGGGCAAAGGATACTTATTCTTAATGGTGATGGCATTAAGACTCCTCTAGTCTATGCATGGACGCAATTCCCCATTCTTCTTCTGCACGAAGAAGAACCCTGCCCCAGCAGGTGACACTGACTTCCTAATGAATCTTCTTGCCAGATTTTCCTGGATGTACTGTGACATTGCCTCCGTCTCCGGGAGAGATAGCGGATAGACTCGACCCCGGGGAGGCTCAGCACCAGGCAAGAGATCAATAGGACAGTCATAGGGGCGATGGGGCGGAAGGATCTCCGCCGCCTTTTTGGAGAACACGTCTGCATAAGACCAATACTGTTTGGGGAGAGAGGAAAGATCTGCGGGTACCTCTGTAGTAGCAACCTGAACGCACTCCCTCTGACACCTACCCCCACAAGATTCGCCCCATCCCAGGATTCTGCCAGAGGACCACTCGATATGAGGAGAGTGGTACCGTAGCCAAGGTATTCCCAACAGGACCTCATCAATTCCCTCAGGAATGACGAGCAGAGATATAATCTCCTGATGAGATGGCGACATGGACAGAGTAAAAGGGATGGTCTGGTGTGTTATCTGTGAGGGCAGTGTCGACCCATTCACCACTCGTACCGTTACTGGTTGAGCTAGCATAACCAGGGGTATTGCGTGACGTTGGGCGAAGGCAGAAGACATAAAATTGCCCTCTGCCCCAGAATCCACGCAGAGCTCTACCGAGTGGGAGAATGAGCCTATAGTAATTGTCCCCTTAAAGGACAATTTAGAGGCAAACGTCGCCATGTCTAGTGTACCTCCACCTACTACCACTAGACGCTGACGTTTCCTCGACCGCTGAGAACATCTGGTGGCTAGATGTCCTGACTGCTGGCAAACATGACAGACCTTGAGTGCACAAGCGGTCCGGGACTTAGATCCCGCTTGTGACACTTCCCTGGCCTCATGTGACTCAGGAATCAGGACCGGAGATTCCAGAGGTTTGGCGAAGGTAGGAGCCAGCCAAAACCTCTGCCTACACTGGGCTCGCTCTAACCTCCGCTCGTTAAAACGGAGGTCAATTCGAGTGGAGACAGTTATTAACTCCTCCAGTGTGGCAGGAATCTCCCTAGTGGCCAGAGCGTCCTTAACGTTGTCAGCCAGGCCCCTCCAAAATATGGGGATAAGAGCTTTATCCGACCAATCCAGCTCAGAAGCTAAAGTGCGGAATTGGACGGCAAAATGACTGACCAAGGACTCACCCTGAGTCAATGCCAGCAGTTGGAGCGCAGTATCATGGGTGACTTGAGGTCCTAAAAAGACCTGTTTCAGAGTGCTCAGAAACAGCGGAGCACTCTGCACCACATGATCACCACGCTCCCACAGCGGCGTAGCCCATTCCAACGCCCTGTCCGACAAGAGACACTATAAATCCCACCTTAGCCCGCTCTGTGGGAAAACGTGCAGCCAGGAGCTCGAGGTGAATAGAGCACTGACTCACAAATCCCCTACAAAACTTGCTATCACCAGAAAATTTTTCTGGCAGCGGGAGGCGAGAAAATGTCGGAGCAGGGGTGGCAATGGACAGGGTTGCTGCAGCCACGCTAGCAGCCTGTACAGCAACTGCGGTAACATCCACAGCTGAGGTTGCGCTCTCAAGAGCCGCCAACCTACCCTCCAGCTGCTGGATATACCGCAAGGATTGCTGTTTGTCCGTCATTACTAGCCAGACCCTGGCGCTAGTGTAATGTTAGGGCTAGCGGAACGCACCAAATAATAAGACAGATAGAGTATGGTGCGTTCGCAGCCCGGGGTCCACCGTGCAGAGATGGAACCTGCTGCCAAGTAATGATGGACTATATGGCGGTACTCATAAGTATACACACGTGGGTTAAACTTCACCCAGCGTGAAGGAAGCGATCCTGTTGCGTCACAGGACCGCGGTACCGCACATAGAGCGCAAGCAAGTAGTCAGCGAACTCAACCCCAACTAGGATTGAAGTCCGATTAGACACTTGCTGGCACAACACCGCAACTGGGTGTGTAAGGAAACTAAATAATGATATTAAGGCACAAGAGTGCATGCGGTGCCGCACTGACGAACGCCACTAACCACCCAGGCTTGGGTAAGGAAAGCACAGAGGAAGTGCACGGCGCCGTACTGGCGGTCACAGCAACTGGACGCTGTAATGTGTGATTCGTGCTGTAGGATAAGTCGGGCGCTAGATAGCAAACATACACCTTCCACGAACAGACATTCAATAGGGAGGGTTATTTAAAGAGCGACTTTCACTCACAACATACACACATTAACAATTGTACACTAGCGCATGGCCGTGCGGTCATGCGCAGTTTATATAGTTGCAGCACAGGAAGTGGCCACAGAAACTTTGCCCTTCCAAAACCTGCCAAGAGGACCAATGGAATGTGCTGCAGAGCCTGAGCACATGACCCTCGATCTCCAACGGGAGATCTTGCCCTGGGCATGCTCAGTGTGTGCAGACAAGGACTTAGTCCCAGAGAAGTCCGCTCGCTGCTGACCAGCACTGGCTTTAATGGCAGAAGCTGAAAAAGCAGCAGTAACTCTCTGTACAGAGTGAGACTGAGCAAGACGCTGGGACCGACGTCCCCGCTGAGCAGACTCCACTGCGGCTGGATAAGAATGGGAGACCGCAGCGGAGATGGCTCGAGATTCCCCCTGTGCAGAAGTGAGAACTCGAGACCTAACACCGTGTCTGCTATAATTTTTGTGCATCACTAAACAGCATGTCCTCCTGTCCCTCTTGGAACATGCAGGTTGAGAGGCCACAGTCAAGATATGATGATGTAAAGAGCTTCTCCTAGTTTGGGATCACTGGTCTCCTGGGACTCGACATGGTGCGATAAAGGAGGAACAGGGCATGGATTAAATTATCCAGACTATTGGGAGGTGAGACTGGACCATGTGGAAGACTGGGTGGTGCTGGCAAGTATGCTGGAAGCATTATCTGGTATCCAACCGGCCACCTGTTCGCACTGGCATGGCTCCAGAGTGTTGTCCTGTGCCTCCCTGCAAAGTGGGACGGGAAGCCATGTGTCATGGATGGGCATGTTGCTTGTGCTCCAGCAACAGGCACAGTCATACCTGCCCCACATCCTCAGTGTCTCGGTGCACCATCATCAGCACTTCCCTGTCACTTACATTACGCCTTAGATATTTTGTAATTGATTGGTCTCTGGAAACCAAGTTTGATAAATTGAAACTAATTTTTTTTAATAAAAAGGAAAATGTGGTAACCTGTAGCAGGCCAAGCAGTTTTTGAAAATTTCAAACCACCATAATTTCACACAAAGCACTATAAACTGTATGAATGACCATAGTCAATTTTTAGAACAATAAATTTTGGTCACCTGTAGAAGGCCAAGCATTTTTTATTTTAAACCACTGTAATTTTACACTAGTCACTTTAACTGTATTGATGATAATAGTTAATTTTTGGAACAGAAAGCTTTTGTGAACTATTGCATGCCAAGCAGTTTTTAAACATTGTAGTTTTGCACAAAGCACATTAAACTGTATGGATGACAGTTTAGCTACTCTCTTTGCTCTAGCAGTTGTCCCGTGCAGAATGTATCTCACGGAAACAGAAAAAGAACACGATTAGCCCTTAGAAGGACCTTTAGTATGATGGCTCAGCATCTGCAAGATGATATTTTTCTACAGATTTTGTGTGAAAAGGACAGGAGTGCTTTTAATCAATTCACATTGCAATTCAGATATCTGTTTTGCACTGATGAAGCCCAAAAGGCTGAAATGATCCAAGTTGGGTCAGATTCTAATAGCTCCATATTAAGGGAAACATTTCTTCCCGACTCCACATACAGCAATCAAACTAGTTCCACGGATCAATGTCCTGGTCCAATAGGAGCCGCAACAGGACCTGAGCATGTAACCCCCAACTTCCAATGGTAGGTCGTCCCGTGGGCATGCTCATTATGGGAAAAGCAAGACTTAGTCCCAGAAAGGCCTGCTCGCTGCTGATCAGTGCTGGCTACAAAGGCAGAGCCTGGAAAGGCAGAAGTAAACATTTGCACAGTATCAGCTTGAGCCAGATGCTGAGACCGACATCTCCACTGAGTCGGTTCCACTGCAGCTGGAGGAGAATGGGAGACCGCAACGCACATGGTTCGAGATTCCCCCTGTGCAGTGGCGGGAACTCGTCGACACCTGAATCCAAGAATTTTGGGAATATTAACTTAAGCTGTTTAGGATTAAATTGCTCAGCCCTCCCTACCATAAACATATTGTAATACTGAGCTGGTATGTTCACAATGGTTCATGATTTTACATCTGTTGTAATACATAACGCCCTTCCCGGTGGTTGGTTTCTGGCTTGCATATTAGCTGCTAAAGATTTGCTGTTTCACTAAATTGCTATTGTATCCGTATGACCATTGAAGCTGCGGACGAAAGCCTAACAGTCATGTTCAATTGTAATGATGATTGCTCTTTTCCCCTGGTTGATCTACCTATTCTTTTCATTTCCATCCAACCGTCACATCTGACTGCTTTACTGGCATCTGTCTCTTACAGCATTTCCAATAAAAGGCCTATTCTGATAGATGAAATCATAGATCTTACCATACTCCGAAGAGAAGATTAATATTGATCCCTGACCACTTTGTTAATTAATCCAGCAATAAAATGTATTTCCTTTTAAGAAAATGGGAAAGCAAACGCAGACAACAATAATTCAATTCATCGTGGAGCGTCATCTCGGCGGGAATGATACTTTTGTGTTTATTTTTGCTTTCCTACCTCCTTCCCTGCTACATTCGATCTTTAGGATTGACTTAAATCGATTGCAATTAGAATTCTTCTGTTTTTATTACTGTGATCATTAGGATTATGATGCTGTTCATACTATTAAAGGAAATGCACCCTACTCAGAAAATGAAATATTCTTTAATTAGGTTTTAATTATAAACATTATTGTTATGTTTGTTTGTTTTTTGTGACTATCCGTATCCCGAAAAGGTTCAGTTCTCCAGCTAACAATTAGAGCAGACACATTGAACTGGCTCTTCCTGCCTTCTATACCCCACTTGGCTGCTTTGCTGTATAGGCCTGGACAGAATCAGCAGAGTTATCTTATTATCTCTAGAGTATAGGCAATCTCTTTTGTACTAATGGAATCCTACAGAAGAAAGGATTGTGACACTATACAAAAAGGTAAGACTTTACATTCATTTTTTCTGCCACTCACTGTTTTCTAGGTAAGTGTTATACGGTATTGCTTTATAAACACTATACTAATTTAATATTTATCTAATACCACCAGGGGTGTCAAACTGCATTCCTCGAGGGCTGAAAACAGGTCATGTTTTCAGGATTTCCTTGTACTGCACAGGTGATAATTTAATCACCAACTCATTATTTGTGTAGGTGATTAAATTATCACCTGTGCAGTACAAGGAAATCCTGAAAACATGACCAGTTTGCAGCCCTTGAGGAATGCAGTTTGACACCCCTAATTTACACCCTTTCTTTGCAGCTTCCATAAAGCACACACTACTGTACTGTTTATACTAACAACACATAAAAGAAGTATATACCTTTAATTATAATTAAAGGGGTATTCTGATAGTAGGAAATAATCACTTGGCCGGAAAATAAGTGATAATTTTCACTGGAAAATCAACCAATTAGGGCCATAATGGGGTACTTTTATCTACATTAAATGGAATGGTATCATGCATATCTCACTGACTCTTCATTCATTCTCAATGGGACAGCTGGAGAAAGCCGAGGACAGCACTCTGACAGTCTCAATGAAAATGTATAGAGTGACAGTAGAGAATGCTCACTGCTACTTCGTTGTAACATATCCTATAAAAATCCTAATTTGGGTGAACATTGGGAGTCCAAACAATATGGAAGTTATCCCTTATCCTGTGGATGGGTGATTCCTCCAAACGGAATACCCTTTTAGACTAGACAGTCCCTTGATTTCTGACAAATTTATTTGCAAATGCATAAACATTTTTTTTAATCTTTTTTGTAGCTACATTTAATTATTTGAAATTAGTGCGCCACCAGAGTTGACTCAGGGACTAGGTGCAAAGCTAAGTTTGTCACAGAGTCAAGAAAGAAATGGAAGAGCTATACATCAGAGTTGACTCATCAGTAGAGTTAAGTTTGCCAGAGAGTCCTAATACAAAACTGGCAGAGTTCTATAGATCAAAGTAGAGGGAAAGATGCAAACCAACTACCTGACTTCTCATGTGTCTTCTTGACGCTTTTTGCAAGAGTAAATGCCACAGAGGTGCAGAGGCTACAGATGGCTGCAGGTAGAGAACAGAGTGCTCCGTGCTAGATCCATGAAAATCAACTCTTCCAATAATAGAGGGAAGAAAATATGGGAACCTGCTATAAAAATGGAGAGGATGGCGAGAGGGTATTCGTGATTCATCTCCAGACCTCCAACCACTGGCAGGCACAGACGGAAAGGGGCCTTTGTGCAAGAACAATATAGGGGCAGCTTATGAGCTCATCATAATGTACAATTCACCTGCTTTGGGGGTATAAACAGGCCCCTTAACTGCTTGGGCCGAACAGGTTGCACCAATGGTCCAAACTGGCTCCATCCTTCTCTGTTGATACTACCGTTTATGACCTTGAACTCCAAAATGATAGAATGTTTTCCTGAGCCACATTTTTGTTTCTTGAGTTCTGTTACTTCTGCAACTAAATACGTAAAAATATAAGCAAGCAATATAGGCTGATCCAGCTCACTGAACTTGTGAACAAACTTTTCATTATTCACGGAAGTGCTCAGTAGGGGATAAAGCACAATCAGCTATACAGAGTGCGTGATATGTGGCATCAGCGCGTTTTAGGTGACTGTAGACCCTTAATTATTAGTGATGAGCGAGTGTACTCATTGCTCGGGTTTTCCAGAGCACGCTCGGGTGGTCTCCGAGTATTTGTTAGTGTTCGGAGCTTTAGTTTTCATCGCCGCAGCTGAATGATTTACAGCTACTAGACAGCTTGATTACATGTGGGGATTCCCTAGTAACCAGGCAACCCCCACATGTATTCAGGCTGGCTGGTAGCTCATCACTATTAGTTATGGAAGTGCTCAGTAGGGGATAAAACAGAATCAGCGGTACAGATTATATGATATATGACATTGACGCGTTTCAGGTGACTGCGCACACTTAATCATGATTACGGGTGCACAGTCACCTAAAACGCGTTGATGTCGCATATCATGTAATCTGTACCGCTGATTCTGTTTTGTCTTCCTTGAATAAAGAACACAAGTTCTCTCAGCTGGATCTTCTCCTGTGTACATGACTGCCCCACGCTCTGTCGCTGCGTCTCTCGTGCTGCGAACACCCAAGGATGTCCACAACTGTGAGCTGGATCTATATTTGTAATATAGGCTGATACTTGGAAGAAAAACAAAATGGTGGAACATAAAGAAAGTAAATGGTCAGAACTGAAAATGTAGTACTTTGTCTATCACCCCCACCCCAAAACCTTATTTTTTTTAAAGATGTTCATTTCTTGCATCTGTGAAATGCTGGCACACCGGCAGAGATGGCTGAAAATCTGCACAATGTCAATTAAACTTGCCAAGCACTATATCTTTTTGGAGTATGTGTGACCTTTTCTGTTTGTCATTTCCTGGGCATGGCACCAAGTGATCCTCTTAGGATGCTGGCTCCGTGGAGCGGGCCCGGAGCAGAGGAGGTGGAAGGGGAGGGGGCAGTTGCAGAAACGGCAGGTTTCTGGGATCTCTGCCAAGACTAGTATAATTGTCATCAGCAGGAAGGAGCTAGAAAACCTTGTCCCTCTATGTTTTACACGTACATTGACCCCCCTCATACCCATAGAGAAAAAGTCCTGGCAGTAACAATGTGTCATTTAACGCTATTCATAGGAATTTCACTGCCCTACTTTGTGCCACGTCAAGTTCCAACGTGGTACAATAATAAATCATTAAACGCACAGTTTATAGAGATATTTTCTATATAACGGAGCTTTGTTCCCAGTATTGCAGCATATTGTGTTTTAGTCTAAAGTCTATGTTGAGCGAAGAACAATCATTCACTGGAGCACATTTATGAGCCTTTCTCTTACAGAAACATGGGATTAGTGGATTGGACAAAATGGCGATCAAAACGTGACCCATATTGGATAGCAATTTATAAAAAAATATATATATTAAAATTAAGGATGGTTAAAAGAACACTATACCTAAAAATGAAGTCATTTTTTGTTTTTGCCCTGGCGGATTTTGCACCAAATTCATGAAAAGGGTTGCACAATGTTTGATAAAATCCAAGATCCTTTTTGGCTTTTTGGTGTATACAATCGATTTTCTTGTACAACTGCTATCCAGGGTTTTCACAGAGTGCACTCGTACCTATGATATTCTATGGGGCTGTGCACATGTCCGATTTTTTCCTCGGACAGAGAGACATGTTCAATTTTGATCTGCGTGTCAGATCAAAATCAACAATGCAAGTCTATGGCCGGGTTCACATTGCGTTAACAGCAGCCCGTTCAGCACATACGCTAACGGGCTGCTGTAATGCAAGTGCCGACGTTTTACATCACGCTAGAGCAGATAGAGCATCTGCTAGCTCTATCTGCACTATCGGTGACGGACGCGGAAACGCTGCAGCCCGCATCTCAGGGTCCGTCACTCAATGACGGCACATCGCTAGCGCACGCCCATTGTGGGCGTGCGCTAGCGATGTGTCCGACATTGCTTTCAATGGCAGCGTTAACGGACTACGTTACACCGCGTTATGCCGTGGTATAACGTACTCCGTTTAACGGATGCAATGAACGCAATGTGAACCCAGCCTATGGGTCCATGAAAAAAAATCGAACCGCACTCAGATGTTATCCAAGGGAGGTCTGATTTTCATGGACTTACAGAAAGGACAAGGCGAAGAAACAATTTTTTTTTCCTCCCTACATATGAGAAAAACTGATGGCACTCTGTTCAAAGTCTGATCCAAGTCTAATCAGAACAATGGGTCAGTTTTTCATGTATGTGGAGAAATCGGTCATTTGAACCTGCCTTAATTATGTGGAAATAGCTTAGCTCTGATGAACAAAAAAATGAAAAAGTTGGAAAAAAGATTGAAAGAAAAAACAGAGCAGATAATGAATTAGTTGAACCAAAAATTCCGAAAAAAAAGTCAAAATAGCTAAATAAAAAAATGAACACATGCAATGATGAATCTAGCGTGCTTGTCAGTCTGCAGGTTTTTTCGCTCATAAAACAAAAATATGAACAAGTAAATTATATCGTAATGCCTTTACAGAGGAGGAGTGGGCCAGCTGCCTTAGGATATGTGCACTCGAAGTCATTTAGAAGCCTTCATAGCCACATAGTTTTTGCTATAGGAAGATACCGCAGAAAAAAAAGTGGTGCCATATTGGGAGAATCATTTAGAATCACTTTTGCTTTCGCTTTGATGCTGGCTTTTTTTTTTTTCTATTTTTCTATTTTTTATTACATATATAAAACGCCTCCTGAAGAATGTACCGGTCACTTATTTTAGCTGCTTTATGGCTTTCAAGGTAAGAACGGCTAAAAAAACAGAAGGAGCTAAAAAAAAACGTCAGTGTAGGAAAGCTAGGTAGGACAGGGTAAAAACCCGACACTGGAGCTTCTGATTACGTGCATGTGGCTAGCTTTGTCTAGAGCCAGGTCCTGTGTTCGTTTATTGGTCAGTAAGCTGTGGGAAGCTGAGTAGTCTGTGTGTTGGAGCTGGTGAGTGACCAGCAAATGTGAGATGTCGAGGAGTTGAACACTTCTCTTTGGTACTGGAGCTGGAGAGAAGCCAGTGATGATTAACAGACTGTGCCTACGACAACTAACGTCCATTCTGTGGTGTGAGTATAAGGGGGTGACAGGGACTGTCATATGCCCCTTCTCCGTAAAACAGCGTTTATAAAGAAGTGTGTTCTTATATGTGATTATATTGCATTTCTGCAAATGCTGTGATATGTGAAACTGCATACAGTTTTATAGGCAATAACGTATGTGAGTCTCCTAATGTATTGCAATTAATGTGTTGTGACAAAGTCACTGGTAAAGCACTGGTTGAGAGATATGTTTAACTACTCTTAATGGCGTCAGTGATATAAAACCCAGAGTTTTTCCTCCAGCACACTAAGTGTGGTGAGGGGTTAAGCTTATTTGTTATATTGGGCTGGCTTTTATGTGGACATCCATAGAGTGGGAGGGAGGATGTCCACCTTTTCTCCCCCCCAGGGTGTGGTCTGGGGTTTAAGTAGCTGGCCTCCAAAGGCAGCAGTGTTCAGTGTCTGGAGAGGAATATTCCAGAGAAGTGTTTTTGTGTTTTGCTTATGCCTGAACCGTGGGTCTTGCAACCCTGAGTGGCCTATTTTATGCTAATACAAGGACTGTGCCTAGTGCTACCATTTTGTTTTGTTTTGCCCAGAGGTCCATGTTTACTTTGTGCTTCACTTTGGTTTATGCTGCATCTGTCAAAGCCGCAATTGTTCTGTGTCTACCTCAGTGTACAGCTGAGTGAGTGGATCTACTATAGTTTAATATTATTAATGTATAGTGAATAGGGAAAGAATAGATATAGGTTTAGGACATAAAGTATAGTATGGGCTTATAGTTTAGATTAGGAAAGGGAAATATGTAGTAGTGGACATATTAGTTGTCGGAAGAAGGGCACTCGATTATATACAATTAATATGTTTGGGACCAGCCCAACAGGGAAAGGTAAAGGTCAGAGAAAAAAAGCTAGCACTTCCTGGTTAGATCAGTTGGAAATTAGATTGATAGATAAAGTTTTAGTAAGAGTTCAAGGCCAGAGGGTGGGAGGGCGTGAGACGTATGGATTGTTCTAGCAGTATGAGAACGCCAGCTACTTTCTTAAGTGGACATTCTTGTAATGTCCAGGGCCTACGGCCTGAACTACGCACTGGGATGTGTGCCTTATTACTTTCCAACAAGTGTAAACTGTATGGGGAAATGCCTAAGATGGAGACGAGATAGGTCTTGTGAGTACTGCAATGTCAGACGGAGTATCCTGGGGGCTAAGGGAGCCATCAAGCAAAGGGATAGCTCAGGCTAAATTAATATAGAACAGAGAAATGTACTGTGCTGTATCATTAATTGGACTGTTAAGTAATTTGAACTGGTTGTTAAGAAGCAAGTGTCCCCTCATTTGTTCCTGGATCCAGAAGCCTTGAGAGAGCGAAGGCCTCTGTCCTGAACGTGAGTATGCTGCACTGAACCCAGCACAACATTGATGGACTGGTACACTGTTTATTTGTGGGGTGCCTGGTCATGGGAATGACCATGACTACCGCCCTGCGCACCTCACATGAGTACAACTATGTTAATATACTGTGCCTACGCTAACAAAAGGACTGTGTGTTTTATTATACTTTTGGGGCTAAAGAAAACCTAGTGACTGGTGATTGCATGAAGCTGCACAAAAACGTCTGCTCCAAAAATGACAAACATCAGTCTTCATCTATCCCTATTCTAGTGATGTGATGGGTTGACTTTTGGCGCCTTGTCAACTCATTGTCTGAACACCTTTAGACAATAGGCTCCTGGTTCATCAAACAGTTTTAGCAAGAATTCTGGAGCAAAACAGCTCAAAATGTTGCAAAATTTCAGGTAAATCGGTTGTCCCAAATTTTTTGTGACTCTTTGCATTTTTACATCAGTATCGACCAGCTACACCAACTTTTAGAAATTTAGGGAGAGGTACGGTGGAATGGGGCAGGGTCAAGGTCGTTCAACAAAGTCATTACAAATCACACCACTAAGTGATGTAAATTTAGACAGAAATGTAAACTCACCCTTGGCGGATGTACATTTTTGGCGGTGGCACATGACACTTGAAAGATACCTCAAATTCATTAAGACTAATTTCTATTATGCAGTCTTAATGAATAGAGCAGAAACAGTATTCAGATTTATAAAAGAAATTATCAGAATACAGAAAATGACATACATAGTAGTGGTTGGGACAGTCAGAGGACCTGACACGTACTCTTTAACTCTTTCATGTGTTGGTTTCTGGGACTCATAGGTTTTAGTCCTCAAAAACAGGTAGGTATTTGCAGTAGTAAATTTCCTCTAATGATGATAAGTAGAAATCTTTGTGCTGAAATCCTCATCTTCTGAATAGAAATATATCAATTTACCGCGTTTTTTCCTATGACTCAGTTAAACTGAACAATTTTGCTGCATAAAAGAGAAGCCATTATAGTAATTTCAGACGACGCATATGCTTCACGTACGGTACATTCTGTTCCATCTTTCTCTTGTCATTACATTAATATATTTTGGGACTAAAAGCTAACACTGAGGTATTGTAAGAGACAGTATGTATCTTTAACTTGTGCACTCACTAAACAAATGAAAAACCCCTTTCTATCTGTCTTTCTGTCTATCACACCTAACATCTGTGTAAGGTTGGTTTCAATTAGAGGGTGATCCTAGTTGCCATGTAAATTGTTATACCTTTGCCCAGGAGATATACATACACATAGCATGATGTCTCCCACATCTGCCCCTCAGTCCCTCACATACAGAATGTCCTCCACAGTCCCCCATATACAGTATAATGGCCCTCACAACCTCCCATACTGAATAATGTCCTTCACATTCATCTCTACACAGTATGATGTCCCTACAGACCCACATACAGTATAACGTCCACCACAACCCCCCATATACAGAATGTCCCCACAGTCCACCATATGCAGAATGCCTCCCACAGCCGCCCATAGATAGTACACAGACCCACATGCAGTATAAAGTACCCCACAACCTCCCATACAATATGAGGTCTCCCACAGCTCCCATACGGTTTGATGGCTCCCATGACCCCATAAACAAAATGTCCCCCACAGCCACCCATATACAGTACAATGCCCCCAACTGCCCCCACACAGTATAATGTCCCCCACAGCCACCCATACAGAATGGTGCCCAAAAGTCCCCATATAGTATGATGTCCCCCATAGCCCACCATTTTCTTTGGTGTACCCCTCAGCCTCCCAAAAACAAAATGTACCGCACAGCTCTCTGTATATAGTATAATATCCTGCACAGCGCCACATATGGTATGATCACCACAGCACCCAATACAATATAATGGCCCTTATAGCCCTTATGCTTTATGATGTTCCCCACAGCCCCCATACAGGTTTAGGCCCCCACACACTATGATTTCCTCCACATCTCCTAAACAGTATGGTGGCCTTAAAGAACCAAATACAGTGGTTAAAAAATATAAGCAAAATAAAATCCAGGGTCTCTATCCACTGCAGCCATCGTTTTCTCTTCTATCTTGTGCAACATTGAATATGGTCAGCGTGATGCTGTGACATCATTGTATTGCCCGCTGTCCCCCGCATGGCACTGGCCTCCAGCAGGCTGGTCCTGGTGACCTGCCAGAGCAACTTTCTTTAAAAAAAAGCTGTTACCTGCATTCAGTGGAGGGACACTTTAGGATTAGAGGCCTAAAGGCTAGATTTAATATTGCTATTGCATTTCTTGTATACTGCTGCTGCACTATTAAAAGAAAAGTCCTTTTCAGGTCTACATATTTCCCTGCTGTAAC
The DNA here is from genome assembly GCF_032444005.1 of Ranitomeya imitator. NCBI lineage: Eukaryota > Metazoa > Chordata > Amphibia > Anura > Dendrobatidae > Ranitomeya > Ranitomeya imitator. The sequence continues at coordinate 57,861,800 of NC_091282.1, read as the reverse complement.
CTGCATTCAGTGGAAGGATGGTTTTGGATCAGAGGCCTATAGTCAAGGATTAATATTGTTATTGGAGTACTTGTATACCGCTGCTGCACCATTAAAAATCCAGGGCAACATATACATGCTATCCTTTCTATATTAAATGGCTGTTACCTGCACTCAGTGTAGGAATAACTGGTGGAGGAGGGATAGTTTTGCACTAGAGGGGTATAGGCAGGATCTATTGCCTTACAGCCCTTCTATAGGTATAATGTTGCTGTAACCTAAAAACAAAATTCTTATTCAGGACAATATGTTTTCTTTTCCCTATAAATACCAGACAGTTTGCAAGCATATATTATAGACCTAATTGAAAATGTGCAAGGCGTGTGGTAAGGAATGGAGAAGAGGACATGTTGGTAAAGATGAACGTAGAGGCCTTCATAAATCGCACTGCCTCCCCAGGAGGAGACATACACCACATCTCTGGTTCCTTCTTCCTTGATGAATCCAAAACTACAGATGATGTCAAGACACACGTCCGTGCCATCAGAGCACAGCCTCTCAATTTCTGCTGCATGTGGCCTTTCATGTCACTCTTGTGCTAGTTGCTCTCCCTTCTGTCTCTCCTCGATTACTTTATACTGACTTAGACAAAATTCTTGTATCTTGTGCAGCCTCCCTCTGCCTTCTCCCTGGGAAGAAAGGTTCCAGTCGGGCCTGCTGAGGTGCCTCTTCGGTACTGAACAACTGTTGGCTGGAGGGCCAGGTGACCTTGGACGCCTCTGGTTCTGGGCCTAGGTGAACTAGCAGCTCCATATCGTCTCACCGAACCATCACCAATAGGCCTGTAAGGGGTGGAAGTCCTTATCCCAGGACCTGGTTGCCTGCAACCCCTTTTGGATATCAGCTTACCCTTCACAGGCCCCTCAAATCATCACTCTATCCTCACGGGCCTCTCGCATCTCAGCTTCCCCCTCATTGGCCCCCCTGGTCTCCACTCTCTCCTTTTGAGCCTATCAGGTGTTGAGACATGGGGCCTCTTCCTGACCATTCCCCAAACAGTAGAAGTGGTACGCACAGACAATGAGTGCAGTCCGCATGCTCTCTCTGCGGCCTCAACCTACCACCTTCTGAGTCTTCATTGCTGTCGTAACACGAGAGGTCTTGATCTGAATCACATCCTCCAGCTCCGGCACAGTGCTGGCTAGTGCTTGCTAACCCATCCTGCCAGAAGCCATGATAACATCTGCTCTATCACTCTCATGCTGATGGTGATGCTCACCGCTCTTCTCCTCACAGCGGAATGGTGCTGGCTTCTGATTTCACTCAGTCTTTTTCAATTCACCTTGCCTTTCCGAGGTCAATACTTCAGACACCATCACTATGTCACTTGTCACTGCCAGCTACCATGCATTTTGCAACGCCTCCTGCCTTAGCTGTCTTCCACTTGATGGGTAGCACCTATACTTTGCTGTGCCCTCCTCAGGTATGCACCTCCCATTCCTGGTCGTTTCCTGGCTGCAGGTCACATCCTACTTTGGACCGATATTCCTGTGGGCTGAACACATTTTTGTGCTCTCTGATTCTGTCCAATCGCACTATAAGTGGTCTTTCTCCTTCATCGCCATCTTAGAATCCATATTCCTGGCCATCATCTTAGGCCGCATCTATCCTGGTGCTCTATCTTCTGTGCCACAGGTATCCTCTCCCTCGATTACTTAATGCAAGGAATCTGTATCCTGGGAACGCAAACAAAAATACCCAACCACTCACCCACATGCCCAAATACTAAACGGGTATATTTCCATACTGCTTGCCCTGGAAATGTTGCTGTTTAAGCTTGTAAGTACTGAGGGCTTCTGCAATCTCATGGTAGTAGCCATCCCTCAGTACTCGGTCAAGAGCCGCCACTATTTTTTCTGGTGTGCAGTATCCGCCTTAAACCAGCATATGTCTCATAACATCTACCGTGCTTTGACCAATGCAGTTACTGAGAAGGTCCATGTAACTACCAACATATGGCCAAGCGCATGTGGCCAAGGACACTACTGTTCAATGACTGCAAACTGGGTAAACCTTGTGGAGGCTGGGACCGAGTTGGACCATGGGACATCATACATGCTACCGACACCGAGGATTGTGGGATCTAGTTCCATCAGGGTTTTTCTCCACCTCCTACACAAGTTTCTACACCCCCTCCTCATCCTCCACCATATCAACAGGGCCATCATCCGGCTCTTGTTCCAAATTTTTAGAGCCTAAACCAGCAGCTTAAAATTTTTTGAGGTTTATTAGGCGACCCTCACTCATAATTTTTGAGGCAAATCAAGTGGCATATACTCATACGTTTTAGAGGGTATAAAGGCAACAATCACATAAAATTTTTAGAGGCCCATCAGGTGGCCCTCTCTCTTCATTTTTATAGGGTAAACGAGTTGATGTCACTCAAAATTTTGCAGCCACTCCTCGAATTTTTGGCAAGCCTTGCACTATTCAAGTCTAGGAGTTCCACCTAACAGAGTCCTTCCTTCATAAATTAAACAGGATGTGTCTGACCACATCACACACACCACATACCCAGATAAGGTAGTAAAATGCTAAAATTACATTTACCAGTGAATACTGGTGGGTGTAGTTTTATTTCCCCTTCTACTGTGTAATCTACTGTAGTCATAGGCGACGGGGAAATACAGTGAGAAATGGCCTGAGTATTAAGGTGTGGAAGAGGCAGGTTTTTTGTTTTGCTTTTTAATTTTGCCCTATATGCAAGTGATTATATAGGAAAGAATGTTTTCTAACATTTTTCCCTGTAAAATCCATCTTATCTTCGGTTTTGTATGTTTTATTCTCATTCCGTAAGTGGAGTAATACTCTGACAACATTATTCCCAGCCGCGACTTGAGATTCAGAAATTCATAGTTTTCCCATGCTTTACCCATTCTATTTGAGCGCTGTTTCCATCCATTTCAGTGATTTTCCTAACCTCCCAGCACTCCTGTCTGGGTATTCTGGAAAAAATGCTCCATTATACTCGTTACTCGAGTCAAGCTCATCTGAGCGTCTGACTAGCTCGATTCGAGTACTGAGCAGCAGAACATTTTAGTGCTTGCTCATCAATAGGGTTGAGCGAAACGGATCGGACAAATTAAAAAATCGCCGACTTTCGGCAAAGTCGGGTTTCATGAAACCCGACCTGATCCTACTGTGGGATCGGCCATGAGGTCGGCGATCTTCGTGACAAAGTCGCGTTTCATATGACGCTTTCAGCGCCATTTTTCAGCCAACAAAAGAGGGCGCCGAGTGTGGGCAGCGTAGTGACATAGGTCTCGGTCCCCACCATCTTAAAGAAGGGCATGACAGTGATTGGCTTGCTTTCTGCGGTGTCACAGGGGCTATAAAGGGGCATGCACGCCGACCGCCATCTTACTTCTGCCGATCGAAGCATAGGGAGAGGTTGCCGCAGCTTCATCAGAAGAAGGGATAAAGTTAGGGAGGGAAGATTAACCCCGAAACTGCTTGTGCTGTAGCGATTTCCACTGTCCAACACCACCATTTGTTTGCAGGGACAGTGGAGGCTATATTTTTGTGCATCAGCTCTGTAGCTTATTAGGCTGCCTTAAAAGGCTCCCTGATAGCTGCATTGCTGTTTTTACGCCGCTGTGCAAACCAACTGCTTTTTTAAAATAAAAAATCCTGTTGCTCCTTTCTGCACAGTTATCTTGTTTATTTGTCCACACTTTTGTGTGCAGCAGTCCTTTTTATTGCTGCCATACTTGTCCTGAGATCATTGTAGGGAGATTGAAATTGTACTACAGTCCTTGTATTTTTTCATATATCTTCCAGCCCCTTTCTGCCACTTACATTGAGTTGTTTAATGCATAGGGCCTGAGGTTTGGTTTAGTCTCCCCCCAAAAATAGTGAGATTCAAATTATCACAAAGTGGAGATATTTCAGTCCTGTTCGTTTGTCGTTACATAGTTACATAGTTATTAAGGTTGAAGGAAGACTTTAAGTCCATCTAGTTCAACCCATAGCCTAACCTAACTTGCCCTAACATGTTGATCCAGAGGAAGGCAAAAAAAAACCCATGTGGCAAAGAATAAGCTCCACCTTGGGGAAAAAAATTCCTTCCCGACTCCACATACGGCAATCAGACTAGTTCCCTGGATCAACGCCCTATCAAGGAATCTAGTGTATATACCCTGTAACATTATACCTTTCCAGAAATGTATCCAGTCCCCTCTTAAATTTAAGTAATGAATCACTCATTACAACATCATACGGCAGAGAGTTCCATAGTCTCACTGCTCTTACAGTAAAGAATCCGCGTCTGTTATTATGCTTAAACATTCTTTCCTCCAAACGCAGAGAATGCCCCCTTGTCCCTGTTTCAGGTCTATGATTAAAAAGATCATCAGAAAGGTCTTTGTACTGTCCCCTCATATATTTATACATTAACATAAGATCACCCCTTAGTCTTTGTTTTTCCAAACTAAATAGCCCCAAGTGTAATAACCTATCTTGGTATTGCAGACCCCCCAGTCCTCTAATAACCTTGGTCGCTCTTCTCTGCACCCGCTCCAGTTCAGCTATGTCTTTCTTATACACCGGAGACCAGAACTGTGCACAGTATTCTAAGTGTGGTCGAACTAGTGACTTGTATAGAGGTAAAATTATGTTCTCCTCATGAGCATCTATGCCTCTTTTAATGCATCCCATTATTTTATTTGCCTTTGTAGCAGCTGCCTGACACTGGCCACTGAATATGAGTTTGTCATCCACCCATACACCCAGGTCTTTTTCATTGACGGTTTTGCCCAGAGTTTTAGAATTAAGCACATAATTATACATCTTATTACTTCTACCCAAGTGCATGACCTTACATTTATCCCCATTAAAGCTCATTTGCCATTTATCAGCCCAAGCTTCTAGTTTACATAAATCATCCTGTAATATAAAATTGTATTGATTACCCTGCAGAGTTTAGTGTCATCTGCAAATATTGAAATTATACTCTAAATGCCCCCTACAAGGTCATTAATAAATATGTTAAAAAGAAGAGGGCCCAATACTGACCCCTGTGGTACCGCACTGCTAACCGCTACCCAGTCCGAATGTGTTCCATTAATAACCATCCCTTGTTTCCTATCCCTGAGCCAGCTCTCAACCCACTTACACATATTTTCCCCTATCCCCATTATTCTCATTTTATGTATCAACTTTTTGTATGGCACCGTATCAAAAGCTTTTGAAAAGTCCATATACACTACGTCCACTGGGTTCCCTTGGTCCAGTCCGGAACTTACCTCTTCATAGAAACTGATCAAATTAGTCTGACATGAACGGTCCCTAGTAAATCCGTGCTGATACTGGGTCATGAGGTTATTCCTCTTCAGATACTCCAGTATAGCATCCCTTAGAATGCCCTCCAGGATTTTACCCACAGTAGAGGTTAAGCTTACTGGCCTATAATTTCCGAGTTCAGTTTTTGTCCCCTTTTTGAATATTGGCACCACATTTGCTATACGCCAGTCCTGTGGTACAGACCCTGTTATTATGGAGTCTTTAAAGATTAAAAATAATGGTCTATCAATGACTGTACTTAATTCCTGCAGTACTCGGGGGTGTATCCCATTCGGGCCCGGAGATTTGTCAATTTTAGTGATTTTTAGACGCCACCGCACTTCCTGCTGGGTTAAGCAGGTGACATTTACTGGGGAATTTTTATCACTAGTCATTTTGTCTGCCATGGGATTTTCTTGTGTAAATACTGATGAAAAAAAGTCATTTAGCATATTGGCTTTTTCCTCATCCTCATCCACCATTTCACCCAGACTATTTTTAAGGGGGCCAACACTATCATTTTTTAGTTTCTTACTATTTATGTAGTTAAAGAATATTTTGGGATTATTTTTACTCTCTCTGGCAATGAGTCTCTCTGTCTCAATCTTTGCTGCCTTGATTTGCTTTTTACAGAATTTATTTAATTTTTTGTACTTATTTAATGCCTCCTCACTACCTACTTCCTTTAATTCTCTAAATGCTTTCTTTTTGTCACTTATTGTGGCCCTTACAGCTCTATTTAGCCATATTGGTTTCCTCCTATTCCTAGCATGTTTATTCCCATACGGTATATACTGTGCACAGGTCCTATCCAGGATGTTAATAAACGTCTCCCATTTTCTTTGTGTATTTTTGTGTCTCAGGATATCGTCCCATTTAATTGCACCAAGATCCTCTCTCATCCGTTGGAAATTTGCCCTCCTGAAGTTTAGTGTCCTTGTAACCCCTCTATTACACATCTTTTTAAAGGATACATGAAAACTTATTATTTTTTGATCGCTATTTCCCAAGTGACCCCCAACCCTTATATTTGCTATGCGGTCTGGCCTGTTGGTTAATATTAGGTCCAGCAGTGCCCCCCTTCTTGTTGGGTCCTGAACCAGTTGTGAAAGGTAATTGTCTCTCATAGTTGTCAAAAACCGATTACCGTATATACTCGAGTATAAGCCGAGATTTTCAGCCCAAAATTTTGGGCTGAAAGTGCCCCTCTCGGCTTATACTCGAGTCAAGGTGGGTGGCAGGGTCGGCGGGTGAGGGGGTGAGGGCGCTGAGGCATACTTACCTAGTCCCAGCGATCCTCGCGCTGTCCCTGCTGTCCCACGGTCTTCTGTGCTGCAGCTTCTTCCCCTCTTCAGCAATCACGTGGGACCGCTCATTACAGAAATGAATAAGCGGCTCCACCTCCCATAGGGGTGGAGCCGCCTATTCATTCCTCTAATCAGCGGTGCCGGTGACCGCTGATAGAGAAAGAAGCTGCGGCACCGAAGACCAGGCAGAGGGACAGCGCGAGGATCGCCAGGACTAGGTAAGTATAGCATATTCACCTGTCCTCGTTCCAGCCGCCGAGCGTCGCTCCATCTTCCCGGCCGGCGCCTCCATCTTCCCGGTGTCTGCGCTCTGACTGTTCAGGCAGAGGGCGCGATGACGCATATAGTGTGCGCGGCGCCCTCTGCCTGATCAGTCAGAACAGAGACGCCGGGAAGATGGAGGCGCCGGAACGAGACGCCGGGAGCTGCAATCAAGGGAGGTGAGTATGTGTTTTTTTTTTTTATTGCAGCAGCAGCGGCGGCGGCAGAGATTTATGTGGAGCATCTATGGGGCACAATGAACGGTGCAGAGCACCGTATATGGCACATCTATGGGGCACAGTGAACGGTGCAGAGCACCGTATATGGCACATCTATGGGGCACAGTGAACGGTGCAGAGCACCGTATATGGCACATCTATGGGGCACAGTGAACGGTGCAGAGCACCGTATATGGCACAGCTATGGGGCACAGTGAACGGTGCAGAGCACCGTATATGGCACAGATATGGGGCACAATGAACGGTGCAGAGCACCGTATAAGGCACAGCTAGGGGGCACAGTGAACGGTGCGGAGCACCGTATATGGCACATCTATGGGGCACAGTGAACGGTGCAGAGCACCGTATAAGGCACAGCTAGGGGGCACAGTGAACGGTGCAGAGCACCGTATATGGCACATCTATGGGGCACAGTGAACGGTGCAGAGCACCGTATATGGCACAGCTATGGGGCACAGTGAACGGTGCGGAGCACCGTATATGGCACATCTATGGGGCACAGTGAACGGTGCAGAGCACCGTATATGGCACATCTATGGGGCACAGTGAACGGTGCAGGGCACCGTATATGGCACATCTATGGGGCACAGTGAACGGTGCAGGGCACTGTATATGGCACATCTATGGGGCACAGTGAACGGTGCAGAGCACCGTATATGGCACATCTATGGGGCACAATGAACGGTGCAGAGCACCGTATATGGCACATCTACGGGGCACAATGAACGGTGCAGAGCACCGTATATGGCACATCTATGGGGCACAGTGAACGGTGCAGAGCACCGTATATGGCACATCTATGGGGCACAATGAACGGTGCAGAGCACCGTATATGGCACAGCTATGGGGCACAGTGAACGGTGCAGAGCACCGTATATGGCACATCTACGGGGCACAATGAACGGTGCAGAGCACCGTATATGGCACATCTATGGGGCACAGTGAACGGTGCAGAGCACCGTATATGGCACAGCTATGGGGCACAGTGAACGGTGCGGAGCACCGTATATGGCACATCTACGGGGCACAATGAACGGTGCAGAGCACCGTATATGGCACATCTATGGGGCACAGTGAACGGTGCAGAGCACCGTATATGGCACATCTATGGGGCACAGTGAACGGTGCAGAGCACCGTATATGGCACATCTACGGGGCACAATGAACGGTGCAGAGCACCGTTTATGGCACATCTATGGGGCACAATGAACGGTGCAGAGCACCGTATATGGCACATCTATGGGGCACAATGAACGGTGCAGAGCACCGTATATGGCACATCTATGGGGCACAATGAACGGTGCAGAGCACCGTATATGGCACAGCTATGGGGAAATATGAACGGTGCAGAGCACTATATGGCACAGCTATGGGGAAATAATGATCTATTTTTATTTTTGAAATTCACTGGTAAATGCTGCATTTCCACCCTAGGCTTATACTCGAGTCAATAAGTTTTCCCAGTTTTTTGTGGCAAAATTAGGGGGGTCGGCTTATACTCGGGTCGGCTTATACTCGAGTATATACAGTACCTTTGCTGGAACTGCAGGTTTCTGTTCCCCAATCTATTTCAGGGTAGTTGAAGTCCCCCATAATAATGACTTCTCCTTGAGTCGCAGCTTCATCTATTTGCTTTACGAGGATATTCTCCATCGCTTCCATTATTTTTGGAGATTTATAACAAACCCCTATCAGTAATTTATTATTTTTTCCCCCTCCCTTATCTCCACCCACAGGGATTCTACATTTTCATTAAATTCACCTATATTATCACGCCGGATGGGTTTTAAGGACGATTTTACATATAGACACACCCCTCCCCCTCGCTTATCTGTACGGTCATTTCTGAACAGACTATAGCCCTGCAAGTTAACAGCCCAGTCATGGCTCTCATCCAGCCACGTTTCAGATATCCCCACCATGTCACAATTATGCTCCAACAACATTAGTTCTAATTCGTCCATTTTGTTGGCGAGGCTTCTGGCATTAGTATACATGCACTTGATGTTCCTCTCTGCACCTCTGTTCTTTCTTAAATTATTAACTGTTCTAACCCCACCCCCCATGCCACCGCCACCCCCAACTTCCTTATTTGTGCCCAGGTCTCTATCTGCACTATCTTCCCCTCCTATAAAATGAATACCCTCCCCCCCAATCCCTAGTTTAAACAATCCTCCAACCTTCTAGCCATTTTCTCCCCCAGCACAGCTGCACCTTCCCCATTGAGGTGCAGCCCGTCCCTAGCGTAGAGCCTGTAGCCAACTGAGAAGTCGGCCCAGTTCTGCAGGAACCCAAACCCCTCCTTCCTACACCAATTCTTGAGCCACTTATTAACCTCCCTAATCTCCCGTTGCCTCTCTGGCGTGGTACAGGCAGTATTTCAGAGAATACCACGTTGGAGGTCCTTGCTTTCAGCTTGCAGCCTAATTCCCTGAAATCATCTTTAAGGACCTTCCACCTACCTCTAACTTTGTCATTTGTGCCTATGTGCACCATGACCGCTGAGTCCTCACCAGCCCCTCCCAGTAATCTGTCCACCCGATCAGCGATGTGTCGGACTCGAGCGCCAGGTAGGCAGCACACCGTTCGACGATCCCTGTCTTTGTGACAGATTGCCCTATCTGTTCCCCTAATAATTGATTCCCCCACTACCAGCACCTGTCTGGCCTGCCCTGCTCTCCTATTTCCCTCCTTACTGGAGCAGTCACTCCCCCGGCTTTCAGAGGACATGCCTGGCTGCAGCAGTGCTACCCCTGTACTGGCACCCCCCTCATCCGCCAACTTAGCAAACTTATTGGGGTGTTCCAGATCAGGACTAGCCTCCCTGGCACTCTTCCCTCTACCCCGCTTCCTAACTGTCACCCAGCTTGCTACTTCACCGTCCTGTCGTATATCAGCCAGCCACTTTCTGCCACTTAGATTGCGTTGTTATATATACACTGGGCCTCGTTGTTATATACACTGGGCCTCGTTGTTATATACACTGGGCCTGAGTTTTGGTTCAGTCTCCCCCCAAAAAAGTGAGATTCAAATTCTCACAAAGTGGATATATTGCAGTCCTGTTAGTTTGTCGTATGTAAGCCAGCCACTTTCTGCCACTTAGATTGCGTTGTTATATACACTGGGCCTAAGTTGTGGTTCAGTCTCCCAAAAAAAAGGGGAGATTCAAATTCTCACAAAGTGGATATACTTCTGTCCTGTTAGTTTGTCGTATATCAGCCATCCACTTTAAGCTACTTACATTTTGTGTTTTTTTTTGCACAGGCCTGATTTTTTGTTCAGTCTCACAAAAAAAGGGAGATTTAAAATCTCAACACATTTATATACACCTTCTACCTTGTTTTACATTACCATATAATGGTTGTTATTTTAGTTAGATTTTCCAAAAAAGGAGCAAGTCAGGCGGAAGAGGCCGTGGGCGGTGGTTGCCAGCTGGTACTGTTGGTGGTGGTGCATCTGGTGGTAGTGGCAAAAGCACAATAGCACCTAAGGCTGGAGGTGTTGAGCCAGCGTCATCGTCTGGCTACACAAGGCCTCAAAGGCTCCCTTATCTGGGAGTAGAAAAACGGCTTTTAAAGCCGGAGCAGCAGGAAAAAGTTTTGGCTTTCCTTGCTGACTCAGCCTCTACCTCTTTCGTCTCCTCTTCAGAAAGTTCCAAATATAAAAGCAGCAAGTCATCAGTGGATGCTTCCGGTCAGGAACAAGACTTTTCCTTGTGTCCTTCACACAAACCAAAAGTGAATGATGCGTCAGGCGACACTACAGGTTACTCCATGGAGCTCTTTACACTTACCGTGCCTGGGTTAGAACGGGAAATTGTTAACTGCCCATTACAAGATGAATCGGACATGGAGTGCACTGATGCACAGCCACAGCTAGATTATAATGCTGTTCCATTTACTCAGATCACTACATTGCCATCGCAGTGTACTGAGCCAGAATCTGACCATGATGAGACTATGGTGCCCCGTCCCGAACGCTATAGTACCTTACACGGTGAAACAGAGGAAGATGCACAAGACATTGAAGAGGAGGTGATAGATGACCCAGTTGTTGACCCAGATTGGCAGCCATTGGGGGAAGAGGGTGCCGCTGCCAGTAGCTCAGAAGCGGAGGAGGATGATCCGGAGCAGCCATCTACATCGCAACAGCTGTCATCTGGCAGGCCCAAATCAAGCCAAAAACGTTTGTCAAAAAGAAAAAGAGTTTTAGGACAACGTGGCCATCTGGTGAAAGTAGCACAGCGTGCAATGCATGAAAAGGTATTCCATAGTAGGAAGAGTGCAGCATTTTTTAACCAAGATCCGAATGATCAGTCAAAAGTTATCTGTAAGAAATGCTTAAAGACCTTTAGCAGAGGGAAGAATCTTCAACATTTAAATACAATGTGCATGCTTAGACATTTAACCAGCATGCACTTGCAAGCCTGGACTAACTACCAAATGTCCTGTATCGTTGGTGCACCTGCTCAGAATGAAGGTAGTCAGCAACGCTACATTGCTTCCCTCACTGTAAGCCCACCGTTTAGGACACCACCAGCAGCAAATGTGGAGGTATTTTCGCAAGGCCAAAGCAGTCAGGGAATCACAAGGTTCTTGGTAGGAAACACTGTATGTAGGCCAACATCGAGAATACCATCACCAACCCTCTCTCAATCCACCATGTCCAACACCAACACCACCGCTAGTTCCACCATATGCATCTCTCCAGTCCAGCTCACCCTACAAGAGACTCTCGTTAGGAAAAGAAAGTACTCATCCTCTCATCCGCGTACACAGGGTTTAAACGCCCACATTGCTAGACTAATCTCATTAGAGATGATGCCCTACCGGTTAGTTGAAAGTGAAGCTTTCAAAGCCCTGATGTCCTACGTAGTACCACGCTATGACCTACCCAGTCGACACTTCTTTGTGAGAAAAGCCATTTCAGCCCTCCACTAGCATGTCAAAGACCGCATTGTTCATGCACTGAGGCAATCAGTCAGTAGAAAGGTGCACCTCACAACAGATGCATGGACCAGTAGGCATGGCTAGGGACATTACGTGTCCATCACGACACACTGGGTTAATGTGGTGGATGCAGGGTCCACAGGGGACAGCCATAGTGGGACAGTTCTGCCTAGCCCACGGTCTAGGTAACAGTTGGCTGTAGGCATTCGCCACCCCTCCTCCTCCTCCTCCCGAAGCGAAAGCTCGTCCACAGAGCACAGTCGCACGACCACTCCATCCGCAGCTATCAGTTTTGCACACTATGTAACCCATTATCGAACAGCTAGTGGTAAGCGGCAGCAGGCTGTGTTAGAAATGAAGTGTTTGGGCGACAACAGACACACCGCGGAAGTACTGGCCGAGTACTTGCAGCAGCAAACTCAGACATGGCTGGTGTTATGGCTGGCAATCAGGCAACACAGCGTGCAGTAATCAGCGCACATACAGAGATCTGGCAATAACCAAAAACAATAGGACGAGCTCTGAGACGTGGAATCTCTGTAGACTGCAGTACCTGATCTATCCTCACACAACTATAAGCAGCAGTGGATTGCGCCTAACAACTACCTATGCAACTCGGCACTGCCTGAGGAGCTGACTAGCCTGAAGATAGAAATACAAGCCTGACTTACCTCAGAGAAAAACCCCAAAGGAATAGGCAGCCCCCCACATATAATGACTGTTAGCAAGATGAAAAGACAAACGTAGGAATGAAATAGATTCAGCAAAGTGAGGCCCGATATTCTAGACAGAGCGAGGATAGCAAAGAGAACTATGCAGTCTACAAAAAACCCTAAAACGAAAACCACGCAAAGGGGCAAAAAGACCCACCGTGCCGAACTAACAGCACGGCGGTGCACCCCTCTGCTTCTCAGAGCTTCCAGCAAAAGACAATAGCAAGCTGGACAGAAAAAAACAGAAAACAAACTAGAAGCACTTATCTAGCAGAGCAGCAGGCCCAAGGAAAGATGCAGTAGCTCAGATCCAACACTGGAACATTGACAAGGAGCAAGGAAGACAGACTCAGGTGGAGCTAAATAGCAAGGCAGCCAACGAGCTCACCAAAACACCTGAGGGAGGAAGCCCAGAGACTGCAATACCACTTGTGACCACAGAAGTGAACTCAGCCACAGAATTCACAACAGTACCCCCCCTTGAGGAGGGGTCACCGAACCCTCACCAGAACCCCCAGGCCGACCAGGATGAGCCACATGAAAGGCACGAACAAGATCTGGGGCATGGACATCAGAGGCAAAAACCCAGGAATTATCTTCCTGAGCATAACCCTTCCATTTGACCAGATACTGGAGTTTCCGTCTAGAGACACGAGAATCCAAAATCTTCTCCACAATATACTCCAATTCCCCCTCCACCAAAACAGGGGCAGGAGGCTCCACAGATGGAACCATAGGTGCCACGTATCTCCTCAACAACGACCTATGGAATACATTATGTATGGAAAAGGAGTCTGGGAGGGTCAGACGAAAAGACACCGGATTGAGAATCTCAGAAATCCTATATGGACCAATAAAACGAGGTTTAAATTTAGGAGAGGAAACCTTCATAGGAATATGACGAGAAGATAACCAAACCAAATCCCCAACACGAAGTCGGGGTCCCACACGGCGTCTGCGATTAGCGAAAAGCTGAGCCTTCTCCTGGGACAAGGTCAAATTGTCCACTACCTGAGTCCAGATCTGCTGCAACCTGTCCACCACAGAATCCACACCAGGACAGTCCGAAGACTCAACCTGTCCTGAAGAGAAACGAGGATGGAACCCAGAATTGCAGAAAAATGGAGAGACCAAGGTAGCCGAGCTGGCCCGATTATTAAGGGCGAACTCAGCCAACGGCAAAAATGACACCCAATCATCCTGGTCAGCGGAAACAAAACATCTCAGATATGTTTCCAAGGTCTGATTGGTTCGTTCGGTCTGGCCATTAGTCTGAGGATGGAAGGCCGAGGAGAAAGATAGGTCAATGCCCATCCTACCACAAAAGGCTCGCCAGAACCTCGAGACAAACTGGGAACCTCTGTCAGAAACAATATTCTCAGGAATGCCATGTAAACGAACCACATGCTGGAAGAACAAAGGCACCAAATCAGAGGAGGAAGGCAATTTAACCAAGGGCACCAGATGGACCATTTTAGAAAAGCGATCACAGACCACCCAAATGACCGACATTTTTTGAGAAACGGGAAGGTCAGAAATGAAATCCATCGAAATATGTGTCCAAGGCCTCTTCGGGACCGGCAAGGGCAAAAGCAACCCACTGGCACGTGAACAGCAGGGCTTAGCCCTAGCACAAATTCCACAGGACTGCACAAAAGCACGCACATCCCGTGACAGAGATGGCCACCAGAAGGATCTAGCAACCAACTCCCTGGTACCAAAGATTCCTGGATGACCGGCCAGCACCGAACAATGAAGTTCAGAGATAACTTTACTAGTCCACCTATCAGGGACGAACAGTTTCTCGGCCGGACAACGATCAGGTTTATTAGCCTGAAATTTCTGCAACACTCTCCGCAAATCAGGGGAGATGGCAGACACAATGACTCCTTCCTTGAGGATACTCGCCGGCTCAGATAACCCCGGAGAGTCGGGCACAAAACTCCTAGACAGAGCATCCGCCTTCACATTTTTAGAGCCCGGAAGGTATGAAATCACAAAATCAAAACGAGCAAAAAATAACGACCAACGGGCCTGTCTAGGATTCAAGCGCTTGGCAGACTCGAGATAAGTCAAGTTCTTATGATCAGTCAATACCACCACGCGATGCTTAGCACCCTCAAGCCAATGACGCCACTCCTCGAATGCCCACTTCATGGCCAGCAACTCTCGGTTGCCCACATCATAATTACGCTCAGCAGCAGAAAATTTCCTGGAAAAGAAAGCACATGGTTTGAACACTGAGCAACCAGAACCTCTCTGTGACAAAACCGCCCCTGCACCAATCTCAGAAGCATCAACCTCGATCTGGAACGGAAGAGAAACATCAGGTTGACACAACACAGGGGCACAGCAAAAACGACGCTTCAACTCCTGAAAAGCTTCCACGGCAGCAGAAGACCAATTAACCAAATCAGCACCCTTCTTGGTCAAATCGGTCAATGGTCTGGCAATGCTAGAAAAATTACAGATGAAGCGACGATAAAAATTAGCAAAGCCCAGGAATTTCTGCAGACTTTTTAGAGATGTCGGCTGAGTCCAATCCTGGATGGCCTGAACCTTAACCGGATCCATCTCGATAGTAGAAGGGGAAAAGATGAACCCCAAAAATGAAACTTTCTGCACACCGAAGAGACACTTTGATCCCTTCACGAACAAGGAATTAGCACGCAGTACCTGGAAAACCATTCTGACTTGCTTCACATGAGACTCCCAATCATCTGAGAAGATCAAAATGTCATCCAAGTAAACAATCAAGAATTTATCCAGATACTCACGGAAAATGTCATGCATAAAAGACTGAAAAACAGATGGAGCATTGGCAAGTCCGAACGGCATCACCAGATACTCAAAATGACCCTCGGGCGTATTAAATGCCGTTTTCCATTCATCTCCCTGCCTGATTCTCACCAGATTATACGCACCACGAAGATCAATCTTAGTAAACCAACTAGCCCCCTTAATCCGAGCAAACAAGTCAGAAATCAATGGCAAGGGATACTGAAACTTAACAGTGATCTTATTAAGAAGGCGGTAATCAATACACGGTCTTAGCGAACCATCCTTCTTGGCTACAAAAAAGAACCCTGCTCCCAATGGTGACGACGATGGGCGAATATGTCCCTTCTCCAGGGACTCCTTCACATAACTGCGCATAGCGGTGTGTTCAGGTACGGACAAATTAAATAAACGACCCTTAGGGAATTTACTACCAGGAATCAAATCGATAGCACAATCACAATTCCTATGCGGAGGTAGGGCATCAGACTTGGACTCTTCAAATACATCCTGAAAGTCCGACAAGAACTCTGGGATGTCAGAAGGAATGGATGACGAAATAGACAAAAATGGAACATCACCATGTACTCCCTGACAACCCCAGCTGGTTACCGACATAGAGTTCCAATCCAATACTGGATTATGGGTTTGTAGCCATGGCAACCCCAACACGACCACATCATGCAAATTATGCAGTACCAGAAAGTGAATAACTTCCTGATGTGCAGGAGCCATGCACATGGTCAGCTGGGCCCAGTACTGAGGCTTATTCTTGGCCAAAGGTGTAGCATCAATTCCTCTCAACGGAATAGGACACCGCAAAGGCTCCAAGAAAAATCCACAACGTTTAGCATAATCCAAATCCATCAGATTCAGGGCAGCGCCTGAATCCACAAACGCCATGACAGAATACGATGACAAAGAGCACATTAAGGTAATGGACAAAAGGAATTTGGACTGTACAGTACCAATAACGGCAGAGCTATCGAACCGCCTAGTGCGTTTAGGACAATTAGAAATAGCATGAGTAGAATCACCACAATAGAAACACAGTCTGTTCAGACGTCTGTGTTCTTGCCGTTCTACTTTAGTCATAGTCCTGTCGCACTGCATAGGCTCAGGTTTACTCTCAGGCAGTACCGCCAGATGGTGCACAGATTTACGCTCGCGCAAGCGACGACCGATCTGAATGGCCAAGGACATAGACTCATTCAAACCAGCAGGCATAGGAAATCCCACCATTACATCCTTAAGAGCTTCAGAGAGACCCTTTCTGAACAAAGCCGCTAGTGCAGATTCATTCCACAGAGTGAGTACTGACCATTTCCTAAATTTCTGACAATATACTTCTACATCATCCTGACCCTGGCATAAAGCCAGCAGATTTTTCTCAGCCTGATCCACTGAATTAGGCTCATCGTAAAGCAATCCGAGCGCCAGGAAAAATGCATCAACATTACTCAATGCAGAATCTCCTGGTGCAAGAGAAAACGCCCAGTCCTGTGGGTCGCCGCGCAAAAAAGAAATAATAATCAAAACCTGTTGAATAGGATTACCAGAAGAATGAGGTTTCAAGGCCAAAAATAGCTTACAATTATTTCTGAAGCTCAGGAACTTAGCTCTGTCACCAAAAAACAAATCAGGAATCGGAATTCTTGGTTCTAGCATCGATTTCTGATCAATAGTATCTTGAATCTTTTGTACATTTACAACGAGATTATCCATTGAGGAGCACAGAGCCTGAATATCCATGTCCACAGCTGTATCCTGAAGCACTCTAATGTCTAGGGGAAAAAAAAGACTGAAGACAGAGCTAAGAAAAAAAAATGATGTCAGGATTTCTTTTTTCCCTCTATTGGGAATCATTGGTGTGGCTCCTTGTACTGTTATGGCTGGCAATCAGGCAACACAGCGTGCAGTAATCAGCGCACATACAGAGATCTGGCAATAACCAAAAACAATAGGACGAGCTCTGAGACGTGGAATCTCTGTAGACTGCAGTACCTGATCTATCCTCACACAACTATAAGCAGCAGTGGATTGCGCCTAACAACTACCTATGCAACTCGGCACTGCCTGAGGAGCTGACTAGCCTGAAGATAGAAATACAAGCCTGACTTACCTCAGAGAAAAACCCCAAAGGAATAGGCAGCCCCCCACATATAATGACTGTTAGCAAGATGAAAAGACAAACGTAGGAATGAAATAGATTCAGCAAAGTGAGGCCCGATATTCTAGACAGAGCGAGGATAGCAAAGAGAACTATGCAGTCTACAAAAAACCCTAAAACGAAAACCACGCAAAGGGGCAAAAAGACCCACCGTGCCGAACTAACAGCACGGCGGTGCACCCCTCTGCTTCTCAGAGCTTCCAGCAAAAGACAATAGCAAGCTGGACAGAAAAAAACAGAAAACAAACTAGAAGCACTTATCTAGCAGAGCAGCAGGCCCAAGGAAAGATGCAGTAGCTCAGATCCAACACTGGAACATTGACAAGGAGCAAGGAAGACAGACTCAGGTGGAGCTAAATAGCAAGGCAGCCAACGAGCTCACCAAAACACCTGAGGGAGGAAGCCCAGAGACTGCAATACCACTTGTGACCACAGAAGTGAACTCAGCCACAGAATTCACAACAGGCTGGGCAGTGTACATCTTGAGGCAGGCAAGGTAGTCAGTGATAACGGAAGGAATTTTATGGCTGCCATAGCCCTTTCAGAACTGAAACACATTCCTTGCCAGGCTCACACCTTGAACCTGGTGGTGCAGTGCTTCCTCAAAATTTATCCGGAGTTACCAGCCCTGCTCCTGAAGTTTCGAAGATTTGCTCGCACATCCACCGGTCGCCCGTACACTGGAGCTGTATTTTGAACCATCAGGGATCGCTGAATCTTCCCCAGCACCGCCTAATAATTGACGTTGCAACAACGTGGAACTCCACACTGCACATGGTTCAGAGGCTGTGCGAACAGAGGCGTGCTGTAATTTGTGGGAGGATACACATACACGGGCAGGCAGTTGGATGGCAGACATGGAGTTGTCTGGTGTGCAGTGGTCAAAGCTCCAAGACCTCTGTCAAGCCCTTCAGTGTTTTGAGGAATGTACACTGCTGGTAAGTGCAGATGACACCATAATAAGCATGAGCATCCCACTAATGCGTCTTCTGATGCAAAGTTTGACGCACATCAAGGAGCTGGCGTCTGTAGCCGAGGACGAGGGTAGCCTTGATGAAAGTCAGCCATTGTCTGCTCAGGGCACTCTCATGGACGAGGTGGCGAACAAAGAGGAGGAGGAGGAGGATGATGGGGATGAATATTCATGGGAGGATGATGCTTCACAGGGGGCAATAGAAACCGGTGGCGTTGCAAGGTCAGGTACAGGGTTGTTGTGGGACACAAGTGATATTGATTTGCAAGAAAGTGCTCCTCAACTCAGCACAAGCAGTGAATTGACACCTGGAACATTGGCCCACATGGCTGAGTATGCCTTGCGCATCCTAAAAAGGGACCCCCGCATTATCAAAATGATGACCGATGACGATTACTGGTTGGCCTGCCTCCTGGATCCACGATATAAAGGAAAATTACAAAATATAATGCCACATTAGAACCTTGTGCAAATATTGGCTACCAAACAAGCAACTCTTGTAGACCGTTTGGTTCAGGCATTCCCAGCACACAGCGGCGGTGATGGTTCTCACACAAGCTGTAGGGGGCAACATGGCAGAAGTGTTAGAGGTGCACAAATCCGAAGTGGCATTGGACAGAGGGGTTTTATGACCAGGTTGTGGAGTGATTTCGCAATGACCGCTGACACAACAGGTAGTGCTGCATCGATTCAAAGTGACAGGAGACAGCATTTGTCCAGTATGGTTACGAACTACTTTTCCTCCCTTATCGATGTTCTCCCTCACAGGTCATTCCCCTTTAATTACTAGGCATCTAAAATAGACACCTGGCCTGAATTGGCAGAATATGCATTACAGGAGCTCGCTTGCCCTGCTTCTAGTGTGCTATCAGAAAGAGTCTTCAGTGCTGCTGGTTCAATAATGACCAAAAAAAGGACACGTCTGGCTACCCAGAATGTTGATGATCTAACCTTCATTAAAATGAACCAATCATGGATTTCAAATTATTTTGCCCCACCTTCTCCTGCTGACACGCAGCTTGTTTGAAAAATGTCTTGCTTTTGGCCTCCTCTTACTGATTTCTCCAATTCCGCCACTTGCAGCTGCTGAATGTCCACCATAGGCCATTTTTATACCTCCCTAAATGGGCTGACTCCCCCCTCAGGGCCGTGGTCACCACCTGGCACAAGCACCCGTGCGAGTGCCGTTTGCCTGGACAGGTGGGTGTGCCCACTTTTGGGCGACGGCACTGCCACAGGGTCCCTCATAGTACAGTGAAGTGTCTGTGACGGTGGTGGTGCACAACCAACGTCAGACACACCGTCGTAATATGAGGGGCCCTGTGCCAGTACCGCTGCCCACGAGAGAGTGTTCTCCCCCAGCTCGAACAGTGCTCTACCACTTGCAATACTTACCTCTCCCTGCTCCACCACTGTGTAGTCTGTGCTGTTAAATCCTTCAATGGCACTGCCAATACAATTTACATTACAGTTGTCCTCCACTGAACAAAGCTATACCGCCTGTTTAGTCCTGTTACCAATTTTGAACTGCATTTAGCCTACTTTTTTATTTTGGGCCTATTAACTGTGTCTGCGCCACTCATTACTGTCACGCCCGCACATACTTACCCGGCTTCTCCCATCCCTCGGCGCGCTCACGATCCTGTCCCGCGCCGCTCTGCCTCCTCCTTCGCCGGCTCTCGGCGTCTGGTCTCTTCGCGCATGCGCGGTCGCGTCTCCCCCGTCGCTGAGCCTTCTGGGAGGTCGCGACCCGGTGGCTCCGCCCCCAACATGGCGGCGCCCATCGGGTATTTCTTCCCGGCGTCTTCCTAGGTAAGACGCCTTTGCTTTGTAGGTGCACTGTCTGCCGTCAGTGTCCCTATGCCCTAGGCTCCCCTGTACCAGTGTCTTTTCTCAGCCCAGTCCTTGCTTTGTCTCTGTATCCTGCCAGTCCGTGTTCCTGTTGTATCCTGCCAGTCCGTGTTCCTGCTGTATCCTGCCAGTCCGTGTTCCTGCTGTATCCTCCCAGTCCGTGTTCCTGCTGTATTCTGCCAGTCCGTGTTCCTGCTGTATCCTGCCAGTCCGTGTTCCTGCTGTGTCCTGCCAGCCCGTGTTCCTGCTGTATCCTGCCTGTCCGTGTTCCTGCTGTATCCCGCCAGTCCGTGTTCCTGTTGTATCCTGCCGGTCCGTGTTCCTGCTGAGTCCTGCCGTTCCGAGTTCCAGACATTCTTTCAGTTAAGTCGTGTTTTCCTATTATTCCCTACCATCCTTATAGCCTGTGGTTTCCTTCTTTAATTTGGGTCGTCCCTTTGGCTCTAGCTGTTGTGTCTCCATTCCCCCTAGGTCCTGCTCCTAACACTCCCTGTATAGGGGGTGATTCCATCTGGTCCGCTCGACCCCGGGGGCTCTAGAGTCACGACCCAGAGGGTCCACTCTCGGATTTCTGTCCGAATACTTACAATTACAGTTGTCCTCTACTGAACAAAGCTATGCCGCCTGTTTAGTCCTGTTACCAATTTTGAACTGCATTTAGCCTACTTTTTTAGTTGGGCCTACTAACTGTGTCTGCGCCACTCATTACAGTTGTCCTCCACTGAACAAAGCTATGCCGCCTGTTTAGTCCTGTTACCAATTTTGAACTGCATTTAGCCTACTTTATTATTTGGGCTTATATCTGTGTTTCCTCCTCATCCTGCCCATTGCCCAGCCACTGTTAGATGAGTCTGCTGGTATGTTGACCAAGACCACTACATCCCCCTTGCACTCTACGCAGCCAGAATCTGACCCTGCTGAAAGTCTGGTTCCCCTTCCCGCATACTATACCACCTTACACGAGGACAAAGACGAATGTGCAGATGAAGTGCAGGTTCCTTCATCAGGTGAGGGGGCATACTTGTTGGCGACGTCACTGGCACAGGGCCCCTCATAGTATGCAAAAGTGACTTTGCCAGTGGGAGGCGCCACCCGCCGTCAAACACACTGCCGTTCTATGAGGGGCCCTGTGCCAGTGCCAACGAGTGGGCCCCCCCTGCTTGCTCAAGATCACAGCACTTGCAATGTTGAAATACTTACCTCTCCTTGCTCCACCGCCGTGACGTATTCCGCGTTTCCTGGGCCCACGAAAATCTTGAGCCAGCCTTACCCCCCACAACTTTAGCCAAATGACCCCCTGTTTTCAATGCCTATCTATTATTACAGGAAAGAAATATATCTTGGTACCGTGTTAGCCAGTGGATAGAAAAATATTTAGAATTGAGAGTCCTCAGTGGTTGATACCTTTTAATGGCTAACTGAAAAGATGGTAACAAATTGCAAGCTTTCGAGACTACACAGGTCTCTTCATCAGGCAAAGACTAAAACAAATTCTGAAGAATCACATATTTATGCACAACATAGTATAGGAAAAAAAAAAAAAAAAAAAAAAAACCATGGATAAGCCAGGTGACATGAAGCAGAATTACCATGGGTGATAAACAGTTGCGTCCATAAATATTGGGCCAATTCTTAGATAAGGATTGTTTTATTGTCCTGTGATTAGGGTCTCTGTTTTAATGACCCTTCATGGTCTGAGGGGCAAGTTCCTTAGTTGATGTAAAAAGACATAAATCCATGTGACACATTCATTCCAGAATGACCCCCCACTACTGTGTTTTAGGCAGCCCCCAAATCTAAGAAGCATCATTGTCAGGAGCTCCCTGTCCTCTCCAACAGCTGCAGGAACCTTTCCTTGCAACCAGAAAAAATGTAAAACCTGTCCATTTATAATGACCACAGACAAGATAAAGATCCCCAATTCACATCAGGACTACAAGATCCCAGGTACTTTCAGCTGCGTCACTTCTAATGTGGTGTACCTAATTATATGTACTAAATGTCCAACTGGGGGTCTGTATGTGGGGGAGACAGGGCAGAAGCTTAGAACAAGAATGAACTCCCATCGCCATACAATAAGAGAAAAAAGAATGGATCTACCGGTGGCAATACATTTCTGTCTCCCAAATCATAACATTATGGACATGAAATTACTTGTATTGAAAGGAAACTTCAAATCGCAGAAAGACAGGAGAGTCTGGGAATATAAACTGATGACGACCTTTGACACTCTTAATGCAGGAATGAATGTGTCACATGGATTTATGTCTTTTTACATCAACTAAGGAACTTGCCCCTCAGACCATGAAGGGTCATTAAAACAGAGACCCTAATCACAGGACAATAAAACAATCCTTATCTAAGAATTGGCCCAATATTTATGGACGTAACTGTTTATCACCCATGGTAATTCTGCTTCATGTCACCTGGCTTATCCATGGTTTTTTTTTTTTTGTTTTTTGTTTTTTCCCTTTTTTTTTTTTTTTTTTTTTTTTTCCTATACTATGTTGTGCATAAATATGTGATTCTTCAGAATTTGTTTTAGTCTTTGCCTGATGAAGAGACCTGTGTAGTCTCGAAAGCTTGCAATTTGTTACCATCTTTTCAGTTAGCCATTAAAAGGTATCAACCACTGAGGACTCTCAATTCTAAATATTTTTCTATCTATTATTATAAAGTAAATTAAGATTGACAAGCTTAAGAAATAAGAATTGATGTTTTTGGCATTAAAATGGACACTGTAGGTGTTTTCCTGTCCTCCACTCACTGCCGACTTTGATTCCCCATTGACTTACATTGGGTATCGTGTTTCGGTCGGCCCCCGACTTTTCGCAATAATCGGCCAATTTCACCTGACCCGACGGGTTTCGCGAAACCCGACTCGATCCTAAAAAAGTAAAAGTCGCTCAACTCTACTCATCACTAGTGACCTTACATCCTCAAAAATAAGAACAAAAAAGGTATGCCAAAAGGATACCTATAGATACCTACAGAAAGAGTCCCTCTTCTAATTTTCAGCAATTCTTGCACTTTACAAACAGAGTGATCTATTTCAAGTGTTTATTTCTGTTAAAGTTGATGATTATGGCTTACAGCCAATGAAAGCCCAAAAGTCGTTATCTTAAAATTAGAATACTTTATAACACAAGCTTTAAAAATTATTTTAAAATACGAAATGTTGGCACACTAAAATGTATGTTCAGTAAATGCACTCAATACTTTGTCAGGGCTCCTTTTGCATGAATTACTGCATCAATGCAGCATGGCATGGAGGCGATCAGCCTGTGGCACTGCTGAGGGGTTATGGAAGCCCAGGATGCTTTGATAGCAGCCTTCAGCTCCTCTGCATTGTTGGGTCTGGTGTCTCTAATCTTCCTCTTGACAATACCCCATAAATTCTCTATGGAGTTAAGGTCAGGAGGAGAGTTTGCTGGCAATCAAACACATTGATTCTGTTGTTTTTAAACCAGGTATCGGTACTTTTGGCAGTGTGGACAGTGGCCAAATCCTGCTGGAGAATGAAATTTCCTTCTCCAAAAAGCTTGTCGGCAGAGGGAAGCATGAAGTGCTCTAAAATTTCCTGGTAGACGGCTGCCCTGACTTTGGTCTTGATAAAACACAGTGGATCTACACCAGCAGATGACATGGCTCCCCAAACCATCACTGATTATAGAAACTTCACTTGGATTGTGGCCTCCACTCTTCCTCCTTCATGCCTTGATTTCCAAATGAAATGCAAAATTTACTTTCATCTGAAAGCAACACTTTGGACCACTGAGCAACAGTCCAGTTCTTTTTCTCCTTGGCCCAGGTAAGACACTTCTGGCGTTGTCTATTGGCCATGAGTGGCCTGACACAAGGAATGTGACACTTGTAGCTCATGTCCTGGATACGTCTGTGTGTGGTGGCTCTTGAAGCAATGACTCCAGCAGCCGTCCACTCCTTGTGAATCTCACCCAAATTTTTGAATGGCCTTTTCTTAACCCTCCGCCAGGAACAATGGATCTGACAGGCGCAGCGCTTCTACTTTCATATCTCCCTTCTCACCAGATTTTCAGGAAACCCCCTCCCTCTAGATAGTCTCCTGGCTCTAGCTGCTGTGTGAAACCTGATACCACAGGTGGTCTGCAGAGCTTCAGGAAGGAAGATATAGCTGTGCTGGCTTCTCAGGCTTATTGGTGCCGAACAAATCACACTTTATAAGGTTGGTATGTAATGTTTTTAGTCATTACTATTGTTTATTTGGCTTGTTTTATGAATGGATAGAGAAAGGTTTGCGGATATTTCATATAAATAAGGCAGATTTTCTTACAAATGAAAGTGTGCGTCTCAGACATTGGTGGGAGTTTTGAAATTTGTGTATATCAAAGTTATTACTTTTATGTTGAGTAAATGGGTTTGTTTTGCACCTGATAATGTGTAGTCTCTTTTATTACATCCCTATGAAGGTCTATGATCACTTTTAGATCACTGAAATTGAGAAAATTAGATATTCTAGGCATTTTTCTAGCCTGCGCTTGACAGGCACATCGTTCCATTACGAGTTAGTGCGAATATTGTTCCTGACAGAGGGTTAACAATCCTTTCAAGGCTGCGGTTACTTTTTCTACCACACTTTTTCCTTCCACTCAAAATTCCATTAATCTGCTTGGATATAGCACTCTGTGAACAGCCAGCTTCTTTAGCAATTACCTTTTGTGGCTTACCCTCCTTGTGGAGTGTGTCCATGACTGCTTTCTGGACATCAGTCAAGTCTGCAGTGTTCCCCATGATTATGGAGCCTACTGAAACAGGTGTTTTTGTTAATTATTCTAATTTACTGAGGTAGTGACTTTTGGGTTTTCATTGGCTGTAAGCTATAATCATCAACATTAACAGAAATAAACACTTGAAATAGAACACTCTGTTTGAAATGACTCTATATAATATATGCGTTTCACTTTTTGTATTGAAGAAATTAAACTAATTAACTTTTTGATGATATTCTATTTTTGTATGAAGCACCTGTATATATATATAGTGACATTTTATATCTATCTTTCTATCTATCAATATATATCTTACATAGTCTCCTTTATTATGTATGTCATTATCCCGTATTACACAATGCCCTCTCTTATTATGTATAGCACCGTCCCTTACATATCAGCAGTCATTTTATATCTAACAAGAGAGGACTATGTAATAAAAGAGGGCACCGTGAACAACAAAAATAACAAGAACACACTATGTAAGGGATAGCACTGTACATAACAGCAGAGGAAGGTATATAATAAGGGATGGCATCATATATAACTAGAGAAGATTGTGCGTAACAAGGGACGGTGTTATACATAATAAAATAGCATACTTTGTAACTAAGTACGGCACTATGCATAGTAAGTGAGTACACTATATACTAAGGGACTGTCCGATACATATTAAAGGGAACCTGTCACCTGAATTTGGCGGGACCGGTTTTTGGTCATATGGGCGGCGTTTTCGGGTGTTTGATTCACCCTTTCCTTACCCGCTGGCTGCATGCTGGCCGCAATATTGGATTGAAGTTCATTATCTGTCCTCCTTAGTACACGCCTGCGCAAGGCAATCTTGCCTTGCGCAGGCATGTACTTAGTACACGCCTGCGCAAGGCAATCTTGCCTTGCGCAGGCATGTACTACGGAGGACAAAGAAAGAACTTCAATCCAATATTGCGGCCATCATGCAGCCAGCGGGTAAGGAAAGGGTGAATCAAACACCCGAAAACGCCGCCCATATGACTGAAAACCGGTCAGGCCAAATTCAGGTGACAGGTTCCCTTTAAGTGAGTACAATATATACTAAGGGACTGTGCTATACATAAGAGAGCACTCTATATGCTAAGGGACTGTGCTATACATAAGTAAGTGCACTATATACTAAGGTACTGTGCTATACATATTAAGGCTAAATTCCTGTATCTGTATGCAGTGTTGGTGTGCTGACCGCTTTTACAGACGCATTGAGCATGTCCTATTCTGAGCCTTAAAATCTCATTAGAAGAGGACATTCTCTCACCCTCACAGATGTCATTCTCAGAGCTGTGATTTTCATGCATTTGTGAGTGGACCTGCAAAACTCAAAAAGTCCCTATGCCGTCTGATATAAACATCTGGGCGCACACGAACATTTCACACAAATGTGAAAATGCAGCCTAAGGGATTTTACAGATAACATTATCACTCCAAGTCACACAGTGCAGATACAGAATCATTTTTACATTCAGGGAGTTACCGCTGATGTCTCATCTGATTAGTCGTTTTCTGCTGTTTCTTTTCCATCTTGTCAGACCTTCATATCTAAATCTTCCGGTCACACTCGTCTTGTCACAATGATCGTCACAGCCCTGAAAATAACAAGTTTACATGCATTGTATACATACTTTTGTCTCCCCCACACTGCGCCCCTGAATACAAATATGTACCCCGCCATTAATATACCTTTAACCATGCACCAATCAAAATATAAAGTGATAAGCAGCACTGTGTCCCCTTAACTATAAACTCTGCCGCCCAATAATATAAATTATTCGGTCTCGGTGACTCTCCCCAATTACTTGGTGTAAGGCTATGTGCACAAGGAAAATGTTAGGTTTTACAGTACAAGCAAAGTGAATAAGATCCCTGAAGTCTTCTGCACACATTTCTTTTTTTTTCCTTGCAGATTTGCAGCAGATTAAAATTTGCATAATGTAAATTCATGCTGGGTATTTCACCCAAACTAATGAGTATTGTAAAATAAGCAACAAAAGCATGTAAAAAAGTGGCCAAAAAAAAGTATTCTAAGCAGCGCTCTAACTGCTCACACATTAGGACATCCAGGAAATTTTCTCCTGCAAATCTGAACGTGTGCACATAGCCTTAGTCCTTGTCTTGTGTCTCTCCTTTCATTATAAGTCCTTGATAGCATCATAATGAATTTGGGGGTGAAAGAAGACATTATCTGGTAGTGAGCATCCTCCGCCACCTCCAAATTCATTATAAGTCCCAAGTCCCTGATAGCATCTTCTCCCACCTTTCAATTCATTATAATGTGTCCTATGCACCTTACCCCCTCTTCTCCCTGATAGTGTCATAATGAATTGTGAGATGGGGAGGATGCTATAAGGGGCTTAGCACTCTGCTCCACCACCCAACTCATTTCACATCAATATCTAATGTCCCCCTCCCCCTGTTCACAAGTACATTATAAGTCTCCCTTAAGGTACCTTCACACTGAACGACGCTGCAGCGATACCGACAACGATGTCGATCGCTGCAGCGTCGCTGTTTGGTCGCTGGAGAGCTGTCACAAAAGTCATTGCTTCACGAGCCACCACACACAGACGTATCCAGGACATGGGCTACAAGTGTCACATTCCTTGTGTCAGGCCACTCATGACCAATAGACAACGCCAGAAGCGTCTTACCTGGGCCAAGGAGAAAAAGAACTGGACTGTTGCTCAGTGGTCCAAGGTGTTGCTTTCAGATAAAAGTAAATTTTGCATTTCATTTGGAAATCAAGGTCCCAGAGTCTGGAGGAAGAGTGGAGGCCACAATCCAAGTGAAGTTTCCACAATCAGTGATGGTTTGGGGAGCCATGTCATCTGCTGGTGTAGGTCCACTGTGTTTTATCAAGACCAAAGTCAGCGCAGCCGTCTACCAGGAAATTTTAGAGCACTTCATGCCTCCCTCTGCTGACAAACTTTTTGGAGAAATTTCATTCTCCAGCAGGACTTGGCCCCTGTCCACACTGCCAAAAGTACCAATACCTGGTTTGCAAACAACAGTATCACTGTGCTTGATTGGCAGCAAACTCTCCTGACCTTAACCCCATAGAGAATTTATGGGGTATTGTCAAGAGGAAGATTAGAGACACCAGACCCAACAGTGCAGACTAGCTGAAAGCTGCTATCAAAGCATCCTGGGCTTCCATAGCACCACATCTGTGCCACACACTGATCGCCTCCATGCCATGCTGCATTGATGCAGTAATTCATGCAAAAGGAGCCCTGACAAAGTATTGAGTGCACTTACTGAACACACATTTCAGTAGGCCAACATTTCAGATTTTAAAATCATTTTTCAAGCTGGTGTTGTAAAGTATTCTAATTTACTGAGATAATGACTTTTCGGGGTTTTCATTGGCTGTAAGCCATAATCATCAACTTTCACAGAAATAGACACTTGAAATAGATCACTCTGTTTGTAAAGTGCAAGAATTGCTGAAAATGAGAAGAGGGACTCTTTCTGTAGGTATCTATAGGTATCCTTTTGGCATACATTTTTTGTTCTTATTTTTGAGGATGTAAGGTCACTAGTGATGAGTAGAGTTGAGCGACTTTTACTTTTTTAGGATCGAGTCGGGTTTCGCAAAACCCGACTTTGTCAAAAGTCGGGTCAGGTGAAATCGGCCGATTATTGCGAAAAGTCGGGGGCCGACCGAAACACGAAACCCAATGTAAGTCAATGGGGAATCAAAGTCGGCAGTGAGTGGAGGACAGGAAAACACCTACAGTGTCCATTTTAATGCCAAAAACATCAATTCTTATTTCTTAAGCTTGTCAATCTTAATTTACTTTATAATAATAGATAGGCATTGAAAACAGGGGGTCATTTGGCTAAAGTTGTGGGGGGGTAGGGCTGGCTCAAGATTTTCGTGGGCCCAGGAAACGCGGAATACGTCCCGGCGGTGGAGCAGGGAGAGGTAAGTATTTCAACATTGCAAGTGCTGTGATCTTGAGCAAGCAGGGGGGGCCCACTCGTTGGCACTGGCACAGGGCCCCTCATAGAACGGCAGTGTGTTTGACGGCGGGTGGCGCCTCCCACTGGCAAAGTCACTTTTGCTTACTATGAGGGGCCCTGTGCCAGTGACGTCGCCAACAAGTATGCCCCCTCACCTGATGAAGGAACCTGCACTTCATCTGCACATTCGTCTTTGTCCTCGTGTAAGGTGGTATAGTATGCGGGAAGGGGAACCAGACTTTCAGCAGGGTCAGATTCTGGCTGCGTAGAGTGCAAGGGGGATGTAGTGGTCTGGGTCAACATACCAGCAGACTCATCTAACAGTGGCTGGGCAATGGGCAGGATGAGGAGGAAACACAGATATAAGCCCAAATAATAAAGTAGGCTAAATGCAGTTCAAAATTAGTAACAGGACTAAACAGGCGGCATAGCTTTGTTCAGTAGAGGACAACTGTAATGAGTGGCGCAGACACAGTTAATAGGCCCAAAATAAAAAAGTAGGCTAAATGCAGTTCAAAATTGGTAACAGGACTAAACAGGCGGCATAGCTTTGTTCAGTGGAGGACAACTGTAATGAGTGGCGCAGACACAGTTAGTAGGCCAAAAATAAAAAAATAGGCTAAATGCAGTTCAAAATTGGTAACAGGACTAAACAGGCGGCATAGCTTTGTTCAGTGGAGGACAACTGTAATGAGTGGCGTAGACACAGTTAGTAGGCCAACAATAAAAAAGTAGGCTAAATGCAGTTCAAAAGTGGTAACAGGACTAAACAGGCGGCATAGCTTTGTTCAGTGGAGGACAACTGTAATGAATGGCGTAGACACAGTTAATAGGCCAAAAATAAAAAAGTAGGCTAAATGCAGTTCAAAATTGGTAACAGGACTAAACAGGCGGCATAGCTAGGTACTGGGGTGCTCTCCTCTGCTGAGTAGCAGACAGTGGTAGTAGGCGTAAAGTATTAACTGGTCTAAATGGAGGCCAGGGCCCCTGTATATTTTAACTATCATCTATCATTTCAACAAAATTGTATTGGCAGTGCCTTTGAAGGATTTAACAGCACAGACTACACAGTGGTGGAGCAGGGAGAGGTAAGTATTGCAAGTGGTAGAGCACTGTTCGAGCTGGGGGAGAACACTCTCTCGTGGGCAGCGGTACAGGCACAGGGCCCCTCATATTACGACGGTGTGTCTGACGTTGGTTGTGCACTACCATCGTCAGAGACACTTCACTGTACCATGTGGCAGTGCCGTCGCCCAAAAGTGGGAACACCCACCTGTCCAGGCAAACGGCACTCGCACGGGTGCTTGTGCCAGGTGGTGTCCACGGCCCTGTGGGGGGAGTCAGCCCATTTAGGGAGGTATAAAAATGGCCTATGGTGGACATTCAGCAGCTGCAAGTGGCGGAATTGGAGAAATCAGTAAGAGGAGGCCAAAGGCAAGACATTTTTCAAACAAGCTGCGTGTCAGCAGGAGAAGGTGGGGCAAAATAATTTGAAATCCATGATTGGTTCATTTTAATGAAGGTTAGATCATCAACATTTTGGGTAGCCAGACGTGTCCTTTTTTTGGTCAGTATTGAACCAGCAGCACTGAATACTCTTTCTGATAGCACACTAGAAGCAGGGCAAGCGAGCTCCTGTAATGCATATTCTGCCAATTCAGGCCAGGTGTCTATTTTAGATGCCCAGTAATCAAAGGGGAATGACCTGTGAGGGAGAACATCGATAAGGGAGGAAAAGTAGTTCGTAACCATACTGGACAAATGCTGTCTCCTGTCACTTTGAATTGATGCAGCAGTACCTGTCGTGTCTGCGGTCATTGCGAAATCACTCCACAACCTGGTCATAAAACCCCTCTGTCCAACACCACTTCGGATTTGTGCACCTCTAACACTTCTGCCATGTTGCCCCCTACGGCTTGTGTGAGAACCATCACCGGCGCTGTGTGCTGGGAATGCCTGAACCAAACGGTCTACAAGAGTTGGTAGCCAATATTTGCACAAGGTTCTAATGTGGCATGATATTTTGTAATTTTCCTTTATATCGTGGATCCAGGAGGCAGGCCAACCAGTAATCATCATCGGTCATCATTTTGATAATGCGGGGGTCCCTTTTTAGGATACGCAAGGCATACTCAGCCATGTGGGCCAATGTTCCAGGTGTCAATTCACTGCTTGTGCTGGGTTAACGAAATCATGTTGCTGGGTCATTTTTCTCACATAACTTATGATTATAACTGTGACTCAAAGGTGACATTCCCACAATGAGATTTTGATTTTGCAGATTTTCTGTAGCATGTCTGCACCTATTGGGAAAAATATGTGACTTGTGTTTTCTTTTATAACATTTTTAATGCATTTTATTTACACTTCTTTTTTATTGCATTTTTGACTTTACGTTTTTTGTCTTTTTTTATGTCGTGTTTTAGATAAAGCTGCTTTGTTTTTGATCCTTCCTGGTATTTGGCTTTGATAAAGCTTTAGTGACATAGTTATGTGTTGATTAAACGCATTTTTATTGCATTTCTGCAGTTGAAATGAACATAAAACTCATATGCGTTTTCACCTGGGATTAAGCCACGTTCACACGTTGAGTATTTGGTTGAGTTTTTCACATCTGTATTTGTAAGTTAAAATGAGGAATGGGAAAAATTGCAGAAGTGGTGACGTGCTTTCATTATATTTTTCCTACCACTACGTAAAATACTGACCAAATGCTCAACGTGTGCACGTGGCCCAAGGGAAATTGACATGTTTTGAAACACGCATTGTAGGTCAATGTTACATAAAAAAAGCACTGGGGCGTGAGATTTCTATAAATCCCAACCAGTTTTCTGGAACTGTAAGACACATTGTTTTGTTTTGTTTTTTGTTTTTTGCATAGAGAAAATGCACAGAGTCAAAAACCTAATTGTGAATGTAACCTAACCGGAAAAAAACGGAAATGCGTTTTTTTTTGTTTTTTTTCACAATTAGAATGTTATTGCTGTTTTTCAGTACATTTTAAAGTAGAGTGATTAATGGAAATCAAAACCCGCCAAAAAACCAAGGCCTCTTATGGCTCTGTCAACAAAATTTTTGCTTAAAGAAAAAAGTTGCTCTTCTTGCAAGAAAAAGAGAAAAAGTCTAAATGGCAAGAAAATAAAAGTTATCTCCAACTGGAATTGGTTGATATACTTATTTATATAGCGCCGACATATTCCACGACGCACAGAGAAATCAGTGATTACGTAGTAACAAATCAACAGTGAAGAGCTCACAATCTATGGGGTCAATCTCTGGGATACATTTTTTTCAAGGAAACCATAACTGCCTTTTAAAAGTAATATATAAAGTGGCAATTATTAGTAATCTGTAAGCACATGAAGGGGAAGTATCCTGTGGTTATCTTCACCGCGAGCGCCGACATAAATGGGCTCTGAGGTCTCCCCATTAGGCAGGGACGTAGCATCGCCTCCGTGCAAATATTACATTAACGGAAAACATCTTCGAAGAAATGTGTAGGAGAAAAGTAGCGCAGCAGACTTATGTGTGTACAACAGGGATTTCAACCTATCCTTTTAATTGATTTCTAAATTGCTTTTAAATACCAGGAACGCCGTGATTCAGCGTAATGTTGGTTGCAATAGGGCAGCTCACTGACTTTCCAGACCCCACTTGAAGAGAAAGACAATTTGCTTCTCGTTGCAATTCAGTCAGCATTTATTTAATTTGCAAACGCAAGCGAAACCTCTGTAACTCTATTAAACAGTTCAGATACCAAGGCTTCCAAGTTCATCAGCAATCATCAGCTTTACTTCTGTTCTCTTTATCTCACATAAACCCAAAATAGCTACAGAAAACAGCCTCGTGGTGAGAAAACCCAGAAATCGCTCAATGGGAAAATGGATGTAAAATAAAGCATGAGAGACTCGGATAAGTGGCAGGATTTTGGCTCTGTGTTTGGAGAACCATCCTTAAATGGTCACTGGTAAAGGAAAAAGCTTGGCATAATGGTAATAGGGAATGCAAGAAACTGAGAGATCAAGTTACAGCTCTCTGTAAATGTCTATGGAGATGGGATTAAGGAGGAAGGATTAGTGAGAAAGGAAGACGGAAAGTCAAATATACAAAGAGGGTGCTGCAGCTTTCTAGCAATTGTTTTATTTTACACATGTGCTGGATTCACAGTTACACTGCCAATACTGCAGCATCACATCCTTCACGCTTCAGCTACTTGTTCTGAACATGTGCTGCACAAATGCAGTTAAAGAAGTGCTCCCTTCAAAGTTTTTATCATATTATAGGGGACAGTGTTCTTAAAATTCCCCATCTTTCCTGTCTTCCTAGTTAATACTTTTCTTTCCATTAGGTTTATAACATCACATGATTGAAAACAGACTAGCTGAATCCTTCTCAGTTCTATGTAGAAACAGGAAGTCTCTTTTCCCTGAATGAGTCATCACTAGAACTACAAATGGGTGCCGTATATTCCTTCCTGGTCAGAACCGAACTTCTTTAATCCTCCAGGATCGGCTTTTACAATGCATTTATGTAGCCAACTTTTTTTGTGTCTCTCTCGGCTCTGTTTACAGCTGGTACTCACTGATCGTGAAAGAAATCTTGATATTCCTCCTAACTCTGCACTCTAGCCATATAGGTAATCAGTTGCTGTACAACTTCTGGAAACTTGCTATCCTTTCAAAAACATCTGTCACTGAACACACTTTCCAACTTGAGGCCTCCTAAACAATAATTCTTATCTTTCCAATAGCTATTTATGAATTCCCTAACAAGGAAGGGTGGAGATACCACAGGTAAAGCGATTTGAAAAGAAGGCCGATGCCATTAGTATACTGGGAGCCAGTATGGAATAATATGTGATCGAAATCATGGAACTGAGGGAGGAGATAGCAGCTTCATCCCAGGAGTGGACGCCAGACTCAGATACAGAGCCAGTGAGCAGGGAAGACTTGGGAGACTCAGCCACCACATTCGAGATGGAGGATTAATGACTAGTGGTCAGAAACGTCAAGTTGATGGAGGTAAGCTCCAACGCTGATGTCGAGTTGGGGATCGAAGAGGAGAAGTAGGCCGCAACGTCCGGTGAGAAATCACTGCTCATCTCAGGCAAAGCAGCGGTAATCTCCACCCAGCTTATTCAGTTTGGCGTCCCCCGGCACAAGTACATATGAGATTTGCACATGTAGTCACATGCCGACGAGCTGCTCGCACTAATTCTCTCAGTGTACAGTGAAAAAGTGAAAGAATCAGGAAGAGAAGTGAGTTGTCACATGAACATAAGCATGAAAATTGCACATGAGTGAAGTGGCCATGTGATGACTACTGGACCCGGCAAGCAGAGTAGAACCCTGACAGTGAGTATATTACACACTGCTAGGATTGGGAATGCTATAGTGCTGTATATTATAATTAAAGTGCTGGGCAAGGATTGAGATGAAATGACTGCCGATTTCTGAATTCTCACAGCGCACAGTGCATGGTCACTTGAGTATGCGATTTTTATACTTCTAGTCACTTTCCAACTAGACGTGTCTGACCACACTCAATTCGTTTTCATTGAGGGAGGCTATGCATCTCTAGTCGCCATATGACCACATGTATGCAAATCATCGACACCAGAGAATCCTGACAAAGTGCAGTGCTCACTGTGAGACACCAGAGATCTTCTGTGACATAGAATGACTGCAAACTCATCACAAACTTGGACAAACCCTTTAGGCCGGTTTCACACGTCCAGATAATTCCAGTATCGTACAAAAACGGTACTAGAGTTATCCGTGTCCGTGTGTCCGTGTGCACACGTGGCACATCAGTGTGGCACACGTGCGGCACACGTGTGCCGCCCGTGTGCCCACTGGGTACCACACGGAGCGTGCCGGAGACAGCGCTAAAGTTTAGCGCTGTCCCCGGCATCGTGCTGAAGCCCCATTCATATGTTCCCTGCAGCAGCGTTTGCTGCAGGGAAGATATGAATATTAGTGTTTAAAATGCAGATCCAGCAAACGCTGCTGCAGGGAATATATGAATCGCGGCTTCAGCACCAGTGGGGGGGACAGCGCCTAATGTAGCGCTGTCTCCTGCACGGCACACGGACTGCACACGGACGATGTCCGTGTGCGGTACGTGTTTTACACAGACCCATTGACTTTAATGGGTCCGTGTAATCCGTGCGCTCCCACGAACACTGACATGTCTCCGTGTTTGGCACACGGAGACACGGTCCGCAAAAAATCAATGACATCTGAAAAGATGCATTGATTTTTAAGTGTCTACGTGTGTCAGTGGCTCCGGTACGTGAGGAAACTGTCACCTCACGTACCGGAGACACTGACGTGTGAAACTGGCCTTAGTCAGTATCACAAAAAAAATATTTACATCCAGATGCATGATACATGACTTTACTTCTGAGTGTAGTCATTATCTTTCTTTTCTTTATCTTGTTTAGACACTATGATGAATTTTCACAGCCACAGATCTCATCTGCAGACTTCCATCTTCTCCAGTCTTCTGCAGCACATCCCAAAATGATACCCTTAAAAATAATGCTCCTCAATAGTTTTGAGCATTCCGATACTGCAAATATCAGGTATCGGCCGATATTCACTGTATCGGAATTCCGATACCGAGTTCCGATACTTTTGGGATATCGGATACCGGAATCGGAAGTTCCTATAGTGCAATGATGCACTATAATGGAGTGTGGGCGGTTCATGGGCGGAGACTGCGTGTGTGTGCGGGCGGGGTCTGTGCGTGCCTGCCGGAGGTGTCTGCGTGCCTGCCGGGGCTCTGTGCGGCATGCCGGGACTCTGTGCAGAGTGCCAGGGCTCTGGTGGCATGCCGGGGCTCTGTGCGGCGTGCCGGGGCTCTGTGCGGCGTGTGGGGCTCTGTGCGTGTGTGCCGGGGTTCTGTGCGGTGTGTCAGGGCTCTGTGCGGCGTGCCGGGGCTCTGTGTGGTGTACCGGGGCTCTGGTGGTGTTCCGGGGCTCTGTGTGGCGTCCGGGGCTCTTTGTGTGTGTGCTGGGGCTCTGTGCGGTGCTAATGCGACCGCTTTCTAGGGGCTCCAGGAACATAATGACGGGAGGAAGGTATCCTTCCGCACTGTATTCCTCCGCCGCTGTAAAAAAAAAATAGTCCCTAGTCTCACTTTTGGCATTGCTCTACGAGAAATTTTCCCACGCAGCAATTGCCATAAAGTGAGACTTTGTCCTAAGGTAACTTCAGTGATGCACTGCAGGAGCCATTGTCTCCTGTCAGTGTGTCACTGAGGGTCCTATAGAGCAGTGACATTACCCGATGTCACTGTTCTATAGGGGAGATCGTCGTGGGACACTCATTATTAATTGGACTATGGTGGACAGGTAGTATACGGTTTATTATTTTACGTTTTTTGCAAACGCTGAAGTATAGTAAGTATGGTTGAATGAAGAATATTAAAATACTTTTTTCCTAATGTGTGTGTGTTTTATTAACCCTTTCCTACTATTGGATTAATAATGGATAGGCGTATTATTGATGCCTCTCCATTATTAACCCGGCTTAATAACACCTTACAATAGCAAGGTGACATTAACCCCTTTTTACCCAATATCCCACCGCTACACGGGAGTGGGAAGAGAGGGGCTAAGTGCCGGAATTGGCGCATCTTACATTTCTGGGGTGGATGCGGACTGGTATTTGTAGCCGGAGGGGCCAATATCCATGGCCCTTCTCTGGCTATAAAATATAGGGGGACCCCATGTCATTTTTTTGGGGGTCCCCCTATTTTAATAGCCAGTAAAGGCTATGCAGACAGCTGTGGGCTGATATTCATAGCAGGCTACAAACTTTGGCCCCCAGCCGTCGGCTTTCTCTCTATGGCGCAGAAAATTGCACGGGAGCCCACGCCATTTTTTTTTTAAAATTCAACGCTCATTAAGGCTTCTTTCACACTTGCATCGGTACGTTTCCGTCGCTATGCGTCGGGCCGACGTACCGACGCACGTTGTGAAATTTGTGCACGACGTGGACAGCAGATGCAGTTTTTCAATGCATCCGCTGCCCATTCTGAAGTCCGGGGAGGAGGGGGCGGAGTTTCGGCCATGCATGCGTGGTAGAAAATGGCGGACGCGACGGACAAAAAAACCTTCACTTGAACGTTTTTTCGTGCCGATGGTTCGCCAAAACACAACGGATCCGTTGCACGACGGATGCGACGTGTGACCATCCGTCACAATCCGTCGCTAATACAAGTCTATGGGTAAAAAACGCATCCTGCGAGCACATTTGCAGGATCCGTTTTTTTACCAAAACGACGGATTGCGACGGATTGCTAAAAACGCAAGTGTGAAAGTAGCATTGGAAACATCGGCCTTTCTATTATATATCTATGGATATATCTATCTATAGATGTATTTATAGATAGATATATCTATAGATACATAGATGTATCTATCCATATATCTGGCTGCTTTCACACATCAGGTTTTTGCCGCTAGGCAAAATCCGGCGAGTTTTGAAAAAAACAAATTAGTCGGAAAAAACGGATCCGGCAGAAAAAACAGATCCAGCTCAAAAAAGTTTTTTTTTAATTCAACGCTCATTAAGGCCTCTTTTACACTTGCATCGGTACGTTGACCCGACGCATAGCGACGGACCCGTACCGGCATAAGTGTGAAAGAGGCCTTAATGAGCGTTGAATTTAAAGAAAAAAATGGCGTTGGCTCCCACGCAATTTTCTGCGCCAGAGGGGGACAGCCGACGGCCGGGGACCAATATCTGTAGCCTGCTATGAATATCAGCTGGCTATTAAAATAGGGGAACCCCCAAAAAAATGACGTGGGGTCCCCCATATTTTATAGCCAGAAAGGCTACGCAGACAGCTGCGGGCTGATATTCATAGCCTAGAGAGGGGCCATGGATATTGGCCCCCCCGGCTACAAATACCAGTCCGCAGCTGCCCCAGAAATGGGGCATATAAGACGCCTATCCATTATTAGTCCAATAGTAATAAAGGGTTAATAAAACACACACACATTAAGAAAAAAATATTGTAATATTCTTCATTTAACCATACTTACCATACTTCAGCGCCTGAAAAAAACGTAAAATAATAAACCATATACTACCTGACCACCATAGTCCAATTAATAACAAGTGTCTCACGACGATCTCCTCTATAGAACAGTGACATCGGGTGATGTCACTGCTCTATAGGACCCTCAGTGACACACTGACAGGAGACAATGGCTCCTGCAGCGCATCACTGAGAAGTTACCTTAGAACAAAGTCTCACTTTATGGCAATTGCTGCATGGGAAAATTTCTCATACGGCAATGCCAAAAGTGAGACTAGGAACTTTTTTTTTTAGACAGCGGCAGAGGAATACAGTGCGGAAGGATACCTTCCTCCCGTCATTATGCTCCTGGAGCTCCTAGAGAGCGGTTGCATCAGCTGATGCTGCTGTTCTCCACGGGAGATCGTCGTGGGACACTCGTGGATTTCTGCGGACAGGGAGTATATTGGTTGCTTGTTATTTTCATATTTTTTTTTACAGATGACACTGGCTTCGGGGAACAAAGTGACAAGTAATGGTGAGTATGAACTCTATGTTTAATGTACTGTATGTCTGTATGTATGTATTATATGCAATGTATGAATGTATTGTATGTAGTATGTATGTATGTATGTATGTAGTATGTATGTATGTAGTATGTATGTATTATGTATGATTCCGCCGCTGTAAAAAAAAAGTCCCTAGTCTCACTTTTGGCATTGCCGTATGAGAAAATTTCCCACGCAGCAATTGCCATAAAGTGAGACTTTGTCCTAAGGTAACTTCTCAGTGATGCACTGCAGGAGCCATTGTCTCCTGTCAGTGTGTCACTGAGGGTCCTATAGAGCAGTCACATCACCCGATGTCACTGTTCTATAGGGGAGATAATCATGGGACACTCGTTATTAATTGGACTACGTTTTTTGCAGGCGCTGAGTATGGTAAGTATGGTTAAATGAAGAATATTAAAATACTTTTTTTCCTAATGTGTGTGTGTTTTATTAACCCTTTATTACTATTAAATTAATAATGGATAGGCGTCTTATTGACGCCTCTCTGTTATTAACCCGGCTTAATGTCACCTTACAATAGCAAGGTGACATTAACCCCTTATTACCCCATATCCCACGGGAGTGGGAAGAGAGGGACTAAGTGCCAGAATTGGCGCATCTTACAGATGCGCCATTTCTGGGGCGGCTGCGGACTGGTATTTTTAGCCAGGGGGGCCAATATCCATGGCCCATCTCTAGGCTATGAATATCAGCCCGCAGCATGTCCATAGTAAGACCCCCATAGCCTCCCCATGTCCATGATAAGACCCAATAGCCTCCCCATGTGCAGGCAAACATCCCATACACATAAATAAAAAAAAACCACATACTCAACGTCACATGCTGATTGGTGGAGGAAGGAGCTGGAGTCCCCTCCACCAATGCAGTCAGTGTGGATGGAGAGAAACTGTGGAGACAGCGGGCGGGCATGGTGTGGCACATGTTTTCAGCCCCTCGGTTGCCTTGGTCCACGGGCCGAACTGGAACAGCCAAAGGGTCGGATGTGGCCCGTTGGCCGCACTTTTCCCAGGTCTGGACTAGTGTGACCTTAAGACAATTAAATATATAATTTAACCTTGGGCTGTTTTATTATCTCGATCCACAAATCCACACATCCATTTCTCAGTTAAATGTTCCATGCTACATGGGTTGGTTTCTGGCCCGATATAACCTTGATAAAGTATCAGTTGTATATCAAATGAGAAATTGGTCCTACTAGGCTAACCAGGCCCTGTTTCACTGGTGCTAAATTAATGAAAGGGGCCTCTGAGCCTGTCAGGGTTGTGGGTGAGTGCAGTGTGCATCCTCTAACTCCCAGTGCCTCCCTGGGCCTGTGTGGGCAGGG
Organism: Ranitomeya imitator; assembly: GCF_032444005.1. Classification (NCBI taxonomy): domain Eukaryota; kingdom Metazoa; phylum Chordata; class Amphibia; order Anura; family Dendrobatidae; genus Ranitomeya; species Ranitomeya imitator. The sequence goes on along the minus strand of NC_091282.1, from coordinate 57,821,573 downwards.
GGTGTCTGTGTAAAACTGTGCCAAGCTGACCTTATGTGACTCCAGGGGGTGTGGAACATCACCTTGGGACAAGTGGGGAGACCATTCCACGTGATCCCACTGATGTAATATTAACATCAGGCGAGGTGGCTAGGTGCGGATCTTTCATGTGGTGGCAGCTGAGGGATTCCACATGATCTCTCTGATGTCATCCTTCACACGATTATTCCTCTGAGTTCACTGAGGTCACATCGAAATGGGAGAAGGATATTTGGTTGTGGAGAAGGAGTAATTGTTTGTAATATTGGAAACCGCTGTGCTGAACCGCAGGCTAGCCCATACATTACACTCAAATAAATCGATCCAGTTTCCAGGGTGTAAACAGGTAACGGGTGGCCGGTTTAGATAGACACACCAGTAAGTATAGATTGTTTGAGTGCCATGCTGTACAGGGTTTCAGTCTTTTGGCTTAAATATCTATATAATGTTTTGAATGTGTTCTATTGCCTGGCTAAATTATCCAGATAAATAAGTAAAATAGTTACGGTGAATGAACTATGTAGGAGGTGGCTTTCTCGCCCGTAACTCCCCTGTATCTGGAAGAACACCCCCGGTACATGACTTACAGTTATGCACACCAAGGTTAATGAAGGAGTTGCTGGAGTAGGATGTGCCAATTCATTAAGAAGTGCCCTCCACTTAATTAATTGGCCGCATGTACTCAGAAGCCTGTTCCCGCTTGCGCCTCATGGGAAATGATTCTATAGTCAGAGACTAGAGTAGCATTTCTGGCGTAGGAAATGGTGGCACTATCAATGGATTTCTTAAAGGGACACTGTCACCTGAATTTGGAGGGAACAATCTTCAGCCATAGAGGTGGGGTTTTCGGGTGTTTGATTCACCCTTTCCTTACCCGCTGGCTGCATGCTGGCTGCAATATTGGATTGAAGTTCATTCTCTGTCCTCCATAGTACACGCCTGTGCAAGGTAAGATTTCCTTGCGCAGGCATGAACTACGGAGGACAGAGAATGAACTTCAATCCAATATTGCAGCCAGCATGCAGACAGCGGGTAAGGAAAGGGTGAATCAAACACCCAAAAACCCCGCCTCCATGGCTGAAGATTGTTCCCTCCAAATTCAGGTGACAGTGTCCCTTTAAGTGTGTGTAGCCTCGCCCCATCCTGCCATGGCTCCTCGCATCCCCCCACCCATATTTGCAGAGGAGCTTCAAACTAACATGTAAATGCCAAAAAGTTGCAATGTATTTGCACCAGTTTGTATTGCATAAACACGTTGTGTCCTTTCAAAGTGTTTTAAGCTAGTTTTCTGTCGTAAAAACTTAGATGAATCGGTCTCAATATAGTTACATGGTTGGCCATAAAAAACTCGCAAGAAAAAAAATCTCACATTAGAAATTGTTTACAGAAAAAAAATGTAGTGTCTTATTAGCATAAAAGAAAAATGTCCATCAAGAATATTGCCTACAGAAAAATGCCCACCAGTAAAATTGCTCACACTGAAAAAGCCCACATGAACTGTCTGTGATCCTGCAGTGCAGATATTGGAGCAGCGTGTCCTGTGCTGTGTGTACTGATCTCTATGTTATCTGATAACTGAACAGTCAGATGCTGCCCGCAGACCGCAGTGTAATGCAGTGTGTACGTGTAGAAGAGTAATCTGTGCAGATACTGAATTGCAAGAACCTTCTAGATAGATCTCTCTTGGAAATAATTATACGCTGTCCTGCCTGCCTGTCTACACGTATGCTGACAGGAGAGCTTGTGTATGTGGCAGTATGATGGGGCACAAAGACTGGTGTTGTAGGCTGTTGTAGTAAGGTGCCACTACCTGGTATTTTTGAGGGGGGTACACTCTTAGTATAGTATGAGGGCTCTTCATTTGGAAATATGATTGGGCATTGTGGCTGGCATTTTGGTGGGGTGCTTTCCAGCGTTGTGGTGGGGCACTATCTGGCATTGTAATAGGGTGATTCCCGGTGTTGTGATGGGGCACTATCTGACATTGTATTGGGATGCTTTCTGACTTTGTGGTGGGCGCTATCTGGAATGGTGGTGGGGTGCTTTCTGACTTTATGGTGGGGCACTATCTGGCATTGTGTGGGGTGCTTTGCGACTTTGTGGTGGGGAACTATCTGGAATGGTGGTGGAGTGCTTTCTGACTTTATGGTGGGGCACTATCTGGCATTGTTGTGGGGTGCTTTCCATCTTTGTTGTGCAGCACTATCTGGCATTGTAATGGGGTACTATCCGGCTTTGTGGTGGGGCACTTTTTGGCATTGTGGTGGGGTGCTTTCCATCTTTGTTGTGGGGCACTATCTGGCGTTGTGGGGTGCTTTCCGTCTTTATTGTGGAGCACTATCTAGCATTGTAATGGGGTGCTTTCTAACTTTTTAGACTATTTTCATTTTTTTACCTTTTTCCCGGATCTCAACAATCCAACTAAATGGCAAAAAAGGATTTTGCATGTTGTGAAGATCTGAACAGACCAGTATAAGATGGATCCAGCCGCGGATCTGCAGCACTGGGCCAGTTTATTAGCAAAGTGCGCATATTTTTTAAAACCATTTTCTGGTCCTCTATACTTCTGTAAAATGGCAGCTGGCAGTCATCTTGCTCTATTTACACCAAGTAAATCAAAATTTGAATCCAGATATATGTATACTGTATATATATATACAGTTAAGTCCATATATATTTGGACAGAGACAACATTTTTCTAATTTTGGTTATAGACATTACCACAATGAACTTTAAACAAAACAATTCAGATGCAGTTGACGTTCAGACTTTCAGCTTTCATTTGAGGGTATCCACATTAAAATTGGATGAAGGGTTTAGGAGTTTCAGCTCCTTAACATGTGCCACCCTGTTTTTAAAGGGACCAAAAGTAATTGGACAGATTCAATAATTTTAAATAAAATGTTCATTTTTAGTACTTGGTTGAAAACTCTTTGTTGGCAATGACTGCCTGAAGTCTTGAACTCATGGACATCACCAGACGCTGTTTCCTCCTTTTTGATGCTCAGCCAGGCCTTTACTGTGGTGGTTTTCAGTTGCTGTTTGTTTGTGGGCCTTTCTGTCTGAAGTTTAGTCTTTCACAAGTGAAATGCATGCTCAATTGGGTTGAGATCAGGTGACTGACTTGGCCATTCAAGAATATTCCACTTCTTTGCTTTAATAAACTCCTGGGTTGCTTTGGCTTTATGTTTTGGGTCATTGTCCATCTGTAGTATGAAACGACGACCAATCAGTTTGGCTGCATTTGGCTGGATCTGAGCACACAGTATGGCGGCTCTGAATACCTCAGAATTAATTCGGCTGCTCCTGTCCTGTGTCACATCATCAATAAACACTAGTGACCCAGTGCCACTGGCAGCCATGCATGCCCAAGCCATCACACTGCCTCCGCGGTGTTTTACAGATGATGTGGTATGCTTTGGATCATGAGCTGTACCAAGCCTTCACCATACTTTTCTCTTTCCATCATTCTAGTAGAGGTTGATCTTGGTTTCATCTGTCCAAAGAATGTTATTCCAGAACTGCGCTGGCTTTTTTAGATGTTTTTTTAGCAAAGTCCAGTCTAGCCTTTTTATTCTTGATGCTTATGAGTGGCTTGCACCGTGCAGTGAACCCTCTGTAGTTACTTTCGTGCAGTCTTCTCATTATGGTAGATGTGGATATTGATACGCCGACCTCCTGGAGAGTGTTGCTCACTTGGTCGGCTGTTGTGAAGGGGTTTCTCTTCACTATGGAGATTATTCTGCAATCATCCACCACTGTTGTCGTCCGTGGGGGCCCAGGTCTTTTTGCATTGATGAGTTCACCAGTGCTTTCTTTCTTTCTCAGGATGTACCAAACTGTAGATTTTGCCTTTCCTAATATTGTAGCAATTTCTCGGATGGGTTTTTTCTGTTTTCACAGCTTAAGGATGGCGTGTTTCACCTGCATGGAGAGCTCCTATGACCGCATGTTTACTTCACAGCAAAACCTTCCAAATGCAAGCACCACACCTCAAATCAGCGCCAGGCCTTTTATCTGCTTAATTGAGAATGACTTAACAAAGGGATTGCCCACACCTGTCCATGAAATAGCCTTGGAGTCAATTGTCCAATTACTTTTGGTCCCTTTAAAAACAGGGTGGCACATGTTAAGGAGCTGAAACTCCTAAACCCTTCATCCAATTTTAATGTGGATACCCTCAAATGAAAGCTGAAAGTCTGAACTTCAACTGCATCTGAATTGTTTTGTTTAAAATTCATTGTGGTAATGTCTATAACCAAAATTAGAAAAATGTTGTCTCTGTCCAAATATATATGGACTTAACTGTATATATATATATATATATATATATACATATATATATATATATATATATATATGTATATATATATATATATATATAATATATTTTTTTTTTTTTAATTGAAGGCAAACAGATTCACAACCTCTATTTATGATATATATCTTTGAGCAAGTACATGAGCATTAAGTACTACAAGGCACATTCATAAATCTCTAAATGTAATTTGTTGGATTTTCTGTTCCTTTTGACCTTATGTCTTTTTGATCCTGGATTACTGCCCAGTTCTGTCAAGAGATGCAGAGATTGATCCCTATGTTTTAGAAATGTGTGTTATTTTTAGATAAATATGCAAGATTAACATTAACCAGAAACAAATCTCGGAATGGAAATGTAGAGCTGAATTCTGCCAACTGCTCAGCTTGTCATACTGAATATAGAGTTGGGGTTGTGTTTAGGCTTTACACTGGGTGTAGTCATCAGATAAGGTCTAAAGTAACAAACAAGGGTGGACAGCAAGGAGAGGTTAGGAAGGATTGTTCTCTTCCATCTTGGTTTTACATGGAATCTTTGTAGGAGTCACTAATAGGGTTGAGCGACTTTTCTTTTTATAGGATCGGGTCGGGTTTCACGAAACCCGACTTTTTCAAAAGTCGGGTTGAGTGAAATCGGCCGATCCTATAGAAAAGTCGGGGTCGGGGTCGGCCGAAACACGAAACCCAATGCAGTGCATTGGGTTTCTAATGGTTCCCAGGGTCTGAAGGAGAGGAAACTCTCCTTCAGGCCCTGGGATCCATATTTAAGTGTAAAATAAAGAATCAAAATAAAAAATATTGATATACTTACCCTCGGAAGCGCCCTGGTTCTCACCGGCAGCCTTCCTTCCTAAGAATGAGCGCCTGAAGGACATTCGTAGACGTCGCGGCTTGTGATTGGTCGCGTGAGCGGTCACATGGGTGTCACGCGACCAATCACAAGCCGCGACGTCATCTAAGGTCCTTCAGGCGCTGATTCTTAGGAAGGAAGGCTGCGGGTTAGAACCAGGGCGCGTCCGAGGGTGAGTATATACCTATTAGCAATATACTCACCCTCGAACGCGCCCTCGGACGCTTCCTTCCTAAGAATTAGCGCCTGAAGGACCTTAGATGACGTTGCGGCTTGTGATTGGTCGCGTGACACCCATGTGACCGCTCACGCGACCAATCACAAGCCGCGACGTCATCGAAGGCCCTTCAGGCGCTCATTGTTAGGAAGGAAGGCTGCCGGTGAGAACCAGGGCGCGTCCGAGGGTGAGTATATCAATATTTTTTTATTTTTATTCTTTATTTTACACTTAAATATGAATTCCGATACCGATTCCCGATATCTTAAACATATCGGAACTCGGTATCGGAATTCCGATTCCAGATCAGAAGATCTCCGACCTCATGGCCGACCCCACACAGGGGTCGGGTCGGGTTTCATGAAACCCGACTTTGCCAAAAGTCGGCGACTTCTGAATCTGGCCGACCCGTTTCGCTCAACCCTAGTCACTAAAATATGATCTCCCCAAATAGTAAATTTAGGACTAAAAACTACACTTTAAGGCCAAAAGTATTTGGCCATCCCAAATAAGTGTTGTGTTTTTAGGCAACATTGGTAGTAGTAGTAGTAGTATGGATTGTACTGTAGAGCCCAGTGATATTCAGCATGGCACTATTATTGGTACAAGAAAAATTTCTGATCTGCCTGATTTACCGTGGTGACCATAAGTGGCTAGGAGGTAACAACAACTCAACTGTGAAGTGGTACACTGTGAAAACTTGTACAGGATAGTCTGTGGATTAAGTCTGCGCTGCCACAATAATACAGATTCAAATGTAATGAAAAACTCTGGTGGTTTATTCAACACGCTTCAAGGTCTATCTGACCCCTTCATCAGGAAAATACCACAAAGGCATCATTTTCCTGATGAAGGGGTCAGATAGACCTTGAAACGCGTTGAATAAACCACCAGAGTTTTTCATTACATTCGAATCTGTATTATTGTGGCAGCGCGGACTTAATCCACAAACTATTCTGTACAACGTCTCTAAGAAGGTCGTGAGGGCGGCCCGTGGATTTGCAGCAGCCGATACGCACATGCTTTCGCTTTACACCATCAGGTGAGAAGCTCCCTGTTTAAAAAACGCACTTAATCTGAGGATAAGACCCTACAGGCGCTTTTTGTCTCCCTAATTTACTAACACTGTGAAAACTGACGGAGAGGGACTACTCATTCCAAAATGGTGTGCAAAAATTGACTGTACTCTGCTGTATCACTCACTGCAAAATTGTTAACTGCATCTGGAAGTGACATCAGCACCAGAAATATCTGTCGACAGCAGGGCCGGCTCAGGTTTTTGAGGGCCCCGGACAAAAGAGTCTCAGTGGGCCCCTTTAACACATACCACGATTCATGATTCACAGATACATCAGACAAATATAGGTATAGTATAATGACAGATTTCACCTCTTACATGAGTGATAGCTATTGTAAATTCTACAATACCATACTGCTGAGGGACTTTATATAAGTCAACCCATTATAAGCCAATTTTTGTGACCTACTCCCTCTTCCTCAGTTACCAGCAGGCATTTTATTGTTAGCTGAACTTCCTTCAAAGAAAAAACTGCATACATTGAAAATAACAATTTTTTAATGGAAAACTTTTTAAAGTAAGCATTAGAAAGTATTAGTGTAGAAGATTTGTAAAAGTGCAAGATGGGTAGCATATAGCACGCCATGTAGTATATAGCACAGCCACGTAGCATAAAGTGAAGCCGATGTAGCATATAATACAGCCCACATAGTATATAGCAAAGCCACGTATCATATAACAGCCCACGTAGCATATAGCACAGCCACGTAGCATATAACACAGCCCACATAGTATATAACACAGCCCACATAGTATATATCACAGCCACGTAGTATATAGCACAGCCACGTAGTATATAGCACAGCCCACGTAGTATATATCACAGCCACATAGTATATAGCACAGCCACGTAGTATATAGCACAGCCCATGTAGTATATAACACAGCTCACTTAGCATATAGCACAGCCACGTAGTATATAGCACAGTCACATAGTATATAACACAGCCCCAGTAGCATATAGCAAAGCCCACATAGTATATAACACAGCCATGAAGTATATAGCACAGCCACATAGCATATAACACAGCCCATGTAGTAAATAACACAGCCAAAGTAGTATAACACAGCTACGTAGTATATAGCACAGCCACGTAACATATAATACAGCCCACAAAGTATATAGCACAGCCATGTAGTATATAGCACAGCCACGGAGTATATAGCACAGCCACGTAGTAAATAGCACATCCCACATAGTATATAACACAGCCCACGTAGTATATAATACAGCCATGTAGTATATAGCAAAGCCGATGTAGCATATAACACAGCCCACATAGTATATAGCAAAGCCACGTATCATATAACAGCCCACGTAGCATATAAGCACAGCCACGTAGCATATAACACAGCCCAAGTAGTATATAACACAGCCCACGTAGTATATAACACAGCCCACATAGTATATATCACAGCCCACATAGTATATATCACAGCCACGTAGTATATAGCACAGCCACGTAGTATATAGCACAGCCCACGTAGTATATAGCACAGCCACATAGTATATAGCACAGCCACGTAGTATATAGCACAGCCCATGTAGTATATAACACAGCCCACTTAGCATATAGCACAGCCACGTAGTATATAGCACAGTCACATAGTATATAACACAGCCCCAGTAGTATATAACAAAGCCCACGTAGTATATAACACAGCCCACATAGTATATAACACATCCATGAAGTATATAGCACAGCCACATAGCATATAACACAGCCCATGTAGTAAATAACACAGCCCAAGTAGTATAACACAGCTACGTAGTATATAACACAGCCATGTAGCATATAACACAGCCCACAAAGTATATAGCACAGCCATGTAGTATATAGCACAGCCACGGAGTATATAGCACAGCCATGTAGTAAATAGCACATCCCACATAGTATATAACACAGCCCACGTAGTATATAATACAGCCCTGTAGTATATAGCACAGCCAGGTAGCATATAGCAAAGCCGATGTAGCATATAACACTGCCCACATAGTATATAGCAAAGCCACGTATCATATAACAGCCCACGTAGCATATAACACAGCCCATGTAGTATATAACACAGCCCACATAGTATATATCACAGCCACGTAGCATATAACACAGCCCACGTAGTATATAACACAGCCCACATAGTATATATCACAGCCACGTAGTATATAGCATAGCCACGTAGCATATAACAGCCCACGTAGCATATAACTCAGCCCATGTAGTATATAGCACAGCCAAGTAATATATAGCAGCTATGTAGCATATAACACAGCCCATGTTTCATATAGCAGCATGGGCACCATATCCCTGTTAAAAAAAATAATTAAAATAAAAAATAGTTATATACTCACATTCTGGCGGCCCCCGGATCCAGCCCAGGCCTTAGCGATGCTCCCGCCAGCTCCCGTTCTCAGTGATGCTTTGCGACAATGACCTGTGATGACGTGATGAAGATGTATTGCCGATAAATTCGAGTGACTGCACAGATAATTGACCTCGACAATATTAGACACATTTGCAAAACCAGTTTCAGGAGGGACATCTTTCACCACCACAGCAAGTAGGCTACATACACACAGCTTCATTTTTGAAACAGAAGATACCTTAGGAAAATGTTGGTGGCCTTTTTCCTGTAGCATCTTCTTTGATATCTTTTGCCGAGAACTTTTATTTTAAACTTCAAAAACTAAATAGTGGCAGCTTCCAAGCGGGAGCCACCTGAAGAACGGCCAGGGCACTTCTTTTTGTTGCTTCACGGACTTCGAATTCTGAAGTGGTTAAAAGAATTAAAATAGGATGGCACATGTGCAGAGCTAGTCGTTTTTACATAGAGGTGCAGATGTTTATTCTTTGTAGCATTTTTGAAGCGCTTTCTAGATGGGTTCCAGGCAGAATCTGCCTGGAGGAGACTTGTCTGTAGATAACCTTATGATGATTAGTAGTTTCCAATGCCCTACATTTATAACACATTACATTTCTCTGTTATTTTTCACCTGAACATAAGTTTTCGGAATTTCTGTGTCTTGATATAGCTATTACTTGCTGCATATGGTGACTAGAGTTGAGCGACCTTGACCTTTTTAGAGTCGAGCCGGGTTTTGCGAAACCCGACTATGTCCAAAGTCGGGTCGAGTGAAATCGGCCGATTATGACGTAAAGTCGGGATCGACCGAAACACGAAACCCAATGCAAGTCAATGGGGCAGCATAGTCGGCAGTGAGTGGGGGCCAGGAAAACACCTAGAGTGGCCATTTTAATGTCAAAACCATCCATTCTTCTTAATGAAGCTTGTCAAGCGTAATTTACCTTATAATAATTGGAAGGCATTTGAAATTGGGGGTCATTTGGCTAAAGTTGTGGGGGGTAGGGCTGGTTCAAGTAATTAGTGGGCCCAGGAAATCTGGACCACGTCACGGCAGTGGAGCAGGGAGAGGTAAGTATTTCAACTTTGCAAGTGCTGTGAACCTGAGCAAGCAGGGGGGGCCCACTCGTTGGCATTGGCACTGGCACAGGGCCCCTCAAAGTACAGCGGTGTGTTTGCACGGCGGGGGCGCCTCCCACCGGCAGCAACACTTTTGCGTACTATGAGAGGCCCTGTGCCAGTGACGTCGCCAACTAGTATTCCTCCCCCCACCTGATGAAGGAACCTGCACTTTCATCTGCACCTTCCTCTTTGTCCCCGTGTAAGGTGGTATGGTATGCGGGAAGAGCAACCTGACTTTCAGCAGGGTCACAATGTTGTTGTGTAGCGTGCACGGGGAATGTTGCGTTATGGGTCAATGTACCAGCAGACTCATCTATCACTGGCTGGGCAATGGGCACGATGAAGTGGAAACACAGATATAGGCCCAAAGAAGAAAGTGGGCTAAATGCAGTTCAAAATTGGTAACACAGGAATAACCAGGGGGCATTGCAGTGGAGGACAACTGGAATGAGAGGCTGACACAGAGAGTAGGGCCAAATCAGTAAGTAGTCGAAATGCAGTTCAAAATTGGCAACCGTAGTAAACAGGCGGCACAGCTTTGTTCAGTGGAGGAGAACAGCAAGGAGTGGCAGACACCGATAGTAGGCCCCAAACCAACTAGTACGCCAAATGCAGTTGTTCCATTTAACCACAATTTAATGAGAGCCTGAAGATAGAAGCTCAGGAAAGGCAACCTGGGGAACACCTTGGAGTGTAACACACCATCTCTCTCCACCCCATACCCATTTTGTATGGCCTAATGCAGTGTACTTTTCTACAACTACTAAACGAGAGTCGGAAGACCGAAGCAATGGCAAGGAAACCTGGGGAACACCTTAGAGTGTAACACACCCTCTCTCTACACCCCATACCCAATTTGAAGGCCTAATGCAGTGTAGTTTCCAAGAACTACTAAACGAGAGCCGGAAGATCGAAGCTCAGGAAAGGCAACCTGGGGAACACCTTGGAGTGTAACACACCCTCTCGCTACACCCCATACCCAATTTGAAGGCCTAATGCAGCGTAGTTTCCAACAACTACTAAACGAGAGCCGGAAGATCGAAGCTCAGGAAAGGCAACCTGGGGAACACCTTGGAGTGTAACAAACCCTCTCTCTACACCCCATACCCAATTTGTAGGCCTAATGCAGCGTAGTTTCCGACAACTACTAAACGAGAGCATGAAGATCGAAGCTCAGGAAAGGCAACCTGGGGAACACCTTGGAGTGTAACACACCCTCTCTCTACACCCCATACCCAATTTGTAGGCCTAATGCAGCGTAGTTTCCGACAACTACTAAACGAGAGCCGGAATATCGAAGCTCAGGAAAGGCAACCTGGGGAACACCTTGGAGTGTAACACACCCTCTCTCTACGCCCCATACCCAATTTGTAGGCCTAATGCAGCGTAGTTTCCGACAACTACTAAACGAGAGCCGGAATATCGAAGCTCAGGAAAGGCAACCTGGGGAACACCTTGGAGTGTAACACACCCTCTCTCTACACCCCATACCCAATTTGAAGGCCTAATGCAGTGTAGTTTCCAAGAACTACTAAACGAGAGCCGGAAGATCGAAGCTCAGGAAAGGCAACCTGGGGAACACCTTGGAGTGTAACACACCCTCTCGCTACACCCCATACCCAATTTGAAGGCCTAATGCAGCGTAGTTTCCAACAACTACTAAACGAGAGCCGGAAGATCGAAGCTCAGGAAAGGCAACCTGGGGAACACCTTGGAGTGGAACACACCATCTCTCTACACCCCATACCCAATTTGAAGGCCTAATGCAGAGTAGTTTCCAAGAACTACTAAACGAGAGCCGGAAGATCGAAGCTCAGGAAAGGCAACCTGGGGAACACCTTGGAGTGTAACACAACGTCTCTCTACACGACGGAAGGGCTGATTCTTAGGAAGGAAGGCTGTTGGAAATAAGCATTGCGCGTCCGAGGGTGATTATATTCTTATTAGGTATATACTCACCCTCGGACGCGCCCTGCTTCTTTATTTGGAATGAATGTTTATTTGCAATGTGGTGTTGACTTTCTCTATTATTTTGGTAATTAATGATTTTATTATTTTCATTATTTTGCATCTTCTCGGCAATAATATAAAGAAGACGCGACAGGACAACACTCGGTGGATGCCATATGTGTGTTTTCAATTTAAAAAAACTTTCAGTTAACTACTTGCAGGAGAAAGTAATTGTAGCTGGTGGCCATTTTTAGTACTGTACCAGATTAGAGTTGTGTGTTTGTTTTTAATGTTAAAATGTCTGCATTTGATATCTCACCAGTATTTTCTTTTTTATAAGCAAAATACTTATTTTTATATTTTCTGATGTTGGTTCCAGGGGTACACGGCCAGCAGTGCCCTGGTCAGTGTAGTAGTAGTTGAAAGAATGGACCGCAGACAGGCATCGAAGGCCTAAAATAATAACACATGGCTGTAGGCAATTTTAAATTGGTTCCAGGGGTACACGGACAGCAGTGGTGTGGTCAGTGGAGGCCTAGTGGAAGGAGTGACCGCAGACAGGCATCGAAGGCCTAAAATAATAACACATGGCTGTAGGCAATTTTAAATTGGTTCCAGGGGTACACGGGCAGCAGTGACCTGGTCAGTGTAGTAGTAGTTGAAAGAATGGACCGCAGACAGGCATCGAAGGCCTAAAATAAAAAAATTGGGCTGGCTGTAGGCAATTTTAAATTGGTTCCAGGGGTACACGGGCAGCAGTGGTGTGGTCAGTGGAGGCCTAGTGGAAGGAGTGACCGCAGACAGGCATCGAAGGCCTAAAATAATAACACATGGCTGTAGGCAATTTTAAATTGGTTCCAGGGGTACACGGGCAGCAGTGACCTGGTCAGTGTAGTAGTAGTTGAAAAAATGGACCGCAGACAGGCATCGAATGCCTAAAATAATAACACATGGCTGTAGGCAATTTTAAATTGGTTACAGGGGTACACGGACAGCAGTGACCTGGTCAGTGTAGTAGTAGTTGAAAGAATGGACCGCAGACAGGCATCGAAGGCCTAAAATAAAAAAATTGGGCTGGCTGTAGGCAATTTTAAATTGGTTCCAGGGGTACACGGACAGCAGTGGTGTGGTCAGTGGAGGCCTAGTGGAAGGAGTGACCGCAGACAGGCATCGAAGGCCTAAAATAATAACACATGGCTGTAGGCAATTTTAAATTGGTTCCAGGGGTACACGGACAGCAGTGGTGTGGTCAGTGGAGGCCTAGTGGAAGGAGTGACCGCAGACAGGCATCGAAGGCCTAAAATAATAACACATGGCTGTAGGCAATTTTAAATTGGTTCCAGGGGTACACGGACAGCAGTGACCTGGTCAGTGTAGTAGTAGTTGAAAGAATGGACCGCAGACAGGCATCGAAGGCCTAAAATAAAAAAATTGGGCTGGCTGTAGGCAATTTTAAATTGGTTCCAGGGGTACACGGGCAGCAGTGGTGTGGTCAGTGGAGGCCTAGTGGAAGGAGTGACCGCAGACAGGCATCGAAGGCCTAAAATAATAACACATGGCTGTAGGCAATTTTAAATTGGTTCCAGGGGTACACGGACAGCAGTGGTGTGGTCAGTGGAGGCCTAGTGGAAGGAGTGACCGCAGACAGGCATCGAAGGCCTAAAATAATAACACATGGCTGTAGGCAATTTTAAATTGGTTCCAGGGGTACACGGACAGCAGTGACCTGGTCAGTGTAGTAGTAGTTGAAAGAATGGACCGCAGACAGGCATCGAAGGCCTAAAATAAAAAAATTGGGCTGGCTGTAGGCAATTTTAAATTGGTTCCAGGGGTACACGGGCAGCAGTGACCTGGTCAGTGTAGTAGTAGTTGAAAGAATGGACCGCAGACAGGCTTAGAAGGCCTAACATAACAAACTTGGGCTGGCTGTAGGCACTTTTAAATTGGTTCCAGGGGTACACGGGCAGCAGTGGTCTGGTCAGTGGAAGTCTAGTGGAAGGAGTGACCGCAGACAGGCTTCCAAGGCCTAACATAACAAACTTGGGCTGGCTGTAGGCACTTTTAAATTGGTTCCAGGGGTACACGGGCAGCAGTGGTCTGGTCAGTGGAAGTCTAGTGGAAGGAGTGACCGCAGACAGGCTTCCAAGGCCTAACATAACAAACTTGGGCTGGCTGTAGGCACTTTTAAATTGGTTCCAGGGGTACACGGGCAGCAGTGGTCTGGTCAGTGGAAGTCTAGTGGAAGGAGTGACCGCAGACAGGCTTCCAAGGCCTAACATAACAAACTTGGGCTGGCTGTAGGCACTTTTAAATTGGTTCCAGGGGTACACGGGCAGCAGTGGTCTGGTCAGTGGAAGTCTAGTGGAAGGAGTGACCGCAGACAGGCTTCCAAGGCCTAACATAACAAACTTGGGCTGGCTGTAGGCACTTTTAAATTGGTTCCAGGGGTACACGGGCAGCAGTGGTCTGGTCAGTGGAAGTCTAGTGGAAGGAGTGACCGCAGACAGGCTTCGAAGGCCTAACATAACAAAATTGGGCTGGCTGTAGGCACTTTAAATTGGTTCCAGGGGTACATGGGCAGCAGTGTATGGTCAGTGGAAGTCTAGTGGAAGGAGTGACGGCAGACAGTCTTCGAAGGCCTAACATAACAAAATTGGGCTGACTGTAGGCACTTTTAAATTGGTTCCAGGGTAACACGGCCAGCAGTGGCCTGGTCAGTGTAGTAGTGGTAGAAAGAAGGGACCGCAGACAGGCTTCGAAGGCCTAACATAACAAAAATGTCAAAACAATGGTATTGTCAGTGCCAGGCATTGAAGGATGTCAGCGGCTAGACTACACATTGGTGAAGCTGTGAGAGATAATTTTGCTAGTGGTAGAGCACTGTTTGAGCTGGGGGGGGGAACTGTCTTGTGGCCGGCGGTACAGGCACAGGGCCCCTCATATTACAACGGTGTCTGACGTTGGGTGCGCACCACCACCGCCAGAGACACTTTATTGTACTATGAGGGACCCAGTGGCAGTGCCGTCGACCAAAAGCGGCCACACCCACCTCTTCAGACAAACAGCACTCTCAAGGGTCCAAGCGCAAAGTGGCGATTGCACGGCCCCGTGTGGGGAGTTTGGCCATTTCGTGAGGTGGAAACATGTCGTATGCTGGACAATCAGGTGAAGAAAATTACGAGATTGGAAAAGTCATTCAGAATAGTCCACAGGCAAGACCTTTTCATAGGAAAGCTAGGTGTCAGCCGGGCAGGGTGGGGCAAAAGATTTTGAAATCCAGTTGTGGTTCATTTTAATGAAGGTTAGATCATCTACATTTTGGGTAGCCAGACGAGTCCTTTTTTCTGTTAGTATTGAACCTGCAGCACTGAATACTCTTTCTGATAGGACACTAGCTGCCGGGCAAGCAAGCTCCTGCAATGCATATTCTGCCAATTCTGGCCAGGTGTCTAATTTGGATGCCCAGTAATCAAATGGGAATGACGGTTGAGGGAGAACGTCGATAAGGGATGAAAAATAGTTTGTAACCATACTGGACAAATGTTGTCTCCTGTCACTTTGAATTGATGCTGCAGTACCTGTCCTGTCTGCGGTCATAGAAAAATCACTCCACAACCTGGTCAGAAAACCCCTCTGTCCAACGCCACTTCTGATTTCTGCCCCTCTAACACCTCTGGTCTGCTGGCCCCTGGAGCTCGTGTGAGAACGATCACGGGCGCTGTGTGCAGGGAATGCCAGAAGCAAACGGTCAACAAGAGTTGATTGTTTTGTTGCTAATATTAGTTCCAAGTTCTCATGTGGCATAATATTTTGCAATTTGCCTTTATAGCGAGGATCAAGGAGGCAGGCCAACCAGTAATCGTCATCGTTCATCATTTTTGTAATGCGTGTGTCCCTTTTGAGGATACGCAAGGCATAATCCGCCATGTGGGCCAAAGTTCCCGTTGTCAAATCTGCGGTTGTGCTTGGTTGAGGGGCAGTTGCAGGCAAATCTACGTCACTTGTGTCCCTCAAAAAACCAGAACCCGGCCTTGCCACGCCACCAATTTCCCGTGCCCCCGGGAAAGCTTCCTCATTAAAAATATACTCATCCCCATCATCCTCCTCATCCTCCACCTCCTCTTCGCCCGGTACCTCGTCATGTACACTGCCCTGACCAGACAATCGCTGACTGTCATCAAGGCTTTCCTCTTCCTCTGGTGCAGACGCCTGATCCTTTATGTGCGTCAAACTTTGCATCAGCAGACGCATTAGGGGGATGCTCATGCTTATTATGGCGTTGTCTGCACTAACCAGCCGTGTGCATTCCTCAAAACACTGAAGGACTTGACACATGTCTTGAATCTTCGACCACTGCACACCTGACAACTCCATGTCTGCCATCCTACTGCCTGCCCGTGTATGTGTATCCTCCCACAAAAACATAACAGCCCGCCTCTGTTCGCACAGTCTCTGAAGCATGTGCAGTGTTGAGTTCCACCTTGTTGCAACGTCTATGATTAGGCGATGCTGGGGAAGGTTCAAAGAACGCTGATAGGTCTGCATACGGCTGGAGTGTACAGGCGAACGGCGGATATGTGCGCAAAGTCCACGCACTTTGAGGAGCAGGTCGGATAACCCCGGATAACTTTTCAGGAAGCACTGCACCACCAGGTTTAAGGTGTGAGCCAGGCAAGGAATGTGTTTCAGTTGGGAAAGGGAGATGGCAGCCATGAAATTCCTTCCGTTATCACTCACTACCTTGCCTGCCTCAAGATCTACAGTGCCCAGCCACGACTGCGTTTCTTGCTGCAAGAACTCGGACAGAACTTCCGCGGTGTGTCTATTGTCGCCCAAACACTTCATAGCCAATACAGCCTGCTGACGTATGCCAGTAGCTGCCCCATAATGGGAGACCTGGTGTGCAACAGTGGCAGGTGCGGATGGAGTGTTTGTGCGACTGCGGTCTGTGGACGAGCTCTTGCTTCTGCAGGAGGACGAGGAGGAGGAGGAGGAGGGGGTGCGAACGGCTACAGACAACTGTTTACTAGACCGTGGGCTAGGCAGAACTGTCCCAAACTTGCTGTCCCCTGTGGACCCTGAATCCACCACATTTACCCAGTGTGCCGTGATGGACACGTAACGTCCCTGGCCATGCCTACTGGTCCATGCATCTGTTGTCAGGTGCACCTTTGTGCTCACAGATTGCCTGAGTGCATGGACGATGCGCTCTTTAACATGCTGGTGGAGGGCTGGGATGGCTTTTCTGGAAAAAAAGTGTCGACTGGGTAGCTCGTAGCGTGGTACAGCGTAGTCCATCAGGTCTTTGAAAGCTTCGCTTTCAACTAACCGGTAGGGCATCATCTCTAACGAGATTAGTCTAGCTATGTGGGCGTTCAAACCCTGTGTACGCGGATGCGAGGCTAAGTATTTCCTTTTTCTAACCATAGTCTCATGTAGGGTGAGCTGGACTGGAGAGCTGGAGATCGTGGAACTAGCGGGGGTGCCGGTGGACATGGCAGACTGAGAGACGGTGGGAGATGGTATTATTGCCGCCGGTGCCCTAGATGCAGTGTTTCCTACTACGAAACTGGTGATTCCCTGACCCTGACTGCTTTGGCCTGGCAAAGATACCTGCACAGATACAGCAGGTGGTGCGCTAAATGGTGGTCCTACACTGCCGGAAGGGATGTTGCGTTGATGACTAGCTTCATTGGCCGAGGGTGCAACAACCTTAAGGGACGTTTGGTAGTTAGTCCAAGCTTTCAAATGCATGGTGGTTAAATGTCTATGCATGCAACTAGTATTGAGACTTTTCAGATTCTGACCTCTGCTTAAGGAAGTAGAACATTTTTGACAGATGACTTTGCGCTGATCAATTGGATGTTGTTTAAAAAAATGCCAGACTGCACTCTTTCTAGCATCGGATACCTTTTCAGGCATTGCAGACTGAGCTTTAACCGGATGGCCACGCTGTCCTCCACCAGGTTTTGGCTTTGCCACGCGTTTTGGGCAAGATACGGGCCCGGCAGATGGAACCTGTGGCGATGTTGATGCCTGCTGCGGCCCCTCCTCCTCCTCTGCTTCAGAACTGCTGCCGCCTGCACCCTGTTCCCCCAATGGCTGCCAATCGGGGTCAAGAACTGGGTCATCTAATAACTCTTCTTGTACCTCCTGCGCAACTTCGTCTGTGTCACCGTGTCGTTCGGTGGTATAGCGTTCGTGATGGGGCAACATAGTCTCATCAGGGTCTGATTCTTGATCAGCACCCTGCGAGGGCAATGTTGTGGTCTGAGTCAAAGGACCAGCATAGTAGTCTGGCTGTGGCTGTGCGTCAGTGCACTCCATGTCAGATTCAATTTGTAATGGGCATGGACTGTTAACTGCTTCACTTTCTAAGCCAGGGACGGTATGTGTAAAGAGCTCCATGGAGTAACCCGTTGTGTCGCCTGCTGCATTCTTCTCTGTTGTTGTTTTTGCTGAAGAGGACAAGGAAGTGACTTGTCCCTGACCGTGAACATCCACTAACGACGCGCTGCTTTTACTTTTACCAGTTTCACGAGATGAGGCAAAAGAGCTAGAGGCTGAGTCAGCAAGATAAGCCAAAACTTGCTCTTGCTGCTCCGGCTTTAAAAGCGGTTTTCCTAATCCCAGAAAAGGGAGCGTTCGAGGCCTTGTGTAGCCGGACGACGAACCTGGCTCCACAGCTCCAGACTTAGGTGCAATATTTTTTCCCCCACGACCACCTGATGCTCCACCACTACCACTACCCTCATTACCAGCTGACAATGAACGCCCCCGGCCACGACCTCTTCCACTAGACTTCCTCATTGTTTTAAAAACGTAACCAAACTAACGTTATTTGTTGCAGTCACACAACTTACACGGTGAGCTATAACTTCAGTATGATTTAGCTACCCCTTTACAGGTTGGTGAGACCACAGCGAAAATCAGGCCCAATGTTACACACTCTTTTTTTGGTGGCTGCAAATTAGAGAGATGCCCCACACGCAGGACTGTCACTGAAGCACAAATGTTAATATTAATGTCACACTATTATTTTTTTTTTATTTTTATTTTTTTCAGGAACACTTTAGAAACCCCCCAAAAAAAAAAAAATAGATTTTTGCAGGGAGAATTTAGAAAACAAATGTAACAAACTATATGCTTTCTATGGGCCACTGAGTGAGAGATGACGCACACAGGAATCAGGAGTGGCACACAAGCCCAGAGGCCAATATTTTTCTACCAATGATTGATGGAGTTATTTTCTCTGGTAGATTTTGGAACCCAAATCAAGGAAAAAAAATGTAGGCTTTCTATGGACCACAATTGGAGAGAGAGAGAGAGAGAGATGGCACACCCAGGAGTCAAGACTGGCACACAAGCAGAAAGGCCAATATTAATCTCCCACTGTTTTTTTTTTGTTTTTTTTTTTTGTTTTTTTTTTCAGGGAGACTTTAGAAAAAAAAATAATAAAAAAAATATGATTTTATCAGGAAGAATTTAGAAACCAAATAAAATAAAATGATTTTTTCAGGGAGAATTTATAAAACAAATAAAAACAAAAATAGGCGTTCTATGGCCCACTGACTGAGAGATGACGCACACAGGAGTCAGGAGTGGCACACAAACCCAGAGGCCAATATTTTTCTACCAATGATTGATGTAGTTATTTTCTCTGGTAGATTTTAGAACCCAAATCAAGGAAAAAAAATATAGGCTTTCTATGGACCACAATTGGAGAGAGAGAGAGAGAGAGAGAGAGAGAGAGAGAGAGAGAGAGAGAGAGATGGCACACCCAGGAGTCAAGACTGGCACACAAGCAGAAAGGCCAATATTAATCTCCCACTGTTTTTTTTGGTTGTTTTTTTTTTTTTTTTTTTCAGGGAGACTTTAGAAAAAAAAATAATAAAAAAAATATGATTTTATCAGGAAGAATTTAGAAACCAAATAAAATAAAATGATTTTTTCAGGGAGAATTTATAAAACAAATAAAACCAAAAATAGGCGTTCTATGGCCCACTGACTGAGAGATGACGCACCCAGGAGTCAAGACTGGCACACAAGCAGAAAGGCCAATATTAATCTCCCACTGTTTTTTTTGGTTGTTTTTTTTTTTTTTTTTTCAGGGAGACTTTAGAAAAAAAAATAATAAAAAAAATATGATTTTATCAGGAAGAATTTAGAAACCAAATAAAATAAAATGATTTTTTCAGGGAGAATTTATAAAACAAATAAAACCAAAAATAGGCGTTCTATGGCCCACTGACTGAGAGATGACGCACCCAGGAGTCAAGACTGGCACACAAGCAGAAAGGCCAATATTAATCTCCCACTGTTTTTTTTTTTTTTTTTCAGGGAGACTTTAGAAAAAAAAATAATAAAAAAAATATGATTTTATCAGGAAGAATTTAGAAACCAAATAAAATAAAATGATTTTTTCAGGGAGAATTTAGAAAACAAATAAAACCAAAAATAGGCGTTCTATGGCCCACTGACTGAGAGATGACGCACACAGGAGTCAGGAGTGGCACACAAACCCAGAGGCCAATATTTTTCTACCAATGATTGATGTAGTTATTTTCTCTGGTAGATTTTAGAACCCAAATCAAGGAAAAAAAATATAGGCTTTCTATGGACCACAATTGGAGAGAGAGAGAGAGAGAGAGAGAGAGAGAGAGAGATGGCACACCCAGGAGTCAAGACTGGCACACAAGCAGAAAGGCCAATATTAATCTCCCACTGTTTTTTTGGTTGTTTTTTTTTTTTTTTTTTCAGGGAGACTTTAGAAATAAAAATAATAAAAAAAATATGATTTTATCAGGAAGAATTTAGAAACCAAATAAAATAAAATGATTTTTTCAGGGAGAATTTAGAAAACAAATAAAACCAAAAATATGCGTTCTATGGCCCACTGACTGAGAGAGAGAGAGAGATGGAACGCTTAGTACTGGCACACAAGCCCAAAGGGCAATATTAATCTCCCTTTTTTTTTCCAGGGAGAATTTCTGAAACCCAAAAAAAAAATAAAATAGGCTTTCTATGGCCCACTATTTGTGAGAGAGATGGGACGCTCAGGACTGGCACAGATGGCACGCTCAGGACTGGCACAGAAGCCCAGAGGCCAATATTAATCTCCCTTTTTTTCTGGGAGAATTTATAAAACCAAAAAAATATTTAAATAGGCTTTCTATGGCCCACTATTTGTGAGAGAGATGGCACGCTCAGGACTGGCACAGATGGCACGCTCACAACTGGCACACAAGCCCAGAGGCCAATATTAATCTCCCTTTTTTCAGGGAGAATTTCTAAAACCCAAAAAAAAAATAAAATAGGCTTTCTATGGCCCACTATTTGTGAGAGAGATGGGACGCTCAGGACTGGCACAGATGGCACGCTCAGGACTGGCACAGAAGCCCAGAGGCCAATATTAATCTCCCTTTTTTTCTGGGAGAATTTATAAAACCAAAAAAATATTTAAATAGGCTTTCTATGGCCCACTATTTGTGAGAGAGATGGCACGCTCAGGACTGGCACAGATGGCACGCTCACAACTGGCACACAAGCCCAGAGGCCAATATTAATCTCCCTTTTTTCAGGGAAAATTGATAAAACAAAAAAAAAAATTAAATAGGCTTTCTATGGCCCACTATTTGTGAGAGAGATGGCACGCTCAGGGCTGGCTGGCACAGATGGCACGCTCAGGACTGGCACACAAGCCCAGAGGCCAATATTAATCTCCCTTTTTTTCTGGGAGAATTTATAAAACCAAAAAAATATTTAAATAGGCTTTCTATGGCCCACTATTTGTGAGAGAGATGGCACGCTCAGGACTGGCACAGATGGCACGCTCACAACTGGCACACAAGCCCAGAGGCCAATATTAATCTCCCTTTTTTCAGGGAAAATTGATAAAACAAAAAAAAAAATTAAATAGGCTTTCTATGGCCCACTATTTGTGAGAGAGATGGCACGCTCAGGGCTGGCTGGCACAGATGGCACGCTCAGGACTGGCACACAAGCCCAGAGGCCAATATTAATCTCCCTTTTTTTCTGGGAGAATTTATAAAACCAAAAAAATATTTAAATAGGCTTTCTATGGCCCACTATTTGTGAGAGAGATGGCACGCTCAGGGCTGGCACAGATGGCACGCTCACAACTGGCACACAAGCCCAGAGGCCAATATTAATCTCCCTTTTTTCAGGGAAAATTTATAAAACAAAAAAAAAAATTAAATAGGCTTTCTATGGCCCACTATTTGTGAGAGAGATGGCACGCTCAGGGCTGGCACAGATGGCACGCTCAGGACTGGCACACAAGCCCAGAGGCCAATATTAATCTCCCTTTTTTTCAGGGAGAATTTATAAAACCAAAAAAAAAAATAAATAGGCTTTCTATGGCCCACTATTTGTGAGAGAGATGGCACACTCAGGACTGGCACACAAGCCCAAAGGCCAATATTAATCTCCCACTGTATTTTTATCAGGGAGAATTTATACACCCCACAAAAAAAAATACAGAAAAATGAAAAGGCTTTCTATGGCCCACTATGTGAGAGAGATGGCACACACAGGGATGGCACTCTAGCAGAAATGCCAAATTGCCAATCTTAATCTCCCACCAAAAAAAAAAAAAAAAAAAAAACAGGGAATGTCCTACAATTACTATCTCCCTGCCTGCAGTAATCTCAGCCAGGTATGGCAGGCAGCTACTATCTCCCTGCCTGCAGTAATCTCAGCCAGGTATGGCAGGCAGCAATAAGGAGTGGACTGATGCACAAATGAAATAAAAAGTGTGGACAAACAAAAAAGATAGCTGTGCAGAAAGGAAGGAACAAGAGGATTTGTGCTTTGAAAAAAGCAGTTGGTTTGCACAGCGGCGTACACACAGCAATGCAGCTATCAGGGAGCCTTCTAGGGCAGCCCAATGAGCTACAGCGCTGAGGGGAAAAAAAAAAAAAAAAAAACTTCCACTGTCCCTGCACACCGAGGGTGGTGTTGGACAGTGCAAATCGCTGCAGCACAAGCGGTTTTGTGGTTAATGGACCCTGCCTAACGCTATCCCTGCTTCTGACAAAGCGGCAGCAACCTCTCCCTAAGCTCAGATCAGCAGCAGTAAGATGGCGGTCGGCGGGAACGCCTCTATATAGCCCCTGTGACGTCGCAGACAGCAAGCCAATCACTGCAATGCCCTTCTCTAAGATGGTGGGGACCAGGACCTATGTCATCACGCTGCCCACACTCTGCGTTTACCTTCATTGGCTGAGAAATGGCGCTTTTCGCGTCATTGAAACGCGACTTTGGCGCGAAAGTCGCGTACCGCATGGCCGACCCCGCACAGGGGTCGGATCGGGTTTCATGAAACCCCGACTTAGCCAAAAGTCGGCGACTTTTGAAAATGTTCGACCCGTTTCGCTCAACCCTAATGGTGACCCTAATTTTTTAAACCCCCAATTAGAAACCTCAGGCAAGTAGAAGTGTGTTGATCCTACTTAGCTATCTGCACAATAGCATGAATCACTATGCCATCTGTGTACATGAGAATTTGAGCTATGGGACTGAGCTATCTGGATAATATGAGAGGAAATCAAAAGAGGGCAGGGGAGTACCAATCACTGTAGAAGACTATGTGACCGTGACCATGCCTGGAGAACAAGCGGCCTGCCAATGACAATGCTATTTTCAACTGGATGTGCTACTTGAGATGCACATCCAGTTGAAAACTATTGCTGAGCAGAGAGTCCCTAACTCCCTATGCTGTAATACTTAATTAAGTGACCTGCCTATTAGAGGCCACCAGCTGCTGTAATGCCATTGCAGGCCAAGCAACGATGTCACTTCATTGCTCAACCTTCGCTGGATGATGGAGGAAGAATAAAGTGCAACTCATCGTGGGAGTGGCGACAAGTGAGGAGCATAGCTGATGTATATATGGGGCAGAATTTGGGACATTATTGCTATACTAAGGCCAGAATAAGAACCCTATAAGTTTATTGGGACCATAATGGGGGATATTATTATTTTATGTTGCCAAAATGGGGGACATAATTAGTGTATAGGGTCACAGATTGGATATTATTGTTGTGTGGGATGACCAAGTAGTATAATAATGCATGTTGCCAAAATGGGGGATGATACAACAGTAACGGGGCATAAAAGGTGGACACTATTACTGCTTGATGTGTTATTACTGTATGGATTTTCACTGGGGAGAGACATTACTGCTGCATTTAGGCACAAAGACAGACATTACTACTGTATGGGTGCACAAAGAGGAATTTGACTATTTTACTGGGACCACGGAAGAAGATATATGCATTAATACTGTATGAGGAGCACAGAGAGGGACATTTCTACTGTGATGGGGTAACAAAGGGGATATCAATACTTTCTGAAGTATGTTTTACTTTTTGACATACTGTCACTGAGGGAAACAAAAGGGGGTACTGTTATTTTGTAGGGCACCAGGGTGGTAATATTTCACTGTTCTTCATCCAGAGCATTATAGACATGAAAGAAAAAGTGAGAACGGTATTCGAGCAGATGGTCAGTCATGTATGTCTATGAGTGTCATCATGAAGAGATGAGCAATGGCTGGAATAAGTGATACCGATCTGCAGTGGATGAACAAGAAAACAAATAACAGCAATTGGGGATATTACTATAGACACTATACTGTCTAAACAGCTCCTGTGTATAACTTTCACTGGTGGTAATATTAGTGTCAGTACTTTAGTTTTTATAGTGGTATAATTTGTATAATGGACTTTGCTCAGTAACAATATGGAAATAATGTTTGATATTCGGTAGCTGTATGATTAAGGATCACTTTCAAATTGATCTTATTATTGCATTTTCTATCAGACCTATATAGTTTATATGTATTTTTTTCATGGGGGACAAATATACAGTAAAAGTCTTTATAGTCTCTGGCAATGCCACTGAACCATACATCTGAACAAAAGGCTGGTAGGGGTTGAGGGGCCCAGTTGCAAATTGCAACCTTGGTTACATAGGACTCTAGTTATACCACTAAAGGGTAGGGTTGAGCGAAACGGATCGGACAAATTCAAAAATCGCAGATTTTCGGCAAAGTCGGGTTTCGTGAAACCCAACCCGATCCTAGTGTGGGATCGGCCATTAGGTCGGCGATCTTCGCGCCAAAGTCGCGTTTCTTATGATGCTTTCAGCGCCATTTTTCAGCCAATGAAGGAGGACGCAGAGTGTGGGCAGCGTGATAACATAGGTCTCGGTCCCCACCATCTTAGAGAAGGGCATGACAGTGATTGGCTTGTTTTCTGCGGCGTCACAGGGGCTATAAAGGGGCGTGCACGCCAACCGCCATCTTACTTCTGCCGATCGTAGCATAGGGAAAGGTTGCTGCAGCTTCATCAGAAGAAGGGATATAGTTAGGGAGGGAAGATTAACCTCCTAACTGATTGTGCTGTAGCGATTTCCACTGTCCAACACCACCTTTTCTTTGCAGGGACAGTGGAGGCTAGATTTCTGTGCATCAGTTCTGTAGGTTATTAGGCTGCCTTATAAGGCTCCCTGATAGCTGCATTGCTGTTTCCACGCCGCTGTGCAAACCAACTGCTTTTTTAAAAGCAAACATCCTGTTGCTCCTTTCTGCACAGCTATCTTGTTTATTTGTCCACACTTTTGTGTGCAGCAGTCCATTTTATTGCTGCCATACTTTTCCTGAGATCATTGTAGGGAGATTGAAATTGTACTACAGTCCTTGTATTTTTTCATATATCTTCCAGCCACTTTCTGCCACTTAGATTACATTGTTATATACACTGGGCCTGAGTTTTGGTTCAGTCTCCCCCAAAAAAGGGAGATTTAAATTCTCAACAAGTTTATATACACATTCTTCCTTGTTTTACAGTACCATATAACGGTTGTTATTTTGGTTAGATTTTCCAAAAAATGAGGAAGTCTGGTGGAAGAGCACGTGGGCGGTGGTTGCCAGCTGGTACTGATGGTGGTGGTGGTGCATCTGGTGGTAGTGGCAAAAGAACAATAGCACCTAAGGCTGGAGGTGTTGAGCCAGTGTCATCGTCTGACTACACAAGGCCTCGAAGGCTCCCTTATCTGGGAGTAGGAAAACAGCTTTTAAAGCCGGATGATCTAGCTTTCATTAAAATGAACCAATCATGGATTTCAAATTATTTTGCCCCACCTTCCCCTGCTGACACGTAGCTTGCCTGAAAAATGTCTTGCTTTTGGCCTCCTCTTACTGACTTCTCCAATTTCTCCATTTGCAGCTGCTGAATGTCCACCATAGGCCATTTTTCTACCTCCCTAAATGGGCTGACTCCCCCCACAGGGCCGTGGTCACAACCTGGCGCAAGCACCCGTGCAAGTGCTGTTTGCCTGGACAGGTGGGTGCGCCCACTCTTGGGCGACGGCACTGGACTGGCACAGGGTCCCTCATAGTACAGTGAAGTGTCTCTGACAGTGGTGGTGCACAACCAACATCAGACACACCGTCGTAATATGAGGGGCCCTGTGCCAGCACCGCCGCCCACGAGAGAGTGTTCCCCACCTGCTCGAACAGTGCTCTACCACTTGCAATATTTACCTCTCCCTGCTCCACCACTGTGTAGTCCGTGCTGTTAAATCCTTCAATGGCACTGCCAATACAAATTTGTTGAAATGATAGATGATAGTTAAAATATACAGGGGCCCTGGCCTTCATTTAGACCAGTTTAAACTTTGCGCCTACTACCACTGTCTGCTATTCAGCAGAGGAGCCCACCCCTGTACCTAGATATGCCATCTGTTTAGTCCTGTTTCCAATTTTGAACTGCATTTAGCCTACTTTATCATTTGGGCCTACTAACTGTGTCTGCCACTCATTACAGTTGTCCTCCACTGAACAAAGCAATGCCGCCTGTTTAGTCCTGTTACCAATTTTGAACTGCATTTAGCCTACTTTTGTATTTGGGGCTACTAACAGTGTCTGCGCCACTCATTACAGTTGTCCTCCACTGAACAAAGCTAGGCCGCCTGTTTAGTCCTGTTACCAATTTTGAACTGCATTTAGTCTACTTTTTTATTGTGGGCCTACAAACTGTGTCTGCGCCACTCATTACAGTTGTCCTCCACTGAACAAAGCTATGCCGCCTGTTTAGTCCTGTTACCAATTTTGAACTGCATTTAGTCTACTTTTTTATTGTGGGCCTACAAACTGTGTCTGCACCACTCATTACATTTGTACACCACTGAACAAAGCAATGCCGCCTGTTTAGTCTTGTTACCAATTTTGAACTGCATTTAGCCTACTTTTAATTTTGGGCCTACTAACTGTGTCTGCGCCACTCATTACAGTTGTCCTCCACTGAACAAAGCTATGCCGCCTGTTTAGTCCTGTTACCAATTTTGAACTGCATTTAGCCTACTTCATTATTTGGGCCTATATCTGTGTTTCCTCCTCATCCTGCCCATTGCCCAGCCACTGCTAAATGATTCTGCTGGTACATTGACCCAGACCACTACATTTCCCTTGTACTCTACACAGCCTGAAACTGACCCTGCTGAAAGTCAGGTTCCCCTTCCCGCATACTGTACCACCTTACACGGGGACAAAGAGGAAGGTGCAGATGAAAGTGCAGGTTCCTTCATCAGGTGGGGGGCATACTCGTTGGCGATGTCACTTGCACAGGGCCCCTCATAGTACGCAAAAGTGTCTCTGGCAGTGGGAGGCGCCACCCGCCGTCAAACACACCGCCGTACTATGAGGGGCCCTGTGCCAGTGCCAAGTGCCAACGAGTGGGTCCCCCCTGCTTGCTCAGGATCACAGCACTTGCAACGTTGAAATACTTACCTCTCCCTGCTCCACCGCCGTGACGTATTCCGCATTTCATGGGCCCACGAAAATCTTAAGCCAGCCCTACCCCCCCACAACTTTAGCCAAATGACCCCCTGTTTTCAATGCCTAACTATTATTATAAAGTAA
This sequence comes from Ranitomeya imitator, assembly GCF_032444005.1. NCBI lineage: Eukaryota > Metazoa > Chordata > Amphibia > Anura > Dendrobatidae > Ranitomeya > Ranitomeya imitator. The sequence goes on along the minus strand of NC_091282.1, from coordinate 57,793,714 downwards.
ATTAAGATTGACAAGCTTAAGAAATAAGAATTGATGTTTTTGGCATTAAAATGGGCACTGTAGGTGTTTTCCTGTCCTCCACTCACTGCCGACTTTGATTCCCCATTGACTTGCATTGGGTTTCGTGTCCCCCGACTTTTTGAAATAGCCCGATTTCACCCGACCCGACTTTTGACAAAGTCGGGTTTCGCAAAACCCGACTCGATTCTAAAAAAGTAAAAGTCACTCAACTCTACTAAAGGGGCACCCTACAAAGTAAATAACAGCAATATCTAGAAATAGTATCATTTTTAAAAAATATTTTTTTCTTACAAAATAATTTTAACTCTAAATAGTGGGAAAAAAACACATTTATTCAATCATTCAAATGCAGCCTGATGTGAGACATGTTACAGATAGATGTAGCTGGAACATTCATTTTTAGATCTCCCTGAAATTTTAAAGTAAATACTCATTTTGTACACATTTGTAAGGAATGCAAAGTTACCCTACGATGGCCTCATTGTATTGTAGCTGATTACAGCCATGTGGTTGAAGTATGGTAGAGTAAGAAAAAATTAGGTCAGAGGTAATATATGAATATACACAATGGAAAGAAACCACTTTCTACCAGTTTTCACAACAAAAAGGTGTATATATATATATATATATATATATATATATATATACATATATATATATATATATATATATATATATACACTACTCAAGAAAAATAAAGGGAACACGTAAACAACAGAATATAACTCCAAGTAAATCAAACTTCTGTGAAATCAAACTGTCCACTTAGGAAGCAACATTGTTTGACAATCAATTTCACATGCTGTTGTGCAAATGGAATAGACAACAGATGGAAATTATAGGCAATTATCAAGACACACTCAATAAAGGAGTGGTTCTGCAGGTGGGGACTACAGACTACATCTCAGTACCAATGCTTTCTGCCTGATGTTTTGTTCCCTTTTGAATGTTGGTTGTGCTTTCACACTGGTAGCATGCATGAGATGAACTCTAAAACCTACACAAGTGTTTCAGGTAGTTCAGCTCATCCAGGATGGCACATCAATGCGAGCTGTGCCAAGAAGGTTTGCTATGTCTGTCAGCATAGTGTCCAGAGGCTGGAGGCGCTACCAGGAGACAGGCCAGTACACCAGGAGACGTGGAGGGGGCCGTAAGAGGGCAACAACCCAGCAGCAGGACAGCTACGTCAACCTTTGAGCTAGGAGGAACATTAGGAGCACTGCCAGAGCCCTGCAAAATGACCTCCAGCAGGCCACAAATGTGCATGTGTCTGCAGAAACGGTTAGAAATCAACTCCATGAGGATGGTCTGATTGCCCGACGTCCACAGATGGGGGTGGGCTCACAGCCCAACACTGTGCAGGACGCTAGTGACTCTGTCTATATATAGTCATATTACATTTCAAAAATGTAACTACTATAATACTGTTCCTATGTACAAGAATGTAACTACTATAAGGATATATGCACACGTTGCGGATTAGCCTTAGGAATTTCTGGTGCGGATTCTGCCTCTCCTGGCAGAAAACGCAGCTGCGGATTTGTCGCCTTTTTTGCACGAAGCCGCAGTGTTTTTTGTGTGTTTTTGTTGTGGTTTTTTTGCGGATTTGCTGCGTTTTTTACCCCTGCGGATTTCTATCATGGAATGGGTACAAAAACACTGCAGATTCACAAAAAAGAAGTGACATGCTACTTCTTTTAAACCGCAGCGTTTCCGCATCGGATTTTCCGCAAAGTGTGCACAGCTTTTTTTTTTCTCATTGATTTACATTGTACTGTAAATCAACTGCGGATCTGTAGTGTTTCTGCACCGCAAAAAACGCTGCGGATCCGCAGAGAATCCGCAATGTGTGAACAAAGCCTAATACTGCTCCTATGTACAAGAATATAACTACTATAATACTGTCCCTTATGTACAGAATATAACTACTATAATACTGCTTTTATGTACAAGAAAATAACTACTATAATACTGCCCCTATGTACAATAATATAACTACTATAATACTGTCCCTATGTACAAGAATATAAATACCATAATACTGACTCTTATGTGCAATAATATAACTACTATAATACTGCTCCCTTTGAACAAGAATATAATTTCTTTATACTGCCCTTATGTACAGGAATTTAACTATATATTACTGTTTCCTATGAACAATAATATAACTATTATAATACTACTCCCTATGATCAAGGATATAACTACTATAATATTGCTACTTAAGAACAAGAATATTATTTCAATAATAATGCCCTATGTACAAGAATATAACTACTATAATACTGCTCCTATGTACAATAATATAACTGCTATAATAAAGACCTTATGTACAAGAATATAATTACTATAATACTGCCCTCAATGTGCAATAATATAGCTACTATAATACTGCCCTCAATGTAAGGGAATACTGTATAACTACTATAATACTGCCCCTATGTACAAGAATATAACTAATATAATACTGTCCCTATGTACAAAAATAAAACTACTATAATTCTGCCCCTATGTACAAGAATATAACTACTATAATACTGCCCCATGTACAAGAATATAACTACTATAATACTGTACACTATGCACAAGAATATAACTACTATAATACTGCCCCTATGTACAAGATTATAACTACTATAATACTGACCCTATGTACAAGAATATAGCTACTATAATACAGTCTCCTGTGTACAAGAATATAACTACTATAATACTGCCCCTATGTACAAGAATATAACTACTATAATACTGCCCCTATATACAAGAATATAACTAATATAATACTGTCCCTATGTACAAAAATAAAACTACTATAATTCTCCCCCTATGTACAAGAATATAACTACTATAATACTGCCCCATGTACAAGAATATAACTACTATAATACTGTACACTATGCACAAGAATATAACTACTATAATACTGCCCCTATGTACAAGATTATAACTACTATAATACTGACCCTATGTACAAGAATATAACTACTATAATACTGCTCCTATGTACAAGAATATAACTACTATAATACTGCTCCTATATACAAGAATATAACTACTATAATACTGCCCCCTATGTACAAGAATATAACTACTATAATATTGCCCCCATGTACAAGAATATAACTACTATAATACTGCTCCTATCTACAAGAATTTAACTACTATAATACTGCCCCCTATGTACAAGAATATAACTACTATAATACTGCTCCTGTGTACAAGAATATAACTAGTATAATACTGCTCCTATATACAAGAATATAACTAATATAATACTGCCTCCTATGTACAAGAATATAACTGCTATAATACTGCTCCTATGTACAAGAATATAACTACTATAATACTGCTCCTATATACAAGAATATAACTACTATAATACTGCCCCCTATGTACAAGAATATAACTACTATAATACTGCTCCTATATACAAGAATATAACTACTATAATACTGCCCCCTATGTACAAGAATATAACTACTATAATACTGCTCCTATATACAAGAATAGAACTACTATAATACTGCCCCTATGTACAAGAATATAACTACTATAATACTGCTCCTATATACAAGAATATAACTACTATAATACTGTCCCCTATGTACAATAATATAACTGCTATAATACTGCTCCTATGTACAAGAATATAACTACTATAATACTGCTCCTATATACAAGAATATAACTACTATAATGCTGCCCCCTATGTACAAGAATATAACTACTATAATACTGCTCCTATATACAAGAATAGAACTACTATAATAATGCCCCTATGTACAAGAATATAACTACTATAATACTGCTCCTATATACAAGAATATAACTACTATAATACTGTCCCCTATGTACAAGAATATAACTGCTATAATACTGCCTCCTGTGTACAAGAATATAACTGCTATAATACTGCTCCTATATACAAGAATATAACTACTATAATACTGTCCCTATCTACAAGAATTTAACTACTATAATACTGCCCCCTATGTACAAGAATATAACTACTATAATACTACCCCTATGTACAAGAATATATCTACTATAATACTGCTCCTATGTACAAGAATAGAACTACTATAATATTGCTCCTATGTACAAGAATAGAACTACTATAATACTGCCCCTATGTACAAGAATATAACTACTATAATACTGCTCCTGTGTACAAGAATATAACTACTATAATACTGCCCCTATGTACAAGAATATAACTACTATAATACTGCTCCTATGTACAAGAATATAACTACTGTAATACTGCTCCTATGTACAAGAATATAACTACTATAATACTGCTCCTATGTACAAGAATAGAACTACTATAATACTGCTCCTATGTACAAGAATACAACTACTATAATACTGCTCCTATGTACAAGAATAGAACTACTATAATACTGCCCCTATGTACAAGAATATAACTAATATAATACTGTCCCTATGTACAAAAATAAAACTACTATAATTCTGCCCCTATGTACAAGAATATAACTACTATAATACTGCCCCATGTACAAGAATATAGCTACTATAATATAGTCTCCTGTGTACAAGAATATAACTACTATAATACTGCCCCTATGTACAAGAATATAACTACTATAATACTGCCCCTATATACAAGAATATAACTAATATAATACTGTCCCTATGTACAAAAATAAAACTACTATAATTCTGCCCCTATGTACAAGAATATAACTACTATAATACTGCCCCATGTACAAGAATATAACTACTATAATACTGTACACTATGCACAAGAATATAACTACTATAATACTGCCCCTATGTACAAGATTATAACTACTATAATACTGACCCTATGTACAAGAATATAGCTACTATAATACAGTCTCCTGTGTACAAGAATATAACTACTATAATACTGCCCCTATGTACAAGAATATAACTACTATAATACTGCCCCTATGTACAAGAATATAACTGCTATAATACTGCTCCTATGTACAAGAATATAACTACTATAATACTGCTCCTATATACAAGAATATAACTACTATAATACTGCCCCCTATGTACAAGAATATAACTACTATAATATTGCCCCCATGTACAAGAATATAACTACTATAATACTGCTCCTATCTACAAGAATTTAACTACTATAATACTGCCCCCTATGTACAAGAATATAACTACTATAATACTGCTCCTATGTACAAGAATATAACTAGTATAATACTGCTCCTATATACAAGAATATAACTACTATAATACTGCCTCCTATGTACAAGAATATAACTGCTATAATACTGCTCCTATGTACAAGAATATAACTACTATAATACTGCTCCTATATACAAGAATATAACTACTATAATACTGCCCCCTATGTACAAGAATATAACTACTATAATACTGCTCCTATATACAAGAATATAACTACTATAATACTGCCCCCTATGTACAAGAATATAACTACTATAATACTGCTCCTATATACAAGAATAGAACTACTATAATACTGCCCCTATGTACAAGAATATAACTACTATAATACTGCTCCTATATACAAGAATATAACTACTATAATACTGTCCTCTATGTACAATAATATAACTGCTATAATACTGCCTCCTGTGTACAAGAATATAACTGCTATAATACTGCTCCTATATACAAGAATATAACTACTATAATACTACCCCTATGTACAAGAATATATCTACTATAATACTGCTCCTATGTACAAGAATAGAACTACTATAATATTGCTCCTATGTACAAGAATAGAACTACTATAATACTGCCCCTATGTACAAGAATATAACTACTATAATACTGCTCCTGTGTACAAGAATATAACTACTATAATACCTCCCCTATGTACAAGAATATAACTACTATAATACTGCTCCTATGTACAAGAATATAACTACTGTAATACTGCTCCTATGTACAAGAATATAACAACTATAATACTGCTCCTATGTACAAGAATAGAACTACTATAATACTGCTCCTATGTACAAGAATACAACTACTATAATACTGCTCCTATGTACAAGAATAGAACTACTATAATACTGCTCTTATGTACAAGAATAGAACTACTATAATACTGCTCTTATGTACAAGAATATAACTACTATAATACTGCTCCTGTGTACAAGAATATAACTACTATAATACTGCCCCTATGTACAAGAATATAACTACTATAATACTGCTCCTATGTACAAGAATATAACTACTGTAATACTGCTCCTATGTACAAGAATATAACTACTATAATACTGCTCCTATGTACAAGAATAAAACTACTATAATACTGCTCCTATGTACAAGAATACAACTACTATAATACTGCTCCTATGTACAAGAATAGAACTACTATAATACTGCTCTTATGTACAAGAATATAACTATTATAATACTGCTCCTATGTACAAGAATAGAATTACTATAATACTGCTCTTATGCACAAGAATACAACTACTATAATACTGCTCCTATGTACAAGAATAGAACTACTATAATACTGCTCCTATGTACAAGAATGCAACTACTATAATACTGCTCCTATGTACAAGAATAGAACTACTATAATACTGCTCTTATGTACAAGAATAGAACTACTATAATACTGCTCCTATGTACAGGAATATAACTACTATAATACTGCTCCTATGTACAAGAATATAACTACTATAATACTGCTCATATGTACAAGAATATAACTACTATAATACTGCCCCTATGTACAAGAATATAACTACTATAATACTGCCCCTATGTACAAGAATATAACTACTATAATACTGCCCCTATGTACAAGAATAGAACTACTATAATACTGCCCCTATGTACAAGAATATAACTACTATAATACTGCTCCTATGTACAAGAATATAACTGCTATAATACTGCCCCCTATGTACACGAATAGAACTACTATAATACTGCCCCTATGTACAAGAATATAACTACTATAATACTGCCCCTATGTACAAGAATAGAACCACTATAATACTGCTCCTATGTACAAGAATATAACTACTATAATACTGCTCCTATGTACAAGAATAGAACTACTATAATACTGCTCTTATGCACAAGAATAGAACTACTATAATACTGCTCCTATGTACAGGAATATAACTACTATAATACTGCCCATATGTACAAGAATATAACTGCTATAATACTGCCCCTATGTACAAGAATAGAACTACTATAATACTGCCCATATGTACAAGAATATAACTACTATAATACTGCCCCTGTGTACAAGAATAGAACTACTATAATACTGCTCTTATGCACAAGAATACAACTACTATAATACTGCTCCTATGTACAAGAATAGAACTACTATAATACTGCTCCTATGTACAAGAATGCAACTACTATAATACTGCTCCTATGTACAAGAATAGAACTACTATAATACTGCTCTTATGTACAAGAATAGAACTACTATAATACTGCTCCTATGTACAGGAATATAACTACTATAATACTGCTCCTATGTACAAGAATATAACTACTATAATACTGCTCATATGTACAAGAATATAACTACTATAATACTGCCCCTATGTACAAGAATATAACTACTATAATACTGCCCCTATGTACAAGAATATAACTACTATAATGCTGCCCCTATGTACAAGAATAGAACTACTATAATACTGCCCCTATGTACAAGAATATAACTACTATAATACTGCTCCTATGTACAAGAATATAACTGCTATAATACTGCCCCCTATGTACAAGAATAGAACTACTATAATACTGCCCCTATGTACAAGAATATAACTACTATAATACTGCCCCTATGTACAAGAATAGAACCACTATAATACTGCTCCTATGTACAAGAATATAACTACTATAATACTGCTCCTATGTACAAGAATAGAACTACTATAATACTGCTCTTATGCACAAGAATAGAACTACTATAATACTGCTCCTATGTACAGGAATATAACTACTATAATACTGCCCATATGTACAAGAATATAACTGCTATAATACTGCCCCTATGTACAAGAATAGAACTACTATAATACTGCCCATATGTACAAGAATATAACTACTATAATACTGCCCCTGTGTACAAGAATAGAACTACTATAATACTGCCCCTATGTACAGGAATATAACTACTATAATACTGCCCCTATGTACAAGAATATAACTACTATAATACTGCCCCTATGTACAAGAATATAACTACTATAATACTGCCCCTATGTACAAGAATAGAACCACTATAACACTGCTCCTATGTACAAGAACATAACTACTATAATATTGCCCCTATGTACAAGAATATAACTACTATAATACTGCCCCTATGTGCAGGAATATAACTACTATAATACTGCCCCCTAAGTACAAGAATATAACTACTATAATACTGCCCCTATGTACAATAATATAACTACTATAATACTGCCCCTATGTACAGGAATATAACTACTATAATACTGCCCCCTATGTACAAGAATATAACTACTACAATTTTGCCCCCAACTGCCAGATATTTGGCGCTGAACCAGCTATTATCTCTTATTACTACCCTTTATATATTATTAATTGTGAATATTCTGTACGTGCCTCCTTTTAAAACATTAAATGACTGGGTTTTTGTCTTTTCAATGCCTTATTCTCATGTGCGAATTCTCATTATAATTTCCATTTCTTTTCAGATTTCTTTATCACTGTCACCGAGGCTGAACTCCTCTTCCCATGCATTGTATGTGGATCCGCACATGGAGGAATCAAATTATACAGTTGTGTGAAAGATGCTTTAAAATCTAAGCGCCATCGAAGCAATTACACGGATGTAGATAGATATGAGGCAAGGTCGCCCCATTGTGTCACCACTTTACTGGAATAAACAAGCAATGTGTGATATGCAGAAACGTATCCTCATGTACGTGGAGGAAATAACTCGGAGGAGAGGAATTGTAAAGAATAAATTAACAATACATCTGTCCGAGCTGCGTGTGAAGCCGCAGAAACACTGGAACAATTCAATGTTACACTAAATGTGAAGGAAAAAAAATCCCCAGGAAGAACGGAGGCAGCGACAATGGCTTTCCTCTATTTTTAGATGTACATCTCCCTGGCTGTAACAATGAACATCGGTTCAGCACAGTTCACGAATTCTAGAACAAAATTTACATATAGCAGTGCCAAGGAAAAAAATAAGCGTCAACATTTTTTTCGGTGCATATCATTTCGCTTATGTAAGAAATGTCCCCATTTTTTTAGCCTTTTTTTTTAAAAGGATCTCCCACTAGAATCTGACAATCCAAACTGTGTACATTATTATACAGATTACAGACCTATTCGTCTTGATGAAACTAGTGTACTTACTGTGAAAATCCATTCAGACTTTTAGAGGAGGTCTGATGTTTCTTTGTTTATTGAAGTACAATTATTAGCATTTCATAAGGTTTGACAAACACATCAAGTTCATGTAAGGAGTCAATATTTAGAGGGTTGACCCTTATTTTTACAGACTTCTGCCCTTGATCTCGGTAGGTGAATATCAGCCTCTTGGCCAAATCCTGACTGGTGGCCGTCCATTCTTGTCTCATAGATGAATTCAGCTTATCACACTTTCTGTGTGTTTGTCCTCCCGCTTTTTGAGGATTGACCACATTTTCTCAATGAGATTGAAATCTGGGAGTTTCTTAGTCACGGACCTAAAATGTCAATGTTTTGTTCGGAAAGCCACTTAGTTATCATTTTTGCCTTGTGACATGGTCTCCATCACGATGGAAAAAACATTGTTCCTCACCAAGTTGCTCCTGGATAGTTGAGAGAAATTGCATCTAGAGGAGGTTCAGATCCCATTCTTTATCCATGGTAGTGGTCTTAGGCAAAATTGTCAGTGAGCCCCCCTCTACTGGTGAAAAGTCTCAGCACATGAATGGTCTCGTGATGCTTTACGTTAGAATGACACAAAACTCATGGTAGTGCTCACTATTTCTTCTTGGGAAATCATTCTTGCCGATGTTCCAAAGAGGTAGAAAAGGGCTTCATTAGAGAAAATAATTTGACCCAAGTGACCAAAATATTGACATTTTGGGTCCATGACCAGGAAACTCCCCAGATCTCAATCCTATTGAGAACCTGTGGTAAATCCTCAAAAATCCATGGACAAATAAAAACACAGAAATTCTAATTAACTCCAAGCACTGATAAGACAAGAATGGGTGGTCATAGTCAGGATTTGGTAGGGTTGAGCGACTTTTACTTTTATAGGATCGGGTCGGGTTTCACGAAACCCGACTTTTTCAGTAGTCGGGTCGAGTGAAATCGGCCGATCCTATAAAAAAGTCGGGGTCGGCCGAAACACGAAACACAATGCAGTGCATTGGGTTTCCAATGGTTCCCAGGGTCTGAAGGAGAGGAAACTCTCCTTCAGGCCCTGGGATCCATATTTAAGTGTAATATAAAGAATTAAAATAAAAAATATTGCTATACTCACCCTCGGACGCGCCCTGGTACTAACCGGCAGCCTTCCTTCCTTAGAATCAGCGCGTGAAGGGCCTTAGATGACGTCGCGGCTTGTGATTGGTCGCGCGACCTCCCATGTGACCGCTCGCGCGACCAATCACAAGCCGCAACGTCACCGAAGGTCCTTCAAGCGCAGGGCGTGTCCAAGGGTGAGTATATACCTAATAGGAATATACTCACCCTCGGACGCGCCCTGCTTCTTTCCGACAGCCTTCCTTCCTAAGAAACAGCGCTTGAAGGACCTTCGGTGACGTCGCAGCTTGTGATTGGTCGCGCGAGCGGTCACATGGGAGGTCGCGCGACCAATCACAAGCCGCGACGTCATCTAAGGCCCTTCACGCGCTGATTCTAAGGAAGGAAGGCTGCAGGTTAGTACCAGGGCGCGTCCGAGGGTGAGTATAGCAATATTTTTTATTTTAATTCTTTATTTTACACTTAAATATGGATTCCGATACCGATTTCCGATATTGCAAACATATCAGAACTCGGGATCGGAATTCCGATACCAGATTCAGAAGATCGCTGACCTCATGGCTGACCCCACACAGGGGTCGGGTCGGGTTTCATGAAACCCGACTTTGCCAAAAGTCGGCGACTTCTGAAAATGGCCGACCCATTTCGCTCAACCCTAGGATTTGGCCCAAAAGCCAATATACAGTTGCCAGGATGAAGGGAGCAAGTATGGACGAATAAGGAACAGCACTGGAAATATTGTACTCCAAATGGAGATCTTCAAATGGTGGGTGCTGAATCCAGCTGGTCGTATGAGCAAGAAAAACGTGAAATTCCGGCACAGCCGTCTGGTAAAATCAATGTTCTTTATTTAAATTCCCATTAAAACAAAATAATTCATGTGAGAACTTAAAAATCTGAACTTTTGGTCAAGTTTTAAGTTGTCTCATGGATCCTTTTGTTTTAATGGGAATTTAAATAAAGAACATTGATTTTACTGGATTTTACCAGATGAATGTGCTGGAATTTTCCATTTTCTTGCTCATAACAAATGTTGAGTTTTTGAATAAACTTCACGTATTTGTAAAAAAAAAATAGCTTAAAAACATATTACATCTTTATAATTGTCCTTCAGTAACCATAGAAACATCCAACTAAAAGATTTAAAAATGCCGAAGCAGTAAAATTTGTTAAAAACAAAATTTGTGTCAATTGCAAAGCTTTCGGCGGTACAGTAAAGAAGCTTGCATCATGAAATCTGGTGACAGATAAGATTTAAAATCTTCAAAAAAGGCGATAAATTTCAAGTGTTCATCATTTTTTATAAGCACGTAATGTGTTTTTTCCTGATGTTTTTCAATGCCTTTAAAGAAGAGTATGGGGACTGATTTTCTCAAGTTGCTTAACCATTAGATTGCACAAACATAATGTAGACAGTCTTAAGATGTGCCAGATTTATCAAAATGTCTCATGCTCTTTGATTATGATGAATTATTACATGGTCTATTCTAAGGAGACAGTTTGTCATCCATTTTTTGAAGTGTTTGCAATTTTTGGAAGGTTTTTATCTTTCTGTCACAGATATTCTTGATTTTATGTGTTTTTTATAATTTGTACACTTTCTGCCATTTTATATTTATTATAAAAAAAAATCTTTTTTTCTTTGAAATAACTTCTTTTGTGATTTATCAATTGAGACATTTTAAAAAGTTTCAAAATGTCTGAGTTTCACTCCTGTGAGAGAATGTCCGTAAGGCCGGGGTCACACTTGCGAGTGCAGTGCGAGAGACTCGCACGAGTCTCTCGCATCAATGCCCGGCACTGCTGCTGGCACTCAGGACCGGTGTGTGTGGTTGCATGTATTGATATGCAGCTGAATGCTCTGATACCGAGTGCCGGCGGCAGTGCTGGGTATTGATGCGAGAGACTCGTGCGAGTCTCTCACACTGCACACGCAAGTGTAACCCCGGCCTAAAAAAAATTGTGGAATATAAGAAGGGGGCTGCCTCTGTTTACAGAGAGACTCTGCAGTACATCAGCCCAAGGAACCATGGCTCCAGCTGGTCGACTACAGATCTGCTCCAATTCCAATGACTAAACCCACAAAGACGTTTGGAGAACCCAGGTTGGAACGATCAGGTCACCTGGCCACCTACATCAATGTAATCTGTCAGATTCCTAAGCTTGCCACTACCTCCTTTAAGTGGGTGCCCATCAATATTGAGGCGCTATTTGTTGGGATAGTTGGATGCCCCAGAGTTGCAGAGGTTGTAATCCCCAGACAGCCAGCAGAATGGTGAGACTCTGTCATTTGCACCATCTTGTGTACGTATTGGAAATGTACTATATGTTGTTGATCCTATAAAGTATTACCACAGTGTTTTACCCTTACACTGTGTGGTCCGAGTAGTATTCTGCCCACAAAGAAAGGGTACAGGAGTTTAGTGGGATGAGCCTTGGCCCGTATTGCCTTCCCAAAGACGAGAAGACCCACTGACCCTTGTGTCTCCACTATCATGAAGAAGACTTTTCTGACTGCTCATCAGATTAGTGGTTTATTGCTAACTTTCTTTACATAAGTTATATATATAGGATAGTACAAATATATGCTCAGAGGACTAGATGTATTAGCTTTTTATAGCAAGATTTTTTTTTTGCTTCCACATGGATTCAGCAAAATGGCCATGAATTTGCTAAACAATAAAGGGCCATCAAAGAGGTAAGAAAAAAATACTTGTAATCAACTTACTGCTCATCTTTCCAGTCCCTGTGCTCCTCTACATCAAAATGTTTAGTCCTTGGTGCATCTTCTTGTGACCACTGATGAAAGCTAAATCTCCAGACCTCTTCGTGATAGGTTAGGGCTTCTGGCTTTGATGATGCCTGGGACTTTAACTCTAACATTATATTTTCGAGATACACACACAATAGTTAGGCTGCATTCCTAAAAAAACGATGCAACAGTCTGCCACTTCTGTGTTTTCACTTCTCCACTTCACGATGACTTAAAGGGAATCCGTCTCACCTTAAATGCATTTTAAATGGGCAATACAGTGTTGTAGAGGACCAAGCCTCTATACAACCATACAGAGAAAGTAACTTTTCGTTCATACGGTAATGAAGAGGCCTTGCTGCACCCCTGGTGTGACCAAGAGTTTGGGGCACCATTACCCCTCTTCACTTGCATATTGGGGCCCTTACTCCTATTTTTATTGACAGTGCTTGCTTTCTAGAGTGAGTATTGAGGCATGGGTTCTTTTCCCTACCTCCTTTCATCTGACACAGCTCACTACACTAATACACCAGAAAGTGCAGCCGGTGCAGTCAGAAAAAGGGATAGAGAAGAAAACACGTGAGGGCCCCAATATGAAAATAAAGAGGTGGAACTGTGCAACAAAGTGTTAGGAGTCGAGTTCCCGCCGCTGCACAGGGGGAATCTCGAACCATGTCTACTGCGGTCTTTCATTCTGCATCAGCCGCAGTGGAGCCTGCTCAGCGGAGACGTCGGTCCCAGCGTCTTGCTCAGTCTCACTCTGTGCAAAGGGTTACTACTGCTTTTCCTGCTTCTGCCATTGAAGCCAGTGCTGGGCAGCGGCGAGCAGACGCTTTTGGGACGCTCTTCCCCTTCTGAGCATGCCCAGGGCAAGGGTCACATGCTCAGATACTCCAGCAGATCCCATTGGTCCTGCAGGAAGGTCCTGAAGGTGCTCAACTTCTGTGGCAGCCTCCCATTGGTCCTTCTGGGAAGGTCCTGTACATGCTGCAGCTATAAAAGGTTTGCATGGCCGCACGGCCATGCGCTAGTATACATTTGTAATTGTGTGTGTGTTGATGAGTGCAAGTCGTTTCTTAAAAAACCCATCCCTTGTGTATGACTGTTCGCGTAAGGTGTATGGCTGCTATCTAGCGCCTGGCTGAACTCACAGCGTTAACACACGAAACAGCTTCTACTGCTGTGACCGCCAGTATGGCGCCACGCACCATTAGAGCGCTTCTTTAGTCCAAGTCTGGGTGGTTAGGGGCGTCCGCCAGTACGGCACAGCTCGCACTCTCGTGCTATTTAATTATTAGTTTTGTTACGTACGGTACTGCGGCCCTGTGATGCAAAATGTCTATCCTCATTGTACTGCCATATAGTCCGTCATTGCTTAGCAGCAGGTATCATCTCTACACGGTGGACCCCGGGCTGCGAACGCACCTTATTCCTTTTCTCTAATTATTTGGTGCGTTCCGCTAGCCCTAACACAAAGTCTTGGCCCAGCCAAGGATTAACCGAAGCCTCATCATATGGTTGGTAGAGGACCTAAGTCCCTTACAACACTGCATTGCCCTTTTAAATTGTATTTTGGGGGTGACGGACTACCTTTAATTTTACAGGGAAACAGCTGTTTCGCCTGATAGACCTTGTGGTCAGTGATAATGGCAGGTGAATCAACAGCATTTAGCTTAGGTGGTTTTCACCTGCAGAGCCTTAGCCTAGTGTGAATACATCCAAAATATGCACCAGTGCTTCTTTTTTCTTCTGTTTTTTTTTTTTTTACACTTTGAAACTATCAGGATTTTTTTTTGTTTTGGGAGGAGGGGAATTTCAACATGTTGTAGTTGTGGAATTTATTTGATCTGCCAAATAGTGCATAAAAATTAGGAACGTTCTCACCTCATGCCAAAGGGTTTTGGTGCCTCAAAAGTAGAAAAATGGGACTGTGAAGTAACAGAGACATCTGACCACCATGATGACCACTGCAACTCCAAGTTAAATTTCACCCGTGGTGTATTTTTATGTGAAAATGTGGATTATTCTTTACACATTTTGGGAAACAGATCTGTCACAGGTGCAATATAATAAACTATTACATAACACAAGCACTCTGCAGTACACATATGGAGGAACTGAAGGATGGAGCTCTATGGCCCCTCGACGATGGAAATTAGCAAAGTTTATATTTCCCAGCAACACCCAAAAAATTAAGTCACACACGAACAATGCTCATATTCAACAACATTAATTGGATAAGGACTCGGGGAAATGCTGTTGAGGATTTCATTACAGATCTCTCTGCTTTATACTGGACATCTGCAAGATCCATTTCTATATAAAGTTTAATATCATTTCATGTAGAGTAAGGCTGTGTGCACACGTTGTGGATTTTTTGTTTTTTTTTTGCGTTTTTTGTGCACATGATGCGCTTTTTTCCACGAAAAAAACGCATCGCAGTAAAAAGCGCAGCATGTTCATTAATTTTGCGGATTTTTCATGTTTTTCCCACTATTTAATGCATTGGGAAGCTCCAGAAAACGCATGCGGATTTCTTGCAGAAAATGTCCGATTTTGCTCAGGAAATTTCTGCAAGAAATCCTGAACGTGTGCACATAGCCTCAAGAAGTGTTTTTCTAATCCAATAATATTTTTTCATTTTAAAAAAATGGACATTTCCTTTAAAATTGGATCTGAACACCTACTATATAATGAAAATGTGTTACGTACTGTTTGATACTTAGCGAAAACTCCAAACAAAGCTGACCCCAATATCTTTACTGCTACTTTTCGCTGTCTTCTCATTTCTTCTTGCTGATGTTTTTGATTTTTGCATTTTATATTAATTTATACAAAACAGAAAAGATATTAAAAGGACTCTGTCACCAGGTTTTGTTATGTAATCTGACCGCAGCATGATATAGGGGCTGAGATTCTGTTCTGAGTCCAGTGATGTATCAGCCAGTTTACTGGGTGCCGCAGTTTTGATAGAATCACAGTTTTCTCTGCTGCAAATTTAGCAGATCTCCGAATGCTGAGCTCTGTATAACCCCCAAAAGAATACAAGAAAAAGGTTTCATTTGACACAATACATAAAAGGCACAACATAACAATTAAAAGACAATATCAATGACAGAGTTATTTAAGACAAAGAATTGGGTGCAACAAAAGAAATCAAGTGCGACACCACAGGTACGGTGTAGTTAGGGGGAGCCTAGTAAAAGGACCTATATATTAAATAAAGTGACAGTGCACCCATGTCTGTCCAGTGGTATTGCACACACGGCCCCAACGCGTGTTTCACGTGGGCTTCCTCCCCTTCCCTGAGGAAGCCCATCTATCCTTCTCTACCATTTATTTTGACAACTTGGACAACCACTCCATTCCAGACCCAAAAGCATCTGTGTCATTAATCTCTCAGATTATAAACCCAACCAAGTGGAGCTGGCCGTGCTATCTAGAGGACTCTCACTTTGTCCTACTAAGGTCCTAGATAAAACTGAACTTTGCAGTGATATGGAACATTTTTTCAGGAGACTGTGCCTGAGGGAATATTTCAATGATACAGAAGATTCTGAAAAAACTCGGATTGAAGGAAAAGGGATCCTAACAACCAAGAAGAGGTCAGACTGGACACCCCCACCTGGAGGTAACCCTCATTTGGATAAGTATATAGACTCCTTCAGACATTTGATAAAATCCACCATCATAGACACTAACAGGAGACAAGCATCCAACATCAGTGCCCAGGAGAGAAGGGCCATACAGTCTCTGAAAACCAACAAAGAAATCATCATCCAACCTGATGACAAGGGAGGTGCAATAGTCATGATGAACACATCAGACTATATGTGGGAAGCAAACAGACAACTTATGGACACACGCTACTACAAAAAATTGAAGTCGGATCCGATACAGGATTATTGTGTGGCACCCCTAGGGGTATTTGCCACAAAAATAGTTACTGACAGTAAATGCAAATACTAAAATAGCAAGACTGCACTACCACCTCCGGCCAGAAGGGGGAGCTCCAGAGACTCCCCTTGATCCATTCTGGTCTGAGAGAAGAACTGGCAGTTGGGCTAAGGAGCTGAAAGTGAGAGGTCATACAGTTGAATCTCTAACAGCCCTGTGACTGTTACCAGGCCTAAATCACCGGCCTGAGGAGAAGAGGGATAGAGAAAAAGGACATTGTGAGAACCGGGTAGCATTAATCACTACCCAGAACAGGCGCAAAGACGGATACCGGATCCGTGGCTGTATTCATTACATATAATACAGCAACCGGAAAAACGTGAGGTGATATCAGCTTCACTAGGGTCGGATGCAGCAACAGACACAGAGTTCAGCGGTACTCCTGGAGCGGGTAAGCCGATAAAAGGACTCGGGTTGCCCGTCGAACCAGGACCCGGAGGGGACAGATTGGGCCGGCAGCCAGTTCACATACAGCAGCAGGGCCACACAGATATTGCGTACAATAAGAGGCGAAGACCCCGGCAGGGTCAAAGTAACTCAGAGTTCCCATACAGACTCCGGTGACAGGACTGGTTGTAAATCCTTTTTTGTTAAAGTAAACTGGTTAAACGTTTCAGTGCCTCAGTCTTTCATTTGGACAATAGCCATCTATCCAGGATTGGGATCATCACCGCTGGGAGAACCTGCTGCTGATCAAGTAAGTGCCTGTTCCCTCACGATACCCTTTACACTGTGCATTGCCTGAGGCCACAGCACCGGGTCAAGCCACCCGTGACACCCCCCTCAAGAGACAGACCCCATTGGTCCGGTGCTGGGTACCCCGGTCTCTTGGGCATCACAATTGGCGTCACGAACAGGATCTAGCCAGCCCGTATACCGGGTATTGTGTGCCGTGATTGGAGCCCAAAACTGTGAAAACTTGGATGAAAAATCTTGAAAATTGACTTTAATAAAGAAAAATCCATTCTCCATTGAAAACTATTGAAAGTGACTTTTCCCCATTGGTTATAATGGAGTAAAGATGGCCGCCATCCCCTGAGGTAATCACTTCATAACCGTTAGGCACGAGACTGTTAATTGAGCTACGCCATCACCTGAGCCCCAGTCTAACTGAAAAACTTCAGAATCCGCCATTACAGAGCGCGGTGGGTGGGAGCAGCAGGGGGCGTGTCATTGTGGGCGGCACCAAGCTGAGCGCTCCGACATCAGAGCAAGGGGAAAATCGATCCTGCTGCACAGCGGAACGAATCTACACTATCCCGACGGAAGCGGAGGACCGGAAGGGTCCGGATTAACTAAGGGGGCACAGTATGTCGCAGCACGGAGACGCCGCAGCACCCGGCGACGCTAATGCAGCTGAAAGACAGAGTGTCGATAGAGAGTCCGGTAGCGCAGCGGTGCAAGGAGTGGCGCCCATCATGCCGGTGCTGATGCCATATACCCCGGGTGACCCATGGCTTCCAATGTATGAAGGTGAGCCTAATACCCTTGACGATTTCAGAGAAAAGATGCTGGCCCATTTTGACATGTTCCCTGTGGGTGAAGTTCAGCGTGTTAGTCTCCTGATGATGCAGTTAAGTGGCCATGCTAAGCGAGAAGTCACAGCATGGGCAGCTGATCTAAAAGGCACTGTTGAACGCATATTTGCTGGATTAAAAGCTACATTTGAAACCACTGCCAGCAGCAAAGCTAAAGTACGATTCTTTAATTGCAAACAAAAAGTTAATGAGGGCGTGAGAGACTTTGCCTTAAACCTGCAGGAAGCCCTTAAATCACTTACACTGGCTGAACCCATTTTTAACACCGGAGCGGATAAACTGCTAAGAGATCAATTTATTGAGGGACTCTACACCCCTTCTCACCGGGGGCATGTGAGCATGCTTGTTTTTAAGAACCCTGAATTGACATTTGCCCAATTAAAGGAGAGCGTTATACGTCTCCAGCTGGCAGAGGCACCTCGGGATCAGGATCCTGCGCAACTCATGGTAGAGGTTCCTCAACAACATGGAGTACCAGTGACATCAGCTATGTCCGGGGCCATTGCTAAGCCCCTGGGGCCCAGTACTAATGAGGCTCTTCAACAAAAGCTTGACTCTTTAACTGATGTTGTTGCTTCAATGGCTAAAACCATGCAGGAGATGAGAGGACCCAAGATGGAGTTGTCAAACCGTAGAGAAGGTGTTCCATGGATGAGACCCCGGAGATACCCGACATGGAGAGGACGACCCCGCGACCGCTACCAACCGGATGGACAGCCCATTTGCCGCCGTTGCCAGCAGCCAGGCCACTTTGCACGAGATTGTGATTTAAACGGGAATCCCCTGGGAATGCGGGCCGCTTCGCAGGAATGAACTTTCAAGGCCCAACACCCTGGCACGACAGGTACATCGGAGGACGACCTATTATCCCTATCGTGCTGGACAGAATGCCCCTCAACGCTTTGCTGGACACAGGTTCCCAGATTTCATCTATACCGTATATCCTTTATAAGAGGTACTGGGCTGATGCAGATATTGATAAAGGGCCCTCTGATGTTGAACTAGATATATGGGCCAGTAATGGTAAGTTGGTACCGAAACTAGGATTCAGGGAGATGACCATAAAGATTGGTAAAGTAGAATTGAAGAAACAGGGTATAATTGTTGTTGATGTTGACCGGCGGAACTGTGAACCAACTGTATTGATAGGAATTAATGTGTTAGAGAACTGCTTTTCCGAAGTCATTTCTGTCTTACAGCAAATTGCTGAAACTGCCCAATCCTGCCAGCAGAGAGTTCTCCGGAGGGAAATAAAAGTATTGATGTTAAGGCAACAGGTAGAAGTTGCAGGTGGAGAAATCGGCAGTGTGAGGGTAAGTGATCCAACGTCTATTGTAATCCCACCAAAAACAGAAATGCTGGTATGGTGTAGAGCAGCCATTGGTACTAAGGGACGAGATTATCAAGCCTTAATAGAACCAGTGTACACCGACAGCAGGCCCACTATACTCACAGCACGAGGGATAGTCGAGGTACACCGGGGACGAGTGCCGGTACGACTTTTGAACTGTGGAGAGGAAGAGGTCACTTTGCCAAGGTATGCTACAATGGCAAAGCTATATACTGTTGACAACAATGCCATCACAACCATTGAGCCCTTAGAACCAACCTGTCAGGTGGAAGGCAATGGCTCAGATGGAGAAATGGAGGATTGGTGCCAACAGCTACACGTGGGCATAAATTCAACACCTACCCATCAAAAACAAGGGGTGTATAGGCTAGTGACGGAATATGAACAAGTCTTCAGTAAACACCCATTGGACTTCGGACGGATAGAAGGGGTAGAACACACAATCCCCACCAGTGACCATCCCCCAATAAAAGAAAGATATAGACCCATACCGCCCGCTCACTATCAATGTGCAAAAGATATGCTGAGGGAGATGAAACAGGCCGGGGTAATAAGAGACAGCTGTAGCCCCTGGGCGGCCCCTCTAGTGATTGTCAAAAAAAAGGACGGAACCATGAGAATGTGTGTAGACTACCGGAAGATTAATAACATCACCCATAAAGACGCCTACCCCTTGCCTAGGATAGAAGAGTCCTTAACTGCTTTGAAATCTGCTAATTATTTTTCCACCTTAGACTTAACAAGCGGGTATTGGCAAGTCCCTGTGGCTGAGCGAGATAAGGAAAAGACGGCATTCACCACACCAATGGGTCTATGTGAATTTAATCGCATGCCGTTCGGACTCTGCAACGCATCCGGTACCTTCCAGCGGCTGATGGAATGCTGCCTCGGACACAAGAACTTCGAGACCGTCCTCCTGTACCTAGATGATGTGATCGTCTACTCAAAGACTTACGAACAACACTTAATAGACCTGGCAGAAGTGTTTGAAGCCTTATCCAGGTATGGCATGAAAGTCAAGCCATCCAAATGTCACCTTCTCAAGCCAAAGGTACAGTACCTGGGACACATCGTGAGTTCGGAGGGAGTAGCACCAGATCCCGAGAAAATAAGCGCCATAAGGGATTGGCCAAGACCTACCAGCGCAAAAGAAGTGAGACAATTCCTGGGATTGGTGGGTTACTATCGCAGATTTATAAAAGGATTTACCAAGTTGGCAGCACCCTTGCAAGACACCTTGGTAGGGCAGACGAAAAAACCTTCAAACCGAAACCCTCCTTTTCAGTGGAACGACGAAAGGGAAGACTCCTTTGAACAACTAAAGAAGGCACTAACCGGAGAAGAGGTTCTGGCATACCCAAATTACCATCAACCTTTCATCCTCTACACCGATGCCAGTAATGTGGGACTAGGAGCGGTGCTGTCACAAAAGCAAGAAGGTCGGGAGAAAGTCATCGCCTTTGCAAGTAGAAAGCTCCGGCCTACTGAAAGAAATTCAGAAAATTACAGCTCCTTCAAATTGGAACTACTGGCAGTAGTTTGGGCTGTGACTGAACGTTTCAAACACTATCTGGCCGCTGCAGAATTTATTGTCTATACTGACAACAATCCGTTGACCCACCTGGACACAGCCAAATTAGGTGCGTTAGAACAGCGATGGATAGCCCGGTTATCTAATTACAACTTCAAGATCAAGTATCGAGCAGGTCGCAAGAATGGAAATGCCGATGCCCTATCCCGGATGCCACACTTGAGAGATGTAGAAGAAGAAATGGGGGAGCTTGAAGAAATTGAACTACCAGCCTTCCATCATCCCAAGGCAAAACATCATCAGTCAAGTACCTATCAGAAACAACAAGAGGTGAATTTAAATCCGTTAGCACACCATAGATGGGCTGACACCCAAGACAGCAATCCGGCTGTGAAGTTGGTGAAGGAACTGTTAACTGAGCAAAGTGCATATCCCGATGAGGATGCCCCAGAAGAGACGCATCAACTCTGGAAAGAGAGAGGCAAAATGTTCCTGTATCAAGGGAAGCTCTGTAGAAGGTACACCAATCCGAAAACACATGAATTGGTTTGGCAGATTATCGTGCCTAAACAAGATGTCAAGATGGTCCTCGAAGCTTACCATAATGGTGCTGGTCACTTCGGTTGGAAAAAGTTAGAAGTACTTCTAAGAGAAAGATTTTATTGGGTCGGGATGAGAAAATCAATCGAACAGTGGTGCAGAAATTGTGGCCCGTGCAACCTCAGAAGAAACGATCAAAAGAACCAAAGAGCACCACTGCAGCCCATAATCACCAAACAACCACTTGAACTTGTAGCCATGGACCACGTGAAGTTGACACCAAGCCGGTCTGGCTATGTCTATGCCTTGACCATCGTGGACCATTATTCACGCTTCTTGGTAGTAGTACCCGTAAAAGATCTGACAGCAAAAACAGCAGCCAAAGCGTTCCAAATGTACTTTTGTAGACCCCATGGATATCCGGAACAGGTTCTCACCGACCAAGGTACAGCCTTTGAATCAGAGATCTTCAGAGAATTCTGTAATATGTATGGTTGCAAAAAGATCCGGACGACGGCCTATCATCCACAAACAAACGGCTTATGCGAGAAGATGAACCATATTGTAATAGAACTACTAAAGACTTTACCTGAGGCAGAAAGGAATCAATGGCCAGAGAAATTGCCTGACTTGGTGGATCTGTATAATCATGTCCCGGTGAGTTCCACCAATTGCACCCCAGCTTACCTTATGCGTGCAAGACCCGGCCAATTACCAATCGATCTAGAAATGGGAATTCTGAAACCAGACGCAGAAGTCCAAGACTCCAATTGGGATATCATACGGCAAAAGCAGTATCGCCAAGTGCAAGAGAGTGTGGAAAGAAGCCTTCAGCAAACTAGAGAAAGACAAGAGCGAACTTTCAACCAGAATGCTCTAGCGACCCCATTAAGACCGGGTGACCAAGTGCTCAAGAGAAATCGTCGAACCAATAAACTAGACAATCAGTGGGAAGCCGTACCCTACACAGTTTTACCAACAAGAATGGATAATCCTAAAATGTGTCTCATTAGCAAAAACGGAGGCTTAACATCTGTACTAGTGTCAAGAGACAATCTTAAATTGTGTCCGGAAGCATTGAAAGAGCCAGAAGTTGTCCAGCCAGAACCAGAAGTTATTCAACCCATACAGGTTCAACCAGTAAAGGAAAAAGAAGAGGAAATGTATCACACCTGTATAGGAGACTTTCCCAAAACCCTACTAACATACCATGGTGCAGTAGTGGTTCCCATGGTGGCCTTTTACCCAACACCGAACCCAATACCAGAAGTCCCAAGACAGGAAGAGGCTGACCCCGTACTACAGGAGGTTCCAGGCCAGGAAGAACAGATTCCTGATCAGAGTAATCTCATTCACGGTGGACTTGCCAACTCCATAGTCGTGGAATTATCTTTAGCAGAGCGGGCAGATACTACATCCGCAGTAGACAGTAGTACACCACATGAAGAGACACCGCTATTACGTAGATCACAGCGTAGTACCCAGGGTCAATTACCGGCCAGGTATGCAGATTACCAACTATAAAGCTCATAATGTGAATTGTATATATGTTATGCCATATATAGTTAAACAGAAAATGTAGTATAGTCATTGTTATCAGTCTGCAACGTTTAAGCCCAGTGCCTACAGAGACTTGTCTGTATGAACTTCTTGCATATTCTTGAACTTTTTATCAGCCCGGAGGCACTAAATCAAAGCTCCGGAAAGACTGCTTTTTGAACTTTGCTCCTCGCTCTTTTTGAACTTTCTTTAGACTTTATATTGATAACTCCGTTGGAAAAATGGAACTAAATTCCTGGACACTAAGTACAGTGCCTTTCCTAATACCTTCAAGGATAGAACTGTATTAATGGACGCTATTTGAAGTGACTTTGTACAGAACTATATTTTTGTTTCCTCGAGTGGTTTTTGTAACTTTTCATTTTTAAGACTCTGTACATATTAATTGTTATTTCAAAATGTTATTGTCCCACAGTCCCGGAGTACTGTTCTTAACTAAGGGGGAATGTGGCACCCCTAGGGGTATTTGCCACAAAAATAGTTACTGACAGTAAATGCAAATACTAAAATAGCAAGACTGCACTACCACCTCCGGCCAGAAGGGGGAGCTCCAGAGACTCCCCTTGATCCATTCTGGTCTGAGAGAAGAACTGGCAGTTGGGCTAAGGAGCTGATAGTGAGAGGTCATACAGTTGAATCTCTAACAGCCCTGTGACTGTTACCAGGCCTAAATCACCGGCCTGAGGAGAAGAGGGATAGAGAAAAAGGACATTGTGAGAACCGGGTAGCATTAATCACTACCCAGAACAGGCGCAAAGACGGATACCGGATCCGTGGCTGTATTCATTACATATAATACAGCAACCGGAAAAACGTGAGGTGATATCAGCTTCACTAGGGTCGGACGCAGCAACAGACACAGAGTTCAGCGGTACTCCTGGAGGGGGTAAGCCGATAAAAGGACTCGGGTTGCCCGTCGAACCAGGACCCGGAGGGGACAGATTGGGCCGGCAGCCAGTTCACATACAGCAGCAGGGCCACACAGATATTGCGTACAATAAGAGGCGAAGACCCCGGCAGGGTCAAAGTAACTCAGAGTTCCCATACAGACTCCGGTGACAGGACTGGTTGTAAATCCTTTTTTGTTAAAGTAAACTGGTTAAACGTTTCAGTGCCTCAGTCTTTCATTTGGACAATAGCCATCTATCCAGGATTGGGATCATCACCGCTGGGAGAACCTGCTGCTGATCAAGTAAGTGCCTGTTCCCTCACGATACCCTTTACACTGTGCATTGCCTGAGGCCACAGCACCGGGTCAAGCCACCCGTGACACCCCCCTCAAGAGACAGACCCCATTGGTCCGGTGCTGGGTACCCCGGTCTCTTGGGCGTCACAATTGCAAGGAACTAAACAAGTAAGTTATTATCTTGTCTGCCTGACGAATCCATAAGAGCCGATGACCTGATGCCAGAGAGTCCAAGAATAGGGACATTCTACATGCTCCACAAATCTGGAAATCCAGGAAGACCAATTATGTCATGTGTGGGCACCTTACTGAGCAGGTATCTCGATGGGTAGAGGGTCTTCTTAAACCCCTGGTAAAGGATACACCCAGCTTCATTCAGGACACAACTGACCTATTGAATAAACTATCAGCAATAGGTCCTCTACCAGAAGGAGCCTTCCTGGCCACCATGGATGTGGAATCTTTATACTCCAATATCTCACACCAGGATGGATTAAATACCTGCAAATTCTTGATGGAAAACACAGGGACAGATGCTGATTCTGTGGTGAAACTTATAAAATTCATCCTCACCCACAATTACTTTGAATTTGACAAGAAGATCTATCTACAGGAGACTGGCACAGCAATGGGAAGTAAAATGGCCCCACAGTATGCAAATCTTTTCAGGGCCAAGCTTGAAAGCAACTTTCTGTCCTCATGTCCCATCAGGCCTCTGGCATACTACCGCTACATTGATGATATTTTAATCATCTGGACAGAGTCTGAGCCACGGCTTAAGACGTTCCATGAATTATTTAATCAATTTTATCCTACCATCAACTTAACACTCAACTACTCCAGCACTGAGATTAACTTTTTGGACACCATCATTAAGCTACAGAACAATGAAATAGAAACATCCCTGTATCAGAAGCCAATCGACCGTCCAACATACCTTAAATGGGACAGTTTCCATCCAAAACACATAAAAAACTCTATTGTCTGCAGACAAGCCATCAGATACAATTGTATATGTTCCAACCCCATGGATAGGAATGAACACCTTGGTCACCTCAGAAAGACCTTTTTGAATCAGGGCTACCATCCAAGAACAATTAAAAACCAGATTACAAGAGCCACCAGAATATCAAGGAATCACCTGCTACATTACAAAGCTGAGCTTCTTACCTGCCTAGGCCTCTAAACAAATGCATCGGTTATGCTGCACCTGTGTTGTCTCCATCTTAACCACATGGGTCCACTGCATCCTGATAGTGCATTTGTTTAGAGGCCTAGGCAGGTAAGAAGCTCTGCCTTGTTTTGCTGTTTTTTTCTATTTTTTGGAGGATCTCTGAATCCTCTTCTTGTGCTCTTGCTGTTTAGAATTAGGACTCGTAAGCGTGGGGACCCTTGACGCGAGTTACGAGCTTGCGTATTTTGGCCAAAGTATAAACTAATACCTCACAAAAAAATTTCTTATATTTTTTTGTGTTTTTTGCATTTTTTTCGGGGTGGAGTTGGGCCCATTTTTGTCTTGTAAACTGTGGTGTCTGTTCACATGGGGTGCATTTGGATAGCGCTGGGCAGGCCCGCCTGATCTAATAGAAGGGTGTCACTACTAGGCTTGCCTGGATGCTGTGCATCTCCATTGTGTGAACAGCGCCACATACAAGTCTTTTATGTGCAGCATTGTGCCAAGCAGCCACCCCCTCCATTAGTTTGGTAGGTTGAGAGTGGCTGCCTCATCGGTTATGCTGCACCTGTGTTGTCTCCATCTTAACCACATGGGTCCACTGCATCCTGATAGTGCATTTGTTTAGAGGCCTAGGCAGGTAAGAAGCTCTGCCTTGTTTTGCTGTTTTTTTCTATTTTTTGGAGGATCTCTGAATCCTCTTCTTGTGCTCTTGCTGTTTAGAATTAGGACTCGTAAGCGTGGGGACCCTTGACGCGGGTTACGAGCTTGCGTATTTTGGCCAAAGTATAAACTAATACCTCACAAAAAATTTTCTTATATTTTTTTGTGTTTTTTGCATTTTTTTAGGGGTGCAGTTGGGCCCATTTTTGTCTTGTAAACTGTGGTGTCTGTTCACATGGGGTGCATTTGGATAGCGCTGGGCAGGCCCGCCTGATCTAATAGAAGGGTGTCACTACTAGGCTTGCCTGGATGCTGTGCATCTCCATTGTGTGAACAGCGCCACATACAAGTCTTTTATGTGCAGCATTGTGCCAAGCAGCCACCCCCTCCATTAGTTTGGTAGGTTGAGAGTGGCTGCCTCATCGGTTATGCTGCACCTGTGTTGTCTCCATCTTAACCACATGGGTCCACTGCATCCTGATAGTGCATTTGTTTAGAGGCCTAGGCAGGTAAGAAGCTCTGCCTTGTTTTGCTGTTTTTTTCTGTTTTTTTCTATTTTTTGGAGGATCTCTGAATCCTCTTCTTGTGCTCTTGCTGTTTACATTACAAAGCTAAAGAACAAAATAACCGGGTGCCTCTCGTAGTCACCTACAATCCAAATCTGGAGGTGCTAAGGGGAGCTGCACGGAAATTACAAGCTTTACTACAAAATAGAAGTCAGCAAAAATCACTGCACTCGTATGATTTTCAGTAGAGTTGAGCGACCTTGACCTTTTTAGAGTCGAGCCGGGTTTCGCGAAACCCGACTATCTCAAAAGTCGGGTCGAGTGAAATCGGCCGATTATGACGTAAAGTCGGGATCGACCGAAACACGAAACCCAATGCAAGTCAATGGGGCAGCATAGTCGGCAGTGAGTGGGGGCCAGGAAAACACCTAGAGTGCCCATTTTAATGTCAAAACCATCCATTCTTCTTAATGAAGCTTGTCAAGCGTAATTTACCTTATAATAATTGGAAGGCATTTGAAATTGGGGGTCATTTGGCTAAAGTTGTGGTGGGTAGGGCTGGTTCAAGTAATTAGTGGGCCCAGGAAATCTGGACCACGTCACGGCAGTGGAGCAGGGAGAGGTAAGTATTTCAACTTTGCAAGTGCTGTGAACCTGAGCAAGCAGGGGGGGCCCACTCGTTGGCATTGGCACTGGCACAGGGCCCCTCAAAGTACAGCGGTGTGTTTGCACGGCGGGGGCGCCTCCCACCGGCAGCAACACTTTTGCGTACTATGAGAGGCCCTGTGCCAGTGACGTCGCCAACTAGTATTCCTCCCCCCCACCTGATGAAGGAACCTGCACTTTCATCTGCACCTTCCTCTTTGTCCCCGTGTAAGGTGGTATGGTATGCGGGAAGAGCAACCTGACTTTCAGCAGGGTCACAATGTTGTTGTGTAGCGTGCACGGGGAATGTTGCGTTATGGGTCAATGTACCAGCAGACTCATCTATCACTGGCTGGGCATTGGGCAGGATGAGGAGGAAACACAGATATAGGCCCAAAGAATAAAGTTGGCTAAATGCAGTTCAAAATTGGTAACACAGGAATAACCAGGGGGCATTGCAGTGGAGGACAACTGGAATGAGAGGCTGACACAGAGAGTAGGCCCAAATCAGTAAGTAGTCGAAATGCAGTTCAAAATTGGTAACACAGGACTAACCAGGGGGCATTGCAGTGGAGGACAACTGGAATGAGAGGCTGACACAGAGAGTAGGCCCAAATCAGTAAGTAGTCGAAATGCAGTTCAAAATTGGCAACCGTAGTAAACAGGCGGCACAGCTTTGTTCAGTGAAGGAGAACAGCAAGGAGTGGCAGACACCGATAGTAGGCCCCAACCCAACTAGTAGGCAAAATGCAGTCTAACATTAACAACTACTTAACGAGCGCCTGAAAACGGAATTTCAGGACAGGAAACCAGGAGAACAGCAAGGAGTGGCAGACACCGATAGTAGGCCCCAAACCAACTAGTACGCCAAATGCAGTTGTTCCGTTTAACCACAATTTAATGAGAGCCTGAAGATAGAAGTTCAGGAAAGGCAACCTGGAGAACACCTTGGAGTGGAACACACCATCTCTCTACACCCCATACCCAATTTGTAGGCCTAATGCAGTGTAGTTTCCAAGAACTACTAAACGAGAGCCGGAAGATCGAAGCTCAGGAAAGGCAACCTGGAGAACACCTTGGAGTGGAACACACCATCTCTCTACACCCCATACCCAATTTGTAGGCCTAATGCAGTGTAGTTTCCAACAACTACTAAACGAGAGCATGAAGATCGAAGCATTGGCGAGGAAACCTGGGGAACACCTTGGAGTGGAACACACCATCTCTCTACACCCCATACCCAATTTGTAGGCCTAATGCAGTGTAGTTTCCAAGAACTACTAAACGAGAGCCGGAAGATCGAAGCTCAGGAAAGGCAACCTGGAGAACACCTTGGAGTGGAACACACCATCTCTCTACACCCCATACCCAATTTGTAGGCCTAATGCAGTGTAGTTTCCAACAACTACTAAACGAGAGCATGAAGAATGAAGCATTGGCGAGGAAACCTGGGGAACACCTTGGAGTGGAACACACCATCTCTCTACACCCCATACCCAATTTGTAGGCCTAATGCAGTGTAGTTTCCAAGAACTACTAAACGAGAGCCGGAAGATCGAAGCTCAGGAAAGGCAACCTGGAGAACACCTTGGAGTGGAACACACCATCTCTCTACACCCCATACCCAATTTGTAGGCCTAATGCAGTGTAGTTTCCAACAACTACTAAACGAGAGCATGAAGATCGAAGCATTGGCGAAGAAACCTGGGGAACACCTTGGAGTGGAACACACCATCTCTCTACACCCCATACCCAATTTGTAGGCCTAATGCAGTGTAGTTTCCAAGAACTACTAAACGAGAGCCGGAAGATCGAAGCTCAGGAAAGGCAACCTGGAGAACACCTTGGAGTGGAACACACCATCTCTCTACACCCCATACCCAATTTGTAGGCCTAATGCAGTGTAGTTTCCAACAACTACTAAACGAGAGCATGAAGAACGAAGCATTGGCGAGGAAACCTGGGGAACACCTTGGAGTGGAACACACCATCTCTCTACACCCCATACCCAATTTGTAGGCCTAATGCAGTGTAGTTTCCAAGAACTACTAAACGAGAGCCGGAAGATCGAAGCTCAGGAAAGGCAACCTGGAGAACACCTTGGAGTGGAACACACCATCTCTCTACACCCCATACCCAATTTGTAGGCCTAATGCAGTGTAGTTTCCAACAACTACTAAACGAGAGCATGAAGATCGAAGCATTGGCGAGGAAACCTGGGGAACACCTTGGAGTGGAACACACCATCTCTCTACACCCCATACCCAATTTGTAGGCCTAATGCAGCGTAGTTTCCAACAACTACTAAACGAGAGCATGATGATCGAAGCATTGGCGAGGAAACCTGGGGAACACCTTGGAGTGGAACACACCACCTCTCTACAGTGGAACACACCATCTCTCTACACCCCATACCCAATTTGTAGGCCTAATGCAGCGTAGTTTCCAACAACTACTAAACGAGAGCCGGAAGATCGAAGCTCAGGAAAGGCAACCTGGGGAACACCTTGGAGTGGAACACACCATCTCTCTACACCCCATACCCAATTTGTAGGCCCAATGCAGCGTAGTTTCCAACAACTACTAAACGAGAGCCGGAAGATCGAAGCTCAGGAAAGGCAACCTGGGGAACACCTTGGAGTGTAACAAACCCTCTCTCTACACCACGGAAGGGCTGATTCTTAGGAAGGAAGGCTGTCGGAAAGAAGCAGGGCGCGTCCGAGGGTGATTATATTCTTATTAGGTATATACTCACCCTCGGACGCGCCCTGCTTCTTTATTTGTAATGAATGTTTATTTGCAATGTGGTTTTGACTTACTCTATTTTTTTGGTAAATAATGATTTTATTATTTTCATTGTTTTGCATCTTCTTGGCAATAATATAAAGAAGACGCGACAGGACAACACTCGGTGGATGCCATATCTGTGTTTAAAATTGAAAAAACCTTTCAGTTAACTACTTGCAGGAGAAAGTTATTGTAGCTGGTGGCCATTTTTAGTACTGTACCAGATTTTTGTTGTATGTGTTTGTTTTTAATGTTAAAATGTCTGCATTTGATATCTCTCCAGTATTTTCTTTTTTATAAGCAAAATACTTATTTTTATATTTTCTGATGTTGGTTCCAGGGGTACACGGGCAGCAGTGGTGTGGTCAGTGGAGGCCTAGTGGAAGGAGTGACCGCAGACAGGCATCGAAGGCCTAAAATAATAACACATGGCTGTAGGCAATTTTAAATTGGTTCCAGGGGTACACGGGCAGCAGTGGTGTGGTCAGTGGAGGCCTAGTGGAAGGAGTGACCGCAGACAGGCATTGAAGGCCTAAAATAATAACACATGGCTGTAGGCAATTTTAAATTGGTTCCAGGGGTACACGGGCAGCAGTGGTGTGGTCAGTGGAGGCCTAGTGGAAGGAGTGACCGCAGACAGGCATCGAAGGCCTAAAATAATAACACATGGCTGTAGGCAATTTTAAATTGGTTCCAGGGGTACACGGGCAGCAGTGGTGTGGTCAGTGGAGGCCTAGTGGAAGGAGTGACCGCAGACAGGCATCGAAGGCCTAAAATAATAACACATGGCTGTAGGCAATTTTAAATTGGTTCCAGGGGTACACGGGCAGCAGTGGTGTGGTCAGTGGAGGCCTAGTGGAAGGAGTGACCGCAGACAGGCATCGAAGGCCTAAAATAATAACACATGGCTGTAGGCAATTTTAAATTGGTTCCAGGGGTACACGGGCAGCAGTGGTGTGGTCAGTGGAGGCCTAGTGGAAGGAGTGACCGCAGACAGGCATCGAAGGCCTAAAATAATAACACATGGCTGTAGGCAATTTTAAATTGGTTCCAGGGGTACACGGGCAGCAGTGGTGTGGTCAGTGGAGGCCTAGTGGAAGGAGTGACCGCAGACAGGCATCGAAGGCCTAAAATAATAACACATGGCTGTAGGCAATTTTAAATTGGTTACAGGGGTACACGGGCAGCAGTGGTGTGGTCAGTGGAGGCCTAGTGGAAGGAGTCACCGCAGACAGGCATCGAAGGCCTAAAATAATAACACATGGCTGTAGGCAATTTTAAATCGGTTACAGGGGTACACGGGCAGCAGTGGTGTGGTCAGTGGAGGCCTAGTGGAAGGAGTGACCGCACACAGGCATCGAAGGCCTAAAATAATAACACATGGCTGTAGGCAATTTTAAATTGGTTCCAGGGGTACACGGGCAGCAGTGGTGTGGTCAGTGGAGGCCTAGTGGATGGAGTGACCGCAGACAGACATCGAAGGCCTAAAATAATAACACATGGCTGTAGGCAATTTTAAATTGGTTCCAGGGGTACACGGGCAGCAGTGGTGTGGTCAGTGGAGGCCTAGTGGAAGGAGTGACCGCAGACAGGCATCGAAGGCCTAAAATAATAACACATGGCTGTAGGCAATTTTAAATTGGTTCCAGGGGTACACGGGCAGCAGTGGTGTGGTCAGTGGAGGCCTAGTGGAAGGAGTGACCGCAGACAGGCATCGAAGGCCTAAAATAATAACACATGGCTGTAGGCAATTTTAAATTGGTTCCAGGGGTACACGGGCAGCAGTGGTGTGGTCAGTGGAGGCCTAGTGGAAGGAGTGACCACAGACAGGCATCGAAGGCCTAAAATAATAACACATGGCTGTAGGCAATTTTAAATTGGTTCCAGGGGTACACGGGCAGCAGTGCCCTGGTCAGTGTAGTAGTAGTTGAAAGAATGGACCGCAGACAGGCATCGAAGGCCTAAAATAAAAAAATTGGGCTGGCTGTAGGCAATTTTAAATTGGTTCCAGGGGTACACGGGCAGCAGTGGTGTGGTCAGTGGAGGCCTAGTGGAAGGAGTGACCGCAGACAGGCATCGAAGGCCTAAAATAATAACACATGGCTGTAGGCAATTTTAAATTGGTTCCAGGGGTACACGGGCAGCAGTGGTGTGGTCAGTGGAGGCCTAGTGGAAGGAGTGACCGCAGACAGGCATCGAAGGCCTAAAATAATAACACATGGCTGTAGGCAATTTTAAATTGGTTCCAGGGGTACACGGGCAGCAGTGGTGTGGTCAGTGGAGGCCTAGTGGAAGGAGTGACCGCAGACAGGCATCGAAGGCCTAAAATAATCACACATGGCTGTAGGCAATTTTAAATTGGTTCCAGGGGTACACGGGCAGCAGTGGTGTGGTCAGTGGAGGCCTAGTGGAAGGAGTGACCGCAGACAGGCATCGAAGGCCTAAAATAATAACACATGGCTGTAGGCAATTTTAAATTGGTTCCAGGGGTACACGGGCAGCAGTGGTGTGGTCAGTGGAGGCCTAGTGGAAGGAGTCACCGCAGACAGGCATCGAAGGCCTAAAGTAATAACACATGGCTGTAGGCAATTCTAAATTGGTTACAGGGGTACACGGGCAGCAGTGGTGTGGTCAGTGGAGGCTTAGTGGAAGGAGTCACCGCAGACAGGCATCGAAGGCCTAAAATAATAACACATGGCTGTAGGCAATTTTAAATTGGTTCCAGGGGTACACGGGCAGCAGTGGTGTGGTCAGTGGAGGCCTAGTGGAAGGAGTGACCACAGACAGGCATCGAAGGCCTAACATAACAAAAATGTCAATACAATGGTATTGTCAGTGGCAGGCATTGAAGGATGTCAGCGCATAGACTAAACATTGGTGGAGCTGTGAGATAATTTTGCAAGTGGTAGAGCACTGTTTGAGCTGGGGTGGGGGGAAACTGTCTTGTGGCTGGCGGTACAGGCCCAGGGCCCCTCATATTACAACGGTGTGTCTGACGTTGGGTGCGCACCACCACCGCCAGAGACACTTTATTGTACTAGGAGGGACCCAGTGGCAGTGCCGTCGACCAAAAGCGGGCTCACCCACCTCTTCAGACAAACTGCACTCTCACGGGTGCTGTCGCCAAGTGTCGATACCACGGCCCCGTGTGGGGAGTTTGGCCATTTAGTGAGGTGTAAACATGTCGTATGCTGGACAATCAGGTGCAGAAAATTACGAGATTGGAAAAGGCATTCAGAATAGTCCACAGGCAAGACCTTTTCATAGGAAAGCTAGGTGTCAGCCGGGCAAGGTGGGGCAAAAGATTTCGAAATCCAGTTGTGGTTCATTTTAATGAAGGTTAGATCATCTACATTTTGGGTAGCCAGACGAGTCCTTTTTTCTGTTAGTATTGAACCTGCAGCACTGAATACTCTTTCTGATAGGACACTAGCTGCCGGGCAAGCAAGCTCCTGCAATGCATATTCTGCCAATTCTGGCCAGGTGTCTAATTTTGATGCCCAGTAATCAAATGGGAATGACGGTTGAGGGAGAACATCGATAAGGGATGAAAAATAGTTTGTAACCATACTGGACAAATGTTGTCTCCTGTCACTTTGAATTGATGCTGCAGTACCTGTCCTGTCTGCGGTCATAGCAAAATCACTCCACAACCTGGTCAGAAAACCCCTCTGGCCAACGCCACTTCTGATTTCTGCCCCTCTAACTCCTCTGGTCTGCTGGCCCCTGCAGCTCGTGTGAGAACGATCACGGGCGCTGTGTGCAGGGAATGCCAGAAGCAAACGGTCAACAAGAGTTGATTGTGTGGTTGCTAATATTAGTTTCAAGTTCTCATGTGGCATTATATTTTGCAATTTGCCTTTATAGCGAGGATCAAGGAGGCAGGCCAACCAGTAATCGTCATCATTCATCATTTTAGTTATGCGTGTGTCCCTTTTGAGGATACGTAAGGCATAATCCGCCATGTGGGCCAAAGTTCCAGTTCTCAAATCTGCGGTTGTGCTTGGTTGAGGGGCAGTTTCAGGCAAATCCACGTCACTTGTGTCCCTCAAAAAACCAGAACCCGGCCTTGCCGCGCCACCAATTTCCAGTGGCCCCGGAAAAGCTTCCTCATTAAAAATATAATCATCCCCATCATCCTCCTCGTCCTCCTCCTCCTCTTCGCCCGCTACCTCGTCCTGTACACTGCCCTGGCCAGACAATGGCTGACTGTCATCAAGGCTTTCCTCTTCCTCAGCTGCAGACGCCTGATCCTTTATGTGCGTCAAACTTTGCATCAGCAGACGCATTAGGGGGATGCTCATGCTTATTATGGCATTGTCTGCACTAACCAGCCGTGTGCATTTCTCAAAACACTGAAGGACTTGACACATGTCTTGAATCTTCGACCACTGCACACCTGACAACTCCATGTCTGCCATCCTACTGCCTGCCCGTGTACGTGTATCCTCCCACAAAAACATAACAGCCCGCCTCTGTTCACACAGTCTCTGAAGCATGTGCAGTGTTGAGTTCCACCTTGTTGCAACGTCTATGATTAGGCGATGCTGGGGAAGGTTCAAAGAACGCTGATAGGTCTGCATACGGCTGGAGTGTACGGGCGAACGGCGGATATGTGAGCAAAGTCCACGCACTTTGAGGAGCAGGTCGGATAACCCCGGATAACTTTTCAGGAAGCACTGCACCACCAGGTTTAAGGTGTGAGCCAGGCAAGGAATGTGTTTCAGTTGGGAAAGGGAGATGGCAGCCATGAAATTCCTTCCGTTATCACTCACTACCTTGCCTGCCTCAAGATCTACAGTGCCCAGCCACGACTGCGTTTCTTTCTGCAAGAATTCGGACAGAACTTCCGCGGTGTGTCTGTTGTCGCCCAAACACTTCATAGCCAATACAGCCTACTGACGTTTGCCAGTAGCTGCCCCATAATGGGAGACTTGGTGTGCAACAGTGGCAGCTGCGGATGGAGTGGTTGTGCGACTGCGGTCTGTGGACGAGCTCTCGCTTCTGCAGGAGGACGAAGAGGAGGAGGAGGGGGTGCGAACGGCTACAGCCAATTGTTTCCTAGACCGTGGGCTAGGCAGAACTGTCCCAAACTTGCTGTCCCCTGTGGACCCTGCATCCACCACATTTACCCAGTGTGCCGTGATGGACACGTAACGTCCCTGGCCATGCCTACTGGTCCATGCATCTGTTGTCAGGTGCACCTTTGTGCTCACAGATTGCCTGAGTGCATGGACGATGCGCTCTTTAACATGCTGGTGGAGGGCTGGGATG
The DNA here is from genome assembly GCF_032444005.1 of Ranitomeya imitator. Lineage (NCBI taxonomy): Eukaryota > Metazoa > Chordata > Amphibia > Anura > Dendrobatidae > Ranitomeya > Ranitomeya imitator. The sequence continues at coordinate 57,757,735 of NC_091282.1, read as the reverse complement.
GCTTTTCTGGAAAAAAAGTGTCGACTGGGTAGCTTGTAGCGTGGTACAGCGTAGTCCATCAGGGCTTTGAAAGCTTCGCTTTCATCTAACCGGTAGGGCATCATCTCTAACGAGATTAGTCTAGCTATGTGTGCGTTCAAACCCTGTGTACGCGGATGCGAGGCTAAGTACTTCCTTTTTCTAACCATAGTCTCATGTAGGGTGAGCTGGACTGGAGAGCTGGAGATCGTGGAACTAGCGGGGGTGCCGGTGGACATGGCAGACTGAGAGACGGTGGGAGATGGTATTGTTGCCACCGGTGCCCTAGATGCAGTGTTTCCTACTACGAAACTGGTGATTCCCTGACCCTGACGGCTTTGGCCTGGCAAAGAAACCTGCACAGATACTGCAGGTGGTGCGGAAAATGGTGGCCCTACACTGCCGGAAGGGATGTTGCGTTGCTGACTAGCTTCATTGGCCGAGGGTGCTACAACCTTAAGGGACGTTTGGTAGTTAGTCCAGGCTTGCAAATGCATGGTGGTTAAATGTCTATGCATGCAACTTGTATTGAGACTTTTCAGATTCTGTCCTCTGCTTAAGGTAGTTGAACATTTTTGACAGATGACTTTGCGCTGATCAATTGGATGTTGTTTAAAAAAATGCCAGACTGCACTCTTTCTAGCATCGGATACCTTTTCAGGCATTGCAGACTGAGCTTTAACCGGATGGCCACGCTGACCTCCAACAGGTTTTAGCTTTGCCACGCGTTTTGGGCAAGATACGGGCCCGGCAGATGGAACCTGTTGCGATGTTGATGCCTGCTGCGGCCCCTCCTCCTCCGCTTCAGAACTGCTGCCGCCTGCACCCTGTTCCCCCAATGGCTGCCAATCGGGGTCAAGAACTGGGTCATCTATTACCTCTTCTTGTAGCTCGTGTGCAACTTCGTCTGTGTCACCGTGTCGGTCGGTGGTATAGCGTTCGTGATGGGGCAACATAGTCTCATCAGGGTCTGATTCTTGATCAGCACCCTGCGAGGGCAATGTTGTGGTCTGAGTCAAAGGACCAGCATAGTAGTCTGGCTGTGGCTGTGCATCAGTGCACTCCATGTCAGATTCAACTTGTAATGGGCATGGACTGTTAACTGCTTCACTTTCTAAGCCAGGGACGGTATGTGTAAAGAGCTCCATGGAGTAACCCGTTGTGTCGCCTGCTGCATTCTTCTCTGTTGTTGTTTTTGCTGAAGAGGACAAGGAAGCGACTTGTCCCTGACCGTGAACATCCACTAACGACGCGCTGCTTTGACATTTACCAGTTTCACGAGAGGAGGCAAAAGAGCTAGAGGCTGAGTCAGCAAGATAAGCCAAAACTTGCTCTTGCTGCTCCGGCTTTAAAAGCGGTTTTCCTACTCCCAGAAAAGGGAGCGTTCGAGGCCTTGTGTAGCCAGACGACGAACCTGGCTCCACAGCTCCAGACTTAGGTGCAATATTTTTTTTCCCACGACCAGCTGATGCTCCACCACTACCACTACCCTCATTACCAGCTGACAATGAACGCCCCCGGCCACGACCTCTTCCACCATACTTCCTCATTGTTTTAAAAACGTAAACAAACTAACGGTATTTGTTGCTGTCACACAAATTACACGGTGAGCTATAACTTCAGTATGATTTAGCTACCCCTTTACAGGTGAGTGAGACCACAACGAAAATCAGGCACAATGTTACACACTCTGTTGTTGGTGGCAACAAATGAGAGAGATGCCACACACGCAGGACTGTCACTGAAGCACAAATGTAAATATTAATCTCCCACTGATTTGATTTTTTTTTTTTTTTTCAGGGAGACTTTAGGAAAAAAAAAAAATAGAATAAAATGATTTTTTCAGGAAGAATTTAGAAACCAAATAAAATAAAATGATTTTTTCAGGGAGAATTTAGAAAACAAATAAAACAAAAAAAGGCTTTCTATGGCCCACTGAGTGAGAGTTGACGCACACAGGAGTCAGGAGTGGCACACAAGCCCAGAGGCCAATATTTATCTCCCACTGATTGATGTAGTGATTTTTTCAGGTAGATTTTGGAACCCAAATCAAGCTAAAAAAAATAATAGGCTTTCTATGGCCCACAATTGGAGAGAGAGAGAGAGAGAGATGGCACACCCAGGAGTCAAGACTGGCACACAAGCAGAAAGGGCAATATTAATCTCCCACTGATTTTTTTTTTTTTTTTTTTTTTCAGGGAGACTTTAGGAAAAAAAAAAATAGAATAAAATGATTTTTTCAGGAAGAATTTAGAAACCAAATAAAATAAAATGATTTTTTCAGGGAGAATTTAGAAAACAAATAAAACAAAAAAAGGCTTTCTATGGCCCACTGAGTGAGAGATGACGCACACAGGAGTCAGGAGTGGCACACAAGCCCAGAGGCCAATATTTATCTCCCACTGATTGATGTAGTGATTTTTTCAGGTAGATTTTGGAACCCAAATCAAGCTAAAAAAATAATAGGCTTTCTATGGCCCACAATTGGAGAGAGAGAGAGAGATGGCACACCCAGGAGTCAAGACTGGCACACAAGCAGAAAGGGCAATATTAATCTCCCACTGATTTTTTTTTTTTTTTTTTTTTTTCAGGGAGACTTTAGGAAAAAAAAAATAGAATAAAATGATTTTTTCAGGAAGAATTTAGAAACCAAATAAAATAAAATGATTTTTTCAGGGAGAATTTAGAAAACAAATAAAACAAAAAAAGGCTTTCTATGGCCCACTGAGTGAGAGATGACGCACACAGGAGTCAGGAGTGGCACACAAGCTCAGAGGCCAATATTTATCTCCCACTGATTGATGTAGTGATTTTTTCAGGTAGATTTTGGAACCCAAATCAAGCTAAAAAAAATAATAGGCTTTCTATGGCCCACAATTGGAGAGAGAGAGAGATGGCACACCCAGGAGTCACTTTCTAAGCCAGGGACGGTATGTGTAAAGAGCTCCATGGAGTAACCCGTTGTGTCGCCTGCTGCATTCTTCTCTGTTTTTGTTTTTGCTGAAGAGGACAAGGAAGCGACTTGTCCCTGACCGTGAACATCCACTAACGACGCGCTGCTTTGACATTTACCAGTTTCACGAGAGGAGGCAAAAGAGCTAGAGGCTGAGTCAGCAAGATAAGCCAAAACTTGCTCTTGCTGCTCCGGCTTTAAAAGCGGTTTTCCTACTCCCAGAAAAGGGAGCGTTCGAGGCCTTGTGTAGCCAGACGACGAACCTGGCTCCACAGCTCCAGACTTAGGTGCAATATTTTTTTTCCCACGACCAGCTGATGCTCCACCACTACCACTACCCTCATTACCAGCTGACAATGAACGCCCCCGGCCACGACCTCTTCCACCATACTTCCTCATTGTTTTAAAAACGTAAACAAACTAACGGTATTTGTTGCTGTCACACAAATTACACGGTGAGCTATAACTTCAGTATGATTTAGCTACCCCTTTACAGGTGAGTGAGACCACAACGAAAATCAGGCACAATGTTACACACTCTGTTGTTGGTGGCAACAAATGAGAGAGATGCCACACACGCAGGACTGTCACTGAAGCACAAATGTAAATATTAATCTCCCACTGATTTGATTTTTTTTTTTTTTTTCAGGGAGACTTTAGGAAAAAAAAAAATAGAATAAAATGATTTTTTCAGGAAGAATTTAGAAACCAAATAAAATAAAATGATTTTTTCAGGGAGAATTTAGAAAACAAATAAAACAAAAAAAGGCTTTCTATGGCCCACTGAGTGAGAGTTGACGCACACAGGAGTCAGGAGTGGCACACAAGCCCAGAGGCCAATATTTATCTCCCACTGATTGATGTAGTGATTTTTTCAGGTAGATTTTGGAACCCAAATCAAGCTAAAAAAAATAATAGGCTTTCTATGGCCCACAATTGGAGAGAGAGAGAGAGAGAGAGAGATGGCACACCCAGGAGTCAAGACTGGCACACAAGCAGAAAGGGCAATATTAATCTCCCACTGATTTTTTTTTTTTTTTTTTTTTTCAGGGAGACTTTAGGAAAAAAAAATAGAATAAAATGATTTTTTCAGGAAGAATTTAGAAACCAAATAAAATAAAATGATTTTTTCAGGGAGAATTTAGAAAACAAATAAAACAAAAAAAGGCTTTCTATGGCCCACTGAGTGAGAGATGACGCACACAGGAGTCAGGAGTGGCACACAAGCCCAGAGGCCAATATTTATCTCCCACTGATTGATGTAGTGATTTTTTCAGGTAGATTTTGGAACCCAAATCAAGCTAAAAAAATAATAGGCTTTCTATGGCCCACAATTGGAGAGAGAGAGAGAGATGGCACACCCAGGAGTCAAGACTGGCACACAAGCAGAAAGGGCAATATTAATCTCCCACTGATTTTTTTTTTTTTTTTTTTTTTTCAGGGAGACTTTAGGAAAAAAAAATAGAATAAAATGATTTTTTCAGGAAGAATTTAGAAACCAAATAAAATAAAATGATTTTTTCAGGGAGAATTTAGAAAACAAATAAAACAAAAAAAGGCTTTCTATGGCCCACTGAGTGAGAGATGACGCACACAGGAGTCAGGAGTGGCACACAAGCCCAGAGGCCAATATTTATCTCCCACTGATTGATGTAGTGATTTTTTCAGGTAGATTTTGGAACCCAAATCAAGCTAAAAAAATAATAGGCTTTCTATGGCCCACAATTGGAGAGAGAGAGAGAGATGGCACACCCAGGAGTCAAGACTGGCACACAAGCAGAAAGGGCAATATTAATCTCCCACTGATTTGTTTTTTTTTGTTTTTTTTTCAGGGAGACTTTAGGAAAAAAAAAATAGAATAAAATGATTTTTTCAGGAAGAATTTAGAAACCAAAGAAAATAAAATGATTTTTTCAGGGAGAATTTAGAAAACAAATAAAACAAAAAAAAGGCTTTCTATGGCCCACTGAGTGAGAGATGACGCACACAGGAGTCAGGAGTGGCACACAAGCTCAGAGGCCAATATTTATCTCCCACTGATTGATGTAGTGATTTTTTCAGGTAGATTTTGGAACCCAAATCAAGCTAAAAAAAATAATAGGCTTTCTATGGCCCACAATTGGAGAGAGAGAGAGAGATGGCACACCCAGGAGTCAAGACTGGCACACAAGCAGAAAGGGCAATATTAATCTCCCACTGATTTGGTTTTTTTTTTTTTTTTTCAGGGAGACTTTAGGAAAAAAAAATAGAATAAAATGATTTTTTCAGGAAGAATTTAGAAACCAAATAAAATAAAATGATTTTTTCAGGGAGAATTTAGAAAACAAATAAAACAAAAAAAGGCTTTCTATGGCCCACTGAGTGAGAGATGATGCACACAGGAGTCAGGAGTGGCACACAAGCCCAGAGGCCAATATTTATCTCCCACTGATTGATGTAGTGATTTTTTCAGGTAGATTTTGGAACCCAAATCAAGCTAAAAAAATAATAGGCTTTCTATGGCCCACAATTGGAGAGAGAGAGAGAGATGGCACACCCAGGAGTCAAGACTGGCACACAAGCAGAAAGGGCAATATTAATCTCCCACTGATTTGTTTTTTTTTTTTTTTTTTCAGGGAGACTTTAGGAAAAAAAAAATAGAATAAAATGATTTTTTCAGGAAGAATTTAGAAACCAAATAAAATAAAATGATTTTTTCAGGGAGAATTTAGAAAACAAATAAAACAAAAAAAGGCTTTCTATGGCCCACTGAGTGAGAGATGACGCACACAGGAGTCAGGAGTGGCACACAAGCTCAGAGGCCAATATTTATCTCCCACTGATTGATGTAGTGATTTTTTCAGGTAGATTTTGGAACCCAAATCAAGCTAAAAAAAATAATAGGCTTTCTATGGCCCACAATTGGAGAGAGAGAGAGATGGCACACCCAGGAGTCAAGACTGGCACACAAGCAGAAAGGGCTATATTAATCTCCCACTGATTTGTTTTTTTTGTTTTTTTTCAGGGAGACTTTAGGAAAAAAAAAATAGAATAAAATGATTTTTTCAGGAAGAATTTAGAAACCAAATAAAATAAAATGATTTTTTCAGGGAGAATTTAGAAAACAAATAAAACAAAAAAAGGCTTTCTATGGCCCACTGAGTGAGAGATGACGCACACAGGAGTCAGGAGTGGCACACAAGCCCAGAGGCCAATATTTATCTCCCACTGATTGATGTAGTGATTTTTTCAGGTAGATTTTGGAACCCAAATCAAGCTAAAAAAATAATAGGCTTTCTATGGCCCACAATTGGAGAGAGAGAGAGAGATGGCACACCCAGGAGTGAAGACTGGCACACAAGCAGAAAGGGCAATATTAATCTCCCACTGATTTGTTTTTGTTTGTTTTTTTCAGGGAGACTTTAGGAAAAAAAAAATTGAATAAAATGATTTTTTCAGGAAGAATTTAGAAACCAAATAAAATAAAATGATTTTTTCAGGGAGAATTTAGAAAACAAATAAAACAAAAAAAGGCTTTCTATGGCCCACTGAGTGAGAGATGACGCACACAGGAGTCAGGAGTGGCACACAAGCCCAGAGGCCAATATTTATCTCCCACTGATTGATGTAGTGATTTTTTCAGGTAGATTTTGGAACCCAAATCAAGCTAAAAAAATAATAGGCTTTCTATGGCCCACAATTGGAGAGAGAGATAGAGATGGCACACCCAGGAGTGAAGACTGGCACACAAGCAGAAAGGGCAATATTAACCCCTTAGTGACAGAGCCAATTTGGTACTTAATGACCAGGCCAATTTTTGCAATCCTGACCACTGTCACTTTATGAGGTTATAACTCTGGAACGCTTCAACGGATCCCGCTGATTCTGAGATTGTTTTTTCGTGACATATCGTACTTCATGTTAGTGGTAACATTTCTTCGATATTACTTGCGATTATTTATGAAAAAAACGGAAATATGGCGAAAATTTTTAAAATTTTGCAGTTTTCAAACTTTGTATTTTTATGCCCTTAAATCAGAGAGATATGTCATAAAAAATAGTTAATAAATAACATTTCCCACATGTCTACTTTACATCAGCACAATTTTGGAAACAAAATTTTTTTTTGTTAGGGAGTTATAAGGGTTAAAAGTTGACCAGCAATTTCTCATTTTTACAACACCATTTTTTTTTAGGGACCACATCACATTTGAAGTCATTTTGAGGGGTCTATATGATAGAAAATAATGAAGTGTGACACCATTCTAAAAACTACACCCCTCAAGGTTCTCAAAACCACATTCAAGAAGTTTATTAACCCTTTACGTGCTTCACAGGAACTGAAACAATGTGGAAGGAAAAAATGAACATTTAACTTTTTTTTGCAAACATCTTAATTCAGAACCATTTTTTTTATTTTCACAAGTGTAAAAACAGAAATGTAACCATAAATTTTGTTATGCAATTTCTCCTGAATACGCCAATACCCCATATGTGGGGGTAAACCACTGTTAGGGCGCACCGCAGAACTTAGAAGTGAAGGAGCGCCGTTTGACTTTTTCAATGCAGAATTGGCTGGAATTGAGATCGGACGCCATGTCACGTTTAGAGAGCCCCTGATGTGCCTAAACAGTGGAAACTCCCCACAAGTGACACCATTTTGGAAACTAGACCCCTTAAGGAACTTATCTAGATGTGTGGTGAGCACTTTGAACCCCCAAGTGCTTCACAGAAGTTTATAACGTAGAGCCGTGAAAATAAAAAATCGCTTTTGTTTACACAAAAATGATCTTTTTGCCCACAAATTCTTATTTTCACAAGGGTAACAGGAGAAATTAGACCACAAAAGTTGTTGTGCAATTTCTCCTGAGTACGCTGATACCCAATATGTGGGGGTAAACAACTGTTAGGGCGCACCGCAGAGCTTGGAAGAGAAGGAGTGCCGTTTTACTTTTTCAATGTAGAATTGGCTGGAATTGAGATTGGACGCCATGTCGCGTTTGGAGAGCCCCTGATGTGCCTAAACAGTGGAAACCCCCCACAAGTGACACCATTTTGGAAACTAGACCCCTTAAGGAACTTATCTAGATGTGTGGCGAGCACTTTGAACCCCCATGTGCTTCACAGAAGTTTATAACGTAGAGCCGTGAAAAAAAAAAATTGCATTTTTTCTACAAAAATGATCTTTTTGCCCACAAATTTTTATTTTCACAAGGGTAACAGGAGAAATTAGACCACAAAAGTTGTTGTGCAATTTCTCCTGAGTACGTCAATACCCAATATGTGGGGGTAAACCACTGTTTGGGCGCACCGCAGAGCTTGGAAGAGAAAGAGTGCCGTTTTACTTTTTCAATGTAGAATTGGCTGGAATTGAGATCGGACGCCATGTCGCGTTTGGAGAGCCCCTGATGTGCCTAAACAGTAGAAATCCCCCACAAGTGACCCCATTTTGGAAACTAGACCCCCCATGGAACTTATCTAGATGTGTGGTGAGAACCTTGAATGCCCAAGTGCTTCACAGAAGTTTAAAATGCAGAGCCGTGAAAATAAAAAATATTTTTTTTTTCCACAAAAAAGATTTTTTAGCCACCAAATTTTTATTTTCACAAGGGTAACAAGAGAAACTGGACCCCAAAAGTTGTTGTCCAATTTGTCCTGAGTATGCTGGTACCCCATATGTGGGGGTAAACCACTGTTTGGGCGCACGGCAGAGCTCGGAAGGAAGGAGCGCCGTTTTGGAATGCAGACTTTGATAGAATGGTCTGCGGGTATTATGTTGCATTTGCAGAGCCCCTGATGTACCTAACCAGTAGAAACCCTCCACAAGTGACCCCATTTTGGAAACTAGACCCCCCAAGGAACTTATCTAGATGTGTGGTGAGAACTTTGAATGCCCAAGTGCTTCACAGAAGTTTAGAATGCAGAGTCGTGAAAATAAAAAATATTTTTTTTTCCACAAAAAAGATATTGTAGCCCCCAAGTTTTTATTTTCACAAGGGTAACAAGAGAAATTGGACCCCAGAAGTTGTTGTCCAATTTATCCCGAGTACGCTGATGCCCCATATGTGGGGGTAACCCACTGTTTGGGCGCACGGCAGAGCTCAGAAGGGAGGGAGCACCATTTGACTTTTTGAGCGCAAAATTGGCTGTCGTGTTTGGAGACCCCCTGATGTACCTAAACAGTGGAAACCCCCCAATTCTAGCTCCAACCCTAACCCCAACACACCCCTAACCCTAATCCCAACCTCATCCATAATCCTAATCACTAACCCTAACCATAATCACAACCCTTACCCCAAGTCAACCCTAACCATAACCCTAATCAAAACCCTAAATCCAACACACCCCTAATCCTAATCTCAACCCTAACCTCAAACCTAACCCTAATCCCAATACACCCCTAATCACAACCCTAACCTTAACCCTAATCCCAAACCTAACCCTAATCCCAAGCGTAACCCTAATGCCAACCCTAACCCTAATACGAACCCTAATCCAAACCCTAACCCTAATCCCAGCTCTAACCCTAACTTTAGCCCCAACCCTAGCCCTAACTTTAGCCCCAACCCTAACCCTAGCCCTAGGGCTACTTTCACACTTGCGTCGTTTGGCATTCCGTCGCAATCAGTCATTTTGGACAAGAAACGGATCCTGCAAATGTGCCCGCAGGATGCGTTTTTTGCCCATAGACTTGTATTGCCGACGGATCGTGACGGATGGCCACACGTCGCGTCCGTCGTGCACTGGATCAGTTGTGTTTTGGCGGAGCGTCGGCACAAAAAACGTTCAATGAAACGTTTTTTTGTACGTCGCATCCGCCATTTCTGACCGCGCATGCGTGGCCGTAACTCCGCCCCCTCCTCCCCAGGACATAGATTGGGCAGCGGATGTGTTGAAAAACTACAGCTGCTGCCCACGTTGTGCACAATTTTCACAACGTGCGTCGGTATGTCGGGCGACACATTGCGACGGCCCCGTACCGACGTAAGTGTGAAAGAAGCCTAACCCTAAGTTTAGCCCCAACCCTAACCCTAAATTTAGCCCCAACCCTAACCCTAAATTTAGCCCCAACCCTAGCCCTACCCCTAACCTAACCCTACCCCTAACCCTACCCCTAACCTAACCCTAACCCTACCCCTAACCTAACCCTACCCCTAACCCTACCCCTAACCTAACCCTACCCCTAACCTAACACTACCCCTAACCCTACCCCTAACCTAACCCTAACCCTACCCCTACCCCTAACCTAACCCTACCCCTAACCCTACCCCTAACCCTACCCCTAACCCTACCCCTAACCCTACCCCTAACCCTAACCTAACCCTACCCCTAACCCTACCCCTAACCCTACCCCTAACCTAACCCTACCCCTAACCCTACCCCTAACCCTACCCCTAACCCTAACCTAACCCTACCCCTAACCCTACCCCTACCCCTAACCCTACCCCTAACCCTAACCCTACCCCTAACCCTACCCCTAATTTTAGCCCCAACTGCTGTTCTCCTGCCGGCCGGCAGATGGAGACAGATGGCGGGCGCACTGGGCATGCGTCCGCCATGTTCTGCTGCCGGCGGCCAGGAGGAGCAGCAAGAGGATCCAGGGACCTAGGTGAGTATGCTAGGGTCCCCGAATCCCCCTATTTCTCTGTCCTCTGATGTGCGATCACATCAGAGGACAGAGAATTACACTTTACTTATTTTTTTTTTTTTTTTTTGCGGTCGCCGGTAAACAGTTAATTACCGGCGATCGCAAAACAGGGGTCGGTAATACCGACCCCGATCGTGCTCTTTGGGGTCTCGGCTACCCCCGGCAGCCGAGACCCCAAAGATTCTCCCGGTGCCGGCCGGCGGGCGCACTGCGCATGCGCCCGCCATTTTGAAGATGGCGGCGCCCACCGGGAGACACGAGGAGCATCGGGGGAGCTAGGTGAGTATTGGGGGGCCACCTGGGACCCCTTTTCTCTGTCCTCCGATGTGCGATCACATCGGAGGACAGAGAAATTAAAAAGAGATCGCTTTTTTTTTTTTTTTTTTGCGATCGCCGGTAAACGGTTAATTACCGGCGATCGCAAATGCGGGGTGGGTTAAAAAACCCCCGAATCATGTTCTCTGGGGTCTCGGCTACCCTCGGCAGCCGAGACCCCGGAGAAAATCGGCCTCTGTGGGGCGCTATGGACTTTTTCCACAGCGCCGTTAATTAACGGCGCTGTGGTTTAAGTACCCTTAGCGGCCGCCGTTAAAAGGCGTATCGGCGGTCGCTAAGGGGTTAATCTCCCACTGATTTGTTTTTTTGTTTTTTTTTTTCAGGGAGACTTTAGGAAAAAAAAAAAATAGAATAAAATGATTTTTTCAGGAAGAATTTAGAAACCAAAGAAAATAAAATGATTTTTTCAGGGAGAATTTAGAAAACAAATAAAACAAAAAAAGGCTTTCTATGGCCCACTGAGTGAGAGATGACGCACACAGGAGTCAGGAGTGGCACACAAGCCCAGAGGCCAATATTTATCTCCCACTTTTTTTTTTTTGTTCCAGGGAAAATTTATAAACCCAATAAAAAAATAAATAAATAGGCTTTCTATGGCCCACTATCTGAGAGACAGAGAGAGATGGCACGCTTAGGACTGGCACACAAGCCCAAAGGCCAATATTAATCTCCCTTTTTTTTTTAAGGGAGAATTTATAAAACCAAAAAAAAATAAATAAATAGGCTTTCTATGGCCCACTATTTGTGAGAGAGATGGCACGCTCAGGACTGGCACACAAGCCCAGAGGCCAATATTAATCTCCCACTTTTTTTTTTTTTCCAGGGAAAATGTATAAACCCAATAAAAAAAAAAATAAATAAATAGGCTTTCTATGGCCCACTATCTGAGAGAGAGAGATGGCACGCTTAGGACTGGCACACAAGCCCAAAGGCCAATATTAATCTCCCACTGATTGATTTATTGATTTTTTCAGGTAGAATTTAGAACCCAAATAAAGCAAAAAAAAAAAAAAAATGGGCTTTCTATGGCCCACTGAGTGAGTGATGATGCACACAGGAGTCAGGAGTGGCACACAAGCCCTGAGGCCAATATTTTTCTCCCACTGATTGATGTAGTGATTTTTTCAGGTAGATTTTAGAACCAAAATCAAGCAAAAAAATAAATAGGCTTTCTATGGCCCACTGAGTGAGTGATGATGCACACAGGAGTCAAGAGTGGCACACAAGCCCTGAGGCCAATATTTTTCTCCCACTGATTGATGTAGTGATTTTTTAAGGTAGATTTTATAACCCAAATCAAGCAAAAAAATAAATAGGCTTTCTATGGCCCACTGAGTGAGAGATGACACAGACAGGGATGGCACTCTAGCAGAAATGTCAATCTTAATCTCCCCCAAAAAAAAAAACAAAAAACATGGACTGTCCTACAATTACTATCTCCCTGCAGTAATCTCAGCCAGGTATGGCAGGCAGCAATAAGGAGTGGACTGATGCACAAATTAAATAAAAAGTGTGTACAAACCAAAAAGATAGCTGTGCAGAAAGGAAGGAACAAGAGGATTTGTGCTTTGAAAAAAGCAGTTGGTTTGCACAGCGGCGAACACACAGGAATGCAGCTATCAGGGAGCCTTCTAGGGCAGCCCAATGAGCTACAGCGCTGAGGGGGAAAAAAAAAAAAAATGTAGCTTCCACTGTCCCTGCACACCGAAGGTGGTGTTGGGCAGTGGAAATCGCTACAGCACAAGCGGTTTGGTGGTTAATGGACCCTGCCTAACGCTATCCCTGCTTCTGACGAAGCGGCAGCAACCTCTCCCTAAGCTCAGATCAGCAGCAGTAACATGGCGGTCACGCCCCTTTATAGCCCCTGTGACGCCGCAGACAGCAAGCCAATCACTGCAATGCCCTTCTCTAAGATGGTGGGGACCAGGACCTATGTCATCACGCTGCCCACACTCTGCGTTTACCTTCATTGGCTGAGAAATGGCGCTTTTCGCGTCATTGAAACGCGACTTTGGCGCGAAAGTCGCGTACCGCATGGCCGACCCCGCACAGGGGTCGGATCGGGTTTCATGAAACCCGACTTTGCCAAAAGTCGGCGACTTTTGAAAATGAACGACCCGTTTCGCTCAACCCTAATTTTCAGATGCATAAATTCAAAAGTTTATTTAAATTGGGAAAGTGGGAGATGTCAGGCGAATTGACGTTTCGGCCAGCCCGTGGCCTTGTTCACAAAACCGCTGTAACAAGCAAGAAAACAAAACAACACTATAAGCGGGTCAATATATACATATATACAAATATACAAAGAGGACAAAGAATCCATATCATAGTCGATAAGCTGCCAATGGACATATAATGTAACGATCAAGACATATTGTACAAAGCTGGAATGTACAAAAAAGGTGGGATGTACAAAAAGGGAGAGTGAAAATTATAATGGATTTGCAAAACCGGTACTGGAGGAAGAAAAAACATACCCTGTTGGAACTCTGTTGCATATAAAGAAGAATCCTTTAATTTATGTTGAGTCATATATAATGGTATGGCGATATACCTAAAGAGAACAATATAGCATGAAAAAGGAGCTAGGGTCCTATATACCCAGGTAGAGGGCTAACAAGGAGCGGGCATCCCCTTAATAGTGACTAAATGTTGATTAAGTACCCTGTATAGTGCCCAGTTTAGTGTATTACAAGTGCAAATCAAAATACTGACCCAGTTGGAACGCTAGACAACATATGCCCATGCATAAAAATCGTATCTGCGGCCGGAACCAATCTTGTGGCTGAAACATACGTATATATGAGGATGAGGCATAAAATCTGTATACTAACGGGATAGTAAACCATGAAGACATAGAACTACCTGTCTTGTGGATACAGTGGGCAAAATTATATGTCAGGTACTGGTCGTCCCGTATATTCTGATATGTCCTCAAGATCACATAGAAATATAGAGCTGTGGACAGAACAGACAAATCTTGTGGCCGAAACATATATGTATATATGAGGATAAGGCATAAAATCTGTACACTAACGGGATAGTAAAACATGAAGACATAGTAGTACCTGGCTTGTGGATACAGTGGGCAAGATTATATATCAGGTACTGGTCGTCCCGTATGTTCTGATATGTCCTCAAGGTCACATAGACATATAGCGCTATGGGCAGAACAGAGTGGAGAATATATGTTGGATCAAGCCCTGTATAGGGAATAGTCAGTATAGTAGTAATGTTCGTGGCATTACTAAATACCTGTGCTAAGTAGGTATGCAAGGGACCCAGTGTATTCATAGAGATGACCCCCCTTGAGGATATGGTATGCTGCCAGTAGGTGAAAAGATGTCGTCCCTGCTAGGGAAGAGGAAAATACACGCTATAGAAACCTCTCATGGTTCTCATGTACAGCACCATGGAATCAATGGTGCTATATAAATAAATAATAATAATAATAATAATAATAGTTAATGAGACACTTATCTGCTGGTGGTGCTGAAGTCTCACGTTTCCGTGGTGCAGGCAGGGCATAGGCATTGGTGGCGTAGTGGAGGAGCCCGACACAATCCTGTGTCTAGGCAATGGAACCGCTCAGTGAAGCGCATGGTGCCCGGCGTTATATCCAAATCCCCGGCCGGTCATGTGACCGGAAGTATCAGGGGACGCCGGCGCCTGCGCAGGAGATACCTCTTCTCTTGTTGAGGTGTGCAGGCCGGCGCTTGCGCATATAACCGCACACCAAGCGCCTGTGTACAGCGCCTGCGTCCACATGTGGGAGACTAAAATGCGGCGCCTGCGCAGGGCATATCGGGCCGAGTGCGCGTGTGTGCAGGTCGGAAGGGCAGTGCCAGAGCGTTATGCTAAGCTGCCCCATTCATCAGATAGGTCGGCGCCTGCGCACACCGCACCCGGCAGAGTGTATTGAACTGGATGCGGAGATCCAGCACCTAAGTGTCCCAGTAGCCACCCATGTTATCGCTAAGGTGTCAAGAGGTGCCCCCAAGAATGCCTATGCTCAAGTAGTCTAATATCTGGTTACATCTTGTCCAGAAGAAAGGGGAAAAGGCAAAGAAAATTAGACAATAATCGGCAATCTTACATCTAGGACCACCCTTAATAGATATTGAGAAGCTAAAATATATATGACCACAATCAATACAATGAAAACATTTATAATAGTGTTGTTTTGTTTTCTTGCTTGTTACAGCGGTTTTGTGAACAAGGCCACGGGCTGACCGAAACGTCAATTCGCCTGACATCTCCCCCTTTCCCAATTTAAATAAACTTTTGAATTTATGCATCTGAAAATCATACGAGTGCAGTGATTTTTGCTGACTTCATGATGTATGGGATTAAACATCCCGTTCACTAGCACCGTAGACTGTACTGATTGAGTGCTAGCTTTGATTCTTCTCTACATTTACTACAAAAAAGATGCCCAATTACAATCGATTTTTCTAGACGCCCCACTACTGTGTTTTAGGCAGTCCCCAAGTCTAAGAAGCATCATTGTCAGAAGTTCCCTGTCTTCACCTACAGCTGCAGGAACCTTTCCTTGCAACCAGAAAAAATGTAAAGCCTGTCCATTTATAATGACCACGGACAAGATAAAGATCCCCAATTCACATCAGGACTACAAGATCCCAGGTACTTTCAGCTGCATCACATCTAATATGGTGTACCTAATTATTTGTACTAAATGTCCAACTTATCTTTCTGGAAAAGTATAATGTTACAGGGTATATATACAAGATTCCTCGATAGGGTGTTGATCCAGGGAACTAGTCTGATTGCCGTATGTGGAGTCAGGAAGGAGTTTTTTTCCCCAATGTGGAGCTTACTATTTGCCACATGGATTTTTTTTTGCCTTCCTCTGGATCAACATGTTAGAGCATGTTAGGTTAGGCTATGGGTTGAACTAGATGGACTTATAGTCTTCCTTCAACCTTAATAACTATGTAACTATGAGAAAGGTCCACACTTTGGACTGAAACGTCGCACATGGGCCAATAAAATACTCTTATTTTTTCTACTGGAGTGCTGCCTTCATCTTTCTGGACAATAGCATGAGGTTTGGTATATACCTGGAAGGATTTTTTGCACCCTCTGTCTTCTTTTGGTGCTGCTTTTTGTTTTCTTTTTCTATGTAACTATGTAACAGTGGGTCTGTATGTGGGGAGACAGGGCAAAAACTGAGAACAAGGATGAACTCTCATCGCCACACAATAAGAGAAAAAAGAATAGATCTACCTGTGGCAAAACATTTTTGTCTCCTTGATCACAGCACCATGGATATGAGATTACTTGTATTAAAGGGTCATTTCAAATCTCAGAGAGACAGAATGGTCTGGGAATATAAGCTGATGACAACCTTTGACACTCTCAGTGCAGGAATGAATGTGTCACATGGATTTATGTCTTTCTACATCAATTAAGGAATTTGCTCCTCAGACCTTGTGGGGGCATCACAACACAGAACCAGACCCCAATCATAGGACAATAAAACATTCACACTCCTTATCTATGAACTGTTCCAATATTTATGGACACAACTGTTTAACCCCCTATCCCATAATTATAGCTCTGCTTCACTTCACTTGTCTTATCCATTGCATTATCAATCTGCTGTTTTGTGTATAAATATGTGATTCTTCAGATTTTTTATTAGTCTATGCCTGATGAAGAGGCCTGAGTAGTCTCGAAAGTTTGCAATTTGTTACCTTCTTTTCAGTTAGCCATTAAAAGATATCAACCACTGAGGACTCTCAATCTATATATATATAATCGTCTAAGGGGCACTTCCGTCTGTTTGTCTGTCTGTCTGTCATGGAAATCCCAAGTCACTGATTGGTCACGGCCAGCGGTGGCGACCAATCAGTGACGGCCACAGTTCGGCCGCGAAATGGCCGCTCCCTACTCCCCTGCAGTCAGTGCCCCCTCCATACTCTCCCCAATCAGCGCCCGCCGCCCACATAGCGTTTTAGCAGTCTGTTAAACCAACTGCGTTACACCACGGCATAATGTGGTATAACGCAGTCTGTTAACGCTGCTATTAACACTGTGTGACAAACTTTTTACTATTGATGCTGTGTATGCAGCATCAATAGTAAAAAGATATAAAGTTAAAAATAATTAAAAAAAAATAAAAATTGGTGCTATTCTCACCTTCTGCCATCCACCGATGCGCGCGAGCGGTGAGGCTGCCGCCAGCTTCCGTTCCCAGAGATGCATTGCAAAATTACCCAGATGACTTAGCGGTCTCGTGAGACCGCTAAGTCATCTGGGTAATTTCGCAATGCATCTCTGGGAACGGAAGCTGGTGGCAGCCTTGAACGCATCGGGACAACTTCGGTGGATGTCGGAGGGTGAGTATATAACTATTTTTTATCTTACTTCTTTTTTTAACAGGGATATGGTGCCCACACTGCTGTATACTATGTGGGCTGGGTTATATACTGCGTGACTGATATATACTACGTGGGTAGTGTTATATACTGCATAGGCTGTGTTATTTACTGCGTGGGCTGTGTTATATACTATGTGGCTGCTATATACTACATGGCTGCTATATACCACGTGGCTGTGCTATATACTATGTGGCTGCTACATACTATGTGGCTGCTATATACTACGTGGCTGTGCTATATACTATGTGGCTCTGCTATATACTACATAGTTGTCTGTGTTATATAGTAAGTGGGCTGTGTTATATACTACATGGCTGTGCTATATTCTACTTGGCTGTGCTATATACTATGTGGCTCTGCTATATACTACATGGTTGTCTGTGTTATATAGTAAGTGGGCTGTGTTAAATACTACATTGCTGTGCTATATACTACTTGGCTGTGCTATATGCTACGTGGGTGTGCTATATACTACATGGCTGCTATATACTACGTGGCTGTGCTATTTACTACGTGGCTGCTATATACTACGTGGCTGTGCTATATACTACGTGGCTGTGCTATATACTACGTGGCTGCTATATACTACATGGCTGTGCTATATACTACCTGGTTGTGCTATATACTACGTGGCTGTGCTATATACTACATACTAAGTGGCTGTGCTATATACTACGTGGCTGTGTTATATACTATGTGGCTGTACTATATCCTGCACCCCAAACCCCCGACATCCAGCGCCATGAACCCCCGACATCCTGTGACCAATCATTGACAGACGCAGTCCAGCCACAAATTGATGCGGGAATTAAACCATGGTTCGCTGATTGGTCGCGCCCAGCTGGCCGGGACCAATCAGCGATATTGACACGGGATTTAAACACTGCTTCAGTGATTGGTAGCGCTCGGCTGGCCACGACCAATTAGCGATATTGGCGCAGTATTTAAACACCGCTTCGGTCATTGGTCGTGCCCGGCCACATCCAATCAGTGATATTGGCGTGGGATTTAAACACCGCTTCAGTGAAATTAGCTCACGGCCGGCCGTGACCAATCAGCGATATTGGTGCAGTATTTAATCACCGAACTAAGGTCTGTTCCCAGTGATGCTTTGCGGCAATAACCCGTGATGACATAGCAGTCTTGCCTGATCCTACGTCATATGGGGTCATTTTGCCAAGCATTACTGGGAACGGAGCTGCCGAGAGCATCGAGAGGGTGGGGAAGGCTTCGGGGGCCACCGGAAGGCGAGAATAGCACTATTTTTTAATTTTTTTTATCATTTTTAACATTATATCTTTTTACTACTGATGCTGCATAGGCAGTATCAATAGTAAAGCCTGTCGCTGACTGGTCACGGCCGGCTGGGCGCAACCAATCAGCGACGCGGGATTTACAGACAGACAGATGGAAATGGACCTTAGACAATTATATATATAGATTACAGGGAATCTGTCAGTAGGGTCAACCATAATAAAGGCAAATGATAATGTTAGGGCTAGCGGAACGCACCAAATAATAAGACTGATAGTGTACGGTGCTTTCGTAGCCCGGGGTCCACCGTGCAGAGATGGAACCTGCTGCTGAGTAATGACGGACTATATGGCGGTACTCATAAGTATACTCGCGTGGGTTAAACTTCACCACTAAGCACCCAGACGTGGGTCAGGAAGCGCACTACTGGCGTGTGGCGCCGCACTGGCGGTCACAGCAATAGACGCTGATACGTGTGTGACACGTTGAGTGATTTGTCGGGCGCTAGATAGCAGCCATACTCCATACGCGAACAGTCATACAATAGGGTAGGGGTATTTAATGAACGACTTGCACTCACAACAAACACACGTATTTAATTGTACACTAGTGCATGGCCGTGCGGTCATGCGCAGTTTATATAATTGCAGGACAGGAAGTGGCCACAGAAACTTTGCCCTTCCAGGGCCTGCCAAGAGGACCAATGGAATGCGCTGCAGAGCCAGAGCACATGACCCTCGATCTCCAACGGGAGATCTTGCTCTGGGCATGCTCAGTGTGCGCAAACAAGGACTTAGTCCCAGAGAAGTCCGCTCGCCGCTGACCAGCACTGACTTTAATGCCAGGAGCTGAAGAAGCAGCAGTAACTCTCTGTACAGAGTGAGAGCGAGCAAGACACTGGGAGCGACGTCCCTGCTGAGCAGACTCCACTGCGGCTGGAGGAGAATGGGAGACCGCAGCGGAGACGGATCGAGATTCCCCCTGTGCAGCAGAGGAAACTTGACTCCTAACATTACCCCCCCCCCAGGGCCCCCCCCTCCTTGGGCCTCGCTACGCTCGAAGGCAGCAATGAGCTGTGGGGCCCGAATGTTTTCAGCAGGCTCCCAAGACCTGTCCTCTGGACCATAACCCTTCCAATCCACCAAATAAAACTTTTTGCCGCGTACCACCTTGCACCCCAAAATAGCGTTCACCTCGTAATCGTCCGTAGACGAACCCGATGTCCCGGCAGATGACTCGGAAAACCGGGACATGTATACGGGTTTCAAGAGGGACACATGAAAGGTGTCGGTGATACCCAAGCGTGGAGGAAGAGCCAAACGGTAGACCACAGGATTAACCTGTTCGAGAACCTTGAAGGGACCCAAGTAGCGAGGAGCAAACTTAGTGGACTCAACTCGCAGCCTGATGTTACGGGCGGAGAGCCACACCAAGTCGCCAGGGGCAAAAGTCGGAGCGGGGCGCCTCATTCTCTCCTTGGAGGCCCGAAAGGCGTCCTGCGTGCGATCCCAAATGTCCCGTGCCTCCACAGCCCAGTCTGCCACCCTGGGATCAGCGGAAGACACAGGCATGGGCACAGGAACACGCGGATGCTGTCCGTAATTTAAGAGGAATGGAGTCTGACCGGTGGAGTCGGCTACGGCATTGTTAAGTGCAAACTCTGCCCACGGTAGCAAGGATGCCCAGTCATCCTGTCTGGCAGCAACAAAATGTCGCAGATATGTGACCAAGGTCTGGTTGGCCCTTTCTACCAACCCATTCGTCTCGGGATGATATGCCGAAGAGAGATTTAACTCAATACTGAGTAGATGACATAGCTCCCTCCAGAATCGAGATGCAAACTGGGGACCCCGGTCACTAACAATTTTGTCTGGCATACCGTGTAAGCGAAAGATATGCTTGATAAACAAGACAGCCAACGCCCGTGCAGATGGTAGCCGTGGAAGAGGCACCAAATACACCATTTTGGAAAAATGATCGGTGATCACCCAGATAATGGTGCAATTACGAGACTTGTGTAAGCCAACCACAAAGTCCATCCCGACCATCTCCCAGGGCCTGTCAGCCACGGGCAGAGGAAAAAGCAACCCAGCTGGCCGTTGCCGAGGAGTCTTGTTCCTGGCGCAAGAGACACACGCCCGAACGTACTCCGCGACATCACGAGCCATATGCGGCCACCAGTATGTCCTCGCCAGTAACTCTGATGTCCTTTTAGTACCAAAATGTCCACCCACCCTGGACGAGTTCGCCCAAGAGAGAACCTCCGGTCGCAAACTAGATGGAACAAAAGTCTTGCCCGGGGGCACAGACTCCAGCGAAACCGGGGCCACGGTTCCCAAACTCTCGGTGGGGACAATAAGCCGAGGCTCCTCCTCCTCCTCCTCAGATTACACAACGGAGCGAGAGAGAGCGTCGGCCCGAATGTTCTTCTCCCCAGAAAGGAAATGGAGGGTGAAATAAAACCGGGAGAAGAACAAGGACCATCTGGCCTGGCGAGAATTCAACCGCTGAGCTGTCTGCAGATACACCAAATTTTTGTGATCTGTGAAGACTTGGAAGGGAAAACGTGCTCCCTCCAAGAGATGTCTCCACTCCGAGAAAGCCAACTTCATGGCTAGCAACTCCCTGTCCCCGATGGAATAATTCCTCTCTGCTGGTGCGAAGGTCTTGGAGAAAAAGAAGCAAGGATGCTTCCGACCTTGAGCATCCTTTTGGAAGAGGACTGCTCCAGCACCAACAGAAGAGGCATCCACCTCCATGATAAATGGCTTATCAACATCGGGGCGATGTAGGATGGGAGCGCTAGCGAAGTGTGACTTTATAGAGTTAAAGGCCTTGGAGACCTCCTCAGACCACATTTTGGGATTCGCCCCCTTCTTGGTGAGGGCAACCAAGGGAGCTACCAAAGTTGAGAAATGTGGGATGAACTGGCGATAATAATTGATGAACCCCATAAAGCGCTGCACCGCTTTAAGAGAATGGGGTTCCTGCCAGTCCATCACAGCCTGTAGTTTGGCAGGATCCATAGCCAATCCCTGGGCTGAGATGATGTAGCCTAGGAAAGGTAAGGACTCCTGCTCAAACATACACTTCTCCAACTTGGCATAGAGGGAGTTTGCCCGTAGGCGGTCGAAGACTTTGCAAACATCTCTCCGGTGGGAGTCAATATCTGGAGAGTAGATGAGAATATCATCCAGATAGACTATGACCGAGGTGGAAAGCATATCCCGGAAGATATCGTTCACAAAATCTTGGAAAACGACTGGGGCATTACAGAGCCCAAAGGGCATCACCAGATATTCATAGTGCCCATCCCTGGTGTTAAAAGCCGTCTTCCATTCGTCCCCCTCACGGATGCGAATCAGGTTGTAAGCACCCCGCAGATCTAATTTAGTAAATACCCTTGCTCCCCGAAGCCTATCAAACAGTTCAGATATCAAAGGCAAAGGGTATTTATTCTTAACGGTGATGGCGTTAAGACCCCTGTAGTCTATGCATGGACGCAATTCCCCACTCTTCTTCTGCACGAAGAAGAACCCTGCCCCAGCAGGTGACACTGACTTCCTGATGAACCCTCTTGCCAGATTTTCCTGGATGTACTGTGACATTGCCTCCATCTCCGGGAGAGATAGCGGATAGACTCGACCCCAGGGAGGCTCAGCACCAGGCAAGAGGTCAATAGGACAGTCATAGGGGCGATGGGGCGGAAGGGTCTCCGCCGCCTTTTTGGAGAATACGTCTGCATACGACCAATACTGCTTGGGGAGAGAGGAAAGATCTGTGGGTACCTCAGTTGTAGCTACCTGAACGCACTCCCTCTGACACCTACCCCCACAAGATTCACCCCATCCCAGAATTCTGCCTGAGGACCACTCGATATGAGGAGAGTGGTACCGTAGCCAAGGTATTCCCAACAGGACTTCATCAATTCCCTCTGGAATGACGAGCAGAGAAATAATCTCCTGATGAGATGGCGACATGGACAGAGTAAAAGGGATGGTCTGGTGAGTTATCTGTGAGGGCAGAGTCGACCCATTCAGCACTCGTACCGTTACAGGTTGAGCTAGCATAACCAGAGGTATTGCGTGGCGTTGGGCGAAGGCAGAAGACATAAAATTGCCCTCCGCCCCAGAATCCACGCAGAGCTCTACCGAGTGGGAGAATGAGCCTATAGTAATTGTCCCCTTAAAGGACAATTTAGAGGCAAGCGTCGCCGTGTCTAGTTTACCTCCACCTACGACCACTAGACGCTGACGTTTCCTCGACCGCTTAGGACATCTGGTGGCTAAATGTCCAGACTGCTGGCAAACATGACAGACCCTGAGTGCACAAGCGGTCCGGGACTTAGGTCCCGCTTGTGACACTTCCCTGGCCTCATGTGACTCAGGAACCAGGACCGGAGATTCCAGAGGTTTGGCGAAAGTAGGAGCCAGCCGAAACCTCTGCCTACACTGGGCTCGCTCTAACCTCCGCTCGTTAAAACGGAGGTCAATTCGAGTGGAGACTGTTATTAACTCCTCCAGTGTGGCAGGAATCTCCCTAGTGGCCAGAGCGTCCTTTACATGGTCAGCCAAGCCCCTCCAAAATATGGGGATAAGAGCTTTATCCGACCATTCCAGCTCAGATGCTAAAGTGCGGAATTGGACGGCAAAATGACTGACCAAGGACTCACCCTGAGTTAATGCCAGCAGTTGGAGCGCAGTGTCATGGGTGACTTGAGGTCCTAAAAAGACCTGTTTTAAAGTGCTCAAAAACAGAGGAGCACTCTGCACCACATGATCGCCACGCTCCCACAGCGGCGTAGCCCATTCCAACGCCCTGTCCGACAATAGAGACACAATAAATCCCACCTTAGCCCGCTCTGTGGGGAAACGTGCAGCCAGAAGCTCGAGATGAATAGAGCACTGACTCACGAATCCCCTACAAAATTTGCTATTACCAGAAAATTTTTCTGGCAGCAGGAGGCGAGAAAATGTCGGAACAGGGGTGGCAATGGACAAAGTTGCTGCAGCCACGCTGGCAGCCTGTACAGCAACTGCGGTAACATCCACAGCTGAGGTTGCGCTCTCGAGAGCCACCAACCTACCCTCCAGCTGCTGTATATACCGCAGGGATTGCTGTTTGTCCGTCATCACTAGCCAGACCCTGGCGCTAGTGTAATGTTAGGGCTAGCGGAACGCACCAAATAATAAGACTGATAGTGTACGGTGCGTTCGTAGCCCGGGGTCCACCGTGCAGAGATGGAACCTGCTGCTGAGTAATGACGGACTATATGGCGGTACTCATAAGTATACTCGCGTGGGTTAAACTTCACCCAACGTGAAGGAAGCGATCCTGTTGCGTCACAGGATCACGGTACCGCACATAGAAGGCGAGCAAGCAGTCAGCGAACTTAACCCCAACTGGGATTGAAGTCCGATTCGACCACTTGCTGACACAACACCGCAACAGGGTGTGTTAGGCAACTCTTAAAATTAGAGCACCGAAGTGCGAACTGTGCCGTGCTGGCAGGCACCACTAAGCACCCAGACGTGGGTCAGGAAGCGCACTACTGGAGCGTGGCGCCACACTGGCGGTCACAGCAATAGACGCTGATACGTGTGTGACACGTTGAGTGATTTGTCGGGCACTAGATTGCAGCCATACTCCATACGCGAACAGTCATACAATAGGGTAGAGGTATTTAATGAACGACTTGCACTCACAACAAACACACGTATTCAATTGTACACTAGCGCATGGCCGTGCGGTCATGCGCAGTTTATATAATTGCAGGACAAGAAGTGGCCACAGAAACTTTGCCCTTCCAGGGCCTGCCAAGAGGACCAATGGAATGCGCTGCAGAGCCAGAGCACATGACACTCGATCTCCAACGGGAGATCTTGCTCTGGGCATGCTCAGTGTGCGCAAACAAGGACTTAGTCCCAGGGAAGTCCGCTCGCCGCTGACCAGCACTGACTTTAATGGCAGGAGCTGAAGAAGCAGCAGTAACTCTCTGTACAGAGTGAGAGCGAGCAAGACACTGGGAGCGACGTCCCTGCTGAGCAAACTCCACTGCGGCTGGAGGAGAATGGGAGACCGCAGCGGAGATGGATCGAGATTCCCCCTGTGCAGCAGAGGAAACTCGACTCCTAACAGATAATCTGGCAAAAATTAAGAGACCACCACATCAAAACCCTGTCATGTGCAGCCCAATCTCCAGACCTGAATCCCACTGAAAACCTCTGGAATGTAATCAAGAGGATGATGGATAGTCACAAGCCATCAAACAAAGAAGAACTGCTTACATTTTTGCGCCAGAAGCAGTGTGAAAGACTGGTGGAAAGCATGCCAAGACGCATGAAAGCTGAGATTAAAAATCATGGTTATTCCACAAAATATTGATTTCTGAACTCTTCCAGAGTTAAAACATTAGTATTATTGTTTCTAAATGATTACGAACTTGGAAATTCGGAGACATGTTGTCAGAAGTTTATAGAATAATATAACAATTTACATTTTAGTCAAAAATATACCTATAAAGAGAAAAATCAGACAAACTGAACATTTTGCAGTGGTCTCTTAATTTTTGCCAGAGCTGTGTGTGGGTAAGCCTGTCATAGGAAGCTGAATAAAATGGTACCTTGATATCTGCGATCTGATGTCTTATTCCAAAGAAATCCATGTTTTTTTAAAATATGTAAATGTGCTGTTAAGATCTATGGATATATGAGCTATCAATAGATCCCCTGAAAAGGCTGCCTTTTAAAGCTTATTTTAAATGAAAGGAGGCATTACCAGTGTGAGGCATGTAGTTCAGAAGAGCAGACTGTCAGGAGCAGAATGTCAGGAGCGCAATGTGAGGAGTAGACTGTCAGGAGCACACTGAGGAGCAGACTGTCAGGAGCAAACAGTCAGGAGCAGAATGTCAGGAACAAAGTGTCAGGAGCAGACTATCAGGAGCAGACTGACAATATCAGACTGTCAGGAGCAGAATTTCAGGAGCGGACTGTGAGGAGCAGACAGTCAGGAGCAGACTGTCATGGAACAGGACCCTCAGTGTACACAGAACATTATGTTCAGTGATGAGGCAAATTTTATTGAGTGGTCCATTTATATGGATACACCAAAATAACATGGGAATGGTGACAGTTCTCTTGCGTAGGGCGTCTTGCATTGAAATCTGCTGCAATGACATGGGTACTGCGTTCACCAGACATCAACAAAATTTCTATCCGCTTCTCACGTGTTAACCCCTGTGACATGTCAGTGGCTTCAGTGGCTGTTAGCAAAGAGAAACTTGTAAATAACTCATGAAAGAATAAAGTTACACTAAAACCAAGCACACCATTGTTTTTATTGTGAAATTCTCAATAAGTTTGATGTGTGACATCACCCTCTTACCATTGGAAAAAAGAAAGTTGGATCCAAAATGGCTGACTTCAAATTGACCGCCATGGTCACCACCCATCTTAAAAAGTTTTTCCCTTCCCATATGCTAATGTGCCAGGAACAGGAAGTTGATATCACCAACCATTCCTATTTTATTTAGGTGTATCTATATACATCGCCCACCCGATGTATATATAGACTGTTAGAATTTGTATTATGGCAAGAAAAAAGCAGCTAAGTATAGAAAAACGAGTGGCCATCATTACTTTAAGAATTGAAGGTCAGTCAGTCCGAAAAATTGGGAAAACTTTGAAAAGTGCAGTTGCAAACACCATCAAGCGCTATAAAGAAACTGGCTCACATGAGGACGGCCCCAGGAAAGGAAGACCAAGAGTCACCTCTGCTTCTGAGGATCAGTTTATCTGAGTCACTAGCCTTTAGAAATCGCAGGATAACAGTAGCCCAGATTAGAGACCAGGTCAATGCCACACAGAGTTCTAGCAGCAGACACATCTCTACAACAACTGTTAAGAGGAGACTTTGTGCAGCAGGCTTTCATGTTAAAATAGCTGCTAGGAAGCCATTGCTAAGGACAGGCATTAGACCAGTGGAAATCTGTGCTTTGGTCTGATGATTCCAAATTTGAGATCTTTGGTTCCAACCACCGTGTCTTTGTGCGACGCAGAAAAGGTGAACGGATGGATTCTACATGCCTGGTTCCTACCGTGATGCAAGGAGGAGGAGGTGTGATGGTGTGGGGGTGCTTTGCTGGTGACACTGTTGGGGATTTATTCAAAATTGAAGGCATACAGAACCAGCATGGCTACCACAGCATCTTGCAGCGGCATGCTATTCCATCCGGACCATCTTTTATTTGTCAACAGGACAATGACCCCAAACACACCTCCAGGCTGTTTCAGGGCTATATGAACCCAATCAAGATGGTTTGGGGTGAGCTGGACCGCAGAGTGAAGGCAAAAGGGCAACAAGTGCTAAGCATCTCTGGGAACTCCTTTAAGATTGTTGGAAGGCCATTCCCGGTGACTACCTCTTGAAGCTCATCAAGAGAATGCAAGGAGTGTGCAAAGCAGTCATCAAAGCAAAAGGTGGCTACTTTGAAGAACCTAGAACATATGACATAATTTCAGTTGTTTCACACTTTTTTGTTAAGTATATAATTCCACATGTGATAATTCATAGTTTTGATGCCTTCAGTGTTAATGTACAATTTTCATAGTTATGAAAATACAGAAAAATCTTTAAATGAGAAGGTGTGTCCAAACTTTTGGTCTATACTGCATGTATATGTATATATATATATATATACGCTGCTCAAAAAATAAAGGGAACATTTGAACAACAGAATATAACTCCAAGTAAATCAGACTTCTGTGAAATCAAATTGTTCACTTAGGAAGGAACACTGTTTGACAATCAATTTCATGCTGTTGTGCAAATGGTATAGACAACAGATGAAAATTATTGGCAATTATCAAGACACATTCAATAAAGGAGTGGTTCTACAGGTGAGGACCACAGACCACATCTCAGTACCAATGCTTTCTGGCTGATCTTTTGGTCACTTTTGAATGTTGGTTGTGCTTTCACACTCCTGGTAGCTTGTGACGGACTCTACAAACCACACAAGTGGCTCAGGTAGTGCAGCTCATCCTGGATGGCACATCAATGTGAGCTGTGGCAAGAAGGTTTGCTGTGTCTGTCAGCATAGTGTCCAGAGGCTGGAGACGCTACCAGAAAACAGGCCAGTACACCAGGAGATGTGGAGGGGGCTGTAGGGGGGCAACAACCCAGCAGCAGGACCACTACCTAAGCCTTTGTGCAAGGAGGAACAGGAGGAGCACTGCCAGAGCCCTACAAAATGACCTCCAGCAGGCCACAAATGTGCATGTGTCTGCACAAATGGTTAGAAATCGACTCCATGAGGATGTTCTGAGTGCCCGATGTTCACAGATGGGGGTTGTGCTCACAGCCCAACACTGTGCAGGATGCTTGGCATTTGCCAAAGAGCATCAGGATTGGTAAATTCGCCACTGGTGCCCTGTGCTCTTCACAGATGAAAGCAGGTTCACACTGAGCACACGTGACAGACGTGACAGAGTTTGGAGACACCGTGGAGAGAGATCTGCTGCCTGCAGCATCCTTCAGCATGATCGGTTTGGCAGTGGGTCAGTAATGGTGTGGGGTGGAATTTCTTTACAGGGCCGCACAGCCTTCCATGTGCTCGCCGGAGGTAGCCTGACTGCCATTAGGTACCAAGATAAGATCCTCAAAACCCTTGTGAGGCCATGTGCTGGTGCAGTTGGCCCTGGGTTCCTCCTAATGCAGGATAATGCCAGACCTCATGTGGCTGGTGGGTGTCAGCAGTTCCTGCAAGATGAAGGCATCAAAGCTATGGACTGGCCTGCCAGTTCCCCAGACATGAATCCAATTGAACACATCTGGGATATCATGTCTCTCTCCATTCACCAATGTCAGGTTGCACCACAGACTTTCCAGGAGTTGGCAGATGCTTTAGTCTAGGTCTGGGAAGAGATCCCTCAGTAGACCATCCACCGCTTCATCAGGAGCATGCCCAGGTGTTGTAGGGAGGTCATACAGGCATGCAGAGTCCACACACACTACTGACCATTATTTCCTTGTCTTGAGGCATTTCCACTGAAGTTGGATCAGCCTGTAACTTCATTTTCCACTTTAATTTTGAGTATCGTTCCAAATACTGACCTCAGTGGGATATTAGTTGTGATTTACATTGATCATTTTTAGGTTTTACTGTTCTCAACACATTCCACTATGCAATGAATAAAGATTTACAACTGGAATATTTCATTCAGTGATATCTAGGATGTGGGATTTTAGTATCCCTTTCATTTTTTTGAGCAGTGTATATATATATATATATATATATATATACAGTGGGGCAAAAAAGTATTTAGTCAGTCAGCAATAGTGCAAGTTCCACCACTTAAAAAGATGAGAGGCGTCTGTAATTTACATCATAGGTAGACCTCAACTATGGGAGACAAACTGAGAAAAAAAAATCCAGAAAATCACATTGTCTGTTTTTTTATCATTTTATTTGCATATTATGGTGGAAAATAAGTATTTGGTCAGAAACAAACAATCAAGATTTCTGGCTCTCACAGACCTGTAACTTCTTCTTTAAGAGTCTCCTCTTTCCTCCACTCATTACCTGTAGTAATGGCACCTGTTTAAACTTGTTATCAGTATAAAAAGACAGCTGTGCACACCCTCAAACAGTCTGACTCCAAACTCCACTATGGTGAAGACCAAAGAGCTGTCAAAGGACACCAGAAACAAAATTGTAGCCCTGCACCAGGCTGGGAAGACTGAAGCTGCAATAGCCAACCAGCTTGGAGTGAAGAAATCAACAGGGGGAGCAATAATTAGAAAATGGAAGACATACAAGACCACTGATAATCTCCCTCGATCTGGGGCTCCACGCAAAATCCCACCCCGTGGGGTCAGAATGATCACAAGAACGGTGAGCAAAAATCCCAGAACTACGCGGGGGGACCTGGTGAATGAACTGCAGAGAGCTGGGACCAATGTAACAAGGCCTACCATAAGTAACACACTACGCCACCATGGACTCAGATCCTGCAGTGCCAGACGTGTCCCACTGCTTAAGCCAGTACATGTCCGGACCCGTCTGAAGTTTGCTAGAGAGCATTTGGATGATCCAGAGGAGTTTTGGGAGAATGTCCTATGGTCTGATGAAACCAAACTGGAACTGTTTGGTAGAAACACAACTTGTCGTGTTTGGAGGAAAAAGAATACTGAGTTGCATCCATCAAACACCATACCTACTGTAAAGCATGGTGGTGGAAACATCATGCTTTGGGGCTGTTTCTCTGCAAAGGGGCCAGGACGACTGATCCGGGTACATGAAAGAATGAATGGGGCCATGTATCGTGAGATTTTGAGTGCAAACCTCCTTCCATCAGCAAGGGCATTGAAGATGAAATGTGGCTGGGTCTTTCAACATGACAATGATCCAAAGCACACCGCCAGGGCAACGAAGGAGTGGCTTCGTAAGAAGCATTTCAAGGTCCTGGAGTGGCCTAGCCAGTCTCCAGATCTCAACCCTATAGAAAACCTTTGGAGGGAGTTGAAAGTCCGTGTTGCCAAGCGAAAAGCCAAAAACATCACTGCTCTAGAGGAGATCTGCATGGAGGAATGGGCCAGCATACCAACAACAGTGTGTGGCAACCTTGTGAAGACTTACAGAAAACGTTTGACCTCTGTCATTGCCAACAAAGGATATATTACAAAGTATTGAGATGAAATTTTGTTTCTGACCAAATACTTATTTTCCACCATAATATGCAAATGAAATGTTAAAAAAACAGACAATGTGATTTTCTGGATTTTTTTTTCTCAGTTTGTCTCCCATAGTTGAGGTCTACCTATGATGTAAATTACAGACGCCTCTCATCTTTTTAAGTGGTGGAACTTGCACTATTGCTGACTGACTAAATACTTTTTTTCCCCACTGTATATACTATATATATAATTTCAAAATGTCTTTCTTTACCATGTTCTACCTGGTATTCGCCTCAATACTAAATTCTCCTTCTTTATACTTTTGCACATTGAACTTGCCTCTGCAGTATCCATTGTATTCATTGTTTTATTCCTCATTTATTTGTTCCATTTTATTTTCTTTGACTGCGTGAGAATTGCCGAAAGAAAGCAACAAAAAAATATCTTAAAATCCACTTATAAAGAAGCCTTTCTCTGTTTTAAAGAATTTATTGCTTAAGTCAAAGAAACCTGGCAAACATCTCGGAGTATATTAAAACTTGGCAGAATTCTAACATTAAATAAGAACATCAAAAGGGACATGTTTTTGGTGTTTTTCCCATGTGTCCCCCATCATAACAAAAATATTTTATGGATGAAGAAGTAAACTATATGCAGCTGGATTGGAGACAAACGATGACTTACATTATCTAGGTGGAAGCATAAACCAGAAATCAGTTTAAATTACTTTTGTCATTTTGTTAAATAACTAAGCAGGAAGAAAATCTCCACTCTGTTTTCTTAAAGTAGCTGTTGCTACATGGAGTCAATGACCGCACAAAATGGCACAACAGCTTTTTCCAATCTATTGAAAAAAATTTTGACAAAATAAATATCAGAAAAATATACATTTTCATATTTTAAAATTGTTGCTTACAAAATGATTTCTGCTTTAAAAAAGATAAAAAGTTAAACACTTGCTAAAATGAAAATTTTCCTGGATTCTGTTTCAGATAGGCCACCTTTACGTCCGCCTAAAAAAGTTCTCATGAGATGGTCCGTTTTTACTATTCATGTGGTTTTGTGTTGGCTGTCTACGTGTACACATGTAACATCCATGTGTGATGCACATGTCATCTGTGTGTACGTGTGTACCATTCGTGTGCCATCTTTGTTACATCCGTGTCCTGTCCATGTGACACATACAGGAATAGAAGGCAGAGAAGAAATGACAGATTTTTAGGTGCTAAAGAGGTGCAAAGATAGAGATATATAAATGATAGGGTGCAGGGCCACTCAAGTGAATATTCAGTCACAAATTGGATAAAAAATAAAAAAAGAGGTAACACTCAAAAAAAAGCAAAAAGAAAAAAAGACCTTTAATCCCTTTACCTCACGTGATGGTTTGCACGTTACAGGCCAGGCCAATTTATACAATTCTGACCAGTGTTACTTTATGTGTTAATAACACTGTAAAGCCTCAATGGATCCCACTAATTCTGAGAATATTTTTTTCATGACATGTTGTACTTCATGATAGTGGTAACATTTCTTCGATATAACTTACATTTATTTGTAGAAAGGCAGAAATTTGGCAAAAATTTGAAAAATTTGCAAATTCATACTTTGAATTCTTATGCCCTTAAATCAGACAATATAGTTAACATTTCCCACATGCCTAATTTACATCAGCACATTTTCTGGAAGTTACAAGGGTTAAAAGTTGACCAGCTATTTCTCCTTTTCTCAACAAAATTTACAAAACCATTTTTTTTAGGGACCACATCACATTTGAAATCACTTTGAGGGGTCTATGTGATAGAAAATGCCCAAAGTGACACCATTCTAAAAACTGCACTGCTCCAGGTGCTCAAAACCACATTCAAGAAGTTTATTAGCCCTTCAGGTACTTCAAAGGAAATTTTGGAATGTGGAAAAAAATGAACATTTAACTTTTTTCACAAAAAAATACTTTAGACTCATTTTTTTATTTTTACAAGGGTAGCAGAAGAAAATGGTCCCCAAAAATTTGTTGTGCAATTTCTCTTGAGCATGGGGATATCCCATATGTGGGGGAAAACCACTGTTTGGACACACAGCAGAGCTCGGAAGGGAAGGAGCATCATTTGACTTTTTGTATGCAAAATTTTTTGGAACAATTAGTGGCCGCCATGTAGCATTAGGGAAGCCCCTGATGTGCCTAAACAGCAAAAATCCCCAATAAGAGACACCATTTTGGAAACTAGACCCCTCAGGGAACTGATATACGAGGGGCGATCCAAAAGTAATGATAATCAATACTAAACACAATGAATATAGTAAAAAAAATTTTTTATTTTTCTACATAGTCTCCTAACAAGTCTATAAATTTAGTCCATCTTTTTTCTAGACTTAGAATTCCCTTCGAAAAAAATTCTTGATCTTGACCCTCAAAAAAATCCTCAACAGCGGTTATCACGTCACTATTGTCGTCAAATTTCTTGCCCCGTAGGTGTTCCTTGAGCCGAGGAAAGAGAAAGAAGTCACTGGGGGCTAGATCTGGCGAATAGGGGGGGTGTTCCACCAGTTCAAAGCCCGCTTCTTGAATGGTAGCCATGGCAACTGCAGCTTTGTGAGCTGGCGCGTTATCTTGGTGAAACGGCACTCCAGTCCGCAGTTTGCCACACCTTTTCTCCTTGATAGCCTCCCGCAATCTTCTTATTTGTTCTGCGTAGTGGGAGCATGTAATACTGGCTCCCTTCTCCAAATAGTCCACCATAATAATTCCTTCAGCGTCCCAAAAAACGGACGCCATAACCTTCCCTGCTGAGCTTGACACTTTGAATTTCTTCAGCGTCGGTTTGACGGCTCGTTTCCATCTCATCGATTGATGTTTAGTTTCGGGATCAAAGTGGTGGATCCAGGTCTCGTCCATGGTCAAAAAACGTGACAAAAAAATTTTCCTTGTCTGCTTGGAACTTTTCGAGATTTGCTATTGAAATGTCAACTTGTTTCTTCGTTTGCTCATCGGTTAACATTTTTGGCACCCAACGCGTGGAGACCTTTTTCATATGCAATTCTTTTGCAAGGATTCTTTGAATACTGCCATATGAGATCCCTGTGACCTCAGCTACATGCCTGATAGTCACTCTTCGATCTGCCAATACAACTTCTTCAACTTTTCACATTTTCTTCATTGAGGGACGTGGATGGGCATCCTTCACGATGTTCATCTTCCGATCTTCCGATGATCTTCCGATGAGGCCTGATAGTGTAGCTACCTAGTGTCCAGTGTGGCTGTTAAATTTACATTCCAGTATTTTGGGGGGGGGGGGCAATTACTGAGGTCCACAGACAAAGCCAGCAGGGCACATGTCACAAAAGTGTGTTGTGCACTGCTTCTATTGTGCTCCATGCATGAATATAGCATTCTAAATTTAAAAAAAATTCACTAGCTAAATGTGAAACAGCCTGCTGTATCTCACATTGTCCTTTAGCACTGTGGTGATATTAAACTGCCTGCAGACCTACGGCACATAAAAAAAATAAATATTTTTTTAGTTGCAAAAAGTTAGACAGCCCGCCATATCACAAGTTGTCATTTTGCTGGGTTGAAATAAAGCTGTAGAGGCCTGATCCAGAAGCCACCAAAAAATTCTTGTGTTCCTAAAAACATACAGTAGGGGACCTGACTTTAAAAAAGTTTGTAGCATCTAGTTCGAAATAGAGGCATGATCCAGACGCCTCAAAAAAACTTCTGTTCCTAGTGTCATACATAAAGCTAAACCACAAAAAGAAGTAGTGCAATAGTCCATATATACGAAAATTATGAAAAAGTTTATTAAATATAAATACTCAGAAAGTATATATTTGCTCAGATTAATCACATTATTATCTCTGTGGACCTTAGAGGGAGCTGCATTCCTCTTATAAGGATGGTAGGAGTGATCACAGAGTCTCGTACTTTCACTAGATCCAACAGTTGACCCTGATGCAGCGGATATATCCGAGCGGCCACTTAACAATGATACAGATATGTTGGACGTACTTCTATGCAGATTTGCATTATTACTTTTCCTCCACAGATATAATCTTTTAGATTTGTAATCTTTCAAGTCCCTGTTGTATTTAGTCATTTGGGTATCTTGTATTTTCTTGACCATTACATCCATGGATTTGTCAAGATCTATCTCAAATTTATGAATTTTCTCAGGTGGACAACCTGAGCGTATTTTGGTCTGTACAGTATCTATCAATCCATCCAATTTCTTGATCTTAGTGGTATTCAGATCAATTAATAGCTGCATAAGAGAATTCGAACAGCTGTTACAAGTCTCCTCCCATTTATCAATGAATACTGCATCTTCAACAGGGAAAGATGGAATTGCCCTAACCCTCAGCCAACTCATGTAATCTGCCAACTTTAAAAAAAAACTGAGTTGAGGTAAAAAGTGCAATAATTTGATTACTACATGTATGAACCTTCAAATGCACTATCAACAAGCGCTACTGTGGGAATCCCATTTTGCAAAAATGGCATCTGTGCTACTGTGCCAACTATTGATACGTAGGTATTTGACTGCAGTACCTCGGGTTCTTTACCCGCTCCAGTCACGCTGATTGAGAGTCTGCCATTAGCTGTAACGGAAGTGGACATGCCTGCTGTTTTTGAACGATCTCAGAGAATGAGCACACCACAACTTTCTCAATCCACTGTAACATCTCCGCCTGCACCTCTGTCATGCTAAAGCAGTTTGTCCGCTTCACAGTACTCCGCCCTCTCTCAGCACTGCAGCCAGCCCACGGTTCCACAGTTGTGGTCACGTAAAAGATTGTTTCCTCCTACGCATGACAAAGCTAAGAAGTTTAACTTCACCATCTCTAATCTGTTGGCCACATAAATGCTGCCTTTCCACCTGGTAGATACAGATGGTTTCCGAAAGCTGATGGTTGTCACAGTACCAATTGCCCTGTCGCCATTACTTTTCTAAGAAAGCTGTGCCTGCACTACACCAGCATGTCACAGACAACATCATCTGTTCCTTGACTAAGTCTCTGTCTGCCAGAATGCATTTCACCACAGACACGTGGACAAGTAAGCATGGTCAAGGGTGTTACATCTCACTGACTGGGCACTGGGTGACTCTGGTGGCTGGGGGGCTGGCACTGCTCCACAAGTCTTGGAGTCCCCAAGGCTTGCAGGACAAACTTCTACATTTAACACTCCTTCCACTGCTTCTGCCTCCTCCTCTATCTCCTCTAGGGCCTCCACCTGTGCCCTCAACCTCTGCCTTAATGAGACATGCGTTCCAACAATGCAGAGTAAATCCCAACCACCTCTGTACTGCACAGCCAGGGCTCACCGCAATCAGGCCATATTAAAATTGATATGCCATAGAGATCATAGTCATACAGTTGAAGAGTCTTGGACAGCTCTCCCAGCTGAGTTTCATCTATGGCTGTCTCTGCTGAGCCTGCACCCAGGGAAGGCCGTGTCCGGTAACGGTGCGAACCAGGTGGCGGCCCTATGCTGAGGCAAGCTCAGACATTTGCCTTGCATGGCTCACATCCTCAACCTGGTGGTACAGTGTTTTCTCAGCCACTATCCTGGCCTGGGTGAGCTGTTCCCAATAGCACATAAGCTGTGTGCTGATTTTTGCCATTCGCACCCCTCATGTCATTGACTTGCATTGATACAGAGGTCTTTGTCAATGCCAGTTAACAGGTTGATATGCGATGTGTCGACACGTTGGAATTCCACTCTGCACATGTTGCAGGGACTCTGGCAGCAGCAACGAGCCCTGACGCAGTATAGCATGTTGTATAGCCTGGGCCAACACGGTACAGACGTGGCGCAATTCACGTTTACAGAGTGGGCACAGATTAAGGACCTCTGCACCCTTCTGTACAGTTTTGAAATGGCTACTAAGATGGTTAGCGCTGACAATGCCATCATCAGCAACACTGTCTCGGTCATTTATATGCTGGAGCAGACTTTGAATAGCCTGTGGGAGGAGATGGTTGTCCCAGATGAAGAGGAGGAGGCAGAGGAGGATGCGGAAGGGATAACATTGTCTCTAAGTTCCAGACTGTCGTCACACAAGAGGTGATGGACTAGCAATTGTCAGATGAAGAGGATAATCCTCCCCTCTCTGTTGTTCATGGTTGGCAGGAGTGGACAGAGGAAACAAGCTTCATTATTACCCAACCACCAACACAGCATGGGCTTGGACCTCATGGTAGAGCTTAACACGAGTGACCTTAGCTGCACTATCTGCAACATGATCCCCGTATAGTTATGATTAGGAATACTGTTGACTACTGGGTTGCCATTCTGTTAGATCCACGTTATAAAACCAAATTTTGCCAGATGCTTCCCACCCTGGAAAATGACCCACTTGACTTGCACTCTGTGATATATTTAGTGTGGCTTCTGTGCCTGCTCCTGCTGATGTTAATACAAAATTGTGGACATGTGAATAGTCATGGTTGGTCTACATCTGCTGAGATAGCTGTAATGGAAGATGTGTCGGGCCCAGTTAAACTATTTCTATTCTTGGGACAGTTATTTCACTTTGGTGGTGTCAGGCCCTCATTTTTTAAAGTGTGAAAACTCCAGGTTGGGTGTCCATCTGCTGGATTGGGCGTAGTAGAACACCTGTCAGTCCCTATTGTATTATTTCTGCTGTGGTGAAATTGATGCCACTTTTGTGGTGTCTGCCAGTAAGTTTTTGAAATGTTAACACTCCGGGTTGAGTGTCCATCTGTTGGATTGGGTGCAGCGCAAGACCAGTAGGTCCCTATTATACTATCTATACTGTTGTGAAATTGATGCCACTTTTGTGGTGTCTGCCAGTAATTTTTGGAAATGTGAACACTCCTGGTTGGGTGTCCATCTGTTGGATTGGGTGTAGTGGAAGACCTGTCGGTCCCTATTATACTATTTCTACTGTGGTAAAATTGATGCCACTTTGGTAGTGTCTGCCACTAATTTTTGAAAATGTGAACACTCTTGGTTGGGTCTCTTTCATGCTTGCTGCCTGAAGCAGTAGGCCTCCGAGACTGTCAGACCTCCATCTCCTTGGACTCAACTACCCATGTTAATGTCCTTAAATTTCTTAGACAATGGTAATCTACAAAACTTACATTTGTGCCACCTGAGTGTGGCTCAGCATGAAAGCATGTTGTATCAGGGCTCCCAGCAAAGGAGGCCTACACCGATCCCTCACCCACCTCATATTAGTGAGACGTTCAATCGAAAGCTGTAATGCTGTCCCAGACCCCAATACCTCATGCCTGGTTGACTGCTGCAGTGCCATGCTACAGTTTGGGCTGTGGGTGAATTGAGACCACTTTCCTGGTGTCTGTCCCTCATTTTAAGTGTTCTGGCAGCATTTGGGGCCGTTATAAGGTGTTGTGCATGCATTTATTTTTGCCTCCCATTAACTGTATTCGCATTCAGTTATGTTTGGTGAATATTCAACAAATTAATTAGCGAATCTTGCAAATTTGGCGATTGTAATCCGAACTGATCATTGAAATATTCGCTGAACATTTATAACTTTGAGCTGTGAAAATAAAAAAAAATCACATTTTCCCCACAAAAATGTTATTTTAGCCTCAATTTTTTTATTTTCACAAGGGTAACAAGAGAAATTGCACCATACAATTTTTTGTGCAATTTCTCCTGAGTATGTTGATACCCCAAATGTGGGTGAATACTACTTTTGATGCACAGTGCTAATCACAGAAGAGAAGAGGCGCCATTCAGGGAGATTCGGGAGGCATGGAACGCTATTTTCCTCCTGGAGAGCAGATTTTCTTAGAATAGTTTGCGGACTCCATATGCAGAGCTCCTAGTTGCTAGAAAAGCAGAATCCCCCCTCAAATGACCCCATTTTGAAAATTATTCCCCTTCGGGAATTTATTTAGAGGTGTAGTGACAATTTGGGTGTTTTCCAGAAACAAGCAGCAATGAATGTTGCCCAGTGAAAATTGCAAATTGCCGTTTGTAGTGACCGGTACGTTGCAGTCACCAATATGTTATGCCCAGCACATCCTTCTGAAGATTTTCCCTTGTAAGTTAGGCTGGCTCTCATCGCTTCTGGAATGCCAAACATGTGGACGCTATATGTGGTTTCGGTACATTGTGGGGTTCAGGGGGGCATTTGGATTTGCGGAATTTCTTTTGAGGGGCGTTAAGCCATTTTGCTTTTCCAGGGACTTTGTACTGCTAGTAACGTGGAAGCACCCTATATTTCCATTAACAGACCTAAGTGAGCACTTGCTTTTTTTGTGGATTGAGTTGAAACTTTTATTGGGAACATTTTACATAATGTTTGGGATCACATTTATCCGGTGCTCTATGCTGAGCACTTACTTTGGGGTTTCTGTCTAAATCTCCAAGTGATGTGATTCAGATGAAACCCTTGAGGGATCCATTCACTATAATTAGGCAGCAGAGCAACTCTGGACTCTGTCTGGCCTCTGCTCAAAGTTGTCCTTCTTTAAAGAAGTGCACAAAATTGTAGCCGACGGCACTTTTATGCAATCCTATAAAACGGACACCACCGGATTACAGGTCCTATTGCGTCTACAGCGCCTTCATCTGCCTCATTATAGGGAATCTTCCAAAAGGAGTTCTGTCTGAATCAAGTATTTTAGAGATTTACATGGAAATCGCTCACTGTAGAGAGCAGGATAAATGTTCGCCGAGCCTTACTGCGGTCTTTGGAAGGAAGAATGAACAAAACAGCAGGTGAACAATTGGTTTTATTTATTTTTTACTCTATTCCTCATGCTGTACAAGTGATTAGACGACTTTATTCTTCGGATCGGTGTGATTACAGCAATACTAGATTTATATCGGGTTTTTATGTTTGGCTGCTGACACACACTAAAAGCCGCTTTTTATTGCGAAAAACATCACCATATTTTGACAGCTTTAATTTTTCCATATTTTGGTCCACATAGTCATGTGAGGTCTTGTTTTTTGTGGGACGAGTTGACATTTTTATTAGTACCATTTTCAGACACAGTTTGCTGGTTGTGACTCTGTGTTAAGGACTGGCGGAACGCACCATGTATAGATGGTAAGAAACTAGGTGCGTTCGCAGTCCGAGGTCCACCGTGCAGGTAAAAGACCCTGCAGCTAGCAAGACGGACAATATGGCGGTACACTAAAGGATACACGCGTGGGTTAAACCTCACCCAGCGTGAAGAAAGCGATCCTGTTAATCCACAGGACCGCAGTACCGCACTAGTGCGCGAGCAAGTGGTCAGCGGACTTAACCCCAGAAGGGATTGGAGCCCGATTAGACCCTTGCTGGCGTAACACCGCAACTGGGTGTGTAGAGAACCTTAAAGAATATAAGTGCACCAGAGTGCGAGCGATGCCGCACTAACGGACGCCACTAACCACCCAGACTCGGGTATGGAAAGCGCAAGACAGGCGCACGGCGCCGTACTGGCAGGCACAGCTACAGGACGCTGAGATGTGTTTTTAGTGCTGTAGGCTAAGTCGGGCGCTAGGTAGCAGCCATACACCTTCCGCGAACAGACATTCAATAGGGAAGGGGTTTCCAAGGATGACTTGCACTCACAACATACACACATCAACAATTGTTTGACAATACTAGCGCATGGCCGTGCGGTCATGCGCAGTTTATATAACAGCAGCACAGGAAGTGGCCACAGCACGTTTGCCCTTCTAGGACCTGCCAAGAGGACCAATGGAATGTGCTGCAGAGACTGAGCACATGACCCTCGATCTCCAACGGGAGACCTTACGCTGGGCATGCTCAGTACATGCAGACAAGGACTTAGTCCCAGAGAAGTCCGCTCGCTGCTGACCAGCACTGACTTTAATGGCAGAGACTGGAGAAGCAGCACTAACTCTCAGAACAGAGTGAGAATGAGCAAGACGCTGGGACCGACGTCCTTGCTGAGCAGGCTCCACTGCGGCTGGACAAGAATGGGAGACCGCAGCGGAAGTGGCTCGAGATTCCCCCTGTGCAGAAGCGGGAACTCGACCCCTAACATTACCCCCCCTCCTAGGGCCCCCCCCTCCTTGGGCCTCGCTACGTTCGAAGGCAGCAATGAGCTGCGGAGCCCGAATGTGCTCCACAGGCTCCCAGGTTCTATCCTCTGGACCATGACCCTTCCAATCCACCAAATAAAATTTTTTGCCACGTACCACCTTGCTTCCCACAATAGCATTCACCTCAAACTCATCCGTGGATGAACCCGATGTCCCAGCAGATAACTCAGAAAACCGAGACAAACGAACGGGCTTTAAGAGGGAAACGTGAAAGGTATTGGTGATACCAAGGCGTGGAGGAATGGCCAAACGGTAAACCACAGGGTTGACCTGTTCCAGAACTTTAAACGGGCCAATGTAGCGAGGAGCAAACTTAGTGGACTCAACTCGCAGCCTGATGTTACGGGCGGAGAGCCACACTAAGTCGCCGGGAGCAAAGACCGGAGCGGGACGCCGGTGTGTATCAGCCGAAACCCTCATTCTCTCCTTGGAGGCCCGAATGGCATCCTGTGTGCGGTCCCAGATGTCCCGTGCCTCCACCGCCCAGTCTGCCACCCTAGAATCGGTGGATGACACGGGCATGGGCACAGGAACACGCGGATGCTGGCCGTAATTAAGGAGAAAAAGAGTTTGGCCAGTGGAATCGGCTACGGCGTTGTTCAAGGCAAATTCCGCCCAAGGTAGCAAAGATGCCCAGTCATCCTGCCTAGCGGAGACGAAATGTCGCAAATACGTCACCAGAGTCTGGTTGGTTCTCTCCACCAACCCATTCGTCTCGGGATGATATGCAGAGGAGAGGTTTAACTCTATGCTGAGCAAACGGCAGAGCTCTCTCCAAAACCGAGACGCGAACTGGGGACCCCGATCGCTGACAATCTTATCAGGCATACCATGCAATCGAAAAACATGCTTCATGAACAACACCGCCAAGGCCCGTGCTGAGGGTAACCGAGGAAGCGGTACCAAATGTACCATCTTAGAGAAATGGTCGGTGACTACCCAAATAATGGAGCAGCCACGCGACTTGGGTAAGCCCACCACAAAGTCCATTCCGACCATCTCCCAGGGCCTGTCTGCCACCGGTAGAGGGTAAAGCAACCCAGCAGGCCGTTGCCGAGGAGACCGATTCTGGGCGCAAGAAACGCACGCCTGAATATAGTCCTTGACATCTCGGACCATATGCGGCCACCAATATGTTCTCGCCAAAAGCTCAGATGTCCTCTTGGTCCCAAAATGCCCACCCACTCTGGAGGAGTGAGCCCAAGAGAGAACCTCCGGTCGCAAGTTAGCTGGCACGAAAGTCTTGCCCGGGGGCACAGACTCCAGCGAAACCGGAGCTACAGTTCTCAAGCTCTCAGGCGGGACAATAAGCCGAGGCTCCTCCTCCTCCTCCTCAGATGACACTACGGAGCGGGAGAGAGCGTCGGCACGAACGTTCTTCTCCCCGGAGAGAAAATGGAGGGTAAAATGGAACCGGGAGAAAAACAGGGACCATCTAGCCTGGCGAGAATTTAGCCGCTGGGCCGTCTGTATATACACCAAGTTCTTGTGATCAGTGAAGACTTGGAAAGGAAAGCGAGCTCCCTCCAAGAGGTGTCTCCACTCTGAAAAAGCCAACTTCATGGCTAGCAACTCCCTGTCCCCGATGGAATAATTCCTCTCCGCTGGTGAGAAAGTTTTGGAGAAGAAGAAGCAAGGATGCTTCCGACCTTGAGCATCCTTTTGGAAAAGGACTGCTCCAGCACCAACGGATGAGGCATCCACCTCCAAGATGAATGGTTTATCTACATCGGGGCGATGTAGGATGGGAGCGCTAGCGAAGTGTGACTTAATCGAGAGAAAAGCCTTGGAGACCTCCTCTGACCACAACTTGGGATTTGCT
Organism: Ranitomeya imitator; assembly: GCF_032444005.1. Lineage (NCBI taxonomy): Eukaryota > Metazoa > Chordata > Amphibia > Anura > Dendrobatidae > Ranitomeya > Ranitomeya imitator. The sequence goes on along the minus strand of NC_091282.1, from coordinate 57,715,588 downwards.
CCCTTCTTGGTGAGGGCGACCAATGGAGCTACCAAAGTTGAGAAGTGTGGAATGAACTGGCGATAGTAATTAATGAACCCCATAAAGCGCTGCACCGCTTTAAGAGAATGGGGTTCCTGCCAGTCCATTACTGCCTGTAGCTTGGCAGGATCCATAGCCAAACCCTGGGCAGAAATGATATAACCAAGGAAAGGCAAGGACTCCTGCTCAAACACACACTTCTCCAACTTAGCGTAGAGGGAGTTTGCCCGTAAGAGGTCGAAGACTTTGCGAACATCTCTCCGATGGGAGTCTATATCTGGAGAGTAGATGAGAATGTCATCCAGATAGACTACGACCGAGGTGGTGAGCATATCCCGAAAGATGTCGTTCACAAAGTCTTGGAAAACGGCTGGGGCATTACAGAGCCCAAAGGGCATCACTAGATATTCATAGTGCCCATCCCTGGTGTTAAAAGCCGTCTTCCATTCATCCCCCTCACGGATGCGAATCAGGTTGTAAGCACCCCGCAGATCTAACTTTGTAAATACCTTTGCTCCCCGTAGCCTATCAAAGAGCTCAGATATCAGGGGTAATGGGTACTTGTTCTTAACGGTAATGGCGTTAAGACCCCTGTAGTCTATGCATGGACGTAAGTCTCCAGTCTTCTTCTGTACGAAGAAGAACCCAGCCCCTGCCGGTGACACTGACTTCCTAATGAATCCTCTTGCCAGATTCTCCTGAATATACTGGGACATTGCCTCCGTCTCCGGGAGAGATAACGGGTAGACTCGACCCCGGGGAGGCTCAGCACCAGGCAAGAGGTCAATAGGACAGTCATAGGGACGGTGAGGCGGAAGAGTCTCCGCAGCTCTTTTGGAGAACACGTCTGCATGGGACCAATAGTGCTTGGGGAGAGAGGAAAGATCTGCGGGTACCTGTGTAGTAGCAACCTGAACGCACTCCCTCTGACATCTACCCTCACAGGATTTACTCCATCCCAAAATTCTCCCAGAGGACCACTCAATATGAGGAGAATGGTAGCGAAGCCATGGCATCCCCAACAGGACCTCATCAATTCCCTCAGGAATGACTAATAGGGAGATTATCTCCTGATGTGATGGAGACACAGACAGCGTGAAAGGAATGGTTTGGTGGGTAATCTGTGAAGGTAGTGTTGACCCATTTACCACTCGAACGGTCACTGGCTGGGCGAGCATCACCAAGGGTATTGCGTGACGCTGGGCAAAGGCGGAGGACATAAAGTTACCCTCTGCCCCAGAATCCAAGCAAAGCTCGACCGTAAGAGTGGATGGGCCTATGGTAATTGTCCCCTTGAAGGACAACTTTGAGGCAAACGTCGCCGTGTCTAGTGTACCTCCTCCAACTGCCACTGGACGCTGACGTTTCCCCGACCGCTGAGGACTCTTGGAGACAAGACGTCCTGACTGCTGGCAAACATGACGGACCTTATGTGCACGAGCGGACTGAGACTTAGATCCCGCTCGTGTCACCTCCAAGGTCTCATGTGACTCAGATGCCTGGACTGGGAATTCCAAAGGTTTGGCGAAGTTAGGAGCCAGCCGAAACCTCTGCCTACACTGGGCTCGTTCCAACCTCCGCTCGTTAAAACGGAGGTCTATACGAGTAGAAATAGATATTAACTCCTCCAGTGTGGCAGGAATCTCCCTAGTGGCCAGAGCGTCCTTAACATGGTCAGCCAGGCCCCTCCAGAATATGGGGATAAGGGCTTTGTCCGACCACTCCAGCTCGGAAGCTAAAGTACGGAATCGGACAGAAAAATGGCTGACCAAGGACTCACCCTGAGTTAATGCCAGTAGTTGGAGCGCTGTATCATGGGTGAGTTGAGGTCCTAGAAAGACCTTTTTCAGTGTGCCCAGAAACAACGGAGCACTCTGCACCACATGATCATCACGCTCCCACAGCGGCGTAGCCCACTCCAACGCCCTGTCCGACAACAGCGGGACAATATATCCCACCTTAGCCCGCTCTGTAGGAAAACGTGCAGCCAGGAGCTCGAGGTGGATAGAGCACTGACTCACGAATCCCCTACAAGTTTTGCAATCTCCAGAAAATTTTTCTGGCAACGGGAGGCGGGATAATGTCGGAACAGGGGTGGCAGTGGACAAGGTTGCTGCCGCCACGCCAGCAGCCTTTACAGCAACTGCGGTAACATCCACAGCTGAGGTTGAGTTCTCGAGAACCTTCAACCTACCCTCCAACTGCTGGATATACCGCAAAGATTGCTGAATGTCCGCCATACTAGCCAGACCTTGGCGCTAGTATTCTGTTAAGGACTGGCGGAACGCACCATGTATAGATGGTAAGAAACTAGGTGCGTTCGCAGTCCGAGGTCCACCGTGCAGGTAAAAGACCCTGCAGCTAGCAAGACGGACAATATGGCGGTACACTAAAGGATACACGCGTGGGTTAAACCTCACCCAGCGTGAAGAAAGCGATCCTGTTAATCCACAGGACCGCAGTACCGCACTAGTGCGCGAGCAAGTGGTCAGCGGACTTAACCCCAGAAGGGATTGGAGCCCGATTAGACCCTTGCTGGCGTAACACCGCAACTGGGTGTGTAGAGAACCTTAAAGAATATAAGTGCACCAGAGTGCGAGCGATGCCGCACTAACGGACGCCACTAACCACCCAGACTCGGGTATGGAAAGCGCAAGACAGGCGCACGGCGCCGTACTGGCAGGCACAGCTACAGGACGCTGAGATGTGTTTTTAGTGCTGTAGGCTAAGTCGGGCGCTAGGTAGCAGCCATACACCTTCCGCGAACAGACATTCAATAGGGAAGGGGTTTCCAAGGACGACTTGCACTCACAACATACACACATCAACAATTGTTTGACAATACTAGCGCATGGCCGTGCGGTCATGCGCAGTTTATATAACAGCAGCACAGGAAGTGGCCACAGCACTTTTGCCCTTCTAGGACCTGCCAAGAGGACCAATGGAATGTGCTGCAGAGCCTGAGCACATGACCCTCGATCTCCAACGGGAGACCTTACGCTGGGCATGCTCAGTACATGCAGACAAGGACTTAGTCCCAGAGAAGTCTGCTCGCTGCTGACCAGCACTGACTTTAATGGCAGAGACTGGAGAAGCAGCACTAACTCTCAGAACAGAGTGAGAATGAGCAAGACGCTGGGACCGACGTCCTTGCTGAGCAGGCTCCACTGCGGCTGGACAAGAATGGGAGACCACAGCGGAAGTGGCTCGAGATTCCCCCTGTGCAGAAGCGGGAACTCGACCCCTAACACTCTGCAATCACATGACATTTTTTGATCGCTTTCTATAACAATATTTGGGAGGCAGAATGAACAAAAATCAGCAATTTAGGATTTTTTTGGGGGGTTATGTCTTTCCGCATGTGGTAAAATTGATAAGGCAGTTTCGTTCTTTGAGTCAGTATGATTATAGCGATACCATATTTATATTTTTTTATGTTCTAGTGCTTTTAAACAATAAAAACTGTTTTATAGAAAAAATAATTATATTTACATTGCTTTATTCTGAGAGCTATAACTTTTATTTATAAGTTTTATTTTTCTGCTGATGGAGCTATATGATGGTTTGTTTTCTGTAGGACAAGATAACGTGCACCATGTCAGCAGTACCATGTTTACTTATATCCATCTTTTTTATCGCATTTTATTCCACTTTTTGTTCAGGGGTATGATGATAAAGCACTGTTTTTTAAAAGTTTTATCTTTCTTTTTTTTATGGTGTTCACTAAAGGGGTTAATTAGTGGGACTGTTTCGTAGGATGAGTCATTCCGGACATGACGATACCAATAATGTGTTTTTTTTTTTTGTTTATATTTTTTTCATAAAAATATTTATTTATGGGTACAATATATTTTGTTGTTTTTTTATTATTTTTTTATTTGTTTTTTTTTTACATTTTTGTAAAACTTTTTTTTACTATTTACTTTATCCCACTATTGGACTCATTTTTTGCAGGCTGATTACTTGTATAGCATGGGGCTGCAGCAGCATCCCTATGCTATGCAAACTGTTAGCGCTGCACTTGCAGAGAAAGTTGCTGATCATGCTTTGAGCATGATCAAGCAACTTTGCTAGCTCTGGTGACCTCGAAGTCGTCATGATGACATGGGGTCACCATGGCAATGATCGCGACCTCTTGATGACGTTGGTCTCCGATCCAATGGCAGAGTGATTGTCTTCCCTCTGCCTGCTCCCGGAATGCTGCGATTGAGTTTGAAAAAATGGTCAGACAGATAGAGGAGCTTTAAAACTTGGATCTGGGGGAAGTTGTGCTAATAAGGGGAAAGACAAAGACAGTGAGATAGTAGGGGTCAATGAGGATTTAGAAGGGGCTGGGGCATGCCAGGAAAGTAGGGAACTGAGTAGCAGTAACAAATGTGCCAATAGTATTAAATGTCTGTTGGCAAATGCAAGAAGTCTCGCAAACAAAATGAATGAACTGGAGACTCTTAGGTCGGTCACATAATGCGATGGTGTGTGCATTATGGAAAGCTGGCTCGATGAAAGCCATGACTGGGTAACAAATGTAAAGGGTTACACTACATCTAGATGAGACAGGAAAGACAAAAAAGGTGGAGGGGTGTGTATTTTCATAAAATCCAACTTAAAACCTGTGCTCAATGGCGACATTGGGGGGAGCTGTGACAATGTAGAGTCAGTATGGGTAAATGTCCAAGATGATGGCAATAAAGGGAAGCTCCTAATTGTAGTTTGCTACAAGCCTCCGAATATAGCTAAGTAAATGCTGTAACAAATTAAAAAAGAGAAAAAATAACAATAGAATCTTTATTATGGGGGATTTTAACTATCCAGACATTCAATGCGACATTGAATCTTCTGGTTGTGCTAAAAGCTGAAAGTTCTTATCCACAGTTCAGGACAATTACCTCTATCAGCTTTTAGATGAAACCACCAGGGGAGGTAATCTGCTGGATCTGGTTCTGTCAAATAGACAAGATACAATTTCAGATCTACAGGTCGAAGAGCATTTGGGATGCAGTGACCATAATACGGTAAATTTCAATGTAATTTTCAACCAAACATTGAAAATGGGAAATGCAAAAACCTGGAACTTTAGTAAAGATGATTTCAATAAATTAAGCCAAGAGCTTGATCGTGTAGACTTGGACCATGTCATGGTAACTGGGGATACTGACCATAAATGGGGCATGTTAAAAAAAATGCTACTAGAATCTTGTAGAAAACTTATACCCTATAGAAATAAAATGTCCAGAAATAGAAAGAAACCATCATAGATAACTAAGACAGTACAAAGTTTGATAAGACAAAAACAATTATAGCTATATTGTCACCAGTTTAGGTCTCTTCGTGCTACCTTTTGCATCCATGTAAAAGCACAACCTGTAATTAAAAATAGAATAAATATATATTTTTTAAGTTACTTCATACATCTCTTTTTGCTAGTACAATAAGGGTAAATGTAACCTCATCAGAAAAGTCCGGCCACACTGCTAATGCCGACCGCTGAGTCAATCATTTCATTTTAGTGAAAGTTCTAATGAAGGTGATGTATCCAGGTAACGAGCGTTTGATCTCAGTCTCTTCGGGAGGCCTTATCGCACAACATGAACCTTCTGTGTTCTTTGTATGTGGTAGAAGAAAAATAGCATTCAGGAAATCTGTTACTGGCTGCAAGGATATACTTTCATCTCTTCAGCAAAGGTGACACCTGCTCATTCTTAGAAACAAGACCTAGAAAAGACTTTATAAAGTTTCCTTTAGTTGATGGTTTATATCACTAGTCTACTCTCCTGAAATGTCAGGAGGTGATCAAAATAATAGGAGACCTTTGATGGTATCTACAAAGAAGGAAAGTTTCAGACACAACTATAAACTTCCCAGCTGGGTTCACACTTATAAACCAATGACCATCTTCCAGTAGTGTTCGCCTCTGAATACTGTGCAGGCATTATATCCAGATGTAACCTTGATGATGATCAAATGTGATCAGGTGTTTTTAAATTTAGTGCCTTGCTTACCTTGTAGGTTGATGAATGATGTCAAAGTGTAGGTTGATGAATGATGTCAAAGTGGACATAGCAAGCAGCAGTGACAAAAATTATTTTACGCACAAAAGTAGTCAGCATGGCATGGTCCAAGCACATCTAAATATCCACCCAGCCATACTACTTTTACCCAGATGTTAGGTTCACAATTAGTGGTTGATCTTGTAACCCTTAGGTCTGGGTGGGCAAATGAACCTCGAACGATGATGCAGCAAGCAGGAAGGCAAATTGGAAGCCAGAACTTGGCACTCTCCAGAATCTTGGGAGCAGCAGGACAGATGAAGTGGAACCCAGCATGGCCTAGGGAGATGATGTCACTGATCCATACATGTCAACTTGCAGAACCTGATGTGGTGCAGAACAGAAGGTAGAGGAGCCTGGGATATCCAGGACAGGTGTGTAACTCCAGCATTGAACACTAGAGATGAGCTGTCCTTTTGAAATTCGAAGTCATCGAATTTTGCCAAAAATGTTTCTTACGATGAATACTTTCACATAAATCTGAACCCATTATTCCCCGGAGCTTTTTTCGGTTTTGCGTTTTTATTTTTCACTCCCCTTCTGCCTAGGGCCATAACTTTTTTATTTTTTCCATTAATATGGCCTTGTGAGGGCTGAGTTGTACTTCTGAACGACACCATTGGTTTTACCATGTCGTGTACTAGAAAACGGGAAAGAAAGTGCGGTGAAATTACAAAACAAAGTGCAATCCAACACTTGTTTTTTTTTGGCTTTTTTGCTAGGTTCACTAAATGCTAAGACTGACCTGCCATTGTGATTCTCCAGGTCATTATGAGTTCATAGACAACAAATATGTCTAAATTCTTTTTTAACTAAGTGGTGTAAAAAATTCCAAATTTTGCTAAAAAAAGAGAAAAAAAATTACACCATTTTCTGATATTCGTAGCGTCTCTATTTTTCTTGATCTGGGGTCAGGAGAGGGCTTATTTTTTGCATGCCGAGCAGACATTTTTAATGATACCATTTTGGTGCAGATACGATCTTTTGATCGCCCGTTATCACATTTGTGACCAAAAAAAAACATAATTTTTGAGTTTTGACTTTTTTTCTCACTACACGGTTTAGCGATCATGTTAATCCTTTTTTTATTGATAGATCGGGTGATTATGGATACTGAAATATGTGTATATTTGATTTTACTTTTATTGGTTTATTTTGAATGGGGGAAAAGGGGGTGATTTTAACTTTTTTTTATTTTTTTAATATTTTTAAAAACATTTTTTTTTACTTTTGGCATGCTACAATGAGGCCATGTTCAGATCGCCTCTATACAGCAGATTTACTCACTTGCTATAAGCGCCGACCACTGGGTGGCGCTCACAGCAAGCTGGCACTGACAACCATAGAGGTCTCCAGGAGACCTCAGGTTGCCATGCCAATACACCCGTGACTCGCGATCACGTGACGGGTCACCGGTGTGCATATTTCCGGCCCGATGGCCGGAAGCGCAATTTAAATGCCGCTGTCAGAGTTTCACAGCGGCATCTAACTGGTTAATAGCTGTGGGTGGATAGCGATTTCACCTGCGGCTATTGCGGGCACATGGGAGGGACCCCGACATCGGCAAAAATGTACGCCCGATGTCGGTAAGGGGTTAATATGGAAATATTCTAATTGCTCAGAAAATACAACTGGGGGGAGAAGAGGAGAGTGCAAGAAAGAATCCTGCTCACCATAAGAGCTTACACTTTACAGGAGTGAGAGACTTACCCACTGACTCTGGAGATGGAAAGCGACTCTGCCATACAAACTGTGCTCCATTGGCAACCACTGATCTGTGAAGGCCAGGGTACTGACCACCACTGTACAAGATCTGATAATCCATCACATGTCATAGCTGCAGGGCATCACAGGGAGGCCGCACGGCCACACAAAATAATGCTATCCCACTCTTTGATGCTCCGGATGTGTGGGAAATGAAAAACATTATTTTGCGAAATGCAAATCGATTGTCAAAATATTTAAATTTGCGTGGCACCACAGATTTATTTTTTTTTTAGACAAACTTAATCATCCGCGTATCGATCCACTCATCTCCACTGACCATTCATGTTATGCTACCTTTCAACAGCCTTGGCCTCCATAATTTCCTCCAGTAAAAACAACTGATTGGGTCTCAGAAAAAGTCTTTTGACCTTCTCCTGCGTGACAGTCCGTAAAAATCAGACAGCACTCGATGTTATCTGAGTGCTGTCTGATTTTATTCATGGACCCATAGACTTGTGTTTCTGTTGCTGATTCTGATCTGATACTCGGATCAAAATCAGACATGTCTCTGTGATTTTGCATGGACCACTCAGTCCACAGAAAGTTATGGCTATGCTGTGTGGATGACCCAGCGGACTATCAACGGTATGGGTGATAACTGTGAAAACCATGGACAGCACTTGCATGTGAAAAACAGGATTCTGAATGAGGCCTTAGGTCAAAGTTTCATCGAGAATAGTTGTACAATTTTTTTCTCACTTGTCATCCATGTGTAGTCATTTTTTTTTACAGCAGCTATTAATAATTTATAGAACAATTTACGGTTTCGTATGTCACAGAATTGCAATGTATCCATAAATATTGTATGCTATACTGTGGCTCCTTAAGGTATCCGATTTTTTTCTTACACTCATAGACTTGAATTGATAAGTCTCACCTGATTTACGGAAGAAACTAGTGCACACTGCTATTTTTTTTCACACGCAGATTCGGTCGGTGAAAAAAATCGCTCATCTGCACTGCCCGATTAAATAAAAAATTTCGAGTGCTGCCCTTTTTTAAACGGACAAGCAATTAAACCAAAAATATGGTTGTGTGAACGAGTGCTAAAGAGGAGAATGACAATATTCCATAATAGTGAGCACAATTCATACTGTGATGTTTATTGGAAAGCAAGATACCGATTTGCAAAAGACAAGACATGCGTCAATTAGGATTTTAAGAAAAACACCTAAAACCACACAAAATGTCCAGTTAGTCAAAAAAACAATATCAACGAAACAACATGTCCCAATATACAGCTTTTAATTCTGAAAAAGTTTTGTAATTCCCACATTACCGTATATACTCGAGTATAAGCCGAGATTTTCAGCCCAAATTTTTGGGCTGAAAGTGCCCCTCTCGGCTTATACTCGAGTCAAGGTAGGTGGCAGGGTCGGCGGGTTAGGGGGAGAGGGCGCTGAGGCATACTTATCTAGTCCCTGCGATCCTGGCGCTGTCCCTGCCGTCCCACGGTCTTCGGTGCTGCAGTTCTTCCCCTCTTCAGCGGTCACGTGGGACCGCTCATTAGAAAAATGAATAGGCGGCTCCACCTCCCATAGGGGTGGAGCCGCCTATTCATTTCTCTAATCAGCGGTGCCGGTGACCGCTGATAGAGGAAGAGGCTGCGGCACCGAAGACCATGGGACGGCAGGGGGAGCGTCAGGATCGCTGGGACTAGGTAAATATGTAATATTCACCTGTCCACGTTCCAGCCGCCGGGCGTCGCTCCATCTTCCCGGCGTCTGCGCTCTGACTGTTCAGGTCAGAGGGCGCGATGACACATATAGTGTGCGCGGCGCCCTCTGCCTGATCAGTCAGAGCAGAGACGCCGGGAAGATGGAGGCGCCGGGACCGGACGCTGGGAGCTGCAATCAAGAGAGGTGAGTATGTGTTTTTTTTTTTTATTGCAGCAGCAGCGGCACAGATTTATGTGGAGCATCTATGGGACAAAATGAACGGTGTAGAGCACTATATGGGGCAGAGCTATGGGGAGATATGAACGGTGCAGAGCATATATGGGGCACAGATATGGGGCAATAATGAACGGTGCAGAGCACATATTGGGCACAGCTATGGGACAAAATGAACGGTGCAGAGCACTATATGGCACAGCTATGGGACAAAATGAACGGTGCAGAGCACTATATGGGGCACAGCTATGGGACAAAATGAACGGTGTAGAGAAGAGCACTGTATGGGGCACAGCTATGGGGCAGTATGAACGGTGCAGCGCACAGTATGGGGCAGAGCTATGGGACAAAATGAACGGTGCAGAGCATAAATGGGGCACAGATATGGGGCAATAATGAACGGTGCAGAGCATATATGGGGCACAGATATGGGGCAATAATGAACGGTGCCGAGCACTATATGGGGCACAGCTATGGGACAAAATGAACGGTGCAGAGCACTATATGGGGCACAGCTATGGGACAAAATGAACGGTGCAGAGCACTGTATGGGGCACAGCTATGGGACAAAATGAACGGTGCAGAGCACTGTATGGGGCACAGCTATGGGGAAATATGAACGGTGCAGAGCACTATATGGCACAGCTATGGGGAAATAATGATCTATTTTTATTTTTGAAATTCACTGGTAAATGCTGCATTTCCACCCTAGGCTTATACTCGAGTCAATAAGTTTTCCCAGTTTTTTGTGGCAAAATTAGGGGGGTCGGCTTATATTCGGGTCGGCTTATACTCGAGTATATACGGTATATGTTGAGATTAAAAACAAAAATTCCTGTAAAAAACATGATGCGTGCATCCTGTCTAAAGGATTTCTAGTAATAATAATCTCTAAATATTGCAGAAATATTCACCGTCTCCACATACAAAATCTTCTGTCATGTTTGCATAACTTATCAATTTTTTTAAAGTAGGAATTTACATTATTTTTTATCTTTTCAAAAAGCGTCCAGGTTTCAATCTGTTTCTAAATTCATATAAGATAAATTAAACTTGGCTAATTTCTAATTCTATTTAAGTCAATTCAATCTATAATGTAACATAAAAACATAAAGTTCTGTTAAACATGAAAAAGATACGATATGGTGTCACGGCTCCACTTCTTCCACAGCTGGACTAATGTGAGGTCATTAATCTTGTATTACGAAATTCTGTATTATCGTATTTTCTATTAATTGCGCTTTGAATGGTAAGAGGCCGCACTAATTGTTAATGACTCCCGGTGACACAGTGATATTTTTATCACGAGTAAATGACTCAATTTGCCTTTGAAGTCTTGAAAGTGAAATTTAATATTAGTAAACATCAGTTAATGGCCTCGCTTAATGTCACTACATAATTCTGTCTTTGTTAATAACCAAGCGAGATAATATTAATTGACGAGGTTAATAGGTAGTACACTGTGAAATAAGATGTAAATCCAGCGTGACTGAGCTACGTCACGCTCCAGCTCTGTGCTTATAACATGTGGGGATGTTGGAATTTTTGTAACCATCTAATAATGATTTTGCAGAATGGGAGTCTTTAGTAAGTTGATGCATCACTGCAAAAGAGACAAAGACATGACATGTACAGGAGAAATCAACCTCTCCAAAACGGAACTACTTCTGCACCCACCATCTACTAACCTCCCTAAACCTGACGTTTCCCTCTCCGTGGGTGGCACCATAATAACACCCCGGCAGCAGGCGCGCTGTCTGGGTGTTATGTTTGACTCCGATCTCTCCTTCACCTCCCATATACAATCTCTTGCCCGCTCGTACCGCATGAACCTAAAGAACATTTCTAGAATTCGCCCTTTTCTCACCATGGAAACAACAAAAACCCTCACTGTCGCCCTGATCCACTCCCACTTGGACTACTGTAATGCTCTATTAATTGGCCTCCCCCTTTCTCGACTTTCCCCTCTCCAGTCTATCCTTAATGCAGCAGCCAGGGTCGTCCATCTAGCTAATTGTTACTTGGACGTTTCCGCTCTTCGCCAGTTGTTACAATGGCTGCCCATTCATTATAGAATCCAATTCAAAGCACTTGTTCTCACCCACAAAGCTCTTCACAGTGCGGCACCCCCATACTTCTCCTCCCTCATTTCTGTCTATCGGCCTCTCCGACCTCTGCGCTCTGCAAATGACTTTCGACTAACCTCTGCACTAATCCGTACCTCCCACTCCCGTCAACAAGACTTCTCCCGTGCTGCGCCAATCCTCTGGAATGCTCTACCCCAAGATATTAGGACCATGCACAATTTGCATAGTTTTAGGTGCTCCCTCAAATCACATTTGTTCAGAGCGGCCTACCACGCTTACTAATCAAAGTCATTTCATGTTTGTGTGTAGCACATTCACTACTTCCATCTATCCCCCACTCCCTGAAGATGGCTGGACCATCATTGTAAATACATCATTGTAAATACACACCTGTACTTTGTATCTCCCCCAGATCATTGCAGATTTTAAGCTGTCATGAGCAGGGTCGTCTTATGTTGCTTTAATTTTTGTATTGTTAGCGTTTTTACTTATGACTGTTGTGTTTGAAACTGTTAATCTTTAAAGCGCTGCGGAATATGTTGGCGCTATATAAAGATTATTATTATTATTATTATTACAGGAGAAATTTACGCTACATGTTATAAAATATGGTTACCCTGTGGTTGTTGCGAATTGCTTCCTGATTCACTGTAAGATACAAAGTTGTCTTTCCTTATATTTTCTTTTGGGTTGACATATCCTTAGATGAGGGGCACAAGATTACTGACTTTGAGAGAAATAATGATTTGACAATACTCTGTTAGGAGATGTTTACGCTATATGTGTCTGGCCTGTTATGACCTGGTGGTTAGGAGCACCCGGAATGACCTGATAGTTAAACCTCATACAGGACGAGCTCTGGGATGTGGGAGCTCTGCTGACCGCAAGCCCTAATCCTATCACACACACTAGAAATAGCCGTGGAGCGTGTTGTGAATTCTGTGGCTGAGTTCACTTCTGTGGTCACAAGTGGTATTGCAGTCTCTGGGCTTCCTCCCTCAGGTGTTTTGGTGAGCTCGTTGGCTGCCTTGCTATTTAGCTCCACCTGAGTCTGTCTTCCTTGCTCCTTGTCAATGTTCCAGTGTTGGATCTGAGCTACTGCATCTTTCCTTGGGCCTGCTGCTCTGCTAGATAAGTGCTTCTAGTTTGTTTTCTGTTTTTTCTGTCCAGCTTGTTATTATCTTTTGCTGGAAGCTCTGAGAAGCAAAGGGGTGCACCGCCGTGCTGTTAGTTCGGCACGGTGGGTCTTTTTTGCCCCTTTGCGTGGTTTTCGTTTTAGGGTTTTTTGTAGACTGCATAGTTCTCTTTGCTATCCTCGCTCTGTCTAGAATATCGGGCCTCACTTTGCTGAATCTATTTCATTCCTACGTTTGTCTTTTCATCTTGCTAACAGTCATTATATGTGGGGGCTGCCTATTCCTTTGGGGTATTTCTCTGAGGTAAGTCAGGCTTGTATTTCTATCTTCAGGCTAGTCAGCTCCTCAGGCAGTGCCGAGTTGCATAGGTAGTTGTTAGGCGCAATCCACTGCTGCTTCCAGTTGTGTGAGGACAGTTCAGGTACTGCAGTCTACAGAGATTCCACGTCTCAGAGCTCGTCCTATTGTTTTGGGTTTTTGCCAGATCTCTGTATGTGCGCTGATTACTGCACGCTGTGTTGCCTGATTGCCAGCCATAACAGTACAAGGAGCCAATTCAATGATTTCCAATAGAGGGAAAAAAGAAATCCTGACATCATTTTTTTTTCTTAGCTCTGTCTTCAGTCTTTTTTTTCCCCTAGACATTAGAGTGCTTCAGGACACAGCTGTGGACATGGATATTCAGGCTCTGTGCTCCTCAATGGATAATCTCGTTGTAAATGTACAAAAGATTCAAGATACTATTGATCAGAAATCGATGCTAGAACCAAGAATTCCGATTCCTGATTTGTTTTTTGGTGACAGAACTAAGTTCCTGAGCTTCAGAAATAATTGTAAGCTATTTTTGGCCTTGAAACCTCATTCTTCTGGTAATCCTATTCAACAGGTTTTGATTATTATTTCTTTTTTGCGCGGCGACCCACAGGACTGGGCGTTTTCTCTTGCACCAGGAGATTCTGCATTGAGTAATGTTGATGCATTTTTCCAGGCGCTGGGATTGCTTTACGATGAGCCTAATTCAGTGGATCAAGCTGAGAAAAATCTGCTGGCTTTATGCCAGGGTCAGGATGATGTAGAAGTATATTGTCAGAAATTTAGAAAATGGTCAGTACTCACTCTGTGGAATGAATCTGCACTAGCGGCTTTGTTCAGAAAGGGTCTCTCTGAAGCTCTTAAGGATGTAATGGTGGGATTTCCTATGCCTGCTGGTTTGAATGAGTCTATGTCCTTGGCCATTCAGATCGGTCGTCGCTTGCGCGAGCGTAAATCTGTGCACCATCTGGCGGTATTGTCTGAGAGTAAGCCTGAGCCTATGCAGTGCAACAGGACTATGACTAAAGTAGAACGGCACGAACACAGACGTCTGAACAGACTGTGTTTCTATTGTGGTGATTCTACTCATGCTATTTCTAATTGTCCTAAACGCACTAGGCGGTTCGATAGCTCTGCCGTTATTGGTACTGTACAGTCCAAATTCCTTTTGTCCATTACCTTAATGTGCTCTTTGTCATCATATTCTGTCATGGCGTTTGTGGATTCAGGCGCTGCCCTGAATCTGATGGATTTGGATTATGCTAAACGTTGTGGATTTTTCTTGGAGCCTTTGCAGTGTCCTATTCCGTTGAGAGGAATTGATGCTACACCTCTGGCCAAGAATAAGCCTCAGTACTGGGCCCAGCTGACCATGTGCATGGCTCCTGCACATCAGGAAGTTATTCGCTTTTTGGTACTGCATAATTTGCATGATGTGGTCGTGTTGGGGTTGCCATGGCTACAAACCCATAATCCAGTATTGGATTGGAACTCTATGTCGGTAACCAGCTGGGGTTGTCAGAGAGTACATGGTGATGTTCCATTTTTGTCTATTTCGTCATCCATTCCTTCTGACATCCCAGAGTTCTTGTCGGACTTTCAGGATGTATTTGAAGAGTCCAAGTCTGATGCCCTTCCTCCGCATAGGAATTGTGATTGTGCTATCGATTTGATTCCTGGTAGTAAATTCCCTAAGGGTCGTTTATTTAATTTGTCCGTACCTGAACACACCGCTATGCGCAGTTATGTGAAGGAGTCCCTGGAGAAGGGACATATTCGCCCATCGTCGTCACCATTGGGAGCAGGGTTCTTTTTGTAGCCAAGAAGGATGGTTCGCTAAGACCGTGTATTGATTACCGCCTTCTTAATAAGATCACTGTTAAGTTTCAGTATCCCTTGCCATTGATTTCTGACTTGTTTGCTCGGATTAAGGGGGCTAGTTGGTTTACTAAGATTGATCTTCGTGGTGCGTATAATCTGGTGAGAATCAGGCAGGGAGATGAATGGAAAACGGCATTTAATACGCCCGAGGGTCATTTTGAGTATCTGGTGATGCCGTTCGGACTTGCCAATGCTCCATCTGTTTTTCAGTCTTTTATGCATGACATTTTCCGTGAGTATCTGGATAAATTCTTGATTGTTTACTTGGATGACATTTTGATCTTCTCAGATGATTGGGAGTCTCATGTAAAGCAAGTCAGAATGGTTTTCCAGGTACTGCGTGCTAATTCCTTGTTCGTGAAGGGATCAAAGTGTCTCTTCGGTGTGCAGAAAGTTTCATTTTTGGGGTTCATCTTTTCCCCTTCTACTATCGAGATGGATCCGGTTAAGGTTCAGGCCATCCAGGATTGGACTCAGCCGACATCTCTAAAAAGTTTGCAGAAATTCCTGGGCTTTGCTAATTTTTATCGTCGCTTCATCTGTAATTTTTCTAGCATTGCCAGACCATTGACCGATTTGACCAAGAAGGGTGCTGATTTGGTTAATTGGTCTTCTGCTGCCGTGGAAGCTTTTCAGGAGTTGAAGCGTCGTTTTTGCTGTGCCCCTGTGTTGTGTCAACCTGATGTTTCTCTTCCGTTCCAGGTCGAGGTTGATGCTTCTGAGATTGGTGCAGGGGCGGTTTTGTCACAGAGAGGTTCTGGTTGCTCAGTGTTCAAACCATGTGCTTTCTTTTCCAGGAAATTTTCTGCTGCTGAGCGTAATTATGATGTGGGCAACCGAGAGTTGCTGGCCATGAAGTGGGCATTCGAGGAGTGGCGTCATTGGCTTGAGGGTGCTAAGCATCGCGTGGTGGTTTTGACTGATCATAAGAACCTTACTTATCTTGAGTCTGCCAAGCGCTTGAATCCTAGACAGGCCCGTTGGTCGTTATTTTTTGCTCGTTTTGATTTTGTGATTTCATACCTTCCGGGCTCTAAAAATGTGAAGGCGGATGCTCTGTCTAGGAGTTTTGTGCCCGACTCTCCGGGGTTATCTGAGCCGGCGAGTATCCTCAAGGAAGGAGTCATTGTGTCTGCCATCTCCCCTGATTTGCGGAGAGTGTTGCAGAAATTTCAGGCTAATAAACCTGATCGTTGTCCGGCCGAGAAACTGTTCGTCCCTGATAGGTGGACTAGTAAAGTTATCTCTGAACTTCATTGTTCGGTGCTGGCCGGTCATCCAGGAATCTTTGGTACCAGGGAGTTGGTTGCTAGATCCTTCTGGTGGCCATCTCTGTCGCGGGATGTGCGTGCTTTTGTGCAGTCCTGTGGAATTTGTGCTAGGGCTAAGCCCTGCTGTTCACGTGCCAGTGGGTTGCTTTTGCCCTTGCCGGTCCCGAAGAGGCCTTGGACACATATTTCGATGGATTTCATTTCTGACCTTCCCGTTTCTCAAAAGATGTCTGTCATTTGGGTGGTCTGTGATCGCTTTTCTAAAATGGTCCATCTGGTGCCCTTGGTTAAATTGCCTTCCTCCTCTGATTTGGTGCCTTTGTTCTTCCAGCATGTGGTTCGTTTACATGGCATTCCTGAGAATATTGTTTCTGACAGAGGTTCCCAGTTTGTCTCGAGGTTCTGGCGAGCCTTTTGTGGTAGGATGGGCATTGACCTATCTTTTTCCTCGGCCTTCCATCCTCAGACTAATGGCCAGACCGAACGAACCAATCAGACCTTGGAAACATATCTGAGATGTTTTGTTTCCGCTGACCAGGATGATTGGGTGTCATTTTTGCCGTTGGCTGAGTTCGCCCTTAATAATCGGGCCAGCTCGGCTACCTTGGTCTCTCCATTTTTCTGCAATTCTGGGTTCCATCCTCGTTTCTCTTCAGGACAGGTTGAGTCTTCGGACTGTCCTGGTGTGGATTATGTGGTGGACAGGTTGCAGCAGATCTGGACTCAGGTAGTGGACAATTTGACCTTGTCCCAGGAGAAGGCTCAGCTTTTCGCTAATCGCAGACGCCGTGTGGGACCCCGACTTCGTGTTGGGGATCTGGTTTGGTTATCTTCTCGTCATATACCTATGAAGGTTTCCTCTCCTAAATTTAAACCTCGTTTTATTGGTCCGTATAGGATTTCTGAGATTCTCAATCCGGTGTCTTTTCGTCTGACCCTCCCAGACTCCTTTTCCATACATAATGTATTCCATAGGTCGTTGTTGAGGAGATACGTGGCACCTATGGTTCCATCTGTGGAGCCTCCTGCCCCTGTTTTGGTGGAGGGGGAATTGGAGTATATTGTGGAGAAGATTTTGGATTCTCGTGTCTCTAGACGGAAACTCCAGTATCTGGTCAAATGGAAGGGTTATGCTCAGGAAGATAATTCCTGGGTTTTTGCCTCTGATGTCCATGCCCCAGATCTTGTTCGTGCCTTTCATGTGGCTCATCCTGGTCGGCCTGGGGGTTCTGGTGAGGGTTCGGTGACCCCTCCTCAAGGGGGGGGTACTGTTGTGAATTCTGTGGCTGAGTTCACTTCTGTGGTCACAAGTGGTATTGCAGTCTCTGGGCTTCCTCCCTCAGGTGTTTTGGTGAGCTCGTTGGCTGCCTTGCTATTTAGCTCCACCTGAGTCTGTCTTCCTTGCTCCTTGTCAATGTTCCAGTGTTGGATCTGAGCTACTGCATCTTTCCTTGGGCCTGCTGCTCTGCTAGATAAGTGCTTCTAGTTTGTTTTCTGTTTTTTCTGTCCAGCTTGTTATTATCTTTTGCTGGAAGCTCTGAGAAGCAAAGGGGTGCACCGCCGTGCTGTTAGTTCGGCACGGTGGGTCTTTTTTGCCCCTTTGCGTGGTTTTCGTTTTAGGGTTTTTTGTAGACTGCATAGTTCTCTTTGCTATCCTCGCTCTGTCTAGAATATCGGGCCTCACTTTGCTGAATCTATTTCATTCCTACGTTTGTCTTTTCATCTTGCTAACAGTCATTATATGTGGGGGCTGCCTATTCCTTTGGGGTATTTCTCTGAGGTAAGTCAGGCTTGTATTTCTATCTTCAGGCTAGTCAGCTCCTCAGGCAGTGCCGAGTTGCATAGGTAGTTGTTAGGCGCAATCCACTGCTGCTTCCAGTTGTGTGAGGACAGTTCAGGTACTGCAGTCTACAGAGATTCCACGTCTCAGAGCTCGTCCTATTGTTTTGGGTTTTTGCCAGATCTCTGTATGTGCGCTGATTACTGCACGCTGTGTTGCCTGATTGCCAGCCATAACAGGAGCGCTCCTGACCAGACCTAGGCGCCTCGTCACAGCCTAAGAACTATCTAGCCCTAGAGATAGAAAATAAAGCCTACCTTGCCTCAGAGAAATTTCCCAAAGGTAAAGGAAGCCCCCCACATATATTGACTGTGAGTAAAGATGAAA
This sequence comes from Ranitomeya imitator, assembly GCF_032444005.1. Lineage (NCBI taxonomy): Eukaryota > Metazoa > Chordata > Amphibia > Anura > Dendrobatidae > Ranitomeya > Ranitomeya imitator. The sequence goes on along the minus strand of NC_091282.1, from coordinate 57,697,007 downwards.
GTCACAAACGCAGAAATGAAACAGGTTTCAGCAAAGGGAGGCCAGAATTCACAACAGTACCCCCCCTTGAGGAGGGGTCACCGAACCCTCACCAGAGCCCCCAGGCCGATCAGGATGAGCCAGATGAAAGGCACGAACAAGATCGGCAGCATGAACATCAGAGGCAAAAACCCAGGAATTATCTTCCTGACCATAACCCTTCCACTTGACCAGGTACTGAAGTTTCCGTCTCGAAACATGAGAATCCAAAATCTTCTCCACCACATACTCCAACTCCCCCTCAACCAACACCGGGGCAGGGGAATCAACGGAGGGAACCATAGGTGCCACGTACCTCCGCAACAACGACCTATGGAACACATTATGGATGGAAAAAGAATCTGGAAGGGCCAAACGAAATGACACAGGATTAAGAACTTCAGAAATCTTATAAGGCCCAATGAAACGAGGCTTAAACTTAGGAGAGGAAACCTTCATAGGAACGTGACGAGATGACAACCAAACCAAATCCCCAACACGAAGTCGGGGACCAACACAACGCCGGCGGTTAGCGAAACATTGAGCCTTCTCCTGGGACAATGTCAAATTGTCCACCACATGAGTCCAAATCTGCTGCAACCTATCCACCACCGCATCCACACCAGGACAGTCTGAAGGCTCAACCTGCCCTGAAGAGAAACGAGGATGGAAACCAGAATTACAGAAAAAAGGAGAAACTAAAGTAGCCGAGCTGGTCCGATTATTAAGGGCGAACTCAGCCAAAGGCAAGAAGGACACCCAATCATCCTGATCAGCAGAAACAAAGCACCTCAGATATGTCTCCAAAGTCTGATTAGTTCGTTCGGTTTGGCCATTAGTCTGAGGTTGGAAAGCCGAAGAAAAAGACAAATCAATGCCCATCTTAGCGCAAAAAGACCGCCAAAACCTCGAAACAAACTGGGAACCTCAACCTGAAAAGGGAGCGAAACATCTGGCTGGCACAACACAGGGGCAGAAGCAAAGCAATGCTTCAACTCCTGAAAAGCCTCTACAGAGGACCAATTGACCACATCAGCACCTTTCTTGGTCAAATCAGTCAACGGTTTAGCAATACTGAAAAAATTAGCGATGAAGCGACGATAAAAATTAGCAAAGCCCAAGAACTTCTGCAAGCTCTTCACAGATGTCGGCTGAGTCCAATCGTAAATGGCCTGAACTTTAACAGGGTCCATCTCGATAGTAGAAGGGGAAAAAATGAAACCCAAAAATGAAACCTTCTGAACTCCAAAGAGACACTTTGACCCCTTCACAAACAAGGAATTCGCACGAAGGACCTGGAACACCATTCTGACCTGCTTCACATGAGACTCCCAATCATCCGAAAAGACCAAAATGTCATCCAAATATACAATCAGGAATTTATCCAGGTACTCTCGGAAGATGTCATGCATAAAGGACTGAAACACAGATGGAGCATTAGAAAGCCCGAATGGCATAACCAGGTACTCAAAATGGCCCTCGGGCGTCTTAAATGCCGTTTTCCATTCATCACCCTGTTTAATTCGCACAAGATTATACGCACCACGCAGATCTATCTTGGTGAACCAACTAGCCCCTTTAATACGAGCAAATAAATCAGACAGCAGCGGCAAAGGATACTGAAATTTGACTGTGATCTTATTAAGAAGGCGGTAATCAATACAAGGTCTCAAAGAACCATCCTTCTTGGCCACAAAAAAGAACCCTGCTCCCAATGGTGACGACGACGGGCGAATATGACCTTTCTCCAAGGATTCCTTTATATAACTCCGCATAGCGGTGTGCTCTGGCACAGATAAATTAAACAGACGGCCCTTAGGAAACTTACTACCAGGAATCAAATTAATAGCACAGTCGCAATCCCTATGAGGAGGTAGGGCACCAGATTTGGGCTCTTCAAATACATCCCGGTAATCTGATAAAAACTCAGGGACTTCAGAAGGAGTGGAAGGCGAAATTGACAGCAATGGAACATCACCATGTACCCCCTGACAACCTCAGCTGGACACAGACATAGATTTCCAATCCAAAACTGGATTATGGACCTGTAGCCATGGCAACCCCAAAAGACCACATCATGCAGATTATGCAGCACCAAAAAGCGAATATCCTCCTGATGTGCAGGAGCCATGCACAAAGTCAACTGAGTCCAGTACTGATGCTTATTCTTGGCCAAAGGCGTAGCATCAATTCCTCTCAATGGAATAGGATACTGCAAGGGCTCCAAGAAAAAACCACAGCGCCTAGCAAACTCCAAGTCCATCAAATTCAGGGCAGCGCCTGAATCCACAAATGCCATTACAGAATAGGACGACAGAGAGCAAATCAGAGTAACGGACAATAGAAATTTAGACTGTACCGTACCAATGGTGGCAGACCTAGTGAACCGCTTAGTGCGCTTAGGACAATCGGAGATAGCATGAGTGGATTCACCACAGTAAAAACACAGCCCATTCCGACGTCTGTGTTCTTGCCGTTCAGCTCTGGTCAAAGTCCTATCACACTGCATAGGCTCAGGCCTATGCTCAGAGAATACCGCCAGATGGTGCACAGCTTTGCGCTCACGTATGCGCCGATCGATCTGAATGGCCAAAGACATAGACTCATTCAAACCAGCAGGCGTGGGAAATCCCACCATGACATCCTTAAGGGCTTCAGAAAGACCCTTTCTGAAAATTGCTGCCAGGGCACATTCATTCCACTGAGTAAGCACAGACCACTTTCTAAACTTCTGACAGTACACCTCCGCTTCATCCTGACCCTGACACAAAGCCAGCAAGATTTTCTCTGCCTGATCCACTGAATTTGGTTCATCATAAAGCAATCCAAGCGCCAGAAAAAACGCATCAACATCACGCAATGCAGGATCTCCTGGCGCAAGGGAAAATGCCCAGTCTTGAGGGTCACCACGCAACAAAGAAATAATGATTTTTACCTGTTGAACTTGGTCACCAGAGGAGTGGGGTTTCAAAGCTAGAAACAGTTTACAATTATTTTGAAATTCAAGAACCTAGATCTATCCCCCGAAAATAAGTCAGGAATAGGAATTCTAGGCTCTAACATAGGATTCTGAACCACAAAATCTTGAATGTTTTGTACCCTTGCAGTGAGATTATCCACACAAGAGGACAGACCTTGAATGTCCATATCTACACCTGTGTCCTGAACCACCCAAAGGTCTAGGGGAAAAGAAAGACAAAACACAGTGCAAAGAAAAAAAAATGGTCTCAGAAGTTCTCTTATCCCTCTATTGAGAGGCATTAATACTTTGGGCCAGCTGTACTGTTATGACCTGGTGGTTAGGAGCACCCGGAATGACCTGATAGTTAAACCTCATACAGGATGAGCTCTGGGATGTGGGAGCTCTGCTGACCGCAAGCCCTAATCCTATCACACACACTAGAAATAGCCATGGAGCGCTCCTGACCAGACCTAGGCGCCTCGTCACAGCCTAAGAACTATCTAGCCCTAGAGATAGAAAATAAAGCGTACCTTGCTTCAGAGAAATTTCCCAAAGGTAAAGGAAGCCCCCCACATATATTGACTGTGAGTAAAGATGAAAGTCACAAACGCAGAAATGAAACAGGTTTCAGCAAAGGGAGGCCAGACTTACTAAATAGACAGAGGATAGGAAAGGTAACTCTGCGATCAGCACAAAAACCTACAAAAGACCACGCAGAGTGTGCAAAAAAGACCTCCGCACCGACTCACGGTGCGGAGGGGCCACTCTGCATCCCAGAGCTTCCAGCTAGCAAGACAAAATCATGATAACCAGCTGGACAAGAAAACATTGAACAAATAATGACAATCAGGAACTTAGCTTCTGCAGGAGAAGGCAGGTCACCAGAGAGATCCAGGAGCGAACTGAACAAATGCAAAAACATTGACAGCTGGCCTGGAGTAACAATCTGAGAGGAGTTAAATAGAGCAGCCAACCAAAGGATAAACCACGTCACCTGTGTAAGGAACCTCAGAAGCAGCAGCTTCACTCATAGCCACCAGAGGGAGCCCATAGACAGAACTCGCCGAAGTACCATTCACGACCACAGGAGGGAGTTCGACAACAGAATTCACAACACTGGCCCCTGCTCTTCTCCATCGACACCTTCGGCCTGGGACAGCTCAAAGAATCCCACGGTTTGCAGTATCATCTCTATGCCGATGACATGCAGATCTACCTATACAGAACTGACCTCACCTCTTTACTCACCAAAATCCCACAATGTCTGTCTGCTATTTCAGCTTTGTTTTCTGTTTGCTTTCTAAAACTGAACATGGACAAAACAGAATTCATCATCTTTCCCCCATCTCACTCTACCCCTCCACCAAACCTATCCATCAATACTCACTTTCCCCAGTCCCGCACACTCAGTGCCTCGGGGTGATCCTCGACTCTTCCCTTTCTTTCAAGTCTCATATCCAAGCCCTTGCCTCCTCCTGCCGTCTCAAACTCAAAAATATTTCCCGGATCCGTGCATTTCTTGACCATGAAAAAACAAAAACGCTAGTGCATGCCCTTATCATCTCCCACCTCGATTACTGCAACTCCTACTCTTTTGCCTCCCCTCCAGCACTCTGGCACCACTCTAATCCATCCTACACTCTGCTGCCTGACTAATCTACTTGTCTCCCCGCTATTCCCCAGCCTCTCCTCTTTGCCAAGCTCTTCACTGGCTTCCTATTGTCCAGAGACTCCAGTTCAAAACCCTAACAATGACATACAAAGCCATCCACAACCTGACTCCTCCATACATCTGTGACATGGTCTCCCGTTACCTACCTACACGAAACCTCCGATCCTCTCAAGATCTCCTCTTCTACTCCTCTCTTATCTCTTCTTCTCACAACCGCATACAAGACTTCTCCCGTTCTCCCCCCCACTCCGAAACGCTCTACCCCAACACATCAGACTCTCGCCTACCATGGAAACCTTCAAAAAGAACCTGAAGACCCACCTCTTCCGACACCCATGCCCTGCAGTCTGTGAGCCCTCGCGGGCAGGGTCCTCTCTCCTTCTGTACTTGTGTGTGCCTTGTATTGCTCATTTTTATTGTGCTTATCTATATTTGCCCATTTTCACATGTAACGCGCCATGGAATAAATGTCGCTATATAGATGTATAATAATAATAATATTAAATTATGAATTGCTTTATAGTTCACAGTGACATACAGATATATTGTGTCCTTCCTTACTTTTCTCTTCATTAGACAGTGACTTAAGATGACTAGCTTTGATAAAAAAAAAATGTTGCGATACTTTGTCAGGAGATATTTATGCTACATCTGTCTGCTGCCATCTAGTGGTTGTGAATAGCTCTCTCTCTCTTATAAAACTATTTGTCAAAAAATGTTGCAATCCTTTGAATGATCAGTATGATGGCATTACTCTCTACTATTCCCATTAGTCCCTATGTAGTGGTATGTGGTCCTGGCCTTGCGTTATTATTGGAAATATTGGTCTTGTAGTAAATCTTGAATTCCTCCAGACAGGTTCATATTAGTAATAAAGACTCTATCTGGTGAAGTGCAGGGGGCATATGTGCTATCAAATGCCAGGACTGAACTTAGTCCATTTAGGCTCTGACTTGGGTCCTATATATTAATTGTGAATCATAGCATGCGATGCTCTAACGGAATTCCCGCCCATGTGAGCTGTCAATCAAATATTACATAACTGTAACTCTAAATCTGAATCTGTAATTATCATCTATTTTTCATTCTAAAACATCATTAGACATAATATGATATTCATAAAATCTGGATTGGTACAGATGGGAGTATTTACCACATAACTCAAACTCTTGGCTGGCATTGAGAAAATTCAGATTAAGACATTTACATCTATTGTAGATATTATGTAGCATATAATGTAAACAAGTTTGTTTGTTAACCTTTAACAACTACTACTAAGCACAAACTAAAAACATGTGTTCAGTATTCTTTGAAGGATGGAATTTGGTTCTCGATTGCGAAACACATTCAAGAATTTTTAACTCGCTCCTGAACGGTCATTTTCCATTCTTGCACTTCCTTTTCTTAACTCCCTTTCTTTTTTCACAAGCCATGACTTTATTTTTCAGTTGAAATAGGGCTTTGTTTTTTGTTGGATGAATTATAGTTTTGAATAACACCATTTATTTTACCATTAAATGGTATGGAAATGGACAACTGGAAGCAATCCCAAGTGAGGTGAAACTGCAAAAAAACCCCGCAATTCTGCAGTTTTGCTTTCATGGCTCTCATTGTGCTATTAATGTCACCTAGTATGGGCCACATATATTTACTTATTATTTTTCTAGTTTTAATTGGAAAAAAAGGGATGATTTGAATTGTTATTTGTTAAACCTGTATATATATATTTTTTTTCTCTCTTTAGAGGCTTTAATCTGAATGTTAAAATAGCGTTCTCCTATGAAGTCCAGCCGCTATAGGTTGAGCGTCACAGGAAACAAGCGATATCAGCTGCATGAGCCTTCAGCAGCCCCCGGGTACTTAACAGACCATTGGGTCCCCACAATCGTAATGTAGGGGATAATGGGAGGCAATTCACAGAGCAGCATTTATGTAGTTAGTGTTGTGCTCACGCCCTGACTAGGTGGCGTGAGTGAGGGGATTGTGGCCCCACTGTGCCACAAACCAGACTACCCTGGAAGGGGCGTTACTAAGCAGCTACCTTGGTGTTCACTGGAGCCTCTGATGGTGAGGTCAGGCTTGTGTGGCAGGTAGCTGCCAGGTACCACTCCATGGCGGTGTCTGGCTGTAGCAGCTGAACCCACGGAGGGATAAAACACAAGAGACAGGTGCGAGCCAGTACGGATAGGCATGACTGGTACTCTGGCAGGCATGGCTGGCACCCTGACAGGCCGGCAGGCACTGTTGGCACGCTGGCAGGCAGGTGGGCCTGGCAGGCAGGTGGACAGGCATAGCTGGAACTCTGGCAGGCAGGCGGGCATACTAGGCAGGCAGGTATGCATGGCTGCCACTCTAGGCAGGCAGGTAGGCACCGTAGCGGGACGGGAACTGGTTTGGATAGGACGGGAACATAGGTAGGTACGAGTAGTGAACAGATAGGAACCAGTTCAGACTGGAGGGACAGGAACTGTTAGGAACCAGTTCAGACTGGAGGGACAATGACCTGCTTCAGGAGACACAGGAATACAGGCTGGAATGAGTAGGATAAGGGAGCAGGTAGGAACCAGCACAGACTGGAGGGACAAGGACGCACAGGGTGCAGTACGGGAGCAGCGCAAAGGCGCACAATTCGGAGAGCAGGACAGAGCCACGGGAGGTGAGAGGGGAGTAGAGCAGAACTGCAGGAGGTGAAGCAAAGAGCAGAACTGCAGGAGACAGAGCAAAGAGCCGAACCGCAAGAGATGGAGCAAAGAGCAGAACTGCAGGAGGAGGAGCAAAGAGCAGAACTGCAGGAGGAGGAGCAAAGAGCAGAACCGCAGGAGGTGAAGCAGAGAGCAGAATGAGTGCACAATAGGAAACACGCAGCGGAATAGGAAAGGCTACAGACAGGGATACAAACAGACACAGGTATAGGACTAAGTCCAGACAGGGTCAGGTACAGGACAAGGCGCAGAAACAAGGATTCAGATCAGGGTACGAAGCCCAGCTGGATGGCTGAAGTGAGAGATACAGGACACAGGTACAGGCCAGGGTACAAAGCCCCTCTGGGTGGCAGAGACAAGAGGAATGGCAGGACAGGACCTGGCAACTCCATAGCCAAAGACAGACTGAGAGAGTTTGTTGCTCAGGCATCCCCCTAGGGGTGGAAATGCCTTAAGTACCTGATGCCTCTTGGCAATTGGCAGGGGACACCTTAGGAAGGTACACACAGTCACTATAAGAATCAGGAAGTGCCGGGACTGCCGTGCTTAACACACAGCCAGGAAGTATGCAAAGGGCAGGCAGGAGACATGAAGTTCACAACATGGAGCAGACAGAGAGCAGAACTCACAGCATGGCCTGGTGGGAAAAGTAAGATGGTGTATCTGCCTGATGGGAGATGGAAAGCCATGCAATGATGCTGGCAGGGTTGTTACAGTTAGACAACAGTGATCTGAGCTCTCTCATGCCACTGTTGTTACAGGAAGATGTTGGCTAAGAACAATTGCCATCCAGCATCTTCCAGGTATGTTGTGGGCTTAGCTCTTGGGCCTGCACTATACACAGGGACCACACCTATGATCTACTATTGAGTCAAATGTTGGAGAGAGGTTTAAATTACACCAAATGAAAAACTAAGAGAGGTGTATCTAGCAAATATCAAAATTCAGAGAAATCCTACATAAAAGTGATTACTCCTTTGGTAAGAATAAAATAGCCTACTTTAGAAAGGTTGCCGACCCCTGAACAGTTTTTCAAACTATCCATCATGCCTCAAAATAAAAAAAATAAAGACTTCTCACCCTGCCAAATCCAGAGTCTGGTTCTGTGCATATTATTCCAACTGCACAGACAATGGACCACTGTAGCAAGTCAATGGCCACCAGGCGTGGATTAAGAGAAGCCAGGGCCCAGGGCAGTGTAGAGGGTATGTTCCCCTCCAACACCCGATGTATCAAGTGATATGTCGCATGATTCCCTTTGAAAGATCATGTGATAGTTGGAAAATAGACAATATTCACAGAGTTAAAAAAGTAACTGGTGTTTCTTAAGGGATAAATGACTTTGGGTCATTGATCTCACATCACAGTTACACAGATAGGGATGCCCCGCATCAAACGAAGGTCACTCCACCCTGGCCCAAGTAGGGTCTGGGAATCAAAGTTGGTATCAAAGTTAGCAGCCAAATTTCACAAATTTGCATCAGTAACCAATGTTTTTAAAGAGTCAAATGACTTTGGGACAATGGTCTTACAGCACAGCAAAGACAAGCGGAAGATAGACATCAAAATTAGTTTTCATTAGGCTGGTCAAAGTGGTCACTTTTTAGAAAAGAAATTGCAACTTTGAACTTATTTGAATAAGTTACTTGCTTGTTTTAAGAGGTAAAGGGGTTGTACCTGCCTCATGGACAAGTCTGCAGTCACTCTATGTTACTGCAGTCTTGTGAATCCTCACATCGCTCGCTTACTGTAAGAATTATCAGGTGCCAGCAGTACTATTACTTTGGCTAGGATAGTGGTGCTGTATGATGAGCAGGGGGCACGAGGGGATGTGTTTGATGAGAGGAGGGGGTGTGAAGAGGTTAGAGGAGCCCCACCCTCTTTTTTTCTCTTAACTTTATGTGTGTTGATTCCAGCAGCCAATCAGGGCTCAGAAACCATGCACAGTGTCAACATACACAGTCTTCTGTGATTGGCGGCCGAAGTCACATGTCCCTGGCAATATAAAAAGTGGTCATATTGTTTTGCGGGTGCCGTTGTCTCAGTATAACAATGCAGAAAGGTCGCTCCTGCACTAGTGCTGCTGTTGAAAGGGAACTTGTCAGTCAACTAGATAAGATCCTGTCCTGTGTGAAATCGATCTTCCAGCATCGAAGTAGATTGTGCAAAAACTGTGTGGCAGTCTCTGGAGGCTCCATTTGTTACTCCAAATCATTTGTGATAAAACTGTGTTTCATTGACTAATCAGGAGGACAGATTTCCACTTAAAAATCGTTAGGCGTAATATTGAGGTGCAGCTTGGAGGGCCAGTTAGCTTATCCAAATAGTTTGTGATAAAACTGTGTTTCAGTGGCAAATCAGAAGGCCACATTTCCACTTAAAATCAGTAGGTATTACAGAGTTGTTAAGGTACACTATCTAAGAAAATAAATAGTGACTGTTCATTTAGTCACAGGTGACTGACAGCTGTGAGCCTAAGGTTGTGAAACAGCAAGTTATAAAAGAGGAAGGCTACTTACAACATGAGTGGGAAAAAGCAAGGTCCTGGTGGATGGGGAATAGGCTTGATGTTCGACGTGAATGTAGGTTAGGTATTAATATTAATGAAAGCTCAAATGAACAAACACAGTCTTATCCTATCCAAAGACCAATGACTACATATGTTTCAGGCTGGTCTACCCGACTCCCTTTCTTTAGCAGCTGCACATCGGTACGCCTTGTAGATGAGGCTCAGTAAGAGCATGTGCTCCAGTGGATGGCAAGCACTGCATCAAGTGACCTCTCCTCCTCTTCCTCCACCTTATCATCACACACATTACAATCCTCAGAGATGGCACCCTAATCACCCAAAGGACTGTGGAGAAACACAGATGGGCCATTCTGCAGAACTGTTCACACATTCTATTCCATGGGCATCAGAGGTCTGCTGCAAAGAATTATAAAATCTAGAGGAGAAAAGCATCTGCAACAACGCTCAAAATTTTTCATGTTGGATCAGTGGCCGGACAAAGTAGGGTCCGAGCAGAATCCAGACCCTCATCACCAGATGTTAACCACAATGGGTAGAGGTAATGCTGATGAGACTCAAATACCAGAGGCGCATGTGGACTGTACTGTGGTGTCAGGGCAGGAAGAGGAGGAGGGTGACTTTGAGGTTGAGGAGTGTGAGAACAGAAAGGATAACGATGAGGTTGTTGATCCCACTTAAGGTACCTTCACACATAACGATATTGTTAACGATATCGTTGCTATTTGTGACGTAGCAACGATATCGTTAATGAAATCGTTATGTGTGACAGCGACCAACGATCAGGCCCCTGCTGGGAGATCGTTGGTCGCTGAATAAAGTCCAGAACTTTATTTCGTCGCTGGACTCCCTGGAGACATCGCTGGATCGGCGTGTGTGACACCGATCCAGCGATGTCTTCACTGGTAACCAGGGTAAACATCGGGTAACTAAGCGCAGGGCCGCGCTTAGTAACCCGATGTTTACCCTGGTTACCATGCTAAAAGTAAAAAAAACAAACACTAGATACTTACCTACAGCCGTCTGTCCTCCAGCGCTGTGCTCTGCTCTCCTCCTGCACTGGCTGTGAGCCGGAAAGCAGAGCGGTGACGTCACCGCTCTGCTTTCCGGCTCACAGCCAGTACAGGAGGAGAGCAGAGAAGCAGAGCGCAGCGCTGGAGGACAGACGGCTGTAGGTAAGTATCTAGTGTTTTTTTTTTTTACTTTTAGCATGGTAACCAGGGTAAACATCGGGTTACTAAGCACGGCCCTGCGCTTAGTTACCCGATGTTTACCCTGGTTACCGGCATCGTTGGTCGCTGGAGAGCGGTCTGTGTGACAGCTCTCCAGCGACCAAACAGCGACGCTGCAGCGATCCGAATCGTTGTCGGTATCGCTGCAGCGTCGCTAAATGTGAAGGGGCCTTTAGTGTGAACCAATAGGTACACAGATGTGTAGTTCAGCAGAGGAGGTGGAGAAGTAGGAAGAAGAGGAGGTTATGTTGTGGCTTCCCACACAGACATGAAGTGATGCAACCTCGACAAGCATTGCATCCTCAACCCCAACTCTGGCTGTGGCCAGCACTGGTCGCAAGTATGCAGTTCCCAGGTGCAGCAAATATTGCCAAGCCTGGGCCTTTCTTGAAACCACAAAGGATAATCTAACACGCATTATCTGTCAAATTTGTAAAAAAAAATCTCAGTAGAGGCAAAAGTTGCAATTATATGACAACTACATGCATGAATCGGCACATGCGTGATCAACATGCCTTAGTGTAGGAATCTCACTGAGCTAAAATGCATACTAATGGGTCTCACCAACCACCAGCCATCCCATGAAGCCCATCTGCTGCTTCTTGATCCTCATCACCATGCCAAATCTTCTCACACATTTAGGAAGCTGCACTTGTTTACCCTCTATAGCCAGGGTGAGTGAGATTCCTTCAGCTGCTACCGAAGTAGACATGACTGCTGCTTTTGTGTTACCTAGAACAACACATACTGTATTTCTCAATCCACCATAACATCTCTGCCTGCACGTCACTCAAAGTCTAGCAGTTTTTCCTGTTCTCTATACTCCACCCTCTCTCAGCACAGCAGCCAGCCTTCGGTCCCGCAGCTGTGGTCACATAAAAGAATGTTTCCTCCTACACATGCCAAAGCTAAGAGCTTGAACTCCATCATCTCCATTCTGTTGGCCAAAGAAATTCTGCCTATCCATCTGGTGGATACAGATGGTTTCAGAAAGTTGATGGCCAACGCAGTCCCTCAGTACCAGTTGCCCAGTTACTTCTCTAAGAAAGCTGTGCCTGCACTACACCAGCATGTTGCCGACAATATCACCTGCTCCCTGAAAAAATCTATGTCTGCGAAGAAACATTTCATCACTGACATCTGGACAAGCAAACATGGGCAGGGGCGTTACAGCTCACTGACTGGGCATTCAGTGACTCTGGTGGCTGTGGGGGCAGGTCTTTGAATCCCCAATCATGTGGGATAAACCTCTGCATCTAATAGTTCCTTCACTGCTTATGGCTTCTCCACCTCCTCTGGGGCCTCCAAGTGTGCCATCAATCTCTCCCTTAATTCGACAGATGTTACCACAGTGCAGGTAGAATCCTCCCAGCTATGGTGCACCGCAAACAGGCAGTCTTCAAATTAATATGCCTTAGGGATCGCAGGCACAAAGCTCCAAAGTTGTTGCTGTTACTGTGGTGTAGGAGTAAGATGGAAGACGGGGCTGCGGGTACCTGTACTGAGCCAGGTCCGGAACAGTTGAGGCTGCATCCCTTGTTGCCCAGGGGAAGGAATAGGGGACCGGATGGAACCAGTGAACCGAGAAGGAGGGATGTGTTACAAGCAAAGGGGCACGCAACAGCGAGCAGTTTCCTGCCGGAAGAGACTGAGGCAGACAGGGTGCGTGCGCAGTGTGCTCTTGTCTCCGGGGGACAGAGTCGCAATGGGCTGCAGCTGACCTCCCGCAGGCACGACATTGGAACTGTGAGCAGAGACAGGCCCATAGGCTCAGTTAACTTTAGGGCCATGCAAGTTCATAGAAGTTTGGGCTGTGTACAGAACCCGACACTGCAGTCCCTTTTATTGACCCTCCCATCAGAGACTTCACCTGACGCCTTGATTATAGCAGCATCTGTGAATTTGGCTGCACGAGTTCATGGACTAAGGGCCCAACAGATGAGACCAGAGACTACCCATTGCCACCAGAAGCTGAACAGGAGCTGAGGATCCCCATCTGAGGACATTTCATCGACTGTCACCAAGGTCTACAACACTAAGAGGGACATCTGCGGCTGAGGAAACCCTGGACACAATAAATTTGCTGAGTGAACTGTTGCTATCTTTTTCTTGCTTTTTGTGCCATTACCCTGTATCCATCCCCAGTTTAACTGTTTATCTCCCTGCGAGGAGTATCTTTACTGTTAAATAGTTAACCCTTGCCCTGCCTTCTTTGCATCACTGCATCTTGCAACCTGCTTACACAGGTACCAGGTCATGTCTACTAATCACAATCCTTTGTGTTAACACTCTGGTGCAGAAATCAGGCCAGATTTCATGATCTAAATCATTTGGGCTAATACTGTAGTGCAGGCAGGAGGCCATATTTCCTAATCTACCTAATTTGTGCTAATACTCTGGTTCAGTAATCAGGCCACATTTCATAAATTAAATAATTTGTGCTAATACTGTGGTGCAGGCACCACGCCATATTTCATAATCTAAATCCTGTGTGCTAATATTGTGGTGCTGGCACCAGGCCACATTTCATAGTCTAAACCATTTGGGCTTATACAGTGGTGCAAGCACATTTCATAATATATATCATTTGTGCCAATACTGTGGTGCAGGTACCAGACGTATTTCCTAATCTAGATGATTTGTGTTAACACTGTGGTGCAGGCACCAGTCTACATTTCCTAATTTAAATTGTTTGGGAGTTGTTGCAGTGATGTTGCCTTCCTTTCGGGGAGGGTGATATCATGCTTGGAGTCAAGAGAGATTCTCTCTATCAGGTAAGGCACTCACATTCAACACATCTGGATCTAGGCCAGGAGGGGGAGCTCAGGACCCGGATTCAGCGGAGCTTCCTTACACTTTATGTATCCTTGTCTAGAGGATGAGCCAGTCAGTTTGTAGTGAGCCTGAGAGAGGAGAGGAGAGTAGAAGGACGTCTGGAGCAGGCATGGGGGCCGAGAAGCGACGAGGGAGCTGCTACCCCTGGAAAGAGTGAGAAGGAGAAAGAGAGTTAAATTGTGGAGGAGCTTAGAGGGAAGAAGCACAGAGGAAGAAGAGGCTCAGCAGGGGAACAGCGAAAGGACACCCTGGGAGCCAGAGCACAGAATGAGGTACCGGGAGCCCGAAGCTATAGTAGGACTCTAGGACACTTAGCAGAACCGGAGGGCATAGGACTGTATGTCGATTGCCTGCATCAACTCTGAGGTGAAGTAGTAACTTTAGAGCCTTTGGCATGATAGAGTCCCTAAAAGCAGGCTCGAACTGCCTATGGTACAGACATCTGTCTTAGGACAGGAGAGAGGGGACTTGCACTGAGCTTCAAGCGGCAGGGACCTAACCAACTGGACAGCGCAAGTAGGAAAGGCTTATGGACCTCACCTTGGAGAGGGATCTCCCATTGCCTCCAAGCCGGCCGGACCACAGCTACCCTGCACTTGGTACCCTGGACTGAGGACTACTACTATCAGTAAACCAGGTAAAGACTTTGCAAACCTGTGTCTTCATTGTTTTCTCATTTATCAGCTTACACCATCTTGCCATACATTTGGGAAGCCTCGTAGATCCAGCGTCACCTGGGGAAGCGTCACCATCTTGCTGCATACCATCACCCCAGAGGACCCCTTTAAGCAGCGTCGGTCCTCACTGACCGAAAACCACAGGTGTCATCACGAACATAGACATAACAAATCCCTTTAAAGACCTTTCCATTTGATTGGACACCCAGGGCCATGGAACGGGTCACAGCCACCGTGACATCCCCTTTAAGACAGGACCTGATACCGAGTACCCCGCTGCCCTGGTAGGGTGCTCCACAGGCACCAAGCCACATTTCATAATCCAAATCATTTGTGCTAATACTGTGGTACAGGCACCAGGCAACATTTCCTGGTCTAAATCATTTGTGCTAATACTGTTGTGCAGGCATCAGGCCACATTTCATAATTTAAACCCTTTGTGCTAATACTGGGGTGCAGGCACCAGTCCACATTTCCTAATCTAAATTGTTTGGGCTAATACTGTGGTGTAGTTACCAGGCCATATTTCTTAATCTAAGTTGTTTGGGATAATACTGTGGTATCAGGGCCGGTGGGCAAAGCCTATAGACAGGTAGGCTGGCAGACATGGCTGATAAATAGGCAAATACCTAATCACATAAGTAAATGCAAGATTGATCCTCACCCATTGTGGTCGTAGTGTGGAAATGGACTGCCAGCCCCTTCGCACATTTCACATAGGCTTCTTCAGGGGGCCGTGTCAAAGTGTGCCATGAGTGATATTTTATGTGCCTACCCCACCTGATGCCAATTGCGGGACAGATGAAGCAGCACATGCGTACGCATCACGAGTGCCAGAAACTTCATAAACGCTAGGCTTCCCACATGATGTGAGGGGTCAGGGAGCCATTCCCATGGCAACCGTGACCCGCAAGCACCAAGCGTCTGGCGCCAGCAGCAATGCTCCGGACCGCAAGCATCACGGGCATGCACACAAGTCCAAGGCAGAAGAATCTATGTGAAAAAGTAAGTATGTGGAAAATGCTTATTACAAGTGAACATGGTCACATCATTGAGATTATAAGACACAGAATATAAAGTGCATAGTACGGTGCATAGTAGAAATTGTCCGAATTTTGCATGTATTTGGGAGTTTCTGTCATGGTTTGCAGACTTTTCTAAATGATTATGTTGCTCTGATCTATATAAGTATATGGCTGATAAACAGGCAGGCAGGTGGGCACGGTGGATAGACAGGCCGGTGGGCACAGCTGATAGACAGGCAGACAAACACAGCTGATAAACAGGCAGACATGGCTGATAGACAGGCAGGCAGATGGGAGCAGGGGTGGATTAAGGGTAGCCAGGGCCCCGGGCTGTTCACACACTGTGGGCCCCCCCGGTCATGTGACGGGGGTCATGTGACGGGGGTCATGTGACGGGGGTCATGTGACGGGGGTCATGTGACGGGGGTCACGTGACGGGGGTCATGATATACCCGAACCAGATTATTCCAGGAAAAGGGCCGGGCCCTACTCTACTGTAACCTAGGAAATATTTGTTAAAATCTGCAATACAATTTAGGTATATCTTGACCAATAATATCACATACAAGGAACAAATACCACCGCACCATGACCAGACCACAAATTACAACCACAGTGATCGAATAATAGCACATACAAGGGACAAATACCACCGCACCATTTCCAGACCACATATTACCATACCTCCCAACTTTTGAAGTTGGGAAAGAGGGACAGCAAATTTTGGGACACACCTCTGACCACACCCATTCACTAGTCACACCCATATTCATGTCTCAACCACACCCATTTAGCACTGCTGATCACACTGTTCATAAAGAATAATTATAAAAAAAATATGGCCACACAGTGCTCGATACTGTATAATGGCCACACAGTGCTCCATACTGTATAACGACCCCACATGACCACATGATGCTCAATACTGTATAATGGCCACACATGATGTTCAATACTGTATAATGACCCCACATGATGCTCAATACTGTATAATGGCCACACATGATGCTCCATACTGTATAATGGCCACACATGATGCTCCATACTGTATAATGGCCCCACATGATGCTCAATACTGTATAATGACCCCACGTGATGCTCAATACTGTATAATGGCCCCACATGATGCTCAATACTGTATAATGACCCCACATGATGCTCAATACTGTATAATGGCCACACATGATGCTCAATACTGTATAATGACCCCACATGATGCTCAATACTGTATAATGGCCCCACATGATGCTCAATACTGTATAATGACCCCACATGATGCTCCATACTGTATAATGGCCCCACATGATGCTCAATACTGTATAATGACCCCACATGATGCTCAATACTGTATAATGGCCCCACATGATGCTCAATACTGTATAATGACCCCACATGATGCTCAATACTGTATAATGGCCACACATGATGCTCCATACTGTATAGTGACTGCACATGATGCTCCATACTGTATAATGACCGCACATGATGCTCCATACTGTATAATGACAGCACATGATGCTCCATACTGTATAATGGCCACACATGATGCTCCATACTGTATAATGACCACACATGATGCTCTATACTGTATAATGGCCACACATGATGCTCCATACTTTATAATGACCGCACATGAGGCTCCATACTGTATAATGGCAACACACAATAATCCATACTGTATAATAGGCGCACATGATGCTCCATACTGTATAATGGCCACACATGATGCTCAATACTGTATAATGACCCCACATGATGCTCAATACTGTATAATGGCCCCACATGATGCTCAATACTGTATAATGACCCCACATGATGCTCCATACTGTATAATGGCCCCACATGATGCTCAATACTGTATAATGACCCCACATGATGCTCAATACTGTATAATGGCCCCACATGATGCTCAATACTGTATAATGACCCCACATGATGCTCAATACTGTATAATGGCCACACATGATGCTCCATACTGTATAGTGACTGCACATGATGCTCCATACTGTATAATGACCGCACATGATTCTCCATACTGTATAATGACAGCACATGATGCTCCATACTGTATAATGGCCACACATGATGCTCCATACTGTATAATGACCGCACATGATGCTCTATACTGTATAATGGCCACACATGATGCTCCATACTTTATAATGACCGCACATGAGGCTCCATACTGTATAATGGCAACACACGATAATCCATACTGTATAATAGCCGCACATGATGCTCCATACTGTATAAGGACCGCACATGATGCTCCATGCTGTATAATGGCCACACATGATGCTCCATACTGTATAATGACCGCACATGATGTTCCATACTGTATAATAGCCGCACATGATGCTCCATACTGTATAATGACTGCACATCATGCTCCATACTGTATAATGACCGCACATGATGCTCCATACTGTATAATGACCGCACATGATGCTCCATACTGTATAATGACCACACATGATGCTCCATAGTGTATAATGACCGCACATGATGCTCCATACTGTATAATGACCGCACATGATGCTCCATACTGTATAATGGCCACACATGATTCTCCATACTGTATAATGACCGCACATGATGCTCAATAATACTGTATAATGACCGCACATGATGCTCCATACTGTATAATGGCCACACATGATGCTCCTTACTGTATATTGGCCGCACATGATAATGGCCACACATAGCTACTCCTACACACGCGGCTGCGCTCCGTAAACTTTGCATACACGGCTCCGCTCCGTACACACGGCTCCACTCCATACATCTCATACACACACGGCTCCGCTCCGTACACATTCAGCTCTGCTCCATACACCTCATACACGGCTCTGCTCCATACACCTCATACACGGCTCCGCTCCATACACCTCATACACACACGGCTCCGCTCCATACATCTCGTACACACGGCACTACTCCGTACACCTCATACACACACCGCTCCGCTCCATACACATTGCACACACTGCTCCGCATACCTTGCACACACACAGCTCCGCTGCGTACACCTCATACACATACGGCTCCTCTCCATACATCTCGTACACGCACGGCACTACTCCGTACACCTCATACACACGTGGCTGTGCTCCGTACACCTCATACACACGCGGCTGTGCTCCGTACACCTCGTACACACGCGGCAGTGCTCCGTACACCTCGTACACACGGCTCCGCTCCGTACACCTCGTACACACGCGGCTGTGCTCCGTACGCCTCGTACACATGGCTCCGTACACCTCTTACACACGACTCCGCTCCGTACACCTTGTACACATGCGGCTGTGCTCCGTACACCTTGTACACATGGCTCCGTACACCTCTTACACACAACTCCGCTCCGTACACCTCGTACACACGCGGCTGCGCTCCGTACACCTCGTACACACGCGGCTGTGCTCCGTACACCTCGTACACACAAGGCTGTGCTCCGTACACCTCGTACACACGACTCCACTCCGTACACCTCGTACACACGCGGCTGCGCTCCGTACACCTCGTACACACGCGGCTGTGCTCCGTACACCTCGTACACACGACTCCACTCCGTACACCTTTCACATGCTGCTCCGCTCCGTACACCTCGTACACACGCGGCTGTGCTCCGTACACCTCGTACACACGCGGCTGTGCTCCGTACACCTCGTACACACGCGGCTGTGCTCCGTACACCTCGTACACACGCGGCTGTGCTCCGTACACCTCGTACACACGCGGCTGTGCTCCGTACACCTCGTACACACGACTCCACTCCGTACACCTTTCACATGCTGCTCCGCTCCGTACACCTCATACACACGCGGCTGTGCTCCGTACACCTCGTGCACACGCGGCAGTGCTCCGTACACCTCGTACACACGGCTCCGCTCCGTACACCTCGTACACACGCGGCTGTGCTCCGTACACCTCGTACACATGGCTCCGTACACCTCTTACACACGACTCCGCTCCATACACCTTGTACACATGCGGCTGTGCTCCGTACACCTTGTACACATGGCTCCGTACACCTCTTACACACGACTCCGCTCCGTACACCTCGTACGCATGCGGCTGCGCTCCGTACACCTCATACACACGCGGCTGTGCTCCGTACACCTCGTACACATGGCTCCGTACACCTCTTACACACGACTCCACTCCGTACACCTTGTACACACACGGCTCCGCTCCGTACACCTCGTACACATCGCTCCGTACACCTCTAACACACGACTCCGATCCGTACACCTTGTACACATGCGGCTGTGCTCCGTACACCTTGTACACATGGCTCCGTACACCTCTTACACACGACTCCGCTCCGTACACCTCGTACACACGCGGCTGCGCTCCGTACACCTCGTACACACGCGGCTGTGCTCCGTACACCTCGTACACACGCGGCTGTGCTCCGTACACCTTGTACACACGACTCCGCTCCGTACACCTCATACACACGCTGCTCTGCTCCGTACACCTCGTACACACGCGGCTGCGCTCCGTACACCTCATGCACACGGCTCCTTACACATCGTACACACACGACTCCGCTCCATAGACCTTTCACACGCTGCTCTGATCCATACACCTCGTACACACATGGCTCTGCTACATCCACCCTGTAAAAACCTCCTGACCTCACACATACGCTGCCTTACCCTCCTCCGGCGCCATGGCAACCAGCAAAGTCCTGTACACGGAGGTCCTCCTCCCGATCATGTGACCCCTGACTCCTCCCATCCTGTGACCTCATCACAGGTCCTGTGCACAGAGCAGCCATTATGTGGTTTGCTGGCTGTGCAGGCCGGGTGCAGGGACTCGGAGCTCTCAGCTGACCGGCTGATACACGCACCTCCCAACCAATGCGGGCCCCCTCTCTCTGCCCACCGGGTCCGGGGGCACACAAATGCCGGAGGGCATTCAGACAATTAGTGGAGGGTCAATCTGTGCAGTAGCCCAGGGCCCCCCAGACCACTGGGCCCTGGGCTACCGCCCATATTGACCCTCTGATAATCCGCCCCTGGATGGGAGACGCTGATATACAGGACAGGTATACTGGGATAAAAACAAACTACCATATTGCACAGGCACCTCCAATCAGGTGGATGTGCCTTAAAAAATAAGCGTCTCCCATGTACTTTAAGAGGACGGGACCGCATGAGTACCCTGACGACAAAACCACGGTATCGGCGAATCATGCCCGGACCCAGGGCAGTAGCAGCAGGAGAAGGAGGAGGGAGTGCAGGGCCACGCCGATGAGTAAGTCAACATCTCTGCAGGGGGAGGGGAGCATATTGCAGGGATGCTGGTGCTACACCTTCTAGCTGCCAATGGGAATTCTGCCTCCCAATACTTTGTATATTACTATGGGTGGCACTTACTGATAATGAAAGGAATCTTCTTATCCAACTTCCAATCTCAGCACTCCAGCAATCTAGGTAATCAGTGCCAGGAACACTTGCTCTGGAACTTGCTATACTTTTTAAAACATCTGTCACTTTACAACCTGTGACCTTTCCTAATCAACAATGCTTCTTATCTCTTCAATATCTATTCATCAAATAGGAACTAAATTCCTACATGCCCACTTAACTACTACAGTTAATCCGGTCAGTGCTAAATAATCAGAAAACTGCAACTCACATGAAATGAGACACATAAAACAGCAGGTCAATACAATCATATATGTGTTAGGGCTAGCGGAACGCACCAAATAATTAAATAGATACTATAAGGTGCGTTCGCAGACCGGGGTCCACCGTGCAGAGATGGAACCTGCTGCTAAGTAATGACGGACTATATGGCGGTACAATGAGGATACACACATGGGTTAACTTCACCCTGTATGAAGAAAGCGATCCCTGTTAAGTCACAGGGTCGCGGTACCGCACAGAGAGCGCAACCAAGGAACCACAGAACTCTATCCCAGGACACAGGATTAGAGTTAGTGTAAACCTCTTGCGATCGACACCACAATTGGGGTATCAGAGTAACTAATATGCACAGAAGTGCATGCTGTGCCACACTAGCGGACGCCACAAACCACCCAGACTTGGGTAAGGTAAGTGCTCTAATATCGCACGGCGCTGCACTGGCGGTCACAGCAGATAGACGCTGTTTCGTGCGTTAAGACTGTGAGTTCAGCCGGGCGCTAGATTGCAGCCATACACCTTACGCAAACAGTCATACACAAGGGATGGGTTTTTTAAGGAACGACTTGCACTCATCAACACACACACGATAACAATTGTATACTATCGCATGGCCGCGCGGTCATGCGAAGCTTATATAGCTGCAGCACGTTCAGGACCTTTCAATAAAGGACCAATGGGATCTGCTGCAGTATCTGAGCATGTGACCCCCGACCTCCAATGGGAGGTCATCCCGTGGGCATGCTCAGAAAGGGAAAATCTGGACTTAGTCCCAGAAAGACCTGCTCGCTGCTGAACATTGCTGGCTACAAGAACAGAGCCTGGAAGGGCAGTAGTAACCAGTCATCCAGTATTAGCCTGAGCTAGACGCTGGGACCGACGTCTTCCCTGAGCAGACTCCACTGCGGCTGGAGAAGAATGGGAGACTGCAGCAGAGATGGTTCGAGATTCCCCCTGTGCAGAAGCGGAAACTCGACACCTAACATTACCCCCCAAGGGCCCCCTCCCCTCCTTGGACCTCGCTACGCTCAAAGGCTGCAATGAGCTGTGGAGCTCAAATGTGTTCAGCAGGCTCCCAGGACTTGTCCTCTGGGCCATAACCCTTCCAATCCACCAAATAGAATTTTTTGCCATGTACCACCTTGCACCCAAAATAGCATTCACCTCGTAATCGTCCGTAGACGAACCCGATGTCCTGGCAGATGACTCAGAAAACCAGGACATGTATACGGGTTTCAAGAGGGACATATGAAAGGTGTCGGTGATACCCAAGCGTGGAGGAAGGGCCAGACGGTAGACCAAAGGGTTAACCTGTTCAAGGACCTTGAAGGGGCCCAAGTAGCGAGGTGCAAACTTAGTGGACTCAACACGCAGCCTGATGTTATGGGCAGAGAGCCATACTAAGTCGCCAGGAGCAAAGGTTGGAGTGGGGCGCCGATGAGCATCAGCGGAGAACCTCATTCTCTCCTTGGAGGCCCAAATGGCATCCTGAGTGTGGTCCCAAGTGTCCCGTGCCTCCAAAGCCCCGTCTATTACCCTGGAGTCAGCGGAAGACACAGGCATGGGCACAGGGACACACGGATGCTGGCCGTAATTTAGGAGGAACGGAGTCTGACCGGTGGAGTCGGCTACGGCGTTGTTAAGTGCAAACTCTGCACATTGTAGCAAGGATGCCCAGTCATCCTGCCTGGCAGAAACAAAATGTTGAAAATATGTGACCAGGGTCTGGTTGGCCCTCTCTACCAACCCATTCGTCTCAGGATGATATGCCGAAGAGAGATTTAACTCAATTCTGAGTAGACGACAAAGCTCTCTCCAGAATCGAGATGCAAACTGGGGGCCCCGGTCACTAACAATTTTGTCTGGCATACCATGTAGGTGAAAGATATGTTTGATGAACAACACAGCCAGAGCCCATGCAGAAGGTAGCCGTGGAAGAGGCACCAAGTGCACCATTTTGGAAAAATGGTCGGTGATCACCCAGATAATGGTGCAGTTACGAGACTTGGGTAAGCCCACCACAAAATCTATCCCGACCATCTCCCAGGGCCTGTCCGCCACCGGCATGGGGTAAAGCAATCCAGCTGGCTGTTGCCGAGGAGACTTGTTCTTGGCACAAGAGACACATGCCCGAACATAGTCTGTGACATCACGAGCCATATGCGGCCACCAGTATGTCCTCGCCAGTAACTCAGATGTCCTTTTGGACCCAAAATGTCCACCCACCCAGGACGAATGAGCCCATGAGAGAACCTCCGGACGCAAACTGGATGGTACAAAAGTCTTGCCCGGAGGCACAGACTCTAGCAAAACCGGGGCCACAGTTCTCAGGCTCTCGTTGGGGACAAAAAGCCGAGGCTCCTCTTCCTCCTCCACAGATGATACAACGGAGCGAGAGAGAGCGTCGGCACGAATGTTCTTCTCCCCGGAAAGAAAATGAAGGGTGAAATGAAACCGGGAGAAGAACAAGGACCATCTGGCCTGGTGAGAATTTAACCGCTGGGCTGTCTGTAGGTACACCAATTTCTTGTGATCTGTGAAGTCTTGGAAGGGAAAACGAGCTCCCTCCAAGAGATGTCTACACTCCGAGAAGGCCAACTTCATGGCTAGCAACTCCCTGTCCCCGATGTAATAATTCCTCTCTGCTGATGAGAAGGTCTTAGAAAAGAAGAAGCAAGGATGCTTCCGACCTTGAGCATCCTTTTGGAAAAGGACTGCTACAACACCAACAGATGAGGTATCCACCTCCATTATAAATGGCTTATCTACATTGGGGCGATGTAGGATGGGAGCGCTAGCGAAGTGACACTTAATGGAGAGAAAGGCCTTGGAGACCTCCTCAGACCACAATTTGGGATTTGCTCCCTTCTTGGTGAGGGCAACCAAGGGAGCTACCAAAGTTTAGAAGTGTGGAATGAACTGGCGATAGTAATTAATGAACCCCATAAAGCGCTGCACCGCTTTAAGAGAATGGGGTTCCTGCCAGTCCATGACAGCCTGTAGTTTGGCAGGATCCATTGCCAATCCCTGGGCGGAGATGATATAGCCTAGGAAAGGTAGGGACTCCTGCTCGAACACACACTTCTCCAACTTGGCATAGAGGGAGTTTGCCCGTAGGAGGTCGAAGACTTTGCAAACATCTCTCCGGTGGGAGTCAATATCTGGAGAGTAGATGAGAATATCATCCAGATAGACTACGACCGAGGTGGAGAGCAAATCCCGGAAGATGTCGTTCACAAAGTCTTGGAAAACGGCTGGGGCATTACAGAGCCCGAAGGGCATCACCAGATATTCATAGTGCCCATCCCTGGTGTTAAAAGCCGTCTTCCATTCGTCCCCCTCACGGATGCGAATCAGGTTGTAAGCACCCCGCAGATCTAATTTTGTAAATACCCTTGCTACCCGAAGCCTATCAAAAAGCTCAGATATCAGGGGCAAAGGATACATATTCTTAACGGTGATGGCGTTAAGACCCCTGTAATCTATGCATGGACGTAGTTTCCCATTATTCTTCTGC
Source organism: Ranitomeya imitator (assembly GCF_032444005.1). Taxonomy (NCBI): domain Eukaryota; kingdom Metazoa; phylum Chordata; class Amphibia; order Anura; family Dendrobatidae; genus Ranitomeya; species Ranitomeya imitator. The sequence goes on along the minus strand of NC_091282.1, from coordinate 57,672,186 downwards.
ACGAAGAAGAACCCAGCCCTTGCAGGTGACACTGACTTCCTAATGAATCCTCTTGCCAAATTTTCCTTGATGTACTGTGACATTTCCTCCGTCTCCGGGAGAGATAATGGATAGACTCGACCCCGGGGAGGCTCAGCACCAGGCAAGAGGTCAATAGGACAGTCATAGGGGCGGTGAGGCGGAAGGGTCTCCGCAGCTCTTTTGGAGAACACATCTGCATAGGGCCAATATTGCTTGGGGAGTGAGGGTAGATCTGCGGGAACCTCAGTAGTAGCAACCTGAACACATGCCCTCTGACATCTACCCCCACAAGATTCACCCCATCCCAAAATTCTGCCTGTGGACCACTCAATATGAGGAGAGTGGTACCGTAGCCAAGGCATCCCCAACAGGACCTGGTCAATTCCCTCAGGAATGACAAGCAGAGATATAATCTCCTGATGAGATGGTGACATGGACAGAGTGAAAGGGATGGTCTGGTGTGTTATCTGTGAGGGCAGTGTCGACCCATTTACCACTCGTACGGTCACTGGTTGAGCTAACATTACCAGGGGAATTGCGTGACGTTGGGCGAAGGCAGATGACATAAAATTGCCCTCCGCCCCAGAATCCACACAGAGCTCAACCGAGTGGGAAAATGAGCCTATAGTAATTGTCCCCTTATAGGACAATTTGGAGGCTAACGTCGCCGTGTCTAGTGTACCTCCACCTACTACCACTAGACGCTGATGTTTCCTCGACCACTGGAGACATCTGGTGGCAAGATGTCCTGACTGCTGGCAAACATGACAAACCTGGAGTGCACGAGCGGTCCGGGACTTAGATCCCACTCGTGACACTACCATAGGCTCATGGGACTCAGGGGCCTGGACTGGAGATTCCAAAGGTTTGGCGAAGGTAGGAGCCAGCTGAAACCTCTGCCTACACTGGGCTCGCTCTAACCTCCGCTCGTGAAAACGGAGGTCAATACGAGTGGCCACTGCTATTAACTCCTCCAGTGTGGCTGGAATCTCCCTAGTGGCCAGAGCATCCTTCACGTGGTCAGCCAGCCCCCTCCAAAATATCGGAATAAGGGCTTTATCCGACCACTCCAGCTCAGATGCTAGTGTGTGAAAGTGGACGGCAAAATGGCTGACCAAGGACGAGCCCTGAGTTAATGCCAACAGTTGGAGCGCCGTATCATGGGTGACACGAGGTCCTAAAAAGACCTGTTTCAGAGTGCTCAGAAACAACAGAGCATTCTGCACCACATGATCGCCATGCTCCCACAGCGGCGTAGCCCACTCCAACGCCCTGTCCGACAGGAGAGACACAATAAATCCCACCTTTGCCCGCTCTGTGGGGAAACGTGCGGCCAGAATCTCGAGATGTATAGAGCACTGACTCACAAAACCTTTACAAGATTTACTATCACCAGAAAATTTTTCTGGTGGCGAGAACAGGGGTGACAGTAGACAAGGTTGCTGCTGCCACGCTAGCAGCCTGAACAGCAACTGCAGTTACATCCACAGCTGAGGTTGTGCGCTCAAGAGCCGTCAACCTACCCTCCAGCTGCTGGACGTACTGCAAAGATTGCTGCTTGTCCGTCATTACTAGCCAGACCCTGGCGCTGGTATAATAGTAGGGCTAGCGGAACGCACCAAATAATTAAGTAGATAATATAAGATGCGTTCGCAGCCCGGGGTCCACCGTGCAGAGATGGAACCTGCTGCTAAGTAATGACGGACTATATGGTGGTACAATGAGGATACACACATGGGTTAACTTCACCCTGTATGAAGAAAGTGATCCCTGTTAAGTCACAGGGTCGTGGTACTGCACAGAGAGCGCAACCAAGGAACCACAGAACTCTATCCCAGGACACAGGATTAGAGTTAGTGTAGACCTCTTGCGATCGACACCACAATTGGGGTATCAGAGTAACTAATATGCACAGAAGTGCATGCTGTGCCACACTAGCAGACGCCACAAACCACCCAGACTTGGCTAAGGTAAGCGCTCTAATAGCGCAAGGCGCTGCACTGGCGGTAACAGCAGATAGATGCTGTTTCGTGCATTAAGACTGTGAGTTCAGCCGGGCGCTAGATTGCAGCCATACACCTTTCGCAAACAGTCATACACAAGGGATGGGTTTTTTATGGAACGACTTGCACTCATCAACACACATACGATAACAATTGTATACTAGCGCATGGCCGTGCGGTCATGCGAAGCTTATATAGCTGCAGCACGTTCAGGACCTTCCAATAAAGGACCAATGGGAAGCTGCCACAGAAGTTTAGCACCTTCAGGACCTTCCAATAAAGGACCAATGGGATCTGCTGCAGTATCTGAGCATGTGACCCCCGACCTCCAATGGAAGGTCATCCCGTGGGCATGCTCAGAAAGGGAAAATCTGGACTTAGTCCCAGAAAGACCTGCTCGCTGCTGAACATTGCTGGCTACAAGAACAGAGCCTTGAAGGGCAGTAGTAACCAGTCGTCCAGTATTAGCCTGAGCTAGACGCTGGGACCGACGTCTCCGCTGAGCAGACTCCACTGCGGTTGGAGAAGAATGGGAGACCGCAGCAGAGATGGTTCGAGATTCCCCCTGTGCAGAAGCGGGAACTCGACACCTAACTATATGAGAAGTCTTCAGAGATGGTGTTTAGTCGAATTCCTGTCCTTTACAGATACAATATTTTACAACTTTTTAAGAACTAGCATTAAATTAAATGAAGTCAGATTTGATCTATGTAGTGTAAATGGAAATTATTATTATTTATTATTATATCGCCCTTTATTCCATGGCGCTTTACATGTGAGGAGGGGTATACATCTTAAAAATAAGTACAATAATCTTAAACAATACAAGTCACAACTGGTACAGGAGGAGAGAGGACCCTGCCTGCGAGGGTTCAAAATCTGCAAGGGATGGGTAAGGATGCAATAGGTGAGGCTAGAGCTGGTCATGCAGTGGTTTGGTCGATCGGCGGTTACTGCAGGTTGTACACTTGTCGGAAGAGGTGGGTCTTCAGGTTCTTTTTGAAGGTTTTCGATGGTAGGTGAGAGTCTGATGTGTTGTGGTAGAGAGTTCCAGAGTAGGGGGGATGCATGGGAGAAATCTTGTATGCGATTGTGGGAAGAGGAGATAAGAGTGGAGTAGAGAAGGGCATCTTGTGAGGATTGGAGGTTGCGTGCAGGTAAGTATCGGGAGGCGAGGTCACAGATGTATGGAGGAGACTGGTTGTGGATGGCTTTGTATGCCATGGTTAGGGTTTTGTACTGGAGTCTCTGGGCAATGGGGAGCCAGTGAAGGGATTGACAGAGGAGAGAGGCCGGGGAATAGTGGTGGGACAGGTGGATTAATCAGGCAGCAGAGTTTAGAATAGATTGGAGGGGTGCGAGAGTGTTCGAGGGGAGGCCACAGAGCAGGAGGTTGCAATAGTCAAGGCGAGAGATGATGAGGGCATGGACTAGGGTTTTTGCAGATTCTTGGTTTAGGAATGTATGGATCCGTGAAATTTTTTTGAGTTGAAGGTAGCAGGAAGTGGAAAGGGCTTGGATATGTGGTTTGAAGGAGAGATCGGTGTCAAGGATTACCCCGAGGCAGCGAGGTTGTGGGACTGGGGAGAGTGGGCAGCCATTTACTGTAATGGAAATATCAGTAAAATGCTTAAAACACTGAATGAATGATTTGTAAAATTAAATTCCTCAAAAATTAACACAAAAAATGTACTATCAAACCAAAAAACAAAAGTAAAATTTAATTATTAAATTATCTAGCTTTTTTCACAAATGCATTTTCACATTCAGTTTATCGTCTCCTTTTAAGGTGATTTGTTGCATCAGCTATGTAATCTGTAATGCAGTGGTCCCACTAACTATACTGCTCAAAAAAATAAAGGGAACACTCAAATAACACATCCTAGAACTGAATGAATGAAATATTCTCATAGAATACTTTGTTCTGTACAAAGTTGAATGTGCTGACAACAAAATCACACAAATATTATCAATGGAAATCAAATTTATTAACCAATGGAGGTCTGGATTTGGAATCCCACTCAAAATCAAAGTGGAAAATCCAATTACAGGCTGATCCATCTTCAATGGAAATGCCTCAAGACAAGGAAATGATGCTCAGTACTGTGTGTATGGCCTCCATGTGCCTGTATGACCTCCCTACAATGTGCGGGCACATGCACATTTGTGGCCTGCTGGAGGTCATTTTGCAGGGCTCTGGCAGTGCTCATCCTGTTCCTCCTTACACAAAGGCTGAGGTAGCGGTCGTGCTGCTGGGTTGTTGCCCTCCTACAGCCCCCTCCACGTCTCCTGGTGTACTGGCTTGTCTCCTGGTTATGCCTCCAGCCTTTGGACACTACGCTGATAGACACAGCAAACCTTCTTGCCACAGCTCGCATTGATGTGCCATCTTGGATGAGCTGCACTACCTGAGCCACTTGTGTGGTTGTAGAGTCCATTGCATGCTACCTCGAGTGTGAGAGCACAACCAACATTCAAAAGTGACCAAAACATCAGCCAGAAAGCATTGCTACTGAGATGTGGTCTGCGGTCCCCACCTGCAGAACCACTCCTTTATTGAGTGTGTATTGATAATTGCCAATAATTTCTATCTGTTTCTAGATTGTGAGCCCCATTGGGGACAGTGATGATAATGTGTGCAAAACTGTAAAGCGCTGCGGAATATGTTAGCGCTATATAAAAATAAAGATTATTATTATTATTTATTATCTGTTGTTTATTCCATTTGCACAACAGCATGTGAAATTGATTGTCAATCAGTGTTGCTTCCTAAGTGGACAGTTTGATTTCACAGAAGTTTGATTCTGTTGTTTAAGTGTTCGCTTTATTTTTTTGAGCAGTGTATTATGGCTTCCATCTCAATTTCCATTCGGTTTCCTTTTTTTTTTTTTAAACAGAAAAAAAAGTGCATCTTTTTTTCTGTTCTTAATAAAAAAAATATAACAGAACACCATAATATTAAATGGGGCTCCTCTGGTTCCATTTGCATAAATGATCAATTTACATATGATCTCTATTTGTGCAATAATCATGTGCAAACTGGCATGAAAACTTAGCCTTAGGGCAGTCCCACACGTCCAGATAATTCCGGTACCGGAAAAATCGGTACCGGAATTATTCGTGTCCATGTGCCCGTGCGTTTCTGTGGCACATCAGTGTGGCACACGAGCGGCACACGTGTGCCGCCCGTGTGCCCACTGGGTACCACACGCACCGTGCAGGAGACAGTGCTAAAGTTTAGCGCTGTCCCCTGCATCTGGTGCTGAAGCCGCGATTCATATCTTCTCTGCAGCAGCGTTTGCTGTAAAGAAGATATGAATAATCCTTTTCTATTTTCTTTCTCGTGTTTAAAATAAAGGTCCATGTCCCCACCCCCCTCCCACCCCCTGTGCGCCCGCCCATTGTTCTTAAAATACTCACCCGGGTCCCTCGCTGGCTGGCGCTGCTTCCTGTCCTGGCCGCACCTTCTACTGTATGAGCGGTCACGTGGGGCCGTTCATTTACAGTAATGAATATGCGGCTCCACCCCTATGGGAGGTGGAGCTGCATATTCATGACTGTAATCAGCGGCCCCACGTGACCGCTCATACAGTAGAAGGTGCGGCCAGGACAGGAAGCAGCACCAGCGAGGGAGCGAGCCGGGTGAGTATTTTAAGAACAGCGGGCGGGCGCACAGTGGGTGGGAGGGGGGAGGGGACAGGGACCTTTATTTTAAACACGAGAAACAACAAAAAAAAGGATTATTCATATCTTCTTTACAGCAAACGCTGCTGCAGAGAAGATATGAATGGCGGCTTCAGCACTAGTGGGGGGACAGCACTTACTGTAGCGCTGTCTCCTGCACGGCACACGGACTGCACACGGACAACGTCCGTGTGCGGTACGTGTTTTACACGGACCCATTGACTTTAATGGGTCCGTGTAATCCGTGCGCTCCCACGAACAATGACATGTCTCCGTGTTTGGCACACGGAGACACGGTCCACAAAAAGTCAATGACATCTGCACAGATGCATTTATTTGAATGTGTCTACATGTGTCAGTGGCTCCGGTACGTGAGGAAACTGTCACCTCACGTACCGTAGCCACTGACGTGTGAAACCGGCCTTAAGGAGGCCAAATCACCGGGTCAAAAATGGATAGTTTTCCCTTTTCTCAAGAACGGTGCAACAATTTATTTTTAAAAGAATACTGAGAGGAGCAGCGGGAACAAAATAGTAGCAAAAATTAGCCATGTTTTATCTAATGACAGGTCCCCTTTAAATGTCTTTTCATTGTGAAAAAAAAATACAAAATCTTATGAAAAATTTTACAAAAAGAAATGTAATTTTTGCCTTTTTGCGAGTTAAAAGGTAAAATTATAGATCAGTTAATTTTCAGTTATAGACGTTCACAAATTGTATTTGAAGGATTGTGGTTGCTTTGTCACAGTGACCATAAACTATTTCAACTTTTGGCTTCCACCAGCTGTGTTTATATAGAATTTCCTTTTTCTATTCACTCAAATAAAAAAAAAATATTCAAGGGCCACCGGAGTAACGAAAGGAGGTTGAAAAATAAATTAAAACAGAATTTATGTGAAACAAAAAAAATGAACTTGTGTTTCATTAAGTTCTAAAAAATAATCATTAATTTTTTACAGCAACAAATGCAAAAATGGTAAAAAAGCAAATGTTATTGGCAGTTTTACAATGTAATAGAATCAAAAATACAGGGTAAATTAACTTTATTCTTTTCATCTCACCCTGGATATATAGAAAACGTTTACTTGGATTACAGAAAACTACTGGTTAGGTTTTGGTGTAGACCAAAAGTGAATATCTGAAGCAGATATAGCCACAAAAAACTTGCATTATAATATTATACTTGATCATAACTTTATATTTCATTTCTTTTACTACAACCTTTATAAACCTTATAAATAGCTTCCTCAATTTAGCCTATGTTACTTCATTATCAACAATAATGAATACATTTTTGCATTTATGTACATTTCAGAATTTTTGTAGTAATCCTGGGAGCTGCAGATGCTTTTCTTAGCTTTTTTGTATGTGTTTTTTCTAACTTTGTGCCTTGTGCTATTTGTTGGACTACTATGGTTTAATGAAACTAATCTGTAATTTATCACTAATGTATAAAAAACAGTTCTACCCAGAAGAAGCAGAAAAAAGAACCTGCAGATTCTGTAACAGGCACTACATTTATACTGAATGGCTAATTGATTTTAAGTGCTTTTCTTCCAAGTAAAGTGGAAGAGTAGTGAGTGACTATCTTCGGCGATAGGCTTGAAAAGGCTACTTTGGACAGACTTGTGCGAGCCACTCCATCAAGCGGATTCCAGAGGAATTAATGCCTTCAACCTTTTACAGAAATCTTGTCTTACAATGGACTCTATTAGATTATTAATAATAATAATAATCTCTTTACTTATATAGCGCCAACATATTCCGCAGCATTTTACAGACATTATCATCGCTGTCCCTGATGGGGCTTAGATTCTAAATTCCCTATCAGTAAGTCTTTGCTTCCATGTAATGGTGGCTGACAGGAGGAACGAAGCAGAAGCAAGAAAAGGAAAAGTAGCCAAGCCAGAACAAGCATGGTAATCAAGGCACAAAATTAAAGTATGGTAAGGAAATAGGAATGCAATAGTGATGAGCTTGTTATTTGACGAGTATTTAGTATTTTTGAATGCCTGTGCCCAAGTTTGAGTGCTCATCTCAACTGTTTTGGGCTTCTTAGAAAGCCAATAAACATGTCGGGATTGCCTGCCAGTCATTGTAATACCTTGGTTGTGGCATTAGTATGATTGACTGGCCGCATAGCGTCTTCGGGTCTATATAAGACTTATGACGCCATGCTCGCTACAGTACCATGACATGCACACTAGACGCATGGATATGCAAAGCATGAAATCACTATCCAGGAGAAGCTCCTGTACTTTTACTCCTCCAGGGACTCGCAGCAACTTTAGACAAGCTCAGCACATTAAGAGCGACTCTGTGAACCAGACCTGGGACTGCATCGAAACATCTAGGTCCCATTCACAACCTATCCTATATGCCTAATCTGAGCTTATGTATACCTGTACCTTGAAATAAAGAGGATTTCCATTTGACTTAAGAGTGTGTGGTGAATTTATTTCACTAGATGTCCCAGGAGTTCTCTACCCCCTTCCACCGGCACCTCGCCTCGACCACTGTGTGCACACCAATTCTACTCTGCAATACTGATGGATACAGACAGAGTAGGGAGATATGCTGCGCTGTGGAGCTAGCGACAGAATTGTATCTGATTATAGGCATCGACTAGACAAGTGTATTCTGTCTTTCGACTGCAACAACAGCCCTTATTAGGGCTAATAATAATCAATATGTATAGGCTAATAGTTTTCTTTTTGCTCTTAATCCTGCAAAAAAATTTTCAGCAGGAAATATTACATGCCATTTTTACTGTGACAGTTGTGCATCAAAAACATGCAGCCTGACTTGGTTGATTAGTAATAGCATTGCTATATTGCTCCTGCAGTGTAAGAAATCCATCTGACGTGGGCACATTTTTCTGTGATAGTAATCCTGCAATTTTTGTTCAACAGGGAAATATTATAAGGCACTTATACTGCGCCTGTTGTGCATCAAAATAAAAAAGCCACCGTTGGTTGGTTAGAAATAGCATCGCTATATTGCTCCTGCACTGTAACAAGTCCATCTAAGGTGGGCAAATTTTTCTGTGTTGATATTCTTGTAAAAATCTTTCAGCAAAGAAATATAATACAGCATTTATACTGTGCCAGTTGTGTATCAAAATAAAAAAGCCATAGTTGGTTGGTTAGAAATAGCATATATTGCCTCTGCACTGTAACAAGTCCATTTGAGGTGGGCAAATTTTCCTGCAATACTAATCATGCAAAGCTTTTTAGCAGGGAAATATTATACACCATTTATACTGCACCAGGCCAGAGTTGGTTGGTTAGCTATAGCAGTGATTTTCAACCTTTTTTGAGCCGCGGCACACTTTTTATACTTAAAAAATCCCGAGGCACACCACCAACCAAAATGGCACAAAATGGTGCGTCCAGGTTTGAGATGAAAGTCTGCAGTCATTCTATATGACTGCAGGCTTCTGAATTCTCACAGCGCAAGCACTGCACACTTTCAGGATTCTCCCTTGCCGGTGGCCAGAGTGGACGGTCATGACAGCACAAGTATGTGATTTGGATACTTCTGGCCACATTCTAACTAGACGTGTCCGGCCTCAGTCAATTCATTTTCATTGAATGAGGCCACACATGTCTAGTCAGCAGGTGACTGCATGTATGTAAATCACCAACATCAGAGAATTATGATAGCAGTGTGCACTGTGAGAATTCAGAAGTCTGCAGTCACATAGTATGACTGCAGACTCATCACAACCTTGGACATCCCCTTTAATGTTCCTAACAAATAAAAATGAGAATTAGTATCACAAAAAAAACACATTTACATCCAGGTACCGGATAGATGACGTTGTTTGTGGAGTCGCCTCTTTCTTTTCATCTTCACCTTGTCCAGATGCCATGATGACTCTTCTCATCCACCGGCAGAGCTCGTTTCTGCAGACTTCCATCTTCTCCTGTCTTCTGCAGCACATCCCGACACAACACCCTTAAAGATAGCAGTGTTATTATAATGCTCCGGAATAACAATATCTGCCCTAGGCTGAGCCCCTGAGTAAATAATTGCCCCTCACTTTATTCCCAGCACATAATATGACCCTCACTGTCCCTCTTATGGTACATGCCATCCACACTACCCTCTCTCTCTTTTCCATACTTCACACTGCCTTCTCATACGGTGTCCCTCATAGAGAGCCCAGTCTCTCTACTGTGCCCCTTCATTACACTCCTCCTACTTGGCATACTGTCTCCTCCTGGCTGTTACCCTCACACTACTCAGTATCTATTATGTGTCCACTCACACTTTCATCCCCCCATACTGTCTGCACACATTTCTAATAGCCTCCTCCTGTACATCCCCCCCTGCTAACATACCCCTTTGCTCTCTCCATATTTCCTCCTCACACATTCCCCCCTCACACATTCCCCCGACTCCCCATACTGTCCTCACACATCCCATCACCGTTGCTCCCAGTACTGTCAGCACACATTTTTCCCCTCGCTACTGTGTCCACCCCCATCTCCCCACTCACCCCCACAGAATATATCCACTCCCCTTCCGATAGAATAAATCCATCCCCTTCCACACAGAATAAATGCACCCTGCCCCACACATGCTAAATAAATTCCAGCCCCCCCCCCCACGTACACACTGAATAAATCCCCCCCACACACTGAATAAATCCCCCCCACACACTGAATAAATCCCCCCACACACTGAATAAATCCCCCCACACACACTGAATAAATCCCCCCCACACACTGAATAAATCCCCCCACACACTGAATAAATCCCCCCACACACTGAATAAATCCCCCCCACACACTGAATAAATCCCCCCCACACACTGAATAAATCCCTCCACACTTAATAAATCCCCCCACACACTTAATAAATCCCCCCGCACACTTAATAAATCCCCCCACACACTTAATAAATCCCCCCACATACTCCCCATAAGCCCACCCCACGCTGAATCTTCGGTGTCTTCAGCTCCACAGCACAGGAGCACTTACCACCAAGTGTCTTCTGTCTCCTGCGCGCCGGATAGTGACGTCAGCAGCGTGATTACATGACTTGATCACGCTGCTGGCGTCGCTCTGACCCAGCGGTCAGAGCCTCAATTGTACTCGCAGCTGGTAGATGTCTGCGAGTACAATTGATCTCCGTGAGCCGGCGCGCTGCAGCTTCTCTGTGCCGGCTGTCAGCTTGACAGTCGGCACAGAGAACAGCTGACTCCCGTTCCCCGCAGCACACCCGACCATGTGTCGTGGCACACTAGTGTGCCGCGGCACACTGGTTGAAAAACACTGAGCTATAGCATCACTATATTGCTCCTGCACTGTAACAAGTCCATCTGAGGTGTGCATGTGCAAATGTTTCTGCACTAGTATTCCTGCTATTTTTTCAGCAGAGAAAAATAATGAGGCATTTTTACTGCACCAGTTGTGCATCAAAATAAAAAAGGCAGAGATGGTTGGTTAGAAATAGCATCACTATATAGCTCCTGCACTGTAACAAGTCAATCTGAGGTGGGCAAATTTTCCTGTGATATTAATCCTACAAAGCTTTCTCAACAAGGATATATCATACATAATTTAAAATGGCAAGGTGTGTGGAAGTGAAAGACGAGGTGGTGGACGATGGAGTCACTGACCCAACCTGAGAAGGTGACATGCAGAGCAAGGAAAGCAGTGCACATGGGGAGATAACCGCAGCACCACAACAGGAAGGAAGAAGCATTGCAGTGGCCTGAGGAGGGCAACTGTTCCTCAGAGCACCAACATTAGTGAAGTTGCCAGGCCAAGGGTTAGGTGTTCCTGAGCCTGAGGCTTTTTTAAACACAGTCCATTTATCCCAAAAAAGGCCAATTGCAACATCTGCCATGCCAGCATTAGCAGGGGCAGCACAACCACCAGCCTGACCACCACCAGCATGCTAAATCGCAATATACAAAGCACCCGACTAGTTGGGCCGAATACAAAGGTCCAGAAACAGTGTCTGTGAGTGACACCACTCCCTCTTCCTCTGTTCTACGTGCACATTAATCCTCTGTTCATGACACAGGCGAAGATATTTCCCACCCTGCACCTGTCTTTGCACACTTGCAACCACCATGTGCTTGTCCAAGTGGATCTTGGGACGGAACATGTGCTACCGACACTGAGGATTACAGGCCCTGGTTCAATCAGGATTTCCACCACCTTCTACAGGAGTTCCTGCTCCTCCGCCTCCTCATCACCCTCCATCTCAGAAACATCACACATAAGCTGGAAGCACTGCAGCAGTGCCTCGACCTAGCGGCAATAGGCCCTGCTGAAGCTAATCTGCTTAAGTGACAAACCACAAACTGCTGCAGAGTTGTTGAAAGGTCTAACAAATCAAACTGATCTGTGGCTCTTGCCCCTGAACCTACAACCAGGCATGGTCATGTGTGACAATAGCCGTAACCTTGTGGCGGCACTGAAGCATGAAATCCTCACACACTTACTATGCCTGGCCCACGTGCTCAACCTTGTGGTTCAGCATTTTCTCATAATCCACCCAGATCTGCCTGAGCTACTTGTGAAAGTACATTGCATGTGTGCCCATTTCCGTAAGTTGGCTACAGCTACCACTACCATGGTAGTGCTGCAGCAGCATTTACAACTTCCAGCTCACTGACTGTCAGGCAGCGCAGCTGGGTGCGAGATGCGCTGCTGACTCCTATACAACGGCGCAGAACTGTACAGGCCATTCCTATACGCTGCGGCCCTCTTTAAACAGGATCCTTCTACCCGGGACACAGAAGCCTTTACTGGCCTTAAAATAAGGTTATGCCTTAAAGGGATCGTTTTCTTACCCTCTATTACTGACACCCCTATGTATGTGTATCAAAGGAATAAAGTAACCCCATGAATAAGACTCGGGAGGGTCAAAACATCGGGTTTCTATCTACAAATATCAATGTGGCAACTTTTTTTGTTTTTTTGTTCTTCTGAATAAACTTGGCATATACCTTTTGCATCATACCAGTTTTGAGTGTGCGGTAACTTTCTCTCTACGATTGACTAGACCCCACGGTCTGTTTTACCAGCACCTCCTTGTCTTCGACCAGAGTGCATACCATTATCCCTGCCTTGCACACAGTCAATGCACCTAGTGCCAGAGGCAGCAAAACAACCCCAAAATATCTTTGAATCTCCACCTTATTTGACGGTTACTACTGTTTCTTTTATTTTGTAGGCCTCATTCCTTTTCCAGTAAACATTAGAATGATGTGTTTTACTAAAAAGCTCTATCTTGATCTTATCTGTTCACAAGACACCTGCTTGTCCTCAACAATAGTGAAGGCTGACTACTGGCCCTCTAACAAGTGTAAGGGCCACCTGATGGCCCTGTACAAATAGTGAGGGCTGCCTGATGGCCCTGAAGAAAAACTTTGTGACTTTCAGAATCCCTCCTTCATAAATTAAACAGGCTGTGTCTGATCATGTCTCACGTACTGTAACACTCGCACCCACACTGATTGGCGCGAGCAGGGATTTTGACACCACTGTGCCACAAACCAGACTTAGCCTGGAAGGGTGTAACTAAGCAGCTACCTTGGTGTTCACTGAAGCTTCTAGTAGTGAGGTCACGCTTGTGAGGCAGGTATCTGCCAGATACCACTCGAGGGTGGCATCCGGCAGTAGAAGCAGCTGATATTCTAGTAATGGGTAGCTGGAGCAGCCCGAGGAACTGTGCAAGATGCAGGCAGGTGGATTAAGATGACAGGTACCACAGAGGCAGACAGGATTGGCTGATGGAGAGATGAGCACTAGCAAGTGCAACTGGACCAGTTGAAGTAGAGATGAGCACTGGCAGGTGCAGCAGGACCATCCAACGTTGAGATGAGCAGTGGTAGGTGCAACAGGACCAGCTGACATTGAGATGAGCTCTGGCAGGTGCAACTTGACCAGGTGATGCTCTGGCAGGCAAGTGGGCACAGCTGACACTCTGGCATGCAGGTGGGCGGGCACAGTTCAGACTAGAGGGACAGGAACAGTTTTGGGAAGGACTGGGACACAGACAGATATGAGTGGGATGCAGAGACAGGTAGGACTCTGTTCAGACTGAATGGACAGGAACGGACAGGAACCATTTCAGGAAGGACTGGGGGCACAGGCAGGTTTGACTGGAGTAGGACCCAGTTCAGACTAGGAACAGTTTCAGGAAGGACTGGGACACAGACAAATATAACACGAATACAGGAACAGATAGGGCCCACTTTTTATTGGACAGACAAGGAGCCGCAGGTGGGGATCAGGTGCAGCCGCAAGTGCAGTGCAGAAACAGAGCCTCAGGTGTGGAGCAGAAGTAGAGACGCAGGTGCAGAGCAGAAGCAGAGCCGCAGCAGAACAGAGAGGACTAGATTCACACAGGTACTTACAATAAAGTAGCATGTGTACTCAAAGATCACTAATGTTCAGCAGAGACAAATGTATAGAGATTGGTGCTGGTTCAGATACTGTGAATTTCAGGAATAGGGACAGGGACAGACACAACCGGTTAGGAAAGGATCCAGACTAGGGTATAAACAGGTACAGGTATAACTTTTAATTCAGACAAGGACAGGCACAGGTACAGATACAGGATTCAGGCACCCAGGGTGGCAGAAACAAGGACAGAAACAGGACAGGACCTGGCAACTCAGTAGTTGACCACAGACTGAAAGAGAATGTTGCTCAGGCATCTTCCCATTGGTGGAGATGCCTTAAGTACCAGGTGCCTCTTGGTAATAGGTTGGGGACACATTAGGAATGTGCATACTGTCTCTTTAAAAATAGGAAGGGCAGGCACAGCGCACTAAGCATACAGCCAAGAAGTATGCACACAGCAAGCTTGGAACACATGGTCTACAACATACAGCAAGCAGAGAACAGAACTGACTGCATGGCCAGGAGGGTTGAGTAATACAGTGTATCTGCATGCTGGGGGATGGGAAGCCTTGCAGTGATGCCAGCAGGGGTCTTCCACATGCTGTGCCCATGCTGTTTCAGCTTTGTTTCCATCAATTTCAGCAATTTCAGACCTTCGGGGAAGAATGCTCGAGTTTCCCATTGACTTCCATTATGCTCATTACTCCGGTTAAGCACCCAATCATTACGACTTGCTCAACTGGAGTGATGAGCACCCGAGCTCACTCATCACTAGAATACAACAATCAAGCAGGAACAGAGAGCACAAGACAGAACCAGAGAAGAAAAACTATAACTGGCAGTGAAAGTCAGAGGTTTAGGTGTTTAAATAGATGACGATCGCGCCCAGGGCTCGCAGAAAGGAGCCAGGATTTAACCCCATAGCTCCTTGACTGTCTAGTACCAACAGATCCAAGAATTAAACATAAAAGCCACACCATCCCATGCATAGGCACGGCACCTTCCAGTGACCAAAGAGGAAATAGAAGGGACATGCACTGGCCTGCATGGGACAGGAAGTAAAAAATGGTCTCTACAGGGGAATAAAGGAAAATAAGGTGACTTACGGTGTTGGAAAAGTGGAGCAAACTTTTTATATTTGTGTTCAGCCGGCAAATGCTTTTGGCCATCGCACACCTTCCGTTGCCATTGGTAGCTAAACAAATAGCTGTTCTAGACAGAATTCAGTCCCTGTATAATTGCCTATCTCTCTAAAAATCTACTATGTTCTCACATAAAGGCCTCAGATTGATTCAATTCCAAAATACTTTTAAATCCCCAGGTTTATTCAAGCAAATACAGATGTTATAAGCGGGCCAAGACAACTTAATGGACATATGAATTTAATTATATTCAGACCAATTTCATGTTAATGTTTACAATTCATACAAAAATGTTATAGATTTTTCCTTAGACTGATTGTCTGGGGGTAAACTTTTTTACATTTACATTTAATAATTTTCCTTGGACGAAAGCCATTAGCTACAGTAATTGAAAACCTGTCATGCTTGTGCAGTATCTGTCTAGCTGGCTGTCCATAATTTAGTACACATAGCCTAGGTGAGAATTAGCGTCTGAGGGTTAGTCGTATGGAAACTTAGAACGAAGCGCCAGATGTTTTACATCTTGAAAAATAACGTTTGCTTTTAGATCTCAAAATACGTTTTTTTTGAATATTTTTTTAAAATATATTTTCAATTATCTTACTATTTGTTTTATTTTTAATACTTAGCTTATTTTATAATGTTTATCGATTTACACAATTATTTTTTTGTTTATTATCCGAACAATAGTGGCAAAAAGTAAAAAAAAAAAATTAATTATGTAAATAATTTCATTACAATAATTCAAAAATATATATTTCAATTTATTTGAAATTGTTTGTTTTTAACATTATTTTATAATAATATTTTCAAGATTTTTTTTTAAATCCTATAATTGTGGCAAAAATAAAATAATATAATAATACTTTTAGATAAATAATGTATTTTAATAATTGTATTTTATTCATTTAAGTAACTCTATAGTAATTAAAAAAAACGTAAAAAATACATTTTAATAATAATGAAAAAAATTAAAATTAAATTATGAGTTATTTTAAATAATATGTTGATTTTATAACATTTAATTATCAATTCATGGTCTTATGTATTTAGCACGAAGACTACACTGGTGGTAAAAAAATTGTTTAATATATTTTTTTGCATGCATGCATGCATTTCTCCATTCTATTGAAGAGGTTGTCCGAGGCTGAAATATTGATGTCATATCCATTGACTAAGCCATTAATATAATTTTGATCAGGGGCCCTAAGATGAGGGATCACCCCTAATTAGCTGAAAACTGCAATGGGAGGGTGTAAGCAAAGTAGCGGGGGCTTGTAACAGCCCCTTATATTGTCTAGTGGCCATTCTTAAGTACTGCACTTTTTCTCCCATTCGAATGAAATCAGTTCTGGACATTTCCTTTAAATCTATTATTAATAAGGGAAAAAAGAAAAAATGTAATTCAGTCATTTAAATAATTAATAACTAAAACATTGCTTACAATATTTTTTATATTTTTTCAAAATTTTCAATCACATGAAAGACTTTTAAAAGCGACATTTTTGTTCAATGTTGACCACAAGGATTGGCTTCATTGATGCTTTACATCAGTTATTCAGGTCATATTTTTTCGGAACCTCCATAGCACATAGAGTCACACATTATTCGTTTACAGTGTTCTCGGGGATGTTGCAACACAAAACAATCTCTCATTCCTGGGAATATGCTGGCAAGGCTTTGGGGCAGCTGGAAGTGATCAGAAGTGTAATTATTTCCTGTGCTGATGCACATCTGGAAAATCAATCTTTGCAAGCATTTGAAACAACGTTAAACATGCCTGTACAGACTGAAGAGCTGTTCTTAAATGGATCAAAGGGGGAAAAGTTATATAAGCTGGCATGACAGATAGGAAACACTGATTAAAAACTAATATGCTCAATGGGAGTTAAAAATGAAGTTATATGACAGAGTGTCCACTAGCGATTCTCTCGATAAAATGTGATACCTTTAAAAGCAAAAAAATTGACATTTCTGGACATTTAGCGGAAAGTAAAGCTGAAATGAGGGTGGAGCATATTATAGTATATACATTATAATTAAATAAAATGTTAGTTTGTATGTCATTCATATCCCATCGTTTTCACTGATCTGGCCCATATCTGCTCTTAAGTCTAGAAAAACTTCACAGTCATACTGCCCAATAACAGCAGAAATCCCCCATCAACTGGCAAAAAGCGTAAAAAAAAAGAGAGCAAAAAATAGCAAAATCTCTACAAAAATACCTAATAATCAATAATACTGTATATACAATGCAGAATAAGTTAAAAGTATACGTATATAAAATAAAGTCAAAGCTACAATTGCTAAAGAACATGTGTAGCCATATAGACAGATCCAAGAAGAAGAACAATAAAGAAAATTGAACTGAGAGAGTCTGGCACCAAATGTCTGCCTAAATGTCCCATAAGTCAACAACGTCTTTGCCTACCAAACGGTGATCCTCGGTGCTACACCAAAACGTTTGTCCATTAGAAAAATGGGATTCAGAAAGAAAAGGTGGCACTCACCGACCCTTTAAAAAAAAGAGGAGTTTTATTTTGTAGAGGATTAACACGCGGTTACAGGAGAAATTGGACACCTTATGGACGACGGCCTTTTCAAGCCTTCCTGCTCTTCGATGGGTCCTAAATAAAACAATATGATGCTTTCTACAATCTGTGAGTGCACATTAAATGACTAATAGGAATGAGACAACCTGTGGGAGACCGGATTCCGGTACCCAAGCCAAACTTTATTCCAAAGTTTGGTTCGGGTACGAGATCTGTACCTGAACGTGATCAAAAACCCAAACCCCATTGAAGACAAAATTTTGAGCACTATTTGCAACAAATTTCCCCCAGAACTCGGGACATTGGAACGGACAATATTCGCCGTATAGCACTCGCACACTAACTGTCCAGTAAGAATCCTGAACTTTTAAGTTTGGGTTCGTTCATCTCTAATGACTATTCATAAGGATATAAAATGATACATGAAGGGTTCAGCAAGAACCATTAACATATTGCCCTAATACTATATAGCACCTGAACTCTCTATAACTGAATATACGTTGTAACTCTGGGTATGTTAGAAGCACATCCTCCAGCTGATCTAATGTACAATCATTTTTAGCAAAATGTTGATGATGGGCCAAAGAGTTAATAAATCATTTTGCTTGCAGACATAATTTCAATCAGCCCTGCCTCAGCAACTAGAAGACCTTGATAAATGTTTCACAATAAAGCTTTGTCAGGAGTTGCTGTTTCACTGTCACATGGATTCACTTTGGCTTTCCTGTTGCAGCCCCCTTTTGCCACATTTTGAAAGGCATGCCATTGTTAGTTTTAGTGATTTAGGCTTGTTACTCTCAAATGTTTTTATTAAATTTATAACAAGTGTCAAAATGTCACTTTTTTCACTATTTTTTTCAGGATGTTTTCAGAAGCTTATTTTAGATAAACACCAAATGAAAATCTATACCTGAAAAATGTTTTTCAACTTTATTATTAACTTTAAAGCAACATCTCCTCACATTTTTTAATAAAAATTCTCCAAAAAAGAAGTGAAAAACGGCAACTAAACAAAGTACAAAAATATGATCTCTTGAATCCAGCATGACTAGAGATGAGCGAACCCGAATAGTAAAGTGTTCACCAAAATTTCTCACAGTTAACTGTGGTGAACTCACCGCTGCACAGTGAGACTTTTCTCACTGTGCTAGTGGTAATCTCACTGAGGTCACTGCAGTTAAGGGGACCTGGTGGAAAGGCAGCCTCATTGACTTGTGGTAACCTTGATGACATCACAGCTAGTCACTGAGTTTCAGCTCACAGTAACTCATTCCTCAGTGGTTTTCAACCTGAATGGTAATATTTTGGCACCGTCCAGGTTGAAAAGTGTTTATCCCTGGCTTGGATTACAGCATAGGACAGAACGACGGACAGGTGAGGAATATGATTGTTTTTATTTTTGTTTTGTTTTTTTACAGGAGACCATGGCTTCAGTGGAATGGGTATTAGGTGAGTAATTTTGTTATTTATTATTTTATGTTTTTTTAGGAAACGATGGCTTCACTGGAATCTGGAATGAGTGTTGGATAAGCATCACAGTGTTTGTTATTTTTAAATAAAAAAGTAAAAGGGTGTTTTTTTTTATTTCAAATAAAGGACTTTATTCTGGCTGACTGTTTATTTACAATATAACTACAGGATTAGTAATGGATAGGGGTCTTATAGACTCCTTTCCATTACTAAGCCATGGGCTTGATGTCACTGGCCAATACAAAGGTGACATCAACCTCACAAATATGAACCCCATTTCCACTGCCACAGGGCAACTGGGAAGAGACGGGCAAAGCGCCAGAATTGGCACATTAAATAGATGAGCTATTTTGGGGGCGGCTTCAAGCTGCTATTTTTATGCTGAGAGGGCCAATAAACATGGCCCCTTAACAGCCTGAGAATACCAGCCCCCCAGTGGTCTGCTTTAGCTTGGCTGATTGTCAAAAATGTAAACTAAAAGCAAACTTTTTTATTGTGACTTCATTAAAATACTAGCATGGGTATAGAAAACTACTGATGCATTTCGAGTCTGGCTGATTCTTAATCATAAGTAAACTATGATTAAGAGTCAGCCATACTCGAAACGCATGAGTATTTTTTCTATGCCCATGCTCCTATTTTAATTAAATCACAATAAAGAATTTTTGCTTTTAATTAATTTTGCTGGATTTAATAGCCGGTCTCATCACTTTGGGTCTTTTTTTTTCTTTACTCGCTGAACAGGCGCTTGATTCAGCCAAAGGATTACAACGCCGAATGTTCCAGGAATTCTACCCTCAACAAAAATTAAAGTAATTTTCTGGATGTGCAACAGATAATGTCCCATTCCAGTCAAGGACATCATCGATTCTAGTCCTAGTGCATCCAACCGTAGTGGCCAGTACTTTATCCTCGAAGGTTAGGTCAGATGAAAATGCCATCTCTACCATTTCAAAGATTTTTTTGATAAGTCATTCACTTTAAACATGTAAAGGGGTAACACCGGCATCCATATGGTGCACTCAGCCTGCCCAGGAGTTACATACAAAATATTGGGATTTTTTTTTGTTCTTTTTAAGAACTCGAAAAATTATTTTTAGAGAAGTATAAAAGTGTAATGTATTATATGCCATCATGGAACATAAATCTATATTAAGAATAAATCTTGTCAAACTTAAGCAATATGTTAGGAAATAAAGTAAAGTAAAAAAAAAAATCAAGATTTTGGATGGAATCCTAGGAAAACAGATTTGCGAGTTCTTGGATTTGCTTTGGAAGAAGAAGGAGGTTGGGAGAGTCTTGGATAAATATGCTGCTTTGGTGGACAACATGCACTTTAGTGAATAGGCTTTGTGATTTAGATGAATACTTTCTGAAGGTGTGATCCATAATACAACGTGGTAATTGGCGAGACTTGGCGGCTTATACTTGATCCATGTAGTAATAAAAGTATTAGGCCCACTTGGAGAAAGTCAACATTGTTCAGAATCTGGAGGAAGTCTTCTTTATGGCTTACACTTATCATAGGTGTATCTGACGAATGGAAATATCACATAAAACTTTGCCCTGGCATTTTGCCAGCCTACAATAGAAATGAATGAATATTTAACTTGTCAGAATTCCCAAAATATTGTTTATGGTCGGGATCAACTGTTGATCTTTGAGTGATTGTCTAAGGCTATTATGCCAACGGTTATTATTTTTGGTAAACTCTGAACATTTCTGGCCAGTGGCACTGGCCATGTTTTACACAGTCAGAGAGAGGAGAATGATTAGCAATATCGCAGCCATGCTTGGATTTAAGATTGCCCGTTAATTAGAGATCGGCAAATATATTGAGTGGAATTGATTTATGCTTGAATTTTCCAGTCCTCTGTCATATTAATGCACATGGCTGTTGATTTTAGATTTAGTTGAGAGTTTTCAATGTACCCTGGATTGCTTTGGCTGGGTAGCCATCTCTTTGTAAATTTTTGTATAGCACTGTCTCTGTGCTCAATTAGGTCAACACAATTTCTGCTGTCTTAGTTAAAGGGGATCCTCCATCAGCAGGTCTTTGTATTGTAATCTGAGAGCAGCATGATGTATGGGCTGAATCCCTGATGCCAGGGTTGCTTGATGCTGCTCTGCTCTGGACTCCACAGCATTGGCATTTTCCTGCTCTCTATGCTGCGACTGCTCAGGCAGAGGGCACGCACTGGTGATGTCATCGCGCCCTCTGACCTGAACGTCACAGTCAGAGGATGGAAGACGCTGCAGCGCTGGAAGCGGGAGAGGTAAGTATCACAAGTCCACTCACGGGGGCCGGCACTATAGCGCGCCAGTGTCCCCGACGGCGACTGGGCCCCTTGCCTGCTCAGGGCCCCAGCACTTGCCCGGGTGCACCGGGTGCTGACGCCGGCCTTGCCTGATACCAACTATGTGTCACTTGCTGGTCTACATCACTGTTTTCTCAGCTGTTGATCTGGCAGTGCTCAGAACACTGAGCCTTGTATAACCCCACCCACATCACTGATTGGCAGCTTTCTGTGTATATTGTACATTGGCAGATGTACTGCTAATGAGTGATGGGGCGGGGTTACACAGAACAGATGACTAGGAGGCACAAGATACCTAGTCCTATAGTGCTAATCTCCTGATGATAAAACACTAATTTTAGTAAAACAGTAATTGACCCATCTCAGCCTCTACATCAGGGGTGTCAAACTGCATTCCTCGAGGGCTGCAAACAGGTCATGTTTTCAGGATTTCCTTGTACTGCACAGGTGATAATTTAATCACCAACTCATTATTTGTGTAGGTGATTAAATTATCACCTGTGCAGTACAAGGAAATCCTGGAAACATGACCTGTTTGCAGCCCTCGAGGAATGCAGTTTGACACCCCTGCTCTACATCATGCTGCTCTCACATTAAATAGCAATAATCATGCTGATATATTCCGCTTTATGCATACCATCAGTACAGCAGGTGCCTTTTTCTTAATTGACTCCTCCATTTAAATATTTGACCCCTCCTTGACTCATTTGGTCTTGGGATGAACTAGTAAATGCTGGCTACATTGCTCTGGGTTACATGGTGCACAAACCAGATAGATGCCACTGTCCTCTTTTCAGTCCTGACTTAACTCTTATACAGTATATCTTGATGTTTTGCTTCCCAAGATCTCCCCTGGCCATACCCTCCAGCACAGGCTACAATGGCTTCAGATATAAATAATTTTATTATTTTGCTGTGTCTATACTGAAAATTTGGAATTTTATATTAGAAATTCAATCCATCTGAAGATGTAGTAGCTGTAATATAAACTAATCACACAACCCAGAATTGGAGACTAAGCTGTAGGTTTTATCTGTAACTATCTAGAATGAATCTACTTGAATTAAATATGTTTTAAATAAATTAAATTATTTATTTTTTACTCATCCTCAGTTACACCCTGCTTTATAAATTAGACTTCCAATCTCAATGCTGTTGGTAGCTATATGAAACAGCATAAAAATGATATTTTCATAACAGCTAAGATTAGGACAAGAGTTGCCAGTTTGTTTCTTATCCAAAATCAAGAACAGCCAACATCTTTTTATGGGCACATTGGAATATCATAATTAAGGATTAGCGAGCAATAAAATGCTCGTTACTCGAACTGAGCAATTCCTAACGCTCGGGTGCTCGTTTCGTTTAATGAATATATAATGGGAGTCAATGGGAAATCCAAGCATTTTTCTGGCAGACCATACAAGGAGGTCTGGGAGGCAGTGAAATGGATGGAAAAAGTTCTAAATGGAAGGACAACAGCATGGAGAAGACCCCTGAAAGCATGTCTAACTCCCAGATCGCTGGTGAGGACAATGGTGTCACACTTGTACTTCAGTTTAAGGACTGACAATAAAATATGTAAAATCAATGAAAATTTGGGGTTTACAATAAAAAAAAGTTAAGAAACATTCTTTCTTGTATAATGACTTGTATATAGGGCAAAATTTAAAGATATTTTAAAAAATAATATTTTTTTTATTCATTTTTATTACATTTTTATTATTTGTATAAAAAAATTTGGATATTTCAGTGTAATTTATGAAGAAAACCAGAACTGTCAAAAATTAGATGGAGGAGGGACTCAAATACACACTGTATTAGACATAATGGAGGGTCTCATACACATTATGTTCAAATTATCATTTAGTGGGACTCCTACACTCACAAAGGCTTTGCACAAAGTACAAAGCCAGGAAAAAATTATAAAATTATATGTAGGGTAAAATAGTCATCCATAGACCCTTGAAAACAACATCATTCAAATACTGAAGATTAAAAACACTTTATGTGTTGCTATCATCTGGTGGTGTGGAAAATCCAGGCTTTGTTCATTTTTACCAGAGTGAGCCTGTCACCACTTTCTGTGAGACACTACCTTATATCAGGAGGCCGAGCACCCACAGCACATGAATAAGAGATGGGTGAGATCGTACCATACTACCATATCACGCCTAACAGCTTGAATTGATTATGAATAAGTTCACATGTCATATATAATTGAAACATTACATTGTCTCATACACCTGGGCACCCACCTCTGGTTTGAATGTCCCATTAAGTGTGTATTCTATTGAGCAGGTTTCATTATGATAATGTGGCATCGGCCTCCTAGTTGCTATATGTATACGCCGATGTGAATGTATATGTATTTGGTTTGGATACGCTTTTTTTCTTAGAAAGTGACATTACGTGGATGTGTGGTTTTTCATTATTTGGGCATCTATATGAAGATTTGATGCGATACAGACCATGTGCAGACACTATAGGTAATAGTCACATGTTGTTGTGAATTCTGTGGCAGAGCTCCCTCCTGTGGTCACAAGTGGTACTTCGGCTGATTCTCTCTGTGAGCTTCCGTTGGTGGAGGAAAGTGGTACTGCGGCTTCTGAGTTTCCTTCCTCAGGTGATGTGGTGAAGTCGTTAGGTGCTGCTCTATTTAACTCCACCTTGTGCTTTGATCCTGGCCTCCAGTCAATGTTCTAGTATTGGACCTGTTTCCTCCTGGATCGTTCCTGTGGCCTGCTGCTCTGCATAGCTAAGTTCCGCATTGCTATATTGTTTGCTGTTTTTTTCTGTCCAGCTTGTCTATTTGTTTTTTCCTGCTTGCTGGGAGCTCTGGGACGCAGAGGGTGTACCTCCGTGCCGTTAGTTTGGTACGGAGGGTCTTTTTGCCCCCTTTGCGTGGTTTTTGTAGGGTTTTGTGTTGACCACAAAGTTACCTTTCCTATCCTCGCTCTGTTCAGAAAGTCGGGCCTCACTTTGCTAAATCTATTTCATCTCTACGTTTGTCTTTTCATCTTTACTCACAGTCATTATATGTGGGGGCTGCCTTTTCCTTTGGGGTATTTCTCTGAGGCAAGGTAGGCTTATTTTCTATCTTCAGGCTAGCTAGTTTCTCAGGCTGTGCCGAGTTGCATAGAGAGCGTTAGGCGCAATCCACGGCTGCCTTTAGTGTGTTGGAGAGGATTAGAGATTGCGGTCAGCAGAGTTTCCACGTCTCAGAGCTCGTTCTATGTTTTTGGGTTATTGTCAGGTCACTGTATGTGCTCTGACCTCAATGTCCATTGTGGTACTGAATTACCTTATCATGACACATGTAGAGTTGAGCGACCTTGACTTTTTTAGAGTCGAGTCGGGTTTCGCAAAACCCGACTATCTCAAAAGTCGGGTCGAGTGAAATCGGCCGAATATGTCGTAAAGTCGGGATCGACCGAAACACGAAACCCAATGCAAGTCAATGGGGCAGCATAGTCGGCAGTGAGAGGGGGCCAGGAAAACACCTAGAGTGCCCATTTTAATGGCAAAAACATCCATTCTTCTTAATGAAGCTTGTTAATCTTAATTTACCTTATAATAATAGTAAGGCATTGGAAATTGGGGGTCATTTGGCTAAAGTTGTGGGGGGTAGGGCTGGTTCAAGTATTTAGTGGGCCCAGGAAATCTGGACCACGTCACGGCAGTGGAGCAGGGAGAGGTAAGTATTTCAACTTTGCAAGTACTGTGATCCTGAGCAAGCAGGGGGGCCCACTCGTTGGCATTGGCACTGGCACAGGGCCCCTCAAAGTACGGCGGTGTGTTTGCACGGCGGGGGCGCCTCCCACCGGCAGCGACACTTTTGCGTACTATGAGGGGCCCTGTGCCAGTGACGTCGCCAACGAGTATTCCTCCCCCCACCTGATGAAGGAACCTGCACCTTCATCTGCACCTTCCTCTTTCAGCAGGGTCACAATCTTGCTGTGTAGCGTGCACGGGGAATGTTGCGTTATGGGTCAATGTACCAGCAGACTCATCTATCACTGGCTGGGCAATGGGCAGGATGAGGAGGAAACAGATATGGGCCCAAAGAATAAAGTGGGCTAAATGCAGTTCAAAATTGGAAACAGGACTAACCAGGGGGCATTGCTTTGTTCAGTGGAGGACAACTGGAATGAGAGGCTGACACAGAGAGTAGGCCCAAATCAGTAAGTAGTCAAAATGCAGTTCAAAATTGGCAACAGTAGTAAACAGGCGGCACAGCTTTGTTCACTGGAGGAGAACAGCAAGGAGCGGCAGACACCGATAGTAGGCCCCAACCCAACTAGTAGGCCAAATGCAGTCTAACATTAACAACAACTTAACGAGAGCCTGAAAATGGAAGTTCAGGACAGGAAACCAGGAGAATAGGAAGGAGCGGCAGACACTGTTAGTAGGCCCCAACCCAACTAGTAGGCCAAATGCAGTTGTTTCATTTAACAACTATTTAACAAGAGCCTGAAGATAGAAGCTCAGGAAAGGCAACCAGGAGAACACCTTGGAGTGGCAGACACTGTTAGTAGGCCCCAACCAAACTAGTAGGCCCACTGCAGTTTTAAAATTCCGATAGGCTGAAAACCAGATAATTGCAGGTCATTTTTTGTAATGAGGACAGCTGTATTGAGTGGCGCAGCCAGACACTACAAGTAGGCCTTACAGCACAAAGTTGGCTCGACGCAGGTTTAAAAAAGGTTACATGGGTACACGGTCTGCATTGGTGTGCTCAGTGGAGGACAATTGGAAGGAGGGACCGCAGAAAGACTTAGTAGGCCTAAAATAACAAAATAGGCTCTATGCAGCTTCGATTATGTGGCAACCTGGAGAACACCTTGGAGAGGCAGACACCGTCTCTACGACCCAGACCCAACATGTAGGCCTAATGTAGTGTTGTTTCAACAACTACTTAACACGAGCATGAAGATTGAAGCTATGGAGAGGCAACCTGGAGAACACCTTGGAGCGGCAGACACCGTCTCTACGACCCAGACCCAACTTGTAGGCCTAATGTAGTGTTGTTTCAACAACTACTTAACACGAGCATGAAGATTGAAGCAATGGAGAGGCAACCTGGAGAACACCTTGGAGCGGCAGACACCGTCTCTATGACCCAGACCCAACTTGTAGGCCTAATGTAGTGTTGTTTCAACAACTACTTAACACGAGCATGAAGATTGAAGCTATGGAGAGGCAACCTGGAGAACACCTTGGAGCGCAGACACCGTCTCTACGACCCAGACCCAACTTGTAGGCCTAATGTAGTGTTGTTTCAACAACTACTTAACACGAGCATGAAGATTGAAGCTATGGAGAGGCAACCTGCAGAACACCTTGGAGCGGCAGACACCGTCTCTACGACCCAGACCCAACTTGTAGGCCTAATGTAGTGTTGTTTCAACAACTACTTAACACGAGCATGAAGATTGAAGCAATGGAGAGGCAACCTGGAGAACACCTTGGAGCGGCAGACACCGTCTCTACGACCCTGACCCAACTTGTAGGCCTAATGTAGTGTTGTTTCAACAACTACTTAACACGAGCATGAAGATTGAAGGAATGGAGAGGCAATCTGGAGAACAACTTGGAGTGGCAGACACCGTCCCTACGACCCAGACCCAACTTGTAGGCCTAATGTAGTGTTGTTTCAACAACTACTTAACACGAGCATGAAGATTGAAGCTATGGAGAGGCAACCTGGAGAAAACCTTGGAGCGGCAGACACCGTCTCTACGACCCAGACCCAACTTGTAGGCCTAATGTAGTGTTGTTTCAAAAACTACTTAACACGAGCATGAAGATTGAAGCAATGGAGAGGCAACCTGGAGAACACCTTGGAGCGGCAGACACCGTCTCTACGACCCAGACCCAACTTGTAGGCCTAATGTAGTGTTGTATCAACAACTACTTAACACAAGCATGAAGATTGAAGCTATGGAGAGGCAACCTGGAGAACACCTTGGAGCAGCAGACACCGTTAGTAGGCCCTACCGAAGTAGTAGCCCCAATGCAGTTTTCAAATTCCTATAGGCTGAAAACCAGACTATTGACGCTCAGCTTTTTTCAGAGGAGGACAGCTGTATTGAGTGGCACAGACAGACACAGGTAGTAGGCCTTAAACAAAAAATTTGGCTCAATGCAATTTAAAAAAGGTTACAGGGATACACAGGCAGCATTGGTCTGGTCAGTGGAGGACAATTTCAATTATGGACCGCAGACAGGCTTAGTAGGCCTAACATAACAAAAGTAGGCTGTAGGCACTTAAAAGTAGGTTTCAGGGGTACATGGGCAGCAGTGGTGTGGTCAGTAAAGGACAATTTATATTATGGACCGCAGACAGACTTAGTACGCCTACAATTAAAAAAAGGATGCTCTATGCAATTTAAAATAGGTTCCAGGGGTACACAGACAGCATTGGTCTGGTCAGTGGAGGACTATTGGAAGGAGGGACCGCAGACAGGCTTGGTAGGCCTAACATAACAAAAGTAGGCTGTAGGCACTTTAAAATAGGTTCCAGGGGTACACGGGCAGCAGTGGTGTGGTCAGTGAAGGACAATTTCTATTATGGACCGCAGACAGACTTAGTACACCTACAATTAAAAAAACGATGGTCTATGCAATTTAAAATAGGTTCCAGGGGTACACGGACAGCATTGGTCTGGTCAGTGGAGGACTATTGGAAGGATGGACCGCAGACAGGCTTCGTAGGCCTAACATAACAAAAGTGGGCTCTATGCACTTGGAATTATCTTGTAGGGGTACACAGGCAGCATTGGTGTTGTCAGCAGAGGCCGATTGTAAGGAGTATCTGACAGTTAGTACTCCCAAAAAATAAATAGATGTTAATGTCTCGCAATACAACAAAAACAAAAAACAAAAGGGTGGCATACTTAGGTACAGGGGTGGGCTCCTCTGCTGAGTTTCAGACCTAGTAATTTGGCGCAAAGTATTTACTGGTGTAAATATAAGACATTGCCCCTGACAATTTTAAGTAGCATCATACATGTCAACACATTGGTATTGTCAGTGCCAGGCACTGAAGGATGTCAGCGCATAGACTAAACATTGGTGGAGCTGTGAGAGATAATTTTGCAAATCGTAGAGCACTGTTTGAGCTGGGGGGGGGAAACTGTCTTGTGGCTGGCGGTACAGGCCCAGGGCCCCTCATGTTACAACGGTGTGTCTGACGTTGGTTGCGCGCCACCACCACCAGAGAAACTTTATTGTACTATGAGGGACCCAGTGGCAGTGCCATCGTCCAAAAGCGTGCACACCCACCTCTTCAGAAAAACAGCACTCTCACGGGTGCTTGCGCCAAGTGGCGAGACCACGGCCCCGTGGGGAAAGTTTGGCCATTTAGGGAGGTGTAAACATGTCGTATGCTGGACAAACAGCTGCTGCAAATTACGAGATTGGAAAACTCAGTCAGAGTTGTCCACAAGCAAGACCTTTTCATAGGAAAGCTAGGTGTCAGCCGGGAAAGGTGGGGCAAAATAATTCGAAATCCAGTAGTGGTTCATTTTAATGAAGGTTAGATCATCAACATTTTGGGTAGCCAGACGAGTCCTTTTTTCGGTTAATATTGAACAAGCAGCACTGAATACTCTTTCTGATAGCACACTAGCTGCTGGGCAAGCAAGCTCCTGCAATGCATATTCTGCCAATTCTGGCCAGGTGTCTAATTTGGATGCCCAGTAATCAAATGGGAATGACGGCTGAGGGAGAACATCGATAAGGGATGAAAAATAGTTAATAACCATACTGGACAAATGTTGTCTCCTGTCACTTTGAATTGATGCTGCAGCACCTGTCCTGTCTGCGGTCATAGCAAAATCACTCCACAACCTGGTCAGAAAACCCCTCTGTCCAACGCCACTTCTGATTTGTGCACCTCTAACACCTCTGGTCTGCTGCCCCCTGCAGCTCGTGTGAGAACGATCACTGGCACAGTGTGCTGGGAATGCCTGGATCAAACGGTTAACAAGAGTTGATTGTTTGGTTGCTAATATTTGTTCCAGGTTCTCATGTGGCATAATATATTGCAATTTGCCTTTATAGCGAGGATCAAGGAGGCAGGCCAACCAGTAATCGTCATCGGTCATCATTTTAATAGTGCGTGGGTCCCTTTTGAGGATACGTAAGGCATAATCCACCATGTGGGCCAAAGTTCCAGTTGTCAAATCTGCGGTTGTGCTGGGTTGAGGGGCAGTTACAGGCAAATCTACGTCACTTGTGTCCCTCAAAAAACCAGAACCTGGCCTTGCCATGCCACCAATTTCCATTGGCCCCGGAGAAGCTTCCTCATTAAAAAAATATTCATCCCCATCATCCTCCTCATCCTCCTCCTCCTGTTCGCCCGCTACCTCGTCCTGTACACTGCCCTGACCAGACAATGGCTGACTGTCATCAAGGCTTTCCTCTTCCTCTGCTGCAGACGCCTGCTCCTTTATGTGCATCAAACTTTGCATCAGCAGACGCATTAGGGGGATGCTCATGCTTATTATGGCGTTGTCTGCACTAACCAGCCGTGTGCATTCCTCAAAACACTGAAGGACTTGACAGATGTCTTGTACCTTCGACCACTGCACACCTGACAACTCCATGTCTGCCATCCTACTGCCTGCCCGTGTATGTGTATCCTCCCACAAATACATAACAGCACGCCTCTGTTCGCACAGTCTCTGAAGCATGTGCAGTGTTGAGTTCCACCTTGTTGCAACGTCGATGATTAGGCGATGCTGGGGAAGGTTCAAAGACCGCTGATAGGTCTGCATACGGCTGGAGTGTACGGGCGAACGGCGGATATGCGAGCAAAGTCCGCGCACTTTGAGGAGCAGGTCGGATAACCCCGGATAACTTTTCAGGAAGCACTGCACCACCAGGTTTAAGGTGTGAGCCAGGCAAGGAATGTGTTTCAGTTGGGAAAGGGCGATGGCAGCCATGAAATTCCTTCCGTTATCACTCACTACCTTGCCTGCCTCAAGATCTACTGTGCCCAGCCACGACTGCGTTTCTTTCTGCAAGACCTCGGACAGAACTTCCGCGGTGTGTCTGTTGTCGCTCAAACACTTCATAGCCAATACAGCCTGCTGACGCTTGCCAGTAGCTGCCCCATAATGGGACACCTGGTGTGCAACAGTGGCAGCTGCGGATGGAGTGGTTGTGCGACTGCGGTCTGTGGACGAGCTCTCGCTTCTGCAGGAGGACGAGGAGGAGGAGGAGGGGGGGCGAACGGCTACAGCCAACTGTTTCCTAGACCGTGGGCTAGGCAGAACTGTCCCAATATTGCTGTCCCCTGTGGACCCTGCATCCACCACATTCACCCAGTGTGCCGTGATGGACACGTAACGTCTCTGGCCATGTCTACTGGTCCATGCATCTGTTGTCAGGTGCACCTTTGTACTCAAAGATTGCCTGAGTGCATGGACGATGCGCTCTTTAACATGCTGGTGGAGGGCTGGGATGGCTTTTCTCGAAAAGAAGTGGTGACTGGGTAGCTTGTAGCGTGGTACAGCGTAGTCCATCAGGGCTTTGAAAGCTTCG
Source organism: Ranitomeya imitator (assembly GCF_032444005.1). Classification (NCBI taxonomy): domain Eukaryota; kingdom Metazoa; phylum Chordata; class Amphibia; order Anura; family Dendrobatidae; genus Ranitomeya; species Ranitomeya imitator. The sequence continues at coordinate 57,641,076 of NC_091282.1, read as the reverse complement.
CTTTCAACTAACCGGTAGGGCATCATCTCTAACGAGATTAGTCTAGCAATGTGGGCGTTCAAACCCTGTGTACGCGGATGCGAGGATGAGTACTTTCTTTTTCTAATGAGAGACTCATGTAGGGTGAGCTGGACTGGAGAGCTGGAGATCGTGGAACTAGCGGAGGTGCCAGTGGACATGGCAGACTGAGAGACGGTTGGAGACGGTATTCTTGCCGGTGCCCTACATGCAGTGTTTCCTACTACGGAACTGGTGATTCCCTGACCCTGACTGCTTTGGCCTAGCAACGAAACCTGCATAGATACTGCAGGTGGTGCGGGAAATGGTGGCCTTACAGTTTTGGAAGGGATGTAGCGTTGCTGACTAGCTTCATTGGCCGAGGGTGCTACAACCTTAAGGAACGTTTGGTAGTTAGTCCAGGCTTGCAAATGCATGGTGGTTAAATGTCTATGCATGCAACTTGTATTTAGGCTTTTAAGATTCTGACCTCTGCTTAAGGTAGTTGAACATTTTTGCCAGATGACTTTGCGCCGATCAATTGGATGTTGTTTAAAAAAATGCCAGACTGCACTCTTTCTAGCATCGGATACATTTTCAGGCATTGCAGACTGAGCTTCTTTAACCGGATGGCCACGCTGTCCTCCAACTGGTTTTGGCTTTGCCACGCGTTTTGGGCCAGATACGGGCCCGGCAGATGGAACCTGTTGCGATGTTGATGCCTGCTGCGGCCCCTCCTCCTCCGCTTCAGAACTACTGCCGCCTGCACCCTGTTCCCCCAATGGCTGCCAATCGGGGTCAACAACTGGGTCATCTATGACCTCCTCTTCTATCTCGTGTGCAACTTCGTCTGTGTTACCGTGTAAGCCGGTGGTATAGCGTTCGTGACGGTGCACCATAGTCTCATTAGGGTCTGGTTCTGGATCAGTACACTGCGAGGGCAATGTTGTGGTCTGAGTCAAAGGAACAGCATAATAATCTGGCTGTGGCTGTGCATCTGTGCACTCCATGTCCGATTCAACTTGTAATGGGCATGGCCTGTTAACTGTTTCACTTTCTAACCCAGGAACGGTATGTTTAAAGAGCTCCATGGAGTAACACGTTGTGTCGCCTGACGCATCCTTCTCTGTTGTTGTTTTTGCTGAACAGGACAAGGGAGCGACTTGTCCCTGAGCGTGAACATCCACTAACGACGCGCTGCTTTTACATTTACCAGTTTCAGAAGAGGAGGCAAAAGAGCTAGAGGCTGAGTCAGCAAGGAAAGCCAAAACTTGCTCTTGCTGCTCCGGCTTTAAAAGCGGTTTTCCTACTCCCAGAAAAGGGAGCGTTCGAGGCCTTGTGTAGCCAGACGACGAACCTGGCTCCACAACTCGATACTTAGGTGCTATATTGCTTTTCCCACGACCACCTGATGCTCCACCACCACTACCATCATTACCAGCTGGCAATGAACGCCCACGGCCACGACCTCTTCCACCAGACTTCCTCATTGTTTTAAAAACGTAACCAAAGTAACGGTATTTGTTACTGTAAAACAACTTACAAGGTGAACTCAAACTTCTGTAGGATTTAGATATCCCTTTATAGGTGGGTGAGACTGCAAGGAAAATCAGGCACAATGTTACACACTAGGTTTTCTGTGGCACAAAATGAGAGAGATGCCACACACGCAGGACTGTCACTCAAGCACAAATGCCAATATTAATCTCCCACTATTTATTTTTTTCAGGGAGAATTTAAAACCCCCCCAAAAAACAGTATTAGACACTAGGCTTTCTGTGCCCCACAATTTGAGAGAGATGGCACACACGACTGGCACTGAAGCACAAATGCCAATATTAATCTCCCACTATTTATTTTTTTTCAGGGAGAATTTAAAAACCAAAAAAAAAAAACAGTATTAGACACTAGGCTTTCTGTGCCCCACAATTTGAGAGAGATGGCACACACGACTGGCACTGAAGCACAAACGCCAACTCTAGGGAAAATCTGGGAGAAATCCTTCAAAATGCGCTGGACATGGAGATCATCACTCAGGAGAAAAGTAACATCTTGTGGACTAAAGATCCAGTCATCCTCACACAATATATATTACCGAAACTACATAAAGATACCAAAAATCCACCAGGAAGGCCGATCATTTCTGGGATTGGAGGCCTGACCGAAAATATAGACGGATATTTTTCGCAAGGAAACGGCCGTCAATGCAATCCTACATGCAACCTCCTCTCATCCGGCACATGTGGTGAGATCAATTCCTGTCAGCCAAATCTTAAGGATCCGACAAATTTGTTCTACGGATAGCGATTTTGAAAGGCAAGCGATTGAGATGAAGAAACGATTCTGCGAACGAGGGTACAGTAAACGCTCTATCAAACATGCATATAATAGAGCAAGAAATGCAAATCGCCATGATCTGTTGTATTCCAAAACGGTTAAACTGAAAATGGATTCCACGAGGATGATAACTCAGTACCACTCTCAATGGTCTAAAATGTATGAAATAATGAAAAAGCACTGGCCTATTCTACTGGCAGACAAGACATTGAGGCAATATCTACCCCTTGCACCCGCCATTACAGCAAGATGATGTGACAACCTGCGAGACCACCTGGTGAAAAGTTTTTACACGCCTACTAATCAACCACAGATCTTCACAGTGAACTGTTGTTTACCAGTGGATGGATAACCTCATACCTGTTTCATACTTGGTGGTCTTCTTCTTTTTTTTCCTCTTCGGTTGGCTTGAAGAGGACTACATTGCAAAGAATGAAGAATATTTGTGGAACATGGAAAGTTATGTTGAAACTCTATTTGGTGGGTCTACGAAGATATGGACTATGGACTATACCAGTGTGGACATATATATTTGTCCGCTTGCTTTTAATCTGGCAAACCCCCTGTTTAGATATTTGGAAATGAAATGAAAAAAAGCCTTCTTTTTTTGTACTGTATCTCTTTAGACAATTTATATTTTATGGTTCATCTTTGTCGTTGTCACTGTGCACCTTTAGTAATGCCTCCTGTGGAGTAGAGGCAAATGCATAATGGTTATTGCACTCATACTTTTATGAGCACTTGTGAGTAAGGGATTTTTAAGTAGTCTCTGCCCTTAGGGCTTTTTCACTGATTACATAATTTTTATATGGATATGTGTCCGGTTTTTTCACATTTTTTAAACTTCGTTATCTTGGTCAATATTTGACCCACATTAGAAAACTTTTTTATTGTTATTAAGAGTCACTTTTATAGATGTGTAAGTTATGTATGTTCACTTTTATGAACAAACTATATGGAATCACATCAGTCGTGTTGATTAGGTGTTACTTTTTTCTTTTCTTGTCCTTATAATCTTAATACATGTTCCTATAATATGGTTATCTTACTATCCATTAGTGCCCATATGTATCTTTAATGTTGTGTCTGCTCCTCTGTACCATTAATTAGGGGGAGTTTTAGAGCCGTTAGACTCTTATAATACAAGACCGCCTTGTTATCCCGCATCGCTCTCTGTATACTTGCGGTTACAATTAGGAACCACTGCGTCAGCATTCATGGCCGGCATGCATGCGCGCTGATGCCCTGGGGGCGTGTCTGGCCGCGGTGCTCGTCATTGGAGGTGGGCGGGTTGCTGGGCCGGGTCTCCTTCCGTGTGCGGTCGCGCAGTTGGCAGCCTGTGCCCGGCACGTCGCTGATCTTCGGTGATGTGTGGGCATGCCTTTCCCTCCTGTGGGGATATCAGTGTCGCATGCGCCGACTTGGGAATGCGCACAGACTTGGGACTACACATACCGGCATGCATCTCACTTTGAGTGCATTTCCTGATTTCCTGGGCATAAACTTACCACCATTGGTTGACTGCAGTTTAAAAGGAGCATGTTTGGAGCATGATGCCACTCCCCCTGACGAAGGCACACTGCCGAAACGTGTGTAGGGGCTGTGGCACCATCTCCTGAGCTTTGGTAAGACCCTGTTATCCATTCTTGTAATGTTTGTTGCGAGTGCAGCGTGTGTTTTCTGCTGCTTATCATATGTTTAATGCATGGTAACTTTGGCACGCCACTATGGCCTTAAGTATCTGCCCTCAGCAATTTATGCCTTGAGTGTCATTGTGTTCCCTATTGCAGTAGTTTCTTCTTATATAGCAACACACCATGTTTTGTATGTTTTACTATGTCTTGCCAGACCATCTGCTCAGTAATGGTGCCACTTTTGTTTTGCTTGGCTCATTAACCAAACACTCCCTGTGGGTACTATTTTAGATATTTGTATGTTTATTTTATCCTAATAAAGATTGTTATATACCCTGGAGGGTTCAACTATAACTCCCAAGCAGCATGCCCGCTGTCTTGGGGTCATATTCGACACCGAACTTTCCTTTACTCCCTATATCCGATCACTCACTCGCTCCTGTCACCTGCATCTTAAAAACATCTCCAGAAGCCGACCTTTTCTCACCTTTGAAACTGCTAAAACTCTTACTCTCGCTCTTATTCATTCTCGTCTGGACTACTGCAACTCTCTTCTGATCGGTCTCCCTCTTTCCAAACTTTCTCCTCTCCAATCCATCTTGAATGCGGCAGCCAGGGTCATATTTCTGTCTAGCTGCTTCACTGATGCCTCCATCTTGTGCCAGTCATTACACTGGCTACCCATTCACTACAGGGTCCAGTATAAACTCATCTCTCTCACCCACAAAGCTCTCCACAGTTCTGCACCGCCTTATATCTCCTCTCTCATCTCCGTCTATCGCCCTACACGTGCCCTCCGTTCTACAAATGACCTAAGACTAGCATCCCCCATAATCCGAAACTCACACCTCCGTCTCCAAGACTTCTCTCGTGCTGCGCCAGCTCTCTGGAATGCACTTCCCCAGACGATCAGACTGATACCTAGCCCCGACCTATTCAAGCGCACTTTAAAAACCCATCTCTTCAAACAAGCCTACCACATCAACTACTCAGTAAACTAACTTTGTCCTGTTCCCTCCTTCCAAATATTATCTGCATGTGAATCTGCACCCTACTACTCATCTGTCTCCACACCCTCCATGCACATGATAACTGCACTTGATACTTGACTATTGCACTTAAACACACGGGCTGATGACCGGATCATGCAGCTTTATATGAAAATCCCGATTTATTATAATTGCCAGACCTGAAATAACAAGCACTTTTCACCTATTGTGTCCCCCATTTCCTTGTAGATTGTAAGCTTGCGAGCAGGGACCTCACCCCTAATGTCACTGTTTAAATTGTCTTAACTTGTACTGAATTTATTCTCTGTACATGTCCCCGCTTAATTGTAAAGTGCTGCGGAATATGTTGGCGCTATATAAATAAAAATTATTATTTTTATTATTATTATTATTATAATATTTCTTGTTCAATATACGCTTCAGTTTCTATATGATTCTCTCCCTTCTTTGTAGCTGGGAAAACTTGCAAAATCGGCAGATGATTAAAAATGTATTTTCACCACTGTATATACATGTATTTTTTTTATCTTTTTAATACTATATAGGCAAGATTGGACCATTATTGTTCACTTTTGGAGACCAATATTCTTTATTTCAGACAGCTCATTCTACTGTCAGAATTGGCAGGGACTTTATAATAATATAATAATAATAATTTTATTTATATAGCGCCAACATATTCCGCAGCGCTTTACAAATTATAGAGGGGACTTGTACAGACAATAGACATTACAGCATAACAGAAATACAGTTCAAAACAGATACCAGGAGGAGTGAGGGCCCTGCTCGCAAGCTTACAAACTATGGGGAAAAGGGGAGACACGAGAGGTGGATGGTAACAATTGCTTTAGTTATTCGGACCAGCCATAGTGTAAGGCTCGGGTGTTCATGTAAAGCTGCATGAACCAGTTACCTGCCTAAGTATGTAGCAGTACAGACACAGAGGGCTAATACTGCATAAAGTGTATGAGAACATGATGCGAGGAACCTTTTTTTTTTTTTTTTTTTTTTTATTATAAATAGGCCACACAGGGATCGTTAGGTTAATGCATTGAGGCGGTAGGCCAGTCTGAACAAATGAGTTTTTAGGGCACGCTTAAAACTGTGGGGATTGGGGATTAATCGTATTAACCTAGGTAGTGCATTCCAAAGAATCGGCGCAGCACGTGTAAAGTCTTGGAGACGGGAGTGGGAGGTTCTGATTATTGAGGATGCTAACCTGAGGTCATTAGCGGAGCGGAGGGCACGGGTAGGGTGGTAGACTGATACCAGGGAGGAGATGTAGGGTGGTGCTGAGCCATGGAGTGCTTTGTGGATGAGGGTAGTAGTTTTGTACTGGATTCTGGAGTGGATGGGTAGCCAGTGTAATGACTGGCACAGGGTAGAGGCATCGGTGTAACGGTTGGTGAGGAATATGATCCTGGCTGCAGCATTCAGGACAGATTGGAGCGGGGAGAGTTTTGCAAGAGGGAGACCGATTAGTAGAGAGTTACAATAGTCCAGACGAGAATGAATAAGTGAAACAGTCAGAGTTTTTGCAGAGTCGAAATTAAGAAAAGGGCGAATTCTAGAAATGTTTTTGAGATGCAGGTAAGAAGAGCGAGCCAGTGATCGGATGTGGGGGGTGAATGAAAGGTCAGAATCAAGGATGACCCCAAGGCAGCGGGCATGTTGCTTTGGAGTAATGGTGGAACCGCACACGGAGATGGCAATGTCAGGCAAAGGTAGGTTAGTAGAGGGAGAGAACACGAGGAGTTCAGTTTTTGACAGGTTTAGTTTCAGATAGAGGGAGGACATGATGTTAGAGACAGCGGTAAGACAATCACTGGTGTTTTCTAAAAAGGTCGGTGTGATATCGGGAGCAGAAGTGTATAATTGGGTGTCGTCAGCATAGAGATGGTACTGGAAACCAAATCTACTGATTGTTTGTCCAATAGGGGCAGTATACAACGAGAAGAGTAGGGGGCCTAGGACTGATCCTTGAGGAACCCCAACAGTAAGGGGAAGGTGAGAGGAGGAGGAACCAGCAAAACATACAGTGAAGGATCGGTCAGAGAGATAGGAGGAGAACCAGGAGAGAACGGTGTCCTTGAGGCCGATGGAGCGGAGCATAGTGAGGAGGAGCTGATGATCCACAGTGTCGAATGCTGCAGAGAGATCCAAGAGAATTAACATGGAGTAGTGACCATTAGATTTAGCTGTTAGTAGGTCATTAGAGACTTTAATGAGGGCAGTTTCAGTAGAGTGTAAAGAGCGGAAGCCAGATTGAAGAGGGTCGAGAAGAGAGTTATCTGAGAGATAGCGGGTAAGACGGGAGTGGACCAGGCGTTCGAGGAGTTTAGAGATGAAGGGAAGATTAGAGACAGGTCTATAATTAGCGGCACAGTTTTGATCGAGGGATGGTTTTTTAAGTAATGGATGTATGATGGCATGCTTAAATGAGGAGGGAAAAATACCGGAAGTGAGGGAAAGGTTGAATATTTTTGTTAGGTGAGAGGTGATAGCCGGGGAAAGGGACTGGAGGAGATGTGACGGAATGGGGTCACTGGTGCAAGTGGTCGGGCGAGAAGATGCAAGGAGCCTGCTTACTTCTTCTTCTGTAACTGCTTCAAAGTCAGAGAGTGAACTAGATGCAGTGGGGGAGGGAGGACAGTGCATGGTATGAAGAGATTGGGAGATGATTTCCTGTCGAATGTGGTCAATTTTTTCTTTGAAGTAATTGGCCAGATCGTCAGCACGGAGATCCGTGGTTGGGGCCTGCTCTCTTGGGTTGAGTAGGGACTGGAACGTGTCAAAGAGACGTTTAGGGTTATTGGACAGGGAGGTGATGAGGGTGTTGAAGTAGGTTTGTTTGGAGAGGTGAAGGGCAGAATTGTATGTCTTTAGCATGAACTTATAATGGATGAAATCTTCGGGTAGATTAGATTTTCTCCACAGACGTTCTGCGCACCTGGAGCACCGCTGCAGGAAACGTGTTTGCAGCGTGTGCCACGGTTGTTGCCGTCTGTGCCGAGTTGTTTTATGTATAGGAGGAGCAGCTTCATCCAGAGCACTTTGCAGGGTTTCATTGTAATGCTTCAATGCAGAATCAGGACATGAGATGGAGGAAATAGGGGCCAATGAGGACTGCAAGTTCATCATAAGTTTCTGGGTGTTAATGGCCTGTATGTTTCTATAGGTGTGGAAAGTGGGGGTGACCTGAGCGGGATGGCAGTTCTTGATAGAGAATGAAAGAAGGTTGTGGTCAGAGAGCGGGAGAGGGGAGTTTGTGAAGTCATCCACTGAGCAAAGTCGGGAGAAGACCAAGTCAAGGGAGTTTCCATCTTCATGTGTTGGAGAGTTAGTATGCTGCGAGAGGCCAAAAGAGGAGGATAGAGATAAAAGGTGAGAAGCAGATGGGGAGAGGGGAGAGGCAATGGGGATGTTGAAATCACCCATGATAAGGGTGGGGGTGTCACAGGAGAGAAAGTGTGGAAGCCAGGTGGCAAAGTGATCCAGGAACTGATGAGAGGGGCCGGGAGGACGATACACCACCGCCACTCGCATGGAGAAGGGGACGTAGAGTCTGACCACATGGACCTCAAAGGAAGGGAAGACAAGTGAGGGTACTTGGGGGATAACTTGGAAAGTACATTTGGGTGAAAGGAGCAGACCAACGCCTCCACCTGCTCTTTGGACTTTGGATATTGACTCATCCACATGCTGCCTGTAAGTTGTACAAGTAAATGTGAAGTTGGCATTGAGCAGCACATGAAAGATCCCATAATATTCCTTCATCTTTTCAATTTTTAGTTGCATATAACAGCAGATGTTCTATAAATGTCTTCTATCCCACAGCACATTGATGATCTCGGTTCTTTCTAATGTAAACACATGTGAATCCTCATAAAGTGAAGTGCAAGGAAGGACTTCAACTTCATATAATGTATTTACCCTTATGATTGAAACATCTGCTTTACATGATGCACATGCAGATGACATAAGCTTCATCACATAGTCTGGGATTTTTTTAATGCAATCACCAGAGATATATAAAATGTTTATTACTCGGCTGCAGCTGGATAAAGAAAACGAGGCAAAAATAATAATAAGAGGAAATAAATAAAGAAATATTTTATGGCAAAATTCATAAATAATGATTTATTTATTTTATAGGATTTAATCCCCTCAGTGAGTTTAATGGAGCATCACAATTGTAACGGGAGCGGTGGTGGAACCAATGTGCATGGTCCAAGGAGAGCCTGGAGGGCTGTAACTAGGTGAACACGTGACTCCTCACTAGAACCTCTGATGGTGGGGTTAGACTTGGCTCCAGAAAGACACCAGGTGCTGCACCAGGACGGACCTCGGATGCTCTGCAACTGACTCCCAAAGGCAGGAAGCTGGAACGGCCTAAAGGGAATGTTCAACTGATATAGGCAGACACGACAGGAACACAGGCAGGAGAGGCAGGTGCTGGAGAGGACGGCTGGAATACAGGTGGGTATTGGCAGGGGCAGGCAGGTACGGCTGGTAAACAGGCAGACACGGACAGGTACAAGCAAGTACTAGAGGATAAGCTGGAACAGAGGACCTGAGAACTAGCAAGCATGCAACTAACAAAGTGAACATGTTACCCAGGTACCTTCCATCAGGTAGAGGTGCTTTAAATCATAAGTGTCTCCTAGCCATTGGCAGGGGACATTTTAGGATGGCGCGCTGTAAGGATGGTAAGGATCCAAGCGTACCCTAAACATAGTTCCGGGGGATGTGTGAGCCGTGCGCAGATGCCAGACACCAGTAGTAGGAGGATGAAATGTGGGACAGGGGATGGAATGGTGAGTGAGTCAGCGTCCCTGTCAGGGGAGGAGGTAAGTGCAGGGACGCCGGCACTACATCAATTATATATTTATGATTGAAAAATGTTTAGCAAGCAGCCAATGTCCTTTGTCTGTCTATCCGCACAGGTGCAGTCATTGTTCCTGTTGGAAGTAAAAAAAAATTACATTTTTTAGATTTAGAATGGAGCAGAGCTAAGAAATCTAACCCCGCCCACACCAGGCTCATTATGTACGTTGTCTGTTTTCAGTAAGCTGATTATCAGAGAAAGAGGCTTCGAACAACCAGGGTTCAAGCAAGCTACCGTCCAGGCAGTGATAGTCTCCTGGTGATAAAACATTAATTGTATAGAATTAGAAATAGCACACAGCATAATAAGTGACAAATCCCTGTCTTCAGATTAAATAGCAAAAACCTGCTTAAAGTTTCCCTTTAAAGATGTTGTTATTGCTACATCTAACTGAAGCAGATTCTTTTTGAGGAGTATGGCAGGGGACATTGTGTTCCCATCATGTTTGGATTGAATATGTTTCCACTTCACGTTCTTTAAGATCTAAGGGAAGCTTGTTGAGCTTTACAGAATAGTTGAATTACCATGAAATGTTGGACAAATTGTGAGAGCAGACTATATCTGGTCAGATTAATCAGATGGGTCTTTTATACGAACATTCAAAGCTCAAATAACATACAGTGCTCAGCATAAATAAGTACACCTCAATAGATCTGTCTGAAAACCTTTCATTTTCTTACAGAGTCAACATTTTCTATGGGATAGCATACTATAAAATGCTCCCATAAATGCAGACCATTGATTGCCAACAAAATATATTATGTAGCATCTTCTGATGAGACGGGTGGAAGAAAATTGATATGCAAGTTAACGGTGGTTAGCTAAAGAAGTAGAAATCCGAACCAGACTGAGTGTTTCCTGTGGCACAATATGGAGTACAAAGAAGAGGAATGCCAAGAAGGAAGCCCAAGCACAAAAATGGCAGCTTACAATTTGCCAGGGCCCATGTTCAAAAATATGAAGACTACTGGAACTACTCTGGAGTGATGAGACCAAGACAAATGTTTTAGGAACTGATGGCTTCAAAATTGTGTGATATCACAGAGGTGAAGGGTATAAAGAAAAATGCATGGCGCCCACAGTGAAGCACAGTGGTGGCCACATCCTTATGTGGGGCAGCATGAGTGCTGCTATTTTTTTGGGGGGGTAGCATTGCATTTATTGTATCATGAATTCAGAGATTTACTATGTGAAAGTGCTTCTGTGGCCAAGTGTTTCCTGATCTGAACCCAATTTAGCATCTATTCTGAAGAGACAACATGTCATCACTCTCCATCCAGCAACTATGCTCTAAAAGAGGTTGTTGTTGTTTAAGAATGGAAAACGATGGATGTTGCAGTATTTCGCCAACGTGTTAATTCCAGGCCTCGAAGACTTGGTGTTGTCTCTAAAAATCATGAAGCTCATACAAAATACTAGCTATAGTGGTTTTTGATGTGGGGTATATATTTTTTTTTTCATCAAATAATTTGTGTAAAATTGAAGATTTTGTAATGAAAGTTACATTAGTTTCATGTTATGTGTTAAAAAAATGTTTATAGAACTCAGTCTTCTCAAAATGTTCGACATTTTTCTTGTGTTCAGTGAGATAGTGATTAAAATCTAACTTTTCAAAGGTGACGTACTCATTTATGCTGAGCACTGTATATCTACTATGAGGAACTCCACAGCTGGAATGCTCCATAGTGCTAGGTCAGGATGTTCTAGCTTCACTAGTATTTCGAGATTTTTTCTGTATTTTATCTACACTCCAATCGACGTTCATTTTGCTGTACTCCTTTTATAAGTTTTGGAAAGAACACAACAGGAAATGTCAAGAACACTTTTGGGTGGTCTTCTACTCTATCACCCTAGTGTATATCCTAAAGGGAACTTAAACTTCCAATTCTGAGAAAAACTGGAATTTCAACTCCATTAATAAAATCACATAGAAAGAAGTCCTGGCAAGAACACATACTGATGTTAATTCCCATTCCACTTGTTATGACCTCAACCTCACCCATCACAAGTTTTTATTTAATGACTTAAGTCTTTTTGGATGCTTTAACATATTCTTCTACATCTAATCAATTAATTTATGAAGAATCTAGGCTCAAAAAGTAAAGTAGAGAGATTTCCATAAATATAATGGGATTCCAATAGAAGGATTTCTTATGGTCAACTTCTTCTACCGTATATACTCGAGTATAAGCCGACCCGAGTATAAGCCGAACCCCCTAATTTTGCCACAAAAAACTGGGAAAACTTATTGACTCGAGTATAAGCCTAGGGTGGGAAATGCAGCAGCTACCGGTGAATTTCAAAAATAAAAATAGATGCTCCATACCGTTCATTATGGCCCCATAGATGCTCCATATAAAGCTGTGCCATATATAATGCTCTGCACCGTTCAGTATGGCCCCATAGATGCTCCACATAAAGCTGTGCCATATATAATGCTCTGCACCGTTCAGTATGGCCCCATAGATGCTCCATATAAAGCTGTGCCATATATACATTCTCTGCACTGTTCATTATGGCCCCATAGATGCTCCACATAAAGCTGTGCCATATAGAATGCTCTGCACCGTTCATTATGGCCCCATAGATGCTCCACATAAAGCTGTGCAATATAGAATGCTCTGCACCGTTCAGTATGGCCCCATAGATGCTCCATATAAATCTGTGCAATATAGAATGCTGCTGCTGCTGCAATAAAAAAAAAATGACATTCTCACCTCTCTTGCTTGCAGCTCCTCAGCGTCCCGTCTCGGCGTCTCTTCGCACTGACTATTCAGGCAGAGGGCGGCGCACACTAGTACGTCATCGCGCCCTCTGACCTGAACAGTCAGAGCAAGAGGACGCGGAAGACGGAGCGGCGCCCGGCGGGTGGAACGTTGACAGGTAACTATGACATACTTACCTGCTCCCGGCGTCTCTGGCTCCTTATCCTGGACAGCTTGTCTGTTATGTTTGCTAATGCCAGGTGTTATGAAGGCAATCCAGAAACACAGTGTGCTTAGCGATCAGAGCGCACACAGTGATCTGACAAATACCCAAAAATACAAGAACGAGCTCTGAGACGTGGAAACTCTGTAGACTGCACACCTGATCCTATCCTAAACACAACTAAAAGCGGCTGTGGATTGCGCCTAACAACTACCTAGGCAACTCGGCACAGCCTAAGAAACTAGCTAGCCTGAAGATAGAAAAATAGGCCTGACTTGCCCCAGAGAAATTCCCCAAAGGAAAAGGCAGCCCCCCACATATAATGACTGTGAGTAAGATGAAAAGACAAAACGTAGGGATGAAATAGATTCAGCAAAGTGGGGCCCGATATTCTAGGACAGAGCGAGGACAGTAAAGCGAACTTTGCAGTCTACAAAAAACCCTAAAGCAAAACCACGCAAAGGGGGCAAAAAAAAAACCCACCGTGCCGAACTAACGGCACGGCGGTACACCCTTTGCGTCTCAGAGCTTCCAGCAAAACAAAAGACAAGCTGGACAGAAAAAAAGCAACAAAAAAGCAAAAAGCACTTAGCTATACAGAGCAGCAGGTCACAGGAACAATCAGGAGAAGCTCAGATCCAACACTGAAACATTGACAAGGAGCAAGGATAGCAGCATCAGGCGGAGTTAAGTAATGAAGCAGTTAACGAGCTCACCAGAACACCTGAGGGAGGAAGCTCAGAAGCTGCAGTACCACTTGTGACCACAGGAGTGAATTCAGCCACAGAATTCACAACAGTACCCCCCCCTTGAGGAGGGGTCACCGAACCCTCACCAGAGCCCCCAGGCCGACCAGGATGAGCCGCATGAAAGGCACGAACAAGATCGGAAGCATGAACATCAGAGGCAAAAACCCAGGAATTATCTTCCTGAGCATAACCCTCCCATTTAACCAGATACTGGAGTTTCCGTCTAGAAACACGAGAATCCAAAATCTTCTCCACAATATACTCCAATTCCCCCTCCACCAAAACCGGGGCAGGAGGCTCAACAGATGGAACCATAGGTGCCACGTATCTCCGCAACAACGACCTATGGAATACATTATGTATGGAAAAGGAGTCTGGGAGGGTCAAACGAAAAGACACAGGATTGAGAACCTCAGAAATCCTATACGGACCAATAAAACGAGGTTTAAATTTAGGAGAGGAAACCTTCATAGGAATATGACGAGAAGATAACCAAACCAGATCCCCAACACGAAGTCGGGGACCCACAAGGCGTCTGCGATTAGCAAAAAGTTGAGCTTTCTCCTGGGACAAGATCAAATTGTCCACTACCTGAGTCCAGATCTGCTGCAACCTATCCACCACAGAATCCACACCAGGACAGTCCGAAGACTCAACCTGTCCTGAAGAGAAACGAGGATGGAACCCAGAATTGCAAAAAAATGGAGAAACCAAGGTAGCCGAGCTGGCCCGATTATTAAGGGCGAACTCAGCCAACAGCAAAAAGGACACCCAATCATCCTGGTCTGCAGAAACAAAACATCTCAGATATGTTTCCAAGGTCTGATTGGTTCGTTCGGTCTGGCCATTAATCTGAGGATGGAAAGCCGAGGAAAAGGATAGGTCAATGCCCATCCTACCACAAAAGGCTCGCCAAAACCTTGAAACAAACTGGGAACCTCTGTCAGAAACAATATTCTCAGGAATGCCATGCAACCGAACCACATGCTGAAAGAACAAAGGTACCAAATCAGAGGAGGAAGGCAATTTAGCCAAGGGCACCAGATGGACCATTTTAGAAAAGCGATCACAGACCACCCAAATGACTGACATCTTTTGAGAAACGGGAAGGTCAGAAATGAAATCCATCGAAATATGTGTCCAAGGCCTCTTTGGGACCGGCAAGGGCAAAAGCAACCCACTGGCACGAGAACAGCAGGGCTTAGCCCTAGCACAAATCCCACAGGACTGCACAAAAGTACGTACATCCCGTGACAGAGATGGCCACCAGAAGGATCTAGCCACTAACTCTCTGGTACCAAAGATTCCAGGATGACCAGCCAACACCGAACAATGAAGTTCAGAGATAAGTTTATTAGTCCACCTATCAGGGACGAACAGTTTCTCTGCTGGACAACGATCAGGTTTATTCGCCTGAAATTTTTGCAGCACCCGCCGCAAATCAGGGGAGATGGCAGACACAATGACTCCTTCCTTGAGGATACCCGCTGGCTCAGATAAACCCGGAGAGTCGGGCACAAAACTCCTAGACAGAGCATCCGCCTTCACATTTTTAGAGCCCGGAAGGTACGAAATCACAAAGTCGAAGCGGGCAAAAAATAACGACCAACGGGCCTGTCTAGGATTCAAGCGCTTGGCAGACTCGAGATAAGTCAAGTTCTTATGATCAGTCAATACCACCACGCGATGCTTAGCTCCTTCAAGCCAATGACGCCACTCCTCGAATGCCCACTTCATGGCCAGCAACTCTCGATTGCCCACATCATAATTACGCTCAGCGGGCGAAAACTTCCTGGAAAAGAAAGCACATGGTTTCATCACCGAGCAATCAGAACTTCTCTGCGACAAAACAGCCCCTGCTCCAATCTCAGAAGCATCAACCTCGACCTGGAACGGAAGAGAAACATCTGGCTGACACAACACAGGGGCAGAACAAAAACGACGCTTCAACTCCTGAAAAGCTTCCACAGCAGCAGAAGACCAATTAACCAAATCAGCACCCTTCTTGGTCAAATCGGTCAATGGTTTGGCAATGCTAGAAAAATTACAGATGAAGCGACGATAAAAATTAGCAAAGCCCAGGAACTTTTGCAGACTTTTCAGAGATGTCGGCTGAATCCAATCCTGGATGGCTTGGACCTTAACTGGATCCATCTCGATAGTAGAAGGGGTAAAGATGAACCCCAAAAATGAAACTTTCTGCACACCGAAGAGACACTTTGATCCCTTCACAAACAAAGAGTTAGCACGCAGGACCTGAAAAACCATTCTGACCTGCTTCACATGAGACTCCCAATCATCTGAGAAGATCAAAATGTCATCCAAGTAAACAATCAGGAATTTATCCAGATACTCACGGAAGATGTCATGCATAAAAGACTGAAACACACATGGAGCATTGGCAAGTCCGAACGGCATCACTAGATACTCAAAATGACCCTCGGGCGTATTGAATGCAGTTTTCCATTCATCTCCTTGCCTGATTCTCACCAGATTATACGCACCACGAAGATCTATCTTAGTGAACCAACTAGCCCCCTTAATCCGAGCAAACAAGTCAGATAACAATGGCAAGGGATACTGAAATTTAACAGTGATCTTATTAAGAAGGCGGTAATCAATACACGGTCTCAGCGAACCATCCTTCTTGGCTACAAAGAAGAACCCTGCTCCCAGTGGTGATGACGATGAGCGAATATGTCCCTTCTCCAGGGATTCCTTCACATAACTGCGCATAGCGGCGTGTTCGGGCACGGATAAATTAAATAATCGACCTTTAGGGAATTTACTACCAGGAATCAAATTGATAGCACAATCACAATCCCTATGCGGAGGTAGAGCATCGGACTTGGGCTCTTCAAATACATCCTGATAATCAGACAAGAACTCTGGGACCTCAGAAGGGGTGGATGACGAAATCGACAAAAATGGAACATCACCATGTACCCCCTGACAACCCCAGCTGGATACCGACATGGAATTCCAATCCAATACTGGATTATGGGTTTGTAGCCATGGCAACCCCAACACGACCACATCATGCAGATTATGCAACACCAGAAAGCGAATAACTTCCTGATGTGCAGGAGCCATGCACATGGTCAGCTGGGCCCAGTATTGAGGTTTATTCTTGGCCAAAGGTGTAGCATCAATTCCTCTCAATGGAATAGGACACCGCAAAGGCTCCAAGAAAAACCCACAACGTTTAGCATAATCCAAATCCATCAGATTCAGGGCAGCGCCCGAATCCACAAACGCCATGACAGAAAACGACGACAAAGAGCATATCAAGGAAATGGACAGAAGGAATTTGGATTGTACAGTACCAATGACGGCAGACCTAGCGGACCGCTTAGTGCGCTTAGGACAATCAGAAATAGCATGAGTGGAATCACTACAGTAGAAACACAGACCATTCAGACGTCTGTATTCCTGCCGTTCAACTCTAGTCATAGTCCTATCGCACTGCATAGGCTCAGGTTTAACCTCAGGCAGTACCGCCAAATGGTGCACAGATTTACACTCGCGCAAGCGTCGACCGATCTGAATGGCCAAAGACAAAGACTCATTCAAACCAGCAGGCATAGGAAATCCCACCATGACATCCTTAAGAGCCTCAGAGAGACCCTTTCTGAACAAAGCTGCCAGCGCAGATTCATTCCACTGAGTGAGTACTGACCATTTCCTAAATTTCTGACAATATACTTCTATATCATCCTGACCCTGGCACAAAGCCAGCAAATTTTTCTCAGCCTGATCCACTGAATTAGGCTCATCGTACAGCAATCCGAGCGCCAGGAAAAACGCATTGACACTACTCAATGCAGGGTCTCCTGGCGCAAGAGAAAATGCCCAGTCTTGAGGGTCGCCGCGCAAAAAAGAAATAATAATCAAAACCTGTTGAATAGGATTACCAGAAGAATGAGGTTTCAAGGCCAGAAATAGCTTACAATTATTTTTGAAACTTAGAAACTTAGTTCTATCTCCAAAAAACAAATCAGGAATAGGAATTCTTGGTTCTAACATAGATTTCTGATCAATAGTATCTTGAATTTTTTGTACATTTATAACGAGATTATCCATTGAAGAGCACAGACCCTGAATATCCATGTCCACACCTGTGTCCAGAATCACCCAAATGTCTAGGGGAAAAAAAAAAAGTGAACACAGAGCAGAAAAAAAAAAAAAAATGATGTCAGAACTTTTTCTTTCCCTCTATTGAGAATCATTAGTTAGGCTCCTTGTACTGTTATGTTTGCTAATGCCAGGTGTTATGAAGGCAATCCAGAAACACAGTGTGCTTAGCGATCAGAGCGCACACAGTGATCTGACAAATACCCAAAAATACAAGAACGAGCTCTGAGACGTGGAAACTCTGTAGACTGCACACCTGATCCTATCCTAAACACAACTAAAAGCGGCTGTGGATTGCGCCTAACAACTACCTAGGCAACTCGGCACAGCCTAAGAAACTAGCTAGCCTGAAGATAGAAAAATAGGCCTGACTTGCCCCAGAGAAATTCCCCAAAGGAAAAGGCAGCCCCCCACATATAATGACTGTGAGTAAGATGAAAAGACAAAACGTAGGGATGAAATAGATTCAGCAAAGTGGGGCCCGATATTCTAGGACAGAGCGAGGACAGTAAAGCGAACTTTGCAGTCTACAAAAAACCCTAAAGCAAAACCACGCAAAGGGGGCAAAAAAAAAACCAACCGTGCCGAACTAACGGCACGGCGGTACACCCTTTGCGTCTCAGAGCTTCCAGCAAAACAAAAGACAAGCTGGACAGAAAAAAAGCAACAAAAAAGCAAAAAGCACTTAGCTATACAGAGCAGCAGGTCACAGGAACAATCAGGAGAAGCTCAGATCCAACACTGAAACATTGACAAGGAGCAAGGATAGCAGCATCAGGCGGAGTTAAGTAATGAAGCAGTTAACGAGCTCACCAGAACACCTGAGGGAGGAAGCTCAGAAGCTGCAGTACCACTTGTGACCACAGGAGTGAATTCAGCCACAGAATTCACAACACTTGTCTCCGGGTGCCGCAGCCTCTACCTCTGTCAGCGGACACCGTTACCGCTCATTAGAGGAATGAATATGCGGCTCCACCCCTATGGGAGTGGAGTCCATATTCATAACTTTAATGAGCGGTCCCACGTGACCGCTGAACAGGGGAAGAGCTGCGGCACCGAAGAACGTGGGACGGGCAGGGAGAGCGCCAGGAGCGCCGGGACTAGGTGAGTATGCGACAGTCCTCTCTCCCCCTCACCCGCCAACCCCACCGCCGATCATGACTCGAGTATAAGCCGAGAGGGGCACTTTCAGCCCAAAAATTTGGGCTGAAAATCTTGGCTTATACTCGAGTATATACGGTAATTAACTTTTCATTATTTCACCTTCCAAACTATTTATTAGGAAAAAAGTGAAAGTTGAAGGAACACAAGTGAACACAAATTGGAAAAAATCAGCTCACCCAAAATAGGATATCCCACATGCACATATCTTTTTGCTGTATGGCAAGAATGCTTGTAAGAGGAAGAGAAAGTCCAGCAAAGATCAAATCCTTTACAATGTAGAATTTTCTTCCAAATTCATTAAAATCCAATCCAGCATGGTGAACCGCAGACACATTTCAGATTTAGTCTTCATTTATTGCTTATCATATCATATAAGCATTTATGCATCTGTGCCCTGTGCATCAGGGCCGCGCTTAGTAACCCGATGTTTACCCTGGTTACTATTGTAAATGTAAAAAAAAAAAAACACTACATACTTACATTCCGGTGTCTGTCGCGTCCCCTAGCCGTCAGCTTCCCTGTTATGAATTCTGTGGTCAAGCTCCCTCCTGTGGTCATGAGTGGTACTGCGGCTGGTTCTGTCTATGAGCTTCCTCTGGTGCATGTGAGTGGGGCTGCAGCTTCTGAGTTTCCTTCCTCAGGTGACGAGGTTAAGTCGTTAGGTGCTGCTCTATTTAACTCCACCTAGTTCTTTGTTCCTGGCCTCCAGTCAATGTTCCAGTATTGGTCTTGCTCTCTCTCCTGGATCGTTCTTGTGGCCTGTCTTCACTGCATAAGCTAAGTTCTGCTTGTGTTACTTTTGTTTGCTATTTTTTCTGTCCAGCTTGCTATATTGGGTTTTCTTGCTTGCTGGAAGCTCTGGGACGCAGAGGGAGCACCTCCGTACCGTTAGTCGGTGCGGAGGGTTTTTTTGCGCCCTCTGCGTGGTTGTTTGTAGGTTTTTGTGTTGACCGCAAAGCTATCTTTCCTATCCTCGGTCTATTCAGTAAGTCGGGCCTCACTTTGCTAAAATCTATTTCATCTCTGTGTTTGTATTTTCATCTTTGCTCACAGTCATTATATGTGGGGGGCTGCCTTTTCCTTTGGGGAATTTCTCTGAGGCAAGGTAGGCTTATTTTTCTATCTTCAGGGCTAGCTAGTTTCTCAGGCTGTGCCCGGGCCGCCTAGGTCTGGTCAGGAGCGCTCCACGGCTACCTCTAGTGTGGTGTGATAGGATTAGGGATTGCGGTCAGCAGAGTTCCCACGTCTCAGAGCTCGTCCTATGTTATTAGTAACTATCAGGTCACTTGGTGTGCTCTTAACCACCAGGTCTATTGTGGTTCTGAATCACCAGTTCATAACAGTACTGGAGGCCCAAAGTACTAATGCTTCTCAATAGAGGGAAAAGAGAAGTTCTGAGACCATTTTTTTTTCTCTGCACTGTGTTTTGTCTTTCTTTTCCCCTAGACATTTGGGTGGTTCAGGACACAGGTGTAGTGATGGACATTAAAGGTCTGTCTTCTTGTGTGGATCATCTCACTGCAAGAGTACAAAATATTCAAGACTTTGTGGTTCAGAATTCTATGATAGAACCAAGAATTCCTATTCCTGATTTGTTTTCTGGAGATAGAGCTAAGTTTCTGAGTTTTAAAAATAATTGTAAACTGTTTCTGGCTTTGAAACCCCGCTCCTCTGGTGACCCAGTTCAACAAGTTAAGATCATTATTTCTTTATTACGTGGCGACCCTCAAGACTGGGCATTTTCCCTTGCGCCAGGAGATCCTGCATTATGTAATATTGATGCATTTTTTCTGGCGCTCGGATTGCTTTATGATGAACCTAATTCAGTGGATCAGGCAGAGAAAAATTTGCTGGCTCTGTGTCAGGGTCAGGATGAGGTAGAGATATATTGTCAGAAGTTTAGGAAGTGGTCTGTGCTCACGCAATGGAATAAATGTGCTCTGGCAGCAATTTTCAGAAAGGGTCTCTCTGAAGCCCTTAAGGATGTCATGGTGGGATTTCCTATTTCTGCTGGTCTGAATGAGTCTATGTCTTTGGCCATTCAGATCGATCGACGCTTGCGTGAGCGTAAAACTGTGCACCATTTGGCGGTATTATCTGAGCATAAACCTGAGCCTATGCAATGTGATAGGACTATGACCAGAGCTGAACGGCAAGAACACAGACGTCGGAATGGGCTGTGTTTCTACTGTGGTGATTCCACTCATGCTATCTCCGATTGTCCTAAGCGCACTAAGCGGTTCGCTAGGTCTGCCACCATTGGTACGGTACAGTCGAAATTTCTTTTGTCCGTTACTTTGATCTGCTCTTTGTCATCCTATTCTGTCATGGCATTTGTGGATTCAGGCGCTGCCCTGAATTTGATGGACTTGGGGTTTGCTAGGCGCTGTGGGTTTTTCTTGGAGCCCTTGCAGTATCCTATTCCATTGAGAGGAATTGATGCTACGCCTTTGGCCAAGAATAAGCCTCAGTACTGGACCCAACTGACCATGTGCATGGCTCCTGCGCATCAGGAGGATATTCGCTTTTTGGTGTTGCATAATCTGCATGATGTGGTCGTGTTGGGGTTGCCATGGCTACAAGTCCATAACCCAGTATTGGATTGGAAATCTATGTCTGTGTCCAGCTGGGGTTGTCAGGGGGTACATGGTGATGTTCCATTTCTGTCTATTTCATCATCCACCCCTTCTGAGGTCCCAGAGTTCTTGTCGGATTACCGGGATGTATTTGATGAGCCCAAGTCCAGTGCCCTACCTCCGCATAGGGATTGCGATTGTGCTATCGATTTGATTCCTGGTAGTAAGTTTCCTAAAGGTCGACTGTTTAATTTATCTGTGCCTGAGCACGCCGCTATGCGGAGTTACGTAAAGGAATCCTTGGAGAAGGGTCATATTCGCCCATCGTCGTCGCCATTGGGAGCAGGGTTCTTTTTTGTGGCCAAGAAGGATGGTTCGCTGAGACCTTGTATTGATTACCGCCTTCTAAATAAAATCACAGTCAAATTTCAGTACCCCTTGCCGCTGCTGTCTGATTTGTTTGCTCGGATTAAGGGGGCTAGTTGGTTCACCAAGATAGATCTTCGTGGTGCGTATAATCTTGTGCGTATTAAACAGGGCGATGAATGGAAAACAGCATTTAATACGACCGAGGGCCATTTTGAGTACCTGGTTATGCCATTCGGGCTTTCTAATGCTCCATCAGTATTTCAGTCCTTTATGCATGACATCTTCCGAGAGTACCTGGATAAATTCCTGATTGTATACTTGGATGATATTTTGGTCTTCTCTTATGATTGGGAGTCTCACGTGAAGCAGGTTAGAATGGTGTTCCAGGTCCTGCGTGCGAATTCTTTGTTTGTGAAGGGGTCAAAGTGTCTCTTTGGTGTTCAGAAGGTTTCATTTTTGGGTTTCATTTTTTCCCCTTCTACTATCGAGATGGACCCTGTTAAAGTTCAGGCCATTTATGATTGGACTCAGCCGACATCTCTGAAGAGTCTGCAAAAGTTCCTGGGCTTTGCTAATTTTTATCGTCGCTTCATCAATAATTTTTCTAGTATTGCTAAACCGTTGACTGATTTAACCAAGAAGGGTGCTGATGTGGTCAATTGGTCTTCTGCTGCTGTGGAAGCTTTTCAGGAGTTGAAGCGTCGTTTTTCTTCTGCCCCTGTGTTGTGCCAACCAGATGTTTCGCTCCCGTTCCAGGTCAAGGTTGATGCTTCTGAGATTGGAGCAGGGGCTGTTTTGTCGCAAAGAAGTTCTGATGGCTCGGTGATTAAACCATGTGCCTTCTTTTCCAGGAAGTTTTCGCCTGCTGAGCGTAATTATGATGTTGGCAATCGAGAGTTGCTGGCCATGAAGTGGGCATTTGAGGAGTGGCGTCATTGGCTTGAAGGAGCTAAGCATCGCGTGGTGGTCTTGACTGATCACAAGAACTTGACGTATCTCGAGTCTGCCAAACGGTTGAATGCTAGACAGGCTCGTTGGTCGCTGTTTTTCTCCCGTTTTGACTTTGTGCTTTCGTACCTTCCGGGCTCTAAAAATGTGAAGGCAGATGCCCTGTCTAGGAGTTTTGTGGCCGACTCTCCGGGTTTGCCTGAGCCGGCGGGTGTTCTCAAAGAGGGGGTAATTTTGTCTGCCATTTCCCCTGATTTGCGGCGGGTGCTGCAAAAATTTCAGGCTAATAGACCTGACCGTTGCCCAGCGGAGAAACTGTTTGTCCCTGATAAATTGACGAGTAGAGTTATCTCTGAGGTTCATTGTTCGGTGTTGGCTGGTCATCCTGGAATCTTTGGTACCAGAGATTTGGTGGCTAGATCCTTTTGGTGGCCGTCTCTGTCGCGGGATGTGCGTTCGTTTGTGCAGTCCTGTGGGATTTGTGCTCGGGCTAAGCCCTGCTGTTCTCGTGCCAGTGGGTTGCTTTTGCCCTTGCCGGTCCCGAAGAGGCCCTGGACACATATCTATATGGATTTTATTTCGGATCTCCCCATCTCTCAAAAGATGTCGGTCATTTGGGTGGTTTATGATCGCTTCTCTAAGATGGTCCATTTGGTACCCTTGTCTAAATTGCCTTCCTCCTCTGATTTGGTGCCATTGTTTTTCCAGCATGTGGTTCGTTTACATGGCATTCCGGAGAACATCGTTTCTGACAGAGGTTCCCAGTTTGTTTCGAGGTTTTGGCGAGCCTTTTGTGCTAGGATGGGCATTGATTTGTCTTTTTCCTCGGCTTTCCATCCTCAGACAAATGGCCAAACTGAACGAACCAATCAGACCTTGGAAACATATCTGAGATGTTTTGTTTCTGCTGATCAGGATGATTGGGTGTCCTTTTTGCCTTTGACTGAGTTCGCCCTTAATAATCGGGTCAGCTTGGCTACTTTGGTTTCGCCGTTTTTCTGCAATTCTGGTTTCCATCCTCGTTTCTCTTCAGGGCAGGTTGAGTCTTCAGACTGTCCTGGTGTGGATACTGTGGTGGATAGGTTGCAGCAGATTTGGACTCATGTAGTGGACAATTTGACATTGTCCCAGGAGAGGGCTCAACGTTTCGCTAACCGCAGGCGCTGTGTGGGTCCCCGACTTCGTGTTGGGGATTTGGTTTGGTTGTCATCTCGTTATATTCCTATGAAAGTTTCCTCTCCTAAGTTTAAGCCTCGTTTCATTGGTCCATATAGGATTTCTGAGGTTCTTAATCCTGTGTCTTTTCATTTGACTTTTCCAGCTTCTTTTTCCATCCATAATGTATTCCATAGGTCATTGTTGCGGAGATACGTGGCACCTGTGGTTCCATCCGTTGATCCTCCTGCCCCGGTTTTGGTTGAGGGGGAGTTGGAGTATATAGTGGAGAAGATTTTGGATTCTCGTATTTCGAGACGGAAGCTCCAGTACCTGGTTAAGTGGAAGGGTTATGGTCAGGAAGATAATTCCTGGGTCTTTGCCTCTGATGTTCATGCTGCCGATCTGGTTCGTGCCTTTCATTTGGCTCATCCTGGTCGGCCTGGGGGCTCTGGTGAGGGTTCGGTGACCCCTCCTCAAGGGGGGGGACTGTTGTGAATTCTGTGGTCAAGCTCCCTCCTGTGGTCATGAGTGGTACTGCGGCTGGTTCTGTCTAAGAGCTTCCTCTGGTGGATGTGAGTGGGGCTGCGGCTTCTGAGTTTCCTTCCTCAGGTGACGAGGTTAAGTCGTTAGGTGCTGCTTTATTTAACTCCACCTAGTTCTTTGTTCCTGGCCTCCAGTCAATGTTCCAGTATTGGTCTTGCTCTCTCTCCTGGATCGTTCTTGTGGCCTGTCTTCACTGCATAAGCTAAGTTCTGCTTGTGTTACTTTTGTTTGCTATTTTTTCTGTCCAGCTTGCTATATTGGGTTTTCTTGCTTGCTGGAAGCTCTGGGACGCAGAGGGAGCACCTCCGTACCGTTAGTCGGTGCGGAGGGTCTTTTTGCGCCCTCTGCATGGTTGTTTGTAGGTTTTTGTGTTGACCGCAAAGCTATCTTTCCTATCCTCGGTCTATTCAGTAAGTCGGGCCTCACTTTGCTAAAATCTATTTCATCTCTGTGTTTGTATTTTCATCTTTGCTCACAGTCATTATATGTGGGGGGCTGCCTTTTCCTTTGGGGAATTTCTCTGAGGCAAGGTAGGCTTATTTTTCTATCTTCAGGGCTAGCTAGTTTCTCAGGCTGTGCCCGAGGCGCCTAGGTCTGGTCAGGAGCGCTCCACGGCTACCTCTAGTGTGGTGTGATAGGATTAGGGATTGCGGTCAGCAGAGTTCCCACGTCTCAGAGCTCGTCCTATGTTATTAGTAACTATCAGGTCACTTGGTGTGCTCTTAACCACCAGGTCTATTGTGGTTCTGAATCACGAGTTCATAACACTTCCCGCACTGTGTCAGCGCCGGCCGGCTGTAAAAGAGAGCACAGCGGTGATGTCACCGCTCTGCTTTACGGCCGGCGCTTACACAGTGCAGGGAAGGTGACGGCGAGGGACGCGACAGACACCGGAATGTAAGTATGTAGTGTTTGTTTTTTTTATATTTACAATGGTTACCAGGGTAAACATCGGGTTACTAAACGCAGCCCTGCGCTTAGTAACCCGATGTTTACCCTGGATACCAGGGGACTTCGGCATCATTGGTCGCTGGAGAGCTGTCTGTGTGACACCTCTCCAGCGAACACATAACGATGAAAAAGCGACGCTGCAGCGATCGGCATCGTTGTCTATATCGCTGCAGCGTCGCTTAATGTGACGGTACCTTAAGAGTTTAGCTGGTTACCGACTCATTCACCCTGAATAGAGTAAGGATGTCAGAACAGTAAAACGACTACTATAGAATGGGGTTGAAGCACTATCACTATGCACTATAGCTTCTATCAGAAAGCACTCAAGCCGCATACAGACACGATGTCAGATAGAGGATCTGAAGATTACACAAAATGCTACTGCAGGCCACTTCCACTAATAAGCCGGTTATTGGGTAACTAACACTGAGCATATGGTGTATACACCTACGATACCCACACATGGGATATGTGTAGTTCCCCCCGATTCGATCATGGCTAGCTCCACAATAACCCAAGTACTATTCACTGCCACCACCAGTCATGTTTTATACAGGTTGATTGGAGGCCTGGTTCCAGTAGCATATGGCTTCTAGGTGTTGGCTACAGAACAAAAGGAACAGAACTAATACATTTTATATTTCATCTAAAACGATAGGCAGTCTTTATAAAAAAAATATACAAAAGATTTTACAAAGGGGACAAAACAATACAACTTATGCAATTACATAAAATAAAACAGGATTAACAAAAGAACTTACTGCACCGATCACAGAGATGATTCAAATTAGCAAAGGAGAGCACTTCGATTGTAGGTGTTCAGTGAGTGGGATTCATGCATACACATACGTGTATTTGCCCTCCGCTCCGCTAATGACCTCAGGTTAGCATCCTCAATAATCAGAACCTCCCACTCCCGTCTCCAAGACTTTACACGTGCTGCGCCGATTCTTTGGAATGCACTACCTAGGTTAATACAATTAATCCCCAATCCCCACAGTTTAAGCGTACCCTAAAAACTCACTTGTTTAGACTGGCCTACCGCCTCAATGCATTAACCTACCGATCCCTGTGTGGCCTATTTATATATAAAAAAAACAAAAAAAAAACAGGTTCCTCGCATCATGTTCTCATTCACTTTATGCAGTTAATAGCCTCTGTGTCTGTACTGCTACATACTTAGGCAGTTAACTGGTTCATGCAGCTTTACATGAACACCCGAGCCTTACACTATGGCCGGTCCGAATAACTAAAGCAATTGTTACCATCCACCTCTCGTGTCTCCCCTTTTCCTCATAGTTTGTAAGCTTGCGAGCAGGGCCCTCATTCCTCCTGGTATCTGTTTTGAACTGCATTTCTGTTATGCTGTAATGTCTATTGTCTGTACAAGTCCCCTCTATAATTTGTAAAGCGCTGCGGAATATGTTGGCGCTATATAAATAAAATTATTATTATTATTATTATTATTATTCTCTACAGAAACACAGATCCATAATTTGTCTTGACTCTTTGTCAGCACCTGAGTTACACCCACACATCCCCTCATGATGACCTCACGTGGGCCCTCCAGTATTTTATGAAATTCCCATCTTCACTCCTGATGATCACAGAAGTTTTATATCACCGCCACATTTTTTATTGCGATTTTACCGTTATCCACATACCAAACACGACATGGCTGTTGTCAGCGATCTGCCCACTATTGTGGCTTATAGGCAGGCATTACAGTTATGAAAAAATATGCATCTTCTTCCCCGATTCTTCCTGAAGCTGAAAATGCATGTCATATTACTATTGGATCTATACACATGCCAATATTTCTATCTGGGCCCTGGAGCTTTGCTGCCTATTGTAGATATAACATTCTCCCTAAGGCAACAAAGCTTCTCGGGATGTATTTTCGGTAGAGAAAATAGGTATCCTGCATAAATTATCTTTTCAATCTATAAACCTCTATTTCGCACACAAAAGACATCCTAGTTGGCACTTCAGGGGCCCTTTCCAAAAGGAGCTTCCTGAATTTTAATAATGATTTTCACTATCCAGCTCTACTCCTGCCTCATTATGCCCATTGTACTAGTCTAATTCTAGAAGACTCAAACTGTCAGCCATTTTTGCTACTGCAATTCTGTGAAAGAGGAGGAGGGATGGGGTGAATGCCCCCCTCACTAGGGGCTTCAGAGATTTTAATAATTTCTATGTACCTCCCCCTTTTTGAGGTAACATGGCCCAGAAGCTACCTTACAGATTGCAAGAGAAATGGGTCAACCGGGGCTCAGATTAAAAACAGTGACGTAACGTGCTTTTCTCTTCATTTTGCTTCTACATAGACTTGTGCTTCGACCTTTACACCATAGATGCTGCCAACCCAAAAATTGGTAAGCCTGCTTCTGTCCATAACCCAGAGGCACACCTACAGTATCTCTGTGCACAAAACTAATGTGTCTTCTACAGATTCTACATCCAAGACCCACAGAATACAGAAACCAAAGGATAACTAATGAAAAACCCAAACAGGGAGTGCCACCTACATGAAAGGCCCCACCCACTGCAAAAGTACAGGAGCTATAAGGAAAAATCCCTTAACCTCTTCACCCAAAAACCTGTTTTCACCTTCCTGACCAAGCCAAATTTTACAATTCTGACCAGTGTCAATTTATGTCATAATAAGTCAGGAACGCTTCAACAGATTCAACCAATTCTGAGAATGTTTTCCCATGACATGTTGTAGTTCATGATAGTGGTAACAATTTTTGATTTGACTTGCATTTATTTGTGAAAGTCTCAGAAGTTTGGCAAAAATGTAGCAATTTTCAAACTTTCAATTTTTAAGTCCTTAAAACCAGAGTTATATCACTCAAAAATAGTTAATAAATAACATTTCACACATGTCTACTTTACATCAGTACAATTTTAAAACATAATATTTTTTGTTAGGAAGTGATAAGGGTTCAAATTTGACCAGTAATTTCTCAGTTTTCCAACAAAATTTACAAAACCATTTTTAAGGACCACATCACATTTGAAGTGACTTTGAGGGGCCTATATGACAGAAAAAAAACAAAAGTGACATGATTTTGAAAACTGAACCCTTCAAAGTACTCAAAACAACATTCAATATTTTTATTAACCCTTCAGGTGCTTCACAGGAATTAATGGAATGTGAAAAAAAGGAACACAACTTTTTTCACAAAATGTTCTTTGAACTGCAATTTTTTTTATTTTCACAAAAGTAACAGGCATAATTGCAACCCAAAGCTTGTCATGCAATTTCTCCTGAGCATGCTGATACCAAATATGTGGGGGAAAACCACTGTATATGCACACGGCAGAGCTCAGAAGAGAAGGAGCGACATTTGATTTTTGAATGCAAAATTTGCTGAAATCATAAGCAGATGCCATGTCGCATTTGAAGGGTCCCTGATGTGTCTGAAGATCAGAAACCCTCCACAAGTGACCCTATTTTGGAAACTAGACTCCTCAGGGAAATTAACTAGATGTGTGGCGACTGCACCTTGAACCCCCAAATAAAAAAAAATCACATTTTTCCTACAAAAATGTGTTTTTTTTAGCCCCTTTTTTATTTTCACAATCATAACAGAAGAAAATGCACTATATAAATTGTTGTGAAATTTCTCCTGAGTATACAGGTACCGAATATGTGGAGGAAAACTACTGTTTGGGTGCACAACAGGTTTTGGAAGGGAAGGAGTGCCATTTAACTTTTCAAATTCAAAATTTGCTGCAATCATTATATCTAACTCCATGTCAAGTTTGGAGAGCCCATGATGTGCCTAAAGAGTGGAAACCCCCACAAGTGACCACAGTTTGGAAACTAAACCCCTCAAGCAACTTATTCAGATGTGTGGTGAGCACCTTGAGCCCCCAAGTACTTTACAGAAGTTTATAACATTGAGCTATGAAAATAGAAAAAATCACATTTTCCCCACAAAAATGTTCCTTTAGCCACAATTTTTTTATTTTCACAAGGGTAATAATAGGCACAGTCTAAAGGGAAGAAGCAACATATTGGAGTTCAGATTTTGCTGGACTGGTTTGAGGGTGCCATGTCACATTGGTAGAGTTGGTAGAGCCACTGTTAGGGCTGGCTGAATGGACCAAATAAATATAAAGATATTAAAAGGTGGTTTCGCAGCCCGGGGTCCACCGTGCAGGAATGAAACCTGCTGCTAGTTAAAGGTGGCACTATATGGCAGTACTATGCCAGAATAAACATGGGTTTCGTCACTCGGTATGTAGAGATGCGAACTCTGTTGCTTCACAGAGTCAAAGGGAAACGCTGTGCCCTGTTAGCAGTCACAGGATGCAGCAGATGAATGCTAGTGGGATCCCAGCAATTCACCCCCACTATGCTGGTGATTGATCTCGCTCTGACTCTCGGTGGCTTTTGAGCCCACGTCTGAGGACGCTCTTAGTCAGATATTGAGAGCAAGCAGGAGTTCCGACCCTACACTGACCGGTTGTCAGGAGTAATTAAAGATTGGCCCACTGGCAGTCACTGCTGGTTAGACGCAGTAAGGATCGTGCTCTTGTGTATAGGTTAACACTGTCAGGCGCTAGGTAGCTCCAACATTTGCGAGCATTCAACATCACAATAAATGGGAATGATTAAGGAGCAATCACCAGAACAGGCATACAACCACACACACCATAACAGGTTTATAATGGCGCATGGCCATGCGGCCATGCAAAACTTTTATAGCTGTAGCTCTCCAGGACCTTCCTAGTGGTCCAACAAGAGCTGCTACAGGACCTGAGTGTGTGACCCCCGATCTCCAAGGAGAGGTCTTCCCTTGGGCATGCTCAGAAGAAGAAAAGCAGGACTTAGTCCCAGGAGTGCCTGCTCGCCGCTGATCAGTACTGGTTACAATGGCTGAACCTGGAAGGGCAGCAGTAACCAAACGCGCAGTATCTGCCTGAGCCAGGCGCTGGGACCAACGTCTCTGCTGAGCAGGCTCCACTGCGGCTGGAGGAGAATGAGAGACCGCAGCTGAGGTGGTTCGAGATTCCCCTGTGCAGCGGCAGGATCTTGACACCTAACAACCACTGAGGTGCCAGAACAGCAGAACCCCCATAAGTGACCACATTTTACAAGTTATATCTCTCAAAGAATTCATCTAGGGGTGCAGTGATCATATTGACACCACAAGTGTGTCACAGAATGCTAAACCATTGGGCAGTGAAGAAAAAATAATTACATTTTTCCCCAAAAAAATATTGGTTTTGCCCCAGATTTTCCATTTTCACACTTTAAATGGTTAAAAATGGCATCAAAATTTGTCCCACAATTTCTGCTGAATGTAAAAATGCCTAATATGTGATTGTAAAGTACTGCTTAGCCACACAGTGAGACTCGAGAGCATAAATTTTGCTAAAATAGTTTGTGGACTTCATATACACAGCTCCTAAATTCTAGAAGAGCACTATCTCTCCTCAAGTGACCCCATTTTGGAAATGATACCCCTTTGGGAGTTTATCTACAGATATAGTGATGATTTTGAAACCATAGGTATTTTCCAGAAACAAGCAGTAGTGGATGTGGCTGAGTGAAAATTACAAACTGCTATTGCAGTGTCCAGTATGTTGTAATCACCAGTATGTTGTAGTGACCAGTAATAATAATTATTAATAATAATTTTATTTATATAGCGCCAACATATTCCGCAGCGCTTTACAAATTATAGAGGGGATTTGTACAGACAATAGACATTACAGCATAACAGAAATCACAGTTCAAAATAGATACCGAGAGGTAGCTTACAATCTATAGGAAAAAGGGAGACACGAGAGGTGGATGGTAACAATTGCTTTCGTTGTTCGGACCAGCCGTAGTGTAAGGATCAGGTGTTCATGTAAAGCTGCATGAACCAGTTAACAGCCTAAGTATGTAGCAATACAGGCACAGAGGGCTATTAACTGCATGAAATGTATGAGAACATGATGTGAGGAACCTGGTTAAAGGTACCGTCACACTAAGCGACGCTGCAGCGATACCGACAACGATGTTGATCACTGCAGCGTCGCTGTTTGGTCGCTGGAGAGCTGTCACACAGACAGCTCTCCAGCGACCAACGATCCTGAAGTCCCCGGGTAACCAGGGTAAACATCGGGTTACTAAGCGCAGGGCCGCACTTAGTAACCTGATGTTTACCATGGTTACCGTTGTAAATGTAAAAAAACAAACAGTACATACTTACATTCCTGGTGACTGGTCAGGTCCCTCGCCTTCAGCTTCCAGCACTGACTGAGCGCCAGCCGTAAAGTACAGCGGTGACGTCACCGCTGTGCTTTGCTTTACGGCTGGCCGGCGCTCACCAGTCAGTGCGGGAAGCTGAAGGCGAGGGACATGACCAGAGACCGGGAATGTAAGTATGTAGTGTTTGTTTTTTTACATTTACAGCGGTAACCAGGGTAAACATCGGGTTACTAAGCGTGGCCCTGCGCTTAGTAACCCGATATTTACCCTGGTTACCAGTGACGACATCACTGAATCGGCGTCACACACGCCGATTCAGCGATGTCAGCGGGAGATCCAGCAACAAAATAAAGTGCTGGACTTTCCCCAGCGACCAACGATCTCCCAGCAGGGGCCTGATCGTTGGTCGCTGTCACACATAACGATTTAGTTAACAATATCGTTGCTACGTCACAAAAAGCAACGATATCATTAACGATATCATTCAGTGTGACGGTACCTTTAGGTTTAAGGGTTTTTTTTTTTAATGGGCAACACAGGGATAGTTAGGTTAATACGTTGAGGTGGTAGGCCAGTCTGAACAAATGCATTTTTAGGACTCGCTTAAAACTGTGGGGATGGGGATTAATCTTATTAACCTGGGTAGTGCATTCCAAAGAATTGTCGAAGCACGTGAAAAGTCTTGGAGACGGAAGTGGGATGTCCTGATTATTGAGGATGCTAACCTCAGGTCATTAGTGGAGCGGAGGGCACGGGTAGGGTGGTAGACTTGGACCAGAGAGGAAATTTAGGGTGGTGCTGAGCCATGGAGTACTTTGTGGATGAGGGTAATAGTTTTGTACTGGATTCTTGAGTGGATGGGTAACCAGTGTAATGACTGGCACAGGGTAGAGGCATCGGTGTAACGGTTGGTGAGGAATATAATCCTGGCAGCAGCATTCAGGACAGATTGGAGTGGGGAGAGTTTGGTAAGAGGGAGGCCAATTAAGAGGGAGTTACAATAGTCCAGACGAGAATGAATGAGTGAAACAGTAAAAGTTTTTGCAGTGTCTAAAGTAAGAAAAGGGCGAATTCTAGAAATGTTTTTAAGATGCAGATAAGAAGAGCGAGCCAATGATCGGATGTGGGGTTGAAAGAAAGCTCAGAAACAAAGTTGACCCCAAGGCAGCGGGCATGTTGCTTGGGAGTAATGGTGGAACCACACACGGAGATAGCAATGTCAGGCAAAAGTAGGTTAGTAGAGGGAGAGAACACGAGGAGTTCAGTTTTTGATGGGTTCAGTTTCAGATAGAGGGAGGAGATAATGTTAAGGTACCTTCACACATAACGATATTGTTAACGATATCGTTGCTTTTTGTGACGTAGCAACGATATCGTCAATAAAATCGTTATGTGTGACAGCGACCAATGATCAGGCCCCTGCTGGGAGATCGTTGGTCGCTGAAGAAAGTCCAGAACTTTATTTCGTCGCTGGATCTCCCGTGAACATCGCTGGATCGGCGTGTGTGACACCGATCCAGCGATGTCTTCACTGGTAACCAGGGTAAACATCGGGTAACTAAGCGCAGGGCCACGCTTAGTAACCCGATGTTTACCCTGGTTACCATCCTACTGTACTGTTTGTTTTTTTTTACTTTTAGGATGGTAACCAGGGTTTACCCTGGTTACCGGCATCGTTGGTCGCTGGAGAGCGGTCTGTGTGACAGCTCTCCAGCGACCAAACAGCGACGCTGCAGCGATCCGGATCGTTGTCGGTATCGCTGCAGCGTCGCTTAATGTGAAGGGGCCTTTAGAGACAGCGGTAAGACAATCACTGGTGTTTTCTAAAAAGGCAGGCATGATATCAGGAGAAGAAGTGTATAATTGGGTGTCATCAGCATAGAGATGGTACTGGAAACCAAATCTACTGATTGTTTGTCCAATAGGGGCAGTATACAAAGAGAAGAGGATGGGGCCTAGGACTGATCCTTGAGGAACCCCAACAGTAAGGGGAAGGTGAGAGGAGGAGGAACCAGCAAAAGATACAGTGAAGGAGCGGTCAGAGAGATAGGAGGAGAACCAGGAGAGAACGGTGTCCTTGAGGCCAATGGAGCGGAGCATAGTGAGGAGGAGCTGATGATCCACAGTATCAAATGCTGGGAGAGATCCAAGAGAATTAGCATGGAGTAGTGACCATTAGATTTAGCTGTTAGTAGGTCATTAGAGACTTTAGTGAGGGCAGTTTCAGTAGAGTGTAAAGAGAGGAAACCAGATTGAAGAGAGTCGAGAAGAGAGTTATCTGAGAGATAGCAGATCAGATGGGAGTGGAACAAATGTTTGAGGAGTTTAGAGATGAAGGGAATATTAGACACAGGTCTATAATTAGCGGCACAGTTTTGATCGAGGGATATTTTTTTAAGTAATGGGTGTATAATGGCATGATTAAATGAGGAGGGAAAAATACTGGAAGAGAGAGAAAGGTTGAATATTTTTGTCAGGTGAGCGGTCACAGCCGGGGAAAGGGACTGGAGAAGATGTGATGGAATGGGGTCACTGGTGCAAGTAGTCGGGCGAGAAGATGCAAGAAACCTAATTACTTCTTCTTCTGTAACTGGTTCAAAGTCAGAGAGTGAACTAGATGCAGTGATGGAGGAAGGAGAGTGCATGGTATGAAGGGATCGGGAGATAATTTCCTGTCGAATGTGGTCAATTTTTTCTTTGAAGTAATTGGCCAGATTGGGAGATCCGTGGTTGGGGCCTGCACTCTTGGGTTGAGTAGGGAATGGAAAGTGTCAAAGAGACGTTTAGGGTTATTAGACAGCGAGGTGATGAGGGTGTTAAAATAGGTTTGTTTGGAGAGGTGAAGGGCAGAGTTGTATGTTTTAAGCATGAACTTATAATGGATGAAATCTTCGGGTAGATTAGGTTTTCTCCTCAGACATTCGGCGCACCTGGAGCACGGCTGCAGGAAACGTGTTTGCAGCGTGTGCCACAGTTGTTGCCGTCTGTGCCGAGTTGTTCTGTGTATAGGAGGTGCAGCTTCATCCAGCGCACTTTGCAGGGTTTCATTGTAATGTTTCAGTGCAGAATCAGGACATAAGATGGAGGAGCCGGGACCACTGAGGACTGCAAGTTCTTCATAAGTTTCTGGGTGTTAATGGCCTGGATGTTTCTAGAAGTGTGGAAAGTGGGGGTGACCTGAGTGGGATGGCAGTTCTTGATAGAGAATGAAAGAAGGTGGTGGTCAGAGAGCGGGAGAGGGGAGTTTGTGAAATCATCCACTGAGCAAAGCCGGGAGGAGACCAAGTCAAGGGAGTTTCCATCTTCATGCGTTGGAGAGTTAGTATGCTACGAGAGGCCAAAAGAGGAGGTTATGGTGCTCAGCTCATGCTTCTGGAAACACGTACTCGTAAATTAAGTGGGCTGTCATCGCTACAGAAATGCTAACCATCTGGATTCTAAATGTGGGTTAAATAAATAACAAAAGACTGGCACTTCCAAGTTAATGTGAATAGGTGCATAGTAGGAGCAGCCACCTCCGTATACAATATACAAAAGAAGTTGCACTCTGTCGTGCTAAAGCATGTAGACATGGAATATATGAAATATGAATAGCAATACTACTCTGGAAAATAAGAAAAAATTGAGATGCTTAGCACATAATTTGGCCATTCATGCATGCCTGCAACCAACGACAAGGTGGTCTTACGCTGCTGGGACCTAACGTGTCTAGTGTGAATACCTCTCTTAGGCTGAAGTCTAAATTCTTGGATAAATGTGGATACCTCTCTCAATATCCTATATTTATGGGTAGGTAGGACCCTGCTTTAATTAATTATGCTAAGTGTAGTTTAAACACACTGTGTTTAATATTTCCATTAACAGATGACGGACCTAAGTGAGGACTTGCAGTTTATATAGATTGAGTTGAAGCTTTTGTTTGGAACATTTTACATAACATTTGGGATCACATTTATCCTTTGCTCTACACTGTGCACTTACGTTTACATCTAAATCTCCGAGTGACATGATTAAGAGATGAAACCCCCGAGGGAGGCACTCACTATAATGAGGCAGCAGAGTTACTCTGCACTCTGTCTGGCCTCAGTTCAGCTGCAGACCGCACTTTTATGCAGGACTAAAAAGTCAGTCATAGTCAAATCATGCGTCAGACAGAGTCCATAGTGCCTCTATCTGTCTCATTATAGGGAATTTTCTGCCGGGGGACCGTCCACATCACGTGTCAGAGATTTACATGTAAACCCTCTTGTAAGCACTCGGCAAAATGCGCAGGATAATTGTGAGCCACTGTACAAAAAGCATGCGAAGGGCACCATCAAATTTAAAAATCCGATCAATATACTGTATATAAACCAATCAATGGTCAAATCCCAAAAAACATGTCAATATACTAAACCAAATCAAACAAAAAGAGGCATGTTATAGAAAAGGAAGGTCCTTTTCTATAACATGCATCTTTTTGTTTGATTTGGATAAATGTGAGCAGAGACTTAAAGCGATCTTTGGGGGGCAGAATGAAAAAATCAACAGCAGGTGAGGAATTGGTTCTACTTATTCTTTAAGCCGTTTCTCATGTGGTATAAGTGATTAGATGACTTTATTCTTAGGGTCGGTGCTATTCCAGCGATACCAGATTGATATTGTTTTCTTATGTTTGTCTGCTGTCACCCACTAAAAAATGCTTTTAATTGCAAAGCATCCCCGTATTTAGTTAGCTATAATTTTTCTATATTTCGGTTGACAGATTCATGTGAGGGCTTGTGTTTTGCAAAGCGAGTTGACGTTTTTATTTCTACCATTTTCGGGCACATGACATTTTTGATCGTTTTCTGTTCCGATTTTTGGGAAGCAGAATGAACAAAAAACAGCAATTCAGGAATTGGGTTTTTTATGTTGTTCCGAGTGTGGTAAAAATAACAAGGCAGCTTTATTCTTCGGCTCAGTACGATTACAGTGATACCTCATTTATATAGTTTTTTTTTTATGTTTTAGCGCTTTTACACAATAAAATCTATTTTATAGAAAAGAGATGTTTTTGCATTGTTTTATTCTGAGAGCTATAATGTTTTTATTTGTCTGCTGATGGAGCTGTTGGACAGCTTGTTTTTTGACGGACAAGATGACGTTTTCATAGATACAATTTTAATTTACATTTGTCTTTTTGATCAAGTTTTATTCTGCTTTTTGTTTGGCAGAATGATGATAAAGCATTCTTTTTTGCGATCATCATACCGTATACATACGCCAATTTACAGGGATGCAGCTCCAGCAGCGACGCATATACAGTATACGGCACATGTCAGGAAGGCGTTAAAGACCGTAGAACCTTCCTCAAAGAGCACAAGATGTGCTACAGGTGTTGTGCATCTACATCCTTAGCTAGAGACTGCAATGCTAGTATTACTTGTTCGGAGAGTAAAAGCCAAGAACACAATACAGCTCTACACTCATGGCCAGCACCACAGGCTCCCTCACCCGTAGACTACCCTACATCGCACGTTAAGGAATCCAGTTCTTTTTTAGTATACAGGTATCCTTTTTCTTTTATGTTAATACCAACACCCCATAATAAAATAATCACTCCACTGCTGATTTGGCATTTGAAAGGTTGATTTATGTAAATGTTTTTTCAGGTGTTCTCCATGATAGTTTTTAATTATGAGTCATATGTGTGCGATTAGTGTGGGTTTTACATCCTAAGTGGGGGTACTATATATTATATACAAAGAAGACAAAGATATTGACTACTGCCAGGTATGACTGGGACACATATCAGATTTACCGCAACCAACTGGAAGTTGTAAAGGACTTTAACGTACTCGGGTCAATGATCACTCAAGATGTAATGATGGCACCCGAAGTCAATAGGAGAATAGCTATGGGCAAATCAACAATGAAGTCACCGGACAAGGTCTACAGGAAAATTTCACTGGTGAAGATGAAATGGCTAGTAAATATTTAAATCAATAGGGGGCATATGATCCAAATATTATAAAGTGCCAATATAGTGTAGCATGTAGAGGAGCTGCGGAGACACCATCACGTGTTTCTCAACGCAGGCAGTGAATAGCCAGGCCTTTCCATGGGAAGGAACAACCAAGGGAAGGGCAGCATCCAATAAAGGAAAACATCCAATAAAGGAAAACCACCTATGCCAAGCATGGTATCCATCCACAGACAGCTGTTTCTGGGTTTTTGCCCCTCATCAGTGTGGAGTAGGAAACTAGCTATCAGGAGCAGTGCCTAGTAGAAAGTCTATAAAGGCACGGATGATTGGCCTCGTGGAGACCAAAACATCCAACACCGCGGAGACACCATCACGTGTTTCCCAATGCAGTGATCCAGAACACTGCCCCCAAATATGCAAATGCATGTAGAGGAGCTGCGGACACACCATCACGTGTTTCTCAACGCAGGCAGTGAATAGCCAGGCCTTTCCTGCAAAGTATGAGTTCTGATTTGGCTAGGTGACATGCTAAGACTGTTATATAAGAGGTAAGATTTCTCCTTTTGGAGAGTGACCAACCAGGAAACAATCATACTGGCAAGAGAAACCTTACCCCTTATATCTGTTACTGTTATAACTAGTGGTTATCACTGGTTACCATCTGTTTTTCCCCAGTCAGATATGATGTGGTCACTTGGACATTAATGCGGCTGTGTTTGCATTAAAGAGCTCAAAAAGGGTTCATTACAGGGTCTCCTAGCCACTTATAAGCTTTGCAGTTTAAAGATTCAAAATGGTATTATAACTAGCAAATCAAAATTTGGTGGGAATGTGAGAAAACTGATGGATTTGAATTTCAAAAGATCCAATCATCTCTAGTCAACAGACTTTATGTCACGTCCGCAGGTGGCGCACATGATTTGGAAACCCACTGTGCCGAACCTGCCTTGGAAGGGGCGTAGCAAAGTGGCTACCTGGTGCTTGCTGGAGCTCCACTCCTAGGCAGATGCCGATCCCAGGCGTCAGGTTCGCTGACACGGGGAGCCATGACCGAGGTCAATGACAAGCAGATTACTGAGACTGACAGACTGTGAAGACAACTGGAATTTTGTAGATAGGTTGTTGTTCTTAAGTATCAGGAAACATTTCTGGGGCTGGCCGCACTTGCACCAGGGACAAGGGACGAAGAACTGGTTGTATCGGAACCAGGAGATCGGATATAGGTACCACAGATGTGGTTTCAAGATTAGGATACTGGAGCGTCTTGCCAGGGCAGCGGGCTACTCAGTACCGGGTCCAGTCGCTATTAAAGGCGATGTCACGGTGGCTGCGACCCAGTCCGTGGCCCTGGATGTCCAAGTAAAGGGAAAGGTCTTTAAAGGGATTTTGTAATGTCTATGTTCGTGACGCCACTTGTGGTGTTCGGTCTGTTGTGACCGACGCTGCTTAAAGGGGTCCTTGTTATGACATAGTAACATAGTAACATAGTAACATAGTTAGTAAGGCCGAAAAAAGACATTTGTCCATCCATTTCAGCCTATATTCCATCATAATAAATACCCAGATCTACGTCCTTCTACAGAACCTAATAATTGTATGATACAATATTGTTCTGCTCCAGGAAGACATCCAGGCCTCTCTTGAACCCCTCGACTGAGTTCGCCATCACCACCTCCTCAGGCAAGCAATTCCAGATTCTCACTGCCCTAACAGTAAAGAATCCTCTTCTATGTTGGTGGAAAAACCTTCTCTCCTCCAGACGCAAAGAATGCCCCCTTGTGCCCGTCACCTTCCTTGGTATAAACAGATCCTCAGCGAGATATTTGTATTGTCCCCTTATATACTTATACATGGTTATTAGATCGCCCCTCAGTCGTCTTTTTTCTAGACTAAATAATCCTAATTTCGCTAATCTATCTGGGTATTGTAGTTCTCCCATCCCCTTTATTAATTTTGTTGCCCTCCTTTGTACTCTCTCTAGTTCCATTATATCCTTCCTGAGCACCGGTGCCCAAAACTGGACACAGTACTCCATGTGCGGTCTAACTAGGGATTTGTACAGAGGCAGTATAATGCTCTCATCATGTGTATCCAGACCTCTTTTAATGCACCCCATGATCCTGTTTGCCTTGGCAGCTGCTGCCTGGCACTGGCTGCTCCAGGTAAGTTTATCATTAACTAGGATCCCCAAGTCCTTCTCCCTGTCAGATTTACCCAGTGGTTTCCCGTTCAGTGTGTAATGGTGATATTGATTCCCTCTTTCCATGTGTATAACCTTACATTTATCATTGTTAAACCTCATCTGCCACCTTTCAGCCCAAGTTTCCAACTTATCCAGATCCATCTGTAGCAGAATACTATCTTCTCTTGTATTAACTGCTTTACATAGTTTTGTATCATCTGCAAATATCGATATTTTACTGTGTAAACCTTCTACCAGATCATTAATGAATATGTTGAAGAGAACAGGTCCCAATACTGACCCCTGCGGTACCCCACTGGTCACAGCGACCCAGTTAGAGACTATACCATTTATAACCACCCTCTGCTTTCTATCACTAAGCCAGTTACTAACCCATTTACACACATTTTCCCCCAGACCAAGCATTCTCATTTTGTGTACCAACCTCTTGTGCGGCACGGTATCAAACGCTTTGGAAAAATCGAGATATACCACGTCCAATGACTCACCGTGGTCCAGTCTATAGCTTACCTCTTCATAAAAACTGATTAGATTGGTTTGACAGGAGCGATTTCTCATAAACCCATGCTGATATGGAGTTAAACAGTTATTCTCATTGAGATAATCCAGAATAACATCCCTCAGAAACCCTTCAAATAATTTACCAACAATAGAGGTTAGACTTACTGGCCTATAATTTCCAGGTTCACTTTTAGAGCCCTTTTTGAATATTGGCACCACATTTGCTATGCGCCAATCCTGCGGAACAGACCCTGTCTCTATAGAGTCCCTAAAAATAAGAAATAATGGTTTATCTATTACATTACTTAGTTCTCTTAGTACTCGTGGGTGTATGCCATCCGGACCCGGAGATTTATCTATTTTAATCTTATTTAGCCGGTTTCGCACCTCTTCTTGGGTTAGATTGGTGACCCTTAATATAGGGTTTTCATTGTTTCTTGGGATTTCACCTAGCATTTCATTTTCCACCGTGAATACCGTGGAGAAGAAGGTGTTTAATATGTTAGCTTTTTCCTCGTCATCTACAACCATTCTTTCCTCACTATTTTTTAAGGGGCCTACATTTTCAGTTTTTATTCTTTTACTATTGATATAGTTGAAGAACAGTTTGGGATTAGTTTTACTCTCCTTAGCAATGTGCTTCTCTGTTTCCTTTTTGGCAGCTTTAATTAGTTTTTTAGATAAAGTATTTTTCTCCCTATAGTTTTTTAGAGCTTCAATGGTGCCATCCTGCTTTAATAGTGCAAATGCTTTCTTTTTACTGTTAATTGCCTGTCTTACTTCTTTGTTTAGCCACATTGGGTTTTTCCTATTTCTAGTCCTTTTATTCCCACAAGGTATAAACCGCTTACACTGCCTATTTAGGATGTTCTTAAACATTTCCCATTTATTATCTGTATTCTCATTTCTGAGGATATTGTCCCAGTCTACCAGATTAAGGGCATCTCTAAGCTGTTCAAACTTTGCCTTCCTAAAGTTCAATGTTTTTGTGACTCCCTGACAAGTCCCCCTAGTGAAAGACAGGTGAAACTGCACAATATTGTGGTCGCTATTTCCTAAATGCCCAACCACCTGCAGATTTGTTATTCTGTCAGGTCTATTAGATAGTATTAGGTCTAAAAGTGCTGCTTCTCTGGTTGGATTCTGCACCAATTGTGAAAGATAATTTTTCTTGGTTATTAGCAGAAACCTGTTGCCTTTATGGGTTTCACAGGTTTCTGTTTCCCAGTTAATATCCGGGTAGTTAAAGTCCCCCATAACCAGGACCTCATTATGGGTTGCAGCTTCATCTATCTGCTTTAGAAGTAGACTTTCCATGCTTTCTGTTATATTTGGGGGTTTGTAACAGACCCCAATGAGAATTTTGTTACTATTTTTCCCTCCATGAATTTCAACCCATATGGACTCGACATCCTCATTCCCTTCGCTAATATCCTCCCTTAAAGTGGACTTTAGACAAGACTTTACATAGAGACAAACCCCTCCTCCTCTCCGATTTTTACGATCCTTTCTAAACAGACTGTAACCCTGTAAGTTAACTGCCCAGTCATAGCTTTCATCTAACCATGTCTCGGTTATTCCCACTATGTCAAAGTTACCTGTAGATATTTCTGCTTCTAGTTCTTCCATCTTGTTTGTCAGGCTTCTGGCGTTTGCGAGCATGCAGTTTAGAGGATTTTGTTTTGTTCCAATCTCCTCACTGTGGATTGTTTTAGAAATGTTCTTACCTCCCTTCTGAGTATGTTTTCCTGGGTCGTCTTTGTTCGAGTCTAATGTTTTTCTTCCCGCCCCCTCTTCTTCTAGTTTAACGCCCTCCTGATGAGTGTAGCGAGTCTTCTGGCGAATGTGTGTTTCCCAGGTTTGTTGAGGTGTAGTCCGTCTCTGGCGAGGAGTCCATCATACCAGTAATTCACACCGTGGTCCAGGAATCCAAATCCTTGTTGTCTGCACCATCGTCTTAGCCAGTTGTTTGCATCAAGGATCCTGTTCCATCTCCTGGTGCCATGCCCGTCTACTGGAAGGATAGAAGAAAAAACTACCTGTGCATCCAGTTCCTTTACTTTCTTCCCCAACTCTTCAAAGTCCTTGCAGATTGTCGGTAGGTCCTTCCTTGCCGTGTCATTGGTGCCAACATGTATCAGAAGAAATGGGTGGACGTCCTTGGAGCTGAAGAGCTTTGGTATCCTATCGGTCACATCCTTGATCATCGCACCTGGAAGGCAGCATACTTCTCTTGCAGTTATGTCCGGTCTGCAGATGGCTGCTTCGGTGCCTCTCAGTAGTGAGTCTCCCACCACCACCACTCTTCGTTGCTTCTTGGCTGTACTTTTTGCTGTCACTTGTTGCTGTGTGCCCTTTTCTTTTTTGCTTGCTGGTATTGCTTCATTCTTAGGTGTGCCATCTTCATCCTCTACAAAGATTTGATATCGGTTCTTCAGTTGTGTGGTTGGTGATTTCTCCATGGTCTTCTTGCTTCTTTTGGTCACATGCTTCCACTCATCTGCTTTTGGAGGTTCTCTGACACTTTTTGCACCTTCTGTGACCAGTAGAGATGCTTCTGTTCTGTCTAGAAAGTCTTCATTCTCTTTGATGAGTTTCAAAGTTGCTATTCTTTCTTCCAGACCCCGCACCTTTTCTTCTAAAAGGGCCACTAGTCTACACTTCTGACAGGTGAAATTTAATTCTTCTTCTGGTCGATCTGTGAACATGTAGCACATGCTGCAGCTCACCATGTAGGTTGTCACATCTGCCATGTTGCTCCTAGATCCTGCTGACTTGCTGTGTGTTTTCCTTCTTGTGTAATCTACTCAGCCAAGCTCTCTTGCAATAATGTCCTACAGGCAAAAATTCTTGAATCCCTGGTTTCAACCTGGTGGTTAGGACAAGAATGGACCTGATGGTCAAGAGCACCCGGAAAGACCTGATAGCTACAAAAATACAGGACAAGCTCTGGGAAGTGGAAACTCTGCTGACCGCAATCCCTAATCCTATCACACACACTAGAAATAGCCGTGGATTGCTCCTAACGCTCCCTATGCAACTCGTCACAGCCTAAGAAACTAGCTAGCCCTAAAGACAGGAAAATAAAGCCTACCTTGCCTCAGAGAAATTCCCCAAAGGAAAAGGCAGCCCCCACATATATTGACTGTGAGTAAGATGAAATCACAAACACAGAGATGAAATAGATATAGCAAAGAGAGGCCCGATTTACTGAACAGACAGAGGATAGGAAAGGCAACTTTGCAGTCAGCACAAAAACCTACAAAAAGCCACGCAGAGAGTACAGGGAAAAAAAACCTTCCGCACCGACTCACGGTGCGGAGGCGCCCCTCTGCGTCCCAGAGCTTCCAGCAAGCAAGGCAATATTCACAATAGCAAGCTGGACAGAAAAAATAGCAAACAAGAAAATAGCAAAGAGGAACTTAGCTTCTGCTGGAATAAACAGGTAACCAGAACGATCCAGGAGCGAACTAGACCAATAGTACAACATTGACAGCTGGCATGGGGCAAAGATCTAAGTGGAGTTAAATAGAGCAGCCCACTAACGACTTAGCCTCGTCACCTGTGGAAGGAAACTCAGAAACACCCACAGCCACCAGAGGAAGTCCATGGACAGAACCAGCCGAAGTACCATTCATGACCACAGGAGGGAGCCCGACAACAGAATT
The DNA here is from genome assembly GCF_032444005.1 of Ranitomeya imitator. Classification (NCBI taxonomy): domain Eukaryota; kingdom Metazoa; phylum Chordata; class Amphibia; order Anura; family Dendrobatidae; genus Ranitomeya; species Ranitomeya imitator. The sequence continues at coordinate 57,597,154 of NC_091282.1, read as the reverse complement.
CACAACAGTACCCCCCCTTGAGGAGGGGTCACCGAACCCTCACAAGAGCCCCCAGGCCAACCAGGATGAGCCAAATGAAAGGCACGAACCAGATCGGCAGCATGAACATCAGAGGCAAAAACCCCGGAATTATCTTCCTGACCATAACCCTTCCACTTGACCAGGTACTGGAGTTTCCGTCTCGAAATACGAGAATCCAAAATCTTCTCCACCACATACTCCAATTCCCCCTCAACCAACACCGGGGCAGGAGGATCAACGGATGGAACCACAGGCGCCACGTATCTCCGCAATAATGACCTATGGAACACATTATGGATGGCAAAAGAAGCTGGAAGGGCCAAACGAAATGACACAGGATTGATAACCTCAGAAATCTTATACGGACCAATGAAACGAGGCTTAAACTTAGGAGAGGAAACCTTCATAGGAACATAACGAGACGACAACCAAACCAAATCCCCAACACGAAGTCGGGGACCCACACAGCGCCGGCGGTTAGCGAAACGTTGAGCCTTCTCCTGGGACAATGTCAAATTGTCCACCACATGAGTCCAAATCTGCTGCAACCTATCCACCACAGTATCTACACCAGGACAGTCCAAAGACTCAACCTGCCCTGAAGAGAAACGAGGATGGAAACCAGAATTGCAGAAAAACGGCGAAACCAAAGTAGCCGAGCTGGCCCGATTATTAAGGGCGAACTCAGCCAACGGCAAAAAGGACACCCAATCATCCTGATCAGCAGAAACAAAGCATCTCAGATATGTTTCCAAAGTCTGATTAGTTCATTCGGTTTGGCCATTTGTCTGATTATGGAAAGCCGAGGAAAAAGACAAATCAATGCCCATCCTAGCACAAAAGGATCGCCAAAACCTCGAAACAAACTGGGAACCTCTGTCCGAAACGATGTTCTCCGGGATACCATGTAAACGAACCACATGCTGGAAAAATAATGGCACCAAATCAGAGGAGGAAGGCAATTTAGACAAGGATATCAAATGGACCATCTTAGAAAAGCGATCACAAACCACCCAAATGACCGACATCTTTTGAGAGACGGGGAGATCCGAAATAAAATCCATAGAAATATGCGTCCAGGGCCTCTTCGGGACCGGCAAGGGCAAAAGCAACCCACTGGCACGAGAACAGCAGGGATTAGCCCGAGCACAAGTCCCACAGGACTGCACAAAAGAACGCACATCCCGTGACAAAGACGGCCACCAAACGGATCTAGCCACCAAATCTCTGGTACCAAAGATTCCAGGATGGCCAGCCAACACTGAACAATGATTCTCAGAGATAACTCTACTAGTCCATCTATCAGGGACAAACAGTTTCTCCGCTGGGCAACGGTCAGGTCTATCAGCCTGAAATTTTTGCAGCACCCGCCGCAAATCAGTGGAGATGGCAGACAAAATTACCCCCTCTTTGAGAATACCCGCCGGCTCAGGAACACCCGGAGAGTCAGGCACAAAACTCCTTGACAGGGCATCAGCCTTCACATTCTTAGAGCCCGGAAGGTATGAAACCACAAAATCAAAACGGGAGAAAAATAACGACCATCGAGCCTGTCTCAGATTCAACCGTTTGGCAGACTCAAGATAAGTCAAATTCTTGTGATCTGTCAAGACCACCACGCGATGCTTGGCTCCTTCAAGCCAATGACGCCACCCCTCGAATGCCCACTTCATGGCCAACAACTCTCGATTACCAACATCATAATTGCGCTCAGCAGGCGAAAACTTTATAGAAAAGAAAGCACATGGCTTCATCACCGAGCCATCAGAACTTCTTTGCGACAAAACAGCCCCTGCTCCAATCTCAGAAGCATCAACCTCAACCTGAAACGGGAGCGAAACATCTGGCTGGCACAACACAGGAGCAGAAGAAAAACGACGCTTCAACTCCTGAAAAGCCTCTACAGCTGCAGAAGACCAATTGACCACATCAGCACCCTTCTTGGTCAAATCAGTCAACGGTTTAGCAACACTAGAAAAATTAGCGATGAAGCGCCGATAAAAATTAGCAAAGCCCAGGATTTTTTGCAGGCTCTTCACAGATGTCGGCTGAGTCCAATCGTAAATGGCCTGGACTTTAACAGGGTCCATCTCGATAGTAGAAGGGGAAAAAATGAACCCCAAAAATGAAACCTTCTGAACTCCAAAGAGACACTTTGACCCCTTCACAAACAAGGAATTCGCACGAAGGACCTGGAACACCATTCTGACCTGCTTCACATGAGACTCCCAATCATCTGAAAAGACCAAAATATCATCCAAATACACAATCAGGAATTTATCCAGGTACTCTCGGAAAATGTCATGCATAAAGGACTGAAATACTGATGGAGCATTGGAAAGCCCGAATGGCATAACCAGGTACTCAAAATGGCGCTCGGGCATATTAAATGCTGTTTTCCATTCATCGCCCTGTTTAATACGCACAAGATTATACGCCCCTCGAAGATCTATCTTGGTGAACCAACTAGCCCCTTTAATACGAGCAAACAAATCAGACAGCAACGGCAAAAGATACTGAAATTTGACTGTAATTTTATTAAGAAGGCGGTAATCAATACAAGGTCTCAAAGAACCATCCTTCTTGGCCACAAAAAAGAACCCTGCTCCTAACGGTGATGACGACGGGCGAATATGGCCTTTCTCCAAGGATTCCTTTATATAACTCCTCATAGCGGCATGCTCTGGCACAGCTAAATTGAACAATCGGCCCTTAGGAAACTTACTACCAGGAATCAAATTAATTGCACAATCGCAATCCCTATGAGGAGGTAGGGCACTGGCTTTGGGATCATCAAATACATCCCGATAATCCGACAAAAACTCTGGAACTTCAGAAGGAGTGGAAGACGAAATTGACAAAAATGGAACATCACCATGTACCCCCTGGCAACCCCAGCCGGACACAGACATAGATTTCCAGTCCAATACTGGATTATGAACCTGCAGCCATGGCAACCCCAAAACGACCACATCATGCAGATTATGCAACACCAAAAAGCGGATATCCTCCTGATGTGCAGGAGCCATGCACATGGTCAATTGGGTCCAGTACTGAGGCTTATTCTTGGTCAAAGGCGTAGCATTAATTCCTCTCAATGGAATAGGATACTGCAAGGGCTCCAAGAAAAAACCACAGCGCCTAGCATACTCCAAGTCCATCAAATTCAGGACAGCGCCTGAATCCACAAATGCCATACCAGAATAGGATGACAAAGAGCAAATCAGAGTAACGGACAATAGAAATTTAGACTGTACCGTACCAATGGTGGCAGACCTAGCGAACCACTTAGTGCGCTTAGGACAATCGGAGATAGCATGAGTGGATTCACCACAGTAAAAACACAGCCCATTCCGACGTCTGTGTTCTTGCCGTTCAGCTCTGGTCAAAGTCCTATCACATTGCATAGGCTCAGGCCCATGCTCAGATAGTACCGCCAAATGGTGCACAGCTTTACGCTCACGCAAGCGTCGATCGATCTGAATGGCCAAAGACACAGACTCATTCAGACCAGCAGGCATGGGAAATCCCACCATGACATCCTTAAGGGCTTCAGAGAGACCCTTTCTGAAGATTGCTGCCAGGGCACATTCATTCCACTGAGTGAGCACAGACCACTTTCTAAACTTCTGACAATATATATCCGCTTCATCCTGACCCTGACACAGAGCCAGCAAGATTTTCTCTGCCTGATCCACTGAATTAGGTTCGTCATAAAGCAATCCAAGCGCCAGGAAAAACGCATCAACGTCACGCAATGCCGGATCTCCTGGCGCAAGGGAAAATGCCCAGTCTTGAGGGTCACCACGTAACAAAGAAATAATGATCTTTACTTGTTGAACAGGGTCACCTGAGGAGCGAGGTTTCAAGGCAAGAAACAATTTACAATTATTTTTGAAATTCAAGAACTTAGATCTATCACCAACAAACAAATCAAGAATTGGAATCCTAAGCTCTGACATCGGATTCTGAACCACAAAATCTTGAATGTTTTGAACCCTTGTAGTGAGATTATCCATCCAAGAGGACAGACCTTGAATGTCCATGTTTACACCTGTGTCCTGAACCACCCAGAGGCAAAGGGGAAAAGAGAGAAAACACACTGCAAAGAAAAAAAAATGGTCTCAGAACTTCTCTTATCCCTCTATTGAGATGCATTAATACTTTGGGCCGGCTGTACTGTTATGACCTGGTGGTTAGGACAAGAATGGACCTGATGGTCAAGAGCACCCGGAAAGACCTGATAGCTACAAAAATACAGGACAAGCTCTGGGAAGTGGAAACTCTGCTGACCGCAATCCCTAATCCTATCACACACACTAGAAATAGCCGTGGATTGCTCTTAACGCTCCCTATGCAACTCGTCACAGCCTAAGAAACTAGCTAGCCCTAAAGATAGGAAAATAAAGCCTACCTTGCCTCAGAGAAATTCCCCAAAGGAAAAGGCAGCCCCCACATATATTGACTGTGAGTAAGATGAAATCACAAACACAGAGATGAAATAGATATAGCAAAGAGAGGCCCGATTTACTGAACAGACAGAGGATAGGAAAGGCAACTTTGCGGTCAGCACAAAAACCTACAAATAGCAGAGAGTGTAGGGAAAAAAAACCTTCCGCACCGACTCACGGTGCGGAGGCGCCCCTCTGCGTCCCAGAGCTTCCAGCAAGCAAGGCAATATTCACAATAGCAAGCTGGACAGAAAAAATAGCAAACAAGAAAATAGCAAAGATGAACTTAGCTTCTGCTGGAATAAACAGGTAACCAGAACGATCCAGGAGCGAACTAGACCAATAACATAGTAACATAGTAACATAGTTAGTAAGGCCGAAAAAAGACATTTGTCCATCCAGTTCAGCCTATATTCCATCATAATAAATCCCCAGATCTACATCCTTCTACAGAACCTAATAATTGTATGATACAATATTGTTCTGCTCCAGGAAGACATCAAGGCCTCTCTTGAACCCCTCAACTGAGTTCGCCATCACCACCTCCTCAGGCAAGCAATTCCAGATTCTCACTGCCCTAACAGTAAAGAATCCTCTTCTATGTTGGTGGAAAAACCTTCTCTCCTCCAGACGCAAATAATGCCCCCTTGTGCCCGTCACCTTCCTTGGTATAAACAGATCCTCAGCGAGATATTTGTATTGTCCCCTTATATACTTATACATGGTTATTAGATCGCCCCTCAGTCATCTTTTTTCTAGACTAAATAATCCTAATTTCGCTAATCTATCTGGGTATTGTAGTTCTCTAATCCCCTTTATTAATTTTGTTGCCCTCCTTTGTACTCTCTCTAGTTCCATTATATCCTTCCTGAGCACCGGTGCCCAAAACTGGACACAGTACTCCATGTGCGGTCTAACTAGGGATTTGTACAGAGGCAGTATAATGCTCTCATCATGTGTATCCAGACCTCTTTTAATGCACCCCATGATCCTGTTTGCCTTGGCAGCTGCTGCCTGGCACTGGCTGCTCCAGGTAAGTTTATCATTAACTAGGATCCCCAAGTCCTTCTCCCTGTCAGATTTACCCAGTGGTTTCCCATTCAGTGTGTAATGGTGATATTGATTCCTTCTTCCCATGTGTATAACCTTACATTTATCATTGTTAAACCTCATCTGCCACCTTTCAGCCCAAGTTTCCAACTTATCCAGATCCATCTGTAGCAGTACAACATTGACAGCTGGCATGGGGCAAAGATCTAAGTGAAGTTAAATAGAGCAGCCCACTAACGACTTAGCCTCGTCACCTGTGGAAAGAAACTCAGAAACACCCACAGCCACCAGAGGAAAGTCCATGGACAGAACCAGCCGAAGTACCATTCATGACCACAGGAGGGAGCCCGACAACAGAATTCACAACAGGTCCTCTGGGGTGATGGTATGCAGCAAGATGGTGACGCTTACCACAGGTGAAGCGGGGTCCCCAGGGCTTCCCAAGTGTTCGGCAAGATGGTGTTAGCCGATGAATTCACAAAGAACGAGGACACAATTTTGCAAAGTCTTTTACCTGGTTTACTGATGGTAGCAGTCCTCAGTCCAGGGTACCAGTTGTAAGATAGCTGTAGTCCGGCTGGCTTGGAGGCAATAGGAGATCCCTCTCCCAGGTGAGGTCCATAAGCCTTTCCTACTTGCGCCAGCTGGCGAGGTCCTGAGGGCTTAAAGCTTGCTGACAGGGTCCCCTCTCTTCTGTCCTAAGACAGATGTCTGTACGCTAGGCAGTTTGAGCCTGTTTACAGGATGTCTTAGATGACTCGGCTCTTAAGGTCACTGCTTCACCTCAGATGTATTACAGGCAATTGATATATAGTACTATGGCCTCCAGTTCTGTCGCGCATCCTGGAGAGCAACACGACCTCGGGCTGCCGGTACCCGGCTCTGCGCTCTGGCTCCCAGGGTGTCCTTCCGCTGTTCCCCTGATGAGCCCTTTCCTCCTCTGTGCTTCTGCCCTCTGAGCTCCTCCACAATTATTATTATTATTCATTTATATAGCACCATTAATTCCATGGTGCTGTACATGAGAAAGGGGTTACATACAGAGTTATAGATATCATTTACAGTAAACAAGTTTACTGTGACAGACTGGTACAGAGGGGAGAGGACCCTGTCCTTGCGGACATACATTCTATGGGATAGTGGAGAAGAGGCAGAAGGTAGGGGGTTAGACGATGGCTCTGGCGATGGTGAGGCTGCAGCTCTGGCGATGGCGAGGCGGCGGCTCTGGCGATGGCAAGGTGGAGGCTCTGGCGATGGTGAGGCGGCAACTCTGGTGATGGAGAGGCGGCGGCCCTGGCGATAGCGAGGCGGCAGAATGATTATTGCAGGCTGTAGGCTTTCTTGAAGAGATGGGTTTTCAACTCTCCTTCTGCTTCTCTTTCCAGGGGTAGCAGCTCCCTCGTGGCTACTCAGCCCCCACATCTGCTCCAGACGTCCTACTGCTCTCCTCCTCTCCACTACTGTTCCCCTGGACCAACTAACTAGCTCCTCCTCCAGACCAGGATACATAAAGTCTAAGGAGGCCCCCCTAAATTTGGATCCTGAGCTCTTCCTCCTGGCCTAGATTCAGATGTGTTGAATGTGAGTGCCTTACCTGATAGAGAGAATCCCCCTTGCCTCCAAGCTTGACATCACCCTCCTGGAAGGAAAACCACATCACTGCAACAACCGGTCACCTGGGGTGTTGCCATACTGCCAAAGCAGTCTAAGGAGAGGGGACCTGGCAAAATAAAGTTTCACACACCAACACCACTAAGACTAAACTATAGGGGTTTCTCAGACACCTATTTAGGAGGGTGTCTTGTACAAGATATCTCCCAGCTATTGACTAAATGCCTCTCAATTGTTAGCTGGGGACATTTTACCATGTGTGCACCCTGCCCTTTTTAGAGCAGGAAAGTGCACATGCATTCACTAGGAATGCTGCTGGAGCACAATGTGACATGCACGGAGGAGGAGGCAGTCCTAGATGACGCTGCTCCAGACGGGGCGCTGAGTTAAGCTGGCGTGCCCATATGGTGGAAGGAGGCGAACCATGCAGAGGTGTAGGCAGACATTTCATTTTATAACACAAACTGCACAAATAATTAAACAGATTGCAATGTACGTGGTAGTGGAACCACTGTGCCGTGGACCGAGGAGAGTCTGGAGGGACATGACTAGGTGAACACCTGACTCTTTTGCTTGAGCCTCTGATGTTGTGGTTAGACTTGGCTCCAGATGGACGCCAGGTGCTACTCCAGGATGGACCTCGGACACACGGCAACTGACCCCCAAGGAGTAGGAAGCTGGAATGGCCAGGAATGGGAAGGCTTGGCTTGTAGAGGCAGGCATGGCACATACTGTATACAGGAATGGCAGGTGCTGAAAGGCATGGCTGGTATAGAGGAAGGCACAGCATTTACAGGCAGGAATGGCAGGTAGAGCTGGTAAATACGACTGTATATGAGTAGACACTGCAGGTGCTGGTGTTTACAGCTCGTATACAGGCAGGCACAGCAGGTGCTGGCATGTACAGCTTGTGTACAGGCAAGCAAGGCAGATGCAGGCAGATACAGACAAGTAAACTAGAACAGTGGACCTGAGAACTAGCAATCATGCAGACACACATAGTGAACACATTGCTCAGGTACCTCCCAACAGGGGGTGGTGACTTAAATAATAAGTGTCTCCCAGCCATTAGCATGGGACACTTTAGGACGATGCACACTGTCTCTTTAAGAGACCGGGAGCCTGCTCGCGAGCCCTAAGTGCAGTGCCTCGGGCAGCAGCAGGAGGAAGCATGGACCCCGAGCGTCAGGGGGCGAGTGAATTAGCATCCCTGCCTGGGAAGAAGAGGATTGGAATTGCGCAGGGATGCTGACTCTAAACAGATATCTCAATGCTCATGAGATCGGTGTACTTAATTTTAAGTTCCATGTCATAATATCTTTTAAAAGAGATCAAATAAGGTGCTTAATTTCTTATTGTATTATTGTGCAGGAAAACTTGTATAAGATAAATTAGACATTCTTAAGGTTGTTTAAAGCAAGTACACCAGGACTGAGATGCATACAACAATGTATGATGCATATTATCAGACATATACTGTATATGGCGCAAAAATGAATTGATTCATGTAAAATAATCTCTGCCATGTATGTTGTTGTCACAAACAGTTTAAATAGTTTAACCTACACGTTTGTTTGTGAACATAATGAAAAATAAAGCAGTATAAAGATTTCAGAAATCAACAAACATTGAATGTTAGGACATACGCCATTCTGCTGTTTTCTTGTGTAATAAATACCAGCTTCATCAACTTACAATGATTTGATCAAAAGATTATGGCGCGTTCTGCATCATCAGAACGTAATACTAAAATTTACCGTATATTGTCAAATACTGACACCTCGTGGTCACTCTCAGGTACTGCACCACTCCATAGATGCAGAACTATTGAGCAGAGGTGATATATTTTGAAATTTATATACAAATGTATGACTAGGAATCTTTTTTTTTCTATAATTTTATATATATTTAAAATTCACAAAGTCTGCCGTGTATATAACATACCGAGGGCAGCCATTCAAAATATCTGGGTATTATAGGGTAAAATGTTCAGAAACTCTATCTCACATCTACTATACTCTTTTTTTGTAATTAATAATATATACTTTATTGTCTAAAGGGGGGGTTAATAGTTAAAGAGGTTTTCAAACAGTGTTCAGATTTCCCCATACAGTCTTGGCCAAAGTGTTGGCACCCTGGAAATAGTTCCAGAAAATGAAAATTATTGCCATTAACCCCTTTCTGACCTTAGATGTACTATACTGTCGAGGGGACCTGGGCCTATCTGACCCTCGACGGGATAGTACGTCATAGCGATCGGCCGCGCTCACGGGGGGAGCGCGGCCGATCGCGGCCGGGTGTCAGCTGACTATCGCAGCTGACATCCGGCACTATGTGCCAGGAGCGGTCACGGACCGCCCCCGGCACATTAACCCCCTGCACACTGCAATCAAACATGATCGCAGTGTGCCGGCGGTATAGGGAAGCATCGCGCAGGGAGGGGGCTCCCTGCGGGCTTACCTGAAACCCCCGGAGCAACGCGATGTGATCGCGTTGCTGAGAGGGTCTCTTACCTCCTCCTCCCTGCAGCAGGCCCGGATCCAAGATGGCCGCAGCATCCGGGTCCTGCAGGGGGGCGGCTTCACTGCACCTGCTCAGAGCAGGCACCGGGAAGCCAGGAGAAGTGCACGTCAGATCACTGATCTGACACAGTGCACAGAAAAGTGTCAGATCAGCGATCTTACACTATAACATGATGCCCCCCCTGGGGCAATGTTATAGTGTAAAAAAAATATTCACATGTGTAAAAAAAATGTAAAAAAAATTCCAAAAAAAAAAAAATTCTTCCTATAAATACATTTCTTTATCTAAAAAAAAAAAAAAAAAAAAGTACACATATTTTGTATCGCCGCGTCCGCAATGACCTCATCTATAAAACTATATCACTAGTTAACCCTTTCAGGGAACACCGTTAAAAAAAAAAAACGAGGCAAAAAACCCCAAAAAACAACACTTTATTTTCATAGTGGAATAACACGCGATCAAAAAGACGGATATAAATAAACATGGTACCGCTGAAAACGTCATCTTGTCCTGCAAAAAACGAGCTGCCAAACAGCATCATCAGCAAAATAATAAAAAAGTTATAGTCCTCAGAATAAAGCGATGCAAAAATAATTATTTTTTCTATAAAATAGTTTTTATCGTATAAAAGCGCCAAAACATAAAAAAATGATATAAATGAGGCATCGCTGTAATCATACTGACCCGAAGAATAAAATTTCTTTATCAATTTTATCAAATGCGGAACGGTATAAACGCCTCCCCTAAAAGAAGTTCATGAATAGCTGGTTTTTGGTCATTCTGCCTCACAAAAATCGGAATAAAAAGCGATCAAAAAATGTCACATGCCCGAAAATGTTACCAATAAAAATTTCAGCTCGTCCCGCAAAAAACAAGACCTCACATGACTCTGTGGACCCAAATATGGAAAAATTATAGCTCTCAAAATGTGTTAACGCAAAAAATATTTTTTGCAATAAAAAGCGTCTTTCAGTGTGTCACGGCTGTCAATCATAAAAATGCACTAAAAAACCCGCTATAAAAGTAAAACAAACCCCCTTCACCACCCCCTTAGTTAGGGAAAAAATTAAAATTAAAAAAAAGAATTTATTTCCATTTTCCCATTAGGGTTAGGGCTAGGGTTAGGGTTAGGGTTAGGGTTAGGGCTAGGGTTAGGGCTAGGGTTAGGGCTAGGGTTAGGGTTAGGGCTAGGGATAGGCTAGGGGCTAGGGTTAGGGTTAGGGCTAGGGTTAGGGTTAGGGTTAGGGATAGGGTTAGGGCTAGGGTTAGGGTTGGGGCTAGGGTTAAGGCTACAGTTAGGGTTGGGGCTAAAGTTAGGGTTAGGGTTGGGGCTAAATTTAGGGTTGGGGTTACATTTACGGTTGGGAATAGGGTTGGGATTAGGGTTAGGGGTGTGTCAGGGTTGGAGGTGTGGTTAGGGTTACCGTTGGGATTAGGGTTAGGGGTGTGTTTGGATTAGGGCTTCAGTTATAATTGGGGGGTTTCCACTGTTTAGGCACATCAGGGGCTCTGCAAACGCGACATGGCTTCCGATCTCAATTCCTGCCAATTCTGCGTTGAAAAAGTAAAACAGTGCTCCTTCCCTTCCGAGCTCTCCCGTGTGCCCAAACAGGGATTTACCCCAACATATGGGGTATCAGCGTAGTCAGGACAAATTGGGCAACAACTTTTGGGGTCCAATTTCTCCTGTTACCCTTGGGAAAATACAAAACTGGGGGATAAAAAATAATTTTTGTGGGAAAAAAAAAGATTTTTTATTTTCAAGGCTCTGCGTTATAAACTGTAGTGAAATACTTGGGGGTTCAAATTTCTCACAACACATCTAGATAAGTTCCGTGGAGGGTCTAGTTTCCAATATGGGGTCACTTGTGGGGGGTTTCTACTGTTTAGGTACATTAGGGGCTCTGTAAACGCAATGTGATGTCTGCAGACCTTTCCATCTAAGTCTGCATTCCAAATGGCGCTCCTTCCCTTCCAAGCCCTCCCATGCGCCCAACCGGTGGTTTCCCCCCACATATGGGGTATCAGGGTACTCAGGACAAATTGGACAACAACTTTTGGAGTCCAATTTCTCCTTTTACCCTTGGGAAAATACAAAACTGGGGGCTAAAAAATAATTTTTGTGGGAAATTTTTATTTTTATTTTCACAGATCTGCGTTATAAACTGTAGTGAAACACTTGGGGGTTCAAAGTTCTCACAACACATCTAGATAAGTTCCATGGGGGGTCTAGTTTCCAATATGGGGTCACTTGTGGGGGGTTTCTACTGTTTAGGTACATTAGGGGTTCTGCAAACGCAATGTGACGCCTGCAGACCAATGCATCTAAGTCTGCATTCCAAATGATGCTCCTTCCCTTCCGAGCTCTGCCATGCGCTCAATCAGTGGTTCCCCCCCACATATCGGGTATCAGCGTACTCAGGACAAATTGGACAACAACTTTTAGGGTCCAATTTCAACTGTTACCCTTGGAAAAATACAAAACTGGGGGCTAAAAAATAATTTTTGTGGAAAAAAAAATATTTTTTATTTGCATGGCTCTGCGTTATAAACTGTAGTGAAACACTTGGGGGTTCAAAGCTCTCACAACACATCTAGATGAGTTCCTTAGGGGGTCTACTTTCCAAAATGGTGTCACTTGTGGGGGTTTCTACTGTTTAGGTACATTAGGGGCTTTGCAAACGCAATGTGATGCCTGCAGACCATTCCATCTAAGTCTGCATTCCAAATAGCATTCCTTCCCTTCCAAGCCCTCCCATGCACCCAAACGGTGGTTCCCACCCACATATGGAGTATTAGCGTACTCATAACAAATTGGACAACAACTTTTGGGGTCCAATTTCTCCTGTTAACCTTGGGAAAATACAAAACTGGGGGCTAAAAAATAATTTTTGTGGGAAATTTTTATTTTTTTATTTTTACGGCTCTGCATTATAAACTTCTGTGAAGCCCTAGGTGGGTCAAAGTGCTCACAACACATCTAGATAAGTTCCTTAGGGGGTCTACTTTCCAAAATGGTGTCACTTGTGGGGGGTTTCAATGTTTAGGCACATCAGGGGCTCTCCAAACACAACATGGCGTCCCATCTCAATTCCAGTCAATTTTGCATTGAAAAGTCAAACGGCGCTCCTTCCCTTCCGAGCTCTGTCATACGCCCAAACAGTGGTTCACCCCCACATGTTGGGTATCAGCATACTCAGAACAAATGGCACAACAACTTTTGGGGTCCAATTTCTTCTCTTACCCTTGGTAAAATAAAACAAATTGGAGCTGAAGTAAATTTTTTGTGAAAAAACGTTAAATGTTCAATTATTTTTAAACATTCCAAAAATTTCTGTAAAACACCTGAAGGATTAATAAACTTCTTGAATGTGGTTTTGAGCACCTTGAGGGGTGCAGTTTTTAGAATGGTGTCACAATTGGTTATTTTCTATCATATAGACCACTCAAAATGACTTCAAATGTGATGTGGTCCCTAAAAAATATTGGTGTTGTAAAAATGAGAAATTTCTGGTCAACTTTTACCCTTATAACTTCCTAACAAAAAAAATTTTTGGTTCCAAAAATGTGCTGATGTAAAGTAGACATGTGGGAAATGTTACTTATTAATTATTTTACATGACATATCTCTGTGATTTAAGGGCATAAAAATTCAAAGTTGGAAAATTGCAAAATTTGCAAAATTTTCCCCAAATTTCCATTTTTTTTCACAAATAAACGCAAGTTATATCGAAGAAATTTTACCACTATGATGAAGTACAATTTGTCACGAGAAAACCGAATCGCCAAGATCCGTTGAAGCGTTCCAGAGTTATAACATCATAAAGGGACAGTGGTCAGAATTGTAAAAATTGGCCTGGTCATTAACGTGCAAACCACCCTTGGGGGTAAAGGGGTTAAACATGTTTTGTTAAACACATCTATGTGTATTGGAACAACGCAACAAAAAAACAGAGAACGAAAGGCAATATGGACATAATTTCACACAAAACCCCAAAAAATGGACTTGGCACCCTCAACCTAATATTTGGTTGCATACTCTTTGGAATAAATAACTGCAATTAATCGATTCCTGTTACAATCAACAAGCTTCTTACACTTCTCAACTGGAATTTTGGACCACTTTCCTTTTGCAAACTGCTCCAGGTCTCTCATATTGTGCCTTGTTTCCATCCACTTCTGAGTGCTTCTTGAAGTATGTTTGGGGTCATTGTCCTGCTGGAAGACCTATGACCTAGGATGTAAACCCCGCTTTCTGACATTGGGCACTACATTGCGACACAAAATCCTTTGACAGCAAAACAACCCCAAAATATCTTTGCACCTCTACCATATTTGACTGTAGGTACTGTGTTCTTTTCTTGATAGGCCTCATTCCATTTTATTAAATTGTAGAATGATGTGATTTACCAAACAGCTTTATCTTGGTCTCATCTGTCCACAAGACACTTTCCCAGAAGGATTTTGGCTTACTCACGTACATTTTGACAAACTGCAGTCTAGCTTTATTATGTGTTTGGGTCAGCAGTGGGGTCCTCCTGGGTCTCATTTCATTAATAGTCAACAGATAGTTTGTACTGACACTGATGCACCCCGAATCTGCAGGACAGCTTCAATTTCTTTGAACTTGATTGGGGCTACTTATTCACCATCCAGACTATCCTACATTGCAATCTTTCATTAATTTTTCTCTGCTTCTCACTTCCAGACATTAGCTACCAGTGCCTTGAGTTCTAAACTTCTTGATTATGTTGCACACCATGGACAAAAGAACATTACAATCTCTGGAGATGGACTTGTAACCTTGTGCTTGTTGATATTTTTTAACAATTTTGAATCTCAAGTCCTCAGACAGTTCTCTTCTCCTCTTTCTGTTCTCCAAGCTTAGTGTGGCACACACAGACATACAATGCAAAGACTCAACTTCTCCCCTTTTTATCTGGTATCAGGTATGCTACTTGCCACAGGTGAGTTTGATTGAGCATCACATGCCTGAAACAAAGTTGTTTACCCACAATTTTTGAAAGTTGCCAACAATTTTGTACGGCCCATTTTTGGGGTTTTGTGTGAAATTATGTCCAATTTCACATTTTCTCTGCTTTTTTGTGTTGTTCCAATACACACAAAGGAAATAAACATGTGGGTAACAAAATATGTGTAACTGTGATAATGTTCTAGGAGAAATACTTTATTTTCTGAAACAATTTCAAGGGTGCCAACACTTTCGGCCATGAGTGTATAATTTATCATGACTGTTTTCAGGCTGCATTATATATAACACTATATTGAACAGCTATTTACTATTTCTTATTCAGTTTGTTTTTACTCATGTTCCAATTGTGTGCACAATGATAAAAATGTAATATATCTAAAATTCTGTGTTGACTCATTGCACTGTGCGATGTGCATAACCACCGCGCGTGCTCTGTTGTCAGCTCAGATCAGCAGTGATGAGTGTCACCTGTGGTTGTGTCGCTGGTGTTCAAAGGAGATTATGATTTTCGCCATACGCAGCAATGATGTAGTACTGCTGTGTACAGTAAAGTGATCAGTTGATCACAGGTTCAAGTCCCCTAGTGAGAGTAACAAATACAGTAAAAAGTGGAAGAAAAAGGTTTAAAAAAATATGAAAAAAGAAATCAGACCACTTATGCCACATTAAAAATAAAGCTATTAAAATTTTTTAAAATACACATATGTGATATTGCTGCATTGTAAAACGCTTACTCATAAAAATATAAAATGAATTAATCCGATCTGTAAACATGGTAAAAAGAAAAAATTCTTACACCTCTCAACTAAAATTTTGGACCACTCTTCTTTTGCAAACTGCTCCAGGCCTCTCATATTGTGCCTTGTTTCCATCCACTTCTGGGTGCTTGTTAAATTATGTTTGGGGTTATGGTCCTGCTGGAAGACCCATGACCTAGAATGTAAACCCTGCTTTCTGACCTCCGGAGTCCCTGCATCTCCATATGAAGTTCCCTGGGCTGCCGGCATCTTCACCGAAATCAGCAGGCCGGCACCCGGCAACAATAGGAAATTTTTCCTATTGTTTCATTTTGACCACTGTGATAAACTTTATCACAGAGATCAAAATAAAAAATATAGTAAATCAAACCCCCCTTTTTCAATAAAAATAATAAAATTAAAGAAATGCATTTATTTTAATTTTTCCATTAGGGTTAAAGTTGGGCTAAAGTGAGTTGGGCTAAAATTATGGTTAGGGTTGGGCTATAGTTAGGGTTAGGGTTGGGCTAAGGTTAGGGTTAGGGTTGGGCTAAAGTGTGTTGGGCTAAAATTAGGGTTAGGGTTGGGCTAAAGTTAGGGTTAGGGTTGGGCTAAAGTTAGGGTTATGGTTGGGCTAAAGTTAGTTGGGCTAAAGTTAGGGTTAGGGTTGGGCTAGGCTAGGGTTGAGGCTAGGGTTAGGGTTGGGGCTAGGGTTAGGGTTGGGGCTAGGGTTAGTGTTGGGCTAAAGTTAGTGATGGGATAAAGTTAGGGTTGGGCTAATGTTAGGCTTGTAGTTATGGTTGGGATTACAGTTAGGGTTGAGATTAGGGTTAAGGTCTGTGTTAGGGTTAGATTTATGGTTGGGGTTATGGTTAGGGTTGGGATTAGGGTTAGGGGTGTGTTGGGGTTGGGATTAGGGTTAGGGATATGTTGGGGTTAGAGTTGGAGTTACAATTTGTGGGGTTCTGCTGTTTAAGTACATCACAGGGTCTCCAAACGCGACATAGCGCCAGCATTGATTCCAGCAAATTTTGCGCTCAGAAAGTCAAATGTGCTCCCTTACTTCTGAGCCCTGCCATGCACCCAAAAAGTGGCTTTTCCCCACATATGGGGTATCGTTGCACACAGGAGAAATTGCACAACAAATACCCTTGTGAAAAATAAAAAATTGGTTCCAAAAGTAAATTTTTTGTGAAAAAAGTAAAATGTTCATTTTTTCCATCCACATTGGTTTTGTTCTTGTGAAGCACCTGAAGGGTTAATAAACTTCTTGAATGTGGTTTTGCGCACCTTGAAGTTTTTAGAATGGTGTCACTTTTAGGTATTTTCTGTTATTTTGACAGACCAAAGTCTCTTCAAATGTGAGGTGGTCACTAAAAAAATGGTTTTGTAAATTTTATTGGGAAAACGAGAAATTGCTGGTCAACTTTTAACCCTTACACAAAAAACCATGAAAACAAGGATCCCTAAAATATAACTTTTAATGAATAAAGTCTAAAACACGTTCGAATATTGGAGACAAGGCAACAAATATTAAAAATAGGGTAAATAGATATATCTCAATAGTGTATCCTACTATGCTCTACAAGTCCACTATACTGACACCTGCTTGGCAGTGGAGGTTGGCACCCTAAGTTTCAGCGGTAGTCGCCCCCACTCAACGGCGGCTTGCCCTGGTGTTCCTACAGATCCCTATAACTACGAAAATTGTGTCCCAATACAACGCATTGCCCATGTGAAAAAACAAAATATTAGGAAAATAGGAAAAATGCTGAAACTATAATAAAAAACATTAAAAAAACAAAAATAATGGTCCTGATATGACAGCTATAATTTTAGACAATTAACAGCCAATGTAGATGTAGACAATATCAACATCCCTTTACTAAGAATCGTCTATGTTGTAGACCAATATAAATTGTGGGCAAAAAGCATGCATTAATATTATACTTGTCTCATTGTCCTAATACATGATAGCAAAAAGGAACAGAGCTCCGCAATCAACAGCTCTTTAGCCATAGATCATCCATAATAGGGCTATGCATAATCACAATACATGCGGTAAGCTGTTGTAATGGTGTCTGATTGTACAGACTATAGTGCAATGACCATATACTCATCTGAGCTCTGCTGCAAAAATTCAGAAGTGGAGATCACGATCCACACTGAGCAACCAATCAGCCTTTTTTCATTTGTATGGCCAGTATCCCCTGATGAACCCCGGTTACTCCCACAGGGGGAAACGCGTTGGGCATTGTTCAGGGATGTCACGTCTGTTTGGAGTCCAATTGGTGGCTCAGGGTGGATGGTGATGGTGAATTTTTGCAGCAGAGCTCAGATGAGTATATGGTCCTTGCACTATAGTCTGTACAATCAGACACCATTGCAACAGCTTACTGCATGTATTGTGATTATGCATAGCCCTATTATGGATGATCTATGGCTAAAGAGCTGTTGATTGCGGTAGGGTTGAGCGAAACGGGTCGAACATTTTCAAAAGTCGCCGACTTTTTACAAAGTCGGGTTTCATGAAACCCGATCCGACCCCTGTGCGGGGTCGGCCATGCGGTACGCGACTTTCGCGCCAAAGTCGCGTTTCAATGACGCGAAAAGCGCCATTTCTCAGCCAATGAAGGTAAACGCAGAGTGTGGGCAGCGTGATGACATAGGTCCTGGTCCCCACCATCTTAGAGAAGGGCATTGCAGTGATTGGCTTGCTGTCCGCGGCGTCACAGGGGCTATAAAGGGGCGTTCTCGCCGACCGCCATGTTACTGCTGCTGATCTGAGCCTAGGGAGAGGTTGCTGCCGCTTCGTCAGAAGCAGGGATAGCGTTAGGCAGGGTCCATTAACCACCAAACCGCTTGTGCTGTAGCGATTTCCACTGCCCAACACCACCTTCGGTGTGCAGGGACAGTGGAAGCTACATTTTTTTTTTTTTCCCCTCAGCGCTGTAGCTCATTGGGCTGCCCTAGAAGGCTCCCTGATAGCTGCATTGCTGTGTGTACGCCGCTGTGCAAACCAACTGCTTTTTTCAAAGCACAAATCCTCTTGTTCCTTCCTTTCTGCACAGCTATCTTTTTTGTTTGTCCACACTTTTTATTTAATTTGTGCATCAGTCCACTCCTTATTGCTGCCTGCCATACCTGGCTGAGATTACTGCAGGGAGATACATAGTGGATGCTTTCCTGAAACGGAAAGTACTTGCAAGCAGCATAATACAAAGAATAGCAGGTTTACCCAGAATCCTTTGCAGTAGGCGGAGCTATGCAAATCATCTCTTTCCACCCCTGTCTAATCCACAGCGCTTGGAACCGCCAAGCGTGCAATGCTGCGGATTAGTTTCTAAATTTACACAGCCAACCAATTCCTACCTGTGGACACGTGTTTCGGGCTTTAGGCCCTCATCAGCACAGGGCTGGAATTGGTTGGCTGTATGGAGTGGGGCTCGGTGAGCAAGCGATACATACATGCTAGCCACCTTAGGGAGAGACCCAAGTTGGGCTAAATGTAGCGGGACGAAAGAGACCGAAAAGCCCTCTACTTAAAGGAAATACATAGTGGATGCTTTCCTGAAACGGAAAGTACTTGCAAGCAGCATAATACAAAGAATAGCAGGTTTACCCAGAATCCTTTGCAGTAGGCGGAGCTATGCAAATCATCTCTTTCCACCCCTGTCTAATCCACAGCGCTTGGAACCGCCAAGCGTGCAATGCTGCGGATTAGTTTCTAAATTTACACAGCCAACCAATTCCTACCTGTGGACACGTGTTTCGCTACATTTAGCCCAACTTGGGTCTCTCCCTAAGGTGGCTAGCATGTATGTATCGCTTGCTCACCGAGCCCCACTCCATACAGCCAACCAATTCCAGCCCTGTGCTGATGAGGGCCTAAAGCCCGAAACACGTGTCCACAGGTAGGAATTGGTTGGCTGTGTAAATTTAGAAACTAATCCGCAGCATTGCACGCTTGGCGGTTCCAAGCGCTGTGGATTAGACAGGGGTGGAAAGAGATGATTTGCATAGCTCCGCCTACTGCAAAGGATTCTGGGTAAACCTGCTATTCTTTGTATTATGCTGCTTGCAAGTACTTTCCATTTCAGGAAAGCATCCACTATGTATTTCCTTTAAGTAGAGGGCTTTTCGGTCTCTTTCGTCCCGCTACATTTAGCCCAACTTGGGTCTCTCCCTAAGGTGGCTAGCATGTATGTATTGCAGGGAGATAGTAATTGAAGGACAGTTCCTTTTTTTTTTTTTTTTTGTGGGAGATTAAGATTGGCATTTCTGCTAGAGTGCCATCTCTGTGTGTGCCATCTCTCACTCAGTGGGCCATAGAAAGCCTATTTATTTTTTTGCTTGATTTGGGTTCTAAAATCTACCTGAAAAAATCACTACATCAATCAGTGGGAGAAAAATATTGGCCTCAGGGCTTGTGTGCCACTCCTTACTCCTGTGTGTGCCATCTCTCAGTGGGCCATAGAAAGCCTATTTATTTTTTTGCTTGGTTTGGGTTCCAAAATCTACCTGAAAAAATCAATAAATCAATCAGTGAGAGATTAATATTGGCCTTTGGGCTTGTGTGCCAGTCCTAAGCGTGCCATCGCTCTCTCTCAGATAGTGGGCCATAGAAAGCCTATTTATTATTTTTTTTATTGGGTTTATAAATTTTCCCTGGAAAAAAAAAAAAAAAAAGTGGGAGATTAATATTGGCCTCTGGGCTTGTGTGCCAGTCCTGAGCGTGCCATCTCTCTCACAAATAGTGGGCCATAGAAAGCCTATTTATTTTTTTGGTTGATTTGGGTTCTAAATTCTACCTGAAAAAATCAATAAATCAATCAGTGGGAGATTAATATTGGCCTTTGGGCTTGTGTGCCAGTCCTAAGCGTGCCATCTCTCTCTCTCAGATAGTGGGCCATAGAAAGCCTACTTATTATTTTTTTTATTGGGTTTAGAAATTTTCCCTGGAAAAAAAAAAAAAGTGGGAGATTAATATTGGCCTCTGGGCTTGTGTGCCAGTCCTGAGCGTGCCATCTCTCTCACAAATAGTGGGCCATAGAAAGCCTATTTATTTTTTTGGTTGATTTGGGTTCTAAATTCTACCTGAAAAAATCAATAAATCAATCAGTGGGAGATAAATATTGGCCTCTGGGCTTGTGTGCCACTCCTGACTCCTGTGTGCGTCCTCTCTCACTCAGTGGGCCCTAGAAAGCCTATTTTTTGTTTTATTTGTTTTCTAAATTCTCCCTGAAAAAATAATTTTATTTTATTTGGTTTCTAAATTATTCCTGAAAAAAATCATTTTTTTTGTATTTTTTTTTTCTAAAGTCTCCCTGAAAAAAACAAAAAAAAACAAATCAGTGGGAAATTAATATTGCCCTTTCTGCTTGTGTGCCAGTCTTGACTCCTGGGTGTGCCATCTCTCTCTCTCTCCAATTGTGGGCCATAGAAAGCCTATTAATTTTTTTGCTTGATTTGGGTTCCAAAATCTACCTGAAAAAATCACTAAATCAATCAGTGGGAGATAAATATTGGCCTCTGGGCTTGTGTGCCACTCCTGACTCCTGTGTGCGTCCTCTCTCACTCAGTGGGCCCTAGAAAGCCTATTTTTTGTTTTATTTGTTTTCTAAATTCTCCCTGAAAAAATCATTTTATTTTATTTGGTTTCTAAATTATTCCTGAAAAAAATCATTTTTTTTGTATTTTTTTTTCTAAAGTCTCCCTGAAAAAAAACAAAAAACAAATCAGTGGGAGATTAATATTGCCCTTTCTGCTTGTGTGCCAGTCTTGACTCCTGGGTGTGCCATCTCTCTCTCTCCAATTGTGGGCCATAGAAAGCCTATTAATTTTTTTGCTTGATTTGGGTTCCAAAATCTACCTGAAAAAATCAGTAAATCAATCAGTGGGAGATAAATATTGGCCTCTGGGCTTGTGTGCCACTCCTGACTCCTGTGTGCGTCCTCTCTCACTCAGTGGGCCCTACAAAGCCTATTTTTTTTAAATTTGTTTTCTAAATTTTCCCTGAAACAATCATTTTATTTTATTTTGTTTCTAAATTCTTCCTGAAAAATTCATTTTTTTGTATTTTTTTTTCTAAAGTCTCCCTGAAAAAAAAAAAAAAATCAAATCAGTGGGAGATTAATATTGCCCTTTCTGCTTGTGTGCCAGTCTTGACTCCTGGGTGTGCCATCTCTCTCTCTCCAATTGTGGGCCATAGAAAGCCTATTAATTTTTTTGCTTGATTTGGGTTCCAAAATCTACCTGAAAAAATCACTAAATCAATCAGTGGGAGATAAATATTGGCCTCTGGGCTTGTGTGCCACTCCTGACTCCTGTGTGCGTCCTCTCTCACTCACTGGGCCCTAGAAAGGCTATTTTATGTTTTATTTGTTTTCTAAATTCTCCCTGAAAAAATCATTTCATTTTATTTGATTTATAAATTCTTCCTTAAAAAATCATTTTTTTTTTTTTTTCTAAAGTCTCCTTTTTAAAAAAAAAAACACAAATCAGTGGGAGATTAATATTTACATTTGCGCTTCAGTGACAGTCCTGCGTGTGTGGCATCTCTCTCATTTCTTGCCACCAACAACAGAGTGTGTAACATTGTGCCTGATTTTCGTTGTGGTCTCACCCACCTGTAAAGGGGTAGCTAAATCATACTGAAGTTATAGCTCACCGTGTAAGTTGTGTGACTGCAACAAATACCGTTAGTTTGGTAACGTTTTTAAAACAATGAGGAAGTCTGGTGGAAGAGGTCGTGGCCGGGGGCGTTCATTGTCAGCTGGTAATGAGGGTAGTGGTAGTGGTGGAGCATCAGCTGGTCGTGGGAAAAAAAATATTGCACCTAAGTCTGGAGCTGTGGAGCCAGGTTCGTCGTCTGGCTACACAAGGCCTCGAACGCTCCCTTTTCTGGGAGTAGGAAAACCGCTTTTAAAGCCGGAGCAGCAAGAGCAAGTTTTGGCTTATCTTGCTGACTCAGCCTCTAGCTCTTTTGCCTCCTCTCGTGAAACTGGTAAAAGTAAAAGCAGCGCGTCGTTAGTGGATGTTCACGGTCAGGGACAAGTCGCTTCCTTGTCCTCTTCAGCAAAAACAACAACAGAGAAGAATGCAGCAGGCGACACAACGGGTTACTCCATGGAGCTCTTTACACATACCGTCCCTGGCTTAGAAAGTGAAGCAGTTAACAGTCCATGCCCATTACAAGTTGAATCTGACATGGAGTGCACTGATGCACAGCCACAGCCAGACTACTATGCTGGTCCTTTGACTCAGACCACAACATTGCCCTCGCAGGGTGCTGATCAAGAATCAGACCCTGATGAGACTATGTTGCCCCATCACGAACGCTATACCACCGACCGACAAGGTGACACAGACGAAGTTGCACACGAGCTACAAGAAGAGGTAATAGATGACCCAGTTCTTGACCCCGATTGGCAGCCATTGGGGGAACAGGGTGCAGGCGGCAGCAGTTCTGAAGCGGAGGAGGAGGGGCCGCAGCAGGCATCGACATCGCAACAGGTTCCATCTGCCGGGCCCGTATCTTGCCCAAAACGCGTGGCAAAGTCAAAACCTGTTGGAGGACAGCGTGGCCATCCAGTTAAAGCTCAGTCTGCAATGCCTGAAAAGGTATCCGATGCTAGAAAGAGTGCAGTCTGGCATTTTTTTAAACAACATCCAATTGATCAGCGCAAAGTCATCTGTCAAAAATGTTCAACTACCTTAAGCAGAGGGCAAAATCTGAAAAGTCTCAATACAAGTTGCATGCATAGACATTTAACCACCATGCATTTGCAAGCTTGGACTAACTACCAAACGTCCCTTAAGGTTGTAGCACCCTCGGCCAATGAAGCTAGTCATCAACGCAACATCCCTTCCGGCAGTGTAGGGCCACCATTTTCTGCACCACCTGCAGTATCTGTGCAGGTTTCTTTGCCAGGCCAAAGAAGTCAGGGTCAGGGAATCACCAGTTTCGTAGTAGGAAACACTGCATCTAGGGCACCGGCGGCAACAATACCATCTCCCACAGTCTCTCAGTCTGCCATGTCCACCGGCACCCCCGCTAGTTCCACGATCTCCAGCTCTCCAGTCCAGCTCACCCTACATGAGACTATGGTTAGAAAAAGGAAGTACTTAGCCTCGCATCCGCGTACACAGGGTTTGAACGCCCACATAGCTAGACTAATCTCGTTAGAGATGATGCCCTACCGGTTAGTTGAAAGCGAAGCTTTCAAAGCCCTGATGGACTACGCTGTACCACGCTACGAGCTACCCAGTCGACACTTTATTTCCAGAAAAGCCATCCCAGCCCTCCACCAGCATGTTAAAGAGCGCATCGTCCATGCACTCAGGCAATCTGTGAGCACAAAGGTGCACCTGACAACAGATGCATGGACCAGTAGGCATGGCCAGGGACGTTACGTGTCCATCACGGCACACTGGGTAAATGTGGTGGATGCAGGGTCCACAGGGGACAGCAAGTTTGGGACAGTTCTGCCTAGCCCACGGTCTAGGAAACAGTTGGCTGTAGCCATTCGCACCCTCTCCTCCTCCTCCTCCTCGTCCTGCAGAAGCGAGACCTCGTCCACAGACCGCAGTCGCACAACCACTCCATCCGCAGCTGCCACTGTTGCACACCAGGTCTCCCATTATGGGGCAGCTACTGGCAAACGTCAGCAGGCTGTATTGGCTATGAAGTGTTTGGGCGACAACAGACACACCGCTGAAGTTCTGTCCGAGTTCTTGCAGAAAGAAACGCAGTCGTGGCTGGGCACTGTAGATCTTGAGGCAGGCAAGGTAGTGAGTGATAACGGAAAGAATTTCATGGCTGCCATCTCCATTTCCCAACTGAAACACATTCCTTGCCTGGCTCACACCTTAAACCTGGTGGTGCAGTGCTTCCTGAAAAGTTATCCGGGGTTATCCGACCTGCTCCTCAAAGTGCGTGGACTTTGCTCACATATCCGCCGTTCGCCCGTACACTCCAGCCGTATGCAGACCTATCAGCGTTCTTTGAACCTTCCCCAGCATCGCCTAATCATAGACGTTGCAACAAGGTGGAACTCAACACTGCACATGCTTCAGAGACTGTGTGAACAGAGGCGGGCTGTTATGTTTTTGTGGGAGGATACACATACACGGGCAGGCAGTAGGATGGCAGACGTGGAGTTGTCAGGTGTGCAGTGGTCGAAGATTCAAGACATGTGTCAAGTCCTTCAGTGTTTTGAGGAATGCACACGGCTGGTTAGTGCAGACAACGCCATAATAAGCATGAGCATCCCCCTAATGCGTCTGCTGATGCAAAGTTTGACGCACATAAAGGATCAGGCGTCTGCAGCTGAGGAAGAGGAAAGCCTTGATGACAGTCAGCCATTGTCTGGCCAGGGCAGTGTACAGGACGAGGTAGCGGGCGAAGAGAAGGAGGAGGACGAGGAGGATGATGGGGATGATTATATTTTTAATGAGGAAGCTTTTCCGGGGCCAGTGGAAATTGTTGGCGCGGCAAGGCCGGGTTCTGGTTTTTGGAGGGACACAAGTGACGTGGATTTGCCTGAAACTGCCCCTCAACCAAGCACAACCACAGATTTGAGAACTGGAACTTCGGCCCACATGGCGGATTATGCCTTACGTATCCTCAAAAGGGACACACGCATAACAAAAATGATGAACGATGACGATTGCTGGTTGGCCTGCCTCCTTGATCCTCGCTATAAAGGCAAATTGCAAAATATAATGCCACATGAGAACTTGGAACTAATATTAGCAACCAAACAATCAACTCTTGTTGACTGTTTGCTTCTGGCATTCCCTGCACACAGCGCCCGTGATCGTTCTAACACGAGCTGCAGGGGCCAGCAGACCAGAGGTGTTAGAGGGGCAGAAATCAGAAGTGTCGTTGGCCAGAGGGGTTTTCTGACCAGGTTGTGGAGTGATTTTGCTATGACCGCAGACAGGACAGGTACTGCAGCATCAATTCAAAGTGACAGGAGACAACATTTGTCCAGTATGGTTACTAACTATTTTTCATCCCTTATCGACGTTCTCCCTCAACCGTCATTCCCATTTGATTACTGGGCATCAAAATTAGACACCTGGCCAGAATTGGCAGAATATGCATTGCAGGAGCTTGCTTGCCCGGCAGCTAGTGTCCTATCAGAAAGAGTATTCAGTGCTGCAGGTTCAATACTAACAGAAAAAAGGACTCGTCTGGCTACCCAAAATGTAGATGATCTAACCTTCATTAAAATGAACCACAACTGGATTTCGAAATCTTTTGCCCCACCTTGCCCGGCTGACACCTAGCTTTCCTATGTAAAGGTCTTGCCTGTGGACTATTCTGAACGACTTTTCCAATCTCGTAATTTGCAGCACCTGATTGTCCAGCATCCGACATGTTAACACCTCCCTAAATGGCCAAAGTCCCCACACGGGGCCGTGGTATCGCCACTTGGCGCCAGCACCCGTGAGAGTACTGTTTGTCTGAAGAGGTGGGTGTGCCCGCTTTTGGTCGACGGCACTGCCACTAGGTCCCTCATAGTACAATAAAGTGTCTGGCGGTGGTGGTGCGCACCCAACGTCAGACACACCGTTGTAATATGAGGGGCCCTGGGCCTGTACCGCCGGCCACAAGACAGTCCCCCCCCCCCAGGTCAAACAGTGCTCTACCACTTGCAAAATTTTCTCTCACAGCTCCACCAATGTTTAGTCTATGCGCTGACATCCTTCAATGCCTGGCACTGTTAATACCATTGTATTGACATTTTTCTTATGTTAGGCCTTCGAAGCCTGTCTACGGTCACTGCTTCCACTAGGCCTCCACTGACCTGTCTACTGCTGCCCGGGTTCCCCTGGAACCAATTTTAAATTGCCTACAGCCAGCTCAATTTATTATGTTAGGGCTTCGAAGCCTGTCTGCGGTCCCTCCTTCCACTAGGCCTCCACTGACCTGTCTACTGCTGCCCGGGTTCCCCTGGAACCAATTTTAAATTGCCTACAGCCAGCCCAATTTATTATGTTAGAGCTTCGAAGCCTGTCTGCGGTCCCTCCTTCCACTAGGCCTCCACTGACCTGTCTACTGCTGCCCGGGTTCCCCTGGAACCAATTTTAAATTTCCTACAGCCAGCCCAATTTATTATGTTAGGGCTTCGAAGCCTGTCTGCGGTCCCTCCTTCCACTAGGCCTCCACTGACCTGTCTACTGCTGCCCGGGTTCCCCTGGAACCAATTTTAAATTGCCTACAGCCAGCCCAATTTATTATGTTAGGGCTTTGAAGCCTGTCTGAGGTCCCTCTTTCCACTAGGCCTCCACTGACCTGTCTACTGCTGCCCGGGTACCCCTTGAACCAACATCAGAAAATATAAAAATAAGTATTTTGCTTATAAAAAAGAAAATACTGGAGAGATATCAAATGCAGACATTTTAACATTAAAAACAAACACATACAACAAAAATCTGGTACAGTACTAAAAATGGCCACCAGCTACAATAACTTTCTCCTGCAAGTAGTTAACTGAAAGTTTTTTTCAATTTAAAACACAGATATGGCATCCACCGAGTGTTGTCCTGTCACGTCTTCTTTATATTATTGCCAAGAAGATGCAAAACAATGAAAATAATAAAATCATTATTTACCAAAAATATAGAGTAAGTCAAAACCACATTGCAAATAAACATTCATTACAAATAAAGAAGCAGGGCGCGTCCGAGGGTGAGTATATACCTAATAAGAATATAATCACCCTCGGACACGCCCTGCTTCTTTCCGACAGCCTTCCTTCCTAAGAATCAGCCCTTCCGTGGTGTAGAGAGAGGGTGTGTTACACTCCAAGGTGTTCCCCAGGTTGCCTTTCCTGAGCTTCGATCTTCATGCTCTCGTTTAGTAGTTGTCGGAAAGTAGGCTGCATTAGGCCTACAAAATGGGTATGGGGTGGAGAGAGATGGTGTGTTACACTCCAAGGTGTTCTCCAGGTTTCCTCGCCATTGCTTCGATCTTCCGACTCTCGTTTAGTAGTTGTAGAAAACTACACTGCATTAGGCCTACAAAATGGGTATCGGGTGGAGAGAGATGGTGTGTTACACTCCAAGGTGTTCCCCAGGTTGCCTTGCCATTGCTTCGGTCTTCCGACTCTCGTTTAGTAGTTGTAGAAAA
This sequence comes from Ranitomeya imitator, assembly GCF_032444005.1. Classification (NCBI taxonomy): domain Eukaryota; kingdom Metazoa; phylum Chordata; class Amphibia; order Anura; family Dendrobatidae; genus Ranitomeya; species Ranitomeya imitator. The sequence goes on along the minus strand of NC_091282.1, from coordinate 57,569,626 downwards.
CTACACTGCATTAGGCCTACAAAATGGGTATCGGGTGGAGAGAGATGGTGTGTTACACTCCAAGGTGTTCCCCAGGTTGCCTTGCCATTGCTTCGGTCTTCCGACTCTCGTTTAGTAGTTGTAGAAAACTACACAGCATTAGGCCTACAAAATGGGTATGGGGTGGAGAGAGATGGTGTGTTACACTCCAAGGTGTTCTCCAGGTTTCCTCGCCATTGCTTCGATCTGCCGACTCTCGTTTAGTAGTTGTAGAAAACTACACTGCATTAGGCCTACAAAATGGGTATCGGGTGGAGAGAGATGGTGTGTTACACTCCAAAGTGTTCCCCAGGTTGCCTTGCCATTGCTTCGGTCTTCCGACTCTCGTTTAGTAGTTGTAGAAAACTACACTGCATTAGGCCTACAAAATGGGTATCGGGTGGAGAGAGATGGTGTGTTACACTCCAAGGTGTTCCCCAGGTTGCCTTGCCATTGCTTCGGTCTTCCGACTCTCGTTTAGTAGTTGTAGAAAACTACACAGCATTAGGCCTACAAAATGGGTATGGGGTGGAGAGAGATGGTGTGTTACACTCCAAGGTGTTCTCCAGGTTTCCTCGCCATTGCTTCGATCTTCCGACTCTCGTTTAGTAGTTGTAGAAAACTACACTGCATTAGGCCTACAAAATGGGTATCGGGTGGAGAGAGATGGTGTGTTACACTCCAAGGTGTTCCCCAGGTTGCCTTGCCATTGCTTCGGTCTTCCGACTCTCGTTTAGTAGTTGTAGAAAACTACACTGCATTAGGCCTACAAAATGGGTATCGGGTGGAGAGAGATGTTGTGTTACACTCCAAGGTGTTTCCCAGGTTGCCTTGCCATTGCTTCGGTCTTCCGACTCTCTTTTAGTAGTTGTAGAAAACTACACAGCATTAGGCCTACAAAATGGGTATGGGGTGGAGAGAGATGGTGTGTTACACTCCAAGGTGTTCTCCAGGTTTCCTCGCCATTGCTTCGATCTTCCGACTCTCGTTTAGTAGTTGTAGAAAACTACACTGCATTAGGCCTACAAAATGGGTATCGGGTGGAGAGAGATGGTGTGTTACACTCCAAGGTGTTCCCCAGGTTGCCTTGCCATTGCTTCGGTCTTCCGACTCTCGTTTAGTAGTTGTAGAAAACTACACAGCATTATGCCTACAAAATGGGTATGGGGTGGAGAGAGATGGTGTGTTACACTCCAAGGTGTTCTCCAGGTTTCCTCGCCATTGCTTCGATCTTCCGACTCTCGTTTAGTAGTTGTAGAAAACTACACTGCATTAGGCCTACAAAATGGGTATCGGGTGGAGAGAGATGGTGTGTTACACTCCAAGGTGTTACCCAGGTTGCCTTGCCATTGCTTCGGTCTTCCGACTTTCGTTTAGTAGTTGTAGAAAACTACACTGCATTAGGCCTACAAAATGGGTATCGGGTGGAGAGAGATGGTGTGTTACACTCCAAGGTGTTCCCCAGGTTGCCTTGCCATTGCTTCGGTCTTCCGACTCTCGTTTAGTAGTTGTAGAAAACTACACAGCATTAGGCCTACAAAATGGGTATGGGGTGGAGAGAGATGGTGTGTTACACTCCAAGGTGTTCTCCAGGTTTCCTCGCCATTGCTTCGATCTTCCGACTCTCGTTTAGTAGTTGTAGAAAACTACACTGCATTAGGCCTACAAAATGGGTATCGGGTGGAGAGAGATGGTGTGTTACACTCCAAGGTGTTCCCCAGGTTGCCTTGCCATTGCTTCAGTCTTCCGACTCTCGTTTAGTAGTTGTAGAAAACTACACTGCATTAGGCCTACAAAATGGGTATCGGGTGGAGAGAGATGGTGTGTTACACTCCAAGGTGTTCCCCAGGTTGCCTTGCCATTGCTTCGGTCTTCCGACTCTCGTTTAGTAGTTGTAGAAAACTACACAGCATTAGGCCTACAAAATGGGTATGGGGTGGAGAGAGATGGTGTGTTACACTCCAAGGTGTTCTCCAGGTTTCCTCGCCATTGCTTCGATCTTCCGACTCTTGTTTAGTAGTTGTAGAAAACTACACTGCATTAGGCCTACAAAATGGGTATCGGGTGGAGAGAGATGGTGTGTTACACTCCAAGGTGTTCCCCAGGTTGCCTTGCCATTGCTTCGGTCTTCCGACTCTCGTTTAGTAGTTGTAGAAAACTACACAGCATTAGGACTACAAAATGGGTATGGGGTGGAGAGAGATGGTGTGTTCCACTCCAAGGTGTTCTCCAGGTTGCCTTTCCTGAGCTTCTATCTTCAGGCTCTCGTTAAATTGTGGTTAAATGGAACAACTGCATTTGGCGTACTAGTTGGTTTGGGGCCTACTAACAGGGTCTGCCGCTCCTTGCTGTTCTCCTGGTTTCCTGTCCTGAAATTCCGTTTTCAGGCGCTCGTTAAGTAGTTGTTAATGTTAGACTGCATTTGGCCTACTAGTTGGGTTGGGGCCTACTATCGGTGTCTGCCACTCCTTGCTGTTCTCCTCCACTGAACAAAGCTGTGCCGCCTGTTTACTACGGTTGCCAATTTTGAACTGCATTTCGACTACTTACTGATTTGGGCCTACTCTCTGTGTCAGCCTCTCATTCCAGTTGTCCTCCACTGCAATGCCCCCTGGTTATTCCTGTGTTACCAATTTTGAACTGCATTTAGCCCACTTTATTATTTGGGCCTATATCTGTGTTTCCTCCTCATCCTGCCCATTGCCCAGCCAGTGATAGATGAGTCTGCTGGTACATTGACCCATAACGCAACATTCCCCGTGCACGCTACACAACAACATTGTGACCCTGCTGAAAGTCAGGGTTGCTCTTCCCGCATACCATACCACCTTACACGGGGACAAAGAGGAAGGTGCAGATGAAAGTGCAGGTTCCTTCATCAGGTAGGGGGAGGAATACTAGTTGGCGACGTCACTGGCACAGGGCCTCTCATAGTACGCAAAAGTGTTGCTGCCGGTGGGAGGCGCCCCCGCCGTGCAAACACACCGCTGTACTTTGAGGGGCCCTGTGCCAGTGCCAATGCCAACGAGTGGGCCCCCCCTGCTTGCTCAGGTTCACAGCACTTGCAAAGTTGAAATACTTACCTCTCCGTGCTCCACTGCCGTGACGTGGTCCAGATTTCCTGGGCCCACTAATTACTTGAACCAGCCCTACCCACCACAACTTTAGCCAAATGACCCCCAATTTCAAATGCCTTCCAATTATTATAAGGTAAATTACGCTTGACAAGCTTCATTAAGAAGAATGGATGGTTTTGACATTAAAATGGGCACTCTAGGTGTTTTCCTGGCCCCCACTCACTGCCGACTATGCTGCCCCATTGACTTGCATTGGGTTTCGTGTTTCGGTCGATCCCGACTTTACGTCATAATCGGCCGATTTCACTCGACCCGACTTTTGAGATAGTCGGGTTTCGCGAAACCCGGCTCGACTCTAAAAAGGTCAAGGTCGCTCAACTCTAGATTGCGGAGCTCTGTCTTTTTTTTGCTATCATGTATTCGGACAATGAGACAAGTATAAATGGTTACTAAAGGGATGCTAATATTGTCTACATCTACATTGGTTATTAATTGTCTAAAATTATAGCTGAACTATCAGGATCATTATTTTTGTTTTTTATTGTTTTTTATTACTTTTCATCATTTTTCCGATTTTTCTTTATATTTCGTTTTTTCACATGGGCAATGCATTATATTGGGACACAATTCTTGTAGTTATAGGGATCTGTAGGAACACCAGGGCAAGCCGCCGTTGAGTGGGGTCACCTACCGCTGAAACTTAGGGTGCCAAGCTCCACTGCCAGGCAGGTGTCAGTATAGTGGAACTGCAGGGCATAGTAGGATACACTATTGAGATATATCTATTTCCCTTCGGTTACCCTATTTTTAATATTTTTTACCTTGTCTCCAATTTTTGACGTGTTTTAGACTTTATTCATTAAAAGTTATATTTTAGGGATCTTTGTTTTCATGGTTTTTTGTGCTTGTCTAGGATCCTCTCAGATTTGTCTTTTGGTTGTTATACAACTTTTAACCCTTATAACGTCCTAACAAAAATATATGTTTTCAAAATTATGCTGATGTAAAGAAGACACATGGGAAATGTTATGTATTAACTATTTTGTGTTACACCGCTCTCTGATTTAAGTGTACAAAAATTAAAAGTTTGATAATTGCAAAATTTTCATAATTTTTGCCAAATTTCCATTAAAAAAAACGCAAGTTATATCGAAGAAATTTTACCACTATTGTGAAGTACAATATGTCATGAAAAAACAGTCCCAGAATCACCAGGATCCGTTGAAGCGTTCCAGAGCTATAACCTCATTGTTAGGAGTCGAGTTTCCTCTGCTGCACAGGGGGAATCTCGATCCGTGTCTGCTGCGGTCTCCCATTCGGTATCGGCCGCAGTGGGCTCTGCTCAGCGGAGACGTCGCTCCCAGCGTCTCGCTGGGGCTGATTCGGTGCATAGGGTCACTACTGCCTTTTCTGGCTTTCCTATGGTACCCTGCACTGATCTGCGGCGAGCGAGCCTCTCTGGGTCTAAGTCCTTGTTTACTCACACTGAGCATGCCCAGGGCAGGGTCTCCCATTGGAGGTCGAGGGCCACATGTTCGGTCACATGCTCAGGTGCTGCAGTACATTCCATTGGTCCTTCTGGAAGGTCCTGAAAGGGCAAAACATGCTCAGGTACTGCAGCACTTTCCATTGGTCCTTCTGGAAGGTCCTGAAAGGGCAAAAACTTCAGTAGCAGCTTCCTGTGCTGCAACTATATAAACTGCGCATGACCGCACAGCCATGCGCTAGTATTGTCTTATTGTCTTATGTTATGTGCTTTGCGCCAGTGTGGTCACATGTATGTGTGTGCAGGGACCCGGCTGAAATAAGCCCCTAGAATGCTGGCACCTCCGGCGAGGAGATTGTGTTTAAGTGTATTCAGGGACCCGGCTGAAATAAGCCCCTAGAATGCTGGCTCCTCCGGCGAGGAGTTTTGTGTGTTTGTGTGACCACTGACTGCTCTCTGTTTGGGCAGTTAGCCTGTGCCTCTGTGGAGTCTAACACGGCACAGTGCTTTCCTTTCACGGCTACTCAGTGAATTAACTGAGTTAGTCTATACCGCCATATAGCTCCGCCGTTTGCTAGCAGCAGGTACTCCTGCACGGTGGACCCCGGGCTGCGAACGCACCAATATCAATAAACATCTCTATTTACTCGGTGCGTTCCGCTAGCCCTAACAGAATACAAGCGCCAGGGTCTGGCTAGTAAATGGCGGACATTCAGCAATCTTTGCGGTATATCCAGCAGCTGGAGGGTAGGTTGGCGGCTCTCGAGAGCTCAACCTCAGCTGTGGATGTTACCGCAGTTGCTGTACAGGCTGCTAGCGTGGCTGCAGCAACCTTGTCCACTGCCACCCCTGTTCCGACGTTATCTCGCCTCCCGCTGCCAGAAAAATTTTCTGGAAATAGCAAAACTTGTAAGGGATTCGTGAGTCAGTGCTCTATTCACCTCGAGCTCCTGGCTGCACGTTTTCCTACAGAGCGGGCTAAGGTGGGATTTATTGTGTCTCTTTTGTCGGACAGGGCGATGGAGTGGGCTACGCCGCTGTGGGAGCGTGGTGATCATGTGGTGCAGAGTGCTCCGTTGTTCCTGAGCACTCTGAAAAAGGTCTTTTTAGGACCTCAAGTCACCCATGACACAGCGCTCCAACTACTGGCATTAACTCAGGGTGAGTCCTTGGTCAGCCATTTTTCCGTCCGCTTCCGTACTTTAGCTTCCGAGCTGGAGTGGTCGGATAAAGCCCTTATCCCCATATTTTGGAGGGGCCTGGCTGACCACATTAAGAACGCTCTGGCCACTAGGGAGATTCCTGCCACACTGGAGGAGTTAATAACTGTCTCTACTCGTATTGACTTCAGTGTTAACGAGCGGAGGTTGGAGCGAGCCCAGTGTAGGCAGAGGTTTCGGCTGGCTCCCACCTTCGCCAAACCTTTGGAATCTCCAGTCCAGGCACCCGAGTCACATGAAGCCTTAGAGGTGACACAAGCGGGATCCAAGTCTCAGTCTGCCCGCGCACATAAGGTCCGTCATGTTTGCCAGCAGTCAGGACACCTTGCCTCCAAGGGTCCTCAGCGGTCAGGGAAACATCAGCGTCTAGTGGCAGTTGGAGGAGGTACACTAGACACGGCGACGTTTGCCTCAAAGTTGTCCTTTAAGGGGACAATTACCATAGGCCCATCCACTCTTATGGTCGAGCTATGCGTGGATTCTGGGGCAGAGGGTAACTTTATGTCTTCCGCTTTTGCCCAGCGTCACGCAATAACCTTGGTGATGCTCGCCAAGCCAGTAACCGTTCGAGTGGTAAATGGGTCAACACTACCTTCACAGATTACCCACCAAACCATTCCTTTCACGCTATCTGTGTCTCCATCACATCAGGAGATAATCTCCCTATTAGTCATTCCTGAGGGAATTGATGAGGTCCTGTTGGGGATACCATGGCTTTGCTACCATTCTCCTCATATTGAGTGGTCCTCTCGGAGAATTTTGGGATGGAGTAAATCCTGTGAGGGTAGATGTCTGAGGGAGTGCGTTCAGGTTGCTACTACACAGGTACCCGCAGATCTTTCCTCTCTCCCCAAGCACTATTGGCCCTATGCAGACGTGTTCTCCAAAAGAGCTGCGGAGACCCTTCCGCCTCACCGCCCCTATGACTGTCCTATTGACCTCTTGCCTGGTGCTGAGCCTCCCCAGGGTCGAGTCTATCCGTTATCTCTCCTGGAGACGGAGGCAATGTCCCAGTACATCCAGGAGAATCTGGCAAGAGGATTCATTAGGAAGTCAGTGTCACCGGCAGGGGCAGGGTTCTTCTTCGTACAGAAGAAGACTGGAGACTTACGTCCATGCATAGACTACAGGGGTCTTAACGCCATCACCGTTAAGAACAAGTACCCACTACCCCTGATATCTGAGCTGTTTGATAGGCTACGGGGAGCGAGGGTATTTACAAAGTTAGATCTGCGGGGTGCTTACAACCTGATTTGCATCCGTGAGGGGGATGAATGGAAGACGGCTTTTAACACCAGGGATGGGCACTATGAATATCTGGTGATGCCCTTCGGGCTCTGTAATGCCCCTGCCGTTTTCCAAGACTTTGTGAACGACATCTTCCGGGATATGCTCACCACCTCGGTCATAGTCTATCTGGATGATATTCTCATCTTCTCTCCAGATATTGACTCCCATTGGAGAGATGTTCGCAAAATCTTCGACCTCTTACGGGCAAACTCCCTCTACGCCAAGTTGGAGAAGTGTGTGTTTGAGCAGGAGTCCTTGCCTTTCCTTGGTTATATCATCTCTGCCCAGGGTTTGGCTATGGATCCTGCCAAGCTACAGGCTGTAATGGACTGGCAGGAACCCCATTCTCTTAAAGCGGTGCAGCGCTTTATGGGGTTCATTAATTACTATCGCCAGTTCATTCCACACTTCTCAACTTTGGTAGCTCCCTTGGTTGCCCTCACCAAGAAGGGAGCAAATCCCAAGTTGTGGTCAGAGGAGGTCTCCAAAGCCTTTCTCTCGATCAAGTCACACTTCGCTAGCGCTCCCATATAACATCGCCCCGATGTTGATAAGCCATTTATCTTGGAGGTGGATGCCTCATCCGTTGGTGCTGGAGCAGTCCTTTTCCAAAAGGATGCTCAAGGTCGGAAGCATCCTTGCTTCTTCTTCTCCAAGACCTTCACACCAGCGGAGAGGAATTATTCCATCGGGGACAGGGAGTTGCTGGCCATGAAGTTGGCTTTTTCGGAGTGGAGACATCTCTTGGAGGGAGCTCGCTTTCCCTTCCAAGTCTTCACTGACCACAAGAACTTGGTGTATCTGCAAACGGCCCAGCGGCTGAATTCTCGCCAGGCTAGATGGTCCCTGTTCTTCTCCCGGTTCCATTTTACTCTCCATTTCCTCTCCGGGGAGAAGAACGTTCGTGCTGACGCTCTCTCCCGCTCCGTGGTGTCATCGGAGGAGAAGGAGCCTCGGCTTATTGTCCCTTCTGAGAGCCTGAGAACTGTAGCTCCGGTTTCGCTAGAGTCTGTGCCCCCGGGCAAGACTTTCGTACCAGCTAACTTGCGACCGGAGGTTCTCTCTTGGGCTCACTCCTCCAGAGTGGGTGGGCATTTTGGGACCAAGAGGACATCTGAGCTTCTGGCGAGAACTGTTGTGGATTCTGTTTTTGGGCTCCCTCTGGTGGTTACAGATGGTACTGGGTGACTTGTGTTCTCTGCGGTCTCTGGTGTCCACCTGTTCTATCAGGATATGGGAGTTTCCTATTTAACCTGGCTTTCTTGTAACTTCCTCGCCGGCGATCAATGTAATCAGTGTGTCTTGTTACCTCTGCTTTCCGCTTCTGTAATCATCAGGACAAGCTAAGTTTTTGATTTTCCTGTTCCACGTTTTGCTTTATTTTTGTTTTAGTCCAGCTTGCAGTTATGTGATTCCTTGTTGCTGGTTGCTCTAGTGGGCTGATATTACTCCTCATGTTCCATGAGTTGGCACATGAGTTCAGGTAATTTCAGGATGGTTTTTTGTAGGGTTTTTCGCTGACCGCGCAGTTCACTTTTGTATCCTCTGCTATCTAGTTTTAGCGGGCCTCATTTTGCTGAATCTGTTTTCATTACTACGTATGTGCTTTCCTCTCATTTTACCGTCATTACATGTGGGGGGCTGCTATTTCTGTGGGGTGTTTCTCTGGAGGCAAGAGAGGTCTTTGTTTCTTCTAATAGGGGAAGCTAGTCCTTTGGCTGGCGCGAGACATCTAGAATCATCGTGGGCACGTTCCCCGGCTACTGCTAGTGTTGTGAATTAGGTTCAGGATCGCCGTCAGCTCAGTTTCCATCACCCTAGAGCTTGTTCTGTTTTTTGTGTGCTTGTTCTTTTGTGATCCCCTGCCATTGGGATCATGACAGTATCGCCGGCCCAAAAGTGGTAATCGTATTGGCTGAAGTAGGAGGAAAAGTAGTCTGAGGAAGTTTTTTTTTTTTTTTTTTTTTTTCCTTCCCTCAGAGTTTGCTGCCTAGCCTTAATTGCAGCCTGGCTGCGTCTTACCTCCTCTTAATCCTTGAATGGCTCTGACCTCAGCTGTTTATCATGGACATCCAGAGTTTGGCTTCCAGCCTGAATAATCTTGCTGCTAAGGTTCAAAATATACAAGATTTTGTTGTACATGCTCCTATGTCTGAACCTAGAATTCCTATCCCAGAGTTTTTTTCTGGAGATAGATCTAGTTTTCTGAATTTTAGGAACAATTGCAAGTTGTTTCTTTCTTTGAAATTTCGCTCCTCTGGAGACCCTGCTCAGCAAGTTAAAATTGTAATATCTTTCCTGCGGGGTGACCCTCAGAATTGGGCATTTGCATTGGCACCAGGGGATCCTGCGTTGCTCAATGTGGATGCGTTTTTTCTGGCATTGGGTTTGCTCTATGAGGAACCTAACCTAGAGATTCAGGCTGAAAAAGCTTTATTGGCTCTCTCTCAGGGGCATGATGAAGCAGAAATATATTGTCAGAAATTTCGGAAATGGTCGGTGCTTACTCAGTGGAATGAGTGCGCTCTGGCTGCAAAATTCAGAGATGGCCTTTCTGAGGCCATTAAAGATGTTATGGTGGGGTTCCCGGCGCCTACAGGTCTGAATGAGTCTATGACTATGGCTATTCAGATTGATCGGCGTTTACGGGAGCGCAAACCTGTGCACCATTTGGCGGTGTCTTCTGAACAGGCACCTGAGACAATGCAATGTGATAGAATTCAGTCCAGAAGTGAACGGCAAAACTATAGGCGGAAAAATGGGTTGTGTTTTTATTGTGGTGATTCAGCTCATGTTATATCAGCATGCTCTAAACGCACAAAAAAGGTTGATAAGTCTGTTGCCATTAGTACTTTACAGTCTAAGTTCATTCTGTCTGTGACTCTGATTTGTTCATTATCAGCCATTTCCGTCGATGCCTATGTGGATTCAGGCGCTGCCCTGAGTCTTATGGATTGGTCATTTGCCAACCGCTGTGGGTTTAGTCTGGAGCCTCTGGAAGTCCCTATTCCTTTGAAAGGAATTGACTCTAGACCTTTGGCTATGAATAAACCTCAGTACTGGACACACGTGACCATGCGTATGACTCCCGTTCATCAGGAGGTGATTCGCTTCCTGGTACTGTATAATTTACATGATGTCTTAGTGCTTGGTCTGCCATGGTTACAAACTCATAATCCAGTCTTGGACTGGAAGGCGATGTCTGTGTTAAGCTGGGGATGTCAGGGGGTTCATGATGATGCACCTCCGATTTCTATCGCTTCATCTACTCCTTCTGAGATTCCTGTATTTTTGTCTGATTATCGGGATGTTTTTGAGGAGCCTAAGCTCAATTCGCTTCCTCCTCACAGGGATTGCGATTGTGCTATAGATTTGATTCCTGGCAGTAAATTTCCTAAGGGTCGTTTGTTCAATCTGTCAGTGCCAGAGCATACTGCTATGCGGGATTATGTTAAGGAGTCCTTGGAAAAGGGACATATCCGTCCATCTTCATCTCCTTTGGGAGCAGGTTTTTTTTTTCGTGGCCAAAAAAGATGGTTCCTTGAGGCCTTGTATAGATTACCGTCTTTTGAATAAGATTACGGTCAAATATCAGTATCCTTTGCCATTGTTGACTGATTTGTTCGCTCGCATTAAGGGGGCTAAATGGTTCACTAAGATTGATCTTCGGGGTGCGTATAATCTTGTGCGGATTAAGCAGGGTGATGAGTGGAAAACCGCATTTAATACGCCTGAGGGCCATTTTGAGTATTTGGTGATGCCTTTTGGACTTTCTATTGCTCCTTCTGTCTTCCAGTCCTTTATGCACGATATTTTCCGTGAATATCTGGATAAATTTATGATTGTGTATTTGGATGATGTTTTGGTTTTTTCTGATGACTGGGAGTCCCATGTTCAGCAGGTCAGGAAGGTGTTTCAGGTCCTGCGGGCCAATTCTTTGTTTGTAAAAGGTTCAAAGTGTCTCTTTGGAGTCCAGAAGATTTATTTTTTGGGGTATATTTTTTCCCCTTCTACTATTGAGATGGATCCCGTCAAGGTTCAAGCTATTTGTGACTGGACGCAGCCTACATCTCTTAAGAGTCTACAGAAGTTCTTGGGCTTTGCTAATTTTTATCGTCGTTTCATAACTAATTTTTCTAGTGTTGTTAAGCCTTTGACGGATCTGACTAAGAAGGGTGCTGATGTTGCTGATTGGTCTCCTGCGGCTGTGGAGGCCTTTCAGGAACTTAAGCGCCGGTTTTCTTCTGCTCCTGTGTTGCGTCAGCCAGATGTTTCGCTTCCTTTTCAGGTTGAGGTTGATGCTTCTGAGATTGTAGCGGGGGCGGTTTTGTCACAGAGAAGCTCCGATTGCTCGGTGATGAAGCCATGTGCGTTCTTTTCTAGAAAGTTTTCGCCCACTGAGCGGAATTATGATGTTGGTAATCGGGAGCTTTTGGCCATGAAGTGGGCATTTGAGGAGTGGCGTCATTGGCTTGAGGGTGCTAGACATCGTGTGGTGGTCTTGACTGATCACAAAAATCTGATTTACCTTGAGTCTGCCAAGCGTCTGAATCCTAGACAGGCTCGTTGGTCACTGTTTTTCTCCCGTTTCGATTTTGTGGTTTCATACCTGCCAGGTTCAAAGAATGTGAAGGCGGATGCTCTTTCTAGGAGTTTTGTGCCTGATTCCCCTGGAAATTCTGAGCCCACTGGTATCCTTAGGGATGGGGTGATTTTGTCGGCTGTCATCCCAGACTTGCGACATGCTTTGCAGGAGTTTCAGGCGGATAAACCTGATCGTTGTCCGCCTGAAAGACTGTTTGTTCCGGATAATTGGACCAGTAGAGTCATCTCCGAGGTCCATTCTTCTGCGTTGGCAGGTCATCCTGGAATATTTGGTACTAGAGACTTGGTGGCCAGGTCTTTTTGGTGGCCTTCCTTGTCGAGGGATGTGCGTTCTTTTGTGCAGTCTTGTGAAGTTTGCGCTCGGGCTAAGCCTTGCTGTTCTCGGGCCAGTGGATTGTTGTCACCTTTGCCTATCCCGAAGAGGCCTTGGACGCACATTTCCATGGACTTTATTTCGGATCTCCCTGTCTCTCAAAAAATGTCCGTCATCTGGGTTGTGTGTGACCGCTTTTCTAAGATGGTTCATCTGGTCCCCTTGCCTAAGTTACCTTCCTCCACTGAGTTGGTCCCTCTGTTTTTTCAGAACGTGGTTCGTTTGCATGGGATTCCGGAGAACATTGTTTCTGACAGGGGATCCCAGTTTGTGTCTAGATTTTGGCGGACGTTCTGTGCTAAGATGGGCATTGATTTGTCCTTTTCGTCTGCATTCCATCCTCAGACGAATGGCCAGACGGAACGAACTAATCAGACCTTGGAAACTTATTTAGGGTGTTTTGTTTCTGCTGATCAAGATGACTGGGTTACCTTTTTGCCGCTTGCCGAATTTGCCCTTAACAATCGGGCTAGTTCTGCTTCCTTGGTTTCTCCTTTCTTTTGTAATTCGGGGTTTCATCCTCGTTTTTCCTCTGGTCAGGTGGAGCCTTCTGATTGTCCTGGAGTGGACATGGTGGTGGATAGGTTGCATCAGATTTGGAGTCATGTGGTGGACAATTTGAAGTTGTCCCAGGAGAGAGCTCAGCAGTTTGCTAATCGCCGTCGCCGCGTGGGTCCTCGACTTCGTGTTGGGGACTTGGTGTGGTTGTCTTCTCGTTTTGTTCCTATGAAGGTCTCTTCTCCTAAGTTCAAGCCTCGGTTTATCGGTCCCTATAGGATCTTGGAAATTCTTAACCCTGTGTCATTTCGTTTGGATCTCCCGGCATCGTTTGCTATTCATAATGTGTTCCATCGGTCGTTGTTGCGGAAGTATGAGGTACCTGTTGTTCCTTCGCTTGAGCCTCCTGCTCCGGTGTTGGTGGAGGGAGAATTGGAGTATGTTGTGGAGAAGATCTTGGATTCTCGTGTTTCCAGACGGAAACTTCAGTATTTGGTCAAGTGGAAGGGTTATGGTCAGGAGGATAATTCTTGGGTGGTTGCCTCTGATGTTCATGCTGCTGATTTGGTCCGTGCATTTCATAGGGCTCATCCTGGTCGCCCTGGTGGTTCTCGTGAGGGTTCGGTGACCCCTCCTCAAGGGGGGGGTACTGTTGTGGATTCTGTTTTTGGGCTCCCTCTGGTGGTTACAGATGGTACTGGGTGACTTGTGTTCTCTGCGGTCTCTGGTGTCCACCTGTTCTATCAGGATATGGGAGTTTCCTATTTAACCTGGCTTTCTTGTCATTTCCTCGCCGGCGATCAATGTAATCAGTGTGTCTTGTTACCTCTGCTTTCCGCTTCTGTAATCATCAGGACAAGCTAAGTTTTTGATTTTCCTGTTCCACGTTTTGCTTTATTTTTGTTTTAGTCCAGCTTGCAGTTATGTGATTCCTTGTTGCTGGTTGCTCTAGTGGGCTGATATTACTCCTCATGTTCCATGAGTTGGCACATGAGTTCAGGTAATTTCAGGATGGTTTTTTGTAGGGTTTTTCGCTGACCGCGCAGTTCACTTTTGTATCCTCTGCTATCTAGTTTTAGCGGGCCTCATTTTGCTGAATCTGTTTTCATTACTACGTATGTGCTTTCCTCTCATTTCACCGTCATTACATGTGGGGGGCTGCTATTTCTGTGGGGTGTTTCTCTGGAGGCAAGAGAGGTCTTTGTTTCTTCTAATAGGGGAAGCTAGTCCTTCGGCTGGCGCGAGACGTCTAGAATCATCGTAGGCACGTTCCCCGGCTACTGCTAGTGTTGTGAATTAGGTTCAGGATCGCGGTCAGCTCAGTTTTCATCACCCTAGAGCTTGTTCTGTTTTTTGTGTGCTTGTTCTTTTGTGATCCCCTGCCATTGGGATCATGACAGAGAACATACTGGTGGCCGCATATGTCCCGAGATGTCAAGGACTATATTCAGGCGTGCGTTTCTTGCGCCCAGAATCGGTCTCCTCGGCAACGGCCTGCTGGGTTGCTTTACCCTCTACCGGTGGCAGACAGGCCCTGGGAGATGGTCGGGATGGACTTTGTGGTGGGTCTACCCAAGTCGCGTGGCTGCTCCATTATTTGGGTTGTCACCGACCATTTCTCCAAGATGGTGCATTTGGTGCCGCTTCCTCGGTTACCCTCAGCACGGGATTGGCGGTGTTGTTCATTAAACACGTTTTCCGATTGCATGGTATGCCTGATAAGATTGTCAGCGATCGGGGTCCCCAGTTCGCATCTCGGTTTTGGAGAGAGCTCTGCCGTTTACTCAGCATAGAGTTAAACCTCTCCTCTGCATACCATCCTGAGACGAATGGGTTGGTGGAGAGAACCAACCAGACTCTGGTGACATATTTGCGACATTTCATCTCTGCTAGGCAGGATGACTGGGCATCTTTGCTACCTTGGGCGGAATTTGCCCTGAACAACGCCGTAGCCAATTCCACTGGTCAAACTCCTTTTCTCCTTAATTACGGCCAGCATCCGCGTGTCCCTGTGCCCATGCCCGTGTCATCCACCGATTCTAGGGTGGCAGACTGGGCGGTGGAGGCACGTGACATCTGGGACCGCACACAGGATGCCATCCGGGCCTCCAAGGAGAGAATGAGGGTTTCGGCTGATACACACCGGCGCCCCGCTCCGGTCTTTGCTCCTGGCGACTTAGTGTGGCTCTCCGCCCGTAACATCAGGCTGCGAGTTGAGTCCACTAAGTTTGCTCCTCGCTACATTGGCCCGTTTAAGGTTCTGGAACAGGTCAACCCTGTGGTCTACCGTTTGGCTATTCCTCCACGCCTTGGTATCACCGATACTTTCCACGTTTCCCTCTTAAAGCCCGTTCATTTGTCCCGGTTTTCCGAGTCATCTGCTGGGACATCGGGTTCATCCACGGATGAGTTTGAGGTGAATGCTATTGTGGGGTGCAAGGTGGTACGTGGCAAGAAATTTTATCTGGTGGACTGGAAGGGTCACGGCCCAGAGGATAGAACCTGGGAGCCTGTGGAGCACATTCGGGCTCCGCTGCTTATCGCAGCTTTTGAGCATAGTGAGGCTCAAGGAGGGGGGGCCCTAGGAGGGAGGGTAATGTTAGGAGTTGAGTTTCCTCTGCTGCACAGGGGGAATCTCGATCCGTGTCTGCTGCGGTCTCCCATTCGGTATCGGCCGCAGTGGGCTCTGCTCAGCGGAGACGTCGCTCCCAGCGTCTCGCTGGGGCTGATTCGGTGCATAGGGTCACTACTGCCTTTTCTGGCTTTCCTATGGTACCCTGCACTGATCTGCGGCGAGCGAGCCTCTCTGGGTCTAAGTCCTTGTTTACTCACACTGAGCATGCCCAGGGCAGGGTCTCCCATTGGAGGTCGAGGGCCACATGTTCGGTCACATGCTCAGGTGCTGCAGTACATTCCATTGGTCCTTCTGGAAGGTCCTGAAAGGGCAAAACATGCTCAGGTACTGCAGCACTTTCCATTGGTCCTTCTGGAAGGTCCTGAAAGGGCAAAAACTTCAGTAGCAGCTTCCTGTGCTGCAACTATATAAACTGCGCATGACCGCACGGCCATGCGCTAGTATTGTCTTATGTTATGTGCTTTGCGCCAGTGTGGTCACATGTATGTGTGTTCAGGGACCCGGCTGAAATAAGCCCCTAGAATGCTGGCTCCTCCGGCGAGGAGATTGAGTCTGAGTGTATTCAGGGACCCGGCTGAAATAAGCCCCTAGAATGTTGGCTCCTCCGGCCAGGAGTTTTGTGTGTTTGTGTGACCACTGACTGCTCTCTGTTTGGGCAGTTAGCCTGTGCCTCTGTGGAGTCTAACACGGCACAGTGCTTTCCTTTCACGGCTACTCAGTGAATTAACTGAGTTAGTCTATACCGCCATATAGCTCCGCCGTTTGCTAGCAGCAGGTACTCCTGCACGGTGGACCCCGGGCTGCGAACGCACCAATATCAATAAACATCTCTATTTACTCGGTGCGTTCCGCTAGCCCTAACACTCATAAAGTGACAGTGGTCAAAATTGTAAAAATTGGTTTGGTCATTAAATACTAAATTGGCTTTGTCACTAAGGGGTTAAGAAAGTATACAGGTTTCATATGTGGTAATCGTATGGACCTGGAGAATCATATCTGTCTGTCGTTGACAAAGTGCAGTTTGTGATCTCTAGACAACTGCATCAGGGCATCTTCAACCATTACAAGGATTTGTGAGGTATTCCCTGCTGCAGTAGCTAATACTGATTAAAGTGGTCCAAAGAACGACAACTGTGGGACTAGAGATGGGGTCGTGAGGGTCCAAGACATAGTAATGTGAAACCAAGTACAGACTACCTGATCCCATTTCACATGACAGGACCTGTAGCATAAGTTTCTGAAAATAAGTACTACTGCTGGTGCGATGGCAGGGACTGCATTGCTGCTTGCTGTGCACCCGCTAGATGTAGATGCATCCGCTCTTTGCCAGTCATTACACTGGCTACCCATTCATTACAGGATGCAATTCAAAGTACTTGTTCTCACCCACAAAGCTCTCCACAGTGCGGCACCCCCTTACATCTCCTCCCTCATTTCGGTCTATCAGCCTAGCCGACCGCTGCGCTCTGCAAATGACTTTCGACTAACCTCTGCACTAATCCGTACCTCCCACTCCCGACTACAAAACTTCTCCCGCACTGCACCAATCCTCTGGAATGCTCTACCCCAAGATATTAGGACCATCCACAATTTGCATAGTTTTAGGTGCTCGCTCAAAACTCATTTGTTCAGAGCAGTCCACCACGTTAACTAATCAGTCATTTTATGTTTGTGTGTGTGTAGCCCATTCACTGTTTCCATCTACCCCCCACCCCCTGAAGATGGCTGGACCATCATTGTAAATACATCATTGTAAATACACTCCTGCACTCCGTATCTCCCTCACCTCATTGTAGATTGTAAGCTCTCACGAGCAGGGTCCTCTTATTTTGCTTTATTGTATTGTTAACGTTGTTACTTATGACTGCTGTGTTTGAAACTGTTAAACTGTAAAGCGCTGCGGAATATGTTGGCGCTATATAAATAAAGATTATTATTTATTTATTATTATTACCCACAGACCGGTCACATTAGCCATGCTGACCCTCCAATAGGCATGTAAATGTTTGGTGCGGTTTGCTTTGTGGTCCCTATACATCCTGTTGCAGTACTGAGTTTGTGTGTGCGATCTGGAGGTTTGCGGCTTACTCGTTTTCAGGCCACAAGTGGTTAGATGGTACGGAGACCTTGAAAACATGAGAGGAATCAGTGAAATCAGAGGCAGTTGTAAAAAGATAAAAACTTCTTTACTGGAATTTCTTAAGTAAAACTGTAACAAGCAATAGCAGGCACAACACTTTTAGTACATTTTTTCTGTATCATACAGAGGCTCTTCTCTTGCGTATATTACACCCGGCATTTAAATGGTACTGGTATTATTCATGAGGACAGAGTGCTTTTTAAAGCTTCCTAACACTGACCTTCACTTTCTTTTTCCTTCAATACAGGACGTACCTCTTGTCAGAATAGGAATTCTCTAAACCTCCAGAACAGGTTAACACTCTGTATTGAAAACCAACAAAGAAATGATCATCCAACCTGCTGACAAGGGAGGTGCAATAGTCATGATGAACATATCAGACTATATGAAGGAAGCAAACAGACGACTTATGGACACACGCTACTACAAAAAATTGGAGTCGGATCCTACACAGGATTATTATAAGGAACTAAACAAGTTGGTATCTTGTCTGCCCGACGAATCCATAAGAGCCAATGACCTGATACCAGAAAGTCCAAGAACAGGGACATTCTACATGCTTCCCAAAATCCACAAATCTGGAAACCCAGGAAGACCAATTATTTCATGTGTGGACTGGACACCCTTACTGAGCAGGTATCTGGATGGGTAGAGGGTCTTCTTAAACCCCTGGTAAAGGATACACCCAGCTTCATTCAGGACTCAACTGACCTATTGAATAAACTATCAGCAATAGGTCCTCTACCAGAAGGAACCATCTTGGCCACCATGGATGTGGAATCTTTGTACTCCAATATCCCACACCAAGATGGATTAAATGCCTGCAAATTCTTCCTGGAAAACACAGGGACAGATGCTGATTCTGTGGTGAAACTTATAAAATTCATCCTCACTCACAATTACTTTGAATTTGACAAGAAGATCTATCTACAGGAGACTGGCACAGCAATGGGAAGTAAAATGGCCCCACAGTATGCTAATCTTTTCATGGCCAAGCTTGAAAGCGACTTTTTGTCCTCATGTCCCATCAGGCCTCTGGCGTACTACCGCTACAGTGACGACATTTTAATCATCTGGACGGAGTCTGAGCCACAGCTAAAGATGTTCCATGAACAATTTAATCAATTTCATCCTACCATCAACTTGACACTCAACTACTCCTGTACTGAAATTAACTTTTTGGACACCATCATTAAGCTGCAGAACAATAAAATAGAGACATCCCTGTATCAGAAGCCAATCGACCGTCCAACATACCTTAAATGGGACAGTTTCCATCCAAAACACATAAAAAACTCTATTGTCTACAGCCAAGCCATCAGATACAATCGTATATGTTCCAACCCAATGGATAGGGATGAACACCTTGGTCGCCTCAGAAAGACCTTTTTGAATCAGGGCTACCATCCA
Organism: Ranitomeya imitator; assembly: GCF_032444005.1. Classification (NCBI taxonomy): domain Eukaryota; kingdom Metazoa; phylum Chordata; class Amphibia; order Anura; family Dendrobatidae; genus Ranitomeya; species Ranitomeya imitator. The sequence goes on along the minus strand of NC_091282.1, from coordinate 57,550,874 downwards.
AGAATAATTAAAAACCAGATTACAAGAGCCACCAGAATATCAAGGAATCACCTGCTACATTACAAAGCTAAAGAAGGAAATAATCGGGTACCTCTAGTAGTTACCTACAATCCAAATCTGGAGGTGCTAAGGGGAGCTGCATGGAAATTACAACCTTTACCTCAAAAAGATGCCCGATTACAATCCATTTTTCTAGACCCCCCTCTACTGTGTTTTAGGCGGCCCCCAAATCTAAGAAGCATCATTGTCAAGAGCTCCCTGTCCTCTCCATCAGCAGGAATGAATGTGTCGCATGGATTTATGTCTTTTTACATCAACTAAGGAACTTGCCCCTCAGACTATGAGGGGTCATCACAACAGAACCAGACCCCAATCAGAGGACAATAAAACAATCCTTATCTAAGACCTGGCCCAATATTTATGGACATAACTGTTTATCACTCATGGTAATTCTGCTTCATGTCACCTGTCTTATCCATGGTTGTTTTTTTTTTCTGTGCTATGTTGTGCATAAATATGTGATTCTTCAGAATTTCTTTTAGTCTTTGCCCGATGAAGAAACCTGTGTAGTCTTGAAAACTTGCAATTTGTTACCATCTTTTCAGTTAGCCATTAAAAGGTATCAACCACTGAGGACTCAATTCTAAATATTTTTCTGTAGCACATTCCTTCTAGCTTCTTCCCTCAGCTCTGTTTATCCCACGGCTGGTGCTCACTGCAGATGACATGGACCTTCATTCTACTCTTCCAATCTCTGCGCTCTGGTCATGTTAGATCAGTTGCTGTACTGTATAATAATTTGGTCTGGAACTTGCTATGTCTTAAAATCTTCTGTCGCAAAACACGCTCCCCGACTTGTGGCCTTTCCCTAATCAGCAATACTTCTTATCTCTTTAATAACTATCCATCAACTGCCTAATAAACAAGAACTACGTTCCTATATGCCCTCTTTACTCCACCCAACCTGGACTAACATTACAGTTAATGTCACATTACACATTAGATGGTTAATGCTGCCATGAAGTACTCAAATAATAAAGCTATGTATTAGTTTAATCATGCTCCCAGAAGGAAGAAACTGTAACACAATCTGAATATTGGTGATCACTCCCTAGCAGTGATGATCTTTAAGAAGCTTTATAACATGACTGGGGATATTAGCCAAGCAAGACAACCATGTATAGTCAACTGTTTAAGGGTAATTGCCCCTCATCAGTGTTCAGGAGGCTGTGACCGGTAGGGTGAGACACCCTTGATGCAGTTTTAAGCCGGAGTCACACTAACGTATAAGAAGGCCTAGGTTGCCATAGGCCGGGGTCACACTTGCAATGCGTGAAACTCCCACCTCAATACCAGCACTGCCACTGGCATTTAAAACCGGAGTGTTCAGCTGCATAGAAATACATGCAGTCGCACACTCCGGTCACGAGTGCCGGTGGCACAGCCGGATATTGAGGCGAGAGACTCGCGCTAGTTTCTCGTATTGCAGTTGCAAGTGTGACCCCGGCCAAAGGGTCTTCCACTGGAAAAATGGACATTAATAGCCACCTAAAATAAACGTCTGTGTACATACCCTTCAGAAAATGGAAGCTATATCTTAAAGTCAAACTTTTGAAGCTAACGCCTTAGGAGTCACTAAAGATTCTTGTAACTTGAGCATAGATTACTAGCTTTAAATAGTTTTTTCTACTGTGGAAAAAAAATTTTTTGGGAGCATGCATTGGATCATTCCAAATCAGACTCTGTACCAACCTTATCTCATTTAGGAGAGCCAGTCTCTCATATAGAAGCTTAATATTGCTATCATACATACTGTAGTGGAAGCCTCTAGATGGGGAATTATAAGAAATAAGTCCCTTGTGCTACCTCATTGGCCATACTATGTGGCATTACCAGTGTCCAATGAGCCCTAATGCAAAATTTTTACCTGGGCAACCGCCTACATGTTGGTCAGATGCATGAGCTCTTGATGCGTTCTAGAACCTATAGACATGCATGTTCGCCCTCCATGTATAAATGTGCCCTGTCCTGGACCCGTTCCTGGTATAATGTTCCCCATCAAGGTCCCTTTTTTTTAACAATGTCTCCCTTCCTGGGCCCTTTCCTATAATAATGCCCTCCATCCTTGGCAACTTTCAGTAATAATGTCCCATCCAGGCCCCTTATCAATTATAATAATCCTTGTTCTGGGCCTTACAGTAATATTGACCCACATCCAATAACATTGTCCCCCATCCTGGGCCCCTTCCTTGTATAATTTTTTTCAATCCTGGTATAATGTCACCCATCCTGGTACAATGCCTCAAATCCTGGGCTTCTCCCTGGTGTGATGTTGCCCATCCTAAGCCCTTATAGAGTTCTGGATTATATAAAGACATGCATGTTCACCCTCCATGTAATAATTTGCACCATCCTGGCTCATTCCTGTAATAATGTCCCCAATCCTGGGCCCCATGATATAACAATGTCACCCATCCTGGACCTTTTGCTGGTATAATGTTCCCCATCATGTATTAGTGTCTCCCACCCTGGGCCCTTTTTTAATAATGTCCCCCTTGCTGGACCCTTTCCTGTAATAATGTCCTCCATCCTGGGCAACATGCAGTAATAATGTCCCTTCTAGTCCTCTTCCAGTAATAATGTTCACCATTCTGGGACTTGCAGTTAAAGGGAACCTGTCACCTGAATTTGGCGGGACTGGTTTTGGGTCATATGGGCGGAGTTTTCGGGTGTTTGATTCACTCTTTCCTTACCCGCTGGCTGCATGCTGGCTGCAATATTGGATTGAAGTTCATTCTCTGTCTTCCGTAGTACACGCCTGCACAAGGTAATCTTGCCTTGCGCAGGCGTGTACTACGGAGGACAGAGAATGAACTTCAATCCAATATTGCAGCCAGCATGCAGCCAGCGGGTAAGGAAAGGGTGACTCAAACACCCGAAAACTCCGCCCATATGACCCAAAACCAGTCCCGCCAAATTCAGGTGACAGGTTCCCTTTAATATTGCCCCACATCCTATAACAATGTCCTCCATTCTGGTATAATTTCCCCCATCCTGGTATAATGTCCCCCATCCTGGTGCAGTGCATCCAATACTGTTTTTTTTTTTTTAGTATGATGTTCCCCATCCTAACCCTCTTTCTAGTATAAGGCCCCTCATCCTGGGTCCCTTTCATTCTTCACTAGCACATTTTAAAAAGATACAAATCATTAGTCTTACTTTCCCCTGCTCTGACGACTTGTGGCAACCTCGTGTATAGCCAGCGCAGAAGAAGGATGCTGACTTTGGTAAACACAGGCAGAACGTGACATCACTGTCATGTGCCAATTATCACGAGCAAACCGACCTTAGCTGCCGGACTCTGATTGAGCTAAGCCGGCGGGTCTCTGCGCTGCAGTAAATTTCAGCTGAATGTAAAGCCCTTTTCGGCCCACTCTTCCATAAAGGCCACCTCTATGGAGTACGGCTTATTGTGGTCATATGGACAGATATACCAGTCTGTGCTTGGGAACTCTGCAGCTCCTTCAGGATTACCTTTGGTCTCTGTGCTGCCTCTCTGATTAATGTCCTCCTTGCCCTGGCTAAGAGTATTGGTGGGCGGTCCTCTCTTGGCAGGTTTGCGGTGGTACCATGTTCTTCCCATTTGATAATAATGGATTTGATGGTGCTCCAGGGATCATCAGAGATTGGGATATTTTTTTATAACCCAACCCTGATTTGTACTTCTCAACAACTTTGTCCCTGACTTGTTTGGAGATCTCCTTGGTCTTCGAGGTGGTGTTTGGTTAGTGGTGCCTCTTGTTAATGGTGTTGTAGCCTCTGTGGCCATTCAGAAAAGGGAAAGTGTATATACTGACAGAAAATGTGAGACTTAGATTGCGCAAAGGTGGACTTCCTGTCACTAATCATGTGACTTAGGCCGGAGACAGACTACCATATAACATGGCCGAGTGCTATGAGATAAAACATCACATCATGGATATCACCCAAGTGCAGTGCGATATACACCAACACCAACAGCAGAAGAGATGGAGACACTATTTTCTCCATCTCCTCCGCAGCTGTGTTCAGATCCTGTCATGCGAGAGTATCGGAGCACAGTAGCATGACACTCGGCTCCCGCTAGCAGCCGAGCAGGAGCCGACTGTTATTAGCATATCTCATCCGATGCTGCCGCATAAGATGCTATACGCTGGTGTGACCCCATAGTTATGAAAGTAATCGCTTGCACTCCAAAATTTTTAGGGGCTTCATTGCAAAAGGGGTGAAGAAAAATGCACGTCAAATTTTTAGTTATATTGTACAGGACAGTTTGTGGATTAAGTCCGCGCTGCCACAATGATACAGAAATTGTCTTTGTGGTATTTTCCTGATGAAGGGGTCAGCTAGACCTTGAAACGCGTTGAATAAACCACCAAAGCTTTTTATTACATTCGAATCTGTATCATTGTGGCAGCGTGGACTTAATCCACAAACTATGCTGTACAACGTCTCTGAGAAGGTCGCGAGGGCGGCCCGTGGATTTGCAGCAGCCGATACGCACATTCTTTTGCTTTATACCATCATGTGAGAAGCTCCCTGTTAAAAAAAACACACTTAATCTGAGGATAAGACCCTATATGCGATTTTTGTCTCCCTAATTTGCAAAATTTTAAGTTATTTGATACCATAACTTTAATTTATGTCTATATTTTTCTCACTTCACTTCACCAACTATTTAGTGCTGATGCATCACAAATTGGATTACAAAACTATTTAAACTCAGGATGCAATGTAACAAAATAAGCAAAAAGCCAAGGCGGGTGAAAATTTTTGCAAGTCACTGTATACAGTACATGTATATTTTAAAGCAGACCCTACTAAGAATAAAACATACATTTTCTGTCTCTACACTACTTTTTCCAGACTTTTACATCTAGTCACGTACTGTATGAGCTATGCTGAATGAGTTCTGCTGTTCATATTTTCCACTTCTTGGAGCTTCCTAAAGCGATTTGCTCAACATTTGTCGGTACTATTTTCCTCCTGCTCCTCTTTTCGCCCTCTTCTTTTTTATTGTTTTCTACAACATAGATTTGATGGTAATTGAGGAGAATTTTAAACATTTATCTGAAAGGTAAAAAAGAGCATCTGTAGTTCTCTTGGAAGACAAGGAACATGTAGCTAGAGATGAGCTTTTAAAGTTCCACTTTGCCCAATTTTACGACAAAATTTTGAATCTTAATTCTCAATTCTGGAAAGCTTGTAATTGCTCAAAAAACACACGTCAGGCAGAGGAAAGAGAGTAAGGCTGCCGTCACACTAGCAGTATTTGGTCAGTATTTTACCTCAGTATCTGTAAACCAAAACCAGGAGTGGGTGATAAATACAGAAGTGGTGACGTGTTTCTATTATACTTTTCCTTTATTTGTTCCACTCTTGGTTTTGGCTTACAAATACTGAGGTAAAATACTGACCAAATACTGCGAGTGTGATGGCTAATGGAAAGAGAGAAGACCCTGCTGACCATAAGAGCTTACACTTCACAGAAGAGACAAACTTAGGCTAGTTTCACACTAGCGTTTAGCCGGGCCGCGGAGGGATGCTGACTTCCTCCGTGAAGCTCCCCCCACTGCCGCTCCTCTTAATTCAGCTCCACCTACGGCTGCATGTGGCGTACGCACCCTGTCTTTAACATTGGGTATGCAGGCCATGCCACTGTATGCGGATGTCACCGCATCCGTCATTTTAACGGGGCGGCATCTGCACGAAATTGCAACTTGTTGCGTTCGGCGCAGGTCGTTGCACCATCAAAATGATACTTGCAGCGGCATCCGCATACAGCAGCATGGCCTGCGCACCCAATGTTAAAGACAGGGTGTGCATGCCGCATGCAGCCATAGGCGGAGCTGAATGAAGAGGCACGGCAGTGGGCGGAGCTTCATGGAGGAAGACCGCATCCCTCCGCGGCCCGGCTAAACACTAGTGTGAAACTAGCCTTATCCAGTGACTCCGGAGGTGGAAAATGACTGCTGTACAAACTGTGCTCCACTGGGAACCACTAATCTGTTATGGCCCAGGTACTGACCACCACTGTACAAGATATGATAATCTGCTAGATGTCATAGTTGCAGGGCATTATGGGGAGTTCCACACTGCCACACAAAGTAGCATTAGCCTCCTCTCTGATGCTTCAACAATGTGAGAAAAAGGGCTCGGCAAGTTTTTTTTGTGAACCACGGATCAAATTTCAAAACGTCTGAATTTATGTGATACCACGAATTTCAGGAAATTCGCATTGAATTTATTTGCTTTCCATCATTAAACTCTGAGGTCTCACAAGATCCAAGAGTATAATAAATGTAAGGAATAAAAAAAAAATTACATCATATGCCCTCAATTATTCCTCTGTGCAGCTCTCCTCCCAGCACAATTAGCTCCCTCCCTCCAGTCTGGTCTTCCACCTACACAATACTCTTCAATGTTTCATGACATAAGGTGAAGCCTAGTGATTGGTGACATGTGTCATGACATTGCGAGAGACCTACTCGCTAATAAAGTCACATCTGTGAAAATATTATTATTATTATTATTACACCATTTATTCCATGTTGCTTTACATGTGAAAAAGGGTGTACATAACAAAAAACAAGTACAATATTCTTGAACAAAACGAATCACCAGGAGGAGAGGACTCTGCCCGCGAGGGCTCAGAATCTACAAGAGATGGATGAGGATGCAGTAGGTGAGGAGAGAGCTGGTCGTGCAGGCTTGTCAGAAGAGGTAGGTATTCCTTTGGAAGGTTTTCTTGGTTGGTCGAGAGACATTTTGGGATAGAGAGTTCCAGAGTAAGGAGAAATCATTCTGGGAAGAGGAAATAAAAGGGGAGTAGAGAAGGGGATCTTATGGGGATAGGAGGTTGCGTGCAGGTAAGAACTGGGAGACTAGGTCACAGTTGTATGGAGGAAACAGGTTGTGGATGGCTTTGTATGTCATGGTTAGGGTTTTGAACGGGAGTCTCTGGGCAAAGGAGAGCCAGTGAAGGGATTGACAGAATGGAGAGACCGGGGAATAGCGGATAGATAGCTTGATTAGTCAAGCAGCAAAGTTTAGGGTATTTTTTTGTGTTTTTTTGTCAGCACATTCAACTTTGTAAAGGACAAAGTATTCAATGAGAATATTTCATTCATTCAGTTCTAGGATTACTTGAGTGTTCCCTTTATTTTCTTGATATATATATATATATACAGTATATATATATATATATATATACGTATGTCATTGACACACATATATCTATATACATAATTGTCTAAGGGGTACTTCCATCTGTCTGTCTATAATGGAAATTCAGCGTCGCTGACTGGTCATGGCCACCAGGCCAGCCCGCGACCAATCAGTGACAGGCACAGTCCAGCCGAGAATTAGTCCCTCCCTACTGCGGTTCAGTCAGTGCCCGGCGCCCGCTCCATACTCTCCTCCAGTCAGCGCTGACAAAGGGTTAATGGCAGCGTTAACGGACTGCGTTATGCCGCGGGTAACGCACTCTGTTAACGCTGCTATTAACCCTGTGTGACCAACTTTTTACTATTGATGCTGCCTATGCAGCATCAATAGTAAAATGATATGATGTTAAAAATAATGAAAAAATAAAAAAACAGCTATTCTCATCTTCCGTCGTCCGCCGATGCGCGCGCGGCTGCCTCCAGCTTCTGTTCCCAGAGATACATTGCGAAATCACCCGGAAGACTTAGTGGTCTCGTAAGACCGCTAAGTCATCTGGGTAATCTCGCAATGCATCGCTGGGAACGGAAGCTGGCGGCAGCATCGCGCGCAGCAGGACAGCTTCGCTGGACGCTGGCAGGTGAGTATATAACTATTTTTTATTTTAATTACTTTTTTTAACAGGGATATGGTGCCCACACTGCTATATACTTCGTGGGCTGTGCTATATACTGCGTGGGCTGTGTTATATGCTGCGCAGCTGCTATATACTACGTGGCCAGTGTCATATACTGCGTGGGCTGTCTTATATACTATGTGGGCTGTGTTATATACTATGTGGGCTGTGCTATATATTACGTGGGCTGTGTTATATACTGCGTGGCTGCTATATACTATGTGGGCAGTGTTATTAACTATGTGGCCAGTGTTATATACTGCGTGGGCTGTCTTATATATTATGTGGGCTGTGTTATATACTGCGTGTACTGTGCTATATATTACGTGGGCTGTGTTATATACTGCGTGGCTGCTATATACTACGTGGGCAGTGTTATATACTACTTAGGCAGTGATATACTGCGTGGGCTATGTTATATACTGTGTGAGCTATGTTATATACTGCGTGGGCTGTGTTATATACTGCATGGGCTGTGCTATATATTACGTGGGCTGTGTTATATACTACGTGGCTATGTTATATACTGTGTGTCTGCTATATACTACATGGCTCCTATATACTACGTGACCTGTGCTATATACTATGTGGCTGCTATATACATACATACATACATATTCTAGAATACCCAATGCGTTAGAATCAGGCCACCATCTAGTATATATATATATATATATATGTATATATATATATATATATATATATATACTGTATATATATTTCATAGAGAGTTAGATAGCAGAATAGGCGATAATTCAATTGTCGGGTTCTGTAAAATCATTGCAGAACCCAACAGAATATGAGACATGGTTTACATACAGTAAACCATTGCATTTCCATTAGATTTATATATGTTCCTTACTAATAATGTTAGCAGTGTGTGTGTGTAAAAATTTGGAGCTGTAGGTGTTAAATTAAAGTATTAATTCATGGAAAAAACTGGTGTGGGCTCCTGCACAATTTTCTCCACTAGGGAGGGAAAGCCAGTGACTGAGGGCAGGGCCGGCGTCAGCACCCGGCGCACCCGGGCAACTGCCGGGGCCCTGGCGAGAGAGGGGGGCCCACTCACGCTGTCATTGATACAGCTGCCGGCACAATCATCTTTTTACTCACGCAGCCAGACAGGCAGCAGGCACATAAGGGTTAAGCCGGCCAGCCGTGACTTTATGGGCGAAGAGAGCACGTTCTCCTGCTCTGCTCTCCGCCCCTGGCTGGCTGCAGTGCTCCGGAGTCTGGTCTGTGCAGAGAGTGGATATGAGCCTGGTTGTGAGGTAAAGCTGGCTGCCGGGACCTACCCTGGGAGGGTGACTGCACATTGCGTGTTCTCTGTGGCGGGAGATGACTGAGCTACATTAGTTCCAGTGGGTCTCCAGGAGCCTGCAGTGCGGAGCTCTCTGGGATGTGGGGTGCAGCTGCAGAAATCCGGGGGGCTCCAGGAGCCTGCACTGCGGAGTTCTCTGGGATGTTCTCCTCCTGTATATATACATTGCACAGTACCACTCCTTCTGTATATATACACTGCACAATACCGCTTCTCCTGTCCTGTATATATACACTGCACAGTACCGCTCATCCTTTCCTGTATATATATACACTGCACAATACCGCTCCTCCTGTCCTGTATATACACTGCACAGTACCACTCCTCCGGTCCTGTATATACACTGCACAGTACCACTCCTCCTGTCCTGTATATACACTGCACTGTACCACTCCTCCTGTCCTGTATATACACTGCACAGTACCACTCCTCCTGTCCTGTATATACGCTGCACAGTAACACTCCTCCTTTCCTGTATAGATACACTGCACAATACCGCTCCTCCTGTCCTGTATATACACTGCACAGTACCACTCCTCCTGTCCTGCATATATACACTGCACAGTACCACTCCTCCTGTCCTGTATATACACTGCACAGTACCACTCCTCCTGTCCTGTATATACACTGCACAGTACCACTCCTCCTGTCCTGTATATATACACTGCACAATACCGCTCCTCCTGTCCTGTATATACACTGCACAGTACCACTCCTCCTGTCCTGCATATATACACTGCACAATACCGCTCCTCCTGTCCTGTATATACACTGCACAGTACCACTCCTCCTGTCCTGTATATACACTGCACAGTACCACTCCTCCTGTCCTGTATATACACTGCACAGTACCACTCCTCCTGTCCTGTATATACACTGCACAGTACCACTCCTCCTGTCCTGTATATACACTGCACAGTACCACTCCTCCTGTCCTGTATATATACACTGCACAATACCACTCCTCCTGTCCTGTATATATACACTGCACAGTACCACTCCTCCTGTATATATACACTGCACAGGACCACTCCTCCTGTCCTGTATATATACACTGCACAGTACCACTCCTCCTGTCCTGTATATATACACTGCAGAATCTACAATAGCTGTCACTCATGTAAGAAGTGAAACCTGGCATTGTACTATACATTTCTCTGCCGTATCTGGGCATCATGAATCGTGGTATGTGTTAAAGAGGGGGGCCCACTGAGACTCTTTCGCTCGGGGCCCTCAAAAACCTGTAGCCGGCCCTGACTGAGGGCAGGTATTAATAGCCTAGAGAGGGACCATGGTTATTGCCTTCCCCGGGCTGTCAAGTTCACCGCATCAGGTGGGGAGTCAGCGCAGTCTAAGTAACTTCAGCAGCAGTTACTGAGCATACGCTGACTCCCCACCTGATGTGGTGAACTTGACAGTGTTGAAAATGTTCAGAAACTTTCCCATGCTACCGGACGGTAGCATTAGCACCGCTCCATGTTGTAAACTAATTAACCCCTTGAGATGGATATACAGTGTGGGATTTGATTGTACGGTGGACAGGTAAGGGATATTGTGCAACAAAGAAAAATACTGCCTAGACCAATGGCAAAAAGCTTCCAAAATCAAAATACCACCAAATAATAGAACGAAGAAGTACCAAGCCATAAAATAACATAATTTTATTAGATCAAAAATATTTAAAAAGTACATTAAAACATTTTTTTAATATAAATATATTTTTTAGTACCTAGCGAATAATACTACGCAAATGAATACCACCATGTAAAGGCAAAGTAATGCTGATGGAAAAATTGTAGAAACATAGCATATCTCCCTGTGAAAAAGCTATACGCGAAACGCGCGTCGGGGTGCCAACACCATCTAAAGGTAATGTTCCTTGATGTTTTCTTGGAATATTACATTCACGTTTGGAAAATTTGGCTATTGTACTACTGAGTAATTATCTATATGTCACAAGCCTCTTTACAAAATTGCCTTTCCCTGCATAAATTTTGGATGCATTTTGGGACATTTTATGTATATGCTAGATGCCAGTTTTTTTAGGGTTACAATATTGTTGGGAAGCCTGGTAGTTTAGCTCCTGCTACCCTCTTTGCAACTATTAACCCTGATCATTATTTGATCAATTGAAACATTCCCTATAAATATGCTATGTTTCTACATTTTTTCCATCAGCATTACTTTGCCTTTACATGGTGGTATTCATTTGCATAGTATTATTCCCACTAGGTACTAAAAAATATATTTATATAAAAAAATGTTTTAATGTACTTGTTTAATTATTTTGATATAATCAAATTATGTTATTTTATGGCTTGGTACTTCTTCGTTCTATTATTTGAAGGAATGGGATATTGTTGGTTTTTTATTTTGGAATTTTTTACAGGAGAAAGAAGGGGGGCTGTAATGGGCGCAGCTGGATGAAAGCCCCCACATGACTGCGTTGCCAAGAAGGGAGTTTTAGAGTTTTGAATAAAAACAGGGATCTTATAGGGGATTGGTGGAAATTTTTGAATAAGGGGTGGACCTAGTGGGGAAAGGAGGCAGGGGCTGGAGAAGTGCGGGAAGGATCACTTGTGAGGTGAATCATCAGGAGAGAAGAAGTGTGCAGCTACTCACCATGGCCTCCATAGACAGCCTCGTGGAGCAGCTGCGCAGGGAATCCAGGTCCAGGATCGATGGATGGCTGGAAGAGCAGCTCACCAGGCTGCTGGGCGACTGCGGGAGCCGGGGCAGCAGGACCAGGAGAACCCGGCCCCCAGAAAGATTGTCCCCCGACATGTCACCGCGCGGCAGGCGCAGGCCGCGGAGCCCCTCCGGGGACCCTGCGGGGGCTGCGGGACGCGGCGCGACCATCCTGCCCGTCTCCCCCTCCGGCAGGAATCCACCCGGCGGCTCTGCCGGCGCGAGGCGGCGACGTGGAGCGGCGACCAGCCAGGCACGGCCCGATGCCAGGGCCGCAGCGGAAGCCAGGGCCGCAACGGAAGTGCGGCCTAGTCCGGGAGCGAGCGGCGGTGCGGCGCCCTCTAGCGGTGCCAGAAGCAGCCGGAGCACAGCGCGGGCAGCGGCGGCAGAGTCAGGAGGAGAAGGGAGCACAGCGACGTCAGCGGTGAGGGCCGCACAGGTAGTGCGGCCTAGTCCGGGATCGAGGGGAAGTGCGGCGCCCCCCAGCGGCGCCAGGGACAGCAGACTTACAGCACAGTCAGCGGCGGCGACAACAGGAGGAGCCAGGAGTCCAGCGACGGCAGCAGTGAGGGGGAGCTATGGAGCAGCGGTGACAGCGGCGGGCTCACCTCCCCTAGGTGGGCCTGGCAGCGGCACGAGACGACAGAGTAGGGCGACGGGCAGGCTGGCATCGGTGGTTCAGCTGGGCCCGGGACGCGTTGGTCGTGGGGCAGGTGCCGGTCGGGCAAGTAGGCCAGGAGGCCGAGGTGGATTGCAAACAGCCGTCAGGTCAAGATCCGCCAGGAGGTCCAGCGACAGGAGTGTATCGCCAGTCTCGGTCCCCCCTGGTGACGTGGAGGCCAGGGGCGCGGGCCTGGGGCAATTCAGCGGCAGCGACGACCCCGGATCTGAGAGCGAACATCCAGAAGATGGCGAACAGCGGGATTCCGGAGACACGGCTGGTGGGGACACAGCACCTGCGCAGCCTCGTGAGTACATGTCTATTCCTATTTCGGTGCCGGGTACGGTGGGGTTAGTGGAGGGGGTAGGGGACGCTGGTTCTGGGCTTCCTGGCGTTAGAGAGCTTTTGGCAGGTATGTCGCATATTTTGAGGCGATTGGACGCGGGGCCAGCAAGTAATATGGGAGGGTCACCTGCTGGGGCTTGGTTGGTGGATCCTGTTAGTACAGCCGGGGGAGGGGGCTCCGGTGAATTAGTGAGGTCTGGGGCGGCCGCGGCGGCCCAGGCAGCTGGGGTGTCAGTGTCGGTTCAAACGGAGGCGGGTAAGAAGGATGAGATAAAGTTGGATGATCGGGCAAAAGGGGAGGTCTTTGTGTGCTTTGAGGGTCCCCTCGGTGCCCATTTAAAGAAGGAGGTGAAGGAGAAGATCTGGAAGGATGAATTTGTTGAGATTTTCTCCCTCCTCCCTTTGGAAAAATTTAATCTGGACAAAGGGAAAAAAGATGATAGCAAAAAGGAAGAGGAGGAAAAAAGGCGTTGGCGCCTGATTCCGCAAACGTTTGTTAATTGGCAACAGGCTTTTGCTATCTTGGCCAGTGTGATAGGAGAAAAATTCCCGGAAAATTGCTCGGGTCTTTTCTGTTACTTTGATTCTATTGGTGAGGCACATCGTACGTATGGGGGCCAGGCTTGGCTGCGTTACGATGAACAATTCAGGCAGCGGAAGGCGGTTAGGCCTGAGATAAAATGGGAGCATAAGGACATTGGATTGTGGCTGAAGGTGATGGCCCCTGTGAGGTACGGGCAGTCCTTTCAAGGGGGCGCGGGGAGTAGTAGTCAGCAATCAGGACAAGGGGGAGGAGGAGGACAGGGGTATCAAGGGGCGAAGGAAAAAACGGGCACGTGCTGGCAGTTCAATGACGGCCAGTGCAAGTATGGCAATACCTGCAGGTTTAAGCACGTGTGTTCCCATTGTAGCGGAGCTTCACACAGGGCTTCAAAATGTTTCAGAAAAGCAAGGGGCAAGCCAGCAGGGGGTAGCGGTCATGGGGGTGACGCCGGTGAGGCTTCAAAAGATGGCCCCTTATCTAAGTAGATATCCGGACCGGTTGAAGGCGGTGGTGATTAGGGACGGTTTTGCTGAAGGTTTTAGGATTCCTCACCCGAATCATACGGTCCCCTTTTCTACAAAAAATCTGAGGTCAGCAAGTTTACATGCGGATGTTGTTTCGAGTAAGTTAGCAAAAGAGGTGGAGTTAGGAAGAATGGCGGGCCCGTTTAGTTCGCTGCCTATGGAAGGGGTGATCGTTTCTCCATTGGGGGTGGTGCCCAAGAAGGAGCCAAATAAGTTTCGTTTAATCCAGCACCTATCGTACCCAAAAGGTTGTTCTGTTAACGATGGCATTGCGGAGGAATTATGCTCGGTTGTATACACGTCGTTCGACGCGGCAGTGCAATGGGTTCGTATGTACGGAGCGGGGGCCTTGATGGCGAAGACAGACATCGAGTCTGCCTTTCGGCTTCTGCCGGTGCATCCGGAGAGCATTCCGTTACTAGGTTGTTTTTGGAATGGAGAATTTTATTTAGACAGGTGTTTGCCGATGGGCTGTTCCATTTCTTGCTCGTTGTTTGAAACTTTCAGTACTTTTTTGGAATGGGTTGTTAGAGACGTTTCTGATGTTGCTTCGGTCATTCATTATTTGGATGACTTCATGTTTGTGGGCCCCCCGGACTCTGCGGTGTGCGGTAATTTATTGGCCACCATGGAATGGGTGTCCGGGCATTTCGGGGTCCCTTTGGCGCAGGAGAAAACAGAGGGTCCCTGTACGGTCTTAAGTTTTCTCGGGATTCTTATCGATTCTAGAAAGATGGAATGCAGGTTGCCCGACGACAAATTGTTGTTGCTGAAGCAGGAGGTGTCCAGAATCGGAAAATTGAGGAAAGTGACGTTGAAGGAGTTACAGTCGTTGCTAGGGCGCTTAAATTTTGCGTGCCGGATCATGCCTATGGGCCGGATTTTTTGCCGAAGGTTGTCCAGAGCTACGGCGGGAGTCCGTGCAGCTCATCATTTCATACGTTTGAGCCGGGAGCACAAGGACGATCTGTTGGTTTGGCAGCGTTTCCTGGAAAATTATAATGGCAGATCATTGATTCAGCAGGAGGATTTGAACGCCTTTGATTGTGAAATTTATACGGACGCAGCAGGGGGAGCCGGTTATGGGGCCTACTGTGCAGGCAAATGGAGTGTCGGAGTGTGGCCGGAAGAATGGCGGCAAAACGGGCTAACCAAAAATTTGGCATTGTTGGAGTTGTTCCCAATTGTAGTGGCAGCGTTTATTTGGGGCGAGAATTTTAAGGATCGTCGGGTACGATTCCATTGTGATAACTTGAGTGTCGTGTCAGTTATCAACAGTTTATCTTCCTCTTCTCCCCCCGTGATTAGGTTGGTTAGGGAATTGGTGTTGAGGTGTTTGGAATTGAATTCGTGGATTTCGGCGGTGCACGTACCAGGTGTCCAAAACAATATAGCTGATGCTTTATCTCGTTTTCAGTGGGACCGATTCCGGGAACTGGCGCCAGATTCGGAACCTACAGGAGCGGGATGTCCTTCGCATCTGTGGCAGATTGTTGCGGAAGGGGAGGTCGCTTGATACAGGCCTCACTGTCGAGCCGGACATGGTCGGATTATGCAGCGGCTTGGGAGATGTGGGAAGGTTGGTTGGTCCAATGCGGCCCAGTGGAATCCGACGGCGATAAGATTATGGCTCTGCTGGCTTTGATGGGTAAGGCGGCCGAATGGGGATGGTCCGTTTCGAGGTTAAACAAAGTTGTTGCGGGTCTGGCCTTTGGTTTTCGGTTGCAAGGTTCAGCTGATCTGACAAAAAATTTTTTGATAAGGCAGGCTTTGAAGGGTTTTCGGAAGGGCAATGTGTCTTTTGATAAGCGTAGGCCGATTTCTTTTGGTATGCTGGAACGGCTTGGGGAGGCTTTGGGCGGTATTTGTAGTTCGCAGTTTGAGGTTGTATTGTTTAGGTTAGCCTTCTCTTTAGCGTTCTTTGGCGCTTTGCGCCTGGGGGAGCTGGTGTCCCCAAATAAAAATAAGGTGGGTGGTCTGTTAGCGGAAGATGTTGACTTTTGGGCAGGAGGTATTGTATTTTGGATCAGGCGTTCTAAGACTGATCAGCTTGGTAGGGGTAGGCGAGTGGTGCTGGGGAGAGTTGACGGTAGCGGGATGTGCCCGCAGCACTGTTTGGAATCTTATTGGCGTCTGTCGGCACTGAGGGCAGGCCCTTTGTTACGACATCAGAACGGGGAATTTTTGTCGCGCTACCAATTTACGGCGCTGTTGAAGAGGGGTTTGGGATCGTTGGGTGTTGACCCGAAGAATTTCGGGTCGCATTCGTTTCGAATTGGTGCTGCGTCCGAGGCGGATGGTCTGGGCCTAGGCGTTGATGTGATCAAAAGAATAGGCAGATGGAGTTCGGATCGATATCTGTCTTATATTAGGAATTAGGTCTGTGGGGGAGAGAGCCTTGTTATGGTGTTAATCATTGTTGTGTTTTTTCAGGTCGAACCTCCCTCCTGGCATGGATTATCGGACATTCATTTGTTCATTGGGGGGCGCTTCGTGCGGATGTCAGGCGAAATGGTAGGCAATTAGGCTTTGTAAGGGATTCGGTGGTTATTAGATGGTTGGGATTCCGGGGTATGTTATGGCGGAGTTTGTTGCCGGCAGTTGCCAACGCCGCTAGATTGGATCGACCCCCGGACATTTTGGTGGTTCACCTTGGAGGAAATGATTTGGGAGTTAGGCCAGTGAGGGAGTTGATCAGAGACATTCGTTTTGATTTTTTACGGTTGTGGGTATCTTTCCCGGGTGTTATGACGGTGTGGTCGGACATTGTACCAAGGCGGAAGTGGCGTGATGTACGGTCCCATAGAGGAATCAATAGAGCCCGGGTGAAGCTGAATAGGGCGGTGGCAGGATTTGTGTCTCGGAACGGGGGTATTGCCGTTAGACATTTGGAGCTGGAGGATGGGATTGGCAATTATTGGAGGGATGATGGAGTGCATCTTAATGATGTTGGTATGGATTTATGGGCACTCGGGCTACAGGAAGGAGTCGAGAGAGCTTTGGTGGCGGTGGGGCACTCACGAGCCTGAGGTGGTCAGGGCTGTTCGTGTGTGGCGGGGGGTGGGGTTCTTGGAGGTGGTGATGACGTTTTTACGGGGTTGATCTGGCTTTTGTTTACGGGCTCTGGACGGGGAATTTACCTCGGGAGCTTTGGGGTTTTGGTTTGCCCGAAATGGGTTACATGGTGCCCTTGAGCTGGTGGTCACGGCTGAGGGTAAAGAAGTGTTTGGTTTTAAAGTTGGTGGTGGCTTTATGCCTATTTTTGAGCCAGATTTCTTACCCCCAAGAACCCTCCCCTCAAGGTTTTTACATATGGTATATATGTTGTTATTTATGTTATTGTTTGTTTAATAAAATGGCCGCTGTGGCCAAAATTATCCAAAGAAATTTACGTGTTGGTGTTTAATTTAAATTTACAGGAGAAGGGGAGAATGGCCCCCTGGGGAGGGGGTGGGGGTCAGGAAGATTGAGTACGGGAAAGACCCTGTTTTGGCGATACGCGGTCAAGAAGGGGGGCTGTAATGGGCGCAGCTGGATGAAAGCCCCCACATGACTGCGTTGCCAAGAAGGGAGTTTTAGAGTTTTGAATAAAAACAGGGATCTTATAGGGGATTGGTGGAAATTTTTGAATAAGGGGTGGACCTAGTGGGGAAAGGAGGCAGGGGCTGGAGAAGTGCGGGAAGGATCACTTGTGAGGTGAATCATCAGGAGAGAAGCCCACCCTCCCTCCCTTTATTGTGGATTAGTTTAAGTGAACAGTTTGATGGGGGGGTAGCCGGGGAGTTGGGTTTTTTCTCATCTCGGTTTTTTAATCAGTTATTGCCAGAGGGGAGTTTTCGTTATCATTGTCACAGTGGCAGTTTTGGTGGGGGGTGGGGTTCTTGGAGGTGGTGATGACGTTTTTACGGGGTTGATCTGGCTTTTGTTTACGGGCTCTGGACGGGGAATTTACCTCGGGAGCTTTGGGGTTTTGGTTTGCCCGAAATGGGTTACATGGTGCCCTTGAGCTGGTGGTCACGGCTGAGGGTAAAGAAGTGTTTGGTTTTAAAGTTGGTGGTGGCTTTATGCCTATTTTTGAGCCAGATTTCTTACCCCCAAGAACCCTCCCCTCAAGGTTTTTACATATGGTATATATGTTGTTATTTATGTTATTGTTTGTTTAATAAAATGGCCGCTGTGGCCAAAATTATCCAAAGAAATTTACGTGTTGGTGTTTAATTTAAATTTACAGGAGAAGGGGAGAATGGCCCCCTGGGGAGGGGGTGGGGGTCAGGAAGATTGAGTACGGGAAAGACCCTGTTTTGGCGATACGCGGTCATGAGAGCTTTGCTTGGATCGAGAGCGCAATAAAGATGTTAAACCTCTGTGTTTCATTATTTCATTAAAATACTTTATTCTTAATGTGTGTGTGTATTTTTAACCCTTTCATACTATTGGATTAATAATGGATAGGTGTCTTATTGACACCTCTCCATTATTAATCAGGCTTGATGTCACCTTACAATAGCAAGGGGACATTAACCTTTTATCACCCCATATGCCAATGCTACAGGGCAGCGGGAAGAGAGAGGCTAAGTGCCGGAATTGGCGCATCTTACAGATAGCTGGGGGCAGATTTTTTTTTAACCGGTGGGGCAATAACAATGGTACCTGTCTAGGCTATTAATATCTGCCCTCAGTCACTGGCTTTCCCTCTCTGGTGGAGAAAATTGCGCAGAGCCCACGCCAGTTTTTTCAGTGAATTAGTCCTTTAATTTAACATCTACAGCTCCAAAATTTTGCACACACACACACTACTAACATTATTAGGGAGGGATATATAAAAATATAACGGATATGAAATGGTTTACTGTGTGTAAACCATGTCTCATATCCTTTCGGGTTCTGTAATGATTCAGCAAAAGCCGACAAATGAATTACCGGCTTCTCTGCTATCTAACTCTCTAAAAAAAAAAATATATATATATATATATATATATATATATATATATATATACTGTTTATATGTGCATCTCAGATATATATATATATATATATATATATATATATATATATTCTAATTCTTACCTGCATCTCAAAAACATTTCTAGAATTCGCCCTTTTCTTACTTTCGACTCTGCAAAAACTCTTACTGTTTCACTTATTCATTCTTGTCTGGACTATTGTAACTCTCTACTAATCGGCCTCCCTCTTACCAAACTTTCCCCGCTCCAATCTGTCCTGAATGCTGCAGCCAGGATCATATTCCTCACCATCCGTTACACCGATGCCTCTACCTTGTGCCAGTCATTACACTGGCTACCCATCCTCTCCAGAATCCAGTACAAATCTACTACCCTCATCCACAAAGCACTCCATGGCTCAGCACCACCCTACATCTCCTCTCTGGTCTCAGTCTACCACCCTTCCCGTGCCCTCCGCTCCGCTAATGACCTCAAGTTAGCATCCTCAATAATCAGAACCTCCCACTCCCGTCTCCAAGACTTTACACGTGCTGCACCGATTCTTTGGAATACACTACCTATGTTAATACGATTAATCCCCAATCCCCACAGTTTTAAGCGTACCCTAAAAACTCATTTGTTCAGACTGGCCTACCGCCTCAATGCATTAACCTAACGATCCCTGTGTGGCCTATTTAAAAAAAAAAAAAAAACAGGTTCTTCGCATTATGTTCTCATTCACTTTATACAGTTAATAGCCCTCTGTGCCTGTACTGCTACATACTTAGGCAGTTAACTGGTTCATGCAGCTTTACATGAACACCCGAGCCTTACACTATGGCTGGTCCGAATAACGAAAGCAATTGTTACCATCCACCTCTCGTGTCTCCCCTTTTCCTCATAGTCTGTAAGCTTGCGAGCAGGGCCCTCATTCCTCCTGGTATCTGTTTTGAACTGTATTTCTGTTATGCTGTAATGTCTATTGTCTGTACAAGTCCCCTCTATAATTTGTAAAGCGCTGCGGAATATGTTGGCGCTATATAAATAAAAATTATTATTATTATTATTATTATTATTATATATATATATATATATATTTTTTTTTCAATATTTAAGCCTATGAATCCATTATATGCCCATTTTGCAAGCCGGCGAGA
Organism: Ranitomeya imitator; assembly: GCF_032444005.1. Classification (NCBI taxonomy): domain Eukaryota; kingdom Metazoa; phylum Chordata; class Amphibia; order Anura; family Dendrobatidae; genus Ranitomeya; species Ranitomeya imitator. The sequence continues at coordinate 57,530,812 of NC_091282.1, read as the reverse complement.
AAATCTCGCCATACGGATGCCATACGGATGACACATGGGTACTTTTTTGAGAAGAAATCGTAACCTCGCATTATACACGGATGATATTCGGATCACTGTTCGGGAACATTTCTGCGTATCTCGGCAGTAAAAAATGGACCGTATTTTTGTAAGTTATGTGTGACTCCGGCCTTATACTGCCCTTATATACTAGAATATAACTACTATAATACTGCCTCCTATATACAGCAATATAACTACTATAATACTGCTCCTATGTACAAGAATATTCCTAATATAATACTGCTCCTATGTACAAGAATATAACTACTATAATACTGCCCGTGTACAAGAATATAACTATTATAATACTGCTCCTATGTACAAGAATATAACTACTATAATACTGCCCCTATATACAGCAATATAACTACTATAATACTGCTCCTATGTACAAGAATATTACTAATATAATACTGCCCCTATGTACAAGAATATAACTACTATAATACTGCCTCTGTGTACAAGAATATAACTATTATAATACTGTTCCTATGTGCAAGAATATAACTACTATAATACCGCCCCTATGTACAAGAATATAACTACTATAACACTGATCCTATGTACAAGAATATAACTACTATAATACTGCTCCAATGTACAAGAATATAACTACTATAATACTGCTCCTATGTACAAGAATATAACTGCTATAATACTGTCTCCTATGTACAAGAATATAACTACTATAATACTGCCCCAATGTTAAAGAATATAACTACTATAATAGCGCCCCTATGTACAAGAATATACCACCAGGTCATAACAGTACAGGTGGCCCAAAGTGCTAATGCATCTCAATAGAGGGATAAGAGAAGTTCTGAGACCATTTTTTTTTCTTTGCAGTGTGTTTTGTCTCTATTTTCCCCTTTACCTCTGGGTGGTTCAGGACACTGGTGTAAACATGGACATTCATGGTCTGTCCTCTTGGATGGATAATCTCACTACAAGGATACAAAACATTCAAGATTTTGTGGATCAGAATCCGATGTCAGAGCCTAGGATTCCAATTCCTGATTTGTTTTTTGGTGATAGATCTAAGTTCTTGAATTTCAAAAATAATTGTAAATTGTTTCTTGCCTTGAGACCTCGCTACTCAGGTGACCCTGTTCAACAAATAAAGATCATTATTTCTTTGTTACGTGGTGACCCTCAAGACTGGGCATTTTCCCTTGCGCCAGAAGATACGGCATTGCGTGATGTTGATGCGTTTTTCCTGGCGCTTGGATTGCTTTATGACGAACCTAATTCAGTGGATCAGGCAGAGAAAATCTTGCTGGCTCTGTGTCAGGGTCAGGATGAAGCGGAGATATATTGTAAGAAGTTTAGGAAGTGGTCGGTACTCACTCAGTGGAATGAATGTGCGCTGGTAGCAATTTTCAGAAAGGGTCTTTCTGAAGCCCTTAAGGATGTCATGGTGGGGTTTCCCATGCCTGCTGGTCTGAATGAGCCTATGTCCTTGGCCATTCAGATCGATCGACGCTTGCGTGAGCGTAAAGCTGTGCACCATTTGGCGGTACTATCTGAGCATGGGCCTGAGCCTATGCAATGTGATAGGACTTTGACCAGAGCTGAACGGCAAGAACACAGACGTCGGAATGGGCTATGTTTTTATTGTGGTGATTCCACTCATGCTATCTCCAATTGTCCTAAGCGCACTAAGCGGTTCGCTAGGTCTGCCACCATTGGTACGGTACAGTCTAAATTTCTATTGTCTGTTACTCTGATTTGCTCTTTGTCATCCTATTCTTTTATGGCATTTGTGGATTCAGGCGCTGCCCTGAATTTGATGGACTTGGAGTATGCTAGGCGCTGTGGTTTTTTCTTGGAGCCCTTGCAGTATCCTATTCCATTGAGAGCAATTGATGCTACGCCTTTGGCCAAGAATAAGCCTCAGTATTGGACCCAATTGACCATGTGCATGGCTCCTGCACATCAGGAGGATATCCGCTTTCTGGTGTTGCATAATCTGCATGATGTGGTCGTTTTGGGGTTGTCATGGCTACAGGTTCATAATCCAGTATTGGACTGGAAATCTATGTCTGTGTCCAGCTGGGGTTGCCAGGGGGTACATGGTGATGTTCCATTTTTGTCTATTTCGTCTTCCACTCCTTCTGAAGTTCCAGAGTTTTTGTCGGATTATCGGGATGTATTTGATGAGCCCAAAGCCAGTGCCCTACCTCCTCATAGGGATTGCGATTGTGCAATAATTTGATTCCTGGTAGTAAGTTTCCTAAGGGCCGATTGTTCAATTTATCTGTGCCAGAACACGCCGCTATGCGGAGTTATATAAAGGAATCCTTGGAGAAAGGCCATATTCGCCCGTCGTCATCACCGTTAGGAGCAGGGTTCTTTTTTGTGGCCAAGAAGGATGGTTCTTTGAGACCTTGTATTGATTACCGCCTTCTTAATAAAATTACAGTCAAATTTCAGTATCCTTTGCCGTTGCTGTCTGATTTGTTTGCTCGTATTAAAGGGGCTAGTTGGTTCACCAAGATAGATCTTCGAGGGGCGTATAATCTTGTGCGTATTAAACAAGGCGATGAATGGAAAACAGCATTTAATACGCCCGAGGGCCATTTTGAGTACCTGGTTATGCCATTCGGGCTTTCCAATGCTCCATCAGTATTTCAGTCCTTTATGCATGACATCTTCCGAGAGTACCTGGATAAATTCCTGATTGTGTATTTGGATGATATTTTGGTCTTTTCGGATGATTGGGAGTCTCATGTGAAGCAGGTCAGAATGGTGTTCCAGGTCCTTCGTGCGAATTCCTTGTTTGTGAAGGGGTCAAAGTGTCTCTTTGGAGTTCAGAAGGTTTCATTTTTGGGGTTCATTTTTTCCCCTTCTACGATCGAGATAGACCCTGTTAAAGTCCAGGCCATTTACGATTGGACTCAGCCGACATCTGTGAAGAGCCTGCAAAAGTTCCTGGGCTTTGCTAATTTTTATCGGTGCTTCATCGCTAATTTTTCTAGTGTTGCTAAACCGTTGACTGATTTGACCAAGAAGGGTGCTGATGTGGTCAATTGGTCTTCTGTGGCTGTGGAGGCTTTTCAGGAGTTGAAGCGTTGTTTTTCTTCTGCCCCTGTGTTGTGCCAGCCAGATGTTTCGCTTCCGTTTCAGGTTGAGGTTGATGCTTCTGAGATTGAAGCAGGGGCTGTTTTGTCGCAGAGAAGTTCTGATGGCTCGGTGATGAAGCCATGTGCTTTCTTTTCTAGAAAGTTTTTGCCTGCTGAGCGTAACTATGATGTTGGTAATCGTGAATTGTTGGCCATGAAGTGGGCATTCGAGGAGTGGCGTCATTGGCTGGAAGGAGCCAAGCATCGCGTGGTGGTCTTGACAGATCACAAGAATTTGAATTATCTTGAGTCAGCCAAACGGTTGAATCCGAGACAGGCTCGATGGTCGTTATTTTTCTCCCGTTTTGATTTTGTGGTTTCGTACCTTCCGGGCTCTAAGAATGTGAAGGCTGATGCCCTGTCAAGGAGTTTTGTGCCTGACTCTCCGGGTGTTCCTGAGCCGGCGGGTATTCTCAAAGAGGGGGTAATTTTGTCTGCCATCTCCCCTGATTTGCGGCGGGTGCTGCAAAAATTTCAGGCTGATAGACCTGACCGTTGCCCAGCGGAAAAACTGTTTGTCCCTGATAGATGGACTAGTAGAGTTATCTCTGAGATTCATTGTTCAGTGTTGGCTGGGCATCCTGGAATCTTTGGTACCAGAGATTTGGTGGCTAGATCCTTCTGGTGGCCGTCTTTGTCGCGGGATGTGCGTTCTTTTGTGCAGTCCTGTGGGACTTGTGCTCGGGCTAAGCCCTGTTGTTCTCTTGCCAGTGGGTTGCTTTTGCCCTTGCCGGTCCCAAAGAGGCCCTGGACGCATATTTCTATGGATTTTATTTCAGATCTCCCCGTCTCTCAAAAGATGTCGGTCATTTGGGTGGTTTGTGATCGCTTTTCTAAGATGGTCCATTTGGTACCTTTGTCTAAATTGCCTTCCTCCTCTGATTTGGTGCCATTGTTTTTCCAGCATGTGGTTCGTTTACATGGCATTCCGGAGAACATCGTTTCTGACAGAAGTTCCCAGTTTGTTTCAAGGTTTTGGCGATCCTTTTGTGCTAGGATGGGCATTGATTTGTCTTTTTCCTCGGCTTTCCATCCTCAGACAAATGGCCAAACCGAACGAACTAATCAAACTTTGGAAACATATCTGAGATGCTTTGTTTCTGCTGATCAGGATGATTGGGTGTCCTTTATGCCGTTGGCTGAGTTCGCCCTTAATAATCGGGCCAGCTCGGCTTCTTTGGTTTCGCCGTTTTTCTGCAATTCTGGTTTCAATCCTCGTTTCTCTTCAGGGCAGGTTGAGTCTTCAGACTGTCCGGGTGTAGATACTGTGGTGGATAGGTTGCAGCAGATTTGGACTCATGTGGTGGACAATTTGACATTGTCCCAGGAGAAGGCTCAACGTTTCGCTAACCGCCGGCGCTGTGTGGGTCCCCGACTTCGTGTTGGGGATTTGGTTTGGTTGTCGTCTTGTTATGTTCCTATGAAGGTTTCCTCTCCTAAGTTTAAGCCTCGTTTCATTGGTCCGTATAAGATTTCTGAGGTTATCAATCCTGTGTCATTTCGTTTGGCCCTTCCTGCTTCTTTTGCCATCCATAATGTGTTCCTTAGGTCGTTATTGCGGAGATACGTGGCGCCTGTGGTTCCATCCATTGATCCTCCTGCCCCGGTGTTAGTTGAGGGGGAGTTGGAGTATGTGGTGGAGAAGATTTTGGATTCTCGTTTTTCGAGACGGAAACTCCAGTACCTGGTTAAGTGGAAGGGTTATGGTCAGGAAGATAATTCCTGGGTTTTTGCCTCTGATGTTCATGCTGCCGATCTGGTTCGTGCCTTTCATTTGGCTCATACTGGTCGGCCTGGGGGCTCTGGTGAGGGTTCGGTGACCCCTCCTCAAGGGGGGGTACTGTTGTGAATTCGGTTGTCGGGCTCCCTCCTGTGGTCGTGAATGGTACTTCAGCTGGTTCTGTCCATGGACTTCCTCTGGTGGGTGTTTCTGAGTTTCACAGGTGACGAGGTTAATTCGTTAGCTGCTGCTCTATTTACCCCCACTTAGATCTTTGCTCCATGCCACCTGTCAATGTTCCAGTATTGGTCTAGTTCACTCCTGGATCGTTCTTGTAACCTGTCTTCCCATCAGAAGCTAAGTTCCAGCTTGTATTTCTTTGGTTTGCTATTTTTCTGTCCAGCTTGCTATTTAATTTGTTGTCTTGCTTGCTGGAAGCTCTGGGACGCAGAGGGAGCACCTCCGCACCGTGAGTCGGTGCGGAGGGTCTTTTTGCGCCCTCTGCGTGGTCTTTTTGTAGGTTTTTGTGCTGACCGCAAAATAACCTTTCCTATCCTCGGTCTGTTCAGTAAGTCGGGCCTCACTTTGCTAAATCTATTTCATCTCTGTGTTTGTATTTTCATCTTTACTCACAGTCATTATATGTGGGGGCTGCCTTTTCCTTTGGGGAATTTCTCTGAAGCAAGGTAGGCTTTTTTTTTCTATCTTCAGGGCTAGCTAGTTTCTTAGGCTGTGCCGAGTTGCATAGGGAGCGTTAGGCGCAATCCTTGGCTATTTCTAGTGTGTTTTGATAGGTTTAGGGGTTGCGGTCAGCAGAGTTCCCACGTCCCAGAGCTCGTCCTTATTATCAGTAACTATCAAGTCATTCCGTGTGCTCTTAACCACCAGGTCCATTATTGTCCTGACCACCAGGTCATAACAGTGCAAGAATAGAACTACTATAATACTGCTCCTATGTACAAGAATATAACTGCTATAATACTGTCCCCTAGGTACAAGAATATAACTGCTATAATACTGTCCCCTATGTAAAAGAATATAACTACTATAATACTGCTCCTATGTACAAGACTATAACTGCTATAATACTGTCCTCTAGGTACAAGAATATAACTGCTATAATACTGTCCCCTATGTACAAGAATATAACTACTATAATACTGCTCCTATGTGCAAGAATATAATTACTATAATTCTGCCCCTATGTACAAGAATATAAGTACTATAAGGGTATGTTCACACGTTCCTGATTTCCATCCTTTTTTTTTCAGGACTGAAACCGCAGCTCTTGGCAGAAAACGCAGGTCCTTTTTTTGGTCCTTTTTTTGTGCTTTTTTTGTGCGTTTTTTGATGCGTTTTTTGATCTTTTTTTTATGCAGTTTTCTATGCAGAGTCTGTGTTTTCTAGGAAGTTTTTTTAGGGTTAAAATGGCTGAAAATACCCTAACCCTACCCCAAACCCTACCCCTAACCCTACCCCTAACCCTACCCCTACCCCTACCCCTAACCCTACCCCTAACCCTACCCCTAACCCTACCCCTACCCCTAACCCTACCCCTACCCCTAACCCTACGCCTAACCCTACCCCTACCCCTAACCCTAACCCTACCCCTAACCCTACCCCTATTCTAACCTTAGTGGAAAAAAAAAAATTCTTAATTTTTTTATTGTCCCTACCTATGGGGGTGACAAAGGGGGGGGGTGTCATTTACTATTTTTTTTATTTTGATCACTGAGATAGGTTATATCTCAGTGATCAAAATGCACTCTGGAACGAATCTGCCGGCCGGCAGATTCGGCGGGCGCACTGCGCATGCGCCCGCCATTTTGCAAGATGGCGGCGCCCAGGGAGAAGACGGCCGGACGGACACCGGGAGGCCGGGTAAGTATAAGGGGGGGAGATTAGGGCACGGGGGGGCATCGGAGCACGGGGGGGCATCGGAGCACGGGGGGGCATCGGAGCACGGGGGTGGGGCATCGGAGCATGGGGGGGTGGGATCGGGGCAGCCACACTCCGCCCACGCACTTCCGCCCGCTTCCCCGCACTTCCTGCTGCAGCGGTTCGGCACCACAAACCGCAATAAAACCCGCAGATATATTTTTGATCTGCGGGTTTTACTGCGGGTTTGACCTCACAATGGAGGTCTATGGGTGCAGAACCGCTGCGGCTCCGAAAAAAGAAGTGACATGGTACTTCTTTTTTACCGCGGCTATTCAGCGCGGCTTTTTTTCCCGATTCCCGCATCATGTGCACAGTGGTTCCTGTTTTCCATAGGGTACATTGTACTGTACCCTGCATGGAAAACAGCTGCGGAACCGCAGCGGCAAAAACGCTGCGATTCCGCAGAAAAAACGCACTGTGTGAACATGGCCTAATACTGCCCCATGTACAAGAATATAACTACTATAATACTGCCCTATGTACAGGAATATAACTACTATAATACTGCTCCTATGTACAAGAATATAACTACTATAATACTGCTCCTATGTGCAAGAATATAACTACTATAATACTGCCCCCTATGTACAAGAATATAACTACTATAATACTGCCCCTATGTACAAAAATATAACTACTATAATACTGCCCCCTATGTACAAGAATATAACTACTATAATACTGCCCCTATGTACAAGAATATAACTACTATAATACTGGCCCTATGTACAGGAATAGAACTACTATAATACTGCCCCTATGTACAAAAATATAACTACTATAATACTGCGCCCTATGTACAAGAATATAACTACTATAATACTGGAAGTTATGAACAATATTCATGTTACTGGGCTTGCTCTGTAATTTAAATTGCAGTCATGCATATAGAGAAACATATGATAAGTCTTTTTCTCTGAGCTCTTTGTACTCCCTGCAGACCACTTATAGATTGCGGTCTTTTTTACTTTGATGGAAGCGAAAATAATAACCTTTAAATGAATGAAATATTAATTTGCAAACCTGGGATTTTATGACTGCATTAAAACAGACAAAATCCACCTCTCTCCGACACACAGAAGTGTTATACAAAGTCTGATCACTGCACAGAACATTTTTTTTTTTTTGCAGATCTTAACATTAAATTACAACTTTACCCGCCTAGCGAGGAATTTGTTGCCCCACACATGTGCTTCTAATTAAAACCTCTTTCATGTCATGCATGATATTTATAAACGATGGATTTATGGCACAAGTCCGCTAGGCTTCCTCTTCATATCTGCTTTTCTTTGGCTTGGGAAACATTTAGAAAAATTCTGAACTGTATAGATTTATAAGGATTTTTTTTTCCCTTTTTTTAACATTTACTAAAAGGTCCTTTGTTCAGACTACAGTTGAAACTCAGAATCTGGGACCATAATTTTGTTTATAGGAAATCCTTAATAAAGCACCTTTAGTGTTTCCATCTGGAATTCTCCCAGGACGATTTTTAATTTTTAATTTTTTTTTATTTGAATAAGTATGAAGAAAAGTGAATGTACGTTCCCAAGATTCATAGTCATTCCAGATCAAATTCAATAGATTTTGGCAAGAGTTTCAAAAACACAGATACGGTGTTTTCAATCTCCTGCTGCGAAAGCCTCCAGCTGTGCAAGTCTGGTCAAGGCACTTTGTGAAAATCCTAAAAACCCTATTAAATTCATGATATATGATACGTTCCTCTTTTTTTCCAGACTAACTTTCCACCTAACTGTCTACAAAGATAGATTTTTAACTGGAAATGTTACATAAACCGAGCTGTGTTTTACTTGTTGCCGAATGTCCTTTTGCACTTTGAGTCGAAAGAATTTTTTTTTTAAAAAAATTTTTTCTTGCTTCTTGTCAATTCACAGCTACATGTCAGGAAACGGATCGTGACAGCCCACGTTGTATTTAGTTTCTTTCGCCTAATTTAATTCAGCTGGCTTTTTTACTGACCCAAGCGTAATTAAATCACAGGAGGGGGGGGGTTCGATGACTGTGTAGTGGAAAGGTAGTTCATCTCCCGGAGGACCACTCTCCTCGTCTGCTTAAATCAAGGAAAGAAAAGAAAAGGGGTGAAAACACTTTCCAGTAGAACTGAAAATCTGGAGTTTTATGCACTTAGGTCATTTCCTATTGAGCTATAATTCACATCATTAAAGTTGAAGTTTACTTTGGAGCAAACAATGAGGAACAGCTTTTATGGATCTTTCCAATTTTTGGGTGATTAAATTTCACACGGTTTGTGAACAAAAAGGTTACACAGATATAAAACGCTAAACATGATGGTGGTACAGAATATTCATGGTGTTTTTTATGGAAGTAGAGTCAGAGTTTTTCCTACTATTATTGAAGTTCATAAAAATACTATTTATTTTAAGGGGAAAAATCAATTTTTCAAAAATTTAAAAAATATATTATAAATGATTAAACGATTGAAAACATTTTTTTTTAATAATAAAAACAACTAAGGTTAATTTATCAATTTCCTTGCTAGTGGTAATGTAGCCATGAATGGATCCATCAGGAACACCACCAAGTCAACAAAGGTGGTAGTGATATAAAGGTAAAAATAACGTCCAAACTCAACCACTAGGTATACCCACCAGTCACTACATGGGAGCGTAAAAGTTTCAATTAAAAGCAAATGGCTATAATAAATGGGCAATAAAGGGTGTATCCTGTACCAATTTTTTTTTTACTACGGGCCTAAGGCAGGTGGCTGCTAACTTCCTACCTGTTATGCTCGGTACTGGCACAGAGCGGTCATTGAAAGCACCTCTTGATCTTCCAGGCTACTCAGTCTATGTAGTATGTCTGCCAATGTCATGCTGATTGATTGCAAGCTCTCTTTACTTAGGCAGCAAGGAGTCCTGTCAATCAGCATGACATTTGCAGTCATGCAGGTCAACAAAGCAGAACGGAAGAAAAGCTGCTGCTCTCTAAACGTGATGACAGCAGAAGACGATGAATCGCTGCCACAATTGGTCTGTTGCGGTACTGTTTTATAGTACAGGATCTGCCTATGGGGGTGCTGCCTTATACTACAGGGTCTGCCTACGGGGGTACTGTCTTATACTTACAGGGTCTGCCTATAGGGGTACTGTCTTATAGTACAGGATCTGCCTATGGGGGTGCTGCCTTATATTACAGGGTCTGCCTATGGGGGTGCTGCCTTATATTACAGGGTCTGCCTATGGGGTGCTGCCTTATACTACAGGGCCTGCCTATGGGGGTGCTGCCTTATACTACTGGGTCTGCCTATTGGAGTGTTGGCTTATACTACAGGGTCTGCCTATGGGGTGCTGCCTTATACTACAGGGTCTGCCTATGTGGGTGCTGCCTTATGCTACAGTGTCTGCCTATGGGGGTGCTGCCTTATAATACAGGATCTGCCTATGGGGGCAAAATGTGGGCATTGTTTTCTAGGGCACTTGCACCCGGCATTACTATATTACAGATGGGTGATTTAGAATTTAGAGGGCACAGAGAATCACACAGCAGGTGCAGTAATAGGGACACATACGGCAGCAGCAACTCAGTAGTGGGGTATCAGCAGGATGAGGAGTCTGTGTAGGTTGGGAGTAGATGGTGATGGGGCTGGAATGTGAGAAGTGAAACGTGTCTTTGTTGTATTATCTGCAGGTGAGTCCTGGCTGGAAGTTGCGATGTCGGTCTGGGCCAGATGGAAAATATGGGAAAAGTGAATGATTCCATCTGAAAGGATGTCAGCGGTGAGTCATTATCTGTAACTGCAGTGATCATATGGCGGTAATATCTATGTTGGTCTTGAAATAGAGATTATCATCAGTAGCAACGCGGTCATCTGCTAGGTTCTCCTCCACTATTAGGGTGCGCCACCGAGTTGTAATCAAGGTTACCTGGTTAGGGGCCCACTCAGAAGCTTTGCCCCCCTGAAGCAAAACCCTAGCTATACCTCTGGTTCTAGCACCTAATGTAGAATCATGTAACAGTACTCCCATCCTACCATATTCCATTTATATTAATAGCGTCTTCTGACATTATAGCTGGGTTCCAAAGTCTTTGAGTAAACTAATGCTTCAGCGTAGGTAGGCAACTGATGCCTCTGCACCTCTGGGTATGGGTATGAGAAGTTGCAAAAAAAATCATATGTGTTTCCTTTATTTTAAAACCATTGTATGTATTTGCTAGAGGAAAGGTATAACTGCCATCAAATATACATTCTTCAAAAAATAAAGGGATCACTTAAACAACGCAATGCAGCTCTAAGTTAATAACACTTCTATGAAATCAACCTATCCAGTTATAAAGCAAGACTGATTGTGAGTCAAATTCTCCTGTTTTTGTGCAAATGGAACAGACAACAGGTAGAAATGGTAGCCAACTAGCAAGAGAACCCCTATAAAGGGTGATGCTGCAGGGGGTGACCACAGACCATTTCTCTGTTCTCATCCTTTTTGGCTGTTGTTTAGGTCACTTTTGCATTTTGTCATTGCTCTCACCCCTAGATGTACTGTACAGTAGCATGAGGCAGTGTCTACAATCCACAGAAGTTGCTCAGGTAGTGCACCTCTTTCAGAATGGCACATCAATGCCAGCTTTGACAAGTAGGGCAGCTGTGTCTGTCAGCACCATGTCCATAGCATGGAGCAGATACCAGGAGACGTGGAGGGGGCCATAGGAGGGCAACAACCCAGCAGCAGGACTGGCACTTCCTCTTTTGTGCAAGGAGGAGCAGGAGGAACAGTGCTAAAGTCCTGAAAAATAACCTCCAGCAGACCACTAACATCCATGTGTCTGCTCAAACTCTCGGAAACAGACTACATTAGAGTGGTATGAAGGCCCATCATCCACAAGTGGGTGTTGTGTTTACAGACCAACACCATGCAGGGCGATTGGTATTAGCCAGAGAACACCAAGATTGCCAGATTCGACATTGGCACCCTTTGCTCTTCACGGATGAGAGTAGGTTCACACTAAGCACATGTGACAGACATTAAAGAGTAAGGAGACGCCATGGAGAACATTATGTTGCCTGCAATATCCTCCAGCATGACTGGTTTGGCAGTGGGTCAGTAATGGTGTGGCGACACAATTCTTTGGAGGGCTGAACAGCCCTTCATGTGCTGACCAGAGGTACCCTGACTGCCATTAAGTACCAGAATAAGATCCTCGGACCCATTGTGAGACCAAATGCAGGTGCAGTTGGCCCTGGGTTTCTTCTGATGCATGACAATGCAGGTCTAATTTGGCTGAAGTGTGTCAGCAGTTCCTGCATGATGAAATCATCGATGCTATGGATTGGCCCGTCCATTCTCCAGACCTGAATCCAATCAAGCACATCTGGGTCATCATGTCTCATTCCATCCATTAATGCTATATTGCACCACAGACTATATAGGTGTCTGGGAGGAGGTCCCTTAGGAGAACATACTGCGTCTCATCAGGAGCATGAACAAGCGTTGTTGGGAGATCATACAGGCACTTGGAGGCCACACACACTGATGAGCATCATCTCCTTATCTTGAGGCTTTTCCACTTAAGTTGAATCAGCCTGTAATTTTATTTTCCACAAAAAATTTCAAGTGTGTTCAAATTACACAGAAAACAATGTAATGTTATTTTAGGGTGGTTTGTTTTTACACTGTTCATTATGTAGTATACATTAACATGAAACATGATGCTCCAGGTCAATAATAGTCTGACTTTACCAAACTTGTCTTTTTCTAAAGTAAGTGACCAAATATTTGGGGAATTTTTTGAAAGATAGCAAAAAATTGTGCTTGTATTGTCATGTTCCAAGACCCATAATGTTTTCATTTTTCAGTTTATGGAACTGTGTGAGAGCTTGTTTTTTTTTGTGCCTTGAGCTGATGTTTTATTGATATTATTCAGGTGTAGATACTATTCACATTATGTTTTAGTTATTGTGGTCAGCAACAACCTGCAACTCTAAAATTTCAATATTTTCCTTGTTACTTCATTCACAGATTAGGTTAATTAATTTTTGATTTTCATGAAGCCCCTGGTTACACGCTGTAAATGTCACTGACATAGATTGATAACGGTATTTAAGGAGTTAACAGCAGCTAGCAGAGCTCGGCTGCAGTCACTGCTAGGGTTGAGCGAAACGGATCGTTCATTTTTAAAAGTCGCCGACTTTTGGCAAAGTCGGGTTTCATGAAACCCGATCCGACCCTTGTGTGGGGTCGGCCATGCGGTACGCGACTTTCGCGCCAAAGTCGCGTTTTAATGACGCGAAAAGCGCCATTTCTCAGCCAATGAAGGTGGACGCAGAGTGTGGGCAGCGTGATGACATAGGTCCTGGTCCCCACCATCTTAGAGAAGGGCATTGCAGTGATTGGCTTGCTGTCTGCGGCGTCACAGGGACTATAAAGGGGCGTTCCCGCCGACCGCCATCTTACTGCTGCTGATCTGAGCCTAGGGAGAGGTTGCTGCCGCTTCGTCAGAAGCAGGGATAGCGTTAGGCAGGGTCCATTAACCACCAAACCGCTTGTGCTGTAGCGATTTCCACTGTCCAACACCACCTTTTGTTTGCAGGGACAGTGGAAGCTACATTTTTTTTTCCTCAGCGCTGTAGCTCATTGGGCCCTAGAAGGCTCCCTGATAGCTGCATTGCTGTGTGTACGCCGCTGTGCAAACCAACTGCTTTTTTCAAAGCACAAATCCTGCTGTTCCTTCCTTTCTGCACAGCTATCTTTTTTGTTTGTCCACACTTTTTATTTAATTTGTGCATCAGTCCACTCCTTATTGCTGCCTGCCATACCTGGCTGAGATTACTGCAGGGAGATAGTAATTGTAGGACAGTACCTGTTTTTTTTTTTTTTTGTGGGAGATTAAGATTGGCATTTCTGCTAGAGTGCCATCCCTGTGTGTGTCATCTCTCACTCAGTGGGCCATAGAAAGCCTATTTATTTTTCTGTTTTTTTTGTGGGGTTTATAAATTCTCCCTGATAAAAAAAAAAAAAAGGGAGATTAATATTGGCCTTTGGGCTTCTGTGCCAGTCCTGAGCGTGCCATCTCTCTCTCTCAAATAGTGGGCCATAGAAAGCCTATTAATTTTTTTTTTTGGGCTTCTAAATACTCCCAGAAAAAATAAAAAAAAATCAGTGGGAGATTAATATTGCCCTTTCTGCTTGTGTGCCAGTCTTGACTCCTGGGTGTGCCATCTCTCTCTCTCAAATAGTGGGCACTGGGCCATAGAAAGGCTATTTTTTTTTATTTGGTTTCTAAATTCTCCCTTAAAAAATCATTTTATTTTCTTTGGTTTCTAAATTTTTCCTGAAAAAAATCATTTTATTTTATTTTGTTTCTAAAGTCTCCCTGAAAAAAAAAAAAAATCAGTGGGAGATTAATATTGCCCTTTCTGCTTGTGTGCCAGTCTTGACTCCTGGGTGTGCCATCTCTCTCTCTCAAATAGTGGGCACTGGGCCATAGAAAGGCTATTTTTTTTATTTGGTTTCTAAATTCTCCCTTAAAAAATCATTTTATTTTCTTTGGTTTCTAAATTCTTCCTGAAACAATCATTTTATTTTATTTTGTTTCTAAAGTCTCCCTGAAAAAAAAAAATCAGTGGGAGATTAATATTGCCCTTTCTGCTTGTGTGCCAGTCTTGACTCCTGGGTGTGCCATCTCTCTCTCTCAAATAGTGGGCACTGGGCCATAGAAAGGCTATTTTTTTTGTTTTTTTGGTTTCTAAATTCTCCCTTAAAAAATCATTTTATTTTCTTTGGTTTCTAAATTCTTCCTGAAAAAATCATTTTATTTTATTTTGTTTCTAAAGTCTCCCTGAAAAAAAAAATCAGTGGGAGATTAATATTGCCCTTTCTGCTTGTGTGCCAGTCTTGACTCCTGGGTGTGCCATCTCTCTCTCTCAAATAGTGGGCACTGGGCCATAAAAAGGCTATTTTTTTTTATTTGGTTTCTAAATTCTCCCTTAAAAAATCATTTTATTTTATTTTGTTTCTAAATTCTTCCTGAAAAAATCATTTTATTTTATTTTGTTTCTAAAGTCTCCCTGAAAAAAAAAAATCAGTGGGAGATTAATATTGCCCTTTCTGCTTGTGTGCCAGTCTTGACTCCTGGGTGTGCCATCTCTCTCTCTCAAATAGTGGGCACTGGGCCATAGAAAGGCTATTTTTTTTTTGTTTGATTTCTAAATTCTCCCTTAAAAAATCATTTTATTTTCTTTGGTTTCTAAATTCTTCCTGAAAAAATCATTTTATTTTGTTTATAAAGTCTCCCTGAAAAAAAAAAAATCAGTGGGAGACTAATATTGCCCTTTCTGCTTGTGTGCCAGTCTTGACTCCTGGGTGTGCCATCTCTGTCTCTCAAATAGTGGGCACTGGGCCATAGAAAGGCTATTTTTTTTTATTTGGTTTCTAAATTCTCCCTTAAAAAATCATTTTATTTTATTTGGTTTCTAAATTCTTCCTGAAAAAAATCATTTTATATTATTTTATTTTGTTTCTAAAGTCTCCCTGAAAAAAAAAAATCAGTGGGAGATTAATATTGCTTTTTCTGCTTGTGTGCCAGTCTTGACTCCTGGGTGTGCCATCTCTCTCTCTCAAATAGTGGGCCATGGAAAGCCTATTTTTTTTTATTTGGTTTCTAAATTCTCCCTGAACAAATCTCAAAAAAAAGTGGGAGATCAATATTGACATTTCTGCTTGAGTGGCAGTCCTGCGTGTGTGGCATCTCTCTCATTTGGTGCCACCGAAAACAGAGTGTGTAACATTGTGCCTGATTTTCCTTGCGGTCTCACCCACCTGTAAAGGGATATCTAAATCATACTGAAGTTATAGCTCACCGTATAAGTTGTTTGACAGCAACAAATACCGTTACTTTGGTTACGTTTTTAAAACAATGAGGAAGTCTGGTGGAAGAGGTCGTGGCCGTGGGCGTTCATTGTCAGCTGGTAATGGTGGTAGTAGAGCATCAGGTGGTCGTGGGAAAAAAAATATTGCACCTAAGCCTGGAGCTGTGGAGCCAGGTTCGTCGTCTGGCTGCAGAAGGCCTCGAACGCTCCCTTTTCTGGGAGTAGGAAAACCGCTTTTAAGGCCGGAGCAGCAAGAGCAAGTTTTGGCTTACCTTGCTGACTCAGCCTCTAGCTCTTTTGCCTCCTCTTTTGAAACTGGTAAATGTAAAAGCAGCGCGTCGTTAGTGGATGTTCACGGTCAGGAAAAGTCGCTTCCTTGTCCTCTTCAGCAAAAACAACAACAGAGAAGGATGCAGCAGGCGACACAACGGGTTACTCCATGGAGCTCTTTACACATACCATCCCTGGCTTAGAAAGTGAAGCAGTTAACAGGCCATGCCCATTACAAGTTGAATCTGACATGGAGTGCACTGATGCACAGCCACAGCCAGACTACTATGCTGGTCCTTTGACTCAGACCACAACATTGCCCTCGCAGGGTACTGATCCAGAATCAGACCCTGATGAGACTATGTTGCCCCGTCACGAACGCTCTACCACCAACTTACACGGTGACACAGACGAAGTTGCGCACGAGCTAGAAGAGGAGGTTATAGATGACCCAGTTGTTGACCCCGATTGGCAGCCATTGGGGGAACAGGGTGCTGGCGGCAGTAGTTCTGAAGCGGAGGAGGAGGGGCCGCAGCAGGCATCAACATCGCAACAGGTTCCATCTGCCGGGCCCGTAGATGGGAAAAAACGCGTGGCAAAGCCAAAAACTGTTGGAGGACACCGTGTCCATCCGGTTAAAGCTCAGTCTGCAATGCCTGAAAAGGGATCCGAGGCTCGAAAGAGTGCAGTCTGGCATTTTTTTAAACAACATCCAATTGATCCGCACAAAGTCATCTGTCAAAAATGTTCAACTACCTTAAGCAGAGGTCAGAATCTGAAAAGTCTGAATACAAGTTGCATGCATAGACATTTAACCACCATGCATTTGCAAGCCTGGACTAACTACCAAACGTCCCTTAAGGTTGTAGCACCCTCGGCCAATGAAGCTACTCACCAACGCTACATCCCTGCCGTCACTGTAAGGCCACCATTTTCCGCACCATCTGCAGTATCTGTGCAGGTTTCTTTGCCAGGCCAAAGCAGTCAGGGTCAGGGAATCACCAGTTTCGTAGTAGGAAACACTGCATCTAGGGCACAGGCGGAAACAATACCGTCTCCAACCGTCTCTCAGTCTGCCATGTCCACCGGCACACCCGCTAGTTCCACGATCTCCAGCTCTCCAGTCCAGCTCACCCTACATGAGACCCTGGTTAGAAAAAGGAAGTACTTATCCTCGCATCCGCGTACACAGGGTTTGAACGTCCACATAGCTAGACTAATCTTGTTAGAGATGATGCCCTACCGGTTAGTTGAAAGTGAAGCTTTCAAAGCCCTGATGGACTACGCTGTACCACGCTACGAGCTACCCAGTCGACACTTCTTTTCGAGAAAAGCCATCCCAGCCCTCCACCAGCATGTTAAAGAGCGCATCGTCCATGCACTCAGGCAATCTGTGAGTACAAAGGTGCACCTGACAACAGATGCATGGACCAGTAGGCATGGCCAGGGACGTTACGTGTCCATCACGGCACACTGGGTGAATGTGGTAGATGCAGGGTCCACAGGGGACAGCAATTTTGGGACAGTTCTGCCTAGCCCACGGTCTAGGAAACAGTTGGCTGTAGGCGTTCGCACCCCCTCCTCCTCCTCCTCGTCCTCCTGCAGAAGTGAGAGCTCGTCCACAGATCGCAGTCGCCCAATCACTCCATCCGCAGCTGCCACTGTTGCACACCAGTTGTCTCATTATGGGGCAGCTACTGGCAAGCGTCAGCAGGCTGTATTGGCTATGAAGTGTTTGGGCGACAACAGACACACCGCGGAAGTTCTGTCTGAGTTCTTGCAGAAAGAAACGCAGTCGTGGCTGGGCACTGTAGATCTTGAGGCAGGCAAGGTAGTTAGTGATAACGGAAGGAATTTCATGGCTGCCATCTCCCTTTCCCAACTGAAACACATTCCTTGCCTGGCTCACACCTTAAACCTGGTGGTGCAGTGCTTCCTGAAAACTTATCCGGGGTTATCCGACCTGCTCCTCAAAATGTGCGGACTTTGCTCACATATCCGCCGTTCGCCCGTACACTCCAGCCGTACGCAGACCTATCAGTGGTCTTTGAACCTTCCCCAGCATCGCCTAATCATAGACGTTGCAACAAGGTGGAACTCAACACTGCACATGCTTCAGAGACTGTGCGAACAGAGGTGGGCTGTAATGTTTTTGTGGGAGGATACGCATACACGGGCAGGCAGTAGGATGGCAGACATGGAGTTGTAAGGTGTGCAGTGGTCGAAGATACACGACATGTGTCAAGTCCTTCAGTGTTTTGAGGAATGCACACGGCTGGTTAGTGCAGACAACGCCATAATAAGCATGAGCATCCCCCTAATGCGTCTGCTGATGCAAAGTTTGACGCACATAAAAAATCAGGCGTCTGCAGCAGAGGAACAGGAAAGCCTTGATGACAGTCAGCCATTGTCTGGTCAGGGCAGTGTACAGGACGAGGTAGTGGGCGAAGAGGAGGAGGACGAGGAGGATGATGGGGATGAGTATATTTTTAATGAAGCTTTTCCGGGGCCACTGGAAATTGATGGCGTGGCAAGGCCGGGTTCTGTTTTTTTGAGGGACACAAGTGACGCAGATTTGCCTGAAACTGCCCCTCAACCCAGCTCAACCGCAGATTTGACAACTGGAACTTTGGCCCACATGGCGGATTATGCCTTACGTATCCTCAAAAGGGACACACGCATTACTAAAATGATGAACGATGACGATTACTGGTTGGCCTGCCTCCTTGATCCTCGCTATAATGGCAAATTGCAAAATATTATGCCACATGAGAACTTGGAACTAATATTAGCAACCAAACAATCAACTCTTGTTGACCGTTTGCTTCAGGCATTCCCAGCACACAGTGCCCGTGATCATTCTCACACGAGCAGCAGGGGGCAGCAGAACAGTGGCGTTGGACAGAGGGGTTTTCTGACCAGGTTGTGGAGTGATTTTGCTATGACCGCAGACAGGACAGGTTCTGCTGCATCAATTCAAAGTGACAGGAGACAACATTTGTCCAGTATGGTTACTAACTATTTTTCATCACTTATCGATGTTCTACCTCAACCGTCATTCCCATTTGATTACTGGGCATGCAAATTAGACACCTGGCCAGAATTGGCAGAATATGCATTGCAGGAGCTTGCTTGCCCGGCAGCTAGTGTCCTATCAGAAAGAGTATTCAGTGCTGCAGGTTCAATATTAACCGAAAAAAGGACTCGTCTGGCCACCCAAAATGTTGATGATCTAACCTTCATTAAAATGAACCACAACTGGATTTCGAATTCTTTTGCCCCACCTTGCCCGGCCGACACCTAGCTTTCCTATGAAAAGGTATTGGCTGTGGACTACTCTGAAAGACTTAACCAATCTCGTAATTTGCAGCAGCTGATTGTCCAGCATACGACATGTTTACACCTCCCTAAATGGCCAAACTCCCCACACGGGGCCGTGGTATCGCCACTTGGCGCAAGCACCCGTGAGAGTGCTGTTTGTCTGAAGAGGTGGGTGTGCCCGCTTTTGGTCTACGGCACTGCCACTGGGTCCCTCATAGTACAATAAATTGTATCTGGCGGTGGTGGTGCGCACCCAACGTCAGACACACTGTTGTAACATGAGGGGCCCTGGGCATGTACCGCCGGCCACAAGAGAGTTCACCCACCCCCAGCTCAAACATTGCTCTACCACTTGCACAATTATCTCTCACAGTTACACCTATGTTTAGTCTATGCGCTGACATCCGTAAATTACTGCCACTGACAATACCATTGTGTTGACATGTATGATGGTACTTAACATAGTCAGGGGCAGTGTCCTATATTTACCCAAGTAAATACTTTGTGCAAAATTACTAGGTCTGAAACTACGCAGAGGAGCCCAACCCTGTACCTAATGATTGCACCCTTTTGGTTTTTCTTTTTGTTGTAATGCGAGACATTAACATGTATTGATTTTTTGGGACTACTAACTGGCAGACACTCATTACAATCGGCCGCCGCTGACAACACCAATGGTGCCCACTGCAAGAGAATTCAAAGTGCCTACAGCCCAATTTTATTATGTTAGGCCTTCGAAGCCTGTCTGCGGTCCCTCCTTCCACTAGGCCTCCACTGACCTGTCTACTGCTGCCCGTGCACCCCTGGAACCAATTCTAAAGTGCCTACAGCCATATTTTATTATGTTAGGCCTTCGAAGCCTGTCTGCGGTCCGTTCTTTCTACTACTCCACTGACCAGACCACTGCTGCCCGTGTACCCCTGGAACCTATTTAAAAGTGCCTACAGCCCAATTTTTTTATGTTAGGCCTTCGAAGCCTGTCTGCGGTCCCTTCTTTCTACTACTCCTCCACTGACCAGACCACTGCTGCCCGTTTACCCCTGGAACCAATTCTAAAGTGCCTACAGCCCTAATTTATTATGTTAGGCCTTCGAAGCCTGTCTGCGGTCCCTCCTTCCACTAGGCCTCCACTGACCAGTCTACTGCTGGCCGTGCACCCCTGGAACCAATTCTAAAGTGCCTACAGCCATATTTCATTATGTTAAGCCTTCGAAGCCTGTCTGCGGTCTGTTCTTTCTACTACTCCTCCACTGACCAGACCACTGCTGCCCGTGCACCCCTGGAACCAATTCTAAAGTGCCTACAGCCATATTTTATTATGTTAGGCCTTCAAAGCCTGTCTGCGGTCCGTTCTTTCTACTACTCCTCCACTGACCAGACCACTGCTGCCCGTGTACCCCTGGAACCTATTTAAAAGTGCCTACTGCCCAATTTTTTTTATGTTAGGCCTTCGAAGCCTGTCTGCGGTCCCTCCTTCCACTAGGCCTCCACTGACCTGTCTACTGCTGCCCGTGTACCCCTGGAACCAATGTTAAAGTGCCCACAGCCCTAATTTATTATGTTAGACCTTCGAAGCCTGTCTGCGGTCCCTCCTTCCACTAGGCCTCCACTGACCAGTCTACTGCTGCCCGTGCACCCCTGGAACCAATTCTAAAGTGCCTACAGCCCAATTTTATTATGTTAGGCCTTCGAAGCCTGTCTGCGGTCCTTCCTTCCAATAGTTCTCCACTGACCAGACCAATGCTGGCCATGTACCCCTGGAACCCAGCTGAAAGTGCATGGAGCCTCCTTTTTTTCTTTGTTTTATATTTAGAAAGCCCAGATGAACTACGCTGTACCACGGTTCAAGCTACCCAGTCGACATTTCTTTTGCAAGAAAAGCCATCCCAGCCCTCCACCGGCATGAAAAAGTCTGCATTGTCATAGCACTCAGGCAATCAAACAGTAGAAAGGTGCACCTGACAAGAGACGCATGGACCAGTAGGCATGTCCACAAAAAGTTACGTGTCCATTACGGCGCACTGGGTTAATGTGTTGGATGCATGGTCCACAGGGGACAGCCTACAAAGTCTGTCTGCAGTCCCTAATTCAAATTGTCCTCCGCTGACCACACCACTGCTGCACTTGTACCCCTGGAACCAATTTTAAAGTGCCTACAACCTAATTTTGTTATGTTAGGCCTACTACGCCTGTCTGCGGTCCCTCCTTCCAATACTCGTCCACTGACCACACCACTGCTGCCCGTGGACCCCTGGAACCTATTTTTAATTGCATAGAGCATCCTTTTTTTAATAGTAGGCGTACAA
Organism: Ranitomeya imitator; assembly: GCF_032444005.1. Lineage (NCBI taxonomy): Eukaryota > Metazoa > Chordata > Amphibia > Anura > Dendrobatidae > Ranitomeya > Ranitomeya imitator. Next base: position 57,509,248 of record NC_091282.1, on the reverse strand, counting down.
AGTCTGTCTGCGGTCCACTATTGAAATTGTCCTCCACTGCCCAGAGCAATGCTGCCTGTGTACCCCTGTAACCTTTTTTAAACTGCAGTGAGCCACATTTTTGGTTTAAGGCCTACTACCTGTGTCTGTCTGCGCCACTCAATACAGCTGTCCTCCTTTGAAAAAAGCAGAGCGTCAATAGTCTTGTTTTCAGCCTCTAGGAATTTTAAAACTGCATTGGGGCTACTACTTTGGTAGGGCCTACTAACGGTGTCTGCCGCCCCAAGGTGTGCCCCAGATTTCCTCTCCATTGCTTCGATCTTCCTACTCTCGTTTAGTAGTTGTTGCAAACTACACTGCATTAGGTCTACAAATTGGGTATGGGGTGTAGAGACGGTGTGTCCCACTCCAAGGTGTTCCCCAGGTTTCCTCGCCATTGCTTCGGTCTTCCGACTCTCGTTTAGTAGTTGTTGCAAACTACACTGCATTAGGCCTACAAATTGGGTATGGGGTGTAGAGACGGTGTGTCCCACTCCAAGGTGTTCCCCAGGTTTCCTCGCCATTGCTTCGGTCTTCCGACTCTCGTTTAGTAGTTGTTGCAAACTACACTGCATTAGGCCTACAAATTGGGTATGGGGTGTAGAGAGACGGTGTGTTACACTCCAAGGTGTTCCCCAGGTTTCGTCCACATTGCTTCGATCTTCCTACTCTCGTTTAATAGTTGTTGAAAACTACACTGCATTAGGCCTACAAGTTGGGTCTGGGTTGTAGAGACAGTGTCTTCCACTCCAAGGTGTTCTCCAGGTTGCCTTTCCTGAGCTTCTATCTTCAGGCTCTTGTTAAATAGTTGTTAAATGGAACAACTGCATTTGGCGTACTAGTTGGTTTGGGGCCTACTAACAGTGTCTGCCGCTCCTTGCTGTTCTCCTGGTTTCCTGTCCTGAAATTCCATTTTCAGGCTCTCGTTAAGTAGTTGTTAATGTTAGACTGCATTTGGCCTACTAGTTGGGTTGGGGCCTACTATCGGTGTCTGCCACTCCTTGCTGTTCTCCTCCACTGAACAAAGCTGTGCCGCCTGTTTACTACTGTTGCCAATTTTGAACTGCATTTCGACTACTTACTGATTTGGGCCTACTCTCTGTGTCAGCCTCTCATTCCAGTTGTCCTCCACTGCAATGCCCCCTGGTTAGTCCTGTGTTACCAATTTTGAACTGCATTTAGCCCACTTTATTCTTTGGGCCTATATCTGTGTTTCCTCCTCATCCTGCCCATTGCCCAGCCAGTGATAGATGAGTCTGCTGGTACATTGACCCATAACGCAACATTCCCTGTGCACGCTACACAGCAAGATTGTGACCCTGCTGAAAGTCAGGTTCCTCTTCCCGCATACCATACCACCTTACACGGCGACAAAGAGGAAGGTGCAGATGAAAGTGCAGGTTCCTTCATCAGGTGGGGGGAGGAATACTAGTTGGCGACGTCACTGGCACAGGGCCTCTCATAGTACGCAAAAGTGTTGCTGCCGGTGGGAGGCGCCCCCGCCGTGCAAACACACCGCTGTACTTTGAGGGGCCCTGTGCCAGTGCCAATGCCAACGAGTGGGCCCCCCCTGCTTGCTCAGGATCACAGCACTTGCAAAGTTGAAATACTTACCTCTCCCTGCTCCACTGCCGTGACGTGGTCCAGATTTACTGGGCCCACTAATTACTTGAACCAGCCCTACCCCCCACAACTTTAGCCAAATGACCCCCAATTTCAAATGCCTTCCAATTATTATAAGCTAAATTACGATTAACATAGTAACATAGTTAGTAAGGCCGAAAAAAGACATTTGTCCATCCAGTTCAGCCTATATTCCATCATAATAAATCCCCAGATCTACGTCCTTCTACAGAACCTAATAATTGTATGATACAATATTGTTCTGCTCCAGGAAGACATCCAGGCCTCTCTTGAACCCCTCGACTGAGTTCGCCATCACCACCTCCTCAGGCAAGCAATTCCAGATTCTCACTGCCCTAACAGTAAAGAATCCTCTTCTATGTTGGTGGAAAAACCTTCTCTCCTCCAGACGCAAAGAATGCCCCCTTGTGCCCGTCACCTTCCTTGGTATAAACAGATCCTCAGCGAGATATTTGTATTGTCCCCTTATATACTTATACATGGTTATTAGATCGCCCCTCAGTCGTCTTTTTTCTAGACTAAATAATCCTAATTTCGCTAATCTATCTGGGTATTGTAGTTCTCCCATCCCCTTTATTAATTTTGTTGCCCTCCTTTGTACTCTCTCTAGTTCCATTATATCCTTCCTGAGCACCGGTGCCCAAAACTGGACACAGTACTCCATGTGCGGTCTAACTAGGGATTTGTACAGAGGCAGTATAATGCTCTCATCATGTGTATCCAGACCTCTTTTAATGCACCCCATGATCCTGTTTGCCTTGGCAGCTGCTGCCTGGCACTGGCTGCTCCAGGTAAGTTTATCATTAACTAGGATCCCCAAGTCCTTCTCCCTGTCAGATTTACCCAGTGGTTTCCCGTTCAGTGTGTAATGGTGATATTGATTCCCTCTTCCCATGTGTATAACCTTACATTTATCATTGTTAAACCTCATCTGCCACCTTTCAGCCCAAGTTTCCAACTTATCCAGATCCATCTGTAGCAGAATACTATCTTCTCTTGTATTAACTGCTTTACATAGTTTTGTATCATCTGCAAATATCGATATTTTACTGTGTAAACCTTCTACCAGATCATTAATGAATATGTTGAAGAGAACAGGTCCCAATACTGACCCCTGCGGTACCCCACTGGTCACAGCGACCCAGTTAGAGACTATACCATTTATAACCACCCTCTGCTTTCTATCACTAAGCCAGTTACTAACCCATTTACACACATTTTCCCCCAGACCAAGCATTCTCATTTTGTGTACCAACCTCTTGTGCGGCACGGTATCAAACGCTTTGGAAAAATCGAGATATACCACGTCCAATGACTCACCGTGGTCCAGTCTATAGCTTACCTCTTCATAAAAACTGATTAGATTGGTTTGACAGGAGCGATTTCTCATAAACCCATGCTGATATGGAGTTACACAGTTATTCTCATTGAGATAATCCAGAATAACATCCCTCAGAAACCCTTCAAATATTTTACCAACAATAGAGGTTAGACTTACTGGCCTATAATTTCCAGGTTCACTTTTAGAGCCCTTTTTGAATATTGGCACCACATTTGCTATGCGCCAGTCCTGCGGAACAGACCCTGTTGCTATAGAGTCACTAAAAATAAGAAATAATGGTTTATCTATTACATTACTTAGTTCTCTTAGTACTCGTGGGTGTATGCCATCCGGACCCGGAGATTTATCTATTTTAATCTTATTTAGCCGGTTTCGCACCTCTTCTTGGGTTAGATTGGTGACCCCTAATATAGGGTTTTCATTGTTTCTTGGGATTTCACCTAGCATTTCATTTTCCACCGTGAATACCGTGGAGAAGAAGGTGTTTAATATGTTAGCTTTTTCCTCGTCATCTACAACCATTCTTTCCTCACTATTTTTTAAGGGGCCTACATTTTCAGTTTTTATTCTTTTACTATTGATATAGTTGAAGAACAGTTTGGGATTAGTTTTACTCTCCTTAGCAATGTGCTTCTCTGTTTCCTTTTTGGCAGCTTTAATTAGTTTTTTAGATAAAGTATTTTTCTCCCTATAGTTTTTTAGAGCTTCAATGGTGCCATCCTGCTTTAGTAGTGCAAATGCTTTCTTTTTACTGTTAATTGCCTGTCTTACTTCTTTGTTTAGCCACATTGGGTTTTTCCTATTTCTAGTCCTTTTATTCCCACAAGGTATAAACCGCTTACACTGCCTATTTAGGATGTTCTTAAACATTTCCCATTTATTATCTGTATTCTCATTTCTGAGGATATTGTCCCAGTCTACCAGATTAAGGGCATCTCTAAGCTGTTCAAACTTTGCCTTCCTAAAGTTCAATGTTTTTGTGACTCCCTGACAAGTCCCCCTAGTGAAAGACAGGTGAAACTGCACAATATTGTGGTCGCTATTTCCTAAATGCCCAACCACCTGCAGATTTGTTATTCTGTCAGGTCTATTAGATAGTATTAGGTCTAAAAGTGCTGCTCCTCTGGTTGGATTCTGCACCAATTGTGAAAGATAATTTTTCTTGGTTATTAGCAGAAACCTGTTGCCTTTATGGGTTTCACAGGTTTCTGTTTCCCAGTTAATATCCGGGTAGTTAAAGTCCCCCATAACCAGGACCTCATTATGGGTTGCAGCTTCATCTATCTGCTTTAGAAGTAGACTTTCCATGGTTTCTGTTATATTTGGGGGTTTGTAACAGACCCCAATGAGAATTTTGTTACCATTTTTCCCTCCATGAATTTCGACCCATATGGACTCGACATCCTCATTCCCTTCGCTAATATCCTCCCTTAAAGTGGACTTTAGACAAGACTTTACATAGAGACAAACCCCTCCTCCTCTCCGATTTTTACGATCCTTTCTAAACAGACTGTAACCCTGTAAGTTAACTGCCCAGTCATAGCTTTCATCTAACCATGTCTCAGTTATTCCCACTATGTCAAAGTTACCTGTAGATATTTCTGCTTCTAGTTCTTCCATCTTGTTTGTCAGGCTTCTGGCGTTTGCGAGCATGCAGTTTAGAGGATTTTGTTTTGTTCCAATCTCCTCGCTGTGGATTGTTTTAGAAATGTTCTTACCTCCCTTCTGAGTATGTTTTCCTGGGTCGTCTTTGTTCGAGTCTAATGTTTTTCTTCCCGTCCCCTCTTCTTCTAGTTTAACGCCCTCCTGATGAGTGTAGCGAGTCTTCTGGCGAATGTGTGTTTCCCAGGTTTGTTGAGGTGTAGTCCGTCTCTGGCGAGGAGTCCATCATACCAGTAATTCACACCGTGGTCCAGGAATCCAAATCCTTGTTGTCTGCACCATCGTCTTAGCCAGTTGTTTGCATCAAGGATCCTGTTCCATCTCCTGGTGCCATGCCCGTCTACTGGAAGGATAGAAGAAAAAACTACCTGTGCATCCAGTTCCTTTACTTTCTTCCCCAACTCTTCAAAGTCCTTGCAGATTGTCGGTAGGTCCTTCCTTGCCGTGTCATTGGTGCCAACATGTATCAGAAGAAATGGGTGGACGTCCTTGGAGCTGAAGAGCTTTGGTATCCTATCGGTCACATCCTTGATCATCGCACCTGGAAGGCAGCATACTTCTCTTGCAGTTATGTCCGGTCTGCAGATGGCTGCTTCTGTGCCTCTCAGTAGTGAGTCTCCCACCACCACCACTCTTCGTTGCTTCTTGGCTGTACTTTTTGCTGTCACTTGTTGCTGTGTGCCCTTTTCTTTTTTGCTTGCTGGTATTGCTTCATTCTTAGGTGTGCCATCTTCATCCTCTACAAAGATTTGATATCGGTTCTTCAGTTGTGTGGTTGGTGATTTCTCCATGGTCTTCTTGCTTCTTTTGGTCACATGCTTCCACTCATCTGCTTTTGGAGGTTCTCTGACACTTTTTGCACCTTCTGTGACCAGTAGAGATGCTTCTGTTCTGTCTAGAAAGTCTTCATTCTCTTTGATGAGTTTCAAAGTTGCTATTCTTTCTTCCAGACCCCGCACCTTTTCTTCTAAAAGGGCCACTAGTCTACACTTCTGACAGGTGAAATTGGATTCTTCTTCTGGTCGATCTGTGAACATGTAGCACATGCTGCAGCTCACCATGTAGGTTGTCACATCTGCCATGTTGCTCCTAGATCCTGCTGAGTTGCTGTGTGTTTTCCTTCTTGTGTAATCTACTCAGCCAAGCTCTCTTGCAATAATGTCCTACAGGCAAAAGTTTGGTGATGCTTTCGAAGCAGCTGGTCCCGGCTGTACCCAACGATCTTCTAGCTTAGGGAGACTTCGCTTCTCCCAGAAGGCACCTGGAATATGCAAATTAGCCTCCTGAAGCTTGAATCCCTGGTTTGGTGATGCTTTCGAAGCAGCTGGTCCCGGCTGTACCCAACGATCTTCTAGCTTAGGGAGACTTCGCTTCTCCCAGAAGGCACCTGGAATATGCAAATTAGCCTCCTGAAGCTTGAATCCCTGGTTTGAATCCCTGATTGACAAGCTTCTGTAACAAGAATGGATGTTTTTGCCATTAAAATGGGCAGTGTAGGTGTTTTCCTGGCCTCCACTCACTGCCGACTATGCTCCCCCATTGACTTGCATTGGGTTTCGTGTTTCGGTCGATACCCGACTTTTCGCGATAATTGTCCGATTCCACTCGACTCGACTTTTAAGATAGTCGGGTTTCGCGAAACACGGCTCGACTCTAAAAAGGTCAAGGTCGCTCAATCCTAGTCACTGCCATTAGAGACAGATGATTGCTGAACAACACAGCCATCATCTGCGGGTAAAGATATGGAATCAGCTTTTGAGCCTGCTTGAAATACAGCTCTGGCAAAAATTAAGAGACCACCACATCAAAATCCTGTCATGGGCAGTCCAATCTCCAGACCTGAACCCCATTGAAAACCTCTGGAATGTAATCAAGAGGAAGATGGATAGTCACAAGCCATCAAACAAAGAAGAACTGCTTAAATTTTTGCACCAGAAGCAGTGTGAAAGACTGGTGGAAAGCATGCCAAGATGCATGAAAGCTGTGATTAAAAATCATGGTTATGCCACAAAATATTGATTTCGGAACTCTTCCGGAGCTAAAACATTAGTATTGTTGTTTCTAAATTATCATGAACTTGTTTTCTTTGCATTATTTGATGTCATCTGTCCGGAAGGGATTAAACACAAATTAGCTTCACAGAGGAAGAGGCAGAGGGTAAAAGAGATCATCATAGCAATCTAAAGATTTCCTATGAACATCACCAGAACTTCCGAAGCAATGTGTTCTAGATAGATAAAGACAAGACAAGGTTAATTGCCCAAAACAGAAGACAAAATTTCACCAGAAAACCAACACCATAAAGAATAATGTTGTAAATGTTATTGCCTGGAGAAGCTTTGATGAATCAAGCCCTTGGCAACTTAGAATTATAAAATCACTATAAATTCAAGTAAACTCTAAAATATTGCACAAGTATAAAAAAAAAGTTATTAATGAACTTTTTGATGTGCTTACTTTTTTACATTTTTCAACAAACACCTTCATAGAAATTGATGTAGTCATGAAAATTCTCCATTAGAGATGAACAAATGTGCCTAAATTTGATTTGCACGAAATAAAGGACGCTTATTACACTTTGAAGTCTCTCCAAACCCAAGGGCATAATAAACAGAGGGTTAAAATTTAATAAATTAGAATACTCATCTCATCCCTTACCTGTCCTATCCAGTTTCCATCCTTGTCCTTTGCTTTCTCCTTTCCTCCCTTCAGTTCTATTCTCCATCTCCAGAAGACATAAGCAAATCAATTTGATGTGACTCAAATTCATTTCCAATTTTACAGAATTCACTGAGCTCAGTGAATTTGAACAATTTTCAATTCACTTTGTGTGAACTGTCTAAAATTATAGAATATTGCATTGGTCAGAGAATGATATTGTGAAGGAACAAATTAAGAAAGATTCTCCATTTTGTGTTTTTGACTCCATTTTCTTGTTGCTTAAAGATACATTCTGTTATTTAATTAGGTAAGAGGTTATAAATGTTATGAAGTAACTTTATCTTGTTGTTCACAAGTCTGTTATTCAACTAGGCTATGGTTCATAATTGGTAAAAAGACCTTGAGTGTTCTCTTGAACCAGATAATGAGGCACCTGTTGGTATGCTTTTTCTATGCCAAGAAGACAAGACCATATCTGTAGTTTCCGGTTTTTCTGTATCCTCATGGGTTAAGTTTTTTCTGTATTCTTATAGGTTAAGAACCGTGAGCGTGTTCTTGTGCTGATTGGTTGAAATATAATTTCTATGATTATAAAAAGCGATACACAATAAACGGGGGCTCAGAGATCTGCTCGATTTCCCCATACAGAGACACACGTCTCTGTCTGGTCATATTAAGTTGCTGGCAACGCCCTCTAGATTAATTTGGAAGTCAATGAGTCAACCGTGAAGGGTCAATTTAGATCCTCCCTCAACAATATCATGACCTGGGGTAGGTGTTCTCCTAATACCTTGCAGTTATCATATCATATGGTATAGCGCAGTCAATCAGGAGAGACTATCATATCATAGCTTGTATAAAAACAGAGGTAGGGAATGCAGCGGCTATTTTTGGGTGAATGTGAACAGTGCGAGGGGGACATAGCTCACAACTTAGTCATACAGATAGATAGTGAAAACCAGAAAATACTGCTTAAAAACATTTCAGTTCTGCCATGATCAGAGTAAAAGAACACAATAAGGTGGCAATGTGGGAGGACAGTTTAAAAATAGTGTGTGAAAGCATACTAATGAAAAATATTAGTGTATGAGGAAAAGAGAATGAGAGATTTTGAGTAGTTTAGAGTGCCACAAATCAAAGTTCTTGGGAAAATTTGGAGAATCTAGAGAATTCAAATTTTAAAACATCCCCCCATCTCTTGTCTCCAGTGTTATTGACTTTTCAATACCTGTGTTACTCACTAAGATTTTAGCAGTGACATGTCGTGCATCATGCTGAAGCCAAGAGATGATGTCACTTGATGCCAAGTCAATGCCAGAGGAGACAAAGCGTGAAGATGTAGGAGAAGGCCAGAGCTGGAGGAAACAAGCCAGTGGAGAACTCCGCTATGGCAGCAGGTCAGGCTCAAAAAATCAATCAAGCTAATTGATGGACTGCAGGTTACCATTTTATTTGATTCAACTAAATCAAATCACAAAAAAATTGCTGTCAAATCCAAATTTTTGTAAAATTCAAAGCAAATTTGTTTTTGCCTCTAATCGCTTCACTAATCTCTATCATTCCTACATGACCATATTGTATCTTCCTATCATCTCAAGAAGATACACACATGCATACAGCACTCCCGCATACTTTATAGATTGGGGTTCAAAAGGTTTTGAATACTGAATGTCTTAAAAAACAATAAACTTCTAGTGAACGTAAAAAATGGAGTTTGGTTCAGATAGAATTTGTGCCAATTGCTTCGCATGGGCCAATCCATCAGCCATATCAGTAATCTGTGGTCACTGGAAGGGAGCCCTGAGAACCGTCTCTTACTTTATGGCATCTGGGGTTATTCTTTTGATTAGATGGCTGTCGCGACATCACATGTGCGACACTACACAATAAAGAAGTTGATGCAGCCTTGCTCATCTAAAGAACAGTAGCAGATGCCGTCACGTAAGAAACGGTTCTCATGCTTCCATCCGGTGACCACAGATTACTGACATGGTCAATGGACCGAGTCCTGAAAAATCAATTTCCACCAACTCATTCAGATGAATAGCCTCAGAAGGACTTTTCAATCTTTCCTACACATACCTATATGATTTTGTTGAGAAATAAGAAGGGTTTTGATGAAATGTCAAGTTTGTCATTTCTATGACACCAAAAATATCCAAAATTATTGCTCAGTGATAGATTTGATGGCTGTAACCTTGCAAGAGAAGGATAATAATCAATGCCTTCTTTCCATGGGCACTTGACAGTGGGTGTTCAGTGAACGATGATGATTGACCCAAGTCAATGCTTGTTGACACTTCCTTCAGCAGTTTTGTGGTTTGATCGAGCACTTTGTCTACCCTTGCAATGTTTTTTTAAATTGTATGGAAATGGACGCTTAAAAGCTCAGCTATAAAGCCAAATGAGAAGACATAAAAGCAGCCATCGCAAGCATTTTATTACACATTTATGGATTTTGTCACTTACTGGAAGTTATAAAGTATGAAAGGATTATTCAATAAAATGAACTTCTACACATTTCAAGGTCAAAAATCCCAGTGGTTAATCTTCCCTTTCCTCGTCTTTTTTTTATACCATATAAGTAATAAACTGTAGAGCAGCCATTCAAATCATCTACTAATGCAAAGGCCAACAATACAGCTCTGTTCAAAAGCCCGAGAAAAAAGCAATAACATCAAATAATAAGCCCTGAAGCATGTATTTAAAGCTAGGATGATCTGCTCATTGCTCATAAATGTCTTTAGAAAAACGGGAAAAGAAAAGTTTCAGGCTAATGCGTTTTACATTAAACTAGCAAATTGGTACAAAATACATACGGCAAAAAATAGCACGATTGTAAGGAAATGTTCAACTTAAGATAAAGTAGTTTACCTTAGGGTATGCGCACACGATGTCTTATTCACGTGCATTTTGTTTGGAACCTTCTGAAACAATGAACATATGCACAGCAATGTCAAAAGGACTTGCTTTGCATATGTTCCATCTTTTTTTCGCTTCTGTGACTGCTCAGGCTTCAAAAGCCTAAGAGCAGAGTCCAATCAATTCAACTGGTGGCTTCTCTTGGAAGTCACTACAATGTTATGTGTGGAAATAAGAAGCAAAATGTCGGTGGCAAAACTGAAACAAAAAGAGGTCAGAAAAGACACTTCAGGGAAAACACCTAAAAGATATTGTGCTATCATACCCATAGAGGTGGACTCACCCATCAATGGATCAAGTGTACGAATGAGGGGCAGGTGAACCCATAGGGAGCTATCTCGCAAAACTGTAGGCACGATAATGTTCGGCGCTTGTCCTGGCTCCGCTCACTTCCCCTGAGGCTGCTGCCCACTGTTGTGCTCCATGACAGGTTACACAGTTGCCCAGCATGTGGCTCAATAACTTCATCTTCCAATGCCTATTTAATGACCACTAAGACACACATATTTATTTTAGGAATAAGACTTCTAGCTATGTGTTTAGCTTCATCCTCTCTACATTCTGTGCTCTAATTTTGTAAGACCTTTGAGTTCCTGCACACTTTTGGCCTGGATTATCCTTAAGCTGTAAGGGTTGCAGGGGTCAGTTTAATGTGCATAGGAACAGAAAGTCATGCTACACCAGAGGGACATGTGAGAGGTGGGGTATTTTTTTAAACCCATGCAGAGACCCAATAGTATAGTAGGGAACATTCAATTCACATTGAATAACTTTGATCCAATCTGAATTTCCTGGCCAAATTCAAGCAAATTGTCATATTAGAATTTCAGCAAATTTTCTTATTACTAAGAAAGACTTATCAATCATGTCAAGCCAGGTAGGGGGGAAGATGGTGAGGAGATGCTTTCATGCCAATTCTAGTCTTTATTGGTTTGTTTTTAAGTGGTTTTCAATGAAACATCTCAGAGTAAAACAAACCTGATTGCAACAAAGGAGACTTTCCCGCTTCGTGCTGTCTGTGGTTGAGGCAGTATTACTCTTTTGATAGGTTACTTTTGAAAAAAATCTTGCATAGAGAGAAATAAATGTCCTAAATACGGCACATTGATTAAATGAGGAATTTTTCAAAATTAAGGGCATATTAGTATGATTGGGTGGCATAGTTGAACATCTTTAAACTTACAGTATGTTGGAATACATATATGCTAGCCACCTTAGGGAGAGACCCAAGTTGGGCTAAATGTAGCGGGACGAAAGAGACCGAAAAGCCCTCTACTTAAAGGAAATACATAGTGGATGCTTTCCTGAAACGGAAAGTACTTGCAAGCAGCATAATACAAAGAATAGCAGGTTTACCCAGAATCCTTTGCAGTAGGCGGAGCTATGCAAATTATCTCTTTCCAGCCCTGTCTAATCCACAGCACTTGGAACCGCCAAGCGTGCAATGCTGCGGATTAGTTTCTAAATTTACACAGCCAACCAATTCCTACCTGTGGACATGTGTTTCGGGCTTTAGGCCCTCATCAGCACAGGGCTGGAAAGCATCCACTATGTATTTCCTTTAAGTAGAGGGCTTTTCGGTCTCTTTCGTCCCGCTACATTTAGCCCAACTTGGGTCTCTCCCTAAGGTGGCTAGCATATATGTATCGCTTGCTCACCGAGCCCCACTCCATACAGCCAACCAATTCCAGCCCTGTGCTGATGAGGGCCTAAAGCCCGAAACACGTGTCCACAGGTAGGAATTGGTTGGCTGTGTAAATTTAGAAACTAATCCGCAGCATTGCACGCTTGGCGGTTCCAAGCGCTGTGGATTAGACAGGGGTTGAAAGAGATAATTTGCATAGCTCCGCCTACTGCAAAGGATTCTGGGTAAACCTGTTATTCTTTGTATTATGCTGCTTGCAAGTACTTTCCGTTTTAGGAAAGCATCCACTAAGTATGTTGGAATGAAATTTAAAGCATCACTCCGGTGTTTATTTTTATTTTAATGCTGCAGTGGTATCACTAATGTCAGTTCCTTGCCCTTAGTAATATACTTGCGGACTGCTGTCTTCAGCTCTTCCTAGTGCCTCTGCAGTCCTGTCCAGGCATCTTATGACCGCAGCTCCTGACTGACCACAAGTCAGTGGTAAGAGTCACAACCTCTCAATGCAAGTCTATAAGATCCTCGCTCAGGCATCATTTTGGCTCTCATAGACTTACATTAAGAAGTGACTTCCAGTCCACCCAGCAAACACTGGATTGACCCGGCAGGTCACAATCTGCAGAAGACAAGTGGAATGGTGCCTGAATAAAGCTTGCATAACACAATCACGTTATTTTGCAAAAAAGAAAAAAAAGAGCATGAACCGCACATCCCAAAATCATACGTTGATCTAAAGCCGCTAGGCAAAAATTAATATAACTGAATATGAGGTTTTCAGTTTAACATTCTGATCAGACTGTATGAAGCCCACTGCCCCTTCACGGCAAACCTCGTAGTGGGTCCTATCGCCCTAACGGAGCGGAGCCGTGCGGCGCCCACCGCCACAGCGGCCATGCACCAGCAGGGCGGACGGCCTGTTGCCCCACAGCACCCATGCTGCAAGACTGAGTCCCCAAGACTCCAGACCGCGCCACCCCACCAGCACAAAGCCACAGCAACAATGGCCGCCACACAGCACCAACACCAAAATGAAAGGAGCACTTAAACTCACTTCCTCCAGCTCTTCAGTGAGAGCCAAAATGGGCTAGACCACGTTATTGCTGCAGTTTATTTTTTACAATTTTCTTTTCATCGCAAATAGACTTTTTAGTGTAGAGCTGTTCAAGTCCGTCGAGGCGTCGCTTGTTTCCTCATATCAGAGAACAGCAGAAGACTGTGGCTGGTAAGTATTTTACTACAAGCAAGGAGCATACATTGGTGATACCACTCCGGGGATGAAATAAAAAATACACTAGAGTGGTGCTTTTAGTACTAAATGCGGAATAATTTTTCTTATCATTGTTAAGAGTTTTGTTTTATTTTTTCCCCTCACTCAGTGATGTGGACAGGATGAGGTTGGGTCAAGGGTTTGGACTGGAATTGGTTGGGTCAAGAGTTTATATGTTACTATTCGAGTTACTAGATTTAATATTCAGAGTCCCTTCTTGTGGACACCTGGTAATTTTTCTTGTTTCAGGAGAGAGTTCTTGAGGAACATTATAGTACGAGAATTGTTCAACTTCGACAGACGTCATTTACGGCTAAATATTTGTCGCAGTTGGTTAACTGTTAAGATATTCTCGATATAGCTGAGGACATGCTATTCTTCTGAGTTCATTGAAGTCACATCGGGATGGGAGAGGGACATTTGGTTGAGGGGTAGAGGTAATTGATTGTAAGATTGTAAACTGTTGTGCTGTACCGCAGGCGAGCCTGTATGTTACACTCATATAATTGTCCCAGTTCCCAGGGTGTTCATAGGTAACAGACAGCTAGTTTAGACAGACATGCCAGTAGGTAGATTTATATGAAGCATGTCAGGTACAAATTGTTTGGGTGCCACGCTGTACAGCACAATGGTCTCAGCCTCCCGGCTGAATGTCTGTGTAATGTTTTGAATGTTTTCTGCTTTCTGGTTGAGTCATCCACATAACTAAGTAAAATAATTATGGAGAGTCAGCAACTGTGTAGGAGTCGGTTTTCTCGCTCGTGACTTCACTAAATCCTTAGGAACACAACTATACCAATAAGGTGTATAACTAAATACAAAAAAGTGGATCAGTGGCAAGTTCCAAAAGGTGGTGCAAAAAGCAGAATCCTTGTGACTCTTTTGCCAAAATCCTATATATGTTTAGGGTTGACCTTGTTCCTTCAATTTTGGTATAGGATGGTTTCACAAACATATTTTTTTTTTAAATATCACTGCACTTTTTGATGCAGATTTTGAGCCAAACCCAGAAGTAGATTCAACAGAAATCAAAAACGGAAGAAAAAAGCCCTTATATTTCTCCATTCTGCTGGATAATTGTGACCAAGTAATCAATAAATATCTACAAACAACACCACCACATATGTTATTAAAGGCAGACCAGCAATCATATCAATGGGCTATAGGTGAATAAACATTTAAAATTGCATCCAATACATTTCTTCAATATATTGTGCTAGATGGCAACTGATCTCTCCACAGAAGAGGTGCAATGCCAGAAACCACCAGTGGACCAACGTGGCACTGATTCTGGAAGAAAGCAGTAGTAAATCTCTAATCCTCGATAGCTTTAAGCACATTTTTAGTCCAGATCTCATTCAAAAGAATGTAGCATTCAGGGTTGGACTGGCCCACCGGAGAACCGGAGGATTCTCCAGTGGGCCCAGGCACTGGTACCTGCTGGCATACAGGGCCAGCAGTTGCCTAGGGCATCCACTGCTCCAGGGGTCCACAGCCTGTGGCAGGTCGCTAATAGCGGCACACCATGCAGCTGCTATGGGGGGCCCCCGGTGCCAGCGGGTGACAGGAGGCAGGAGCCAGCTACTGCGGCTAAAGCCTGTCCCCACTGCTAAAGAGAAATGAATATTCACTGCTCCTCATGGCTCCATGGGCATCGAGATCGGTGAATATTAATTTCCCTTTGAATATTCATTTCACTAGCAGGCAGAGCTTGCCGCATGCTGCGGCTAACACTGCCTGCTACCAGGGCCGGTAGACCAGGGCCCCCACTCCCCCAGAGGCCCCCAGCCCACGCGGCCACTATATGGCTGTAAGTCAGGGTGGCCCGGCACCAACGCCACCCCCGTTGCACACTGCAGTCAACTGTATTGGCATCATAGATCCCGATACAATTGAAATCAATAATGGAAGAGAGAGAGTCAGATGATGCTCCCTCTCCCATTATTCCCCTCTGCCTCTGAAACAGCAGGTGCGCAATGACTTCACTTCATTGCATACCCGCTGTGTGCCGGGCAGAAGGCAGTGCCGCTGCTGGGACCAGAGGAGAGCCAGAATCAGTGTGGGAATGAGGAGGAGAGGTGAGTATTGTGGTTTGTTTTCTTATATATATATATATATATATATATATATATATCAATGAGTCCTGATTGCATTATACCCTATGAAGGGGCAGCATTATATCCTAAGAGGGGGCTGCATTATATTCTGTGGGGGGGGTTGCATTATACCTTATGAGGGGAGCAGCATTATACCCTATGAGGGGGGCTGCATTATACCCTATGAGGGGTTGCATTGTACCCTTTGAGGGGGTGCATGATACTCTATGAAGGGGCTGCATTATACCCTATGAGGGGGGCTGCATTATACCCAACGAGGGAGGCTGCATTATACCCTATGAGGTGGCTGCATTATACCCTATGAGGGGGCTGAATTATACCCTATGACGGGGACTGCATTATATCCTATGAGGAGGGTGCATTATACCCTATGAGGGGGCTGCATTACACCCTATGAGCGGCTAGCATTATACACCAATAAGGGCAGGGCCACCATCAGGGAATTGCTGCACTGACTGGTGTATGGGGCCCGATCAGCAGAAGGGGCCTGCATCGGGCCCCGTCTCTTCTGTTGATCAGGCCCCAGTCAGTGCAGTTGCTGAACCTGCATCCGAGATGCAGGTTCAGTTACTTTATTGCATATTTATATCCTGTGAGGGGGTTGCATTATACCCTATGAGGGGGCTGCATTATAACTTATGAGGGGTCTGCATTATACCCTATGAGGAGTCTGCATTAGATCATATGGGGGGTACATTATGCCCTATGAGGGTGCTGCCTTATACCCTATGAGGGAGCTGCATTATACCATATGAGGGGGCAGCATTACACCCTATGAGGGGGACTGTATTATATTGTGTGAGGGGGGTGCATTATACCCTACGAGGGAAGTGCATTAAACCCTATGAGGGGGCAGCATTTTACCCTATGAGGGGGAATGCATTATATCATATGAGGGGGTTTATTATACTCTATAAGGGGGCTGCAGTATATCATATGGGGGACAGCATTATACCCCATGAGGGGGTCTGCATTATATCCTATGAGGGGGGTACATTATACCCTATGAGGGAGCTGCACTATACCCTATGAGGGGCAGCATTATACCCTATGAGGGGGCAGCATTATACACTATGAGGGACAGGGCCACCATCAGGGCATCGGGCCCCATCTCTTCTGATGATAGGGCAACAGCCGGTGCAGTAACTGAACCTGCATCTGGCCAGGGACCCCACGGCATTAGTTAAAGCCGTCAGCCAATTGGAGGCTGGCAGCTGATGTCAGCATGCATGTCGCTGGCGTATGATGTCATTGTTATTCGTCGGCGAGTGCGCGCTTGAGACACCTGGAGGGATCATCATCATTACAGGAGCGCGGCCAGGTAAGAAGAAAGCTTTTTTTATTGAAAGCGGCACAGGGCAGGAAGGGAGACACAGGAGACAGATGGGGCAGGATCATGGGGCAGGATCAAAGGACAGATGATGTGGGATCATGGGGAAGATGGGGCAGGATCATGGGGCAGATGGGGCAGGATCATGAGGGAGATGGTGCAGGATCATGGAACAGATGGGGCAGGATCATGGGAGAGATGGGGCAGGGTGGGGAGATCAGATGGGGCAGGATGGGACATCACATGGAGGCATGATGGGAGAACATATGACTGGAGCCAGGAATGAGGCACACGGGGGCCAGGATGGGGATATGGGGATATTATTACTGCAGTGAGGTATTTATTTTATTTTTCGAGGATAGTGTTTGAAATGAGGGAGTCGGTCCTTTTACTGTGCAGAGCAACACTGTCGCCTTTTTTTCTTCATCTGGTGTAGTTTAGAATTTGGGAAAAAATAATTAATGTGTTCTGCAAGTGGAGCTCTAGATAACTGTTATTTTCTGCAGATGTGAGCCCTGGCTGGAAGAAGTGATGGACTGACGGTGGTCTGTGCTGGATGAAGAAGAAAAGCACTTCACCTAGAGACGTCACTGGCGAGTCAGTGTGTTACTGGCCGCCAGTGATCACTGTATTACCTTTACACTATACACTATATACAGAGCTCCTGTGTATAATGTCACCAGTGATCACTGTATTACCTGTACAGACACTGCATACTAAGTACAGATCTCCTGTGTATAATGGCACTTATGGTGATATTAGTATTGTGTTTTTTTATTACTGATCATTATTTTAGTATTCACTCACTATGTGGTGGTAATATGTTGTCCGGCCATGGTGTGGTGGTATTTGTTCCATGAATGTGGTATTATTGGTCATCATGTGGTGGTAATATGTGGTCTGGACATGGTGTGGTGGTATTTGTCCCCTGTATGTGATACTATTGGTCATTTTAAAATTTTAAAAATAAGTACAAATATACCTAAATTGTATTGAATATTTTAACAAATGATTAATAGGATAGAGTAGAGTAGGGCCCGTCCAAAAGAGTCTAGCTTGTTGTGGTACAAAATAAACTAGGCACTCAACTTAAGGATGAATTTTTTGACTTTTAATGTAGTCAAGGCAAAACGTTTCGGCTGCATCTGGCCTTTATCAATGACAAACTATACAGGAGTGTCAGGGATTCGTGGGAATCCTGGAGATCTTAGTGAGGCACGTCTCGGTATGGTCACTTTCACAAGAGTATGGGGCGTCTAAAGGGGAAAAAACCTCAATGGTAAACAAGCCAGGGGACCTGAATGTGCGCACGTGCCATGAGAAAGACGCAGCGTCCGCTGCTTGTACGCTGTATGCTGCGTCTTTCTCCAGGCATGTGTGCACATTCAGGCACATTCATCCTTAAGTTGAGTGCCTAGTTTTTTTTGTATTACTTCATGGTGTGGGATCCTACTACGGCACCTTCCTTAGTAGTGCACACGGTTCTCTATTAGCTTGTTGTGGTGGCGGCTTAAAAAATCTTTTGACTGTGGACAGTTTGAGGGGTGGAGGCACGGCTGGGGTGGAGCCTGGGTGGAGTTTCAAAGGGGCCCTGAAAAATTTTCCTGTATGGGGCCCCGAAATTCCTAGTGGCAGCCCTAATGAGGGGGCAGCATTAAACCCTGTGGGGGGACTGCATTATACCCTATGAGGGGGGTGCATTACATGCTATGAGGGGAGTGCACTATACCCTGTGAGGGGGCTATTTTATACCCTATGAGAGGGGTTGCATTCTACCCTATGAGGGGGGCTGCATTATACTGTATAGGGGCAGCATGATATCCTATAAGGGGGCTGCATTATACATTATGAGGGGGCTGCATTATATTCTGTGAGGGGCTCCATTATACCCTATGAGGGGGGCTGCATTATATTCTATGTGGGTTTGCAATATACCTTATGAGGGGGTTGCATTATACTCTGAGAGGACTACATTATATTTTGTGGTTGCTGCATTATAATCTGTGAGGGGGCTACATTATATTCCATGAGGGGGTTATATTATGTTCTATGAGGGGGCTGCATTATACTATATGAGCGGGCAACCCAAACCCCTGCTACATAATTAAGACGTGTACTACCTTATATTAGACCCTGATATTAGCGCGTTTTACCAGACAATTGGTGGTATTGTATATATTTCTACGTAGCTACATAGTGAGCCCCAAGAATGATTTTCTCTGGTGGGTCCCAGGTGCTCAACGCTGGTAACATTTACTATATATTGTTATGATTGAGATTTGGCACCCAGTGGAGATACAACGTGTACAATTCTATTTGCTGTGAATGTAGATTGAACATTAAATAAGTGAATAGAATTTGAGCTGAGCTGCAATATCAGGCACAACCAGCGGACAGGTGTGGAGCTGTGTATGTAATAAAAAAGCCATGTTTAGCCAAGCCATTGAGCAATTATATGGTCTTACTTGCAAACACCGTGCTAAAGATTTGTATAATTTTCCATTGCTATGTTTTGGAATTGGCACCAGGTGGAGCCACAATCCAAGACATGAAATCTTAAGACTTTGAACAAGTTTAAAAAATAATATCATTCCCAAATATATTCTTTTCTACAATTTTTTGCCCCTGCCTTATATTCAAACTTGTGACAAACAAGAAACTTGAGAAATGAAGGGGCTGGTTTTTGCTTGTAGAGAGCTACAGCAGAAATCAACTCCAGTAGTTCTCTATGCGTTGCTGACCAGGTTAAAAATTCTTATCGAAGTTCCAACACTTTTTCATGATGTAAAAGGTCAGAAAGAAATTATGGACTCCTGTTTTTCTGAACAGACTTCAGAAAGAAATTTACAAAAAGTTGATTTTTTTTTTCTCATTTGTAATTTAAAGGGAATCTCTTCAGTAGGACCACCCCTCCTAACTCATCTATATGAGCACTTAGACAATTGTGTAAGTAGAGTCAGATAAGCCCCAAAAGAAATTTTGGACCTGAGCCCCCACCTGCATGTTGGGCAGATGTGTGGGCCATTATAATATACTTGATCTTATAAAAACATACAATGTATTAATGTCCCCCATCCTGGCTCCTTCTTGTAATAATTTCCCTCATCCTGAACCCTGGTGGATTGTTGACAGCAGCACGATAAATTTCACCTTTGTTGTACATAAAAATTATTGTCAGGTCTTGTGACATTTCTCTTCCATGTGGTGCCATTTCTGACAGCATGAAATGGGAAGGGGTTTTCTTTTTAAGTGATCCCCTTTTATAGTTCACTGCTGCTTACCAGTTTAATTAATAATTAGTCTTACCTGTGGGTGAGTTCTTGATCATTAGAATGTTATATTCTAAACTTTAGCTTTTTCCTAAGACTTTCATTGCTGTTTACTCATTTTTTCAACAGGGTCTTTCTTCCTGGGTGTGCAAAATAAAAAATATTATTTGTAATCAATGGCCCACATTGCTGCGGGTACACTGTACAATGGAATCCCATAAAAAATGTTTACGCTGAAAGAAAACTAAAGGCACAAACAGGGATTTGTCTTACCCGCCATTCATGACAACCATCTGACTATTTTTTAAATAATTCTTATTTTCATAGTTTTTAAGCTTGAAAATAGACATGAGTCAATCAAGTTCAATCTACAGCCTATCATGTTGATCCAAAGGAAGATAAAAACCCCATGAGCTAGATACTAATTGTACCATATTAGGGGAAAACTTCCTTCCTGGCTCCACATACAGCAATAAGACTAGTTCCCTGGTCAATGCTCCATCACAGAATCTAATGCCCATAACATGTAATATTATATTTATGAAGAAACGTATCCACTACAACATCATATGGCAGAGAGTTCCATAATCTCACAGCTCTTAAAGTAAAGAATCCATCATCTCACTGCTCTTACAGTAAAGAACCACCAATTGTGATGATTATACCTTCTTTCTGTATGTAGAGGATGCCCCATTGTCCCTGTCCCAGACCAAAGTGTAAAAACATCATAGAAAGATCTCTGTACTGTCCCCTGATAAATTTGTACTTTGTAATAAGATCGCCTCTAAACCTTCACTTTTTCAAATTAAATACCTCCGATTTTGATAATCTATCTTGGTATTGCAGTTCGCCCATTCCTTTAGTAACCTTGGTCGCTCTTCTCTGCACCTGCTGTAGTTCAGCTATATCCTTCTTATACACTGGAGACCAAAATTATACCCAGTATCTAAGTGTGGCCATTCTGGTAACTTTTGTAGAGGCAAAACTATGTTCTCATCATGAGCATCTGTGCGTCTCTTAATGTTTCCCATCATTAACCCCTTAATCCCATATGACGTACTATCCCGTCCAGGTGACCTGGGACTTAATTCCCATGGACGGGATAGTACGTCATATGCGATCGGCCGCGCTCACGGGGGGAGCGCGGCCGATCGCGGCCGGGTGTCAGCTGCCTATCGCAGCTGACATCCGGCACTATGTGCCAGGAGCGGTCACGGACCGCTCCCGGCACATTAACCCCCGGCACACCGCGATCAAAGATGATCGCGGTGTGCCGGCGGTGCAGGGAAGCATCGCGCAGGGAGGGGGCTCCCTGCGGGCTTCCCTGAGACGATCGGTACACGGTGATGTGCTCACCGTGTACCGAGCGTCTTCTCCCTGCAGTCCCCGGATCCAAAATGGCCGCCGGGCTGCATCCGGGTCCTGCAGGGAGCACTTCCGGGTCAGGATCAGGCTGCAGCTGCAGCTCTAATCCTGCCCGGCTGTATGTCAGATCACCGATCTGATAGAGTGCTGTGCACACTGTCAGATCGGTGATCTGTGATGTCCCCCCCTGGGACAAAGTGAAAAAGTAAAAAAAAAAATTTCCACACTTGTAAAAAAAAAAATAAAAAAAAAATTCCTAAATAAAGCAGAAAAAAAAAATATTATTCCCATAAATACATTTCTTTACATAAAAAAAAAACAAAAAAACAATAAAAGTACACATATTTAGTATCGCCGCGTCTGTAACGACCCGACCTATAAAACTGGCCCACTAGTTAACCCCTTCAGTGAACACCGTAAGAAAAAAAAAAAAAAACGAGCCAAAAAACAACGCTTTATTATCATAACGCTGAACAAAGAGTGGAATAACACGCGATCAAAAAGACGGATATAAATAACCATGTTACCTCTGAAAACGTCATCTTGTCCCGCAAAAAACGAGCTGCCATATAGCATCATAACCAAAAAAATAAAAAAGTTATAGTCCTCTGAATAAAGCGATGCCAAAATAATTATTTTTTCTATAAAATAGCTTTTATCGTATAAAAGCGCCAAAACATAAAAAAAAATGATATAAATGAGGTGTCGCTGTAATCGTACTGACCCGAAGAATAAAACTGCTTCATCAATTTTACCAAACGCGGAACGGTATAAACGCCTCCCCCAAAAGAAATTCATGAATAGCTGGTTTTTGGTCATTCTGCCTCACAAAAAAATCGGAATAAAAAGCGATCAAAAACTGTCACGTGTCCGAAAATGTAACCGATAAAAACGTCAACTCGTCCCGCAAAAAACAAGACCTCACATGACTCTGTGGACCAAAATATGGAAAAATTATAGGTCTCAAAATGTGGAGACGCAAAAACTTTTTTGCTATAAAAAGCGTCTTTTAGTGTGTGACGGCTGCCAATCATAAAAATCCGCTAAAAAACTCGCTTTAAAAGTAAATCAAACCCCCCTTCATCACCCCCTTAGTTAGGCTAGGTTCACATTGCGTTAATGGGTTAACGCTAACGGACAGCGTTGCACGGCGAAAATGTCACAATTAACGCCGTGCAACGGGTCCGTTAGCACAACCATTGACAGCAATGTGATTTTCAGGTGTAGCGCATCGCTAGAGCGTGCCATTTTCGGCTCGCGCTAGCAAGGTGCCATTCTTTTGTGGCGCGCCTCAGACGCTGCTTGCAGCGTCCGCGGCGCGCCCGAGGTCCGATCCCCGATCTTCCAGAGCGGGGACGTTAACGCGACCACTAAACACGACACCTAAAAAGACATTGTGTTAGCGCAATCCGCTAGTGCTAAACGGATTTCCCTAACGCAATGTGAACCTAGCCTTAGGGAAAAATAATAAAATTAAAAAAAATGTATTTATTTCCATTTTCCGGTTAGGGTTAGGGTTAGGGTTAGGGCTAGGGTTGGGGCTAGGGTTAGGGTTTGGATTACATTTACGGTTGGGATTAGGGTTGGGATTAGAATTAGGGGTGTGTCTGGGTTAGGTGTGTGGTTAGGGTTACAGTTGGGATTAGGGTTAGTGGTGCGTTTGGATTAGGGTTTCATTTATAATTGGGGGGTTTCCACTGTTTAGACACATCAGGGGCTCTCCAAACGCGACATGGCGTCCGATCTCAATTCCAGCCAATTCTGCATTGAAAAAGTAAAACAGTGCTCCTTCACTTCCGAGCTCTCCCGTGCGCCCAAACAGGGGTTTACCCCAACATATGGGGTATCAGCGTACTCGAGACAAATTGGACAACAACTTTTTGGGTCCAAGTTCTCTTGTTATCCTTGGGAAAATAAAAATTTGGGGGGCTAAAAATCATTTTTGTGGGAAAAAAAAGGATTTTTAAATTCACGGCTCTGCGTTGTAAACTGTAGTGAAACACTTGGGGGTTCAAAGTTTTCACAACACATCTAGATAAGTTCCATGGGAGGTCTAGTTTCCAATATGGGGTCACTTGTGGGTGGTTTCTACTGTTTGGGTACATCAGGGGCTCTGCAAATGCAACGTGACGCCTGCAGACCAATCCATCTAAGTCTGCATTCCAAATGGCGCTCCTTCCCTTCCGAGCTCTGCCATGAGCCCAAACAGTGGTTCCCCCCCACATATGGGGTATCAGCGTACTCAGGACAAATTGAACAACAACTTTTGGGGTCCAATTTATTCTGTTACCCTTGTAAAAATACAAAGCTGGGGGCTAAAAAATCATTTTTGTGAAAAAAAAAAGAATTTTTATTTTCACGGGTCTGCGTTATAAACTGTAGTGAAACACTTAGGGGTTCAAAGTTCTCACAACAAATCTAGATAAGTTCCATGGGAGGTCTAGTTTCTAATATGGGGTCACTTGTGGGGGGTTTGTACTGTTTGGGTACATCAGGGGCTCTGCAAATGCAACGTGACTCCTGCAGACCAATCCATCTAAGTCTGCATTCCAAATGGCGCTCCTTCCCTTCCGAGCTCTGCCATGCGCCCAAACAGTGGTTCCCCCCCACATATGGGGTATCAGCGTACTCAGGACAAATTGGACAACAACTTTTGGGGTCCAATTTATTATGTTACCCTTGTGAAAATACAAAACTGGGGGCTAAAATATTTTTGCGAAAAAAAAATAAATTTATTTTAACGGCTCTGCGTTATAAACTGTAGTGAAACACTTGGGGGTTCAAAGCTCTCAAAACACATCTAGATAAGTTCCTTAGAGGGTCTAGTTTCCAAAATGGTGTCACTTGTGGGGGTTTTTAATGTTTAGGCACATCAGGGGCTCTCCAAACCAACATGGCGTCCCATCTTAATTCCAGTCAATTTTGCATTGAAAAGTCAAATGGCGCTCCTTCCCTTCCGAGCTCTGCTATGCACCGAAAAAGTGGTTTACCCCCACATATGGGGTATCGTCGCACTCAGGACAAATTGCACAACAACTTTTGTGGTCTAATTTCTTCTCTTACCCTTGGGAAAATAAAAAATTGGTGGCGAAAAGATTATTTTTGTGAAAAAATATGATTTTTTATTTTTACGGCTCTGCATTATAAACTTCTGTGAAGCACTTGTTGGGTCAAAGTGCTCACCACACCTCTAGATAAGTTCCTTAAGGGGTCTACTTTCCAAAATGGTGTCACTTGTGGGGATTTCAATGTTTAGGCACATCAGGGGCTCTCCAAACGCAACATGGCATCCCATCTCAATTCCAGTCAATTTTGCATTGAAAAGTAAAATGGCGCTCCTTCCCTTCCGAGCTCTGCCATACGCCCAAACAATGGTTTACACCCATATACGGGGTATCAGCGTACTCAGGACAAATTGGCCAACAATTTTTGAGGTTCAATTTCTTCTCTTACTCTTGGGAAAATAAAAAATTGGGGGCGAAAAGATCATTTTTGTGAAAAAATATGATTTTTTATTTTTACGGCTCTGCATTATAAACTTCTGTGAAGCAATTGGTGGGTCAAAGTGGTCACCACACATCTAGATAAGTTCCTTAGGGTGTCTACTTTCCAAAATGGTGTCACTTGTGGGGGGTTTCAATGTTTAGGCACATCAGTGGCTCTCCAAACGCAACATGGTGTCCCATCTCAATTCCTGTCAATTTTGCATTTAAAAGTCAAATGGCGCTCCTTCCCTTCCGAGCTCTGCCATGCGCCCAAACAGTGGTTTACCCCCACATATGGGGTATCAGCGTACTCAGTACAGATTGTACAACAATGTTTGGCATCCATTTTATCCTGTTACCCTTGGTAAAATAAAACAAATTGGAGCTGAAATAAATTTTGTGTGAAAAAATGTTAAATATTCATTTTTATTTAAACATTCCAAAAATTCCTGTGAAACCCCTGAAGGGTTAATAAACTTCTTGAATGTGGTTTTGAGCACCTTGAGGGGTGCAGTTTTTAGAATGGTGTCACACTTGGGTATTTTCTATCATATAGACCCCTCAAAATGACATCAAATGAGATGTGGTCCCTAAAAAAAAATGGTGTTGTAAAAATGAGAAATTGCTGGTCAACTTTGAACCCTTATAACTCCCTAACAAAAAAAAATTTTGGTTCCAAAATTGTGCTGATGTAAAGGAGACATGTGGGAAATGTTACTTATTAAGTATTTTGCGTGACATATCTCTGTGATTTAAGGGCATAAAAATTTAAAGTTGGAAAATTGCGAAATTTTCAAAATTTTCGCCAAATTTCCGTTTTTTTCACAAATAAACGCAAGTTATATCGAATAAATGTTACTACTAAAATGAAGTACAATATGTCACGAGAAAACAATGTCAGAATCGCCAAGATCCGTTGAAGCGTTCCAGAGTTATAACCTCATAAAGGGACAGTGGTCAGAATTGTAAAAATTGGCCCGGTCATTAACGTGCAAACCACCCTCGGGGCTTAAGGGGTTAAGTTCTAAGAAGCAATTAAACCCTTCATAGTGATTGGCCAGGACAGAAAAAAGTTGGTCTTCTTTATTATTTAAAAATAGAGCTACCTTTGGCTGGTCCAAAATACTTAGTTATGTACTACGATGAAAAAAAGACACATGTCTATCAAGTTAAACCGAGGAAAGGGAAAAGGTAAAGGGAATAGGGTATAGGTAAATTACATAATGCATGATGCAGTCTGCCCTGAAGACCAAGTTTTCCCTCCAGATCCCGAGTATGTGTCGACTGGATCAACATTCAGAACGAAAATGTAACACCTGTACATATGTATTTATATTATTTTTTAAGTCTTTTTTGAAACCATTGATGGTTCCCACTTTGACCCACACCTGAGGTAGGTTGCCCTAGAGATTAATAGTTCTCATGGTGAAGAAAGCCTGTCTTTTATGAAAACTGAATTTTTTTTTCTTTAGCAAGAGGAAACGTCCTCTTGTTTTTTTCAGAAGGTTTTCCAAAGCATTAGCAAAAAGGAAAAAAAAGAGCATGAACCGCACATCCCAAAATCATACGTTAATCTAAAGCCGCTAGGTAAAAATTTATATAATAAACATGAGGTTTTCAGTTTAACATTCTGATCAGACTGTATGAAGCCCACTGCCCCTTCACGGCAAACCTCGTAGTGGGTCCTATCGCCCTAACGGAGCGGAGCCGTGCGGCGACCACCGCCACAGCGGCCATGCACCAGCAGGGCGGACGGCCTGTTGCCCCACAGCACCCATGCTGCAAGACTGAGCCCCCAAGACTCCAGACCGCGCCGCCCCACCAGCACAAAGCCACAGCAACAATGGCCGCCACACAGCACCAGCACCAAAATGAAAGGAGCATAGAAACTCACCTTCCTCCAGCTCTTCAGTGAGAGCCAAAATGGGCTAGACCCCTTACTTTGCAGTCTCCTGCTAATTAAAATCACCTGTGCCAAATGGGAGGAGTGCTGGTCCAAGAAAGAGACAAGAACATGCTTTGCAAAAAGGAAAAAAAAGAGCATGAACCGCACATCCCAAAATCATACGTTGATCTAAAGCCGCTAGGCAAAAATTTATATACTGAACATGAGGTTTTCAGTTTAACATTCTGATCAGACTGTATGAAGCCCACTGCCACTTCACGGCAAACCTCGTAGTGGGTGCTATCGCCCTAACGGAGCGGAGCCGTGCGGCGACCACCGCCACAGCGGCCACGCACCTGGAGGAAGGTGAGTTTCAATGCTCCTTTCATTTTGGTGCTGGTGCTGTGTGGCGGCCATTGTTGCTGTGGCTTTGTGCTGGTGGTCTGGAGTCATGGGGGCTCAGTCTCGCAGCATGGGTGCTGTGGGGCAACAGGCCGTCCGCCCTGCTGGTGCGTGGCCGCTGTGGCGGTGGTCGCCGCACGGCTCCGCTCCGTTAGGGCGATAGGACCCACTACGAGGTTTGCCGTGAAGTGGCAGTGGGATTCATACAGTCTGATCAGAATGTTAAACTGAAAACCTCATGTTCAGTATATACATTTTTGCCTAGCGGCTTTAGTTCAACGTATGATTTTGGGATGTGCGGTTCATGCTCTTTTTTTTCCTTTTTCCAAAGTATTAGTTTTCTACAAAATGTTTTTTTGTATGGGCCATTTAGGTGTTTGTATAAGTTAATTATGTCTCCCCTTAGACATCTACTCTAAATAAATTCTTATTATTTTAGTCTTTTGAGGCTCTTATTTGTTCCTTTTCTACTTCCAGGGCATCCATCTATGAACCGGTGCCAAGAGCTGATCTGCATATTCCTGATGAGCTTGCACTAATGTTTTGCATAGTAGAAGTATTATGTCCTTGTCTAGTGAGTCCATGCGTCTTGGGCTCGCCAATGCAAGCCTATGAGGGCGAGAAAAAAATCGCACCATACTTGGACCATGCGAGTGCTGTCCAATTTTTACAAATCCGGTGTCCTTTGAAAAGCCAGCAATTCATGTGACGCATATAGTAAAATCACGGACTCTACAAACCACACAAGTTGCTCAGGTAGTGCAGCTCATCCAGGATGGCACATCAATGCGAGCTGTGACAAGAAGGTTTGCTGTGGCTGGCAGCGTAGTGTCCAGAGGCTGGAGGCGCTACCAGGAGGCAAGCCAGTACACCAGGAGACGTGGAGGGGGCCATAGGAGGGCAACAACCCAGCAGCAGGACCGCTACCTCTGCCTTTGTGCAAGGAGGAACAGGAGGAGCACTGTCAGAACCCTGCAAAATGACCTCCAGCAGGGCACAAATGTGCATGTTTCTGCACAAACAGTTAGAAACTGACTCCATGAGGATGGTCTGAGTGCCCTACATCCACAGCTGGGGGTTGTGCTCAAAGCCCAACAACATGCAGGATGCTTGGCATTTGCCACAGAACACCAGGATTGGCAAATTTGCCACTGGCGCCCTGTGCTCTTCACACATGCAAGCAGGTTCACACTGAGCACATGTGACAGACGTGGCAGAGTCTGGAGACGCCATGGAGAGCGATCTGCTGCCTGCAACATCCTTCAGCATGACCGGTTTGGCAGTGGGTCAGTAATGGTGTGCGGTGGCATTTCTTTGGAGGGCCGCAAAGCCCTCCATGTGCTCACCAAAGGTAGCCTGACTGTCATTAAGTACTGAGATGAGATTCTCAGACCCCTTGTGAGACCATATGCTGGTGCAGTTGGCCCTGGGTTCCTCCTAATGCAGGACAATGCCAGACCTCATGTGGCTGGAGTGTGTCAGCAGTTCCTGCAAGATGATGGCATTGATGCTATGGACTAGCCCGCCCGTTCCCCAGACCTGAATCCGATTGAGCACATTTGGGACATCATATCTCTCTCCATCCACCAACATCACATTGCACCACAGACTGTCCAGGAGATGGTGGATGCTTTAGTCCAGGTTTGGGAGGAGATTCCTCAGGAGACCATCCACCGCCTCATCAGAAGCATGCCCAGGCATTGTAGGGAGGTCATACAGGCACGTGGATGGCACACACAATTCTGAGCATCTTTTCCTTGTCCTGAGGCATTTCCACTGAAGTTGGATCAGCCTGTAATTTGATTTTCCACTTTGATGTTGAGTATCATTCCAAATCCAGACCTCCATGGGATATTCATTTTGATTTACATTGATGATTGTTATGTTTTATTGTTCTGAACACATTCCACTATGCAATGATTAAACATTTGCAACTATAATATTTCATTCAGAGATATTTAGGATGTGGTATTCTAATGTTCCCTTTATTTTTTGAGCAGTGTATATATCCACATTAAATCTCATTTGCCAAATGGTTTCCCAAATCTCAATTTATCCAAATTAGCTTGTAACTTATCATCCATAGAAAGCACAATAAAACTCATGATGTCATTTGCAAAAATAGAACCCATATTATTAATTCCATCTTCTTTATCATTAATAATAAGTTGAATATCAGCATCCCCAGCACTGAATCTTGTGGTCACCACTTATAACCAGAAACCATTCAGAGTATCAGTCATTCACGACAACTCTCTGGGAGCAGTCCATAACTCTCTGGGTGTTTATGTCTGACATTGCCAAATTGGTATAGCAGGTTTTTCCTAAATAAATATTGAAAAACAAGATTATTCTTTCCAATATCGGGTAACACATCATAATGGGTTTTTTACTCAAAATGAGTTATACCTCGAAAAACATCTTTCCACCGGTAAGTCTCACTAATGGGACTTCCACCAATCACTAAAAAAGGGATCCCAAACCCTAGGAATCTGGTTGTCACAGTGGTATTGCCTGCCTCCCGGGGAGGGTGATGCCATGCCTGGAAGCGAGAAGGAGTCCCCTTAGCAGGTAACACTAGCATACAACACTTTCCTGACTCCAGGGCAGTAGGGGGAGCTCTACACCCTGTTTCAGGGTAGCTTCCCTATAAGTTCTGGTCTGGAGGAGGAGTTAGAGGGCAATCTGTGTGAGACAGTAAAGGGAGAGGAAGCATGTGAGGAGAGGGAAACTGGGAGTGGAGCTGCGATTGAGCTCACTCCCAGGATTGAGCACAAGAAGCCGGACACCGGGGTCCGAGGTTGTGTGGGAACTGTATGCCCCACAGCAGAAACCGGAGAGCAGGAGATTGTAGGTCTTCTAGCGACAACTGACACCCGAAGGCACAACAGCAGATTAGAGCCCGGAGCCACCACGAGAAAGGGACACCTGTAAAAAGGCTTGAGCTGCCTTCCATTTAGGTAGAGTTCCACCTAAGGGGAAAGCTAATGCATCACGAACCCAGAATTCAGCGCAGAAAGGAAGACTTCCAATCCCACCTGGCTAGGGGGATTCCGAACCGCTTCCACGTTTCCCGGATTCCAAAGATCACCTGTAACCTGTGCCCTGGATTGCAATTTCATCAGTAAAATGTAAAGAGACTGCAAATCCTGTGTCCTCCAATTATTTCCTGCACTCCACCATCTATCATCCCTTACCAGCTGCACCTAGAGCCCTGGGGACTAATCTCTACCTGTGGGGAGCCATACCAACTCTGCTGCAATACCATCAGTCCCAGTGGACCCCTT
Source organism: Ranitomeya imitator (assembly GCF_032444005.1). Classification (NCBI taxonomy): domain Eukaryota; kingdom Metazoa; phylum Chordata; class Amphibia; order Anura; family Dendrobatidae; genus Ranitomeya; species Ranitomeya imitator. Next base: position 57,478,947 of record NC_091282.1, on the reverse strand, counting down.
TAAGCAGCGTCGGCCATCCCTGGCCGAGTACCACAGGTGGCGTCATGAACACTTATCCCATAAATTCCCCCCGTTTTCATATTTTATTGGACGCCCAGGACCACGGACTGGGTCATTGCTGCTGTGACACATCCTCTTTAAGTACCGCTGGACCCGGCCCGAGTACCCCACGGTCTAAACGGGTTCTCCACAAACCCCATGTATCCCCTTACTGCAGGTCTCCACATTGGATGGATCAGCGATCAACCATGTTTATGGGACTGACAGAGAGAACTGAGTAAATCGAGTACAGCCATCTGTTGATAGTCCGGGGTCCCATAATATCACATATTTAAAAAATATTTTTCCAAGGATGACCCCTAATAGGGGTTAATTAATAACCCTGTGATGCCAGAAGTTCATTTTGTAGCTAAGGCATAATCACGTCTCTGATAGCCATCTGATAGTTGTTTTACATAACATTTATAATACATCATAATACCAGTAATATAATCATTTTATGGATGCTTCGAGGCAGAAGCCGCCGTCTCATAAAAGTCTGAGAGCTCTGTGTATGGTAAACATCATAACGAAACAATGTCTCCTGTCATTCTCCCCAATAAGAAGATAAGTGGCAGATAACAGCCAGTACTAAACAAACAATATAAAGTTAAGTATCAGAATATTTTTGAAGGGCATCCAAAGCCGACAACGTAATCGCTGCTCCCGATCTTCATACACTTTGATTCATTTTCATAGGTTCTATGAGTCCAGGGGCAAATACTCCGGGAAACTATTGCTCCCCCTTTATAAAATTCACAATGTTACCACTGTAAGTAAAGCCTACTGGCCCCTAAGAGTAAATGTCTCTTTACATGTAAAACTAGATATTTCGAGGACCCCATTATCACAATTGGACTTTACACCTGACTAGGATATATATTATGGATTTGGTACACGCACACTGCGCATGTTTGGGAACCTAACGACTTTCTCCCACAGCCAATTTTCATTTTCGCTTCTTTTCCCCCCTTCTTCCAAGAGCCAAAACTTTTTTATTTTTCCGCCCACATATCTGTATCATGACTTTTTTTTTTGGCGGGGGCGAGTTTTAGTTTTTAATGACTCCACTCATTTTACCATTCGATCTACGGAAAAACGGGAAACAAAATTCCAGGTGTGGTGAAAATGGAAAAAAAAAAAAGCAATTCTGCAGCGGGTTTTTTGTGTGTTGCTTTTATGACATACATTCTGTTATAAATGTTACTATGAATCATGCTTCTCCAGGTCAGTACGATTACGGCGATACCAAACTTGTATAGATTTTTGAAACTTAAATAGAGAAAATAAAAAATTGAAATTCGGCCACATTTTTTGTTTTTCCATCAGTTGAGCATAGTTGCTGTTTTGCCTGATGAGCTGACAGTTTCATTGATACCATTTCTGACTATTTGTGTTGTTATCTGTTTTAATTGCGTTTTTTTAGAGAGGAGTAGTGACTAGTGATGGGCCACAGCAGCACAGAGGATGTCAGGAGAGCCTGCCACAGCAGCACAGAGGATTTCAGGAGATCAACGCTGGTAGTGCTCGATCATCATTGGTAGTGACAAAAAAAAAACACATTTCTGGAGTTTTGATCTCTTTTCTTGCTATGGTGTTTTCCAATTGGGTTAACTTATTTTATATTTTGATAGATCGGACTTTTATGAATGGGTTGGTACCAAATACATATATTTCTTTTTCATTTCTTTATTTTCAATGGAGGAAAAGGCCAACGATTTGAACTTTAAATAGATTTTTTTTTTTTATATTTTTTAACTTTTTTTTGTTTTTATTATTTTATTTGTTAGTTCACACAGGTGGTTGAAGCCTGCAATTCTCCGATCACTTTTACTCAATTCTGCAATACCACAGTATTTCAGTATAAAGTGAAAATCTTGGTCTCCTTTGAAGCTCACAATGTAGCTGAGCTTCAGAGAAAGGCCAAGATGGCGGCAGTGGGGGCCTTTAGCAGGTGTTTGGCTACCCCAGCTGTCATAGTAACACATCGGCACAGCGCAATCACCTCACAGGGAGCCAATAAAAGCCGGTAACCGCAAACAATGACACATGTTTCATTTAAATGCTGCTGTCACACAATTTACAGCAGCATAGAAATGGTTATCATTAGTGGTCGGAGCTCGTTTCCAGTCGACTGTTAGAGACTGATGCTGGCTATGCAACATGGCTGCTGTCTACTGCACGTGGAGAAGTCTCAGCTACTGAGCTCTTTCCACATGCGATAAGCCCCGCAATCATATACATGTATGTGACATTGGATTAAGGGGTTAAACCCTTCCCGACATTCACCAAACATATACTAATCTGCGGGAGCTGCGTTCCCACAAAGAGAGGTATATGCACAGTGGCGCCATCTCGTGGACTAATGCTGAGTGCCTCAGCGATCAGATGCAGGTGTCAGCACTGTGTGAGAGCTGAAACCCTGCAGCAACACCCATGATCGTGCTAGGACTGATAGCGGATGTTTAACCCTTCTGATGCCACTATCAATAGTGACAGCAACATCGATGAGCATCGCACAGGGAGTGGGCTCCCTGTCTGCTCTCCCATCAGAACAATGTGATGCGATCACATTATGCTGATAGTCTTCATGGTGACCCCTGGTCGCAAAATGGCCTCGGGGTCCTTCAGGGTCCTGCAGGGAAGGAGGTGTGTGAGCGCCTGCTAAGCATAAGATCTGACACGCATCCTCCTCTGCAGTGCAGAACCATTGCAGAGTATCAGATCAGCAATCTGTTAATATACAGTAGTATCCCATCCTGGGACAATGTGAAAAAGTAAAAAAAAAACTTATTAAAAAGTGTAAAAATGTAAAAAAAAAAATCCCCAAATAAAGAAGAAAAATAAGAAAAAATATTAAATATTTATCCAATAAATACATTTACTTTGGAAAAAAAATGTACACGTATTTGATATTCCCATATCCAGAATGACCTGATCTATAAAACTGTCCCACTTGTTAATCCTTTCGTTTGAACACTGTAAAAAAAATAAAAAACAATGCAAAAAACAATGCTGTATCATCATACCGCCGAACAAAAAGTGCAACAAAACACGATAAAAAAGACAAATGTAAATAAAAATTGCATTGCTGAAAACATCATCTTGTCTCATAAAAAACAAGCCACCATAAAGCTCAGTCAGTGGAAAAATAAAAAAGTTACACCTCTCAGAATAAAGTGACGCAAAAATAATTTTTTCTATAGAACAGTTCTTATTGTGTAAAAGAAACGCACCTGACTATAAGACACACCCCAAATTTTGGGGTGGAAAATAGAAGAAAAAAGATTTTTATAAGATGGGGGTCTATCTTATTGTCCAAATTTAAGGTATCTTACCTGAGGGCCGGCAGTGGTAGAGCAGTGTCACAGGAGGAATAGTTCCTTCCTCAGCAAGCTGGCAGTGGCAGAAGTGGGGCAATGCTGCAGTCCCAGGTTATCGAAGCGGTGCGATACTGTGGGTCCGGTGTCAGAAGTGAGGCAGAGTCCCTTCCTCAGGATGCTGGTGGCAGAAATGTGGCAATTCTGCGGCCTGGTGTCCAAGGCGAGCAGAGTCGAGTGCATCACCGGTTTCTCGGCGGCCATCTTCCTGAGGCCTTGCGTGCACAGATCGAGATCTCGGTGGCCCTCAGCGTCAGGAAAATGGCTGCCAAGATCTCATTCTGCACATGCGCAGCTTCCGGCGGCGATTATCCTGAAGCCGAGGTCAGCCGAGATTCCAATCCACGCACGACTTCAGGAAGATGGCAGCATGGAAACCAGCGATGCACTCCGCACCACCCACCGCCGACACCGAGCCTCAGCATTGCCACACCTCTGCTTCCATTTCCCTGAGGAAGGGACGCTGCTACACCATTGCCACAACCCCCCATTTTCCTCGCAAATTTTTTTGGGAAAAAGTGCATCTTATAGTTCGAAAAATATGGTAAATGTGGTATCGCTGTAATCGTACTGACCCGAAGAATAAAGCTGCCTTATCAATTTTATCACACACAGAACGATACAAAAAAACACAATTGCTGTTTTTTCTTCATTTTACCTCCCAAAAATCAGAATAAAAAATGTCATGCGCCTGATAGTGGTACCAATACAAATCTTAACTCGGCCTACAAAAAACAAGCCCTCACATGACTCTATCGGCTGAAATATGGAATAATTATAGCTGTCTTAATATGGTGATGCAAAAATTAGTTTTCGCAATAAAAAGCATCTTTTTGTGTGTGTCAGCAGCCAAACATGAAAACTCAATATAAATCTGGTAACGCTGTAATCGCACCAACCCAAAGATTAAAGTCATCTAATCACTTAGACTGCACGAGGAACAGCATTAAAAAAAATAAATGATTCATTGACTTAAAAAAAAATAAATGAAACCAATTTTTCACCTGCTGCTGATTTTTTCATTCTGCCTCCCAAAGATTGCAGTAAGGCGTGGCGCACATTTATCCTGCACTCTGAGTTGAGCGCTTACACGCTTACAAATTGTCTGTTGTAGTATACTGTATATGCTGACTACTACAAAATGGATGTCTTCTGTCTCCAACATCATGGTCGCCCTCTATCTAAAAATGAAACTTTCAAAAGATAACTTCAAAAAATCTCCAGAATCTGACCTTTTCATACTTTTGAAACGTTAAAAGTTACTACTGCCGCTCTGATTCATTCTTATCTTGTCTACAGCAACACTCTACAAATCAATCTTATTCAAACTAAAACCTCCCCATTAGTGATGAGCAAATATACTCGGTACTCAAGAGTACTTACAAATACTCGAAGGACACCCGAGCGTGCTTGGGAAATCTCGAGTACCGAGTATATTCGCTCATCACTATTCCCCACTTCAAACAATCCTGACTGTAGCAGACAAGCCAGCTGCTACAACGGTGTCTCCTCCCTGTGTCAGTCATTGCACTGGTTGTCCATCCGCTACAGAATGCAACATAAACTTACTAAACTCACTATCAAAGCTATACATAGTTTTACATTGCTCTAAATCTTCTCCATCATCTCTATCTACCACCCTACAAATAAATTCCCTCCATTCTGCCAAGGATCTAAGACTAACATCCTCCATAATCTGAACCTCCCACTCCTGTCTCCTTTTCTCGTGCTGCACCAGTTCACTGAAATGCACTACCCCAGACATTACGGCTAATTCCCAGTATTTACTGAATGCCCCTTTTGATTACACAGGAACCACAAAATGCATTTCTTCACAGCAGGTATCATTTTAATCAGTGTAACAGCGCCAACATGACAATGCCTGTAGTTTACTTAGCAAAATCCTGCTGACAAGTCCTTTTTAACCCCTTTCCGACATCGGACGTAATAGTAAGCCAAATCAAATGTGTAGAATTCGGATTGGAATGGCTATATATTTTTAATTATACAACTAACATAATACTATGAAATATTCATTGTGACTTGCGAACCTAGTATGTGCTATGGAAATTATTATACTAAGTGCAACATAAGGAAACTGAACACAAAGGGTTCACAAACATAAAAGCATCGGAAAGGAAAGGCCATTACGCTAAGGAAACAGCAGCCGCAACCCTGATGAGGTTCCTTAACTCTAAAGTCATGCAGCTTGATGTTCCATATAAGTAATATAGCATTAAGTAAATTGTATAATAACCGATTTCTTCCCATTATTTCTACACTTGGGACCTTCATATCCCGTAGAAGCTGGAAAACATCTCACCCGTATAAAATGGAATTTTCCTCATCTCTACAATGAAGTGATGAAAATGTAAGGCAAGATATGAGTTCCTGCACTGAAACCTATATTGTTACAAAGTGATTAATGCAACATGGTATCAACCGCGATGATCAGAGAAACTGTGTAGCCACCATTCATAGCATTCTATAGAAAACCTTGGTCTTATGGCCGCATCCCGCACACTTTAAAAATGGTTTTGGTGGATATTCAGGTCTACTATTTCCAGAAACGGTTCTAATTCTCATGCTGTGTAACTTCCCATTCATTCTTTTTACATGGGAGGTTCATTATCATTAGCATTCTACCAGCATTATTAGTGCTGGGAGTTTCATTTCTTCACAGTCCGCCATGCACTGTTCTTGGCATTGTTTAATGGATTTCCTGCCCTGAAAACTAAAATCTTGCCTCTTTTTATGTGTATATGCACTGTGAGAGACCTAATAACAGGAAAATAAATACAAAGTCCCAAATTTCCTGTAATGAAAGAATTAATCTGCCCTCACTGCCTACAGAGAGACAAAGACCTTCCTGTAAAGAATGAAAGGCCTGACCTCTTGTAGAGAAGCAAAGATCAATCTAGGAGGAGAAAAAAAATAAATTTCTCTGATACAAAGATGCTTATTTTCCTATTCACTATTCATTTCTAAATGAATATCTAAAACAATTGTTACTTTTTTTACTATCATCATTTAAAGACTAACGCAGGTAGTTAATAATAAAGACATTTACCTGCCCGCTCTGCCTGACGCCAGTTCAGAACAGACTATGACAGCTCCTTCTGGTGATTCTGTTGCTTCTCGTCAACAGAGCAGCTCTTCTTCTTTGTTGCGGGGTAGTAAGTGCTGACATCATTCTGATTTACAGCTGGCTCCCTGCAGCTATGCAGCGGGGAGCCAACTGTCGATCAACTTGATGTCGGCAGTCACGCCCCCTCAAAAGAGAAGAGTGGAAGAGAAGCCACTGCTCCGTCAACGTGGCATCTGCAGAAACCACTTAATCGACTACAGGAGCCGTTTATGACTGCTCTGTGCCAGCAGAGATCGGCACCATGCACAATAGGCAATTAGATGGCAACAACCTTCCTGTTAGCTCTTAGGCACATTGTAAAAAATGAAATAGTCCTGGATATCTCCTTTAAGTTTGCACAGTAGACAGTATTGATACATATGATCCTATAAATATATCAAGAGCATGATGCCCCAAAATGGACATAACATCACTAGATTCGTATAAAACATATATAAACTTCTTTATTAATGACATGATACAGTATTTTTAAGACAACAATAGTTCAACAATATATATATGATGAGGGTCAATGAATGATCAAATGAACAATTCCAGCAGAGAAACCCACATTAGAAAATGTAGAGGTGCACCACAGTGCAGCACATAGTGTGATATTAAATTGCATAGGGCATACAATAGACTTTAGGGATGCAAGGGGTGGGTAGAAATAGCCCCATAAGGATCATGATTCAATCCTGATAAGGGATAAGAACCAACTATTCTACCCTATGAGTTCCCTCTGACAAGCCCTCCGAGGAAGCTCAGTACGCAAAACGCGCGTTGGGGCGTGGGGAGGACGTATCCAGAATATAACCACACATGGGTAAGCAGCACTGATGGCACTTTTGATTGATGTTTTTTTTTTACTGATCAAAATTGGGCTATGTGCAATATGGGAGGGAACTCATAGGGTAGAATAGTCGGTTCTTATCCCGTATCAGGATTGAATCACGGTCCTTAATGGGTCCTTATAGGGCTATTTCTACCCACCCCTTACATCCCTTACTTTCTCAAATATCTTGTGAGTAGGTGACCCAAACTGTAATCTGTGTGGAGATATAGAAATAAGTCAATTTGTTTACTTGCAAAATTAAATGAAATGGGCAAATAGAAAATGCTATTGCTGAAAAAAAAATGCCTGTTATATTGCCAACCACTACAACCCTGGTGGTCCGCGTCAGCTGCATCTCACTCTAGCCAGTGAATGATAATTCTGAGCCCAGGACCCACCAGCTAATAAATGAGACCTCCTGTTTAATGGAATAATCCAATCAAAGAATCATAGAATGTTAAAGTTGTAAGGGACCTCCAGGGTCATTGTGTCCAACCCCCTGCAGGATTCACAAAACCATCTCAGACAGATGTCTGTCGAGTTTGAAGACTCTCATTGAAGGAGAACTCACCACCTCTCGTGGCAGCCTGTTCCACTGATTGATCACCCTCACGGTCAAAAAGTTCTTCTCCCTTTCAGTTTCATTCCATTGCTTCCTGTGTTTCCATGTGCAAATTAGAATAATGATGAACCCGCTACACTATGACAGCCCTTCAGATATTTGTACACAGTTATTAAGTCTCCTCTCAGTCTTTTATGTTGCTATTTCAATGTCAATCGTCACAATGTGAAAATATTGTATCCATTGACAGTAAACTTAAGGGGTCATTTCAATGCTTACTGCTACAAGAGAGTATCAAGAGCACATACTATACACGTATACACGTACATGTGGTCAAAGTTGTTGGTACCCCTCGTTTAATGACAGAAAAACCCACAATGGTCACAGAAATAACTTGAATGTGACAAAAGTAATAATAAATAAAAGATCTATTAAAAAGAACAAATGAAAGTCAGACATTGCTTTTCAAACATGCTTCCACAGAATTTTTTTTTTAAAATAAACCTTATGAAATAGGCCTAGACAGAAATGATGGCACCCTTAACTTAATATTTTGTTGCACAACCTTTTGAGGCAATCACTGCAATCAAATGATTCCTGAAAAAGAACCAGAAACACATGGGCTACCTGCACATTGAACAAGTCTGTAAGAACATGTTCACACACACCACCAAGAAACTTGAAGACACAAAAGAGCACAGTGAGGTCAAAAATACTCTGTTGTAATAAAAAAATCACAGTAATAAGCAAGTGCTAGTCAAAAGATGGAAAAAACAGGATATTTAGTTGATACTTTTTTTGCAAAAAAAAATGTATACTAAGCTGCTCCACCAATCGTCAAGGTATACCCATATAGAGCAGTCCTAACTAATGTATATAATCCCTATCTGATGTATTTAAAAACCTGATCATCTGTATAGTACCTGTATAAGCAGCGTTCAGAGAGGGAATATCCATGTGGACATGCTGGATGGAACAGCTTAAGTGCAAATGTGTTGTGTGTTTTTAGCTATGTGTTTTGGGGTCATTATTCTGTTGCAAGACCCATGATGTGCGACTGAGACCAAGCTTTCTGACACTAGGCAGCACATTTCACTCTAGAATCCCTTGATAGTCTAGAGATTTCATTGTACCCTGCACAGATTCTAGACACCCTGTGCCAGATGCAGCAAAGCAGCCACAGAAAATAACAGAGCCTCCTGCATGTTTAACTCCTTAAGCCCCAAAGGTGGTTTGCACGTTAATGACCGGGCCAATTTTTATAATTCTGGCCACTGTCCTTTTATGAGGTTATAACTCTGGAACGCTTCAACGGATCCCGGTGATTCTGACAATGTTTTCTCGGGACATATTGTAGTTCATGATAGTGGTAAAATTTATTTGATATTACCTGCTTTTATTTGTGAAAAAAATGGAAATTTGGAGAAAATTTTGAAAATTTCGCAATTTTCCAAATTTTAATTTCAATGCCCTTAAATCAAAGAGATATGTCAAGCAAAATACTTAATAAGTAACATTTCCCACATGTCTACTTTTTTTTAGTTAGGGAGTTATAAGGGTTAAAAGTTGAACAGCAATTTCTCATTTTTACAACAACATTTTTTTTAGGGACCACATCACAATTGAAGTCATTTTGAGGGGTCTATATGATAGAAAATAACCGTGTGACACCATTATAAAAACTGCAACCCTCAAGGTGCTCAAAACCACATTCAAGAAGTTTATTAACTCTTCAGGTGTTTCACAGAAATTTTTGAAATGTTTTCAAAAAATAAACATTTAACTTTTTTTCACAAAAAAAGTACTTCAGCTCCAATTTGTTTTATTTTACCAAGGGTAACAGGAGAAAATGGACCCCAAGAGTTGTTTTACAATTTGTAATGAGTATGCCGATACCCCACATGTGGGGGTAAACCACTGTTTTGGCGCATGGCAGAGCTCGGAAGGAGCACCATTTGACTTTTCAATGCAAAATTGACTGGAATTGAGATGGGACGCCATGTTGTGTTTGGAGAGCAACTGATGTGTCTAAACATTGAAACCCCCCACAAGTGACACCATTTTGTAAAGTAGATCCCCTAAGGAACTTATCTAGATGTGTGGTGAGCACTTTGACCCACCAAGTGCTTCACAGAAGTTTATCATGCAGAGCCGTAAAAATAAAAAATCATATTTTTTCACAAAAATGATCTTTTTGCCCCCAATTTTTTATTTTCCCAAGGGTATGAGAAGAAATTGGACCCCAAACGTTGTTGTGCAATTTGTCCTGAGTACGCTGATACCCCATATGTGGGGGTAAACCACTGTTTGGGTGCATGGCAGAGCACGGAAGGGAAGGAAAGGAGCGCCGTTTGACTTTTCAATGCAAAATTGACTGAAATTGAGATGGGACACCATGTTGCATTTGGAGAGCCACTGATGTGCCTAAACATTGAAACCCCCACAGGTGACACCATTTTGGAAAGTAGACCCCCTAAGGAACTTATCTAGATTTGTTGTGAGAGCTTTGAATCCCCAAGTGTTTCACTACAGTTTATAACGCAGAGCCGTGAAAATAAAAATTGTTTTTTTTCCACAAAAATAACTTTTTAGCCCCCAGTTTTGTATTTTTTTAAGGGTAATATGAGAAATTGGACCCCAAAAGTTGTTGTCCAATTTGTCCTGAGTACGCTGATACTCTATATGTGGGGGGAACCACCATTTGGGCACATGGCAGAGCTCAGAAGTGAAAGAGCGCATTTGAAATGCAGGCTTAGATGGATTGGTCTGTAGGTATCAAGTTGCATTTGCAGAGCCCCTGATGTACCTAAACAGAAGAAACCCCCCACAAGTGATCCCATATTGGAAACTAGACCCCCCAAGGAACTTATGTAGATGAGTTGTGAGAACTTTGAACCCCCAAGTGTTTCACTACAGTTTATAACGCAGAGCCGTGAAAATAAAAAATCCTTTTATTCCACATAAATTATTTTTTAGCCCCGAGTTTTGTATTTTTCCAAGAGTAACAGGAGAAATTGGACCCCAAAAGTTGCTGTCAAATTTGTCCTGAGTACGCTGGTACCCCATATGTTGGGTTAAACCCTTGTTTGGGCGCACGGGAGAGCTTGGAAGGGAAGGAGCACTGTTTTACTTTTTCAACGCAGAATTGGCTGGAATTGAGATTGGACACCATGTTGCGTTTGGAGAGCCCCTGATGTTACTAAACAGTGGAAACCCCCAATTGTAACTGAAACCCTAACCCAAACACACCCCTAACCCTAATCCCAACCACACCCCTAACCCCAGCCACACCCCTAAACCCTACACACCCCTAACTCTATTCCCAACCCTAACCACACCCCTAACTCCAACACACCCCTAACCCTAATCCCAACCATAACCCTAACCACACCCCTAACCCTGACACACCCCTAACCCTAATCCCAACCATAACCCTAACCACACCCCTAACCCTGACACACCCCTAACCCTAATCCCAACCGTAAATGTAATCCAAACCCTAACCCTAACTTTAGCCCCAACCCTAACTGTAGCCCTAACCCTAACTTTAGCCTCAACTCTAACTTTAGCCCCAACCCTAACTTTAGCCCCAACCCTAACTTTAGCCCCAACACTAACCTTAACTTTAGCCCCAACCCTTAATTTAGCTCTAACCCGAACTTTAGCCCCAACCCTAACCCTAACTTTAGCCCTAACCCTAAACCTAACTTTAGCTCCAGCCCTAACCCTAACTTTAGCCCCAACCCCAACTGTAGCCCTAACCCTAGCCCCAACTCTAACCCTAGCCCCAACCCTAACCCTAGCCCCAACCCTAACCCTAGCCCTAACCCCAACCCTTACGCTAACCCTAGCCCTAACCCTTACCCTAGTCCTAACCCTAACCCTAGCCCTAATCCTTTGATTTTGGGGGTGACAGGTTCCCTTTAACATGTTTGTCTATAATTTTCTTTCTAATCTCCTGAGACAGCTCTTTGCTTCACTTCATCTGGTCCATGTTGAGTGTAATACACATGCCACCAAACAGCTCAGTGAGTATCTGCAGCTCTATATACAGGCCACTCACTGATTCCAAGATTGTAGAGATCTGTAATGCTAATTAGTAGACACACCTCGATTTAACATGTCCCTTTTGTCACGTTAGTTTCAGGGGTACCATTTCTGTCCAGGCCTAATTCATGAGTTTTATTTTTTTAAAAATCTGTGCAAGCATAGTTGAAAAGCAATGTCTGACTTTCCTTTTCTCATTTTCATAAATCATTTATTTATGATTACTTTTGTCAGATTCAAGTTATTTCTGTGACCATTGTGGGTTTTTCTGTCATTAAACGAGGGGTACCAACAATTTTGACCATGTGTGTATGTAAAGTGAACAGGGTGGTAATTGTGGCAACTGGCTACTCTGTTCCCACACCCTGGTGCCCCACAGATGAAATGGAAAGTCCTTTCTGCTGCATATGCAAAATACGCATCAGCACACTTACAGTCACCATCAGAATCCCCTCGGCTGCTGTCACACTGACTCCGCATTCATGAGCTCCATAAACCACTTCAGAGTCTAGTCCTCTTTCCAACAGTTGAACTTTATTGCGCAGCAGTACGTTAATCTCACAGGCAGCATAATTCACAAATAGCAACATTTTCTGCACTTTCCCTACCTTCCGGGCAGATTATTCCTGTAATCTCATTCTCTTTCCTCCCAGCATTTGCTGCTGTACCTCTAGGCAAACTCTGTTCTGTCGGTGTCTTCCACATCACCAGCTCTCTGCCGTCCTCTCGTCTGGATCCAATTGGGAAAGGTGCCAGGAATGTCATCGCAGCCACTCCGGCCCTGGTCGTAGACCCCAGATCTTCTTGGAGTCAGTCCTTCCTAGCTGGTTCCCGCCTGCATGATCTCCAGCCTGGGGCCCCTTCCTGCCGTACCAGCTCTATCCCCATGGCTATCCATGTATTCACTCTCACTGTCCCATGCACTCTGCCTGGGCTTCTGCTTCTAATCAGGAAGTACTCCTGCTATATCCCTGATGCTCTGCCCTGCTCTTTTTCCTCCCGACTGAACAACCCCATGCCGCCTGCATCTTAATATCACTCATATCCTATTCTATTCCTTACCTCTATGATGCACCTCTTAATTCTAATCCCCCTACAGTCCTATGCTGTCCCTAAGCTTATACAGAATACATAACACAGGCAGCACATTACAGTATACACACAATACAAGAACATTAGAAATCTGCACATTGCATTAATAAAACATCAGGGTGCCGCACATGACACATGTGTTCAGTGTTCAGGAAAGAAAAGGCACGTGAGGGTCCCCGCCACCTCCTTACATGTACATAGAAAAAGAACTTGTAATTCTACATGTATAATCTGTGTTCTCTATCTATTCTTAGACAATGTCCAGTTCCAAATGTTCTGACCAATGTTTGTGTTGAATTGAGAATTATGTCAATCTATGAAGAAATATCAGGTCCATGCTTAAGGTTGTTATCTGCCAAATTATGGAAATAAGTCTTAATCTGATCTTGGCACAGGTTGCGAAATGTTGAAGTACTGAACGTCATCAAATAGTGCCCATAACAAAATATAATACTTTGGTGTTAACCTAGGTAGCCTAACATTTTGCCTCCAGCCATATCCAGCCCTGCAAAGTGTTCAAAGTTTAAAGAAGTTGTCCAGACTTGGGGTACAAGCTGTGAGAATTCTCTGCCGCTGGTGCCAGAAGGGGGCAGCTACATGGCCCCAAATATACATTTTGCATATTTCCGGCCACATTACAACTAGAAGTTCCTAACCACACTCAATTCACTTGTGTTGAATGAGGCCGTGCATGTCTAGTCGGTACGTGACCACATGTATGCAAATTGTATACTTGCTGTAATTTGCTCACTTGCTCCTAACACCGGTACTGAAGAAGACTGAAGAATCCGTAACCCCTCTGTGACCTTAGACGTACTATCCCGTCCAGGTGCCCTGGGCATATCTGACCCTGGACGGGATAGTACGTCATAGCGATCGGCAGCGCTCACGGGGGGAGCGCCGCCGATCGCGGCCGGGTGTCAGCTGCTTATCGCAGCTGACATCCGGCACTATGTGCCAGGAGCGGTCACGGACTGCCCCCGGCACATTAACCCCCGGCACACGGCGATCAAAGATGATCGCGATGTGCCGGCAGTGCAGGGAAGCACCGCGCAGGGAGGGGGCTCCCTGCGGGCTTCCCTGAGCCCCCCGCAGCAACGCGATGTGATCGCGTTGCTGCGAGGGTCTTACCTCCCTCCCTTCCTGCTCCAGGCCCGGATCCAAGATGGCCGCGGATCCGGGTCCTGCAGGGAGGGAGGTGGCTTCACAGAGCCTGCTCAGAGCAGGCACTGTGAAGCCTGCAGCGCTGCAAGTCAGATCAGTGATCTGACAGAGTGCTGTGCAAACTGTCAGATCACTGATCTGTGATGTCCCCCCCTGGGACAAAGTAAAAAAGTTAAAAAAAAAATTTCCAAATGTGTAAAAAAAATTAAAAAAAATATTCCTAAATAATGAAAAAAAAATATATATATTATTCCCATAAATACATTTCTTCATCTAAATAAAAAAAACAAAACAATAAAAGTACACATATTTAGTATCGCCGAGTCCGTAACGACCCGACCTATAAAACTGGCCCACTAGTTAACCCCTTCAGTAAACACCGTAAGAGAAAAAAAAAAAAACGAGGCAAAAAACAACGCTTTATTATCATACCGCCGAACAAAAAGTGGAATAACACGCGATCAAAAAGACAGATATAAATAACCATGGTACCGCTGGAAACGTCATCTTGTCCCGCAAAAAACGAACCGCCATACAGCATCATCAGCAAAAAAATTAAAAAGGTATAGTCCTGAGAATAAAGCGATGCAAAAATAATTATTTTTTCTGTAAAATAGTTTTTATCGTATAAAAGCGCCAAAACATAAAAAAATGATATAAATGAGGTGTCGCTGTAATTGTACTGACCCGAAGAATAAAACTGCTTCATCAATTTTACCAAACGCGGAACGGTATAAACGCCTCCCCCAAAAGAAATTCATGAATAGCTGGTTTTTGGTCATTCTTCCTCACAAAAATCGGAATAAAAAGCGATCAAAAAATGTCACATGCCCGAAAATGTTACCAATAAAAACGTCAACTCGTCCCGCAAAAAACAAGACCTCACATGACTCTGTGGACCAAAATATGGAAAAATTATAGCTCTCAAAATTTGGTAACGCAAAAAATATTTTTTGCAATAAAAAGCGTCTTTCAGTGTGTGACGGCTGCCAATCATAAAAATCCGCTAAAAAACTCGCTATAAAAGTAAATCAAACCCTCCTTCATCACCCCCTTAGTTAGGGAAAAATTAAAAAAATGTATTTATTTCCATTTTCCCATTAGGGTTAGGGCTAGGGTTAGGGCTAGGGTTGGGATTAGGGTTAGGGTTAGGATTAGGGCTAGGGTTAGGGCTAGGGTTAGGGCTAGGGTTAGGGCTAGAGTTAGGGCTAGAGTTAGGGCTAGGGTTAGGGCTAGGGTTAGGGCAAGGGTTAGGGCTAGGGTTAGGATTAGGGCTAGGGTTAGGGCTAGGGTTAGGGCTAGAGTTAGGGCTAGGATTAGGGTTAGGGCTATGGTTAGGATTAGGGTTAGGATTAGGGCTAGGGTTAGGATTAGGGTTAGGATTAGGGCTAGGGTTAGGGCTAGGGTTAGGGCTAGAGTTAGGGCTAGGATTAGGGCTAGGGTTAGGGCTAGGGTTAGGGCTAGGGTTAGGGTTAGGGTTAGGGTTGGGGCTACAGTTAGGGTTGGGGCTAAAGTTAGGGTTAGGGTTTAGATTACATTTACAGTTGGGAATAGGGTTGGGATTAGGGTTAGGGGTGTGTCAGGGTTAGAGGTGTGGTTAAGGTTACCGTTGGAATTAGGGTTAGGGGTGTGTTTGGATTAGGGTTTCAGTTATAATTGGGGGGTTTCCACTGTTTAGGCACATCAGGGGCTCTCCAAACACGACATGGCGTCCGATCTCAATTCCAGCCAATTCTGCGTTGAAAAAGTAAAACAGTGCTCCTTCCCTTCCGAGCTCTCCCGTGTGCCCAAACAGGGGTTTACCCCAACATATGGGGTATCAGCGTACTCAGGACAAATAGGACAACAACTTTTGGGGTCCAATTTCTCCTGTTACCCTTGGGAAAATACAAAACTGGGGGCTAAAAAATTTTTGTGGGAAAAAAAAAGATTTTTTATTTTCACGGCTCTGCGTTATAAACTATAGTGAAACACTTGGGTGTTCAAAGTTCTCACAACACATCTAGATAAGTTCATTGAGGGGTCTATTTTCCAATATGGGGTCATTTGTGGGGGGTTTCTACTGTTTAGGTGCATTAGGGGCTCTGCAAACGCAATGTGACGCCTGCAGACCAATCCATCTAAGTCTGCATTCCAAATGATGCTCCTTCCCTTCCGAGCCCTCCCATGCGCCCAAACGGTGGTTCCCCCCCACATATCGGGTATCAGCGTACTTAGGACAAATTGAACAACAACATTTAGGGTCCAATTTCTCCTGCTACCCTTGGAAAAATACAAAATTGGGGGCTAAAATATAATTTCTGTGGAAAAAAAAATATTTTTTATTTGCACGGCTCTGCGTTATAAACTGTAGTGAAATACTTGGGGGTTCAAAGCTCTCACAACACATCTAGATGAGTTCCTTAGGGGGTCTACTTTCCAAAATGGTGTCACTTGTGGGGGGTTTCTACTGTTTAGGTACATTAGGGGCTCTGCAAACGCAATGTGACGCCTGCAGACCATTTCATCTAAGTCTGCATTCCAAATGGCGCTCTTTCCCTTCCGAGCCCTCCCATGCGCCCAAACGGTGGTTCCCCCCCACATATGGGGTATCAGCGTACTCAGGACAAATTGGACAACAACGTTTGGGGTCCAATTTCTCCTGTTACCCTAGGGAAAATACAAAACTGGGGGCTAAAAATAATTTTTGTGGGAAAAACATTTTGTTTTATTTTTATGGCTCTGCATTATAAACTTCTGTGAAGCCCTTGGTGGGTCAAAGTGCTCACCACACATCCAGATAAGTTCCTTAGGGGGTTTACTTTCCAAAATGGTGTCAATGTTTAGGCACAGCAGTGGCTCCCCAAATGCAACATGGCGTCCCATCTCAATTCCTGTCAATTTTGGCATGAAAAGTCAAACGGTGCTCCTTCCCTTCCGAGCTCTACCATGTGCCCAAACAGTGGTTTACCCCCACATATGGGGTATCAGCGTACTCAGGACAAATTGTACAACAACTTTTGAGGTCCAATTTCTTCTCTTACCCTTGGAAAAATTACAAATTGGGGGCAAAAATATAATTTTTGTGAAAAAATATGATTTTTTATTTTTACGGTTCTGCATTATAAACTTCTGTGAAGCACTTGGTGGGTCAAAGTGCTCACCACACCTCTAGATAAGTTCCTTATGGGGTCTACTTTCCAAAATGGTGTCACTTGTGGGGGGTTTCAATGTTTAGGCACATCAGTGGCTCTCCAAACGCAACATGGCGTCCCATCTCAATTCCTGTCAATTTTTCATTGAAAAGTCAAACGGCGCTCCTTCCCTTCCGAGCTCTCCCATGCGCCCAAACAGTGGTTTACCGCCACATATGGGGTATCAGCGTACTCAGGACAAATTGGACAACAACTTTTGAGGTCCAATTTCTTCTCTTACCCTTCAGAAAATAAAAAATTGGGGGCGAAAAGATAATTTTTGTGAAAAAATATGATTTTTTATTTTTACGGTTCTGCATTATAAACTTCTGTGAAGCACTTGGTGGGTCAAAGTGCTCACCACACCTCTAGATATGTTCCTTAGGGGGTCTACTTTCCAAAATGGTGTCACTTGTGGGGGATTTCAATGTTTAGGCACATCAGTGGCTCTCCAAACGCAACATGGCGTCCCATCTCAATTCCTGTCAATTTTGCATTGAAAAGTCAAATTGCCCTCCTTCGCTTCCAAGCTCTGTCATGCGCCCAAACAGTGGTTTACCCCCACATATGGGGTATCGGCGTACTCAGGACAAATTGTACAACAACTTTTGGGGTCCATTTTCTCCTGTTACCCTTGGTAAAATAAAAGAAATTGGAGCTGAAGTAATTTTTTTGTGAAAAAAAGTTAAATGTTCATTTTTATTTAAGCATTCCAAAAATTCCTATTAAACACCTGAAGGGTTAATAAACTTCTTGAATGTGGTTTTGAGCACCTTGAGGGGTGCAGTTTTTAGAATGGTGTCACACTTGGGTATTTTCTATCATATAGAACCCTCAAAATGACTTCAAATGAGATGTGGTCCCTAAAAAAAAAATGGTGTTGTAAAAATGAGAAATTGCTGGTCAACTTTTAACCCTTATAACTCCCTAACAAAAAAAAATTTTGGTTCCAAAATTATGCTGATGTAAAGTAGACATGTGGGAAATGTTACTTATTAAGTATTTTGTGTGACATATCTCTGTGATTTAATTGCATAAAAATTCCAAGTTTGAAAATTGCGAAATTTTCAAAATTTTCGCCAAATTTCCGTTTTTTCACAAATAAAAGCAGGTACTATCAAAGAAATTTTACCACTGTCATGAAGTACAATATGTCACGAGAAAACAATGTCAGAATCACCAGGATCCGTTGAAGCGTTCCAGAGTTATAACCTCATAAAGGGACAGTGGTCAGAATTGTAAAAAGTGGCCTGGTCATTGACTTGCAAACCACCCTTGGGGGTAAAGGGGTTAAAGCACATTCACTGTGTGCTGTGAAGATTCACAAGTCTTCAGTCATATAGATTAAATCACTTTAATTGCAAGCATTGACTATTTTTACTTTGTGTACTTAATGTTTTTAGTGTTTTAGAAAAAAGATTGCTCTCAGTGGGAAAAGCAAGATAATCTTGCAGTTATGATACCTTTTAATTGCCAACAAAAATAAAATTAATTATGTTACCACCAGGCAAGCTTTCGAGATTTCTTATGTCGTTTTCTCAGGCATAGTATAACAAAGTTTCTGAAAAAAAACACAAATATATGCAAACAAAAAGAGGCATGGTATAAGAAATGAACATTTAAATAAATAAAATCTGAGCTCCGAGAATCAATCCTTAATTGGATTAGACTAGTGGTGTGAAAGTTCTATTGATGATTTAGGAATCATACAAACAGTATTGTATTATTGTGTTATGCTGCCTTGCAATAAGGTTTGCCTTTTAGAAGTTCCCAGCCCCTCTCCATCTGACTCCGATCAGCTCTGATGTCGGTAACTCCTCCCTTTTTCTTTATTCTTCTTCCCCATTCACTGTCTGTCAGCCATCGTAGAAACTCATGTGTTTGCATCTCTGGTTCAGAAAAGTCTTTTTTATCTACTGTATGTATGTATAACTTCAAGAATTCAGGTGGAAAAGAAACCATCTTCTGAAATCTTCATATGTGCCTGTACAGTTGAGTCAAGCTATCTGATGAAGTCATTTTGTGTGAGTAAATGGTACATAGAGACAGCCTAGAAATGGTGTCCCAAAGCGCCCCACACTTGCAGTCTAGTTATGGACTCAGAGTAATGTTCTTGCATTAAAGGCACTGTGTCATCAAAATATGACCCATAGTTTAAAGGGAACCTGTCACCCCCAAAATCAACGATGAGCTAAGCCCACCAGCATCAGGGGCTTATCTACAGCATTCTTGTCTTCACGCTGCGGCTCTGGCGCAGGCGTACTTTGTCTGCCCTGCTGAGGGCAGAGCAAAGTACTGCAGTGCGCAGGTGCCGGGCCTTTCTCACCTTTCCTGGCGCCAGCGCATTGCAGTAATTTGTTCTGCCCTCAACAGGGCAGACAAAGCGCGCCGGAGCCGCAGCGTGAAGACAAGAAGAGGACGTCATCATAAGAAGATGGGAGGCCCCGGGCGGGACCGCGATGCCCACCGCAGCGGGACCGCCCCTGGGTGAGTATGATCTAACCTCTTTTTCTCATCTTTCAGGATGCATTGGGGGCTTATCTACAGCTTTCCAGAATGCTGTAGATAAGCCCCTGATGCTGGTGGGCTAAGCTCATGGTCGATTTTGGGGGTGACAGGTTCCCTGTAAATCATGCTTTTGTATTAGGCCGCCGTCACACATGCGAGTTTTACGGACGTAAGAGCGCAGAATCTACGTCCGTAAAACTCGCAAAAAATACGGCACAATTATTCTCTATGCCCCTGCTCCTATTTGCCGTATTTTACTGATCAGTATTATACGGCTTTCTACGGCCGTACAAAATCGCAGCATGCTGCGTTTGTCACCGTACTGCGCAAGAAATACGCCAATGAAAGTCTATGGAAGCGTGAAAAATACGGATTACACACGGACAAGCAGTGTGACTTGCGAGAAATACGCAGCGCTGTTAGAGAGAAAAGCCGGTAATTCAGTGCGGTGTACAGTAAAATCACACTGACAGCTTACAGTAGAATAGGTAGAATAAATGTGTACACATAGAATAGGTATATATATATATATATATGTCAGTGAGACACATATATGTATATATATTAATATTTATTCCAGCGCTAGACAGCTTGAAAGCCGGTAATTCAATTACCGGCTTTTTCCTTCTCCTTCCTAAAACCCGACATGATTTGAGACATGGTTTACATACAGTAAACCATGTCTTCTCTCCATTTTTTTTGCAGATTCCACACTACTAATGTCAGTAGTGTGTATCTGCAAAATTTGGCCGTTCATATATGTGTCTCACTGACATATATATATATATATACCTATTCTATGTGTACACATTTATTCTACCTATTCTACTGTAAGCTGTCAGTGTGATTTTACTGTACACCGCACTGAATTACCGGCTTTTCTCTCTAATATATGTGTCTACTGACACATACATATATATATATATATATATATATATATATATATATATATAGACAGTATATATATATTTTCTTTTCTTTTTGGGACACATGGATCACTTCTATAGCGGTATGTTGGTTTTGCTAGCCTGCGAGAAAACCACGCAGTACGGATGCCATACGGATTACATACGGAGGATGCCATGCGCAAAAAACGCTGACACACCCTGCCTACGGAGGAGCTACGGACCACTTTTTTCGGGACTTTTCAGCGTATTACGGCCGTAATATACGGACCGTATTGTTTTACGCTGTGTGTGACGCCGGCCTTAAATAGATTTTTTAACATGTCGGCAGTGGTGTTTTATCCCACACCAAAATCTTTAATAAAAATGAAAATGAAAAAACTTGTTTTTTCACACTAATTATTGGGACTTTTTAACAGTTTAACTTCCTTCTTTATCAGGAACTGCACATGTAAATTAACAGTGAGTAGGCTCTGATGATATCTTTTTCACTGAAGCCTCTAATGAGCATGTGCAAAGGTGCTTGAGAAGGGAAGTTAAGTAGGGTCAGTTATGATATTGCCTACTCTAAAGGGTGAGTCCTATGCAGGGTCGGACTGGCCATCGGGTGCTTCTGGCAAATGCCAGAAGAGCCGGTGCCAGTAGTGGACCGCTGCACGCCGACTCACCCCCCACCAGCGCTGTCGCCGCATTCAACTATACCGGCGTCTATGACGCCGGTACAGTTGAATGCAATGGTGGAGGAGAGAGCATCACCTGACGCTCCCTCTCCCATCATTCCCCGCTCTGCTTCTGACACTGCAGGTGCGCGCGCACTCACTGTGTGCCAGGCAGTGCAGCTGCAGCTGCCAAAACAGGAGCAGGGAGCAACACGGGCACGAGGAGAGGTGAGGGGTGTGTTTTTTTTTACTGGACTGTGGGGCCATTCTCGGGGGGGGGGAGTAGAGATGAGGGCTGTGCTATATACTACTTTGTGGGCTGTGCTGTATACTGCTACGTGGGCTGTGCTGTATACTGCTATGTGGGCTGTGCTGTATACTGCTACGTGTGCTTGCTGTATACTGCTACGTGGGCGTGCTGTATACTGCTATGTGGGCTGTGCTGTATACTGCTACATGGGCTGTGCTGTATACTACTGTGTGGGCTGTGCTGTATACTGCTATGTGGGCTGTGCTGTGTACTACTGTGTGGGCTGTGCTGTATACTACTACGTGGGCTATGTTATCTGCTATGCGGGTTGTGCTATATACTATGCGGGCTTTGCTATATACTATGGGGGTATACATTATTATATTCTAAGGGGGAGGCCATGTTATATACTATGGGGGGTATATTATATTCTATGGGGGAGACTGTGTTACATACTATGGGGGGTATATTATATTCTATGGGGGAGGCAGTGTTATATACTATGGGGGGCTGCATTATATTCTATGGGGGCTACATTATATAT
This sequence comes from Ranitomeya imitator, assembly GCF_032444005.1. Taxonomy (NCBI): domain Eukaryota; kingdom Metazoa; phylum Chordata; class Amphibia; order Anura; family Dendrobatidae; genus Ranitomeya; species Ranitomeya imitator. Next base: position 57,456,662 of record NC_091282.1, on the reverse strand, counting down.
TTTGGGGGGTGGGCTGTATTATATTCTATGGGGGGCTGTATTAGATTTTATGAGGGATAATTGCATAATACTCTTTGATGGGGCTGCATTATATTCTGTGGGGAGGTGGGCTGTATTATATTCTATTCTGGGCTACATTATATTCTATGGCGGCTGTATTATATTTATATTCTTTGAGGTGTGATTACATCATACTCTATGAGAGGGCTGCATTAAACTATGAGGGGGGCTGCATTATATTCTATGGGGTGGCTGCATTATATTCTGTAGGGTGCTGGCTGCATTATACTATATGTGGGCTGCATTATACTGTATTGAGGACTATGGGGAAAACGTTATACTATATGAAGAACTATGGGGTGCATTATATTCTATGGGGTGGCTGCATTATACTCTGGGGTGGCTGCATTATACTCTGGGGTGGCTGCATTATATTCTGTAGTGTGGTGGCTGCATTATACTATATGTGGGCTGCATTATACTGTATCGAGGACTATGGGGAAAATGTTATACTATATGAAAAACTATGGGGTGCATTATACTATGGGAAATGAATTGTACTACATGGATGGCTATGGAGCACTATGAGGAGTGTATTATGCTATATGGAGGACTGAGCAGTGTATTTTAATATATGGAGGACTATAGGGAGTGTATTATACTATATGGAGGACTGTGGTGCACATTATAATATATGGAGGACTATAGAGTGTATTTTACTAAACAAGTAAAATGCTGCATATTCAGATTGTTTTTGCTGGAACAAAAATCATTGTTCTCAGCAGCACATCGCTGGTGTAAACTGTAGATGTGCTGCTGATAACATGATATTGTATGGTGATCTGTTAGTGACCTGTTAGTGATCGTTCTCTCCCATCATTATCCCTCAGCTGGTGGAAAGAGGCCGGGAAACAAGCGTTGAACAACTTCAGTATTGTCGATCAAACTCATTTAGCGGCCTGAACTCAGCGCTTGAAAAATTCAACCGAAATGCTTTTGTGTGATGTGCAATATGTTAGCATTTGGGGCCCCATTTTAAACTTTGCCTAGGGCCCCACTTTGCCTAAATCCGGCCCTGCTTACAAGTGTACAAAGATATTATACAGTCACCATGTGACAAGTGGGCCTGTGTAACTGCAAATGCCAGGGCTGAATTTTAGTCCCAGTCCGGCCCTGGTCCTGTGTTAACAACTGTGTATAGATGTGTTACCTATCACTGTAACTCTGCCTCTGCTGATAAGGAAACTCCTGTAAACTATTCCTGAAAGGATAGAACGTATGAATCTAAAATAGCCCCAGTGGCCATGGTGAAAGTTGCAAGATTACTACATTTTGTTTTAAGCGAAGGTCATCAGATTCAATCAAAATATTCTGTTTTAATGAGATCTTCCCTTTAAAGGACAGCTCATTAACATCAGTAAGAATTGTGCAAGCGCTCTAAAGGATTGAAATATTGATATAATCAACAGATTATAGGCAATGACTTCAACAAAGGAGCGCTTATTTATTAGTTTATCATCGTTGCCAGGATAAAACACGCGTCGGAGTGGAAGGACATGAGACTTAACCTTTTATACTCAACAAATGTAAGTATGACTGTTGTGTTATCTACCACTATGTGCACTTAGAAACAACTTTAGACTCTGTATCTTATACAATGAAGCTAATTACTTATTTGCATAGGGTACAACTTGATATCTACGACTTACTATAAATTTACTTGCACCATTATATTTTACAACAGATATTTCATACCCCTTTACTCAGGTCTATTGCATGTGTCCCTCAACCATGAGGCACCATTATTTTTAATTACAATTTTCTATGTTATTTTACCAAATCAGTTTATTTAAAGAATTTACAGCTCACTTTGCTTGCCCTGAGACTTGTACTATTATATACATATACAGTGGGTACGGTAAGTTTTCAGACCCCTTTAATTTTTTCACTCTTTGTTTCATTACAGCCATTTGGTAAATTCAAAACTGTTCATTTTTTCTCATTAATGTAACTGTGCACCCGATCTTGACTGAAAAAAACAGAAATGTAGAAATTTTTGCAAATTTATTAAAAAATAAAAAACTGAAATATCACGTGATCGTAAGTCTTTAGACCCTTTGCTCAGTATTGAGTCAAAGCCCCTTTTGAGCTAGTACAGCCATGAGTCTTCTTGGGAATGATGCAACAAGTTTTCACACTTGGATTTGGGGATCCTATGTGATTCTTCCTTGCAGATCCTCTCCAGTTCCATCAGGTTGGATGGTGATGGTGGTAGAGAGTCATTTTCAGGTCTCTCCAGAGATGCTCAATTGGGTTTTGGTCAGGGCTCTAGTAGATAAATAACTTGGCACTCAACTTGGTGGATAGTGATGATAAAGAAAATAAAAATTTATTACTTTGAGTAGCAGTCCAGCAAAATAAACGTTTCGGTCAAACATTAAGACCTTCTTCAGTAAACTGCATAAATATGTGACAGAATATGACAATTACAATGTCGAAAATAAAATAAAATATTAACATATTAACAAAAAAAGTAAATCTCATAGTATAAATATGTGATGGGTAGGAAGGAAGGAATGAGAGATAGGGAAGAGATTTTTTTACATACCCGACTGCAGTCGTGATGGAGTATATAGGGCACTTATGTATGTATGAGGGGTCCTATGATGAAGTTTTTGTAGGACCTCAATGGTGGAGGCAAAATCCTAAGATAGCAAAAGGGATATGTGAAGAAATGTGCCATAAATATCACTAAATTAGGAGGATATAGGTGTACTAACCAAACAAAAAGAAATGTATTTTCATCCACAGTAATGATATTGAAAAAGAAAAATGTAAATGGAGGAGCTGAAAAATAGAACAATGAGTGCCTCATTAAAAACAGTGGAACTAGACCACAAGAAAAAAAGGAGGAGTAGGAATCTCACCTAATATGGATGTCTGGAGAGGTAAGGGGCATAAGGATGATGCCGGAGAAACGGGTTACAGACGGTATCCAATAAATAGCTATAGGTAAGAGGAAAGAATACTATAACTGTGCCTTAGGAACAGGGGACTCTGTATAGAATATAATGACTCTCACCATGAAACAAAGTAATCCTGGCCGAAATTCAGAGTAAGGAATGGGAGCAGCGGTAATCTAAAAAAGGGGGGATACATAATAAGTATAATGTACTAAAGTAATGCGTACCAAAAGGGGGGGAGAACAAAAGGCTCACCTAATGCACAAAGTACCTAGGAGAAAACTCCAAAGAAGAATAGCGATGCAGGTCAGCTCCTATAAAATGGCAGGTTTTTAGGAGTGAACTACAAAGACCGACAGGCAAAAGGCAGAGGCAGCAAAACAACTCACCGGTATGAAATAGGCAGAAGGAGTACATCAACGCGGTATCCACCGCTGGTTGAATGCTCCATGCTCATAGAAACTGGCCTAAATAGCGGTGGGGCGGGACTACCTGCGGGACCGAAGACCGGAAGTGCGTCATATAGGAAGGAGGGTTGTTATGATAGGCAATTCAGTAACACAATGTACATAGCGATCAGAGCACATACAGTGATCTGACAATAACCCAAAATAATAGAACGAGCTCTGAGACGTGGAAACTCTGTAGACCGCAATTCCTGATCCTCTCCAAACACAACTAGAGGCAGCTGTGGATTGCGCCTAACGCTCCCTATGCAACTCGGCACAGCCTGAGAAACAAACTAGCCTGAAGATAGAAAAATAAGCCTACCTTGCCTCAGAGAAATACCCCAAAGGAAAAGGCAGCCCCCCACATATAATGACTGTGAGTAAGATGAAAAGACAAACGTAGGGATGAAATAGATTCAGCAAAGTGAGGCCCGATATTCTAGACAGAACGAGGATAGGAAAGATAACTTTGCGGTCTACACAAAACCCTAAAGAAAACCACGCAAAGGGGGCAAAAAGACCCTCCGTACCGAACTAACAGCACGGAGGTACACCCTTTGCGTCCCAGAGCTTCCAGCAAAACAAATAGACAAGCTGGACAGAAAAAATAGCAACAAATAGCAAAGAAGCACTTAGCTATGCAGAGCAGCAGGCCACAGGAATGATCCAGAGAAACACAAGTCCAACACTGGAACATTGACAGGAAGCATGGATCAAAGCATCAGGTGGAGTTAAGTAGAGAAGCAGATAACGACCTCACCAGATCACCTGAGGGAGGAAACTCAGAAGCTGCAGTACCACTTTCCTCCACAAACGGAAGCTCCCAGAGAGAATCAGCCGAAGTACCACTTGTGACCACAGGAGTGAACTCTGCCACAGAATTCACAACAGTACCCCCCCCCTTGAGGAGGGGTCACCGAACCCTCACCAGAGCCCCCAGGCCGACCAGGATGAGCCACATGAAAGGCACGAACAAGATCGGGAGCATGGACATCAGAGGCAAAAACCCAGGAATTATCTTCCTGAGCATAACCCTTCCATTTAACCAGATACTGGAGTTTCCGTCTTGAAACACGAGAATCCAAAATCTTCTCCACAATATACTCCAATTCCCCCTCCACCAAAACCGGGGCAGGAGGCTCAACAGATGGGACCATAGGTGCCACGTATCTCCGCAACAATGACCTATGGAATACGTTATGTATGGAAAAAGAATCTTTAAGAGTCAGACGAAAAGACACAGGATTAAGAACCTCAGAAATCCTATACGGACCAATAAAACGAGGTTTAAACTTAGGAGAGGAAACCTTCATAGGAATATGACGAGAAGATAACCAAACCAGATCCCCAACACGAAGTCGGGGACCCACACGGCGTCTGCGATTAGCGAAAAGTTGAGCCTTCTCCTGGGACAAGGTCAAATTGTCCACTACCTGAGTCCAAATCTGCTGCAACCTGTCCACCACAGTATCCACACCAGGACAGTCCGAAGACTCAACCTGTCCTGAAGAGAAACGAGGATGGAACCCAGAATTGCAGAAAAACGGCGAAACCAAGGTAGCCGAGCTGGCCCGATTATTAAGGGCGAACTCATCCAAAGGCAAAAAGGACACCCAGTCATCCTGATCAGCAGAAACAAAGCATCTCAGATATGTTTCCAAGGTCTGATTGGTTCGTTCGGTCTGGCCATTAGTCTGAGGATGGAAAGCCGAGTAAAAAGACAAGTCAATGCCCATCCTACCACAAAAAGGCTCGCCAAAACCTCGAAACAAACTGGGAACCTCTGTCAGAAACAATATTCTCTGGAATGCCATGCAAACGAACCACATGCTGGAAGAACAAAGGCACCAAATCAGAGGAGGAAGGCAATTTAGACAAGGGTACCAGATGGACCATTTTAGAAAAGCGATCACAGACCACCCAAATGACTGACATCTTTTGAGAAACGGGAAGTTCAGAAATAAAATCCATAGAGATATGTGTCCAAGGCCTCTTCGGGACCGGCAAGGGCAAAAGCAACCCACTGGCACGAGAACAGCAGGGCTTAGCCCGAGCACAAATCCCACAGGACTGCACAAAAGTACGCACATCCCGCGACAGAGAGGGCCACCAAAAGGATCTAGCCACTAACTGTCTGGTACCAAAGATTCCAGGATGACCAGCCAACACCGAACAATGAAGTTCAGAGATAACTCTATTCGTCCACCTATCAGGGACAAACAGTTTCTCCGCTGGGCAACGATCAGGTTTATTAGCCTGAAATTTTTGCAGCACCCGCCGCAAATCAGGGGAGATGGCAGACACAATTACTCCTTCCTTGAGGATACCTGTTGTGAATTCTGTGGCTGAATTCACTCCTGTGGTCACAAGTGGTACTGCAGCTTCTGAGCTTCCTCCCTCAGGTGTTCTGGTGAGCTCGTTAACTGCTTCATTACTTAACTCCGCCTGATGCTGCTATCCTTGCTCCTTGTCAATGTTTCAGTGTTGGATCTGAGCTTCTCCTGATTGTTCCTGTGACCTGCTGCTCTGTATAGCTAAGTGCTTTTTGCTTTTTTGTTGCTTTTTTTCTGTCCAGCTTGTCTTTTGTTTTGCTGGAAGCTCTGAGACGCAAAGGGTGTACCGCCGTGCCGTTAGTTCGGCACGGTGGGTTTTTTTTGCCCCCTTTGCGTGGTTTTGCTTTAGGGTTTTTTGTAGACTGCAAAGTTCGCTTTACTGTCCTCGCTCTGTCCTAGAATATCGGGCCCCACTTTGCTGAATCTATTTCATCCCTACGTTTTGTCTTTTCATCTTACTCACAGTCATTATATGTGGGGGGCTGCCTTTTCCTTTGGGGAATTTCTCTGGGGCAAGTCAGGCCTATTTTTCTATCTTCAGGCTAGCTAGTTTCTTAGGCTGTGCCGAGTTGCCTAGGTAGTTGTTAGGCGCAATCCACAGCCGCTTTTAGTTGTGTTTAGGATAGGATCAGGTGTGCAGTCTACAGAGTTTCCACGTCTCAGAGCTCGTTCTTGTATTTTTGGGTATTTGTCAGATCACTGTGTGCGCTCTGATCGCTAAGCACACTGTGTTTCTGGATTGCCTTCATAACACCTGTCATTAGCAAACATAACAGTACAAGGAGCCCAAACTAATGATTCTCAATAGAGGGAAAGAAAAAGTTCTGACATCATTTTTTTTTTTTTTTTTTCTGCTCTGTGTTCATTTTTTTTTTTTCCCCTAGACATTTGGGTGATTCTGGACACAGGTGTGGACATGGATATTCAGGGTCTGTGCTCTTCAATTGATAATCTCGTTATAAATGTACAAAAAATTCAAGATACTATTGATCAGAAATCTATGTTAGAACCAAGAATTCCTATTCCTGATTTGTTTTTTGGAGATAGAACTAAGTTTCTAAGTTTCAAAAATAATTGTAAGCTATTTCTGGCCTTGAAACCTCATTCTTCTGGTAATCCTATTCAACAGGTTTTGATTATTATTTCTTTTTTGCGCGGCGACCCTCAAGACTGGGCATTTTCTCTTGCGCCAGGAGACCCTGCATTGAGTAGTGTCGATGCGTTTTTCCTGGCGCTCGGATTGCTGTACGATGAGCCTAATTCAGTGGATCAGGCTGAGAAAAATTTGCTGGCTTTGTGCCAGGGTCAGGATGATATAGAAGTATATTGTCAGAAATTTAGGAAATGGTCAGTACTCACTCAGTGGAATGAATCTGCGCTGGCAGCTTTGTTCAGAAAGGGTCTCTCTGAGGCTCTTAAGGATGTCATGGTGGGATTTCCTATGCCTGCTGGTTTGAATGAGTCTTTGTCTTTGGCCATTCAGATCGGTCAACGCTTGCGCGAGCGTAAATCTGTGCACCATTTGGCGGTACTGCCTGAGGTTAAACCTGAGCCTATGCAGTGCGATAGGACTATGACTAGAGTTGAACGGCAGGAATACAGACGTCTTAATGGTCTGTGTTTCTACTGTGGTGATTCCACTCATGCTATTTCTGATTGTCCTAAGCGCACTAAGCGGTCCGCTAGGTCTGCCGTCATTGGTACTGTACAGTCCAAATTCCTTCTGTCCATTACCTTGATATGCTCTATGTCGTCGTTTTCTGTCATGGCGTTTGTGGATTCGGGCGCTGCCCTGAATCTGATGGATTTGGATTATGCTAAACGTTGTGGGTTTTTCTTGGAGCCTTTGCGGTGTCCTATTCCATTGAGAGGAATTGATGCTACACCTTTGGCCAAGAATAAACCTCAATACTGGGCCCAGCTGACCATGTGCATGGCTCCTGCACATCAGGAAGTTATTCGCTTTCTGGTGTTGCATAATCTGCATGATGTGGTCGTGTTGGGGTTGCCATGGCTACAAACCCATAATCCAGTATTGGATTGGAATTCCATGTCGGTATCCAGCTGGGGTTGTCAGGGGGTACATGGTGATGTTCCATTTTTGTCGATTTCGTCATCCACCCCTTCTGAGGTCCCAGAGTTCTTGTCTGATTATCAGGATGTATTTGAAGAGCCCAAGTCCGATGCTCTACCTCCGCATAGGGATTGTGATTGTGCTATCAATTTGATTCCTGGTAGTAAATTCCCAAAAGGTCGATTATTTAATTTATCCGTGCCCGAACACGCCGCTATGCGCAGTTATGTGAAGGAATCCCTGCAGAAGGGACATATTCGCCCATCGTCATCACCACTGGGAGCAGGGTTCTTCTTTGTAGCCAAGAAGGATGGTTCGCTGAGACCGTGTATTGATTACCGCCTTCTTAATAAGATCACTGTTAAATTTCAGTATCCCTTGCCATTGTTATCTGACTTGTTTGCTCGGATTAAGGGGGCTAGTTGGTTCACTAAGATAGATCTTCGTGGTGCGTATAATCTGGTGAGAATCAGGCAAGGAGATGAATGGAAAACTGCATTCAATACGCCCGAGGGTCATTTTGAGTATCTAGTGATGCCGTTCGGACTTGCCAATGCTCCATCTGTGTTTCAGTCTTTTATGCATGACATCTTCCGTGAGTATCTGGATAAATTCCTGATTGTTTACTTGGATGACATTTTGATCTTCTCAGATGATTGGGAGTCTCATGTGAAGCAGGTCAGAATGGTTTTTCAGGTCCTGCGTGCTAACTCTTTGTTTGTGAAGGGATCAAAGTGTCTCTTCGGTGTGCAGAAAGTTTCATTTTTGGGGTTCATCTTTACCCCTTCTACTATCGAGATGGATCCAGTTAAGGTCCAAGCCATCCAGGATTGGATTCAGCCGACATCTCTGAAAAGTCTGCAAAAGTTCCTGGGCTTTGCTAATTTTTATCGTCGCTTCATCTGTAATTTTTCTAGCATTGCCAAACCATTGACCGATTTGACCAAGAAGGGTGCTGATTTGGTTAATTGGTCTTCTGCTGCTGTGGAAGCTTTTCAGGAGTTGAAGCGTCGTTTTTGTTCTGCCCCTGTGTTGTGTCCGCCAGATGTTTCTCTTCCGTTCCAGGTCGAGGTTGATGCTTCTGAGATTGGAGCAGGGGCGGTTTTGTCACAGAGAGGTTCTGATTGCTCAGTGATGAAACCATGTGCTTTCTTTTCCAGGAAGTTTTTGCCCGCTGAGCGTAATTATGATGTGGGCAATCGAGAGTTGCTGGCCATGAAGTGGGCATTCGAGGAGTGGCGTCATTGGCTTGAAGGAGCTAGGCATCGCGTGGTGGTATTGACTGATCATAAGAACTTGACTTATCTCGAGTCTGCCAAGCGCTTGAATCCTAGACAGGCCCGTTGGTCGTTATTTTTTGCCCGCTTCGACTTTATGATTTCGTACCTTCCGGGCTCTAAAAATGTGAAGGCGGATGCTCTGTCTAGGAGTTTTGTGCCCGACTCTCCGGGTTTATCTGAGCCAGCGGGTATCCTCAAGGAAGGAGTCATTGTGTCTGCCATCTCCCCTGATTTGCGGCGGGTGCTGCAAAAATTTCAGGCGAATAAACCTGATCGTTGTCCAGCAGAGAAACTGTTCGTCCCTGATAGATGGACTAATAAACTTATCTCTGAACTTCATTGTTCGGTGTTGGCTGGTCATCCTGGAATCTTTGGTACCAGAGAGTTAGTGGCTAGATCCTTCTGGTGGCCATCTCTGTCACGGGATGTACGTACTTTTGTGCAGTCCTGTGGGATTTGTGCTAGGGCTAAGCCCTGCTGTTCTCGTGCCAGTGGGTTGCTTTTGCCCTTGCAGGTCCCAAAGAGGCCTTGGACACATATTTCGATGGATTTCATTTCTGACCTTCCCGTTTCTCAAAAGATGTCAGTCATTTGGGTGGTCTGTGATCGCTTTTCTAAAATGGTCCATCTGGTGCCCTTGGCTAAATTGCCTTCCTCCTCTGATTTGGTACCTTTGTTCTTTCAGCATGTGGTTCGGTTGCATGGCATTCCTGAGAATATTGTTTCTGACAGAGGTTCCCAGTTTGTTTCAAGGTTTTGGCGAGCCTTTTGTGGTAGGATGGGCATTGACCTATCCTTTTCCTCGGCTTTCCATCCTCAGACTAATGGCCAGACCGAACGAACCAATCAGACCTTGGAAACATATCTGAGATGTTTTGTTTCTGCAGACCAGGATGATTGGGTGTCCTTTTTGCCGTTGGCTGAGTTCGCCCTTAATAATCGGGCCAGCTCGGCCACCTTGGTTTCTCCATTTTTTTGCAATTCTGGGTTCCATCCTCGTTTCTCTTCAGGACAGGTTGAGTCTTCGGACTGTCCTGGTGTGGATTCTGTGGTGGATAGGTTGCAGCAGATCTGGACTCAGGTAGTGGACAATTTGATCTTGTCCCAGGAGAAAGCTCAACTTTTCGCTAATCGCAGACGCCGTGTGGGTCCCCGACTTCGTGTTGGGGATCTGGTTTGGTTATCTTCTCGTCATATTCCTATGAAGGTTTCCTCTCCTAAATTTAAACCTCGTTTTATTGGTCCGTATAGGATTTCTGAGGTTCTCAATCCTGTGTCTTTTCGTTTGACCCTCCCAGACTCCTTTTCCATACATAATGTATTCCATAGGTCGTTGTTGCGGAGATACGTGGCACCTATGGTTCCATCTGTTGAGCCTCCTGCCCCGGTTTTGGTGGAGGGGGAATTGGAGTATATTGTGGAGAAGATTTTGGATTCTCGTGTTTCTAGACGGAAACTCCAGTATCTGGTTAAATGGAAGGGTTATGCTCAGGAAGATAATTCCTGGGTTTTTGCCTCTGATGTTCATGCTTCCGATCTTGTTCGTGCCTTTCATGCGGCTCATCCTGGTCGGCCTGGGGGCTCTGGTGAGGGTTCGGTGACCCTTCCTCAAGGGGGGGGTACTGTTGTGAATTCTGTGGCTGAATTCACTCCTGTGGTCACAAGTGGTACTGCAGCTTCTGAGCTTCCTCCCTCAGGTGTTCTGGTGAGCTCGTTAACTGCTTCATTACTTAACTCCGCCTGATGCTGCTATCTTTGCTCCTTGTCAATGTTTCAGTGTTGGATCTGAGCTTCTCCTGATTGTTCCTGTGACCTGCTGCTCTGTATAGCTAAGTGCTTTTTGCTTTTTTGTTGCTTTTTTTCTGTCCAGCTTGTCTTTTGTTTTGCTGGAAGCTCTGAGACGCAAAGGGTGTACCGCCGTGCCGTTAGTTCAGCACGGTGGGTTTTTTTTGCCCCCTTTGCGTGGTTTTGCTTTAGGGTTTTTTGTAGACTGCAAAGTTCGCTTTACTGTCCTCGCTCTGTCCTAGAATATCGGGCCCCACTTTGCTGAATCTATTTCATCCCTACGTTTTGTCTTTTCATCTTACTCACAGTCATTATATGTGGGGGGCTGCCTTTTCCTTTGGGGAATTTCTCTGGGGCAAGTCAGGCCTATTTTTCTATCTTCAGGCTAGCTAGTTTCTTAGGCTGTGCCGAGTTGCCTAGGTAGTTGTTAGGCGCAATCCACAGCCGCTTTTAGTTGTGTTTAGGATAGGATCAGGTGTGCAGTCTACAGAGTTTCCACGTCTCAGAGCTCGTTCTTGTATTTTTGGGTATTTGTCAGATCACTGTGTGCGCTCTGATCGCTAAGCACACTGTGTTTCTGGATTGCCTTCATAACACCTGTCATTAGCAAACATAACAGATACCCGCCGGCTCAGATAAACCCGGAGAGTCGGGCACAAAACTCCTAGACAGAGCATCCGCCTTCACATTTTTAGAGCCCGGAAGGTACGAAATCACAAAGTCAAAACGGGCAAAAAACAACGACCAACGAGCTTGTCTAAGATTCAAGCGCTTGGCAGACTCGAGATAAGTCAAGTTCTTATGATCAGTCAATACCACCACGCGATGCTTAGCTCCTTCAAGCCAATGACGCCACTCCTCGAATGCCCACTTCATGGCCAGCAACTCTCGGTTGCCCACATCATAATTTCGCTCAGCAGGCGAAAACTTCCTGGAAAAGAAAGCGCATGGTTTCATCACTGAGCAACCAGAACCTCTCTGTGACAAAACAGCCCCTGCTCCAATCTCAGAAGCATCAACCTCGACCTGGAACGGAAGAGAAACATCTGGTTGACACAACACAGGGGCAGAAAAAAAACGACGCTTCAACTCTTGAAAAGCTTCCACAGCAGCAGAAGACCAATTGACCAAATCAGCACCCTTCTTGGTCAAATCGGTCAATGGTTTGGCAACACTAGAAAAATTGCAGATGAAGCGACGATAAAAATTAGCAAAGCCCAGGAACTTTTGCAGACTTTTCAGAGATGTCGGCTGAGTCCAATCATGGATGGCTTGGACCTTAACCGGATCCATCTCGATAGTAGAAGGGGAAAAGATGAACCCCAAAAATGAAACCTTCTGGACACCAAAGAGACACTTTGATCCCTTCACAAACAAAGAATTAGCACGCAGGACCTGAAAAACCGTTCTGACCTGCTTCACATGAGACACCCAATCATCCGAGAAGATCAAAATGTCATCCAAGTACACAATCAGGAATTTATCCAGGTACTCACGGAAGATGTCATGCATAAAGGATTGAAACACTGATGGAGCATTAGCAAGTCCGAACGGCATCACTAGATACTCAAAATGACCCTCGGGCGTATTAAATGCAGTTTTCCATTCATCGCCTTGCCTGATTCTCACCAGATTATACGCACCACGAAGATCTATCTTAGTGAACCAACTAGCCCCCTTAATCCGAGCAAACAAATCAGATAACAATGGCAAGGGGTACTGAAATTTAACAGTGATCTTATTAAGAAGGTGGTAATCTATACACTGTCTCAGCGAACCATCCTTCTTGGCTACAAAAAAGAACCCTGCTCCTAATGGCGACGATGACGGGTGAATATGCCCCTTCTCCAGGGATTCCTTCACATAAGTGCGCATAGCGGTGTGCTCAGGCACGGATAAATTAAACAGTCGACCTTTTGGGAATTTACTACCAGGAATCAAATTGATAGCACAATCACAATCCCTATGCGGAGGCAGGGCATCGGACTTGGGCTCATCAAATACATCCCGGTAATCAGACAAGAACTCTGGAACCTCAGAAGGGGTGGATGACGAAATTGACAGAAATGGAACATCACCATGTACCCCCTGACAACCCCAGCTGGACACCAACATGGAATTCCAATCCAATACTGGATTATGGGCTTGTAGCCATGGCAACCCCAACACGACCACATCATGCAGATTATGCAACACCAGAAAGCGAATAACCTCCTGATGTGCAGGAGCCATGCACATAGTCAGCTGGGTCCAGTATTGAGGCTTATTCTTGGCCAAAGGTGTAGCATCAATTCCTCTCAATGGAATAGGACACTGCAAGGGCTCCAATAAAAACCCACAACGTTTAGCATAATCCAAGTCCATCAAATTCAGGGCAGCGCCTGAATCCACAAACGCCATGACAGAATACGACGACAAGGAGCATATCAAGGTAACGGACAGAAGAAATTTTGACTGTACAGTACCAATGGCGGCAGACCTAGCGAACCGCTTAGTGCGCTTAGGACAATCAGAGATAGCATGAGTGGAATCACCACAGTAGAAACACAGCCCATTCAGACGTCTGTGTTCTTGCCGTTCAACTCTGGTCATAGTCCTATCGCACTGCATAGGCTCAGGTTTAATCTCAGGTAATACCGCCAAATGGTACACAGATTTACGCTCACGCAAGCGTCGACCGATCTGAATGGCCAAAGACATAGACTCATTCAAACCAGCGGGCATAGGAAATCCCACCATGACATCCTTAATGGCTTCAGAGAGACCCTTTCTGAAAATGGCTGCAAGCGCAGATTCATTCCATTGAGTGAGCACGGACCATTTTCTAAATTTCTGGCAATATAGCTCTATCTCATCCTGAGCCTGACAAAGAGCCAGCAAATTCTTTTCTGCCTGATCTACTGAATTAGGCTCATCGAACAGCAATCCCAGCGCCAGGAAAAACGCATCGATATCACTCAATGCAGGATCTCCTGACGCAAGAGAAAATGCCCAGTCCTGAGGGTCGCCACGCAAAAAAGAAATGACGATCCTAACCTGTTGCGCTGGGTCACCAGAGGAGCGAGGTTTCAAAGCCAGAAACAGTTTACAATTATTCTTGAAACTCAGAAATTTAGTTCTATCTCCAAAAAACAAATCTGGAATAGGAATTCTCGGTTCTAACAAAGAATTCTGAACCACAAAATTTTGAATATCTTGAACTCTTGCCGTGAGCTGATCTACACATGAAGACAGACCTTTAATGTCCATTGTAACACCTGTGTCCTGAACCACCCAAATGTCTAGGGGAAAAAAAAGACAAATCACAGTGCAAAGGAAAAAAAATGGTCTCAGAACTTCTTTTTTCCCTCTATTGAGAATCATTAGTACTTTTGGCTTCCTGTACTGTTATGATAGGCAATTCAGTACCACAATGTACATAGCGATCAGAGCACATACAGTGATCTGACAATAACCCAAAATAATAGAACGAGCTCTGAGACGTGGAAACTCTGTAGACCGCAATTCCTGATCCTCTCCAAACACAACTAGAGGCAGCTGTGGATTGCGCCTAACGCTCCCTATGCAACTCGGCACAGCCTGAGAAACTAACTAGCCTGAAGATAGAAAAATAAGCCTACCTTGCCTCAGAGAAATACCCCAAAGGAAAAGGCAGCCCCCCACATATAATGACTGTGAGTAAGATGAAAAGACAAACGTAGGGATGAAATAGATTCAGCAAAGTGAGGCCCGATATTCTAGACAGAACGAGGATAGGAAAGATAACTTTGCGGTCTACACAAAACCCTAAAGAAAACCACGCAAAGGGGGCAAAAAGACCCTCCGTACCGAACTAACGGCATGGAGGTACACCCTTTGCGTCCCAGAGCTTCCAGCAAAACAAATAGACAAGCTGGACAGAAAAAATAGCAACAAATAGCAAAGAAGCACTTAGCTATGCAGCGCAGCAGGCCACAGGAATGATCCAAAGAAACACAAGTCCAACACTGGAACATTGACAGGAAGCATGGATCAAAGCATCAGGTGGAGTTAAGTAGAGAAGCAGCTAACGACCTCACCAGATCACCTGAGGGAGGAAACTCAGAAGCTGCAGTACCACTTTCCTCCACAAACAGAAGCTCCCAGAGAGAATCAGCCGAAGTACCACTTGTGACCACAGGAGTGAACTCTGCCACAGAATTCACAACAGAGGGTGTAAGCGCAGAGCACTGTGGGAAGTGTAGTCCGGGGAGCGGCGGTAGCCGGAAGTGCGTCATCAGGAGAGACGCATAGAGAAGATAAGATGGAATGATCTGCGGGGCCAGAGACAGTGAGCGCGTCATTCAAAGGGTGATGTGCGCATGGCTAAAACGAAGCGCTGGGCATGATGGGAATAGTAGTACAATGAACGGTCATAACCGGAAGTATGTCATAAGAGATGATATAAATTACCATATTGTGGTGCTGGTGTAGTACAAATAGGAAAGATAACCTAATAATAACAATGTGTGTATAAGGAAGAGTGGATATATATACAGTGGGAAAAAATAATAAATGAATGTAGACATAGAACATTAAATGCAGCCGGGTAGGGAACAGAGGAAAAGGAAAATCCAAGGAGGGGGAGGGAGCAGGCAGTGACTTGCATGATGAGTGTCAGTAAAGGCGACTCTGTAAAGAAAGACAGGCATATTAGTATATAACGTACTATAAAAAATTACACATATAAAACCTAATATATGACATTATGGAGGAGTATCACTTGGCTGTAGACAATTTTAAATAAAGGCCAAGGGATCATAATCCCTGTTTAAACCCTTAGGAGTTAGAGTTTGTAGTTCATGGATCCAGTACGCCTCCTTCTTTTTTAGGAGGTGGACTCTGTTCCCACCCCGTCTCTGTACCGGGATGTGCTCCAATATCTGAAACCTCAATTGTGATATGTTGTGGCCTTTGGCTATAAAATGGGACGGAAGTGGCAATAGTAAGTTCTGGCAACGAATAGTGGACTTATGCTTGGAAATACGAGATCTAATAGGTTGAGTGGTCTCACCGATATACAAGAGGCCACATGGACATTTAATAGCATAAATTACAAATGACGAGTCGCAAGTAAAGTAACCTTTGATATTATACCTCTTTCCAGAATGGGGATGATGAAAGATGTCCCCCTTGATTACACTGTTGCATTGATTGCAATGTAGGCATGGAAAGGTACCATGTCTAGGTTGATTGAGAAAACGTTGCGTCTTATCTTTATTGGTACCTAAGTCAGCTTTGACCAGTGAATCACGGATATTTGAGGGGCGCTTATAACATGGCAGGAAGTGATCCTGAAATTCCGGGATCTGGGGATGAGCTGTGCGTAGTAGATTCCAATGTCGTCTAATACTGTGATGTAGGATATGTACATATGGGTGATACACATGCACAAAGGGTACTCTTTTTTTGCTGAGGGGACGTGCTGTAGTGTGGGGACTGATGGCCTCAGTTAGGAGATCAGGGGGGTAGCCTCTTTCTCTAAATTTCAAATACATCTCGTCTGTCCTGGTTTTGAGGAGGTTAGGATCTGTGACTATCCTCTGTACCCGTTTGAATTGTGACCGAGGAATGGATCTTTTTGTAGCAGTAGGATGTAAACTGTTATAATGCAACATACTATTTCTGTCAGTTGGCTTAGTATATATGAAATTTAGAGAAAGAGGCTACCCCCCTGATCTCCTAACTGAGGCCATCAGTCCCCACACTACACCACGTCCCCCCAGCAAAAAAAGAGTACCCTTTGTGCATGTGTATCACCCATATGTACATATCCTACATCACAGTATTAGACGACATTGGAATCTACTACGCACAGCTCATCCCCAGATCCCGGAATTTCAGGATCACTTCCTGCCATGTTATAAGCGCCCCTCAAATATCCGTGATTCACTGGTCAAAGCTGACTTAGGTACCAATAAAGATAAGACGCAACGTTTTCTCAATCAACCTAGACATGGTACCTTTCCATGCCTACATTGCAATCAATGCAACAGTGTAATCAAGGGGGACATCTTTCATCATCCCCATTCTGGAAAGAGGTATAATATCAAAGGTTACTTTACTTGCGACTCGTCATTTGTAATTTATGCTATTAAATGTCCATGTGGCCTCTTGTATATCGGTGAGACAACTCAATCTATTAGATCTCGTATTTCCAAGCATAAGTCCACTATTCGTTGCCAGAACTTACTATTGCCACTTCCATCCCATTTTATAGCCAAAGGCCACAACATATCACAATTGAGGTTTCAGATATTGGAGCACATCCCGGTACAGAGACGGGGTGGGAACAGAGTCCACCTCCTAAAAAAGAAGGAGGCGTACTGGATCCATGAACTACAAACTCTAGCTCCTAAGGGTTTAAACAGGGATTATGATCCCTTGGCCTTTATTTAAAATTGTCTACAGCCAAGTGATACTCCTCCGTAATGTCATATATTAGGTTTTATATGTGTAATTTTTTATAGTACGTTATATACTAATATGCCTGTCTTTCTTTACAGAGTCGCCTTTACTGACACTCATCATGCAAGTCACTGCCTGCTCCCTCCCCCTCCTTGCGTTTTCCTTTTCCTCTGTTCCCTACCCGGCTGCATTTAATGTTACAGGTCCTTCTCAAAAAATTAGCATATAGTGTTAAATTTCATTATTTACCATAATGTAATGATTACAATTAAACTTTCATATATTATAGATTCATTATCCACCAACTGAAATTTGTCAGGTCTTTTATTGTTTTAATACTGATGATTTTGGCATACAACTCCTGATAACCCAAAAAACCTGTCTCAATAAATTAGCATATCAAGAAAAGGTTCTCTAAACGACCTATTAGGGTATGTGCACACGTCCGGATTTTTCGCGGTTTTTTTGCGGAATTTCGCTATAAAAACGCTATAAATCCGCATAAAAAACGCTCAAATTATGCATCCTATCATTTAGAATGCATTCCGCATTTTTTCTGCAGATGTATGCGTTTTTTTCCGCAAAAAAAACGCAATCCGCAAAAAGAATGGCCATGCTCTTTCTTTTTGCGGATTTTTTGCGGATTTCATGCATTCAGGAAAAAAAAAAACGCAAAAAATCCGCAAAAAATCCGCGCAAAAAACGCGCAAAAAACGCGAGAAATCCGCGCGGAAAAAAAAACGCGATTTTCTGGCAGAATTCTCCGGATTTTGTCAGGAAAAAAACCTGACGTGTGCACATACCCTTACCCTAATCTTCTGAATCAACTAATTAACTCTAAACACATGCAAAAGATACCTGAGGCTTTTATAAACTCCCTGCCTGGTTCATTACTCAAAACCCCCATCATGGGTAAGACTAGCGACCTGACAGATGTCAAGAAGGCCATCATTGACACCCTCAAGCAAGAGGGTAAGACCCAGAAAGAAATTTCTCAACAAATAGGCTGTTCCCAGAGTGCTGTATCAAGGCACCTCAATGGTAAGTCTGTTGGAAGGAAACAATGTGGCAGAAAACGCTGTACAACGAGAAGAGGAGACCGGACCCTGAGGAAGATTGTGGAGAAGGACCGATTCCAGACCTTGGGGAACCTGAGGAAGCAGTGGACTGAGTCTGGTGTGGAAACATCCAGAGCCACCGTGCACAGGCGTGTGCAGGAAATGGGCTACAGGTGCCGCATTCCCCAGGTAAAGCCACTTTTGAACCATAAACAGCGGCAGAGGCGCCTGACCTGGGCTACAGAGAAGCAGCACTGGACTGTTGCTAAGTGGTCCCAAGTACTTTTTTCTGATGAAAGCAAATTTTGCATGTCATTCGGAAATCAAGGTGCCAGAGTCTGGAGGAAGACTGGGGAGAAGGAAATGCCAAAATGCCTGAAGTCCAGTGTCAAGTACCCACAGTCAGTGATGGTGTGGGGTGCCATGTCAGCTGCTGGTGTTGGTCCACTGTGTTTCATCAAGGGCAGGGTCAATGCAGCTAGCTATCAGGAGATTTTGGAGCACTTCATGCTTCCATCGGCTGAAATGCTTTATGGAGATGAAGATTTCATTTTTCAGCACGACCTGGCACCTGCTCACAGTGCCAAAACCACTGGTAAATGGTTTACTGACCATGGTATTACTGTGCTCAATTGGCCTGCCAACTCTCCTGACCTGAACCCCATAGAGAATCTGTGGGATATTGTGAAGAGAAAGTTGAGAGACGCAAGACCCAACACTCTGGATGAGCTTAAGGCCGCTATTGAAGCATCCTGGGCCTCCATAACATCTCAGCAGTGTCACAGGCTGATTGCCTCCATGCCACACCGCATTGAAGCAGTCATTTCTGCCAAAGGATTCCCGACCAAGTATTGAGTGCATAACTGAACATTATTATTTGTTGGTTTTTTTGTTTGTTATTAAAAAACACTTTTATTTGATTGGATGGGTGAAATATGCTAATTTATTGAGACAGGTTTTTTGGGTTATCAGGAGTTGTATGCCAAAATCATCAGTATTAAAACAATAAAAGACCTGACAAATTTCAGTTGGTGGAAAATGAGTCTATAATATATGAAAGTTTAATTGTAATCATTACATTATGGTAAGTAATGAAATTTAACACTATATGCTAATTTTTTGAGAAGGACCTGTATATGTCTACATTCATTTATTATTTTTTCCCACTGTATATATATCCACTCTTCCTTATACACACATTGTTATTATTAGGTTATCTTTCCTATTTGTACTACACCAGCACCACAATATGGTAATTTATATCATCTCTTATGACATACTTCCGGTTATGACCGTTCATTGTACTACTATTCCCATCATGCCCAGCGCTTCGTTTTAGCCATGCGCACATCACCCTTTGAATGACGCGCTCACTGTCTCTGGCCCCGCAGATCATTCCATCTTATCTTCTCTATGCGTCTCTCCTGATGACGCACTTCCGGCTACCGCTGCTCCCTGGACTACACTTCCCACAGTGCTCTGCGCTTACACCCTCCTTCCTATATGACGCACTTCCGATCTTCGGTCCCGCAGGTAGTCCCGCCCCACCGCTATTTAGGCCGGTTTCTATGAGCATGGAGCATTCAACCAGCGGTGGATACCGCGTTGATGTACTCCTACTGCCTATTCCATACCGGTGAGTTGTTTTGCTGCCTCTGCCTTTTGCCTGTCGGTCTTTGTAGTTCACTCCTAATAACCTGCCATTTTATAGGAGCTGACCTGCATCGCTATTCTTCTTTGGAGTTTTCTCCTAGGTACTTTGTGCATTAGGTGAGCCTTTTGTTCCCCCCCCCTTTTGGTACGCATTACTTTAGTACATTATACTTATTATGTATCCCCCCTTTTTTAGATTACCGCTGCTCCCATTCCTTACTCTGAATTTCGGCCAGGATTACTTTGTTTCATGGTGAGAGTCATTATATTCTATACAGAGTCCCCTGTTCCTAAGGCACAGTTATAGTATTCTTTCCTCTTACCTATAGCTATTTATTGGATACCGTCTGTAACCCGTTTCTCCGGCATCATCCTTATGCCCCTTACCTCTCCAGACATCCATATTAGGTGAGATTCCTACTCCTCCTTTTTTTCTTGTGGTCTAGTTCCACTGTTTTTAATGAGGCACTCATTGTTCTATTTTTCAGCTCCTCCATTTACATTTTTCTTTTTCAATATCATTACTGTGGATGAAAATACATTTCTTTTTGTTCGGTTAGTACACCTATATCCTCCTAATTTAGTGATATTTATGGCACATTTCTTCACATATCCCTTTTGCTATCTTAGGATTTTGCCTCCACCATTGAGGTCCTACAAAAACTTCATCATAGGACCCCTCATACATACATAAGTGCCCTATATACTCCATCACGACTGCAGTCGGGTATGTAAAAAAATCTCTTCCCTACCTCTCATTCCTTCCTTCCTACCCATCACATATTTATACTATGAGATTTACTTTTTTTGTTAATATGTTAATATTTTATTTTATTTTCGACATTGTAATTGTCATATTCTGTCACATATTTATGCAGTTTACTGAAGAAGGTCTTAATGTTTGACCGAAACGTTTATTTTGCTGGACTGCTACTCAAAGTAATAAATTTTGATTTTCTTTATCATCACTATATGATTACTGGTGTGGGAAACCTCTCTTGAGCACCGACACAGCTGTGCCACGATATACTTCACTATTGGTCAGGGCTCTGGCTGGGTCAGTCAACAATGGTCACAGGGTTGTTCTGAAGCCATTTCTTTGTTATTTTAGCTGTGTGCTTAGGGTCATTGTCTTGTTGTAAGGAACCTTCGGCCAAGTCTGAGGTCCAGAGCACTCTGGAAGAGGTTTTCATCCAGGATATCTCTGTACTTGGCCACATTCATGTTTCAATAAAGGGACCTAAAACATAACATTTAATATACTAGTTAAGGATAGAAAGTATTGATGGCTGGGTATTCCATCATACAAGACTGCTACCTGACCTTCATATCCCCTGATGAGTTCCTTTTCCCGGAATGTAACGCGTAGGGAGGTGGTCCTGAATAAGAAATGGTCCATGGAGTGTTATACCGAATTTTTGAATCTCCTAAATGACTGAGTGGTGGAGTGCATCCTTTGTATGGCTTCTTCAGGAATGGGTGAGATTGTTCCATACTTTATGGTGCATTTTTTGTGTTAGTGACTTTTGCACATGCAGTGAAAATTGATGATACTGTTTTGATGTCACATTTCTGAGCAAAAGCACACAGGTACAAATAGCAGCCTTAATATATACCCTCCTTCAGCCGTTTTTCTGGAGCTTTGGGTAAGGACATGCTAGCAGGAGAAGCAGTTGTAAATTTGAGTATTTTTCTGCTTTAAGTACCGTTTCTCTGTGATTTCCTTGGATAACTATTTGACCAACTGTTGGTATTATACATGTTTGTCTGTGTGTGTGTTGGGTTATGTCATTTTTAACTAGTATATTAAATGTTATGTTGTAGATCCCTTTATTGTGCTATTTACATTAATATTTTTGTGTACCCTTGGCTTTTATAAAAATTATGGTTGGTTTCAACCTTTTGCTGTTTTCAATTCCCACATTCATGTTTCCTTCAAAGGCAAACAGTCATCCTCCTGTCCCTGCAGCTGAAAAACACCCCCATAGCATGATGCTGCCACCACCATGCTTCACTGTTAGGATTGTATTGGGCAGATGATGAGCAGTGCCTGGTTTTCTCCACAGATACCACTTAAGCTACGTTCACATTAGCGTCGCGTCGCTGTTGCGTCGGCGACGCAGCGGCGACGCACGGAAAAACGCGCGGAAAAACGCGTGCGTCATTTTTTGCCGAAATCGGACGCAAGAAAAATGCAACTTGTAGCGTTTTCTTGCGTCCGACGCTAGCGTCTAAAACGACGCACGTGTCGGAAAACGCGTGCAAAAAGACGCACGCGTCCCCTATGTTAAACATAGGGGCGCGTCGCCGCTGCGTCGCCGACGCAACAGCGACGCGACGCTAATGTGAACGTAGCCTTAGAATTACCATGAGAAAGGTCTATCTTCGTCTCATCAGACCAGAGAATCTTATTTCTCATAGTCTGGGAGTTTTTCATGTGTTTTTTTTAGCAAACTCTATGCGGGCTTTCATATGTCTTGCAATGAGGAGAGGCTTCCATTGGGCCACTCTACCATAAAGGCCCGACTGGTGGAGGGCTGCAGTTATAATTGACTTTGTGGAACTTTCTCCCATCTCTACACTGCATCTTTGGAGCTCGGCCACAGTGATATTGGGGTTCGTCTTTACCTTTCTCACCAAGGCTCTTCTCTCCAGATTGCTCACTTGGCTGGACGGCCAGGTCCAGGAAGACTTCTGGTGGTCCCAAACTTCTTCCATTTAAGGATTATGGAGGCCACTATGGTCTTAGGAACCTTGAATACTGCAGAAATTCTGTTTTAACCATGGCCAGTTCTGTGCCTTGCCACAATTCTGTCTCTGAGCTCCTTGGCCAGTTCCTTTGACCTCATGATTCTCATTTGGTCTGACATGCACTATGAGCTGTGAGGTCTTATATAGACAGGTGTGCGCCTTTCCAAATCAAATCCTATCAGCTTAACTAAACACAGATGGACTCCAATGAGGGAGAAGAACCATCTCAAGGAGGATCAAAAGGAAATGGACAGCATGTGACTTAAATATGAGTGTCTGAGCAAAGTGTCTGAATACTTATGACCATGTGATATTTCAGTTTTTCTTTTTTAATAAATTTGCAAAAAATTCTACAATTCTGTTTTTTTCAGTCAAGATGGGCTGCAGAGTGTACATTAATGAGAAAAAAATGAACTTTTTTGAATTTACCAAATGTCTGCAATGAAACAAAGAGTAAAAAATTAAAAGGGGTCTGATCCTTTACCATCATCGGAGTCGGCTGCGACGGAGGAAGACGCATCGTCCGGTGAGTCTGCTGACCCCGTCCCGCAGGTGGAGGACTTGCTGGTAGGCCTCGTTGCGGTACCCCCTTCCCCCGGGCCTCATGCTCGCAGGCTCCTTCCACACTGGGACCGGGCCACCGGTATGGAGCATTTCCACAAGGCCCCGATCTCGCCGATCACCATGCCAGGCAAGGTCTATGCCGAGCGCACCATATGCCGCTGGGTGAACCCAGGATCGAACATCATGGGGTTCCCCGGGGTGAAGACGTGGGACGAGGAGATGGTGAAGGCCCTTAGCTAGGAAGAATACCAGGCCCAGCTGGATCGGCAGTGGGAGGAGGAGGAGAGGCAGCACCAGGCCCAGCGAGAAGCCAACTACCGTAAAGGACCGGGCCCGCAAGGACCACACCACCCACCAGGCCCCGCACAGGCAGGGCACCGTTGTGGATTTCAAGCTCCATGGGGGATGGGGCTTCATCAAGGAGCTGGACCTGTACTCCGAGATCTTCGTCAATCGGAGGGATGTGGAGTCCCATCTCAGAGAGGGTGATGCGGACCGGGATCTCTACCCGGGGGACGAGGTAACCTACACTCGACACTTTGGGGAAAGGGGGTGGTTCGCCCTAAATGTTCACAAGCGGCAGGACCCCGTGACACCATCAGACAAAGTGCCAGAGAAGCCATCCCCTGTGGCAAGGGTCCCCCCTTGTGACCAGACCACTGCCATCACCAAAACTACGGAGGTGACCCCCGCGTGCACCATTATCAAAACCACTACCTGTACCGTGGACACTACCACTACGGTGGTGGCAGAAAGCCCAGCCTCAGGAATGGTTGGCACCTCGGCTGCAAGGAGGTAAAGAACCATTGCCACACAGACTCCTGACTGGAGCCCGGGATCTCCTGTGACCACGCTGAGTGCCCGTGAGAGTCCGGCGGGGTGGCCCCGCTCACTGCTGCCGGTGGAGTTGTCACAACCACCAACGTCAAAGAAATAAACCTCGAAGAACCGAAAAAGATGTAAATAGTTAACTCTTTATCCTGCTTTGCTGCTCTAAACCCATCTAGGGTTATTTCTTAAAGGGGTCCCTTCGTTTGCCCAGGATCCCTATTGTTTTGCATTTCTTTTTGCACAAGTTTATCATTGTTTTCAAAGACTGCCGGATCATGAACAGTGAATGATTCCAAAACTGTTTTGTACATAGTTTGCACCTTCTTAAAGGTGCTCCCTACTGGTTTTACAAAAGAAAGAAGACTTTGCGAAGAGATTGTTTTTGGACATGACCCAGAAGGTCTTGCTTTCGTTGGACTTGCAGACGGAGAGAATCTGCACTACCTCATAGAGACTTGGTTCCCTCTTAAAGGGAATGTTCACATGTTGCCTTAAGAAAAGTTGAAATGTTGATAATGTTGTGATTTAGAAAAGTTTGATAATGTTAATAGAGATTGAGGACAGGAAAGATTGACAGTGAACCCGTAGGGGTTAGAGAGAGAGAGAGTCCTCCTGAGAACCGTAGAACGACAGTTGGTTGCTGAAAGAGAGACAATCACAGTAGGCCCGGCCCAGGAGCTAGGCGGTCCTGCATTGGTGAAGCTAGAAAGGAAAGAAAAGTTGAGTTATTTTTATAGTATTTTATAGTAGGCCTTTAGTGGGTTCAGCTTATACGCCCTTAAAGGAAAAGTTAAATTATTGTTAGAATACCCAGCTGGGTAATGAGAGTTATTTATAGTACGTAGAATAGGATGTTATTTAAAAAAAATATTTAACCTTGTTTTGTTTGTAACGTTTAAGTGTCCCCACCTCCCATAAAGGGAAGCATTGTTCTATTTACTTGTTTTAAGCATTTCAAAAATTTTGTATGTCTTTTGCTGAAATGTATTGTTGTTCTTCTTCCCAGTCCAGGAGTACTGGATTTAACCGGGGGGGAATGCAGCGCCCCAGAGATCTGGTCGTTGTAGTATGACACTCTGCCACTAAGAGGAGTGATGGTACGTCTGATGGCACTGTAGGAATTCTACTGACCAGGTATCACCAGCACACATTACACTTCACACTCCGGCCACTAGGGGGAGAAAAAGGCTTTATTTATTGGGCCACTCCTCACACTGGTAAAACTAGGGGTTGGATAGGAAGTTAGTCAGAAGCTGACTGGGTTGGATTCAGGCAACATCCCGTGGCAGGGGGTGTTGCAGGGAGAAGACACAGGGGGGTCCCTGTCAGGCGTGGGAACCTGGCAGGTGCCTAGCGATCAGAGCAGAACGTTACGGAACCGCGCCTGCACACCCCGCATCAGTATCCTAAGAGAGAGACACGAAGAGAAGGATATTGTGGAACGGTGAGAAACGAGATCAAGCACAAAGGAGAGCCAGTAGGAGTCATGCCGTGAGACCGAGGCAACATCCTACTGAGGCGCGTAGCCGGTGGCCAGAACACTGCAGGAGTAACTGACTCTAGGCCTTACTTCGAACTCCGCAGGGCAGTTAACTATAGGTTGGCTGTCTACCTTAAATTTCCTACGAAGACATAGGGGGCAACGCGTGGAGAGGGGCGTCTCTAGGGTCCCGGAAGACCTCCAAGCCTTCCCGTCATACGGGTGCGTCCTAGCCATAACATACCTGGGTGACAAGAAACTGGTAACATCTGGAACTAACGAGAGAGAAATAAAGAGAATTAGAAAGAACGAATGAACGAGAACAGAAGTTGTGAGGACTATTCCGAATGCTCAGCAGGGTAGCACTACAACACACAGGCGCTAGTGGTAGGCACTGATTTCCACCTGCAAAGGGAACTCTGGATGTGCTCATCGGACCGGCCGGTCTCAGAAAGCCCTGTTAAACATGCTCTGGATCGAGGATCCTGAAGTCTTCAGTAAAGAGGTAAAGAGACTGCAACCTTGTGTCCTCGTTATTGCCTGCACCTCACATCATTACCATCTACCTTACTGGGAAGCCCTGGGGACATACTTCACCTGTGGGAAGGTATACCATCCAGCTGCCATTCCATCACCCCAGCGGACCCCACAGCAGCGTCAGTCACCCTGACCGAACACCACAGGTGGCGTCACGAATCCCTGACAGACTGTTCCACCTTTATTGGAAGCCGCTTAGCAGGGTCGCGGACCGGGTCTAGCCACCGTGACAGCCTCAGAACCGAACCAGAGAGGCCCGGTACCGAGAACTCGTGGCCCTGTGTCTGGGGGCGCTCCATATACACTGTCAGACGCTCCCAGCGAGTGCTGTAAAGCTCCAGCACGGTGAATAAGAAACACCTTTTCTCTCCAAAACTTATACACCATATAGCATAATACCCTTAGGCTTTTCCACTGTTTTTCCTACAGTCTGCATACACTTAAAACTAAAGCAGATCCTATAAAAGTGGGTGAAAATTACTGCCAGGGTATAAAAAGGGAACAATCTCACCCGAGATGTAAGTTCCTTCCTTCACAGCGTAGAGTGGGATGGTCTGAGCTGTCCGTACTTATGAGGAAGGCCGTCGCGTGCCCGTTCAAAGCCTCATTCCTCCGGATTGCATCCAAACTCTAAATCGCAACACAAACAAGTACCCGCATGGTGAATAGACTGCAAGGTATGTCCTACAAGGAACGGTTAAAGGATCTGGGAATGTTTAGCATGCAAAAAAGAAAGCTAAATGGAGACTAAATAGTGGTCTACAAACATCTGCAGGGATATCACAGTTTAGAGGGATCATCCTTGTGCTCATTTGCACATGGAAACAAGAGAAGTAATGGAATGAAACTGAAAGGGAGAACATTTAGATGTAGATATTAGAAAAAACTTTATGACTTAGGCAGGCTGGTTGATGATATCCTCCAAACAGCTCGATCCACCTACACCCAAAGATCCTCAGACGCGACAGTTACACCCAAAGATCCTCAGACTCAGATCGATGCTTCACTCTTCAAAGAACGCACCAGGAATATAAAAATTTTCGCCCACAAGCTTCAATTCCTGGTTTGACGATTTCTTCCAAGCAGCTCCATTCAGCTACACCCAAAGATTCTCAGACTCGCGCCGACTCTTCACTCTTCCCAAAGTGCACCAGGAATATGCAAATTATCTCCTAGGAGCTTCAATTCCTGGTCCGACTATTTCCTCCAAGCAGTGAGTTCAATAAGTGGAATAAGCTGAAACAGGGCTAGACAGATATCTGTTTAAAGACGGTTTAGTGAATTCCAGCATTGAGTAGGGGGTTGGATAAGATGATACCGGAGGTCGCTTCCAACTCTAACATTCTAGGATTTTTTTTAAATCAGCCCGTGTCATAGAATTTGGATCTGCCCAAGTCACAATCACTGATAAGAACAGATATTACACTTAATCTTAGCCAAGAAACAGAGTGAAAAAATATTTGAGATGATTTAAGTTGTCTTGAACAGCAGCCATTGATCTTTCCAAGGTAAAATCAGGACCCAAGGAACCACTAGTGATTTATTTTGCACAAGGCAATAAACAACGAAGAAAAAAATTAGCAACTGACTAATACAAGTAGGATCCAAGTCTAACAGGTGTTGATATAAATACCTATTTCTAAAGTGTTCAATTTGGGTGTAACACTATTCAGTGGGTTAATAAGTGAAACTGTTTAAACATGGAGTTTCCATATCAATAGTCAAGAGGTCATAGTCATCGGATCTCTCCCTCCATCATCAACACCTGTTACCTATAAAAGGGAAGCTATTGGGTTATTTCACCTCAGCTTTACCTTCTGTGTGGTCTACTGTTTTCCTGTTTGTGAGGTCTTTGTATTCTTTTTGCTTTCTTTCATATCTTTAAATACCATCTTCAGAGCTGTAAATCTCTGCTGGCAGAATAAAGTCTGTCCTGCCTATTTAAAGTCAACAGCCGTGAAATTTATAGCGGGTTTTGTACCTAATAAATTATCCACTTGGCGAATTACAGATCTGCTTTTTGATATAGCATAAAGGTAGGTGGCAGAAAATAGCACAGGAAGAAATAAGGATTTTAAAGATGAAGATCCTATTAATGCCTAAAGCAAACCACCATAACACCAACTTCTTCTTGCGTTAACTCTTTTAGTTGCCTCGAAATAGACTTTAAAAGGAATCTGTCACCCCATTTTTGGCCTATTAGCTGCTGCCACCGACATCAGAGGCTTATCTACAGCATTCTGTAATTCTGCAGATAAGCCCCCGATGTAACCTGAAAGATAAGAAAAACAAGTAGTTAGATTATACTCACCCAGGGGCAGTGCGGTGCGGTCCAGGTCCGATGGGCATTGTGGTGTGGGTCCAGCGCATCCCATCTTCATGCGATGACGTCCTCTTCCTTGCTTCCTGTCGCGGCTCCTGCACAGGCGTAGTTTATCTGCCCTGTTGAGAGCAGAGCAAAGTACTGCAGTGTGAAGGCGCCGGGAAAGGTCAGAGAGGCCCAGCGCTTGCCCTACCTTATAGGCCAAAAATGGGGTAAAAATTCCCTTTAATATATTGGCAGTCAATGAAATTCAACTAAATACGATGGGTCATATGCACACAGAGGAATATGCATGAATTTAGTTAGTAGTCGTGTACAATGTAAAAGTGGGTTTTCCTTATAGAAATCTCTCTCCGATAGTTTTTCATGGTCCTAAAATAAGATTCTTGTTTCTCACAAATGTACCTTGTACTATTTCAATGTAAAATAAATACCATTTTTTATCGGGTGACACTCCATATATAACCTTAGAGGGGTTTCTAGATTTGGCACAAATGTCTGCTGTCACATTATGTGACAGCAAACTTTTTAATCCTCACAGCGTGCCCGCTGTCAGGATTCTCTGCTGTTGGCGGTGATAAGCAACCTTCCGCTCACATTCCGATTAGATGAGCGTGGCCTAGCTCAATTCCGTTGTATGGCACCGTAGTGACAGAGTGACTGCAGACTTTCATGCCAAACCTGGACAACCCCTTTAAAAAGAAAGTTTAAGATTAGAACTTGGGTCAGATAGCTGCCTTTAAAGTAAAACGTAATTTTTTGATGACTCTACAACATTTTTGAAGGCCTTTTCTTTATTGCTAAATTTTAGTAAAACGTCTCGCACTTCTTGCAATTTTTTTCAAAGGGAGACAATTTTGAAAAAGTGTATATATATATATATATAAATATATATATATATATATACAGTACAGACCAAAAGTTTGGACACACCTTCTGATATAAAGATTTTTCTGTATTTTCATGACTATGAAAATTGTACATTCACACTGAAAGCATCAAAACTATGAATTAACACATGTGGAATTATATACTTAACAAGAAAGTGTGAAACCACTGAAAATATGTCTTATATTCTAGGTTCTTCAAAGTAGCCACCTTTTTCTTTGATGACTGTTTTGCACACTCTTGGCATTCTCTTGATGAGCTTCAAGAGGTAGTCACCGGGAATGGTTTTCACTTCACAGGTGTGCCCTGTCAGGTTTAATAAATGGGATTTACGGTATGAAAAAAGTTGAAAAAAAAAGGTTACGTTTTTACACAACTATTTTACTACTCTACTTTAACAAGCCTGCATGCCACAAAAATGCTGGTGGTTGTTGCACCAACTTTCTCTCTGTGTCTGTAACTACATAGCCTCATTGTTTGTTTTTTTTTTAAATTAATTTGGGGTTGGTTACGTTATTTAGGATTTTTTTAAGGAAGGGAAAAATTAAAAACGAAATAAAAACAAAAAATGGTAATTTTTTGCATAAGTGTTTTAATAGTAGAATTTCAGAAGCACCTGTGCCACAAAAATACTGCTGCAGGTTTCTTGGAAAAATTTGCATCTATATCTAGAGAACTGTGAGTGACAGTAATAAATATACATTTTTATCAGGTTGCATTTTATCTGTCATAATTTTTGTGGTCTGATGATGACAAAAAGTGCTACTGTGTCATCAAGTGTCCCTGAGCACTGTGCGAGCCTGGCAACTCTAAGTAGGATTTTCATGGACAGGCTTAGGACTATCCACTCCATCTACCAGATCCCAGGGGTTTTCTTGGCTTTCTCCCTTTATTCTCTATACTGAGATCC
Organism: Ranitomeya imitator; assembly: GCF_032444005.1. Taxonomy (NCBI): domain Eukaryota; kingdom Metazoa; phylum Chordata; class Amphibia; order Anura; family Dendrobatidae; genus Ranitomeya; species Ranitomeya imitator. Next base: position 57,426,357 of record NC_091282.1, on the reverse strand, counting down.
CTTGTTTGGGTCCCCTGAATAGCTGCTAGCCAGTGGAGTGGGTTGACGGAGCATGGTCTGGAAATCACATCAATACAGGTACGTAACATGAGTAAAAACATTAAGCAGAAAAGTGGTCAAAATACAGGCCAATGTCAAACAACAGGGATAAACTAGTAAGGACAGAGGCTGAAAATCAGGTGAAACCATGTCAAGCAGAGTTTATAACTTTGAGAGAAGGCATGGATTCATTACAGATATAATTATAGAACGCCCGCCAGGGCTGTGGAGTGCTCGGTACCAGGCCGCTACTTAAAGGGATGTGTCACGGTGGCAGTGACCCGGTCCGTGGCCCTGGGCATCAAAATAAAAGGGGAAGGTCTTTTAAGGGGTTGTTGAATAAAGAATAAAGTTTGTTCGTGATGCCACCTGTTTTATTCGGTCACAGGTGACCGACGCTGCTTAGAGGGGTCCTCTGGAGAGTTATGGTACTGCAGCAAGGATGGTACAGCTTCCCACAGGTGAAGCTGTGGTCCCCAGGGCTCCCAGTGTAGTAGAGACATGGTGGATGCTGTAGAAAGAAATAGAGGACACAGGGTTGCAGTCTCTTTACCTCTTTACTGGTGCAATGCAGCCACAGTCCTGGGTACCAGAACACAGGTACTGATATGGTCCGGCCTGCTTGGAAGTGACTCAGGGTTCCCTCTAGCCAAGTTGGATTGGAATCCTACCTTTATGCGCTGTGTTGTAGTCCCTTGCTGCCTTAGGCCTCTCACATGGTCCTCACATTCTCTCCGTCCACCTTTAGGTAGGACACTACCCGTACGACAGGTAACTCGAGCCTTTTTACAGGATCTCTATCACGACCCGGGCTCTATGCGTTACTGTGCCTTCAGGTGTTTATGGTGGACAGGTGACTTGAAATCCAGCTGTATGGCAGTTTCTGCTGTGGGGCATGAAGTTACCCCCACAACCTTGGTCTTCTGGCTACCGGTTCCTTGCACTTCAGCGTGGAGGAAGCTGAGTTGCAGCTTTCCTCCAGCTCTTCACTCTCCTTTAATTTTTTCCTCCTTCACGCTCTCTAAAACTTATTCAATCCCTTTCTTTCCTTCCAGGAGCTGCAGCACCTCAACCGGCTGCATGGCCCCTTCTGTCTTCCTTCCTCAGACTCTCATACAGACTGACTACTTCCTCTCTCCTCTGTCCCTCTGACAGACTACTCCAGACTGCTGTCTGGCACCAACTAACTAACACCTCCTGCAAGCCAGAATATATATCTCTATTTAGGGAAGCTCCACTGAAACCAGATTCAGAACTCCCCCTCTGGCCTGGAGTCAGAACATGTTGCATGTATGTGAATTCATGTTAAAGGGATCCTTACTCGCTTCCAAGCATGGCATCACTCTCCCCGTGAGGAAAGCAATGCCACTGTAAAAACCAGGGACCTGGGGTGTTACAATTATATAGTTATTTAAGTTGAAAAAGACATATATCCATCCACTTCAACCTTTCTCAACCAGATATACGTTTTATAATGCTAAATTATTTATAACCCGCAATATCCTGGGAGTTCACGGTCAATGAACTCAGTTCAACTTACTGATGGCAGCACATGCCCCACGGAAAAAGTTGAAACAGTGCTTGCAGTGACGTCAGTGAGTTGAACTGAGTTAATTGGCTGTGAACTCCTAGGACCTTTCTGACAGCACCATGAGCGAGAGAACTTTCTCAAGCTCACAGTGATGTCCGTCAGGTCAGAGGAGGTCACCGTGAGACACTGAGAAGTGGTAGTAGATGCTTCTCAGTGTCTCTGCTGGATGAAAGGCTGTATAGTCCCATCATGCAACAATGCAGCCTGCCATCTAGATGTAGTAGAGCTAGACCCACCATGCGTCATGGGACAAATGGATTATTATCTTCTCAGTAGACTGGTGAGGAATATTTTTGTTTATTATTTTAATTATTTTACAGGAGACAATGCCTTCTGTTGACTGGGCAATGAACTGAGTATGGTTTAATATGGGTATCGTTTAGTATGGTTTAATATAGAATCATTGAAGGAGTCTGTATCATTCTATCAACTAAAGGACTTTACCATGGGTGTGTAGTTTTTTATACAATATTGGAACGCCCGCCAGGGCCGTGCGGTACTCGGTACTTAAAGGGATGTGTCATGGCGGAGGTGACCTGGTCTATGGCCCTAGGCGCCCATGATAAAGGAAAGGTCTTTAAAGGTGTGTGTGAAATAATAAGTTTGTTATGCCACCTGTGGTATTCCGTCAGGGATGACCGACACATCTTAAATGGGTCCTCTATGGTGATGTTATGGCAGCTGGGATGGTATGGCTTCCCACACGTGAAGTGGGTCCCCAGGGCTCCCGGTGTAGTAGGGACAGGTGGTAAGTGGTGTAGAAAGAAACAGAGGACACAGGGTTGCAGTCTCTTTACCTCTTTCCTGAAGGGTTCAGGCATCCACAGTCCAGGGTACCAGATCACAGGTGCTGGCATGGTCCGGCCAGCTTGGAAGCGAATCTGGAGTCCCCCTTACCAGGTGGGGTTGGAAACCTTCCCTCTAGTGCTGTGGTGTAGTCCCTTGCTGCCTTAGGCCTCACACAAGGTCTTCATGTTTTCTCTCTGTTCCCCTTTAAGTAGGACACAACCCATACGACAGGTAGCTAGAGCCTTTTTTACAGGATCTCTATCACGACCTGGGCTCTATCTATTACTGTGTCTTCAGGTGTTAATGGTGTACAGGTAATTTGAAATCTAGCTGTCCGCCGATTTCTGCCATGAGGCATGATGTTACCCCCACAACCTCGCTCTTCCAGCTACCAGTACATGCGCTCAGCATGTAGGAAGTTCAGTCACAACTTCTCTCTCCAGCTCTTCACTTTGCCTTTGCTGCTTCCTCCTTTTAGTTTCTTTACAAGTTGCTCTGCTCTCTTTATCCTTCCAAGGACCTACAGAATCACTCATCTCCACGGCCCCAGTTTTCTTTCCTCACACCTCGCTCTTCTCTCACCAACTGCTTCTCTCCAACTGCCTAGTAACTGCCTAGCAACTGCTTCCTCCTCCCAACCAGAGAGAGCAGCTCCCCTGAAGTCGGGTGTAGAGCTCCCCCTTCTGGCCTGGATTCAGAACGATGTTGTATGTGCTGAATACCTGTTAAAGGGATCCTTCCTCGCTTCCAAGCATGACATCTCTCTCCCCATGAGGAAAAATAAATGCAATACACTATCACCATAGAGTTAGTAATGGGGGCGTCTTATAGATGCCTTTCCATTACTACCCTCTGGGCTTAATGTCACCTGATGATACAATGGTGATATTCTTGATAACCAGCCTTGCTGAAGCTGACAGCTGAGGATTGCAGCCCGCAGCTGTCAGTTTTGCCTGACATTTCTGTCGGTCACACTAGGTTTCTGTCCTGATGAAATGGTCCTGCATGGCCTCGAAAAGCGTTGACTCTGTAAACCTATTTAATAAATCATTCAATATTGGATATACTGTGGATTCTTCATTGGCAGCGCATAAGTGGCACCTCTGTCACATTGTCTCATCCAATTTTGTCCTTTGAAGACCGGTGTCCTTGCAGCAGCCGTGTGATAACTATATATGCGAGATACGCATTGCTTTATAGCAATCTTACTAGGTGAATGGATTCCCTTCCTACGCACCACATTTTTTATCGGTTAAATGTATTGAAAACTTTCTTACTGGATTGTTCAAATCCTGTATTTGCTTAGTGTATGTAAGAATAGTCTTATTGTAATGAAGCCTGACATGTGTACACATTAGGAACAATTTGTGCGTGTCAGGTAAGCCTGCTTTGTGAGTGGAAATTTTGAAAGAATCCAGATAAAATCTATGAAAACATAAAACAAAATGTGTGTCCTTACTGCCAGAAAAACTCAGACTCAGAATCTTAGTCAAAAATATTATAGAACCATGACAACGTTAGAGCAATCTTGGAATAGTAACATAGACTTATTCTAATAAAAAGGAATCAAATTAAATTGATTTAATGTATTTAAAAAATAAAAATTCATGGACAGTATCTCTGATTGTAGTTCCTGTTAGGATAAAGTCGTGATGTGGGTGCATGATGATACCCATAGCAGTACCCTAAAGAATTCAATTATGAAATGTTGTTTTCATGTATGTACAAGGTTAGTACTTAGTGGGCTTTTAGGTTCTAAGTAAAAAAAAACATCTAGGCAGAAAAATGAAGTCTAATAAATATGAACACAAGCATATTAGTAGTACACACCCTGGATTTATGCACCTTAAAAATAGTGTACAAATAGTAAAGTATGAACATGGTCTATCCTGAATGCAGCAGCCAGGGTCATATTTCTGTCCAGGCTACACCGATGCCTCCACTCTGTGCCTCTCATTGGAATGGTTGCTTATCTGCTGCAAAGTACCGTATATTAAAAACTTATCACTCTCACCCACAAAGCTCTCCATAGGTATGCACCTCCCTACATCCCCAATCCTTATCTCTGTCAACCATCCTACTCATGCCCTCAATTCTCATAATGTTCTAACACTAAGATAATCTGTAAACTAAACTTCCCTTCCCATCTCCAACACTTCTCTCATGCTGAGCCAGTTCTCTGGAATAAACTACCCCATGCCATCTGACCAATTTCCAGTAGCCACGGTTTTATGCATGCCCTTAAAGTACACATTTCTTTAGACAGACCTATAACCTCACCTCACTAATATATCTATCCCATGTTCTCTCTTCCAACTTTTCCTCAAAATCAGGTCCCTTCTATCATGTTTTCCACTCTCTACATACACTTAATAGCACTTTCTAACTGTAGTTATAAAGAAACTGGCCAGTGACTGGTTCATACAGCGTTACTTGACTGCCTCTTTTTATTATAATGATGTCTGGACCATACAATACATGCACTTTTTATCTTTTGTGCCTCCCCCCATTTGCTCATAGATTTTAAGCTTATGAGCAGGGCCATCACTCCAGGGGAGGAAGCAAAAGACAATACTGACATTACAGCAGGGGATCAGAGTGGATTCATTTTGTGAGGTAAAATATTTCACTGACTGTTTTTAAACGATATTTGACCTCACAAAATGTATCCTCTGCGATCTTCTGCTGTAATGTCAGTATTGTTTTTGAGGGGAGAACACAGCACAGGAAGGAGAGAGACAGCAGAAAAGGGGGATAGCACATAGGGTAGACGGGTCAAAGAAGAGAGCACAGACGGGAGAAGTCAGCACATGGGGGAAGAGAGAGTGGATAGGTGGGTGAGCATATGGGGGGAGAGATTCTCAACGCTCCAAAGCCTGCCCCCATCGTGACATTACCGCCCTCCCGATGTAATAGCATCGGGCCTCCATCTAGTTGTGCGTAAATCTCATTGAAGTACTTCTTATTGACATACTTCTCTGTATTGCTGCATGCTTGATCGCACATTGTCTGACCCTGAAATTGACTACATGGAGTTGGTGATCAGACCCACAGTCTTCTCCCAGCAGTGTTTTTGCAGAGAAACTGATCTCTTCCACTTTTGCTGGCAGAAGATGTAGTCGGAAACCTGTGTGTGGTCCGTATGATTTTTACATAATTACTTTGCATTTTATTGCATGAAACAAGTATTTGATACAATAAAACAACAGAACTTAATACTTGGTATAGAAACCTTTGTTTGCAATTACAGTGGTCTGACGTTTCTTGTAGTTCTTGACCAAGTTTGCACACAGTGCAGCAGGGATTTTGGCCCACTCCTCCATATCTTCCAGATCTTCTTCAAATGACCCTAATCAAAAGTTTACATACCCTGGAGATTTTGGCCTGATAACATGCACAGACGTTGACACAAATGGGTTTGAATGGTTATTTTGAGTTATCATTATGATTAGTTATGAGAGAGTATACTCGTTGCTCGGGTTTTCCAGAGCACGTTCGGGTGATCTCCGAGTATTTGATACTTGATAGTGCTTGGAGATGTAGTTTTTCTTGCCGCAGCTGGATGATTTATGGCTGCTAGCCAGCCTGAGTACATGTGGGGGTTTCCTGGTTGCTAGGGAATCCCCACATGTAATCAAGCTGTCTAGTAACCGCAAATCATCCAGCTGCAGCAAGGAAAACTAAATCTCCGAGCAGTCATAAATACTCAAAGACCACCCGAGCATGCTCTGGAAAACCCGAGCAACAAGTATACTTGCTAGGGTATGTAAACTTTTGATATAATGACATGGAAAAAATTACTATACATAAAATATGTATTTCATAGAAATACAGTTAAATACTTGATCGCTTTCTGGTAACATTCCTTTTAAACTCGCTTCAAGAATACAGAGCTGCAAATCTTTTAACACAACATCCAATAAGGAAAATAAAGAATAAAATTTACAAAGAAAAGTGCCAAAAATATTGAGTTTGCTGATGTTGTATATCCAGAGGGGACAGCTGCACATGTTCCACAAGAAAGTCCAGAAGCACAGAAATCTTGAACCTTGGATCAGACACAGATTACATTGTAGCAGCTCAAAGTCCATCATTTACAAATGCGAAAGAAAAATGACAACGGACAAGGATTGGATATTTTGGTAAGAACTTTAGGGCTTGTCTACATGACCGTGTTGGTTTGAGTGCAATCTGAAAAAATATTGATTCGCACTGGGACCAATGTTATGTAATGGAGCCATGCACATGTCCGATTTTTTCCGGTCCGGGGAAAGAAAAATCGAACCGTAGCGAAGTTTGAACTAATATTTGGATTGCACTCAACCATACCAAGTCAGTGAGCCATCGGACTTCACATAGATGACTTCTGAGTGCATTCGGATTTCCGCAGACTGACCAAATGGAGAAGATGGAGAATTGTTTTTCAGTTCTTTCGGATTAGGGGCTATACGATTGTATGATCCCAGCTCACAACAGGACATAAAAGATCTGCCGCCAAAAGGTAAGTGTCAGATATCACCAGACACATGACGAAGTCTAGTGGAGTCCACACCTTGATGAGTCAGAACTAGTGATGAGCGAGTATACTCGTTGCTCGGGTTTGCCAGAGCACACTCGGGTGGTCTCCGAGTATTTGTGACTGCTCGGAGATTTAGTTTTCATCACAGCAGCTGCGTGATTTATGTCTACTAGATTACATGTGGGGATTCCCTAGCAACCAGGCAACCCCCACATGTACTCCGGCTGGCTAGCAGCCGTAAATCATGCAGCTGAGTCAACATAAACTAAATCTCCAAGCAGTCACAAATACTCGGAGATCACCCGAGCGTGCTCGGGAAAACCAGAGCAACGAGTACACTCGCTCATCACTAGTCAGAACTGTTTTGGTGGCACAATGGACCTTCACAATAATATGCCGGTGACTTTAATTTGTGATTGACTGTTGTTTTACTTTAGAGCCACAGTTTTATAATTCTGCCTGTTCTATTTCCAAGTATATAGGCATTTTTGTATTCTACCCTGGCAGCCAAATTAAGTTCAGCTACAATGGTTGTCTCTTTTAAGTTAGTTTCTCAGAACTTTCTCAGAAGTGTTAGTCATTTCTATTTCCCTTTCTGTCACAGGTCTCTCTCAGCTAGGGGGCAACATTTCAGTTCAGGATAATAAAGGTTTTTGCGACCCCGTCTGAAAACAGCATGATCTAGGGACAGAGAATCCTCATTCCTGCGATGTGTGTGACTTACTGGGCTGTTTGGTGCAGTTTTGATAAAATCATTATTTTACCTGCTGCAGATCTAGAAGTTCTCTGAATGCTGATCTCTGTGTAACCCCGCCCACACCTCTGATTGACAGCTTTCTGTGCATGCTGTGCAGAGACAGAAAGCTTCCAATCACACTAGACCTTGGAAATCAAGGTCCCAGAGTCTGGAGGAAGAGTGGAGGCCACAATCCAAGCTGCTGGAGGTCTAGTGTGAAGTGTCCACAATCAGTGATGGTTTGGGGAGCCATGTCATCTGCTGGTGTAGGTCCACTGTGTTTTATCAAGACCAAAGTCAGCGCAGCCGTCTGCCAGGAAATTTTCGAGCACTTCATGCTTCCCTCTGCCGACAAGCTTTTTGGAGATGGAAATTTCATTTTCCAGCAGGACTTGGCACCTGTCCACACTGCCAAAACTACCAATACCTGGTTTACAAACAACAGTATCACTGTGCTTGATTGGCAGCAAACTCGCCTGACCTTAACCCCATAGAGAATCTATGGAGTATTGTCAAGAGCAAGATGAGAGACACCAGACCCAACAATGCAGACGAGCTGAAGGCTGCTATCAAAGCAACCTGGGCTTCCATAACACCTCAGCAGCACCACAGGCTGATCGCCTCAATGGCACGCCTCATTGATGTAGTATTTGATGCAAAAGGAGCCCCGACCAAGTATTGAGTGCATTTACTGAACATACATTTCAATAGGCCAACATTTCAGATTTTAAAATCATTTTTCAAGCTGGTGTTATAAAGTATTCTAATTTACTGAGATAATGACTTTTGGGTTTTCATTGGCTGTAAGCCATAATCATCAACATTTACAGAATAAACACTTGAAATACATCACCTCTGTTTGTAATGATTCTATATAATAAATGAGTTTCTCCTTTTGTATTCAATAACTGAAATAAATTAACTATTTGGTGATATTCCAATTTTTATGTGATGCACCTGTATGTATATGATCTTCATCTGTACTCCACACAACTTATATATATATATATATATATATATATATATATATATATATATATATATATATATATGTATATATATATATATATATACAGTGGGGCAAAAAAGTATTTAGTCAGTCAGCAATAGTGCAAGTTCCACCACTTTAAAAGATGAGAGGCGTCTGTAATTTACATCATAGGTAGACCTCAACTATGGGAGACAAACTGAGAAAAAAAAATCCAGAAAATCACATTGTCTGTTTTTTTAACATTTTATTTGCATATTATGGTGGAAAATAAGTATTTGGTCAGAAACAAACAATCAAGATTTCTGGCTCTCACAGACCTGTAACTTCTTCTTTAAGAGTCTCCTCTTTCCTCCACTCATTACCTGTAGTAATGGCACCTGTTTAAACTTGTTATCAGTATAAAAAAACACCTGTGCACACCCTCAAACAGTCTGACTCCAAACTCCACTATGGTGAAGACAAAAGAGCTGTCAAAGGACACCAGAAACAAAATTGTAGCCCTGCACCAGGCTGGGAAGACTGAATCTGCAATAGCCAACCAGCTTGGAGTGAAGAAATCAACAGTGGGAGCAATAATTAGAAAATGGAAGACATACAAGACCACTGATAATCTCCCTCGATCTGGGGCTCCACGCAAAATCCCACCCCGTGGGGTCAGAATGATCACAAGAACGGTGAGCAAAAATCCCAGAACCACGCGGGGGGACCTAGTGAATGAACTGCAGAGAGCTGGGACCAATGTAACAAGGCCTACCATAAGTAACACACTACGCCACCATGGACTCAGATCCTGCAGTGCCAGACGTGTCCCACTGCTTAAGCCAGTACATGTCCGGGCCTGTCTGAAGTTTGCTAGAGAGCATTTGGATGATCCAGAGGAGTTTTGGGAGAATGTCCTATGGTCTGATGAAACCAAACTGGAACTGTTTGGTAGAAACACAACTTGTCGTGTTTGGAGGAAAAAGAATACTGAGTTGCATCCATCAAACACCATACCTACTGTAAAGCATGGTGGTGGAAACATCATGCTTTGGGGCTGTTTCTCTGCAAAGGGTCCAGGACGACTGATCCGGGTACATGAAAGAATGAATGGGGCCATGTATCGTGAGATTTTGAGTGCAAACCTCCTTCCATCAGCAAAGGCATTGAAGATGAAACGTGGCTGGGTCTTTCAACATGACAATGATCCAAAGCACACCGCCAGGGCAACGAAGGAGTGGCTTCGTAAGAAGCATTTCAAGGTCCTGGAGTGGCCTAGCCAGTCTCCAGATCTCAACCCTATAGAAAACCTTTGGAGGGAGTTGAAAGTCCGTGTTGCCAAGCGAAAAGCCAAAAACATCACTGCTTTAGAGGAGATCTGCATGGAGGAATGGGCCAACATACCAACAACAGTGTGTGGCAACCTTGTGAAGACTTACAGAAAACGTTTGACCTCTGTCATTGCCAACAAAGGATATATTACAAAGTATTGAGATGAAATTTTGTTTCTGACCAAATACTTATTTTCCACCATAATATGCAAATAAAATGTTAAAAAAACAGACAATGTGATTTTCTGGATTTTTTTTTCTCAGTTTGTCTCCCGTAGTTGAGGTCTACCTATGATGTAAATTACAGACGCCTCTCATCTTTTTAAGTGGTGGAACTTGCACTATTGCTGACTGACTAAATACTTTTTTGCCCCACTGTATATATATATATATATATATCCCATGTTCCAAATTATTATGTAAATTGGATTTCAATGTCACAAAGATTCAATTGTTTTGTTTTTCAAATAAACTCGTGGATGGTATTGTGTCTCAGGGCTCAATGGATCACTGAAATCAATCTTAAATACAAGTGATAATTCATTTTCCAGGTCATTCGTCATTCTAATTAAAGGAAAAATACTTAAAAATGATGTTCCACATTATTAAGCAGGCCACAGATTTCAAGCAATATGAGAAATAAAGAGGATCTCTCTGCTGCTGAAAAGCATCAAACAGTGCAATGCCTTGGTCAAGGGATGAAAACATTAGATATTTCCTGAAAACTTAAGCGTGATCATCGTACTGTTAAGAGATTTGTGGCTGAATCTGAGCACAGACATATTCGTGCTGATAAAGGCATAATGAGGAAGGTTTCTGCCAGGCAAGTTCATCAGATTAAGAGAGCAACTAATAAAAAGTCATTACAAAGCAGCAAACAGATATTTGAAGCTGCTGGTGCCTCTGGAGTCCCTCGAACCTCAAGGTGTAGGATCCTTCAAAGACTTGCTTGGGTGCATAAACCTACTATATGGCCACCCCTAAACAGTGTTCACAAGCAGAAATGACTGCAGTGGGTCTAGACATACATGAAGACTAATTTTCAAACAGTCATGTTTACTGATGAGTGTCGAGCAACCCTGGATGGTCCAGATGGATGGTTGGTGGATGGCCACCTTGTCCCAACAAGGCTGCGACATCAGCAAGGAGGTAGAAGGAGTCATGTTTTGGGCCGGAAATTGGATTCATGGGGAAACAGCTGATAGGGCCCTTTAAGGTTCCTAAATATGTGAAAATGACCTCTGCAAAGTATTCAGAGTTTCTGACTGACAACTTTCTTCCATGATATAAAAAGCAGGAGCAAAATCATCTTCATGCATGACAATGCCCCATCTCATGCTGCAAAGAATACCTCTGAGTCATTGGCTGCTATGGGCATAAAAGGAGATAAACTCATGGTGTGGCCACCATCTTCCCCTGACCTCAACCCCATAGAGAACCTTTGGAGTATCATCAAGCAAAAGATCTATGAGGGTGGGAGGCAGATCACATCAAAACAGCAGCTCTGGGAGGCTATTCTGACTTCATGCAAAGAAATACAAGCAGAAACTCTCCAAAAACTCACAAGTTCAATGGATGCAAGAATTGTGAAGGTGATATCAAAGGAGGGTTCCTAAGTTAACATGTAACTTGGCCTGTTAGGAGGTTTTGGAGTTAAATAGCTTTTTTGTTCAGTGAATGTGACCTCCTAATGCTGCAAATTCCACAAATGAGCATTTTCAGTTCTATTCATTTTGGAGGTTATACTGTTATCATTGAGAGGTTTCTTCAATAAAATTCGATGTATAATCTAACGGGTGATGACTTTTATTTGACTGACTGTCATTTGCACCGACCATTTAGGAAAATCACGTTGAACATTGCAAATATGGAGTGCTGCCTCTTTTTTGTCATATATATATATATATATATATATATATATATATATATATATTCTATGATTATATCTTGTTATATTAATTTGATGTTTTATATTACTGTAGGTATTCCCTTGATTAATAGTCCATGGATTGTAGACATAAAATGCTGAAATGGAAATTTCTTGGGTTGTTTTTACCATTTTAAATGTTTTTAATTACATTTTTCCTTGGTCAATTTTCTTTGCATAATAATAGTTTAATTTTTGGGTGTGCCAGGATTTTTGTGGGTGTATCTTCTTTGTTTTTTTCTTCCTTTCACACCTAGGGTGGTTTGCACATTAATGACCGGGCCAATTTTTACCATTCTGACCACTGTCCTTTTATGAGGTAATAACTCTGGAACGCTTAAATGGATTCCCGTGATTCTGACATTGTCTTCTCGTGACATATTGTACTTCTTGAGAGTGGTGGCATTTTTTTTATATGACTTGCATTTATTTGTGAAAAAAAAAAAAAATTGGCAAAAATTTAGAAAATTTCACAATTTTCCAACTTTGAATTTTTATGCCCTTAAAGATATGTCACCCAAAATACTTTATATGTAACATTTCCCACATGTCTACTTTACATCAGCACAATTTCGGAACAATTTTTTTTTTGTTAGGGAGTTACAAGGGTTAAAAGTTGAACAGCGATTTCACATTTTTACAACCATTTTTGTTTTAGGAGCTACATCACATTTGAAGTCACATTGAGGGGTCTATATGATATAAGATTCCCAAAAGTGACACCATTCTAAAAACTGCACCCCTCAAGGTACTCAAAACCACATTCAAGAAGTTTATTAACCCTTCAGGTGCTTCACAGGAATTTTTGGAATAATTAAAAAAATGAACATTTAACTTTTTTCACAAAAAAATTCCTTCAGATCCAATTTTTTTTATTTTCTGAAAGGTAACAAGAGAAATTGGACCCCAAAAGTTGTTGTTAAATTTGTCCTGAGTAAGCTGATACCCCATATGTGGGGATACACCACTGTTTGGGCTCATGGCAGAGCTCGGAAGGGAAGGAGCGCCGTTTCACTTTTTCAACGCAAAATTGGCTGGAATTTAGAATGGACACCATGTCACATTTGGAGAGCCCCTCATGTGCTTAAACAGTGGAAAATTCCCACAAGTTACCTCATTTTGGGAACTAGACCACCTAATTAACTTATCTAGATGTGTGGTGAGCACTTTGAACCCCCAATTCTTCACAGAAGTTTATAACGTAGAGCTGGGAAAATAAAAAATCATATTTTTCCCACAAAACTTATCTTTTCTTCCCCATTTTCTATTTTCCCAAGGGTAACAGGAGAAATTGGACCCCAAAAGTTGTTTTGCAATTTGTCCTGAGTACACTGATACCCCATATGTGGGGGTAAGAGCGGTGAAGAAAGAATAAATTACAATTTTAACACTAAAATGTTGTTTAAGCCCCAAGTTTTTAATTTTTCCTTGAGCTAATAGGAAATTTTTCTTACAACAAACTGAGGTCCATTTTTTCCTGAGTACGCCAATACCCTACATGTAATCGGGCAATATTTTTCAGGCACAGTGCAAAACTCAGAAGGCAAGGAGCGCCAGATTTTACAGGTATGTGCCATGACCCACTGGGAGAGCCCATGAGGTACCAGAACAGCAAACCCCCCATAAATTACCACATTTTAAGAACTACACCTCTTAATGAATTCATCTAGGGGTGCAGTGATCACATTGACACCATGGGTGTGTCACATAATTTTATACCATTGGGCTTTGAAAACAAAATAACTACATTTTTACCACCAAACATTTATGTTTCAGCCAAAGATTTTACATTTTCACACAAGAAGTGGGTAAAAATGGCAACAAAATCTGTCCCACAATTTCTACTGAATGTGGCAATACCCCATATGTGGCTGTACAGTACTGCTTAGCCATAGGTAGAGACTCGGGAGTAACGGAGCGCTATTTGCCTCCTGGAGAGCAGATTTTCCAAGAACAGTGTGCAGACTCTATATAGAGAGACCCTAATTGCTAGAAGAGCAGAATCCCCCCTCAAGATACCCCATTTGGGAAACTATACCTCTTGGGGAATTTGTCTACAGGTGTAGTAATGATTTTGACTTCAAGGGTATTTTCTAGTGATGAGCGCGTATACTCGTTGCTCGGGTTTTCCCGATCACGCTCGGGCGGTCTCCGAGTATTTGTGACTGCTCGGAGATTTAGTTTTTGTTGACGCAGCTGCATGATTTACAGCTACTAGCCAGCCTGAGTACATGTTGGGGTTGCCTGGTTGCTATGAAATCCCCACATGTAATCAAGCTGGCCAGTAGCTGTAAATCATTCAGTTGCGTCAACAAAAACTAAATCTCCAAGCAGTCACAAATACCCGGAGACCACCCGAGCGTGCTCGGGAAAACCCAAGCAACGAGTATACTCGCTCAATCACTAGTATTTTCCAGAAACAAGCAGCAATGAATGTTGCAGAGTGAAAATTGCAAACTGCCGTTGTAGTGAGCAGTACTCTCTAGTGACCAGTATGTTGTAGTCACCAGTACGTTATGCCCATCCCATGCTTCTGGACTTCCGTAAGTTAGGTGGGCTTTCATTGCTTTAAAAATGCCAAACGTGGAAGCAATATGTGGTTTAGGTATATTGTGGGTCTCAGAAGGGAGGGGGGCATTTGGATTTCAAATCAGACAATTTGATGAATTTATTTTGGGGGGTGAGGAGCCATTTAAGTAATGTAATAGATAAACCATTATTTCTTATTTTTAGGGACTCTATAGCGACGGGGTCTGTTCCGAAGGACTGGCGCATAGCAAATGTGGTGCCAATATTCAAAAAGGGCTCTAAAAGTGAACCTGGAAATTATAGGCCAGTAAGTCTAACCTCTATTGTTGGTAAAATATTTGAAGGGTTTCTGAGGGATGTTATTCTGGATTATCTCAATGAGAATAACTGTTTAACTCCATATCAGCATGGGTTTATGAGAAATCGCTCCTGTCAAACCAATATAATCAGTTTTTATGAATAGGTAAGCTATAGGCTGGACCACGGTGAGTCATTGGACGTGGTATATCTCAATTTTTCCAAAGCGTTTGATACCGTGCCGCACAAGAGGTTGGTACACAAAATGAGAATAACCAAAACAAAGAGTCAAAGTCCGCACTCACAGCAGGTTAAATCAGAGATACTGGGTGGAAACCATAAAGCATGCGTTTCTTCAGCCAGTATTATGGGTTCGGGTGCTCCTTGTGAAAAAACAGAGTCCAAAATTCAGTACAACGAAGGAGAAGTAGAAAGGAGCACTCACCATCCAGAAGAAATGTTCAGTCTCGTGACACCCACGTTCTCCTGTGAGACCTTGCTATACATTTTATGCCACAATAAAGACTGAACATTTCTTCTGGATGGTGAGTGCTCCTTTCTACTTCTCCTTCGTTGTACACAAAATGAGAATGCTTGGTCTGGGGGAAAATGTGTGTAAATGGGTTAGTAACTGGCTTAGTGATAGAAAGCAGAGGGTGGTTATAAATGGCATAGTCTCTAACTGGGTCGCTGTGACCAGTGGGGTACCACAGGGGTCGGTATTGGGACCTGTTCTCTTCAACATATTCATTAATGATCTGGTAGAGGGTTTACACAGTAAAATATCGATATTTTCAGATGATACAAAACTATGTAAAGCAGTTAATACAAGAGAAGATAGTATTCTGCTACAGATGGATCTGGATAAGTTGGAAACTTGGGCTGAAAGGTGGCAGATGAGGTTTAACAATGATAAATGTAAGGTTATACACATGGGAAGAAGGAATCAATATCACCATTACACACTGAACGGGAAACCACTGGGTAAATCTGACAGGGAGAAGGACTTGGTGATCCTAGTTAATGATAAACTTACCTGGAGCAGCCAGTGCCAGGCAGCAGCTGCCAAGGCAAACAGGATCATGGGGTGCATTAAAAGAGGTCTGGATACGCATGATGAGAGCATTATACTGCCTCTGTACAAATCCCTAGTTAGACCGCACATGGAGTACTGTGTCCAGTTTTGGGCACCGGTGCTCAGGAAGGATATAATGGAACTAGAGAGAGTACAAAGGAGGGCAACAAAATTAATAAAGGGGATGGGAGAACTACAATACCCAGATAGATTAGCGAAATTAGGATTATTTAGTCTAGAAAAAAGACGACTGAGGGGCGATCTAATAACCATGTATAAGTATATAAGGGGACAATACGACAATATCTCGCTGAGGATCTGTTTATACCAAGGAAGGTGACGGGCACAAGGGGGCATTCTTTGCGTCTGGAGGAGAGAAGGTTTTTCCACCAACATAGAAGAGGATTCTTTACTGTTAGGGCAGTGAGAATCTGGAATTGCTTGCCTGAGGAGGTGGTGATGGCGAACTCAGTCGAGGGGTTCAAGAGAGGCCAGGATGTCTTCCTGGAGCAGAACAATATTGTATCATACAATTATTAGGTTCTGTAGAAGGACGTAGATCTGGGGTTTTATTATGATGGAATATAGGCTGAACTGGATGGACAAATGTCTTTTTTCGGCCTTACTAACTATGTTACTATGTTACTATGTTATTTCGCTTTTCCAGAACCTTTGTGCTACCAGTAACGTGGAAGTCCCCTACAGGTCCTTCTCAAAAAATTAGCATATAGTGTTAAATTTCATTATTTACCATAATGTAATGATTACAATTAAACTTTCATATATTATAGATTCATTATCCACCAACTGAAATTTGTCAGGTCTTTTATTGTTTTAATACTGATGATTTTGGCATACAACTCCTGATAACCCAAAAAACCTGTCTCAATAAATTAGCATATTTCACCCATCCAATCAAATAAAAGTGTTTTTTAATAACAAACAAAAAAACCAACAAATAATAATGTTCAGTTATGCACTCAATACTTGGTCGGGAATCCTTTGGCAGAAATGACTGCTTCAATGCGGCGTGGCATGGAGGCAATCAGCCTGTGACACTGCTGAGATGTTATGGAGGCCCAGGATGCTTCAATAGCGGCCTTAAGCTCATCCAGAGTGTTGGGTCTTGCGTCTCTCAACTTTCTCTTCACAATATCCCACAGATTCTCTATGGGGTTCAGGTCAGGAGAGTTGGCAGGCCAATTGAGCACAGTAATACCATGGTCAGTAAACCATTTACCAGTGGTTTTGGCACTGTGAGCAGGTGCCAGGTCGTGCTGAAAAATGAAATCTTCATCTCCATAAAGCATTTCAGCCGATGGAAGCATGAAGTGCTCCAAAATCTCCTGATAGCTAGCAGCATTGACCCTGCCCTTGATGAAACACAGTGGACCAACACCAGCAGCTGACATGGCACCCCACACCATCACTGACTGTGGGTACTTGACACTGGACTTCAGGCATTTTGGCATTTCCTTCTCCCCAGTCTTCCTCCAGACTCTGGCACCTTGATTTCCGAATGACATGCAAAATTTGCTTTCATCAGAAAAAAGTACTTGGGACCACTTAGCAACAGTCCAGTGCTGCTTCTCTGTAGCCCAGGTCAGGTGCCTCTGCCGCTGTTTATGGTTCAAAAGTGGCTTTACCTGGGGAATGCGGCACCTGTAGCCCATTTCCTGCACACGCCTGTGCACGGTGGCTCTGGATGTTTCCACACCAGACTCAGTCCACTGCTTCCTCAGGTTCCCCAAGGTCTGGAATCGGTCCTTCTCCACAATCTTCCTCAGGGTCCGGTCTCCTCTTCTCGTTGTACAGCGTTTTCTGCCACATTGTTTCCTTCCAACAGACTTACCATTGAGGTGCCTTGATACAGCACTCTGGGAACAGCCTATTTGTTGAGAAATTTCTTTCTGGGTCTTACCCTCTTGCTTGAGGGTGTCAATGATGGCCTTCTTGACATCTGTCAGGTCGCTAGTCTTAAGGTACCTTCACATTAAGCGACGCTGCAGCGATACCGACAACGATCCGGATCGCTGCAGCGTCGCTGTTTGGTCGCTGGAGAGCTGTCACACAGACCGCTCTCCAGCGACCAACGATGCCGGTAACCAGGGTAAACATTGGGTAACTAAGCGCAGGGCCGCGCTTAGTAACCCGATGTTTACCCTGGTTACCATCCTAAAAGTAAAAAAAACAAACAGTACATACTTACCTACAGCCGTCTGTCCTCCAGCGCTGTGCTCTGCTCTCCTCCTGTACTGTCTGTGAGCACAGCGGCCGGAAAGCAGAGCGGTGACGTCACCGCTCTGCTTTCCGGCTGACCGACGCTCACAGCCAGTACAGGAGGAGAGCAGAGCACAGCGCTGGAGGACAGACGGCTGTAGGTAAGTATGTACTGTTTGTTTTTTTTACTTTTAGGATGGTAACCAGGGTAAACATCGGGTTACTAAGCGCGGCCCTGCGCTTAGTTACCTGATGTTTACCCTGGTTACCAGTGAAGACATCGCTGGATCGGTGTCACACACGCCGATCCAGAGATGTCAGCAGGAGTCCAGCGATTAAATAAAGTTCTGGACTTTATTCAGCGACCAACGATCTCCCAGCAGGGGCCTGATCGTTGGTCGCTGTCACACATAACGATTTCATTAACGATATCGTTGCTACGTCACAAAAAGCAACGATATCGTTAACAATATCGTTATGTGTGAAGGTACCTTTACCCATGATGGGGGTTTTGAGTAATGAACCAGGCAGGGAGTTTATAAAAGCCTCAGGTATCTTTTGCATGTGTTTAGAGTTAATTAGTTGATTCAGAAGATTAGGGTAATAGGTCGTTTAGAGAACCTTTTCTTGATATGCTAATTTATTGAGACAGGTTTTTTGGGTTATCAGGAGTTGTATGCCAAAATCATCAGTATTAAAACAATAAAAGACCTGACAAATTTCAGTTGGTGGATAATGAATCTATAATATATGAAAGTTTAATTGTAATCATTACATTATGGTAAATAATGAAATTTAACACTATATGCTAATTTTTTGAGAAGGACCTGTATATTTCCGTTAACAGATGACGGACCTGAGTGAGCGCTTGCCTTTTTGCTGATTGAGTTGAAGCTTTTATTGGGAACATTTTACATAATGTTTGGGATCACATTTATCTGGCGCTCTACGATGAGCACTTACTTTGGGGTTTCCATTCAATCTCTGAGTGACGTTATTCAGATGAAACCTCTGAGGGATTCATTCACTAAAGTGACGCAGCAGAGTTACTTTGGACTCCGTTTGGCCTCTGTTTAGCGGTGTCTTTCTTTTCAGAAGTTCACAAAATTGTGACAGGCAGCACTTTTATGCAAACCTAAAAAGATGGACACAGCCGGATCACAGTTCAGTTGGCATCCACAGTCCCTCCATTTACCTTATTATAAGGAATCTTCCACAGAGGTTCCCCCTGAATAATGTATTTCAGAGATTTACATGGAAACCACGGTGCAAGCGCTCAGTGCAGGATAAATGTAAGCTTTACTGCGATCTTTGGGAGGCAGAATGAAAAAATAAACGGCATGCGAAGAATTCGTTTAATTTATTTTTTACGCCATTTCTCGTGTGGAATAAGTGATTAGGTGATACCAGATTTACACCTCTTTCACATGTCCGTGTCTCTAGTATGTGTGTTGACAGTTTTCACACGTACCGGAGACACGTACACACTGTGCACATGTCAGTGTGTTTCCACGGACCATGTGTCCGTTGTCAAAACAAACTGACATGTCAAAGAGAATGAAGACTTTCTAGACAGAACAGAAGCATCTCTACTGGTCACAGAAGGTGAAAAAAGTGTCAGAGAACCTCCAAAAGCAGATGAGTGGAAGCATGTGACCAAAAGAAGCAAGAAGACCATGGAGAAATCACCAACCACACAACTGAAGAACCGATATCAAATCTTTGTAGAGGATGAAGATGGCACACCTAAGGATGAAGCAATACCAGCAAGCAAAAAAGAAAAGGGCACACAGCAACAAGTGACAGCAAAAAGTACAGCCAAGAAGCAACGAAGAGTGGTGGTGGTGGGAGACTCACTACTGAGAGGCACAGAAGCAGCCATCTGCAGACCGGACATAACTGCAAGAGAAGTATGCTGCCTTCCAGGTGCGATGATCAAGGATGTGACCGATAGGATACCAAAGCTCTTCAACTCCAAGGACGTCCACCCATTTCTTCTGATACATGTTGGCACCAATGACACGGCAAGGAAGGACCTACCGACAATCTGCAAAGACTTTGAAGAGTTGGGGAAGAAAGTAAAGGAACTGGATGCACAGGTAGTTTTTTCTTCTATCCTTCCAGTAGACGGGCATGGCACCAGGAGATGGAACAGGATCCTTGATGCAAACAACTGGCTAAGACGATGGTGCAGACAACAAGGATTCGGATTCCTGGACCACGGTGTGAATTACTTGTACGATGGACTCCTCGCCAGAGACGGACTACACCTCAACAAACCTGGGAAACACACATTCGCCAGAAGACTCGCTACACTCATCAGGAGGGCGTTAAACTAGAAGAAGAGGGGACGGGAAGAAAAACATTAGACTTGAACAAAGAAGATCCAGGAAAACATACTCAGAAGGGAGGTAAGAACATTTCTAAAACAATCCACAGCGAGGAGATTGGAACAAAACAAAATCCTCTAAACTGCATGCTTGCAAACGCCAGAAGCCTGACAAACAAGATGGAAGAACTAGAAGCAGAAATATCTACAGGTAACTTTGACATAGTGGGAATAACCGAGACATGGTTAGATGAAAGCTATGACTGGGCAGTTAACTTACAGGGTTACAGTCTGTTTAGAAAGGATCGTAAAAATCGGAGAGGAGGAGGGGTTTGTCTCTATGTAAAGTCTTGTCTAAAGTCCACTTTAAGGGAGGATATTAGCGAAGGAAATGAGGATGTCGAGTCCATATGGGTCGAAATTCATGGAGGGAAAAATGGTAACAAAATTCTCATTGGGGTCTGTTACAAACCCCCAAATATAACAGAAACCATGGAAAGTCTACTTCTAAAGCAGATAGATGAAGCTGCAACCCATAATGAGGTCCTGGTTATGGGGGACTTTAACTACCCGGATATTAACTGGGAAAGTGAAACCTGTGAAACCCATAAAGGCAACAGGTTTCTGCTAATAACCAAGAAAAATTATCTTTCACAATTGGTGCAGAATCCAACCAGAGGAGCAGCACTTTTAGACCTAATACTATCTAATAGACCTGACAGAATAACAAATCTGCAGGTGGTTGGGCATTTAGGAAATAGCGACCACAATATTGTGCAGTTTCACCTGTCTTTCACTAGGGGGACTTGTCAGGGAGTCACAAAAACACTGAACTTTAGGAAGGCAAAGTTTGACCAGCTTAGAGATGCCCTTAATCTGGTAGACTGGGACAATATCCTCAGAACTAATAATACAGATAATAAATGGGAAATGTTTAAGAACATCCTAAATAGGCAGTGTAAGCGGTTTATACCTTGTGGGAATAAAAGGACTAGAAATAGGAAAAACCCAATGTGGCTAAACAAAGAAGTAAGACAGGCAATTAACAGTAAAAAGAAAGCATTTGCACTACTAAAGCAGGATGGCACCATTGAAGCTCTAAAAAACTATAGGGAGAAAAATACTTTATCTAAAAAACTAATTAAAGCTGCCAAAAAGGAAACAGAGAAGCACATTGCTAAGGAGAGTAAAACTAATCCCAAACTGTTCTTCAACTATATCAATAGTAAAAGAATAAAAACTGAAAATGTAGGCCCCTTAAAAAATAGTGAGGAAAGAATGGTTGTAGATGACGAGGAAAAAGCTAACATATTAAACACCTTCTTCTCCACGGTATTCACGGTGGAAAATGAAATGCTAGGTGAAATCCCAAGAAACAATGAAAACCCTATATTAAGGGTCACCAATCTAACCCAAGAAGAGGTGCGAAACCGGCTAAATAAGATTAAAATAGATAAATCTCCGGGTCCGGATGGCATACACCCACGAGTACTAAGAGAACTAAGTAATGTAATAGATAAACCATTATTTCTTATTTTTAGGGACTCTATAGCGACAGGGTCTGTTCCGCAGGATTGGCGCATAGCAAATGTGGTGCCAATATTCAAAAAGGGCTCTAAAAGTGAACCTGGAAATTATAGGCCAGTAAGTCTAACCTCTATTGTTGGTAAAATATTTGAAGGGTTTCTGAGGGATGTTATTCTGGATTATCTCAATGAGAATAACTGTTTAACTCCATATCAGCATGGGTTTATGAGAAATCGCTCCTGTCAAACCAATCTAATCAGTTTTTATGAAGAGGTAAGCTATAGGCTGGACCACGGTGAGTCATTGGACGTGGTATATCTCGATTTTTCCAAAGCGTTTGATACCGTGCCGCACAAGAGGTTGGTACACAAAATGAGAATGCTTGGTCTGGGGGAAATTGTGTGTAAATGGGTTAGTAACTGGCTTAGTGATAGAAAGCAGAGGGTGGTTATAAATGGTATAGTCTCTAACTGGGTCGCTGTGACCAGTGGGGTACCGCAGGGGTCAGTATTGGGACCTGTTCTCTTCAACATATTCATTAATGATCTGGTAGAAGGTTTACACAGTAAAATATCGATATTTGCAGATGATACAAAACTATGTAAAGCAGTTAATACAAGAGAAGATAGTATTCTGCTACAGATGGATCTGGATAAGTTGGAAACTTGGGCTGAAAGGTGGCAGATGAGGTTTAACAATGATAAATGTAAGGTTATACACATGGGAAGAAGGAATCAATGTCACCATTACACACTGAATGGGAAACCACTGGGTAAATCTGACAGGGAGAAGGACTTGGGGATCCTAGTTAATGATAAACTTACCTGGAGCAGCCAGTGCCAGGCAGCAGCTGCCAAGGCAAACAGGATCATGGGGTGCATTAAAAGAGGTCTGGATACACATGATGAGAGCATTATACTGCCTCTGTACAAATCCCTAGTTAGACCGCACATGGAGTACTGTGTCCAGTTTTGGGCACCGGTGCTCAGGAAGGATATAATGGAACTAGAGAGAGTACAAAGGAGGGCAACAAAATTAATAAAGGGGATGGGAGAACTACAATACCCAGATAGATTAGCAAAATTAGGATTATTTAGTCTAGAAAAAAGACGACTGAGGGGCGATCTAATAACCATGTATAAGTATATAAGGGGACAATACAAATATCTCGCTGAGGATCTGTTTATACCAAGGAAGGTGACGGGCACAAGGGGGCATTCTTTGCGTCTGGAGGAGAGAAGGTTTTTCCACCAACATAGAAGAGGATTCTTTACTGTTAGGGCAGTGAGAATCTGGAATTGCTTGCCTGAGGAGGTGGTGATGGCGAACTCAGTCGAGGGGTTCAAGAGAGGCCTGGATGTCTTCCTGGAGCAGAACAATATTGTATCATACAATTAGGTTCTGTAGAAGGACGTAGATCTGGGGATTTATTATGATGGAATATAGGCTGAACTGGATGGACAAATGTCTTTTTTCGGCCTTACTAACTATGTTACTATGTTACTATGTCCCTTTTTAATGTCAGTGCCGGCCACAAAACGTCCTGCACACGGATATAACACATATGGCTGTTATCTGTGTGACACGCATTGGCGCTGGGGAAGAAGTGTTACGGTAAGCGCTGTTCCCCGGTGCCGGGTGCTGATCATGGCTCCTATCAATCTCCCCTGCATTGCCGGCGATCGGCGCAAGTAGGGGAGAATGATAAGAGTTATAATCAGCCGTCGCCTGCATTATAAATAAATAAATGAAAAAACGGCATGGGTTCCCATGTATTTTCTATAACCAGCAAGGCAAAACTCACAGCTGAGGGCTGCAACCCTCAGCTGTCAGCTCAGCAAGACTGGTTATCAAGAATAGAAGGGTCCACACAATGTTTTTTTAACCCCTTAACGACCGCCGATACGCCTTTTAACGGCGGCCGCTAAGGGTACTTAAACCACAGCGCCGTTAATTAAAGGCGCTGTGGAAAAAGTAAATAGTGCCCCCCAGAGTCGGATTTTCTCAGGGGTATCAGTTGCTGGGGGTAGCCGAGACCCCAGAGAACATGATTCGGGGGGGGTTTTATCGACCCCGCTTTTGCGATCGCCGGTAATTAACCGTTTACCGGCGATCGCAAAATAAAAAAAAAACGCGATTTCTTTTTAATTTCTCTGTCCTCCGATGTGATCGCACATCAGAGGACAGAGAAAAGGGGTCCCCAATCGCCCCCCGATACTCACCTGTCTCCCCTGGTGCTCCTCGTGGCTCCCGATGGGCGCCGCCATCTTCAAAATGGCGGGCGCATGCGCAGTGCGCCCACCGGCCAGCCCCGGGAGAATCTTTGGGGTCTCGGCTGCCGGGGGTAGCCGAGACCCCAAAGAGCATGATCGGGGTTGGTTTAACCGACCCCTGTTTTGCGATCGCCGGTAATTAACTGTTTACCGGCGACCGCAAAAAAAAAAAAAAGCAAAGTGTGATCGCACATCAGAGGACAGAGAAATAGGGGGATTCAGGGACCCTATTATACTTACCGGTGTCCCTGGGTCCTCCTGCTGCTCCTCCTGGCTGCCGGCGTCTTCTGGGGAAAAGAAAATGGCGGGCGCATGCGCAGTGTGCCCGCCATCTGTCTCCATCTGCTGGCTGGCAGGAGAACAGCAGTTGGGTCTAAAATTAGGGTTAGGGTTAGGGCTAGGGTTAGGGTTAGGTCTAAGGCTAGGGTTAGGGTTAGGGTTAGGGCTTGGGTTAGGGTTAGGGCTAGGATTAGGGTTAGGGTTAGGGCTTGGATTAGATTAGGGTTAGGGCTAGGGTTAGCGTTAGGGTTAGGGCTAGGGTTAGGGCTAGGGTTAGGGCTAAATTTAGGGTTAGGGTTGGGGCTGGGGCTAAATTTAGGGTTAGGGTTGGGGCTAAATTTAGGGTTATTGTTGGGGCTAAATTTAGGGTTAGGGTTGGCGCTAAATTTAGGGTTAGGCTTCTTTCACACTTACGTCGGTACGGGGCCGTCGCAATGCGTCGGCCCGACATACCGAAGCCCGTTGTGAAAATTGTGCACAACGTGGGCAGCGGATGTAGTTTTTCAACTCATCCGCTGCCCAGTCTATGTCCTGGGGAGGAGGGGGCGGAGTTACGGCCACGCATGCGCGGTCAGAAATGGCGGATGCGACGTACAAAAAAACGTTACATTGAACATTTTTTTGTGCTGACGGTCCGCCAAAACACAACTGATCCAGTGCACGACGGACGCGACGTGTGGCCATCCGTCACGATCCATCTATGGGCAAAAAACGCATCCTGCGGGCACATTTGCAGGATCCGTTTCTTGTCCAAAACGACGGATTGCGACGGATGCCAAACGACGCAAGTGTGAAAGTAGCCTTAGGGCTAGGGTTAGCGTTGGGGCTAAAGTTAGGGCTAGGGTTGGGGCTAAAGTTAGGGTTAGAGTTGGGATTAGGGTTAGGGTTTGGATTAGGGTTGGTATTAGGGTTAGGGTTGGCATTAGGGTTACGCTTGGGATTAGGGTTAGGTTTGGAATTAGGGCTAAGGTTAGGGTTGTGATTAGGGGTGTATTGGGATTAGGGTTAGGTTTGAGGTTAGGGTTGAGATTAGGATTAGGGGTGTGTTGGATTTAGGGTTTTGATTACGGTTATGGTTAGGGTTGACATTAGGGTTGTTTTGGGGTAAGGGTTGTGATTATCGTTAGGGTTAGTGATCAGGATTATGGATCGGGTTGGGATTAGGGTTAGGGGTGTGTTGGGGTTAGGGTTGGAGCTAGAATTGGGGGGTTTCCACTGTTTAGGTACATCAGGGGGTCTCCAAACACGACAGCCAATTTTGCGCTCAAAAATTCAAATAATGCTCCCTCCCTTCTGAGCTCTGCCGTGCACCCAAACAGTGGGTTACCCCCACATATGGGGCATCAGCGTACTCGGGATAAATTGGACAACAACTTCTGGGGTCCAATTTCTCCTGTTACCCTTGTGAAAATAAAAACTTGGGGGCTACAAAATCTTTTTTGTAGAAAAAAAAATATTTTTTATTTTTATGACTCTGCATTATAAACTTCTGTGAAGCACTTGGGCATTCAAAGTTCTCACCACACATCTATATAAGTTCCTTGGGGGGTCTAGTTTCCCAAACGGGGTCACTTGTGAGGAGTTACTACTGTTTAGGTACATCAGGGGCTCTGCAAACGCAATATAACGCCCACAGGCCATTCTATCTAAGTCTGCATTCCAAAACGGCGCTCCTTCCCTTCCTAGCGTAGCCGTGCGCCCAAACAGTGGTTTACCCCCACATATGGGGCATCAGCGTACTCAGGATAAATTGAACAACTTTAGTGGTCCAATTTCTCCTGTTACCCTTGTGAAAATAAAAACTTGGGGGCTACAATATCTTTTTTGTGGAAAAAAAAATATTTTTTATTTTCACAACTCTGCATTCTAAACTTCTGTGAAGCACTTGGGCATTCAAAGTTCTCACCACACATCTAGATAAGTTCCTTGGGGGGTCTAGTTTCCAAAATGGGGTCACTTGTGGAGGGTTTCTACTGGTTAGGTACATCAGGGGCTCTGCAAACGCAACATAACGCCCGCAGACCATTATATCAAAGTCTGCATTCCAAAATGACGCTCCTTCATTCCGAGCTCTGCCGTGCGCCCAAACAGTGGTTTACGCCCACATATGGGGTACCAGCATACTCAGGACAAATTGGACAACAAATTTTGGGGTCCAATTTCTCTCGTTACCCTTGTGAAAATAAAAACTTGGGGGCTAAAAAATCTTTTTTGTGGAAAAAAAAATATTTTTTATTTTCACGGCTCTACGTTATAAACGTCTGTGAAGCACATGGGGGTTCAAAGTGCTCACCACTAGGGTTGAGCGAAACGTGTCGTTCATTTTCAAAAGTCGCCGACTTCTGGCAAAGTCGGGTTTCATGAAACCCGATCCGACCCCTGTGCGGGGTAGGCCATGCGGTACGCGACTTTCGCGCCAAAGTCGCGTTTCAATGACGCGAAAAGCGCCATTTCTCAGCCAATGAAGGTAAACGCAGAGTGTGGGCAGCGTGATGACATAGGTCCTGGTCCCCACCATCTTAGAGAAGGGCATTGCAGTGATTGGCTTGCTGTCTGCGGCGTCACAGGGGCTATAAAGGGGCGTTCCCGCCGACCGCCATCTTACTGCTGCTGATCTGAGCTTAGGGAGAGGTTGCTGCTGCTTCGTCAGAAGCAGGGATAGCGTTAGGCAGGGTCCATTAACCACCAAACCGCTTGTGCTGTAGCGATTTGCACTGTCCAACACCACCTTCGGTGTGCAGGGACAGTGGAAGCTACATTTTTTTTTTTTTCCTCAGCGTTGTAGCTCATTGGGCTGCCCTAGAAGGCTCCCTGATAGCTGCATTGCTGTGTGTACGCCGCTGTGCAAACCAACTGCTTTTTTCAAAGCACAAATCCTCTTGTTCCTTCCTTTCTGCACAGCTATCTTGTTTGTTTGGCCACACTTTTTATTTAATTTGTACATCAGTCCACTCCTTATTGCTGCCTGCCATACCTGGCTGAGATTACTGCAGGGATATAGTAATTGAAGGACAGTTCCTTTTTTTTTTTTTTTTGTGGGAGAGTAAGATTGGCATTTCTGCTAGAGTGCCATCCCTGTCTGTGCCATAGAAAGCCTATTTATTTTTTTGCTTGATTTGGGTTCCAAAATCTACCTGAAAAAATCACTACATCAATCAGTGGGAGAAAAATATTGGCCTCGGGGCTTGTGTGCCACTCCTGACTCCTGTGTGCATCATCACTCACTCAGTGGGCCATAGAAAGCCTTTTTTTTTTTTTTTTGCTTTATTTGGGTTCTAAATTCTACCTGAAAAAATCAATAAATCAATCAGTGGGAGATTAATGTTGGCCTTTGGGCTTGTGTGCCAGTCCTAAGCGTGCCATCTCTCTCACAAATAGTGGGCCATAGAAAGCCTATTTATTTATTTTTTTTGGTTTTATAAATTCTCCCTGAAAAAAAAAAGGGAGATTAATATTGGCCTTTGGGCTTGTGTGCCAGTCCTAAGCATGCCATCTCTCTCTCTCAGATAGTGGGCCATAGAAAGCCTATTTATTATTTTTTTTATTGGGTTTATAAATTTTCCCTGAAAAAAAAAAAAAAAGTGGGAGATTAATATTGGCCTCTGGGCTTGTGTGCCAGTCCTGAGCGTGCCATCTCTCTCACAAATAGTGGGCCATAGAAAGCCTATTTATTTTTTTGGTTGATTTGGGTTCTAAATTCTACCTGAAAAAATCACTACATCAATCATTGGGAGAACAATATTGGCCTCTGGGCTTGTGTGCCACTCCTGACTCCTGTGTGCGTCATCTCTCACTCAGTGGGCCATAGAAAGCCTATTTTTTGTTTTATTTGTTTTCCAAATTCTCCCTGAAAAAATCATTTTATTTTATTTGGTTTCTAAATTCTTCCTGAAAAAATCATTTTTTTTTATTATTTTTTTTTTGTAAAGTCTCCCTGAAAAAAAAAAAAAAAAAATCAAATCAGTGGGAGATTAATATTGCCCTTTCTGCTTGTGTGCCAGTCTTGACTCCTGGGTGTGCCATCTCTCTCTCTCTCTCCAATTGTGGGCCATAGAAAGCCTATTACTTTTTTTGCTTGATTTGGGTTCCAAAATCTACCTGAAAAAATCACTACATCAATCATTGGGAGAACAATATTGGCCTCTGGGCTTGTGTGCCACTCCTGACTCCTGTGTGCGTCATCTCTCACTCAGTGGGCCATAAAAAGCCTATTTTTTGTTTTATTTGTTTTCTAAATTCTCCCTGAAGAAATCATTTTATTTTATTTGGTTTCTAAATTCTTCCTGAAAAAATCATTTTATTTTATTTTATTTTGTTTCTAAAGTCTCCCTGAAAAAAAATAAATAAATAAAAAAAAACAGTGGGAGATTAATATTTACATTTGTGCTTCAGTGACAGTCCTGCGTGTGTGGCATCTCTCTCATTTGTTGCTACCAAAAACAGAGTGTGTAACATTGTGCCTGATTTTCGTTGTGGTCTCACCCACCTGTAAAGGGGTAGCTAAATCATATTGAAGTTATAGCTCACCGTGTAAGTTGTGTGACAGCAACAAATACCGTTATTTTGGTTACGTTTTTAAAACAATGAGGAAGTCTGGTGGAAGAGGTCGTGGCCGGGGGCGTTCATTGTCAGCTGGTAATGAGGGTAGTGGTAGTGGTGGAGCATCAGGTGGTCGTGGGAAAAAAAATATTGCACCTAAGTCTGGAGCTGTGGAGCCAGGTTCGTCGTCTGGCTACACAAGGCCTCGAACGCGCCCTTTTCTGGGAGTAGGAAAACCGCTTTTAAAGCCAGAGCAGCAAGAGCAAGTTTTGGCTTATCTTGCTGACTCAGCCTCTAGCTCTTTTGCCTCCTCTCGTGAAACTGGTAAATGTAAAAGCAGCGCGTCGTTAGTGGATGTTCACGGTCAGGGACAAGTCGCTTCCTTGTCCTCTTCAGCAAAAACAACAACAGAGAAGAATGCAGCAGGCGACACAACGGGTTACTCCATGGAGCTCTTTACACATACCGTCCCTGGCTTAGAAAGTGAAGCAGTTAACAGTCCATGCCCATTACAAGTTGAATCTGACATGGAGTGCACTGATGCACAGCCACAGCCAGACTACTATGCTGGTCCTTTGACTCAGACCACAACATTGCCCTCGCAGGGTAATGATCAAGAATCAGACCCTGATGAGACTATGTTGCCCCATCACGAACGCTATACCACCGACCGACACGGTGACACAGACGAAGTTGCACACGAGCTACAAGAAGAGGTAATAGATGACCCAGTTCTTGACCCCGATTGGCAGCCATTGGGGGAACAGGGTGCAGGCGGCAGCAGTTCTGAAGCGGAGGAGGAGGGGCCGCAGCAGGCATCAACATCGCAACAGGTTCCATCTGCCGGGCCCGTATCTTGCCCAAAACGCGTGGCAAAGCCAAAACCTGTTGCAGGACAGCGTGGCCATCCGGTTAAAGCTCAGTCTGCAATGCCTGAAAAGGTATCCGATGCTAGAAAGAGTGCAGTCTGGCATTTTTTTAAACAACATCCAATTGATCAGCGCAAAGTCATCTGTCAAAAATGTTCAACTACCTTAAGCAGAGGGCAGAATCTGAAAAGTCTCAATACAAGTTGCATGCATAGACATTTAACCACCATGCATTTGCAAGCTTGGACTAACTACCAAACGTCCCTTAAGGTTGTAGCACCCTCGGCCAATGAAGCTAGTCATCAACGCAACATCCCTTCCGGCAGTGTAGGGCCACCATTTTCCGCACCACCTGCAGTATCTGTGCAGGTTTCTTTGCCAGGCCAAAGCAGTCAGGGTCAGGGAATCACCATTTTCGTAGTAGGAAACACTGCATCTAGGGCACCGGCGGCAACAATACCATCTCCCACCGTCTCTCAGTCTGCCATGTCCACCGGCACCCCCGCTAGTTCCACGATCTCCAGCTCTCCAGTCCAGCTCACCCTACATGAGACTATGGTTAGAAAAAGGAAGTACTTAGCCTCGCATCCGCGAACACAGGGTTTGAACGCCCACATAGCTAGACTAATCTCGTTAAAGATGATGCCCTACCGGTTAGTTGAAAGCGAAGCTTTCAAAGCCCTGATGGACTACGCTGTACCACGCTACGAGCTACCCAGTCGACACTTTTTTTCCAGAAAAGCCATCCCAGCCCTCCACCAGCATGTTAAAGAGCGCATCGTCCATGCACTCAGGCAATCTGTGAGCACAAAGGTGCACCTGACAACAGATGCATGGACCAGTAGGCATGGCCAGGGACGTTACGTGTCCATCACGGCACACTGGGTGAATGTTGTGGATGCAGGGTCCACAGGGGACAGTAAGTTTGGGACAGTTCTGCCTAGCCCACGGTCTAGGAAACAGTTGGCTGTAGCCGTTTGCACCCCCTCCTCCTCCTCCTCGTCCTCCTGCAGAAGCGAGAGCTCGTCCACAGACCGCAGTCGCACAACTACTCCATCCGCAGCTGCCACTGTTGCACACCAGGTCTCCCATTATGGGGCAGCTACTGGCAAACGTCAGCAGGCTGTATTGGCTATGAAGTGTTTGGGCGACAACAGACACACCGCGGAAGTTCTGTCCGAGTTCTTGCAGAAAGAAACGCAGTCGTGGCTGGGCACTGTAGATCTTGAGGCAGGCAAGGTAGTGAGTGATAACGGAAGGAATTTCATGGCTGCCATCTCCCTTTCCCAACTGAAACACATTCCTTGGCTGGCTCACACCTTAAACCTGGTGGTGCAGTGCTTCCTGAAAAGTTATCCGGGGTTATCCGACCTGCTCCTCAAAGTGCGTGGACTTTGCTCACATATCCGCCGTTCGCCCGTACACTCCAGCCGTATGCAGACCTATCAGCGTTCTTTGAACCTTCCCTAGCATCGCCTAATCATAGACGTTGCAACAAGGTGGAACTCAACACTGCACATGCTTCAGAGACTGTGCGAACAGAGGCGGGCTGTTATGTTTTTGTGGGAGGATACACATACACGGGCAGGAAGTAGGATGGCAGACATGGAGTTGTCAGGTGTGCAGTGGTCGAAGATTCAAGACATGTGTCAAGTCCTTCAGTGTTTTGAGGAATGCACACGGCTGGTTAGTGCAGACAATGCCATAATAAGCATGAGCATCCCCCTAATGCGTCTGCTGATGCAAAGTTTGACGCACATAAAGGATCAGGCGTCTGCAGCTGTGGAAGAGGAAAGCCTTGA
This sequence comes from Ranitomeya imitator, assembly GCF_032444005.1. Lineage (NCBI taxonomy): Eukaryota > Metazoa > Chordata > Amphibia > Anura > Dendrobatidae > Ranitomeya > Ranitomeya imitator. The sequence goes on along the minus strand of NC_091282.1, from coordinate 57,394,716 downwards.
TGACAGTTAGCCATTGTCTGGCCAGGGCAGTGTACAGGATGAGGTAGCGGGCGAAGAGGAGGAGGAGGACGAGGAGGATGATGGGGATGATTATATTTTTAATGAGGAAGCTTTTCCGGGGCCACTGGAAATTGTTGGCGCGGCAAGGCCGGGTTCTGGTTTTTGGAGGGACACAAGTGACGTGGATTTGCCTGAAACTGCCCCTCAACCAAGCACAACTGCAGATTTGAGAACTGGAACTTTGGCCCACATGGCGGATTATGCCTTACGTATCCTCAAAAGGGACACACTCATTACTAAAATGATGAACGATGACGATTACTGGTTGGCCTGCCTCCTTGATCCTCGCTATAAAGGCAAATTGCAAAATATAATGCCACATGAGAACTTGGAAATAATATTAGCAACCAAACAATCAACTCTTGTTGACCGTTTGCTTCTGGCATTCCCTGCACACAGCGCCCGTGATCGTTCTCACACGAGCTGCAGGGGACAGCAGACCAGAGGTGTTATAGGGGTAGAAATCAGAAGTGGCGTTGGCCAGAGGGGTTTTCTGACCAGGTTGTGGAGTGATTTTGCTATGACCGCAGACAGGACAGGTACTGCAGCATCAATTCAAAGTGACAGGAGACAACATTTGTCCAGTATGGTTACAAACTATTTTTCATCCCTTATCGACGTTCTCCCTCAGCCGTCATTCCCATTTGATTACTGGGCATCCAAATTAGACACCTGGTCAGAATTGGCAGAATATGCATTGCAGGAGCTTGCTTGCCCGGCAGCTAGTGTCCTATCAGAAAGAGTATTCAGTGCTGCAGGTTCAATACTAACAGAAAAAAGGACTCGTCTGGCTACCCAAAATGTAGATGATCTAACCTTCATTAAAATGAACCACAACTGGATTTCGAAATCTTTTGCCCCACCTTGCCCGGCTGACACCTAGCTTTCCTATGAAAAGGTCTTGCCTGTGGACTATTCTGAATGACTTTTCCAATCTCGTAATTCTCTGCACCTGATTGTCCAGCATATGACATGTTTACACCTCACTAAATGGCCAAACTCCCCACACGGGGCCGTGGTATCGCCACTTGGCGCCAGCACCCGTGAGAGTGCTGTTTGTCTGAAGAGGTGGGTGTGCCCGCTTTTGGTCGACGGCACTGCCACTGGGTCCCTCATAGTACAATAAAGTGTCTCTGGCGGTGGTGGTGCGCACCCAACGTCAGACACACCGTTGTAATATGAGGGGCCCTGGGCCTGTACCGCCGGCCACAAGACAGTTCCCCCCCCCAGCTCAAACAGTGCCCTACCACTTGCAAAATTATCTCTTACAGCTCCACCAATGTTTAGTCTATGCGCTGACATCCTTCAATGCCTGGCACTGACAATACCATTGTATTGACATTTTTGTTATGTTAGGCCTTCGAAGCCTGTCTGCGGTCCCTCCTTCCACTAGGCCTCCACTGACCATTGTACTGCTGCCCGTGTACCCCTGGAACCAATTTTAAATTGCCAACAGCCCTATTTTTTTATGTTAGGCCTTCGAAGCCTGTCTGCGGTCCCTCCTTCCACTAGGCCTCCACTGACCATTGTACTGCTGCCCTTGTACCACTGGAACCAATTTTAAATTGCCAACAGCCCTATTTTTTTATGTTAGGCCTTCGAAGCCTGTCTGCGGTCCCTCCTTCCACTAGGCCTCCACTGACCATTGTACTGCTGCCCGTGTACCCCTGGAACCAATTTTAAATTGCCAACAGCCCTATTTTGTTATGTTAGGCATTGGAAGCCTGTCTGCGGTCCCTCCTTCCACTAAGCCTCCACTGACCACACCACTGCTGCCCGTGTACCCCTGGAACCAATTTAAAATTGCCTACAGCCATCTGTTATTATGTTAGGCCTTCGATGCCTGTCTGCGGTCCCTCCTTCCACTAGGCCTCCACTGACCACACCACTGCTGCCCGTGTACCCACGGAACCAATTTAAAATTGCCTACAGCCATGTGTTATTATGTTAGGCCTTCGATGCCTGTCTGCGGTCACTCCTTCCACTAGGCCTCCACTGACCACAACACTGCTGCCCGTGTACCCCTGGAACCAATTTAAAATTGCCTACAGCCAGCCCAATTTTTTTATTTTAGGCCTTCGATGCCTGTTTGCGGTCATTCTTTCCACTAGGCCTCCACTGACCACACCACTGCTGCCCGTGTACCCACGGAACCAATTTAAAATTGCCTACAGCCATGTGTTATTATGTTAGGCCTTCGATGCCTGTTTGCGGTCATTCTTTCCACTAGGCCTCCACTGACCACACCACTGCTGCCCGTGTACCCACGGAACCAATTTAAAATTGCCTACAGCCATGTGTTATTATGTTAGGCCTTCGATGCCTGTCTGCGGTCACTCCTTCCACTAGGCCTCCACTGACCACACCACTGCTGCCCGTGTACCCACGGAACCAATTTAAAATTGCCTACAGCCATGTGTTATTATGTTAGGCCTTCGATGCCTGTCTGCGGTCACTCCTTCCACTAGGCCTCCACTGACCACAACACTGCTGCCCGTGTACCCCTGGAACCAATTTAAAATTGCCTACAGCCAGCCCAATTTTTTTATTTTAGGCCTTCGATGCCTGTTTGCGGTCATTCTTTCCACTAGGCCTCCACTGACCACACCACTGCTGCCCGTGTACCCCTGGAACCAATTTAAAATTGCCTACAGCCATGTGTTATTATTTTAGGCCTTCGATGCCTGTCTGCGGTCACTCCTTCCACTAGGCCTCCACTGACCACACCACTGCTGCCCGTGTACCCACGGAACCAATTTAAAATTACCTACAGCCATGTGTTATTATGTTAGGCCTTCGATGCCTGTCTGCGGTCACTCCTTCCACTAGGCCTCCACTGACCACACCACTGCTGCCCGTGTACCCCTGGAACCAATTTAAAATTGCCTACAGCCAGCCCAATTTTTTTATTTTAGGCCTTCGATGCCTGTCTGCGGTCCGTTCTTTCTACTACTACTACACTGACCAGGCCACTGCTGCCCGTATTCCCCTGGAACCAATTTAAAATTGCCAACAGCCATGTGTTATTATGTTAGGCCTTCGATGCCTGTCTGCGGTCACTCCTTCCACTAGGCCTCCACTGCCCACACCACTGCTGCCCGTGTACCCCTGGAACCAATTTAAAATTGCCTACAGCCATCTGTTATTATGTTAGGCCTTCGAAGCCTGTCTGCGGTCCTTCCTTCCAATAGTTCTCCACTGACCAGACCAATGCTGGCCGTGTACCCCTGGAACCCAGCTGAAAGTGCATGTAGCCTCCTTTTTTTCTTTGTTTTATATTTAGAAAGCCCAGATGAACTACGCTGTGCAACGGTTCAAGCTACACAGTCGACATTTCTTTTGCGAGAAAAGCCATCCCAGCCCTCCACCGGCATGAAAAAGTCTGCATTGTCATAGCACTCAGGCAATCAAACAGTAGAAAGGTGCACCTGACAAGAGACGCATGGACCAGTAGGCATGTCCACAAAAAGTTACGTGTCCATTACGGCGCACTGGGTTAATGTGTTGGATGCATGGTCCACAGGGGACAGCCTACAAAGTCTGTATGCAGTCCCTAATTCCAATTTTCCTCCGCTGACCACACCACTGCTGCCCGTGTACCCCTGGAACCAATTTTACAGTGTGTACAGCCTAATTTTGTTATGTTAGGCCTACTACGCCTGTCTGCGGTCCCTCCTTCCAATACTCGTCCACTGACCACACCACTGCTGCCCGTGAACCCCTGGAACCTATTTTTAATTGCATAGAGCATCCTTTTTTTAATAGTAGGCGTACAAAGTCTGTCTGCGATCCACTATTGAAATTGTACTCTACTGTCCAGAGCACTGCTGCTTGTGTACACCTGTAACTTTTTTAAGCTGCAGTGAGCCACATTTTTGGTTTAAGTCCTACTACCTGTGTCTGTCTGCGCCACTCAATTCAGCTGTGTTCCTTTGAAAAAAGCTGAGCGTCAATAGTCTTGTTTTCAGCCTCTAGGAATTTTAAAACTGCATTGGGGGTACAACTTTGGTAGGGCCTACTAACGGTGTCTGCCTCCCCAAGGTGTGCCCCAGGTTTCCTCGCCATTGCTTCGATCTTAATGCTCTCGTTTAGTAGTTGTTGGAAACTACACTGCATTAGGCCTACAAATTGGGTATGGGGTGTAGAGAGATGGTGTGTTCCACTCCAAGGTGTTCCCCAGGTTTCCTCGCCAATGCTTCGATCTTCATGCTCTCGTTTAGTAGTTGTTGGAAACTACACTGCATTAGGCCTACAAATTGGTTATGGGGTCTAGAGAGATGGTGTGTTCCACTCCAAGGTGTTCCCCAGGTTTCCTCTCCATTGCTTCGATCTTCTGGCTCTCGTTTAGTAGTTGTTGGAAACTGCACTGCATTAGGCCTACAAATTGGGTATGGGGTGTAGAGAGATGGTGTGTTCCACTCCAAGGTGTTCCCCAGGTTTCCTCTCCATTGCTTCGATCTTCTGGCTCTCGTTTAGTAGTTGTTGGAAACTACACTGCATTAGGCCTACAAATTGGGTATGGGGTGTAGAGAGATGGTGTGTTCCACTCCAAGGTGTTCCCCAGGTTTCCTCGCCATTGCTGCAATCTTAATGCTCTTGTTTAGTAGTTGTTGGAAACTACACTGCATTAGGCCTACAAATTGGGTATGGGGTGTAGAGAGATGCTGTGTTCCACTCCAAGGTGTTCTCCAGGTTGCCTTTCCTGAGCTTCGATCTTCCGGCTCTCGTTTAGTAGTTGTTGGAAACTACGCTGCATTAGGCCTACAAATTGGGTATGGGGTGTAGAGAGATGGTGTATTCCACTCCAAGGTGTTCCCCAGGTTTCCTCGCCATTGCTGCGATCTTAATGCTCTCGTTTAGTAGTTGTTGGAAACTACACTGCATTAGGCCTACAAATTGGGTATGGGGTGTAGAGAGACGGTGTGTTCCACTCCAAGGTGTTCCCCAGGTTTCCTCGCCAATGCTTCGATCTTCATGCTCTCGTTTAGTAGTTGTTGGAAACTACACTGCATTAGGCCTACAAATTGGGTATGGGGTGTAGAGAGATGGTGTGTTCCACTCCAAGGTGTTCCCCAGGTTTCCTCGCCATTGCTGCGATCTTAATGCTCTCGTTTAGTAGTTGTTGGAAACTACACTGCATTAGGCCTACAAATTGGGTATGGGGTGTAGAGAGACGTTGTGTTCCACTCCAAGGTGTTCCCCAGGTTTCCTCTCCATTGCTTCGATCTTCTGGCTCTCGTTTAGTAGTTGTTGGAAACTACACTGCATTAGGCCTACAAATTGGGTATGGGGTGTAGAGAGATGGTGTGTTCCACTCCAAGGTGTTCTCCAGGTTGCCTTTCCTGAGCTTCGATCTTCCGGCTCTCGTTTAGTAGTTGTTGGAAACTATGCTGCATTAGGCCTACAAATTGGGTATGGGGTGTAGAGAGATGGTGTGTTCCACTCCAAGGTGTTCCCCAGGTTTCCTCGCCAATGCTTCGATCTTCATGCTCTCATTTAGTAGTTGTTGGAAACTACACTGCATTAGGCCTACAAATTGGGTATGGGGTGTAGAGAGATGGTGTGTTCCACTCCAAGGTATTCCCCAGGTTTCCTCGCCAATGCTGCGATCTTAATGCTCTCGTTTAGTAGTTGTTGGAAACTACACTGCATTAGGCCTACAAATTGGGTATGGGGTGTAGAGAGATGGTGTGTTCCACTCCAAGGTGTTCCCCAGGTTTCGTCCACATTGCTTCGGTCTTCCAACTCTCGTTTAGTAGTTGTAGAAAACTACACTGCATTAGGCCTACAAATTGGGTATGGGGTGTAGAGAGATGGTGTGTTCCACTCCAAGGTGTTCCCCAGGTTTCCTCTCCATTGCTTCGATCTTCATGCTCTCGTTTAGTAGTTGTTGGAAACTACGCTGCATTAGGCCTACAAATTGGGTATGGGGTGTAGAGAGATGGTGTGTTCCACTCCAAGGTGTTCTCCAGGTTGCCTTTCCTGAGCTTCGATCTTCTGGCTCTCGTTTAGTAGTTGTTGGAAACTACGCTGCATTAGGCCTACAAATTGGGTATGGGGTGTAGAAAGATGGTGTGTTCCACTCCAAGGTGTTCCCCAGGTTTCCTTTCCATTGCTTCGATCTTCATGCTCTCGTTTAGTAGTTGTTGGAAACTACACTGCATTAGGCCTACAAATTGGGTATGGGGTGTAGAGAGATGGTGTGTTCCACTCCAAGGTGTTCCCCAGGTTTCGTCCACATTGCTTCGGTCTTCCGACTCTCGTTTAGTAGTTGTAGAAAACTACACTGCATTAGGCCTACAAATTGGGTATGGGGTGTAGAGAGACGGTGTGTTACACTCCAAGGTGTTCCCCAGGTTTCGTCCACATTGCTTCGATCTTCCGACTCTCGTTCAGTAGTTGTTGAAAACTACACTGCATTAGGCCTACAAATTGGGTATGGGGTGTAGAGAGATGGTGTGTTACACTCCAAGGTGTTCTCCAGGTTGCCTTTCCTGAACTTCTATCTTCAGGCTCTCATTAAATTGTGGTTAAATGGAACAACTGCATTTGGCGTACTAGTTGGTTTGGGGCCTACTATCGGTGTCTGCCACTCCTTGCTGTTCTCCTGGTTTCCTGTCCTGAAATTCCATTTTCAGGCTTTCGTTAAGTAGTTGTTAATGTTAGACTGCATTTGGCCTACTAGTTGGGTTGGGGCCTACTATCGGTGTCTGCCACTCCTTGCTGTTCTCCTCCACTGAACAAAGCTGTGCCGCCTGTTTACTACGGTTGCCAATTTTGAACTGCATTTCGACTACTTACTGATTTGGGCCTACTCTCTGTGTCAGCCTCTCATTCCAGTTGTCCTCCACTGCAATGCCCCCTGGTTAGTCCTGTGTTACCAATTTTGAACTGCATTTAGCCAACTTTATTCTTTGGGCCTATATCTGTGTTTCCTCCTCATCCTGCCCATTGCCCAGCCAGTGATAGATGAGTCTGCTGGTACATTGACCCATAACGCAAAATTCCCCGTGCACGCTACACAGCAAGATTGTGACCCTGCTGAAAGTCAGGTTCCTCTTCCCGCATACCATACCACCTTACACGGGGACAAAGAGGAAGGTGCAGATGAAAGTGCAGGTTCCTTCATCAGGTGGGGGGAGGAATACTAGTTGGCGACGTCACTGGCACAGGGCCTCTCATAGTACGCAAAAGTGTTGCTGCCGGTGGGAGGCGCCCCCGCCATGCAAACACACCGCTGTACTTTGAGGGGCCCTGTGCCAGTGCCAATGCCAACGAGTGGGCCCCCCCTGCTTGCTCAGGATCACAGCACTTACAAAGTTGAAATACTTACCTCTCCCTGCTCCACTGCCGTGACGTGGTCCAGATTTACTGGGCCCACTAATTACTTGAACCAGCCCTACCCCCCACAACTTTAGCCAAATGACCCCCAATTTAAAATGCCTTCCAATTATTATAAGCTAAATTACGATTGACAAGCTTCTGTAACAAGAATGGATGTTTTTGCCATTAAAATGGGCAGTGTAGGTGTTTTCCTGGCCTCCACTCACTGCCGACTATGCTCCCCCATTGACTTGCATTGGGTTTCGTGTTTCGGGCGATACCCGACTTTTCGCCATAATCGGCCGATTCCACTCGACTCGACTTCTAAGATAGTCGGGTTTCGCGAAACACGACTCAACTCTAAAAAGGTGAAGGTCGCTCAACCCTACTCACCACACATCTAGATAAGTTCCTTAAGGGGTCTAGTTTCCAAAATGGTGTCACTTGTGGGGGGTTTCCACTGTTTAGGCACATCAGGGGCTCTCCAAACGCGACATGGCGTCCAATCTCAATTCCAGCCAATTTTACATTGAAAAAGTAAAATGGTGCTCCTTCTCTTCCAAGCTCTGCGGTGCTCCCAAACAGTGGTTTACCCCCACATATTGGGTATCGACGTACTCAGGAGAAATTGCACAACAACTTTTGTGGTCTAATTTCTCCTGTTACCCTTGTGAAAATAAAAATTTGGGGGCAAAAGTGTGGACAAACAAACAAGATAGCTGTGCAGAAAGGAAGGAACTACAGGATTTGTGATTTGAAAAAAGCAGTTGGTTTGCACAGTGGCGTACACACAGCAATGCAGCTATCAGGGAGCCTTCTAGGGCAGCCCAATGAGCTACAGCGCTGAGGAAAAAAAATGTAGCTTCCACTGTCCCTGCAAACAAAAGGTGGTGTTGGACAGTGGAAATCGCTACAGCACAAGCGGTTTGGGGGTTAATGGACCCTGCCTAACGCTATCCCTGCTTCTGACGAAGCGGCAGCAACCTCTCCCTATGCTCAGATCAGCAGCAGTAAGATGGCGGTCGGCGGGAATGCCCCTTTATAGCCCCTGTGACACCGCAGACAGCAAGCCAATCACTGCAATGCCCTTCTGTAAGATGGTGGGGACCAGGACCTATGTCATCACGCTGCCCACACTCTGCGTCCACCTTCATTGGCTGAGAAATGGCGCTTTTCGCGTCATTGAAACGCGACTTTGGTGCGAAAGTCGTGTACCGCATGGCCGACCCCACACAGGGATCGGGTCGGGTTTCATGAAACCCGACTTTGCCAAAAGTCGGCGACTTTTGAAAATGAACGATCCGTATCGCTCAACCCTACTCACCACATATCTAGATAAGTTCCTTAAGGGGTCTAGTTTCCAAAATGGTGTCACTTGTGGGGGGTTTCCACTGTTCAGGCACATCAGGGGCTCTCCAAACGCGACATGGCATCCAATCTCAATTCCAGACAATTCTACATTGAAAAAGTAAAACGGCGCTCCTTCACTTCCAAGCTCTGCGGTGCGCCCAAACAGTGGTTTACCCTCACATATGGGGTATCGACATATTCAGCAGAAATTGCACAACAACTTTTGTGGTCTAATTTCTCCTGTTACCCTTGTGAAAATAAAAATTTGGGGGCAAAAATATCATTTTTGTAGAAAAAATGCGATTTTTTATTTTCACGGCTCTACGTTATAAACTTATGTGAAGCACATGGGAGTTCAAAGTGCTCACCACACATCTAGATAAGTTCCTTAAGGGATCTAGTTTCCAAAATGGTGTCACTTGTGGGGGGTTTCCACTGTTTAGGCACATCAGGGGCTCTCCAAACGCGACATGGCGTCCGATCTCAATTCCAGCCAATTCTGCATTGAAAAAGTCAAGCGGCGCTCCTTCACTTCCAAGTTCTGCGGTGCGCCCAAAAAGTGGTTTACCCCCACTTATGGGGTATTGGCGTATTCAGGAGAAATTGCACAACAAAATTTATGGTTACATTTCTGTTTTTACACATGTGAAAATAAAAAAAATGGTTCTGAATTAAGATGTTTGCAAAAAAAAGTTAAATGTTCATTTTTTCCTTCCACATTGTTTCAGTTCCTGTGAAGCACGTAAAGGGTTAATAAACTTCTTGAATGTGGTTTTGAGAACCTTAAGGGGTGTAGTTTTTAGAATGGTGTCACACTTCATTATTTTCTATCATATAGACCCCTCAAAATGACTTCAAATGTGATGTGGTCCCTAAAAAAAATGGTGTTGTAAAAATGAGAAATTGCTGGTCAAATTTTAACCCTTATAACTCCCTAACAAAAAAAACTTTTGTTTCCAAAATTGTGCTGATGTAAAGTAGACATGTGGGAAATGTTATTTATTAACTATTTTTCATGACATATCTCTCTGATTTAAGGGCATAAAAATACAAAGTTTGAAAATTGCAAAATTTTAAAAATTTTCGCCATATTTCCGTTTTTTTCATAAATAATCGCAAGTAATATCGAAGAAATGTTACCACTATCATGAAGTACAATATGTCACGAAAAAACACTCTCAGAATCCGCGGGATCCGTTGAAGCGTTCCAGAGTTATAACCTCATAAATTGACAGTGGTCAGAATTGTAAAAATTGGCTCAGTCATTAAGTACCAAATTGGCTCTGTCACTAAGGGGTTAATTATATAAATAAATAATTAAAAAAATGATGTGGCGTCCCCCCATTTTTGACAACCAGCCTTGTTAAAGCTCACAGCTGGGGGCTGGTATTCTCAGGCTGGTAAGGGGCCATGGATATTGAACCCCCCCAGCCTAAAAATAGCAGCCCGCAGCCACACAGAAAAGGCACATGTATTAGGTTCGTCAATTCTGGTGCTTTGCCCGGCTCTTCCCACTTGCCCTGTAGCAGTGAGGGTGATCAACGAGTGGAGCAGGCTGCCACGAGAGGTGGTGAGTTCTCCTTCAATGGAAGTCTTCAATCAGAGGCTGGACAGACATCTGTCTGAGATGGTTTAGTGACTCCTGCATTGAACAAGGGGTTGGACACGATGACCCTGGAGGTCCATTCCAACTCTAGCAAGAAAATAACCTGGTGACAGATTCTCTGTCACCCAGTCAAAAGTGGCCAGTTTTTGATCTTATTACACTATCTCTTCTCCTGCGAGAATTTCTTTTTTTTTTTTTATATTCACCAAAAATAAGGGAATTTTAACCCCTTCAAGACGCAGCCCATTTTCGTTTTTGCGTTTTCGATTTTTGCTCCCCTCCTTCCCAGAGCCATAACTTTTTTATTTTTCGGTCAATATGGCCATGTCAGGGCTTATTTTTTGCGGGATGAGTTGTACTTTTGAACGGCTCAATTGGTTTTACCATGTCTTGTACAAGAAAACAGGAACAAAAAATGCCAAGTGTGGTGAAATTGCAAAATAAGTGCAATCCCACGCTTGTTTTTTGTTTGGCTTTCTTGCTAGGGTCACTAAATGCTAAACCTGACCTGATATTATGATTCTCCAGGTCATTACAAGTTCATAGACATCAAACATATCTAGGTTATTTTTTATCTAAGTGGGGGAAAAAAATTATCAACTTTGCAAAAAAGAAAAAAAAAATTGCGCCATTTTCCGATACCCATAGCGTTTCCATTTTTCGGGATCTCGGGTTGGGTGAGGGCTTATGTTTGCGCGCCGAGCTGACATTTTTAATGATACCACTTTTGTGCAGATATGTTCTTTTGATCGCCCGTTATTGCATTTTAATGCAATGTTGCAGCGACCAAAAAACGGAATTTTGGCGTTTTTAATTTTTTCTCGCTACGTCGTTTAGCGATCAGGTTAATCCTTTTTTATTGATAGATCGGGCGATTCTGAATGCGACGATACACAAATATGTGTATGTTTGTTTTTTCATGGTTTTATTTTGAATGGGGCGAAAGGGGGGTGATTTAAACTTTTATATTTTTTGTATTTTTTTCATATTTTTTAAAACATTTTTTTTTTACTTTTGCCATGCTTCAATAGCCTCCATGGGAGGCTAGAAGCTGGCACAACTGGATTGGCTCTGCTACGTAGCAGCGATCATGAGATTGCTCCTATGCAGCTGAATTACAGGCTTGCTATGAGCGCCGACCACAGGGTGGCGCTCACAGCAAGCCGGCATCAACAACCATAGAGGTCTCAAGGAGACCTCAAGTTGTCATGCAGACGCATCGCTGACCCCTGATCACATGACGGTGGTCGGCGATGCGCTCATTTCCAGCCCGATGGCCGGAAGCTGTAGTTAAATGCCGCTGTCAGCGTTTGACAGCGGCATTTAACTAGTTAACCCTTGTCAGGCTGCATAATTTTACAACCTTAACAGGCTGCATAGGTACAATTGTACCTTCACATATACCTCCACTGTGGGAAGACTTTACTTGGTTTCAGAAACTAAAGTTCATTCAGCTACAAATGTTATGCTGATATCTATTGTTCAGTGTTGTTACTGGTCACTTATGTTGCTGTCAATTAAGTTAATTCAAACTGGGAGTGGCTTCTACTTGTCTTCCTGCCTCCCTCCTCTCATTAGCCATTTTGCTGTTCATCTCATTGCTGTGAGCACACATTTCTAGGCTTGTGAAGTCTTCAATTTCTTGGAAACGAAGGTAGGAAAGTCTCACAGCATCTAACAGCCAGTTATACCTTTATTCTCATTATGTGGGGACAGAACAGTCAAATTGTCTTTCAGCCTGGACTTGGCTTACATATATTTTGTATGAAACTTATCACTATAGGTATAATTTTTATACGAAAAATGGATAATAATTAGTATCTACATATTGTTTTACGATGTTTTATTTATATTCAGCACAAAATACGAAGCCAAAATTCATCTAGCAAGTCATCATGAGTGATAGTAATGCTGGATCTAGTTTCCGCCATAATCCAAGAAAACGTGTTTGCAGGTTAGTATAATTTTGTGAAAAGCCAATAATGTAGTATTTCGGAAAATTATTTATTTTACATTTTTTCATATTTACAGATTTACGTCTGATGAAATAATGCGAATGCTAGAAGAATCTGATTCTGAGCATGAGGATGAACCATATGTTCCATCTGATGATGAAAACTATGTACCACAAGTGGATGTTACTGAAGAAGATTCAGACATTGAACAAGAAATGGTCATAGAGCATGAAAATGAATACGAATCAGACGAAAGTGTTGAGGATGATTCTGTGCCTCAAAGTGCAGGCGACATTTGGACTGCTAAGGATGAAACTCAATGGTGCAGTAATCCACTGCCAAATGCACAAACAAAATCTCGTAATGTCCTACGACAAAGAGGTGGCCCTGCAGCAATCAGCAACCTATATACAGCAAAAGAGCTATTCAAGTCCATCATGACTCCCGAGATGTGTGACATCATATTACGGGAAACGAATCGAAAGGCCAAGAGAGTTTGTGATGCTTACAACAACGAACTGGTACAACGTTTTCCTGATTCTTCCAAACGGCCACCACAAAAAACATTCAAGCAATTTACTGAAACTGAACTTCATGCATTTTTGGGCATACTGATTGCTGCTGGTGTGCACAGAGCCAACAAAGAGAATCTGGAGGAAATGTGGAATGTTGCTGCTCTGCCTCTTATACGTGCAGCCATGTCTCGTGACCGCTTCAAGATGATACTCAGATTTATCAGGTTTGACAACGAAAATACACGTGCAGAACGTGTGCAAACAGATAAAGCTGCACCAATACGGGACATCTGGACAATGCTGAACAGTAATCTGGAGAGAGCCTACAAGCCATATCATTGTATCACCGTCGACGAGCAATTATTTCCATTTAGAGGTCATACTAAATTTACCCAGTATATACCTTCAAAACCAGCTAAATATGGCATAAAGATTTTCTGGGCTTGTGACTCATCAAATGCCTACCCTTTACAAGGTCAGCTCTACACTGGGAAACCAACTGATGGTCCTCGACAAGTAAACATTGGAGAACGAACAGTATTGGACCTAGTGAGCTCGTATAAAGGTTCTGGAAGAAATGTCACCACCGATAACTTCTTTACAACCATGGAACTAGCTAAGGTATTGAACTCCTGGAACATGACACTAGTTGGTACAGTGAGAAAAAACAAAAGGTTCCTACCTAACAACATGCAGCCTGCCAAAGAAAGGCCTGTATACTCGACAAATTTTGCCTACAATCATGATGCAACAGTCTGTTCATATGTACCAAAGAAGAACAAATCAGTCGTGCTTCTATAATCTATGCACATGACGGGAGAAGTTGAAGAGACACTAGCAGCCAAGCCAGAGATAATAAAATACTACAACATAACAAAAGGTGGCGTTGATGTTATGGATAAAATGTTGGGAGAGTACACTGTGAAACGACGAACATCACGTTGGACTTTGGCATTTTTCTACAATATGATTGATGTCAGTGGGTTAGCATCCTACATCATCTACAGAGAACACAATCCAAGCTTCAGGGCAAAGGATCAACGAAGAAAGTTCCTGAAAGATCTCGCAAATCAGCTGTGTATGATTGCAATTGAAGATCGTAGTACAAACAAAATGATAATGAGAAACCATTTTCTTCGAGGTGCAGTAGAAATGGTGCTTGGACGATGCATTGTGGTAGCATCGCAGCCAGCAGCTGGCCCCAAAATACCTCATGGTAGTCGTGGACCCTCCCCTGTTGTTGGTAGTTGCTATGTCTGCAGAGACCTGAGGCGAAAACAACGCAAGACTAGAAAGTCTTGTGTGGTTTGTGTGAAACCCATTTGCGATGAACACTCTGTAGCAAAGCCAACATGCATTACTTGCAAAGAAAATCAATAAAAAAAAGTTTCTTACATTTTCTTTTATAATGTAAATGAACAGTTTTTTACTTGTTTATAATAGTTAAATAGCATTATCATTAAAAAAAAATTTATGCTTTTTCCCTTGCATTATCTTCATTCAAAATATATGAGGTACATTTGTACCTATGCAGCTTGTTATGGATGCAAAAAGATCTCGACCCCTTATCTCGGAAGCGGGTGGAGATATTTTATTGAAATTTGGCCAATATATTCTGGACCAAAAATGTAGAGATGTCACGAAATTTCAGCCCTCTACGTCTTTTCAAAAAAAAGTTATTGCAATTTTAAAACGGAATAGTTACAATTGTACCTATTCAGCCGGATAAGGGTTAATAGCGGCGGGTGGATCGCGATTTTACCTGTCTTATTGCGCGCACATGTCAGCTGTACAAAACAGCTGACATGTCGCGACTTTGATGTGGGCTCACCGCCGGAGCCCACATCAAAGGGGGAGGCACGACATGCGCCGTACTAGTACGGCGCATGTCGTCAAGGGGTTAATTTAGTGCTAATTTCTGTGGTCTTTAGAAGACTTCTCAAAAGTCAAAAACACGGCCCCAGAAAATCCGATAAGCCATCTTGCTAAATATCATAAACAGAGATGAGTGAACCCAAACAGTAAAGTTCGGGGGTTCGTACTGGACACCTCGTGTTTGGTGCTAAATTTCGACCATGGACTTCTCCCGGAAATCCGTTTTAGTGTTCGGAAGAAGGAGAGAGAGATATATATTCTGTGGGGTACTCCGCTTCCTTGGGCAGCCCCCTGGCCCTTACTACGACCATTTTACAGAACCAAAGTTTGGGTCCCTATTGACCTCTATGACTGTTCAGGTTCAAGTTTGGGTAGAGTTATGGTACCTGAACCCAACTTTGGACTAAAGTTAGGTCGACCCCCACAAACCTGACCATCCACGGGTCCGCTCATCCCTAGCCATAAACACTAGCGCTAACTAATAGTAATTCATATCTCTGGAAGCGCATGGTGGAAAAACTGGTCCCCGGTGACAGGTTCCCTTTCTAGCGCTTATTCTGCACATTTTCCAGAATTATGATCGGAGTCCCATTCAGAGTTAATAACAGGATTTAGAGCAATCTGGGTCTTTTCACGTCTCCATCAAGTTTCAATTTTTACGAGGCTCCATATCTCTGGAATGACAAAAATGTTAAGGATCACAGTAGAGATGCCGGCTTCTTTCATAAAATATGATCTACCTCCACAATATCTAGCATAATCACCCAAAAAAATAACCTCTGGTGATAGCAGACCGATATTTTCAGATTTTTTTTTTTGGGGGGGGGATGACACATTCCTTGCAGTGCGCTCTATCCGGGTGCCCAACAATGCATTGCCTGCCATGTGATCCGGCTCTACCGAACATCATGTACCAGGAGCCGCTGAACTTGGCAGCAGCGAGAAATTCCCCATCGCTGCACAGATTGTGAAAGGACTCATAAAAAGAACTGGCTGGGAGTGAAGGAAGTGAATTTTATCAATGAAGAACTGTTATTCCATACAGTCTGCTGGTCCGGAGCCAAGGACCCCGTCACAAAAACTGCTCTGAAAGTTTAAGAAAGTTACTGGAAGTTTTTATCACTTTTCTGTTCAGGTAGGAGGTGATGTGCCTTCATGTATTTGTCACTGCAGATGGTGATGTCATCGATATGTGATCAATAATAATCAATGACTGGTAATGTGGTAATTGATGGGACGACTAACACCAGCAGGAACTGTCAGCCAGAAGGCTCTAGAAAATGCTGAAGATTGGAGTTCTATACTAATAATAACAGACTGTGGTATATGTAATGTCATATAGTGTGATTCCTTCACAGTGTTCTGTATGGTAGAATGATAGATAGATAGATAGATAGATAGATAGATAGATAGATAGATAGATAGATAGATAGATAGATAGATAGATAATAGATAGATGGATAGATAGATAGATAGATAGATAGATAGGTAGATAATAGATAGATAGATTAATAGATAGATGATAGATAGATAGATAGATAGATAGATAGATAGATAGATAGATAGATAGATAATAGATAGATAGATAATAGATAGATAGATTAATAGATAGATGATAGATAGATAGATAGATAGATAGATAGATAGATAATAGATAGATAGATAATAGATAGATAGATAGATAGATGATAGATAGATAGATAGATAGATAGATAGGAGATAATAGATAGATAGATAGATAGATAGATAGATAGATAGATAGATAGATAGATAGATAGATAGATAGATAGATAGATAGATAGGAGATAATAGATAGATAGATAGATAGATAGATGATAGATAGATAGATAAATAGATAGATAGAGGATAGATAGATAGATAGATAGATAGATAGATAGATAGATAGATAGATAGATAGATAATAAATAGATAGATAGATGTATTAGATCTATAGATAGATAGATGATAGATAGAGATAATAGATAGATGATAGATAGATAATACATAAATAGATAGACAGATAGATAATAGATAGATAGATAGATAGATAATAGAAATAGACAGATAGATGATAGAAATAATAGAGGTAAATAGATAGATAGATAGATACAGTAGATAGATAGATAGATAGATAGATAGATAGATAGATAGATAGATAGATAATAAATAGATAGATAATAGATAAAAAATAGTAGATAGATATTTAGATAGATGATAGATAGATAGATATGAGATAGATAGATGATAGATAGATAATAGATAGATAATAGATAGATAGATGATATGTTAGATCTATAGATAGATAGAGATAATAGATAGATAATAGATAGATAGATAGATAGACAGATAGATAATACATAAATATATAGACAGATAGATAATAGATAGATTATATGTTAGATCTATAGATGGATAGATAGATGATAGATGATAAATAGAGATAATAGATAGATAATAAATAGATAGATAATAGATAGAGATAATAGATAGATGATATATAGATAGATAGATAATAGATAGATAGATAGATGATACATTTATAGATAGATAGACAGATAGAGATAATAGATAGATAGATAGATAGATAGATAGATAGATAGATAGATAGATAATTGATAGATGATAGATAGAGATAACAGATAGATAGATAGATAGAGATAATAGATAGATCGATAGATAGATAGATAGATAGATAGATAGATAATAGATAGATAATAAATAGATAGATAATAGATAAAAATAGTAGATAAATAGATAGATATTTAGATAGATGATAGATAGATATGAGATAGATAGATAGATAGATAGATAGATAGATAGATATATAGATAGAGAATAGATGATAGATAGATGATAGATAGATGATAGATAGATAGATGATAGATAATAGATAGATGATAGATAGATGATAGATAGATAGATCTTTTTTGCTATGTAGTATGAATCTAGACCATTAATGGTAGCCTATAACTTATAGTATACTAGTATTATAATATGACACTATTGTAATGTAATATGTTTTCTGTACTACAGTGGCTTCCAAAAGGATTTTTCCGCCATGACTTTTTACCTATTTTGTTATATTACAGTCTGTCTTTAAATATTTTTGTAATCTAATTTGTGTGATATATAAGCACTAAATAGTCTAAGTTAGTGAAGAGAGAAAATATAGGCATAAATTAAACTTATGGGATAAAATAAATATAAATTGTTAGTGTTGGGCTATAAAAAAATATCCTAATCTCTAATGATCCCCAGAAAACATCAAATCCATTATCATCAAATGGGAAAAACATGGTACCACAACAAACCTGCCAAGAGAGGGCATCCACCAAAACTATCAGCCCAGGCAAGGAGGGCATAAATTAGAGAGGCAGCACATAGGCCAAAGGTGATCCTGAAGGAGATGCAGAGTTCCCATGCAGAGACTGCAGTCCATATGACCACAATAAGCCGTACACTTCATAAAGGTGGCCTTTATGGAAGAGAGGGTAGAAAAATGCCTTTACTTACACATGAAAATTGTAAGGCTCATTTTCAATTTGCCGAAAGACATCTGGGAGACTCCCCAAATGTATGGAGGAAGGTGCTGCGGTCAAATGACACCAACATTGAACTTTTTGGCCACCAAGATGAATGCCATGTCTAGCACCAAACCAACACAGCTCATAACTCCAAGAACACCATCCCCACAGTGAAACATGTTGGTGGCAGCATCATGCTGTAGGAATGTTTTTTGGCAGCAGGGAAAGAGAAAATGTTCCTAATTGAGGAAAAGATGGATGGTGCAATATACAGGGATATTCTTGAGAAAAATCTGTTTCAGTCTGTCAGTGATTTGAGACTGGGATGGAAATTCACTTTCCAACAAGACAATGATCCAAAGCATACTGCTAAAGCAACACTCGAGTGGCTTAAGGGGAAATTCGTAAATGTTTTGGAGTGGCCTAATCAAAGCCCAGACCTTGCTCCAGATGAGAGCGCTGGGGTCCTGGGTTCGAAACCCACCAAGGACAACATCTGCAAGAGTTTGCCTTTTCTCTCCATGTTTGCGTAGGTTTCCTTTGAGTTCTCTGGTTTCCTCTCACAACTCCAAAGACATACTGATAGCAAATTTAGATTATGATCCCCATTTGGCATAGCAATGGTAATGTATGTAAATAGATAAATAAATAATCTGTGGTCAGACTTGAAGATTGTTGTTGTCCAGAAAAAAACTTCTAACTTGAAGGAGCTGGAGCAGTTTTGCCTTGAGGAATGGGCTAAAATCCAAGTGGCAAGACGTGGAAAGTTTATAGACACGTATCCAGAGTGACTTGCAGCTATAATTGCAGCAAAAGGAGGATCTACAAAGTACTGACTTTAGGAGGGTGAATAGCTATGCACACTGAAGCGTTCAGTTATTTTGTCCTATTTACTGTTTGCTTCACAATAAAAAGAAAACTAAATGTTCACAGTTGCAGACATGTTCTTTACATGAACTAATGCAAACCCTAAAAATACCTGTGAAATTCCAATCCAATTAAAACAGTGAAATTCCAATTAAAGCATTTTACCTATAGCATCAGACTTCTTTCCTTTGTAATTTTACTAATGATTCAGTAATGAGATACTACACTGTAAATATGGTTTTTAATCTGTGCTATAGGTGCTTCTTACTAAATTATAATATCATCAAAAAGTTAATTTATTTCAGTTCTTCTATACAAAAAGTGAAACTCATATATTATATAGAGTTATTACAAACAGTGATCTATTACACGTGTTTATTTCTGTTAATGTTGAAGATTATGGCTTACAGCCAATAAAAACCCCATCTCAGTAAATTAGAATACTTTATAACACCAGCTTGAAAAATGATTATAAAATCTGAAATGTTGGCCTATTGAAATGTATGTTCATGTTCAGTAAATGCACTCAATACTAGGTCGGGGCTCCTTTTGCATCAATTACTGCATCAATGCGGCATGGAATGGAGGCGATCAGCCTGTGGTACTGCTGAGGTGTTATGGAAGCCCAGGTTGCTTTGATAGCAGCCTTCAGCTCGTCTGCATTGTTGGATCTGGTGTCTCTCATCTTCCTCTTGACAATACAATGGGGTTAAGGTCAGGCGAGTTTGCTGCCAATCAGGCACAGTGATATTGTTGCTTATAAACCAGGTATTGGTAGTTTTGGCCGTGTGGACAGGGGCCAAGTCCAGCTGGAGAATGAAATTTCCATCTCCAAAAAAGCTTGTCCTCAGAGGGAAGCATGAAATGCTCTAAAATTTCCTGGTAGACGGCTGCGCTGACTTTGGTCTTGATAAAACACAGTGGACCTACACCAGCAGATGACATGGCTCCCCAAACCATCACTGATTGTGGACAAGTCACACAAGACCTCAAGCAGCTTGGATTGTGGCCTCTCCACTCTTCCTCCAGACTCCGGGACCTTCATTTCCAAATGAAATGCAAAATTTACTTCCATCTGAAAACAACACCTTGGACCACCAAGCAACAGTCCAGTTTTTTTTTCTTTGGCCCGGGTAAGACGCTTCTGGCGGTGTCTATTGGTCATGAGTGGCTTGACACAAGGAATGCGACACTTGTAGCTCATGTCCTTGATACGTCTGTGTGTGGTGGCTCTTGAAGCAAAGACTCCAGCAGCAGTGCACTCCTTGTGAATCTCCCACCAAATTTTTGAATGGCCTTTTCTGTACAATCCTTTCAAGGCTGCGGTTATCCCGGTTGCTTGTGCACCTTTTTCTACCACACTTTTTCCTTCCCTCAACTTTCCATTAATCTGCTTGGATACAGCACTCTGTGAACAGCCAGCTTCTTTAGCAATGACGTTTTGTGACTTACCCTCCTTGTGGAGTGTGTCAATGACTGCCTTCTGGACATCTCTCAAGTCAGCAGTCTTCCCCATGATTGTGGAGCTACTGAAGCAAAGCAACGGGACCTTTTTAAACGCTTAGGAAGCCTTTGCGGGTGACTTTTGGGTTTTTATTGGCTGCAAGCCATAATCATCAACATTAACAGAAATAAACACGTGAAATAGATCACTCTGTTTGTAATGACTCTTTATAATATACGAGTTTCACTTTTTGAATTGAAGAACTGAAATAAATTAACTTTTTGATGATATTCTAATTTAGTGAGAAGCACTTGTATATACAACTTATTTTCCCTATTCTTTACTGTACTGTAAAATACTTTATAAAAACTCTCCAATTTACTTTTGTATATTTGGTACCCATATATTTGCATTTAAATATAATTCGCCCCTCGCTCTACTAGCCTTCCCTGGGTCCATAAGCAAGTCTCTGCCACTGATCTCAGTATGTGTCTTGGCTGCTGTTCTGACGTCATGTCAATCAGTGAGCTCAATGGCTTCCATCTACACTGGAGTATCCCAATGAGAGCCGCTGATCTCACTAATTGGTTGTCGTGTTGCCAGCGCCATAGCCAACGACATACCAGGAGCAGTGGCGGAGACTCGACAGTGGACCCGTGGAAGGTGAGTATAGCTGATTTCTTTTTTTTTTAAATAAACAAAATGCACCAAAGAACAAATTATATGTGAAAGGGAACAATCCCTTTAATTGTGATACTCTATATAAGTAGTCTATGTTCTATATTAGACCACTCATTATTTATCACCTTTGCCATTACTATGTGCTTTCAGTGTGACAAGTATGGAATGAAATACAGCAGAGAACTTAAAGAGTGTTATGTATTAAAGATGTGCAAAGATAGAGATAGTGATGAGGAACAAGATAGATAGAACTATGTCTGTGTGCAATATAATCATTGCTTTGTGTATGTTTTTTTTTCCTGTGCTTGTTTCTTATTTTTAAACAAATAAATGCATTAAAAAAAATTTCTGGGCTCCCACATAATTTTCATAACTAGGGTTGAGCGACTTTTACTTTTATAGGATCGGGTCGGGTTTCACGAAACCCAACTTTTTCAAAAGTCGGGTCGAGTGAAATCGGCCGATCCTATAAAAAAGTCGGGGTTGGCCGAAACACGAAACCCAATGCAGTGCATTGGGTTTCCAATAGTTCCCAGGGTCTGAAGGAGAGGAATCTCACCCTCGGACGCGCCCTGCTTCTTTCAGGCAGCCTTCCTTCCTAAGAATCAGCGCTCGAAGGACCTTTGGTGACGTCGCGGCTTGTGATTGGTCGCGCGAGCGGTCACATGGGCGGTCGCGCGACCAATCACAAGCCGCGACGTCATCTAAGGCCCTTCACGTGCTTATTCTCAGGAAGGAAGGCTGCCGCTTAGTACCAGGGTGCGTCAGAGGGTGAGTATAGCAATATTTTTTATTTTAATTCTTTATTTTACACTTAAATATGGATTCCGATACTGATTTCCGATATTGCAAACATATCGGAACTCGGTATCGGAATTCCGATACCAGATTCAGAAGATCGCCGACCTCATGGCTGACCCCACACAGGGGTCGGGTCGGGTTTCATGAAACCCGACTTTGCCAAAAGTCGGCGACTTCTGAAAATGGCCGACCCGTTTCGCTCAACCCTATTCATAACCAGCAGACGGAAAGCCGATGGCTGGGAGCTTATATTAATAACTAGATGGTGGCCCGATTCTAACGCATCGGGTATTCTAGAATATGCATGTCCACGTAATATATTGCCCAGCCACGTAGTATATTGCCCAGCCACGTAGTATATTGCCCAGCCGCATAGTATATTGCCCAGCCACGTAGTATATTGCCCAGCCACGCAGTATATTGCCCAGCCACGTAGTATATTGCCCAGCTACGTAGTATATTGCCCAGCCACATAGTATATTGCCCAGCCACATAGTATATTGCCCAGTCACATAGTATATTGCCCAGCCACGTAGTATATTGCCCAGCCACGTAGTATATTGCACAGCCCACGTAGTATATTGCCCAGCTACGTAGTATATTGCCCAGCCACATAGTATATTGCCCAGCCACATAGTATATTGCCCAGCCACGTAGTATATTGCCCAGTCACGCACTATATTGCCCAGCCATAGTATATTGCCCAGTCACGTAGTATATTGCCCAGTCACGTAATATATTGCCCAGCCACATAGTATATTGCCCAGCCACATAATATATTGCCCAGCCACATAGTATATTGCCCAGTCGCATAGTATATTGCCCAGTCACATAGTATATTGCACAGCCCACGTAGTATATTGCCCAGCTACGTAGTATATTGCCCAGCCACATAGTATATTTCCCAGCCACATAGTATATTGCCCAGTCACGTAGTATATTGCCCAGTCACGTAATATATTGCCCAGCCACATAGTATATTGCCCAGCCACATAATATATTGCCCAGCCACGCAGTATATTGCCCAGCCACGTAGTATATTGCCCAGCCGCATAGTATATTGCCCAGCCACGTAGTATATTGCCCAGCCACGCAGTATATTGCCCAGCCACGTAGTATATTGCCCAGCTACGTAGTATATTGCCCAGCCACATAGTATATTGCCCAGCCACATAGTATATTGCCCAGCCACGTAGTATATTGCCCAGTCACATAGTATATTGCCCAGCCACGTAGTATATTGCCCAGCCACATAGTATATTGCCCAGCCACGTAGTATATTGCCCAGTCACGCACTATATTGCCCAGCCATAGTATATTGCCCAGTCACGTAGTATATTGCCCAGTCACGTAATATATTGCCCAGCCACATAGTATATTGCCCAGCCACATAATATATTGCCCAGCCACATAGTATATTGCCCAGCCACATAGTATATTGCCCAGCCACGTAGTATATTGCCCAGTCACATAGTATATTGCCCAGCCACGTAGTATATTGCCCAGCCACGTAGTATATTGCACAGCCCACGTAGTATATTGCCCAGCTACGTAGTATATTGCCCAGCCACATAGTATATTGCCCAGCCACATAGTATATTGCCCAGCCACGTAGTATATTGCCCAGTCACGCACTATATTGCCCAGCCATAGTATATTGCCCAGTCACGTAGTATATTGCCCAGTCACGTAATATATTGCCCAGCCACATAGTATATTGCCCAGCCACATAATATATTGCCCAGCCACATAGTATATTGCCCAGTCGCATAGTATATTGCCCAGTCACATAGTATATTGCACAGCCCACGTAGTATATTGCCCAGCTACGTAGTATATTGCCCAGCCACATAGTATATTTCCCAGCCACATAGTATATTGCCCAGTCACGTAGTATATTGCCCAGTCACGTAATATATTGCCCAGCCACATAGTATATTGCCCAGCCACATAATATATTGCCCAGCCACGCAGTATATTGCCCAGCCACGTAGTATATTGCCCAGCCGCATAGTATATTGCCCAGCCACGTAGTATATTGCCCAGCCACGCAGTATATTGCCCAGCCACGTAGTATATTGCCCAGCTACGTAGTATATTGCCCAGCCACATAGTATATTGCCCAGCCACATAGTATATTGCCCAGCCACGTAGTATATTGCCCAGTCACATAGTATATTGCCCAGCCACGTAGTATATTGCCCAGCCACATAGTATATTGCCCAGCCACGTAGTATATTGCCCAGTCACGCACTATATTGCCCAGCCATAGTATATTGCCCAGTCACGTAGTATATTGCCCAGTCACGTAATATATTGCCCAGCCACATAGTATATTGCCCAGCCACATAATATATTGCCCAGCCACATAGTATATTGCCCAGTCGCATAGTATATTGCCCAGTCACATAGTATATTGCACAGCCACGTAGTATATTGTCCAGCCACGTAGTATATTGCACAGCCCACGTAGTATATTGCCCAGTTACGTAGTATATTGCCCAGCCACATAGTATATTTCCCAGCCACATAGTATATTGCCCAGCCACGTAGTATATTGCCCAGTCAAGCACTATATTGCCCAGCCATAGTATATTGCCCAGTCACGTAGTATATTGCCCAGTCACATACTATATTTCCCAGTCACGTAATATATTGCCCAGCCACATAATATATTGCCCAGCCACGTAGTATATTGCCCAGTCATGTAGTATATTGCACAGCCCACGTAGTATATTGCCCAGCTACGTAGTATATTGCCCAGCCACATAGTATATTTCCCAGCCACATAGTATATTTCCCAGTCACGTAGTATATTGCCCAGTCACGTAATATATTGCCCAGCCACATAGTATATTGCCCAGCCACATAATATATTGCCCAGCCACATAGTATATTGCCCAGTCGCATAGTATATTGCCCAGTCACATAGTATATTGCACAGCCACGTAGTATATTGTCCAGCCACGTAGTATATTGCACAGCCCACGTAGTATATTGCCCAGTTACGCAGTATATTGCCCAGCCACATAGTATATTTCCCAGCCACATAGTATATTGCCCAGCCACGTAGTATATTGCCCAGTCACGCACTATATTGCCCAGACATAGTATATTGCCCAGTCACGTAGTATATTGCCCAGTCACGTACTATATTTACCAGTCACGTAATATATTGCCCAGCCACATAATATATTGCCCAGCCACGTAGTATATTGCCCAGTCATGTAGTATATTGCTAAGCGCGCGTAGTATATTGCACAGCCCGCGTAGTATATTGCCCAGCCTGCGTAGTATATTGCCCAGCCTGCATATTATATTGCCCAGCCCGCGTAGTTTATTGCCCAGGATGCATAGTATATTGCCCAGCCCGCGTAGTACATTGCCCAGCCTGCGTAGTATATTGCCCAGCCCGCGTACTATATTGCACAGCCCATGTAGTATATAGCAATGTGGGCATCATATCCCTGTTGAAAAAAAGAATTTAAATAAAAAATAGTTATATACTCACCTTCCATTGGCCCCTGGATCCAGGAAGCATTTACCGACACTCCTCGCGCTCTCCGGTCTCAAGAGTGCATTGCGGTCTCGCGAGATGATGATGTAGCAGTCTCGCGAGACCGCTACGTCATCATCTCGCGAGATCGCAATGCATGGAGCGGTCACCGGAGTGTCGCGAGGAGCGGGAAAGGCGCCGGAGGGTGAGTATATGATGATTTTTTATTTTTTTAATTATTTTTAACATTAGATCTTTTTACTATTGATGCTGCAAAGGCAGCATCAATAGTAAAAAAGTTGGTCACACAGGGTTAATAGCAGTGTTAATGGAGTGCATTACACCGTGGCATAACGTGGTCCATTAGCATTGCCATTAACCCTGTGTGAGCGCAGACTGGAGGGGAGTATGGAGCGGGCACTGACTGCAGGGAGGAAGGAGCGGCCATGTTGCCGTCGGACTGCGCCCATTGCTGATTGGTCGTGGCAATGGTCGTGGGCGTTTTGCCACGACCAATCAGCAACTTGGATTCCATAACAGACAGAGGTCGCAACCAATGAATATCTGTGACAGAAAGACAGAAAGACAGAAGGACAGACAGAAAGAGGGAAGTGACTCTTAGACAATTATATAGTAGATTTGGGAAAGGGACCATTAGCTCTAAATGTTCCCAGGCTATTAATAAAAGCTTTCAGCTATTACTGGTCAATTTACAGGGGTTCTTCCCCCCCAAAAAGCAAGATTGGGTCCCCCTTCAAATTCTAACCAGCAAATGATAAACAGACTGCTGTGGGCTTATATCATTAGATAGGGAAGGGGCCATGGATACTGTCCCCCCTCCCAGGCTAATGACATCAGTCCTCAGTGGCCCAGAAATGGTGCATCAATAAGATGTGCCTAGTCTTGCTCTTCCCACTTGCCCTGGTGCAGTGGCAAGTGGGGTAAATAAGGTTGGGGTTGACATCAGCTGTTTTATGGCCATTGACATGAAGTGCAGGGGTTAGTAATGGAATTACATCTATAAGATGCCCCCATTATTAACCCCAAAGTCATATCGCTAAAAATATGCAGCCAGAATAAAGTCCTTTAATTGAAAGAAATACACAGACTCCTTTATTTGAAATAAATACTCCCCACCCTCTTTTTTACCTATTTATTAGTGTCAAATGCAAAATAAAAAAGTACCATATTCCTCACCTGTTCAAAGATAATCCACATGTCCAAAGCCGTAATCTATCTCTGATTGATCTGGATGCCTTGGTGAATGGTGGCATGATGCAACCATTCAGCCTGGCATCCAAGAGACACC
Organism: Ranitomeya imitator; assembly: GCF_032444005.1. Taxonomy (NCBI): domain Eukaryota; kingdom Metazoa; phylum Chordata; class Amphibia; order Anura; family Dendrobatidae; genus Ranitomeya; species Ranitomeya imitator. The sequence continues at coordinate 57,367,910 of NC_091282.1, read as the reverse complement.
GAGCTGAGCATCAGAGAACAGCTACAGTGACCTGTGGTGATGTCATTGAGGTTACCGCAGGTCACTGAAGCTGCCGTTCCCAATGTGAGCTTCCCAATGAACTGCGGTGACCTCAATGAGATCACCGTTAACAGCGTGAGTAAATTCTGACTGTGCTAGCCATGATGTCATGTAGGTTAATGCAGTTAATCAGCCGGCTCACACTGAACAAGTAGCAGGGACAGGTGGTAACATCTATGATGTTACCAATCAACACTGAAACTGCATCCCAAGCTCAGCTCAGTGTGTCCTGGATTCATGGCTGAGCAGTCACATCATGCCACTGCTCAGCCATGTAGTCAGGATCTAGCAGAGCTGGAATTCTTCGAAGGACAAATGGATTGTTGTTGGACAGGTGAGGAATATGTATTTTATTATTTTCCTTTTTACAGTAATAAATGAGAAAGTTAGGGTGGGGTTTGTTTATTTGAATTAACCCCATAAGCCCCGAGGGTGGTTTGCATGATAATAAGCGGGCCAATTTTTACAATTCTGACCACTGTCCCTTTATGAGGTTATAACTCTGGAACTTTTCAACAGATCCCGGAGATTCTGACACTGTTTTCTCGAGACATATTGTACTTCATGATAGTGGTACAATTTCTTTGATATTACCTGTGTTTATTTGTGAAAAAAATGGAAATTTGGCAAAAATTTTGAAAATGTCACAATTTTTCAAATTTGAATTTGTATGCCCTTAAATCACAGAGATATGTCACACAAAATACTTAACAAGTAACATTTCCAACATGTCTACTTTACATCAGCACAATTTTGGAAACAATTTTTTTTTTTGTAAGGGAGTTATAAGGTTTAAAAGTTGACCAGCAATTTCTCATTTTTACAACACCATTTTTTTTAGGGACCACATCACATTTGAAGTCATTTTGAGGGGTCTATATGAGAGAAAATAACCAAGTGTGACACCATACTAAAAACTGCACCCCTCAAGGTGCTCAAAACCACATTCAAGAAGTTTATTAACCCTTTTGGTGCTTCACAGGAATATTTGGAATGTTTAAAAAAAATGAACATTTAATTTTTTTTCACAAAAAATGTATTTCAGCTCCAATTTGTTTTATTTTACCATGCGTAACAGGAGAAAATGGACAGCAAAAGTTGTTGTACAATTTGTCCTGAGTACCCCGATTCCCCATATGTGGGGGTAAACCACTTTTTGGGCACATGGCAGAGCTTGGACGGGAAGGAGCGCCATTTGACTTTTCAATACAAAATTGGCTGGAATTGAGATGGAACGCCAAGTGACACCATTTTGGAAAGTAGACCCCCTAAGGAACTTATCTAGATGTGTGATGAGCACTTTGACCGACCAAGTGCTTCATAGAAGTTTATAGTGTAGAGCCGTAAAAATAAAATATAATATTTTTTCACAAAAAATGAATATTTCGCCCCCAATTTTTTATTTTCCCAAGGGTACCAGAAGAAATTGTACCATAAAAGTTGTTGTGCAATTTGTCCTGACTACGCTGATACCCCTTATGTGGGAGGTAACCACCGTTTGGGCACATGGCAGAGCTCGGAAGAGAAGAAGCGTCATTTGGAATGCAGACTTAGATGGATTGGTCTGCAGGCGTCACATTGCGTTTGCCGAGCCCCTAATGTACCTAGACAGTAAAAAAAAAACACAAGTGACCCCATATTGGAGACTAGACCCCCCAAGGAACTTATCTAGATGTGTTGTGAGAACTTTGAACCCCAAAGTGTTTCACTACTGTTAATAACGCAGAGCCGTGAAAATAAAAAAATCTTTTTTTTTCTACAAAAATTATCTTTAACACCCAGTTTTGTATTTTCCCAAGGGTAACAGGAGAAATTGGTCCACAAAAGTTGTTGTTCAATTTGTCCTGAGTACGCTGATACCCCATATGTGGGGGGGAACCACTGTTTGGGTGCATGGCAGAGCTCGGAAGGGAAGGAGCGTCATTTGGATTGCAGACTTAGATGGAATGGTCTGCAGGCGTCACATTGTGTTTGCAGAGCCCCTAATGTACCTAAACAGTAGAACCCCCCACAAAGTGACCCCATATTGGAAACTAGACCCCCAAAGGAACTTATCTAGATTGTTGTGAGAACTTTGAACCCCAAAGTGTTTCACTACTGTTAATAACGCAGAGCCGTGAAAATAAAAAATAATTTTTGTCCCACAAAAATGTTTTTTTTAGCCCCCAAAATTAAGGGTAACAAGAGAAATTGGATCACAGAAGTTGCTGTCCAATTTGTCCTGAGTACGCTGATACTCCATATGTTGGGGTAAACCCCTGTTTGGGCGCACGGGAGAGCTGGGAAGGAAAGGAGCACTGTTTTACTTTTTCAACGCAGAATTGGCTGGAATTGAGATCAGATGCCATGTCGAGTTTGAGAGCCCTGATGTGCCTAAACAGTGGAAACCCCCCAATTCTAACTGAAACCCTAACCCAAACACACCCCTAACCCTAATCCCAACCACACCTCTAACCCCAACTCCAAACACACCCCTAACCCTAATCCTAACCATAACCCTGGCCACACCCCTAACCCTGACACATCCCTAACCCTAATCCCAACCGTAAATGTAATCCAAACCCTAGCCCCAACCGTAACCCTAGACCTAACCCTAGCCCTAATCCTAGCCCTAACCCTAGCCCTAACCCTAACCCTAGCTCTAGCCCTAACCCTAGCCCTTTCACTAACCCTAGCCCTAACCCTAGCCCTAACCCTAACCCTAACCCTAGCCCTAACCCTAACTCTAACGCTAGCCCTAACCCTAGCCCTAACCCTAATGGTAAAATGGAAATAAATACATTTTTTAAATTGTTTATATTTTTCTCTAACTAAGGGGATGATGAAGTGGGGTTTGATTTACTTTTATAGGGGGTTTTTTAGCAGATTTATATGACTGGCAGCCATCACACACTAAAAGACGCTTTTTATTGCAAAAAATATTTTTTTGCATTTCCACATTTTGAGAGCTATAATTTTTCCTAATTTTGGTCCACAGAGCCATGTGAGGTCTTGTTTTTTGCGGGATGAGTTGATGTTTTTATTGGTAACATTTTCGGGCATGTGATATTTTTTGATCGCTTTTTATTCCGATTTTTGTGAGGCAGTATGGCCAAAGAACAGCTATTCATAAATTTATTTTGGGGGGCGTTTATACCGTTCCGCGTTTAATAAAATGGATAAAGCAGTTTTATTCTTCGGGTCAGTACGATTAAACCAATACCTCATTTATATCTTTTTTATGTTTTGGCGCTTTTATACAATAAAAACTATTTTATAGAGAATAAAATTATATTTGCATCACTTTATTCTGAGAACTATAACTTTTTTACTTTTTTGCTGATGATGCTGTACGGTGGCTTATTTTTTGCAGGACAAGATGATTTTTTCAGTGGTACCATGGTTATTTATATCCGTCTTTTTGATCGCGTGTTATTCCACTTTTTGTTCGGCGGTATGATAGTAAAGCGTTGCATTTTGCCTTGTTTTTTTTTTTTTTTTTTTACAGTGTTCACTGAAGGGGTTAACTAGTGGGACAGGTTTATAGGTGGGGTCGTTATGGACGCGGCGATACTAAATATGTGTACTTTTATTGTTTTTTTTATTTAGATAAAGAAATGTATTTATGGGAACAATATTTTTTTTCTTTATTTAGGAATATATATATTTTTTTTTACACAACTATTTTTTTTTTTTTAACTTTATAACATTGCCCCGGGGGGACATCATGTTATAAGGTCAGATTGCTGATCTGACACTTTGCAGAGCACTGTGTCAGATCAGCGATCTGACATGCAGGGCTGCAGGCTTACCAGCGCTTGCTCTGAGCCACCTCCCTGCACAAACCCGTGGCCATTTTGGATCGGGGGCCTTCAGGGAGGAGACGCTCTGTACAAGGTGAGCACATCGCCTTGTACCAAGGGTCTCAGGGAAGCCCGCACGGTGTGCTGGGGGTTAATGTGCCGCGGGTGGCTCGTGACCGCTCCTGGCACATAGTGCCGGATGTCAGCTGCGATAGTCCGTGAGCGCGGCTGATCGCTATGACGTACTATCCCGTCCCTGGGAATTAAGTTCCTGGTCACCGTGACGGGTGTTGTGAATTCCGCTCTTGGGCTCCCTCCGGTGGTTGTAAGTGGCACTTTTGTGAGTTCTGCTCTTGGGCTCCCTCCGGTGGTTTTAAGTGGTATGGCTGCTCCTTGGATTTAGTAGTCTGCAGCTGCTTCCACTAATTGTCTTTCTGCTCGACTTTTATTCCTGGCTCTTCCTTTCAGCCAGTGCCACTTGTCAATGTTTCCTGGCTGGATTCACATCTCTGCTTGGATTTCCCTGATTTCCTGACCAGTTCAGCAAAGATAAGTCCTGGCTTTGCTCATTTCTGTTCACATGTTGTGGACTTATTGTCTGTGCATTCTATGTTTTGTCCAGCTTGTCAGTATGGATTATTTCTGTTAGCTGGAAGCTCTGGGAAGCAGATTTACCCTCCACACCTTTAGTCAGGTGTGGAGATTTTTGTAAACTCTGTGTGGATTTTTTGTAGTTTTTATACTGACCGCACAGTATCCTTTCCTGTCCTATCTATCTAGCTAGTATGGCCTCCTATGCTAAAATCTGATTTCATTTCTGCATATGTTATTTTCCCCTCCTCTCACCGTCAATATTTGTGGGGGGCTATCTTTCCTTTGGGGATTTTCTCTGAGGCAAGATAGGTTTCCTGTTTCCATCTTTAGGGGAAGTTAGATCTTAGGCTGTGCCGAGGGGTCTAGGGAGCGTCAAGTACCCCCCACGGCTATTTCTAGTTGCGCTGCTAGGTTCAGGGTTTGCGGTCAGTCTGGATACCACCTCCTACAGAGCTTGTCCCATGTTGCTCCTAAACCACCAGATCATAACAGACGGGATTGTACGTCATATGGGATTAAGAGATTAAAGGACTTTATTCTGGCTATGTATTTTTGACCATATGACTTTGGGGTTAGTAATGGGGGTATCTTATAAACGCCTCTCCATTACTAACTACTGGGCTTGATGTAAGCTGTCGATACAAAGCTGATATCAACACCAACTCAATTATCCCACTTGCGACCACACCAGGTCAAGTGGGAGGAGCAAGGCTAAGCGCCAGACTTGGCGCATCTTATGGATTTGCCATTTTGGGGGCAACTTAGAGCTGATGTTGGTAGCCTTGGAAGGGGCCAATATCCCTGCCCCCTTCCCTGTCTACTAATATCGACCCACAGCTGTCTGTTTAGCCTTTGCTGGTTAGAATTTATAGGGGGATTTTACGTCATTTTTTTTCTTGGGTCCATTGTAAACTAAAAAGAAATGTGGTTACAGAACAAACAGTTGTGAGCTGCTATTAGTAGCTTGGGAACCTTTTTTTGGGACATTGTCCTTTTCCCTCTGCTACTTATGAAATATATGCAGGAGCCTAGTCCAATTTATTTAATTCTTTATTTTACACCCGATGTACACAGAGGGTGCTGAATACAACTCCCATCATTGTCGCCTGAGCTCATTGAGACAATGATCGGCGCTGTCTTCATCACTCTAGCTTTAAAGCTAAGAAAAGCTCTAAGCTTATCAAAATCCCTAACTCTAAGCCTACGTAGCGGTAGAAGAAGTGTAGAAATATAAAAGTATAAAAGTAGCTCTTAACAATGAATAAACACCGTATTGTGTGCCGCACTTGATTCAACAATGTCTGTATTCATTACATGCTAATCTTCATTCTACTCGCTTCACTGGTTATGCCGAGTACAGGAGTGCTGATAAGTTTATCGTTATCTGCTGGCGCTCTGCATAGGCAGATGTAAATACAAGTAGGTGCCAGGTTACAGCAGCACAGAAAATACAGGCTCAGTGGTACAGTGAAACAAGTTATCGTTTATTAACTATTTACAGGTCAGTACCTAGAAATGCAATAACTGATAGATGGCAATCAGCAAGTTACTGACAGTAAGTTTCGGCACAATTTTTCATATCTTTTTTTGCGCTATGGTTATCCTCTGTCTCTACAGCCATGGGCACTGCCCTATATAGTAATAAACCTGGCACTACTGAAATTAGAATCGACTAATTGATGACTAAGATTCCCCAACGTTCCTTAATACAGTTAACTGCTTCTTCATGTATTAGCAAACAAACTTATAAATGCAATCTGGATTAATAACTTTACCAACATAATGCACCGAGCAATATTGAGAAGGATCCGTCGGCTGTCCGAATTGTATGAATAAGGGTTTTCACTCAGCCCCTCTGTCTCCCAGTGCAGTTACCGCTACAGATCCTAACGGGAGTCGAGCTCACCTCTGCTAGGCCGCAAGTCTTGAACTGTAGAATGAGACTAGTCCTCGTTACTACCAACCGTTTCTTGCTGTCTCCTATTTCTAGACCTCAGTTTAAGTCCATTCCCTGTCCTTTCGCCAGTCCTCCTGGCCTTTAGCTCACTCGCTTAAAGTTCTGTCCCTTTAATTAGGCCTCCTGACCTATTGCTCACCCGAGCTAAGATCCGTCCCTTTAATTAGGCCTCTTAACCTGTCCCTTTAATTATGCTTGCATCATATGTCGTGTCCCTGAGTTTAAAGCAGGCTCCAGTGCTGAGCCCGCAACTTTTCCCATACATGACAGCTAATTTAATCAGCAGTCATATGCATTTACTAGTCACGGGTGGATCAATCTCTGACAGTGGGATTTAATATGTGTCGGCCAGAAGCTCATCATTAAGGTGGCCCATCGGCGCCTCTGTCGTGCAATCACGAGGCGGCGATGGGTTGTCATGACAGTCGGAGCTGGCATTCATATGAGATCATGATTTCTCCTATGCAAAGCAGGGCTGAAGCACTGCAATTAAAAGCACAGGTGATCAGATGATCGCAGTTTCAAGTCTCCTAAAGAGACTATAAAATAAAGTAAACAGTAAAAATAAAGTTTTTGAAAATATAAAAAAAAACACAAAAGTTCAAATCACCTTCCTGTTGCCCCATTTAAAATAGAATAATTTTTAAAAATTACACATACTAGATATCTATGCATTCAGAAATGTTCAAGCTATCAAAATATAACATTTTTATATTTATATACCACTTTTGTTAAATGTACTACATTTCTTTCTCTTCCTCCACACTTACTCTCACCATGCTGACATATGCCCTAACAGTTTTTGCTCCATTACTCCTCACTCTCCTTTGCTATCTGTATACCCCAGCTCCATCAAACCAAATAATAATCTCTCCTTCCCTCTTGCCTCCCCACCTGACCTCCTCCGCAGACCTCCTCCTCAACATCACATCTCTCCTACTAAAACACTAAACAAGCCACCCACTCTCCTTCTCCCACCTGCTCTCCCTCTCTCTGCTTCTCCTCACCGCTGGCGACATATCTCCCAATCCTGGACCCCCACAGCACATACCTCCCATTATTTCCCCCTCCTATCACTCCCAACCCAATATAAACACCAGAAAACTCGCCCACTTCAAATCCGTGCCCTTGATGCCCACCATCCTGCTTCCTATCTCTGGATCACTCTGGAATGCCCGATCCATCTGCAATAAACTCCATGTGATTCACAACCTCTTTACTTCTCATAATTTTTCCGTCCTGGGCCTCACTGAAACATGGCAGACACCTTCCGACACAGCCTCCCCTGCTGCACTATGTTACGGCGGCCTTCACTTCACCCACACTCCTCGCCCTGGCAACAGACATGGTGGAGAAGTGGGCCTTCTCCTTTCTTCCAACTGTACCTTTAACCCAATCTACCTCTTCTCTCTTATCCTCCCCTCTTTTGAATTCCGCTCTGTCCGCATCTACTCTCCCTGCAACCTCCAAATGGCTGTTGTATTCCGACCTCCAGGCCCGATCACTGCCTTTATTGAACAGTTCTCCACCTGGCTTCTTCACTTTCTCTCTGCTGACACTCCCACCATCATGGGTGACTTCAACATCCCCATTGACACCCACCAGTCTGCAGCCTCCAAACTCCTGTCGCTCACTTCATCTTTTGGACTTGCTCAGTGGTCCTACTCAGCCACTGACACAGATGGACAAACATTAGACTTAGTCTTCACCAGTCTCTGCTTTCTCTCTAACTTCACAACCTCCCCTCTCCCTCTATCTGACCACCATCTACTCACGTTCTCATCACTGTTCACCTCACCTGTCACCCATGTCCACCAACTTGCGCACCGCCAGAAACCTCGCACATCTAGACACTCGCACGCACTCTGACTCTATTCTACCGCTGTCTTCCATATCTTCACTCCACAACACATACACTGTCACTAGTTTCTACATTGCCACTCTTGCATCAGCCATCGACTCAGTTGCCCCTGTCATACATAGCAGAGTGCGACGAATCAATAGACAACCCTGGCACAATAACATCACTAAAAAGCTTCAGCAATTATCCAGAATTGCCGAGAGACATTTGAAGAAAACACATTCTCAAGGTGACTTCACCATATTCAAACAAGCAATATTCAAATCAGCTGTTAAACAGGCCTATTTTACATCACCCATATCTTCCTTATCCCACAACCCCAAACAGTTGTTCAACACTTTTAACACCCTCCTCTGCCTACCACTCCCCCCCCCCCCGACTTCCCTAATCTCTGCCAAGGACTTTGCCATGCACTTCAAAAATAAGATAGACCAAAAAAGGCAAGTCTTTGTTGTCAGAACACCACAACCCCTTTGTATACCAGACCAATGCCCTAGCCCCATATCTTCCCTCTCCAAAATCTCTGAAGAAGAGCTTGCTCATCTACTCTCCAAATCACACCTCACCACTTGTGCACTTGACCCCATCCCACCTCCTCCCCAACCCCACCATCACACTTATCTCTTATCCCATCCCTAACCCATCTCTTCAACCTATCACTAAATTCTGGTACCTTCCCCACTAGTTTCAAACTTGCCACAATCACACCTATCCTCAAAAAGCCATCCCTTGACCCAAGCGCTATGTCCAGCTATCGCCCCATATCTTTGCTCCCATTTGCTTCCAAACTCCTTGAGCAGCACGTCCACACTGAAGTTTCCTCTCACTTTCAATCTATCTCGCTCTTTGACAGCCTTCAATCTGGCTTCCGTCCCCACCATTCCACTGAGACTGCCCTGACCAAACTTACCAACGACTTACTTACAGCCAAAGCTAACAGACATTTCTCTATACTCCTCCTTCTTGAACTGTCCTCTGCCTTTGAAACAGTTGACCAATGCCTCCTACTACAGATCCTCCCTTCCTCTGGTGTCACGGACCTTGCCCTACCCTGGATCTCCTCATGCCTTACCAACCGCACATTTAGTGTTTCCTACTCCCATACTACCTCCTCATCTCACCATCTCTCTGTTGGTGTCCCTCAGGGCTCTGTCCTAGGACCCCTTCCCTTCTCAATCAATTTCCTTCACCTGGGACAACTCATAAAGTTCTATGGCTTCCAGTATCATCTATATACTGATGAAACTCAGATCTACCTCTCTGTCCCAGGTGTCACCTCTCTGCTGTCCAGAATACCAGAGTGTCTATCAGCCATATCCTCCTTCTTCTCTTCTCGCTTCCTCAAGCTCAATGTGGACAAATCTGAACTAATTATCTTTCCTCTATCTCGCATATGTTCTCTACCTGATCTATCTGTCAAAATAAATGAAATCACTAGGGTTGAGCGACCTTGACCTTTTTAGAGTCGAGCCGTGTTTCGCGAAACCCGACTATCTTAGAAGTCGAGTCGAGTGGAATCGGCCAATTATCGCGAAAAGTCGGGTATCGCCCGAAACACGAAACCCAATGCAAGTCAATGGGGGAGCATAGTCGGCAGTGAGTGGAGGCCAGGAAAACACCTACACTGCCCATTTTAATGGCAAAAACATCCATTCTTGTTAAAGAAGCTTGTCAATCGTAATTTACCTTATAATAATTGGAAGGCATTTGAAATTGGGGGTCATTTGGCTAAAGTTGTGGGGGGTAGGGCTGGTTCAAGTAATTAGTGGGCCCAGTAAATCTGGACCACGTCACGGCAGTGGAGCAGGGAGAGGTAAGTATTTAAACTTTGCAAGTGCTGTGATCCTGAGCAAGCAGGGGGGGCCCACTCGTTGGCATTGGCACTGGCACAGGGCCCCTCAAAGTACAGCGGTGTGTTTGCACGGCGGGGGCGCCTCCCACCGGCAGCAACACTTTTGCGTACTATGAGAGGCCCTGTGCCAGTGACGTCGCCAACTAGTATTCCTCCCCCCACCTGATGAAGGAACCTGCACTTTCATCTGCACCTTCCTCTTTGTCCCCGTGTAAGGTGGTATGGTATGCGGGAAGAGGAACCTGACTTTCAGCAGGGTCACAATCTTGCTGTGTAGCGTGCACGGGGAATTTTGCGTTATGGGTCAATGTACCAGCAGACTCATCTATCACTGGCTGGGCAATGGGCAGGATGAGGAGGAAACACAGATATAGGCCCAAAGAATAAAGTTGGCTAAATGCAGTTCAAAATTGGTAACACAGGACTAACCAGGGGGCATTGCAGTGGAGGACAACTGGAATGAGAGGCTGACACAGAGAGTAGGCCCAAATCAGTAAGTAGTCGAAATGCAGTTCAAAATTGGCAACCGTAGTAAACAGGCGGCACAGCTTTGTTCAGTGGAGGAGAACAGCAAGGAGTGGCAGACACCGATAGTAGGCCCCAAACCAACTAGTACGCCAAATGCAGTTGTTCCATTTAACCACAATTTAATGAGAGCCTGAAGATAGAAGCTCAGGAAAGGCAACCTGGAGAACACCTTGGAGTGTAACACACCATCTCTCTACACCCCATACCCAATTTGTAGGCCTAATGCAGCGTAGTTTCCAACAACTACTAAACGAGAGCATGAAGATCGAAGCTCAGGAAAGGCAACCTGGAGAACACCTTGGAGTGGAACACACGATCTCTCTACACCCCATACCCAATTTGTAGGCCTAATGCAGTGTAGTTTCCAACAACTACTAAACGAGAGCCAGAAGATCGAAGCTCAGGAAAGGCAACATGGAGAACACCTTGGAGTGGAACACACCATCTCTCTACACCCCCTACCCAATTTGTAGGCCTAATGCAGTGTAGTTTCCAACAACTACTAAACGAGAGCCAGAAGATCGAAGCTCAGGAAAGGCAACATGGAGAACACCTTGGAGTGGAACACACCATCTCTCTACACCCCATACCCAATTTGTAGGCCTAATGCAGTGTAGTTTCCAACAACTACTAAACGAGAGCCAGAAGATCGAAGCTCAGGAAAGGCAACCTGGAGAACACCTTGGAGTGGAACACACCATCTCTCTACACCCCATACCCAATTTGTAGGCCTAATGCAGTGTAGTTTCCAACAACTACTAAACGAGAGCCAGAAGATCGAAGCTCAGGAAAGGCAACATGGAGAACACCTTGGAGTGGAACACACCATCTCTCTACACCCCCTACCCAATTTGTAGGCCTAATGCAGTGTAGTTTCCAACAACTACTAAACGAGAGCCAGAAGATCGAAGCTCAGGAAAGGCAACCTGGAGAACACCTTGGAGTGGAACACACCATCTCTCTACACCCCATACCCAATTTGTAGGCCTAATGCAGTGTAGTTTTCTACAACTACTAAACGAGAGTCGGAAGACCGAAGCAATGTGGACGAAACCTGGGGAACACCTTGGAGTGGAACACACCATCTCTCTACACCCCATACCCAATTTGTAGGCCTAATGCAGTGTAGTTTCCAACAACTACTAAACGAGAGCCAGAAGATCGAAGCTCAGGAAAGGCAACCTGGAGAACACCTTGGAGTGGAACACACCATCTCTCTACACCCCATACCCAATTTGTAGGCCTAATGCAGCGTAGTTTCCAACAACTACTAAACGAGAGCATGAAGATTGAAGCAATGGAGAGGAAACCTGGGGAACACCTTGGAGTGGAACACACCATCTCTCTACACCCCATACCCAATTTGTAGGCCTAATGCAGCGTAGTTTCCAACAACTACTAAACGAGAGCCAGAAGATCGAAGCTCAGGAAAGGCAACCTGGAGAACACCTTGGAGTGGAACACACGATCTCTCTACACCCCATACCCAATTTGTAGGCCTAATGCAGTGTAGTTTCCAACAACTACTAAACGAGAGCCAGAAGATCGAAGCTCAGGAAAGGCAACCTGGAGAACACCTTGGAGTGGAACACACCATCTCTCTACACCCCATACCCAATTTGTAGGCCAAATGCAGTGTAGTTTTCTACAACTACTAAACGAGAGTCGGAAGACCAAAGCAATGTGGACGAAACCTGGGGAACACCTTGGAGTGGAACACACCATCTCTCTACACCCCATACCCAATTTGTAGGCCTAATGCAGTGTAGTTTCCAACAACTACTAAACGAGAGCCAGAAGATCGAAGCTCAGGAAAGGCAACCTGGAGAACACCTTGGAGTGGAACACACCATCTCTCTACACCCCATACCCAATTTGTAGGCCTAATGCAGCGTAGTTTCCAACAACTACTAAACGAGAGCATGAAGATTGAAGCAATGGAGAGGAAACCTGGGGAACACCTTGGAGTGGAACACACCATCTCTCTACACCCCATACCCAATTTGTAGGCCTAATGCAGCGTAGTTTCCAACAACTACTAAACGAGAGCCAGAAGATCGAAGCTCAGGAAAGGCAACCTGGAGAACACCTTGGTGTGGAACACACGATCTCTCTACACCCCATACCCAATTTGTAGGCCTAATGCAGTGTAGTTTCCAACAACTACTAAACGAGAGCCAGAAGATCGAAGCTCAGGAAAGGCAACCTGGAGAACACCTTGGAGTGGAACACACCATCTCTCTACACCCCATACCCAATTTGTAGGCCTAATGCAGTGTAGTTTTCTACAACTACTAAACGAGAGTCGGAAGACCGAAGCAATGTGGACGAAACCTGGGGAACACCTTGGAGTGGAACACACCATCTCTCTACACCCCATACCCAATTTGTAGGCCTAATGCAGTGTAGTTTCCAACAACTACGAAACGAGAGCCAGAAGATCGAAGCTCAGGAAAGGCAACCTGGAGAACACCTTGGAGTGGAACACACCATCTCTCTACACCCCATACCCAATTTGTAGGCCTAATGCAGCGTAGTTTCCAACAACTACTAAACGAGATCATGAAGATTGAAGCAATGGAGAGGAAACCTGGGGAACACCTTGGGGAGGCAGACACCGTTAGTAGGCCCTACCAAAGTTGTACACCCAATGCAGTTTTAAAATTCCTAGAGGCTGAAAACAAGACTATTGACGCTCAGCTTTTTTCAAAGGAACACAGCTGAATTGAGTGGCGCAGACAGACACAGGTAGTAGGACTCAAACCAAAAATGTGGCTCACTGCAGCAGAAAAAAGTTACAGGGGTACACAAGCTGCAGTGCTCTGGGCAGTGGAGGACAAGTTCAATAGTGAACTGCAGACAGACTTTGTACGCCTACTATTAAAAAAAGGATGCTCTATGCAATTATAAATAGGTTCTAGGGGTACACGGGCAGCAGTGGTGTGGTCAGTGGAGGCCTAGTGGAAGGAGTGACCGCAGACAGGCATCGAAGGCCTAAAATAATAACACATGGCTGTAGGCAATTTTAAATTGGTTCCAGGGGTACACGGGCAGCAGTGGTGTGGTCAGTGGAGGCCTAGTGGAAGGAGTGACCGCAGACAGGCATCGAAGGCCTAAAATAAAAAAATTGGGCAGGCTGTAGGCAATTTTAAATTGGTTCCAGGGGTACACGGGCAGCAGTGGTGTGGTCAGTGGAGGCATATTGTAAGGAGTGACCGCAGACAGGCATCGAAGGCCTAAAATAATAACACATGGCTGTAGGCAATTTTAAATTGGTTCCAGGGGTCCACGGGCAGCAGTGGTGTGGTCAGTGGAGGCCTAGTGGAAGGAGTGACCGCAGACAGGCATCGAAGGACTAAAATAAAAAAATTGGGCAGGCTGTAGGCAATTTTAAATTGGTTCCAGGGGTACACGGGCAGCAGTGGTGTGGTCAGTGGAGGCCTAGTGGAAGGAGTGACCGCAGACAGGCATCGAAGGCCTAAAATAATAACACATGGCTGTAGGCAATTTTAAATTGGTTCCAGGGGTACACGGGCAGCAGTGGTGTGGTCAGTGGAGGCCTAGTGGAAGGAGTGACCGCAGACAGGCATCGAAGGCCTAAAATAAAAAAATTGGGCAGGCTGTAGGCAATTTTAAATTGGTTCCAGGGGTACACGGGCAGCAGTGGTGTGGTCAGTGGAGGCCTAGTGGAAGGAGTGACCGCAGACAGGCATCGAAGGCCTAAAATAATAACACATGGCTGTAGGCAATTTTAAATTGGTTCCAGGGGTACACGGGCAGCAGTGGTGTGGTCAGTGGAGGCTTAGTGGAAGGAGTGACCGCAGACAGGCATCGAAGGCCTAAAATAATAACACATGGCTGTAGGCAATTTTAAATTGGTTCCAGGGGTACACGGGCAGCAGTGGTGTGGTCAATGGAGGCCTAGTGGAAGGAGTGACCGCAGACAGGCTTCGAAGGCCTAACATAACAAAAATGTCAATACAATGGTATTGTCAGTGGCAGGCATTGAAGGATGTCAGCGCATAGACTAAACATTGGTGGAGCTGTGAGATAATTTTGCAAGTGGTAGAGCACTGTTTGAGCTGGGGGGGGGAACTGTCTTGTGGCCGGCGGTACAGGCCCAGGGCCCCTCATATTACAACGGTGTGTCTGACGTTGGGTGCGCACCACCACCGCCAGAGACACTTTATTGTACTAGGAGGGACCCAGTGGCAGTGCCGTCGACCAAAAGCGGGCACACCCACCTCTTCAGACAAACAGCACTCTCACGGGTGCTGTCGCCAAGTGTCGATACCACGGCCCCGTGTGGGGAGTTTGGCCATTTAGTGAGGTGTAAACATGTCGTATGCTGGACAATCAGGTGCAGAAAATTACGAGATTGGAAAAGGCATTCAGAATAGTCCACAGGCAAGACCTTTTCATAGGAAAGCTAGGTGTCAGCCGGGCAAGGTGGGGCAAAAGATTTCGAAATCCAGTTGTGGTTCATTTTAATGAAGGTTAGATCATCTACATTTTGGGTAGCCAGACGAGTCCTTTTTTCTGTTAGTATTGAACCTGCAGCACTGAATACTCTTTCTGATAGGACACTAGCTGCCGGGCAAGCAAGCTCCTGCAATGCATATTCTGCCAATTCTGGCCAGGTGTCTAATTTTGATGCCCAGTAATCAAGTGGGAATGACGGTTGAGGGAGAATATCGATAAGGGATGAAAAATAGTTTGTAACCATACTGGACAAATGTTGTCTCCTGTCACTTTGAATTGATGCTGCAGTACCTGTCCTGTCTGCGGTCATAGCAAAATCACTCCACAACCTGGTCAGAAAACCCCTCTGGCCAACGCCACTTCTGATTTCTGCCCCTCTAACTCCTCTGGTCTGCTGGCCCCTGCAGCTTGTGTGAGAACGATCACGGGCGCTGTGTGCAGGGAATGCCAGAAGCAAACGGTCAACAAGAGTTGATTGTTTGGTTGCTAATATTAGTTCCAAGTTCTCATGTGGCATTATATTTTGCAATTTGCCTTTATAGCGAGGATCAAGGAGGCAGGCCAACCAGTAATCGTCATCGTTCATCATTTTAGTTATGCATGTGTCCCTTTTGAGGATACGTAAGGCATAATCCGCCATGTGGGCCAAAGTTCCAGTTCTCAAATCTGCGGTTGTGCTTGGTTGAGGGGCAGTTTCAGGCAAATCCACGTCACTTGTGTCCCTCCAAAAACCAGAACCCGGCCTTGCCGCGCCACCAATTTCCAGGGGCCCCGGAAAAGCTTCCTCATTAAAAATATAATCATCCCCATCATCCTCCTCGTCCTCCTCCTCCTCTTCGCCCGCTAACTCGTCCTGTACACTGCCCTGGCCAGACAATGGCTGACTGTCATCAAGGCTTTCCTCTTCCTCAGCTGCAGACGCCTGATCCTTTATGTGCGTCAAACTTTGCATCAGCAGACGCATTAGGGGGATGCTCATGCTTATTATGGCGTTGTCTGCACTAACCAGCCGTGTGCATTCCTCAAAACACTGAAGGACTTGACTCATGTCTTGAATCTTCGACCACTGCACACCTGACAACTCCATGTCTGCCATCCTACTGCCTGCCCGTGTATGTGTATCCTCCCACAAAAACATAACAGCCCACCTCTGTTCGCACAGTCTCTGAAGCATGTGCAGTGTTGAGTTCCACCTTGTTGCAACGTCTATGATTAGGCGATGCTGGGGAAGGTTCAAAGAACGCTGATAGGTCTGCATACGGCTGGAGTGTACGGGCGAACGGCGGATATGTGAGCAAAGTCCACGCACTTTGAGGAGCAGGTCGGATAA
The DNA here is from genome assembly GCF_032444005.1 of Ranitomeya imitator. NCBI lineage: Eukaryota > Metazoa > Chordata > Amphibia > Anura > Dendrobatidae > Ranitomeya > Ranitomeya imitator. The sequence goes on along the minus strand of NC_091282.1, from coordinate 57,351,464 downwards.
CCCCGGATAACTTTTCAGGAAGCACTGCACCACCAGGTTTAAGGTGTGAGCCAGGCAAGGAATGTGTTTCAGTTGGGAAAGGGAGATGGCAGCCATGAAATTCCTTCCGTTATCACTCACTACCTTGCCTGCCTCAAGATCTACAGTGCCCAGCCACGACTGCGTTTCTTTCTGCAAGAACTCGGACAGAACTTCCGCGGTGTGTCTGTTGTCGCCCAAACACTTCATAGCCAATACAGCCTGCTGACGTTTGCCAGTAGCTGCCCCATAATGGGAGACCTGGTGTGCAACAGTGGCAGCTGCGGATGGAGTGGTTGTGCGACTGCGGTCTGTGGACGAGATCTCGCTTCTGCAGGAGGACGAAGAGGAGGAGGAGAGGGTGCGAACGGCTACAGCCAACTGTTTCCTAGACCGTGGGCTAGGCAGAACTGTCCCAAACTTGCTGTCCCCTGTGGACCCTGCATCCACAACATTCACCCAGTGTGCCGTGATGGACACGTAACGTCCCTGGCCATGCCTACTGGTCCATGCATCTGTTGTCAGGTGCACCTTTGTGCTCACAGATTGCCTGAGTGCATGGACGATGCGCTCTTTAACATGCTCGTGGAGGGCTGGGATGGCTTTTCTGGAAAAAAAGTGTCGACTGGGTAGCTCGTAGCGTGGTACAGCGTAGTCCATCAGGGCTTTGAAAGCTTCGCTTTCAACTAACCGGTAGGGCATCATCTCTAACGAGATTAGACTAGCTATGTGGGCGTTCAAACCCTGTGTACGCGGATGCGAGGCTAAGTACTTCCTTTTTCTAACCATAGTCTCATGTAGGGTGAGCTGGACTGGAGAGCTGGAGATCGTGGAACTGGCGGGGGTGCCGGTGGACATGGCAGACTGAGAGACGGTGGGAGATGGTATTGTTGCCGCCAGTGCCCTAGATGCAGTGTTTCCTACTACGAAACTGGTGATTCCCTGACCCTGACTGCTTTGGCCTGGCAAAGAAACCTGCACAGATACTGCAGGTGGTGCAGAAAATGGTGGCCCTACACTGCCGGAAGGGATGTTGCATTGATGAGTAGCTTCATTGGCCGAGAGTCCTACAACCTTAAGGTACGTTTGGTAGTTAGTCCAGGCTTGCAAATGCATGGTGGTTAAATGTCTATGCATGCAACTTGTATTGAGACTTTTCAGATTCTGTCCTCTGCTTAAGGTAGTTGAACATTTTTGACAGATGACTTTGCGCTGATCAATTGGATGTTGTTTAAAAAAATGCCAGACTGCACTCTTTCTAGCATCGGATACCTTTTCAGGCATTGCAGAGTGAGCTTTAACCGGATGGCCACGCTGTCCTCCAACAGGTTTTGGCTTTGCCACGCGTTTTGGGCAAGATACGGGCCCGGCAGATGGAACCTGTTGCGATGTTGATGCCTGCTGCGGCCCCTCCTCCTCCGCTTCAGAACTGCTGCCGCCTGCACCCTGTTCCCCCAATGGCTGCCAATCGGGGTCAAGAACTGGGTCATCTATTACCTCTTCTTGTAGCTCGTGTGCAACTTCGTCTGTGTCACCGTGTCGGTCGGTGGTATAGCGTTCGTGATGGGGCAACATAGTCTCATCAGGGTCTGATTCTTGATCATTACCCTGCGAGGGCAATGTTGTGGTCTGAGTCAAAGGACCAGCATAGTAGTCTGGCTGTGGCTGTGCATCAGTGCACTCCATGTCAGATTCAACTTGTAATGGGCATGGACTGTTAACTGCTTCACTTTCTAAGCCAGGGACGGTATGTGTAAAGAGCTCCATGGAGTAACCCGTTGTGTCGCCTGCTGCATTCTTTTCTGTTGTTGTTTTTGCTGAAGAGGACAAGGAAGCGACTTGTCCCTGACCGTGAACATCCACTAACGACGCGCTGCTTTGACAATTACCAGTTTCACGAGAGGAGGCAAAAGAGCTAGAGGCTGAGTCAGCAAGATAAGCCAAAACTTGCTCTTGCTGCTCCGGCTTTAAAAGCGGTTTTCCTACTCCCAGAAAAGGGAGCGTTCGAGGTCTTGTGTAGCCAGACGACGGACCTGGCTCCACAGCTCCAGACTTAGGTGCAATATTTTTTTTCCCACGACCAGCTGATGCTCCACCACTACCACTACCCTCATTACCAGCTGACAATGAACGCCCCCGGCCACGACCTCTTCCACCAGACCTCCTCATTGTTTTAAAAACGTAACCAAACTAACGGTATTTGTTGCTGTCACACAACTTACACGGTGAGCTATAACTTCTGTATGATTTAGCTACCCCTTTACAGGTGAGTGAGACCACAACGAAAATCAGGCACAATGTTACACACTCTGTTGTTGGTGGCAACAAATGAGAGAGATGCCACACACGCAGGACTGTCACTGAAGCACAAATGTAAATATTAATCTCCCACTGATTTGATTTTTTTTTTTTTTTCAGGGAGACGTTAGGAAAAAAAAATTATAGAATAAAATGATTTTTTCAGGAAGAATTTAGAAACCAAATAAAATAAAATGATTTTTTCAGGAAAAATTTAGAAAACAAATAAAACAAAAAAAGGCTTTCTATGGCCCACTGAGTGAGAGATGACGCACACAGGAGTCAGGAGTGGCACACAAGCCCAGAGGCCAATATTTATCTCCCACTGATTGATGTAGTGATTTTTTCAGGTAGATTTTGGAACCCAAATCAAGCTAAAAAAAATAATAGGCTTTCTATGGCCCACAATTGGAGAGAGAGAGAGAGATGGCACACCCAGGAGTCAAGACTGGCACACAAGCAGAAAGGGCAATATTAATCTCCCACTGATTTGATTTTTTTTTTTTTTTCAGGGAGACTTTAGGAAAAAAAATAATAGAATAAAATGATTTTTTTCAGGAAGAATTTAGAAACCAAATAAAATAAAATGATTTTTTCAGGGAGAATTTAGAAAACAAATAAAACAAAAAAAGGCTTTCTATGGCCCACTGAGTGAGAGATGACGCACACAGGAGTCAAGAGTGGCACACAAGCCCAGAGGCCAATATTTATCTCCCACTGATTGATGTAGTGATTTTTTCAGGTAGATTTTGGAACCCAAATCAAGCTAAAAAAAAATAGGCTTTCTATGGCCCACAATTGGAGAGAGAGAGAGAGAGAGATGGCACACCCAGGATTCAAGACTGGCACACAAGCAGAAAGGGCAATATTAATCTCCCACTGATTTGATTTTTTTTTTTTTCCCAGGGAGACTTTAGAAAAAAAAAATAATAAAAAAAAAATGATTTTTTCAGGAAGAATTTAGAAACCAAATAAAATAAAAATGATTTTTTCAGGGAGAATTTATAAAACAAATAAAACAAAAAATAGGCTTTCTATGGCCCACTGAGTGAGAGATGACGCACACAGGAGTCAGGAGTGGCACACAAGCCCAGAGGCCAATATTTATCTCCCACTGATTGATTTATTGATTTTTTCAGGTAGAATTTAGAACCCAAATCAACCAAACAAATAAATAGGCTTTCTATGGCCCACTATTTGTGAGAGAGATGGCACGCTCAGGACTGGCACACAAGCCCAGAGGCCAATATTAATCTCCCACTTTTTATTTTTTTTCAGGGAAAATTTATAAACCCAATAAAAAAAATAAATAAATAGGCTTTCTATGGCCCACTATCTGAGAGAGAGAGATGGCACGCTTAGGACTGGCACACAAGCCCAAAGGCCAATATTAATCTCCCTTTTTTTTTTCAGGGAGAATTTATAAAACCAAAAAAAATAAATAAATAGGCTTTCTATGGCCCACTATTTGTGAGAGAGATGGCACGCTCAGGACTGGCACACAAGCCCAGAGGCCAATATTAATCTCCCACTTTTTTTTTTTTTGTTCCAGGGAAAATTTATAAACCCAATAAAAAAAATAATAAATAGGCTTTCTATGGCAAACTATCTGAGAGAGAGAAATGGCACGCTTAGGACTGGCACACAAGCCCAAAGGCCAATATTAATCTCCCACTGATTGATTTATTGATTTTTTCAGGTAGAATTTAGAACCCAAATAAAGCAAAAAAAAAAAATAGGCTTTCTATGGCCCACTGAGTGAGTGATGATGCACACAGGAGTCAGGAGTGGCACACAAGCCCTGAGGCCAATATTTTTCTCCCACTGATTGATGTAGTGATTTTTCCAGGTAGATTTTAGAACCCAAATCAAGCAAAAAAATAAATAGGCTTTCTATGGCCCACTGACTGAGAGATGGCACACACAGGAGTCAAGAGTGGCACACAAGCCCTGAGGCCAATATTTTTCTCCCACTGATTGATGTAGTGATTTTTTCAGGTAGATTTTATAACCCAAATCAAGCAAAATATGGCCCACTGAGTGAGAGATGGCACACATAGGGATGGCACTCTAGCAGAAATGTCAATCTTAAACTCCCACAAAAAAAAAAAAAAAAAAAACAGGGAGTGTCCTTCAATTACTATCTCCCTGCAGTAATCTCAGCCAGGTATGGCAGGCTGCAATAAGGAGTGGACTGATGCACAAATTAAATAAAAAGTGTGGACAAACAAAAAAGATAGCTGTGCAGAAAGGAAGGAACAAGAGGATTTGTGCTTTGAAAAAAGCAGTTGGTTTGCACAGCGGCGTACACACAGCAATGCAGCTATCAGGGAGCCTTCTAGGGCAGCCCAATGAGCTACAGCGCTGAGGGGGAAAAAAAAAAATGTAGCTTCCACTGTCCCTGCACACCGAAGGTGGTGTTGGGCAGTGGAAATCGCTACAGCACAAGCGGTTTGGTGGTTAATGGACCCTGCCTAACGCTATCCCTGCTTCTGACGAAGCGGCAGCAACCTCTCCCTAAGCTCAGATCAGCAGCAGTAACATGGCGGTCGGCGGGAACGCCCCTTTATAGCCCCTGTGACGCCGCAGACAGCAAGCCAATCACTGCAATGCCCTTCTCTAAGATGGTGGGGACCAGGACCTATGTCATCACGCTGCCCACACTCTGCGTTTACCTTCATTGGCTGAGAAATGGCGCTTTTCGCGTCATTGAAACGCGACTTTGGCGCGAAAGTCGCGTACCGCATGGCCGACCCCGCACAGGGGTCGGATCGGGTTTCATGAAACCCGACTTTGCCAAAAGTCGGCGACTTTTGAAAATGAACGACCCGTTTCGCTCAACCCTAGAAATCACACTTTCCCCTGTCCCGGAAATCTGCTGCCTCAGAGTAACCCTTGACTCTGTCCTGTCCTTCGACTGCACATCCAAGCTCTGGCCACCTCCTGTCACCTCCAGCTCAAAATATTTCCAGGATCCATCCTTTCCTCAACCCTCACTCTACCAACATGCTTGTGCATGCCCTAATCATCTCCCGCCTCGACTACTACAACATCCTCCTATGTGGCCTACCTTCTAAGACTCTCGCACCCCTCCAGTCCTTCCTTAACTCTGCTGCTCTCTCCTCGCTACACTCCTGCTTCTCCTCTTTGCAAATCCTTTCAGTGGCTCCCAATTTCCCAGCGTAACCAGTTTAAACTACTAACACTGCCCTACAAAGCCATCCATAATTTTTCCCCTCTGTATGTTTCCGAACTAATCTCCCAATATCTTCCCTCATGTAATCTCCGGTCCTCCCAAGATCTAATTCTCTCCTCCACATTTATTCGCTCCTCAACCAATCGCCTCCAAGATTTCTCCCGAATATCCCCCATCCTCTGGGATTCTGTGCCCCAACATTTCCGGTTATCCACCACATTTGGATCCTTCAGACGAAACCTAAAAATCCATCTCTTCAAAAAACTTACAACCTACAATGACCGCGCGGCCAACTCAACACCATTGAAGCTGCTGCAACCCCCGACCTACTGTCTCCTTTCCCATAATCCAGTAGAATGTAGGCCAACAAGGGCAGGGTCCTCTCCCCTCTGTACCAGTCTGTCATTGTTAGTTTGCTTACTGTAAGTGATATTTGTATTTTGATGTATCCCCTTCCCATGTACAGTATCATGGAATCAATGGTGCTATATAAATAAATAATAATAACAATAGTAATAATAAAATAAAATAATCAGATCAGTAAACGGTGTAATGAGAAAAAAAAATCAAAACGCCAGAATTATGGGTTTTTGGCCACCGCAACATTGAAATAAAGTAAAAGAGGTGATCAAAACATTGTATCTACCCCAAAATGGTCAGGTCATGGTGCAAAAACTAAGCCCTCATACAGCTCCATATAGCGAAAAATGGAAACACTTTGGGTCTCGGAAAATGGCGACAAAGGCAAAACCCTTTTTCATACAAATTTCTGAATATTTTTTCTCCACTTAAATAAAAAAAAGTTGTACATGTTTGGTATTTGCGTACTCATACTGATCTGGGAAATCACATTTTCAGGTAAGTTTAATCATATAGTGAACATGAAATTAACCCACCTAGAAACAAGGCCTCCTTGCCTAGTGTTTACCTGAGCAAAGTTACGTATCTTTAATTAGGCTTCCTTACCTGCTGCTCACTGGAGTGAAGTTTAGTCCCTTTACCTAGACCTCCTGGTCTACCGCTCACCCTAACAAAGTTCCATGCCTTTAACTAGGTTTACTGGCCTGCTGCTCTCCTAAGCAAAGTTCGCCCCTTTAATTATTCCTCCTGGCCTGCCATTTACCCAAGTGAAGTTCTATCCCTTTAATTAGGCCTCCTGGCCTACTGCTCACCTAAGATAAGTTATTTCCCTTTAATTAGGCTTCCTATCTCAGTGGTCACCCTGTGTACCTGGCTTTACTCTTCTTCCTGGGTAACCAATCCTTTTTCTGTGGTTCCTAAGTTGTTTTTAGTTCCCAGCTCTTCTATTTCTGGCCACTAGATGGCAACATCCATTCACACAAGTCTCACTGTGCATTTTCATTGTATGAGCCACTCACTTCCTTACACAGTGACTTAGATGACAAAGCTCACATTATTATACTGAGCTTTGTCATTTCGCCTGCTGCCTATGCAGAGCGCAACAGCTGATGATAAACTCATCTCCACTGTTGCCCTTTGTATAACTCTTGTGTTAAGTACCTTAATTTTATAAGTGCAGTCTACAGAGCAGTGATGCAGTTTACATTTCATACATTCATTTAGTGCACACAGTGTCTGCTGCCTACTTTGGTTTTATATACTGCAGTCACTGCAGCTTGCCCCTGTTCACATTTGCTTCAGTCTGCTAGGAGGTGAAGATCAGATTTATGCTTTTTTGTAGTGAAGGGAAGTCATACAATAGGAATGCTCAGCGAAGGTTGTGTGAACGAACGCTGCCATCTAGTGACCAGAGACTTTTGGGGTAGGAACAAATAGTGACTTAGAAACCACATATAGAGGACGATTTATACGGGGGGGGGGGGGGATAGAGAAAACAGATGAACAGGGACATGTGATCTGCAGTGGCGCAGCAAGAAAATCAAAAAAGCCCAATGAGCCTGAGTTGAGTGATCGCTCAGACTTGTACCAAGTCGCATGTGGAGTAAGACCTGCACTAATTTACAGCCAAACCCAATGACTCTGTGCATAGAACTATATCACTATCATCAGCAGTAAAGTTCAAGGGTGCAGAGCCTCTCTGGAAGAACAAGGCATTTTTATTGTTGTGAGCAGCAAGCACAGAATCCTGAATAACGGTACGGAACTACTCGATTGTGGGAGCAGCAGGCATTGATGCCTGAATGGAACTACCATGGAACTACCCAATCGTGGGAGAAGCAGGCATGGATGCCTGAATAACGGTACAGAACTACCCGATCGTGGGAGTAGCAGGCACGGATGCCTGAATAACGGTACGGAACTACCTGATTATGGAAATAGCAGGCACGGATGCCTGAATAACGGTACGGAACTACCCGATTGTGGAATTAGCAGGCATGCATGCCTAAATAACGGTATGGAACTACCCGATCGTGGGAGCAGCAGGCACGGATGCCTGAATAACGGTACGGAACTACCTGATTGTGGGAATAGCAGGCACGGATGCCTGAATAACAGTACGGAACTACCCGATTGTGGGAGTAGCAGGCACGGATGCCTGAATAACAGTACGGAACTACCCGATTGTGGGAGTAGCAGGCATGGATGCCTGAATAACGGTACAGAACTACCCGATCGTGGGAGTAGCAGGCACGGATGCCTGAATAACGGTACGGAACTACCTGATTGTGGGAATAGCAGGCACGGATGCCTGAATAACATTACGGAACTACCCAATTGTGGGAGCAGCAGGCATGGATGCCTGAATAACGGTACGGAACTACCCGATTGTGGGAGCAGCAGGCATGGATGCCTGAATAACGGTACGGAACTACCTGATTGTGGAAATAGCAGGCACGGATTCCTGAATAACGATACGGACCTACCCGATTGTGGGAGTAGCAGGCAAGGACGCCTGAATAACGGTACGGAACTACCCGAATTTGGAAATAGCAGGCACGGATGCCTGAGTAACAGTACGGAACTACCCGATTGTGGGAGCAGCAGGAACGGATGCCTGAATAACGGTACGGAACTACCCGATCGAGGGAGTAGCAGGCACGGATGCCTGAATAACAGTACGGAACTACCCGATTGTGGGAGTAGCAGGCATGGATGCCTGAATAACGGTACAGAACTACCCGATCGTGGGAGTAGCAGGCACGGATGCCTGAATAACAGTACGGAACTTCCCGATTGTGGGAGCAGCAGGCACGGATGCCTGAATAACGGTACGGAACTACCCGATCGTGGGAGCAGCAGGCACGGATGCCTGAGTAACAGTACGGAACTACCCGATTGTGGGAGCAGCAGGCACGGATGCCTGAATAACGGTACAGAACTACCCGATCGAGGGAGCAGCAGGCACGGATGCCTGAGTAACAGTACGGAACTACCCGATCGTGGGAGCAGCAGGCACGGATGCCTGAATAACAGTACGGAACTACCCGATTGTGGGAGTAGCAGGCATGGATGCCTGAATAACGGTATAGAACTACCCGATCGTGGGAGTAGCAGGCACGGATGCCTGAATAACGGTACGGAACTACCTGATTATGGAAATAGCAGGTATGGATGCCTGAATAACGGTACGGAACTACCCGATTGTGGAATTAGCAGGCATGCATGCCTAAATAACGGTACGGAACTACCCGATCGTGGGAGCAGCAGGCACGGATGCCTGAATAACGGTACAAAACTACCCGATTGTGGAAATAGCAGGTACGGATGCCTGAATAACGGTACGGAACTACCTGATCGTGGGAGCAGCAGGCACGGATGCCTGAATAACGGTACAGAACTACCCGATTGTGGTAATAGCAGGCACGGATGCCTGAATAACGGTATGGAACTACCCGATTGTGGAAATAGCAGGCACGGATGCCTGAATAACGGTACAGAACTACCCGATTGTGGTAAAAGCAGGCACGGATGCCTGAATAACAGTACGGAACTACCCGATTGTGGGAGTAGCAGGCACGGATGCCTGAATAACGGTATGGAACTAACCGATTGTGGGAGTAGGAGGCACGGATGCCTGAATAACGGTACGGAACTACCCGATCGTGGGAGCAGCAGGCACGATGCCTGAATAACGGTATGGAACTAACCGATCGTGGGAGCAGCAGGCACGATGCCTGAATAACGGTACGGAACTAACCGATTGTGGGAGTAGCAGGCACCGATGCCTGAATAACGGTACGGAAGTACCCGATCGTGGGAGCAGCAGGCACGATGCCTGAATAACGGTACGGAACTACCCGATCGTGGGAGCAGCAGGCACGATGCCTGAATAACGGTACGGAACTACCCGATTGTGGAAATAGCAGGCACGGATGCCTGAATAACGGTACGGAACTACCCGATTGTGGAAATAGCAGGCACGGATGCCTGAATAACAGTACGGAACTACCCGATTGTGGGAGTAGCAGGCATGGATGCCTGAATAACGGTACGGAACTACCCAATCGTGGGAGCAGCAGGCATGGATGCCTGAATAACGGTACAGAACTACACAATTGTGGGAATAGCAGGCACGGATTCATGAATAATGGTACAGAAATACCCAGTTGTGGGAGCAGCAGGCATGGATGCCTGAATAACGGTACGGAAGTACATGATTGAGGGAATAGTAAGCACAGATGCCTGAATAACAGTACGGAACTACCCGATTGTGGGAATAGCAGGCATGGATGCCTGAATAACGGTATGGATCTACACAATTGTGGGAATCGTAAGCATGGATGCCTGAATAACGGTACGGAACTACACAATTGTGGGAATAGTAAGCATGGATGCCTGAATAACGGTACGGAACTACCTGATCGTGGGAGCAGCAGGCACGGATGCCTGAATAACGGTACAGAACTACCCGATTGTGGTAATAGCAGGCACGGATGCCTGAATAACGGTATGGAACTACCCGATTGTGGAAATAGCAGGCACGGATGCCTGAATAACGGTACAGAACTACCCGATTGTGGTAAAAGCAGGCACGGATGTCTGAATAACAGTACGGAACTACCCGATTGTGGGAGTAGCAGGCACGGATGCCTGAATAACGGTATGGAACTAACCGATTGTGGGAGTAGGAGGCACGGATGCCTGAATAACGGTACGGAACTACCCGATCGTGGGAGCAGCAGGCACGATGCCTGAATAACGGTATGGAACTAACCGATCGTGGGAGCAGCAGGCACGATGCCTGAATAACGGTACGGAACTAACCGATTGTGGGAGTAGCAGGCACCGATGCCTGAATAACGGTACGGAAGTACCCGATCGTGGGAGCAGCAGGCACGATGCCTGAATAACGGTACGGAACTACCCGATCGTGGGAGCAGCAGGCACGATGCCTGAATAACGGTACGGAACTACCCGATTGTGGAAATAGCAGGCACGGATGCCTGAATAACGGTACGGAACTACCCGATTGTGGAAATAGCAGGCACGGATGCCTGAATAACAGTGCAGAACTACCCGATTGTGGGAGTAGCAGGCATGGATGCCTAAATAACGGTACGGAACTACCCAATCGTGGGAGCAGCAGGCATGGATGCCTGAATAACGGTACAGAACTACACAATTGTGGGAATAGCAGGCACGGATTCATGAATAATGGTACAGAAATACCCAGTTGTGGGAGCAGCAGGCATGGATGCCTGAATAACGGTACGGAAGTACATGATTGAGGGAATAGTAAGCACAGATGCCTGAATAACAGTACGGAACTACCCGATTGTGGGAATAGCAGGCATGGATGCCTGAATAACGGTATGGATCTACACAATTGTGGGAATCGTAAGCATGGATGCCTGAATAACGGTACGGAACTACACAATTGTGGGAATAGTAAGCATGGATGCCTGAATAACGGTACGGAACTACACAATTGTGGGAATAGTAAGCATGGATGCCAGAATAATGGTACAGAACTACCCGATTGTCGGAGCAGCAGGCAGACAATGTCACCGTTGCAGAGACTCTAACACCAGCTGGAGGCAACAGTGTCGGGAGCTGTTGTAGCAGTACAGTGACTGGCTCTCGGAGTTGCCAGGGCATACACAGGTCGTCGATTATGATGTGTTGACAGAGCCACATGTAAGGGTGCACATTGGGAGGTAATAGCCAATGAGGTGAAGATGATGTTAGACCTTGGGGAGATTGAGGAGTCGAAAAGTAGATGGTCGAGTCCCATCATCCTCGTGACGAAGCCCAACGGTGCGTGTCTGTTTTGCAATGATTACCACAAGCTGAATGAGGTCTCCAAATGTGATACATATCCGATGTCCCATGTGGATGAACTCATTGAGAGACAGAGAACTGCGAGGTACATTACAAACCTCGACCTGACGAAGGGCTGCTGGCAGATCCCCATGTCCCAGAGTGCCAAGAAGAAGACGGTCTTCTCGACACCTGAGGGGTGTTTCCAGTACACCAGAATGCCCTTCAGACTGCAGGGAGCCTCAGCAACCTTCCAGAGGGCAATGGATCAGGTCCTGGCTCCACATAAGAAGTATACCGCAGCCTACCTAGATGACCACAGGAAACAACAAATAATTCCAGCAGATCTGTCCTACTTGGCAGTTAAAATCCATTTTATTATTTCATCTTTAAAATAATCCATTTTGCAGAAATCCTTGATGTACACAGGGGGATCAAAGAAAAGGCACACTGCTGCTTTATGCGTGCGGACAATGCGTTTCGACCTTCTTAGTTCTTCTTCTATGTCTCATATGTGAGCAGTGTCCAAGATAGTAATGTACCCTGCCCTTAGGAACTCAGTCCAATTGGGAATCTGGTAATATGCATAATTTAATTAGGGTGTATACCCTTATCTTGCAGGGATAAAACTTTGTTATATGCGGAGTGTGCTGGAAATTAGTATGCATATTGCTGCATGATGATCTTTATTTTTCACCTATAACATCATATGTATCAAAATCTGTTAACTCTGTTAATTATCACAGACTCAGTATTAATCTAATTATTCATAAACAGAATGAGGATTTGACTATCATTTTTACAGTTTTTTTTTTTGCCTCTGTTTAATAAAAATTTATATTATTTAGACAAAAGTTGAAATCAATTATCCCAATGCAATTATAACATACTAGATAGTGGCCCGATTCTAACGCATCGGGTATTCTAGAATATGCATGTCCACGTAGTATATTGCCCAGTCACATAGAATATTGCCCAGCCACGTAGTATATTGCCCAGTCACGTAGAATATTGCCCAGTCACATAGTATATTGCCCAGCCACGTAGTATATTGCCCAGTCACGTAGTATATTGCCCAGCCACGTAGTATATTGCCCAGTCACGTAGTATATTGCCCAGCCACGAAGTACATTGCCCAGTCACGTAGTATATTGGCCAGCCACGTAGTATATTGCCCAGCCACGTAGTATATTGCCCAGTAATGTAGTATATTGCCCAGTCACGTAGTATATTGCCCAGCCACGTAGTATATTGGCCAGCCACATAGTATATTGCCCAGCCACGTAGTATATTGCCCAGTCACGTAGTATATTGCCCAGTCACGTAGTATATTGCACAGCGACGTAGTATACTGCCGAGCCACGTAGCATACTGCCCAGCCACATAGTATATTGCCCAGCCATGTAGTATATTGCCCAGCCACGTAGTATATTGCCCAGTCACGTAGTATATTGCCCAGTCACGTAGTATATTGCCCACTCATGTAGTATATTGCCCAGTCACGTAGTATATTGCCCAGCCACGTAGTATATTGCCCAGCCACGTAGTATATTGCCCAGTCACGTAGTATATTGCCAAGCCAAGTAGTATATTGCCCAGCCACGTAGTATATTGCCCAGCCACATAGTATATTGCCCAGTCACATAGTATATTGCCCAGTCACGTAGTATACAGCACAGTGCCATGTAGTATATTGCATAGCGACGTAGTATATTGCCCAGCCACGTAGTATACTGCCCAGCCACGTAGTATACTGCCCAGCCACGTAGTATATTGCCCAGCCACGTAGTATATTGCCCAGCAACGTAGTATATTGCCCAGTGACGTAGTATACAGCACAGAGCCATGTTGTATACTGCCCAGCCACGTAGTATATTGCCCAGCCACGTAGTATATTGCCCAGCCACGTAGTATATTGCCCAGTCACGTAGTATATTTCCCAGTTACGTAGTATATTGCCCAGTCACGTAGTATACAGCACAGAGCCACGAAGTATATTGCCCAACTACGTAGTATATTGCCCATCCACGTATGTCACAGGTTAAAAAAATAAACATATACTCACCTTCCGAGGACCAGTTGTAGTTTGATCATATGACCGTGACGTCATGGCAGGTCGTTCTCGCGCAGGGCCTGTGATGACATCGAGGTCACATGACCGTGACATCATGGCAGGTCCTTCTCGCGCAGGCGCGCAGGGCCTGTGATGACGTCACAGTCACATGACCGTGACGTCATGGCAGGTCCTTCTCCCATACCACCAGAACCTGCCGCTTGCATGGAGCGGTCACCGGAGCGTAGCCAGGAGCGGGAAAGGCGGCGGAAGGTGAGTATATAATGATTTTTTATTTTTTTTAAATTATTTTTAACATTAGATGTTTTTACTATTGGCACTGCATAGGCAGCATCAATAGTAAAAACTTGGTCACACAGGGTTAATAGCGGCGGTAACGGAGTGAGTTATCCACGGCATAACACGGTCCGTTACCGCTGGCATTAACCCTTAGTGAGCGGTGACTGCGGGGAGTATGGAGCGGGCACTGACTGCAGGGGAGTAGGGATGGACTAAGCAGACTGTGGCCGTCGCTGATTGGTCGCGGCAGCCATGACAGGCAGCTGGCGAAACCAATCAGCAACTTGGATTCCATGACAGACAGAGGCCGCAACCAATGAATATCCGTGACAGATAGAAGGACAGACAGACGGAAGTGACCCTTAGACAATTATATATATAGATTTGTTTCCACTTACTATTATTGCATCTACAGTATGTTAATATCTTATTCCGAAAAAAAACTGCATTTACATCAAATTAACCTTAAAAGATGCATTTTTCATGTGGAAACCTTTACATATTGCTAATTATTGCCTTTATGTAAATAGGAATTATTCATTTACTACAACCTTTTATCTATCTCTTTATATCCTCACCATTAGAGGATCTTTGATCCCCCTGTGTACATCAAGCATTTCTGCAAAATGGATTATTATAAAGATGAAATAATAACATGGATTTTAAGTGCCAAGAAGGACCAATCCGCTGGAATTATTTCTTGCTTCCTGTGGCTATAGCATCATGGGTGTGCCTCTCCCATTTCAACTCCGTGGCGCTTCCAGGCAGTGAGCGGATCTCCTTAAGACGACAGACTGGGTGAGCTGGCTACAATTTTTAATTTCTTGGACATATCTACCTAGATGACATTCTGGTCTTCAGCCCTGAGACTGGGGTAGTCATCTACCAAAGGTACAGGCAGTCTTGGATGCATTGATGAATGCTGGGTTCACCATAAACCCCAAATATGTGCCATAAGGAAGGAAGTGGCCAAATACCTAGGCTATGTCGCCAGGAGGGGCGAATCAAGCCCCAGATGAACAAGATTGAGGCAATCCAGAAATGGCCATAACTGCTTTCCAAGAAGCAAGTGAGGGCGTTTCTTGGAATTGTGGGTTACTACTGGCGGTTTATCCCAAGGTTCGACATGATTGCCTCGCCGTTGACGACCTTCTTCAAGGCACAGGATTGTCATTGACTAAATGGTCTGCTGAGACGGCTGTCCAGGAGCTGAAGCAGACTCTGTGTAAACATCCGGTTCTGGTCGCACCAGACTTCAGCTAGGAGTTTGTGGTCCAGACAGATGCGGCAGAAGTTGGCTTGGGAGCTGTGCTGTCTCAGGAAGTGAATGAGGAGGAACATCACATCCTGTATCTGAGCCGGAAGCTCTCTCCATGTGAGAGGAACTATGCCATAATCGAGAAGGAGTGCTTAGCTATAAAAATGGGCCATAGATACCCTGAGATATTACCTGCTAGGCTGTAGGTTTAAGCTGGTATCTGACCATGCCCCTCTGAGGTGGTTGAGGGAAAAGAAAGGAAAAATTCTCGGGTAACTAGATGGTTCTTAGGCCTCCAAGATTTCACTTTTCACGTCAATCATAGGCCTGGAAAGTTGCCCTGTCCGGACTCCCCTGCTTAGCGAGTGAAGGTGCCAAAACCCTCGGGTTTGGGCAGAGGGGGAAAATATGTGACAAAGTCTCTAGTAATGTAATAGAGGGGAGATATGTGTCACTGAGCTTAATGGCATCAGTGATATGAAACCAGAGTATGTTCCTCCAGCACACTACGTGTTGTGAGGGTTAAGTTAAAGTTGCATAATGGGCTAGTTTCATGTGGACATTCATAGAACTGGAGGGAGGAGGTCCACTTTATCTCCACCTGCAGAGCTGCCAGGACCTGTGTGATGTCATCATCATGTGGTCAGCCACATGATGGAAAGAGTCCCATGGTCTTGGGGTTTAAATAACTGGGTTCTAGAGGCAGTCATTGTTCAGCTAGACTGGAGGGAGGTTCTCCAGTGGTTTGGTGTCCTGATTCTCAAGAGTCTGAACCTGTGTTGCTCCAGAGCAGGGAGACACCCGCATACGTATGGACTGTGTTGCAGTGTTTTGCTTTTTTGTTGTTTTCTATTTTAGCCAGGAAGGCTGTGTTTATTTTCCCTTCTTGTTGGTTTATGCTGCATAATAATAAACCAACTGAAGATTTAAAGAGATGGTGTTCCTATTTTCTACCTCTGTATACCCCCAAGTGAGTTGAACAACCACAACACCCTCAGTATTTGGTCAGTATTTTTCATCAGTATTTGTAAGCTGAAACCAGGAGTGGGTGAAAAATGCAGAAGTGGTGACATGTTTCTATTATACTTTTCCTCTGATTGTTCCACTCCTGGTTTTGGCTTATTAATACTGATGTGAAATACTGACCAAATACTGAACGTGTGAACGTGGTCTAAGGGAAAATTAGGGATTCTTTCGCCAACGATTAGCCTATTGGTGTCACATTTCTAAGGGTGTATTATTGTATAGGGCAGTGCCCAGGACTGCGGGAACAGAATATAACTGTTAGACCACAGATAGATTACTAGAACTGTGCAAGTTGTCTCTTTAGAGAGGAAGAGGACTAGAACTCTAGCACCACCTATTGGAAGTAGCAATCCTAAAAGTTAATATCGACCCTTGCCACCTGACTTAGGATAAAAGCCAAAACTAAGTTGCGTAATAAGGCTCGTTAGAGGGTCGATATTGACTTTTAGGATTGCTACTTCCAATAAGTGTCACTAGAGTTCTAGTGCTCCTGCTCTGTCAAGAGACAATTTGCAAGGTTTAAAAGGCTCCTCACCTTGGCATGTCAAAAACGTTACCCCTAAGAACTCTGCTGAAATTTATTGTCAGTAACTTGCTATTTAGCATCTATAAGAAATTACATGTTCAACTGTGCATCTATATATATTATCACCTAAGGGGTACTTCCGTCTGTTTATCTGTCTGTATTTCTGTCTGTCTGTCTGTCTGTCACGGAAATCCCGCAATGCTGACTGGCGGCCGCGACCAATCAGCGACGGGCACAGTCCGAACGCAAACTCGCCCCTTCCTACTCTCTGTCAGTGCCCCCTCCAGTCAGCGCTCACACAGGGTAAATGGCTGCATTACACTGCGTTATGCCGCGGTGTAACGCACTCCGTTAACGCTGCTATTAACCCTGTGTGACCAACTTTTTACTATTGATGCTGCCTACGCAGCATCAATAGTAAAAAGATCTAATGTTAAAAGTAATTAAAAAAAATAAAAAATCATTATAATCTCACCTTTCGTCGCCTTTCCTGCTGCTCCTCGCGATGCTCTGGTCCATGCATTGCAGTCTCGTGACATGATGACGTAGCGGTCTCGCAAGACAACTACGTCATCATCTCGCGAGACCGCAGTGCATTCTTGGGACCGGAGCGTCGCGAGGAGCATCGGTAAACACCTGGGCTGGATCCAGGGCCGACAGAAGGTGAGTATATAACTATTTTTTATTTTAATTCTTTTTTTTAACAGGAATATGGTGCCCACATTGCTATATACTACGTGGGCTGTGTTAGATACTGCATGGGCTCTGTTATATACTACGTCTCTGTGCTATGTGCTACGTGGCTGTGGTATAGATTACGTGGCTGGGCAATATACTACATCGCTGTGCTCTATCCTACATGGCCTGTGTTATATACTGCATGGGCTGTGTTATATACTACGTGGCTGTGCTATATACTATGTGGCTGTGCAATACAGTATATTACGCGGCTGTGCAATATATTACGTGGCTGGGCAATATACTATGTGCGCTGTGTTATATACTGCATGGGCTGTGTTATATACTGCGTGGGCTGTGTTATATACTATGTCTCTGTGCTATATACTATGAGGCTGTGATATATACTATGTGGCCGTGAAATATATTACGTGGCTGTGCAATATATTACGTGGCTGGGCAATATACTACGTGGGCTGTGTTATATACTGTGTGGGCTGTGTTTTATACTGCGTGGGCTGTGTTATATACTACGTCTCTGTGCAATATATTATGTGGCTGTGCAATGTATTACGTGGCTGGGCAATATACTACATGTGTGTGCTATATAATAAGAGGGCTGTGCTATATACTACGTGGCTGGGCAATATACTACGTGGGCTGTGTTTTACACTGCGTGGGCTGTGCTATATACTATGGGGCTGTGCTATATACTACGTTGCAGGGCAATATACTACGTGGGCTGTGCTATATACTATGTGGGCTGTGTTATATACTACGTGGGCTGTGTTATATGCTACTTGGCTGTGCTATATTTCTCTGCTGTATCTGTGCATCATGAATCGTGGTATGTGTTAAAGAGGTGGGCCCACTGAGTCTCTTTCGCCTGGGGCCCTCAAAAACCTGGAGCAGGCCCTGGCTTCACTGATTGGTCACGGACGGGCGTGACCAATCAGCGACAGGTGCAGTCCGGCCGCGTATTGGTGCGGAATTTGAACCACGCTTCGCTAATTGGTCGCGCCCGGCCGGCCACCATCTAGTAGTTAATAAATAACAACTTCTATCACTGTACCATCGAGTTGGCATTTTCTGTGCCCCTGCATCCTCGCACCTGTTTATAATATGTCTATTGATTAAAATCAACTAACATTCTATATTGTAAAAGTGACAGGTACATTACTGTTGTGTTTTTGGGGAGACTTTGATCAGGATTTGGAAAATCACAAACTATACACAGTAGTATGATATTGTTCCATATTGTACTATTATATACTTTGCATATTCTTTCACTATTCTACTCCGATGTACTGTGATGGGCAGATCATATACTATGCTGCCCAGGTGCAGGCTCGTGCTTCTCTGCACAATACAGTACATTCCGACTCTCACATCTGCCTCGGGCTATTTCACATATAAGACTCAATGATTACTTTTTATTAGGAATGGTTGGCACGAGTCCTGCCCCTGCATGGAGGTAGGAGCTTCTGACATCTCCACCACCAGACCCCAGTAATGGGCGGGACACTGACCTCCAGTCCTCTTATATAAAGTCCCTATGGACTGTAGTATATGCTCAGAACTCATGAGAGGTCCTGAGGTCCCGGCGGAGACATCTCACCAGGTAAGGTGATACATCATGGACTATGAGAGATAACTGTCAGGTTAGAAGTCATTTGTTTATACGTTGACTCTTTTATAATCTCATTTCTATGGTTTCATAGTGAATTTAATGCCCTTACCATAAATAGGGGCAATGTTCTTGAACCCTCTAATTTTTCTGCACCCACATCTCTAGGCATGTACTGGACAAAGTAGTTCAAAATCAGGCAGAAAAATGCATCATGATGATATAATAGTATAATAATGGTCTGTACAATGCATAGTATTATGGGGTCTGCAGTGGGGCAATGCTCCAGGGTCACGTGTTCTACCAGGACCTGGAGAGAGATTAAATCCGAGGACTGAGCAGGGAAATATTGCTATTAATGGGTTAGATGCCTCACATCCTTTCCTAAACTGATTCCTTCCAAAAAGATATCAGACAGATCAGACACATTTTTTCAATAAATTAAAGTCTATGTAATTGCGCCGCGCCGAGGAAAGTAGAGGTGTTCAAATAGGAACAATAGTGGGTGCAAACGGGACCCAAAGTTTCCATTTTTGTAAAAGATCCATCCAAAATATTAGTTATGAAAAAGCGATATGTGGGCTTCTGCTTGGCTTGTGTTGGGATCTCTTTCTTTTCCCTTCTGTTTTGATATTTAACTAAATGTGTTAGAAACAGATGAAAAAAGCTAGAGGGAAACAACCATAAGATTATATACAGTTCAAAAATAGGACACCAGCTCAGCAGGGTTAAATCACTCATATAGATACACTAGCTCAGCAGGGCTGAATCACACATATAGATACACTAGCTCAGCAGGGCTTTATCACTCATATAGATACACTAGCTCAGCAGGGCTTTATCACTCATATAGATACACTAGCACAGCAGGACTGAATCAGTCATATAGATACACTAGTTCAGCAGGACTGAATCAGTCATATAGATACACTAGCTCAGCAGGGCTTTATCACGCATATAGATACACTAGCTCAGCAGGGCTGAATCACTCATATAGATACACTAGCTCAGCAGGGCTGAATCACACATATAGATACACTAGCTCAGCAGGGCTTTATCACTCATATAGATACACTAGCTCAGCAGGGCTTTATCACTCATATAGATACACTAGCACAGCAGGACTGAATCAGTCATATAGATACACTAGCTCAGCAGGACTGAATCAGTCATATAGATACACTAGCTCAGCAGGGCTTTATCACGCATATAGATACACTAGCTCAGCAGGGCTTTATCACTCATATAGATACACTAGCTCAGCAGGACTGAATCAGTCATATAGATACACTAGCTCAGCAGGGCTGAAACACACATATATATATACACTAGCTCAGCAGGGCTTTATCACTCATATAGATACACTAGCTTAGCAGGGCTTTATCACTCATATAGATACACTAGCTCAGCAGGACTGAATCAGTCATATAGATACACCAGCTCAGCAGGGCTGAATCAGCCATATAGATACACCAGCTCAGCAGAGCTTTATCACTCATATAGATACACTAGCTCAGCAGGGCTGAATCACACATATATACACTAGCTCAGCAGGGCTTTATCACTCATATAGATACACTACCTTGGCAGGGCTTTATCACTCATATAGATACACTAGCTCAGCAGGGCTTTATCACTCATATAGATACACCAGCTCAGCAGGGCTGAATCACACATGGTAGAAACACTAGCTCAGCAGGACTGAATCACACATCAGAGAAACACCAGCTCAGCAGGGCTGAATTACACACATAGATACACCAACTCAGCAGGGCTTAATCACACATTATAGATACACTAGCTCAGCAGGGCTGAATCACACATCAGAGAAACACCAGCTCAGCAGGGCTGAATTACACACACAGATACACCAACTCAGCAGGGCTTAATCACACATTATAGATACACTAGCTCAGCAGGACTGAATCACACATCAGAGAAACACCAGCTCAGCAGGGCTTAATCATTCATATAGAAACACCAGCTCATCAGGGCTGAATTACACATATAGATACACTAACTCAGTAGGGCTTAATCACACATTATAGATACACTACCTCAGCAGGACTTAATCACACACGACAGAAACACCAGCTCAGCAGGGCTTAATCACACATTATAGATACACTAGCTCAGCAAAGCTGAATCACATATAGAAATACTAGCTCAGCAGGGCTGAGTCCCACGTGATATAAATATTAGCTCAGCAGGGCTAAATCACACATATAGATACAGTAGATCAGCAGGACTGAATCACACATATGGATACACTAGCTCACAAGGGCAGAATCAGACATGATAAAAACACCAGCTCAGCTGGGAAGAATCACTCATAACAGAAACACCATCTCAGTAGGGCAGAATCACACATAATAGATACACTAGCACAGCAGCACAGTACCACATATGATAGAAACACTAGCTCAGCAGGACAGACTTACATATGATATAAACACCAGATCAGCAGGACAGAATCACATTTTTTCTCCATCTTCTCCTCATCTGATAAAATCTAATCACACTGTGCTGTCACTCTGATCAGAGTTTGATCAGAGTGTGATTTTCATAATCGTCCCGAGTTGTCTGCACCTGCCCTTTCTAGTTTATTTGTTCATAGGGATACATTATTAGGATGCAATGTTTATCTGGTTTACCACAAAATAAACATATTTTTATGTCCGTACTATAAAAACCGATTAAAAAAAAAATAAAAAAAAAATTTTCTTTTGTGCAAAGGTAGCAAATTGTACAACTTATTAGCAAAACTGTATTTAGAAAAGTGTGATATTGTGAATGCATGTGTGCGTATTTCTGTGCTGCTGTGACATCACATATCCTCATAAACGGAAAAAGTGGTGAGAGGAGACACGGAGGGACAGAACTTATGGGATACTAAGGTAAGAAAGAAAACTGCGAATCATCTAAGTGTGAAAGTGAAAAAAGTTTGAAAAAAGAATCGAGATTTTGAGACTTCAGTCCGGCGTGAGTGGTTTTTCTTGTATGCAAAAGTCCAAGGTAAACATACAACAATAAAAACAGAAGCCTCCAGTGACAAACGCGCGTCGGGGCAGAGGGACGTGGGACAGACCTAGCCACCACACTGTATAATGTAAGTTGCATTGCAGGGCTTTAAGCATGCTTGCACCTACCTCCATTCCTGGGTCCTGACCATTTATGCTCTTCACATCTAACACACAGCTAGCAGTAGTTTTGTGCACAATTCAGCCCATACTATTTTTCATTGTGTAATATTAGATTTTTCTCTATGCACTGGCACTTTAAAGGAACAGCACAGTATTTTTGAGTTAGATGTAATGTCTTCCTCTTTGCCTGCACATGCATTAAGATTATATAACTGTGTCCAGATAAGGCTGTTGCATAGTTGAACTGGGTCTATTGGTGTAGTATTACCTACTATGGTACCTGCATATCTGCACTGTGTTTACATAATCCGTGTAGGCTGGGTCTTAACCTCATAACGTTCCTCGCACTGGAGGCTTCTGTTTTTATTGTTGTATGCTTCCCTTTACTATGTTTAAATAAAGGATATACAGTATTTTGCATGATTTATTGGCAGTGTTCACGTCTGGCTACTTGGCTTCTTTCGAGAATGCAGCATAGTGGTACAGTTTGATTTACTATCATAAGTAGGCGTTCTGTGCATGAAAAACACGGATGAAACAAGTACGTCACTGACGGATGTGTGAATGAGGTCCTAGGCTATATTGCTCAGCCCTAGTTTGGCCATAGCGTCACACGAATCACTGCTTTTGTGGTGATCTGACTGCACTGGGTGAACATATTCTTCATCACTGTACTCCTGGTCTGAACTAATTGGACAGTTTCATTTCATTTACTTTATTATCATTATTTTTTATGTTTAGATCACCTTGGATTCCATGGTGCTGTACATGAGAAGGGTTCACTTACAAAATAAAGATATAAAACATGATGAACACACTAACAATGGTAGACCATGTACAGGAAGGAGAGGGCCCTGTCCTTGTGGGCTTACGTTCTACAGGATAATGGAGAGACAGTAGATCAGGGGGTTGTTGTAGCCCCGCTGGTGGTGAGGTGGCATTGGGCTTATTGTAGGCGGTAAGCTTTCTTGAAGAGATGTGTTTTCAAGTTCTACTTGAAGGTTCTAATTGTTGTGGGCAGTTGGATGGGTTGAGACTCAGAATTCCAGAAGCTTGAGGATACTCGGAAACAGTCTTGGAGGCAATTGAGTGAGGAATGTATAAGGGCGGAGGAGAGGAAGAGGTTTTAGGAGGAACAGAGATTACATGTGGGAAGATATCGAGAGATTAATTCAGAGATACAAGTATGTGGAGGAGACAGCTCTTGGACAGTTTTGTAGGTCAGCGTGAGTAGTTGGATCTGGATACGTTGGGGAACTGGGAGCCAATGAAGGAATTTATAGAGGGGAAAAGCAGAGGAGTAGCAAGGAGAGGTGGATTAGTCAGCCAGCAGAGTTATGGACAGACGGATTGTAGAGATGCGAGAACGTTAGCACAGGGTTGAGGAAAGGATATATTCTGGACACATTTTTGAGTTTGATGCAGCAGGAGGTGGTTAGAGCTTGGATGTGTGGTTTGAAGGACAGGGCAGAGTTGAGAGTAACTCCAAGGCAGCGGACTTCAGGTACTGAAGAAACGGTGGTGGCGTTAATTGTGATAGATAGATTGAGTAAGGAGGGTAGGAGAGATGGAGCAAAGATGATGAGTTCTATTTTGTCCTCGTTGAGATTTAGGAAGTGAGAGGAGTAGAAGGATTCTGAACAGCAGAGGGGTGGCATCTGGACCACAGGGGTAGATCACTTCAAACTCCTGTTATCTTCCACAGACAAATTATTAGCAACCATTTAAGGCCTCATTCAGATGAATGTGTTGCACTTACGTGCATGGATACAACATGTACTTATTATAGTCTATGGGGTTGTTCACATGCCTATGTGTCTCCAAGAGAGACTTGAGACTTTATGACAGATATATATTTTTCTTACGCCAGAAGAAAAAAAAAACAGCACCAGTTATGTGTCAATAAAAGAGAGGAAATGAGAGTACAAGGCTTCCCTGGCATAAGCCTAACTTGAATAGTAGAAAAAAAATGAAAGCGGCGCTCCAAAAATAGTAGGTGTGTGAGAAAACGATAATCTTGTCCAGCACTCAATCTCAAAATTTTCAAAGTGAAAAAAGAGCTTTACTGATTGTCATAGAAATATCAAAAACCCTTGAGGTCCCTCATATCCCCCCTCCCTCCCTTTCTTTCTTGTCTCTACCATTTGTCATGAGGAGACAGGAGCTAGCACTCAAAGCTGCCTTTCTGTAACATGACATATTCCATGTGATGGTGGTGTATATAACATATGCTTACCGTCAGTTTTCCGATAACCAGCCTAGTGGTGCAAACAAACTGCGGCCTTTTCCATTGATCATCGACCAATCTTGTAATTGTCCGGACGATAGGGGGCAGCAGAGAGCTGTTTGCTCCAACGATCCCAGCAGGTGGTACTAGTGACCTTCCCGGCCTGTGATATTAGGAATTTGTAGGATTAAGAAAGTCCTGTCAAATTAAATCTCTGATATTGATTCTTTAAAAAGATATGAACAACTTAGAAGTTTAAAAACAGCACATTTCGAAAAAAAATCCTATGTGTTTCGAACTTATAT
This sequence comes from Ranitomeya imitator, assembly GCF_032444005.1. NCBI lineage: Eukaryota > Metazoa > Chordata > Amphibia > Anura > Dendrobatidae > Ranitomeya > Ranitomeya imitator. Next base: position 57,326,626 of record NC_091282.1, on the reverse strand, counting down.
ATATATATATATATACATATATATATATATATATATGTTTATTCTTTGCTCCATTCTGTAAAACATGTGACTTTGTGAGCTTATAAGTCACCAAAAAGGTTAAAGATAAAAATATAGACCTTTTCTGACTTGACAATAAATTCATGAAAAGGGAATTAAAAAATAAATACATATGATGAATTAATTTTTTTAAATACATACTTTTGTATGGAAAACGAAGGCAGAAAAAATGAAATGCCAGGAGACACCAGCCTGAAAGAAGACATGGCCGTTTAGATGGGGGAGCGAGGGTGTGGGAGCCAAATTAGCCTCATCTTCTAGAGCACAAAAGTACTTTGTCCCGGTCTCAGCTTAAATACACCAGCTCAGCAACACTTCTCCTTGGAAACTATTTAGATGTCTTGGCAGCCGTGCTCCTGGCCTCCTTCCCACAGTCTTACAATGAAATTATTGGCAGGTATACAGCTTCTGGCATCGGTTGCAGAAGCACATAATTATATGTATTTGGTACAGCTTTTATGCAACACACAGGGAACTAGCTTGTATCAGTATCAAGATACCACTGGGGGTACTGTAGGGGTCGTCAAAATTGCGGTACAGATGTTCAAGGGGTTTAAAGAGTAATCGTCATTTTAATTTATATTTCATAAATGAATAGTACACATGAAAATATGAAACTCTGTAATATATCTTATCAGAAAAATCCGCTTTCTCCACCAGGACTGATCTTTCATTCTCAAAAACTCTCAAATCACAAAATCTATATTCACTGAAGAGAGACTTTCCTATTACTGAGATAGGAGATGAGAGTTGGTGCTTGTGATGAACTCACACCTCGCCACCTCGCCTGACGTCACTTTTACGTCAGACAGATCATATAATGCAGTCTCCCTACTCTCAGTAACGTGATGTTCCGCACCCCCTGGGACACGTTAGGTCAGCTTGGCACAGTTTTACACAAATGCCCCCTGTCCACACGGGTCCAGCCAGGAACGGGGAGTGAGGGGATGTGGCCTACACAGTCACTGACATGGCACCACACCAGCTCACAACACTAACAGGCTGAGAGGCCCCTTTCACTAGCACCAGTGAAACAGAGCGCTGCCATCCCACCAGTTCCTCATTAGATACAGTATAAGCCCAGTCCGTTAACAAGATTATATTGGGCCAGAAACCAGCCCCGGTAGCATGGAAAGTTAAGCCGAGAACTGAACATGTGTATTGAGATAGAATGGCTGTTCAAGGTTATATGATATATTTAATCGCCTTAAGGTCACACTAGAGAATACACTATGTACACATATACAATGGTCAGATTTGCTAATATAGCTAGTGGTAGGACAAAAGATATAAGCATGTGGATCATGTCATGTTCAACCATTCAACCATGTGTGCACTGGCCACGGGGGGGCATGGGCTGCTTGCTGGCTCCTAGGTTACTCTTTGGAATGCACTACCTAGGATAATACGATTAATCCCCAATCCCCACAGTTTTAAGCGTGCCCTAAAAACTCATTTGTTCAGACTGGCCTACCGCCTCAATGCATTAACCTAACGATCCCTGTGTGGCCTATATTAAAAAAAAAAATAAAAAATAATTAACTGGTTCATGCAGCTTTACATGAACACCCAAGCCTTACACTATGGCTGGTCCGAATAACTATAGCAATTGTTACCATCCACCTCTCGTGTCTCCCCTTTTCCTCATAGTTTGTAAGCTTACGAGCAGGGCCCTCACTCCTCTTGGTATCTGTTTTGAACTGTATTTTTGTTATGCTGTAATGTCTATTGTATGTACAAGTCCCCTCTATAATTTGTAAAGCGCTGCGGAATATGTTGGCGCTATATAAATAAAAATTATTATTATTATTATTATTACTCTACATGATCCTTTCAAAGTGGACTGCATACTTAACAAGAGAGAGAGACCACATGGCCTTACACTAGCCTTTATCCCCTTTGGGTCAGTCACCTCCTGTCCTTTGGGTTGAATCTAAATCCCCTCCCCCTTGCCTCTAGCATTTCAAAATTCCTTAATAGGCTGTCCTAGGGAGGCGGTTTTAGTTTCATCAGGCCCCTGCTATGCGTTGAGACTAAGCATATCTTGGCTATCGGGTTCTTATTATGTAGTCTACATATCTCCTATCCCTGGGGTGTTACAATGGATTGAGCACCTGGAAGGCATTCCCCATGTTCTGGAGATCTCGGAAATATACACTAAGACATGAAGTATCTCCATAAGGCCCCTTTCGCATATCAGGATTTGCCATCAGGCAGAATCCGGCAAATTTAGAAAAAACGTATCCGGCAAAAGTTGCCGCCGGACCCGTTTTTTTCTCATAGCCTTGTATTAGCTCCTAATTGCGATGGATAGACTCACGTTTCATCCGTTTTTTAACAGATCCATCCAAAATTAGTTTTGCAGTGGCTGCAGAAAACGTACAGAGGAATGATTTTTCTGTCCATCGAAAAAACGCACAGGGATGGATCCGCCGAAAAACTGATGAAACATGAGGTGAAATGATGAAATCCGGCTACCGATTCCGGTTATATAAAGAAATCATGCATTTTCCATTCTGGAAAATCTCTCTCGATCTCTCTCTTTCTCTCTCTCCTCCCAGGGAACAGGAACTCCAAACTCTATTCCCAGGTAACGAACAAAAAGTTGGATCCAGCGGAAAACCGAATCCGTTTTTTTTCAAAATTAGCCGGATAGTGCCTGACGGCTAAAAATTGATGTGTGAAAGGGGCCTCACTCCTTATGGAATCATGTTTTTAGAATGTTCTTTGGCAGATTTAGCATGACTCTATATTGCAAGCAAGCCTTTGTCCTGCTCTGAGCTGAATCAAGGTGTAAGATCTGTCACTCACAGCCTTTGGAGGCTTGACCCCCTTTCCACCCCCTAAGCTAGGTGCCACCTTTCTCCTTGAGGCTTGTAGAATATTGGATTTCCTGCTGAGTCCATGCTGGGCACAGGAAAAGAGGGATTTATAATACCAGGCCAAATAGGATACAAATGGTTGGCATGAAATTATATCTCCTACACAGTGCTGATAAAGTTCTATGTAGAAGGGAAGTATGGAAAGGGAGGAGCTCTACTGGCTCCTCTCTCCTCATCCCCACCAAAGAATCTACTGAGCACAAACTGCCATCTTGTATTTCAATAATCAGAAAGTTTATATTCATTGAAGACACAATTTACCAGTGAATTGAGAATTTTGAGAATGAAAAATAGTTCCATGAAAAGAAAGAAGCGGATTTCTCTGATAAGATATATTACAGAGTTGCTTCTTTACATGAGTACTATTGATTTATGAAATAAATATTGAAACTACAGTTACTCATTAACCCCCTTTATGACCTTAGACGTATCATGGCCAAAAGTATTGACACCCCTTCAATTCTGTCAGATAATACTCATTTGTCATGGGTCTTCCAGCAGGACAATGACCCAAAACACACTTCAAAAAGCACTAGAAAATGGTTTGAGAGAAAGCACTGGAGACTTCTAAGGTGGCCAGCAATGAGTTCAGACCTGAATCCCATAGAACATCTGTGGAGAGATCTAAAAATGGCAGTTTGGAGAAGGCACCCTTCAAATATCAGGGACCTGGAGCAGTTTGCCAAAGAAGAATGGTCTAAAATTCCAGCAGAGCATTGTAAGAAACTCATTGATGGTTACTGGAAGCGGTTGGTCGCAGTTATTTTGGCTAAAGATTGTGCAACCAAGTATTAGCCTGAGGGTGCCAATACTTTTGCCTGGCCCATTTTTGGAGTTTTGTGTGAAATGATCAATGATTTGCTTATTGCTTCATTCTCTTTTGTGTTTTTTTTCATTTTAGACAAATTAAATTAAGATGATAATACCAAATAATTTGTGTTTGCAATCATTTTCAGGAAGAAAAGGAGTATTATCTGACAGAATTGCAGGGGTGTCAATACTTTTGGCCATGACTGTATACTTCCAGGTTGATAAGTACTTACCGACCTTGGATGTATGGATACTTCCAGGCAATTTTGTGCGTAGAGAAGCTGTGCACATGTGATCGTCACTGGGTGTTCAGCTGTCATGACAGCTAACGCCTGGCACTCACTGCCAGGAGTGGTCCCTGCAGTGCTCCCGGCAGTTTAAGCCTCTAAATGCTGCGATCGATATCAGTCTCTGATCAGCGTCCCTGCAACTTGGTCATTGCCATAGTGATTGCTCCTCCATTGCTTTGCTTTATAACTGCCATCAGACTGCAAAAAGTGAAAGTCCCATAGTGTGACAAAGTAAAAAAGAAATATATATTGTGAGGCAGGGAGGGTGATCATATGCGAGGGTCGATATGTATCCCCCAGGATGCGGATGCAGTCCTATCAGACCCGCTGGTGTGCCTTGTGGTCACAGCAAGACACCAGGAGAGTCACAAAGCAAAATAAAAGTAAGCATGGACCTGGATAAGCTATTTGGCGAAAGCATGGTTCAGGAAAACCCGTTATGGGCTTTCATTTTTGAAACGGACTGCAGGAAGGTAGCAGTGCGGTCTGTTTCCTCCAGGCCGGGTCTTGCAAGTGGCCCATGGCCACAGATTCCAGTTTAAAAAAAAAAACCTGCAGCAAGGGTTTGGGTGTGTCAGTGTGTAGTTTACAACTTGCAGAGCAGATGGCTCTGCAGAAGCTCAGTCTGTGTGAGTTAACACAGAGCCAGCAGAGCGAACTCCTGGCACCCCGCAACATGATACAGTGGTGCAGTCGCCATCAGCAACCAGACTCCCATGGGCTGTTTTCTTTCTTGGCTGCGATCTGGAAGATACTGTGTGCTGTACAATGTGTGAGTGTGGACATTAAAGACGCTTGCTGTGAACTTTTCCTGTGGTCACTGTCTGTCACACTGAACCAACCCCGCTGCACTACAATAGATAGATAGATAGATAGATAGATAGATAGATAGATAGATAGATAGATAGATAGATAGATAGATAGATAGATAGATAGATAGTGGGTACGGAAAGTATTCAGACCCCTTTAAATTTTTCACTCTTTGTTTCATTGAAGCCATTTGGCAAATTCAAAAAAGTTCATCTTTTTCACTTTAATGTACAGTCTGCAGCCAATCTTGACTGAAAAAATACAGAAATGTAGACATTTTTGCAAATCTAATAAAAAAGAAAACCTGAGATATCACATGGTCATAAGTATTCAGACCCTTTGCTCAGACACTCATATTTAAGTCACATGCTGTCCATTTCCTTGTGACCCTCATAGAGATGGTTCTACAATTTCATTGGAGTCCAGCTGTGTTTAATTAAACTGATAGGACTTGATTTGGAAAGGCGCACACCTGTCTATATAAGACCTCACAGCTCACAGTGCATGTCAGACCAAATGAGGATCATGAGGTCAAAGGAACTGGCCAAGGAGCTCAGAGACAGAATTGTGGCAAGGCACACATCTGGCCAAGGTTACAACAGACAGGCCTCCATAATCCTTAAATGAAAGAAGTTTGGGAGAAGTCTTCCTAGACCTGGCCGTCCAGCTAAACTGAGAAATCGCGGGAGAAGAGCCTTGGTGAGAGAGGTAAAGAAGAACCCCAAGATCACTGTGGCTGAGCTCCAGAGATGCAGTAGGGAAATTGGAGAAAGTTCCACAAAGTCAACTATCACTGCAGCCCTCCACCAGTCGGGCCTTTATGGCAGAGTGGCCCAACAGAATCCTCTCCTCAGTGCAAGACATATGAAAGCCCGCATACAGTTTGCTAAAAAAAAACACATGAAGGACTCCCAGACTATGAGAAATAAGATTCTCTGATGAGACAAAGATAGACCTTTTTGGTGATAATTCTAAGTGGAATGTGTGGAGAAAACCAGGCACTGCTCATCACCTAACCAATACAATGCCAACAGTGAAACGTGGTGGCAGCATCATGCTATGGGGGTGTTTTTCAGCTGCAGGGACAGGACAACTGGTTGTCATTGAAGGAAACATGAATTCGGCCAAGTACAGAGATGTCCTCGATGAAAACCTCTTCCAGAGTGCTCTGGACGTCAGACTTGGCCGAAGGTTCACCTTCCAACAAGACAATGACTCTAAGCACACAGCTAAAATAACAAAGGAGTGGCTTCAGAACAACTCTGTGACCATTCTTGACTGGCCCAACCAGAGCCCTGACCTAAACCCAATTGAACATCTCTGGAGAGACCTGAAAATGGCTGTCCACCAACGTTCACCATCCAATCTGACGGAACAGTAGTGGATCAGAGGATGTCAGAGGATCCCCAAATCAAGGTGTCAAAAACTTGTTCCATCATTCCCAAAAAGACTCATGGCTGTACCAACTCAAAAGGGTGCTTCTACTCAATACTGAGCAAAGGGTCTGAATACTTATGACCATGTGATATTTCAGTTTTTCTTTTTTAATAAATTTGCAAAGATTACTACATTTCTGTTTTTTTTCAGTCAAGATGGAGTGCAGAGTGTACATTTGAAGGGAGGAGAGCCAAGCAGGTCAGGTCACCTGACTGATGGGGGCGGGTCCAACATAAATAGCTGTCTGAGCTGGAAGATGGGACACTTGGCGGGGAACGCGCATGTGAGTAGTGAAACATTTGACTCCCTCTCGACGGACCCATGCCAGCTAGCTGTGCCTGTATCCCCGGCTAGCGATACTGTCAACACATACTACCCCCAGCCCAGAGAGACATCCGCAGCGGGTAGTGACCAGGATAAAGTGCATACCTTGGCTCTGCTCACCACCGTGGAGGCACTGCTTAGTTCCATCCTTGAGGTGCCTGCTAAGGGTTGGCCTGTGCAGGTGGCTGTTTCCGTTGGACTGGGTGCATCAACTGCGGCCTTGTCTACTGAACTTTCCGATTCTTCCACTGTGCCGCCGACCATCATCTCTACCCCACCGAGTTCCCAGATCAGGATATCATATGCCGAAGGACCCGGAGGATTCGTCATCGCAAGGAGACAGTGCATCGCCCTTCTGCGGGCGCCACAGTGGGATCTTCCAGCCACCTTTCTCCAGCGCACAGAGACTGATTATTTAACCTGTTATTTTTTTCTGCATTTGACTTTCCCCTATCCTCAAGTTCACATCCTTTACCCCCCTGCTTGTACCATTACTGTTTATATATAAAGAACCTGCTAACCTTTGCTCTGCCTCCTGTGTGTCACTGCATCCCACGCACCTGCTAGCATCCTACACATTAATGAGAAAAAAATGATTTTTTTTAAATTTACCAAATGGCTGCAATGAAGCAAAGAGTAAAAAATGTAAAGGGGTATGAATACTTTCTGTACCCACTGTGTATATATATATATATATATATATATATATATATATATATATATATATATACTGTATATATATATATATATATTTATTTATTTATTTTTTACAATAAAATCACAAAATAATGAAAAAATATATATATATTGTACCCATAAATAAATATTTTTATGAAAAAATAAAAAACTAGCAAAAAAAAGTACACATATTTGGAGTAAAAAAAGAGGCCAAAAACTATGCTTTTTCATCATACCGCCGAACAAAAAGTGAAATAACATGCAATCAAAAAGCTAAATGTAAATAAATATGGTAGAGCTGAAAACGTCATCTTGTCCCACAAAAAGCAAGCAGCCATAGAGCTTCATCAGCAGAAAAATAAAAAAGTTGTAGATCTCAGAATAAATCAATGCAAAAATATATATATTTTTTAATAAAAATAGTTTTTATTGTGTAAAAGTAGAGTTGAGCGACCTTGACCTTTTTAGAGTCGAGCCGGGTTTCGCGAAACCCGACTATCTCAAAAGTCGGGTCGAGTGAAATCGGCCGATTATGACGTAAAGTCGGGATCGACCGAAACACGAAACCCAATGCAAGTCAATGGGGCAGCATAGTCGGCAGTGAGTGGGGGCCAGGAAAACACCTAGAGTGCCCATTTTAATGTCAAAACCATCCATTCTTCTTAATGAAGCTTGTCAAGCGTAATTTACCTTATAATAATTGGAAGGCATTTGAAATTGGGGGTCATTTGGCTAAAGTTGTGGTGGGTAGGGCTGGTTCAAGTAAATAGTGGGCCCAGGAAATCTGGACCACGTCACGGCAGTGGAGCAGGGAGAGGTAAGTATTTCAACTTTGCAAGTGCTGTGAACCTGAGCAAGCAGGGGGGGCCCACTCGTTGGCATTGGCACTGGCACAGGGCCCCTCAAAGTACAGCGGTGTGTTTGCACGGCGGGGGCGCCTCCCACCGGCAGCAACACTTTTGCGTACCATGAGAGGCCCTGTGCCAGTGACGTCGCCAACTAGTATTCCTCCCCCCACCTGATGAAGGAACCTGCACTTTCATCTGCACCTTCCTGTTTGTCCCCGTGTAAGGTGGTATGGTATGCGGGAAGGGGGACCTGACTTTCAGCAGGGTCACAATCTTGCAGTGTAGCGTGCACGGGAAATGTTGCGTTATGGGTCAATGTACCAGCAGACTCATCTATCACTGGCTGGGCAATGGGCAGGATGAGGAGGAAACACAGATATAGGCCCAAAGAATAAAGTGGGCTAAATGCAGTTCAAAATTGGTAACACAGGACTAATCAGGGGGCATTGCAGTGGAGGACAACTGGAATGAGAGGCTGACACAGAGAGTAGGCCCAAATCAGTAAGTAGTCGAAATGCAGTTCAAAATTGGCAACAGTAGTAAACAGGCGGCACAGCTTTGTTCAGTGGAGGAGAACAGCAAGGAGTGGCAGACACCGATAGTAGGCCCCAACCCAACTAGTAGGCCAAATGCAGTCTAACATTAACAACTACTTAACGAGCGCCTGAAAACGGAATTTCAGGACAGGAAACCAGGAGAACAGCAAGGAGCGGCAGACACCGATAGTAGGCCCCAAACCAACTAGTACGCCAAATGCAGTTGTTCCGTTTAACCACAATTTAATGAGAGCCTGAAGATAGAAGTTCAGGAAAGGCAACCTGGAGAACACCTTGGAGTGGAACACACCATCTCTCTACACCCCATACCCAATTTGTAGGTCTAATGCAGCGTAGTTTCCAACAACTACTAAACGAGAGCTTGATGATCGAAGCATTGGCGAGGAAACCTGGGGAACACCTTGGAGTGGAACACACCATCTCTCTACACCCCATACCCAATTTGTAGGCCTAATGCAGCGTAGTTTCCAACAACTACTAAACGAGAGCCGGAAGATCCAAGCTCAGGAAAGGCAACCTGGAGAACACCTTGGAGTGGAACACACCATCTCTCTACACCCCATACCCAATTTGTAGGCCCAATGCAGCGTAGTTTCCAACAACTACTAAACGAGAGCCGGAAGATCGAAGCAATGGAGAGGAAACCTGGGGAACACCTTGGAGTGTAACACACCATCTCTCTACACCCCATACCCAATTTGTAGGCCTAATGCAGCGTAGTTTCCAACAACTACTAAACGAGAGCCGGAAGATCGAAGCAATGGAGAGGAAACCTGGGGAACACCTTGGAATGTAACACACCATCTCTCTACACCCCATACCCAATTTGTAGGCCTAATGCAGCGTAGTTTCCAACAACTACTAAACGAGAGCATGAAGATCGAAGCAATGGAGAGGAAACCTGGGGAACACCTTGGAGTGGAACACACCATCTCTCTACACCCCATACCCAATTTGTAGGCCTAATGCAGCGTAGTTTCCAACAACTACTAAACGAGAGCATGATGATCGAAGCATTGGCGAGGAAACCTGGGGAACACCTTGGAGTGGAACACACCATCTCTCTACAGTGGAACACATCATCTCTCTACACCCCATACCCAATTTGTAGGCCTAATGCAGCGTAGTTTCCAACAACTACTAAACGAGAGCCGGAAGATCGAAGCTCAGGAAAGGCAACCTGGGGAACACCTTGGAGTGGAACACACCATCTCTCTACACCCCATACCCAATTTGTAGGCCCAATGCAGCGTAGTTTCCAACAACTACTAAACGAGAGCCGGAAGATCGAAGCTCAGGAAAGGCAACCTGGGGAACACCTTGGAGTGTAACAAACCCTCTCTCTACACCACGGAAGGGCTGATTCTTAGGAAGGAAGGCTGTCGGAAAGAAGCAGGGCGCGTCCGAGGGTGATTATATTCTTATTAGGTATATACTCACCCTCGGACGCGCCCTGCTTCTTTATTTGTAATGAATGTTTATTTGCAATGTGGTTTTGACTTACTCTATTTTTTTGGTAAATAATGATTTTATTATTTTCATTGTTTTGCATCTTCTTGGCAATAATATAAAGAAGACGCGACAGGACAACACTCGGTGGATGCCATATCTGTGTTTAAAATTGAAAAAACCTTTCAGTTAACTACTTGCAGGAGAAAGTTATTGTAGCTGGTGGCCATTTTTAGTACTGTACCAGATTTTTGTTGTATGTGTTTGTTTTTAATGTTAAAATGTCTGCATTTGATATCTCTCCAGTATTTTCTTTTTTATAAGCAAAATACTTATTTTTATATTTTCTGATGTTGGTTCCAGGGGTATACGGGCAGCAGTGGTGTGGTCAGTGGAGGCCTAGTGGAAGGAGTGACCGCAGACAGGCATCGAAGGCCTAAAATAATAACACATGGCTGTAGGCAATTTTAAATTGGTTCCAGGGGTACACGGGCAGCAGTGGTGTGGTCAGTGGAGGCCTAGTGGAAGGAGTGACCGCAGACAGGCATCGAAGGCCTAAAATAATAACACATGGCTGTAGGCAATTTTAAATTGGTTCCAGGGGTACACGGGCAGCAGTGGTGTGGTCAGTGGAGGCCTAGTGGAAGGAGTGACCGCAGACAGGCATCGAAGGCCTAAAATAATAACACATGGCTGTAGGCAATTTTAAATTGGTTCCAGGGGTACACGGGCAGCAGTGGTGTGGTCAGTGGAGGCCTAGTGGAAGGAGTGACCGCAGACAGGCATCGAAGGCCTAAAATAATAACACATGGCTGTAGGCAATTTTAAATTGGTTCCAGGGGTACACGGGCAGCAGTGGTGTGGTCAGTGGAGGCCTAGTGGAAGGAGTGACCGCAGACAGGCATCGAAGGCCTAAAATAATAACACATGGCTGTAGGCAATTTTAAATTGGTTCCAGGGGTACACGGGCAGCAGTGGTGTGGTCAGTGGAGGCCTAGTGGAAGGAGTGACCGCAGACAGGCATCGAAGGCCTAAAATAATAACACATGGCTGTAGGCAATTTTAAATTGGTTCCAGGGGTACACAGGCAGCAGTGGTGTGGTCAGTGGAGGCCTAGTGGAAGGAGTGACCGCAGACAGGCATCGAAGGCCTAAAATAATAACACATGGCTGTAGGCAATTTTAAATTGGTTCCAGGGGTACACGGGCAGCAGTGGTGTGGTCAGTGGAGGCCTAGTGGAAGGAGTGACCGCAGACAGGCATCGAAGGCCTAAAATAATAACACATGGCTGTAGGCAATTTTAAATTGGTTCCAGGGGTACACGGGCAGCAGTGGTGTGGTCAGTGGAGGCCTAGTGGAAGGAGTGACCGCAGACAGGCATCGAAGGCCTAAAATAATAACACATGGCTGTAGGCAATTTTAAATTGGTTCCAGGGGTACACGGGCAGCAGTGGTGTGGTCAGTGGAGGCCTAGTGGAAGGAGTGACCGCAGACAGGCATCAAAGGCCTAAAATAATAACACATGGCTGTAGGCAATTTTAAATTGGTTCCAGGGGTACACGGGCAGCAGTGGTGTGGTCAGTGGAGGCCTAGTGGAAGGAGTGACCGCAGACAGGCATCGAAGGCCTAAAATAATAACACATGGCTGTAGGCAATTTTAAATTGGTTCCAGGGGTACACGGGCAGCAGTGGTGTGGTCAGTGGAGGCCTAGTGGGAGGAGTGACCGCAGACAGGCATCGAAGGCCTAAAATAATAACACATGGCTGTAGGCAATTTTAAATTGGTTCCAGGGGTACACGGGCAGCAGTGGTGTGGTCAGTGGAGGCCTAGTGGAAGGAGTGACCACAGACAGGCATCGAAGGCCTAAAATAATAACACATGTCTGTAGACAATTTTAAATTGGTTACAGGGGTACAAGGGCAGCAGTGGTGTGGTCAGTGGAGGCCTAGTGGAAGGAGTGACCGCAGACAGGCATCGAAGGCCTAAAATAATAACACATGGCTGTAGGCAATTTTAAATTGGTTACAGGGGTACACGGGCAGCAGTGGTGTGGTCAGTGGAGGCCTAGTGGAAGGAGTCACCGCAGACAGGCATCGAAGGCCTAAAATAATAACACATGGCTGTAGGCAATTTTAAATTGGTTCCAGGGGTACACGGGCAGCAGTGGTGTGGTCAGTGGAGGCCTAGTGGAAGGAGTGACCGCAGACAGGCATCGAAGGCCTAAAATAATAACACATGGCTGTAGGCAATTTTAAATTGGTTCCAGGGGTACACGGGCAGCAGTGGTGTGGTCAGTGGAGGCCTAGTGGAAGGAGTGACCGCAGACAGGCATCGAAGGCCTAAAATAATAACACATGGCTGTAGGCAATTTTAAATTGGTTCCAGGAGTACACGGGCAGCAGTGGTGTGGTCAGTGGAGGCCTAGTGGAAGGAGTGACCGCAGACAGGCATCGAAGGCCTAAAATAATAACACATGGCTGTAGGCAATTTTAAATTGGTTACAGGGGTACACGGGCAGCAGTGGTGTGGTCAGTGGAGGCCTAGTGGAAGGAGTCACCGCAGACAGGCATCGAAGGCCTAAAATAATAACACATGGCTGTAGGCAATTTTAAATTGGTTCCAGGGGTACACGGGCAGCAGTGGTGTGGTCAGTGGAGGCCTAGTGGAAGGAGTGACCGCAGACAGGCATCGAAGGCCTAAAATAAAAACACATGGCTGTAGGCAATTTTAAATTGGTTCCAGGGGTACACGGGCAGCAGTGGTGTGGTCAGTGGAGGCCTAGTGGAAGGAGTGACCGCAGACAGGCATCGAAGGCCTAAAATAATAACACATGGCTGTAGGCAATTTTAAATTGGTTACAGGGGTACACGGGCAGCAGTGGTGTGGTCAGTGGAGGCCTAGTGGAAGGAGTGACCACAGACAGGCATCGAAGGCCTAACATAACAAAAATGTCAATACAATGGTATTGTCAGTGGCAGGCATTGAAGGATGTCAGCGCATAGACTAAACATTGGTGAAGCTGTGAGATAATTTTGCAAGTGGTAGAGCACTGTTTGAGCTGGGGTGGGGGGAAACTGTCTTGTGGCCGGCGGTACAGGCCCAGGGCCCCTCATATTACAACGGTGTGTCTGACGTTGGGTGCGCACCACCACCGCCAGAGACACTTTATTGTACTAGGAGGGACCCAGTGGCAGTGCCGTCGACCAAAAGCGGGCTCACCCACCTCTTCAGACAAACTGCACTCTCACGGGTGCTGTCGCCAAGTGTCGATACCACGGCCCCGTGTGGGGAGTTTGGCCATTTAGTGAGGTGTAAACATGTCGTATGCTGGACAATCAGGTGCAGAAAATTACGAGATTGGAAAAGGAATTCAGAATAGTCCACAGGCAAGACCTTTTCATAGGAAAGCTAGGTGTCGGCCGGGCAAGGTGGGGCAAAAGATTTCGAAATCCAGTTGTGGTTCATTTTAATGAAGGTTAGATCATCTACATTTTGGGTAGCCAGACGAGTCCTTTTTTCTGTTAGTATTGAACCTGCAGCACTGAATACTCTTTCTGATAGGACACTAGCTGCCGGGCAAGCAAGCTCCTGCAATGCATATTCTGCCAATTCTGGCCAGGTGTCTAATTTTGATGCCCAGTAATCAAATGGGAATGACGGTTGAGGGAGAACATCGATAAGGGATGAAAAATAGTTTGTAACCATACTGGACAAATGTTGTCTCCTGTCACTTTGAATTGATGCTGCAGTACCTGTCCTGTCTGCGGTCATAGCAAAATCACTCCACAACCTGGTCAGAAAACCCCTCTGGCCAACGCCACTTAAGATTCCTGCCCCTCTAACTCCTCTGGTCTGCTGGCCCCTGCAGCTCGTGTGAGAACGATCACGGGCGCTGTGTGCAGGGAATGCCAGAAGCAAACGGTCAACAAGAGTTGATTGTTTGGTTGCTAATATTAGTTCCAAGTTCTCATGTGGCATTATATTTTGCAATTTGCCTTTATAGCGAGGATCAAGGAGGCAGGCCAACCAGTAATCGTCATCATTCATCATTTTAGTTATGCGTGTGTCCCTTTTGAGGATACGTAAGGCATAATCCGCCATGTGGGCCAAAGTTCCAGTTCTCAAATCTGCGGTTGTGCTTGGTTGAGGGGCAGTTTCAGGCAAATCCACGTCACTTGTGTCCCTCAAAAAACCAGAACCCGGCCTTGCCGCGCCACCAATTTCCAGTGGCCCCGGAAAAGCTTCCTCATTAAAAATATAATCATCCCCATCATCCTCCTCGTCCTCCTCCTCCTCTTCGCCCGCTACCTCGTCCTGTACACTGCCCTGGCCAGACAATGGCTGACTGTCATCAAGGCTTTCCTCTTCCTCAGCTGCAGACGCCTGATCCTTTATGTGCGTCAAACTTTGCATCAGCAGACACATTAGGGGGATGCTCATGCTTATTATGGCGTTGTCTGCACTAACCAGCCGTGTGCATTCCTCAAAACACTGAAGGACTTGACACATGTCTTGAATCTTCGACCACTGCACACCTGACAACTCCATGTCTGCCATCCTACTGCCTGCCCGTGTATGTGTATCCTCCCACAAAAACATAACAGCCCGCCTCTGTTCACACAGTCTCTGAAGCATGTGCAGTGTTGAGTTCCACCTTGTTGCAACGTCTATGATTAGGCGATGCTGGGGAAGGTTCAAAGAACGCTGATAGGTCTGCATACGGCTGGAGTGTACGGGCGAACGGCGGATATGTGAGCAAAGTCCACGCACTTTGAGGAGCAGGTCGGATAACCCCGGATAACTTTTCAGGAAGCACTGCACCACCAGGTTTAAGGTGTGAGCCAGGCAAGGAATGTGTTTCAGTTGGGAAAGGGAGATGGCAGCCATGAAATTCCTTCCGTTATCACTCACTACCTTGCCTGCCTCAAGATCTACAGTGCCCAGCCACGACTGCGTTTCTTTCTGCAAGAACTCGGACAGAACTTCCGCGGTGTGTCTGTTGTCGCCCAAACACTTCATAGCCAATACAGCCTCCTGACGTTTGCCAGTAGCTGCCCCATAATGGGAGACCTGGTGTGCAACAGTGGCAGCTGCGGATGGACTGGTTGTGCGACTGCGGTCTGTGGACGAGCTCTCGCTTCTGCAGGAGGACAAAGAGGAGGAGGAGGGGGTGCGAACGGCTACAGCCAACTGTTTCCTAGACCGTGGGCTAGGCAGAACTGTCCCAAACTTGCTGTCCCCTGTGGACCCTGCATCCACCACATTTACCCAGTGTGCCGTGATGGACACGTAACGTCCCTGGCCATGCCTACTGGTCCATGCATCTGTTGTCAGGTGCACCTTTGTGCTCACAGATTGCCTGAGTGCATGGACGATGCGCTCTTTAACATGCTGGTGGAGGGCTGGGATGGCTTTTCTGGAAAAAAAGTGTCGACTGGGTAGCTCGTAGCGTGGTACAGCGTAGTCCATCAGGGCTTTGAAAGCTTCGCTTTCAACTAACCGGTAGGGCATCATCTCTAACGAGATTAGTTTAGCTATGTGTGCGTTCAAACCCTGTGTACGTGGATGCGAGGCTAAGTACTTCCTTTTTCTAACCATAGTCTCATGTAGGGTGAGCTGGACTGGAGAGCTGGAGATCGTGGAACTAGCGGGGGTGCCGGTGGACATGGCATACTGAGAGACGGTGGGAGATGGTATTGTTGCCACCGGTGCCCTAGATGCAGTGTTTCCTACTACGAAACTGGTGATTCCCTGACCCTGACTGCTTTGGCCTGGCAAAGAAACCTGCACAGATACTGCAGGTGGTGCGGAAAATGGTGGTGCGGAAAATGGTGGCCCTACACTGCCGGAAGGGATGTTGCGTTGCTGACTAGCTTCATTGGCCGAGGGTGCTACAACCTTAAGGGACGTTTGGTAGTTAGTCCAGGCTTGCAAATGCATGGTGGTTAAATGTCTATGCATGCAACTTGTATTGAGACTTTTCAGATTCTGTCCTCTGCTTAAGGTAGTTGAACATTTTTGACAGATGACTTTGCGCTGATCAATTGGATGTTGTTTAAAAAAATGCCAGACTGCACTCTTTCTAGCATCGGATACCTTTTCAGGCATTGCAGACTGAGCTTTAACCGAATGGCCACGCTGTCCTCCAACAGGTTTTGGCTTTGCCACGCGTTTTGGGCAAGATACGGGCCCGGCAGATGGAACCTGTTGCGATGTTGATGCCTGCTGCGGCCCCTCCTCCTCCGCTTCAGAACTGCTGCCGCCTGCACCCTGTTCCCCCAATGGCTGCCAATCGGGGTCAAGAACTGGGTCATCTATTACCTCTTCTTGTAGCTCGTGTGCAACTTCGTCTGTGTCACCGTGTCGGTCGGTGGTATAGCGTTCGTGATGGGGCAACATAGTCTCATCAGGGTCTGATTCTTGATCAGCACCCTGCGAGGGCAATGTTGTGGTCTGAGTCAAAGGACCAGCATAGTAGTCTGGCTGTGGCTGTGCATCAGTGCACTCCATGTCAGATTCAACTTGTAATGGGCATGGACTGTTAACTGCTTCACTTTCTAAGCCAGGGACGGTATGTGTAAAGAGCTCCATGG
Source organism: Ranitomeya imitator (assembly GCF_032444005.1). Taxonomy (NCBI): domain Eukaryota; kingdom Metazoa; phylum Chordata; class Amphibia; order Anura; family Dendrobatidae; genus Ranitomeya; species Ranitomeya imitator. The sequence continues at coordinate 57,309,887 of NC_091282.1, read as the reverse complement.
AGTAACCCGTTGTGTCGCCTGCTGCATTCTTCTCTGTTGTTGTTTTTGCTGAAGAGGACAAGGAAGCGACTTGTCCCTGACCGTGAACATCCACTAACGACGTGCTGCTTTGACATTTACCAGTTTCACGAGAGGAGGCAAAAGAGCTAGAGGCTGAGTCAGCAAGATAAGCCAAAACTTGCTCTTGCTGCTCCGGCTTTAAAAGCGGTTTTCCTACTCCCAGAAAAGGGAGCGTTCGAGGCCTTGTGTAGCCAGACGACGAACCTGGCTCCACAGCTCCAGACTTAGGTGCAATATTTTTTTTCCCACGACCAGCTGATGCTCCACCACTACCACTACCCTCATTACCAGCTGACAATGAACGCCCCCGGCCACGACCTCTTCCACCATACTTCCTCATTGTTTTAAAAACGTAAACAAACTAACGGTATTTGTTGCTGTCACACAAATTACACGGTGAGCTATAACTTCAGTTTGATTTAGCTACCCCTTTACAGGTGAGTGAGACCACAACGAAAATCAGGCACAATGTTACACACTCTGTTGTTGGTGGCAACAAATGAGAGAGATGCCACACACGCAGGACTGTCACTGAAGCACAAATGTAAATATTAATCTCCCACTGATTTAATTTTTTTGTTTTTTTAAGGGAGACTTTAGGAAAAAAAAATAATAGAATAAAATGATTTTTTCAGGAAGAATTTAGAAACCAAATAAAATAAAATGATTTTTTCAGGGAGAATTTAGAAAACAAATAAAACAAAAAAAGGCTTTCTATGGCCCACTGAGTGAGAGATGACGCACACAGGAGTCAGGAGTGGCACACAAGCCCAGAGGCCAATATTTATCTCCCACTGATTGATGTAGTGATTTTTTCAGGTAGATTTTAGAACCCAAATCAAGCTAAAAAAAAATAATAGGCTTTCTATGGCCCACAATTGGAGAGAGAGAGAGATGGCACACCCAGGAGTCAAGACTGGCACACAAGCAGAAAGGGCAATATTAATCTCCCACTGATTTGTTTTTTGTTTTTTTTTTCAGGGAGACTTTAGGAAAAAAAAAAATAGAATAAAATGATTTTTTCAGGAAGAATTTAGAAACCAAATAAAATAAAATGATTTTTTCAGGGAGAATTTAGAAAACAAATAAAACAAAAAAAGGCTTTCTATGGCCCACTGAGTGAGAGATGACGCACACAGGAGTCAGGAGTGGCACACAAGCCCAGAGGCCAATATTTATCTCCCACTGATTGATGTAGTGATTTTTTCAGGTAGATTTTGGAACCCAAATCAAGCTAAAAAAATAATAGGCTTTCTATGGCCCACAATTGGAGAGAGAGAGAGAGATGGCACACCCAGGAGTCAAGACTGGCACACAAGCAGAAAGGGCAATATTAATCTCCCACTGATTTGTTTTTTTTTTGTTTTTTTTCAGGGAGACTTTAGGAAAAAAAAAATAGAATAAAATGATTTTTTCAGGAAGAATTTAGAAACCAAATAAAATAAAATGATTTTTTCAGGGAGAATTTAGAAAACAAATAAAACAAAAAAAGGCTTTCTATGGCCCACTGAGTGAGAGATGACGCACACAGGAGTCAGGAGTGGCACACAAGCCCAGAGGCCAATATTTATCTCCCACTGATTGATGTAGTGATTTTTTCAGGTAGATTTTGGAACCCAAATCAAGCTAAAAAAATAATAGGCTTTCTATGGCCCACAATTGGAGAGAGAGAGAGAGAGATGGCACACCCAGGAGTCAAGACTGGCACACAAGCAGAAAGGGCAATATTAATCTCCCACTGATTTTTTTTTTTTTTTTTTTTTTTTTCAGGGAGACTTTAGGAAAAAAAAAATAGAATAAAATGATTTTTTCAGGAAGAATTTAGAAACCAAAGAAAATAAAATGATTTTTTCAGGGAGAATTTAGAAAACAAATAAAACAAAAAAAGGCTTTCTATGGCCCACTGAGTGAGAGATGACGCACACAGGAGTCAGGAGTGGCACACAAGCCCAGAGGCCAATATTTATCTCCCACTTTTTTTTTTTTGTTCCAGGGAAAATTTATAAACCCAATAAAAAAAATAATAAATAGGCTTTCTATGGCCCACTATCTGAGAGACAGAGAGAGATGGCACGCTTAGGACTGGCACACAAGCCCAAAGGCCAATATTAATCTCCCTTTTTTTTTTTAAGGGAGAATTTATAAAACCAAAAAAAAAAAAATAAATAGGCTTTCTATGGCCCACTATTTGTGAGAGAGATGGCACGCTCAGGACTGGCACACAAGCCCAGAGGCCAATATTAATCTCCCACTTTTTTTTTTTTTTTCCAGGGAAAATTTATAAACCCAATAAAAAAAAAAAAAAAAAAAAGGCTTTCTATGGCCCACTATCTGAGAGAGAGAGATGGCACGATTAGGACTGGCACACAAGCCCAAATGCCAATATTAATCTCCCACTGATTGATATATTGATTTTTTCAGGTAGAATTTAGAACCCAAATAAAGCAAAAAAAAAAAAATGGGCTTTCTATGGCCCACTGAGTGAGTGATGATGCACACAGGAGTCAGGAGTGGCACACAAGCCCTGAGGCCAATATTTTTCTCCCACTGATTGATGTAGTGATTTTTTCAGGTAGATTTTAGAACCCAAATCAAGCAAAAAAATAAATAGGCTTTCTATGGCCCACTGAGTGAGAGATGACACAGACAGGGATGGCACTCTAGCAGAAATGTCAATCTTAATCTCCCACAAAAAAAAAAACAGGGAGTGTCCTTCAATTACTATCTCCCTGCAGTAATCTCAGCCAGGTATGGCAGGCAGCAATAAGGAGTGGACTGATGCACAAATTAAATAAAAAGTGTGTACAAACCAAAAAGATAGCTGTGCAGAAAGGAAGGAACAAGAGGATTTGTGCTTTGAAAAAAGCAGTTGGTTTGCACAGCGGCGTACACACAGCAATGCAGCTATCAGGGAGCCTTCTAGGGCAGCCCAATGAGCTACAGCGCTGAGGGGGAAAAAAAAAAAATGTAGCTTCCACTGTCCCTGCACACCGAAGGTGGTGTTGGGCAGTGGAAATCGCTACAGCACAAGCGGTTTGGTGGTTAATGGACCCTGCCTAACGCTATCCCTGCTTCTGACGAAGCGGCAGCAACCTCTCCCTAAGCTCAGATCAGCAGCAGTAACATGGCGGTCGGCGGGAACTCCCCTTTATAGCCCCTGTGACGCCGCAGACAGCAAGCCAATCACTGCAATGCCCTTCTCTAAGATGGTGGGGACCAGGACCTATGTCATCACGCTGCCCACACTCTGCGTTTACCTTCATTGGCTGAGAAATGGCGCTTTTCGCGTCATTGAAACGCGACTTTGGCGCGAAAGTCGCGTACCGCATGGCCGACCCCGCACAGGGGTCGGATCGGGTTTCATGAAACCCGACTTTGCCAAAAGTCGGCGACTTTTGAAAATGAACGACCCGTTTCGCTCAACCCTATGTAAAAGCATTAAAACATAAAAAAAATATAAATGTGTTATCGCTGTAATCATACTGCCCCAAATAATAAGGCTGGTTAATCAATTATACCACAGGCAGAACGGCACAAAAAAAAATCCTGAATTGCTGTTTTTTGTTTATTCTGCCTCCCAAAAATCAGAGCAGATAGCAATCAAAAAGTGTACTGCACCCGAAAATTGGACAAATAAAAACATCAACCTGTAATGATGCAGATGGAGGCACTGAGAATGCTGTCTGGCCTATGAGCTGACAGTATCTGTCTTTTTAGGCGGTATAAGAGCACTGTCCACCATAGTTTTGTGCACCTCAGAAAAGAAGGACACCACTGAACAGAGGCCAGACTAAGTCGAGAGTAACTCTGCTACCTCATTACAGCGAATGGATCCATCGGGGGTTTCATCCAAATCCCATCATTTGGAGATTTTGATGGAAACCGAGATATAAGGACTCAGCATAGAGACCAGATAAATGTTATGTAAAATGTTCCCAATAAAAGCTTCAACTCAATCCACAAAAAAGCAAGTTCCCACTCAGGTCCGTCAACTCTTAACGGAAATATAGAAGGCTTCCTTTTTACTAGTGGTAGTGCAATGGCTTAGGAACAGCGAAATGGCTCCTCATCCCCCAAATGAAGTCCAGCAAATTATGCACTCCAAAATCCAAATCCCACCCTCCCTTCTGATCCCCACAGTGTACCTAAACCACATATAGCATCCATATGTTTGTCATTTTTGTAGCATTGAGAGTCTGGTTAATTTACAGGTGAAAGTCTCCAGAAGCTGGGCATAACGTATTAAACACTACAAGGTATGGGCACTACAAGAGCAGATTTGCAATTTGCAATGAGCAACATCCACTGCTGTCTGTTTCTGGAAAACACCCATGGAGTCAAAATCATCACTGCACATGTAGATAAACTCCCAAAGGGGTTTAATTTCCAAAATGGGGTCCCTTCAGAGGGGATTCTGTCCTTCAGTAGGCAAATAATGCTCCAAGAGGCAAACAGCACTCCGTCCCTCCCAAGTCTCACCGTGTGGCTAAGCAGTACTGTACAGCCACATATAGGGTATTTCCACATTCAGCAGAAATAATGTGACACATTTTGATGTTATGAAATGAAAATTTAAAATCTGGGGCTAAAACAACATTTTTGGGGTAAAAATTTAATTATTTTTTCTTCACTGCAATATAACATATATCTACTATATAAAGCTGAATGTGTGTGTGTGTGTATGTCCGGGATTGGCATCTGCACCGTCGCAGCTACAGCCACAAAATTTTGCACAGTCACACGTCTGGACCCCGAGAGTGTCATAGGCTACGTTGTGAGGTGAAATTTTAACCCCGCGCTTTCCAATTCACCAAACAATTTTGTCCCCATCTACATAATGGGGAAAAAAGTGAAAGGAAAAGTGTTGGAAGCGTCGCAGCTACAGCAACAAAATTTTGCACAGTCACACGTCTGGACCCTGAGAGCGTCATAGGCTACGTTGTGAGGTGAAATTTTAACCCCGCGCTTTCCAATTCACCAAACAATTTTGCCCATATCTACATAATGGGGAAAAAAGTGAAAGGAAAAGTGTTGGAGGCGTCGCAGCTACAGAAACAAAATTTTGCACAGTCACACGTCTGGACCCTGAGAGCGTCATAGGCTACGTTGTGAGGTGAAATTTTAACCCCGCGCTTTCCAATTCACCAAACAATTTTGCCCCTATCTACATAATGGGAAAACATGAAAGGAAAAGTGTTGGAGGCAAATTGACAGCTGCCAGATGTGAACAAGGGGGACTTAAAGAATGAGAGCGATGGCGCCAAAGAGTATATACCGTACAGTTGTTAAGGTGGGGCCCCGACATGGGATACTCACCACACACGGGGATATGAACACACACAAAATGCACCACACACTACCACGTGCTTGAACACATATTACCCTCAGCACACATTTCACCACAAATACACCAACCTCGCCACATAAAAGTCGAAACACAAAAGTCGCCACTCAAAACTCGCCACGCGCATACTATATACAGGAGGAGATGACACACAGATATATACTATATACAGGGGAGATGACACACAGGTATATACTATATACAGGAGGAGATGACATACAGGTATATACTATATACAGGGGAGATGACACACAGGTATATACTATATACAGGAGGAGATGACATACAGGTGTATACTATATATAAGGGAGATGACAAACATGTATATACTGAGGTAAAAATGAAAAGGTGTGAGTGCAAAATGAGAGGAGTGAGGGAAAATAGTGGAGTGATCGGAAAATGACAGATGTGAGGTCGAAATGAAAAGTGTTAGGGGGGAATGAGAGGAGTAAGGGGGAAAATGAAAGATGTGATTGGGAAAATGAGAGGCGTGATGGGAAAATAAGAGAAGTGAGGTGCTATAACTAACCACAGATATTTACTATGCCCAGGCAACGCCGGGCTCTTCAGCTAGTCTACTATATAAAGCTGAATGTGTGTGTGTGTGTGTGTATGTGTGTGTGTATGTCCGGGATTGGCATCTGCACCGTCGCAGCTACAGCCTCAAAATTTTGCACAGTCACACGTCTGGACCCCGAGAGCGTCATAGGCTATATTGTGAGGCGAAATTTTAACCCCGCGCGTTCCAATTCACCAAACAATTTTGCCCCTATCTACATAATGGGGAAAAAAGTGAAAGGAAAAGTGTTGGATGCGTCGCAGCTACAGCAACAAAATGTTGCACAGTCACACGTCTGGACCCTGAGAGCGTCATAGGCTACGTTGTGAGGTGAAATTTTAACCCCGCGCTTTCCAATTCACCAAACAATTTTGCCTCTATCTACATAATGGGGAAAAAAGTGAAAGGAAAAGTGTTGGAGGCGTTGCAGCTACAGAAACAAAATTTTGCACAGTCACACGTCTGGACCCTGAGAGCGTCATAGGCTACGTTGTGAGGTGAAATTTTAACCCTGCGCTTTCCAATTCACCAAACAATTTTGCCCCTATCTACATAATGGGGAAAAAGTGAAATGAAAAGTGTTGGAGGCGTCGCAGCTACAGCCACAAAATTTTGCACAGTCACACGTCTGGACCCTGAGAGCGTCATAGGCTATGTTGTGAGGTGAAATTTTAACTCCGCGCTTTCCAATTCACCAAACTATTTTTCCCCTATCTACATAATGGGGAAAAGTGAAAGGAAAAGTGTTGGAGGCAAATTGACAGCTGCCAGATGTGAACAAGGGGGACTTAAAGAATGAGAGCGATGGCGCAAAAGAGTATATACCATACGGTTGCTAAGGTGGGACCCTGACATGGGATACTCACCACACACGGGGATATGAACACACACACAAAATGCGCCACACACTACCACGTGCTTGAACACATATACCACCCTCAGCACACATTTCACCACACATACACCAACCTCGCCACATAAAAGTCGAAACACAAAAGTCGCCGCTCAAAACTCACCACGCGCAAAACTCGCCACATGCAAAAAATAGGCTCACGCAAAACTCGCCACAAGTGCAAAACTCACCTCATGGAAAACTCGCCACACGCAAAACTTGCACATGCGGAAAAATTGCCACATGCACAAAATTTGTAACACGTGCAAAAGTTGCCTCACACAAAACTTGCACATACTCAAAAGGCACCAGACATAAAACTCACCACGCGCAAAACTCGCCATGCGAAAAACTTGCTGCACACAACTTGCTACACTAACCTGTCACATGCAACTCGACACACAAAAAGTTGCTACACGCATGTTGCCACACAAAACTCATCTCACAAAAGTCGCTACATGCATGTCGCCACACACAACTCAACACACACAACTTGACAAACGAAACTCGCCCTAAAACACACACAAGTCTGGTATTAGCCTTCAAAAATAAAAATCTGATTAATAAGCAGACAAACTACAAGAGCAACAAATGTACCATATAGGAAATACGGCAGCTGTCAGTCACATGACCTGTCTATTATGTGTATGTGTGAGCTAATATATACTGCCAGGGGGAGGGCTTCCTGTTGCCTGGGGATTTATCAGGCTGCCAATTTATCTTACAAATACTGAGGTAAAAATACTGAGCAAATAACGTGTTAACGAGGTCTAATACAGGAGATCACACAGGTATATACTATATACAGGGGAGATGACACAGATATATACTATATACAGGAGTACAGGAGAGATGACACACAGGTATATACTATATAAAGGAGGAGATGACATACAGGTACATACTATATACAGGAGGAGATGACATACAGGTATATACTATATACAGGAGGAGATGACACACAGGTATATACTATATACAGGAGCAGATTACCTACAGGTATATACTATATACAGGAGGAGATGACATACAGGTATATGCTATATATAGAAGATGACATACAGGTATATACTATATACAGGGGAGATGAAACACAGGTATATACTATATACAGGAGGAGATGACATACAGGTATATACTATATATAGAAGGAGATGACATACAGGTATATACTATATATATAGGAGGAGATGACATACAGGTATATACTATATATAGGAGGAGTTGACATACAGGTATATACTATATATAGGAGGAGATGACATACAGGTATATACTATATACAGGGGAGATGACACACAACAGGTATATACTATATACAGGGGAGATGACATACAGGTATATACTATATACAGGAGATGACATACAGGTGTATACTATATATAAGGGAGATGACAAACATGTATATACTGAGGTGAAAATGAGAGGTGTGAGGTGAAAATAAAAGGTGTGAGTGCAAAATGAGAGGAGTGAGGGAAAATAGTGTAGTGATCGGAAAATGACAGATGTGAGGTCGAAATGACAAGTGTTAGGCGGGAATGAGAGGAGTGAGGGATAAAATGAGAGATGTGATTGGGAAAATGAGAGGCGTGATGGGAAAATAAGAGAAGTGACGTGCTATAACTAACCACAGATATTTACTATGCCCAGGCAACGCCGGGCTCTTCAGCTAGTATATATATATATATATATATATATATATATATATATATTTAACAAAACACGGTAATACACGTAACAGTGTAGCAGTACCATTGTATAAGAGTGGTAATACACCAAATCGTGTAGCAGTACCAACATACATTAACAAATAGACCAACACTGATAATATAGAGCAACAGGACGAGAGGGAAAGGCAAGAGTATAAACATAATATATCAGACCCCTGCATCAATATGATCATGTCACCTTTAGATAAATTCATTGAGAGGTGTAGTTTGTAAAATCGGGTCACTTATGGGGGGGTTCTGCTGTTCTGGCACCTTAGGGACTAACCCTGAGGAAGGAAGTTTGTTACTTCCGAAACGCACGTCGGGGAGGGTGGGAGCTCACACGTGTTTGGTTTGCACACTACTAGGTAGGTCACGCTAACATGCTGTTATTATATTGATTGTGCTGCGCACTTGCGCTTGTGACCGGTCACCACCATGTGTGGTCTCTCATTATTGATGCTGTAATGTGTTGTGCCGCTCAGTCCGGCCCTGCCTCTGTCTCTTTCCTTTGTATGTATATTTTATCAATAAAGCGGTTTCTATTTTGTGTATCTTGTGGACGTTTTTCCACCATTTTTTCTTCTGTGGTTGTTTGTAGATGTAACCAGTACTGATGAGCGAGTGTACTCGTTGCTCGGGTTTTCCTGAGCACGCTCGGGTGATGTCCAAGTATTTGTTAGTGTTCAGAGATTTAGTTTTCATCGCCGCAGCTGAATGATTTACAGCTACTACCCAGCCTGAATACATGTGGGGGTTCCATGGTTACTAGGGAATCCCCACATGTAATCAAGCTGGCTAGTAGCTGTAAATCATTCAGCTGCGGCGATGAAAACTAAATCTCCAACCGTGTGTGCTCTGGAAAACCCGAGCAACGAGTACACTCGCTCATCACTAGTCGCTACCTTTTAAGTCAGTGTCTGACCCAAAAACACAACCATAGTTTAGTCCAAATGAAAGATCCAAATATCAGCAGCCAAAAAAATCCCCTACTCCGTCGCTACTAACAGAAGATGGAGCAGCTCCGCAATCGAGCAGTTTCGTCTGGGAACAGCTGATCGGTGGGGGTGCTGGGTATCTGACCTCAACCAATCAGACATTGGCGACCTACCCTAATGATAGGTCATCAATGAAAAAGTAGTAAACAACCTCTTTAATGATAATCTTTTTCAGCCTCAAAAAAGTGAAATGTTTTTTCCAATTTGAGAAGGTCGTTCGGAAAATGGAATTTTCCACTACTTTGAAATGAATGTGCCTAACTTTAGAATAGGTCATGAATATCAGATCGATGAAGGTCCAATACCCGGCACCCTCTCCAATCAGCTGCTTGCAGTGCCAGGGTACATACAGTAAACGGAGCAGAAGTGCTCCATCCATGGGTTTAGTGTCTGCTGCAGGATACCGTACATCAGCTCCTATTAAACTGGACTCAATGCAATCGGCACTGGTTCCTCTCCTGGCAGGAATAGCGCCTGAGCAGTGCAGCTAATACCAGATTGTAAGTCATTACTTAGGATATAATAGAACATGATTATTGCATAAGAATTACATCTTTGGACGCACGACAAATTATTTCTTCACTATTAATACCATATTGTTCACCCTTGAGCACACTGAATAGCGGCACACACACACATTTGACTGCTTGCCAGACAGAACTTTGTGTGTCCTGCTAATATAAGCAGGTTTAGAAAAATAGACACCATTCACTCTTTATAATGTGACCAAGACAACACAAACTGGGCATAAACATCAGGTACAAAGTACTGCAGGCAGCCGAAGAGTACAGAAAACATGGAAAAAAAATAAATCATGATTAAACCAGTCACTTGCCAATAATTATGTGCACTGAATGGGCTTATTATTTAGGCACTGGCATTGTGCACCAGTGGACCAGCTCTGCCAAGCGAAAAATCTGACGTACACAACCACATAGAATAGCAAGTGCCATTAAGAAAACCAACTATCACCAGCCAATCATCACATATCTGGACTAAGGCTACCTGCCCACGAGGAGCTTTTGGTGCGTTTTTGACGCTGCAAGCTTTTGTTGAGTTTTTGACATTTTTGTATTTATGCTGTGTCAACAACTCAACACCTTACATTTCCAGCAAAGTTAACGGGATTTATAGAAATCTCCCTCCCAATGCACTTATTTTTAACCCAACATATTCTGACATGCCTTATTCAGTTCTATGGGTGTGTAAAAAAAAAAGAAAGAAAAGTGGATCACCGATGAATAATCCAGTTTTTATGGATAAGGTATAATTATTAACACAGGAAACTGCATTTGTTCTTGTCCATTGTATTCACTGCGGATGTATCAAAACAAATGCCATAAGGATGATAATACAGATTTTAAAAAAATCATCCTTTTTCTGGATGAAATTCATAATATTTTTTAAATGTTGCCTAAACATATGAAGCAAATCTGGATCAAAATTCATGTTAAAAAAAATCAGTGTGAACTTAGCCTTATTTTTTTTTATTGACAAGACAGTCTTAATTCTGATATTGCAAGAATTGCGGAGGTGGCGACGATAGCAATGATCTCGCCGCCTCTATAACCCCCATAAGAAAAGCTGAAGATTTTATGGTTTCTTGTTTCTTGGAATGTTGGGCAGCGAGCCTTGTGAAAACAAGATTAGATAGAAATGAATATATATACTGCTGGAGTCATTTTTGCAAGTTATAATGTTTCACCTTTATCACACACATACCGTACATATACAGCTCTATAATGTGTAGATTGGATACTGTGAGTTTGAGCCAGATTTTGTAGGACCCATACAGCCGGAGTCATCCTACGTCCAACTACTGGAGCTAAGCGATCTTCTTGGGTTGGATTGCCTGTCTAATTTAACCAGCGTCGGACTGTAGCACCTTGGGCCCACTAGATAAAATCATTCTTCTATGGTACATAGAAATAAATTCAAGACCACCAATTGTGCTGTAAAACACGCTAATATCAGGGTATAATATAAGGTAGTATATGTCTTAATTATGTAGCAGGGGTTGGAGTAACCCCCTCATAGGGTATAATGTAGCCCCCTCTCATACGGTATATTGTAGCCCTCCCCATAGAATAGAATGTGGCTTCCTTCATGGAATATAATGCAGCCCCCTCATAGGGTATAATGCAGCCCCCTCACAGGGTATATTGTAGCCCTCCCCATAGAATATAATGTAGCCTCCCTCACGGAATATAATGCAGCTCCCTCATAGGGTATAATGTAGCCCTCCCATAGAATATAATGCAGCCATCTTAATATACTATAAAGCAGCCCCCCATAGAATATAATGCTGTCTCCCTCATAGAGTATAATGCAACCCCTTCATAGAATATAATGTAGGGCCCTCATAGGGTATAATGCAGACCCCCTTAGAATATAATGCAGCCCCCTCAGAGTATAATACAGCACCATCATAGGGTTTAATGCAGTCACCTCATAAGGTATAATGCAGCCTGTTATGGCTGGCAATCAGGCAACACAGCGTGCAGTAATCAGCGCACATACAGAGATCTGGCAATAACCAAAAACAATAGGACGAGCTCTGAGACGTGGAATCTCTGTAGACTGCAGTACCTGATCTATCCTCATACAACTATAAGCAGCAGTGGATTGCGCCTAACAACTACCTATGCAACTCGGCACTGCCTGAGGAGCTGACTAGCCTGAAGATAGAAATACAAGCCTGACTTACCTCAGAGAAATACCCCAAAGGAATAGGCAGCCCCCCACATATAATGACTGTTAGCAAGATGAAAAGACAAACGTAGGAATGAAATAGATTCAGCAAAGTGAGGCCCGATATTCTAGACAGAGCGAGGATAGCAAAGAGAACTATGCAGTCTACAAAAAACCCTAAAACGAAAACCACGCAAAGGGGCAAAAAGACCCACCGTGCCGAACTAACAGCACGGCGGTGCACCCCTCTGCTTCTCAGAGCTTCCAGCAAAAGACAATAGCAAGCTGGACAGAAAAAAACAGAAAACAAACTAGAAGCACTTATCTAGCAGAGCAGCAGGCCCAAGGAAAGATGCAGTAGCTCAGATCCAACACTGGAACATTGACAAGGAGCAAGGAAGACAGACTCAGGTGGAGCTAAATAGCAAGGCAGCCAACGAGCTCACCAAAACACCTGAGGGAGGAAGCCCAGAGACTGCAATACCACTTGTGACCACAGAAGTGAACTCAGCCACAGAATTCACAACAGTACCCCCCCCTTGAGGAGGGGTCACCGAACCCTCACCAGAACCCCCAGGCCGACCAGGATGAGCCACATGAAAGGCACGAACAAGATCTGGGGCATGGACATCAGAGGCAAAAACCCAGGAATTATCTTCCTGAGCATAACCCTTCCATTTGACCAGATACTGGAGTTTCCGTCTAGAGACACGAGAATCCAAAATCTTCTCCACAATATACTCCAATTCCCCCTCCACCAAAACAGGGGCAGGAGGCTCCACAGATGGAACCATAGGTGCCACGTATCTCCTCAACAACGACCTATGGAATACATTATGTATGGAAAAGGAGTCTGGGAGGGTCAGACGAAAAGACACCGGATTGAGAATCTCAGAAATCCTATACGGACCAATAAAACGAGGTTTAAATTTAGGAGAGGAAACCTTCATAGGAATATGACGAGAAGATAACCAAACCAAATCCCCAACACGAAGTCGGGGTCCCACACGGCGTCTGCGATTAGCGAAAAGCTGAGCCTTCTCCTGGGACAAGGTCAAATTGTCCACTACCTGAGTCCAGATCTGCTGCAACCTGTCACCACAGAATCCACACCAGGACAGTCCGAAGACTCAACCTGTCCTGAAGAGAAACGAGGATGGAACCTAGAATTGCAGAAAAATGGAGAGACCAAGGTAGCCGAGCTGGCCCGATTATTAAGGGCGAACTCAGCCAACGGCAAAAATGACACCCAATCATCCTGGTCAGCGGAAACAAAACATCTCAGATATGTTTCCAAGGTCTGATTGGTTCGTTCGGTCTGGCCATTAGTCTGAGGATGGAAGGCCGAGGAGAAAGATAGGTCAATGCCCATCCTACCACAAAAGGCTCGCCAGAACCTCGAGACAAACTGGGAACCTCTGTCAGAAACAATATTCTCAGGAATGCCATGTAAACGAACCACATGCTGGAAGAACAAAGGCACCAAATCAGAGGAGGAAGGCAATTTAACCAAGGGCACCAGATGGACCATTTTAGAAAAGCGATCACAGACCACCCAAATGACCGACATTTTTTGAGAAACGGGAAGGTCAGAAATGAAATCCATCGAAATATGTGTCCAAGGCCTCTTCGGGACCGGCAAGGGCAAAAGCAACCCACTGGCACGTGAACAGCAGGGCTTAGCCCTAGCACAAATTCCACAGGACTGCACAAAAGCACGCACATCCCGTGACAGAGATGGCCACCAGAAGGATCTAGCAACCAACTCCCTGGTACCAAAGATTCCTGGATGACCGGCCAGCACCGAACAATGAAGTTCAGAGATAACTTTACTAGTCCACCTATCAGGGACGAACAGTTTCTCGGCCGGACAACGATCAGGTTTATTAGCCTGAAATTTCTGCAACACTCTCCGCAAATCAGGGGAGATGGCAGACACAATGACTCCTTCCTTGAGGATACTCACCGGCTCAGATAACCCCGGAGAGTCGGGCACAAAACTCCTAGACAGAGCATCCGCCTTCACATTTTTAGAGCCCGGAAGGTATGAAATCACAAAATCAAAACGAGCAAAAAATAACGACCAACGGGCCTGTCTAGGATTCAAGCGCTTGGCAGACTCGAGATAAGTCAAGTTCTTATGATCAGTCAATACCACCACGCGATGCTTAGCACCCTCAAGCCAATGACGCCACTCCTCGAATGCCCACTTCATGGCCAGCAACTCTCGGTTGCCCACATCATAATTACGCTCAGCAGCAGAAAATTTCCTGGAAAAGAAAGCACATGGTTTGAACACTGAGCAACCAGAACCTCTCTGTGACAAAACCGCCCCTGCACCAATCTCAGAAGCATCAACCTCGACCTGGAACGGAAGAGAAACATCAGGTTGACACAACACAGGGGCACAGCAAAAACGACGCTTCAACTCCTGAAAAGCTTCCACGGCAGCAGAAGACCAATTAACCAAATCAGCACCCTTCTTGGTCAAATCGGTCAATGGTCTGGCAATGCTAGAAAAATTACAGATGAAGCGACGATAAAAATTAGCAAAGCCCAGGAATTTCTGCAGACTTTTTAGAGATGTCGGCTGAGTCCAATCCTGGATGGCCTGAACCTTAACCGGATCCATCTCGATAGTAGAAGGGGAAAAGATGAACCCCAAAAATGAAACTTTCTGCACACCGAAGAGACACTTTGATCCCTTCACGAACAAGGAATTAGCACGCAGTACCTGGAAAACCATTCTGACTTGCTTCACATGAGACTCCCAATCATCTGAGAAGATCAAAATGTCATCCAAGTAAACAATCAAGAATTTATCCAGATACTCACGGAAAATGTCATGCATAAAAGACTGAAAAACAGATGGAGCATTGGCAAGTCCGAACGGCATCACCAGATACTCAAAATGACCCTCGGGCGTATTAAATGCCGTTTTCCATTTCCTAAATTTCTGACAATATACTTCTATATCATCCTGACCCTGGCATAAAGCCAGCAGATTTTGCTCAGCCTGATCCACTGAATTAGGCTGATCGTAAAGCAATCCGAGCGCCAGGAAAAATGCATCAACATTACTCAATGCAGAATCTCCTGGTGCAAGAGAAAACGCCCAGTCCTGTGGGTCGCCGCGCAAAAAAGAAATAATAATCAAAACCTGTTGAATAGGATTACCAGAAGAATGAGGTTTCAAGGCCAAAAATAGCTTACAATTATTTCTGAAGCTCAGGAACTTAGTTCTGTCACCAAAAAACAAATCAGGAATCGGAATTCTTGGTTCTAGCATCGATTTCTGATCAATAGTATCTTGAATCTTTTGTACATTTACAACGAGATTATCCATTGAGGAGCACAGAGCCTGAATATCCATGTCCACAGCTGTGTCCTGAAGCACTCTAATGTCTAGGGGAAAAAAAAGACTGAAGACAGAGCTAAGAAAAAAAAATGATGTCAGGATTTCTTTTTTCCCTCTATTGGGAATCATTGGTGTGGCTCCTTGTACTGTTATGGCTGGCAATCAGGCAACACAGCGTGCAGTAATCAGCGCACATACAGAGATCTGGCAATAACCAAAAACAATAGGACGAGCTCTGAGACGTGGAATCTCTGTAGACTGCAGTACCTGATCTATCCTCACACAACTATAAGCAGCAGTGGATTGCGCCTAACAACTACCTATGCAACTCGGCACTGCCTGAGGAGCTGACTAGCCTGAAGATAGAAATACAAGCCTGACTTACCTCAGAGAAATACCCCAAAGGAATAGGCAGCCCCCCACATATAATGACTGTTAGCAAGATGAAAAGACAAACGTAGGAATGAAATAGATTCAGCAAAGTGAGGCCCGATATTCTAGACAGAGCGAGGATAGCAAAGAGAACTATGCAGTCTACAAAAAACCCTAAAACGAAAACCACGCAAAGGGGCAAAAAGACCCACCGTGCCGAACTAACAGCACGGCGGTGCACCCCTCTGCTTCTCAGAGCTTCCAGCAAAAGACAATAGCAAGCTGGACAGAAAAAAACAGAAAACAAACTAGAAGCACTTA
Organism: Ranitomeya imitator; assembly: GCF_032444005.1. Classification (NCBI taxonomy): domain Eukaryota; kingdom Metazoa; phylum Chordata; class Amphibia; order Anura; family Dendrobatidae; genus Ranitomeya; species Ranitomeya imitator. The sequence goes on along the minus strand of NC_091282.1, from coordinate 57,293,583 downwards.
TCTAGCAGAGCAGCAGGCCCAAGGAAAGATGCAGTAGCTCAGATCCAACACTGGAACATTGACAAGGAGCAAGGAAGACAGACTCAGGTGGAGCTAAATAGCAAGGCAGCCAACGAGCTCACCAAAACACCTGAGGGAGGAAGCCCAGAGACTGCAATACCACTTGTGACCACAGAAGTGAACTCAGCCACAGAATTCACAACAGCAGCCCCCCATAAAATATAATGTCCTCATAGTATAAAAAAAATCTCCCCACAGAATATAATGTAGCCCTCCCACATAGGGTATAATGCAGCCCCCATAGAACTTAATGCAGCCCACTCATTGGGTATATTGCAGCCCCCTCAAAGGGTATAATGCAGCCCCATAGAATATAATGTAGCTCCCTCATACAGTATGCAGCCCCCCATAGAATATAATGTAGACCCTCATAGAGTATAATGCAACCCCCCTCCATAGAATATAATGTAGCCCCCTCCACAGTATTATGGCCACCAGAACTCATTCACTGCTGTTATATATATGCATATATATATATATATATATATATATATATGTATATATATAGCACAATACTCACCTCTCCTCCTCGTTCCCCCACTGATCCCGGCTCTGCTTCGGTCTCAGCAGCTGCGCTGCCATCTGCCCGGCATACACAGCATGTTGCGCGATAAAGTGACATCATCGGGCACCGCCTGTGTCAGAGGCAGATGGGAAGGATGGGAGAGGGAGCGTCATTGGACGCTTTATCCTCCATTACTGCTATCAACTGTATTAGCATCTATAATGCCGATACAGTTGAATGCGATGCAAGCCGGGGAGCAGCAGGGAAAGACAGGAGGCAGGAGCCGACTGCTGCAGCTAAAGCCTATGGCGGCTGCTGAAGAGAAATGAATATTCACTGCTCCCCAGTGTGATCTGAACTCTAGAACAGATTGTCTGCTGAAAAGGAGTCTGCTGAAAAATGCTCCTGGAAAGACAGAAAGCATGAGTTTAATATAGCCCTGGAGGCCAGTGTGAAAGTTGCAAAATTACTAATTTTCCTTTTTAATAAAACATGAATTTATTTATTTAAAAAATATATATATTTTTTTTTTTTTCATAAATTTAGTACATGTAACACAAAAAAACGCCTGTAAAGGCGAGGTGCAGACAGGTGAATTTTTAGTGTGAATGTGATCCGAAAAAACATCAGATCGCCCTCGGACCAAGTTTCTAATAATAGGGCCGTGCACATTTCCGATTTTTTTCTTGGACCTAGTCTGTTCAAGGTTAAAAAATAGTTGCTTGCCCGAGTTTAATCTCATGTTTGGATCGGACTCGGCCGTGTAAGTCATCGAATCCATTGAAAACTTAGGACGCACTCGGACTGAGGAAATGGAGGAGGTGGAGAAATTTAGCAGGAGTCCTGAAAATGATGAGAAACTGATACAGAAACTCTATTACAAAATTGCAAAACTCTATGTTATTATATATAATTGCCCCAAATTGGAAGATCATTGCTGCTGCACCTGTCCGTGATTTGTATCTGCTAGGGAGCTGCTTTTCATGAAGAGTAGTCTTGTTTTCAAATCCTTGAAAGAACTTTGTCATAGTCGCATGACACCAGCAGACCCAATTTAGAAATGATTGAAAGAAAGTCCCAAGAACAGGAAACCCTTGTCCCTTTTTCGTGCCACTGTAATCACGAGTGGGTAGGTGTAACCTTACATTTTTGGAATAATATGTGAAATATGCAGTAAGGAGAGATATTTATTGTCTGTGCTGGAGGCACCTGTGGGATTTCCATATGATTTTCAGTCACTTTTGGCGGCTTCAACCAGATTGACCTGTGCTCGTCTTAGGGCTTCATAAGCGCTTTATAAACATGTCAGACAATGCTGAGCACAATCCGCTGAGCTCAACCGAGCCCTTCACAATGGACCATTGGAACGCGACCACAAGCGGATTTCAAGACTGCTCGAGATCTGAGCCTCAGGTTGGACACTAGCATCGTCCCATAGATTACTTTTCAGGCCACGTTCACACTTTCAGTATTTGGTCCGTATTTTCCATCAGTATTTGTAAGCCAAAACCAGGAGAGAAACAATCAGAGGAAAAGTATAATAGAAACATATGCACCACTTCTGTATTTATCGCCCACTCCTGGTTTTGGCTTACAAACACTGATGTAAAATGCTGACCAAATACTGAACGTGTGAATATGGCCTAATCAGATAAATGTTTTTAAAAATCTGAAAAAATATCTAAAAAAAAATGAAATCCCCTCCCACTTTTCCCAATCTAAAATTATAGAAATTAAAAAGAAAACATTAAGTATCAACATATCCCATCTATCTAGTTATAAAATGATTTTTTTTTTTCACCAATCCACTGGACTTGAATTTTTACTAAGTTAAAAAAAAAAAAGTTATGACCCTTGGAAGAAAGGGGAGAAAATAATGAAAATATGGAAAATAAACATGTGACCTTCCACAAAGAGGTAAAAAAAAAAAGACGTACCGTAAATATATTGATGATATATTTGTGTGTGTTTTTAGGGTGTGTTATACTTTGGAGTACGTCTTTATCTTTTTTGACCACAGTAGAACGTCGGCACAGCCGGCCAGACGCAGATAAGACGCTCTGCCCTATCTCTGCAGAACTGAACAGAAATGAGACTGATGTGTTCCTCTCCTCTCCCCCATCACAATACACAATTATAAAGTTGTCCAAAGCGGTCGTACATTACTATCCAACTTCCAGGGTGACCGACATGACAGCTGCTGCAGGACTTCGCTCTATTTCAGAGACTTCAGGCATCTTTCACTCATGTCACTACTTATTAGGAGGAGAAGGATGATGATGATAGACTGTGACGTCTTTTCCAACGTCTTTTACAAAGCTGGTGATGATTATTCTCATTTGATAACGGGAACTTGGTGCTACAACCTGAGCTGCCATCACATCTAGCACTGACTCCTTGGCCATGGCCATCTGCACCTTGAAGGATCTTCCAATACGCCTGACACAGTAAGTCAATGCTGGTCCTAGGATGGTGTAGCTTCAGTGCTGCATGTTCAGGAGACAGGTGATACAAGAAAGGGGACATCTTTTTTTACATTTATTTATTTTTCCTGTACCATGTCGACTAGTAAACCGTGAACATTTCAACAGTGCTAAAATACGAGCACAGTCACAAGTCACAAAGTTCATGTTCACTTATACGTGTACAGAAGAGCATCATTACTGATACAAAATGCAGTATATGGTATAAGTTTTCTAAGGAAACTAAAAATAAAATTAAAATTAAAAGAACAAACGTTTAACAAAAATGTAAAAAAAAAAAAAGATGCATAGCAGTTAAAATCACCCCCGTTAAAACTCTTTAAAAACAAAGAATATTTAGTATTGTTGTGTCCGAGAAAGTCCAATCTAGCAAACTATAAATGTTTTTTCAACTGTATGTTGAATGCCGAAAAGAAAATTAAAAAATGAAAAAGGCAAAGTTGTCATTTTTTGGGGGGACATTCCAAGAAAATAATACAATAAATAGTGATCAAAGTGTCCTACACATCTCTAAATGATATCAATAAAAATGTAATCTCAGTGCACAAAAAAAACTGGATTCGCACAACTCCTTAAATAGAAAAGTATAAAAAGTTAAGTGTCTTCGAAATGGTGACATCATTTTTTTTTTAATGTTCAGAATTTTTTTATTTTTTTTTATAAGCACTAACATAATAAGAGAAATAAAAAACTCAGTAAAAGTTAAAAAAAAACTTTAAATACGTTTGGAATTGTCATAATGGTACTGATTTGGAGAATCATGTTGTCCAGTCATTTTTACTGCCGAGTGAACGCCATATAAAAAAAGACAGAATTGCGGGTTTTTTTGTAGCCATTTCACCAGACTTGGAAAATTTTACCCATTTTTTCAGTGTATTAAATGGTAAAATGAATGGAGTTACTCATAACTGCTACTTGTCCTGCATAAAAATATGTCGATGGATAAGTAAAAAAGTTATGGCGCAAACATCAAAAATGTCTGGGTTCTTAAAAGGATTGCTCCTGCACCCGTCCTCTATTTTGCTGGATATCTCCTTTTCAATTTGGGAGCCAAGGATGCGGTGCACTACTATCTGTGTAATGACTGTGGCTTGAATGGTAACTTCCATAGTTCTCGTTATAAAAAAGAAAAGGCAACAATAAGTAAATAACTGAGTGACTGCCAATCAGAGCGGCTCACCCCGTCTTTCTCCGGTATGCTACCGGAATGTGTCCTATTTCCATTGAGCTCATTCTATTGTTAGGATACATCACCTTGATACATGAGATTCGGAAATCTGGGTGCGTTCAGCTCAACATGGAAAACTTTCAAAATATTTAATTCCACGAAAAAAGGGCAAAGCTGGTTTACGAACCGTACAGAGCAAACAGATGGGCACAAAGGTAAAGAAACATTGAAATATCATCTGTTCCTTGTGACTCATTGCAGACTTCACCTTTCGGTGACTCCACATTGTCTGCATGTTTACTGGAGAAAAAAAGACCAAAATCAATCAAGAATAATTAACTTGAGCCTCTCCTTATATTAAAGGAACCATGAGCAGGTTATTCTGATTTAGACTGGTCTTACATCTCATAATCCCATGGAGAAAAGAAAATGACCCACTGATCGCTGGTGTATGTAATGGTAATTAGTCTTGAGTTTGGGCTCAAGTTTTGACAGATGCCATGAAGACTGGTAGTTGGTCTGATCCAAGACCTACCCCAAGAAATAACACCATGTCAACACGGTGATGTGAATTCTCCTTGCTGTTTCCATGTCTCCCTTTATATTTCTATCATGGATGGTCATCCACAAAGACCTCTGTCTTCTGAGTTTGTTACCTCGTTTATTTAGCATCTTCAATAGTTTCCAGTGATTATAGGCACCAAACTGAGCACATTTTATGGTATGTCTTATTGATAGTGTTGAGCGATACCTTCCGATATCGGAAAGTATCGGTATCGGTTTGGATCGGCCGATATTCAAAAAATATCGGATATCGCCGATACCGATACCCGATCCCAATGCAAGTCAATGGGACCAAAATATCGGAATTAAAATAAACCCTTTCTTTCCTTGTAGGTTCATTCTACATGAAGGAAAACAACTAAGAATAATGCCGGATGTATTTGGGGAGGTGGCGGAGACATTAAAGTCATAGAGGTTTATCCCAATCAAATAGAATAGCATGTTTTTTGTTTTTTTTTAAGACGTTCGGAGTGACAAAGATATTGACTATGTAAATTTTTTTTTTATTTTGTCAGATATTGATGTTTCACTATTCCACGCCCTTCCCCTTCTTTTTTTTCTTTTTTTTTTTCTTTTCCCACACTTTCATCTTCATCATCATCAGCATCTTTGACATCAACTTCTTAACCTTATTCATCTTCTTCTTCATCTTCTACCTATTTTTTTTTTTTTATTACATTCTTCATATTCATTTTATTCAACTATTATTATTCTTCTTATTCTACATATTCTTTTTATTCCACTGTTATTATTCTTCCTATTCTACTTCTTCATCATATTCTCATTTGTGACAGGCATTCCCGTAGTTGTTATCTATAAAAGTTTGAAGATTACACCTTCCGTTCTGCCAGTCACAAAAGTTACATTTGTCCGCGTTCAGTTTGGCCTGCAGCATCAGGCTTTATCCAGGGGCACCACGAGGAGGAACGGACTCACCCCCATACACTGCTTAGTCTTCTTCTGCATATAATTTAGATAATATCTTTTGCTCTGATATTAAGTCTTATGCTTAATGTTCTTCTGCTCTTTGTTCTGCAGCCTCTTGTTCTTCTGCTTCTCGGTCTTCCATGTTGTCGTCTCCAGGGTCGTCGTCTCCAGTGTCGTCATCTCCGCCGTCGTCGTCTCCGCCGTCGTCGTCGTCGTCATCGGGGTGGTCTTCCGTGTCGTCGTCATCGTGGTGGTCTTCCGGGTCGTCGACGTTAGGGTCTTCAACTTGGAAATGTAGCAGAAGGTACAAGAAGGCTGAGAAAATGCCAAGAACCAGCTGATGGAACTGGAACTCGGATGGCTACCCGAAGGTTCAAGAGCCTATGGAACTACCGAGGACCAGCTGACGTTACTGGAACCCGGTTACTAAGCAGGAGGTACCCGTGCTAAAAAGCACTACCAAGGACCGCCTGACGTTGACGGAACTCGGATACCCAGAAGGAGGCACCTAAGCCAAAGGCTCTGCCCGGAACCAGCTGACGTTACTGGAACCAGGATGGGGAGCAGAAGGTACAAGAGCAAAAGACACTGCCGAGAACCAGCTGACGGTACTGGAACCCGGATGGGTAGCCGAAGGTCCAAGAGCCAATGGAACTACCGAGGACCAGCTGACGTTACTGGAACCCGGTTACTAAGCAGGAGGTACCCGTGCCTGAAAGCACTACCAAGGACCACCTGACGTTGGTGGAACTTGGATACCCAGAAGGAGGCACCTAAGCCAAAGGCTCTGCCCGGAACCAGCTGACGGTACTGGAACCAGGATGGGGAGCAGAAGGTACAAGAGCAAAAGACACTGCCGAGAACCAGCTGACGGTGCTGGAACCAGGTGGTGGACCCGAAGGCCCACAGGAGAGGAGAGAACAGCTAGGCCGCGAGGCAGCCGCAGTTACCGAACCCCAACAGTCCTACAGGGGGAGCTGGGCCTACTGGCACTACATAACCAGCCTTGACTACCAGTTCACGCAGCCCACATAGGAAGCTCCTAAACTGGAGGCACCCTGGAGTTGGCTAACTCGACCGCACCACGACGGGGCAAGCATAGGCGTCTCAGTGAAGTTGACACAACCCGGAAACAGCTGACGGTGCTGAAACCAGGCTTGGCACGAGGGAGTACCTGTGACAAGAACACTGCCGAGAACCAGCTGGCGGTGCTGGAACCCGGATGCGTTGCCCCAGTGTGCAAGAGCCAATGGCACGACCGAGGACCAGCTGACGGTGCTGGAACCCGGTTACTAAGCTGTAGGTGCCCGCGCTTAAAAGCACTACCAAGGACCGCCTGGCGTTGGCGGAACTCGGATACCCAGGAGGAGGCACCTAAGCCAAAGGCTCGGCCCGGAACCAGCTGACGGTGCTGGAACCAGGTGGTGGACCCCAAGGCCCACAGGAGAGGAGAGAACAGCTAGGCCGCGAGGCAGCCGCAGTTACCGAACCCCAACAGTCCTACAGGGGGAGCTGGGCCTACTGGCACTACAGAACCAGCCTTGACTACCAGTTCACGCAGCCCACATAGGAAGCTCCTAAACTGGAGGCACCCTGGAGTTGGCTAACCCGACCGCACCACGACGAGGCAAGCATAGGTGTCTCAGTGAGCTTGACACAACCCGGAAACAGCTGACGGTGCTGAAACCAGGCTTGGCACGAGGGAGTACCTGTGACAAAAACACTGCCGAGAACCAGCTGGCGGTGCTGGAACCCGGATGCGTTGCCCCAGTGTGCAAGAGCCAATGGCACGACCGAGGACCAGCTGACGGTGCTGGAACCCGGTTACTAAGCTGTAGGTGCCCGCGCTTAAAAGCACTACCAAGGACCGCCTGGCGTTGGCGGAACTCGGATACCCAGGAGGAGGCACCTAAGCCAAAGGCTCGGCCCGGAACCAGCTGACGGTGCTGGAACCAGGTGGTGGACCCCAAGGCCCACAGGAGAGGAGAGAACAGCTAGGCCGCGAGGCAGCCGCAGTTACCGAACCCCAACAGTCCTACAGGGGGAGCTGGGCCTACTGGCACTACAGAACCAGCCTTGACTACCAGTTCACGCAGCCCACATAGGAAGCTCCTAAACTGGAGGCACCCTGGAGTTGGCTAACCCGACCGCACCACGACGAGGCAAGCATAGGTGTCTCAGTGAGCTTGACACAACCCGGAAACAGCTGACGGTGCTGAAACCAGGCTTGGCACGAGGGAGTACCTGTGACAAAAACACTGCCGAGAACCAGCTGGCGGTGCTGGAACCCGGATGCGTTGCCCCAGTGTGCAAGAGCCAATGGCACGACCGAGGACCAGCTGACGGTGCTGGAACCCGGTTACTAAGCTGTAGGTGCCCGCGCTTAAAAGCACTACCAAGGACCGCCTGGCGTTGGCGGAACTCGGATACCCAGGAGGAGGCACCTAAGCCAAAGGCTCGGCCCGGAACCAGCTGACGGTGCTGGAACCAGGTGGTGGACCCCAAGGCCCACAGGAGAGGAGAGAACAGCTAGGCCGCGAGGCAGCCGCAGTTACCGAACCCCAACAGTCCTACAGGGGGAGCTGGGCCTACTGGCACTACAGAACCAGCCTTGACTACCAGTTCACGCAGCCCACATAGGAAGCTCCTAAACTGGAGGCACCCTGGAGTTGGCTAACCCGACCGCACCACGACGAGGCAAGCATAGGTGTCTCAGTGAGCTTGACACAACCCGGAAACAGCTGACGGTGCTGAAACCAGGCTTGGCACGAGGGAGTACCTGTGACAAAAACACTGCCGAGAACCAGCTGGCGGTGCTGGAACCCGGATGCGTTGCCCCAGTGTGCAAGAGCCAATGGCACGACCGAGGACCAGCTGACGGTGCTGGAACCCGGTTACTAAGCTGTAGGTGCCCGCGCTTAAAAGCACTACCAAGGACCGCCTGGCGTTGGCGGAACTCGGATACCCAGGAGGAGGCACCTAAGCCAAAGGCTCGGCCCGGAACCAGCTGACGGTGCTGGAACCAGGTGGTGGACCCCAAGGCCCACAGGAGAGGAGAGAACAGCTAGGCCGCGAGGCAGCCGCAGTTACCGAACCCCAACAGTCCTACAGGGGGAGCTGGGCCTACTGGCACTACAGAACCAGCCTTGACTACCAGTTCACGCAGCCCACATAGGAAGCTCCTAAACTGGAGGCACCCTGGAGTTGGCTAACCCGACCGCACCACGACGAGGCAAGCATAGGTGTCTCAGTGAGCTTGACACAACCCGGAAACAGCTGACGGTGCTGAAACCAGGCTTGGCACGAGGGAGTACCTGTGACAAAAACACTGCCGAGAACCAGCTGGCGGTGCTGGAACCCGGATGCGTTGCCCCAGTGTGCAAGAGCCAATGGCACGACCGAGGACCAGCTGACGGTGCTGGAACCCGGTTACTAAGCTGTAGGTGCCCGCGCTTAAAAGCACTACCAAGGACCGCCTGGCGTTGGCGGAACTCGGATACCCAGGAGGAGGCACCTAAGCCAAAGGCTCGGCCCGGAACCAGCTGACGGTGCTGGAACCAGGTGGTGGACCCGAAGGTCCACAGGAGAGGAGAGAACAGCTAGGCCGCGAGGCAGCCGCAGTTACCGAACCCCAACAGTCCTACAGGGGGAGCTGGGCCTACTGGCACTACAGAACCAGCCTTGACTACCAGTTCACGCAGCCCACATAGGAAGCTCCTAAACTGGAGGCACCCTGGAGTTGGCTAACCCGACCGCACCACGACGAGGCAAGCATAGGTGTCTCAGTGAGCTTGACACAACCCGGAAACAGCTGACGGTGCTGAAACCAGGCTTGGCACGAGGGAGTACCTGTGACAAAAACACTGCCGAGAACCAGCTGGCGGTGCTGGAACACGGATGCGTTGCCTTGCCTATTAAAGATTGTCTTCCTAGAGCCCCAACTAGCGGTGTTGGAGCAAAGGGTAAGCAGGGGGAGATGAGTGTAGGCCGAAGCCTGCACTGGAGGCAGCTTTGTGTCTGCGTTGCGTTTGCAGGACACTTTGCCGGCTACACACTGGGGGAACAGCTGGCGTTGCTGAACCCCACTAACACAATGGCGTGTGTTTTTCTCTGTGCAGCTAGCACTTGCGGGCAAAAACTAGCGATGTTAGAGCCCGTGTTGAAGCAGGAGGAGGAGGAGAGGAGCAGAGTGTAGGCCGAAGCTTAGTTGAACCAATTTCAAAGGAAACCTTTAACCCCCCCCTCAGGTGTTACAAAGTACAAGAGACACACCTTGTGCAGTATTAATGCTGCACAAGTGAAAGGTTGCTCTATTAATTTGTCTACTTGCACACGCTGAATGAAAGACATACACAATTTACCCCATTCTACAGTCAAACTGTAGTGGATGCGTGACTTGGTTTTTTGATGAGACGCAGCACAGGTGTCCAAAATAACGCCTTGGTGCTTGGAGCAGCTTCCTGAGCGTTGTTATTTGCTGTACAGGAGTCTGCGCTCTTGTGTTATCCCTTGGCAATGCCCTGTTAGCGCTGCCCATCTTATGACATCATTTCATGTTGGCCGGTGCGGTTAACGATGGCCATAAATCCCAGACCCACAGTGTCTTTTCATAAAGCCACACTGCGGTGCTGGGATTCGTGGCCTTGAGCAGTAAATATTTTGGCCGCTCACACACGTCCTTACACCTGCTTCAGACTGGGCGGCCTCTGCTGATCCCTTCTCGCATGCCGCGGCCATGAGGCTGCACAGTCTGAAGAAGGCTGAAGGAGATGAGTTAAGACAGGCGAAGATATGCACTGCTCGTGCCCATCAATCACACCCTCGCAGTCAAAATAATTAAGACAACGAGGAGCATTTTATTCAGGCAGGGCGGACGAACAGGCGCAAGTAGCCAACCAATGATGTCAGAAGACGGGAAGCGCTACCAAGGGGGGTGCTGCGTATCATTAGAAAGGAAAGTCACACCTCAGGGACAGTGGAATGGTCTCAAAGAGACACATTTTGTACGTGTTGAGTTCCACGTGGGCAAGGAGAAAACATCAGCCACCTTGTACAAATGCAGCAGTACTGCTGTACAAGGTGGCTGTTATACATAGAAACACCTGGGGGTGGGGGCCAGGCTCCCTTCAATTTCAGTTCATGTGCCTGCGTGGCGTTTGCAGGTCACGTTGCAAGCTGCACAGCAGGGGAACAGCTGGCGGTGCTGAACCCCACTAACAAATTGGCTGGTGTTTTTCTCTGTGCAGCTAGCATTTCCGGGCAAAAACTAGCGGTGTTTGAGCCCAGGGTCAGCAGGAGGAGGAGGAGAGGAGCAAAGTGTAGGCCGAAGCCTGCACTGGTGGCAGCTTTTGGTCGGTTGTGCCAGCGTGGCTTGTGCTGGACACGATGCCGGCTACACAGCGGGGGAACAGCTGGCGTTGCTGAACCCCACTAACACATTGGCTGGTGTTTTTCTCTGTGCAGCTAGCATTTCGGGGCAAAAACTAGCGGTGTTTGAGCCCAGGGTCAGCAGGAGGAGGAGGAGAGGAGCAAAGTGTAGGCCGAAGCCTGCACTGGTGGCAGCTTTTGGTCGGTTGTGCCAGCGTGGCTTGTGCTGGACACGATGCCGGCTACACAGCGGGGGAACAGCTGGCGTTGCTGAACCCCACTAACACATTGGCTGGTGTTTTTCTCTGTGCAGCTAGCATTTCCGGGCAAAAACTAGCGTTGTTAGAGCCCAGGGTCAGCAGGAGGAGGAGAGGAGCAGAGTGTAGGCCGAAGCCTAGTTGAACCAATTTCAAAGGTTACCTTTAACCCCCCCTCAGGTGTTACAAAGAACAAGAGCCACTCCTTCTGCAGCATTAATGCTGCACAAGTAAAAGGTTGCTCTATTAATTTGTCTACTTGCACAAGCTGAATGCAACACGTAGACTATTTAGCCCATTATACTGTTTAACAGTAGTGGAGGCGTGACTTGTCTTTTTAAAGAAAAGCAGCACAGGTGTCGAAAACAACACCTTTTTGCATGGGCGCAGCTTCCTGAGCGTTGTTAGTTGCTGTACAGGAGTCTGCGCTCTTGTGATCCTTTGGCCATGCGCTGTGAGCGCTTCCTGTCTTATGACCTCATTTCATGTTGGCCGTTGCGGTTAGCGATGGACATGAATCCCAGACCCACAGTGTGTTTTTAAAAAATCACACTGCGGTGCTGGGATTCGTGCCCTGGTGCAGTAAATATGTTTGCCGCTCACACATGTCCTTACACCTGCTTCAGACTGGACGGCCTCATCTGATCCCTTATCGCCTGCCGAGGCCATGAGGACACCCAGTCTGAAGAAGGCGGAAGGAGATGAGTGAACACAGGCAAACATATGCACTGCACATGCCCATCAATCACACCCTCGCTGTCCAAAAAAATAAGACACCGAGGGGCGTTGTTTCGAGCAGGGGAGATGCACAGGCGCAGCCAGCTAACCAATGATGTCAAAAGACGGGCAGCGCTAACAAGGGTGGTGCTGCGTGTCATTACAAAGGAAAGTCACACCTCAGGGACATTGTAATGGTCTCTAATGAGAAACATTTTCTACGTGTTGAGTTCCACGTGGGCAAGGAGAAAAAGTCAGCCACCTTGTACAAATGCAGCAGTACTGCTGTACAAGGTGGCTGTTATACATAGAAACACCTGTGGGTGGGGGGCAGGCTCCCTTCAATTTCAGTTCATGTGCCTGCGTGGCGTTTGCAGGTCACGTTGCAAGCTACACAGCAGGGGAACAGCTGGCGTTGCTGAACCCCACTGACACATTGACTGGTGTTTTTCTCTGTGCAGATTGCATGTCCGGGCAAAAACTAGCGGTGTTAGAGCCCAGGGTCAGCAGGAGGAGGAGGAGAGGAGCAAAGTGTAGGCCGAAGCCTGCACTGGTGGCAGCTTTTGGTCGGTTGTGCCAGCGTGGCTTGTGCTGGACACGATGCCGGCTACACAGCGGGGGAACAGCTGGCGGTGCTGAACCCCACTAACACATTGGCTGGTGTTTTTCTCTGTGCAGCTAGCATTTCCGGGCAAAAACTAGCGGTGTTTGAGCCCAGGGTCAGCAGGAGGAGTAGAGGAGCAGAGTGTAGGCCGAAGCCTAGTTGAACCAATTTCAAAGGTTACCTTTAACCCCCCCCCTCAGGTGTTGCAAGGTACAAGAGCCACACCTTGAACAGCATTAATGATGCACAAGTCAAAGGTTGCTCTATTTAATTTTGCTCCTTGCACACGCTGAATTAAACACGTACACTATTTAGCCCATTATACTGTCAAACAGTAGTGGAGGCGTGACTACTAGTCTTTTTAAGGTGACGCAGCACAGGTGTACAAATTTACACCTAGGTGCTGTGCGCAGATTCCTTACCGTTGTTATTTGCAGTACAGGAAACTGCGCTCTTGTGTTATCCCTTGGCAATACCCTGTTAGTGCAGGCCGTCTCATGACCTCATTTCATGTTGGCCGCTGCGGTTAACGATGGCCATAAATCCCAGACCCACAGTGGCTTTTCATAAAGTCACACTGCGGTGCTGGGATTCGTGGCCTTGTGCAGTAAATATGTTCGCCGCTCACACATGTCCTTACACCTGCTTCAGACTGGGCGGCCTCAGCTGATCCCTTATCGCATGCCGCGGCCATGAGGCCGCACAGTCAGAAGAAGGCGGAAGGAGGGGAGTGAAGACAGGGGAACATATGCACTGCTCGTGCCCATCAATCACACCCTCGCAGTCAAAATATATGAGACAACGGGGGGCGTTGTGTCGGGCAGGGGGACGCACAGGCACAGCCAGCCAACCAATGATGTCAGGAGACGGGCAGCGCTAACAATGGGGGTGCTGCGTGTCATTAAAAAGGAAAGTCACACCTCAGGGACATTGTAATGGTCTGTAATGAGACACATTTTGTACTTGTTGAGTTCCACGTGTGCAAGGAGAAAAAGTCAGCCACCTTGTACAAATGCAGCAGTACTGCTGTACAAGGTGGCTGTTATACATAGAAACACCTGGGGGGGTGGGGGGCAGGCTCCCTTCAATTTCAGTTCATGTGCCTGCGTGGCGTTTGCAGGACACGTTGCCAGCTACACAGCAGGGGAACAGCTGGCGGTGCTGAACCCCACTAACACATTGGCTGGTGTTTATCTCTGTGCAGCTAGCATGTCCGGGCAGAAACTGGCGTTGTTTGAGCCCAGGGTCAGCAGGAGGAGGAGAGGAGCAAAGTGTAGGCCGAAGCCTGCACTGGTGGCAGCTTTTGGTCAGTTGTGCCAGCGTGGCTTGTGCTGGACACGTTGCCGACTACACAGCAGGGGAACAGCTGGCGTTGCTGAACCCCACTAACACATTGGCTGGTGTTTTTCTCTGTGCAGCTAGCCGTTCCGGGCAAAAACTAGCGGTGTTTGAGCCCAGGGTCAGCAGGAGGAGTAGAGGAGCAGAGTGTAGGCCGAAGCCTAGTTGAACCAATTTCAAAGGTTACCTTTAACCCCCCCCCTCAGGTGTTGCAAGGTACAAGAGCCACACCTTGAACAGCATTAATGATGCACAAGTCAAAGGTTGCTCTATTTAATTTTGCTCCTTGCACACGCTGAATTAAACACGTACACTATTTAGCCCATTATACTGTCAAACAGTAGTGGAGGCGTGACTACTAGTCTTTTTAAGGAGACGCAGCACAGGTGTACAAATTTACACCTAGGTGCTGTGCGCAGATTCCTTACCGTTGTTATTTGCAGTACAGGAAACTGCGCTCTTGTGTTATCCCTTGGCAATACCCTGTTAGTGCAGGCCGTCTCATGACCTCATTTCATGTTGGCCGGTGCGGTTAACGATGGCCATAAATCCCAGACCCACAGTGGCTTTTCCTAAAGTCACACTGCGGTGCTGGGATTCGTGGCCTTGTGCAGTAAATATGTTCGCCGCTCACACATGTCCTTACACCTGCTTCAGACTGGGCGGCCTCAGCTGATCCCTTATCGCATGCCGCGGCCATGAGGCCGCACAGTCAGAAGAAGGCGGAAGGAGGGGAGTGAAAACAGGGGAACATATGCACTGCTCGTGCCCATCAATCACACCCTCGCAGTCAAAATATATGAGACAACGGGGGGCGTTGTGTCGGGCAGGGGGGACGCACAGGCACAGCCAGCCAACCAATGATGTCAGGAGACGGGCAGCGCTAACAATGGGGGTGCTGCGTGTCATTAAAAAGGAAAGTCACACCTCAGGGACATTGTAATGGTCTGTAATGAGACACATTTTGTACGTGTTGAGTTCCACGTGGGCAAGGAGAAAAAGTCAGCCACCTTGTACAAATGCAGCAGTACTGCTGTACAAGGTGGCTGATATACATAGAAACACCTGTGGGTGGGGGGCAGGCTCCCTTCAATTTCAGTTCATGTGCCTGCGTGGCGTTTGCAGGTCACGTTGCAAGCTACACAGCAGGGGAACAGCTGGCGTTGCTGAACCCCACTGACACATTGACTGGTGTTTTTCTCTGTGCAGATTGCATGTCCGGGCAAAAACTAGCGGTGTTAGAGCCCAGGGTCAGCAGGAGGAGGAGGAGAGGAGCAAAGTGTAGGCCGAAGCCTGCACTGGTGGCAGCTTTTGGTCGGTTGTGCCAGCGTGGCTTGTGCTGGACACGATGCCGGCTACACAGCGGGGGAACAGCAGGCGGTGCTGAACCCCACTAACACATTGGCTGGTGTTTTTCTCTGTGCAGCTAGCATGTCCGGGCAGAAACTGGCGTTGTTAGAGCCCAGGGTCAGCAGGAGGAGGAGAGGAGCAAAGTGTAGGCCGAAGCCTGCACTGGTGGCAGCTTTTGTTCTGTTGTGCCAGCGTGGCTTGTGCTGGACACGTTGCCGACTACACAGCAGGGGAACAGCTGGCGGTGCTGAACCCCACTAACACATTGGCTGGTGTTTTTCTCTGTGCAGCTAGCATTTCCGGGCAAAAACTAGCGGTGTTTGAGCCCAGGGTCAGCAGGAGGAGTAGAGGAGCAGAGTGTAGGCCGAAGCCTAGTTGAACCAATTTCAAAGGTTACCTTTAACCCCCCCCTCAGGTGTTGCAAGGTACAAGAGCCACACCTTGTGCAGCATTAATGCTGCACAAGTGAAAGGTTGCTCTATTTGTTTTGCTCCTTGCACACGCTGACTAAAACACGTACACTATTTAGCCCATTATACTGTCAAACAGTTGTGGAGGCGTGACTTGTCTTTTTAACGAGACGCAGCACAGGTGTCAAAATTTGCACCTAGGTACTGGGCGCAGATTCCTGAGCGTTGTTATTTGCTGTACAGGAGTCTGCGCTATTGTAATCCCTTGGCCATGCGCTGTGAGCGCTTCCTGTCTTCTGACCTCATTTCATGTCGGCCGTTGCGGTTAGCGATGGACATGAATCCCAGACCCACAGTGTGTTTTCAAAAAATCACACTGCGTGGCTGGGATTCGTGGCCTTGTGCAGTAAATAGGTTTGCCGCTTACACATGTCCTTACACCTGCTCCAGACTGGGCGGCCTCAGCTGATCCCTTATCGCCTACCACGGCCAGGAGGCCGCACAGTCTGAAGAAGGCGGAAGGAGATGAGTTAAGACAGGCGAACATATGCACTGCTCGTGCCCATAAACCACACCCTCGCTGACAAAATAAATATGACAACGAGGGGCGTTGTTTCTAGCAGGGCGGATGCACAGGCGCAGCCAGCTAACCATGATGACAAAAGACGGGAAACGCTACCAAGGGGGGTGCTGCGTATCATTACAAAGGAAAGTCACACCTCAGGGACAGTGGAATGGTCTCAATGAGACACATTTTGTACGTGTTGAGTTCCACGTGGGCAAGGAGAAAAAGTCAGCCACCTTGTACAAATGCAGCAGTACTGCTGTACTAGGTGGCTGTTATACATAGAAACACCTGGGGGGGTGGGGCCAGGTTCCCTTTTAATTTCAGTTCCTGTGCCTGCATGGCGTTTGCAGGTCACGTTGCCGGCTACACAGCAGGGGAACAGCTGGCGTTGCTGAACCCCACTAACACATTGGCTGGTGTTTTTCTCTGTGCAGCTAGCACTTCCGGGCAAAAACTAGCGGTGTTTGAGCCCAGGGTCAGCAGGAGGAGGAGAGGAGCAGAGTGTAGGCCGAAGCCTGCACTGGTGGCAGCTTTTGTTCTGTTGTGCCAGCGTGGCTTGTGCTGGACACGTTGCCGACTACACAGCAGGGGAACAGCTGGCGGTGCTGAACCCCACTGACACATCACCTAGTGTTTTTTTCTGTGTAGACAACACTTCCAGGTGGCAACTGACAGTGTTGAAACCCAGGGAATCAAAGAGGAGCAGAGTGTAGGCCGAAGCCTGCAGTGGAGCAAGTTGAAAGGGAACCTTTAACCCCCCCCCCCAGGCATTTGTTGCTGAAAGAGCCATCTTGTACAGCAGTAATACTGCACATGGAAAATGGTGGCTCCGAAAATTATGCTCCTTGCAAACGCTGAAGTACACACTCATATAATGTGTCCCCTCACACCGTCAAACCATCCCGGAAGTGGGACTTTCCTTTGTAATGTGACACAGCACAGCCGTCATTCCAACCCCCTTGGTGCCGGGCACCACCTCCTCAACGTTGTTTGGTTCTGTCACGGAGCCCGCACTGTAATGTTATCCCTTGGCCATGCACAGTTAGCGGTGCCCGTCTTCTGACATCATGTAGGTGTCAGGCTGGCAGTGCCTGTGCGTCCAAGCTGCCCGAGATCCAACCTTGCAGTGTCATCTAATGTAGTCCCACTGCGGGCCAGGGATCCATGGGCATGCGCAGTGCATATCATCGCCTCTCACTCACCTCCTTCCTGCTTCTTCAGACTGTGCGGCGTCACGGCCGTGGCATGCTATTAGGGATCAGCTGACGCCGCCTAGTCTGAAGAAGCGTGAAGAAGGGGAGTGAGAGGCTAGTATATGCACTGCGCATGGCCATGGATACCAGGCCCACTGTGGGATCACATTAGACGACACTGCGAGGTGTGATTTCGGGCAGCGTGGACGCACAGGCGCAGCCAGGACGACAACAAATGATGTCAGAGGACGGGCAGCGCAAACTGTGCATGGCCAAGGGATAACATAACAGCGCAGGGTCCATGACGGAATCAAACAACGCTAAGGAGGCAGCGCACGGTGCCAAGGGGGTAGCAATGACGGCTGTGCTGTGTCACATTGCAAAGGAAAGTCCCACCTCCGGGACGGTTGGACGGTGTGAGGGGACACATTACATGAGTGTGTAGTTCAGCGTTTGCAAGGAGCATAATTTCAAGAGCGACCTTTCCCTTGTGCAGTATTAGTGCTGCACATGGTGGCTCTTTCAGTAACAAACGCCTAGGGGGGGGGGGGACAGGTCCCCTTACATTTTAGTTGTGCCAGCGTGGCGGTCGCATGACACGTTGCCGGATACACAGCTGGGGATCAGCTGACGTTACTGAACCCCAATAACAGAGGAGCGACTGTTGACTGTGCACACAGCACTTCCAGGCACCAACTGGCGGTGTTAGAGCCCAGGGACAGCAGGAGGAGCAGATTGGAGGTATTGCCGCACACACAGCTGGGGATCAGCTGACGTTACTGAACCCCAATAACAGAGGAGCGACTGTTGACTGTGCACACAGCACTTCCAGGCACCAACTGGCGGTGTTAGAGCCCAGGGACAGCAGGAGGAGCAGAGGAACAGAGTGTAGGCCGAAGCCTGATTGGAGCAAGTTGAAAGGAAACCTTTAACCCCCCCCCCCCAAGACGTTTGTAGCTGAAAGAGCCATGTTGTGCAGCACTAAGGATGCAAAAGGAAAAGGTTGCTCTTTTAATTATGCTCCTTGCAAACACCGAAGTAAACACTAAAAATGTGTCCCTTTATACCGTTAAACCGTTCCGGAGGTGCGAATTTCCTTCGTAATGGGACACAGCACAGCTGTCATTCCTATCCCCTTGATGCCGTGCGCTGCCTCCTCAGCGTTGTTTTAAGCTGCCACGGAGCCTGCGCTGTTCTGTTAGCCCTTGGCCATGCCCAATTAGCGCTGCCTGTCTTCTGACATAATTTGGTGTCAGGCTGTCAGTGCCTGTGCGTCCACGCTGCTCCAGATCCCACCTCGCAGTCTCATCTAACGTAATCCCACTGCGGGCCTTGGAACCATGGGCATGCACAGTGCATAACCTCGACTCTCACTCCCCTCCTTCCCTCTTCTTCAGACTGTGCGGTGTCACGGCCGTGGCATGCTAGGGATCAGCTGACGGCGCACAGTCTAAAGAAGGCGGAGGGAAATGAGCGAGAGCCCGAGGGGAAGATATGCACTGCGCATGCCCATGGATCCCAGGCCCGCAGTGTGACTCAATCAGAAGACACTGCGAGGCGGGATCTCGGGCACCGCGGCCGCACAGGCGCAGCCAGCCTGACACCAAATTATGTCAGAAGACAGGCAGCGCAAATAGGGCATGCCCAAGGGATAACAGAACAGCGCAGGCTCCGTGACAGCTTAAAACAACGCTGAGGAGGCAGCGCATGGCACCAAGGGGGTAGGAATGACGGCTGTGCTGCGTCACATTACGAAGGAAAGTCCCAGCTCCGGGACGGTATAACGGTATCAGTGAACACATTTTATAAGTGTTAAGTTCTGCGTGTGCAAAGAGCTAAAAAAAAAGAGCTACCTTTTCCTTGTGCAGCATTACTGCTGCACAAGATGGCTCTTTCAGTAACAAACGACGGGGGGGGGGGGGGACAGGTTCCCTTACATTTAGGTTGTTGTGCCAGCGTGGCGGTCGCAGGACACATTGCCGGCTACACAGCTGGGGATCAGCTGACGTTACTGAAACCCAATAACACTGGGTCGTATGTTTTTACTGTGCAGCCTGCACTTCTGAGCCGCAACTGGCGGTGTTGGAGCCCAGGAATAGCAGTTCAGGTGGTAGAAAGATGAACACAGCAGAGACCTGGATGACACCCAATTACTTAATCAGGCAGAGGAGTGGCAAATTCCTGCGAGATCCAGGCCTGGTTCATTTTCAGGAAAGTAAGCCGGTCAACGTTATCGGAGGATAGTCGCATGCGACGGTCTGTTAGTACACCACCTGCGGCACTAAAGACACGTTCCGATAAGACACTAGCCGCAGGGCAAGCCAGCACCTCCAATGCATACTGGCTTAGCTCTGGCCATGTATCCAGCTTAGAGACCCAAAACTTGAACGGGGAAGAGCCGTCTGGGAGTACAGTAAGAGGGCAAGCCATGTAGTCTGTCACCATCTGACGGAACCGTTGCCTCCTGCTGACTGGAGCCGCCGGTGATGGTGTAGACATTTGGGGCGGGCACACAAAAGTGTGCCAGAGTTGTGCCATACTGGGCTTGCCTTGGGCAGAGGCACTGCTTCTGCTCCCTCTTTGGGCAGAGCCTCCCCCACTGCCTCGACGCACTGAGCTGCTTTGTAAAGCACTAGCAGCACTCCTCTCAGTTGGACAGGAGAAGATGATGGAATTCACCAGTGTGTCGTGGTACTCCCGCAATTTACGCTCCCGGGTCAACGCAGGGATGAGGTTTTGGACGTTGTCCCGGTAGCGAGGATCGAGGAGGGTGAACACCCAATAATCAGGCATGTTGAGAATGTGGTCGATGCGGCGGTCGTTTCTCAGGCACTGCAGCATGAAATCCACCATGTGCTGCAGAGTGCCAACCGGCCCAGAAACGCTGTCCCCTGCTTGAGACATGATCTCTGCCCGCTCGTCATCACCCCACCCTCGCTGTACACACTGACCACTGGACAATTGTGTCGCTCCCTCCTCTGGACGGAGCTCTTCCTCCTCCATTGACTCCTCCTCATCCTCCTCACAAATTGGCCCCTGCGTACCCCTTTGTGAGGAACCACGTGGCGCTGACTCTCCAGAAGCTGATGGAAAAGGTGACTCCTCATCCTCCACCTCTTCCACCACATCATCCCTTAACCCTTGCAAAGTTTGCTGAAGCAGGCAGATAAGGGGGACAGTCATGCTGACTAGTGCATCATCTGCACTTGCCATCCGCGTGGAATAATCAAAAGGACGCAAAACCTGGCAGACGTCCTTCATAGTGGCCCACTCTGTGGTTGTGAAGTCTGATCGGCGCTGACTGCGACTTCTTTGCGCCTGATGCAGCTGGTACTCCATAACTGCTTGCTGCTGCTCACACAACCGCTCCAACATATGTAACGTGGAATTCCACCGGGTAGGTAGGTCACATATGATGCGGTGTTCCGGAAGGCGGAATCGGCGCTGCAGAGCAGCAATGCGGGATCTGGCCAAGCTGGAACGCCGCAAGTGAGCACACTCTAGGCGGACCTTGTGCAGCAGGGCATCAAGATCCGGATAGTCCCTCAGAAAACTCTGCACAACCAAATTGAGCACATGTGCCAGACATGGGATGTGAGTGAGGTTGCCAAGGGCCAAAGCTGCCACCAGATTTCGGCCATTGTCACACACTACCATGCCTGGCTGGAGATTCGCTGGCAGTAACCACACATCGCTCTCCTGCTTTATGGCATTCCAGAGCTCCTGCGCTGTGTGGCTTCGATGCCCCAATGAAACTAGTTTCAAGACGGCCTGCTGACGTTTGGCCACGG
The DNA here is from genome assembly GCF_032444005.1 of Ranitomeya imitator. Classification (NCBI taxonomy): domain Eukaryota; kingdom Metazoa; phylum Chordata; class Amphibia; order Anura; family Dendrobatidae; genus Ranitomeya; species Ranitomeya imitator. The sequence goes on along the minus strand of NC_091282.1, from coordinate 57,272,281 downwards.
CTGTGCTCATGTCGGTCATAGGTAAACGTTCACGGGTCCATGTGGGGGTGGACTGTGACGGATCCTGCAGAGAGGAATCAGAGGAACTGGTGTAAGAGGAGGAGTCGATGCGTACAGACTGGATTCCTGCAATCCTTGGAGTGGGCAGGACACGTCCTGCGCCACTCGCACGATCTGTACCTGGCTCAACAACATTAACCCAATGGGCAGTGAGGGAAACATATCGCCCCTGTCCATGCTGACTGGTCCACGCATCGGTGGTGAGGTGGACCTTGCTACTGACGGCGTTCAGTAGCGCATGTTTTATGTTTGCCTCAACATGCCTGTGCAGGGCAGGGACAGCCTGCCTGCTGAAGTAAAAGCGGCTGGGCACCTTGTACTGTGGGACTGCCAATGCCATCAAGTCACGGAAGCTGTCAGTCTCCACCAGCCTGAACGAGAGCATTTCCAGGGACAACAGTTTGGCAATGCCTGCATTCAGAGCCTGTGCTCGGGGGTGGTTGGCCGAGAATGCCCGCCTTTTCTCCCATGCCTGTACTACCGATGGCTGTAGAGTAGACTGGGAGTGTGAGGATGACTGGGAAGGTGGTGCTGTGGGTGGAATTACACAAGGTCTCTGGGAGGAAGCCAAACCAGCTGTGCGTGAGCTGGAGGAAGAGGCAACACGAGCTGAAGAGGTGGTAGCTGCCGCTGTTGGTTGGCCTACATCTTCAGTGTGTTTCTGTAACTCCACCGCGTGCCTGGTCCGCACATGTTTCCACATATTTGTGGTATTGAGGTTGCTGACATTTTTCCCTCTTTTTACTTTATGATGACACAGCTTGCATTTGACAAAACAAATGTCATCTGCAACTGTGTCAAAAAAGGACCAGGCACTGCAAGTCTTGGGAGCGCCCTTTTTGGCTTTGGAAAGAGACAGGCTCCTAACGGGTGCCAAAGTGGAGGCTACAGGCTCCGCAGTCTTCCCCCTCCCTCTCCCTCTTTGGCCCGTAAGAGGAAGCTCTTCCTCTGAGCTGCTCCCACCACCTTCCTGTTCCTCACGCCACGATGGGTCAAGGACCTCATCATCTCCACTACCCTCTGCCACCAACTGCTCCTCCTGGGTAGTCTCAGCAGCACAGTACGCACGAGAAAGCGGCACCTGAGTTTCATCATCAGATGCGTACTGCGCTGTGGTCACCGGAGGCACTGGCCCACCTGCCTCTTCAGAGTCAGAGAGAAAAAGGTGTTGGGCATCACTGCACACTGCCTCTTCTTCCATTTCTCCAATGCTGCTTGGCTGGCCCCCTGTTTCCAAGCCAAGAGATTCAGAGAACAGAAGTAGAGACGGCTCCTGTCCTGGGCTCTCTGACTGCCTGGCCAATTTGGCAGGTGGTGAAGAGACAGATGGCTGCTCTCCAGTGCTCTGTGCCTGAGAGGATGTGGCACTAACTGAAGTCGATGCCGAGGCGTTAGCTGCCATCCACCCGACAACGGCTTCAATTTGGTCTTCACGCAGCAGCGGTGCACGGCGCTCTCCGACAAAGCTGCGCATGAAGGACTGTTCCCTGCTGAAACTGAGTGACGACGAGTCACCGGCGCCCGCAGCAGGCACAGAATCACCACGTCCTCTCCCTGCTCCTCTCCCTGCTCCGCGCCCACGCCCACGTGCCTTACTCCCTGCCCTCTTCATCTTGGTTGACAGATAAAGATAAGCAGAAAAGTACTAAGGCCTTAGTGTGCTTATTCCTGTAATGCTCCTCCTAACAGGTGTAAGAAACACTAATGTTGTAAATTGTGGACTAAACTTTATTATTTTTCAAATGTGGCCTACACAAGTGTAAGTTGTGTTTGGTGAACTTAACCTTTTTTTTGGTGCAGATCGGGCTACAGAGCTAGTTTAAATCACACGGAGACCGTGCAGACAGCCGTAAACGGCGCTGCAAGGCCAAGAAACCCTCCTCTAGGTTATCCTATATAGTGTTTTTCCACTATTTAGCTGGATACAAGTGGAAAGACACTAATAGGAATTTTTTTTTTCAAATTTTAAACTGGCTGCACTATTTGAAAAAAAGGAAATTGTTTTTCAAGGTATGAGGCAGTAACGCACCCTGAGCTGAATCCAACCGGCTATGGCTGCACACAGACTACAGGGCGAGCTGGGCTCACACGGAGACCGTGCAGACAGCCGTAAACGGCGCTGCAAGGCCAAAAAACCCTCCTCTAGGTTATCCTATATAGTGTTTTTCCACTATTTAGCTGGATACGAGTGGAAAGACACTAATAGGAATTTTTTTTTTCAAATTTTAAACAGGCTGCACTATTTGAAAAAAAGGAAAATTTTTCTCAAGGTATGAGCCAGTAACGAACCCTGAGCTGAATCCAACCGGCTATGGCTGCACACAGACTACAGGGCGAGCTGGGCTCACACGGAGACCGTGCAGACAGCCGTAAACGGCGCTGCAAGGCCAAAAAACCCTCCTCTAGGTTATCCTATATAGTGTTTTTCCACTATTTAGCTGGATACGAGTGGAAAGACACTAATAGGAATTTTTTTTTTCAAATTTTAAACAGGCTGCACTATTTGAAAAAAAGGAAAATTTTTCTCAAGGTATGAGCCAGTAACGAACCCTGAGCTGAATCCAACCGGCTATGGCTGCACACAGACTACAGGGCGAGCTGGGCTCACACGGAGACCGTGCAGACAGCCGTAAACGGCGCTGCAAGGCCAAAAAACCCTCCTCTAGGTTATCCTATATAGTGTTTTTCCACTATTTAGCTGGATACGAGTGGAAAGACACTAATAGGAATTTTTTTTTTCAAATTTTAAACAGGCTGCACTATTTGAAAAAAAGGAAAATTTTTCTCAAGGTATGAGCCAGTAACGAACCCTGAGCTGAATCCAACCGGCTATGGCTGCACACAGACTACAGGGCGAGCTGGGCTCACACGGAGACCGTGCAGACAGCCGTAAACGGCGCTGCAAGGCCCAAAAACCCCCCTCTAGGTTATCCTATGTAGTGTTTTTCCACAATAGAGCTGGAGACTGGTGGAAAAACACTAATAGGAAATTTGAGAAAAAATGTGCAGCAGGCTGCACTAAGAGCAAAAAAGAACAACTGTGTGAGGCAGTGTGAACCCCCCCTGAGCTGAATACAACCGGGTATATGGCTGCACACAGACTACAGAGTGAGCTGCACACACACACACACAGAGACCTTGCAGAACGCTGTTAAAACAGCGCTGCAAGGCAAGAGCAAGGTGAACAGTGAAGAACACACAGCGTTTTGCTAAATTAGCCTTTGGAAAGGAAAATAAAGCAATTAGCTAGCTCAACTGGCCCTCAGTTAGAACACAGCGTCCTGTCCCTAACTGAAATCACAGCAGAGTGAGCGCAAAATGGCGGCAGCGCTTTTTTATAGTGCAGAGTGACATCATTTCAGCAGCCAATCCAAGCCTTGCCAGTACTTACATGCCCACCATGCTAAACAGGATGTGCCCACACTTTCATTCATTCCTCATTGGCTGCTGCGTTCAATTTGAATTCTGGGAACTTCCGATTCCGGTATCCGATACGCGGGAAGTATCGGAATTCAGTATCGGAATTCCGATACCGCAAATATCGGCCGATACCCGATACTTGCGGTATCGGAATGCTCAACACTACTTATTGACCAAAGCTATGAATGGAGGCTGTCTAGTCCTTAGTGAAAAGTCACAATCCATTCGTAAGGTCACCAAAAATTTTCAATGCAAGTATGCTGTTGGGACCCTCATTCACTTTCTAATCTTGGAAAAGTTACCATAGTCTCCATTCTTTCTTTTCATTGTAAAGTCCTTGTAATACACATAGGAGTTAGGTCATCTAGAAGAATGATGCCACTGAGTTTCCTCAATTAGATCCTTAAGCCGCATTTGCTGGAAAGCGCCTTTAAAGTTTGTCTCTCTAACAATTTTTAAGGCTGACATCAAAAGCTATCAGTTGAGTGAACTGCCATATGCAGTTTTAGGAGTATTGGGTTACACATTGTAAGCAATTAATAGGATGAACTCTGCTAAAATGACTTTTCTGAGTCTTTCCTTGAACTTAATAGGAATGTTGTACAACCAGGTCATCTTCTCAAGATTCACACGAAGCTGTCTTTACAGACTCTTCACGTATTATGAATTTATAGGTTTATAGCACCATTACTTTATTTTTCTAGTTGACCAGTATGAACAGGAGTATGTTCATATATCTATACTTCTAGAAACTAGAAGCGGGCTTGGCAGCCATAAAGGATTTTATGTAAAATTTCAGCTGAGATTCCTCCATCCATTGTGGCAAAATGTCCTTCATCATCCGGTCCTTATTTGCAATTCCATACTTTTTTAAAGAGTATGCGCATCTTGAGACATATCGTGACTGGTCTTTGAGATCTGAAGTGGGGGCCTATGACCAAGTAGACCCCCAACAGTCTTCAAGAAGCATTGTACCCCTTAAACACTGAATGAACATATGCATTTGTATGTAATTACGACTTGTATGTTCCATCTTTTGAACATCGTTTAACCGCTTGAGATTTCAAAAGACACCACGAAGCTAAAAGAAGTGAGTTGACCGTTCTTCAGGCTTGTTCCACTCTTAGAGTGCTCTACTGTGTACAACGCAAATCAGTGGGAAGGATCAAAAGACCCCAGAAAACTTCTGGGCGTCTTCTTGAACATTTTCACAATGTTTTTTGGTTCAGAAACTTATAATAATTTTTTCATTGTTGAATCAATGAAAAAAATATACTGAAAAACACCAGACAAAAAGACGACCTAAAAATAATGAAAAAAAAGCAGTAGAAAAAAACACTGTTGGTTAAAAACTTCAAAACAAGTGCTCAGGAAATGGCCAAAAAGGCACAAAAAAGATGCTTCAGGATTAAAAACTGAAGTGTCTCCATATTGGAAAAGCGCATATGCTGGTGTCTAAAAGACACTGCGTGCACATGTACATAGGAATGGCTTCTTTTTTGTAACTTTTTTTATATTTTCTTTTCTTGAAGTGTTTTCAGGAATGGAGCTGAGTGTTAGAATAAATAAATTATAGGTTTTCTCATGTAGCCAACCTAAATTTGAGAACATATCTGAGCTCAGTCCACCATTAGCCTGGAAGGTCCAAAAATAAGCCATCAACTTGGCAGAATTGAGTTTGTGAAAACTCAGCAAAGTTGTAGCAAAGTTAAGATAAGCATTTTGCGCACCCAATGGGTCTTTTTTTTAGCATATTACTCCAGTACAACCTACATAATTTTCTTAATTCAGTCTGTTCCACCTACAGGTAGAAATATGTTTAATTTCTGTTCTTAACAGCAACTGAATTAATAAAAAATTATATATAAATTACTCTAAAGCTTGGGGATTTCCAAAAGTTTATAACGTCTGGTATTTTTTTTTAGCATTATATAAGAGTGGAAACCATGGAAAGTCATATCCCCATGAACAAGGCAGAAGTAGAGGAGAAGGAAAGTCCGGATCGTTGTTCTCATGGGCTTGGAATATTTTGCACTGCCCTACATTACATCTCCGGAGAAATGAAGGAATTTGGAGACTGGTTGAGAGGTGAGTGCCATCTATAATATGATATATTGCATACAGAATGATCCGCAAATTAAGGGAATACTAAAATCACACTTTGGATGTCAATGAATGAAACATTCAAGTTCAAAATGTTTACTTACGGTATGTAAAATGGTATAATTTGTTAAGAATCAAATTAAGTTTCAATTACCAGTGGAAACCAAAATCATCAACCGATTGAAGGCCAGATAACAAACCCCACAGACAATCAAAGTAAAAGTTTGAAATCACAGGTCCATCAAATTTGGTTGACGTTTGTGTTGGGACTTACTAGTGTATGTGGACCCCACGTGCCTGCATTCCCTCTTTTCAATATCTGGGATACTCATGAACACACAATGGTTGGCTCATTGAAGGATCTCTTCCCAGACCTTGGTCAGGACATCAATGAGCTCCTGGACGGTCTTTTGAGCTACTTGATAGCATTGAATTAAATAATACAGAACATCCCAGAGGTTCTCTACTGGATTCAGGTCTGATGAACATGAAGTCTAGTCAATGATGTAAATACCTTAGTAATCCAGGAAATGCTTTGTTTTACATGAGACACCTGCATCAGTGGTTCTGAAGATTTTGTCCAAGCATATAACAGCCGCCAGGGTAATGTTGGCCATCACGTGGAGGCTTGGAGGTTTCGACCTCCAAAGATGTGCCTTCTCAGACCATCAAGGAGCCATTGCAACACTTCATTACAATGCAAAATTCCACCTGCTTTGGGGTAGAATTGAGCCTCCTCAAATTTTGGATCTCTTTGCAACTGCTCAGGTTGCACCAATGGTATGTCCACACGTGGCTCAGTTTGAACCTGCTTTCATCTGTGAACCAAACTGGACACCAATGGTGGATCTGCCAAGAAAAACCAATTAAGTTGCATGTTGCTCAGCTATAAACACAGGTCGCTTTGGACATCGAGCCCTTATGCCACCATCATGGCATCTGATTATTATTTATTATTACTGTATTTTCTGGCGTATAAGACTACTTTTTAACCCTTGAAAATCTTCTCAAAAGTCAGGTATCGTCTTATACGCCAGGTTTCGTCTTATAGGGCAGATGCGGAGTAATCTGCGGTCGCCGCATATTGTGGGGGGAGCGACCCCAATGACGAGGTGAGGGGGCACCTCACCGGGAAGGTGTAAGTGAAGCAGAGGCAGAGAAGGAGATAATAGGATACAAGGGCGAGCCAGATGAGTGAAAGAGGAGTGTTTTTCTAGGCACAGCACCGCTCTCTTTTTTGCATACCCCTGGCATCCCAGACGCTGACAGTTTGCTTCACTTACACCTTCCTGGTGAGGCGCTCCCTCACCTCGTCATCGGGACCACTCCCCCCCACTATATACTTCAACCGCAGATTGCTCCGCACCCACCCTATAAGACGACACCCGGCATATAAGACAACCCCCGACTTTTGAGAAGATTTTATATTTTAACTGGAAAAGTTTGGGGTCGTCTTATACGCCCAGTCGTCTTATACGCCGGAAAATACGGTATTTTTATTATTTATTTATATAGCACCATTAATTCCATGGTGCTGTACATGAGAAAGGAGTTACATACAGGGTTATAGATATCGATTACAGTAAGCAGGTTTACAGTGACAGACTAGAACAGAGGGGAGAGGACCCTATCCTTGCGGACTTACATTCTATGGGATAGTGGGGAAGAGACAGAAGGTAGGGGCAGATTCTGACTTTATTTCTCTCATACTAAAACAATCTGATCAATTCTTCTATGTTCTTGTCTAAAGCTACTTTTGGAAGACTATCAATTACTCAATACCAGAATTGTGTGAGCACAGATAACAGCATGGCTATGTTCACTAGTGCAGTCACTTCCGTTTATATCAGAGGACACAAAGCTCTGCTAGGTTCAACATATCACATCATTTATATTGGGTTCCTTTCCTAGTTTCCATCATTGCAATATTTTGCAAGTCAAATCAGCCAAGACTAATAGTGGGGGCTAAAACAAAAGCCAGAATACACGAAGCCATGGGAAGTTAGGGTAAGTCCACATAGAAGGGAAGTATCCACCTATGGACATGTTGTAAGTTGATAGCAAAATTTGTAGCAAAATTCACTTATACATTTGCAGTATAATTCACCACAGATTTCTCTCTTTTGGACAACAAATTTGCACCAAAAATTGACATTACAGAGTTTAAAATCAACCCAGCAGGTCAATTTCCATGCAGGAAATTGTAGGTTTGTGGAAGATCTTTACAGGTAGCAAAGTAATGTAAACTCTACACAAAATGGTTCAGAGAACTAAAAGTAAATGTTACACAGATCAAACAATATAATGTGCTACATAGAACATCCGTCAGCAAATGCTATTAAACAAATCAATCCATTCCAGATAAACCTGTCCCATTCCAGTTCATTGACTGGGTTTTACGTGGCACGTCACAAGTGATGTTCGTCAGTAATCCTATTAGTGGTCTCCTCATCATTGCTGGACTCTTCCTTCAGAACACCTGGTGGGCGATTGCCGGATGCCTGGGCGCTATTGTGTCAACAATCACAGCACTTGTTCTCAGCCAAGACAGGTATGTAGAAAATGCTACACGGCCATGTAATAAGGCTGTGTTATTACAGTATTTATATTCTTGCACAATGGGGCAGCATTTTATTAGTTATATTCCAGTACATAGGGGCAGTATTATAGTAGTTACTGTATATTCTTGTACTTAGAGGCAGTATTATAGTAGTTACTGTATATTCTTGTACAGAGGAGGCAGTATTATAGTAGTTATGTTCTTGTATATAGGAGAAAGAATTATAGTAGTTATACTCTTGTACATAGGGGCAGTATTATAGTAGTTATATTCTTGTACATAGGGAGCAGTATTATAGTAGTTATATTCTTGTACATAGGTGCACTATTATAGTAGTTATATTCTTGTACATAGGTGCAGTATTATAGTAGTTATATTCTTGCACATAGGAGCAGTATTATAGTAGTTATATTCTTGTACATAGGTGCAGTATTATAGTAGTTATATTCTTGTACATAGGAGCAGTATTATAGTAGTTATATTCTTGTACATAGGAGCAGTATTATAGTAGTTATATTCTTGTACATAGGGGCAGTATTATAGTAGCTATATTCTTGTACATAGGGGCTGTATTATAGTAGTTATATTCTTGTACATAAGAGCAGTGTTATAGTAGTTATATTCTTGTACATAGGGGCAGTATTATAGTAGTTATATTCTTGTACATAGGAGATAGTATTATAGAGTAGTTATATTCTTGTACATAAGGGCAATATTATAGTAGTTATGTTCTTGAACATGGGAGGCAATATAGTAGTAATTATATTCTTGACATAGGGGCGGTATTATAGTAGTTATATTCTTGAACATAGCAGTATTATAGTAGTTATATTCTTGTACATATCGGCAGTATTATAGTGGTTATATTCTTGTATGTAAGAGTAGCATTATAGTAGTTAAATTCTTGTACATAGAGGCAGTATTATAATAGTTATATTCTTGTACATAGGGGCAGTATTATAGTAGTTATATTCTTTTACATAGGAGGCAGTATTATAGTAGTTATATTCTTGCACATAGAGGCAGTATTATAGTAGTTATATTCTTGTACATAGGGGCAGTATTATAGTAGTTATATTCTTGCACATAGGAGCAGTATTATAGTAGTTATATTCTTGTGTATAGGAGCAGTACTATAGTAGTTATATTCTTCCACATAGTGGCGGTATTATAGTAGTTATTTTCTTGTACATAGGAGCAGTATTATAGTAGTTATATTCTTGTACATTGGAGCAGAATTAAAGTCGTTATATTCTTGTACATAGCGGCGGTATTATAGTAGTTATATTCTTGCACATAAGGGCAGTATTATAGTAGTTATGTTTTTGTACATAGGAGCACTACTATAGTAGTTATATTCTTGTACATGGGGGCAGTATTATAGTAGTTATACTCTTGTACATAGGGGGCAGTATTATAGTAGTTATATTCTTGTATACAGGAGCAGTATTATAGTACTTATATTTTTGTACATAGGAGCAGTAGTATAGTACTTATATTCTTGTACATAGGGGAAGTATTATAGTAGTTATATTCTTGTACATAGGGGCAGTATTATAGTAGTTATATTCTTGTACATAGGGGCAGTATTTTAATTGTTATATTCTTGTACATAGGAGCAGTATTATAGTAGTTATATTCTTGTACATAGTAGCAGTATTATAGTGTTATATTCTTGTACATACGGGCAGTATTATAGTACTTATATTCTTGTACATAGGAGCAGTATTATAGTAGTTATATTCTTGTACATAGGGGCAGTATTATAGTAGTTATATTCTTGTACATAGGGGTAGTATTAGTATTATAACTGTTATATTCTTGTACATAGGAGCAGCATTATAATAGTTATATTCTTGTACATAGGAGCAGTATTATAGTAGTTATATTCTTGTACATAGGGGTAGTATTAGTATTATAACTGTTATATTCTTGTACATAGGAGCAGTATTATAGTAGTTATATTCTTGTACATAGGGGCAGTATTATAGTAGTTATATTCTTGTACATAGGGGTAGTATTAGTATTATAACTGTTATATTCTTGTACATAGGGGCAGTATTATAGTAGTTATATTCTTGTACATAGGAGCAGTATTATAGTAGTTATATTCTTGTACATAGGGGGAGTATTATAGTAGTTATATTCTTGTACATAGTAGCAGTATTATAGTAGTTATATTCTTGTACATTCAACAGATCTGCAATTGCTGCAGGATTACACGGGTATAACGGGATCTTGGTCGGCTTGTTGATGGCTGTGTTTTCAGATAAAGGAAATTACTATTGGTGGCTTCTTATCCCTGTGACTGTCATGTCGATGACTTGGTAAGTCCTTAATTATTTTGTTTTGACAGTTATTGAAACTGATATCAGAAGTCAAATATCAATTTAATTGTTCTTATATTTTTTCACTTTTAAAATACTGTCTTTAACATCTCAACCAATCAAAATGCTGAATCTTTACTTAATGTTAACATTTAGATTATCTTTGTTCTTTCTTTATCATTTTTTTCAGCCCTGTCTTGTCCAGTGCTTTGGGTTCTATTTTCAGCAAATGGGACCTGCCGGTGTTCACCCTGCCTTTCAACATTGCAGTATGTCTGCACATAGCCGCCACCGGTCACTACAATGTCTTCTTCCCTACTGTCGATATCCAACCTATAGATGCCGTTCCAAACATCACTTGGACCGATGTCCAAATACCCTCGGTAAGAATGTGGTTAAAATTATGAAAAATGTAAAACTATGAGGTTAGACAAGTGAACTCTTTGGGGACTGCAACCTTTAATGTACAATTAAAAGAATAAATGGCTGACTCGACCATGACCAGACAAGATAATTTCATGGTGGGAAAAATGATGTTCCAGAGGATGATGCTGCTTGGGACAAGAGTATCACTATGACCAGGGAAATATGTCCATAAAGCATACATTTTAGGCAGGGGTACTCAAAATGTCCTGTAGTCCCGGGTGAAGTTGGACTCCATTTCAAGATTTGCTATGGTTACCATTATCATTACCTTTCACTCTTTCCAAATGTCCCAAAAATGACTTGGTCTATTGTCTTCTTGTGTAATTATCCCTAGTTAAATCAGATGTCTGGGAAATGGATTAGAATTTCTCCCTTTTATGGGGCAATTAAAACCCCTCGGTACATTCCTTCATTCCTCAGGATTTTTTGCCTTCCTCGGGATCAACATTGTAGGTATATATGTTAGTCTTGATTAACCTGTCTGATCTTCAACTGTATAATAGTAATAATTTTATTTATATAGCGCCAACATATTCCGCAGCGCTTTACAAATTATAGAGGGTACTTGTACAGACAATAGACATTACAGCATAACAATAAACACAGATCAAAACAGATACCGAGAGGAATGAGGGCCCTGCTTGCAAGCTTTCAAACTATGAGGAAAAGGGGAGACACGAGAGGTGGATGGTAACAATTGCTTTAGTTATTCGGACCAGCCATAGTGTAAGGCTCGGGTGTTCATGTAAAGCTGCATGAACCAGTTAACTGCCTCAGTATGTAGCAGTACAGACACAGAGGGCTAATAACTGCATGAAGTGTATGAGAACATGATGCGAGGAACCTGATTATGGTTTAAGTTTTTTTTTTTTGAATGGGGAACACAGGGATAGTTAGGTTAATGCGTTGAGGCGGTAGGCCAATCTGAACAAATGAATTTTTAGGGCACTGTTGTGAATTCTGTGGCAGAGCTCCCTCCTGTGGTCACAAGTGGTACTTCGGCTGATTCTCTCTGTGAGCTTCTGTTGGTGGAGGGAAGTGGTACTGCGGCTTCTGAGTTTCCTCCCTGAGGTGATCTGGTGAGGTCGTTAGGTGCTTCTTTACTTAACTCCACCTAATGCTTTGATCCTGGCTTCCTGTCAATGTTCCAGTGTTGGACTTGCTTTTCCCTGGATCATTCCTGTGGCCTGCTGCTCTGCATAGCTAAGTTCTTCATTGCTATTTGTTTGCTATTTTTTCTGTCCAGCTTGTCTAATTTTTTGCTGGAAGTTCTGGGACGCAAAGGGTGTACCTCCGTGCCGTTAGTTCGGTACGGAGGGTCTTTTTGCCCCCTTTGCGTGGTGTTCTTTAGGGTTTTGTGTAGACCACAAAGTTACCTTTTCTATCCTCGATCTGTTAAGAAAGTCGGGCCTCACTTTGCTGAATCTATTTCATCTCTACGTTTGTCTTTTCATCTTAACTCACAGTCATTATATGTGGGGGGCTGCCTTTTCCTTTGGGGTATTTCTCTGAGGCAAGGTAGGCTTATTTTCTATCTTCAGGCTAGTTAGTTTCTCAGGCTGTGCCGAGTTGCATAGGCAGAGTTAGGCGCAATCCACGGCTGCCTCTAGTGTTGTTTGGAGAGGATTAGGGATTGCGGTCTGCAGAGTTCCCACGTCTCAGAGCTCGTTCTATGATTTTGGGTTATTGTCAGATCACTGTATGTGCTCTGACCGCTATGTCCATTGTAGTACTGAATTGCCTGTCATAACAGTACAGGAAGCCAAAAGTACTAATGATTCTCAATAGAAGGAAAAAAGAAGTTCTGAGACCATTTTTTTTTCTTTGCACTGTGTTTTGCCTTTTTTTTCCCCTAGACATTTGGGTGGTTCAGTACACAGGTGTAGCGATGGACATTAGAAGTCTGTCTTCATTTGTGGATCAGCTCTCGGCAAGAGTACAAAAGATTCAAGACACTATTGATCAGAAAGCTATGTTGGAACCAAGAATTCCTATTCCTGATTTGTTTTTTGGAGATAGAACTAAGTTTCTGAGTTTCAAAAATAATTGTAAATTATTTCTGTCCTTGAAACCTCGCTCCTCTGGTGATCCAGTTCAACAGGTTTTGATTGTTATTTCTTTTTTGCGCGGCGACCCTCAGGACTGGGTATTTTCTCTTGCGCCAGGAGATCCTGCATTGAGTAATATCGATGCGTTTTTCCTGGCGCTCGGATTGCTGTACGATGAACCTAATTCAGTGGATCAGGCAGAGAAAAATTTGCTGGCTCTTTGTCAGGGTCAGGATGAGATAGAGGTATATTGTCAGAAATTTAGAAAGTGGTCCGTGCTCACTCAGTGGAATGAGCCTGCGCTGGCAGCTATGTTCAGAAAGGGTCTCTCTGAGGCCCTTAAGGATGTCATGGTGGGATTTCCAATGCCTGCTGGTTTGAATGAGTCTATGTCTTTGGCCATTCAGATCGGTCGACGCTTGCGTGAGCGTAAATCTGTGCACCATTTGGTGGTATTACCTGAGCTTAAACCTGAGCCTATGCAGTGCGATAAGACTTTAACCAGAGTTAAACGGCAAGAACACAGACGTCTGAATGGGCTGTGTTTCTACTGTGGTGATTCCACTCATGCTATCTCTGATTGTCCTAAGCGCACTAAGCGGTTCGCTAGGTCTGCCACCATTGGTACGGTACAGTCAAAATTTCTTCTGTCCGTTACCTTGATCTGCTCTTTGTCATCGTATTCTGTCATGGCATTTGTGGATTCAGGCGCTGCCCTGAATTTGATGGACTTGGAGTATGCTAAGCGTTGTGGGTTTCTCTTAGAGCCCTTGCAGTGTCCTATTCCATTGAGAGGAATTGATGCCACGCCTTTGGCCAAGAATAAGCCTCAATACTGGACCCAGCTGACCATGTGCATGGCTCCTGCACATCATTAGGTTATTCGCTTTCTGGTGTTGCATAATCTGCATGATGTGGTCGTGTTGGGGTTGCCATGGCTACAAGCCCATAATCCAGTATTAGATTGGAAATCCATGTCGGTGTCCAGCTGGAGTTGTCAGGGGGTACATGGTGATGTTCCATTTCTGTCAATTTCGATATCCACCCCTTCTGAGGTTCCAGAGTTCTTGTCTGATTACCGGGATGTATTTGATGAGCCCAAGTCCGATGCCCTACCTCCGCATAGGGATTGTGATTGTGCTATCAATTTGATTCCTGGTAGTAAATTCCCAAAAGGTCGACTGTTTAATTTATCCGTGCCTGAGCACGCCGCTATGCGCAGTTATGTGAAGGAATCCCTGGAGAAGGGGCATATTCGCCCGTCATCGTCACCATTAGGAGCAGGGTTCTTTTTTGTAGCCAAGAAGGATGGTTCCCTGAGACCTTGTATAGATTACCGCCTTCTAAATAAGATCACGGTTAAATTTCAGTACCCCTTGCCATTGTTATCTGATTTGTTTGCTCGCATTAAGGGGGCTAGTTGGTTCACCAAGATAGATCTTCGTGGTGCGTATAATCTGGTGCGAATCAGGCGAGGAGATGAATGGAAAACTGCATTTAATACGCTCGAGGGTCATTTTGAGTATCTAGTGATGCCATTCGGACTTGCCAATGCTCCATCAGTGTTTCAGTCCTTTATGCATGACATCTTCCGAGAGTACCTGGATAAATTCCTGATTGTGTACTTGGATGACATTTTGATCTTCTCGGATGATTGGGAGTCTCATGTGAAGCAGGTCAGAACAGTTTTTCAGGTCCTGTGTGCTAATTCTTTGTTTGTGAAGGGATCAAAGTGTCTCTTTGGTGTGCAGAAGGTTTCATTTTTGGGGTTCATCTTTTCCCCTTCTAATATCGAGATGGATCCAGTTAAGGTCCAAGCCATCCATGATTGGACTCAGCCGACATCTCTGAAAAGTCTGCAAAAGTTCCTGGGCTTTGCTAATTTTTATCGTCGCTTCATCTGCAATTTTTCTAGTATTGCCAAACCATTGACCGATTTGACCAAGAAGGGTGCTGATTTGGTCAATTGGTCTTCTGCTGCTGTGGAAGCTTTTCAAGAGTTGAAGCGTCGTTTTTGTTCTGCCCCTGTGTTGTGTCAACCAGATGTTTCTCTTCCGTTCCAGGTCGAGGTTGATGCTTCTGAGATTGGAGCAGGAGCTGTTTTGTCGCAGAGAGGTTCTGGTTGCTCAGTGATGAAACCATGCGCTTTTTTTTCCAGGAAGTTTTCGCCTGCTGAGCGAAATTATGATGTGGGCAACCGAGAGTTGCTGGCCATGAAGTGGGCATTCGAGGAGTGGCGTCATTGGCTTGAAGGAGCTAAGCATCGTGTGGTGGTATTGACTGATCATAAGAACTTGACTTATCTTGAGTCTGCTAAGCGGTTGAATCCTAGACAGGCTCGTTGGTCGCTGTTTTTTGCCCATTTTGACTTTGTGATTTCGTACCTTCCGGGCTCTAAAAATGTGAAGGCGGATGCTCTGTCTAGGAGTTTTGTGCCCGACTCTCCGGGTTTGTCTGAGCCGGCGGGTGTCCTCAAGGAAGGAGTAATTGTGTCTGCCATCTCCCCTGATTTGCGGCGGGTGCTGCAAAAATTTCAGGCTAATAAACCAGATCGTTGTCCAGCGGAGAGACTGTTTGTCCCTGATAGGTGGACCAATAAAGTTATCTCTGAGGTTCATTGTTCGGTGTTGGCTGGTCATCCTGGAATCTTTGGTACCAGAGAGTTGGTGGCTAGATCCTTTTGGTGGCCGTCTCTGTCGCGGGATGTGCGTGTTTTTGTGCAGTCCTGTGGGATTTGTGCTCGGGCTAAGCCCTGCTGTTCTCGTGCCAGTGGGTTGCTTTTGCCCTTGCCGGTCCCGAAGAGGCCTTGGACACATATCTCTATGGATTTTATTTCTGATCTTCCCGTTTCTCAAAAGATGTCAGTCATTTGGGTGGTCTGTGATCGCTTTTCTAAGATGGTCCATCTGGTACCCTTGTCTAAATTGCCTTCCTCCTCTGATTTGGTGCCATTGTTCTTCCAGCATGTGGTTCGTTTACATGGCATTCCAGAGAATATCGTTTCTGACAGAGGTTCCCAGTTTGTTTCAAGGTTTTGGCGAGCCTTTTGTGGTAGGATGGGCATTGACTTGTCTTTTTCCTCGGCTTTCCATCCTCAGACTAATGGCCAGACCGAACGAACCAATCAGACCTTGGAAACATATCTGAGATGCTTTGTTTCTGCCGATCAGGATGACTGGGTGTCCTTTTTGCCTTTGGCTGAGTTCGCCCTTAATAATCGGGCCAGCTCGGCTACCTTGGTTTCGCCATTTTTCTGCAATTCTGGGTTCCATCCTCGTTTCTCTTCAGGACAGGTTAAGTCTTCAGACTGTCCTGGTGTGGATACTGTGGTGGACAGGTTGCAGCAGATTTGGACTCATGTAGTGGACAATTTGACCTTGTCCCAGGAGAAGGCTCAACGTTTCGCTAATCGCAGACGCCGTGTGGGTCCCTGTTGTGAATTCTGTGGCAGAGTTCACTCCTGTGGTCACAAGTGGTACTTCGGTTGATTCTCTCTGGGAGCTTCCGTTTGTGGAGGAAAGTGGTACTGCAGCTTCTGAGTTTCCTCCCTCTGGTGATCTGGTGAGGTCGTTAGCTGCTTCTCTACTTAACTCCACCTGATGCTTTGATCCATGCTTCCTGTCAATGTTCCAGTGTTGGACTTGTGTTTCTCTGGATCATTCCTGTGGCCTGCTGCTCTGCATAGCTAAGTGCTTCTTTGCTATTTGTTGCTATTTTTTCTGTCCAGCTTGTCTATTTGTTTTGCTGGAAGCTCTGGGATGCAAAGGGTGTACCTCCGTGCCGTTAGTTCGGTACGGAGGGTCTTTTTGCCCCCTTTGCGTGGTTTTCTTTAGGGCTTTGTGTAGACCGCAAAGTTATCTTTCCTATCCTCGTTCTGTCTAGAATATCGGGCCTCACTTTGCTGAATCTATTTCATCCCTACGTTTGTCTTTTCATCTTACTCACAGTCATTATATGTGGGGGGCTGCCTTTTCCTTTGGGGTATTTCTCTGAGGCAAGGTAGGCTTATTTTTCTATCTTCAGGCTAGTTAGTTTCTCAGGCTGTGCCGAGTTGCATAGGGAGCGTTAGGCGCAATCCACAGCTGCCTCTAGTTGTGTTTGGAGAGGATCAGGAATTGCAGTCTACAGAGTTTCCACGTCTCAGAGCTCGTTCTATTATTTTGGGTTATTGTCAGATCACTGTATGTGCTCTGATCGCTATGTACATTGTGTTACTGAATTGCCTATCATAACAGTACAGGAAGCCAAAAGTACTAATGATTCTCAATAGAGGGAAAAAAGAAGTTCTGAGACCATTTTTTTTCCTTTGCACTGTGATTTGTCTTTTTTTTCCCCTAGACATTTGGGTGGTTCAGGACACAGGTGTTACAATGAACATTAAAGGTCTGTCTTCATGTGTAGATCAGCTCACGGCAAGAGTTCAAGATATTCAAAATTTTGTGGTTCAGAATTCTTTGTTAGAACCGAGAATTCCTATTCCAGATTTGTTTTTTGGAGATAAAACTAAATTTCTGAGTTTCAAGAATAATTGTAAACTGTTTCTGGCTTTGAAACCTCGCTCCTCTGGTGACCCAGCGCAACAGGTTAGGATCGTCATTTCTTTTTTGCGTGGCGACCCTCAGGACTGGGCATTTTCTCTTGCGTCAGGAGATCCTGCATTGAGTGATATCGATGCGTTTTTCCTGGCGCTTGGATTGCTGTACGATGAGCCTAATTCAGTAGATCAGGCAGAAAAAAATTTGCTGGCTCTTTGTCAGGCTCAGGATGAGATAGAGCTATATTGCCAGAAATTTAGAAAATGGTCCGTGCTCACTCAATGGAATGAATCTGCGCTTGCAGCCATTTTCAGAAAGGGTCTCTCTGAAGCCATTAAGGATGTCATGGTGGGATTTCCTATGCCCGCTGGTTTGAATGAGTCTATGTCTTTGACCATTCAGATCGGTCGACGCTTGCGTGAGCGTAAATCTGTGTACCATTTGGCGGTATTACCTGAGATTAAACCTGAGCCTATGCAGTGCGATAGGACTATGACCAGAGTTGAACGGCAAGAACACAGACGTCTGAATGGGCTGTGTTTCTACTGTGATGATTCCACTCATGCTATCTCTGATTGTCCTAAGCGCACTAAGCGGTTCGCTAGGTCTGCCGCCATTGGTACTGTACAGTCAAAATTTCTTCTGTCCGTTACCTTGATATGCTCCTTGTCGTCGTATTCTGTCATGGCGTTTGTGGATTCAGGCGCTGCCCTGAATTTGATGGACTTGGATTATGCTAAACGTTGTGGGTTTTTATTGGAGCCCTTGCAGTGTCCTATTCCATTGAGAGGAATTGATGCTACACCTTTGGCCAAGAATAAGCCTCAATACTGGACCCAGCTGACCATGTGCATGGCTCCTGCACATCAGGAGGTTATTCGCTTTCTGGTGTTGCATAATCTGCATGATGTGGTCGTGTTGGGGTTGCCATGGCTACAAGTCCATAATCCAGTATTGGATTGGAATTCCATGTTGGTGTCCAGCTGGGGTTGTCAGGGGGTACATGGTGATGTTCCATTTCTGTCAATTTCGTCATCCACCCCTTCTGAGGTTCCAGAGTTCTTGTCTGATTACCGGGATGTATTTGATGAGCCCAAGTCCGATGCCCTGCCTCCGCATAGGGATTGTGATTGTGCTATCAATTTGATTCCTGGTAGTAAATTCCCAAAAGGTCGACTGTTTAATTTATCCGTGCCTGAGCACACCGCTATGCGTAGTTATGTGAAGGAATCCCTGGAGAAGGGGCATATTCGCCCGTCTTCGTCGCCATTAGGAGCAGGGTTCTTTTTTGTATCCAAGAAGGATGGTTCGCTGAGACCGTGTATAGATTACCGCCTTCTTAATAAGATCACTGTTAAATTTCAGTACCCCTTGCCATTGTTATCTGATTTGTTTGCTCGGATTAAGGGGGCTAGTTGGTTCACTAAGATAGATCTTCGTGGTGCGTATAATCTGGTGAGAATCAGGCAAGGCGATGAATGGAAAACTGCATTTAATACGCCCGAGGGTCATTTTGAGTATCTAGTGATGCCGTTCGGACTTGCCAATGCTCCATCAATGTTTCAATCCTTTATGCATGACATCTTCCGTGAGTACCTGGATAAATTCCTGATTGTGTACTTGGATGACATTTTGATCTTCTCGGATGATTGGGAGTCTCATGTGAAGCAGGTCAGAACGGTTTTTCAGGTCCTGCGTGCTAATTCTTTGTTTGTGAAGGGATCAAAGTGTCTCTTTGGTGTGCAGAAGGTTTCATTTTTGGGGTTCATCTTTTCCCCTTCTACTATCGAGATGGATCCGGTTAAGGTCCAAGCCATCCATGATTGGACTCAGCCAACATCTCTGAAAAGTCTGCAAAAGTTCCTGGGCTTTGCTAATTTTTATCGTCGCTTCATCTGCAATTTTTCTAGTGTTGCCAAACCATTGACCGATTTGACCAAGAAGGGTGCTGATTTGGTCAATTGGTCTTCTGCTGCTGTGGAAGCTTTTCAAGAGTTGAAGCGTCGTTTTTCTTCTGCCCCTGTGTTGTGTCAACCAGATGTTTCTCTTCCGTTCCAGGTCGAGGTTGATGCTTCTGAGATTGGAGCAGGGGCTGTTTTGTCACAGAGAGGTTCTGGTTGCTCAGTGATGAAACCATGCGCTTTCTTTTCCAGGAAGTTTTCGCCTGCTGAGCGAAATTATGATGTGGGCAACCGAGAGTTGCTGGCCATGAAGTGGGCATTCGAGGAGTGGCGTCATTGGCTTGAAGGAGCTAAGCATCGCGTGGTGGTATTGACTGATCATAAGAACTTGACTTATCTCGAGTCTGCCAAGCGCTTGAATCCTAGACAAGCTCGTTGGTCGTTGTTTTTTGCCCGTTTTGACTTTGTGATTTCGTACCTTCCGGGCTCTAAAAATGTGAAGGCGGATGCTCTGTCTAGGAGTTTTGTGCCCGACTCTCTGGGTTTGTCTGAGCCGGCGGGTGTCCTCAAGGAAGGAGTAATTGTGTCTGCCATCTCCCCTGATTTGCGGCGGGTGCTGCAAAAATTTCAGGCTAATAAACCTGATCGTTGTCCAGCGGAGAGACTGTTTGTCCCTGATAGGTGGACCAATAAAGTTATCTCTGAGGTTCATTGTTCGGTGTTGGCTGGTCATCCTGGAATCTTTGGTACCAGAGAGTTGGTGGCTAGATCCTTTTGGTGGCCGTCTCTGTCGCGGGATGTGCGTGTTTTTGTGCAGTCCTGTGGGATTTGTGCTCGGGCTAAGCCCTGCTGTTCTCGTGCCAGTGGGTTGCTTTTGCCCTTGCCGGTCCCGAAGAGGCCTTGGACACATATCTCTATGGATTTTATTTCTGATCTTCCCGTTTCTCAAAAGATGTCAGTCATTTGGGTGGTCTGTGATCGCTTTTCTAAGATGGTCCATCTGGTACCCTTGTCTAAATTGCCTTCCTCCTCTGATTTGGTGCCATTGTTCTTCCAGCATGTGGTTCGTTTACATGGCATTCCAGAGAATATCGTTTCTGATAGAGGTTCCCAGTTTGTTTCAAGGTTTTGGCGAGCCTTTTGTGGTAGGATGGGCATTGACTTGTCTTTTTCCTCGGCTTTCCATCCTCAGACTAATGGCCAGACCGAACGAACCAATCAGACCTTGGAAACATATCTGAGATGCTTTGTTTCTGCCGATCAGGATGACTGGGTGTCCTTTTTGCCTTTGGCTGAGTTCGCCCTTAATAATCGGGCCAGCTCGGCTACCTTGGTTTCGCCATTTTTCTGCAATTCTGGGTTCCATCCTCGTTTCTCTTCAGGACAGGTTAAGTCTTCGGACTGTCCTGGTGTGGATACTGTGGTGGACAGGTTGCAGCAGATTTGGACTCATGTAGTGGACAATTTGACCTTGTCCCAGGAGAAGGCTCAACGTTTCGCTAATCGCAGACGCCGTGTGGGTCCCTGTTGTGAATTCTGTGGCAGAGTTCACTCCTGTGGTCACAAGTGGTACTTCGGTTGATTCTCTCTGGGAGCTTCCGTTTGTGGAGGAAAGTGGTACTGCAGCTTCTGAGTTTCCTCCCTCTGGTGATCTGGTGAGGTCGTTAGCTGCTTCTCTACTTAACTCCACCTGATGCTTTGATCCATGCTTCCTGTCAATGTTCCAGTGTTGGACTTGTGTATCTCTGGATCATTCCTGTGGCCTGCTGCTCTGCATAGCTAAGTGCTTCTTTGCTATTTGTTGCTATTTTTTCTGTCCAGCTTGTCTATTTGTTTTGCTGGAAGCTCTGGGATGCAAAGGGTGTACCTCCGTGCCGTTAGTTCGGTACGGAGGGTCTTTTTGCCCCCTTTGCGTGGTTTTCTTTAGGGCTTTGTGTAGACCGCAAAGTTATCTTTCCTATCCTCGTTCTGTCTAGAATATCGGGCCTCACTTTGCTGAATCTATTTCATCCCTACGTTTGTCTTTTCATCTTACTCACAGTCATTATATGTGGGGGGCTGCCTTTTCCTTTGGGGTATTTCTCTGAGGCAAGGTAGGCTTATTTTTCTATCTTCAGGCTAGTTAGTTTCTCAGGCTGTGCCGAGTTGCATAGGGAGCGTTAGGCGCAATCCACAGCTGCCTCTAGTTGTGTTTGGAGAGGATCAGGAATTGCAGTCTACAGAGTTTCCACGTCTCAGAGCTCGTTCTATTATTTTGGGTTATTGTCAGATCACTGTATGTGCTCTGATCGCTATGTACATTGTGTTACTGAATTGCCTATCATAACAGTACAGGAAGCCAAAAGTACTAATGATTCTCAATAGAGGGAAAAAAGAAGTTCTGAGACCATTTTTTTTCCTTTGCACTGTGATTTGTCTTTTTTTTCCCCTAGACATTTGGGTCGTTCAGGACACAGGTGTTACAATGAACATTAAAGGTCTGTCTTCATGTGTAGATCAGCTCACGGCAAGAGTTCAAGATATTCAAAATTTTGTGGTTCAGAATTCTTTGTTAGAACCGAGAATTCCTATTCCAGATTTGTTTTTTGGAGATAAAACTAAATTTCTGAGTTTCAAGAATAATTGTAAACTGTTTCTGGCTTTGAAACCTCGCTCCTCTGGTGACCCAGCGCAACAGGTTAGGATCGTCATTTCTTTTTTGCGTGGCGACCCTCAGGACTGGGCATTTTCTCTTGCGTCAGGAGATCCTGCATTGAGTGATATCGATGCGTTTTTCCTGGCGCTTGGATTGCTGTACGATGAGCCTAATTCAGTAGATCAGGCAGAAAAAAATTTGCTGGCTCTTTGTCAGGCTCAGGATGAGATAGAGCTATATTGCCAGAAATTTAGAAAATGGTCCGTGCTCACTCAATGGAATGAATCTGCGCTTGCAGCCATTTTCAGAAAGGGTCTCTCTGAAGCCATTAAGGATGTCATGGTGGGATTTCCTATGCCCGCTGGTTTGAATGAGTCTATGTCTTTGACCATTCAGATCTGTCGACGCTTGAGTGAGCGTAAATCTGTGTACCATTTGGCGGTATTACCTGAGATTAAACCTGAGCCTATGCAGTGCGATAGGACTATGACCAGAGTTGAACGGCAAGAACACAGACGTCTGAATGGGCTGTGTTTCTACTGTGGTGATTCCACTCATGCTATCTCTGATTGTCCTAAGCGCACTAAGCGGTTCGCTAGGTCTGCCGCCATTGGTACTGTACAGTCAAAATTTCTTCTGTCCGTTACCTTGATATGCTCCTTGTCGTCGTATTCTGTCATGGCGTTTGTGGATTCAGGCGCTGCCCTGAATTTGATGGACTTGGATTATGCTAAACGTTGTGGGTTTTTATTGGAGCCCTTGCAGTGTCCTATTCCATTGAGAGGAATTGATGCTACACCTTTGGCCAAGAATAAGCCTCAATACTGGACCCAGCTGACCATGTGCATGGCTCCTGCACATCAGGAGGTTATTCGCTTTCTGGTGTTGCATAATCTGCATGATGTGGTCGTGTTGGGGTTGCCATGGCTACAAGTCCATAATCCAGTATTGGATTGGAATTCCATGTTGGTGTCCAGCTGGGGTTGTCAGGGGGTACATGGTGATGTTCCATTTCTGTCAATTTCGTCATCCACCCCTTCTGAGGTTCCAGAGTTCTTGTCTGATTACCGGGATGTATTTGATGAGCCCAAGTCCGATGCCCTGCCTCCGCATAGGGATTGTGATTGTGCTATCAATTTGATTCCTGGTAGTAAATTCCCAAAAGGTCGACTGTTTAATTTATCCGTGCCTGAGCACACCGCTATGCGTAGTTATGTGAAGGAATCCCTGGAGAAGGGGCATATTCGCCCGTCTTCGTCGCCATTAGGAGCAGGGTTCTTTTTTGTATCCAAGAAGGATGGTTCGCTGAGACCGTGTATAGATTACTGCCTTCTTAATAAGATCACTGTTAAATTTCAGTACCCCTTGCCATTGTTATCTGATTTGTTTGCTCGGATTAAGGGGGCTAGTTGGTTCACTAAGATAGATCTTCGTGGTGCGTATAATCTGGTGAGAATCAGGCAAGGCGATGAATGGAAAACTGCATTTAATACGCCCGAGGGTCATTTTGAGTATCTAGTGATGCCGTTCGGACTTGCCAATGCTCCATCAGTGTTTCAATCCTTTATGCATGACATCTTCCGTGAGTACCTGGATAAATTCCTGATTGTGTACTTGGATGACATTTTGATCTTCTCGGATGATTGGGAGTCTCATGTGAAGCAGGTCAGAACGGTTTTTCAGGTCCTGCGTGCTAATTCTTTGTTTGTGAAGGGATCAAAGTGTCTCTTTGGTGTGCAGAAGGTTTCATTTTTGGGGTTCATCTTTTCCCCTTCTACTATCGAGATGGATCCGGTTAAGGTCCAAGCCATCCATGATTGGACTCAGCCAACATCTCTGAAAAGTCTGCAAAAGTTCCTGGGCTTTGCTAATTTTTATCGTCGCTTCATCTGCAATTTTTCTAGTGTTGCCAAACCATTGACCGATTTGACCAAGAAGGGTGCTGATTTGGTCAATTGGTCTTCTGCTGCTGTGGAAGCTTTTCAAGAGTTGAAGCGTCGTTTTTCTTCTGCCCCTGTGTTGTGTCAACCAGATGTTTCTCTTCCGTTCCAGGTCGAGGTTAATGCTTCTGAGATTGGAGCAGGGGCTGTTTTGTCACAGAGAGGTTCTGGTTGCTCAGTGATGAAACCATGCGCTTTCTTTTCCAGGAAGTTTTCGCCTGCTGAGCGAAATTATGATGTGGGCAACCGAGAGTTGCTGGCCATGAAGTGGGCATTCGAGGAGTGGCGTCATTGGCTTGAAGGAGCTAAGCATCGCGTGGTGGTATTGACTGATCATAAGAACTTGACTTATCTCGAGTCTGCCAAGCGCTTGAATCCTAGACAAGCTCGTTGGTCGTTGTTTTTTGCCCGTTTTGACTTTGTGATTTCGTACCTTCCGGGCTCTAAAAATGTGAAGGCGGATGCTCTGTCTAGGAGTTTTGTGCCCGACTCTCCGGGTTTGTCTGAGCCGGCGGGTGTCCTCAAGGAAGGAGTAATTGTGTCTGCCATCTCCCCTGATTTGCGGCGGGTGCTGCAAAAATTTCAGGCTAATAAACCTGATCGTTGTCCAGCGGAGAGACTGTTTGTCCCTGATAGGTGGACCAATAAAGTTATCTCTGAGGTTCATTGTTCGGTGTTGGCTGGTCATCCTGGAATCTTTGGTACCAGAGAGTTGGTGGCTAGATCCTTTTGGTGGCCGTCTCTGTCGCGGGATGTGCGTGTTTTTGTGCAGTCCTGTGGGATTTGTGCTCGGGCTAAGCCCTGCTGTTCTCGTGCCAGTGGGTTGCTTTTGCCCTTGCCGGTCCCGAAGAGGCCTTGGACACATATCTCTATGGATTTTATTTCTGATCTTCCCGTTTCTCAAAAGATGTCAGTCATTTGGGTGGTCTGTGATCGCTTTTCTAAGATGGTCCATCTGGTACCCTTGTCTAAATTGCCTTCCTCCTCTGATTTGGTGCCATTGTTCTTCCAGCATGTGGTTCGTTTACATGGCATTCCAGAGAATATCGTTTCTGACAGAGGTTCCCAGTTTGTTTCAAGGTTTTGGCGAGCCTTTTGTGGTAGGATGGGCATTGACTTGTCTTTTTCCTCGGCTTTCCATCCTCAGACTAATGGCCAGACCGAACGAACCAATCAGACCTTGGAAACATATCTGAGAAGCTTTGTTTCTGCCGATCAGGATGACTGGGTGTCCTTTTTGCCTTTGGCTGAGTTCGCCCTTAATAATCGGGCCAGCTCAGCTACCTTGGTTTCGCCATTTTTCTGCAATTCTGGGTTCCATCCTCGTTTCTCTTCAGGACAGGTTAAGTCTTCGGACTGTCCTGGTGTGGATACTGTGGTGGACAGGTTGCAGCAGATTTGGACTCATGTAGTGGACAATTTGACCTTGTCCCAGGAGAAGGCTCAACGTTTCGCTAATCGCAGACGCCGTGTGGGTCCCTGTTGTGAATTCTGTGGCAGAGTTCACTCCTGTGGTCACAAGTGGTACTTCGGTTGATTCTCTCTGGGAGCTTCCGTTTGTGGAGGAAAGTGGTACTGCAGCTTCTGAGTTTCCTCCCTCAGGTGATCTGGTGAGGTCGTTAGCTGCTTCTCTACTTAACTCCACCTGATGCTTTGATCCATGCTTCCTGTCAATGTTCCAGTGTTGGACTTGTGTTTCTCTGGATCATTCCTGTGGCCTGCTGCTCTGCATAGCTAAGTGCTTCTTTGCTATTTGTTGCTATTTTTTCTGTCCAGCTTGTCTATTTGTTTTGCTGGAAGCTCTGGGATGCAAAGGGTGTACCTCCGTGCCGTTAGTTCGGTACGGAGGGTCTTTTTGCCCCCTTTGCGTGGTTTTCTTTAGGGCTTTGTGTAGACCGCAAAGTTATCTTTCCTATCCTCGTTCTGTCTAGAATATCGGGCCTCACTTTGCTGAATCTATTTCATCCCTACGTTTGTCTTTTCATCTTACTCACAGTCATTATATGTGGGGGGCTGCCTTTTCCTTTGGGGTATTTCTCTGAGGCAAGGTAGGCTTATTTTTCTATCTTCAGGCTAGTTAGTTTCTCAGGCTGTGCCGAGTTGCATAGGGAGCGTTAGGCGCAATCCACAGCTGCCTCTAGTTGTGTTTGGAGAGGATCAGGAATTGCAGTCTACAGAGTTTCCACGTCTCAGAGCTCGTTCTATTATTTTGGGTTATTGTCAGATCACTGTATGTGCTCTGATCGCTATGTACATTGTGTTACTGAATTGCCTATCATAACAGTACAGGAAGCCAAAAGTACTAATGATTCTCAATAGAGGGAAAAAAGAAGTTCTGAGACCATTTTTTTTCCTTTGCATTGTGATTTGTCTTTTTTTTCCCCTAGACATTTGGGTGGTTCAGGACACAGGTGTTACAATGAACATTAAAGGTCTGTCTTCATGTGTAGATCAGCTCACGGCAAGAGTTCAAGATATTCAAAATTTTGTGGTTCAGAATTCTTTGTTAGAACCGAGAATTCCTATTCCAGATTTGTTTTTTGGAGATAAAACTAAATTTCTGAGTTTCAAGAATAATTGTAAACTGTTTCTGGCTTTGAAACCTCGCTCCTCTGGTGACCCAGCGCAACAGGTTAGGATCGTCATTTCTTTTTTGCGTGGCGACCCTCAGGACTGGGCATTTTCTCTTGCGTCAGGAGATCCTGCATTGAGTGATATCGATGCGTTTTTCCTGGCGCTTGGATTGCTGTACGATGAGCCTAATTCAGTAGATCAGGCAGAAAAAAATTTGCTGGCTCTTTGTCAGGCTCAGGATGAGATAGAGCTATATTGCCAGAAATTTAGAAAATGGTCCGTGCTCACTCAATGGAATGAATCTGCGCTTGCAGCCATTTTCAGAAAGGGTCTCTCTGAAGCCATTAAGGATGTCATGGTGGGATTTCCTATGCCCGCTGGTTTGAATGAGTCTATGTCTTTGACCATTCAGATCGGTCGACGCTTGCGTGAGCGTAAATCTGTGTACCATTTGGCGGTATTACCTGAGATTAAACCTGAGCCTATGCAGTGCGATAGGACTATGACCAGAGTTGAACGGCAAGAACACAGACGTCTGAATGGGCTGTGTTTCTACTGTGGTGATTCCACTCATGCTATCTCTGATTGTCCTAAGCGCACTAAGCGGTTCGCTAGGTCTGCCGCCATTGGTACTGTACAGTCAAAATTTCTTCTGTCCGTTACCTTGATATGCTCCTTGTCGTCGTATTCTGTCATGGCGTTTGTGGATTCAGGCGCTGCCCTGAATTTGATGGACTTGGATTATGCTAAACGTTGTGGGTTTTTATTGGAGCCCTTGCAGTGTCCTATTCCATTGAGAGGAATTGATGCTACACCTTTGGCCAAGAATAAGCCTCAATACTGGACCCAGCTGACCATGTGCATGGCTCCTGCACATCAGGAGGTTATTCGCTTTCTGGTGTTGCATAATCTGCATGATGTGGTCGTGTTGGGGTTGCCATGGCTACAAGTCCATAATCCAGTATTGGATTGGAATTCCATGTTGGTGTCCAGCTGGGGTTGTCAGGGGGTACATGGTGATGTTCCATTTCTGTCAATTTCGTCATCCACCCCTTCTGAGGTTCCAGAGTTCTTGTCTGATTACCGGGATGTATTTGATGAGCCCAAGTCCGATGCCCTGCCTCCGCATAGGGATTGTGATTGTGCTATCAATTTGATTCCTGGTAGTAAATTCCCAAAAGGTCGACTGTTTAATTTATCCGTGCCTGAGCACACCGCTATGCGTAGTTATGTGAAGGAATCCCTGGAGAAGGGGCATATTCGCCCGTCTTCGTCGCCATTAGGAGCAGGGTTCTTTTTTGTATCCAAGAAGGATGGTTCGCTGAGACCGTGTATAGATTACCGCCTTCTTAATAAGATCACTGTTAAATTTCAGTACCCCTTGCCATTGTTATCTGATTTGTTTGCTCGGATTAAGGGGGCTAGTTGGTTCACTAAGATAGATCTTCGTGGTGCGTATAATCTGGTGAGAATCAGGCAAGGCGATGAATGGAAAACTGCATTTAATACGCCCGAGGGTCATTTTGAGTATCTAGTGATGCCGTTCGGACTTGCCAATGCTCCATCAGTGTTTCAATCCTTTATGCATGACATCTTCCGTGAGTACCTGGATAAATTCCTGATTGTGTACTTGGATGACATTTTGATCTTCTCGGATGATTGGGAGTCTCATGTGAAGCAGGTCAGAACGGTTTTTCAGGTCCTGCGTGCTAATTCTTTGTTTGTGAAGGGATCAAAGTGTCTCTTTGGTGTGCAGAAGGTTTCATTTTTGGGGTTCATCTTTTCCCCTTCTACTATCGAGATGGATCCGGTTAAGGTCCAAGC
Organism: Ranitomeya imitator; assembly: GCF_032444005.1. Lineage (NCBI taxonomy): Eukaryota > Metazoa > Chordata > Amphibia > Anura > Dendrobatidae > Ranitomeya > Ranitomeya imitator. The sequence continues at coordinate 57,243,928 of NC_091282.1, read as the reverse complement.
CATCCATGATTGGACTCAGCCAACATCTCTGAAAAGTCTGCAAAAGTTCCTGGGCTTTGCTAATTTTTATCGTCGCTTCATCTGCAATTTTTCTAGTGTTGCCAAACCATTGACCGATTTGACCAAGAAGGGTGCTGATTTGGTCAATTGGTCTTCTGCTGCTGTGGAAGCTTTTCAAGAGTTGAAGCGTCGTTTTTCTTCTGCCCCTGTGTTGTGTCAACCAGATGTTTCTCTTCCGTTCCAGGTCGAGGTTGATGCTTCTGAGATTGGAGCAGGGGCTGTTTTGTCACAGAGAGGTTCTGGTTGCTCAGTGATGAAACCATGCGCTTTATTTTCCAGGAAGTTTTCGCCTGCTGAGCGAAATTATGATGTGGGCAACCGAGAGTTGCTGGCCATGAAGTGGGCATTCGAGGAGTGGCGTCATTGGCTTGAAGGAGCTAAGCATCGCGTGGTGGTATTGACTGATCATAAGAACTTGACTTATCTCGAGTCTGCCAAGCGCTTGAATCCTAGACAAGCTCGTTGGTCGTTGTTTTTTGCCCGTTTTGACTTTGTGATTTCGTACCTTCCGGGCTCTAAAAATGTGAAGGCGGATGCTCTGTCTAGGAGTTTTGTGCCCGACTCTCCGGGTTTGTCTGAGCCGGCGGGTGTCCTCAAGGAAGGAGTAATTGTGTCTGCCATCTCCCCTGATTTGCGGCGGGTGCTGCAAAAATTTCAGGCTAATAAACCTGATCGTTGTCCAGCGGAGAGACTGTTTGTCCCTGATAGGTGGACCAATAAAGTTATCTCTGAGGTTCATTGTTCGGTGTTGGCTGGTCATCCTGGAATCTTTGGTACCAGAGAGTTGGTGGCTAGATCCTTTTGGTGGCCGTCTCTGTCGCGGGATGTGCGTGTTTTTGTGCAGTCCTGTGGGATTTGTGCTCGGGCTAAGCCCTGCTGTTCTCGTGCCAGTGGGTTGCTTTTGCCCTTGCCGGTCCCGAAGAGGCCTTGGACACATATCTCTATGGATTTTATTTCTGATCTTCCCGTTTCTCAAAAGATGTCAGTCATTTGGGTGGTCTGTGATCGCTTTTCTAAGATGGTCCATCTGGTACCCTTGTCTAAATTGCCTTCCTCCTCTGATTTGGTGCCATTGTTCTTCCAGCATGTGGTTCGTTTACATGGCATTCCAGAGAATATCGTTTCTGACAGAGGTTCCCAGTTTGTTTCAAGGTTTTGGCGAGCCTTTTGTGGTAGGATGGGCATTGACTTGTCTTTTTCCTCGGCTTTCCATCCTCAGACTAATGGCCAGACCGTACGAACCAATCAGACCTTGGAAACATATCTGAGATGCTTTGTTTCTGCCGATCAGGATGACTGGGTGTCCTTTTTGCCTTTGGCTGAGTTCGCCCTTAATAATCGGGCCAGCTCGGCTACCTTGGTTTCGCCATTTTTCTGCAATTCTGGGTTCCATCCTCGTTTCTCTTCAGGACAGGTTAAGTCTTCGGACTGTCCTGGTGTGGATACTGTGGTGGACAGGTTGCAGCAGATTTGGACTCATGTAGTGGACAATTTGACCTTGTCCCAGGAGAAGGCTCAACGTTTCGCTAATCGCAGACGCCGTGTGGGTCCCTGTTGTGAATTCTGTGGCAGAGTTCACTCCTGTGGTCACAAGTGGTACTTCGGTTGATTCTCTCTGGGAGCTTCCGTTTGTGGAGGAAAGTGGTACTGCAGCTTCTGAGTTTCCTCCCTCTGGTGATCTGGTGAGGTCGTTAGCTGCTTCTCTACTTAACTCCACCTGATGCTTTGATCCATGCTTCCTGTCAATGTTCCAGTGTTGGACTTGTGTTTCTCTGGATCATTCCTGTGGCCTGCTGCTCTGCATAGCTAAGTGCTTCTTTGCTATTTGTTGCTATTTTTTCTGTCCAGCTTGTCTATTTGTTTTGCTGGAAGCTCTGGGATGCAAAGGGTGTACCTCCGTGCCGTTAGTTCGGTATGGAGGGTCTTTTTGCCCCCTTTGCGTGGTTTTCTTTAGGGCTTTGTGTAGACCGCAAAGTTATCTTTCCTATCCTCGTTCTGTCTAGAATATCGGGCCTCACTTTGCTGAATCTATTTCATCTCTACGTTTGTCTTTTCATCTTACTCACAGTCATTATATGTGGGGGGCTGCCTTTTCCTTTGGGGTATTTCTCTGAGGCAAGGTAGGCTTATTTTTCTATCTTCAGGCTAGTTAGTTTCTCAGGCTGTGCCGAGTTGCATAGGGAGCGTTAGGCGCAATCCACAGCTGCCTCTAGTTGTGTTTGGAGAGGATCAGGAATTGCAGTCTACAGAGTTTCCACGTCTCAGAGCTCGTTCTATTATTTTGGGTTATTGTCAGATCACTGTATGTGCTCTGATCGCTATGTACATTGTGTTACTGAATTGCCTATCATAACAGTACAGGAAGCCAAAAGTACTAATGATTCTCAATAGAGGGAAAAAAGAAGTTCTGAGACCATTTTTTTTCCTTTGCACTGTGATTTGTCTTTTTTTTCCCCTAGACATTTGGGTGGTTCAGGACACAGGTGTTACAATGAACATTAAAGGTCTGTCTTCATGTGTAGATCAGCTCACGGCAAGAGTTCAAGATATTCAAAATTTTGTGGTTCAGAATTCTTTGTTAGAACCGAGAATTCCTATTCCAGATTTGTTTTTTGGAGATAAAACTAAATTTCTGAGTTTCAAGAATAATTGTAAACTGTTTCTGGCTTTGAAACCTCGCTCCTCTGGTGACCCAGCGCAACAGGTTAGGATCGTCATTTCTTTTTTGCGTGGCGACCCTCAGGACTGGGCATTTTCTCTTGCGTCAGGAGATCCTGCATTGAGTGATATCGATGCGTTTTTCCTGGCGCTTGGATTGCTGTACGATGAGCCTAATTCAGTAGATCAGGCAGAAAAAAATTTGCTGGCTCTTTGTCAGGCTCAGGATGAGATAGAGCTATATTGCCAGAAATTTAGAAAATGGTCCGTGCTCACTCAATGGAATGAATCTGCGCTTGCAGCCATTTTCAGAAAGGGTCTCTCTGAAGCCATTAAGGATGTCATGGTGGGATTTCCTATGCCCGCTGGTTTGAATGAGTCTATGTCTTTGACCATTCAGATCGGTCGACGCTTGCGTGAGCGTAAATCTGTGTACCATTTGGCGGTATTACCTGAGATTAAACCTGAGCCTATGCAGTGCGATAGGACTATGACCAGAGTTGAACGGCAAGAACACAGACGTCTGAATGGGCTGTGTTTCTACTGTGGTGATTCCACTCATGCTATCTCTGATTGTCCTAAGCGCACTAAGCGGTTCGCTAGGTCTGCCGCCATTGGTACTGTACAGTCAAAATTTCTTCTGTCCGTTACCTTGATATGCTCCTTGTCGTCGTATTCTGTCATGGCGTTTGTGGATTCAGGCGCTGCCCTGAATTTGATGGACTTGGATTATGCTAAACGTTGTGGGTTTTTATTGGAGCCCTTGCAGTGTCCTATTCCATTGAGAGGAATTGATGCTACACCTTTGGCCAAGAATAAGCCTCAATACTGGACCCAGCTGACCATGTGCATGGCTCCTGCACATCAGGAGGTTATTCGCTTTCTGGTGTTGCATAATCTGCATGATGTGGTCGTGTTGGGGTTGCCATGGCTACAAGTCCATAATCCAGTATTGGATTGGAATTCCATGTTGGTGTCCAGCTGGGGTTGTCAGGGGGTACATGGTGATGTTCCATTTCTGTCAATTTCGTCATCCACCCCTTCTGAGGTTCCAGAGTTCTTGTCTGATTACCGGGATGTATTTGATGAGCCCAAGTCCGATGCCCTGCCTCCGCATAGGGATTGTGATTGTGCTATCAATTTGATTCCTGGTAGTAAATTCCCAAAAGGTCGACTGTTTAATTTATCCGTGCCTGAGCACACCGCTATGCGTAGTTATGTGAAGGAATCCCTGGAGAAGGGGCATATTCGCCCGTCTTCGTCGCCATTAGGAGCAGGGTTCTTTTTTGTATCCAAGAAGGATGGTTCGCTGAGACCGTGTATAGATTACCGCCTTCTTAATAAGATCACTGTTAAATTTCAGTACCCCTTGCCATTGTTATCTGATTTGTTTGCTCGGATTAAGGGGGCTAGTTGGTTCACTAAGATAGATCTTCGTGGTGCGTATAATCTGGTGAGAATCAGGCAAGGCGATGAATGGAAAACTGCATTTAATACGCCCGAGGGTCATTTTGAGTATCTAGTGATGCCGTTCGGACTTGCCAATGCTCCATCAGTGTTTCAATCCTTTATGCATGACATCTTCCGTGAGTACCTGGATAAATTCCTGATTGTGTACTTGGATGACATTTTGATCTTCTCGGATGATTGGGAGTCTCATGTGAAGCAGGTCAGAACGGTTTTTCAGGTCCTGCGTGCTAATTCTTTGTTTGTGAAGGGATCAAAGTGTCTCTTTGGTGTGCAGAAGGTTTCATTTTTGGGGTTCATCTTTTCCCCTTCTACTATCGAGATGGATCCGGTTAAGGTCCAAGCCATCCATGATTGGACTCAGCCAACATCTCTGAAAAGTCTGCAAAAGTTCCTGGGCTTTGCTAATTTTTATCGTCGCTTCATCTGCAATTTTTCTAGTGTTGCCAAACCATTGACCGATTTGACCAAGAAGGGTGCTGATTTGGTCAATTGGTCTTCTGCTGCTGTGGAAGCTTTTCAAGAGTTGAAGCGTCGTTTTTCTTCTGCCCCTGTGTTGTGTCAACCAGATGTTTCTCTTCCGTTCCAGGTCGAGGTTGATGCTTCTGAGATTGGAGCAGGGGCTGTTTTGTCACAGAGAGGTTCTGGTTGCTCAGTGATGAAACCATGCGCTTTCTTTTCCAGGAAGTTTTCGCCTGCTGAGCGAAATTATGATGTGGGCAACCGAGAGTTGCTGGCCATGAAGTGGGCATTCGAGGAGTGGCGTCATTGGCTTGAAGGAGCTAAGCATCGCGTGGTGGTATTGACTGATCATAAGAACTTGACTTATCTCGAGTCTGCCAAGCGCTTGAATCCTAGACAAGCTCGTTGGTCGTTGTTTTTTGCCCGTTTTGACTTTGTGATTTCGTACCTTCCGGGCTCTAAAAATGTGAAGGCGGATGCTCTGTCTAGGAGTTTTGTGCCCGACTCTCCGGGTTTGTCTGAGTCGGCGGGTGTCCTCAAGGAAGGAGTAATTGTGTCTGCCATCTCCCCTGATTTGCGGCGGGTGCTGCAAAAATTTCAGGCTAATAAACCTGATCGTTGTCCAGCGGAGAGACTGTTTGTCCCTGATAGGTGGACCAATAAAGTTATCTCTGAGGTTCATTGTTCGGTGTTGGCTGGTCATCCTGGAATCTTTGGTACCAGAGAGTTGGTGGCTAGATCCTTTTGGTGGCCGTCTCTGTCGCGGGATGTGCGTGTTTTTGTGCAGTCCTGTGGGATTTGTGCTCGGGCTAAGCCCTGCTGTTCTCGTGCCAGTGGGTTGCTTTTGCCCTTGCCGGTCCCGAAGAGGCCTTGGACACATATCTCTATGGATTTTATTTCTGATCTTCCCGTTTCTCAAAAGATGTCAGTCATTTGGGTGGTCTGTGATCGCTTTTCTAAGATGGTCCATCTGGTACCCTTGTCTAAATTGCCTTCCTCCTCTGATTTGGTGCCATTGTTCTTCCAGCATGTGGTTCGTTTACATGGCATTCCAGAGAATATCGTTTCTGACAGAGGTTCCCAGTTTGTTTCAAGGTTTTGGCGAGCCTTTTGTGGTAGGATGGGCATTGACTTGTCTTTTTCCTCGGCTTTCCATCCTCAGACTAATGGCCAGACCGAACGAACCAATCAGACCTTGGAAACATATCTGAGATGCTTTGTTTCTGCCGATCAGGATGACTGGGTGTCCTTTTTGCCTTTGGCTGAGTTCGCCCTTAATAATCGGGCCAGCTCGGCTACCTTGGTTTCGCCATTTTTCTGCAATTCTGGGTTCCATCCTCGTTTCTCTTCAGGACAGGTTAAGTCTTCGGACTGTCCTGGTGTGGATACTGTGGTGGACAGGTTGCAGCAGATTTGGACTCATGTAGTGGACAATTTGACCTTGTCCCAGGAGAAGGCTCAACGTTTCGCTAATCGCAGACGCCGTGTGGGTCCCTGTTGTGAATTCTGTGGCAGAGTTCACTCCTGTGGTCACAAGTGGTACTTCGGTTGATTCTCTCTGGGAGCTTCCGTTTGTGGAGGAAAGTGGTACTGCAGCTTCTGAGTTTCCTCCCTCAGGTGATCTGGTGAGGTCGTTAGCTGCTTCTCTACTTAACTCCACCTGATGCTTTGATCCATGCTTCCTGTCAATGTTCCAGTGTTGGACTTGTGTTTCTCTGGATCATTCCTGTGGCCTGCTGCTCTGCATAGCTAAGTGCTTCTTTGCTATTTGTTGCTATTTTTTCTGTCCAGCTTGTCTATTTGTTTTGCTGGAAGCTCTGGGATGCAAAGGGTGTACCTCCGTGCCGTTAGTTCGGTACGGAGGGTCTTTTTGCCCCCTTTGCGTGGTTTTCTTTAGGGCTTTGTGTAGACCGCAAAGTTATCTTTCCTATCCTCGTTCTGTCTAGAATATCGGGCCTCACTTTGCTGAATCTATTTCATCCCTACGTTTGTCTTTTCATCTTACTCACAGTCATTATATGTGGGGGGCTGCTTTTTCCTTTGGGGTATTTCTCTGAGGCAAGGTAGGCTTATTTTTCTATCTTCAGGCTAGTTAGTTTCTCAGGCTGTGCCGAGTTGCATAGGGAGCGTTAGGCGCAATCCACAGCTGCCTCTAGTTGTGTTTGGAGAGGATCAGGAATTGCAGTCTACAGAGTTTCCACGTCTCAGAGCTCGTTCTATTATTTTGGGTTATTGTCAGATCACTGTATGTGCTCTGATCGCTATGTACATTGTGTTACTGAATTGCCTATCATAACAGTACAGGAAGCCAAAAGTACTAATGATTCTCAATAGAGGGAAAAAAGAAGTTCTGAGACCATTTTTTTTCCTTTGCACTGTGATTTGTCTTTTTTATCCCCTAGACATTTGGGTGGTTCAGGACACAGGTGTTACAATGAACATTAAAGGTCTGTCTTCATGTGTAGATCAGCTCACGGCAAGAGTTCAAGATATTCAAAATTTTGTGGTTCAGAATTCTTTGTTAGAACCGAGAATTCCTATTCCAGATTTGTTTTTTGGAGATAAAACTAAATTTCTGAGTTTCAAGAATAATTGTAAACTGTTTCTGGCTTTGAAACCTCGCTCCTCTGGTGACCCAGCGCAACAGGTTAGGATCGTCATTTCTTTTTTGCGTGGCGACCCTCAGGACTGGGCATTTTCTCTTGCGTCAGGAGATCCTGCATTGAGTGATATCGATGCGTTTTTCCTGGCGCTTGGATTGCTGTACGATGAGCCTAATTCAGTAGATCAGGCAGAAAAAAATTTGCTGGCTCTTTGTCAGGCTCAGGATGAGATAGAGCTATATTGCCAGAAATTTAGAAAATGGTCCGTGCTCACTCAATGGAATGAATCTGCGCTTGCAGCCATTTTCAGAAAGGGTCTCTCTGAAGCCATTAAGGATGTCATGGTGGGATTTCCTATGCCCGCTGGTTTGAATGAGTCTATGTCTTTGACCATTCAGATCGGTCGACGCTTGCGTGAGCGTAAATCTGTGTACCATTTGGCGGTATTACCTGAGATTAAACCTGAGCCTATGCAGTGCGATAGGACTATGACCAGAGTTGAATGGCAAGAACACAGACGTCTGAATGGGCTGTGTTTCTACTGTGGTGATTCCACTCATGCTATCTCTGATTGTTCTAAGCGCACTAAGCGGTTCGCTAGGTCTGCCGCCATTGGTACTGTACAGTCAAAATTTCTTCTGTCCGTTACCTTGATATGCTCCTTGTCGTCGTATTCTGTCATGGCGTTTGTGGATTCAGGCGCTGCCCTGAATTTGATGGACTTGGATTATGCTAAACGTTGTGGGTTTTTATTGGAGCCCTTGCAGTGTCCTATTCCATTGAGAGGAATTGATGCTACACCTTTGGCCAAGAATAAGCCTCAATACTGGACCCAGCTGACCATGTGCATGGCTCCTGCACATCAGGAGGTTATTCGCTTTCTGGTGTTGCATAATCTGCATGATGTGGTCGTGTTGGGGTTGCCATGGCTACAAGTCCATAATCCAGTATTGGATTGGAATTCCATGTTGGTGTCCAGCTGGGGTTGTCAGGGGGTACATGGTGATGTTCCATTTCTGTCAATTTCGTCATCCACCCCTTCTGAGGTTCCAGAGTTCTTGTCTGATTACCGGGATGTATTTGATGAGCCCAAGTCCGATGCCCTGCCTCCGCATAGGGATTGTGATTGTGCTATCAATTTGATTCCTGGTAGTAAATTCCCAAAAGGTCGACTGTTTAATTTATCCGTGCCTGAGCACACCGCTATGCGTAGTTATGTGAAGGAATCCCTGGAGAAGGGGCATATTCGCCCGTCTTCGTCGCCATTAGGAGCAGGGTTCTTTTTTGTATCCAAGAAGGATGGTTCGCTGAGACCGTGTATAGATTACCGCCTTCTTAATAAGATCACTGTTAAATTTCAGTACCCCTTGCCATTGTTATCTGATTTGTTTGCTCGGATTAAGGGGGCTAGTTGGTTCACTAAGATAGATCTTCGTGGTGCGTATAATCTGGTGAGAATCAGGCAAGGCGATGAATGGAAAACTGCATTTAATACGCCCGAGGGTCATTTTGAGTATCTAGTGATGCCGTTCGGACTTGCCAATGCTCCATCAGTGTTTCAATCCTTTATGCATGACATCTTCCGTGAGTACCTGGATAAATTCCTGATTGTGTACTTGGATGACATTTTGATCTTCTCGGATGATTGGGAGTCTCATGTGAAGCAGGTCAGAACGGTTTTTCAGGTCCTGCGTGCTAATTCTTTGTTTGTGAAGGGATCAAAGTGTCTCTTTGGTGTGCAGAAGGTTTCATTTTTGGGGTTCATCTTTTCCCCTTCTACTATCGAGATGGATCCAGTTAAGGTCCAAGCCATCCATGATTGGACTCAGCCAACATCTCTGAAAAGTCTGCAAAAGTTCCTGGGCTTTGCTAATTTTTATCGTCGCTTCATCTGCAATTTTTCTAGTGTTGCCAAACCATTGACCGATTTGACCAAGAAGGGTGCTGATTTGGTCAATTGGTCTTCTGCTGCTGTGGAAGCTTTTCAAGAGTTGAAGCGTCGTTTTTCTTCTGCCCCTGTGTTGTGTCAACCAGATGTTTCTCTTCCGTTCCAGGTCGAGGTTGATGCTTCTGAGATTGGAGCAGGGGCTGTTTTGTCACAGAGAGGTTCTGGTTGCTCAGTGATGAAACCATGCGCTTTCTTTTCCAGGAAGTTTTCGCCTGCTGAGCGAAATTATGATGTGGGCAACCGAGAGTTGCTGGCCATGAAGTGGGCATTCGAGGAGTGGCGTCATTGGCTTGAAGGAGCTAAGCATCGCGTGGTGGTATTGACTGATCATAAGAACTTGACTTATCTCGAGTCTGCCAAGCGCTTGAATCCTAGACAAGCTCGTTGGTCGTTGTTTTTTGCCCGTTTTGACTTTGTGATTTCGTACCTTCCGGGCTCTAAAAATGTGAAGGCGGATGCTCTGTCTAGGAGTTTTGTGCCCGACTCTCCGGGTTTATCTGAGCCGGCGGGTATCCTCAAGGAAGGAGTAATTGTGTCTGCCATCTCCCCTGATTTGCGGTGGGTGCTGCAAAAATTTCAGGCTAATAAACCTGATCGTTGCCCAGCGGAGAAACTGTTTGTCCCTGATAGGTGGACGAATAGAGTTATCTCTGAACTTCATTGTTCGGTGTTGGCTGGTCATCCTGGAATCTTTGGTACCAGAGAGTTAGTGGCTAGATCCTTTTGGTGGCTCTCTCTGTCGCGGGATGTGCGTACTTTTGTGCAGTCCTGTGGGATTTGTGCTCGGGCTAAGCCCTGCTGTTCTCGTGCCAGTGGGTTGCTTTTGCCCTTGCCGGTCCCGAAGAGGCCTTGGACACATATCTCTATGGATTTTATTTCTGACCTTCCCGTTTCTCAAAAGATGTCAGTCATTTGGGTGGTCTGTGATCGCTTTTCTAAGATGGTCCATCTGGTACTCTTGTCTAAATTGCCTTCCTCCTCTGATTTGGTGCCTTTGTTCTTCCAGCATGTGGTTCTTTTGCATGGCATTCCAGAGAATATTGTTTCTGACAGAGGTTCCCAGTTTGTTTCGAGGTTTTGGCGAGCCTTTTGTGGTAGGATGGGCATTGACTTGTCTTTTTCCTCGGCTTTCCATCCTCAGACTAATGGCCAGACCGAACGAACCAATCAGACCTTGGAAACATATCTGAGATGCTTTGTTTCTGCTGATCAGGATGACTGGGTGTCCTTTTTGCCTTTGGCTGAGTTCGCCCTTAATAATCGGGCCAGCTCGGCTACCTTGGTTTTGCCGTTTTTCTGCAATTCTGGGTTCCATCCTCGTTTCTCTTCAGGACAGGTTGAGTCTTCGGACTGTCCTGGTGTGGATACTGTGGTGGACAGGTTGCAGCAGATTTGGACTCAGGTAGTGGACAATTTGACCTTGTCCCAGGAGAAAGCTCAACTTTTCGCTAATCGCAGACGCCGTGTGCGTCCCCGACTTCGTGTTGGGGATCTGGTTTGGTTATCTTCTCGTCATATTCCTATGAAGGTTTCCTCTCCTAAGTTTAAACCTCGTTTTATTGGTCCGTATAGGATTTCTAAGGTTCTTAATCCTGTGTCTTTTCGTCTGACCCTTCCAGATTCTTTTTCCATACATAACGTATTCCATAGGTCATTGTTGCGGAGATACGTGGCACCTATGGTCCCATCTGTTGAGCCTCCTGCCCCGGTTTTGGTGGAGGGGGAATTGGAGTACATTGTGGAGAAGATTTTGGATTCTCGTGTTTCAAGACGGAAACTCCAGTATCTGGTTAAATGGAAGGGTTATGCTCAGGAAGATAATTCCTGGGTTTTTGCCTCTGATGTCCATGCTCCCGATCTTGTTCGTGCCTTTCATGTGGCTCATCCTGGTCGGCCTGGGGGCTCTGGTGAGGGTTCGGTGACCCCTCCTCAAGGGGGGGTACTGTTGTGAATTCTGTGGCAGAGTTCACTCCTGTGGTCACAAGTGGTACTTCGGTTGATTCTCTCTGGGAGCTTCCGTTTGTGGAGGAAAGTGGTACTGCAGCTTCTGAGTTTCCTCCCTCAGGTGATCTGGTGAGGTCGTTAGCTGCTTCTCTACTTAACTCCACCTGATGCTTTGATCCATGCTTCCTGTCAATGTTCCAGTGTTGGACTTGTGTTTCTCTGGATCATTCCTGTGGCCTGCTGCTCTGCATAGCTAAGTGCTTCTTTGCTATTTGTTGCTATTTTTTCTGTCCAGCTTGTCTATTTGTTTTGCTGGAAGCTCTGGGATGCAAAGGGTGTACCTCCGTGCCGTTAGTTCGGTACGGAGGGTCTTATTGCCCCCTTTGCGTGGTTTTCTTTAGGGTTTTGTGTAGACCGCAAAGTTATCTTTCCTATCCTCGTTCTGTCTAGAATATCGGGCCTCACTTTGCTGAATCTATTTCATCCCTACGTTTGTCTTTTCATCTTACTCACAGTCATTATATGTGGGGGGCTGCCTTTTCCTTTGGGGTATTTCTCTGAGGCAAGGTAGGCTTATTTTTCTATCTTCAGGCTAGTTAGTTTCTCAGGCTGTGCCGAGTTGCATAGGGAGCGTTAGGCGCAATCCACAGCTGCCTCTAGTTGTGTTTGGAGAGGATCAGGAATTGCGGTCTACAGAGTTTCCACGTCTCAGAGCTCGTTCTATTATTTTGGGTTATTGTCAGATCACTGTATGTGCTCTGATCGCTATGTACATTGTGTTACTGAATTGCCTATCATAACAGGTCCCCGACTTCGTGTTGGGGATCTGGTTTGGTTATCTTCTCGTCATATTCCTATGAAGGTTTCCTCTCCTAAGTTTAAACCTCGTTTCATTGGTCCGTATAGGATTTCTGAGGTTCTTAATCCTGTGTCTTTTCGTCTGACCCTTCCAGATTCTTTTTCCATACATAACGTATTCCATAGGTCATTGTTGCGGAGATACGTGGCACCTATGGTTCCATCTGTTGATCCTCCTGCCCCGGTTTTGGTGGAGGGGGAATTGGAGTATATTGTGGAGAAGATTTTGGATTCTTGTGTTTCTAGACGGAAACTCCAGTATCTGGTTAAATGGAAGGGTTATGCTCAGGAAGATAATTCCTGGGTTTTTGCCTCTGATGTCCATGCTCCCTATCTTGTTCGTGCCTTTCATGTGGCTCATCCTGGTCGGCCTGGGGGCTCTGGTGAGGGTTCGGTGACCCCTCTTCAAGGGGGGGTACTGTTGTGAATTCTGTGGCAGAGCTCCCTCCTGTGGTCACAAGTGGTACTTCGGCTGATTCTCTCTGTGAGCTTCTGTTGGTGGAGGGAAGTGGTACTGCGGCTTCTGAGTTTCCTCCCTCAGGTGATCTGGTGAGGTCGTTAGGTGCTTCTTTACTTAACTCCACCTAATGCTTTGATCCTGGCTTCCTGTCAATGTTCCAGTTTTGGACTTGCTTTTCCCTGGATCATTCCTGTAGCCTGCTGCTCTGCATAGCTAAGTTCTTCATTGCTATTTGTTTGCTATTTTTTCTGTCCAGCTTGTCTAATTTTTTGCTGGAAGCTCTGGGACGCAAAGGGTGTACCTCCGTGCCGTTAGTTCGGTATGGAGGGTCTTTTTGCCCCCTTTGCGTGGTGTTCTTTAGGGTTTTGTGTAGACCGCAAAGTTACCCTTTCTATCCTCGATCTGTTAAGAAAGTCGGGCCTCACTTTGCTGAATCTATTTCATCTCTACGTTTGTCTTTTCATCTTAACTCACAGTCATTATATGTGGGGGGCTGCCTTTTCCTTTGGGGTATTTCTCTGAGGCAAGGTAGGCTTATTTTCTATCTTCAGGCTAGTTAGTTTCTCAGGCTGTGCCGAGTTGCATAGGCAGAGTTAGGCGCAATCCACGGCTGCCTCTAGTGTTGTTTGGAGAGGATTAGGGATTGCGGTCTGCAGAGTTCCCACGTCTCAGAGCTCGTTCTATGATTTTGGGTTATTGTCAGATCACAGTATGTGCTCTGACCGCTATGTCCATTGTAGTACTGAATTGCCTGTCATAACAGGGCACGCTTTAAACTGTGGGGATTGGGGATTAATCGTATTAACCAAGGTAGTGCATTCCAAAGAATCAGCGCAGCACGTGTAAAGTCTTGGAGATGGGAGTGGGAGGTTCTGATTATTGAGGATGCTAACCTGAGGTCATTAGCGGAGCGGAGGGCACGGGTAGGGTGGTAGACTGAGACCAGAGAGAAAATGTAGGGTGGTGCTGAGCCATGGAGAGCTTTGTGGATGAGGGTAGTAGTTTTGTACTGGATTCTTGAGTGGATGGGTAACCAGTGTAATGACTGGCACAAGGTAGAGGCATCGGTGTAACGGTTGGTGAGGAATATGATCCTGGCAGCAGCATTCAGGACAGATTGGAGCGGGGAGAGTTTGGTAAGAGGGAGGCCGATTAGTAGAGAGTTACTATAGTCCAGACGAGAATGAATAAGTGAAACAGTAAGAGTTTTTACAGAGTCGAAAGTAAGAAAAGGGCGAATTCTAGAAATGTTTTTGAGATGCAGATAAGAAGAGCGAGCCAGTGATCGGATGTGGGAGGTGAATGAAAGCTCGGAATCATGTATGACCCCCCAAGGCAGCGGGCATGTTGCTTTGAAGTAATGGTGGAACTGCACACGGAGATGGCAATGTCAGGCAGAGGTAGGTTAGTAGTATCAACCATTCAACCAATGAAGAGTAATCTAGAAGTAGCGTTCACTTCCTCCCTAAAGCCTTGCAGCTATTACATCGAATGGTATGGCACAGTCAGTCAAGAAGGACTGTCATGTGTCATACCATTTATAAAAGCCAAGGCAGGGAATGCAGCAGCCATTTTAATACGATTTAGGATCGTAAGAGAACGTCAGACCTCACAGCTTAGCAATCGTGATATGAAGAGAAAGCATTTAAACAGTGACCATATACTCCAGGTGGTTGTGTTGTACAACTGTAGCAGTAAATATGATTTTAGTAATCATGCAGTAATACAAAAATGCCATTACTAGTGGGGCAGTGAGAGATAGGAGAGGTGCTAGTAGCAGACTCAGTGTGATTGATCAGTGATATGGTATAGCTGGTATTTCTGCTACATTTGAATTACATTTTTTTCATTCATAATGCACTACAAAGCAGAAGCAATGCAGCACAATATTTTTTACAAGAAAAAACCTGAAATTAATGTCAGGCAGAGACGGTGCGTTTACACATCACAAGCGACTGATCTGAGTCTTTGTAGTTCTTGTGCAATCCTTTTTGTAAGGGGTAGAATAATTGTATTTCTAAATATACAAAAGAAAGGATAAAAAAAGACTTTTCACTGTGCCTGACTACCCCCTCAAAATATGCAAGTTAAAAACATTTTTGATACTCAAATGCCTTGCTGGGGCAGCAGCCTGTTCTTTTTGTACCTCCACCTATCCATAGGGCCATACATAGAAATCATGGAGCCCTATAGCAAAGGTAAGAATTGCCCCCACCACCTCAAAAAACAGCAAAAAAGATGGGTCATGGCATCTAGTTGCAGACACATCAGGGCAAACCTCCCAACATTTAAAGACAGGGAGAGGGACATGTATTACAACATTTACACAGTGTTTTTCCCCTATTGAAGTATTTAATGCTCTCAACTACTACGGTACCATGACCCATAGAATATGATGCTCCCAAAAAATGACCGCACACATAGCATGATACCCCAATAGGGAATTAACCATGAGTACACCCAAAAACACAACATAATGATGCCACAGTGCCCTTAGCAAAGCATGATGCCCCCATAATGTCCTCAACACAATATAATGTTCCCACAGTTCCCCAACACAGTTGGATTTCCTTGTAATGCCCCATAAAACATGATGTCTTCATAGTGTCCCCAACACAATATAATGTCCCCACAGTGTCCCAAAGCAGTTGGATTTCTTTATAGTACCCCCATAAAGCATGGTGCCCCCACAATGTCCCCAACATGATATAATGCCCCCCCACAGTGCCCCAACACAGTGGGATTTCCTTATAATGCCTCCATAAAACATGATGTCTTCATTGTTCTTCCACACAGAGTAGTATGTTCCCATAGCCCACAACAAAGTATGATGTTCACAAAGTCCCCCCACACAGTATGACGCACCCAAAGTGACTCCTGCCCCACTGTTCAGACACACATTATGAGGCCCCAATAACTCGGACACAGTATGATGTACCCACAGTCCCCCCACACAATGTGATTCCCCTTTACTATTATGCCCCCACAGTCCCCCCACACAATGTGATTCCCCAACAGTGACCCCCACAGTTAACCACCCATTATGAAGTCCCCACAGCCCTCACACAGTATGAAGGTCCCCACAGCCCGACAAGTATTGACTCATAAAATAAAAAAAAAAGAATCTAGTCACCTAACCCCGTTCCCCCAAAACCATTTGTATGATCATCAAGAGGAGGAGGACAGGGCCGCGCTCCGTAAACAGACCATTTGTTTCAATATTTTGTGCAAAATAGGATCAAAGACAAAGAGGAGATACAGAAAGGAATTTCTGGGCTATTGTTTCTTTAGTGTTTAACTTTCCTTTAAATGAGTTCTTCTGCGTATTGGATCTGGAGACAATGTACCAGTGGCATAAACTGTTGAATAGTAAACTATCTCGAAATCTAGATTTTGGCATATTTTAGAATTACATAGTTAATGATGTAAAATTGTAGGTCTCACTGTAACTGTCTTCCCCGCAGTGTGTACAGGTACATAGCGAACTCCCAGTTCTTCTGTATATTCTACATAGAAATATCGCTCTCCCTATATCGATCGATCAGCACGGTGATGGCTTTATCACCTGGCATTTATTTATTTGTCTTAAAGTAAAGTAATTATTTGAAGTGGTTTGTGGTAGACTTTATTGGACTGAGAACTCATAAAAAGTGTGAAGGCAGATTTGTTTTTTTACACGGCACGGTCACTCCCCAGCTGTGAACATAAGAAGTAAAATGTATGCGTGTTTGAGAACTATCTTTACTGGCCGGCCGCTCGGAGACCTTAGGAGGAACTCATAAAAATTACAAGATAAAATATATTGCTTTTACGTCGTGGTGGCACTGCACTACGACTTAGATTTTATTCTCCTGCTTTCTAGATCTTATTGCTGATGGGTTACAATATACATTCATATAATTTTCCCAAATTAAGTATATTTATGAAGCGGAATCCAGTTCATTAAATGCCTCTCTTTACCCTGGAGTCTTCTTGGTCAGTCTACAGCACTTTGAAAGCTCATTTATCTGGTTTCACTTCTCCTTAGACCCTTTGATCTGCCTTCATTTCCCATAAATATTAGAGAAATGTCCTCTGAACCTGACAATTTCATGGCAGAGCTTCTAATTCTTCTCTAACATTGGGAAGGGGGTGAGGGCAAGGATTGGCCATGTGGACGAATCTTCTAAAAGAGGTTAAGCATCCATCTAAGGTGTCCACCAAATTTTTAAGGTGCTTCTACTTGGACTATAATCATGAATGAGGGTTCTCAAGAATGCTTGTTCTCAATGGTCAGCCTGTTTAAATGGGTTGCCAATCACCTGACAAATCAGCAAACGAATGTTTATTTGGTAATTTGAAAGCTCCCTTAAAAATAATAATCCTTGGCAGAACGTCGTCCATGTGTTGTCGATGATATTTTACGCGCACAGAATGATAGTATTAAAGAAGAGTGGTCACCCTTTCTAAACAGGTTACATGTGTCCGATCGGAGGTCATTTAACAGCCTCGAATGGCCAGTGAAAATCTACTCTCCCCTTAACGAATACTTGCAAGCGCAATCAAATCAAGAGGAATCAGGAGGCCAACAGCCATTGAATATGTATAAGCACTTGTAAACTATGTTTTTGATTTTTACACTTTGTACTGTGAGTTCCTGTGGGTGCAAATACCCTGAGCTTGATTAGTACATCCTTTAATAAAATGTAATATACTTTCCCTTTTGTCTTGCAGCTACTGAAAGCGGTCCCAGTTGGTGTCGGTCAGGTGTATGGATGTGATAACCCTTGGACAGGAGGGATTTTCCTGGTGGCTCTGTTTGTATCCTCCCCCATCATCTGCATGCATGCAGCAATTGGATCAGCTTTGGGGATGTTAGCAGGTAAATATGTTACTGGCTGCTTTTTATTGCTAATAGACATGCTCCTGCACATGCACTTTTTCGCTGGTGGATGCTTATGTAGGGTTTCACAAATGCAAATTATAGGCTTGGCTTGTTGTCACTCCACTCGGAGTTCCAAATCAGTCATTTGTATTTCATTCATTGAAGATCAGTCTTAAAACTTTTGCATGACTTCTTTTATATATTAAGCGCAATTCTTCTTAATTTTTAGGGTTAAGTCTGGCGGCTCCATTCGACAAGATCTACTTTGGTCTGTGGGGCTATAACTCGGTTTTGGCTTGCATTGCAGTGGGTGGAATGTTTTACGCTCTCACCTGGCAAACTCACCTGCTCGCTATAGCGTGTGGTATGTATTATATGGGGTTACATTTTGGTAAAAGTTTAACACTAAAAGCAGAAGAATTGTACAAAGTCAGTAGCAGTGACACGGGAAGCTTTTCTCTATTGTAGCAGCCAACTTTCCCACTAGTCGGGAAATGAATAATTCAATGCCATTTGAATTCATCAGAACGCGCAAAACTTGAAGAATCTTGGGTACTCAATAAATTAAGTCAATTGCAGTAATCAAGCTGGCCTAGAGTAACAAAGGGGTCACCAGCAAGGGGAACAGCAGGAGTGGGCACACCATTGGTGCAACCTGTGCAGCCATACAAGGGCCTAAGAGGTAAAGGGGTCCGCAGTCAGCTCCAAAGCAGCAAGTGGCTTCTGTCATAGACACATTATTGGACTAGAGAGGGATCATATACTGTTCTTTCCACCAGCAGAATAGTGAGTGCAGCTCTGGGGTATAATACAGGATGTAACTCAGGATCAGTAATGTAATGTATGTACACAGTGACTGCACCGGCAGAATAGTGAGTGCAGCTCTGGGGTATAATACAGGATGTAACTCAGGATCAGTAATGTAACGTATGTACACAGTTACTGCACCAGCAGAATAGTGAGTGCAGCTCTGGGGTGTAATACAGGATGTAACTCAGGATCAGTAATGTATGTATACAGTGACTGCACCAGCAGAATAGTGAGTGAAGCTCTGGGGTATAATACAGGATGTAACTCAGGATCAGTAATGTAATGTACACAGTGAGTGCACCAGCAGAATAGTGAGTGCAGCTCTGGGGTGTAATACAGGATGTAACTCAGGATCAGTAATGTATGTATACAGTGACTGCACCAGCAGAATAGTGAGTGCAGCTCTGGAGTATAATACAGGATGTAACTCAGGATCAGTAATGTAATGTATGTACACAGTGACTGCACCAGCAGAATAGTGAGTGCAGCTCTGGAGTATAATACAGAATGTAACTCAGGATCAGTAATGTAATGTATGTACACAGTGACTGCACCAGCAGAATAGTGAGTGCAGCTCTGGGGTATAATACAGGATGTAACTCAGGATCAGTAATGTAATGTATGTACACAGTGACTGCACCAGCAGAATAGTGAGTGCAGCTCTGAAGTATAATACAGGAGGTAACTCAGGATCAGTAATGTAATGTATGTACACAGTGACTGCACCAGCAGAATAGTGAGTGCAGCTCTGGAGTATAATACAGGATGTAACTCAGGATCAATAATGTAATGTATGTACACAGTGACTGCACCAGCAGAATAGTGAGTGCAGCTCTGGAGTATAATACAGGTTGTAACTCAGGATCAGTAATGTAATTTATGTACACAGTGACTGCACCAGCAGAATAGCGAGTGAAGCTCTGGAGTATAATACAGGATGTAACTCAGGATCAGTAATGTAATGTATGTACACAGTGACAGCACCAGCTGAATAGTGAGTGCAGCTCTGGGGTATAATACAGGATGTAACTCAGGATCAGTAATGTATGTATACAGTGACTGCACCAGCAGAATAGTGAGTGCAGCTCTGGAGTATAATACAGGATGTAACTCAGGATCAGTAATGTAATGTATGTACACAGTGACTGCACCAGCAGAATAGTGAGTGCAGCTCTGGAGTATAATACAGAATGTAACTCAGGATCAGTAATGTAATGTATGTACACAGTGACTGCACCAGCAGAATAGTGAGTGCAGCTCTGGGGTATAATACAGGATGTAACTCAGGATCAGTAATGTAATGTATGTACACAGTGACTGCACCAGCAGAATAGTGAGTGCAGCTCTGAAGTATAATACAGGAGGTAACTCAGGATCAGTAATGTAATGTATGTACACAGTGACTGCACCAGCAGAATAGTGAGTGCAGCTCTGGAGTATAATACAGGATGTAACTCAGGATCAATAATGTAATGTATGTACACAGTGACTGCACCAGCAGAATAGTGAGTGCAGCTCTGGAGTATAATACAGGTTGTAACTCAGGATCAGTAATGTAATTTATGTACACAGTGACTGCACCAGCAGAATAGTGAGTGCAGCTCTGGGGTATAATACAGGATGTAACTCAGGATTAGTAATGTAATGTATGTACACAGTGACAGCACCAGCTGAATAGTGAGTGCAGCTCTGGGGTATAATACAGGATGTAACTCAGGATCAGTAATGTAATGTATGTACACAGTGACTGCACCAGCAGAATAGCGAGTGCAGCTCTGGAGTATAATACAGGATGTAACTCAGGATCAGTAATGTAATGTATGTACACAGTGACAGCACCAGCTGAATAGTGAGTGCAGCTCTGGGGTATAATACAGGATGTAACTCAGGATTAGTAATGTAATGTATGTACACAGTGACTGCACCAGCAGAATAGTGAGTGCTGCTCTGGGGTATAATACAGGATGCAACTCAGGATCAGTACAGGATCAGTAATGTTATGCATGTACAGCATGGCTGGGATGTAACTCAGGATCAGTAATGTAATGTATGTAACATAGTAACATAGTAACATAGTTAGTAAGGCCGAAAAAAGACATTTGTCCATCCAGTTCAGCCTATATTCCATCATAATAAATCCCCAGATCTACGTCCTTCTACAGAACCTAATAATTGTATGATACAATATTGTTCTGCTCCAGGAAGACATCCAGGCCTCTCTTGAACCCCTCGACTGAGTTCGCCATCACCACCTCCTCAGGCAAGCAATTCCAGATTCTCACTGCCCTAACAGTAAAGAATCCTCTTCTATGTTGGTGGAAAAACCTTCTCTCCTCCAGACGCAAAGAATGCCCCCTTGTGCCCGTCACCTTCCTTGGTATAAACAGATCCTCAGCGAGATATTTGTATTGTCCCCTTATATACTTATACATGGTTATTAGATCGCCCCTCAGTCGTCTTTTTTCTAGACTAAATAATCCTAATTTCGCTAATCTATCTGGGTATTGTAGTTCTCCCATCCCCTTTATTAATTTTGTTGCCCTCCTTTGTACTCTCTCTAGTTCCATTATATCCTTCCTGAGCACCGGTGCCCAAAACTGGACACAGTACTCCATGTGCGGTCTAACTAGGGATTTGTACAGAGGCAGTATAATGCTCTCATCATGTGTATCCAGACCTCTTTTAATGCACTCCATGATCCTGTTTGCCTTGGCAGCTGCTGCCTGGCACTGGCTGCTCCAGGTAAGTTTATCATCATG
Source organism: Ranitomeya imitator (assembly GCF_032444005.1). NCBI lineage: Eukaryota > Metazoa > Chordata > Amphibia > Anura > Dendrobatidae > Ranitomeya > Ranitomeya imitator. Next base: position 57,223,035 of record NC_091282.1, on the reverse strand, counting down.
TACACAGTGACTGCACCAGCAGAATAGTGAGTGCAGCTCTGGAGTATAATAAGGGTATGTGTCCACGTTCAGGATTGCATCAGGATTTGGTCAGGATTTTCCATCAGTTTTTGTAAGCCAAAACCAGGAGTGGATGATAAATACAGAAGTTGTGCATATGTTTCTATTATACTTTTCCGCTAATGGTTCCACTCCTGGTTTTGGCTTACAAAAACTGATGAAAAATCCTGACCAAATCCTGATGCAATCCTGAACGTGGACACATACCCTTAAGGATGTAACTCAGGATCAGTAATGTAATGTATGTACACAGTGACTGCACCAGCAGAATAGTGAGTGCAGCTCTGGGTATAATACAGGATGTAACTCAGGATCAGTAATGTAATGTATGTATACAGTGACTGCACCAGCAGAATAGTGAGTGCAGCTCTGGAGTATAATACAGGATGTAACTCAGGATCAGTAATGTAATGTATGTACACAGTGGCTGCATCGGCAGAATAGTGAGTGCTGCTCTGGAGTATAATACAGGATGTAACTCAGGATCAGTAATGTAATGTATGTACACAGTGACTGCACCAGCAGAATAGTGAGTGCAGCTCTGGGTATAATACAGGATGTAACTCAGGATCAGTAATGTAATGTATGTACACAGTGACTGCACCAGCAGAATAGTGAGTGCAGCTCTAGAGTATAATACAGGATGTATCTCAGGATCAGTAATGTAATGTATGTACACAGTGACTGCACCAGCAGAATAGTGAGTGTAGCTCTGGGTATAATACAGGATGTAACTCAGGATCAGTAATGTAATGTATGTATACAGTGACTGCACCAGCAGAATAGTGAGTGCAGCTCTAGAGTATAATACAGGATGTATCTCAGGATCAGTAATGTAATGTATGTACACAGTGACTGCACCTTCAGAGTAGTGAGTGCAGCTCAGCTGCTGCTCATTGTGTTGATTGTGGGTGCGGTCGCTGCTGAACCTGCTGTGTGCTCCTGATCTCCAGAGAACCACCATCTCTCCACCCGGGGACCTGCTCTCTCTCTTACCCAGGGAGGGAGTGGGTTTCCTGGGATGAGTGAAGGAGCCAAGTCCCAGGCTTCTGCTTCCCGGACCAGGCTGGCTGGGGGCAGAAGGAACCAGCAACCAGCCTGCACATCAGAGGATTCGGGGGTGAGACGCTCCACCAGGAGTCGCAGCAATGTGGCTTCTACTCCCCCCAGGTCTGCAGAGACCCAGAGAAGCCGCAAGGCTTCCATGGAGGAGAAGCCTGCTAGCGTGCAAGATGGCAGCCCTTCCGGAGGAAAGCTGAGTGCTCACGGAGGTGAGGCCGACCTCACTGAGGAGGGTTGGGCGCTGCAGAGACCCCGGGAGTCTGTGTCCACCTATGCCTCCCGGGTCATGAGCCACCTTCGTGAGTATGAAGATGCCGGGAGGAGCTGCGCTGCACAAGCGCTAAAGCTGCAGGCGCCTCCAGACCCAGGAAGACGCAATTCCAGGCGGAGGTAAAGATTCTGAAGCTTGAAATTAATGACCTGGAGGTAAGAAAAGCATTTATTCGAGAAAAAAGTTATTTAAAGAAAAGCTTATAAATGAAGACAGATTCAGAGAAATGGCTGATAACAGAGAGCAAAGGCAGATGGGGCTGCAGCCTGAGTGCCAGGTGGATGATGATGATGATGAGGAGGAGGATGACCAGCAGAAAGCTCCACCTGGCAGCCCTCTTAGCCACTCAGAGGCCACGTGCAGCGAGCTCACTGCTGGACAGGCGACAATGACATCTCGTCGCAGTTCTGCTGGCTCTGGGGAGGACAGTGACATCGGCCAGGGAGGGGCGCTAATGGCAGAGATCAAGCTGCTGGAGTCCCCAGTGTGCCTTCAGAACTTCCATCTTGGTGATGATTTACCAGAGGAGGCACCTGGGGGCCAGAAGAAAAAGGCAAAGAAAACCACCAAGCCAAAGCTGCAGGAAGCGGTAAGCTATGTATATGCCCCCCTCCCTGTACCCCCTGAGTCGGCTGCAGGGTCAGCTCGCTGTATAAGCCCCGTTGCCCAGCCCAGCCCGGGTTCTGCTGTGGATCCGGTGCAAAGGCGCGGGGAGATTACAGAGCACGGTAATGAGGCGCAGAGCTCCGTCTCTGCTTGTAGTAGCGGGGACGTAGCAGCAGGTGCATCAGCCGAAAGGCTGGACAGTGAGGGCGGCCCGGCGGCGGGCATACGATCAGGCCACGATACTGTGGTCCGCTCCTCAGTGGGAGGGGGGAGCGGCCCGGTGTCGGGGGCAGCTCCGGTAGCCTCGGTGCCCCTGAATACTGTTGCCGCTGATCACTTAGTTGAGGGGCGGCGGCAGTGTGAGGGGGTTACCGGGGCTGGGAGTTCCGGTCTTCCCAAAGTCCTATTTTGTGTTGGTGCCGCTGGTCAACAAGATCCTGATGCTAAGGATCAGCGGTGCCCCACAGCAGCTAAAGATCAACGACGCCTGGTAGCAACCATGAAGCAGCGGAAAATATTAACTAATGATGCGGAGGGCACACAAAAAACCAGGGGTGAGGTCACCTCCAGTTCTGTGGAGGAGACTCAGCCCCTTGTGCCTGATGATGCGGAGGCTAAAGTGTCACCCCCTGTTGTCACTGGTCCAGCAGGAGTGAATGTGGTGGTGGGTGTGGATGCAGAAAACTCTTTGTCTAGTGGTGTGGTTGCTGGTTTGGTAAAGGGTGAGGGGGTTATGGAGGTGGGTAATGGTGATGCTGATGGTGTGGATGTGGTCACTGGTCCGGTTGCCCCCCCGGTGGTGGCAGCGCCTGTCAGGAGTTATGCCGCTGTCACCTCCGGGGGAAATAGGGCATCCTCCTCGTCTCCGGGCTCTGGGGACGGCATGTTGCAACGGCGTCTCCTGGAGGCTCTAAAGAGGGGGGAGAGATCACTAATAGTAGAGGGTCGAGAGGTTGATCTATCCTTCTGGATAGAGAGGCATGGCCTCGGGGCCTTCCGAGAGCAAAGAGGGGGGGATACAGTGTGGTCCCTCCCAACAGCCGGGCCGGGTAGTGTGCGTAGGAATGTGGTCCGTCTTCAGTGGAGGGGCAATGATGCGTGTCCTCCAAGGTCTAAAGTTGTGGAGCTCCTGCTGAGGATGGGCTTTAGTGCGATTGACATCTACGCCTTGATACATCCCTATTCCACACCTAATTTTGATGTCAGCTTTGTTCGGCCGGAGGGGCTTGAGCTCTTCTGGTCGAACTATGAGTTGACAAAAAATGAGCCCGGCTGGCGAGACTTTGCCGTTCAGGTGGTGTCTCGCCAAAACCAAGTCAAGAAAGTGACCGTGATGACTTGTAACGAGTCACTTTCTTGTTATGACATCATGACGTGGCTTGGCCGGTATGGAGAGGTGGTAGAAATGCCAAAGAAAAACCGTGACGAGTTTGGTATCTGGTCAGGGGCCTGGACGTTTATGGTAAAACTTAAGCGTTCAGGTGGTACGGTTGCCCACATACCATCATCTGCCTTCCTGGGTAGGGATCGTATCCTGGTCTTCTACCAGGGGCAACCGAAGCTCTGTCACAAGTGCGGCGACCCCACACACTTCAGCGCAAACTGCACTGTGCAGAAGTGTGCATTGTGTGGGGATATCGGCCATCTTGCTGCATCTTGTGTGGAGATTAGGTGTCACCTGTGTGGTGAGTTAGGTCACCCATTCAGCCGTTGTCCTCGCTCCTTCGCTAATGCAGTCGTGACCCCGGTGGGAGAAAGCCGTGAGGCTGATTCTGCTGGGGAAGGGACTAGCAGGGGTGAGGGAGCTGAGGGGCCAAGGAAGAAAAGCAATAAAAAGACGCCTGCACAGCTAAGGCGTCTAGACAAGCGCAGACAGGATAGGGAGCTGGGCGAGCCTCGTACTACTGGGGCGGCCCCTGTCCTGGATGCCAATCTTGCTGCTGAGGCCTCGAGGGATGATGAGTTGGATGAGGAGGTCAGGAGGATCCACAGGGAGGAAAGTGCCACTGCCTCAGAGTCCTCCCATTATGAAAGTATGGATGAGGATAATAGGCAGTGGCTAGAGGACAAGCGTAAGCTCGGCACCAAAAAGAAGAGAAAGAAGGGAGATAAAACATCTTCTCCCGCTCTGACCAAGGTACCTAAGGAAGGAAAAACCGACTCCCCTCTGGTTGGTCTTTCTAACCGGTTCCAAGCCCTTGAAAACATCTCTTCCTCTGAGGAGGAAGCTGAGGGTGAGGTTCTGGCTTCGGCGGGGCTCACAGGGGACGCCGAGTCTCCTCCTTCTGGGAATGTAAGATCCTTGGAAGGAGGGACTGGCCCAGAGTCCGGAGACGAGGACGAAAAAAATAAAAAACACGTGGGTATGGATACCTCATTGTCATTAAAGAGGGGGAAGGATTCCTCCTCTGAGGCAGAGGATAAGGGGAGTGGGAAAAAGAAAGCCATCTAACTCAATCACCAGTGATGGCGGTACCCACTCCGTTGACGCTGGCGTCCATTAATGTCGCCAGCATAAAGTCAAATACAGCTAGATTTGCGGCCTTTGATTTTCTCAGCCGGGTTGAAGCTGACATTTTCTTTTTGCAAGAGACCAGGCTGCCAAACATGGCAGATGTGTTTAAAGCTAAGAGGGAGTGGAGACTCGGGTCCTCCTATTGGTCTCTTGCGGCCGAGCCGTATAGCGGAGTGGCGGTCCTTTTTACCGCACCGGTGGAATGCCGACGGGTTATTGAGTTAGAAATGGGGAGGTGCCTGATCTTAGATGTCCTCATGAAGGGACAAGAGCTCCGGCTCATCAACATTAATGGTCCACAATCTAAGTGGGACCGGAAGTGTCTCTTTATGAGGATCAAGCCCTACCTTTTTACAAGTCGGCAGGTTGTCTTTGGAGGGGACTTCAATGCTGTCACGAGGCCCCGAGATAGAGGAGGTTCCAGAGACAAGCTGACTTATGATAGCGTCGCCCTTAATAGTATAGCTAGTGAGGCTCGCCTGGTGGATGTCCACATTCGGCACACCCCAGGCCACGAGGGGTTCACCTATCATAGAGGTAACTGTAGGTCCAGAATAGATAGGTTTTATTTAAAGGAGGAAGCTGTCTCTTCAGCAGTATCTGTTGTTGAGGTGGAGTTCTCCGACCACTGTTTAATTTTGTTTTCTCTGAATGTTACAGAGACCCTCCGGATGGGAAGAGGCTTTTGGAGGCTCAATTCGTCTCTCTTGGAAGAAGCGGAGATAAGACAGTCCTTTGAGGAATTTCTTCAGAGCCAGGTACCATTACTGGATCTTTGTAGTAGTAAGTCAGAGTGGTGGGAGATGTTTAAGGAAAGGGTGGCGAGATTCTTCCGCCAGCTCTCGAGCCTCAGGAGTCTGAACAGGTACCGTCTGTATCAGGGTCTGAGGAGGAAACTCGAGCATCTTGTCTCAACTGGAGGTAGCCGCGAGGAGATCTCCAGAGTGAAATCTTTGCTTATGAGGTGTCAGTACGATAGACACGCATCTTTGGTTTTTGAGAGGGATTACGGGAAGTACCGCTCGCCCGACCCTTACAGAAACTGCAGGATGTCAGTGAATAGTAAAGTGGTTACAGGACTGGTCGACACTGCGGGGTCCCTGAGACGATCCAGATCAGGGATCCTGGAGGTTGTCAGATCCTTCTACTCGCACCTCTTGGGGAAGAGGGATCTTGATTGGGATGAGATGTCGGCTTTCCTGGCTGAAGCTGTCCCCGAACCAGGGGTAGACCCCTCTCTTGACGTTTTGACAGAAATGATCAGGGAAGAGGAAGTTCAGTTGGCGATTGAAGGGCTTGCCCCCAAAAAATCGCCTGGTCCAGATGGCTTAACATCTGAATTCTATAAGACCTTTAAGGACGTTTTGGTTCCCCTCTTGACTGAGGTATTCAATGAGTGTCTTTCCTCGGGCACTCTGCCGAAGTCAATGAGGAGGTCTGCTCTGATCATCTTGTCAAAGGGTAAGGACCCGTCTTGCATTGGGAACTGGCGTCCCATAGCGCTTCTCAATGCAGACAGGAAGGTTCTGGCAAAGGTGCTGTTTAATCGGCTGGTGAAATTTGCACCCCGACTCCTTTCGGGGGCCCAGCATTGCTCTGTTCCAGGCCGCAGCACATTTAGTGCTGTGCTCAGTGTCCGAGAGGCAGTGGAGCAGGGTAGGGCTGGTCACTGGAAGGGGTACATGCTGTCACTGGACCAGGCAAAAGCGTTTGATCGGGTTAATCATGAGTACCTCTGGTCCGTCCTTCTGAGATATGGCCTGCCCGGGGGGTTTGTTGATTGGCTTAAGACCTTGTACAGTGGGGCAGAGAGTTTCCCGCTTGTGAATGGTTGGATTGGCAGCTCTTTTGAGGTTGGGTCCGGTGTTCGCCAGGGTTGTCCCTTGAGCCCGCTGCTGTACGTGTTTGCGATTGACCCTCTTCTTAGGAGGGTGGAGCGTGGACCGTTGGCCGGGATCGGGATGGACCGGGCAGCACCGGAGGCCACTCTGAGGGTGGTGGCGTATGCCGATGATGTCACTGTGTTTGTTTCCTCTCATGAGGAGGCAGGGTGGCTGATGTCACAGGTAGATCGCTACTCGGAGGCATCCGGGTCCAAGATCAACCGGGATAAGTGTGAGAGTCTCTGGCTGGGAGGAGGAGATCCTGGTTTTGATCTCCCGGACACCCTTCCAGGACCCAAAGTCTCTGCAAAAGTCCTTGGCATCGAATTTGGCCAGGGGGATTACCCCAAACAAAATTGGGACAGCAGGCTAGAGATCGCCACTCAGAAGGTGAACCAATGGAAGGGTTGGTCTTTGACCCTAAGGGAAAGGGTAAACCTGATCAAAACTTACCTGCTCCCTTTACTGATTTATCTGGGCAGTGTATGCATCTTGCCGGAATCTCTCTGGACTCGGGTCTACAGTTTGTTCTTCCAACTGTTATGGGGGAATAGACTGAACCTGGTCAAGAGGGAGGTTACTTACCGTACGAGGAGACTAGGAGGGTTGGGTATGGTCAACCCTGTGGTATTCCTTGTGGATACCTTCATTAAGATCAATATCGCAAACCTCTGGAAAGAGAGGGCTCCTCCGTGGGTATTCTCCTGTAGGGGATGGTTTCAGCCTTTCTTCCAGGAATGGGAGACAGGAGGGCAAGTGAAGGATCTTCGCACACCGCATGGACATCTTCCGGCTTACGCTACCTTGGTTCTGAAGGTAATTCGTCGGTGGGGTCTGGGAATGTGGGAGATCAGGACTCTGCCAAGGAAACTCCTTGACAATAGGGTTCTGTTAACCCATTTCCAGAGGCCTCTGGCGCTCAGGGACTGCCCAAGTCGGGATCTTGGGGTGGGTTTGCATATTTTGAATTCTATCAGGATCCCCTCGAAGTTTTGGGACTTGGCTTGGCGCTGCTTCCATGGGAAACTGTGTGTGAGGGACAATCTGAAGTGTAGGAGCTCTGAGGACAGGAATTGTCCTCGGGAGCATTGTGGTACCTTGCTGGAAAGCATGGACCACTTCCTGCTTCATTGTCCCTTCAACACAGAGGTGTACAACAGGGTGGGCGCCTTCATTGGCTGGTCTCGGCTGGCCGGTCTCTCCTATGCGGAATGGGCCTATGGAGCATTCGGAGACCTTGGTGGTCGGGACCGCTGCACCTTATTTCTAGTTAGCGCAGTGGTTAGGTATCACACGTGGAACGCACAGTGCTTAGTATCGACGCAACGAAAAATCCTCCCAGTGGAAGATGTGTTTAGGACCATACTCGGTGACCTGGTGAAGGTGCGCTCTCTGGAGTATGGGAGACTGGGCGCACGGAGGGCCGCTCTCCTCTGGAGGGGTTTTTCTTTTAGTGTGCCCTAGTCTGGTCATCTCCTTTCCTGGTGGTGGGCTGCTGCTGACACTGTAGATTTTTGTTTTGTTTGATCATTATACAGTGATGTAGGGCTGCAGGCGCCGAACTTGGGCTTCGTGATTTGTAATTATTGTGGTGTGTGCTGCTGTATATAATGTATATATTGTATATAGGGATATAGATTTGGGTGTAGCTGTTAGGTTGGGTGTGGGAAAAGGGGGGAGGTGGGATTATCTTGTGGGACTATGGGACACTGGGTTGTTTGGGGGAAAACTGTCACTGCCTGATCTGGCCTATGGACGTTGGACATGGACTGAGGCATGAGACGCAGGAACAGCTCTCAGGTCAGTGCGGGGGGTTGGGAATGAAGGATAGCTTAGTATTGTATATATTTGTAGTTATTTTATTTAAAAAAAAAAAAAAAAAGTTCATGTATATAGTTTTTGTTTGCCATTGTTTATTTTATTTGTTATTATTATTTTTGTTTGGTGACCGGACCAGAAGGTCAAAGTCGTTATTCTGTATATACTGTATAATATGTGTGAGAGGAGAGAATGAGCGGCTGGACCAGTGTTCAGTATACTGTTTATTTTCTGGCTAATATTTTTGTTATGTTTTCTGCTATTATTATTGTTATGTTTTTCATTTTTATAATAAAAGATCTACAGGTTGTAACTCAGGATCAGTAATGTAATGTATGTACACAGTGACTGCACCAGCAGAATAGCGAGTGCAGCTCTGGAGTATAATACAGGATGTAACTCAGGATCAGTAATGTAATGTATGTACACAGTGACTGCACCAGCAGAATAGTGAGTGCAGCTCTGGGGTATAATACAGGATGTAACTCAGGATCAGTAATGTAATGTATGTACACAGTGACTGCACCAGCAGAATAGTGAGTGCTGCTCTGGGGTATAATACAGGATGCAACTCAGGATCAGTACAGGATCAGTAATGTAATGTATGTACACAGTGACTGCACCAGCAGAATAGTGAGTGCAGCTCTGGAGTACAATACAGAATGTAACTCAGGATCAGTAATGTAATGTATGTACACAGTGACTGCACCAGCAGAATAGTGAGTGCAGCTCTGGAGTATAATACAGAATGTAACTCAGGATCAGTAATGTAATGTATGTACACAGTGACTGCACCAGCAGAATAGTGAGTGCAGCTCTGGGTATAATACAGGATGTAACTCAGGATCCGTAATGTAATGTATGTATACAGTGACTGCACCAGCAGAATAGTGAGTGCAGCTCTGGAGTATAATACAGGATGTAACTCAGGATCAGTAATGTAATGTATGTACACAGTGGCTGCACCGGCAGAATAGTGAGTGCTGCTCTGGAGTATAATACAGGATGTAACTCAGGATCAGTAATGTAATGTATGTACACAGTGACTGCACCAGCAGAATATTGAGTGCAGCTCTGGGTATAATACAGGATGTAACTCAGGATCAGTAATGTAATGTATGTACACAGTGACTGCACCAGCAGAATAGTGAGTGCAGCTCTGGAGTATAATACAGGATGTATCTCAGGATCAGTAATGTAATGTATGTACACAGTGACTGCACCAGCAGAATAGTGAGTGCAGCTCTGGGTATAATACAGGATGTAACTCAGGATCAGTAATGTAATGTATGTACACAGTGACTGCACCAGCAGAATAGTGAGTGCAGCTCTGGGGTATAATACAGGATGTAACTCAGGATCAGTAATGTAATGTATGTATACAGTGACTGCACCAGCAGAATAGTGAGTGCATCTCTGGAGTATAATACAGGTTGTAACTCAGGATCAGTAATGTAATGTATGTACACAGTGACTGCACCAGCAGAATAGTGAGTGCAGCTCTGGGGTATAATACAGGATGTAACTCAGGATCAGTAATGTAATGTATGTACATAGTGACTGCACCAGCAGAATAGTGAGTGCTGCTCTGGGGTATAATACAGGATGCAACTCAGGATCAGTACAGGATCAGTAATGTAATGTATGTACACAGTGACTGCACCAGCAGAATAGTGAGTGCAGCTCTGGAGTACAATACAGAATGTAACTCAGGATCAGTAATGTAATGTATGTACACAGTGACTGCACCAGCAGAATAGTGAGTGCAGCTCTGGAGTACAATACAGAATGTAACTCAGGATCAGTAATGTAATGTATGTACACAGTGTCTGCACCAGCAGAATAGTGAGTGCAGCTCTGGAGTATAATACAGAATGTAACTCAGGATCAGTAATGTAATGTATGTACATAGTGACTGCACCAGCAGAATAGTGAGTGCTGCTCTGGGGTATAATACAGGATGTAACTCAGGATCAGTACAGGATCAGTAATGTAATGTATGTACACAGTGACTGCACCAGCAGAATAGTGAGTGCAGCTCTGGAGTACAATACAGAATGTAACTCAGGATCAGTAATGTAATGTATGTACACAGTGTCTGCACCAGCAGAATAGTGAGTGCAGCTCTGGAGTATAATACAGGATGTAACTCAGGATTAGTAATGTAATGTATGTACACAGTGACTGCACCAGCAGAATAGTGAGTTCAGCTCTGGATGTGTAGGCGATGTAAGTCTATGCTGACCCACATTGTAATGTAGATTAATATGTGAAGTGAAGGTTTTGTAATTAGGTTGTAAAGTCTAGATGAATAAATTTTGACATCTCTATATGTGCAATGTTCAGTATTTATTTTACTAATTTCCCCTTTTCCTTCCACCCCCAGCTCTCTTTTGTGCATACTTAGGGGCTGCACTGGGCAACATGATGTCTGTGGTAAGTGTTTTTTTAAGTAATGTACAAATATCTGTTCCTATCTTTTGACAATGGCAAAGTTTATATTTACAATGGATATCGTACCAGCAGCGCCACCATCCATGTCACATTGATCTTTCAAATCAACAACATCCCAAATTTTTTTGTCAATCAATAACTTGGAGAAACATACAGCTCTGCCAAAAATTAAGAGACCACCACATCAAACCCCTGTCATGGGCAGCCCAATCTCCAGACCTGAACCCCATTGAAAACCTCTGGAAAGTAATCAAGAGGATGATGGATAGTCACAAGCCACCAAACAAAGAAGAACTGCTTACATTTTTTGCGCCAGGAGCAGTGTGAAAGACTGGTGGAAAGCTGCCAAGACGCATGAAAGCTGAGATTAAAAATCATGGTTATTCCTCAAAATATTGATTTCTGAACTCTTCCTGAGATAAAACATTAGTATTGCTGTTTCTAAATGATTATGAACTTGTTTTCTTTGCATTATTTGAGGTCTGAAAGCAATTGGGTTTTTTAATTTTGACAATTTCTCCTTTTCAGAAAAAAAAACACTAAATTTATTTCTTGGAAATTCAAAGACGTTGTCAGAAGTTTATAGAATAAAAGAACAATTTACATTTTACTCAAAAATATACTGTACCTATAAAGAGAAAAATCAGACAAACTGAACATTTTGCAGTGGTCTCTTAATTTTTGCCACAGCTGTAGTTCTTCAGTCAGGTGTCGGTCATTGTGTTGTTTTTTTTTTACATTTTGTCTAAAACTTTGATTACTAAGTTCAAAGAGCTTCCACCCCTCGTGGCTATATCTAAAATGATTTCTCAAAGCTCTTTTTTTTTTTTTTAAATATGAACAAAAGCACATTCTGAAAGTTACCCCTGAGGCACAATAGTTTGCTTAAAAGAGTAACTAACATTTTAAATATAATGCATCCAACATCCTAAGAAAAGAAAACTTTTAACTTATGCATTTATAAAAAAGGGCCCCTACCAAGACTTGGCAATTCCATTCACCAACCTTGATTGCCATTACTTCTTGTTGTCTACTTTTTTTCAAATATTTTAATGATTTTTTTATTATTTTTTTTCCTTATTTATAACCTTATTAAAGAGAGTCTGTCAGCCTAAACTAACAGTGCAAGCTAAGCACATCATCTTCCAAGGGATACAGCTCCTATATCGCATCCACTTTCTGTAGAAACTGAAGTTTAATTAAAAAAATGCTAATTAGGGTGTTTGGTGCACCCTGGGTGTAGCCAAGAGGCTCAATGAAATGCTCCACCCACTGGTTTTGCATGCTCCGCCTCTCTCACTGGTGATTGACAGTGCTGCGTTATCTGGAGAGAAACAGAAAGCTCATGTAAGACAGTGCGGTCAATGACCTGTGAAATCAAGTGGGTGGAGCAGTGCGCTGAAGCTCTTGGCCACACCCAGGGTGCACAGAACACCCTAATTAGCATATTTTATTAATCTTCAGTGTTGCAGAACTGAGGCAGTGATTAGAACACATATGTGCACATTTTTTAAGGTCAATTACCCTTTAAGTACTTAGTTTATACTATTGGTTTGGGTAACAGACTCCCCTTATGCACAATAATTTGCTCAAAAGGTATCTAAGCTTTTAAATAATTTTTGGTATGTTATAGCCCCATGACAACAATGCGGGGTTCGGGTCCTGATATCTTAAAACAAGGGACCGAAGTCCTCAGCAGTTTCATGTATTGACCTGCAGAGTCTATTGAGCTTATAAATCGACTCTTGGTTTGAACAATTTTTGGAAGTTTCTGGACCACCTCCATTCAAAGGAACTTAAAGGGGTTGTCCAGCCTTAGGCTACAAGTCTAGATTAACTCTATGTGACTGCAGACTTGTGGATCCACATATTATGTGCACTGCCAGCAACGGGAGCCCTGACTGTATACATGTTGTTTGCACACTTCCGGCCACATTCTGACTAGACTGCACCTGGCCTCGCTCACTTGCATTATGCAAGGCCTCGAATGTCTAGCCTGCATGTGATTGCTTATATGCCTATCGAATACTCTCACCCTCTGTTCCGGAGAATCCACACAGCAAACAATGAGCGCGATGAGAGGATTCACAAGTCTGCAGTCACATAGAGTAACTGCAGACTAACAGCCTAGGGCCGGACAACCCCTTTTACTAAAATATCAAAATTCTGTACACTTTGAGTTTCCCTTTAAAGGGCCGTCTCAGGAGAGCTGTTTGTTTTGGCTATATTTTATTACTTCTTTATAAACCCGATGATTTTCTTTTTGTAGGTCGGGCTGCCATGTTGCACTTGGCCATTCTGCCTATCGGCGCTCACATTCCTCTTGCTCACTACAAACAATCCGGGCATTTATAAACTGCCTTTATCGAAGGTCACCTACCCAGAGGCCAACAGAGTCTATTTCCAGAACCTGAAGAAGGACAAAAAGGAGAAATGCAACATCTGAATACTCCAAAGAAGGGACGATCAGACGTTTCTAACATCTTTTTTTTTTTATATCTTCCTGCGCCACAAAATCTTTTCTACTTTAGCAAAATCCATTGAAATGGTTAAACGTAGAAGACCGTTGGTTAACGTTTGCTATGTCTGACGGGCCAAGATTTTTGGGAGGACCAACGTGAGTGTAGTGAGTAGACGGGTGTCCCGTTTACAGGATCGACGCGCGTAAAGTGGGAGATGATCTACGAAGAATATTTAATCATAAAGTTACTTATTTCTGAGACATAAAGGACAAAGGGAAAGAATTTCCTAGATGATATCCTTACCGGATGGATCATAGAACAAATCCTTTGACAGATGCAGGAGGCTTCACCTTTGAGTTTTTAGCTCTGTTTCCCCCTCTTTCACCAATAAGTTGAAGACTGATCATAGGACATGGCGCCAAGTTTACCATGGAGGACTATTATAACAAGTCATAAAGAATGGCCCCAGAGCTTTGTACAAAGGTCTGAGTGAAAAACATATTATTGTGTATTTAAAGGGGGACGTACAGGATGAACAACTGGTAACAGCGCCACGCCTGTCCATAGGTTGTGTCTGGTATTGGATTTCAGTTGCATGAAAGTAAATACTATTAGACTGCAATATCACATACAACCTTTAACTAGAGTTGAGCAAATTTTTCAAAATTCGGTTCAGATTACGATCAGTGCCAAAAATTGTTTTTGCGATATTCGCCAAACACAGCCGAATGTCATTGAGTCAATGGGAACATAAATTTGTCACGAATAGGTTACCAATATGGCACAAATTTGGCAAATTCAGATTTGACGACCACTTCCGAACATATTCGCTCAATTCTCCCTTTAACGCCTTCACTTCTTGGTAATTTTTCATTTTTGTGCTTCAATTATTTTTCCTCCCCTCCTTCTTCCAAGAGCCATCTTTTTTTAAATTTTTTTCTACCAACATAGCTGTTTGAGGCTGCATTTTTATCGCCGGACAAATGGTTGCTTTTAATGATACCATTCAATTTACTATACGATATAATGGAAAACAAATCGAAATGTGGTGAAATGGCAAAAAAAAAGCAATTCTGCCATTTTTTTTTTAAGTTTTTTTTTTTCATGGAGTTCATTGCTTGATAAAAATGACTTGGCAACATGATTGTCGATGTCAGTACAATCACGGTGATGCCAAACATGTAGATTTTTTTTATTCATTTAAATGAGAAAAAAATGAGATTTTGTAAAAAAAATAAATAAATAGTTTTTTATATCGCCAGTTTCTGAAATCTGTAACTTTTTTATTTTTTCGGGAGTAGAGCTGTGTAAAGGCTTGTTGTTTTGTGTGGTAAGATAATTTTTTTTATTGATGCCTTTTTGGTAATTACAACGTCTTGAACGCTTTTTTTGCATTTTATTAGGGAGCAATAACAATCAAAAATCCGCTAGTTGGCGTGCAATTTTTTTTTCCCATTATGGTGTTTGTTTACTACTTGGGTTAATTACATTTGATAGATTGAACTTTTTCAAAAGTGGCAATACCAATTATGTTGAAAAAAAACAAAAAAACTTATTATTCGTTGGGTGCAAAATCAGAGCGATTCGAATTTCTATATGTATTTTATTCTTTTTATAATTATTATTTTTTTATTTTATGGTCCCCTTAGGGGACATGAACCTGTGATCATTTGTGTGCTACTTCTATTTACTGCAATATTACTGCATTGCCATAAATAGATAGAATTATGTTCTTCTGTGAAGCCCAGCCACAGACTGAGCTTCATAGGAAGACAAAGATGGCGCCAGCAGTTTTTGGAGCCTTAAGGTGCTAGTGCTTGACCTCAGTGGCCGTTGTCCTATTTAAAAAAGCCGCTGTCTGAGATTTGCCAAAAATAATGGCTATAGTTTTTTCTACTTACAACCATATCTCCTGCCTCTACCAAGTAACTAACAAATAAATGGAGTCAAGTGGTTCTGTTATCAGACTCCACAAGAACAACTAAATACATGATTAAAGGGACACTGTCACCTGAATTTGGAGGGAACAATCTTCAGCCATGGAGGCGGGGTTTTGGGGTTTTTGATTCACCCTTTCCTTACCCGCTGGCTGCATGCTGGCTGCAATATTGGATTGAAGTTCATTCTCTGTCCTCCATAGTACACGCCTGCACAAGGCAAGATTGCTTTGTGCAGGCGTGTACTACGGAGGACAGAGAATGAACTTCAATCCAATATTGCAGCCAGTATGCAGCTAGCGGGTAAGGAAAGGGTGAATCAAAAACCCCAAAACCCCGCCTCCATGGCTGAAGATTGTTCCCTCCAAATTCAGGTGACAGTGTCCCTTTAAACAGATCTCTTAATCCTGATGAAGCGGGTGTACTTATCGTGCAAATCTACGTCAGTACAGATGTATTTGAAAACCTTTCCCGTCTAGTGTCAAAACTGTCTGAGCTCGATAAAATTTACACATTCATATCAGTAATATATATATATATATATATATATATAGTAATCCCACCAGCCTCATCAGGTCTAAGACATCTATGTAGCTTGAATTGTGAAATGTGCTGATAGATTCACTTCAGGGACTCATTACTAATTAGTAGAAAAAATTAATAATATAGAAGTAATTTGTTTTTATCAAAGTATTATTTAAAAAAAAATGTCCTACTAGCTATGTACTGTCATCTAACTGTGAAAAATACATTTTTTTATTAAATCAACAGCCAAATATAAAATCCTTAAAGCACTTACGCAAATAGTAAGCGTGCGTGCCCGTGTATGTGCGTGTGATAAAATAATGAAAATTAGGTAAATTTGTGGGTGTGACAAAATAATGAAAATTCTGATGCCAATTGTATCTAGAACTTATTTTTTAAAAAATTTAAAAAACACTTGACCAATGAATACCACGTATTAACTTTTGTGTATAATATGTATGTTATCAAAATGCTATGCGCTGTACATGCAGAATTTAAATTAACATTGTATACTTTCGCTAATTTTGTGTGAAATGCATTGATTAAAATAACAAAAATTATTTTCTACCAATCTGGATGTTTTTGTTTTGCTTTTTTTTTTTATCTCACATTAAAGGGGTTGTCCAAGACTTGAAAAACATGGCTGCTTACTTCCATAAATAGCGCTACCAGCCTACAGGACCCATCTGGGGTTGTTGCTCAGCACTATAGCTTAATATATAAGATTTTGATCAGAAGGTGTAAGCCCACTACCTCATCAAGGCGATCCTCTAGAGCTGAGCGAAGACCACCGCTGACATGACATTGTGCGAGCACAGGGAGTGACCCCGGCAACCCACCGCACTCATCCAGCCAATCAAAGCCCCCATGGCTCTGGGTCACACCATCCTATGGCTACCACTCATTACCAACACTAAACACCAAGTGGACTGATCTGCCGAACTCACTTTCCATGTGGTCTCAGACAAGAAGGTTGAACAAAATAGGCGGGACCATTTTATTAGTCTCCTAGACATCCGGACCCAGTGGTGGTACCAAGGAAAACTAAAGGAAAAATGAGGGGACAGACTATGCCATATAATATATCTGGAGAAAAAAAAGACATGGATGCACATCCAAATATTATACATTAACCTGCAGCAACTACTGTAAGTAAAAAGTCATATTCAGCTGCACCGGCATGTTAAAGGGACCCTGATCTGCAGGCAGAATGTTATAGATCAAGAGGAGCTGATCAGAATTCTATATATTTTTGTTGTAAAAAATTTGCATTTTGTTCATTAAAATCCCTTGTGTTGGTATGCATAGGAGTCCGGTGGGCGGTGCTATTCAGTGACTGACCGTCTTCCCTAACGACTTGTGTATGCAG
This sequence comes from Ranitomeya imitator, assembly GCF_032444005.1. Classification (NCBI taxonomy): domain Eukaryota; kingdom Metazoa; phylum Chordata; class Amphibia; order Anura; family Dendrobatidae; genus Ranitomeya; species Ranitomeya imitator. Next base: position 57,206,073 of record NC_091282.1, on the reverse strand, counting down.
AGATCGTTGTCAATCACTGAGTAGAACTGACCATTGACTATGTAAAAAAGCGCCCGGAATTTCAATGAATAAAACACAAGTTACACTGAAAAAACAAACCTGTATATTATTCTGCTGAATATCTCCTTCCCTATATCATGCCATTCACTGATCAAGCTGCATGTACAACCCCACAGGTTCCATAAAAGGAGGTGCCGAGGAGGAGAATCTTGTGACTTCTTTTACGTATGTACATACCTTACACATCATACTTTATATATGATTGCAACAATGTCCTCCTCCTAGATGGCGCCGCCGGAGCCTGCCTGCAGAAGGGTTTTTTTTTCAAGATATATGTATGCAAACTAGGGGCAGGTCAGTGAGGAATCAGTGACTTTTCAGAAGCTATACTGGTGAATACCTAACCAGAGCAGCGCATATAGACCCCCCAGAGGCTGCCCAGGACCACGAGCATATCAGTAACTCAAAACCGAAAATAGGGATTACACAACAACCACAAGACGGATTTCATCACCAGGTATCACTGTAATCAGTATAACGGCGCCGACCAGACACTGACTGTAGGTTACTGTGCACAATCCTGCTGACAGGTTCCCTTTAAGTGCTCAGTTTTCCAATAAGTATTCCAAACTGAATCTGTACATTGTTAACAAATGAAGAGGGAAATGCGAACACCACACATAAACTAACAACGTGCAGAATCGCGTGGCGACAACTCAGAGAGACCACTCGATGGGAGGATGTTTGTAAAAATACATTTATTTATATGTATAAAATAGTGAGCGACTTCCAAGCAATAATGTTCAGGTCACTTCTTTTAACCAATTTGCAACTTTGGAAGCCTGAAGTGGTTAAAAGAAGCTCAAACGACTGTTATTTTTCACACTGCAGTGCATATACTCATTATTTTTTTAATTTCTTTGGCACGTTTTCAGGGGGAGGCTATGGAAAAAGCCTTAAAAAGACGTTGCCTGCACATACCCTTCAGTTTTTATTTTCCTAAAGTTGTTTTTTAATAGGGTTTTGAAGAGTTTTGGAAGAGTTTTTTCCTTAAATGTTTTTTCCAATCTTCTGATTTCACAGTGCCTAGTTCGAAAGGTATTCTGCCACCGATGTACGTAGGTGAGATGTGTCTGAGGGATGTGAGCTCTGTGCAAGCAATGGCGTACTCACTATCCTTTCCTCCTCAGCCTGACCAGAAGCATGTGGATGATCAAGGAAGGAATATGCAGGGAATGAACATTTAGGTAGTTTATTCACAAGATCTTGACAAATGATGATGATGACATATCTAGGGTAGATGAAGGGATGAGGATGAGGTAGAGGACAGAGGTAACAGGAGAATCCACTCTCCAGCTCTAAGGCACGCTTCTGCTAAAATGACAATGACCAGAAAGAAAGGATGTGAGCAAAAAGATAGGAGGAATTACAGAGAGAGAGTGGTATGATGTAGAATAAATCAGCAATACATGAGAACAGATAATAAAGATGGTAGCAAAAGACAACAAACTCTGTAACAAGCATAATAATACAATTAAGACACTATACATATGTATTTGTAAGCCCCGATGAAGATGGCAGGACAGCACACTCCCCGTATGAAATCCATGGATTTTACTATATTAATCATCTTGAAGTGGAAGTGTTATCCTGAAGTTCACTGAGGGATACCTCTACCTGAAAGACAAAAAACAAATTCATGCAATATAACAATACTGTATAAACATGGTAGACTACTGTGTAAGTAAGTTCATGGAATAATCCAATGAATAACCATTCTTCAGATTGGAGAGGCCACACTAGGCCAAATTGTCTCCAACTTCATTGTAATCCAATGGTTCAAGTTCCAATGCAATCAAATGAGCATACTGAATGGTCTGAAAGTTCCTTCTGACTGGATGGAGAATTAATTTTCAACCGGTGCAAGTAAGATAGCCTCATATGTAGACCTAATTAAAGATTTGGAGTCACATTGCTTGGTGACTGTCACTTCAACTTTACTTACCTTACCATCTTCACTTGGAAAGGTTTTGATATAAGTCCCATAGGCCATGCGTTTCTTTCCACCTTTGGGTCTTTTAATTTATTATTATTATTATAAATTTTTATAGCGCCATTTATTCCATGGCGCTTTACATGTGAATACGGGGCAAATATAGACAAGTACATTAAACATGAGCAAATAAGGCACACGGGTACATAAGGAGGGAGGACCCTGCCCACGAGGGCTCACAGTCTGCAGGGGATGGGTGATGAAACACTAGGAGAGGGTAGGGCAGGTTGCACGGCGGTTCAGTAACTTCAGGATCACTGCAGGCTGTAGGCTTGTCGGAAGAGGTGGGTCTTCAGGTTCTTTTTGAAGGTTTCTATGGTAGGCGAGAGTCTGATGTGTTGGGGTAGAGAGTTCCAGAGTATGGGGCAGGCACGGGAGAAGTCTTGGATGCGGTTGTGGGAAGAAGAGATGAGAGGGGAGTGGAGAAGGAGGTCTTGAGAGGATCGGACGTTGCGTGTAGGTAGGTACCGGGAGACCATGTCACAGATGTATGGAGGAGAAAGGTTGTGGATGGCTTTGTATGTCATTATGAGGGTTTTGAACTGGAGTCTCTGGGCGAAAGGAAGCCAGTGAAGGGCTTGACATAGGGGAGAGGCTGGGGAATAGCGGGGAGACAGGTAGATTAGTCGGGCAGCAGAGTGTAGGATGGATTGGAGTGGTACCAGAGTGCTAGAGGGGAGTCCAGAGAGTAGGAGGTTGCAGTAGTCGAGGCGGGAGATGACAAGGGCATGCACTAGCGTTTTAGCGGTGTCGCGGTCAAGGAAAGCACGGATCCAGGAAATATTTTTGAGTTTGAGACGGCAGGAGGAGGCAAGGGCTTGGATATGTGGCTTGAAAGAGAGGGCAGAGTTGAGGATCACCCCGAGGCACCGGGCGTGTGGGACTGGGAAAAGTGAGCAGCCATTGACATTGATGGATAGGTCTGGTGGAGGGGTGGAGTGAGATCGGGAAAGATGATGAATTCTGTTTTATCCATGTTCAGTTGTAGAAAGCGAGCAGAAAAGAAGGCTGAAATAGCAGACAGACAGTGCGGGATTTTGGTAAGTAAGGAGGTGAGGTCAGGTCCGGATAGGTAAATCTGCGTGTCGTCAGCGTAGAGATGGTACTGCATATCGTGGAATTCTATGAGCTGTCCCAGGCCGAAAGTGTAGATGGAGAAGAGTAGGGGTCCTAGAACAGAGCCTTGAGGAACAATGAGAACAAGATATCCTAATTGTAAGTTTGGTTTAACTTTCGGACATTTTCATCGTTCTTGGACTAGAGTAAGGTACTCCCTTTTCTATCTACTCCATAAACAGTAAGCTGGATGTTAAGCAAGTTTCCATCAGCTCTGATATTTGTTGCTAGACACCGAGTCTTTAGCTGGGCTAGGAATAGCTCCACGTTTCTGAGTGAGGAGAATGGTTGGAGTAAGAATAGCAGGAGATTCTAGATCCATCGACACAGGAACAGAGGTCTTGAGTTCACAATAGCGGACACTTCAGGTAAGAAGGTGGTCAAAGTCTCATGAGTGAGACTTGAGAAGTTTGAGTTCATCAACATAGACTCTAATATCCTACGAGTGATGCCTATTGTGAAGAAATCAGATCATGTCTTAATTACCCAGACGACTATGTTTAGTAAACCAAGAAGAATTTACTTTTTATCTGTATGTTGGCTTTTGGATTTAAGTGTTTATTTCTGGTTGGTCAAGAAAACAGACATTTGTTTGTGTAAGCCTGGAATATTGACTTGTAAGCTATGTTTGCTATAATATTGTGTGCTCTTATCCTTGATGAAAAGTGAGGTGACTGATATGCGAAAAGAGGTCATATACAAACTCGGGAATAATATTACTGTGTGAACATATATACCCTTAAAAGACAATTTTTAATCTTAAATATTAAAAAAACACCTACCCAGTGCAACTAACAATGGTTAAAAAAATAAAAAATAATAATCGTGAACCAGAAGGCGGATGTCCAAGTGGAGGAGGAAGTTGAAGTGGAGGCGGCAGTGTAGGTGGGAAAGGCATAGGAGGACGAGGTATCCAACACTGTTTTTGTTTTTATTTGTTTTTTTATTGATTTTTGTAGGTACTCTAAACACAGTCAGAGCAATTATCTTCTTGCAACTCTCTCCCCGTAAATAGGCCATGTAATACTCTGCACTTTTGGGGAAGGTGAAAACAACGAGGAGAGCATCAATCAGGCAAGGAATCTGAGCCCAAAGTCATGAAACAGTGGCTTCTGTTTTTTGATGACTCCGTTGGCTGTGATTCCAGTCAGCAGACCACAGCGGCACATCTCTGATGATGATGATAAAACACAGTTGCCAACTGCTGCAGCTTTCTGCTGTGGTTTAGTACAGAAAGGAGGGCAGGGGTGAGGACTGGGTGGAACATGATAGGGAAGATTATTTATTTTTTAGAACACCATTGATTCCGTGGTGCTGTACATGGGAAGGGGTTACATACAAAACACAAATATATGTTACAATGAGCAAACTAATAGTGACAGACAGGTACAGTGGGAAGAAGGCCCTGCCCTTGCCACCTTACATTCTACAGGATAATGAGGCAGGGGACAGTGGGTTTAGGGGTTGCAGCAGCTCTGGTGTTGGTGAGGTGATTGCAAGCTGTAAGCTGTTCTGAAAACATGGATTTTCAAGTTCCACTTAAAAGTTTTGAATATAGGGGATAATCGGATGTATTGGGCCACAGAATTCTGCAGAATTGGGGATACTTGGAAGAAGTTTAGCAGATGATTGGATAAGGAACGTACGATTGTAGAGGAAAGAAGGAGCTCTTAGGAGGACTAAAGATTTCGTGGTTGGTTATATATGGGGGAGACAGATTATGTACAGCTTTGCAGGTTAATGTAAGGCCGGAGTCACACTACCATATAATACAGATGAGTGCTATACTATAAATAAATAGCATAGCACTCAGACCAATGTTAATCTATGGGGTAGCCCCATCATCCGTTTTTTTCTCAGCCGAATTATACGTGCGAGTGAAATCGCAGCATGCCAAGACTTGTCAATGCAAGTCTATGGGTATGAGAAAAACTCGCACACCGCAAGGACCATCAGTGTGACTTGCGAGAAATGCGCACCAGTGTCCTTTCAAATTCAGTGCGGTGTACAGTAAAATCACACTGACAGAATAGAATAGGATAGAAAAAATATATACACATAGTATAGGTGTATATATATATATATATATATATATATATATATATATATATGTCATTGCCACACATACAGTGGGGCAAAAAAGTATTTAGTCAGTCAGCAATAGTGCAAGTTCCACCACTTAAAAAGATGAGAGGCGTCTGTAATTTACATCATAGGTAGACCTCAACTATGGGAGACAAACTGAGAAAAAAAATCCAGAAAATCACATTGTCTGTTTTTTTAACATTTTATTTGCATATTATGGTGGAAAATAAGTATTTGGTCAGAAACAAACAATCAAGATTTCTGGCTCTCACAGACCTGTAACTTTTTCTTTAAGAGTCTCCTCTTTCCTCCACTCATTACCTGTAGTAATGGCACCTGTTTAAACTTGTTATCAGTATAAAAAGACACCTGTGCACACCCTCAAACAGTCTGACTCCAAACTCCACTATGGTGAAGACCAAAGAGCTGTCAAAGGACACCAGAAACAAAATTGTAGCCCTGCACCAGGCTGGGAAAACTGAATCTGCAATAGCCAACCAGCTTGGAGTGAAGAAATCAACAGTGGGAGCAACAATTAGAAAATGGAAGACATACAAGACCACTGATAATCTCCCTCGATCTGGGGCTCCACGCAAAATCCCACCCCGTGGGGTCAGAATGATCACAAGTACGGTGAGCAAAAATCCCAGAACCACGCGGGGGGACCTAGTGAATGAACTGCAGAGAGCTGGGACCAATGTAACAAGGCCTACCATAAGTAACACACTACGCCACCATGGACTCAGATCCTGCAGTGCCAGACGTGTCCCACTGCTTAAGCCAGTACATGTCCGGGCCCGTCTGAAGTTTGCTAGAGAGCATTTGGATGATCCAGAGGAGTTTTGGGAGAATGTCCTATGGTCTGATGAAACCAAACTGGAACTGTTTGGTAGAAACACAACTTGTCGTGTTTGGAGGAAAAAGAATACTGAGTTGCATCCATCAAACACCATACCTACTGTAAAGCATAGTGGTGGAAACATCATGCTTTGGGGCTGTTTCTCTGCAAAGGGGCCAGGACGACTGATCCGGGTACATGAAAGAATGAATGGGGCCATGTATCGTGAGATTTTGAGTGCAAACCTCCTTCCATCAGCAAGGGCATTGAAGATGAAACGTGGCTGGGTCTTTCAACATGACAATGATCCAAAGCACACCGCCAGGGCAACGAAGGAGTGGCTTCGTAAGAAGCATTTCAAGGTCCTGGAGTGGCCTAGCCAGTCTCCAGATCTCAACCCTATAGAAAACCTTTGGAGGGAGTTGAAAGTCCGTGTTGCCAAGCGAAAAGCCAAAAACATCACTGCTCTAGAGGAGATCTGCATGGAGGAATGGGCCAACATACCAACAACAGTGTGTGGCAACCTTGTGAAGACTTACAGAAAACGTTTGACCTCTGTCATTGCCAACAAAGGATATATTACAAAGTATTGAGATGAAATTTTGTTTCTGACCAAATACTTATTTTCCACCATAATATGCAAATAAAATGTTAAAAAAACAGACAATGTGATTTTCTGGATTTTTTTTTCTCAGTTTGTCTCCCATAGTTGAGGTCTACCTATTATGTAAATTACAGATGCCTCTCATCTTTTTAAGTGGTGGAACTTGCACTGTTGCTGACTGACTAAATACTTTTTTGCCCCACTGTATATATATATATATATATCTTTATATTTCATAGAGAGTTAGGGAGTTAGGTAGCAGAATAGCCGATAGTTCAATTGTCGTCTTCTGTACAATCATTGCAGAAGCCGACAGGATATGAGACATGGTTTACATACAGTAAACCATTGCATATCCGTTAGATTTATATCTGTCCCTCACTAATTATGTTAGTAGTGTGTGTGTCAAATTTTGGAGCTGTAGGTGTTAAATTAAAGAAAGAAATTAAAGAAAAAACTTGCATGGGCTCCAGGACAATTTTCTCCGCCAGAGAGGGAAAGCCAGTGACTGAGGGCAGATATTAATAGTCTAGATAGTCTAGTCTACCGCTGATGTCACTGAGGCTGCGCAGACTCCCCACCTGATGCCGTGAACTTGACAGCATGGGAAAATGTTCAGAAACTTTCCCACACTAATGAGTTCATGTCCGGTCAGGCGGAGAGGCTGCGCAAGCAGCTTTCATTCATTACACAGTGGTTTACAGTCGGGCAATAGCATTAGCACTGCTCCCGGTTGTAAACTATTTAACCCCTTGAGATGGATTGCAGCGTGGGACTTGACTGTACGACGGATAGGTATGGGATATTGTTGCTTTTTTATTTTACAATTTTTTCGAGGAGAACGAGGGCTTTGCTTGGATTGAGAGTGCAATAAAGATAGAAAACCTGTGTGTTTAATTATTTCATTAAAAGTCTTTATTCTTAAAGTGTGTGTTTTTTTAACCCATTCATACTAATGGATTAATAATGGATAGGTCCATTATTAACCAGGCTTAATGTCACCTTAAGACACAAAAGAGAATAGTAAAACCAAAAACACTCAGTTTGAAAAAATGTTGCAGTAATCCGCAAGTGCTAGTAAAAGATGTAAAAAACAGGGTATTTGGTTGATACATTTTTTGCAAAAAATGTATACTAAGCTGCTCTACCAATCTTCACGGTATACCCTTATCAGAGCAGTCCTAACTAATGTATGCAATCCCTATCTGATGTATTTAAAAACCTGATCATCTGTACACAACCTGCGTGAACAGGGTTCAGAGAGGAAAAATCCATGTGTGCATACAGGGTAGAACAGCTTTTGTGCAGATAGCCCAAGAGGAGTGGTGGAACTCCCCAGTCTTGTAGACACAAGAGAACAATTATGGAAACAGGAACACTTGGGCTACTTGCACAGTGAACAAGTCTGTATGATCATGTTCACACACCACCAAGAAACCTGAAGACACAAAAGAGAATAGTAAAACCAAAAACACTCAGTTTGAAAAAATGTTGCAGTAATCCGCAAGTGCTAGTAAAAGATGTAAAAAACAGGGTATTTGGTTGATACGTTTTTTGCAAAAAATGTATACTAAGCTGCTCTACCAATCTTCACGGTATACCCTTATCAGAGCAGTCCTAACTAATGTATGCAATCCCTATCTGATGTATTTAAAAACCTGATCATCTGTACACAACCTGCGTGAACAGGGTTCAGAGAGGAAAAATCCATGTGTGCATACAGGGTAGAACAGCTTTTGTGCAGATAGCCCAAGAGGAGTGGTGGAACTCCCCAGTCTTGTAGACACAAGAGAACAATTATGGAAACAGGAACACATGGGCTACTTGCACAGTGAACAAGTCTGTATGATCATGTTCACACACCACCAAGAAACCTGAAGACACAAAAGAGAATAGTAAAACCAAAAACACTCAGTTTGAAAAAATGTTGCAGTAATCCGCAAGTGCTAGTAAAAGATGTAAAAAACAGGGTATTTGGTTGATACGTTTTTTGCAAAAAATGTATACTAAGCTGCTCTACCAATCTTCACGGTATACCCTTATCAGAGCAGTCCTAACTAATGTATGCAATCCCTATCTGATGTATTTAAAAACCTGATCATCTGTACACAACCTGCGTGAACAGGGTTCAGAGAGGAAAAATCCATGTGTGCATACAGGGTAGAACAGCTTTTGTGCAGATAGCCCAAGAGGAGTGGTGGAACTCCCCAGTCTTGTAGACACAAGAGAACAATTATGGAAACAGGAACACATGGGCTACTTGCACAGTGAACAAGTCTGTATGATCATGTTCACACACCACCAAGAAACCTGAAGACACAAAAGAGAATAGTAAAACCAAAAACACTCAGTTTGAAAAAATGTTGCAGTAATCCGCAAGTGCTAGTAAAAGATGTAAAAAACAGGGTATTTGGTTGATACGTTTTTTGCAAAAAATGTATACTAAGCTGCTCTACCAATCTTCACGGTATACCCTCCTCTTGGGCTATCTGCACAAAAGCTGTTCTACCCTGTATGCACACATGGATTTTTCCTCTCTAAACCCTGTTCACGCAGGTTGTGTACAGATGATCAGGTTTTTAAATACATCAGATAGGGATTGCATACATTAGTTAGGACTGCTCTGATAAGGGTATACCGTTAAGATTGGTAGAGCAGCTTAGTATACATTTTTTGCAAAAAACGTATCAACCAAATACCCTGTTTTTTACATCTTTTACTAGCACTTGCGGATTACTGCAACATTTTTTCAAACTGAGTGTTTTTGGTTTTACTATTCTCTTTTGTGTCTTCAGGTTTCTTGGTGGTGTGTGAACATGATCATACAGACTTGTTCACTGTGCAAGTAGCCCATGTGTTCCTGTTTCCATAATTGTTCTCTTGTGTCTACAAGACTGGGGAGTTCCACCACTCCTCTTGGGCTATCTGCACAAAAGCTGTTCTACCCTGTATGCACACATGGATTTTTCCTCTCTGAACCCTGTTCACGCAGGTTGTGTACAGATGATCAGGTTTTTAAATACATCAGATAGGGATTGCATACATTAGTTAGGACTGCTCTGATAAGGGTATACCGTGAAGATTGGTAGAGCAGCTTAGTATACATTTTTTGCAAAAAACGTATCAACCAAATACCCTGTTTTTTACATCTTTTACTAGCACTTGCGGATTACTGCAACATTTTTTCAAACTGAGTGTTTTTGGTTTTACTATTCTCTTTTGTGTCTTCAGGTTTCTTGGTGGTGTGTGAACATGATCATACAGACTTGTTCACTGTGCAAGTAGCCCATGTGTTCCTGTTTCCATAATTGTTCTCTTGTGTCTACAAGACTGGGGAGTTCCACCACTCCTCTTGGGCTATCTGCACAAAAGCTGTTCTACCCTGTATGCACACATGGATTTTTCCTCTCTGAACCCTGTTCACGCAGGTTGTGTACAGATGATCAGGTTTTTAAATACATCAGATAGGGATTGCATACATTAGTTAGGACTGCTCTGATAAGGGTATACCGTGAAGATTGGTAGAGCAGCTTAGTATACATTTTTTGCAAAAAACGTATCAACCAAATACCCTGTTTTTTACATCTTTTACTAGCACTTGCGGATTACTGCAACATTTTTTCAAACTGAGTGTTTTTGGTTTTACTATTCTCTTTTGTGTCTTCAGGTTTCTTGGTGGTGTGTGAACATGATCATACAGACTTGTTCACTGTGCAAGTAGCCCATGTGTTCCTGTTTCCATAATTGTTCTCTTGTGTCTACAAGACTGGGGAGTTCCACCACTCCTCTTGGGCTATCTGCACAAAAGCTGTTCTACCCTGTATGCACACATGGATTTTTCCTCTCTGAACCCTGTTCACGCAGGTTGTGTACAGATGATCAGGTTTTTAAATACATCAGATAGGGATTGCATACATTAGTTAGGACTGCTCTGATAAGGGTATACCGTGAAGATTGGTAGAGCAGCTTAGTATACATTTTTTGCAAAAAACGTATCAACCAAATACCCTGTTTTTTACATCTTTTACTAGCACTTGCGGATTACTGCAACATTTTTTCAAACTGAGTGTTTTTGGTTTTACTATTCTCTTTTGTGTCTTCAGGTTTCTTGGTGGTGTGTGAACATGATCATACAGACTTGTTCACTGTGCAAGTAGCCCATGTGTTCCTGTTTCCATAATTGTTCTCTTGTGTCTACAAGACTGGGGAGTTCCACCACTCCTCTTGGGCTATCTGCACAAAAGCTGTTCTACCCTGTATGCACACATGGATTTTTCCTCTCTGAACCCTGTTCACGCAGGTTGTGTACAGATGATCAGGTTTTTAAATACATCAGATAGGGATTGCATACATTAGTTAGGACTGCTCTGATAAGGGTATACCGTGAAGATTGGTAGAGCAGCTTAGTATACATTTTTTGCAAAAAACGTATCAACCAAATACCCTGTTTTTTACATCTTTTACTAGCACTTGCGGATTACTGCAACATTTTTTCAAACTGAGTGTTTTTGGTTTTACTATTCTCTTTTGTGTCTTCAGGTTTCTTGGTGGTGTGTGAACATGATCATACAGACTTGTTCACTGTGCAAATAGCCCATATGTTCCTGTTTCCTTAATGTCACCTTACAATAGCAAGGTGAGATTAACCCATTATTACCCCATATGCCACCGCTCCAGGGCAATGAGAAGAGAGAGGCAAAGTGCCCGAAAAGGTGCATCTTACAAATGTGCTTTTTCTGGGGTGGCTGGGGGCAGATGTTTTTAGCCAAGGGGAGACCAATAACCATGGTCCCTCTCTAGGCCATTAATATCTGCCGTCAGTCACTGGCTTTTCCTCTCTGGCGGAGAAAATTGCACGGGAGAGCACGCAAGTTTTTTTCATGATTTAATTCTTTAATTTAACACCTACAGCTCCAAAATTTGACACACACACTAGTAACATTATTAGTGAGGGACATATATAAATCTAACGGATATGCAATGGTTTACTGTATGTAAACCATGTCTCATATCTTGTCGGGATCTGTAATGAGTTAACAAAAGCCGACAAATGAATTACCTGCTTTTCTGCTATCTAGTTCTGTAAGAAATATATATATATATATGTGTCTCACTGACATATATATATATATATATATATATATATAGACTGTATACAGTGGGGCAAAAAAGTATTTAGTCAGTCAGCAATAGTGCAAGTTCCACCACTTAAAAAGATGAGAGGCGTCTGTAATTTACATCATAGGTAGACCTCAACTATGGGAGACAAACTGAGAAAAAAAAATCCAGAAAATCACATTGTCTGTTTTTTTAACATTTTATTTGCATATTATGGTGGAAAATAAGTATTTGGTCAGAAACAAAATTTCATCTCAATACTTTGTAATATATCTTTTGTTGGCAATGACAGAGGTCAAACGTTTTCTGTAAGTCTTCACAAGGTTGCCACACACTGTTGTTGGTATGTTGGCCCATTCCTCCATGCAGATCTCCTCTAGAGCAGTGATGTTTTTGGCTTTTCGCTTGGCAACACGGACTTTCAACTCCCTCCAAAGGTTTTCTATTGGGTTGAGATCTGGAGACTGGCTAGGCCACTCCAGGACCTTGAAATGCTTCTTACGAAGCCACTCCTTCGTTGCCCTGGTGGTGTGCTTTGGATCATTGTCATGTTGAAAGACCCAGCCACGTTTCATCTTCAATGCTCTTGCTGATGGAAGGAGGTTTGCACTCAAAATCTCACGATACATGGCCCCATTCATTCTTTCATGTACCCGGATCAGTCGTCCTGGCCCCTTTGCAGAGAAACAGCCCCAAAGCATGATGTTTCCACCACCATGCTTTACAGTAGGTATGGTGTTTGATGGATGCAACTCAGTATTCTTTTTCCTCCAAACACGACAAGTTGTGTTTCTACCAAACAGTTTTGCTTCATCAGACCATAGGACATTCTCCCAAAACTCCTCTGGATCATCCAAATGCTCTCTAGCAAACTTCAGACGGGCCCGGACATGTACTGGCTTAAGCAGTGGGACACGTCTGGCACTGCAGGTTCTGAGTCCATGGTGGCGTAGTGTGTTACTTATGGTAGGCCTTGTTACATTGGTCCCAGCTCTCTGCAGTTCATTCACTAGGTCCCCCCGCGTGGTTCTGGGATTTTTGCTCACCGTTCTTGTGATCATTCTGACCCCACGGGGTGGGATTTTGCGTGGAGCCCCAGATCGAGGGAGATTATCAGTGGTCTTGTATGTCTTCCATTTTCTAATTGTTGCTCCCACTGTTGATTTCTTCACTCCAAGCTGGTTGGCTATTGCAGATTCAGTCTTCCCAGCCTGGTGCAGGGCTACAATTTTGTTTCTGGTGTCCTTTGACAGCTCTTTGGTCTTCACCATAGTGGAGTTTGGAGTCAGACTGTTTGAGGGTGTGCACAGGTGTCTTTTTATACTGATAACAAGTTTAAACAGGTGCCATTACTACAGGTAATGAGTGGAGGAAAGAGGAGACGCTTAAAGAAGAAGTTACAGGTCTGTGAGAGCCAGAAATCTTGATTGTTTGTTTCTGACCAAATACTTATTTTCCACCATAATATGCAAAAAAAAATGATAAAAAAACAGACAATGTGATTTTCTGGATTTTTTTTTCTCAGTTTGTCTCCCATAGTTGAGGTCTACCTATGATGTAAATTACAGACGCCTCTCATCTTTTTAAGTGGTGGAACTTGCACTATTGCTGACTGACTAAATACTTTTTTGCCCCACTGTATGTGTTTTCAAGAATATTTGAGCCCATGGATCCATTATATGTCCATTTTGCAAGCCAGCAAGAAAATCTCACCATACGGATGCCATACGGATGTTACACGGATGCTTACATGCAAGAAAATCGCATCCTCGCATTGCACAAGGATGACATACAGATCACTGTTCAGGGAACATTTCTGCGATTCTCGTCCGTGTAAAACGACCGATCTTTTTATACGTTGTGTGTGACTCCGGCCTTAGAAGGTTGAAGTGGATATGTAACTCCCCAGGTTCCTGGTTGTTACAGTGGCATTGCTTTCTTCACGGGGAGAGTGATGTCATGCTTGGAAGTCATCAGGTAATCACAAACATGCAACATGTTCATACTCCAGGCCAGAAAGGGGAGCTCTAAACCCGGTTTTAGTGGAACTTCCCTATATACAGTACAGACCAAAAGTTTGGACACACCTTCTCATTTAAAGATTTTTCATATGAGTAGGATGGTGGAGTCCTTGCCATGGAGTCAACTGCTGAGAGTGAGAAGAATTGTCTCTTGTGAAACTCTTATTGATGATAGACTTGATGAAATGTGTCGGAAATTTTTATTAAGAGGTTATTCAAAGGTCGACCTTGAAGAATTTAAAAGGCGGGCCTTGGCTAAGAGACGTGGCGATCTTTTGGCCCCTAAAAATGGCTGTTGAGTCAAGCAAAAGGATACCGTTTGTGACAACATACAGTGGTTTGAGGAAAAGAATCTCGGATATCATACGAAGGCATTGGCCTTTGTTGGGTAAGGGCCACACTGATGTTGATGAATTTCAATCACCTCCACTCTTTTCCTATAGGAGGAATAGGAATTTGAGAGATGAGCTAGTTATGTCTGATGTTGGCGGCTCTAGGAAAGATCTATAAACCACTCTAAGCCGTCCGAGTCTTGGTAATTTCCCTTGCCTTGGATGTGCATGTTGTAACAACATGGTTAAGGGAGCTTTTTTTTTGTCATCCACATACAGGAAAGAAATATGAGATACGGAAACGGTATACATGTACGAGCAGTTTTGTGGTTTATGTCCTGAGCTGTCCATGTGGTCTCTTCTATGTGAGAGAGACCACGATGGAGGTTAAAGCAAGGATTAGTAAATATAAGAGCACGATCAGGACTAAGCTAATAGAACTTCCTGTACCGAGACATTTTCATGAAATGGGTCATTCAGTCAATCAATTAAGATATAGAGTTATAGATGATGTACCTGTTTTGAGACGGGGTGGAGATCGTATTACCTTCTAAAAGAAAAAAGAATTAAGATGGATATTTGAGTTTGACACCCTTCATCCAAAGGGAATGAATATTGAATATCAACAGAGTTGTCTCCTTTAGTATCTTGTAGGTTTTATTGCGGCATCTTATTGGTATAGTGTTTTTAACTGTGTTATATACGTTTTCTTTTTTGTTTGTTTAGGTGATGGTAATTTTAGGAGTCATATTCCTTAGGTGAGTAGTTGTATATAAACCCTTGTCTCTTTGTGCAAGTTAATACCTATCTTTATAGACCTTTGCATTGATATTTTTAAATTTGTTGCAGAGGTAATAAGATTTTTTTCAAAAAAATAGTGGGATAGTTGTATGTTTATGACTATTAGTCTGTGTCCCATATACTATTACTGAGATAATTCCTAATTGAGAGGTATATGCATTATAAATTGCCTTTTGGGGCTGCATATTGGTGACTGGTATTTTGTGTTCTTTAATCTCTATGTCCTAGTTGAGCCTGTCCGTTAAATGTCGGGATTATGTACTCTATGATATTGATGGGTAGTAATGAATAATACGATAGGTGAGCCTTTTATATTATGTATGATAGGATGAATAATTATCTATTTATGTACTGATGTGTTCACATCCATTACGGACCCATTGGAGACTTTTTCATTTTTCCATTTTTGCAATTTCTATAATTTTTTTATATTTCTGGAATTACTAAATTAAGAGTGGATTATATCTGTCCGTGCTGGGTCTGTTGGATGTTGATTATGTATATAGTTTATTTAATATTGCCAGGCATATAACATCTGGATGTCTGATGTAAACATTATGCGAATGTGTTTTGCCATCTTTTGATAAGAGCAATGGATATTTCCTATAATGGTCTATATATATTTTTTTTTTCTATTTATATATATTCTTTTTCTGTTATGCATAATGTTTTATTACAAGCTCCCAGGTATAGGTTGATTGAGTACCCATATCATTTTTTGGACTATCGGCATTATTGGACTTTCCTACCATGGTTGGAAGCATAGGAGGAGCCTGCGCCTGTCTGTGCTAAAGCTGTGGGAGTACTGGTGACGCGCGCAGAGGAAATAGCTGTATGGACACTGAATAAGGATTTAAGACATGCGCGCTGCCGTCTCTGATTTTTAGCTGTGCGGGCGCTGGATGAGGATTCAAGACATGCGCACTGCCGTTCCTGACTTATAGCTGTGCGGACATTGCCTGGTTTTGAACATGCGCAGCTGGGATGGCTCTACAGATGACGTATGAGCTGATTGGACTTGCGCAATGATGCGTGCTGCATGATGGGGCGAGGCGGTCACATGACATATGGCTCAGCATTCTGATTGAAACACGGCCTCCATGGATACACCTATGGGGGTGGTTATCGTTATGGTAACCACAAATGCTATGTACTGATAGGTGGGACATTGTATGTTTACATTTCTACAGCGGGAAGTTCATTATACTATTCTATGCTCGGATATGGGTATAAGAGCATTCGGGGTTAGTGGATCTATGTTAGATTGGGTGCTGTTATGATTGCTACTCAAGTTGAATGGTTTTTTACATTTATATGTGATTTTCTTGTTATAATGTGTTGTTTCTATTATTGTGCTGTATCCCCATTGGTGTTTTGTTAACTAGGGGGTGGTACTAAGGGTATATAATGGTGGATAGAATGTTATGTACTGTGCTTGATAAAGGTCTTCTGACCGAAACGTCGCCGCAGGAGGCAGAATAAAATGTAAGCAGACTGGAGCAGTCAGAGGCAGAGAGAGAAAGAGAGGGGCCGTGCAGCCTAGAGAGGTGCTGCAGCGCCTGGAAAGAGAGAAAAGGAAGCAGATCAGATTGTATAGAGCGTGAAGGAGGAAAGAAGCAAAGGAGATTGAGGAGCTGGGGGTTAGCTGCGACTGAGCTACATCTAAGCTAGAGCGCGGATACCGGTAGCCAGAAGACCGAGGTTGTGGGGGTTACTCCATGCCCCACAGCAGAAACCGGCGGACAGCTGATTGCAAGTTACCTGTCCACCATTGACACCTGAGGACACAGTAGCAGAATATACCCCTTGTCGTGATAGAGACCCTGTAAAAAGGCTCAAGTTACCTGTCGTACCTGGGGGACAGAGAAGAAAATGTGAGTACCTTGTGTGAGGCCAAAGGCCACACCACTCTGGCCAAACACACTGGGAGGCCTGAGGGCCCAGCTTCACCTGTGGGAAGTGATACATCTATGCTGCAGTACCATCACCCCCATAGGACCCCTTTAAGCATCATTGGTCACCCATGACCAAATACCACAGGTGGCGTCACAAACTTTAGAACTTTATTCAATCCCTTTAAAGACTATACCTTTAACAGGACACCCAGGGCCACGGACCGGGTTGCCGTCGCCGTGACACATTCCTTTAAGTACCGGACCTGGTACCGAGTACCCCACGGCCCTGGCGGGCGTTCCAGATACATTGTGGAATTAAGAGACAATGAAGGGATATACATAGGGGAGAAGCAAAGGAGTAGCGAGGACAGAAGTGGATTAGTAGAGCAGCAGAGTTACAGACAGACTGAAAAGGTTTGACGATGCAATGGGGGATGATAAGATCTTAGACCCGACATGGAGTCAAACCCATCCGATAACACAAGTAAACACAAATTGCAGTTTTTAAATGAAGGTCTTCATTATTAAGAAATCCAAACCTACAGGGCCCTGTGTGAGAAAGTGATTTCCCTCTAAACTTAAGACTGTATGGCACTACAAAGAAATGCCTCACCACACCATTACTGACTCACTGCCAAACAGGTCACGGTGGAGGATGTTGCAGGCAGAAGAACGTTCTCCGTGGTGTCTCCAGACTCTGTCACGTCTGTCACATGTGCTCAGTGTGAACCTGCTCTCATCCGTGAAGAGCACAGGGCACCAATGTCAAATCTGCCAATCTTGGTGTTCTTTGGCAAATGCCAATCACCTTGCACAGTGTTGGACTGTAAGCACAACACTCACTTATGGACGTCGGGCCCTCATACAACCCTCATGGAGTCTGTTTCTGACAGTTTGAGCAGACACATGGATGTTAGTGGCCTGGTGGAGGGCTCTTGCATTGCTCCTTTTCCTCCTTGCACAAAGGAGGCGGTAGTGGTCCTGCTGCTGGATTGTTACAATCCTATGGACCCCTCCACGTCTCCTGGTGTACTAGCCTGTCTTGTGGTATCTGCTCCATTCTCTGGACATTGTGCTGACAGACACAGCTACCCTTCTTGCCACAGCTCGCACTGATGTGCCATCCTGGCTGAGCTGCACTACCTGAGCAACGTTTGTGGATTGTAGACACTGCCTCATGCTACTGTACAGTACCTATAGGGGTGAGAGCAATGACTAAATGCAAAAGTGGCCAAAACAACAGCCAAAAATGATGAGAAAAGAGAAATGGTCTCTGGTCACCCCCTGAAGCACCACTTCTTTATGGGGGTTGTCTTACTAATTGCCCATCATTTCTACCTGTTGTCTGTTCCATTTGCACAACAGCAGGAGGAGTTGATTCACAATCAGTGTTGCTTCATAACTGGACAGGTTGATTTCATCGCAATGTGATTGACTTGCAATTACATTGTGTTTTTCAAGTGCTTCCTTTTGTTTTTTTGAGCAGTGTATAAGGCACCCGAGAAAAAACAAAAATGCCAAAATGGAAAATCGAAAGGTTCGTTAAGGGGTTAATGGGGTCATTACTTGTTTTGGTATGCTTAAGGTGATCCCTATTTTAGAGGTGGCACACTCTTTCTGCTCTTGTACATGGGAGCAAATGACAACAAACTCTGTAACGAGCATAATAATCCAATTAAGACATTGTATGTATGTCCCAGTGATACTTGAAAGCCCTTATGAAGATGGCTGGACAGCGCAAAAGGATTTCATCAAGATCTGCATCAGAGGAGTGATATACACTTTTTTTTCCAACCAGGTATTTTTCAAAACTTTTTCCAGGAAAAAAAAAACTTAAAAAAACTCATATGTGAACAAAACCTAAGTTCACAGTCAGAATCAACTTCTGCCCTACCTGAATATTATTAGATAAAACAATTTATGTGACATAACATAACTTCTCCAAACACAAAAAATCTATTTCTGTAGACACATTTTTCCCATTAGCGGGGAGATACATCTCCGTGTAAAGGTCGCAGTCATGGAGAAGTTGGCTCAAAATGTGGAAAAGGTGATGTTCAAAACATTCATACAATTACTGGTACTGCGCCGTCTAGACGGTTTTAGGTTATGTCCAAGCAAGACATGATTAAAGAGTAGCTGCGGATATTATACAATAGGGAAAATCTAACAAGAAACTGGTGACATCCTTGAAAATGTGATCCGGGGGTCACTTACACACTGGAAAAAATACTCTTTGTGGAACGTTTCATTGTTATCAAATGCTTTTAACTGCTACAGTCACAAAGGGATTGGCAAACATTACTTTTTTCTGCTGCTTATACCGGACTTGTCCAGAAAAAAAATAGTATTGTAAATTATATGGGGGCAATGACCTCAAATTTGTCCCAGACCGGACCCCTCTTTCTGAGTTTTTTCGTACATGAGGTTTTAACGCTGTACAAAAAAAATTCTAGTTCGGATATTGAAATAAGTTTTACACCTTCTTTTCTCGATACATTGGGCTTTATTTTTATGTCATTTTTATATATTACTGTACTTCTTTTTTTTTTGCTGGTCTTGGGCAGGAAATGTAAAAAAATAGGAAACATGTTTCAATTTTCAACATTCATTTATTTTTTTTACTTCCACAAAGATCTGGAAAAATATTTTATAATTTCGCTCCTCATGTCATTACGTAGAAATTACTTTTATATACTTAATATATTTTTTTAAGGGGGCAGGGATAAAAACAATGATTTACAGTAGATTGGTCAGTTTCTTTTATTTTTTTATAGATTTAATTAATTATTTACTTTTTTTCTATTTTACTTGTGCTTTTTTATTTATGTATTAATTCATTCAAACATTGTTCCCCCATAAGGTCTTAAATTAATGTTGGGGGCTAGTTTAACATAATATATTATTTTTATTGATGATTTCACCGTTACTGGGAAAGGTATAATAGCCACAGTTAAAGGGGAAATTCAGTCACCTGGCTGCATACAAGTGCAGACTGGTTCTCCTAGGACCCAGAAGCTGCTGTTCCTGCCCTACATGAAACGATCACATGACACCTAAGAGCAGAGAAGTAAGCACTGTCAGTACTTCAAAATCTGTATATGCAAATGTTGGATCAGCTTGTTTATACAGCGATTGAGAAGGTAAACATGGTAATGAACCATGGTTATCTTCTCCATGAGGAGTCTGGTTGTGTCTGTGTTGTGAATTCTGTTGTCGAGCTCCCTCCTGTGGTCATGAATGTTACTTCGGCTGGTTCTGTCTATGGGCTTCCTCTGGTGGTTGTGAGTGGGGCTGCGGCTTCTGAGTTTCCTTCCACAGGTGACGAGGTTAATTCGTTAGCTGGCTGCTCTATTTAACTCCACTTAAATCATTGCTCCATGCCACCTGTCAATGTTCTAGTATTGGTCTAGTCCGCTCCTGGATCGTTCTGGTGAGCTGTATTCTCCAGCAGAAGCTAAGTTCCTGCTTGTTTTTCTCTTGTTTGCTATTTTTCTGTCCAGCTTGCTATTTTGATTTTTGTCTTGCTTGCTGGAAGCTCTGGGATGCAGAGGGGCGCCTCCACACCGTGAGTCGGTGCGGAGGGGTCTTTTTGCGCCCTCTGCGTTGTTTTTATAGTTTTTGTGCTGACCGCAAAGTTACCTTTCCTATCCTCTGTCTGTTCAGTAAGTCGGGCCTCTCTTTGCTAAATCTATTTCATCTCTGTGTTTGTGATTTTCATCTTAACTCACAGTCATTATATGTGGGGGGCTGCCTTTTCCTTTGGGGAATTTCTCTGAGGCAAGGTAGGCTTATTTTTCTATCTTTAGGGCTAGCTAGTTCTGAGGCTGTGACGAGTTGCATAGGGAGCGTTAGGAGCAATCCACGGCTATTTCTAGTGTGTCTGATAGGATTAGGGATTGCGGTCAGCAGAGTTCCCACGTCCCAGAGCTTGTCCTGTATTATTGTAACTATCAGGTCTTTCCGTGTGCTCTTAACCACCAGGTCCATTATTCTCCTAACCACCAGGTCATAACAGTACAGGTGGCCCAAAGTATTAATGCATCTCAATAGAGGGATAAGAGAAGTTCTGAGACCATTTTTTTTTCTTTGCACTGTGTTTTGTCTCTCTTTTCCCCTTTACCTCTGGGTGGTTCAGGATACAGGTGTAGATATGGACATCCAAGGTCTGTCCTCTTGCATGGATAATCTCACTGCAAGGGTACAAAACATTCAAGATTTTGTGGTTCAGAATCCGATGTCAGAGCCTAGGATTCCAATTCCTGATTTGTTTTTTGGGGATAGATCTAAGTTTCTGAATTTCAAAAATAATTGTAAATTGTTTCTTGCTTTGAAACCTCGCTCCTCAGGTGACCCTGTTCAACAAGTGAAAATCATTATTTCTTTGTTACGTGGCGACCCTCAAGACTGGGCATTTTCCCTTGCGCCAGGAGATCCGGCATTGTGTGATGTTGATGCGTTTTTTCTGGCGCTGGGATTGCTTTATGATGAACCAAATTCAGTGGATCAGGCAGAGAAAATCTTGCTGGCTCTGTGTCAGGGTCAGGATGAGGTAGAGATATATTGTCAGAAGTTTAGGAAGTGGTCTGTACTCACTCAGTGGAATGAATGTGCCCTGGCAGCAGTTTTCAGAAAGGGTCTCTCTGAAGCCTTTAAGGATGTCATGGTGGGATTTCCCATGCCTGCTAGTCTGAATGAGTCTATGTCTTTGGCCATTCAGATCGATCGACGCTTGCGTGAGCGTAAAGCTGTGCACCATTTGGCGGTATTATCTGAGCATAGACCTGAGCCTATGCAATGTGATGGGACTTTGACAGAGCTGAACGGCAAGAGCATAGACGTCGGAATGGGCTGTGTTTTTACTGTGGTGATTCCACTCATGCTATCTCCGATTGTCCTAAGCGCACTAAGCGGTTCGCTAGGTCTGACACCATTGGTACGGTACAGTCGAAATTTCTTTTGTCCGTTACTCTAATTTGCTCTTTGTCATCCTATTCTGTTATGGCATTTGTGGATTCAGGCGCTGCCCTGAATTTGATGGACTTGGAGTTTGCTAGGCGCTGTTGTTTTTTCTTGGAGCCCTTGCAGTATCCTATTCCATTGAGAGGAATTGATGCTACGCCTTTGGCCAAGAATAAGCCTCAGTATTGGACCCAATTGACCATGTGCATGGCTCCTGCACATCAGGAGGATATTCGCTTTTTGGTGTTGCATAATCTGCATGATGTGGTCGTTTTTGAGTTGCCATGGCTACAGGTCCATAATCCAGTATTGGATTGGAAATCTATGTCTGTGTCCAGCTGGGGTTGTCAGGGGGTACATGGTGATGTTCCATTTTTGTCAATTTCGTCGTCCACTCCTTCTGAAGTTCCGGAGTTATTGTCGGATTACCGGGATGTATTTGATGAGGCCAAATCCAGTGCCCTACCTCCTCATAGGGATTGTGATTGTTGTTATGTAGGCAATCCAGTGACACAGTGTGCCAGCAATCAGAGCACATACAGTGATCTGACAATAACCCAAAAACAATAGAACGAGCTCTGAGACGTGGAATCTCTGTAGACCGCAATACCTGAACCTAACCTAAACACAACTAAAGGCAGCTGTGGATTGCGCCTGTCACTACCTATGCAACTCGGCACAGCCTGAGGAGCTGACTAGCCTGAAGATAGAAAAACAAGCCTGACTTGCCTCAGAGAAATACCCCAAAGGAAAAGGCAGCCCCCCACATATAATGACTGTTAGCAAGATGAAAAGACAAACGTAGGGATGAAATAGATTCAGCAAAGTGAGGCCCGATATTCTAGATAGAGCGAGGATAGCAAAGAGAACTTTGCAGTCTACAAAAAACCCTAAAGCAAAAAACCACGCAAAGGGGGCAAAAAGACCCACCGTGCCGAACTAACGGCACGGCGGTGCACCCTTTGCGTCTCAGAGCTTCCAGCAAAAACGAATAGACAAGCTGGACAGAAAAAGTAGCAACAAAAGCAAAAAGCACTTATCTAAGCAGAGCAGCAGGCCACAGGAAAGATCCAGAAGCTCAGGTCCAACACTGGAACATTGACAAGGAGCAAGGAAGACAGAATCAGGTGGAGTTAAATAACAAAGCAGCCAACGAGCTCACCAGAACACCTGAGGGAGGAAGCTCAGAAGCTGCAGTACCACTTGTGACCACAGGAGTGAATTCAGCCACAGAATTCACAACAGTACCCCCCCCCTTGAAGAGGGGTCACCGAACCCTCACCAGAGCCCCCAGGCCGACCAGGATGAGCCACATGAAAGGCACGAACAAGATCTGGAGCATGGACATCAGAGGCAAAAACCCAGGAATTATCTTCCTGAGCATAACCCTTCCATTTAACCAGATACTGGAGTTTCCGTCTAGAAACACGAGAATCCAAAATTTTCTCCACAATATACTCCAATTCCCCCTCCACCAAAACCGGGGCAGGAGGCTCAACAGATGGAACCATAGGTGCCACGTATCTCCGCAACAACGACCTATGGAATACATTATGTATGGAAAAGGAGTCTGGGAGGGTCAGACGAAAAGACACAGGATTGAGAATCTCAGAAATCCTATACGGACCAATAAAACGAGGTTTAAATTTAGGAGAGGAAACCTTCATAGGAATATGACGAGAAGATAACCAAACCAGATCCCCAACACGAAGTCGGGGACCCACACGGCGTCTGCGATTAGCGAAAAGTTGAGCCTTCTCCTGGGACAAGGTCAAATTGTCCACTACCTGAGTCCAGATCTGCTGCAACCTGTCCACCACAGAATCCACACCAGGACAGTCCGAAGACTCAACCTGTCCTGAAGAGAAACGAGGATGGAACCCAGAATTGCAGAAAAATGGAGAGACCAAGGTAGCCGAGCTGGCCCGATTATTAAGGGCGAACTCAGCCAACGGCAAAAAGGACACCCAATCATCCTGGTCTGCAGAAACAAAACATCTCAGATATGTCTCCAAGGTCTGATTGGTTCGTTCGGTCTGGCCATTAGTCTGAGGATGGAAAGCCGAGGAAAAAGACAGGTCAATGCCCATCCTACCACAAAAGGCTCGCCAAAACCTCGAAACAAACTGGGAACCTCTGTCAGAAACAATATTCTCAGGAATGCCATGCAAACGAACCACATGCTGGAAGAACAAAGGCACCAAATCAGAGGAGGAAGGCAATTTAACCAAGGACACCAGATGGACCATTTTAGAAAAGCGATCACAGACCACCCAAATGACTGACATCTTTTGAGAAACGGGAAGGTCAGAAATGAAATCCATCGAAATATGTGTCCAAGGCCTCTTTGGGACCGGCAAGGGCAAAAGCAACCCACTGGCACGTGAACAGCAGGGCTTAGCCCTAGCACAAATCCCACAGGACTGCACAAAAGTACGTACATCCCGTGACAGAGATGGCCACCAGAAGGATCTAGCCACCAACTCTCTGGTACCAAATATTCCAGGATGACCAGCCAACACCGAACAATGAAGTTCAGAGATAACTTTAGTAGTCCACCTATCAGGGACGAACAGTTTCTCCGCCGGACAACGATCAGGTTTATTCGCCTGAAATTTTTGCAACACTCGCCGCAAATCAGGGGAGTTGGCAGACACAATGACTCCTTCCTTGAGGATACTCGCCGGTTTAGATGAACCCGGAGAGTCGGGCACAAAACTCCTAGACAGAGCATCCGCCTTAACATTTTTAGAGCCCGGAAGGTACGAAATCACAAAATCGAAGCGGGCAAAAAATAACGACCAACGGGCCTGTCTAGGATTCAAGCGCTTGGCAGACTCGAGATAAGTAAGGTTCTTATGATCAGTCAATACCACCACGCGATGCTTAGCTCCTTCAAGCCAATGACGCCATTCCTCGAATGCCCACTTCATGGCCAGCAACTCTCGGTTGCCCACATCATAATTACGCTCAGCAGCCGAAAACTTCCTGGAAAAGAAAGCACATGGTTTCAACACTGAGCAACCAGAACCTCTCTGTGACAAAACCGCCCCTGCTCCAATCTCAGAAGCATCAACCTCGACCTGGAACGGAAGAGAAACATCTGGTTGACACAACACAGGGGCAGAACAAAAACGATGCTTCAACTCCTGAAAAGCTTCCACAGCAGCAGAAGACCAATTAACCAAATCAGCACCCTTCTTGGTCAAATCGGTCAATGGTTTGGCAATGCTAGAAAAATTACAGATGAAGCGACGATAAAAATTAGCAAAGCCCAGGAATTTTTGCAGACTTTTCAGAGATGTCGGCTGAGTCCAATCCTGGATGGCTTGGACCTTAACCGGATCCATCTCGATAGTAGAAGGGGAAAAGATGAACCCCAAAAATGAAACTTTCTGCACACCGAAGAGACACTTTGATCCCTTCACAAACAAAGAATTAGCACGCAGGACCTGGAAAACCATTCTGACCTGCTTCACATAAGAGTCCCAATCATCTGAGAAGATCAAAATGTCATCCAAGTAAACAATCAGGAATTTATCCAGATACTCACGGAAGATGTCATGCATAAAAGACTGAAACACAGATGGAGCATTGGCAAGTCCGAACGGCATCACTAGATACTCAATATGACCCTCGGGCGTATTAAATGCAGTTTTCCATTCATCTCCTTGCCTGATTCTCACCAGATTATACGCACCACGAAGATCTATCTTAGTGAACCAACTAGCCCCCTTAATCCGAGCAAACAAGTCAGATAACAATGGCAAGGGATACTGAAATTTAACAGTGATCTTATTAAGAAGGCGGTAATCAATACATGGTCTCAGCGAACCATCCTTCTTGGCTACAAAAAAGAACCCTGCTCCCAGTGGTGACGACGATGGGCGAATATGTCCCTTCTCCAGGGATTCCTTCACATAACTGCGCATAGCGGCGTGTTCAGGCACGGATAAATTAAATAATCGACCTTTAGGAAATTTACTACCAGGAATCAAATTGATAGCACAATCACAATCCCTATGCGGAGGTAGGGCATCGGACTTGGGCTCTTCAAATACATCCTGATAATCAGACAAGAACTCTGGGACCTCAGAAGGAGTGGATGACGAAATAGACAAAATGGAACATCACCATGTACCCCCTGACAACCCCAGCTGGATACCGACATAGAGTTCCAATCCAATACTGGATTATGGGTTTGCAGCCATGGCAACCCCAACACGACCACATCATGCAGATTATGTAGCACCAGAAAGCGAATAACTTCCTGATGTGCAGAAGCCATGCACATGGTCAGCTGGGTCCAGTACTGAGGTTTATTCTTGGCCAAAGGTGTAGCATCAATTCCTCTCAACGGAATAGGACACCGCAAAGGCTCCAAGAAAAACCTACAACGTTTAGCATAATCCAAATCCATCAGATTCAGGGCAGCGCCTGAATCCACAAACGCCATGACAGAATACGATGACAAAGAGCATATCAAGGTAATGGACAGAAGGAATTTGGATTGTACAGTACCAATGACGGCAGACCTATCGAACCGCTTAGTGCGCTTAGGACAATCAGAAATAGCATGAGTGGAATCACCACAGTAGAAACACAGACCATTCAGACGTCTGTGTTCTTGCCGTTCAACTCTGGTCATAGTCCTATCGCACTGCATAGGCTCAGGTTTAATCTTAGACAATACCGCCAAATGGTGCACAGATTTACGCTCGCGCAAGCGTCGACCGATCTGAATGGCCAAAGACATAGACTCATTCAAACCAGCAGGCATAGGAAAACCCACCATGACATCCTTAAGAGCCTCAGAGAGACCCTTTCTGAACAAAGCTGCCAGCGCAGATTCATTCCACAGAGTGAGTACTGACCACTTCCTAAATTTCTGACAATATACTTCTATATCATCCTGACCCTGGCACAAAGCCAGCAAATTTTCTCAGCCTGATCCACTGAGTTAGGCTCATCGTAAAGCAATCCGAGCGCCAGGAAAAACACATTGACATTACTTAATGCAGGGTCTCCTGGCGCAAGAGAAAATGCCCAGTCCTGAGGGTCGCCGCGCAAAAAAGAAATAATAATCAAAACCTGTTGAATAGGATTACCAGAAGAATGAGGTTTCAAGGCCAGAAATAGCTTACAATTATTTTTGAAATTAAGAAACTTAGTTCTATCACCAAAAAACAAATCAGGAATAGGAATTCTTGGTTCTAACATAGATTTCTGATCAATAGTATCTTGAATCCTTTGTACATTTGTAACGAGATTATCCATTGAAGAGCACAGACCCTGAATATCCATGTCCACACCTGTGTCCTGAAACACCCAAATGTCTAGGGGAAAAAAAAGACTGAACACAGAGCTGAGAAAAAAAAATGATGTCAGAACTTCTTTTTTCCCTCTATTGAGAATCATTAGGTTTTGGCTCCTTGTACTGTTCTGTAGGCAATCCAGTGACACAGTGTGCCAGCAATCAGAGCACATACAGTGATCTGACAATAACCCAAAAACAATAGAACGAGCTCTGAGACGTGGAATCTCTGTAGACCGCAATACCTGAACCTAACCTAAACACAACTAAAGGCAGCTGTGGATTGCGCCTGTCACTACCTATGCAACTCGGCACAGCCTGAGGAGCTGACTAGCCTGAAGATAGAAAAACAAGCCTGACTTGCCTCAGAGAAATACCCCAAAGGAAAAGGCAGCCCCCCACATATAATGACTGTTAGCAAGATGAAAAGACAAACGTAGGGATGAAATAGATTCAGCAAAGTGAGGCCCGATATTCTAGATAGAGCGAGGATAGCAAAGAGAACTTTGCAGTCTACAAAAAACCCTAAAGCAAAAAACCACGCAAAGGGGGCAAAAAGACCCACCATGCCGAACTAACGGCACCCTTTGCGTCTCAGAGCTTCCAGCAAAAACGAATAGACAAGCTGGACAGAAAAAGTAGCAACAAAAGCAAAAAGCACTTATCTAAGCAGAGCAGCAGGCCACAGGAAAGATCCAGAAGCTCAGGTCCAACACTGGAACATTGACAAGGAGCAAGGAAGACAGAATCAGGTGGAGTTAAATAACAAAGCAGCCAACGAGCTCACCAGAACACCTGAGGGAGGAAGCTCAGAAGCTGCAGTACCACTTGTGACCACAGGAGTGAATTCAGCCACAGAATTCACAACAGATTGTGCTATTAATTTGATTCCTGGTAGTAAGTTTCCTAAGGGCCGACTGTTCAATTTATCTGTGCCAGAACACGCTGCTATGCGGAGTTATATAAAGGAATCCTTGGAGAAATGTCATATTCGCCCGTCGTCATCACCGTTAGGAGCAGGGTTCTTTTTTGTGGCCAAGAAGGATGGTTCCTTGAGACCTTGTATTGATTACCGCCTTCTTAATAAAATTACTGTCAGGTTTCAGTATCCTTTGCCGCTGCTGTCTGATTTGTTTGCTCGTATTAAAGGGGCTAGTTGGTTCACCAAGATAGATCTTCGAGGGGCGTATAATCTTGTGCATATTAAACTGGGCGATGAATGGAAAACAGCATTTAATACGCCCGAGGGCCATTTTGAGTACCTGGTTATGCCATTCGGGCTTTCCAATGCTCCATCAGCATTTCAGTCCTTTATGCATGACATCTTCCGAGAGTACCTGGATAAATTCCTGATTGTATATTTGGATGATATTTTGGTCTTTTCGGATGATTGGGAGTCTCACGTGAAGCAAGTCAGAATGGTGTTCCAGGTCCTTCATGTGAATTCTTTGTTTGTGAAGGGGTCAAAGTGTCTCTTTGGAGTTCAGAAGGTTTCATTTTTGGGTTTCATTTTTTCCCCTTCTACTATCGAAATGGACCCTGTTAAAGTCCAGGCATTTATGATTGGACTCAGCCGACATCTGTGAAGAGCCTGCAAAAGTTCCTGGGCTTTGCTAATTTTTATCGTCGCTTCATCAGTAATTTTTCTAGTGTTGCTAAACCATTGACTGATTTGACCAAGATGGGTGTTGATGTGGTCAATTGGTCTTCTGCGGCTGTGGAAGCTTTTCAGGAGTTGAAGCGTCGTTTTTCTTCTGCGCCTGTGTTGTGCCAGCCAGATGTTTCGCTCCCGTTTCAGGTCGAGGTTGATGCTTCTGAGATTGGAGCAGGGGCTGTTTTGTCGCAAAGAAGTTCTGATGGCTCGGTGATGAAACCATGTGCCTTCTTTTCTAGAAAGTTTTCGCCTGCTGAGCGCAATTATGATGTTTGCAATCGAGAGTTGTTGGCCATGAAGTGGGCATTCGAGGAGTGGCGTCATTGGCTTGAAGGAGCCAAGCATCGCGTGGTGGTCTTGACGGATCACAAGAATTTGACTTATCTCGAGTCTGCCAAATGGTTGAATCCTAGACAGGCTCGATGGTTGCTATTTTTCTCCCGTTTTGATTTTGTGGTTTCGTACCTAAGAATGTGAAGGCTGATGCCCTGTCAAGGAGTTTTGTGCCCGACTCTCCGGGTGTTCCTGAGCCGGCGGGTATTCTCAAAGAGGGGGTAATTTTGTCTGCCATCTCCCCTGATTTGCGGTGGGTGCTGCAAAAATTTCAGGCTGATAGACCTGACCGTTGCCCAGCGGAGAAAACTGTTTGTCCCTGATAAATGGACTAGTAGAGTTATCTCTGAGGTTCATTGTTCGGTGGTGGCTGGTCATCCTGGAATCTTTGGTACCAGAGATTTGGTGGCTAGATCCTTTTGGTGGCCGTCTTTGTCACGGGATGTGCGTTCTTTTGTGCAGTCCTGTGGGACTTGTGCTCGGGCTAAGCCCTGCTGTTCTCGTGCCAGTGGGTTGCTTTTGCCCTTGCTAGTCCCGAAGAGGCCCTGGACGCATATTTCTATGGATTTTGTTTCGGATCTCCCTGTCTCTCAAAAGATGTCGGTCATTTGGGTGGTTTGTGATCGCTTCTCTAAGATGGTCCATTTGGTACCCTTGTCTAAATTGCCTTCCTCCTCTGACTTGGTGCCATTGTTTTTCCAGCATGTGGTTTGTTTACATGGCATTCCGGAGAACATCGTTTCGGACAGAGGTTCCCAGTTTGTTTCGAGGTTTTGGCGATCCTTTTGTGCTAGGATGGGCATTGATTTGTCTTTTTCCTCGGCTTTCCATCCTCAGACAAATGGCCAAACCGAACGAACTAATCAGACTTTGGAAACATATCTGAGATGCTTTGTTTCTGCTGATCAGGATGATTGGGTGTCCTTTTTGCCTTTGGCTGAGTTCGCCCTTAATAATCGGGCCAGCTCGGCTACTTTGGTTTCGCCGTTTTTCTGCAATTCTGGTTTCCATCCTCGTTTCTCTTCAGGGCAGGTTGAGTCTTCGGACTGTCCTGGTGTAGATACTGTGGTGGATAGGTTGCAGCAGATTTGGACTCATGTGGTGGACAATTTGACATTGTCTCAGGAGAAGGCTCAGCGTTTCGCTAACCGCCGGCACTGTGTGGGTCCCCGACTTCGTGTTGGGGATTTGGTTTGGTTGTCGTCTCGTTATGTTCCTATGAAGGTTTCCTCTCCTAAGTTTAAGCCTCGTTTCATTGGTCCGTATAAGATTTCTGAGGTTCTCAATCCTGTGTCATTTTGTTTGACCCTTCCAGCTTCTTTTGCCATCCATAATGTGTTCCATAGGTCGTTGTTGCGGAGATACGTTGCACCTATGGTTCCATCCGTTGATCCTCCTGCCCCGGTGTTGGTTGAGGGGGAGTTGGAGTATGTGGTGGAGAAGATTTTGGATTCTCGTATTTCGAGACGGAAACTCCAGTACCTGGTCAAGTGGAAGGGTTATGGTCAGGAAGATAATTCCTGGGTCTTTGCCTCTGATGTTCATGCTGCCGATCTGGTTTGTGCCTTTCATTTGGCTCATCCTGGTCGGCCTGGGGGCTCTGGTGAGGGTTCGGTGACCCCTCCTCAAGGGGGGGTACTGTTGTGAATTATGTTGTCGAGCTCCCTCCTGTGGTCATGAATGGTACTTCGGCTGGTTCTGTCTATGGGCTTCCTCTGGTGGTTGTGAGTGGGGCTGCGGCTTCTGAGTTTCCTTCCACAGGTGACGAGGTTAATTCATTAGCTGGCTGCTCTATTTAACTCCACTTAGATCATTTCTCCATGCCACCTGTCAATGTTCTAGTATTGGTCTAGTCTGCTCCTGGATCGTTCTGGTGACCTGTATTCTCCAGCAGAAGCTAAGTTCCTGCTTGTTTTTCTCTTGTTTGCTATTTTTCTGTCCAGCTTGCTATTTTGA
The DNA here is from genome assembly GCF_032444005.1 of Ranitomeya imitator. Lineage (NCBI taxonomy): Eukaryota > Metazoa > Chordata > Amphibia > Anura > Dendrobatidae > Ranitomeya > Ranitomeya imitator. Next base: position 57,174,991 of record NC_091282.1, on the reverse strand, counting down.
TTTTTGTCTTGCTTGCTGTAAGCTCTGGAATGCAGAGGGGCGCCTCCGCACCGTGAGTCGGTGCGGAGGGTCTTTTTGCGCCCTCTGCGTGGCTTTTGTAGTTTTTGTGCTGACCGCAAAGTTACCTTTCCTATCCTCTGCCTGTTCAGTAAGTCGGGCCTCTCTTTGCTAAATCTATTTCATCTCTGTGTTTGTGATTTTCATCTTAACTCACAGTCATTATATGTGGGGGGCTGCCTTTTCCTTTGGGGAATTTCTCTGAGGCAAGGTAGGCTTATTTTTCTATCTTTAGGGCTAGCTAGTTCTGAGGCTGTGACGAGGAGCGTTAGGAGCAATCCACGGCTATTTCTAGTGTGTGTGATAGGATTAGGGATTGCGGTCAGCAGAGTTCCCACGTCCCAGAGCTTGTCCTGTATTATTGTAACTATCAGGTCTTTCCGTGTGCTCTTAACCACCATGTCCATTATTGTCCTAACCACCATGTCATAACAGTCTGACAGCATACTCTTCATCCCCAAAGCTGCACTATTTCCACCAGGAAGGAACCACAAGGATAAAAAGGCTTATTGGATATAATTTCTCACTAAAATCCACTAAAGGGCCAGACAGAATTGTTGGCTCCTTTCCAAAGGGTAAACAACTTTGTTTCAAGCATGTGATGCTCGTTTAAACTCAACTGTGGCAAGTTACAGGTGTGGGCAATATGGAAATCACACCTGAAACCAGATAAAAAAGTTGACTCAATCTTTACAATGTGTGTCTGTATGCGCCACACTAAGCATGGAGAAAACACAGAGGAGAAAATAACTGTCTGAGGACTTGGGAACCAAATTTGTTGAAGCATATCAACAATCTCACAAGTCCATCTCTAGAGATCTTGATGTTCCTTTGTCTACAGTGAACAACATAATCAAGAAGTTTTCAACCCATGGCACTGTAGCTAATCTCCCTGGACATGGATGGCAGAGAAAAATTGATGAAAGGTTGCAACACAGGATAGTCTGTATGGTGGATAAGCAGCCCCAACCAAGTTCCAAAGAAATTAAAGCTTTCCTGCAGGCTCAGGGTGCATCAGTGTCAGCGCAAACTATATATCAACATTTGAATTAAATGAAATGCTATTGCAGGAAACTCAGGAGTACCCCACTGCTGACACAAATACATAAAAAAGCTAGGTTGCAGTTTGCCAATATGTATGTGAGTAAGCCAAAATTCTTCTGGGAGAGTGTTTTTTAGACAGATGAGACCAACATAGACCAATTTTGGTAAAGCATATTATTCTACTGTTTACTGAAAATGGAATGAGGCCTACAAAGAACAGAACACAGTACCTACAGTCAAATATGGTGAGAGTTCAAAGATGTTTTGGGGTTGTTTTGCTGCCTCTGGCACTGAGTGCCTTGACTGTGTGCAAGGAATCATGGATTCTGAAGATTTCCAAATCTCCACGGGTGTTCTGCGGGTGACTCTGGATGCATAGTGGACATGGGATTTCTTGAAATCGCATCCACCATACTGTAGCATCTGAATGCTGCTATGGAAGTACACAGCGTCCACCCCGCAGCGTTTACTGACTGTGTTCACCTACCCTAAAGGATGTGCTAGCAAATATTAAGTTGAGGCAGCCAACAATTTTGTTTGATGCATTTTTGGGGGTTTCTAGCAAATTATGTCCAATTTGCCTGTTGTCCAAATAAACAGGTACATAACAAAATGTGTGCAATTACATTTATTTTCTGGGAGAAACATTTCATTTTCTGGAAGAATTTCAAGACTGCTAACACTTTCAGCCATGACTATATATATATATATATATATATATATAAATATATATATATATATATATATATATATATATATATATATATACATACATACGGACAGTATATATATATATATATATATATATATATATATATATATATATATATATATATATATACACTGCTCAAAAATAAAGGGAACACTTAAACAATAAAATATAATTCCAAGTAAATCAAACTTCTGGGAAATCAAACTGTCCACTTAGGAAGCAACACTGTTTGACAATCAATTTCACATGCTGTTTTGCAAATGGAATAGACAACAGATGGAAATTATTGGCAATTATCAAGACACACTCAATAAAGGAGTGGTTCTGCATGTGGGGACCACAGATCACATCTCAGTACCAATGCTTTCTGGCTGAAGTTTTGGTCACTTTTGAATGTTGGTTGTGCTTTCACACTCGTGATAGCATGAGATGGACTCTACAACCCACCCAAGTGGCTCAGATAGTGCAGCTCATCCAGGATGGCACATCATTGCGAGCTGTGGCAAGAAGGTTTGCTTTGTCTGTCAGCACAGTGTCCAGAGGCTGGAAGCGCTCCCAGGAGACAGGCCAGTACACAAGGAGGCATGGAGGGGCCATAGGAGGGCCACAACCCAGCAGCAGGAACGCTACCTCCGCCTTTGTGCAAGGAGGAACAGGAGGAGCACTGCCAGAGCCCTGCAAAATGACCCCCAGCAGGCCACAAATGTGCATCTGTCTGCACAAATGGTTAGAAACCGACTCTATGAGGTGTTGTGAATTCTGTGGCCAAGCTCCCTCCTGTGGATGAGAGTGGTACTGCGGCTTCTGAGTTTCCTTCCTCAGGTAATGAGGTTAAGTCGTTAGGTGCTGCTCTATTTAACTCCACCTGGTGCTTTGATCCTGGCCTCCAGTCAATGTTCTAGTATTGGTCTTGCTTCCTCCTGGATCATTCCTGTGGCCTGTCTATCCTGCATAAGCTAAGTTTTGCTTGTGTTATTTTTGTTTGCTATTTTTTCTGTCCAGCTTGCTTTATTGGTTTTTCTTGCTTGCTGGAAGCTCTTAGACGCAGAGGGAGCACCTCCGTACCGTTAGTCGGTGCAGAGGGTCTTTTTGCCCCTCTGCGTGGTTGTTTGTAGGTTTTTGTGTTGACCGCAAAGCTATCTTTCCTATCCTCCGTCTATTCAGTAAGTCGGGCCTCACTTTGCTAAATCTATTTCATCTCTGTGTTTGTATTTTCATCTTACTCACAGTCATTATATGTGGGCGGCTGCCTTTTCCTTTGGGGAATTTCTCTGAGGCAAGGTAGGCTTATTTTTCTATCTTCAGGGCTAGTTAGTTTCTCAGGCTGTGCCGAGTTGCATAGGGAGCGTTAGGCACAATCCACGGCTACCTCTAGTGTGGTGTGTTAGGATTAGGGATTGCGGTCAGCAGAGTTCCCACGTCTCAGAGCTCGTCCTTGTTTTTGGTATTTGTCAGGTCACTTTGTGTGCTCTGAACTTCTATGTCCATTGTGGTTCTGAATTACCTGTTCATAACAATGAGGATGGTCTGAGTGCCCGACGTCCACAGATGGGGTTGTACTCACAGCCGAACACCGTGCTGAATGATTGGCTTTTGCCACAGAACACCAGGATTGGCAAATTCGCCACTGGCGCCCTGTGCTCTTCACAGATGAAAGCAGGTTCACAGTGAGCACATGTGACAGACGTGACAGGGACTGGAGACGCAGTGGAGAGCGATCTGCTGCCTGCAACATCCTTCAGCATGACCGATTTGGCAGTGGGTCAGTAATGGTGTGGGGTGGCATTTCTTTGGAGGGACGCACAGCCCTTCATGTGCTCGCCAGAGGTAGCCTGACTGCCATTAGGTACCGAGATGAGCTCCTCAGACCCCTTGTGAGACCATATGCCGGTGCAGTTGGCGCAGGGTTCCTCCTAATGCAGGACATGCATCCTCCTATGCATATGGTTTACCCGCAGTAATTTTTGTGAAATCTCCTTGTCATGTTTCATTTTTTATTTATGTTAAATAAACTGGAAGCCTGCGGCTGTGGCTGTAACTGTGCGCGCTATAAGAGAAATGAATATTCACTGCCAGCGCAGTAAATATTTATTTCTCTTTAGCAGCAGACACAGTTACAGCGGCAGCCGTCGGCTCCTGCCTCTGTGACCCGCTCCTCTAAAGCCCCCCCTCCCCGCCGTCTTCTGGGACCATGACACGTATATAAGCAGAGAGGGGGTATTTCAGCACAACAAATGTGCTGAAAAACTCGGCTTATACACGAGTATATACGGTATATACTGTATGTATACATACACACAGTGATGTGAAAAGGTGTTTGTCCCTTTCCTTATTTTCTATTCTTTTCCATGTTTGCCACACTTAAATGTTTCAGATCTACAAATAAATTTAAATAATAGACAAAGATAACACAAGTAAACACAAAATGCAGTTCTTAAATGAAGGTCTTTACTATTAGGCCGGCATCACACTAGAGAGAAATATGGACGAGGGAGAGGCGCAAAAACAACGCATTGCACACGGACCAATGTTTCTCTATGGGGCAGCTCCTATCTGCCGCATATTTCTCCGACATATTTTACGGGCTGAGAAAATTGCAGCATGCTGTGATTGTCAGTGTATTCCTCCAAAAATACGCCAATGAAAGTCTATAGGGGCGAGAAAAATATGGATTATACAGTACATGGACCATGCGTGTGACTTGCGAGAAATATGCACAGGTGTTCTATAGAAAAGCCGGTAATTCAGTGCAGTGTACAGTAAAATCACACTGACAGGATAGAACAGAATAGATAAAATAAATGTCTACACATAGAATAGGTATATATGTCATTGACACACACATATACAGTATACAGTTAGGTCCATATATATTTGGACAGAGACATTTTTCTAATTTTGGTTATAGACATTACCACAATGAATTTTAAACAAAACAATTCAGATGCAGTTGAAGTTCAGACGTTCAGCTTTCATTTGAGGGTATCCACATTAAAATTGGATGAAGGGTTTAGGAGTTTCAGCTCCGTAATATGTGCCACCCTGTTTTTAAAGGGACCAAAAGTAATTGGACAATTGACTCCAAGGCTATTTCATGGACAGGTGTGGGCAATCCCTTCGTTATGTAATTCTCAATTAAGCAGATAAAAGGCCTGGAGTTGATTTGAGGTGTGGTGCACACATTTGGAAGGTTTTGCTGGGAAGTAAACATGCGGTCAAAGGAGCTCTCCATGCAGGTGAAACAAGCCATCCTTATGCTGCAAAAACAGAAAAAACCCATCCGAGAAATTGCTACAATATTAGGAGTGGCAAAATCTACAGTTTGGTACATCCTGAGAAAGAAAGAAAGCTCTGGTGAACTCATCAATGCAAAAAGACCTGGGTGCCCACAGAAGACAACAGTGGTGGATGTTCGCAGAATAATCTCCATGGTGAAGAGAAACCCCTTCACAACAGCCAACCAAGTGAACAACACTCTCCAGGAGGTTGGCGTATCAATATCCAAATCTACCATAAAGAGAAGACTGCATGAAAGTAAATACAGAGGGTTCACTGCACGGTGCAAGCCACTCATAAGCATCAAGAATAAAAAGGCTAGACTGGACTTTGCTAAAAAACATCTAAAAAAGCCAGCACAGTTCTGGAAGAACATTCTTTGGACAGATGAAACCAACATCAACCTCTTCCAGAATGATGGAAAGAGAAAAGTATGGCAAAGGCGTGGTACAGCTCATGATCCAAAGCATACCACATCATCTGTAAAACACGGTGGAGGCAGTGTGATGGCTTGGGCATGCATGGCTGCCAGTTGCACTGGGTCACTTGTGTTTATTGATGATGTGACACAGGACAGAAGCAGCCGAATGAATTCTGAGGTATTCAGAGCCATACTGTGTGCTCAGATCCAGACAAATGCAGCCAAACTGATTGGTTGTCTTTTCATACTACAGATGGACAATGACCCAAAACATAAAGCCAAAGCAACCCAGGAGTTTATTAAAGCAAAGAAGTAGAATATTCTTGAATGGCCAAGTCAGTCACCTGATCTCAACCCAATTGAGCATGCATTTCACTTGTTAAAGACTAAACTTCAGACAGAAAGGCCCACGAACAAACAGCAACTGAAAACCACCACAGTGAAGGCCTGGCAGAGCTTCAAAAAGAATGAAACACAGCATCTGGTGATGTCCATAAGTTCAACACTTCAGGCAGTCATTGCCAACAAAGGGTTTTCAACCCAAGTACTAAAAATGAACATTTAATTTAAAATTATTGACTCTGTCCAATTACTTTTGGTCACTTTAAAAACAGGGTGGCACATGTTACGGAGCTGAAACTCCTAAACCCTTCATCCAATTTTAATCTGGATACCCTCAAATGAAAGCTGAAAGTCTGAACTTCAACTGCATCTGAATTGTTTTGTTTAAAATGCATTGTGGTAATGTCTATAACCAAAATTAGAAAAATGTTGTCGCTGTCCAAATATATATGGACCTAACTGTATATATATATATATATATATATTTAATACAGAGCTAGATAGCATAAAAGCCGGTAATTCAATTCAATTCAAACTCCTAATCAAACCTGGCAGGATATGAGACATGGTTTACATACAGTAAACCATTTCATATCCGTTAGATTTTTACATATCCCTCACTAATAATGTTATTAGTTTGTGTGTGCAAATTTTGGGGCTCTAGGTGTTAAAATAAAGGGTTAAATCATGGAAAAAACTGGCGTGGGCTTCCGCGCAATTTTCTCCACCAGAGTGGGAAAGCCAGTGACTGAGGGCATTAACAGCCCACGGTTATTGAGTACCCCCCCCCCCCCCCCGGCTAAAATCATCTGCCCCCAGCTACCCCAGAAAAGGCACACCTGTAAGATACAGTTACAACCAGAGGCGGGACTAATGCAGCCACTCCCGGCTGTAAGAGACTGGGGAATGAATGAAATGAAGGTAACGTAGCTTCCGGGGACTAGCGGTGCCGTCACTGAAGCTGCGCCCCCTGGTGGCATAAACTCATTTGAACTGTAGCGTGGGAATTTTTCTGAATATTTTCTCATGATTCATCACTGAATATGACTTTCATCCAGTCATCCACAATCCACGATTGCTTTTCCTTAGCCCATTGTAACCTTGTTTTTTTCTGTTTAGGTGTTAATGATGGCTTTCATTTAGCTTTTCTGTATGTAAATCCCATTTCCTTTAGGCGGTTTCTCACAGTTCGGTCACAGACGTTGACTCCAGTTTCCACCCATTCGTTCCTCATTTGTTTTGTTGGGCATTTCCTGTTTTGGAGACATATTGCTTTAAGTTTCCGGTCTTGATGCTTTGATGTCTTCCTTGGTCTACCAGTATGTTTGCCTTTAACATCCTTCCCATGTTTTTTGTATTTGGTCCACATTTTAGACACAGCTGACTGTGGGCAACCAACATCTTTTGCAACATTGCATGATGATTTACCCTCTGTTAAGAGTTTGATAATCCACTCCTTTGTTTCAATTGACAGCTCTCGTGCTGTAGCCATGATTCATGTCAGTCCACTTGGTGCAACAGCTCTCCAATGTGTGATCATTCCTTTTTAGGTGCAGACTAATGAGCAGATCTAATTTGATGCAGGTGTTATTTTTGGGTATGAAAATTTACAGGGTGATTCCATAATTTTTTCCTCAGAACTGAGTCATTCCATAATTTTCCCCTATGCTTGGTTAAAAAAAGTAAAAAAAATACTGACTACAACATTTTTTGTCTTGATTTCTTTTAGTGTTTCTTAAAGCCAGAAAGTTGTCATTTGAAATGACTGCAGTTTTGTGCCATGTCTGTGATCTGCTTTTTTTCTACAAAATTAAATAACTGAATGAACATCCTCCAAGGCCGGTGATTCCATAATATTTGCCAGGGGTTGTATATATATATATAAAGTGGATCCAATCTTCTCAGAGGTAGAGAAGAAAAAAGTTTCTCCACGTTTTCCTTTATGTCAGTCTCTGAAAATTGGACTGCTAATCATCAAAACCACGGAAGACATTTGCCTGATTAAACTGGTCAACTGCACAAGCCTTTTGTCAAAGTCTATTCTCACACCAGTGTTTTGAAAGTAAGGCTTCTTTAGATCTTGTCTCTTCCCCACTATCAGCAGTTAGGATAAACTTGTACTGTGAATGTTTTACATATCTGTATATATGTGTATATATATATATATATATATATATAAATATATATATGTATCCACTCTACACACTGTACATATATACATATATGTATATATACAATATATATATATATATTTATATATTGTATATATACATATATGTATATATGTACAGTGTGTAGAGTGTATATATATATATATATATATATATATATATATATATATACACATATATACAGATATGTAAAACATTCACAGTACAAGTTTATCCTAACTGCTGATAGTGGGGAAGAGACAAGGTCTAAAGAAGCCTTACTTTCAAAACACTGGTGTGAGAATAGACTTTGACAAAAGGCTTGTGCAGTTGACCGGTTTAATCAGGCGAATGTTTTCCGTGGTTTTGATGATTAGCAGTCCAATTTTCAGAGACTGACATAAAGGAAAATGTGGAGAAACTTTTTTCTTCTCTACCTCTGAGAAGATTGGATCCACTTTGATCAAACTCTGATCAGAGTGTGATTAGCATAATGGATCAGTTTTTGGATGGATAGAAAACGTTCATGTGACCTAACCTAAGTGTAAGCGCTAGTATGGGGCTAATTCCAAGACCCCTGCGTGATCATCACGGCAGTTATACTAAATTACTTGAAAGTTAAAGATGGTCAAAGACCAAGCCAAGATCACCCGAACCTCTCAGGACCCTCTCCTCTTTCCATTCACACAGTATGACTGTTTTAAGCAGCATCCATTATGGTCAAATGACCTGCTTTCCTGTTTATGTAAAAAGACGAGTGTGTATTGTGTGACAGACCAAGGAAACATGACTACAATATTGAATTATTGCCTCAAACCGCTGTTCTGTAGATCACTAGTCTCCATCTGTTTATGTTCATTCAAAGCCAAAACTTCCCCTTAAAAGCCTTTGATAACAAAACTTGTCTCCCAGCCAAATTAACAATTAGCGGCCCTGTCGCACTCGATATTTACAGCAGGGAAGTCACATTGGTTCCCGAGCATGTTAATTGAAAATGCAGGTCAGTTCTCAGCAAGCATCGAGTCCAAAAGGTCAATTATGTAGAATCGCGTGGAATTTCTAATCTTATTCTAGAATTGGAGGACAATGTATTTTAAATAATGAAGGACCTGGGACTCTGTCTTAGACCTCCTTCACATGTCCTTGTGATACCTGTAATGGAAAAACCAGAACTTGTGAAATCCATGGTCCGTATCCATGTGCCATCCATGTGTACTTGTAACGCCACTGGGTTTATACCTTGTTTCTTCGGCGTTACTTTTGCACGTCTCTGCTTTAACCCTTGCTCCTCTCCCCCTAACTTGCAGGGATACTGTAGGCTGTTACCTGTATGGATGTGGCTCAGTTCCCTGTGCTGCTGCGTAGCTGTACATGTATCGTGATGTCTTTGCTCTGCTGCATGACCACTCGCATGCGCGGTCCCTGGCTGCTTCTGTGGAAGCTATCTGCAGCTTGCAAGGTCCTCTGCAGCTGGTGCACTACTTTTCACGTGTGTTCAGGCTAGCAGTCACTGCCAGGTGCCCTAAGCCACAGTTCCTGTGCTGTAATGGTTTCTGTGTGTGCTTAGGGTGCGCGCGGCCACACCTTCCCTGCTTTTATTAGGGTTTGAGTGTGCACCTGTGATGCTTCCTCAGCTTATTGCTGAGGGGCAGCTCCTATATAAACTCCCTCTTTCCTGTTGGGCTTTGCCAGAGCATTGCATTGTGTTTCTGTGTCTTGCCTTGAGAGTTAGTAATCCAGCTCCTGTTTTGTCTGTAGTATGTTCTGGGGGGAGCTGATACCTGTCTTCTGCCTGTTCTGGGGGCAGAGTACCCAGATCCGCCTATTCTGGAGGCTGCATATCCAGATCCGTTTGTGTTGTGTTTTTCCGCCTAATCTGGGGGCAGAGTACCCAGACCCGCCTATCCTGGAGGCTGCATATCCAGCACCTGACCCTGTCTGAACTTTGTCCTCTGTTATGTTCCTGAAGTTCTTTTGTGTCTGACTCCCCGTACCCAGTGACTGAACTTCCTGAGCTCATCTTTTATAGATGGAATCTGGTGTTTACGCTGAGCCCTTACTATGCTGTGCTCAGCCTGTTGTGCAGTGCTAACCTCATCTGGCTCAGGTCCAGTCCAGTGGTGCTTGCACCATCACGCTTGAGTTCCTTCCTAGGTCCGATGCAATATCATCAGTACGCCGATGACATGCAGATCTACCTATCTGTACCTGACATTACCTCCTTACTGACCAAAATCACACATCTTGCCGCTATTTAATCCTTCTTTTATGCTCACTTTCAAAAATTGGACATGGACAAAACAGAATACATCATCTTTCAACCTTTTCACGCTAAATAGACATGAGAGCTGTGTATGCGTCATTCGGTACCACTTTAGTAAGAGGGAAAGTTTGCCCAAGAGAAAATGATTTTCCAGACATCCACGGCCTTTTTTTCACATTTTTTGCAGCTGTGATCTTCATCTTCTTGGTGCTGATGTGGTAAATTTCAAAGTCGTCATCAATACCATCATCCTCCATATCTTGTAAACAGGAAATCTGGTGTTTCCCAGGGTTGTAGTTATCTACATTTAGTGGCATTCCTTTAACAGTGTTCGTTACACTAGAATTAATAATTTTCGACTGTGACATTTGGATATTATTGGTAATATGTATGGGTGAAGATTAAGAAGCTTGTGCCACGGGTGTGTTTATAGTTACAGACGGTGCACTCCTCTTTAAACTTTTCACAAGCATCCATCAGTTTGTTTGGTTTTCCTCCAACACTGATCTGCTTTCTATAATTCAACATCTCACGAACATGTTGCACTTTGCCCTTTAGACAGACACGTGCATCTTTGGTTTGGCAACATATTTTTGACAGGCATTTTTTAGGCCGAGTCAAACTCGCGCATCTGTTACACCGATCTTCTGTCGGGCATGATACACATTCTGGTAATTTGTGGTGGCTAAACAACTAATCATTGTAGGCTGAATCCTGGATCTCATACCTCCCATAGCCACCGCTGTTATTAGTCATGTACGTTCCCATTCCTGTCATCACCATGCTTCTTTTCCTGATCACTTCATCCAATGATTCGTCTGCCATTTTTTTAAACAAAAAAATGCGCCTTCCCAGCAGCAACTGTGTAGGAAACCACTTTACAGTTTTGCAAGGTGTTTATGATGACTGTAAATAATTTAAAAAAATAAATAACCCCCCCATGGGTAAATGTTTGACAGCCCATGCACTTAGTGTATGGGCATTACAAGTCAAGGAGACCCGCTCATTGACATTGGGCCTACTTTTTAATGAGGCCTTCCTCTATCTCTCATCATTTTCCACCACTAGATCACCAGGGTTCACGTGTTCCATGCTGCTACAGACAGTCAGGTACAGACAGGATCCACATGAAATATTTTTTAAAAATTAACCACCCATGAGCAAATGCTTGTCAGGCCAGGCACTCCATTACAAGTGTCAGAGACCCACACCACTACATTGGGCCTACTTCTTAACTGTGTCTCCTGCAATGTCTCTTGTTTAAACGCCACTAGATCACCAGGGTGAACGTGCTCTGTACGGTGCATTTTGAGCAAGGGGGCTGTGATGGCACTCTTTTATTTTTTAAAAAACGACCCAGCATGCTCTGTACTGTTATAGGCCAGTGAAGTTTGGGCAAGGGGCCTGCGATGGCACTAGTCTATTTTTCAATAAGGTACCCCCATTTCTGGAATTGTATGGCAGATCATGCACTGAATTACAAGTCTCAAAGACACACACCCCTACATTGGGCCTAATTCTTAACTCTGTCTCCTGCAATGTTTCATCTTTAACTGCCACTAGATCAACAGGGTGAACGTGCTTTGTACTGTTATAGGCCAGCGAAGTTTGGGCAAGGGGGGCTGTGATGGCAATGGTATATTTTTAAAAAAGATACCCCACATTGGTGAAACCACATCCTTGTTGGCAAACACTTCATAACATTTGTGTACCTTAAAGAGCATGCTTGAAAAGCTCCTTTTTGTGTTGCCTGGTTGCTCACATTGGACACAATACACTTCATATAAATTTGATAAAGCAATGCTGTTAGTTCAATAAAATATAGCTTTGTCCACTATATTAGTTTCTCTCCTTGAGAGCCATGACTTTGGCTGCCTCAAATGTACAAATGGCGAATATACAAATGGCGATTTGTAAACAAGAATGAAATTCTTGTAAACAAGAATGAAATACTGTATACCGAATGCATTCAGACAATCACATAGCTGCATTTCTTGTAAAACATTTATAAAATGTGACAGACAATGCTCATAGTGACACAATCTTGATAAATGTTTGTTTATTCACATCACAAACAGTTCTAAGCCTCTATATGTTTGCTGTTTGTCATTGTAAAACATTAAGGTTTACTGAATCTATGCCTATGGTGGTTTGATCTAAATCCTTGTGGCTTTTATTTTCTAGGGGTTTATGGCCCCTCATCTGATGACTCCATGATATCTCAGTTTTATCCAACCTTGAAAAGTGGCCACTTGAAGGTCTGGGTGAAACTAGAGTTACTACATAGTGTAAATAACTATATAAGACCAGAGAAACATGACTAAGACAGATGCCAAAACTAGGGTACCTATACATCTACAGTGTGCTGATAACTGCATAATTTGGGATGCCCATGCAGTGTAGGTAATCTCCCAGGGGTTCATCCAGTATGTGGGTTCAAAAGTGTAATGGGGTGCATATGAATTGCTAGCAGGGCAGGCCTTGAATTCAATGCAACACTTTTTCAGGAGTCACCCCTGGACATCTTATGAAAGGGGTATTGTGGTGAGTCGCAATTCTTGGCAGCCCATCCACTTACAGCCTAGGCTATGGTAAGGATATGGAATCAATATTTTAGCTATGGAGATATACAAAATGCAGAATATAAATCCGAGACGCTATATCTGAATCATGGATAGGCACGCTTCCGTCACATATGTATTAGGTAATGCGGAATTGGGAAATTAAGTTTGCTAACACATTAATGGGTTGCTATTTAGCTAGCCGCGCTCTAGATACAGTAAGTATTAATGCAATCCATCTGAGTGACATATAAATGGCTTGCTATTTAATTAGCCGTGTCTGACCTGTAGTAGGTATTAATGTAATCAACTTGAGGGATGCATTAATGGTTTATTAATTACTTAGCTACGCTTGACCTACTGTATAGCAAGAGCAGAGAGGAAATGTTTCTGTGACCAGAGTCATTGTTCTTAACAATAAGACGATGAGATAACGCTTTGGCAAACACCTTGGTTTTTCTCTTTAAAACCCCACTGTATCTTCCTGCAATAAAGAGAATATTTTAGACACTAAAGAGTTGTCTGTACTTTTTCTCCGCACATGTGCATGCTCTCATATACAATTTGACCACGGGCAATTAAGAAGGGTCTCACCCTAGTGGGACATCCACAACAGTTGGCGCCCAACGTGGGGCCAGGACAAACAGCCAGATGACCACAGCCGCACATCGGACGTCATCAGTGAGAAGAGGCTGCAGCTCTGAACAGGTGAGAAAATATATCATCTTACCTGCTCTCTGTTTTTCACGTCTGGCTGGGTGAAATAGACGGCTGTCATCTCTGGCAATAATTGACCACAATTGAACATTCTGAGCCTATGAACCGGTCAGATATATAATTCCTTAATTGCTTGCATTTGTGTGTATTGTCTAGTCCAGAACAAAACATAAGGGTTTAACATAGACATAGTGTCTAGTGCTAACCTACTAACCCATAATATATACTCTATTGCACAAGGGCGGTTACAACAGTATGATACAGAGAGGGTTCTGTAATTTAACATTGAACAATTGCCTTGGTTCCGGTCTTAGACGACTGCAGAACGTATATCACAGGCGCTCACGTTTCAGCCATCTACCCTACAGTAAGAGTCCAGGGTCTGGCGATGTTACTGACACTATATACATATACATATATAGAACAATCAAAAGGATTGTGGCATTGCTGTGCCCCTATACTTGTTGCACAAGAATCACAAGACCAGTTACGCGTTAGCCAACTGGCCCAGACACAGCCAAAGCACCAGTCAGAAGCCCGCCACCTACGTCTTCAGTGCTCCCTTCTGCTTCCTGACAACGTCAACATCTCCAGATGTGCTGTCCTTATCCCAGCTACTCTCCTACCTCTGCCAAGGGGGAAGAGGATACAGACCACATCTCTGACAAACTACAGGAAGAGGTAGTCGACTTTGAAAATGATCAACATGATTATCTTGCTCTCATGAGACAGGAAACCTCGGGATTCGACTCAGTCACGGATGTACCTTTGGAAGATCCTGACCTAATGCTCTTTGTGGACAGATCTAGGTATGCAGACCAGGAAGGCCACTTTCACACTGGCATAGCAGTAGTCACAGAAGACACCGTGCTGCTAGCAAAGTCTCTGCCTCCATCCATATCTGCGCAGGAAGCAGAACTACGGGCCTTGATAGAAGCATGCAAAATGCAGCCCAACACAAAGCTACGGTATTCTCTGATTCACGCTACGCTCATGGCATATGTCATGACTATGGACCAATCTGGAAGGCAAGAGACTTCATCATGGCAAACAGAATGCCCATCAGACATCACAAGGCTATACAAGATCTGATGGAGTCTTTACTGATGCCGGAAAAAGTTGCGGTGGTAAAGGTAAAGGCGCACACTGAAGGAACTTCAAAGAAAGCAGTAGGCAACATATTAGCTGATATAACAGCAAAAGAATTGACCAGCAATACCAATTGACACAGAAATGTTTCATCTGTATTCGCTCATGGACCTGGAGACCAAGGAGAAAGAACAATCCTGGGAGAAGATGCTTTCCAGAAGCAGGCAACCAAGGAAGAGAAGGACCAGTTATTATACCATCACTCATGATGGTATAATGACTTTCTGGTATAATGTTTCTACCCCAAGGGTAACATATCAATTTGATTACTGCCTCGTAGTAGAATGCCCAGACCCTATGGAACAGTTTGACATCTGGCTAGGCACACAGTATATCTGCATCACCACTGCTGCCACAGGGGTAGGGTCAAACTGTGAGGATTGGTCACTTGTCGGGTGGCACACTGGTGAAAGCGACTGGGAATTTCAACCAGTTCAGGCGCAACAGTGTAGAGACAAATGGGGAACCAGCCTGTTGGCCCGCATGACCCTAACCAAAGCCGAAGGGCTTTTCCAAGTATGATGCTCCCCATCCCTGCCACCCATTGCCCCAAGGAGGGGTGCATAATTCTGTACCTTACCATTGGTAAACCCTCAGAGAATGACCAAGGCTTATATGTACTAGACTCAAGTACCAAACGTAGGAGGGAGGGGGAAGGTGACAGAATGGGTACATTTTGTTTAAAGAATATTGTCTCTAGGCCCATTGCAGAGGCACAAACTGAAGATGACCGAATACCAGGAGCCAAATTCCTGTTAGATTTGACTAATGAGGATAAACTCGCAATAGAGACAGGATTCTCTGACTCCAATGTCTGGCTTGAATGGGTAAAGTACATGGTCACAAGTGCAAACATCTCAGCATGTATAGCTTGTACCACTGCTCGACCCCATCTAGGCACAGTACCTTTCCCAATAGATCCAAGGGTAGATGAGGAGGCATTCTTATGCGCCTTGTCATTATACATAAATAACCACCCAGGTAGTTTACAGAAATGCCAAGCTGTATCCCACTCATACCCACCTTACAGAAATAAAGAACCAACTGGTCATGGGATCACCCCCTACCCAGGGAATTACACTAGTTTTGCATGAGATGGCCATGGAAGACATGTTGATAAGTTACCATCTGATTACTGTAACCATGTCATCCAGGTCCAGGAAGGAAACCCATACAATGACTCCTTGTAGGCCAAGTTTACCAGTTGCCTGACGTGTATTGGCTATGTGGGGACATGAAGATCAGGCCTAGATTACACACCCCTTGGAAAGGAAGATGTGCTATGGTAAAAGCCCTCATGCCCTTCCACATATTTGATTTGCCCAGTTGGGATCGGGTCCTCCAAAAAGGCCAACTACCCCAGAGAATAAAGAGGGAACTATATGGTTCCTTCGACCCCCATATCTACATAGATGCCCTAGGGGTACCACAGGGAGTGCCTAATGAGTTTAAAGCCCGAAATGAGGTAGCAGCTGGATTTGAATCAATCATTCCCATGATCGGGATAAACAAAAACGTGAAATGGATAAATTACACTGGTCTACAAAAAAAAAAATTTCTGGCATGGACTTTAAGAATAGTTTTAGACTAATTTGAGGGTGCTGAATTCAAATCTGATCTTATAATTTCTCTATCACATCACGTTTTTGCGCTGTAGGCATATAGCCCATTTTCATGAATTCCATGATAAATATAAGTAGTGTATGAAAAGTGCCGGTTTATATGGTTCACTAAGGTAAACTTAGTTTTCATTAAGTCTCCCAATAAATGTGAGAATATCTTTGCTTTATTTGAACATGCATAATTCCCATTTGTTATGATAACACCCTTGTTTTCTTTGCTACTGGGACAGTAGAGCTACAGCAGAGCATTGGGTGAAAACTGAATCGCCTCAGTGACAGACTTTGGCATCTGGTGATAAGAATGTCATCCATGATCCTCTAGTGGATAGGAAGGATATTGTCTTTCCTCCCTTACACATAAAACTTGGATTGATGAAGCAGTTTGTCAAAGCTCTCAATCACAGTGGAGAATGCTTTAACTATATATGTTCAACTTTTCCTAGTCTTAGTGAAGAGAAGAGAAAGGCTGAAATATTTGATGGACCTCAAATAAGAACACTTATGAGAGACCCAATTTTTATCACATCAATGAATGAGACAGAAGAAAGAGCTTGGAATGCATTTTGTAATGTGGTGCAGAATTTTCTAGGGAATAAGAAAGCAGACAACTATGAAGAGATTGTGGAAGAGCTACTAATGTGTCTGCGAAATCTTGGATGTAGAATGAGTATCAAGATTCACTATTTACACAGCCATTTGGACTTTTTTCCAGAGAACCTTGGGGATGTGAGCGAGGAACAAGGGGAGCGTTTTCATCAGGACATTAAAACAATGGAAGAACGGTATCAAGGCCGGTGGGACTCACATATGAAGGCGACTATTGCTGGAGCTTGATGAGAGACAACCCAGAAGCTGTACATCACAGATCAGCCAAGAAAAGAAAGTTCAAATAACTGCCATTTGTCATTCATCTGTGTGCCATATATATGTGTTTTTATATTTTGTAGTTTAATTCTGTAAGTATATTTGATTTAATGTACATATACTTTGTAATCTATGTTATTCCTTGATTAAAAATATACAAAATGTAGTACTGAAAATCATGTGTTTTTATCATAAAACATTAGGAGTAATTTTCATCAAAAATTGAAAATATCTCGAAATCCTGATGTGATAGCCAAAAATTGAGTTCATATTCGTAATCAGCAGCCAAAATTGCCTTAAAATATGTTTTAAAACCTTTTGCCAGAAAAATTGTGTTGACCAGTGTTATCTATACTATAACCAACAAAGATTCGCTAACTTCACTAAAACTGCTGTAAAGGGACTTGCTGAGCAACTGGACTCCACATCTATTATGGCTTTCCAAAACAGGATGGCCTTGGATATGATCCTGGCAAAAAAAGGTTGAGTCTGTAAAATGATAGGTACAAGTCATTGCACTTACATACCGAACAACACTGCCCCAGATGGGAGCATATCCAGAGCACTCAAAGGTCTCACTGATTTATCTGAGGAACTAGCCTGAAACTCAGGGGAAGAAGATACCTGGATGCCTGGTTTGGGTGGTGGGACGGGTGGAAAGGATCACTTACGAAATTTGGGATAGCTATTGTATGTGTTTTAATTGTATTAGCCTTAATTCTATGCTGCGTAGTACCTTGCCTTAAGAAGATGACGATGGAAACCATGACCACGGCGATAGCCGTACATGCTGACTTCGAAAACCTACTCAGTGAAACCCTGGAAGAAATACCATATCCACCTTCCCCGCTGGAATATGCTGACCTGAAGCACACCAATGAGGGAAAATATAGGGTCTGACTTCCTCCTGCGCAAGTCCGTTAAGAGGGGACCCATCTACTAGAGATGGGTAATCTTGTATACGGTGAAGATTAGCTGAGTTAGTTGCGCCGAGGTTGCTGTAGTTAGAATAGGCGTGAGAGGACAGACCGATAGGTTCGACGAGATTAGGGTTTTGATTTCGCACATCTCTAAAGGGGGGACTGTAAAGGATATGGAATCAATATTTTAGCTATGGAGATATACAAAATACAGAATATAAATCCTAGACGCTATATCTGAATCATGGATAGGCACGCTTCCATTACATATGTATTAGGTAATGCGGAATTTGGGAAATTAAGTTTGCTAACACATTAATGGGGAACAAAGCAGAGTCTGTATAATGACTGAAGGTCACGTAGACAGTACCACTATAAATCATATATCTAACAAAGCATAAGTGGAGAAGAATAAAATGTAACTTTTATTATGGCATGAAGCCACACAACAAAAAAACTATAACCAAACACCCAAGTGAAGTAAAAAACTGGGGTAAAGTCTCAAACAATTGGTATGATCGCCACGAAGACTAGTTATCCCCAGAAAGGACACGATGATATCCTCCACAGCGTATTGGAGATATCATGAAAACTAGTCAATGACATATGAGGCTGGAGTAGAATAACATCAACAGCACCTAACGTCAGACTAGTTACATGAACAAACAATAAAAACCATCACAAGTAGCCTATAGGCAGTGCCACTGATGGCTATAAATAACATTAAAAAAAAGGAACAATCTCACCGGTTCCAAGATGAGGGCCCAGGAGCGCCGGAAAATTTCTGGTCAGAAGGTAATCCGGAATAGTGACGGAGACGACAGTCCCTATGTCAGTCCCTATGGGGCTATCGATAGACTATCCCCAAAGCTCCTGCCCTTACAAGGGCAGTCCACAGCTACCCTTGTCCAAACATGCCCTGCACTCTCCCTGTATAGTCCGTCCCAACGCGTTTCATCCAAGCCAAATCTTCAGGGGACTTGCTTGTGCATGGAGATAGAGTGCCTGTATACTAAAAAGGAGGGACAAAAAGTCCTGCCACCCTCAATGCTATCCTGCAGAGAGTGAACACGGCAATGGGCTAATGCTTAAATACCAAAAAAAGGGGGAGGTGGACAACACATGTTAGTGTGACCACTTCCCGTAGGGAAATCATATGGCAGCTAGAAGTAACCATGGCAACTGGGTAAACCATGTGGGAAAGCCACTGTATACTGTAATGCATTGTGCAAAAACGCACATAGTAAACCGCGATCATAGTGTGATTATAATGCGGAACAAGTACCTACCTAAAGGCCGGACAGTAACCCATAGTTTATATGACTGGAGGCCCCTACTATACTGCACGCTTATGGCCGCGCTATAGGTACAAAAAGTAAGACTCCATCATACCAAAATGGCGCCGTTAGTGCATCCTGTGAGACGGAACGCCCAGGGGTAATGGTTACCAGGCAACCCACAGACGCAGGGCGCTGGAATCAGCCACTGACACTGACCATACTCCATTGCGCGCACAAGCGCCGGAAGTGGGCGTTACCAGGCAACGGTGGACGCCAAACAATACCTATAGTAACCGGCAGGTAGCGGAAGTTAAAATAACTGGACCACACATAGGGCACAGGGCACAGCGGTGCCAGCTCACCAAAGTGCGCGCGCGCCGGGAGGGACAATACCAGAAAGCAAACCGTGCCTCCTGTAACCGGCGTACGCGCTCACCGGAAAAGGGGGTTGCTAAGCAACAAGCAGACGCACACTAAGATTACAGCGCTGGCGTACCCCAGTGCCAGATGAAACCGGCGTGAGTGTGTGCCGGAAATTAGAGCTACTAGGCAGCACAGTCAGACACTGGAGAGTCAGATAACAAAGACCCAGTGTCGAAACAAGGGGCACTTTAGGTCACGATGGACATTACTGAATAACACAATGATGATGGAGGGACGCCAGAACCGCACAGATGTGGTGCGGTGCTGGAAATCACCCCACCAATCACTGTAATTTGTCCCTATGTAGGAACATAAGAATTCCAGGCATAACCGCATAACCGCAAGAAACCCCAGTGTACAAAGATAGTACAAGTAGCAACACCAAAGCTAATCATTGTGTACCCACTACCCACATATGTCGGCTGGTAGCAAAACACTATAAGTATACGCCACATGCCCAGGGAAAAATTCCCAAAGGAAAAAGGGCGCCATATTAGACGCTAACTAGAACGCACAAACCAGAGCATCTGTGCCAAAAGTTTAGGAATTACTACCGCCGGACTGTATACGTGGCCAAAATCAACATTAAATGCTAGGAGCAATGCAATAAACATCCGGAGTAAAAACCACCTCATAAACAAACGGATGTGATATACTGCAGCCCTAAAACTGGGAACTTACAACTAATATGATTGAACACAATAAAGCTAAATGTTTACCCAGCTAAATATGCCATATAAAGGCCCATAACGAGCAATAGCTACGGTAATTAAATACATGAATAAAACATTGTTGATCATGAAAATCCCATGGCAAAATTGGGTGGAAATAAATAGGACTTAGGCATACTAAGATAACACTGACTGTGTAATATCTGAAGAAGGACATAAAATCAGAGGCATAAAGGGGAGAATCAGATAAAGCAACTATAATTGATTTGGTCATTCAGGCCCTGTGGACTCACTGTGTTCAAATAAAAGATCCACTTGGCCTCACGTTGCAACAACAGTTGGTCCCAGTTACCTCCTCGCACTGGTTTCAACACCTTTTCAATTGCTGTGAATTTCAGATGACTGGTCTGACCATTATGTACGGCATTAACATGCCTAGAGACGGAAGTGTCTCTCTCATGTTCCACATCACCAATGTGTTCCAGAACTCTTCTTTTGAACTCCCTAATAGTTTTTCCCACGTATTCAATACCACAAGAGCAAGAGATCTTATACACTACCCCCTTAGTACTGCAGTTCATAAATTGATGTATTCTGTAGCTTTTTCCTGTGACATTACTCACAAAATGGGTGCCTATACCAATGTACTGGCAGGCTACACAGTGACCGCATTTGTAACAGCCCGTTACATTGCTTTTTAGCCAACTCTCATTGGCAGGACTAACGAAATGGCTGTGAACAATTCTATCGTTAAGCGAGCGGGCCTTTCTGTAGGTGATGGCGGGGGTATCACCAAGATAGTTGGAAATATCCGGGTCCATTTGTAAAATGGACCAATGTTTCTTGATAATTTCCCTTACATGTGTAGCCCCGTTATCAAAAGTAGTGATAAAGCGTACTGTATCATTATCCTGCGTCTTATTTGTGGGATTCAAAAGTGCCGTTCTGTCTCTACTCTTCGCTTCATGGTAGGCCTTCTTCAAGATGGTGGGAGGGTACCCTCTATCAAGGAAATTATCCCTCAGTTCCCTTGCATGAGCTTCAAAATTTGTGTCAACCGAGCAGTTTCTCCGGACCCTAAGGTATTGACCCTTAGGGATCCCCCTTTTTAGATGGACTGGATGATGGCTGTTCCAGTGGAGAAGCGCGTTTGTGGCTGTGGGTTTCTTGTAATTGGACGTCTCCAAATTACCATTGGCCCCCTTGGTAATTAAGATGTCCAAAAATGGTAAAGAAGACGGCTCAATTACCGACGTGAAAAACAATCCAACATCATTACGATTAAGTCTATTTACAAAGGCCTCAAAATCATTCATGGAACCAGTCCAAATCAAAAAGACATCATCTATGTATCGTGTCCAAATTTCTGGGACACGATACATAGAGAAAAGACCCCCCGGTTCTTCACTCCAGACCACAGTCTCCTCCCACCAGCCGAGGAAGAGATTGGCGTAGGTAGGGGCGCAAGGGCTCCCCATTTCCATCCCCCTCAGCTGGTGGTAGATCCTGCGGTCGAACGTGAAAACATTGTGTGTTAAACAAAACCTGAGAAGTCTTAAAATGAAGTGGTTGTGTTCACGAAATTGGCACCCTCTTGTTTGAAGGAAGAAATTTACGGCCTCCAAACCCTTATCATGAGGGATGGAGGAGTAAAGGGCCTCCACATCTATACTTGCCAAAAAGGCATCTGGCTCGATGGTGAGGCCCTCTAGGCGACGGAGGAGATCTGGAGTATCCTTAACGAAGGATTGTAATGCGGACACAAAAGGACACAATACGCGGTCCAAGTAAATGCCCGCGTTTTGACACAAACTGCCTACCCCAGACACAATAGGCCTACCTTTCAAAGGGTTAAGGCCCTTGTGTACCTTGGGGAGGCAGTAAAAAGTGGCCATAACAGGATGGCATAGTAGAATAAAGTCAAACTCGGTCTTACTTAAGACACCACTATCTAAACCGTCCTGTAAGATGATACGGAGTTCTTCCCTATATGTACTGCTAGGGTCATTTTGGAGGATCTCATAGGAACTTCTGTCCGAAAGAATACATTCACATATTTGCTGGTAATGGGTTATATCCATGATGACTATGTTGCCCCCCTTATCAGAGGGCTTTATGGCAACGGAGTCGTCACGTTCGAGACGATTGATTGCTTCTATCTCATTCCTAGAGCAATTAAATCTACACGGTATTCGTGATTGAGACAGGGATACCAAGTCTGATGTTACAAGATTGGAAAAAATGTCAATAGCTGAAAGGTCACCAGTTGGAGGGGGCATCCTATGGCTTTTCTCCTTTAGATGTGTAAAGGGGCCTTGGCCTCGTGAATTAGGTTCGCTTTCACCGATACTATGTAACAGTCTTACATCAGCAAGCATATCTATTGGAATGCCAAGTTCAGAGCAGGTACGAGATTCCTGTTTATGAAAATGTTTTCTCCACCTCACTTTGCGTAAAAAAAGATTCAGATCCTTGACCGCTCTAAACAAATCAAAGTCACTGTTAGGGACAAAAGAGAGACCTTTCTTTAGAACGGACACTTCGTCAGCATCAATGTCTCTAGCTGAGAGATTAATGATCTGAATATTTTTGTCAGTGACCTTCATAGTTGGATCAACGGAGGAGTCAGTCCTAGAGGATATCCCTGGGTTCATTTCCTCACTTGGGGGGGTCTGTTTCTTAAGGCATAGACCTGATCTAAAAAAACCCCACCAGGGATATTCTCTGGTCTGTCAGAGTGACCTTTTGCTCCTCGACCTCTTCCTCTCCCCCGATTTCTACCTCTGTTGGATTTACCCCTGTTCTCAGGCTCTGAAAAATCAGTGTCTGTTGAAGATAGGTCAGTATCACGATCGAGGGGAGTAGGTCTGGAAGTCAACACGAGATATGCTTTGTTGTCCTTAAAATCTTGCGTGTCTCGCATATACTGACGGTGTTTCCTTTCTTTAAGATGGTATTGGAAACGCTCAATATGTGTCTGTAATTTAGTCTCCTTTAGTGCAAAGTCAGTTTCTGCGGAAAATTTTTTGGTAATCTCTATCTGTTCTCTGAGTTTATCGTTTAAGGCAGCCAGAGACAATCTCTCCTCCTCAAGCAATAATTGCATGTAGTGGAGAGAACTCTCTGTCGCCTCTTTCTCCCACTTGTGTGTAAATGTGGGACTTTTATGCCGATTGCCTGTTGACAGGTTAATGCGGACAGGTTAATGCGTAAACCTCGTGGAACAATTTTTGCCTTCAGGTAACTCTCCAAGCTCTGAACCTCCCACCATGAGGTGATCTGGTCCCTATAGATTTGCTGGAGTTCCTTGAAGGCTACATTATAAGTGGGAAGGTACTTTTTTTGTACAAACGCCTGTTCTGAAAACACCTCCTTAGCCTCCGATATCCAACTGTCAGTATTAAGGCCCACAGTCAAAAAGCCAGCCATATCCTGAATAATAAACTAGAAACAAAGCAGAGTCTGTATAATGACTGAAGGTCACGTAGACAGTACCACTATAAATCATATATCTAACAAAGCATAAGTGGAGAAGAATAAAACGTAACTTTTATTATGGCATGAAGCCACACAACAAAAAAACTATAACCAAACACCCAAGTGAAGTAAAAAACTGGGGTAAAGTCTCAAACAATTGGTATGATCGCCATGAAGACTAGTTATCCCCAGAAAGGACACGATGATATCCTCCACAGTGTATTGGAGATATCATGAAAACTAGTCAATGACATATGAGGCTGGAGTAGAATAACATCAACAGCACCTAACGTCAGACTAGTTACATGAACAAACAATAAAAACCATCACAAGTAGCCTATAGGCAGTGCCACTGATGGCTATAAATAACATAAAAAAAAAGGAACAATCTCACCGGTTCCAAGATGAGGGCCCAGGAGCGCCGGAAAATTTCTGGTCAGAAGGTAATCCGGAATAGTGACGGAGACGACAGTCCCTATGTCAGTCCCTATGGGGCTATCGATAGACTATCCCCAAAGCTCCTGCCCTTACAAGGGCAGTCCACAGCTACCCTTGTCCAAACATGCCCTGCACTCTCCCTGTATAGTCCGTCCCGACGCGTTTCATCCAAGCCAAATCTTCAGGGGACTTGCTTGTGCATGGAGATAGAGTGCCTGTATACTAAAAAGGAGGGACAAAAAGTCCTGCCACCCTCAATGCTATCCTGCAGAGAGTGAACACGGCAATGGGCTAATGCTTAAATAGCAAAAAAAGGGGGAGGTGGACAACACATGTTAGTGTGACCACTTCCCGTAGGGAAATCATATGGCAGCTAGAAGTAACCATGGCAACTGGGTAAACCATGTGGGAAAGCCACTGTATACTGTAATGCATTGTGCAAAAACGCACATAGTAAACCGCGATCATAGTGTGATTATAATGCGGAACAAGTACCTACCTAAAGGCCGGACAGTAACCCATAGTTTATATGACTGGAGGCCCCTACTATACTGCACGCTTATGGCCGCGCTATAGGTACAAAAAGTAAGACTCCATCATACCAAAATGGCGCCGTTAGTGCATCCTGTGAGACGGAACGCCCAGGGGTCATGGTTACCAGGCAACCCACAGACACAGGGCGCTGGAATCAGCCACTGACACTGACCATACTCCATTGCGCGCACAAGCGCCGGAAGTGGGCGTTACCAGGCAACGGTGGACGCCAAACAATACCTATAGTAACCGGCAGGTAGCGGAAGTTAAAATAACCGGACCACACATAGGGCACAGGGCACAGCGGTGCCAGCTCACCAAAGTGCGCGCGCTGGGAGGGACAATACCAGAAAGCAAACCGTGCCTCCTGTAACCGGCGTACGTGCTCACCGGAAAAGGGGGTTGCTAAGCAACAAGCAGACGCACACTAAGATTACAGCACTGGCGTACCCCAGTGCCAGATGAAACCGGCGTGAGTGTGTGCCGGAAATCTAGGATATGGAATCAATATTTTAGCTATGGAGATATACAAAATACAGAATATAAATCCTAGACGCTATATCTGAATCATGGATAGGCACGCTTCCATTACATATGTATTAGGTAATGCGGAATTTGGGAAATTAAGTTTGCTAACACATTAATGGCTTGCTATTTAGCTAGCCGCGCTCTAGATACAGTGGGTATTAATGTAATCCATCTGAGTGACATATAAATGGCTTGCTTTTTAGTTAGCCGTGTCTGACCTGTAGTAGGTATTAATGTAATCAACTTGAGGGATGCATTAATGGTTTATTAATTACTTAGCTACACTTGACCTATAGCAAGAGCAGAGAGGAAATGTTTCTGTGACCAGAGTCATTGTTCTTAACAATAAGACAATGAGATAACCCTTTGGCAAACACCTTGGCTTTTCTCTTTAAAACCCCACTGTATCTACCTGCAATAAAGAGAATATTTTAGACACTAAAGAGTTGTCTGTACGTTTTCTCTGCACATGTACATGCTCTCATATACAATTTGACCACGGCCAATTAAGAAGGGTCTCACCCTAGTGGGACATCCACAACAGCTACAACAGCTTAGGAGACCCTCTGTTTAATAATGGCCCTTTAAGAAGACTCATGCCGCCTGATGCACCAGTAAAAATAGGCTCTGTGACTTTAAGAGTCCCTCCTTCATAAATGAAACAAGATGGGTCTGCGTATGTGTCACACACCACATGGCCAGCTACGGTGGTTAAATGGTATAATGACATTTCCCAGTGAATACATTTGTAGTGGTTGAACTTGAAAGCAATGATAAAGTTGAAAAACGCTTCAAAAACGCTGCGTCTGAACTAAGCCTAAGTGGGGGAAGACATTTTCGGTTTGGGGTTAAATATTTGGCCTTACAGGCAAGTCATTCACCTGCAAAGGATGTACCTTAACATATTTCCAATCAAAACCCGTTTTAATGTGTTTTTTGTGGCACCGGGAAAAATGGCATGAATCTCTGAAATAATTGATTAAAGCTGTGAACTATGAGTCAGGAATGCTTCCAGGGGCGATCCTCATGATGTCCCTGTGTCATTTGAGCAGTGTTTCCATCATTTTCAGAAGTTTTTAGATCTTAAAAGGACCACCGGGGGGATCACGGTAAAAATACTCAGGTCTCCAATAGACTTACATTGGGCTCGTTGTTCTGATTGAGTACCCGAGTATTCCAATCTGCTCGACCCTAGCAACGAGCACCCGAGCATTTTAGTGCTCGCTCATCACTAATCTTCACAACTGTCTTCTTTTTATTTTTTACACCTATCTTCCCCTCTGTTTATTTAGCTATGATGAGGTCTAGAGATATCTCAAAGCATGATAAATGTCTTTTCACACTAATTGGGGCAATTTTGATAGGCATACATCCCATAGCTGAAACCTCAGCACTTTAGCTCAAGTTGCCCTATAGAATGAAATAATAATTATTAGCACAGTAGGCAAATAAAGAAAATTAAAATGTAACATTTAATAATATTCTAAAAAGGCCCTATTGTCCTGATGCATATTGAACAACAAAAACGACACCAAGCATACATAAAGTGCAAGTGCTCCAAGTAACCGTGCTCTAGATAAAAAAATAGAACAATATCACCAATATAACATCTCCTTTATCCTGTTTAATTGCTCCAGAGATATCTTCAGTTCAGACAAAATCAGGGGGGATTTAGGAAGTATTTTTTAGTACTTTACCACTCCCTGTTGTGCCCCTGTATTACTCCTGCCCTTACAAGGGCAGTACCCTAGTGTATTCCTCTGAAAAATTACCCATAGGGACATGTAGCCTCCCCTACGCGTTTCTCCCTCTGCACGGAGGGTTCATCATCATCAGACTTTTTCTACCCCCTGATGAACCCTCCGAACTGCAATGTGATATTTTTGCTTTTTCATGACGTTACTGGATCTGATCAGTTTTGGTGTTACTTGTGCTCTACCGATGCTGCAGATGCAAAGCTGCCTTTGCTTGTGTAGGAAGATGGATCACAATAGTGGTCTCTCTTGCATGTCCGGGCCAGAACTGTCGGGACTGTCACCATTGTTGCCGGGGGTAGGACTTTCTGACCGGAGTAGACCTTTGCACCTGACTGCTGGGGGCGGGTGTGATATAAAAGGGGCTGCGTGCATGGGAACAGGGCTTTTGGCGGGTACCCAGCATGTGTTACAGGAGAAGGTTGACTCCCTGTCCTCAGACCGATGCCAACTGATAGGCCCGCTTTGCAGCGTTCCATCCCCTGCTCATACAGACTATGCGTCTCCAGAGACCATCTCCCTGTTAATCTCCGACCCTGACAGAACTAACCAGTCGGTGCATCGTATACCTCCTGACTCTCTTGGTATCACTGATTTGGCTGTCCAGCAGACCTTTCCTCGTTCTGCACCTCGTTCCAGGATCACAAGACCACGAGTAAGAAGACCAGGATACTTCACCGTCGTACAGAGACAGTGCTTCACTTTTCTCCAGGACCGTCTCAGAGACTTCTCACGCCACCTACGGCGCCATCGTGGGATTTTCCAGCCACCATCATCTATGAACCAGAGACTGATAAACACACACATTGAAGGCCTGTATGTTTACACCCCCTTACTCCCTGCGTGGAATATTTACTGTTCAGATATATATATATATATATATATATATATATATATATATAAAACCTGTTAACTCTTGCTCTGCTTCCTGCTCGTCACTGCATCCCGCGTTCCTGTTAGTACCTTACACTTGTAGCATCGGAGAGTGAGGACAATGCTACTGGACCGAGCTGTCAATCAGGAGTGGGTTGTCCTCACCCCGACTCAACAAGCAGAAAGCTGATGTATGATCAGTTCGCTATTTAGCGGACATAACCACATGTTCCATGGTGCCAATCTTTTCTCTTTCATTTATTATAAAAATTTCTGTCCGTATTATGACCCTAAATCAGCCTCCTATGGTATATAACCTCCACATTGTCTACCATTATCAGCTGTAGCCACCACATCATCCAAGCTTATGAATCACGTCCTATACCATGGCTGTCCCCTCTCTAATTTACCATTACACTTTTTATATCTCCACACTGCCTCCACCATTCAAACCCCTCTCCATACTGTGCCTCTATTTCACACTGTCTATCACCTCTCCACATTCATTCTGTGCCCCTTTTCCCGCTATGCCCTCTTTTAGCCCATAAAGAGGATTGGTGCACAAAAGGTCATATGAGAACAGTATATAAAAATGTATAAATTTTATTTAAACATTAATAAATAATCAATAATCAAGGATTAAAAAACACAGACTGAACCAAAGGATAGGACGCAAACTAAAGCAAAGGTAAGTAATCACATGCACATGATAGTAATTTGGCAGACAGACAAGGAATTCAAGGTGTACATACCGTGAAAAGGTAATACACTGTATGCCGAGGGATAAACAGGGTAGACTACATATATCAATTCAACTTAACATACTACACGTAGGACACATCTACACTCTGATAACTAAGGGTACTCGTACCCGGTCCAGTCATCATTAAAGGGATTGTCAGGGAGGTAGCGACCCGGTCCGTGGCCCTGGGTATCCACATTAAAGGCAAGGACTTTAAAGGGGTTTTAGAAATAAGAATGTTCGTGACACCACCTATGGTATTCGGTCAGGGGTGACCACCGCTGCTTAAAGGGGTCCATTTAGGAGAGACGGCACTGCAGCAAGGATGATATGGATTCCCACAGGTGAAGCTGGGTCCCCAGGGCTCCCGGTGTATTTGGCAAAGATAGTGTGGTACCAGAAATAATCAGAGGACACAAGGTTGCAGTCTCTTTACCTGTTTACTGGTGGTTACGGGCACAGTCCAGGGTACCGGTAGCAGGTGTTGGTGAGGTCCAGTTGGCCTGGAAGCAATTATGGATCCCTTTCTCAGGTGAGGTTAGAAAGCCTTCCTTCTCACGCTTTGAGGCGAGTCTCTTGCTGCCTATGGCTCCACACAAGGTCCTCTCTTCCCTGTCATAAGACAGTACCCACATGGTAGGCAATGCAAGCCTTTTTACAGGGTTTCTATCATAACTCGGGGCTCTGTATATTGCTGTACCTTTGGGTGTGGGTGCGGACAGACGGCCTGAAGTCTTCTGGCCTGAAGTCTTCTGCCCTTTCGTTCTGCTGTGGGACATGCAGTTCCACACAACCTCGGGCTCCCAGTGCCCGGTTCCTGCACTTCAGCTTGAAAGGAGCCCAGTTGCAGCTCTCTTCCAGCTCCTTAATTCTCCTGTGCTTCTCCCATCTGGCACTTTCTACAGATGCAACCAGTCTGCTTCTCCTCTCTGGCCTGGAGCTGCAGCACCATGTGGCTGCACGGCCCCAGGTCTCCTGCTCTCTCCCTGTCTGCTCCAGACACCAAACTGAAACTAACTCCTCCTCCAAGCCAGAATATATATATATATATCTAGGGAAGCTCCCCTGAAACCGGGTTCAGAGCTCCCCCTTCTGGCCGGGAGTCAGAACATGTATTATGCTACCTGTTAACGGGATCTTCCTTGCTTCCAGGCATGACATCACCCTCCCAAAAAGGAAGGCAACATCACTGTAACAACCGGTTTCCTGGGATGTTACAGAACCACTGTGCCACGGACCACGGAGATCCTGGAGGAGTGTGACTAAGCAATCACCTGACTGTTCACTAGAGCCTCTGATGGTGAGGTTAGACTGGCTCCCAATGAACGCCAGGTGCCACTCCAGGGCAGACCAACAGTAGCGCAGCAGCTGGACCCAGAAGGACAGATTGGATGGAGCAGCAGGCAGAGCTTGCATCAGAGTGCAGCTGACCAAGTTCGTATCAAAGTGCAGCAGAGAGAGTTTGTGTCAGAATGCAGCAGGCAGGATTTATTTCAGAGTGCAGCAGGCAGGATTTGCATCAGAGTGCAGCAGGCAGGATTTACACTAGAATGCAGCAGGCAGCAGAGTATAGCAAACAGGACTTGCTCTGGTATGCATAGACTGAAACAGGAAGGTTTGTCAGGTACCTATCCAGTAGGGAGGAAGCAATATATACATAGTGTCTCATAGCCATTGACTTTGGGAGGAAATAGCAAGTGCCCACGCTGGCCTTTTAAGAGGGCGGGAGCGCACGCATGCGAGCCCTAAGGACATGGCTAGAGGACCGGCTGGAAGCATGCCGAGCATGGGGAACGAAAGAACTGTCTGCAGCATGGGTGAGTGAAGAGACATGCCAGTGACCTTGCCTGTCAGAGCAGGGGTCCGACATGGTGCTAACAATGCAATACAATTGTTTATGGGGCTGACTTGATATTACAATAGATTGTTGTACTAAATTTCAATCTTGTATTCAAGTATTCTTGATTCTGGTCATGTATTCATGTACTGATGGGACTACTGGTAATGTATTTGTTTACTGATGGTGGTTCTGGTGATGTAGTCAACTACTGATGGTGGGTCTATTGAGGTATTCATGTACTAATGGTGGATCTAATGAGTCATTCATGTAATAATGATGGTTCTAGCAACATATTCATATACTGATGGTGGTTCAGGTGAAGAATTCATGTACTGATGGTGATTCTCATGACACTCATGTACATATAGTGCTTCTGGTGATGTATTTAGTTACTGATCATATGTCTGGTACCATATTCATGTACTACTGATGGCTCTGGTAATCTAATTATGTACTGATGATGATTTTGGCTTCATACTCATGTACTGATGATGATTCTGGTGGTTCTGGTGATGAATATATCATTAGAATGATTATCACTACATGAATACAGAACCAGGGCAACCATCAATACATGAATATGTTACCAGAACCGGAATACATCACCAGAACCAAAATCAGTTTTGTGCAAGCTGTATTTGTCGCATGAGGAACACAAAAAACATCAAATGTATCCCTTTATTTATAATGGGAGTCTGTTTATTTTCCATTAGGGTATTTGTTTCCATAACTATCATTGGATTCTACATTTAAAATATAGGACGTCAGAGATGAATATTGCTATTTTTTCCCTGTATTATGTAAATGGTCAAACAAAAATGATTAATTTTGTGTCTAACTTTGAAATTGCACTATCATTTAAGTCACATCCCTAAAGTACACAACTTTCTTTACTTTTTATAAATAAAAATTGTCAAAATGCTAACAATTATAGTGGAAATTAATGGTCATTGGAAATTGCTACATAACCCATTGGGGTTGAAGGGTGGATGCGCATTAGGGGTCATGTTACTTTAGTCTCTGAGTCATTCTTTTGCTTTGGGGAGGGGGATGGTGGGTACCATTAGCTTCATCTGCCTAGGGCACCAAAATGCTTTGTCCAGGCCCTGCCTCATATACTTTGCTG
Source organism: Ranitomeya imitator (assembly GCF_032444005.1). Taxonomy (NCBI): domain Eukaryota; kingdom Metazoa; phylum Chordata; class Amphibia; order Anura; family Dendrobatidae; genus Ranitomeya; species Ranitomeya imitator. The sequence continues at coordinate 57,143,207 of NC_091282.1, read as the reverse complement.
TCCCCCCTTCACAGCCCCTCATTTCATGGCCCCCGCACAGCCTCTCATTGCATGCCCCCCCACACTGCCTATCATTTCATGCCCCCTGCACAGCCGCTCAGTTAATTCCCATAATCTGCACAGCCCCCCTTTTTATTCCCCCATCTGAACAGCACCTCTGTTTATGCAACCCATCTGCACAGCCCCTCAGTTTATTCCCCCTCATCTGCAAAGCCCCTCAGTTTATTCCACTTTTCTGCACAGTTGTTTATCCCCCCATTTATCTTTCATTCACCCCCCACATCCGATCACTGGCTCGCTCTTCTTATCTTCATCTCAAAAACATTTCTAGAATTCGCCCTTTTCTTACTTTCGACTCTGCAAAAACTCTTACTGTTTCACTTATTCATTCTCGTCTGGACTATTGTAACTCTCTACTAATCGGCCTCCCTCTTACCAAACTCTCCCCGCTCCAATCTGCCCTGAATGCTGCTGCCAGGATCATATTCCTCACCAACCGTTACACCGATGCCTCTACCTTGTGCCAGTCATTACACTGGCTACCCATCCACTCCAGAATCCAGTACAAAACTACTACCCTCATCCACAAAGCACTCCATGGCTCAGCACCACCCTACATCTCCTCTCTGGTCTCAGTCTACCACCCTACCCGTGCCCTCCGCTCCACTAATGACCTCAGGTTAGCATCCTCAATAATCAGAACCTCCCACTCCCGTCTCCAAGACTTTACACGTGCTGCGCCGATTCTTTGGAATGCACTACCTAGGTTATTGCGATTAATCCCCAATCCCCACAGTTTTAAGCGTGCCCTAAAAACTCATTTGTTCAGACTGGCCTACCACCTCAATGCATTAACGTAACGATCCCTGTGTGGCCTATTTAAAAAAAAAAAAAAATGTTCTCATTCACTTTATGCAGTTAATAGCCCTCTGTGTCTGTACTGTTACATACTTAGGCAGTTAACTAGTTCATGCAGCTTTACATGAACACCCGAGCCTTACACTATGGCTGGTCCGAATAACTATAGCATTTGTTACCATCAACCTCTCGTGTCTCCCCTTTTCCCCATAGTTTGTAAGCTTGCGAGCAGGGCCCTCATTCCTCCTGGTATCTGTTTTGAACTGTATTTCTGTTATGCTGTAATGTCTATTGTCTGTGCAAGTCCCCTCTATAATTTGTAAAGCGCTGCGGAATATGTTGGCACTATATAAATAAAAATTATTATTATTATTATTATTATCCCCCCATCTGCACAGCCGCTCACCTTATTTGATTCCCTCCCACCATCTTCATGACCCCTTCCCTCATTTTGAATTGAAAACAGACAAGTCACTTCTGGAAAAGAGGTGGTGCACAAGTAGGATACCAAATTCGTAATCAATATCAATCCTGTAAAAACCTTGGTACTCTTATTGTGAGTTCAACGGAAGTATTTATTAACAGTAGCAAAATCCAGAAAAAATAGAGAGACGTTTTGGTCACTACAAGACCTTCATCATTCGTCTGGATAGTGAAGAGCTATGAGCCCCCTTCACAGCCCCTCATTTTATGGCCAAATTGCACATCCCCTCACTTCATGGCCACTGCACAGCCTCTCAATGCATGGCCCCCCGCACTGCCTCTCAGTTTGCTTCCTCATCTGCACAGCCCCTCTGTTTATTCTCTCATCTGCAGAGCCTCTCAGATTACTCCCTTCCATCTGCGCAGCCCCATATTTTATTCCCCAATCTGCACAGCCCCTCAGTTTACTCCCTTCCATCTGCACAGCCCCACTTATTATTCCCCCATCTGCACAGCTCCTCTGTTTATTCCCCGCCATCTGAACAGCCCCCTGTTTATTCCCCATCTGCACAGCCCTTCAGTTTACTCTCTTTCATCTGTGCAGCCCCATATTTTATTCCCCAATCTGCACAGCCCCTCAGTTTACTCCCTTCCATCTGCACAGCCCCACCTTTTATTCCCCAATCTGCACAGCCCCTGTGTTTATTCCCCGCCATCTGAACAGCCCCCTTGTTTATTCCCTATCTGCAGAGCCCCTCGGGATATTTCCCCCATTTACACAGCCCCTCAATTTATTTCCCCCATTAGCACAGCCCCTCAGTTTATTTCCCCATCTGTACAGTCCATCATTTTATTCCTATTCCTTTGAACACCCCATTTTATCTCCACCTCTGCAAAGCCTCTCAGTTTATTCCCTCCATTAGCACAGCCCCTCAGTTTATTCCCCCCATTAGCACAGCCCCTCATTTTATTCCTTCCATCTGCATAGCTCTTAGCCTTATTTTATCCCCCCCCCATCTGCACAGGCCCTCACATTTTATTTCCCCATCTGCACAGCTCCTCATTTCATTTTATTGCCCCGATCTGCACAGCTCCTCACCTTATTTTATTCACACCCACCATCTTCACAACCCCACCCCTCATTTTGAATTGAAAACAGACAAAGCACTTCTGGAAAGGAGGTGATGCACAAGTAGGATACCAAATCCATCATCAATACCATAAAAAACTTGGCACTCTTATTGGTGTATTCAACAGAATAATTTACAAACAATGACAAAATTCAGAAAAAATATAGAGCTGTTTCGCTAACTACAAGAGCTTCCAGTCTTAGCTGTGGATACAGCAGACCCACACGTGGCACTTCCAGTCTTAGTGGTGGATACCACAGACCCACACTTGGTGCTCCCAGTCTTAGCGGTGGATATCGCATACTCGCACCTGGCACTTCCAGTCTTTGTGGTGGGTACCGCAGACCCACACCTGGTGCTTCCAGTCTTAGGGGTGGGTTCCGCAGACCCACACCTGGCACTGTAGCTCATAGATCCAGATGATTGATGAATCTCTTGTACTGAACCAATCTTCTCTATATCTCCTTTTCGGCTCCTCTTCTGTGAAGTGCAGAAGTGGATGCTGAAAGGCATGATGACCTCACTCCAAGGCGCCATTGAACATCCCTGTAGCCTACATTTTGCTGGAGATCTCGGTGGAGCAGAGGAGATGACAGCTCCTCTGTTCTTGTCCCAGGCTGCGCATGCAACAATTGCATTCGCGTCTCATAGAAGATGTCGGACAACCGCAGACATTCAGCATGTTTTTTATCAAAGTGCTCACCCTTACACAATAGTACATAGGCTATTCAAAAAATTAAGGGCCTATTAGCTACACTGGCTTTACAGATAAATTTCAGCACCTATTGTTCTCTCATTATCGTCCTTCACTTTATTATGGTTTTATTCTTTTTACATACACTAGTTTTTGTATTTAGAAAGTGTTTTCTACATGGTGATAGGTGGGATTGCCAAAGCAGCATCGTAAACTGGATGTTTGTAAGTCACATCTAGCTCAGTGGCATCGATTGCTTTTTGACAATTGATGACTGAAATTTATTTTTTTTTAAATATATTTTCTTAAAAAATATCCATGGTTTCCAACTTTATAAAAAAAATATTTCAGAGAGAAATATTTTTAATGTAATTTTTTGTATTTTAATTTCCCTTTTTATTTATTTCTTCTTAAAATCAAATATAGTATCTTAATTATCTGACTAATTGTAGCGTTTCTTATTTTTGGCAGAGGAAGGGGTGTTGTAGACTTATTTTTTTTTATTACAGTACTCTCCAGCTAAATGGTGTCATGGGGTTTTTCTATTTTTACCAGTTCCAATCTGCCTGCTGCTTTATAACAATTTTCCCAATTTACTGCCAAAAACCGACTCTTACTATTATGCTGAACCATTGTTTTCCTTGATATTCTGGAACACTTATAATCCTGGATGGGTTTCATAATATCCCTCTATGAATTCATAATGTTCAATCCTGAACTGTTACACAACTACAAAAAAAGTAAAGTATTCTTGCCAATATCAATATTTTATACTATTAATTTTGACAAAAGAAAGAGAAGGTTTATTAACCCAATCTCTGAGATCCTCTCTAATTTTTAGATTATGTCACGTTCAACTCTACTGAAAACCTTTAATCCTTAATACAAAATGTATTCATCCCTGTTACTCACCTGTCCCATCTCAGACACCTGGCCTTGCATCTTTCCACTATGGCCCACTTTTGCACTAGGCAAAAAAATTACTTAGCACTCAATATTAGAAAAAAATTGATTCCTTCTTTATTGTACATCCAGACCAAATAAATTAAATTAAATGTTTTTGGTCCATCATAGGACCTTCATCAGAATATCCTTATTGGAGAAAACTGGATGTCATATAAAATTACGGGAATAAATGCGGCTGTATGCGGTCTTGTGACGGTAATGCCAACTGGACCTGGTGGGGCTATTCACATAACAGGAGAGGAACAGCGCTACTTGAATATGCAAAGGACATGCCATAGGAAAGGCGCTGAGTGCCTCAGTAAGTCATAGGCAAGCCAGCCCTTCAGTAGGGATGCCCAGGAGGGGGAAAGCTAATGTGACCCTGTGGGGCTGTGACGTGATAAGAGATCTCTTACCACGTCACAGCATTGTTCTCAGGAACCATGTGCTTTAAGAAGTGGTTTTACCTTCCACATTCCCCTAGATCCACCATGGCGTCTATCTCATGGCTACTCCATGACTTCCAGTGTATGCTTCCAAACTCAGACCAGAATCTGTACGTGTTACATTAATCAAGGTATCACATCTCTGCTGCAAGTTGCAGTTTGTATATACCATTGTGCCATTATGTGAATGCATTTACTTCTCTATTATTCCTTTGGTTAACTGTTTCTCTGCTCTAAGATATCAGATTCCGATACATCTACTGTTCCGCTGTGCATCCTCCAACATGACTCGGCTTCATTTGGTGCTACCTGGTCCTCATAATCCATGTGCTATCCAGCAAGACCTGCTCCACTATTCCATTGTCTCCGGTCTGTTCAGGTCACCCTGACCTACAGCTTAGAGAATTCACACCAGGTGAGCACATAACAATGCCTTTAAATCTAAACACTTCAATCACTTCAAATTTATGAAAAAAATCTCTAACTCTGTCCTTCACCTCACCAAACAGATCTACTTCTCTGATATCCTCACTATCTAACAACCCAAAGAAACTTTTTGACACCTTTCACTCCCTCCTCAGGCCAAAAGCACAAGCTCCTATCACAGACATCTGTGTTGATGACCTTGCTTCCAACTTTATAGAGAAAATAGACAATATCCGTCAGGAAATCTGCTCCCAGACACCAAGTGCAGTCTCCCATCCCTCCCTGCATCTCCCCTGGCTCACTTTCCACATTCAATCCCATTGCAGAAGAAGAAGTCTCCAAGCTCCTCTCCTCTTCTCGTCCGACTACATGCACTACCGCTTCCTTTCCCTCACATCTCCTCCAGTCTCTCTCTCTCCAGTCATCACAACTCACCTATCTACAATCATTACGCTCTCCCTCTCTTCTGACATTTTCCCCTCCTCCTTCAAACACTCTATCATTAGTCCATTACTAAAGAAACCCATCCTCGACCCATCCTGCACAAACAACTACAGACCGGTCTCCAATCTCCCCTTCATCTCTAAACTCTTGGAGCTCCTGATCTACTCCCTCCTTACCCGTTACCTCTCCACTCATTCCCTTCTAGACCCTTCACAGTCCGGTTTCCGCCCTCTACATTCGACAGAAACTGCACTCATCAAGGTGACCAATGACCTTCTGACAGCAAAATGTAATGGTGACCACTCTCTGCTCATTCTTCTCGACCTTTCTGCAGCTTTCGACACTGATGACCACCCTCTCCTACTCTCTAGGCTCCAGTCACTAGGCATAAAGGACAATGCTCTCTCCTGGTTCTCCTACTAGCTTTCTGACCGCTCCTTCAGTGCTCTGTTCTCTGGCTCCACTTCATCTCCTCTTCCTCTCACTGTCGGGGTACCTCAGGGCTCAGTCCTTGGCCCCATTCTCTTCTCCCTCTACACGGCCCCAATTGGACAGAACATCAGCAGATTTGGCTTTCAGTACCATCTTTATGCCGATGACACACAACTATACACATCATCCCCTAACCTTACCCCTGCTGTACTACAGAACGCCACTGACTGTCTGTCCGCAGTCTCCAACATCATGTCCGCTCTCTATCTGAAACTCAACCTCTCCAAAACTGAACTTCTTCTGCTCCCGCCATCTACTAACCTCCCTAAATCTGACATTTCCGTCTCCGTGGGTGGCACCATAATAACACCCCAGCAGCAAGCACGCTGTCTGGGTGTTATGTTTGACTCCGATCTCTCCTTCACATCCCATATACAATCTCTTGCCCGCTCGTACCGCTTACACCTAAAGAACATCTCTAGACTTCACCCTTTTCTCACCATGGAAACAACAAAATCCCTCACTCTCGCCTTGATCCTCTCCCGCCTGGACTACTGCATTACTCTATTAATTGGCCTCCCCCTTACTCGACTTTCCCCTCTCCAGTCTATCCTTAATGCAGCAGCCAGGGTTGTCTATCTAGCTAATCGTTACTTGGACGCGTCCGCTCTTCGCCAGTTGTTACACTGGCTGCCCATTCATTATAGAAGCCAATTCAAAGTACTTGTTCTCACCCACAAAGCTCTCCACAGTGCGGCACCCCCATACTTCTCCTCCCTCATTTCTGTCTATCGGCCTAACCGACCGCTGCGCACTGCAAATGACTTTCGACTAACCTCTGCACTAATCTGTCCCTCCCACTCCCGACTCCAAGACTTCTCCCGTGCTGTGCCAATACTCTGGAATGCTCTACCCCAAGATATTAGGACCATCCACAATTTGCATAGTTTTAAGCGTTCCCTCAAAACACATTTGCTCACAGCGCCCTATCACATTCACTAATCAAAATTATTTTATGTTTGTGTGTGTGTGAAGCCCATTCACTATCTCCATCTATCCCCCACCCCCTGAAGATGGCTGGACCATCATTGTAAATACATCATTGTAAATACACACGTGTGCTTTGTATCTCCCCCACCTCATTGTAGATTATAAGCTCTCACGAGCAGGGTCATCTTATTTTGCTTTAATTATTGTATTGCTAATGTTGTTACTTATGACTGTTGTGTTTGAAACTATTAAAATGTAAAGCGCTGCAGAATATGTTGGCGCTATTTAAATGAAGATTATTATTATTATTATTATTATTATTATCTAAACTGAAATCTATGAAAGGAGAGTTATTATCTTCTATTTTCTTGGGTGCACCGTTCCTCTGTCTTGTGGCTTCATGGTTTCTGTAGAATGGTGCACTTATAAGGATTGACTGTTTGGACCAACAACACGTTTGGGCCACTGGTCCCAACTGAGTCCATTCAGCTGCTAGCTAAAAGCTTTGTCTCTGCAGTATGGGAGGAGCGCAGGGAGAATACAGCTGGCCGGATCGAGCCAACTTCAGGGCAGCGCATGCAGGATCTGAAGCATACAGCCTGCAAGAGGCTTGTACGCCTTGTCTAGTTAATCAGCCACTCTGAGACTGATGTACACAGAGTTAAAAATCCCACCATTCTTGAGAACAGAGAAAATTTTAACTGTTTATGAGCTTGAGACAACCACTTTAATTTTTTATGTTTCACAGCATTCACACTGGGAACCAATTGTTACATTGGGACCCAATTGTTGATGTAGTTTATGATGAAAAGGGCTACCTGAGATGCAAATAACAATATACCATAGTAACCTGAAACATGGGAGGGATGAATATTGGAAAATAATACAGAATCGAGAAGGAAATGGCCCCAGTGGGAGTCAGTGACTTGCAGTGGATTATTACACCGTTTATTACTCAGGCAACGAGACAGAAAGGAGAAAGGAAGTTTCCATTGTGGCCAACAAATAGACTGCAAGGTACTTACAGAGCCCACAGTACATTAATGATGGGGTCATTTCCATCCACTGGGTGGGCACATTGTCCAAGTTTATGTACGAACAAAAGATGCGTTAGATCTGGATTTTGAGCATTTGACCACTCAGGTCTAAGGAGCACTCAACAAAACCGCAAGAGAGAACATTATCTACATTATGGACGACTTCAACACCAAAATTGGATAAGATCTAGAAGTGGTAGGCACATAAGGCCTATTGAGGAGAAGGGAACTTGGGGACCGCCCTGTGCAGATTTATCATGAGAATACGCTTAGAATGACCAGCACCTTCTTTATCCAGCCCAAAAAAAAAACATCCCCAAATGGACAGTTTCATGTTATGCTGTGCTATCAGGCAACACAGTGTGCAGTAATCAGCGCACATACAGTGATATGGCAATAACCCAAAAACAATAGAACAAGCTCTGAGATGTGGAATCTCTGCAGACTGCAATACCTGAACCTATCCTCACACAACTAAAAGCAGCAGTGGATTGCGCCTAACACTACCTATGCCACTCGGCACTGCCTGAGGAGCTGACTAGCCTGAAGATAGAAATACAAGCCTGACTTGCCTCAGAGAAATACCCCAAAGGAATAGGCAGCCCCCCACATAATGACTGTTAGCAAGATGAAAAGACAAAACGTAGGAATGAAATAGATTCAGCAAAGTGAGGCCCGATATTCTAGACAGAGCGAGGATAGCAAAGAGAACTATGCAGTCTACAAAAAACCCTAAAGCAGAACCACGCAAAGGGGGGCAAAAAGACCCACCGTGCCGAACTAACGGCACGGCGGTGCACCCCTTGCGTCTCAGAGCTTCCAGCAAAAGAGAATAGCACAGCTGGACAGAAAAAACGGAAACAAAAACAAAGAAACACTTATCTAGCAGAGCAGCAGGCCACAGGAAAGATGCAGTAGCTCAGATCCAACACTGGAACATTGACAAGGAGCAAGGAAGACAGACTCAGGTGGAGTTAAATAGCAAGGCAGCCAACGAGCTCACCAAAACACCTGAGGGAGGAAGCCCAGAGGCCGCAATACCACTTGTGACCACAGAAGTGAATTCAGCCACAGAATTCACAACAGTACCCCCCCCTTGAGGAGGGGTCACTGAACCCTCACCAGAACCCCCAGGCCGACCAGGATGAGCCACATGAAAGGCACGAACAAGATCTGGGGCATGGACATCAGAGGCAAAAACCCAGGAATTATCCTCCTGAGCATAACCCTTCCATTTGACCAGATACTGGAGTTTCCGTCTAGAGACACGAGAATCCAAAATTTTCTCCACAATATACTCCAATTCCCCCTCCACCAAAACAGGGGCAGGAGGCTCCACAGATGGAACCATAGGTGCCACGTATCTTCTCAACAACGACCTATGGAATACATTATGTATGGAAAAGGAGTCTGGGAGGGTCAGACGAAAAGACACCGGATTGAGAATCTCAGAAATCCTATACGGACCAATAAAACGAGGTTTAAATTTAGGAGAGGAAACCTTCATAGGAATATGACGAGAAGATAACCAAACCAGATCCCCAACACGAAGTCGGGGACCCACACGGCGTCTACGATTAGCGAAAAGCTGAGCCTTCTCCTGGGACAAGGTCAAATTGTCCACTACCTGAGTCCAGATCTGCTGCAACCTGTCCACCACAGAATCCACACCAGGACAGTCCGAAGACTCAACCTGTCCTGAAGAGAAACGAGGATGGAACCCAGAATTGCAGAAAAATGGAGAGACCAAGGTAGCCGTGCTGGCCCCATTATTAAGGGCGAACTCAGCCAACGGCAAAAATGACACCCAATCATCCTGGTCAGCAGAAACAAAACATCTCAGATATGTTTCCAAGGTCTGATTGGTTCGTTCGGTCTGGCCATTAGTCTGAGGATGGAAGGCCAAGGAAAAAGATAGGTCAATGCCCATCCTACCACAAAAGGCTCGCCAGAACCTCGAGACAAACTGGGAACCTCTGTCAGAAACAATATTCTCAGGAATGCCATGCAAACGAACCACATGCTGGAAGAACAAAGGCACCAAATCAGAGGAGGAAGGCAATTTAACCAAGGGCACCAGATGGACCATTTTAGAAAAGCGATCACAGACCACCCAAATGACCGACATCTTTTGAGAAACGGGAAGGTCAGAAATGAAATCCATCGAAATATGTGTCCAAGGCCTCTTCGGGACCGGCAAGGGCAAAAGCAACCCACTGGCACGTGAACAGCAGGGCTTAGCCCTAGCACAAATCCCACAGGACTGCACAAAAGCACGCACATCCCGTGACAGAGATGGCCACCAGAAGGATCTAGCCACTAACTCTCTGGTACCAAAGATTCCTGGATGACCAGCCAGCACCGAACAATGAAGTTCAGAGATAACTTTACTAGTCCACCTATCAGGGACAAACAGTTTCTCGGCCGGACAACGATCAGGTTTATTAGCCTGAAATTTCTGCAACACTCTCCGCAAATCAGGAGAGATGGCAGACACAATGACTCCTTCCTTGAGGATACTCGCCGGCTCAGATAACCCCGGAGAGTCGGGCACAAAACTCCTAGACAGAGCATCCGCCTTCACATTTTTAGAGCCCGGAAGGTACGAAATCACAAAATCAAAACGAGCAAAAAATAACGACCAACGGGCCTGTCTAGGATTCAAGCGCTTGGCAGACTCGAGATAAGTAAGATTCTTATGATCAGTCAATACCACCACGCGATGCTTAGCTCCCTCAAGCCAATGACGCCACTCCTCGAATGCCCACTTCATAGCCAGCAACTCTCGGTTGCCCACATCATAATTACGCTCAGCAGCAGAAAATTTCCTGGAAAAGAAAGCACATGGTTTCAACACTGAGCAACCAGAACCTCTCTGTGACAAAACCGCCCCTGCTCCAATCTCAGAAGCATCAACCTCGACCTGGAACGGAAGAGAAACATCTGGTTGACACAACACAGGGGCACAGCAAAAACGACGCTTCAACTCCTGAAAAGCTTCCACGGCAGCAGAAGACCAATTAACCAAATCAGCACCCTTCTTGGTCAAATCGGTCAATGGTCTGGCAATGCTAGAAAAATTACAGATGAAGCGACGATAAAAATTAGCAAAGCCCAGGAATTTCTGCAGACTTTTCAGAGATGTCGGCTGAGTCCAATCCTGGATGGCCTGGACCTTAACCGGATCCATCTCGATAGTAGAAGGGGAAAAGATGAACCCCAAAAATGAAACTTTCTGCACACCGAAGAGACACTTTGATCCCTTCACGAACAAGGAATTAGCACGCAGTACCTGGAAAACCATTCTGACTTGCTTCACATGAGACTCCCAATCATCAGAGAAGATCAAAATGTCATCCAAGTAAACAATCAGGAATTTATCCAGATACTCACGGAAAATGTCATGCATAAAAGACTGAAAAACAGATGGAGCATTGGCAAGTCCGAACGGCATCACCAGATACTCAAAATGACCCTCGGGCGTATTAAATGCCGTTTTCCATTCATCTCCCTGCCTGATTCTCACCAGATTATACGCACCACGAAGATCAATCTTAGTAAACCAACTAGCCCCCTTAATCCAAGCAAACAAGTCAGATATCAATGGCAAGGGATACTGAAACTTAACAGTGATCTTATTAAGAAGGCGGTAATCAATACACGGTCTTAGCGAACCATCCTTTTTGGCTACAAAAAAGAACCCTGCTCCCAATGGTGATGACGATGGGCGAATATGTCCCTTCTCCAGGGATTCTTTCACATAACTGCGCATAGCGGTGTGTTCAGGTACGGACAAATTAAATAAACGACCCTTAGGGAATTTACTACCAGGAATCAAATTGATAGCACAATCACAATTCCTATGCGAAGGTAGGGCATCAGACTTGGGCTCTTCAAATACATCCTGAAAGTCAGACAAGAACTCTGGGATGTCAGAAGGAATGGATGACGAAATAGACAAAAATGGAACATCACCATGTACTCCCTGACAACCCCAGCTGGTTACCGACATAGAGTTCCAATCTAATACTGGATTATGGGTTTGTAGCCATGGCAACCCCAACACGACCACATCATGCAGATTATGCAGTACCAGAAAGCGAATAACTTCCTGATGTGCAGGAGCCATGCACATGGTCAGCTGGGCCCAGTACTGAGGCTTATTCTTGGCCAAAGGTGTAGCATCAATTCCTCTCAACGGAATAGGACACCGCAAAGGCTCCAAGAAAAATCCACAACGTTTAGCATAATCCAAATCCATCAGATTCAGGGCAGCGCCTGAATCCACAAACGCCATGACAGAATACGATGACAAAGAGCATATCAAGGTAATGGACAGAAGGAATTTGGACTGTACAGTACCAATGACGGCAGAGCTATCGAACCGCCTAGTGCGCTTAGGACAATTAGAAATAGCATGAGTGGAATCACCACAGTAGAAACACAGCCTGTTCAGACGTCTGTGTTCTTGCCGTTCAACTTTAGTCATAGTCCTGTCGCACTGCATAGGCTCAGGTTTACTCTCAGACAATACCGCCAGATGGTGCACAGATTTACGCTCGCGCAAGCGACGACCGATCTGAATGGCCAAGGACATAGACTCATTCAAACCAGCAGGCATAGGAAATCCCACCATGACATCCTTAAGAGCTTCAGAGAGACCCTTTCTGAACCAAGCCGCCAGTGCAGATTCATTCCACAGAGTGAGTACTGACCACTTCCTAAATTTCTGACAATATACTTCTACATCATCCTGACCCTGGCATAAAGCCAGCAAATTTTTCTCAGCCTGATCCACTGAATTAGGCTCATCGTAAAGCAATCCAAGCGCCTGGAAAAACGCATCAACATTACTCAATGCAGGGTCTCCTGGCGCAAGAGAAAACGCCCAGTCCTGTGGGTCGCCGCGCAAAAAAGAAATAATAATCAAAACCTGTTGAATAGGATTACCAGAAGAATGAGGTTTCAAGGCCAGAAATAGCTTACAATTATTTTTGAAGCTCAGGAACTTAGTTCTGTCACCAAAAAACAAATCAGGAATAGGAATTCTTGGTTCTAGCATAGATTTCTGATCAATTGTATCTTGAATCTTTTGTACATTTATAACGAGATTATCCATTGAGGAGCACAGAGCCTGAATATCCATGTCCACAGCTGTGTCCTGAAGCACTCTAATGTCTAGGGGAAAAAAAAAAAAAAACTGAAGACAGAGCTGAGGAAAAAAAAAAAAAAAAATGATGTCAGGACTTTTTCTTTCCCTCTATTGAGAATCATTGGTTTGGCTCCTTGTACTGTTATGCTGTGCTATCAGGCAACACAGTGTGCAGTAATCAGCGCACATACAGTGATATGGCAATAACCCAAAAACAATAGAACAAGCTCTGAGACGTGGAATCTCTGCAGACTGCAATACCTGAACCTATCCTCACACAACTAAAAGCAGCAGTGGATTGCGCCTAACACTACCTATGCAACTCGGCACTGCCTGAGGAGCTGACTAGCCTGAAGATAGAAATACAAGCCTGACTTGCCTCAGAGAAATACCCCAAAGGAATAGGCAGCCCCCCACATATAATGACTGTTAGCAAGATGAAAAGACAAAACGTAGGAATGAAATAGATTCAGCAAAGTGAGGCCCGATATTCTAGACAGAGCGAGGATAGCAAAGAGAACTATGCAGTCTACAAAAAACCCTAAAGCAGAACCACGCAAAGGGGGGCAAAAAGACCCACCGTGCCGAACTAACGGCACGGCGGTGCACCCCTTGCGTCTCAGAGCTTCCAGCAAAAGAGAATAGCACAGCTGGACAGAAAAAACGGAAACAAAAACAAAGAAACACTTATCTAGCAGAGCAGCAGGCCACAGGAAAGATGCAGTAGCTCAGATCCAACACTGGAACATTGACAAGGAGCAAGGAAGACAGACTCAGGTGGAGTTAAATAGCAAGGCAGCCAACGAGCTCACCAAAACACCTGAGGGAGGAAGCCCAGAGGCCGCAATACCACTTGTGACCACAGAAGTGAATTCAGCCACAGAATTCACAACAGTTTCATAACCAGATCAACTACATCATCTACAGCAAAAATGTGAGGGATAATTTTTGTTTTTGCAAAAACACTAGCAGAAACAGACTGTGGGTCTGATGATGAAATCCTGATAGCCCATGTCAGGATCATCAGACTATTTAAGATCAAGCATATAGCCATGTAAAGTAAGATTCAAGTCACATCCCTGCGCAGATTGCCACTGAAGTGAGTAACATGATCAACCTGTCCAGTCAGGAGGAAGGTGGTCCAGATTAACTGTGGGCAGAGATCAGACTAACCATCACTAAAACTGCATGTGTCATTAAAAATCAATACGTGATGGGAAATGGTTAACTGCAGCAGCTATCCTCAAAAGCTAGAAAAATGGAGAGAGGCCAAGGCTAAGGGCAAGTTGCATGAGGGCAGGAGGCAAGATGACTAAATGCCATCTTCCAAAGTGAAGCCAGGAAATATAAGAATAATTTCCTGAATGCCCAATGCATGTACCTGAAATAAGTCTATAAGAGGGGTCATAGCAGGGAATTATTTGCCACAGGGAAACCAGTAAAGAAGCCTCTCTCAAAATCCCAAGCAACCATCAAAGACCATTATGGCAATGAAATTAGTGACCAGCATTGACACTCATGAGGAGCACGAGGCTAAGAGAAACCAGAACCAGGCCTACTAGAAAATGAAATGGATTGGGCGTAGGTGCAAAACAACAAAGCACCTGGCATTGATGGTATTACTGCAGAGCTACTATATCTAGCTACTACTATATCTTTTTTTCTTTCAACGTTCTTTTTATTAAGTAACAAATAACAAGGAACAGAGAAAATACAGTAATCTTGATCATGTCAATAAAGGACTTTAAACAATTGTGAAAAGAGTGTCGAAGTAGAGTCCTTCATCAATTATAGGTCCAGGTGTTAAGAGAATCAGAATAATCAAAAATTTGATTAATTTTCCTGGAACAACTAGTGAGATTAATGATAAAGTAAACCAAACATTCAAGAGGTGAGGAGATCAAACAGGAATTAGACAGAAGAAAAAAAAAAAAAGGGGGATGAGAGAGGGGTGGATAGGTAGGAAATAATACCGGGGGGGGGGGAAGGGGGGAGGGGTGACCCGGCGGAGAATGTTCAGAAGCAAGATATAGATAGGGTGAGAGGTTTTAGTTATCAGATCAACTATCAGATATTTCTAGTATGAAGTTGGGGTTGGATCTGAATTGGATCCAGGGTTCCCATGTCTTGCGGAAAGAGAATGTGTTGTGTGTTGGCTACTATTTCAGCCGTATGAAACAATAGATCGATTTTTTCCAGGACTTGCTTTTTGGAGGGGGTTTGGGTTGACTTCCATCTAGTAGGGATTAGGTATTTGCCAGCTGCTATAATAATATTAGCCATCTTGGAAGCTGAGGAATTCTCTGGCCATAAAGGTAAATTAAGAAGAGCAGATTGAGGTTTCATCACAGGGACTTGGCCCAGAACTTTTGTAATTATTTCACCAATCAGTTGCCAAAAGATCTTAATCACTGGACATGTCCACCATATGTGAAAATAGGTGCCTAAGTCTGCCCTGCATCTCCAACATTCCTCTGAAACGGAGGGATGCCATTGATGCAGTTGAGCTGGAGTACGATACCACCGAGTTACAATTTTATAAGAATTTTCTTGAATCTTCACACATTGGGAAGGGCCGTGAGACCTCCTATATATAGAGGCTATTTGATCTGGTGTAAAGTGAACATTCAGGTCTTTTTCCCAGAGTCCAACAAATGCTCTCTTAATGTCAGCCTTTTCTGTGACCAGAGAATTATATAATTTGGATAAGACATTTTTTGGAGGTCTGTGTTGGGCGCAAAGTTGTTCAAAATGAGAGGTCGGGCGGGGTAGAGCAAGTTTAATCTTGTATTTGGTACAATAATCTCTAATCCTATTAATATGGAGAAAGGAAACGTGGAGGTGAGGTTTAAAAGCTTGGAACTCCGAGATAGTCATCAAAGAGCCATCTAAGAATACTTGATCTATTGAGATTGGGCGGTCTTCCGAGTCAGACAAAGCAGCATCGGGGACTTTAGGCAGTTTAAGGGGAATGGGGCCAGTTACATCTTGAAGAGTCAGAATTGGAGAGAGAGGGGGGGTGGCTTTAGGGAATTCTGTCCTCCATAATTTAAGTGTTGCCAGGGTGATTTCGTTTGCAACTAAATGAGGTAGTTTAATGTAGTCATGCAGAAGAGCCATAGATCTCAGAGGCGCAGGCGCTAAGTGTTCCTCAATAGATAGCCAAAGTTTGTTGGGTGGGTTTCTAATCCAGTCCACAATTCTAGTTAACATTGCAGCTCTGTAATATTTAAAAATGTCTGGAACCCCCATTCCACCCTCAGATCTAGGAAGAGTAAGTGTTCTGGTGTTTATTCGAGGACGTTTATTGTTCCAGATGTAGTTAACAAAAAAGGAATTGATTTTAGATAGATAATGGTTGGGGATGTGAATGGGGAGCATCTGGAAAAGATAAAGAAATTTGGGGAGTATTATGCTTTTTAATAGGTTTTTTCTCCCCATCCAAGATAGAAAGGGTGCTCTCCAGGAGCGGATTGTTGAAGTTGCCTTGTTTAGCATAGGTATAATGTTGAGATCAAGAAGCTCGCCCGCGGATCTTCCAATTTTAATGCCTAGATTTGTTATGTATTTGGGTGGCCAATTAAATGGATAGAGTCGTTTCAGATTATCTATTGCAGATTTAGATATATTTAGGCTAATTGCTTCAGATTTAGATGGATTCACCTTAAAATTAGAAATTTTTCCATAAGCATCTAATATACGGACGAAGGCAGGGATCCCCCTGTGAGGTTCTGAAAGGAATACTAGGAGGTCATCAGCAAATGCTGCAGATTTGTGATGGGAACCACCTATTTGGATTCCTTTAATCTCTGTGTCTTGTTGGATACTCTGAATAAGAGGTTCCATGGCAAGCACGTAAAGAAGCGGGGACAAAGGACATCCCTGCCTCGTGCCATTTCGTATTTGAAAAGGTTCCGATAACATATTATTAATTTTTAGTCGAGCTGAGGGGCAAGAATACATTTGGAAAATGGCGCCGGCTAATTGTTCAGGTATTCCAAATCTAATAAGCGTTTCGTATAGATATATCCAGTCCACCCTGTCAAAGGCCTTCTCTGCATCTGTTCCGATCAATACCAGTGGTGTTTTATTTATTTTTGCATATTGAATCAGGTGTAAGATTCTACGAGTATTATCCTTCCCTTCCCTACCGGTTACAAAGCCTGTCTGGTTGAAGGAAATAAGATCCGGCAGAATTGCGCTAATCCTCTTGGCTACAAGACTTGCAAAGATTTTTAAATCAACATTCAGAAGGGAGATAGGCCTGTAGCTTCCACAACATTCAGGGTCTTTGCCTTCTTTGTGAATGAGAGTGATATGAGCTTCTAGAGATTGTGGGGGGAATGATTTCCCACTCAAGACTGCATTGCACATGTTTAGCAAATGTGGCCCTATTTCATTTGCGAAAGTTTTGTAGTATATTTTCGTGAACCCGTCAGGCCCGGGGGACTTCCCCTTGGAACACTCCGACAGGATGGACTGGAGTTCAGGCAAGCTAAAAGGTTTGAGTAGGTTCTCCTGTTGGAGATCTGATAATTTGGGGAGGTGCAAAGAAGAAAGGAAGGCTCTAGAGGTCTAGCTACTACTATATCAATAGTAAAAGAATCAAAAGTGAAATTGTAAGCCCCTTAAAAAATTGTGAGGAAAGAATGGGTGTAGATGAAAAAGCTAATATATTAAACACCTTCTTCTCCACGGTATTCAAGGTGAAAAATAAAATGCTAGGTGAAATGCCGAGAGACAAAGAAAACTTTATATTAAGGGTCACCAATCTAACCCAAGAAGAGGTGCGAAACTGGCTAAATAAGATTAAAATTGATAAATCTCCGGGACCGGAGGGCATACACCCACGAGTACTAAGAGAACTAAGTAATGTAATAGACAAACCATTATTTCTTATATTTAGGGACTCTATAGCGACAGGATCTGTTCCACAGGACTGGCGCATAGCAAATGTGGTGCCAATATTCAAAAATGGCTCTAAAAGTAAACCTGGAAATTATAGGCCAGTAAGTCTAACCTCTATTGTTGGTAAAATATTTGAAGGGTTTCTGAGGGATGTTATTCTGGATTATCTCAATGAGAATAACTGTTTAACTCCATATCAGCATGGGTTTATGAGGAATCGCTCCTATCAGTTTTTATGAAGAGGTAAGCTATAGGCTGGACCAAGGTGAGTCATTGGATGTGAAAAATCTTGATTTTTCCAAAGCGTTTGATACCGTGCCACACAAGAGGTTGGTACACAAAATGAGAATGCTTGGTCTGGGGGAAAATGTGTGTAAATGGGTTATTAACTGGCTTATTGGTAGAAAGCAGAGGGCGGTTATAAATGATATATTCTCTAACTGGGTATAAGTGACCAGTGGGGTACCGCAGGGGTCAGTGTTGGGACCTGTTCTCTTCAATATATTTATTAACGATCCGGTAGAAGGTTTACACAGTAAAATAGCTATATTTGCAGATGATACAAAACTATGTAAAGCAGTCAATACAAGAGAAGATAGTATTCTGCTACAGATGGATCTGGATAAGTTGGAAACTTGGGCTGAAAGGTGGCAGATGCAGTTTAACAATGATAAATGTAAGGTTATACCCATGAGATGAAGGAATCAATATCACCATTACACACTGAATGGGAAACCACTGGGTAAATCTGACATGGAGAAGGACTTGGGGATCCTAGGTAATGATAAACTTACCTGGAGCAGCCAGTGCCAGGCAGCAGCTGCCAAGCCAAACAGGATCATGGGGTGCATTAAAAGAGGTCTGGATACACATGATGAGAGCATTATACTGCCTCTGTACAAATCCCTAGTTAGACCGCACATGGAGTACTGTGTCCAGTTTTGGGCACCGGTGCTCAGGAAGGATATAATGGAACTAGAGCGAGTACAAAAGAGGGAAACAAAATGAATGAAGGGGATGGGGGAACTACAATACCCAGAGAGATTAGCAAAATTCGGATTATTTAGTCTAGAAAAAAGACGACTGAGGGGCAATCTAATAACCATGTATAAGTATATAATGGGACAATGAAAATATTTCTCCAAGGATCTGTTTATACCAAGGAAGGTGATGGTCACAAGGGGACATTCTCTGTGTCTGGAGGAGAGAAGGTTTTTCCACCAACATAGAAGAGGATTCTTTACTGTTAGGGCAGTGAGAATCTGTAATTCCTTGCCTTGAGGAGGTTGTGATGGCATACTCAGTCAAGGGGTTCAAGAGAGGCCTGGATGTCTTCCAGGAGCGTAACAATATTGTACAGTATCTTACAGTTAATAGTTTCTTTAGAAGGACGTAGATCTGGGGATTTATTCTGGCGGAATATAGGCTGAACTGGATGGACAAATGTATTTTTTCGGCCTTGCTAACTATGTTACTATGTTACTCACGTACCACACCGACAGTACTATGCCAGAAGATCTGGAGGACCTTCACATGGCCAAAGGACTAGAATAGATCAGAAATCATCTCACTACTAAAGAAAGCTGATGCCAGGGACTGTGCCAACTATGGAACAACCGACCTGATCCCTTACGCCAGCAAGGTGATTCTAAAGATCTTTCATAAAGAACTTCCAAATGTCTAAGGTGGATTCTGTAAAAATAGAGCGACCCATGATCACATCGCAAATCTGAGATGGATCATATTAATTGATTATACCAAAACGTTCTTCTGGGTTGTGCATGATAAGAATCAGGAAGCTTTGAGTAAGAAAGGCATGCTGGTGCACCTGATTAGTATAATAAGGTCACTTGACGATGTTCAAAAATCTAAAGTTCAAACCATGTATAGTAATGTAGAAAGTTCAAGATCAAAAATGACAGGAGAGAAGGATGCGTCCTCTTTTCCTCTCTACTTTTTTCTACATGTGGACATAATCATGTGGAAGCTGGAATTTGGTAATTCAAGTGTTAGTGTAAAAATATGAGGCAGAACTGTCAGCAACCTGAAATATGCAGATGATACAACACTGTTGGCAGAGAATGAGAAGAACCTGAAGAAGTTAATTCTCAAGTTGAAAGAATGAACTTTCACTGAACATCAAGTAGACCAAAATCATAGGCACTACAAAGGAGGAAGTCCACAATGACTAAATAGAAGTGGTTAGCAGCTTTGCTTTTCTTGTGTCCCTCATAAATCATAGGGGTGGTCTGACAACAGAGATTAGGCGTCGATTAGAACCAAAACATGCAACCATGATGAGCATGGACTCAATATGGAAGTGCAAAGACGTCTCAATCACAGTCAAGCAAAGACTGATCACTGCAATTGTGTTCCCAGAGACGATGTGAGACTTGGAAAAACACAAAAGCAGATAGAAGAAAAATTGATGCCTTTGAACTGTGGTGCTTGGTAAAACTTTTTAAGAATCCTATGTACAGCTAGGATAACCAACAAAGATGATCTTGATCACATAAACCCAGAAATTTCCCGAGAAGTCAACATCACCAGACACAAAGTGAGATTTTCTGGAGATGTGATGAGGACAAATTGTCAGTAGTAAAAGGAAATGGGAGACCAAAGCCCATTGACTGGATATAATCAATGACACAGGAAGGAATATCAAACAATTGAATAAAGCGGTGGAAAACAGGTAAGCATGGCAAGAATTGGCCTACAGAGTATCCAAGGGTTAAACATGACTGAACGGATAAAATAAGAATAAGGGCAGGGGTTCAGAAAGGGTCATCAACAGATCATCAGCAAAAAGATTTATTTTCTACTCCTTACATTCCACTCCAATACAAGGTATACAGAATAATTGATAATGACATTTATTGTGCAATCCAACAAACATATATGATGTTTCTCTCTATACAATCAAGACCTTCCTCAGACGGTTTGCTATATCTCATGATTCCTCCTAACAAGGTGTCTGTTTGCAATGAATGACAGTTCTGCCATGAAATCTAGGACAGGGGCATGTTGTGCTGTCAATATGGTGATGAATAGCTCAGCCATCCAATTGGATGCTAGAGCATGCTAAGCAGTCAGTGTCTTGAGTGACAGTTTAGCAGTCCAATCAGGACTAGGGTGTGTCGGGGATTTATCCATGCTTCTCCTGTTCAGAGTAATTGCCAGGCTATTTAACTGGCTCTCTGCCTTAGATACCTGCCAATTGTAGCTTTGCTCGAGAGGTGTGTGTGTGCTCTGTGCTCCTAGTCTTGTATTCTGATCTTTGTTACTCAACCTCGGATTTACCTTTGACTTTGTATTTGCCTAGTCCTTTTGTTGTGATCCAATACCTTCTTGAAATTCAGACCCTGGACTGTAAACTTGCTACGCCTTTGTCTCATCCCTCAATCATGTACCCTCCTGGCTTTTGATCTCGGACCTCTTGACTACTCACCTGCGTGGATTGTCCGTGAGTAGTGACTAGCATCACACCATATCAACCTCTTTCTGACATTGGACGTAATATTCCGTCCATGTGACCTGGGCCTTTTTGACCATGGACAGAATATTACGTAATTTTTTTACTGCGACACTGCGACCAAAGTTGCGGTGATCGCATTAAAATTCCGGTGCCATCTTACCTCTAGGGGGTGTCACCGCCCTCCCATAACCAAGATCGCTGTGATTGGCTGTTCAATTCCGAACAGCCAATCGCAGCATTTCTCAGTGTTTCAGGCAATCAGATTTACATCGATTACAGATAATTACATCGATCGTGCCAATCACAGGGCACAATAGAGGTAGTAAGAAGCTTTTGCACTCAATGAGTGTAGCTGCCCAGAAGGAAAAACAATATATGGTAGTAGAAAACACCTCCGGCACTCAAAAAAAGGGATAATTCTTGAGAATATTCTGTGTAACAAGAGAATCTTTATTTACAGCCAATATATGACAAGGCAAAATTTCCAATGTTTCGGCTCTCAGGCCTCTATCAAGGATGTCTGTAACAAGAGGAATCGGCATGCATGGCGTGCTTGTGCAACACCCCAGGTAACTGGTTGTTGTAGTGATGTTGCCTTCCTTTCGGGGAGGGTGATGTCATGCTTGGAGGCAATGGAGATTCTGTCTATCAGGTAAGGCACTCACATTCAACACATCTGAATCTAGGCCACAAGGGGGAGCTCAGGACCCAGATTCAGGGGAGCTTCCTTGGACTTTATGTATCCTGGTCTGGAGGAGGAGTCAGTCAGTCTGAGAGAGGAGAGGAGAGTAGTAGAACGTCTGGAACAGATGTAGGGGTCAAGCAGCCACGAGGGAGCTGAGACCCCTGGAAAGAGTCAGAATTTGAAGGAGTCGAATAGTGGAGGCACTTAGAGGGAAGAAGAACAGAGGAGGAAGAGGCTCAGGAGGGGAACAGCGGAAGGACACCCTAGGAGCCAGAGCGCAAAAACCGGGTACTGGGAGCCCGAAGTCGTGTTATTCTCCAGGACACGTGACAGGACCAGAGGGCATATGACTGTATGTCAATTGCCTGCATCACGTCTGAGGTGAAGCAGTAACCTGAGAGCCCGGGTCGTGATAGAGACCCTATAAACAGGCTTGCACTGCCTATTGTACAGACATCTGTCTTAGGACAGGAGAGAGGGGACTTTGCAACCAAGCTTCAAGTGGCAGGGACCTCTGTTGTAAATTCTGCTCTTGGGTTCCCTCCAGTGGTTTTAGATGGGAATGCAGTTGTCTCTGAGTCACAGTCCTGGTCAAGTGTATCTGCTAATTGCTGTTCTGACTGGGATATTTAAGTCTGCAGGATTCATTAGCCCTTAACAGTTGTCAATGTTTCTTTGGAAGTATTGGATCTCTGCCTGGCCTCTCCTGCTTAACTGCCAGTTCAGCAAAGATAAGTGTCTGTTTCTTTTTCTGAAGCACATATGCTGTGTGCTTATTTTCAGTGCTGATCTTTTGTTTCTATTTGTCCAGCTTAGACTGTGTCAGTTGTTTTTCTCAGTCTGGTTGGATTCTCTGGAGTTGCAGATATACTCTCCACATCTTAGTTAGGTGGTGGAGTTTTGTATTTTCTGCTGTGGATATTTTTGTAGTATTTTTATGCTGACCGCTTAGTATCCTGTTCTGTCCTTTTCTATTTAGCTAGAATTAGCCTCCTTTGCTAAGCCTGTTTTCTGCCTGCGTGTGTCTTTTTCTCTCCAACTCACAGTCATTATTTGTGGGGGGCTGCCTATCCTTTGGGGGTCTACTCTGAGGCAAGATAATTTTCCTATTTCCATCTTTAGGGGTATTTAGTCCTCCGGCTGTGTCGAGGTGTCTAGGTTTTGTTAGGCACACCCCACGGCTACTTCTAGTTGCGGTGATAAGATCAGGGTTTGCGGTCTGTATAGTTATCACTTACTCCAGTGAAGGTTTTCATGCTGCTCCAAGGCCACCTAATCATAATAGACCTCGCCAACAAAAGTAGCACAAGTAGGAAAGGCTTACGGACTTCACCTGGGAGAGGGATCTCCTATTGCCTCTGAGCCGGCCGGACCACAGCTACCCTGCACTTGGTACCCTGGACTGAGGACCGCTATCATCAGCAAACCTGTGTCCTCGTAATTTGCCAAACCATCCACCACACCATCGGTGCCCTACACTTGGGAAGCCCTGGGAACTCCACTTCATCTGTGGGAAGCATCATCATCTTGCTGCATAACATCACCCCAGAGGACCCCTTTAAGCAGCGTCGGTCCTTTCTGACCAAAAACCACAGGTGGCATCACAAACATAGACATTACAAATCCCCTTAAAGACTTTTCCCTTTAATTGGGTGCCCAGGGCCACGGACTGGGTTGCAGCCACCCTGACATCCCCTTTAAGACTGAACCCGGTATTGAGTACCCCACAGCCCTGGCGGGTGACTCACTTGCAGCCAGGAGCAGAGTAAAAAGTGACACGCAGACATCCCAGGACTAAAGATAAACCAGCTCACTCCATTACGGACCCCACATGGACCTCATCCCCTGAAAATTATGAGCCACTGATTCTTAATATTGTGGCACAATCAGGAACCATGTTTGACACCACCAACCTCACAGAACTAGACTGACTTTTTCAAAGTCTTTTTCTCTGAGGATTTTGTTAACCTCATGGTGGGCCAAACTAATTTGTATGCTCTTCCATTTTTGG
The DNA here is from genome assembly GCF_032444005.1 of Ranitomeya imitator. Classification (NCBI taxonomy): domain Eukaryota; kingdom Metazoa; phylum Chordata; class Amphibia; order Anura; family Dendrobatidae; genus Ranitomeya; species Ranitomeya imitator. The sequence continues at coordinate 57,119,151 of NC_091282.1, read as the reverse complement.
CACAAAATCCGGGTTCATCATTCTCTAACTGGTCTCCTGTAGACGCAGTTGAAATTATGCAGGTTTGGGGCCTGGACCTTCACATGGGAATCCTGAAGTATCCAGAACTTTGGCAATGTTGGAGTACCAAAGAAATGATGAGGAATCCAGCTCAACGAGATAGTGAAGAAAAACCTTTTCTTTATTCACTTGAAAAATGTGTTCAGCAGAGGATAAAAACATCAGCAATAACAGAGAATGAAATGCGATATCAACGCGTTTCTGGTGACCAAGCACCCGTAGTCATGACACAGCGGTTCCGTGCTCCAAGTTTCCAAGGATGTCGACCATGGTGAGCTGGACTTTGTTTGATTTCATGAATGTTGGAGTACACAGAAAATTTAGCCATAGCAGCTCAAATGGAATTAAGAAGTCTGTGTATAAACACATAATATACGTAGATAGTGGCATGTATGTCCTAAGGAAATGAATGGCAGATCATTCTAAAAGTGAAGAGACCACTAGGCATGGACCAAAAAAGAGTAGTGATGGGACATGGTGATAAAGTAAAACACCTTTACTAAACAGTGGTTGCCAAAAGTTGGCACTGTGTGCAAAAGAGTGCCCCCATAAATACAATAGTTGATTAAAAAAGCATATTAAAAAGCAAAATATGCAAAATTGAATTGATTCAGGAGAAGGGGGGACCACAGGGAAGGTAAGATGGTGTATGATTAAAGTGCAATGTTGATTAGAATACAAGACAGTAGTAATCCCTTTAAGAATAAGCCTGTTGGTATAAAGTATGCAGATACCACATTCCTTCATCTAAGTAAACATTCCTCTCTCCTGAAGGTTATTGGCATCGATATGTTTTAACTCAGGAAGAGTTCAGAAATCAATATTTTGTGGAATAACCATGATTGTTAATCACAGCTTTCATGCGTCTTGGCATGATTCCCACCAGTCTTTCACACTGCTCCTGGCGCAAAAATGTAAGCAGTTCTTCTTTGTTTGGTGGCTTGTGACTATCCATCATCCTCTTGATTACATTCCAGAGGTTTTCAATGGGGTTCAGGTCTGGAGTTTGGGCTGCCCGTGGCAGGGTTTTGATGTGGTGGGCTCTTAATTTTTGCCAGAGCTGCATATATATATATATATATATATATATATATATATATATATATATATATATATATTTAAATGTTTTTATACTGTTATTATTATTTTTATTTTATTATTATAGCGCCATTTATTCCATGATCCATTCTACCATCAGAGGTGGCAACATCAGTATCCCCCTGGCTAAATTAGAAACTAAATGGATATGGACCCTTAAGACTGTATCCCCCTCGGGTTTAATGAGAACAAATGCTTTGTACCATTTCTGTTATATATATATGTATTTTTTAAAATGTTTTTATCCTGTTATTATTATTATGTTATTATTATTATTTATTATTATACAGCCATTTATTCCATGGTACTTTACATGTGAGGAGGGGTATACATGATAAAAAACAAGTACAGTAGTCTTAAACAATACAAGTCATGACTGGTACAGGAGGGCAGAGGACCCTGCCTGCGAGGGCTCATAATCTACAAGTTATTAACGTCCTTTCTATTCCTTTTGATCTTAGCTTGATCTTAGTTTACCCTCTTACCTTTCGTGGCCTTTGGCGGTTTCTGGGTGGATAGCTTTTGCTGGGTCGGTCCGGTTTCCTTGTCACTTGTTCAGCGTGACTTGAAAGATATTTAATGAAGATGTACAAGTCACAGATGAATGTAATTATATCATCAGTTGTAAACCTACAAGTCATAGATGAATTACTATACCATCTACGAGAGTCTTATAAACTACAGTTGAACTTATATTCGACCTTGAGCGTACTGTTCTCCCTCCCTCCTTTCCCTCTCAAACACTCCCTCTTCCCCTCCTATTTTTCTTTTTCCCACCTCCCCTCCCCCCTTTCCCCTCCCCCTATTTCCTCTCCCCTCCTTTCTCCCCCCTTTTTTTCTCCTCTATTTTTTTTCTCCTCTCTTCCCCTCCCCTTTTTGTGTCATTCTTTTCCTCTTTTTCCCCTACCCCACCCCCCTTTCTTCTTGCTTTTTTCCCCTTTCTCCCTCCCTCTAAAACCAACCAACCCTTTTTTCCTTTCTTTCACCACCCCCTCTTCTTTCTCCTTTCTTTTCCTCCCTTCTTCCTATGCCTCTTTCATATTATTTCTATATGCACTAATTATTATTATATTTGCATGCATTCTTAAAGGCTATTATTACTTTATGCTTGTCTTTCCCCACTTACACACATTGGGGTTGATATATAACCACTTTTCATTCTTCGCTATCTCATTTCCGTCCTTTTCCCCTTACTATTGTAACTATCTCTTCCATTCTTCACTTCCATGTTCCCCTCACACCTTTGGAGGCCATTATGCACTTATTATTGAATGATTCATGCATGCACATCTATCCATACCTACATATTACACATATTCTTTTCAGTCCTTTTCCCCCCTCTTACCTTGTCTTCTCACAGGCATGATATATATATTTTTTATTACTATTTATTTTTTATCGACATTATACATTTTTCATCACCTTGCTTAGTACTGTGTTTGTTAATTTATTTCCTCTGATCATATTTCACTTGTACCCTTTTTTCACCTCACACACTAATTTATTCTATCTAATAATGTTTAATTTATCCACTTAGTTTTCATCATGTATATTTTCATGCACTATTATCATTAGCAGCCGTATAATGCATGTATACTTTCCCTGCTCGCTATGCACTCATGTCATCTGTGGCTTCATACACATAGACCGTCCATGCAGGCATGTGCGGCCTGTGTCATCTCCTCTATCTCTATGTGTCTGACGCGTTGGTTCACCTGACCCTGCCCTGACATCGTCAGTCACATGGCGTGGGTGGCAGGGAGGTCCAGGTTCCTCCTGGACACAGATGCTGCAGCAACCACCTGGTCTCGGTCTATTGACCTCCCCCCATACTTATACCGCTCTGGTTCACCTGAGCATTACCCCCTGACAAAGGACTAAGCTCCGAAACGCGCATTGGGGTGTGCACTGCACTTGAACCGAGGACCACCACCAGACCACCACCAGGTAATGCCTATTGCTACTAATGTGATGCCCCAGGGTCCTGGTCATCACAGTAGCATTGTTTTCCTCATGGGGAGAGTGATGTCACGCTTGGAAGCGATGAAGGATTCCTTTTATCAGGTAACCACCATACACACAACATGTTCACACTCCAGGCCAGAAGGGGGAGCTCTGAACCTGAATTAAGAGGAACTTCCCTATATTTCTGGAGGGAAAGGAAATCAGGCGGTCTGTCAGATGACAGAGATGATAGCAGTCGGACAGCGAGTGTCAGAAAGACTGAATGGGCCGTGTAGCCAGAGTCGCTATGGCTCCCGGAGAAAGAGATACAGAAGGAAAGGACAGTTTTTGGACAGTGTGCAGGAGAGCAGAGCACAGGAGAGTGATACCAGGGGAACTTAGCAGAGATTTGGCTACCTCCCTGGCTTAGCACAGATTCCGGTAGCCGGAAGACTGAGAAGTTTTGGACTCTAAGAGGCACAGCAGAAACCGGCAGGACAGCTGGATTATAAATCACCTGTCTGCCTTTACACCCAGGAAGCACAGTAGCATATAGGGCCCGGGTCATAATAGAGACCCTGTAAAAAGGCTCGAGTCACCTGTCATACCGGTTTGTGTCCTATCCTTTATGGAGGACAGAGAGGAACTGTGAGAACCTTATTAGAAGCCATAGGCAGTAAGGGACAACACCACCGCGCTTTGAGGAAGGCTTTCATCTGCACCTGGTAAAGGGGACTCTGGATTCGCTTCCAAGCCGGTGGGACCCTGCCTGTCCTGTGATCTGGTGCCCTGGACTGCGGTTGCCTGAAGCTACAGTAAACCAGGTAAAGAGACTGCAAACCTGTTTTCTCATTCTTTACTGCGCCAGTCACCATCTTCTATCTACACAGTGGGAGCCCTGGGGACCTACTTCATCTGTGGGAAGTTATACCATCTAGCTGCCATAACATCACCCCAGAGGACCCCTTCAAGCAGCGTTGGTCCCCACTGACCGATTACCACAGGTGGCTTTATGAACACAAACTTTATTCACCAAACCCTTAAAAGACCTTCCCTTTTATTTGCGCGCCCAGGGTCACGGACTGGGTCGCAGCCACCGTGACATACCCTTTAAGTACCGGACCCGGTACCGGGTACCACATGACCCTGGCGGGCGACTCCTTAACCACATTCCCTTTTCTCTTATATACACTGTGCAGTTTATATGCCTCATATATCCCTTCTATGATTGCTCCTCCTATATTTTTGGGGGGTGTTTTTGATAAAATGCATCAAATATTTACTTAGATGGACGAAAGTGGTATCTTAGTGATTACTACTATTTTGCATTCTAATCAACATTGCACTTTACTTTAACATTCACCATCTTACCTTCCCTGTGGTCCCCCCTTCTCCTAAATCAATTCAATTTTGTATATTTTGCTTTTTAATATGTTTTTTAATACTTTTGTATTTATGCGGGCACTCTTTTGCACACAGTGCCAACTTTTGCCACTCACTGTTTAATAAAGGTGTTTTACTTTATTAGCATGTCCCATCACTTTTTTGGTCCATGCCTAGAGGTCAATTTGGTTTTTCACTTTTAGAATGGTCTGCCATTCAATTCTTTAGGACATACAGTACAGACCAAAAGTTTGGACACACCTTCTCATTTAAAGATTTTTCTGTATTTTCATGACTGTGAAAATTGTACATTCACACTGAAGGCATCAAAACTATGAATTAACACATGTGGAATTATATACTTAACAAAAAAGTGTGAAACAACTGAAATTATGTCTTATATTCTAGGTTCTTCAAATTAGCCACCTTTTGCTTTGATGACTACTTTGCACACTGTAACGGGGTCTAACAAGCTGGGGTACCTCTTTCAGTACCACCCCGTGTTTCAGGAGGTCCACGCTGCTTTTGCTGGATTCTGAATGAAGGATGCTGGCTGGAATTCCTTGGTTACGTGAGAGCATATAAAAGCTGACTGCTACCCCACGTATTTCCAGTCTAAAAGAACACACTTTATTTTCAGCACACAGAATATATAACACAGATACACAGGACAGGCCAATAGGAAAACAGCTGGCCAGACATACATTACAATAGCCGCAGGGGGCCGGAGCCTGCCACTATTTACTGTGGGAATTACAAAGGTGGGGGGGAGGTCAGAAAGAGAATATCTTGTCCAGGGGCGCAGCCTGTGGACTGATGCATTTCACATGGAAACTATTATACATACATATACTGCATAACATTCTTGGTGTTGGGGGGTTCTGTAACACGGCTCCCCTTTTCAGCGACGCGATCGGCATACACAGTCTGATCCTTAACGGATCGGTTTGGGGATGACCGAAGTTTATGGGGTTGGTACGAGTTCCATTTGTCGACTTAGTCCATCGGTGTTACCGTTTTGTTTGCCGGGTCTGTAGTGGATGGTGAAGTCCAGAGGTTGTAGGGCTAAACTCCACCGCAGTAATCTGGTGTTGTCTCTGGAGACCCGATTAAGCCAGACTAGGGGATTATGGTCCGTTAGGAGGGAAAACTGTCATCTATACAAATATGGTTGTTACTTTTTGAGTGCCCATACTATTGCCAGGCACTCCTTCTCGATGGCCGCATAGCTCACTTCACGGGGCAGTAGTTTCCGACTCAGGTAAGCTACCAGGTGTTCTTGGCCGTCTGGCCTGACTTGGCTCAGTACTGCCCCCAATCCAAACATAGAAGCGTCTGTGTGGACCAGGAAACGTTTAGTTGGATCGGGTGCGGTCAAAACAGGGGTATTGGTGAGGGCGTCCTTTTGCTGGCGGAAGGCTTCCTCACACTCTGGGGTCCAGGTTACCTGGCGGGGTTGGATCTTACGGGTCAGTAAAATATCGATATTTGCAGATGATACAAAACTATGTAAAGCAGTTAATACAAGAGAAGATAGTATTCTGCTACAGATGGATCTGGATAAGTTGGAAACTTGGGCTGAAAGGTGGCAGATGAGGTTTAACAATGATAAATGTAAGGTTATACACATGGGAAGAAGGAATCAATATCACCATTACACACTGAATGGGAAACCACTGGGTAAATCTGACATGGAGAAGGACTTGGGGATCCTAGTTAATGATAAACTTACCTGGAGCAGCTAATGCCAGGCAGCAGCTGCCAAGGCAAACAGGATCATGGGGTGCATTAAAAGAGGTCTGGATACACAAGATGAGAGCATTTTACTGCCTCTGTACAAATCCCTAGTTAGACCGCACATGGAGTACTGTGTCCAGTTTTGGGCACCGGTGCTCAGGAAGGATATAATGGAACTAGAGAGAGTACAAAGGAGGGCAACAAAATTAATAAAGGGGATGGGAGAACTACAATACCCAGATAGATTAGCGAAATTAGGATTATTTAGTCTAGAAAAAAGACGACTGAGGGGCGATCTAATAACTATGTATAAGTATATAAGGGGACAATACAAATATCTCGCTGAGGATCTGTTTATACCAAGGAAGGTGACGGGCACAAGGGGGCATTCTTTGCGTCTGGAGGAGAGAAGGTTTTTCCACCAACATAGAAGAGGATTCTTTACTGTTAGGGCAGTGAGAATCTGGAATTGCTTGCCTGAGGAGGTGGTGATGGCGAACTTAGTCGAGGGGTTCAAGAGAGGCCTGGATGTCTTCCTGGAGCAGAACAATATTGTATCATACAATTAGGTTCTGTAGAAGGACGTAGATCTGGGGATTTATTATGATGGAATATAGGCTGAACTGGATGGACAAATGTCTTTTTTCGGCCTTACTATGTTACTATGTTACTATGTTAGATCAGTGAGGGGCTTGGCTACGCTGCTGTAATTGGGAACGAATTTCCTGTAATACCCCGCTGTCCCTAGAAACGCCATGACCTGGGTTTTAGTGCATGGGGTGGGCCATTTGGCTATGGCCTCAATCTTGGCTGGTTCTGGTCTCTGTTTAGCACTTCCCACCCAATGCCCTAAATACTGAACCTCTGCTTTGCCCACGTGACACTTGTTTGGGCTCAGGGTGATTCCGGCCTTTTGGATCCTGTCCAATGCTGTCTCTAGGTGATTTAGATGCTCTTCCCATGTCGCGCTGTAGATGGCTATGTCATCCAGGTAGGAACACGCATAGTCCTGGAGACCATCCAGAAGCCGGTCAGCCAGCCTCTGGAAGGTCGCGGGGCAGTCTTCATCCCGAATGGCATAACTCGAAACTGGAATAAGCCAAACGGGGTGACAAATGCCGACTTGGGAATAGCATCAGGACTAAGGGGAATCTGCCAGTAGCCTTTGCATAGATCGATGGTGGTCAAATACTTTGCCCCTGCCAGCCGGTCTAACAAGTCATCCACACGCTGTTAGGACTGGCGGAACGCACCAAGTACAAGATGGAATAGAACAAGGTGCGTTCGCAGTCCGAGGTCCACCGTGCAGGAGAAACCCTGCTGCTAGTAAATAGCAGACTATATGGCGGTACACTAAAGTATATACACGTGGGTTCAACCTCACCCAGCGTGAAGGGAGCAATCATGTTGAGTCACAGGACCGCGATACCGCACCTAAAGCGCGAGCAAGTAGTCAGCGTACTTAACCCCGACTGGGATTGAAGTCCGATTAGACCCTTGCTGGCACTACACCGCAACTGGGTGTGTAAGGAAACTAAATGGAAATATATAATGCACAGGAGTGCGAGCAATGTCGCACTGACGGACGCCACCAACCACTGAGGCTTGGGTATGGAAAGCGCAAGGCAAGCGCACGGCGCCGTACAGGCGGACACAGCAAGAGGACGCTGTAATGTGTGTAAAGTGCAGACGATAAGTCGGGCGCTAGATAGCTACCAACATCCGCGAGCAGACAACAACTCTAGGGAGGGATATTTAGGAGCTTTCATCCATCGACATACATCCATCTACACACACACATATATCATAATAGAACAATACTAGCGCATGGCCGTGCGGTCATGCGCAGTTTATATAGTTGCAGCACAGGAAGTGGCCACAGAACTTTTGCCCTTCCAAGACCTGTCAGGAGGGCCAATGAGATGTGCTGCAGCACCTGAGCATGTGACCCTCGATCTCCAATGGGAGACCTTGCCCTGGGCATGCTCAGTGTGTGAAAATAAGGACTTAGTCCCAGAGAAGCCAGCTCGCCGCAAATCAGTGCAGGGTACAACAGGAGAGCCAGAAAAGGCAGCAGTAACCCTCTGCACAGAATCAGTCCCAGCGAGACGCTGGGAGCGACGCTTCCGCTGAGCAGAACCCACTGCGGCCGAAGCAGAATGGGAGACCGCAGCAGACACGGATCGAGATTCCCCCTGTGCAGCAGAGGAAACTCGACTCCTAACATTACCCCCCTCCTAGGGCCCCCCCCTCCTTGGGCCTCGCTACGTTCGAAGGCAGCAATAAGCTGCGGAGCCCGAATGTGCTCAGCAGGCTCCCAGGATCTATCCTCAGGACCGTAACCCTTCCAGTCCACCAAAAAATATTTTTTGCCACGTACCACCTTGCACCCCAAGATAGCGTTCACCTCGAAATCGTCCGTAGACGAACCCGATGTCTCGGCAGATGACTCAGAAAACCGGGACATGTATACGGGCTTAAGGAGGGACACATGAAAGGTGTCGGTAATACCAAGGCGTGGAGGAAGGGCCAGGCGGTAGACCACAGGATTAACCTGTTCGAGGACCTTGAAGGGACCCAAGTAGCGAGGAGCAAATTTAGTGGACTCAACTCGCAGCCTGATGTTACAGGCGGAGAGCCACACCAAGTCGCCAGGAGCAAAGGTCGGAGCGGGGCGCCGATGAGCATCGGCGGAGGACCTCATTCTCTCCTTAGAGGCCCGAATGGCATCCTGAGTGCGGTCCCAAATATCCCGTGCCTCCACAGCCCAGTCTGCCACCCTGGAGTCTGCGGAAGACACGGGCATAGGCACAGGTACCCGTGGATGCTGACCATAGTTGAGGAGGAATGGGGTTTGTCCAGTGGAGTCGGCTACGGCGTTGTTCAGCGCAAACTCTGCCGATGATAGCAAGGATGCCCAGTCATCCTGCCTGGCTGAAACAAAATGTCGCAGGTATGTGACCAAGGTCTGGTTGGCCCTCTCTACCAACCCATTCGTCTCGGGATGATAAGCGGAAGAGAGATTCAACTCAATACTGAGTAGACGACAAAGCTCTCTCCAGAACCGAGACGCAAACTGGGGACCTCGGTCACTGACAATTTTGTCAGGCATACCATGTAGGCGGAAGATATGTTTAATGAACAACGCTGCCAAGGCCCGTGCAGAAGGTAACCGTGGTAGCGGCACCAAATGCACCATTTTTGAGAAATGATCGGTGATGACCCAAATAATGGTACAGCCGCGAGATTTGGGTAAACCCACGACAAAGTCCATCCCGACCATCTCCCAGGGCCTATCTGCCACTGGCAAGGGATAGAGCAACCCAGCTGGCCTTTGACGCGGAGATTTATTTTTGGCGCAGGAAACACACGCCAGAACATAATCCCTGACATCCCGGACCATATGCGGCCACCAGTACGTCCTCGCCAGTAGCTCAGATGTCCTTTTTGTCCCAAAGTGTCCACCCACCCTGGACGAATAAGCCCAAGAGAGAACCTCCGGTCGCAAATTAATGGGCACAAAAGTCTTGCCCGGAGGCACAGACTCCAGTGAAACCGGCGCTACGGTTCTCAGGCTCTCAGCAGGGACAATAAGCCGAGGCTCCTCTTCCTCCTCCTCAGTTGACATAAGGGAGTGAGAGAGAGCGTCGACACGAATATTCTTCTCCCCGGCGAGATAATACAGAGTAAAATGGAACCGGGAGAAAAATAAGGACCATCTGGCCTGACGAGAATTCAGCCGCTGGGCTGTGTGTAAATACACCAAATTTTTGTGGTCCGTGAAGACCTGGAAAGGAAACCGTGCACCCTCCAGAAGATGTCTCCACTCCGAAAAGGCCAACTTCATCGCTAGCAACTCCCTATCCCCGATGGAGTAATTTCTCTCCGCTGACGTAAAGGTCTTTGAGAAAAAGAAGCATGGATGCTTCCGACCTTGAGCATCCTTTTGATAGAGGACTGCTCCAGCACCAACGGATGAGGCATCCACCTCCATTAGGAATGGCTTATCAACATCGGGGCGACGTAAGATGGGAGCGCTAGCAAAGTGGGACTTAATAGAAGAGAAGGCCTTGGAGACCTCTTCCGACCACAATTTGGGATTTGCTCCCTTCTTGGTGAGGGCTACCAAGGGAGCAACCAGAGTTGAGAAGTGGGGAATGAACTGGCGGTAATAGTTAATGAACCCCATAAAGCGCTGCACCGCTTTAAGAGAATGGGGCTCTTGCCAGTCCATCACAGCCTGTAGTTTCGCAGGATCAATAGCCAATCCCTGGGCGGAGCTGATATAGCCCAGGAACGGTAAAGACTCCTGCTCAAACATACACTTCTCCAACTTAGCATAAAGAGAGTTTGCCCGTAGGAGGTCGAAGACTCTGCCAACATCTCTCCGGTGGGAGTCCATATCTGGAGAAAAGATGAAAATATCATCCAGATAGACTACAACTGAGGTGGAAAGCATATCCCGGAAGATGTCGTTGACAAAGTCTTGGAAAACGGCTGGAGCATTACAGAGCCCGAAGGGCATCACCAGATACTCATAGTGCCCATCTCTGGTGTTAAACGCCGTTTTCCATTCGTCCCCCTCACAGATGCGAATCAGGTTATAAGCACCCCGCAGATCTAATTTAGTAAACACTCTAGCTCCCCGAAGCCTATCGAAGAGCTCGGATATCAGGGGCAAAGGATACTTGTTCTTAACCGTGATAGCGTTAAGACCCCTGTAGTCTATGCATGGACGTAGTTCCCCATTCTTCTTCTGCACGAAGAAGAACCCTGCCCCAGCAGGTGACACTGACTTCCTGATGAACCCTCTTGCCAGATTCTTTTGAATGTACTGAGACATGGCTGTTCTGTAGGCAATCCAGTGACACAGTGTGCCAGCAATCAGAGCACATACAGTGATCTGACAATAACCCAAAAACAATAGAACGAGCTCTGAGACGTGGAATCTCTGTAGACCGCAATACCTGAACCTAACCTAAACACAACTAAAGGCAGCTGTGGATTGCGCCTGACACTACCTATGCAACTCGGCACAGCCTGAGGAGCTGACTAGCCTGAAGATAGAAAAACAAGCCTGACTTGCCTCAGAGAAATACCCCAAAGGAAAAGGCAGCCCCCCACATATAATGACTGTTAGCAAGATGAAAAGACAAACGTAGGGATGAAATAGATTCAGCAAAGTGAGGCCCGATATTCTAGATAGAGCGAGGATAGCAAAGAGAACTTTGCAGTCTACAAAAAACCCTAAAGCAAAAAACCACGCAAAGGGGGCAAAAAGACCCACCGTGCCGAACTAACGGCACGGCGGTGCACCCTTTGCGTCTCAGAGCTTCCAGCAAAACGAAATGACAAGCTGGACAGAAAAAGTAGCAACAAAAGCAAAAAGCACTTATCTAAGCAGAGTAGCAGGCCACAGGAAAGATCCAGAAGCTCAGATCCAACACTGGAACATTGACAAGGAGCAAGGAAGACAGAATCAGGTGGAGTTAAATAACAAAGCAGCCAACGAGCTCACCAGAACACCTGAGAGAGGAAGCTCAGAAGCTGCAGTACCACTTGTGACCACAGGAGTGAATTCAGCCACAGAATTCACAACAGTACCCCCCCTTGAGGAGGGGTCACCGAACCCTCACCAGAGCCCCCAGGCCGACCAGGATGAGCCACATGAAAGGCACGAACAAGATCTGGAGCATGGACATCAGAGGCAAAAACCCAGGAATTATCTTCCTGAGCATAACCCTTCCATTTAACCAGATACTGGAGTTTCCGTCTAGAAACACGAGAATCCAAAATTTTCTCCACAATATACTCCAATTCCCCCTCCACCAAAACCGGGGCAGGAGGCTCAACAGATGGAACCATAGGTGCCACGTATCTCCGCAACAACGACCTATGGAATACATTATGTATGGAAAAGGAGTCTGGGAGGGTCAGACGAAAAGACACAGGATTGAGAATCTCAGAAATCCTATACGGACCAATAAAACGAGGTTTAAATTTAGGAGAGGAAACCTTCATAGGAATATGATGAGAAGATAACCAAACCAGATCCCCAACACGAAGTCGGGGACCCACACGGCGTCTGCGATTAGCGAAAAGTTGAGCCTTCTCCTGGGACAAGGTCAAATTGTCCACTACCTGAGTCCAGATCTGCTGCAACCTGTCCACCACAGAATCCACACCAGGACAGTCCGAAGACTCAACCTGTCCTGAAGAGAAACGAGGATGGAACCCAGAGTTGCAGAAAAATGGAGAGACCAAGGTAGCCGAGCTGGCCCGATTATTAAGGGCGAACTCAGCCAACGGCAAAAAAGACACCCAATCATCCTGGTCTGCAGAAACAAAACATCTCAGATATGTTTCCAAGGTCTGATTGGTTCGTTCGGTCTGGCAATTAGTCTGAGGATGGAAAGCCGAGGAAAAAGATAGGTCAATGCCCATCCTACCACAAAAGGCTCGCCAAAACCTTGAAACAAACTGGGAACCTCTGTCAGAAACAATATTCTCAGGAATGCCATGCAAACGAACCACATGCTGGAAAAACAGAGGCACCAAATCAGAGGAGGAAGGCAATTTAACCAAGGGCACCAGATGGACCATTTTAGAAAAGCGATCACAGACCACCCAAATGACTGACATCTTTTGAGAAACGGGAAGGTCAGAAATGAAATCCATCGAAATATGTGTCCAAGGCCTCTTTGGGACCGGCAAGGGCAAAAGCAACCCACTGGCACGTGAACAGCAGGGCTTAGCCCTAGTACAAATCCCACAGGACTGCACAAAAGTACGTACATCCCGTGACAGAGATGGCCACCAGAAGGATCTAGCCACTAACTCTCTGGTACCAAAGATTCCAGGATGACCAGCCAACACCGAACAATGAAGTTCAGAGATAACTTTACTAGTCCACCTATCAGGGACGAACAGTTTCTCCGCCGGACAACGATCAGGTTTATTCGCCTGAAATTTTTGCAACACTCGCCGCAAATCAGGGGAGATGGCAGACACAATGACTCCTTCCTTGAGGATACTCGCCGGCTCAGATGAACCCGGAGAGTCGGGCACAAAACTCCTAGACAGAGCATCCGCCTTCACATTTTTAGAGCCCGGAAGGTACGAAATCACAAAATCGAAGCGGGCAAAAAATAACGACCAACGGGCCTGTCTAGGATTCAAGCGCTTGGCAGACTCGAGATAAGTAAGGTTCTTATGATCAGTCAATACCACCACGCGATGCTTAGCTCCTTCAAGCCAATGACGCCATTCCTCGAATGCCCACTTCATGGCCAGCAACTCTCGGTTGCCCACATCATAATTACGCTCAGCAGCCGAAAACTTCCTGGAAAAGAAAGCACATGGTTTCAGCACTGAGCAACCAGAACCTCTCTGTGACAAATCCGCCCCTGCTCCAATCTCAGAAGCATCAACCTCGACCTGGAACGGAAGAGAAACATCTGGTTGACACAACACAGGGGCAGAACAAAAACGATGCTTCAACTCCTGAAAAGCTTCCACAGCAGCAGAAGACCAATTAACCAAATCAGCACCCTTCTTGGTCAAATCGGTCAATGGTTTGGCAATGCTAGAAAAATTACAGATGAAGCGACGATAAAAATTAGCAAAGCCCAGGAATTTTTGCAGACTTTTCAGAGATGTCGGCTGAGTCCAATCCTGGATGGCTTGGACCTTAACCGGATCCATCTCGATAGTAGAAGGGGAAAAGATGAACCCCAAAAATGAAACTTTCTGCACACCGAAGAGACACTTTGATCCCTTCACAAACAAAGAATTAGCACGCAGGACCTGGAAAACCATTCTGACCTGCTTCACATGAGAGTCCCAATCATTAGAGAAGATCAAAATGTCATCCAAGTAAACAATCAGGAATTTATCCAGATACTCACGGAAGATGTCATGCATAAAAGACTGAAACACAGATGGAGCATTGGCAAGTCCGAACGGCATCACTAGATACTCAAAATGACCCTCGGGCGTATTAAATGCAGTTTTCCATTCATCTCCTTGCCTGATTCTCACCAGATTATACGCACCACGAAGATCTATCTTAGTTAACCAACTAGCCCCCTTAATCCGAGCAAACAAGTCAGATAACAATGGCAAGGGATACTGAAATTTCACAGTGATCTTATTAAGAAGGCGGTAATCAATAAACGGTCTCAGCGAACCATCCTTCTTGGCTACAAAAAAGAACCCTGCTCCCAGTGGTGATGACGATGGGCGAATATGCCCCTTCTCCAGGGATTCCTTCACATCACACGCGCATAGCGGCGTGTTCAGGCACGGATAAATTAAATAATCGACCTTTAGGGAATTTACTACCAGGAATCAAATTGATAGCACAATCACAATCCCTATGCGGAGGTAGGGCATCGGACTTGGGCTCTTCAAATACATCCTGATAATCAGACAAGAACTCTGGGACCTCAGAAGGAGTGGATGACGAAATAGACAAAAATGGAACATCACCATGTACCCCCTGACAACCCCAGCTGGATACCGACATAGAGTTCCAATCCAATACTGGATTATGGGTTTGCAGCCATGGCAACCCCAACACGACCACATCATGCAGATTATGTAGCACCAGAAAGCGAATAACTTCCTGATGTGCAGGAGCCATGCACATGGTCAGCTTGGTCCAGTACTGAGGTTTATTCTTGGCCAAAGGTGTAGCATCAATTCCTCTCAACGGAATAGGACACCGCAAAGGCTCCAAGAAAAACCCACAACGTTTAGCATAATCCAAATCCATCAGATTCAGGGCAGCGCCTGAATCCACAAACGCCATGACAGAATACGATGACAAAGAGCATATCAAGGTAATGGACAGAAGGAATTTGGATTGTACAGTACCAATGACGGCAGACCTATCGAACCGCTTAGTGCGCTTAGGACAATCAGAAATAGCATGAGTGGAATCACCACAGTAGAAACACAGACCATTCAGACGTCTGTGTTCTTGCCGTTCAACTCTGGTCATAGTCCTATCGCACTGCATAGGCTCAGGTTTAATCTTAGACAATACCGCCAAATGGTGCACAGATTTATGCTCGCGCAAGCGTCGACCGATCTGAATGGCCAAAGACATAGACTCATTCAAACCAGCAGGCATAGGAAAACCCACCATGACATCCTTAAGAGCCTCAGAGAGACCCTTTCTGAACAAAGCTGCCAGCGCAGATTCATTCCACAGAGTGAGTACTGACCACTTCCTAAATTTCTGACAATATACTTCTATATCATCCTGACCCTGGCACAAAGCCAGCAAATTTTTCTCAGCCTGATCCACTGAATTAGGCTCATCGTAAAGTAATCCGAGCGCCAGGAAAAACGCATTGACATTACTCAACGCAGGGTCTCCTGGCGCAAGAGAAAATGCCCAGTCCTGAGGGTCGCCGCGCAAAAAAGAAATAATAATCAAAACCTGTTGAATAGGATTACCAGAAGAATGAGGTTTCAAGGCCAGAAATAGCTTACAATTATTTTTGAAATTAAGAAACTTAGTTCTATCACCAAAAAACAAATCAGGAATAGGAATTCTTGGTTCTAACATAGATTTCTGATCAATAGTATCTTGAATCCTTTGTACATGTGTAACGAGATTATCCATTGAAGAGCACAGACCCTGAATATCCATGTCCACACCTGTGTCCTGAAACACCCAAATGTCTAGGGGAAAAAAAAGACTGAACACAGAGCTGAGAAAAAAAAATGATGTCAGAACTTCTTTTTTCCCTCTATTGAGAATCATTAGGTTGGTCTCCTTGTACTGTTCTGTAGGCAATCCAGTGACACAGTGTGCCAGCAATCAGAGCACATACAGTGATCTGACAATAACCTAAAAACAATAGAACGAGCTCTGAGATGTGGAATCTCTGTAGACCGCAATACCTGAACCTAACCTAAACACAACTAAAGGCAGCTGTGGATTGCGCCTGACACTACCTATGCAACTCGGCACAGCCTGAGGAGCTGACTAGCCTGAAGATAGAAAAACAAGCCTGACTTACCTCAGAGAAATACCCCAAAGGAAATGGCAGCCCCCCACATATAATGACTGTTAGCAAGATGAAAAGACAAACGTAGGGATGAAATAGATTCAGCAAAGTGAGGCCCGATATTCTAGATAGAGCGAGGATAGCAAAGAGAACTTTGCAGTCTACAAAAAACCCTAAAGCAAAAAACCACGCAAAGGGGGCAAAAAGACCCACCGTGCCGAACTAACGGCACGGCGGTGCACCCTTTGCGTCTCAGAGCTTCCAGCAAAACAAAATGACAAGCTGGACAGAAAAAGTAGCAACAAAAGCAAAAAGCACTTATCTAAGCAGAGTAGCAGGCCACAGGAAAGATCCAGAAGCTCAGATCCAACACTGGAACATTGACAAGGAGCAAGGAAGACAGAATCAGGTGGAGTTAAATAACAAAGCAGCCAACGAGCTCACCAGAACACCTGAGAGAGGAAGCTCAGAAGCTGCAGTACCACTTGTGACCACATGAGTGAATTCAGCCACAGAATTCACAACACATGGCCTCCGTCTCCGGGAGAGATAATGGATAAACTCGACCCCGGGGAGGCTCCGCACCAGGCAAGAGATCGATAGGACAGTCATAGGGGCGATGGGGCGGAAGGGTCTCCGCTGTTGTGAATTCTGTGGCTGAATTCACTCCTGTGGTCACAAGTGGTACTGCAGCTTCTGAGCTTCCTCCCTCAGGTGTTCTGGTGAGCTCTGTTGTGAATTCTGTGGCTGAATTCACTCCTGTGGTCACAAGTGGTATTGCAGCCTCTGGGCTTCCTCCCTCAGGTGTTTTGGTGAGCTCGTTGGCTGCCTTGCTATTTAACTCCACCTGAGTCTGTCTTCCTTGCTCCTTGTCAATGTTCCAGTGTTGGATCTGAGCTACTGCATCTTTCCTGTGGCCTGCTGCTCTGCTAGATAAGTGTTACTTTGTTTTTGTTTCCGTTTTTTTCTGTCCAGCTGTGCTATTCTCTTTTGCTGGAAGCTCTGAGACGCAAAGGGTGCACCGCCGTGCCGTTAGTTCGGCACGGTGGGTCTTTTTGCTCCCCTTTGCGTGGTTCTGCTTTAGGGTTTTTTGTAGACTGCATAGTTCTCTTTGCTATCCTCGCTCTGTCTAGAATATCGGGCCTCACTTTGCTGAATCTATTTCATTCCTACGTTTTGTCTTTTCATCTTGCTAACAGTCATTATATGTGGGGGGCTGCCTATTCCTTTGGGGTATTCCTCTGAGGCAAGTCAGGCTTGTATTTCTATCTTCAGGCTAGTCAGCTCCTCAGGCAGTGCCGAGTTGCATAGGTAGTGTTAGGCGCAATCCACTGCTGCTTTTAGTTGTGTGAGGATAGGTTCAGGTATTGCAGTCTGCAGAGATTCCACGTCTCAGAGCTTGTTCTATTGTTTTTTGGGTTATTGCCATATCACTGTATGTGCGCTGATTACTGCACACTGTGTTGCCTGATAGCACAGCATAACAGAGCTCGTTAACTGCTTCATTACTTAACTCCGCCTGATGCTGCTATCCTTGCTCCTTGTCAATGTTTCAGTGTTGGATCTGAGCTTCTCCTGATTGTTCCTGTGACCTGCTGCTCTGTATAGCTAAGTGCTTTTTGCTTTTTTGTTGCTTTTTTTCTGTCCAGCTTGTCTTTTGTTTTGCTGGAAGCTCTGAGACGCAAAGGGTGTACCGCCGTGCCGTTAGTTCGGCACGGTGGGTTTTTTTTGCCCCCTTTGCGTGGTTTTGCTTTAGGGTTTTTTGTAGACTGCAAAGTTCGCTTTACTGTCCTCGCTCTGTCCTAGAATATCGGGCCCCACTTTGCTGAATCTATTTCATCCCTACGTTTTGTCTTTTCATCTTACTCACAGTCATTATATGTGGGGGGCTGCCTTTTCCTTTGGGGAATTTCTCTGGGGCAAGTCAGGCCTATTTTTCTATCTTCAGGCTAGCTAGTTTCTTAGGCTGTGCCGAGTTGCCTAGGTAGTTGTTAGGCGCAATCCACAGCCGCTTTTAGTTGTGTTTAGGATAGGATCAGGTGTGCAGTCTACAGAGTTTCCACGTCTCAGAGCTCGTTCTTGTATTTTTGGGTATTTGTCAGATCACTGTGTGCGCTCTGATCGCTAAGCACACTGTGTTTCTGGATTGCCTTCATAACACCTGTCATTAGCAAACATAACAGTACAAGGAGCCAAACTAATGATTCTCAATAGAGGGAAAGAAAAAGTTCTGACATCATTTTTTTTTTTTTTTCTGCTCTGTGTTCACTTTTTTTTTTTCCCCTAGACATTTGGGTGATTCTGGACACAGGTGTGGACATGGATATTCAGGGTCTGTGCTCTTCAATGGATAATCTCGTTATAAATGTACAAAAAATTCAAGATACTATTGATCAGAAATCTATGTTAGAACCAAGAATTCCTATTCCTGATTTGTTTTTTGGAGATAGAACTAAGTTTCTAAGTTTCAAAAATAATTATAAGCTATTTCTGGCCTTGAAACCTCATTCTTCTGGTAATCCTATTCAACAGGTTTTGATTATTATTTCTTTTTTGCGCGGCGACCCTCAAGACTGGGCATTTTCTCTTGCGCCAGGAGATTCTGCATTGAGTAGTGTCGATGCGTTTTTCCTGGCGCTCGGATTGCTGTACGATGAGCCTAATTCAGTGGATCAGGCTGAGAAAAATTTGCTGGCTTTGTGCCAGGGTCAGGATGATATAGAAGTATATTGTCAGAAATTTAGGAAATGGTCAGTACTCACTCAGTGGAATGAATCTGCGCTGGCAGCTTCGTTCAGAAAGGGTCTCTCTGAGGCTCTTAAGGATGTCATGGTGGGATTTCCTATGCCTGCTGGTTTGAATGAGTCTTTGTCTTTGGCCATTCAGATCGGTCGACGCTTGCGCGAGCGTAAATCTGTGCACCATTTGGCGGTACTGCCTGAGGTTAAACCTGAGCCTATGCAGTGCGATAGGACTATGACTAGAGTTAAACGGCAGGAATACAGACGTCTGAATGGTCTGTGTTTCTACTGTGGTGATTCCACTCATGCTATTTCTGATTGTCCTAAGCGCACTAAGCGGTCCGCTAGGTCTGCCGTCATTGGTACTGTACAGTCCAAATTCCTTCTGTCCATTACCTTGATATGCTCTTTGTCGTCGTTTTCTGTCATGGCGTTTGTGGATTCGGGCGCTGCCCTGAATCTGATGGATTTGGATTATGCTAAACGTTGTGGGTTTTTCTTGGAGCCTTTGCGGTGTCCTATTCCATTGAGAGGAATTGATGCTACACCTTTGGCCAAGAATAAACCTCAATACTGGGCCCAGCTGACCATGTGCATGGCTCCTGCACATCAGGAAGTTATTCGCTTTCTGGTGTTGCATAATCTGCATGATGTGGTCGTGTTGGGGTTGCCATGGCTACAAACCCATAATCCAGTATTGGATTGGAATTCCATGTCGGTATCCAGCTGGGGTTGTCAGGGGGTACATGGTGATGTTCCATTTTTGTCGATTTCGTCATCCACCCCTTCTGAGGTCCCAGAGTTCTTGTCTGATTATCAGGATGTATTTGAAGAGCCCAAGTCCGATGCTCTACCTCCGCATAGGGATTGTGATTGTGCTATCAATTTGATTCCTGGTAGTAAATTCCCTAAAGGTCGATTATTTAATTTATTCGTGCCCGAACACGCCGCTATGCGCAGTTATGTGAAGGAATCCCTGGAGAAGGGACATATTCGCCCATCGTCATCACCACTGGGAGCAGGGTTCTTCTTTGTAGCCAAGAAGGATGGTTCGCTGAGACCGTGTATTGATTACCGCCTTCTTAATAAGATCACTGTTAAATTTCAGTATCCCTTGCCATTGTTATCTGACTTGTTTGCTCGGATTAAGGGGGCTAGTTGGTTCACTAAGATAGATCTTCGTGGTGCGTATAATCTGGTGAGAATCAGGCAAGGAGATGAATGGAAAACTGCATTCAATACGCCCGAGGGTCATTTTGAGTATCTAGTGATGCCGTTCGGACTTGCCAATGCTCCATCTGTGTTTCAGTCTTTTATGCATGACATCTTCCGTGAGTATCTGGATAAATTCCTGATTGTTTACTTGGATGACATTTTGATCTTCTCAGATGATTGGGAGTCTCATGTGAAGCAGGTCAGAATGGTTTTTCAGGTCCTGCGTGCTAACTCTTTGTTTGTGAAGGGATCAAAGTGTCTCTTCGGTGTGCAGAAAGTTTCATTTTTGGGGTTCATCTTTACCCCTTCTACTATCGAGATGGATCCAGTTAAGGTCCAAGCCATCCAGGATTGGATTCAGCCGACATCTCTGAAAAGTCTGCAAAAGTTCCTGGGCTTTGCTAATTTTTATCGTCGCTTCATCTGTAATTTTTCTAGCATTGCCAAACCATTGACCGATTTGACCAAGAAGGGTGCTGATTTGGTTAAT
Organism: Ranitomeya imitator; assembly: GCF_032444005.1. Classification (NCBI taxonomy): domain Eukaryota; kingdom Metazoa; phylum Chordata; class Amphibia; order Anura; family Dendrobatidae; genus Ranitomeya; species Ranitomeya imitator. The sequence continues at coordinate 57,098,461 of NC_091282.1, read as the reverse complement.
TGGTCTTCTGCTGCTGTGGAAGTTTTTCAGGAGTTGAAGCGTCGTTTTTGTTCTGCCCCTGTGTTGTGTCAGCCAGATGTTTCTCTTCCATTCCAGGTCGAGGTTGATGCTTCTGAGATTGGAGCAGGGGCGGTTTTGTCACAGAGAGGTTCTGATTGCTCAGTGATGAAACCATGTGCTTTCTTTTCCAGGAAGTTTTCGCCCGCTGAGCGTAATTATGATGTGGGCAATCGAGAGTTGCTGGCCATGAAGTGGGCATTCGAGGAGTGGCGTCATTGGCTTGAAGGAGCTAAGCATCGCATGGTGGTATTGACTGATCATAAGAACTTGACTTATCTCGAGTCTGCCAAGCGCTTGAATCCTAGACAGGCCCGTTGGTCGTTATTTTTTGCCCGCTTCGACTTTGTGATTTCGTACCTTCCGGGCTCTAAAAATGTGAAGGCGGATGCTCTGTCTAGGAGTTTTGTGCCCGACTCTCCGGGTTTATCTGAGCCAGCGGGTATCCTCAAGGAAGGAGTCATTGTGTCTGCCATCTCCCCTGATTTGCGGCGGGTGCTGCAAAAATTTCAGGCGAATAAACCTGATCGTTGTCCAGCAGAGAAACTGTTCGTCCCTGATAGGTGGACTAATAAACTTATCTCTGAACTTCATTGTTCGGTGTTGGCTGGTCATCCAGGAATCTTTGGTACCAGAGAGTTAGTGGCTAGATCCTTCTGGTGGCCATCTCTGTCACGGGATGTACGTACTTTTGTGCAGTCCTGTGGGATTTGTGCTAGGGCTAAGCCCTGCTGTTCTCGTGCCAGTGGGTTGCTTTTGCCCTTGCCGGTCCCAAAGAGGCCTTGGACACATATTTCGATGGATTTCATTCTGACCTTCCCGTTTCTCAAAAGATGTCAGTCATTTGGGTGGTCTGTGATCGCTTTTCTAAAATGGTCCATCTGGTGCCCTTGGCTAAATTGCCTTCCTCCTCTGATTTGGTACCTTTGTTCTTTCAGCATGTGGTTCGGTTGCATGGCATTCCTGAGAATATTGTTTCTGACAGAGGTTCCCAGTTTGTTTCAAGGTTTTGGCGAGCCTTTTGTGGTAGGATGGGCATTGACCTATCCTTTTCCTCGGCTTTCCATCCTCAGACTAATGGCCAGACCGAACGAACCAATCAGACCTTGGAAACATATCTGAGATGTTTTGTTTCTGCAGACCAGGATGATTGGGTGTCCTTTTTGCCGTTGGCTGAGTTCGCCCTTAATAATCGGGCCAGCTCGGCTACCTTGGTTTCTCCATTTTTTTGCAATTCTGGGTTCCATCCTCGTTTCTCTTCAGGACAGGTTGAGTCTTCGGACTGTCCTGGTGTGGATTCTGTGGTGGATAGGTTGCAGCAGATCTGGACTCAGGTAGTGGACAATTTGATCTTGTCCCAGGAGAAAGCTCAACTTTTCGCTAATCGCAGACGCCGTGTGGGTCCCCGACTTCGTGTTGGGGATTTGGTTTGGTTATCTTCTCATCATATTCCTATGAAGGTTTCCTCTCCTAAATTTAAACCTCGTTTTATTGGTCCGTATAGGATTTCTGAGGTTCTCAATCCTGTGTCTTTTCGTTTGACCCTCCCAGACTCCTTTTCCATACATGATGTATTCCATAGGTCGTTGTTGCGGAGATACGTGGCACCTATGGTTCCATCTGTTGAGCCTCCTGCCCCGGTTTTGGTGGAGGGGGAATTGGAATATATTGTGGAGAAGATTTTGGATTCTCGTGTTTCTAGACGGAAACTCCAGTATCTGGTTAAATGGAAGGGTTATGCTCAGGAAGATAATTCCTGGGTTTTTGCCTCTGATGTTCATGCTTCCGATCTTGTTCGTGCCTTTCATGCGGCTCATCCTGGTCGGCCTGGGGGCTCTGGTGAGGGTTCGGTGACCCCTCCTCAAGGGGGGGGGTACTGTTGTAAATTCTGTGGCTGAATTCACTCCTGTGGTCACAAGTGGTACTGCAGCTTCTGAGCTTCCTCCCTCAGGTGTTCTGGTGAGCTCGTTAACTGCTTCATTACTTAACTCCGCCTGATGCTGCTATCCTTGCTCCTTGTCAATGTTTCAGTGTTGGATCTGAGCTTCTCCTGATTGTTCCTGTGACCTGCTGCTCTGTATAGCTAAGTGCTTTTTGCTTTTTTGTTGCTTTTTTCCTGTCCAGCTTGTCTTTTGTTTTGCTGGAAGCTCTGAGACGCAAAGGGTGTACCGCCGTGCCGTTAGTTCGGCACGGTGGGTTTTTTTTGCCCCCTTTACGTGGTTTTGCTTTAGGGTTTTTTGTAGACTGCAAAGTTCGCTTTACTGTCATCGCTCTGTCCTAGAATATCGGGCCCCACTTTGCTGAATCTATTTCATCCCTACGTTTTGTCTTTTCATCTTACTCACAGTCATTATATGTGGGGGGCTGCCTTTTCCTTTGGGGAATTTCTCTGGGGCAAGTCAGGCCTATTTTTCTATCTTCAGGCTAGCTAGTTTCTTAGGCTGTGCCGAGTTGCCTAGGTAGTTGTTAGGCGCAATCCACAGCCGCTTTTAGTTGTGTTTAGGATAGGATCAGGTGTGCAGTCTACAGAGTTTCCACGTCTCAGAGCTCGTTCTTGTATTTTTGGGTATTTGTCAGATCACTGTGTGCGCTCTGATCGCTAAGCACACTGTGTTTCTGGATTGCCTTCATAACACTTGTCATTAGCAAACATAACACTCCGCCGCCTTTTTGGAGAACACGTCTGCATAAGACCAATATTGTTTGGGGAGAGAGGATAGATCTGCGGGTACCTCTGTAGTAGCAACCTGAACGCACTCTCGGTGACACCTACCCCCAAATGATTCACCCCATCCCAGAATTCTGCCAGAGGACCACTCGATGTGAGGAGAGTGGTACCGTAACCAAGGTATCCCCAACAGGATCTCATCAATCCCCTCAGGAATGATGAGCAGAGATATAATCTCCTGATGGGATGGTGACATGGACAGAGTAAAAGGGATGGTCTGATGTGTTATCTGTGCGGGGAGTGTCGACCCATTCACCACTCGTACCGTTACTGGTTGAGATAGCATAACCAGGGGTATTGCGTGACGTTGGGCGAAGGCAGAAGACATAAAATTGCCCTCCGCCCCAGAATCCACGCAGAGCTCTACCGAGTGGGAGGATGAGCCAAAAGTAATTGTCCCCTTGAAAGACAATTTGGAGGCAAACGTCGCAGTGTCTAGTGCACCTCCACCTACTACCACTAGACGCTGACGTTTCCTCGACCGCTGATGACATCTGGTGGCAAGATGTCCTGACTGTTGGCATACATGGCAAACCTGGAGTGCACAGGCGGTCCGGGACTTAGATCCCGCTCGTGACACCACCTTAGGTTCATGGGGCTCAGGAGCCTGGACTGGAAATTCTAAAGGTTTGGCGAAGGTGGGAGCCAGACGAAACCTATGCCTACACTGGGCTCGCTCTAACCTCCGCTCGTGAAAACGGAGGTCAATACGAGTAGATATAGTTATTAATTCCTCCAGTGTGGCGGGAATCTCCCTAGTGGCCAGGGAGTCCTTAACGTGGTCAGCCAGCCCCCTCCAAAATATAGGGATAAGGGCTTTATCCGACCACTCCAGCTCAGATGCTAGAGTGCGGAAGTGGATGGCAAAAAGGCTGACCAAGGACGAGCCCTGAGTCAATGCCAACAGTTGGAGCGCCGTATCATGGGTGACACGAGGACCTAAAAAGACCTGTTTCAGAGTGCTCAGGAATAACGGAGCACTCTGCACCACAAGATCGTCACGCTCCCACAGCGGCGTAGCCCACTGCAACGCCCTGTCCGACAATAAGGAAATGATAAAGCCCACCTTAGCCCGCTCTGTAGGGAAACGAGAGGCCAGAAGCTCGAGATGTATTGAGCACTGACTCACGAAACCCCTACAGGACTTACTATCACCAGAAAATTTCTCTGGTAGCGGGAGGCGAGATAGCGTCGGTACAGGGGCGGCAGTGGACAAGGTAGCTGCAGCCACACTTGCAGCCTGAACAGCGACAGCAGTAACATCCACAGCTGAAGTTGAACGCTCTAGAGCCGCCAATCTTCCCTCCAGCTGCTGGATGTACCGCTGTAAACGCTGATCGTCCGCCATTTACTAGCCAGACCTTGGCGCTAGTATTATGTTAGGACTGGCGGAACGCACCAAGTACAAGATGGAATAGAACAAGGTGCGTTCGCAGTCCGAGGTCCACCGTGCAGGAGAAACCCTGCTGCTAGTAAATAGCAGACTATATGGCGGTACACTAAAGTATATACACGTGGGTTCAACCTCACCCAGCGTGAAGGGAGCAATCCTGTTGAGTCACAGGACCGCGGTACCGCACCTAAAGCGCGAGCAAGTAGTCAGCGTACTTAACCCCGACTGGGATTGAAGTCCGATTAGACCCTTGCTGGCACTACACCGCAACTGGGTGTGTAAGGAAACTAAATGGAAATATATAATGCACAGGAGTGCGAGCAATGTCGCACTGACGGACGCCACCAACCACTGAGGCTTGGGTATGGAAAGCGCAAGGCAAGCGCACGGCGCCGTACAGGTGGACACAGCAAGAGGACGCTGTAATGTGTGTATCGTACAGACGATAAGTCGGGCGCTAGATAGCTACCAACATCCGCGAGCAGACAACAACTCTAGGGAGGGATATTTAGGAGCTTTCATCCATCGACATACATCCATCTACACACACACATATATCATAATAGAACAATACTAGCGCATGGCCGTGCGGTCATGCGCAGTTTATATAGTTGCAGCACAGGAAGTGGCCACAGAACTTTTGCCCTTCCAAGACCTGTCAGGAGGGCCAATGAGATGTGCTGCAGCACCTGAGCATGTGACCCTCGATCTCCAACGGGAGACCTTGCCCTGGGCATGCTCAGTGTGTGAAAATAAGAACTTAGTCCCAGAGAAGCCAGCTCGCCGCAAATCAGTGCAGGGTACAACAGGAGAGCCAGAAAAGGCAGCAGTAACCCTCTGCACAGAATCAGTCCCAGCGAGACGCTGGGAGCGACGCCTCCGCTGAGCAGAACCCACTGCGGCCGAAGCAGAATGGGAGACCGCAGCAGACACGGATCGAGATTCCCCCTGTGCAGCAGAGGAAACTCGACTCCTAACATTACCCCCCCTCATAGGGCCCCCCCCCCTCCGTGGGCCTCGCTACGTTCGAAGGCAGCAATAAGCTGCGGAGCCCGAATGTGCTCAGCAGGCTCCCAGGATCTATCCTCAGGACCGTAACCCTTCCAGTCCACCAAAAAATATTTTTTGCCACGTACCACCTTGCACCCCAAGATAGCGTTCACCTCGAAATCGTCCGTAGACGAACCCGATGTCTCGGCAGATGACTCAGAAAACCGGGACATGTATACGGCTTAAGGAAGGACACATGAAAGGTGTCGGTGATACCAAGGCGTGGAGGAAGGGCCAGGCGGTAGACCACAGGATTAACCTGTTCGAGGACCTTGAAGGGACCCAAGTAGCGAGGAGCAAATTTAGTGGACTCAACTCGCAGCCTGATGTTACGGGCGGAGAGCCACACCAAGTCGCCAGGAGCAAAGGTCGGAGCGGGGCGCCGATGAGCATCGTTGGAGGACCTCATTCTCTCCTTAGAGGCCTGAATGGCATCCTGAGTGCGGTCCCAAATATCCCGTGCCTCCACAGCCCAGTCTGCCACCCTGGAGTCTGCGGAAGACACGGGCATAGGCACAGGTACCCGTGGATGCTGACCATAGTTGAGGAGGAATGGGGTTTGTCCAGTGGAGTCGGCTACGGCGTTGTTCAGCGCAAACTCTGCCCATGATAGCAAGGATGCCCAGTTATCCTGCCTGGCTGAAACAAAATGTCGCAGGTATGTGACCAAGGTCTGGTTGGCCCTCTCTACCAACCCATTCGTCTCGGGATGATAAGCGGAAGAGAGATTCAACTCAATACTGAGTAGACGACAAAGCTCTCTCCAGAACCGAGACGCAAACTGGGGACCTCGGTCACTGACAATTTTGTCAGGCATACCATGTAGGCGGAAGATATGTTTAATGAACAACGCTGCCAAGGCCCGTGCAGAAGGTAACCGTGGTAGCGGCACCAAATGCACCATTTTTGAGAAATGATCGGTGATGACCCAAATAATGGTACAGCCGCGAGATTTGGGTAAACCCACGACAAAGTCCATCCCGACCATCTCCCAGGGCCTATCTGCCACTGGCAAGGGATAGAGCATCCCAGCTGGCCTTTGACGCAGAGATTTATTTTTGGCGCAGGAAACACACGCCAGAACATAATCCCTGACATCCCGGACCATATGCGGCCACCAGTACATCCTCGCCAGTAGCTCAGATGTCCTTTTTGTCCCAAAGTGTCCACCCACCCTGGACGAATGAGCCCAAGAGAGAACCTCCGGTCGCAAATTAATGGGCACAAAAGTCTTGCCCGGAGGCACAGACTCCAGTGAAACCGGCGCTACGGTTCTCAGGCTCTCAGCAGGGACAATAAGCCGAGGCTCCTCTTCCTCCTCCTCAGTTGACATAAGGGAGCGAGACAGAGCGTCGGCACGAATATTCTTCTCCCCGGCGAGATAATGCAGAGTAAAATGGAACCGGGAGAAAAATAAGGACCATCTGGCCTGACGAGAATTCAGCCGCTGGGCTGTGTGTAAATACACCAAATTTTTGTGGTTCGTGAAGACCTGGAAAGGAAACCGTGCACCCTCCAGAAGATGTCTCCACTCCGAAAAGGCCAACTTCATCGCTAGCAACTCCCTATCCCCGATGGAGTAATTTCTCTCCGCTGACGTAAAGGTCTTTGAGAAAAAGAAGCATGGATGCTTCCGACCTTGAGCATCCTTTTGATAGAGGACTGCTCCAGCACCAACGAATGAGGCATCCACCTCCATTAGGAATGGCTTATCAACATCGGGGCGACGTAAGATGGGAGCGCTAGCAAAGTGGGACTTAATAGAAGTGAAGGCCTTGGAGACCTCTTCCGACCACAATTTGGGATTTGCTCCCTTCTTGGTGAGGGCTACCAAGGGAGCTACTAGAGTTGAGAAGTGGGGAATGAACTGGCGGTAATAGTTAATGAACCCCATAAAGCGCTGCACCGCTTTAAGAGAATGGGGCTCTTGCCAGTCCATCACAGCCTGTAGTTTGGCAGGATCCATAGCCAATCCCTGGGCGGAGATGATATAGCCCAGGAACGGTAAAGACTCCTGCTCAAACATACACTTCTCCAACTTAGCATAAAGAGAGTTTGCCCGTAGGAAGTCGAAGACTCTGCCAACATCTCTCCGGTGGGAGTCCATATCTGGAGAAAAGATGAGAATATCATCCAGATAGACTACAACTGAGGTGGAAAGCATATCCCGGAAGATGTCGTTGACAAAGTCTTGGAAAACGGCTGGAGCATTACAGAGCCCGAAGGGCATCACCAGATACTCATAGTGCCCATCTCTGGTGTTAAACGCCGTTTTCCATTCGTCCCCCTCACGGATGCGAATCAGGTTATAAGCACCCCGCAGATCTAATTTAGTAAACACTCTAGCTCCCCGAAGCCTATCGAAGAGCTCGGATATCAGGGGCAAAGGATACTTGTTCTTAACCGTGATAGCGTTAAGACCCCTGTAGTCTATGCATGGACGTAGTTCCCCATTCTTCTTCTGCACGAAGAAGAACCCTGCCCCAGCAGGTGACACTGACTTCCTGATGAACCCTCTTGCCAGATTCTCTTGAATGTACTGAGACATGGCCTCCGTCTCCGGGAGAGATAATGGATAAACTCGACCCCGGGGAGGCTCCGCACCAGGCAAGAGATCGATAGGACAGTCATAGGGGCGATGGGGCGGAAGGGTCTCCGCCGCCTTTTTGGAGAACACGTCTGCATAAGACCAATATCGTTTGGGGAGAGAGGATAGATCTGCGGGTACCTCTGTAGTAGCAACCTGAACGCACTCTCGGTGACACCTACCCCCACATGATTCACCCCATCCCAGAATTCTGCCAGAGGACCACTCGATGTGAGGAGAGTGGTACCGTAACCAAGGTATCCCCAACAGGATCTCATCAATCCCCTCAGGAATGATGAGCAGAGATATAATCTCCTGATGGGATGGTGACATGGACAGAGTAAAAGGGATGGTCTGATGTGTTATCTGTGCGGGGAGTGTCGACCCATTCACCACTCGTACCGTTACTGGTTGAGATAGCATAACCAGGGGTATTGCGTGACGTTGGGCGAAGGCAGAAGACATAAAATTGCCCTCCGCCCCAGAATCCACGCAGAGCTCTACCGAGTGGGAGGATGAGCCAAAAGTAATTGTCCCCTTGAAAGACAATTTGGAGGCAAACGTCGCAGTGTCTAGTGCACCTCCACCTACTACCACTAGACGCTGACGTTTCCTCGACCGCTGATGACATCTGGTGGCAAGATGTCCTGACTGTTGGCATACATGGCAAACCTGGAGTGCACAGGCGGTCCGGGACTTAGATCCCGCTCGTGACACCACCTTAGGTTCATGGGGCTCAGGAGCCTGGACTGGAAATTCTAAAGGTTTGGCGAAGGTGGGAGCCAGACGAAACCTCTGCCTACACTGGGCTCGCTCTAACCTCCGCTCGTGAAAACGGAGGTCAATACGAGTAGATATAGTTATTAATTCCTCCAGTGTGGCGGGAATCTCCCTAGTGGCCAGGGAGTCCTTAACGTGGTCAGCCAGCCCCCTCCAAAATATAGGGATAAGGGCTTTATCCGACCACTCCAGCTCAGATGCTAGAGTGCGGAAGTGGATGGCAAAAAGGCTGACCAAGGACGAGCCCTGAGTCAATGCCAACAGTTGGAGCGCCGTATCATGGGTGACACGAGGACCTAAAAAGACCTGTTTCAGAGTGCTCAGGAATAACGGAGCACTCTGCACCACAAGATCGTCACGCTCCCACAGCGGCGTAGCCCACTGCAACGCCCTGTCCGACAATAAGGAAATGATAAAGCCCACCTTAGCCCGCTCTGTAGGGAAACGAGAGGCCAGAAGCTCGAGATGTATTGAGCACTGACTCACGAAACCCCTACAGGACTTACTATCACCAGAAAATTTCTCTGGTAGCGGGAGGCGAGATAGCGTCGGTACAGGGGCGGCAGTGGACAAGGTAGCTGCAGCCACACTTGCAGCCTGAACAGCGACAGCAGTAACATCCACAGCTGAAGTTGAACGCTCTAGAGCCGCCAACCTTCCCTCCAGCTGCTGGATGTACCGCTGTAAACGCTGATCGTCCGCCATTTACTAGCCAGACCTTGGCGCTAGTATTATGTTAGGACTGGCGGAACGCACCAAGTACAAGATGGAATAGAACAAGGTGCGTTCGCAGTCCGAGGTCCACCGTGCAGGAGAAACCCTGCTGCTAGTAAATAGCAGACTATATGGCGGTACACTAAAGTATATACACGTGGGTTCAACCTCACCCAGCGTGAAGGGAGCAATCCTGTTGAGTCACAGGACCGCGGTACCGCACCTAAAGCGCGAGCAAGTAGTCAGCGTACTTAACCCCGACTGGGATTGAAGTCCGATTAGACCCTTGCTGGCACTACACCGCAACTGGGTGTGTAAGGAAACTAAATGGAAATATATAATGCACAGGAGTGCGAGCAATGTCGCACTGACGGACGCCACCAACCACTGAGGCTTGGGTATGGAAAGCGCAAGGCAAGCGCACGGCGCCATACAGGTGGACACAGCAAGAGGACGCTGTAATGTGTGTATCGTGCAGACGATAAGTCGGGCGCTAGATAGCTACCAACATCCGCGAGCAGACAACAACTCTAGGGAGGGATATTTAGGAGCTTTCATCCATCGACATACATCCATCTACACACACACATATATCATAATAGAACAATACTAGCGCATGGCCGTGCGGTCATGCGCAGTTTATATAGTTGCAGCACAGGAAGTGGCCACAGAACTTTTGCCCTTCCAAGACCTGTCAGGAGGGCCAATGAGATGTGCTGCAGCACCTGAGCATGTGACCCTCGATCTCCAACGGGAGACCTTGCCCTGGGCATGCTCAGTGTGTGAAAATAAGGACTTAGTCCCAGAGAAGCCAGCTCGCCGCAAATCAGTGCAGGGTACAACAGGAGAGCCAGAAAAGGCAGCAGTAACCCTCTGCACAGAATCAGTCCCAGCGAGACGCTGGGAGCGACGCCTCCGCTGAGCAGAACCCACTGCGGCCAAAGCAGAATGGGAGACCGCAGCAGACACGGATCGAGATTCCCCCTGTGCAGCAGAGGAAACTCGACTCCTAACACACGCGGCATGGGATACTCATCCGTCACTGTTTTCTCATTGAGCTTACGATGGTCTACACAAAACCATGTAGTCCCATCCTTCTTGGGCACTAACACTACGGGGGATGCCCAGGGACTATCTGACTCTTCAATGACCCCTAAGCGCAACATCTCTTGTATCTCTTGTCGCATCCCTTCTCGTACAGACTCGGGGAGGCGGAAAGGGGGTTGTCGCAGGGGGGTCTGATCCTGGGTCTCAACCTTATGTTGTGCCAGGTGAGTGTACCTGGGTTTCCCTGAAAACATCCTCTGTCACTGCCTCAACAACTCCTCCGCCTGCTGTCTCTCCCGGGGACCTAAGTCTTCACCCCAGTGTACCTGGTCCCATGTTTTAGACTGAGTCCTCTCCCCTAAGACATCAGGCAAGGGAAGTCCGGCTAAATCCTCTGCTTCAGGTGCACAGATGGCCACTACCTTTTCAGGGCGCTCCCGATAGGGTTTCAGCATATTCATGTGGAACATGCGGATAACCCTGGGGTCATCACAATCGGTGACATTATAGGTGGTGTCGGCTATTTTCCCCACAACCTGGTAGGGCCCCTGCCATGCAGCTTGAAACTTGTTCTGCCTAGTGGGCTCTAACACCAGGACCTTCTGCCCTATTTCCAAGGTGCGCTCTCTGGCCCTCCGATCGTACCATACGCGCTGGCGCCGCTGGGCCACCTGCATGTTCCCACGTACAGCCTGGGTCAGCTCCTGTAGGCGGTCCCGGAATTCCAGCACATAGGGTACAATAGGTACCCCTTCTATGGTGCCCTCCCCTTCCCAGTGTTCTAGCACTAAGTCTAGGGGTCCCCTTACCCGTCTCCCGTATACCAGTTCGAATGGGAAGAACCCCGTGGATTCATGGGGCACCTCTCGATAGGCAAACAGGAGGTGAGGCAAGAATTTCTCCCAGTCCCTGTAGGTCCTGGTAAAAGTCCCTATGAGTTGTTTTAACGTCCCGTTAAAGCGTTCACACAACCCATTGGTTTGCGGGTGGTACGGGGCGCTTCTAATGGACTTTACGCCGCACAGCTTCCACAGTTGGTTGGTCACTTCTGCTGTAAACTGGGTACCCTGGTCTGAGATAATCTCCCCAGGAAATCCAACCCGTGAGAAAACCTGGAGCAGGGCAGCCGCCACCGTCTCTGCCAGTATGTTAGGTAACGCAACCGCCTCTGGATACCGTGTGGCATAATCTACCACTGTCAATATATACCTTTTCCCTGACGGACTGGGTTTGGCTAACGGCCCTATCAGATCGACCACTACTCGGCTAAATGGTTCCTCCACACTGGGGAGGGGGCGTAATTTGGCCTTGCATCGATCTCCCCTCTTGCCAATGCGCTGGCAACTGTCACAGGTCTGGCAGTATTGACGAACATCATAGGTTATCCCCGGCCAAAAGAAGTTTTGTGTCAGACGATGCCTGGTGCGACTGACGCTGAAGTGCCCGGCCAAGGGTATGTCATGAGAGATTCGCAGTAACTCCTGCCTATACTTCTTGGGAACTACCAGCTGTAGTTTTATAGTGGGGCTCGTCCCTGTGTGGTGCTGCTCTGTGATCCGGTAGAGGAGTCCCTGCTTCCATATAAACTGTTCCCCTTCCAGTACCCCTCTCCCCTCCTGTGCCTTCCCACGATATCCCTCCAATGAAGGATCCTCAAGTAACTCCCTCTTAAATTCATCTGGGGTGGCCCAAGAAATGTGTCTGGCTATGGGAATACGTGTAGGGCTGGGATGTCTTACCTGGGCCTCCTCTGAGTGTGATTCCGCCTCCACAGCTCGAGCTTGTCTCCGGGTGGTCACAGGATATGTCTCAGCCAGAGGGGCAACCGAGAAGAAGGCAGACAACATGGGCCCCAAGTCATTTCCCAGCAAAACATCTGCAGGCAAATCCTCCATCAAGCCGACCTCAACAAGGCCATCCCCAACTCCCCAGTTCAGGTGAATCCTGGCAGTGGGCAGTCGATGTATGGCTCCCCATGCTACCCGGACTGCCACTGTCCGGTCCGTCTTCTCTTGGTCCCGGACGAGATGAGGCTTCACAAGGGTCAAAGTTGCTCCGGAATCTCTTAGTCCCTGCATGCATTTCCCATTAACCCACATGACCTGTCGATGCTGTTGTCGATTATCTGCCCGGGCTGCCTGCACGGGATCTACTTCATGCAGCACTTCCTTCATCTCTTCCACCCCTTGGTTAGTTGTAGCCCCCAATGCCGGGTCAGCTTCACCTTGGTAGCAGTGTACAGTGGCCCGGCGGAAGGTAGCTGTTCCCGCCTCTGGCCACTGGGTATGCTGAGTCCGGTTGGGACATTGTCTTTGCAGGTGGCCCAGCTGACGGCAGGTGTGGCATCATGCCCCAGGGGAACTGTGGTAGGCCGGGTTTCTAGCTGGTCCCCCTACAATCTTCGGTGGTTTGGGGCCCCCCAGGTCCATGGGCGGACCTTTACGGACCATCTTTGATCCTGACAACTGAGGCCTCCTGGCGTCATGATGTTCATCGGCCAGACGAGCGGCTTCCTCAAGAGTCATTGGCCGCCTGTCCCGAAGCCATTCCTGTGTCTCGGGGTTAAGTCCATTAAAGAATCGTTCTAACAAGAAGAGCTGGAGGATGTCCTCCTTAGTGGTTGCTTGGCTCCCTTGTACCCACTGTAGCAGTGACCGCCGTAATTTACAGGCCCATTCAGCGTGGGTATAGGTTACTCGTTTTATAAGTCCGCGGAACTTTTGGCGGTATGCCTCTGGTGTCAGCGCATACCGGGCCAAGATCACTTCTTTGATCCGCTCATAGTCCATACAGTCCTCATCAGGTACTGTGCGATAGGCGTCCGCTGCCCGGCCTGTCAACTTGCTGGCCAGAATCTGAACCCGTTCCTCCGCCTTCACTTGATGAAGAGCACACTGCCGCTCAAAGTCCTGCAGAAAGCCATCAATGTCTTCCTCTGCCACCCCCAACTGTCGGAAGGCATTATACTGGATCTTTTTGTGGCTTACTGTTGAAGGTACCTGGGCGGAAGCCAGAGCTCCCCCTGCTCGCTGACTTTCCTCTCTCCGCTCTGCCATCTCCATCTTGGCCAGTTCCACTTTGGTCCGTTCTGCCATCTCCATCTTGGCCAGCCAGCTCTATCCTGGTCCGCTCGGCCATCTTTTCCTTCAGATCAGTACGCACATTAGCCATCACCTCTCGTATGATCTCTACTGCAGGGTTTGGGCCATAGAACGCCAGTCTGTTCTTTACCTCTCTCTAGAATTCAGTCTCCTCCACGTTCACATTGGGGGGCGTTGCACTGTCGTGTTCCATGATGGCTGCTATCAAATCCGCTTTTGTTTTGTTGCTGGCGATTAACCCTCGGGCTTCCACCAGATCTTTTAATGTAGTCCTCTTTAACTTCTGGTAGTTGTCTTCCATTCATTCCTTTCCTCCTGTAGAAGGGGTATCAGATCCCGCTGTCTGCAACCAGTGTAACGGGGTCTAACAAGCTGGGGTACCTCTTTCAGTACCACCCCGTGTTTCAGGAGGTCCACGCTGCTTTTGCTGGATTCTGAATGAAGGATGCTTGCTGGAATTCCTTGGTTACGTGAGAGCATATAAAAGCTGACTGCTACCCCACGTATTTCCAGTCTAAAAGAACACACTTTATTTTCAGCACACAGAATATATAACACAGATACACAGGACAGGACAATAGGAAAACAGCTGCCCAGACATACATTACAATAGCCACAGGGGGCCGGAGCCTGCCGCTATTTACTGTGGAAATTACAAAGGTGGGGGGAGGTCAGAAAGAGAATATCTTGTCCAGGGGCGCAGCCTGTGGACTGATGCATTTCACATGGAAACTATTATACATACATATACTGCATAACATTCTTGGTGCTGGGGGGTTCTGTAACACACACTCTGGGCATTCTCTTGATGATCTTCAAGAGGTAGTCACCGTGAATGGTTTTCAATTCACAGGTGGGCCCTGTCAGGTTTAATAAGTGGGATTTCTTGCCTTATAAATGGGGTTGGGAACATCAGTTGTCTTGTGCAAAAGTCTGGTGGATACACAGCTGATAGTCCTACTGAATAGACTGTTAGCTGCTTTTTCTTGCCATAATGCAAATTCTAAGTAAAGAAAAATGAGTGGCCATCATTACTTTAAGAAATGAAGGTCAGACAGTCCGAAAAATTGGGAAAACTTTGAAAGTGTCCCCAAGTGCAGTGGCAAAAACCATCAAGTGCTACAAAGAAACTGGTTCACATGAGGACTGCCCCAGGAAAGGAAGACCAAGAGTCACCTCTGCTTCTGAAGATAAGTTTATCCGAGTCACCAGCCTCAGAAATCGCAGGATAACAGCAGCTCTGTTTAGAGACCAGGTCAATGCCAAATAGAGTTCTAGCAGCAGACACATCTCTACAACAACTGTTAAGAGGAGACTTTGTGCAGCAGGGCTTCATGGTAAAATAGCTGCTAGGAAACCACTGCTAAGGACAGGCAACAAGCAGAAGAGACTTGTTTGGGCTAAAGAACACAAGGAATGGACATTAGACCAGTGGAAAGCTGTGCTTTGGTCTGATGAGTCCAAATTTGAGATCTTTGGTTCCAACCACCGTGTCTTTGTGCAACACAGAAAAGGTGAACGGATGGACTCTACATGCCTGGTTCCCACCGTGAAGCATGGAGGAGGAGGTGTGCTGGTGTGGGGGTGCTTTGCTGGTGACAATGTTGGGGATTTATTCAAAATTGAACACATACTGAACCAGCATGGCTACTACGGCATCTTGCAGCGGCATGCTATTCCATCCGATTTGCGTTTAGTTGGACAATCATTTTTTTTTTCAACAGGACAATGACCCCAAACACACCTCCAGGCTGTGTAAGGGCTATTTGACCAAGAAGGAGAGTGATGGGGTGCTACGCCAGATGACCTGGCCTCCACAGTTACCAAACCTGAACCCAATCGAGATGGTTTGAGGTGAGCTGGACCGCAGAGTGAAGGCAAAAGAGCCAACAAGTGCTAAGCATCTCTGGAAACTCCTTCAAGATTGTTGGAAGACCATTCCCGGTGACTACCTCTTGAAGTTCATCAAGAGAATGCCAAGAGTGTGCAAAGCAGTCATCAAAGCAAAAGGTGGCTACTTTGAAGAACCTAGAATATAAGACATAATTTCAGTTGTTTCACATTTTTTTTTGTAAAGTATATAATTCCTCATGTGTTAGGCTGGTTTCACATTTGCGTTTTTTGCCGCTGCGTTTTAGCGCAAAAAAACGCATTCGTTTTTTTTTCTATACTTAACATTAAAAATGCATGCGTTTTTTTGCATGCGTTTTGCCGCGTTTTGACGATGCATGCATCGTTTCTTTGCTTGCGTTTTGTTGCGGAAATGCAACCTGTAGTAATTTCTAGAGGCATTTTTTTGCGGCAAAAAAACGTATTGCTGTCTATGTAAACGCATGCATTTTTAAGCACATACATTTGATTGCGTTTTTAAACGCATGCGTTTCAATAGAAAAACACAAGAATACACACTGATAAGCCAACCTCCCAACCCTAACCCTAGGGATCCTAACCCTAACCCTAGGGATCCTAACCCTAACCCTAATCCTAGGGATCCTAACCCTAACCCTAACCCTAGGGATCCTAACCCTAACCCTAACCCTAGGGATCCTAACCCTAACCCTAACCCTAGGGATCCTAACCCTAACCCTAACCCTAGGGATCCTAACCCTAACCCTAGGGATCCTAACCCTAACCCTAACCCTAGGGATCCTAACCCTAACCCTATCCCTAACCCTAGATATTTATGTTTATAGTGGGTTTTCTAGTTGATTTTGATGATTGGCAGCTGTCACACATTTCTCATCATGCGTTTCAAAAACGCAAATGCAGGAAAAAACGCATGTAAACGTGTCAAAACGCAGCATTTTTTTTACCACATGCAAAAACGCATGAATCTAAAAAACGCAGTGTTTGCACGCGTTTACATGCGTTTTTTGCGTTTTTTAACGCAAATGTGAAACTAGCCTTAATTCATAGTTTTGATGCCTTCAGTGTGAATGTACAATTTTCATAGTCATGAAAATACAGAAAAATCTTTAAATGAGAAGGCGTGTCCAAACTTTTGGTCTGTACTGTACATGCCACTATCTACGTATGTTATATATTTATACACAGATTTCTTTAATTCCATTTTAGCTGCTTTGCCTACATTTTCTGCTTGTTCTAATATATTTAATGTGCTCTGCATAGGTGCACACCACTCTGCACATGGACTTTTAAACCAGGGAATTATCCTGGCAGGGACAAATCAATGAAGAGTTTGGTAATGTTGGTGCTGTGGCACCAGTTTCAGGTGGTTTACAGATCGACACTGTTTCAAAAACTCAAAAATGTATTGTCCAAAAGAACACACCTTTAGTGGAACAAGGCGTTTTTAGAAAATTATATCCAAAAACATCTTATCCCGAGGGGTCTTAGGGTGCGTGTCACACCATCCTTTATTGTGGAAGATGAGGACTTTATTAGGGATTGGGAAAAGACTTATAATGAGTCCTTAAATAGGTTAATGGAACTATCGATCGGACTTAACCAGAAATCAGTGGCATCGATTGATAAAACTCTGCAGGATACTTATGATAGGATTGACTTATCCAGTGAAAAACTAAATTCTATTAGCAGCGACTTGGACAAAGAGATTGACCTCTTTGTCAAAGACATCCAGCAAAACCAAGCCACGAAATTAAATAGAGATCAAAGTGATCTTGCCTTTGGCAAGATATACAAATGGAAAAGATATCTCTCAAGGGGTATTGACAGGGATCATACACCCGCCATCACCTCTAAGGGTACCGTCACACAGTGGCATTTTGATTGCTACGACGGCACGATTCGTGACGCTCCAGCATCGTAACAATATCGCTCCAGCGTCGTAGACTGCTGTCACACTTTGCAATGTACGACGCTGGAGCGATAATTTCATGACGTATGTGCGATGTAGAAGCCGTTGGTTACTATGCGCACATCGTATACAATATCGTGCACACCTTTGTTACACCATGCGATCATGCCGCCACAACGGGACACTAGACGAAAGAAAGTTTCAAACGATCTGCTACGACGTACGATTCTCAGCTGCGTCCCTGATCGCAGGAGCGTGTCAGACACAGCGAGATCGCTGGAACGTCACGGATATATCGCTGGAACGTCACAAATCGTGCCGTCGTAGCGATCAAAATGCCACTGTGTGATGGTACCCTAACCCACCGACCAGTGACATATCTATCGCCTTGTCTTTCAACTCTGTATCATTTGGTGCTACTCCTAAATGCAAAAGGGATCTAAGTTTCTTCCCAAATAAACGTAATTTCAGGTATTCACCTGAAACAACTAAGAACCAACTGAAGGTAATCAATCTAAGGCTACGTTCACATTTGCATTGTGCGGCGCAGCGTCGGGCGCAGCCGCGGCGAAGCATGCGTCATGCGCCCCTATATTTAATATGGGGGCACATGGACATGCGTTGTCTTGCGTTTTGTGACGCATGCGTCATTTGGGCGCAACTGTCAGGGCGCAGAGGATGCTGCATGATGCAGTTTTTTCTGCGCCAAAAATCATGCGAAAAATGAACGCATGCGTCACAAAATGCTGCGTTGTGCATGCGTTTTGCATGCGTTGTGCGTTGCGTTGCCGATGCTATGCCGCACAACGCTAATGTGACGTAGCCTTAGTTCACACACTTTTTCATCTGATGAGATCAATGTCTTGATCAAGGGTCTCATGTTTTGTTCCACAGCTTATTTTGATAGCTTCACCACTATTAAGGACCTTCAACTTTTTGTGAGAAAGCTATTTTTCAAAATTTTTTCATGATGAGAATTCTTTAAAATTGATCCCCACGGAGACGGAACAAGAGGCGCTAACCAATCTGGAACAATTTGCCTATGAACACAATACTCCACTTGGAGGTAAGATTCCACCCTCAATCAAAAAACGATCCTCTAAGTTTCCTCCACTCTCCACCTGCCCAACCATTAATAGTTTTGTAAAATCCGTGAGTAAAGACTTTGAAAAGATTCCTCGGTATCCTACTGTGAATAATCTTAACAAAAATGAAAGGTTGGGCTTAAAAAGACTTCAAGGCCTGCAGGATGTAATCTTTAAACCTGCCGATAAAGGTAGAAATGTGCTAGTTTTGTCAAAGAAAATGTATGAGAAGGAGGTTTTCTGTCAATTGAAAAATACTGAATGCTACAAAAAACTGACATCCAATCCACTCACCACATTCCAATCTGAACTACTCACTATTCTCCAGACAGCAAAGGATAATGCCATTAACTATGAATGAAACAATGAACTATTTTTGGCATTACAAGTCAATGAACCCTCCAATCCCACTCTATATTTCTTGCCAAAGTTACATAAAAATAAGGATGTTCCCCCAGGGAGACCAATAATATTGGGTTGCGGTAACTATCTTGAGAATGTCATCAAATACGTGGATTCTATGCAGCCCTTGGTTATGGAAAAAAGTGGATGGGCTACATTTTGACTCTGACACCTCTTTGGTCACATGTGATGTTGAATCGTTGTACAATAATGTCCACCACATCGACGGAGTACAGGCGACGCAGTTCTTTCTACAGACTTCCTCACTACCATCACCTATGTGCAAATTTATCATACAACATTTACAGTTCACTTTCTCGCATAATATTTTCACGTTCAAGGGGTCCTTCTACCTACAGCTACAGGGGACAGCGATGGGGGCTTCCTTCGCCCCTTGTATGCCAACCTGTTTTTGGTGCTGTGGGAGAGGGACCGCCTCCTGTCTGATCATTTGTCATCAATGAAGCACATCCCCTTTTTGACATGCTACTTGGTGACATTTTTATGATCTGGCAGGAGTCCATTGAGGCCCTTCACACTTTTATGTCCACTTTGAACCTGTACAATTGTAACATACATCTGACATACCACTATCACAAGGATTCAATTGATTTTTTTGGACGTTAATATTAGGAAGGATGGTCATAACTGTCTCCAGACAGACCTCTTCCGTAAATCCACAGTGGTCAATGCTCTTTTGTATGCATCCTCCTCACATCCACTGGCTCTGATTCAATCAATTCCGATAGGCCAATTTTTACGCCTAAGGCGTATCTGCTCCGATTATATTGATTTTGAGAGACAGTTGGAAGATTTAAGAGCTAGATTTATTGACCGCAGCTACAGTCGCAGCTCAGTTAAGTGAGCTTATAACAGAGCTAAGTACACCACAAGACACAATGCATTTTATACCTCTACAATACAAATAGCGACCGATTTGTGTCCGCTTTATCATTAAAAAAAATGGACAGGTCGATCTGATGTGTTATTTCTTGGACAAATCCTGGTCAATTCTGCGCTCAGACCCGATTTTATCAGAGTACATTAGTGCCAGCCCAAACATTACGTTCAGGAGATCCCTAATTTAGGGGACAACCTGGTGAAGAGTCACTATGTTAGTGAACCTGTTACCACTTTCCTTTCCAAATCAAGACTCCCTTGGGGATGCAAATCATGTGGGCAGTGTGTGGCTTGTCCAAATATTTCAAGGGCCTATTCGTTTTCTAATTCAAATAACTCAAAAACTTTTAATATCACACACCCAATCACATGCATTACCAAGGCTGTGATCTACTATGCTACCTGCACATGTTCCCTCATTTACGTTGGAATGACTTCTAGAAAACTTAAGGTCCGCATATGTGAGCGTGTCCTAGGAATTATTGCTGCCAGGGAAATCCAGGATTTTTCCCTGTTAAAGACTCTACCTCAACACTTTAAACCATACCATGATGGTGATGCCTCTCTCCTGAAGGTTATTGGCATCAATATGATTCATTCCACCATCAGAGGTGGCAACATCAGTATCCCCCTGGCTAAATTAGAAAGGAAATGGATATGGACACTTAAGACTGGCTTAATGAGAACAAATCCTTTGTACCATTTCTGTAACTACCTGCTTTTGCTTTTATCTCACTGAACCGTTATATATACGGTATGTATTTTTTAAAATGTTTTTATCCTGTTGTTATTATTATTATTATTATTATAATTATTTATTATTATAGCGCCATTTATTCCATGGCAATTTACATGTGAAAAGGGGTATACATAATAAAAAACAAGTACAGTAGTCTTAAACAATGCAAGTCATGACTGCTACATGAGGAGAGATGACCCTGCCCGCGAGGGCTCAAATTCTGCAAGTTATTAGCTTCCTTTCTATTCCTTTTGATCTTAGTTTACCCTCTTATCATTCGTGGCCTTTGGCGGTTTCTGGGTGGATAGCTTTTTCTGGGTCGGTCCGGTTTCCTTGTCACTTGTTCAGCATGACTTGAAAGATATTTAATGAAGATGTACAAGTCACAGATGAATGGAATTATATCATCAATCGTAAACCTACAAGTCACAGATGAATTACTATACCAACTACGAGAGTCTTATAAACTACAGTTGAACTTATATTCCACCTTGAGCGTACTGTTCTTCCCCTCCCCTTCCTTTCTTTATCACCTCTATGTGGACAACATTTATACCAGCATCCCACTCTTTAAATCCGTCTCTGCATGAGGTACTGTTCACAAAAATCAGAGAGAAAACGCTAATTGGGCAGAAGCTCAAAAGGGTTGAAAGCCCAATGTAGCGACCACCTGCTGGTGGTCAAGTGCAAGGACAAGAGGGTTGTCTTTTTCTTGACCACCATACACGGTGTCGGCAGGGCCCTCGGCACTGTACGAGGTACCTGTGCACAGGTCAGCAAACCGGATTGCGCACTGGGTACAAAAAAAACATGGGGGGCGTTGGTCTCTCTGATCAACTCCTCCAGCAGAACAGCAGAACAGTGCTTTGAGAAAAGCCAAGGTGTGGTAGAAGAAGCTGGCCATGCACATCGTGCAGATGGCAATGCTCAACTCTTTCCTGCTGTCATGATGTGCAGGCCACACTGATTCATCGCACCTTCAGTTCCAGGAGGTAGTGAGTAAGGCCTTAATCTTTGGAAAACAGGATAGAGAGGTCCCCATTACTTCCGGAACTGAAGGTGCTCGTATCTCACCAGGTCAACATTTTTGGTTTGAAAAAGTCAAACGGTGCTCCTTCTCTTCCGAGCCCTGCCGTGCGCTCAAACAGTGGTCCCGCCCCCAGATATGAAGTATCAGCATACTCAGAACAAATTGCACAACAACTTTTGGGGTCCAATTTCTCCTGTTACCCTTGGGAAAATAAAAAATTGGTGGCTAAAAAATAATATTTGCTGAAAAAATATGATTTTTTCTTTTTACGGCTCTACATTATAAACTTTAATGAAACACTTGGAGGTTCAAAGTCCTCAGCACACAGAAATTAGCCAGTGGTATATCCAACTAATATAATGTGCTAGTGTTTTGGATAAAAAATAACCTTTATTTTGTGTCACTAAAGGGTAAAATATTCAAATCCGTAAAGAAAAAAAGAAAAAAAAAGCAGGGAGGGAAACCACTTTCTCAAAGTGCAAGGTGCATAAGTCAAACAATACTGAAAAACTGTGGAGTGCATAAAGACCCATGGAGTTATAAATATAAAAACTCCTATTCAGATATATTGTTCTGTTCCTTATGAGTATTACTGCATTACAAGCAATCCCTGCAAATTCTTCTGCATAGGTAATGTATACAGTCTGACTGGATAAGGACTAATGGGCACTCTTGCCCATTAAATGCACTCTCTACATCATACGTATAGTCACAGATACCCATTAGATACACTTCTACTAACCATATGTGCATATATCATGCTCCTGGAATAATAATATCCATATTGCTGAGTGTGACTATAGTCTATTTTACAGATCCCTGCAATAATATTTGATCCATCAATTTGCCACAAATAAGACCCTTTACTAAGACCACATATGCAAAAATTACATTATATGGCAGATACCAGAGTCAAATAATGTCAGCAATAACAATCCATGGACGGTGTCACCTATCGATGCATCGCATCCTTTCATAAGTGCATCATCTTGAGTGTGAATCTCCTACCTCTCCCTAGAATCAGAGGGGACTGCTACAGCATATATGATCGGCCTATTAAACAAACCAGAAAGATCTCACCCGCATCAGTTACGGTCAGAAAGACGACCCCATTCCAGGTTCAGCGGTGGATGCTTTCCCCCCTTCTCCCGACGCGTTTCGCTGGTCTCATCAGGGGATAACTTGGGGTCAGTGTAATTCTGCCAACAGAACCAACAGAAACGACGCTGCCATTGCGTGTCACGCTATCAAAAAGACGGATATAAATAATCGTGGTACAGCTGAAAACGTCATCTTGTTCCGCAAACAACAAGCCCCAATACAATGTCATCAGCGAAAAAAGAAAAAAAAGTTATAGCTGTCAGAATAAAGCCATGCAAAAATAATAATTTTTTACATAAAATAGTTTTTATTGTATAAAAGCGTCAAAACATAAAAAAGATATAAATGAGATATCGCTGTAATCGTACTCACCAAAAGAGTAAAACTGCTTTTTCAATTTTACCACACGTGGAACGGTATAAACGTTCCCCCCAAAAAAAAGAAATTCATGAATTGCTGATTTTTGCTCATTCTGTCTCCCAAAAATCGGAATAAAAAGCGATCAAAAAATGTCATGTGCCCAAAAATGGTACCAATAAAAACGTTAGCTTGTCCCGCAAAAAACAAGACCTCAAATGACTCTGTGGGCCAACACACGGAAAAAATATAGCTCTCAAAATATGGTGATGCAAAAACTATTTTTTGCAATGAAAAGTGTCTTTTAGTGTGTGACGGCTGCCAATCATAAAAATCCACTATAACGCCTCTTTCACATGTCCTGATATTTCTGGTACCGGAGATGTCAGTGTGGAGCGCCCAAACCAGGGAAGCGGGGTACTCGGTTCCGGGTTTGGTCTTAAAGGGGATGTCACGGTAGCTGCGATCCGGTCCGTGGCCCTGGGCGTCCAAGTAAAGGGAAAGGTCTTTAAATGGATTTGTAATGTCTATGTTCGTGACGCTACCTGTGGTGTTCGGTCAGTTGGGACCGACGCTGCTCTGGGGTGATGGTATGAATCAAGAGAGTGAAGCAAGAGAGCCGATGAATGCACAAAAAACGAGGACACAAGTTTGCAAAGTCTTTTACCTGGTTTACTGATGGTAGCAGTCCTCAGTTCAGGGTACAGGTGTAGGGTAGCAGTAGTCTGGCTGGCTTGGAGGCAATAGGAGATCCCTCTCCCAGATGAGATCCGTAAGCCTTTCCTACTTGCGCCAGATGGCGAGGTCCCTGCGGCTTAAAGCTTGCTGACAGGGTCCCCTCTCTCCTGTCCTAAGACAGATGTCTGTACGATAGGCAGTTTGAGCCTGTCAATAGGATCTCTTAGATGACCCGGCTCTTAAGGTCACTGCTTCAACTCAGACTTATTACAGGCAATTGACATATAGTACTATGCTCTCCGGTTCTGTCGCGCGTCCTGGAGAACAAAACTACCTTGGGCTCCCGGTACCCAGTTCTGCGCTCTGGGTCTCAGGGTGTCCTTCCGCTGTTCCCCTGCAGAGCCTCTTCCTCCTCTGTGCTTCTTCCCTCTGAGCTCCTCCACAATTCAACTCTCCTTCTGCTTCTCCTTCCAGGGGTAGCAGCTCCCTCGTGGCTGCTCGGCCCCCACATCTGCTCCAGACACCCTACTGCTCTCCTCCTCTCCACTATTGTTTCCTAGGTCTCCCTGGACCAACTAACTAGCTCCTCCTCCAGACCAGGATACATAAAGTGCAAGGGAGCTCCCCTGAATCTGGGTCTTGAGCTCCCCCTCTTGGCCTAGATTCAGACATGTTGAATGCGAGTGCCTTACCTGATAGATAGAATCTCCCTTGCCTCCAAGCGTGATATCACCCTCCTCGAAAGGAAGGCAACATCACTGCAACAACCAATTCTTTGGGGTGTTGCACTTGCGGCACACGTGTAGCATGCGTGTGTCGCATCAGTACCATAAGGATGGGCACCAGGGAAGAAGTGTTACAGTAAGCGTTGTTTCCCGGCACCGGGTGCTGAACACAGCTCTCATCATTCTCCGCTGCTCTATCAGCGATCAGCACAAGCAGGGGAGAATGATGAGAGCCGTGTTCAGCACCCGGCACTGGTGAACAGCGCTTACAATAACGCTTCTTCACCGGCGTCGATGTGTGTCACATGGATGACATCCATGTGTGTTATGTGTATGCACGTGTGATGGATGTTTTGTGGCCCGTGCTGACATTAAAAAACGGACATGTCAGTGTGTTTTGCCCACAGACACATGGTCCGTGGAAACACACTGACGTGCACAGACCCATTCACTTGAATAGGCAAATACCGCTCTGTTCCTTCTGAGTCTCTCTGCATGGCTGCCCAATGGTTTAAAATTCTGTAGCAACATTACCACTGCACCCCTAGATGAATTCATTGAGAAGTGTAGTTCGTAAAATGGGGTTACTTATGGGAGGTTCTGCTGTTTTGGCTCTCCCAGTGAGTCATGGCACATGCAAACCATAACAGTAAACTCTGGCGCTCCTTTCTTTGAGCTCTGCCATGTATCCAAACAGTGGTTTACCCCCACATATGGGGTATCAGCGTACTCAGGACAAATTGCACAATAACTCTGGGGGTCCAATTTCTTCTGTTACCCCTGGGAAAATAAAAAATTGGGAGCAAAAACATCATTTTTGTGGAAAAAATATGAATTTTTATTTGTACGGCTCTACATTATAAACGTCTCTGAAGCACTTGGGGTTCAAAGCTCTCACCAGACATCTAGACAAGTTCCTTAGAGGGTCTAGTTTCCAAAATGGTGTCACTTGTGGGGGTTTCTATTCTTTAGGCACATCAGGGGCTCTCCGAATGCGACATGGTTTCCGATCTTAATTCCAGCCAATTTTGGTTTGAAAAAGTAAAAAGAATCTCCTTTCCTTCCGAGCTCTGCCATGCGCCCAAACGGTGGTTTACCCCAACATATGGGGTATCGGCGTACTCAGGACAAATTACACAACAACTTTTGGCTCCAAATTTCTCCTTTTACCCTTGGTAAAATAAAACAAATTGGATCAGAAGTAATTTTTTTTGTGAAAAAAAGTTAAATGTTCTTTTTTTTTTTTAAACATTCCAAAAATTCCTGTAAAGCACCTGAAGGGTTAATAAACTTATTGAATGTGGTTTTGAGCACCTTCAGGGATGCAGCTTTTAGAATGGTGTCACTTTTGGGTATTTTCTATCATATAGACCCCTCAAAGTGACTTCAAATGTGATGTGGTCCCAAAAATAAATGGTGTTTGAAAAAATGAGAAATCGCTGGTCATTTTTTAACCCTTATATCTTCCTAAAGAAAAAAAAAATTGTTTCCAAAATTGTGCTGATGTAAAGTAGACATATGGGAAATGTTATTTATTAAGTACTAGATGGAGGCCCGATGCTATCACATCGGGATGGTGGTGATATGCCGATGGGGGCATGCTGCAAACTCTGCCCCCATCAGCATGGTACCACCCTCCTGATGTGATAGTATCGGGCCTCCATCATAGTATCCGATATTCCTCTGAGGCCCCACCTCTCACTGTCTCTACCACTCTCTGCTCCGTGCACCTCCACACTCCGGGATCCATCTGCCGCGCCTGCTCTCATCCATGTTAACGGCGATCAGTACTCTGTCCCATCAACATGAGCGCTGCCACTTGGATTGTTGGCGGGAGGAGTGAGGGGAGATGGAGGGCTGTGGAGAGGAACGAGGGGAGCAACGGAGAGGAGCGGGAGGAGCAAGGTGAGACGGGGAGCAACGGAGAGGAGCGAGGGGAGATGGGGAGCAAGGAACAGAAGAGAGGGGAGATGGGGAGAGTGGGACAGAAGAGAGGGGAGACGGGGAGTGAGGGAAAGAAGAGAGGGGAGATGGGGAGCGATGGAGAGGAGCGGGGGGGAGACGGACAGAAGAGAGGGGAGACGGGGAGCGACGGACAGACTGGTACCACCAGAGGGTGCCATATTGGAATAACGATCACTTGGGTATTCCAATATGGCGGACGGCGTACTTCCGATGTGGCGCGGTGGATTGTGGGATTCGAGGACGTCCAGACGGAAGTGGACGACAGACAATTTAAGGTAATTATATAAATAGATTTTGTGTGACATATCTGTGTGATTTAAGGACTTGAAATTTTAAAGCCTGAAAATTGTAAAATTTTCGCCAAATTTCGTTTTTTTACACAAATAAACGCAAGTTATATCAAAGAAATGTTACCACTAACGTGAAGTACAATATGTCACAAGAAAACAATGTCAGATTCATCAGGATTCGTTGAAGCGTTCCAGAGTTATAACCTCATAAAGGGACAGTGGTCAGAATTGTAAAAATTGGCCCGATCATTAACGTGTAATCCACCCTTGGGGGTAAAGGGGTTAAAGATGCAGACAGCAGGTAGATGTTGTAAAGTGCTAGGAGAGAGTAGCGATATTGATCGCAAGTAGGAATCAGATGTCAATATCGCTCCTTCCTCATATCACTTACATCTACCCGGTGTCTGCGTCTATGGCAAACTGCCTGACGAAGGCCCTAATTGTATAGACCGAAACGTCACACAGATTTTGCTGCTCTCAAGAAGACATAGATCTATAAAAGGATCTATCTTTATATTACTTACGCAGTCATATTATGTACTGTATGTAGATTTCTGCTATAATATATAGAATGTTTTTTTAATTTGGAAGAATTCTGCTTGGCTGGTTTCTTGTTACATCTCCTAACCTGTACATCTGCATATACTTACCGCGAGTATGTATGGCAAGTATGAAAAAAATGTTTACATCCAACAGATGCCTCTCCATTTCGTTTGTAGGCCATCCATCAACCTTTGACACAGTATTTTTTTACTGGAATGCTATCATGTTTGTCTGTGACAGATTGCATCAACCTAGCTAAAGAAAAAAACATCTATTAACTTAAGCTGTTTTTGCTGGAAAGGAGAAAACTGGATTAAATGAGTATAATGATAATACATTCCTTTTCTTTCCAGGTGCTTTGCTGCTGAAGAAAATAAACTTGTGCTGTTCCGCTGCAGGTAAAGAATTCCAGAACTGCAGTCAGTGTGCGGAAGGGTCAAAAAATGAAAATTACAAAAGATCTCTGCCTATAGTCATGCTCCTCTATATAACCTCTGTTGTTGCTTCCTCTCACACTATCCCTAAGTAACTGAAAAATACAAAATTCGCATCCCTTAAATGGATTGTGAGGTGAAGATAGAATGGCACCAAGTGTTTCATCCACGAATATGGTATAACGTGGGGTGTGCCTAGACTGTCAAACAAACAGCGCTGGAAAATGGAGACTCAATTTAGAACCACTGTGGCATGCGGTAATCAAAAGCATTAGGGTGGTGCTCAACAAAAAAGCAATGAAGATCCAAGGAATGAAGAAAAAATAAAGTGGCACTCACCCAATATTGCTGTATGAAAAATGTCCTTTATTCAGAGTATACACTCACAGACATCAGGTGGAGAGGCGGCTTGGTAGGAAGGGAGGTGCAAGAGGAGGCAAGAGGACGACGGCCGTTTCGCGCCTGCGCGCTTCAACGGGTCCAGGTGCATGAATTAAGAACGTCACATCCTATATAGAGGACTAAACATCATGGTGTGAACAGGTGATACCATTAAAAACATATTTGGATACAAACACCAAAATATGCTAATAAGCACAAATACAAACGCTTTTTGTATATATTATACATAGTGCTAATACAAAAAAATATATATAATTCTTACAAGAAAATAGACATGTCCAATTTGTCATTCAATCCTATTGCGCCTTGCGCATTCGTTTCAATAATCCACCTTGCTTCACGTTGTAACAATGCATTACCTCGATCTCCTCCATTCTGGGGATTTTTTACGATTTCCAAGCCTGCAAATCGCAAGACATTCGGGTCTGCATTGTGTATGTCACGCATATGCTTAATAAAGCGGGGACAGCCCTTCCCAGAGGAGACCGAACTATAATGTTCTCTGAACCTGTGGTAAAGTGGGCGGATAGTTTTACCGATATAGAAGGAATGGCATGGGCACATAATTAAATAAACCACATACTGTGATTTACATGTTATTAATTGACGGACTGTATGACAGATGGGACCAATATGAATGGGATTATCAAGTAGTCTAAATCGACAATAACTGCAATTTCCACATTTGTGGTTACCTGTAGGTTGCAGTTCCCTCAACCAATTTGAATTTTCAATGGCTGACAAGCGGTTTTTCACAATAAGATCCCCTGAATTTTTTGTTCGTCTATAGGCGAAAATTGGGTGATTTTTTGTCAAAGATGAAAGTTCCCGATCGGACTGTAGAATGTGCCAGTTTTTTTGTATAGCCGCATAAATTACTTTATTCATCGGGCTATGCATGAATGTAAATACAAATTTATTACTATCACTGCCACTAGGGGAACTTTTTGTTTTTTTACGATTTTTGAGCAGATCCTCTTGTGCTAATTTTCTAACCCTATTTTCTGCTACCGACAAAATTTTGGGGGGATAATTTCTTTCTAGAAAATTGGTTTTGAGTTCAACTATTTGTTTATCGAAAACTTCCTCATTATTAATAATTTTCCTATATCTAACCATCTGGCTGTAAGGTATGCTGTTTTTTGTGTGAAAAGGATGAGCGCTATTAAAATGCAATAAACTATTTGTCGCTGTCAATTCTTTATGTACCGATGTATTAATTTTACCTTCGGTTATCTCGATCTTAACATCTAAAAATTCAAGCGACAAGCCCCCAAATACGGCGGTAAACTGCATATTGTCGTCATTATTATTGTTCAAATAAGAAACAAAATTCTCAAAATCCTGTTTTGAGCTGTCCCACACAATAAAGACATCGTCTGCAAACCTATAATAGGCACGTATAAACCGCAAAAACGGGTTCTTAATAGAGGTTATATATCGTTCCTCAAACACTGCTAGAAATAAATTCGCAAAAACACATGCGACCGGCGTGCCCATTGCGGTTCCGGTTCGTTGTAGGAACCATTTGTTAATGAACCTGAACGCGTTATGTGATAATACAAAGTCCAGGCTTTCAGTGATAAAATCAATGAAGTCCTGGTCTTTATTACAATTCTGTAATATCAAACGTATTGCTTCGATGCCTTTATTGTGGGGGATCCGCGTATACAAATTCACGATATCAATTGAAACTAATGAAAAAGTGGGCTGCCAGTCTAAAGCGCGTAAAGCTAGTAAAAAATCTCCAGAATCCTTAACAAAGGAGGGAACTTTATGCAGCAGGGGTTTGAGCAACCAATCCAGGAATTTAGACAAGGGCTCCGTTAGTGAGCCAATGCCCGATATTATAGGTCTTCCGGGCGGTTTAGTAGCATGTTTGTGAATTTTTGGCAAACTGTACCAGTTAGGGATAGTAGGATGTTCAGGAAGCAGTTTCTCTGCTTTATTTTTTAATAGAACATCTTTTGTTACATATTTATTCAAATGCTTTCTCAGTTTTTCTTTAAATTTCGAAGTAGGGTTGAAATCTAACGGAGTATATGTACATCTATCATTTAACTGGGACATTGCCTCCTCAATATAGTAACTTCTATCAAGAATAACTATATTGCCCCCCTTGTCTGCTTTCCTGAATATTGTGTCATTCCACCGCTGCATTTCATGAATAGCATTCTCCTCTTCCCTTGACAAATTTTTTTGGGGGTGGCGATATAGAATGGCCTCCACGTCCTTTATCACCAAATCCTGGAATAAGTCTACAGCATTTCCTGTAGAGATGGGAGGCATAAACGTTGATTTTGTGCCCCCTTTAAAAGGTTCTATGCTGGGGGCACCCTCTGTAATTGTGGCCGTTGATTCATCCAGACTAGCAAGGAGCCATGTGTCTTCAATATCTTTCTGATCAATGGGTGGAAAAGCCATAAAGCCTAAATTCCCAATACAGGCAGGACTTTCTGTAGAAGTATCAGAAGAAGATTTTTTCTCTTTGATGTTTGAAAAGAATTTTTTTAGATGCAGCTTTCTTGTGGCTTTAAACAAATCGATCTTAAAGTCTGTAAAATTAAATTCCTCTGGGATACAAAAATTTAAACCCAACGATAATACTTTTTCTTGCTCCTGGGTCAAGGTTCTTTTAGACAAATTGATTATTTGCAATTTGTTACTATCTGTTGTCACTTTCTCCAGGATACTTGTTTGCGTTTCTTTTGTGGGTTTCTTTTTTCGTCCGCCTCGTCGGGTCTTTTTTCTAAAGGGATATCACTGTGAAGGCAAACAGCTGTGGCTCCTTGATTATCTGGGCCCTCTTCTACCCCAGTAGAATCGGAGTCTGTTACCCATCCATCTCTTTGCATTTTTTGTTTATTAAATTTTCTAAAAGATTGATTTCTTTGAAAATTCCTCTTTTTGCTGCTAAACTTGTTCCAGGAAAAAATCTGCCCGGTGGCAAAATCATTTTTGTCTCTCAAAAATGTATCTTTTTTCTTTTGTTTTGTTTCAATTTGTATTAAAACCAATTTTTTATTTAATTTTTTTAAAAATGCCTTATTTTGAATTTCCGCAACACGTGAACTCAGTTCTTGTTTAGCATTCTCCAATTGCTCACACAATATAGTAACATAGTAACATAGTTAGTAAGGAAGAAAAAAGACATTTGTCCATCCAGTTCAGCCTATATTCCATCATAATAAATCCCCAGATCTACGTCCTTCTACAGAACCTAATAATTGTATGATACAATATTGTTCTGCTCCAGGAAGACATCCAGGCCTCTCTTGAACCCCTCGACTGAGTTCGCCATCACCACCTCCTCAGGCAAGCAATTCCAGATTCTCACTGCCCTAACAGTAAAGAATCCTCTTCTATGTTGCAGCATATTCTTTTTCATTTTGTGTAATTATAGTTGAGCGACCTTGACCTTTTTAGAGTCGAGCCGGGTTTCGCGAAACCCGACTATCTCAAAAGTCGGGTCGAGTGAAATCGGCCGATTATGGCGAAAAGTCGGGATCGACCGAAACACGAAACCCAATGCAAGTCAATGGGGCAGCATAGTCGGCAGTGAGTGGGGGCCAGGAAAACACCTAGAGTGCCCATTTTAATGTCAAAACCATCCATTCTTCTTAATGAAGCTTGTCAAGCGTAATTTACCTTATAATAATTGGAAGGCATTTGAAATTGGGGGTCATTTGGCTAAAGTTGTGTGGGGTAGGGCTGGTTCAAGTAATTAGTGGGCCCAGGAAATCTGGACCACGTCACGGCAGTGGAGCAGGGAGAGGTAAGTATTTCAACTTTGCAAGTGCTGTGATCCTGAGCAAGCAGGGGGGGGCCCACTTGTTGGCATTGGCACTGGCACAGGGCCCCTCAAAGTACAGCGGTGTGTTTGCACGGCGGGGGCGCCTCCCACCGGCAGCAACACTTTTGCGTACTATGAGAGGCCCTGTGCCAGTGACGTCGCCAACTAGTATTCCTCCCCCCACCTGATGAAGGAACCTGCACTTTCATCTGCACCTTCCTCTTTGTCCCCGTGTAAGGTGGTATGGTATGCGGGAAGAGCAACCTGACTTTCAGCAGGGTCACAATGTTGTTGTGTAGCATGCACGGGGAATGTTGCGTTATGGGTCAATGTACCAGCAGACTCATCTATCACTGGCTGGGCAATGGGCACGATGAAGTGGAAACACAGATATAGGCCCAAAGAATAAAGTGGGCTAAATGCAGTTCAAAATTGGTAACACAGGAATAACCAGGGGGCATTGCAGTGGAGGACAACTGGAATGAGAGGCTGACACAGAGAGTAGGGCCAAATCAGTAAGTAGTCGAAATGCAGTTCAAAATTGGCAACCGTAGTAAACAGGCGGCACAGCTTTGTTCAGTGGAGGAGAACAGCAAGGAGTGGCAGACACCGATAGTAGGCCCCAACCCAACTAGTAGGCCAAATGCAGTCTAACATTAACAACTACTTAACGAGAGCCTGAAAATGGAATTTCAGGACAGGAAACCAGGAGAACAGCAAGGAGTGGCAGACACCGATAGTAGGCCCCAAACCAACTAGTACGCCAAATGCAGTTGTTCCATTTAACCACAATTTAATGAGAGCCTGAAGATAGAAGCTCAGGAAAGGCAACCTGGGGAACACCTTGGAGTGTAACACACCATCTCTCTCCACCCCATACCCATTTTGTAGGCCTAATGCAGTGTACTTTTCTACGACTACTAAACGAGAGTCGGAAGACCGAAGCAATGGCAAGGAAACCTGGGGAACACCTTGGAGTGTAACACACCATCTCTCTCCACCCCATACCCAATTTGTAGGCCTAATGCAGTGTAGTTTCCAAGAACTACTAAACGAGAGCCGGAAGATCGAAGCTCAGGAAAGGCAACCTGGGGAACACCTTGGAGTGTAACACACCCTCTCTCTACACCCCATACCCAATTTGAAGGCCTAATGCAGTGTAGTTTCCAAGAACTACTAAACGAGAGCCGGAAGATCGAAGCTCAGGAAAGGCAACCTGGGGAACACCTTGGAGTGTAACACACCCTCTCTCTACACCCCATACCCAATTTGAAGGCCTAATGCAGCGTAGTTTCCAACAACTACTAAACGAGAGCCGGAAGATCGAAGCTCAGGAAAGGCAACCTGGGGAACACCTTGGAGTGTAACAAACCCTCTCTCTACACCCCATACCCAATTTGTAGGCCTAATGCAGCGCAGTTTCCGACAACTACTAAACGAGAGCATGAAGATCGAAGCTCAGGAAAGGCAACCTGGGGAACACCTTGGAGTGTAACACACCCTCTCTCTACACCCCATACCCAATTTGAAGGCCTAATGCAGTGTAGTTTCCAAGAACTACTAAACGAGAGCCGGAAGATCGAAGCTCAGGAAAGGCAACCTGGGGAACACCTTGGAGTGGAACACACCATCTCTCTACACCCCATACCCAATTTGAAGGCCTAATGCAGCGTAGTTTCCAACAACTACTAAACGAGAGCCGGAAGATCGAAGCTCAGGAAAGGCAACCTGGGGAACACCTTGGAGTGTAACACAACGTCTCTCTACACCACGGAAGGGCTGATTCTTAGGAAGGAAGGCTGTTGGAAATAAGCATTGCGCGTCCGAGGGTGATTATATTCTTATTAGGTATATACTCACCCTCGGACGCGCCCTGCTTCTTTATTTGGAATGAATGTTTATTTGCAATGTGGTGTTAACTTTCTCTATTATTTTGGTAATTAATGATTTTATTATTTTCATTGTTTTGCATCTTCTCGGCAATAATATAAAGAAGACGCGACAGGACAACACTCGGTGGATGCCATATCTGTGTTTTCAATTTAAAAAACCTTTCAGTTAACTACTTGCAGGAGAAAGTAATTGTAGCTGGTGGCCATTTTTAGTACTGTACCAGATTTTAGTTGTGTGTTTGTTTTTAATGTTAAAATGTCTGCATTTGATATCTCACCAGTATTTTCTTTTTTATAAGCAAAATACTTTTTTTTTTATTTTATGATGTTGGTTCAAGGGGTACACGGGCAGCAGTAGACAGGTCAGTGGAGGCCTAGTGGAAGGAGGGACCGCAGACAGGCTTCGAAGCCCTAACATAATAAATTGGGCTGCCTGTAGGCAATTTAAAATTGGTTCCAGGGGAACACGGGCAGCAGTAGACAGGTCAGTGGAGGCCTAGAGGAAGGAGGGACCGCAGATGCGCCAATGTTTCCCCCATACCAAATTTGTAGGCCTAATGCAGTGTAGTTTCCAACAACTACTAAACGAGAGCCGGAATATCGAAGCTCAGGAAAGG
The DNA here is from genome assembly GCF_032444005.1 of Ranitomeya imitator. Classification (NCBI taxonomy): domain Eukaryota; kingdom Metazoa; phylum Chordata; class Amphibia; order Anura; family Dendrobatidae; genus Ranitomeya; species Ranitomeya imitator. The sequence goes on along the minus strand of NC_091282.1, from coordinate 57,064,273 downwards.
CAACCTGGGGAACACCTTGGAGTGTAACACACCCTCTCTCTACACCCCATAACCAATTTGAAGGCCTAATGCAGTGTAGTTTCCAAGAACTACTAAACGAGAGCCGGAAGATCGAAGCTCAGGAAAGGCAACCTGGGGAACACCTTGGAGTGTAACACACCCTCTCTCTACACCCCATACCCAATTTGAAGGCCTAATGCAGCGTAGTTTCCAACAACTACTAAACGAGAGCCGGAAGATCGAAGCTCAGGAAAGGCAACCTGGGGAACACCTTGGAGTGTAACAAACCCTCTCTCTACACCCCATACCCAATTTGTAGGCCTAATGCAGCGTAGTTTCCGACAACTACTAAACGAGAGCATGAAGATCGAAGCTCAGGAAAGGCAACCTGGGGAACACCTTGGAGTGTAACACACCCTCTCTCTACACCCCATACCCAATTTGAAGGCCTAATGCAGTGTAGTTTCCAAGAACTACTAAACGAGAGCCGGAAGATCGAAGCTCAGGAAAGGCAACCTGGGGAACACCTTGGAGTGTAACACACCCTCTCTCTACACCCCATACCCAATTTGAAGGCCTAATGCAGTGTAGTTTCCAAGAACTACTAAACGAGAGCCGGAAGATCGAAGCTCAGGAAAGACAACCTGGGGAACACCTTGAAGTGTAACACAACGTCTCTCTACACCACGGAAGGGCTGATTCTTAGGAAGGAAGGCTGTCGGAAATAAGCATTGCGCGTCCGAGGGTGATTATATTCTTATTAGGTATATACTCACCCTCGGACGCGCCCTGCTTCTTTATTTGGAATGAATGTTTATTTGCAATGTGGTGTTGACTTTCTCTATTATTTTGGTAATTAATGATTTTATTATTTTCATTGTTTTGCATCTTCTCGGCAATAATATAAAGAAGACGCGACAGGACAACACTCGGTGGATGCCATATCTGTGTTTTCAATTTAAAAAACCTTTCAGTTAACTACTTGCAGGAGAAAGTAATTGTAGCTGGTGGCCATTTTTAGTACTGTACCAGATTTTAGTTGTGTGTTTGTTTTTAATGTTAAAATGTCTGCATTTGATATCTCACCAGTATTTTCTTTTTTATAAGCAAAATACTTTTTTTTTTATTTTATGATGTTGGTTCAAGGGGTACACGGGCAGCAGTAGACAGGTCAGTGGAGGCCTAGTGGAAGGAGGGACCGCAGACAGGCTTCGAAGCCCTAACATAATAAATTGGGCTGCCTGTAGGCAGTTTAAAATTGGTTCCAGGGGAACACGGGCAGCAGTAGACAGGTCAGTGGAGGCCTAGTGGAAGGAGGGACCGCAGACAGGCTTCGAAGCCCTAACATAATAAATTGGGCTGCCTGTAGGCAATTTAAAATTGGTTCCAGGGGAACACGGGCAGCAGTAGACAGGTAAGTGGAGGCCTAGTGGAAGGAGGGACCGCAGACAGGCTTCGAAGGCCTAACATAATAAAATGGGCTGGCTGTAGGCAATTTAAAATTGGTTCCAGGGGAACACGGGCAGCAGTAGACAGGTCAGTGGAGGCCTAGTGGAAGGAGGGACCGCAGACAGGCTTCGAAGGCCTAACATAATAAAATGGGCTGGCTGTAGGCAATTTAAAATTGGTTCCAGGGGAACACGGGCAGCAGTAGACAGGTAAGTGGAGGCCTAGTGGAAGGAGGGACCGCAGACAGGCTTCGAAGGCCTAACATAATAAATTGGGCTGCCTGTAGGCAATTTAAAATTGGTTCCAGGGGAACACGGGCAGCAGTAGACAGGTCAGTGGAGGCCTAGTGGAAGGAGGGACCGCAGACAGGCTTCGAAGGCCTAACGTAATAAAATGGGCTGGCTGTAGGCAATTTACAATTGGTTCCATGGGAACACGGGCAGCAGTAGACAGGTCAGTGGAGGCCTAGTGGAAGGAGTGACGGCAGACAGGCATCAAAGGCCTAACATCATAACATTGGGCTGTTGGCAATTTAAAATTGGTTCCAGGGGTACACGGGCAACAGTGGTCTGGTCAGTGGAAGTCTAGTGGAAGGAGTGACGGCAGACAGGCATCAAAGGCCTAACATAATAACATTTGGCTGTTGGCAATTTAAAATTGGTTCCAGGGGTACACGGGCAACAGTGGTCTGGTCAGTGGAAGTCTAGTGGAAGGAGTGACGGCAGACAGGCTAAGAAGGCCTAACATAACAAATTTGGGCTGGCTGTAGGCAAGTTTAAATTGGTTCCAGGGGAACACGGCCAGCAGTGGCCTGGTCAGTGTAGTAGTTGTAGAAAGAACGGACCGCAGACAGGCTTCGAAGGCCTAACATAACAAAAATGTCAAAACAATGGTATTGTCAGTGCCAGGCATTGAAGGATGTCAGCGCATAGACTAAACATTGGTGAAGCTGTGAGAGATAATTTTGCTAGTGGTAGAGCACTGTTTGAGCTGGGGGGGGGAACTGTCTTGTGGCCGGCGGTACAGGCCCAGGGCCCCTCATATTACAATGGTGTGTCTGACGTTGGGTGCGCACCACCACCGCCAGAGACACTTTATTGTACTATGAGGGACCCAGTGGCAGTGCCGTCGACCAAAAGCGGGCACACCCACCTCTTCAGACAAACAGCACTCTCACGGGTGCTGGCGCAAAGTGGCGATACCACGGCCCCGTGTGGGGAGTTTGGCCATTTTGTTAGGAGTAAACATGTCGTATGCTGGACAATCAGGTGCAGAAAATTACGAGATTGGAAAAGTCATTCAGAAGAGTCCACAGGCAAGACCTTTCCATAGGAAAGTTAGGTGTCAGCCGGGCAAGGTGGGGCAAAAGATTTCGAAATCCAGTTGTGGTTCATTTTAATGAAGGTTAGATCATCTACATTTTGGGTAGCCAGACGAGTCCTTTTTTCAGTTAGTATTGAACCTGCAGCACTGAATACTCTTTCTGATAGGACACTAGCTGCCGGGCAAGCAAGCTCCTGCAATGCATATTCTGCCAATTCTGGCCAGGTGTCTAATTTGGATGCCCAGTAATCAAATGGGAATGACGGTTGAGGGAGAACGTCGATAAGGGATGAAAAATAGTTTGTAACCATACTGGACAAATGTTGTCTCCTGTCACTTTGAATTGATGCTGCAGTACCTGTCCTGTCTGCGGTCATAGCAAAATCACTCCACAACCTGGTCAGAAAACCCCTCTGGCCAACGCCACTTCTGATTTCTGCCCCTCTAACACCTCTGGTCTGCTGGTCCCTGGAGCTCGTGTGAGAACGATCACGGGCGCTGTGTGCAGGGAATGCCAGAAGCAAACGGTCAACAAGAGTTGATTGTTTTGTTGCTAATATTAGTTCCAAGTTCTCATGTGGCATAATATTTTGCAATTTGCCTTTATAGCGAGGATCAAGGAGGCAGGCCAACCAGTAATCGTCATCGTTCATCATTTTTGTAATGCGTGTGTCCCTTTTGAGGATACGCAAGGCATAATCCGCCATGTGGGCCAAAGTTCCAGTTGTCAAATCTGCGGTTGTGCTTGGTTGAGGGGCAGTTGCAGGCAAATCTACGTCACTTGTGTCCCTCAAAAAACCAGAACCCGCCCTTGCCACGCCACCAATTTCCAATGACCCCGGGAAAGCTTCCTCATTAAAAATATACTCATCCCCATCATCCTCCTCATCCTCCACCTCCTCTTCGCCCGCTACCTCGTCCTGTACACTGCCCTGACCAGACAATGGCTGACTGTCATCAAGGCTTTCCTCTTCCTCTGGTGCAGACGCCTGATCCTTTATGTGCGTCAAACTTTGCATCAGCAGACACATTAGGGGGATGCTCATGCTTATTATGGCGTTGTCTGCACTAACCAGCCGTGTGCATTCCTCAAAACACTGAAGGACTTGACACATGTCTTGAATCTTCGACCACTGCACACCTGACAACTCCATGTCTGCCATCCTACTGCCTGCCCGTGTATGTGTATCCTCCCACAAAAACATAACAGCCCGCCTCTGTTCGCACAGTCTCTGAAGCATGTGCAGTGTTGAGTTCCACCTTGTAACAACGTCTATGATTAGGCGATGCTGGGGAAGGTTCAAAGAACGCTGATAAGTCTGCATACGGCTGGAGTGTACAGGCGAACGGCGGATATGTGCGCAAAGTCCACGCACTTTGAGGAGCAGGTCGGATAACCCCGGATAACTTTTCAGGAAGCACTGCACCACCAGGTTTAAGGTGTGAGCCAGGCAAGGAATGTGTTTCAGTTGGGAAAGGGAGATGGCAGCCATGAAATTCCTTCCGTTATCACTCACTACCTTGCCTGCCTCAAGATCTACAGTGCCCAGCCACGACTGCGTTTCTTGCTGCAAGAACTCGGACAGAACTTCCGCGGTGTGTCTGTTGTCGCCCAAACACTTCATAGCCAATACAGCCTGCTGACGTTTGCCAGTAGCTGCCCCATAATGGGAGACCTGGTGTGCAACAGTGGCAGCTGCGGATGGAGTGGTTGTGCGACTGCGGTCTGTGGACGAGCTCTCGCTTCTGCAGGAGGACGAGGAGGAGGAGGAGGAGGAGGGGGTGCGAACGGCTACAGCCAACTGTTTCCTAGACCGTGGGCTAGGCAGAACTGTCCCAAACTTGCTGTCCCCTGTGGACCCTGAATCCACCACATTTACCCAGTGTGCCGTGATGGACACGTAACGTCCCTGGCCATGCCTACTGGTCCATGCATCTGTTGTCAGGTGCACCTTTGTGCTCACAGATTGCCTGAGTGCATGGACGATGCGCTCTTTAACATGCTGGTGGAGGGCTGGGATGGCTTTTCTGGAAAAAAAGTGTCGACTGGGTAGCTCGTAGCGTGGTACAGCGTAGTCCATCAGGTCTTTGAAAGCTTCGCTTTCAACTAACCGGTAGGGCATCATCTCTAACGAGATTAGTCTAGCTATGTGGGCGTTCAAACCCTGTGTACGCGGATGCGAGGCTAAGTACTTCCTTTTTCTAACCATAGTCTCATGTAGGGTGAGCTGGACTGGAGAGCTGGAGATCGTGGAACTAGCGGGGGTGCCGGTGGACATGGCAGACTGAGAGACGGTGGGAGATGGTATTGTTGCCGCCGGTGCCCTAGATGCAGTGTTTCCTACTACGAAACTGGAGATTCCCTGACCCTGACTGCTTTGGCCTGGCAAAGAAACCTGCACAGATACTGCAGGTGGTGCAGAAAATGGTGGCCCTACACTGCCGGAAGGGATGTTGCGTTGATGAGTAGCTTCATTGGCCGAGGGTGCTACAACCTTAAGGGACGTTTGGTAGTTAGTCCAAGCTTGCAAATGCATGGTGGTTAAATGTCTATGCATGCAACTTGTATTGAGACTTTTCAGATTCTGCCCTCTGCTTAAGGTAGTTGAACATTTTTGACAGATTACTTTGTGCTGATCAATTGGATGTTGTTTAAAAAAATGCCAGACTGCACTCTTTCTAGCATCGGATACCTTTTCAGGCATTGCAGACTGAGCTTTAACCGGATGGCCACGCTGTCCTCCAACAGGTTTTGACTTTGCCACGCGTTTTGGCCAAGATACGGGCCCGGCAGATGGAACCTGTTGCGATGTTGATGCCTGCTGCGGCCCCTCCTCCTCCGCTTCAGAACTGCTGCCGCCTGCACCCTGTTCCCCCAATGGCTGCCAATCGGGGTCAAGAACTGGGTCATCTATTACCTCTTCTTGTAGCTCGTGTGCAACTTCGTCTGTGTCACCGTGTCGGTCGGTGGTATAGCGTTCGTGATGGGGCAACATAGTCTCATCAGGGTCTGATTCTTGATCAGCACCCTGCGAGGGCAATGTTGTGGTCTGAGTCAAAGGACCAGCATAGTAGTCTGGCTGTGGCTGTGCATCAGTGCACTCCATGTCAGATTCAACTTGTAATGGGCATGGACTGTTAACTGCTTCACTTTCTAAGCCAGGGACGGTATGTGTAAAGAGCTCCATGGAGTAACCCGTTGTGTCGCCTGCTGCATTCTTCTCTGTTGTTGTTTTTGCTGAAGAGGACAAGGAAGCGACTTGTCCCTGACCGTGAACATCCACTAACGACGCGCTGCTTTTACTTTTACCAGTTTCACGAGAGGAGGCAAAAGAGCTAGAGGCTGAGTCAGCAAGATAAGCCAAAACTTGCTCTTGATGCTCCGGCTTTAAAAGCGGTTTTCCTACTCCCAGAAAAGGGAGGGTTCGAGGCCTTGTGTAGCCAGACGACCTGATGCTCCACCACTACCACTACCCTCATTACCAGCTGACAATGAACGCCCCCGGCCACGACCTCTTCCACCAGACTTCCTCATTGTTTTAAAAACGTTACCAAACGAACGGTATTTGTTGCTGTCACACAACTTACACGGTGAGCTATAACTTCAGTATGATTTAGCTACCCCTTTACAGGTGGGTGAGACCACAACGAAAATCAGCCACAATGTTACACACTCTGTTGTTGTTGGCAACAAATGAGATGGCACACACGCAGGACTGTCACTGAAGCGCAAATGTAAATATTTATCTCCCACTGATTTGTGTTTGTTTTTTTTAAAAGGGAGACTTCAGAAAAAAAAAAATTAAAAAAAAATTATTTTTTACAGAAGAATTTATAAAACAAATAAAATGAAATGATTGTTTCAGGGAGAATTTAGGAAAAAAAAAAAAGGCTTTGTAGGGCCCACTGAGTGAGAGAGGACGCACACAGGAGTCAGGAGTGGCACACAAGCCCAGAGGCCAATATTAATCTCCCACCGATTGATTTAGTTATTTTTTTTGGTAGATTTTGGAACCCAAATCAAGCAAAAAAATTAATAGGCTTTCTATGGCCCACAATTGGGGAGAGAGAGAGAGAGATGGCACACCCAGGAGTCAAGACTGGCACACAAGCAGAAGGGGCAATATGAATCTCCCACAGATTTTTTTTTTTTTTTTTTTTTAGGGAGACTTGAGAGAAAAAAAAATACAAAAAAAATGATTTTTTTCAGGAATAATTTAGAAACCAAAGAAAATAAAATGATTGTTTCAGGGAGAATTTAGAAAACAAATAAAACAAAAAATAGGCTTTCTAGGGCCCACTGAGTGACAGATGACGCACACAGGAGTCAGGAGTGGCACACAAGCCCAGAGGCCAATATTAATCTCCCACTGATTGATTTAGTGATTTTTTTTTGGTAGATTTTGGAACCCAAATCAAGCAAAAAAATTAATAGGCTTTCTATGGCCCACAATTGGGGAGAGAGAGAGAGATGGCACACCCAGGAGTCAAGACTGGCACACAAGCAGAAGGGGCAATATGAATCTCCCACAGATTTTTTTTTTTTTTTTTTTTTAGGGAGACTTGAGAGAAAAAAAAATACAAAAAAAATGATTTTTTTCAGGAATAATTTAGAAACCAAAGAAAATAAAATGATTGTTTCAGGGAGAATTTAGAAAACAAATAAAACAAAAAATAGGCTTTCTAGGGCCCACTGAGTGACAGATGACGCACACAGGAGTCAGGAGTGGCACACAAGCCCAGAGGCCAATATTAATCTCCCACTGATTGATTTAGTTATTTTTTTTGGTAGATTTTGGAACCCAAATCAAGCAAAAAAATTAATAGGCTTTCTATGGCCCACAATTGGGGAGAGAGAGAGAGATGGCACACCCAGGAGTCAAGACTGGCACACAAGCAGAAGGGGCAATATGAATCTCCCACAGATTTTTTTTTTTTTTTTTTTTCAGGGAGACTTGAGAGAAAAAAAATACAAAAAAAATGATTTTTTTCAGGAATAATTTAGAAACCAAAGAAAATAAAATGATTGTTTCAGGGAGAATTTAGAAAACAAATAAAACAAAAATTAGGCTTTCTAGGGCCCACTGAGTGACAGATGACGCACACAGGAGTCAGGAGTGGCACACAAGCCCAGAGGCCAATATTAATCTCCCACTGATTGATTTAGTTATTTTTTTGGGTAGATTTTGGAACCCAAATCAAGCAAAAAAATTAATAGGCTTTCTATGGCCCACAATTGGGGAGAGAGAGAGAGATGGCACACCCAGGAGTCAAGACTGGCACACAAGCAGAAGGGGCAATATGAATCTCCCACAGATTTTTTTTTTTTTTTTTTTTTCAGGGAGACTTTAGAGAAAAAAAAATACAAAAAAATGATTTTTTTCAGGAATAATTTAGAAACCAAAGAAAATAAAATGATTTTTTTCAGGGAGAATTTAGAAAACAAATAAAACAAAAAAATAGGCTTTCTAGGGCCCACTGAGTGACAGATGACGCACACAGGAGTCAGGAGTGGCAGACAAGCCTAGAGGCCAATATTAATCTCCCACTGATTGATTTAGTGATTATTTTTGGTAGATTTTGGAACCCAAATCAAGCAAAAAAATTAATAGGCTTTCTATGGCCCACAATTGGGGAGAGAGAGAGAGATGGCACACCCAGGAGTCAAGACTGGCACACAAGCAGAAGGGGCAATATGAATCTCCCACAGATTTTTATTTTTTTTTTCAGGGAGACTTTAGAGAAAAAAAAATACAAAAAAAATGATTTTTTTCAGGAATAATTTAGAAACCAAAGAAAATAAAATGATTTTTTCAGGGAGAATTTAGAAAACAAATAAAACAAAAAATAGGCTTTCTAGGGCCCACTGAGTGACAGATGACGCTCACAGGAGTCAGGAGTGGCACACAAGCCCAGAGGCCAATATTAATCTCCCACTGATTGATTTAGTGATTTTTTTTGGTAGATTTTGGAACCCAAATCAAGCAAAAAAATTAATAGGCTTTCTATGGCCCACTATTTGTGAGAGAGATGGCACGCTCAGGACTGGCACACAAGCCCAGAGGCCAATATTAATCTCCCATTTTTTTTTTTTTCCAGGGAAAATTTATAAACCCAATAAAAAAAATAATAATAAATAGGCTTTCTATGGCCCACTATCTGAGAGAGAGAGATGGCACGCTTAGGACTGGCACACAAGCCCAAAGGCCAATATTAATCTCCCACTGATTGATTTAATGATTTTTTCAGGTAGAATTTAGAACCCAAATCAAGCAAAAAAATTAATAGGCTTTCTATGGCCCACTGAGTGAGAGATGGCACACACAGGAGTAAGGAGTGGCACACAAGCCCTGAGGCCAATATTTTTCTCCCACTGATTGATTGATTGATTTTTTCAGGTAGAATTATGAACCCAAATCAACCAAAAAAATAAATAGGCTTTCTATGGCCCACTATTTGTGAGAGAGATGGCACGCTCAGGACTGGCACACAAGCCCAGAGGCCAATATTAATCTCCCTTTTTTTTTTTTTTTCAGGGAAAATTTATAAACCCAATAAAAAAAATAATAATAAATAGGCTTTCTATGGCCCACTATCTGAGAGAGAGAGATGGCACGCTTAGGACTGGCACACAAGCCCAAAGGCCAATATTAATCTCCCACTGATTGATTGATTGATTTTTTCAGGTAGAATTATGAACCCAAATCAACCAAAAAAATAAATAGGCTTTCTATGGCCCACTATTTGTGAGAGAGATGGCACGCTCAGGACTGGCACACAAGCCCAGAGGCCAATATTAATCTCCCACTTTTTTTTTTTTCCAGGGAAAATTTATAAACCCAATAAAATAATAAAAAAATAGGCTTTCTATGGCCCACTATCTGAGAGAGAGAGAGATGGCACGCTTAGGACTGGCACACAAGCCCAAAGGCCAATATTAATCTCCCACTGATTGATTTATTGATTTTTTCAGGTAGAATTTAGAACCCAAATCAAGCAAAAAAATTAATAGGCTTTCTATGGCCCACTGAGTGAGTGATGATGCACACAGGAGTCAAGAGTGGCACACAAGCCCTGAGGCCAATATTTTTCTCCCACTGATTGATGTAGTGATTTTTTCTGGTAGATTTTATAACCCAAATCAAGCAAAAAAATAAATAGGCTTTCTATGGCCCACTGAGTGAGAGATGACACAGACAGAGATGGCACTCTAGCAGAAATGTCAATCTTAATCTCCCACAAAAAAAAAAAAAGGAACTGTCCTTCAATTACTATCTCCCTGCAGTAATCTCAGCCAGGTATGGCAGGCAGCAATAAGGAGTGGACTGATGCACAAATTAAATAAAAAGTGTGGACAAACAAACAAGATAGCTGTGCAGAAAGGAAGGAACAAGAGGATTTGTGCTTTGAAAAAAGCAGTTGGTTTGCACAGCGGCGTACACACAGCAATGCAGCTATCAGGGAGCCTTCTAGGGCAGCCCAATGAGCTACAGCGCTGAGGAAAAAAAAAAAAAAAGGAGCTTCCACTGTCCCTGCACACCGAAGGTGGTGTTGGGCAGTGGAAATCGCTACAGCACAAGCGGTTTTGTGGTTAATGGACCCTGCCTAACGCTATCCCTGCTTCTGACGAAGCGGCAGCAACCTCTCCCTAAGCTCAGATCAGCAGCAGTAACATGGCGGTCGGCGGAACTCCCCTTTATAGCCCCTGTGACGCCGCAGACAGCAAGCCAATCACTGCAATGCCCTTCTCTAAGATGGTGGGGACCAGGACCTATGTCATCACGCTGCCCACACTCTGCGTTTACCTTCATTGGCTGAGAAATGGCGCTTTTCGCGTCATTGAAACGCGACTTTGGCGCGAAAGTCGCGTACCGCATGGCCGACCACGCACAGGGGTCGGATCGGGTTTCATGAAACTCGACTTCGCCAAAAGTCGGCGACTTTTGAAAATGTTCGACCCTTTTCGCTCAACCCTATGTGTAATCACTAGTGCCAGTAGATTACGTGAACATTGTAAATGAATCTCTTCCCAAGCCTTCTGGAATAATTCGTCACCGCTGAATTGTGATATTTCCTTGAAAACCCGCAGTCCCCTTGGGACGCGTCCACATTCTATATATGATTTTAAAGATTCATTCCTTAAATGGATTGTCTGGCCTTAGGATACTTTATGTGACTGCAGACTTATGGATCCTCACATCACACCCAATTTCGCCCTCTGAGGATTCCCTGATGCCGGTACCAGGAGTGGCGGGCCCATGACTGCAACTATGTGATTTGTATCATGTGCCGACTAGACGTGCGCAGCCTAACTTAGTGCAAGCGTATTGAGTGAGGCTGCACACGTCTAGTTAGAATGTGTCTGGAAGAATGTAAGTCGCGCCAGTGGCAGCACCGGAAAATCTTAGCAGCGCGCAGTTCCCGTACTATGAGGACTCACAAATCTTCAGTCACATAGAGAAACTGCAGACTTCTACCCTAAGGCCAGATGACTCCTTTAAACTTGGTGTTAAGCACAACTTCTCCAAAATGTTCTGATGGCTCCCAAAAAAAGGTGGAACCTCTGTCAGGGGTTTGTCATAAAGAACAATGGCTCAGGGTTCAGGGAATATCAAGGCTTTGATGTCTGTTATTACTTATTTTTACCGAGAAGAGCAAAAAAGATTCAAATCACCCTCTTTCTTTGTTCAGTTCAGTCCTCTGTCAGGCGGACCAGTTCGTTGTTCACTTTTGTGCCATCAATCCCCTGTCTGGCATTTTCTGGTGCTTCATAGACCACTGCGACATCCTTTGGGCATCGCGCACTGGATAGTTTAAAACCTTTTTACGCACCTCTTTTAGAAAGAGATGGGATGAACGCTCCCTCTTGTGGCTGCAAATAGGAAAGACAGGTAGATTTCAGAAGTAATCGAAGTCCCTAAAAAGGTCAAAAACTGCATCTGAATTCAGCCTGTTAGGGGTGTATCTACTGAACTCTGAAATTCGTCACCTTACTCAGTCAAACAGCGAGAGCTTATTCATAATTGATGTTTATTCAAACTTTTGATGAATGTTTCAGTAAGACGCAGAAAATAAAATGTGAATACCACTTTTAATGAGAAAATCAATTGAAGGGAGAGGATGAAAAAAATCGACTTTTATCCATAAAAGTGGGACAATTTTTTTTCTCACTTGTCATCCACATACAATCCGTTTTTTTTTTTACTGCAGCAGTCGTAAATAATTTACAGGTTCCTATGTTACAGAACTGCAATGTGTCCATAAAAATTGGATGCTAATCTGTGGCTCCGTATGGCATTTTAGGTGCGCACCCATAGACTTGAATGGGCGAGTCTCATCCGATATATGGCAGAAACTAGTGCATGCTGCCATTTTTTTTTCACATGCAGATTTGGTCAGTGAAAAAAATCACTAATCTGCACGGCCCCTGGGAATAACATTGGTCCAAGTGCTGCCCATTTGTTCCACGGACAGCACTGGAATCGAAAACGTCTTTACTCGATTCTTCCCTCTGGTCTGGCCTCTTGCAAAGGAAGCTATAAGCCAACTCCACTGCTCACATGTCCATCCTGCTACAGGTCTAGACATCAACTCCTCCCCTTGTCTGCTTTCCCAGGCTTTTATGATTATTAACTGTGCCACAGCTGTCACCTGACCTGGTGTCTCCTTTAATCTTTTCCCTCAGGGAACGTGTACTTTGCTCTTCAGTTCCTACTACTGTCGTTTTCTCCGCTTTCCCTATTCTTATAATCTTTGGTCAGTAGATGGCGATGTTTACTTTAATGAGAGAGATGCTTTCCGGCAATTAAAGGCTCAGAATTGTTACAAAAGACTGTCATTCAACCCTACCACTCCCTTTCAGGGGCAACTACAGGATAACATTGAACAGGGAATCAATCCATTCAAAATGGTCTCATCACTAAAGAAATTATGAATGGATTGATTCCCGAATTAACTTCCGCTTGTATTTACTTCCTAAAGTGCATAAATCATCCATCACTCCACCAGGCCGCCCGATTGTTTCTGGAAACAGAGGTCTCTGTGAACACATAGGTAAGTATATAGATTTTCACCTCAAACCTTTAGTAGAGTCTCTCCCCTCCTATCTTCAGGATACGGGAGATGTCCTTGGGAAAATGGAAGGCATCCTTGTAGAGGGTGACATGGGGCTTGCAACTCTAGATGTCAACTCACTATATATATCAGACATGCTGATAGCATCGAGTCATCTAGACGTTTTTTGCACATGACCACCTTAAACAACAGGAAGTTTCTTATGACTGTGCTTGAATATGCCCTCACGTATAACTTCTTCATTTTCAAAGAAACCCTATATTTCCAACTTCAAGGTACTGCTCTGGGGACAGCATTTGCGCCCTCATATGCTAACCTTTTCTTGGCCAATGGGAAAGATCTATCTTTCTTACTAACCCTATACCTCTCATTGAAAAGGTTTCAACCTGGATTCGATATATTGATGATATTCTCATTATTTGGCAGGGAACTGTACAAGAGCTACTCTTCTTCACTCAACATCTCAATCAAAATTACATAAATTTTAAACTTACCTGCAATCACAGTCAGCCCAGTGTTGAATTCCTTGACACCTGGATCTTCAAAGTTGAGAATGGATTTCTTCACATTGAGGTATTCAGGAAAAACACGGCGGTCAACTCTCTGATGCATGCCTCATCCTCACATCCTCTGCCTCTTGATAATAGTAATCCTTATGATCAATTCCTTAGGACTAGAAGATTTTGTGCTAACAAATTTTCCTTTCAGATACAAGCGGAAGAATTGACACAAAGATTTTTTCAAAGCGAATACTTCAAAAATGTTATCCAGAAAGGCTGGACAAGAGCTTGAAACACCAATAGAACAGATCGTATTAAACCTTAAAGCAAACCATTGCCATCACTAGAAGTGAGGTTCATATCAGCATATCATGAAAAATGGAACTACATGAAGAAACTTATGAAGCACTTGCAGTCCTCATTGGCCCCAATGTCCTCCATCTCATGTCCTGATTCTGCTCTGAAGCAGTACAATGAAACCCTGCAAAGTGCCCTGGATGAAGCTGCTCCTCCTATAAATAAAACAACTCAGCACAGACGGCAACAACCGTGGCACACGCTGCAAACATGTTTCCTGCAGCGGTGCTCCAGGTGCGCCGAACGTCTGTGGAGAAAATCTAATCTACCCGAAGATTTCATCCATTATAAGTTCATGCTAAAAACATACAGCTCTGCCCTTCACCTCTCCAAACAAACCTATTTCAACACCCTCATCACCTCGCTGTCCAATAACCCTAAATGTCTCTTTGACACTTTCCAGTCCCTACTCAATCCAAGAGTGCAGGCCCCAACCACAGATCTCCGCGCTGACGATCTGGCCAATTACTTCAAAGAAAAAATTGACCACATTCGACAGGAAATCATCTCCCAATCTCTTCATACCATGCACTGTCCTCCCTCCCCCACAGCATCTGGTTCACTCTCTGACTTTGAACCAGTTACAGAAGAAGAAGTAATCAGGCTCCTTGCATCTTCTCGCCCAACCACTTGCACCAGTGACCCCATTCCGTCACATCTCCTCCAGTCCCTTTCCCCGGCTGTCACCTCTCACCTAACAAAAATATTCAACCTTTCTCTCACTTCCGGTATTTTTCCATCCTCATTTAAGCATGCCATCATACATCCATTACTTAAAAAACCATCCCTCGATCAAAACTGTGCCGCTAATTATAGACCTGTCTCTAATCTTCCCTTCATCTCTAAACTCATCGAATGCCTGGTCCACTCCCGTCTTACCCACTATCTCTCAGATAATGCTCTTCTAGACCCTCTTCAATCTGGTTTCCGCTCTTTACACTCTACTGAAACTGCCCTCACTAAAGTCTCTAATGACCTACTAACAGCTAAATCTAATGGTCACTACTCCATGCTAATTCTCTTGGATCTCTCCGCAGCATTCGACACTGTGGATCATCAGCTCCTCCTCACTATGCTCTGCTCCATCGGCCTCAAGGACACCGTTCTCTCCTTGTTCTCCTCCTATCTCTATGACCAATCCTTCACTGTATCTTTTGCTGGTTCCTCCTCCTCTCACCTTCCCCTTACTGTTGGAGTTCCTCAAGGATCAGTCCTAGGCCCCCTACTCTTCTCGTTGTATACTGCCCCTATTGGACAATCAGTAGATTTGGTTTCCAGTACCATCTCTATGCTGATGACACCCAATTATACACTTCTTCTCCTGATATCACGCCGACCTTTTAGAAAACACCAGTGATTGTCTTACCGCTGTCTCTAACATCATGTCCTCCCTCTATCTGAAACTGAACCTGTCAAAAACTGAACTCCTCGTGTTTTCTCCCTCTAATAGCCTACCTTTGCCCGACATTGCCATCTCCGTGTGCGGTTCCACCATTACTCCAAAGCAACATGCCCGCTGCCTTGGGGTCATCCTTGATTCCGAGCTTTCATTCACCCCCCACATCCGATCACTGGCTCGCTCTTCTTATCTGCATCTCAAAAACATTTCTAGAATTCGCCCTTTTCTTACTTTCGACTCTGCAAAAACTCTTAATGTTTCACTTTTTCATTCTCGTCTGGACTATTGTAACTCCCTACTAATCAGCCTCCCTCTTTCCAAACTCTCCCCGTCCAATCTGTCCTGAATGCTGCAGCCAGGATCATATTCCTCACCAACTCTTACACCGATGCCTCTACCTTGTGCCAGTCATTACACTGGTTACCTATCCACTCAAGAATCCAGTACAAAACTACTACCCTCATCCACAAAGCGCTCCATGGCTCAGCACCACCCTACATCTCCTCTCTGGTCTCAGTCTACCACCCTACCCGTGCCCTCCGCTCCGCTAATGACCTCAGGTTAGCATCCTCAATAATCAGAACCTCCCACTCCCGCCGCCAAGACTTTACACGTGCTGCGCCGATTCTTTGGAATGCACTACCTAGGTTAATATGATTAATCCCCAATCCCCACAGTTTTAAGCGTGCCCTAAAAACTCATTTGTTTAGATTGGCCTACCGCCTCAACGCATTAACCTAACTATCCCTGTGTGGCCCATTCTAAAAAAAAAAAAAACATAATTGGGTTCCTCGTATCATGTTCTCATACACTTTATGCAGTTAATAGCCTCTGTGTCTGTACTGCTACATACTTAGGCAGTTACCTGGTTCATGCAGCTTTACATGAACACCCGAGCCTTACACTATGGCTGGTCCGAATAACTAAAGCAATTGTTACCATCCACCTCTCATGTCTCCCCTTTTCCTCATAGTTTGTAAGCTTGCGAGCAGGGCCCTCATTCCTCTTGGTATCTGTTTTGAACTGTGATTTCTGTTATGCTGTAATGTCTATTGTCTGTACAAGTCCCCTCTATAATTTGTAAAGCGCTGCGGAATATGTTGTTGTCTAAGAATTATTAAGAATGGGGAAGCACGGTGGCTGCAGCCTTGCAGCGCTGGAGTCCTGGGTTCAAGCCCCACCAAGGACAACATCTGCAAAGAGTTTGTATGTTCTCTCCATGTTTGCGTGGGTTTCCTCCGGGTACTCCAGTTTCCTCCCACATTCCAAAGTCATATTGATAGGGAATTTAGATTGTGAGCCCCAATGGAGACAGTGATGATAATGTGTGCAAAACTGTAAAGATCTGCGGAATATGTTAGCGCTATATAAAAATAAAGATTATTATTATAATGCTCTCTCGAAATATTGGCAAATTTTGGAGAGTGAGTCTATGGTATCTAAGAGTACGACATCCAAGCCTTCTATTACTTACAGAAGAAAGCAGAATTGGAGGGATGCGTTAGTCCACGACCATCACAAAGGACCACCGATCGAACGAGATTTTGGATCCAAGGGCCCTAAATGGGGTTTTTCCCTGTGAGAATTATTCCGCTTGTGCTAACTTACGAAAAACATCTACCTGCTAAATTAACAGTTTTTTTATATATATATTCCGTCGTGTTGTTTTTATTTCACCATGTATTTACTTTTATCCTCATCTGCATATCTCTACCACGCAACCGTGAGCCATTGGTGTTCCTAACAGCCCTCTTATTCATCTATACTTCCACATGCACATCGCACATTGTTCCTTTGCATGTTATTATTATCCTTGTCATTTGTTTGCATTAGCAATTATCAATTTTTTGTATGGTGGACTGCTCTGTATCACCTCTGCTGCATGTACTTGATACACTTGTTTATGTAACCAATTTTTGACGTACCTTTTGTACTGCACTAGTTGTCCATCAACGTCATTATAGGATGAATTCTAATTATTTACTTGACCACTAGGAGTCCTTAATGTACTTACACTGATACTGCTGTACCGAACTTGCTTCATATTTCATAGTACAATCTGTTATTTCACACTTTGGCCACCAGAGATCAATATTGTTTCATATGACTTTTCCATGCATTTTGTGGCTGTAGATTAGCTTTTTTTTCACACCATATCTATAAATTGCAATTGTACATTTTACTATTGGAATTTAATTACTCTTATTCATTATTTGTTCTATTTATTATGAGGTTGTGGCTAATATATTGCAAATGATTGTATGTATTTATTCTTTGGGCTTGTATTTCGAGGATTTTTCTTGCCCTTTTTCTCCCTTGTTACTACCTTTTTATTGTTTTTAATACATTTTCTAACAAATGTTATCATATTTTATCAACTTTGTTTTCAACGTTTCCCTTCTGTTGGGTATTTATTAACTGCGCCACAGTTGTCACCTAACCTGGTGTCTCCTCTAATCTTTTCCCTAAGGGGATGTGTACTTCACTGTTCAGTTCCTACTGTTGTCATTCTCTGCATTTTCACTATTCTTATTATCTTTGGTGAGTTGATGGTAATATTTATATGCAGATACTCAGCTTAAGCACTATTGGGTGTGTCTCTTTGCTCCTTCACCCCCTTACCCAAGGACAAAGAGCTGATGAAATGGCGACTGAGTCATGGGAGGTCATTAGGGATGAGCGAACGTTCTAGGTGATACTCAGATATCAGTTGAGTATCTGGATGCTTGGATGTGCTCAGCACTCGATGAACATTAGCTGGTGCACGGATTTGAAGTTTGAATCGCCGCTCTGCATGTTTTGCGCCTGTTACACAGCCAATATGCATGCAAGGATTTCCTGCTAGTTACTGTAATGCTGTAGCCATCTTGGTAGTGGAATTACTGTGATTGGTTGGCCACATTACCTCATCAGCTCACTGATACCATTACACAACTCAGGGACAGTTCTGATTGGAGGGAGAAAGCAGTTTTCCAGGCCTGGGTGCACAGTTTAGCTAATCAGAGCCCTGTAGTGTTCATACTGGAGCTGATGCTGAACCAACATACTAACAGCCCTTCTAAGTGCTAATCTTGGGCTTTGCTGTTTGTGTCAGATACATTCTGCATTTGGCAGAATACAGCCTCTAGGCAGGGCTTAGGGCTTTGCAGTCTGTTTCTAAATATATAGCTGCTGCACATAGCAACATTCTTTTTTAGGGGGTGAAAAAATTTACTATATTGCCATCCATAGAGTATTATGTGCTTTGTATTACATTTCTATGGTATATAAAACTCAAAAAAAGCGTTCAAAATTTTTAAGGATTCAATCAGATATCCATTTAGATTTCAGTGGTATATAACACTCCAAAAAAAGTTAAAACTTTTTTTCTGCTTTAATTAGTAATCCATACAGTGTAACATGCTTGGTGGGTGACAAAGTGACAAAGATGACAGAACCCCACGAGATTCCCAAGGGAGCAACCGGAGGAATACTGGAGCTAGATCAAGCTGGCATGACAGCAGAGGTGGCAGGAGCCTGTGGTTCGGAACCATCTGCTTTCCCGAAACCACCAAGGCCTGAAGCAGCCTTCACCACTGGGGTTCTTGCTGACTGCGGAAAGAGAGCCAGGATCCAGCAACTGGTGAGCAGACTGCAGGGGGCTAGGCTGGTCGGAAGAGAGAAGGAGGTGAGACAGGAACAGGACTGGACACATGCTAGCCGCAAGGTACCGAGAGTTGGCATCCCGGGGGGTCATTACATACAACCGGCAGTGGAGATAGAGGTCCATAGAAGAGTTTGGGACCCGTCATGACTTCTTGCTGAACCAATGGACAGTAGAGACAGCACACTTGCCTCGTAGGCTGCAAGAGCATATTGCTGGAACCAGGGTCACGATCCTCAAAATGGAGGGACAATATCGCTGGTATGCATTTGGTGTAATCCGAGAAGGAAGGGGGCAGGAGGCTCCTTGATGCTGCTCAAGATGGAGCTACCACTCCTAAGGTATCTGACTGTCCTTGGTGTTCCCCACTTATTCAGGAGCAGGCAATGATGCACGTGGCATAGTGGACTTTCCCCAGGTCACTTACAGCCCAGGCACATGGGAATCAAGGTCCAGGAAAAAGGTGGAAGAAGTCCCCCAGCCTGCAGATGAAGGAGAAGAAGTGGACACCTAAAGAGGATTACTGTATTACCCTCCTTATAACTTTTTCCTGGTTTTGCTCTTTCTGCAAAGCATTTATGAGCGTAGGAGTACATCAACTACGCTTTCAAAATATTTCAATGAGGCCCACCAGTTGTTGCCTTCAAGGGTCTATGGATGACTAGATAACCATCCTGATAATTTTTTTCCTGGCTTTGTACAACTACACTTTTTTTCAGGAGGCACTCCATTTGGTGCCTTCAAGTGTGTATGGATGACCCTCCTCATACATTTTTTTCTGGCTTTGCACTGTTTGCAGAGCTTTTATGAGTGTAGATTTACCACAACTACACTTTGTGCACAATATTTGAATTCGGCACTCCAGTTGGCGCCTTCAAAGGTGTATGGATGATCCTGCTTGTAATTTTTGGCAGGCTTTGCTCTGTGTCCAGAGCTTTTAATAGTGTAGG
The DNA here is from genome assembly GCF_032444005.1 of Ranitomeya imitator. Classification (NCBI taxonomy): domain Eukaryota; kingdom Metazoa; phylum Chordata; class Amphibia; order Anura; family Dendrobatidae; genus Ranitomeya; species Ranitomeya imitator. The sequence continues at coordinate 57,044,578 of NC_091282.1, read as the reverse complement.
AGTTTGGAGTACCACATCTACACTTTATTCACAATATTTGAATGAGGCACTGCAGTTTCTGCCTTTAAGGGTGTATAGATTGGCCCTGTTTGTAATTTTTGGCAGGAAATACCGGAAAGAATGTTTCTTTATTTTCCTGTAAACTCCAATTTCTCGTCAATTTTGAATGTTTTATTTTCAGTCCTTACAGTGGAGAAAAAGTGTGACACCATTGATTTCAGCAGCAATATGGGAGTCAGAGATGCTTTCAGGAGTTTTCCCCATGCTGTTTTCCTTCTACTCAGCATTTTTTCCATCCATTTCAAATATTTTCAATGCCCCCCAGACCTCCTTTTAGGGTTTACCTGAAAAATGCTCCAATTTCCCATTGACTCCCATTATACTTGCTACTCGAAATGAGCATCAGAGCAGTAAGAATTGCTTGGTTCGAGTAACGAGTATCTGAGCATTTCAGTGCTCGCTAATCCCTAGTGGTCATGACTTACTGATATGTGTGATGAGTGAAGTCTTATCAGAACACTGTTCAGGTGTAATGCAGGTGACCGAATGCAACACACAGAATGCACGAGGCAGGAACAGTCAATGAACAGTTTAATATTTTCAAAAACGGAGGGAATTTAAAGGGGATAAGGGATAAATAATTAGTAGTATTAAACAATAGAAATCTGCAATGCACTGTACAACAATACAACTATAACAAAGGAAGGTCCACGAAATAATATGTTAACAGGCACAATGGTGGTACGCCCATTCAAGAGAGCTACCACTTTAGTTCCTTCCGAAATACTGGCCCTAGCCAGCGTCACAAGTATTCCCACAAGGGTACAAGTTCTCTTGACGAAGTTTATCAACATGCGTTGAGCCTCCAGAGCACAACCGACCTTCTCCCCACCTTTTGTCCTAAACCAGGCCAACCCCAGTTCCGTATGTCACAGCGTGAAGTGATGGCCCTGATCATTCTGTGATCGAAGCCATGTTTTTCTGGTTGCCCTCTGCTCGTGGATCTTCAGTGCTTGACCGTCAGGAGATGACTCTTAGGCCTGGGGCATGAAGGACTGGGTCCCAACTGTCGACGGGTGTCGTCGGGCAACGCAACTTGGAGCCAAGTAACCCTAGCTCATGGGCCCCATAGCATCCTGCTTCTATGGAAAATACTTCTCTGAATTCCAGCTATATCTGTTATTACATTACATCTTAGTGCAGAGAAATTCCAGCATTTACATGTTGTAAATAAATGGTCTGAAGAGCTGACATCTCAGGGGCAGATACTGGACTATATAAACTTCATTCTTTGAGTTTTGTCTCCCTCTAGTGATTACAATACAGAATTGCAATATTTATTTTTTTTATTGAAAGAGAAACTGGAATAAACTGATACATTGTATCTAAATTATATTTGTCTTGGAAGTATAATGCTCCATGGCCAATGCTACCAGGGGTGCATCTTGTGAGATGTATGCATTACTTGAACAGCCGTTTGATGGTGACTATGTCTGCGCTCAATGTCAGCAAGTTAGGGTACCATCACACAGTGGCACTTTGATTGCTAGGACGGCACGATCCGTGACGTTCCAGCGATATCCTTACGATCTCGCTGTGTCTGACACGCTACTGCGATCAGGGACCCCGCTAAGAATCGTACGTCGTAGCAGATTGTTTGAAACTTTATTTAGTCGCTGGATCTCCCGCTGACATCGCTGAATCGGCGTGTGTGACGCCGATTCAGCGATGTCTTCACTGGTAACCAGGGTAAACATCGGGTTACTAAGCGCAGGGCTGCGCTTAGTAACCCGATATTTACCCTGGGGACCAGTGTAAATGTAAAAAAAAACCACTACATAATTACCTTCCCGGTGTCTGGTCATGTCCCTCGCCTTCAGCTTCCCGCACTGACTGGTGAGCGCCGGCCAGCCGTAAAGTACAGCGGTGACGTCACCGCTCTGCTTTCCGGCTGTCCGGCGCTCACTGTCAGTGCAGAGAAGCACAGCGCCGAGGGACGCAACAGGAATGTAAGTATGTAGTGTTTGGTTTTTTTTACGTTTACGCTGGTAACCAGGGTAAACATCGGGTTACTAAGCGCGGCCCTGCGCTTAGTAACCCGATGTTTACCCTGGTTACCAGGGGACTTCGAGATCGTTGGTCGCTGGAGAGCTGTCTGTGTGACAGCTCTCCAGCGACCACACAGCGACGCTGCAGCGATCGGCATCGTTGTCGTATCGCTGCAGCGTCGTTTTAGTGTGACGGTACCCTTAGATGTTTGGAAGCACAGGTATTGGATTTAATTATTCAGCTTGCAACACTCAGGATTACTGCAAACCTGGAGAGGAGATTGCTGAGTGGCTCTGATTGGGGCCAGTGATATGGAGGAGGGTGGAGGTAGGGAAGATCAGGACCCAGAAGTAGGTGGTTGGGTAACACAAGAAAGGGTAGAAGGAAAAGTGCCAGGGAGCCCAGTCCTGTTCTGGCACAACCTATTAAATATGCCTGTTTTGCTGATATTAGGAATGCAAGCCCAGGACTGGGATCATTGCTCCTAGCAACCAGGAAAACAACTACTTTAGGGAGCAGGGAAATAGGAGTGCAGCAAAGGCCAGAAAGATATTAGTGTGGAGACTCTATTATTAGGAGGACAGACAGGATCATCTGCAGCAGAGGCCATGAATGCTGAACAGTGTGTTGTCGGCAGGGTTCTCGGGTTGGGCATATTGCTGTTTGGATAGACACACTACTGGGTAGGGCTGGGGAAAGCCCGGCGGTCATGGTACACATTGGTACCAATGACAAAGTTAGAGGGAGGTAGAAATTTCTTAAACAAATGGAATTTCCAATGTGGTGTTTTCAGAAACACTGCCAGTGACATGAGTCACTAGAAAAATGGTGGGAGATTAGGGAGATAAATAAGTGACTTAGGCTAAGTTCACACTGCGTTACAGCAGCCCGTTCAACACATACGTTAAAAGGGCTGCTGGAACGCAAGTGCCGACTTTGGCGCATCGCTAGCGCAGATAGAGCATCTGCTAGCTCTATCTGCGCTAGCAGTGACGGACCCGGAAACGCTGCAGCCCGCGTCTCCGGGTTTGTCACTCAATGACGGCACATCCCTAGCGCACGCCCATTGTGGGCGTGCGCTAGCGATGCGTCCGACATTGCAGTCAATGGCGTAACAGACTACATAACACCGCATTTATGCCGCGGTGTAACGTAGTCCGTCTAATGGACTGCCAGGACACAATGTGAATCCGGCCTTAGAAATTGGTGCAGGAAGAAATTGTTTGGGTTCATGGAGAACTTGGCCAACTTCTCTGTCGGCTATAGGCTCTACGGTAAGGATGGGCTGCTGTGCTTGGGGAAAAAATGACAACACAGATGGAGGATCTGAGGGGAGGAAGGGATGTTGTGCAAATAAGGGGATAGATAGAGTAGACAGACAGAGTGAGACAGTAGGGGTTAATGAGGATTCAGAGGGTCTGGTACATGCAGGTGAAGTAGGGAGATGAGTAGAAATAATGAATGTGCTAATAGTATTAAACGTCTGCTGGCAAATGCAAGAAGCCTTGCAAACAAAATGAATGAACTGGAGACTCTTATATCACTCACAGGTTACAGTTTGGTGGGCATTATGGAAACCTGGCTGACTGGGTGACAAATGTGGAGGGTTAAACTACATTTAGAAAGGACAAAAAAGACAAAAAAGGTGGAGGGGGGTGTTTTTTCATTAAATTAAAACTAAAGACTCAACAACAAGCTGCAACAATGTAGAGTCAGTATAGGTAAATGTACATGGGGATGGCAATATTGGAAAGCTGCTAATTGGAGTTTGTTACAAGCCTCCTAATATAACTGAACAGGTAGATGAAATGCTGCAACAAATTAAAAAGGCAGCAAATAATAACAGGGTCCTTATTATCTATCCAGACTTTCAATGGGACATAGAATCTTCTGGTTGTGCTACAAGCTGCAAGTTGTTATCCACAGTTTAAGACAATTACCGCTCAGTTGGAAGACGAACCAACCAGGGAAGATAATCTGCTGGGTCTGGTCCTGTCAAATAGACCAGATACAATTTCAGATCTACAAAAGGGGGAAAAAAAACGGAACTTTAAGAAAGCTGATTTCCACAAATTAAGGGAAGAGCTTAATCAAGTAGACTGGGACAATGTCATACTAACTGGAGATGCTGAACATAAATGGAGATTGTTTAAAGGAGTTGTCTCCTATAAGGATATTAGGACAACCCCTTTTTGATCAAAATGTTGATAAAATAATAAATAGCCTTTACTCACCTCCCATGCCGGTGCTGTTCCCGCGGTGTTTGCACTCACAATCCCCAGGACTGTCGTACGGTGTTGTGACACGTGACAACAGCGAACAATCAGCACTGGCATGACTGTCCCCGGACTTCCTCTTCATGTTCGATTTATCCAAAGGCATGGACAGTGAGGCTAGTGATGATTGGGTGCCGGCCTCACGTGTCACAACACTGCATGAGAGCTCAGGAGAAACAGTGCCGTCATCACAGGAATGGCATCGGCACGAGAGGTGAGTATAGGCTTTATTATTTTGTCAGGGATAAGCAAAGGGTATGAGAAGAAGTTGTCCAAGTAGTGGAAAACTTCTTTAATCAAGTAGTGGATAACTTCTTTAAGGATTACTACTCTTATGCTGTAAAAAACTTATAAAAACTGGTAATAAAATGTCCAGGAATAAAAAGAAACCATTATGCATAAATAAGACTGTGCAAAGGTTAATAAGAAAAAAAACAAAGGGGCATTCAAAATCTTAAAGGCCGAGAATATAGCATTTCAGGAGTATACAGATCTAAATAAGAAATGTAAAAAATAAATCAAGCTAACAAAGTTAACTAATGAAATACAAATCACCAGTGACATTAAAATTAATTCCCAAAAATTGTATTACTACCTCAATGCCAAAAAGAAAAAAACAGATGGTATAGGTCCCTTAAAAGATGACAATAACAAAATAAATATAGAGGACAAAGAAAAGGCTGAAATCTTCAACAGGTACTTTTCTTCCATTTTCACCAATGAACTGAAGGTTCCAGGGATCGTTCTACAAGGCAAAAATCAAAGTTCACAAAGAAATATAACTAGTGTCACAGAAGAAGAAGTACACTTCATTAAACATTGACAAATCCACTGGCCAGATGGCATTCAAGGCACCGACAGCTCAGCAAAACAGTTTCCATAGAACAGCATAGCAATCAATCACAGGAATCGTGACAGAAATATACTCAGGATTACAGAACAGGAGAAGAACTTGGGTATTCTGGTTATGAATAAGTAGAGATGGACAAACAGTAAAGTTCGGCGTCTGTACCGAACACCAACCACAGATTTCACCAGGAAGTCCGTGTTACTGTGCGGGCTTGGCCCCTCGAACACCAGGTGTTTGTGCCTCCCATTTAAATGAACAGTACCCAGACCAGAACCCAAACTTTTTTGTTACTGTTGGACCCAACCTGCCAGACCCCTGGATGTCCGCCCATCTCTAGAACCACAGTACTCAATGTCAAGCAGCAGCTGCAAAAGCAAACAAGATTTTAGAGTATATAATAAGAGAGAGAAAATCCTGCGATCCCAACGTATTGTTACCCCTTTATAAATTACTTGTGAGGCCACATCTAGAATATGGGATTTAGTTTTGTGCACCACATTTTAAAAAGGATACTCAGAAGTTAGTGTCAGTTCAAAGGCAGCAACTAGATTATTGTGGTATGATGAGAGGATGAAAAAGTTGGGCTTGCTCAGCTTAGAAAAAAAACACCTCATCTCATTTATATGTGTAAATATACAATACAAAGGACTGGCACATGACTTATTCCTTCCAAAGACCACCTTTAATGAGTTTCCCTTGGTCCTTAATATGGTCTTTGGAAGTTGGATCAGCAGCCACAGCCAGACACCACCCTGGAGTGGTACCTCGCAGCTACCTGCCACACAAGCCTGACCTCACATCAGAGGCTCCCGTGAACACCAAGGTAGCTGCTTAGTCACACCCCTTCCAGGGTAGTCTGGTTTGTGGCATAGTGGGGCCACACCCTGCACGCTCGCGCCAACCTGTCAGTGTGGGAGTGTAACAACAATTTTGTGTTTTCAAAGTCAAACGGCGCTGCTTCCCTTCTGAGCTCTGCCATGCACCCAAACAGTGGTTTACCCCCACATATGGGGTATCAGCGTACTCAGGACAAATTGCACAACAACTTTTGGGGTCCAATTTCTCCTGTTACCCTTAGTAAAATAAAAAAAATTGGATCTGAAATTTTTGATGAAAAAAAGTTAAATGTTCATTTTTTTAAGCATTCTAAAAAATCCTGTGAAGCACCTGAAGGGTTTAAAAAAAATAGTGTTGTAAAAATGAGAAATTGCTGGTCAACTTTTAGCCCTTATAACTTACTCACAAAAAAATATTGGTTCCCTCTGTGATTTAAAGGGAACCGCCTCCCCCCCCCCCCCCCCCCATTGCGTTTTTAAGTAAAAAAGCTACCTTTAGCACTAAGGCTGCATTCTGTGACGGTGGCTCTTATGCTTAGTATCCCTAGGAACGGTGAAATAATCACTTTTATAAATTTCACCTCATACCTCTATTGAGTCAGGGAGGTATGATTTCTCCCTGACTCAAGCGCCTCGCAGCAGTCCATCATCCCACCAGGCGTCGCCTCCTCTTTGTCTTGTGCCGTCGCAGGCGCCTGCACTCTGCAATTATTTATCGGGCATGCGCCGTGCGCGCTGCCCTGGAACTTACATCGAGTGATGTAAGTAGATCACGCCTGCGCACAGCAGAGTCCCCAGATCCCCCACCATGCAGTGTGTTATGATGTATTCACACTGTGGGGCTGGAAATCTGGTGCCTGCACAGTGGAGCGGCTCACCATGCTCCATTGAACATAGTACTGATGTCTCGCGAGTTTGTGATGGGTGACTCATCTGTCGCTGCTGCAACCAGGCAGCACACATTGCAAGGTTCTGCCATTTAAACGAGCGACCCCTGGGGCAGAGGGCCAACCCCCAGTAACAGGACATCCAGGCCCACAAAGCTGGCGAGCCAAGTACGTAGGAGGATGACCGGTCCTCCCCATTGTGATCGATGGCATCCAGATGAACGCTGTACTGGACACCGGCTCTCAGGTGACAACTATGCCTTACATTCTCAACGAATGGTATTGAGTTGACTCAGACATTACCCATGGCCCAGATAGTGATTTGACAATAGTAGCCAGTAGTGTTGAGCATTCCGATACCGCAAGTATCGGGTATCGGCCGATATTTGCGGTATCGGAATTCCGATACCGAATTCCGATACTTCCCGCGTATCAGATACCGAAATCGGAAGATCCCAGAATTCAAACTGAACGCAGCAGCCAATGAGGAATGATTGGAAGTGTGGGCACATCCTGTTTAGCATGGTGGGCATGGAACTACTGGCAAGGCTGTGATTGGCTGCTAAAATGATGTCACTCTGCACTATAAAAAACGCTGCCGCCATTTTGCGCTCACTCTGCTGTGATTTCAGTTAGGGACAGGACGCTGTGTTCTAACTGAGGGCCAGTTGAGATAGCTAATTGCTTTATTTTCCTTTCCAAAGGCTAATTTAGCAAAACGCTGTGTGTTCTTCACTGTTCACCTTGCTCTTGCCTTGCAGCGCTGTTTTAACAGCGTTCTGCAAGGTCTCTGTGTGTGTGTGTGTGTGTGCAGCTCACTCTGTAGTCTGTGTGCAGCCATATACCCGGTTGTATTCAGCTCAGGGGGGGTTCACACTGCCTCACACAGTTGTCCTTTTTTGCTCATAGTGCAGCCTGCTGCACATTTTTTCTCAAATTTCCTATTAGTGTTTTTCCACCCGTCTCCAGCTAAATTGTGGAAAAACACTACATAGGATAACCTAGAGGGGGGTTTTTGGGCCTTTCAGCGCCGTTTATGGCTGTCTGCACGGTCTCCGTGTGAGCCCAGCTCGCCCTGTAGTCTGTGTGCAGCCATAGCCGGTTGGATTCAGCTCAGGGTTCGTACTGCCTCATACCTTGAAAAAAAATTTCCTTTTTTTTCAAATAGTGCAGCCTGTTTAAAATTAAAAAAAAAAAATTCCTATTAGTATTTTTCCACCCGTCTCCAGCTAAATTGTGGAAAAACACTACATAGGATAACCTAGAGGGGTTTTTTTGGGCCTTGCAGCGCCGTTTATGGCTGTCTGCACGGTCTCTGTGTGAGCGCAGCTCGCCCTGTAGTCTGTGTGCAGCCATAGCCGGTTGGATTCAGCTCAGGGTGCGTTACTGCCTCATACCTTGAAAAAAAATTTCCTTTTTTTCAAATAGTGCAGCCTGTTTAAAATTTAAAAAAAAAATTTCCTATTAGTGTTTTTCCACCCGTCTCCAGCTAAATTGTGGAAAAACACTACATAGGATAACCTAGAGGGGTTTTTTGGGGCCTCGCAGCGCCGTTTACGGCTGTCTGCACGGTCTCTGTGTGAGCGCAGCTCGCCCTGTAGTCTGTGTGCAGCCATAGCCGGTTGGATTCAGCTCAGGGTGCGTTACTGCCTCATACCTTGAAAAAAAATTTCCTTTTTTTCAAATAGTGCAGCCTGTTTAAAATTTTTTTTAAAAATTTCCTATTAGTGTCTTTCCACCCGTCTCCAGCTAAATAGTGGAAAAACACTACATAGGATAACCTAGAGGAGGGTTTTTGGGCCTTGCAGCGCCGTTTACGGCTGTCTGCACGGTCCCCGTGTGAGTTAAACTTGCTCTGTAGTCCGATCTGCAGAAACAAAAAAAAAAGGAAAGTTCACCAAACACAACTTAACACTTGTGTAGGCCACATTTGAAAAATAATAAAGTTTAGTCCACACTTTACAACATTAGTGTTTCTTACACCTGTTAGGAGGAGCATTTCAGGAATAAGCACACTAAGGCCTTAGTACTTTTCTGCTTATCTTTATCTGTCAACCAAGATGAAGAGGGCAGGGAGTAAGGCACGTGGGCGTGGGCGTGGGCGCGGAGCAGGGAGAGGAGCAGGGAGAGGACGTGGTGATTCTGTGCCTGCTGCGGGTACCGGTGACTCGTCGTCACTCAGTTTCAGCAGGGAACAGTCCTTCATGCGCAGCTTTGTCGGAGAGCGCCGTGCACCGCTGCTGCGTGAAGACCAAATTGAAGCCGTTGTCGGGTGGATGGCAGCTAACGCCTCGGCATCGACTTCAGTTAGTGCCACATCCTCTCAGGCACAGAGCACTGGAGAGCAGCCATCTGTCTCTTCACCACCTGCCAAATTGGCCAGGCAGTCAGAGAGCCCAGGACAGGAGCCGTCTCTACTTCTGTTCTCTGAATCTCTTGGCTTGGAAACAGGGGGCCAGCCAAGCAGCATTGGAGAAATGGAAGAAGAGGCAGTGTGCAGTGATGCCCAACAGCTTTGTCTCTCTGACTCTGAAGAGGCGGGTGGGCCAGTGCCTCCGGTGACCACAGCGCAGTACGCATCTGATGATGAAACTCAGGTGCCGCTTTCTGGTGCGTACTGTGCTGCTGAGACTACCCAGGAGGAGCAGTTGGTGGCAGAGGGTAGTGGAGATGATGAGGTCGTTGACCCATCGTGGCGTGAGGAACAGGAAGGTGGTGGGAGCAGCTCTGAGGAAGAGATTCCCCTTACGGGCCAAAGAGGGAGAGGGAGGGGGAAGACTGCGGAGCCTGTAGCCTCCACTTTGGCACCCGTTAGGAGCCTGTCTCTTTCCAAAGCCAAAAAGGGCGCTCCCAAGACTTGCAGTGCCTGGTCCTTTTTTGACACAGTTGCAGATGACATTTGTTTTGTCAAATGCAAGCTGTGTCATCAGAAAGTAAAAAGAGGGAAAAATGTCAGCAACCTCAATACCACAAATATGTGGAAACATGTGCGGACCAGGCACGCGGTAGAGTTACAGAAACACACTGAAGATGTAGGCCAACCAACAGCGGCAGCTACCACCTCTTCAGCTCGTGTTGCCTCTTCCTCCAGCTCATGCACAGCTGGTTTGGCTTCCTCCCAGGATCGCCATGGAAGAACCTCTGGCACTGTTGTCCAGAGACCTTGTGTAATTCCACCCACAGCACCACCTTCCCAGTCATCCTCACACTCCCAGTCTACTCTACAGCCATCGGTAGTACAGGCATGGGAGAAAAGGCGGGCATTCTCGGCCAACCACTCCCGAGCACAGGCTCTGAATGCAGGCATTGCCAAACTGTTGTCCCTGGAAATGCTCTCATTCAGGCTGGTGGAGACTGACAGCTTCCGTGACTTGATGGCATTGGCAGTCCCACAGTACAAGGTGCCCAGATGCTTTTACTTCAGCAGGCAAGCTGTCCCTGCCCTGCACAGGCATGTTGAGGGAAACATAAAACATGCGCTACTGAACGCCGTCAGTAGCAAGGTCCACCTCACCACCGATGCGTGGACCAGTCAGCATAGACAGGGGCGATACGTTTCCCTCACTGCCCATTGGGTTAATGTTGTTGAGCCAGGTACAGATCGTGCGAGTGGCGCAGGACGTGTCCTGCCCACTCCAAGGATTGCAGGAATCCAGTCTGTACGCATTGACTCCTCCTCTTACACAAGTTCCTCAGAATCATCTCTGCAGGAGCCGTCACAGTCCACCTCCACATGGACCCGTGAACGTTTACCTATGACCGACATGAGCACAGCCGTGGCCAAACGTCAGCAGGCCGTCTTGAAACTAGTTTCATTGGGGAATCGAAGCCACACAGCGCAGGAGCTCTGGAATGCCATCAAGCAGGAGAGCGATGTGTGGTTACTGCCAGCGAATCTCCAGCCAGGCATGGTAGTGTGTGACAATGGCCGAAATCTGGTGGCAGCTTTGGCCCTTGGCAACCTCACTCACATCCCATGTCTGGCACATGTGCTCAATTTGGTTGTGCAGAGTTTTCTGAGGGACTATCCGGATCTTGATGCCCTGCTGCACAAGGTCCGCCTAGAGTGTGCTCACTTGCGGCGTTCCAGCTTGGCAAGATCCTGCATTGCTGCTCTGCAGCGCTGATTCCGCCTTCCGGAACACCACATCATATGTGACCTACCTACCCGGTGGAATTCCACGTTACATATGTTGGAGCGGTTGTGTGAGCAGCAGCAAGCAGTTATGGAGTACCAGCTGCATCAGGCGCAAAGAAGTCGCAGTCAGCGCCGATCAGACTTCACAACCACAGAGTGGGCCACTATGAAGGACGTCTGCCAGGTTTTGCGTCCTTTTGATTATTCCACGCGGATGGCAAGTGCAGATGATGCACTAGTCAGCATGACTGTCCCCCTTATCTGCCTGCTTCAGCAAACTTTGCAAGGGTTAAGGGATGATGTTGTGGAAGAGGTGGAGGATGAGGAGTCACCTTTTCCATCAGCTTCTGGAGAGTCAGCGCCACGTGGTTCCTCACAAAGGGGTACGCAGGGGCCACTTTGTGAGGAGGATGAGGAGGAGTCAAGGGGGAGGAAGAGCTCCGTCCAGACGAGGCAGCGACACAATTGTCCAGTGGTCAGTGTGTACAGCGAGGGTGGGGTGATGATGAGCGGGCAGAGATCATGTCTCAAGCAGGGGACAACGTTTCTGGGCCAGTTGGCAGTCTGCAGCACATGGTGGATTTCATGCTGCAGTGCCTGAGAAACGACCGCCGCATCGACCACATTCTCAACATGCCTGATTATTGGGTGTTCACCCTCCTCGATCCTCGCTACTGGGACAACGTCCAAAACCTCATCCCAGCGTTGACCCGGGAGCGTAAATTGCGGGAGTACCACGACACACTGGTGAATTCCATCATCTTCTCCAGTCCAACTGAGAGGAGTGCTGCTAGTGCTTTACAAAGCAGCTCAGTGCGTCGAGGCAGTGGGGGAGGCTCTGCCCAAAGAGGGAGCAGAAGCAGTGCCTCTGCCCAAGGCAAGCCCAGTATGGCACAACTCTGGCACACTTTTGTGTGCCCGCCCCAAATGTCTACACCATCACCGGCGGCTCCAGTCAGCAGGAGGCAACGGTTCCGTCAGATGGTGACAGACTACATGGCTTGCCCTCTTACTGTACTCCCAGACGGCTCTTCCCCGTTCAAGTTTTGGGTCTCTAAGCTGGATACATGGCCAGAGCTAAGCCAGTATGCATTGGAGGTGCTGGCTTGCCCTGCGGCTAGTGTCTTATCGGAACGTGTCTTTAGTGCCGCAGGTGGTGTACTAACAGACCGTCGCATGCGACTATCCTCCGATAACGTTGACCGGCTTACTTTCCTGAAAATGAACCAGGCCTGGATCTCGCAGGAATTTGCCACTCCTCTGCCTGATTAAGTAATTGGGTGTCATCCAGGTCTCCTGCTGTGTTCATCTTTCTACCACCTGAACTGCTATTCCTGGGCTCCAACACCGCCAGTTGCGGCTCAGAAGTGCAGGCTGCACAGTAAAAACATACGACCCAGTGTTATTGGGTTTCAGTAACGTCAGCTGATCCCCAGCTGTGTAGCCAGCAATGTGTCCTGCGACCGCCACGCTGGCACAACAACCTAAATGGAAGGGAACCTGTCCCCCCCTCCCCCGTCGTTTGTTACTGAAAGAGCCATCTTGTGCAGCAGTAATGCTGCACAAGGAAAAGGTAGCTCTTTTAGTTTAGCTCCTTGCACACGCAGAACTTAACACTTATAAAATGTGTTCACTGATACCGTTATACCGTCCCGGAGCTGGGACTTTCCTTCGTAATGTGACGCAGCACAGCCGTCATTCCTACCCCCTTGGTGCCATGCGCTGCCTCCTCAGCGTTGTTTTAAGCTGTCACAGAGCCTGCGCTGTTCTGTTTTTCCTTGGCCATGCCCTACTTGCGCTGCCTGTCTTCTGACATAATTTGGTGCCAGGCTGGCTGCGCCTGTGCGGCCACGCTGCCCGAGATCCCGCCTTGCAGTGTCTTCTGATTGAATCACACTGCGGGCCTGGGATCCATGGGCATGCGCAGTGCATATCTTCCCCTCGGGCTCTCGCTCATCTCCCTCCGCCTTCTTTAGACTGTGCGCCGTCAGCTGATCCCTACTAGCATGCCACGGCCGTGACACCGCACAGTCTGAAGAAGAGGGAAGGAGGGGAGTGAGAGTCGAGGATATGCACTGTGCATGCCCATGGATCCAAGGCCCGCAGTGGGATTACGTTAGACGACACTGCGAGGTGGGATCTGGAGCAGCGTGGACGCACAGGCACTGACAGCCTGACACCAAATTATGTCAGAAGACAGGCAGCGCTAATTGGGCATGGCCAAGGGATAACAGAACAGCGCAGGCTCCGTGACAGCTTAAAACAACGCTGAGGAGGCAGCGCACGGCACCAAGGGGATAGGAATGACAGCTGTGCTGAGTCCCATTACGAAGGAAATTCGCACCTCCGGGATGGTTTAACGGTATAAGGGGACACATTTTTAGTGTTTACTTCTGTGTTTGCAAGGAGCATAATTAAAAGAGCAACCTTTTCCTTTTGCATCCTTAGTGCTGCACAAGATGGCTCTTTCAGCTACAAACGTCTTGGGGGGGGGTTAAAGGTTCCCTTTCAACTTGCTCCAATCAGGCTTCGGCCTACACTCTGTTCCTCTGCTCCTCCTGCTGTCCCTGGGCTCTAACACCGCCAGTTGGTGCCTGGAAGTGCTGTCTGCACAGTCAACAGTCGCTCCTCTGTTATTGGGGTTCAGTAACGTCAGCTGATCCCCAGCTGTGTGTGCGGCAATACCTCCAATCTGCTCCTCCTGCTGTCCCTGGGCTCTAACACTGCCAGTTGGTGCCTGGAAGTGCTGTCTGCACAGTCAACAGTCGCTCCTCTGTTATTGGGGTTCAGTAACGTCAGCTGATCCCCAGCTGTGTGTGCGGCAATACCTCCAATCTGCTCCTCCTGCTGTCACTGGGCTCTAACACCGCCAGTTGGTGCCTGGAAGTGCTGTCTGCACAGTCAACAGTCGCTCCTCTGTTATTGGGGTTCAGTAACGTCAGCTGATCATCCCCAGCTGTGTATCCGGCAACGTGTCATGCGACCGCCACGCTGGCACAACTAAAATGTAAGGGGACCTGTCCCCCCCCGCCCCTAGGCGTTTGTTACTGAAAGAGCCACCTTGTGCAGCACTAATACTGCACAAGGAAAAGGTCGCTCTTGAAATTATGCTCCTTGCAAACGCTGAACTACACACTCATGTAATGTGTCCCCTCACACCGTCCAACCGTCACGGAGGTGGGACTTTCCTTTGTAATGTGACGCAGCACAGCCGTCATTGCTACCCCCTTGGCACCGTGCGCTGCCTCCTTAGCGTTGTTTGATTCCGTCATGGACCCTGCGCTATTATGTTATCCCTTGGCCATGCACAGTTTGCGCTGCCCGTCCTCTGACATCATTTGTTGTCGTCCTGGCTGCGCCTGTGCGTCCACGCTGCCCGAAATCCCACCTCGCAGTGTCGTCTAATCTGATCCCACAGTGGGCCTGGTATCCATGGCCATGTGCAGTGCATATACTAGCCTCTCACTCCCCTTCTTCACGCTTCTTCAGACTAGGCGGCGTCAGCTGATCCCTAATAGCATGCCACGGCCGTGACGCCGCACAGTCTGAAGAAGCAGGAAGGAGGTGAGTGAGAGGCGATGATATGCACTGCGCATGCCCATGGATCCCTGGCCCGCAGTGGGATTACATTAGATGACACTGCGAGGTTGGCTCTCGGGCAGCTTGGACGCACAGGCACTGCCAGCCTGACACCTAAATGATGTCAGAAGACGGGCACCGCTAACTGTGCATGGCCAAGGGATAACATTACAGTGCGGGCTCCGTGACAGAACCAAACAACGTTGAGGAGGTGGCGCACGGCACCAAGGGGGTTGGAATGACGGCTGTGCTGTGTCACATTACAAAGGAAAGTCCCACTTCCGGGACGGTTTGACGGTGTGAGGGGACACATTACATGAGTGTGTACTTCAGCGTTTGCAAGGAGCATAATTTTCGGAGCCACCATTTTCCATGTGCAGTATTACTGCTGTACAAGATGGCTCTTTCAGCAACAAATGCCTGGAGGGGGGGTTAAAGGTTCCCTTTCAACTTGCTCCACTGCAGGCTTCGGCCTACACTCTGCTCCTCTTTGATTCCCTGGGTTTCAACACCGTCAGTTGCCACCTGGAAGTGTTGTCTACACAGAAAAAACACTAGCTAATGTGTCAGTGGGGTTCAGCACCGCCAGCTGTTCCCCTGCTGTGTAGTTGGCAACGTGTCCAGCACAAGCCACGCTGGCACAACAGAACAAAAGCTGCCACCAGTGCAGGCTTCGGCCTACACTCTGCTCCTCTCCTCCTGCTGCTGCCCCTGGGCTCAAACACCGCTAGTTTTTGCCCGGAAGTGCTAGCTGCACAGAGAAAAACACCAGCCAATGTGTTAGTGGGGTTCAGCAACGCCAGCTGTTCCCCTGCTGTGTAGCTGGCAACGTGACCTGCAAATGCCACGCAGGCACATGAACTGAAATTAAAGGGACCCTGCCACCCACCCCAAGGTGTTTCTATGTATAACAGCTACCTTGTACAGCAGTAATGCTGCATTTGTACAAGGTGGCTGACTTTTTCTCCTTGCCAACGTGGAACTCAACACGTACAAAATGTGTCTCATTGAGACCATTCCACTGTCCCTGAAGTGTGACTTTCCTTTCTAATGACATGCACCACCCCCCTTGGGAGCGCTGCCCGTCTTCTGACATCATTGGTTGGCTGCCTGTGCCTGGGCGTCCGCCCTGCCCGACACAACCCCCCTCGCTGTCTCATATATTTTGGCTGTGAGGGTGTGATTGATGGGCATGTGCAGTGCATATGTTCGCCTGTCTTAACTCATCTCCTTCCGCCTTCTTCAGACTGTGCGTCCTCATGGCCGTGGTAGGTGATAAGGGATCAGCTGAGGCCGCCCAGTCTGAAGCAGGTGAAAGGACATGTGTGAGCGGCAAACATATTTACTGCACAAGGCCACGAATCCCAGCCAGGCAGTGTGATTTGTTGAAAACACACTGCGGGTCTGGGATTCATGGCCATTGCTAACCACACCGGCCAACATGAAATGAGGTGAGAAGACAGGCAGCGCTCACAGCGCATGGCCAAGGGATCACAATAGCGCAGACTCCTGTACAGCAAATAACAACGCTCAGGAGGCTGCGCCCAGCACCAAGGCGTTATTTATGTGCACCTGTGCTGCGTCTCCTTAAAAAGACAAGTCACGCCTCCAATACAGAACTGAACTACTGTTCAATGGGCTAAATTGTGTACGTCTTTCATTCTGCGTGTGCAATGAGCAAAACTTAAAGAGCAACCTTTAACTTGTGGAGCTTTACTGCTGCACAAGGTGTGGCTCTTCAACATTGTAACACCTGAGGGTGGGTTAAAGGTTACCTTTGAAATTGGTTCAAGTAGGCTTCCGCCTACACTCTGCTCCTCCTGCAGACCCTGGGCTCTAAGTACGCCAGTTGGGGCCCGGAAGTGCTGGCTGCACAGAGAAAAACACCCACCATTGTGTCAGTGGGGTTCAGCACCGCCAGCTGTTCCCCTGCTGTGTAGCCGGCATCGTGTCCAGCACAAGCCACGCTGGCACTACAGACCAAAAGATGACACCAGTGCAGGCTTCGGCCTACACTCTGCTCCTCTCCTCCTCCTGCTGACCCTGGGCTATAACACCGCCAGTTATAGCCTGGAAGTGCTAGCTGCACAGAGAAAAACACCCGCCAATGTGTTAGTTGGGTTCAGCAGCGCCAGCTGTTCCCCTGCTGTGTAGCCGGCATCGTGTCCAGCACAAGCCACGCTGGCACTACAGACCAAAAGCTGACACCAGTGCAGGCTTCGGCCTACACTCTGCTCCTCTCCTCCTCCTGCTGACCCTGGGCTATAACACCGCCAGTTGTAGCCTGGAAGTGCTAGCTGCACAGAGAAAACCACCCGCCAATGTGTTAGTGGGGTTCAGCAACGCCAGCTGTTCCCCTGCTGTGTAGCTGGCAATGTGTCCTGCAAACGCCATGCAGGCACCTGAACTGAAATTAAAGGGAACCTGGCCCCCCCCCCCAGGTCTTTCTATGTATAACAGCCACCTAGTACAGCAGTACTGCTGCATTTGTACAAGGTGGCTGATTTTTTCTCCTTGCCCACGTTTAATTAAACACGTACTAAATGTGTCTCATTGAGACCATTCCACTGTCCCTGAGGTGTGACTTTCCTTTCTAATGATACGCAGCACCACCCTTGGTAGCGCTTCCCGTCTTTTGACATCATTGGTTAGCTGGCTGCGCCTGTGCGTCAGCCCTGCTCGAAACAACGCCCCTCGTTGTCTTATTTTTTTGGACAGCGAGGGTATGATTGATGGGCATGTGCAGTGCATATGTTCGCCTGTCTTAACTCATCTCCTTCCGCCTTCTTCAGACTGGGCGGCCTCATGGCCGTGGTAGGCGATAAGGGATCAGCTGAGGTCGCCCAGTCTGAAGCAGGTGTAAGGACATGTGTGAGCGGCAAACATATTTACTGCACAAGGCCACGAATACCAGCCACGCTGTGTGATTTGTTGAAAACCCATTGCGGGCCTGGGATTCATGGCCATTGCTAACCGCACCGGCCAACATGAAATGAGGTCAGAAGACAGGCAGCGCTCACAGCGCATGGCCAAGGGATCAAAAAAGCGCAGTTTCCTGTACAGCAAATAACAACGCTCAGGAATCAGCGCCCAGCACCTAGGTGTAAATTTTGACACCTGTGCTGCGTCTCCTTAAAAAGACAAGTCACGCCTCCACTACTGTTTGACAGTATAATGGGCTAAATAGTGTACGTGTTTTATTCAGCGTGTGCAAGGAGCAAAATTAATAGAGCAACCTTTGACTTGTGCAGCATTAATGCTGCACAAGGTGTGGCTCTTGTACCTTGCAACACCTGAGGGGGGGTTAAAGGTAACTTTTGAAATTGGTTCAACTAGGCTCCGGCCTACACTCTGCTCCTCTCCTCCTCCTGCTGACCCTGGGCTATAACACCGCCAGTTGTAGCCTGAAAGTGCTAGCTGCACAGAGAAAAACACCAGCCAATGTGTTAGTGGGGTTCAGCAGCGCCAGCTGTTCCCCTGCTGTGTAGCCGGCATCGTGTCCAGCACAAGCCACGCTGGCACAACAGACCAAAAGCTGCCACCAGTGCAGGCTTCGGCCTACACTCTGCTCCTCTCCTCCTCCTGCTGCCCCTGGGCTCAAACACCGCCAGTTTTTGCCCGGACGTGCTAGCTGCACAGAGAAAAACACCAGTCAATGGGTCTGTGGGGTTCAGCACCGCCAGCTGTTCCCCTGCTGTGTAGCTGGCAACGTGTCCTGCAAACGCCATGCAGGCACCTGAACTGAAATTAAAGGGAACCAGCCCCCACCCCCCCAGGTGTTTCTATGTATAACAGCCACCTTGTACAGCAGTACTGCTGCATTTGTACAAAGTGTCTGATTTTTTCTCCTTGCCCACGTTTAATTAAACACGTACTAAATGTGTCTCATTGAGACCATTCCACTGTCCCTGAGGTGTGACTTTCCTTTCTAATGATACGCAGCACCACCCTTGGTAGCGCTTCCCGTCTTTTGACATCATTGGTTAGCTGGCTGCGCCTGTGCGTCTGCCCTGCTCGAAACAACGCCCCTCGGTGACTTATTTTGTTGGACAGCGAGGGTGTGATTGATGGGCATGTGCTGTGCATATGTTTGCCTGTGTTCACTCATCTCCTTCCGCCTTCTTCAGACTGGGTGGCCTCATGGCCGCGGCATGCGATAAGGGATCATATGAGGCCGCCCAGTCTGAAGCAGGTGTAAGGACATGTGTGAGCGGCAAACATATTTACTGCACAAGGCCACGAATCCCAGCCACGCAGTGTGTTTTTTTGAAAACACACTGTGGGTCTGGGATTCATGTCCATCGCTAACCGCAACGGCCGACATGAAATGAGGTCAGAAGACAGGAAGCGCTCACAGCGCATGGCCAAGGGATAACAATAGCGCAGTCTCCTGTACAGCAAATAACAACGCTCAGGAAGCTGCGCCCATGCACCAAGGTGTTATTTTGGACACCTGTGCTACGTTTCCTTAAAAAGACAAGTCACGCCTCCACTACTGTTTGACAGTATAATGGGCTAAATAGTGTACGTGTTTTATTCAGCGTGTGCAAGGAGCAAAATTAATAGAGCAACCTTTTACTTGTGCAGCATTAATGCTGCACAAGGTGTGGCTCTTGTACCTTGCAACACCTGAGGGGGGGTTAAAGGTTACCTTTAAAATTGGTTCCACTAGGCTTCGGCCTGCACTCTGCTCCTCTCCTCCTCCTGCTGACCCTGGGCTCTAACACCGCTAGTTTTTGCCCGGAAGTGCTAGCTGCACAGAGAAAAACACCCGCCATTGTGTTAGTGGGGTTCAGCACCGCCAGCTGTTCCCCTGCTGTGTAGCCGGCATCGTGTCCAGCACAAGCCACGCTGGCACAACAGACCAAAAGCTGCCACCAGTGCAGGCCTCGGCCTACACTTTGCTCCTCTCCTCCTCCTGCTGACCCTGGGCTCTAACACCGCCAGTTTTTGCCCAGACATGCTAGCTGCACAGAGAAGAACACGAGCCAATGTGTTAGTGGGGTTCAGCACCGCCAGCTGTTCCCCTGCTGTGTAGCCGGCAACGTGACCTGCAAACGCCACGCAGGCACATGAACTGAAATTGAAGGGAGCCTGGCCCCCACCCCCAGGTGTTTCTATGTATAACAGCCACCTTGTACAGCAGTAATGCTGCATTTGTACAAGGTGGCTGACTTTTTCTACTTGCCCACGTATAATTAAACACGTACTAAATGTGTCTCATTGAGACCATTCCACTGTCCCTGAGGTGTGACTTTCCTTTCTAATGATACGCAGCACCACCCTTGGTAGCGCTTCCCATCTTCTGACATCATTTGTTGGCTGGCTGCGCCTGGGCGTCCGCCCTGCCTTAAACAATGCTCCTCGTTGTCTTACTTATTTTGACTGCGAAGGTGTGATTGATGGGCATGTGCAGTGCATATGTTTGCCTGTGTTCACTCATCTCCTTCCGCCTTCTTCAGACTGGGTGGCCTCATGGCCGCGGCATGCGATAAGGGATCAGATGAGGCTGCCCAGTCTGAAGCAGGTGTAAGGACATGTGTGAGCGGCAAACATATTTACTGCACAAGGCCACGAATCCCAGCCACGCAGTGTGTTTTTTTGAAAACACACTGTGGGTCTGGGATTCATGTCCATCGCTAACCGCAACGGCCGACATGAAATGAGGTCAGAAGACAGGAAGCGCTCACAGCGCATGGCCAAGGGATAACAAGAACGCAGTCTCCTGTACAGCAAATAACAACGCTCAGGAATCTGCACCCAGCACCTAGGTGTAAATTTTGACACCTGTGCTGCGTCTCCTTAAAAAGACAAGTCACGCCTCCACTACTGTTTGACAGTATAATGGGCTAAATAGTGTACGTGTTTTATTCAGCGTGTGCAAGGAGCAAAATTAATAGAGCAACCTTTTACTTGTGCAGCATTACTGCTGCACAAGGTGTGGCTCTTGTACCTTGCAACAACTGAGGGGGGGTTAAAGGTAACTTTTGAAATTGGTTCAACTAGGCTTCGGCCTACACTCTGCTCCTCTCCTCCTCCTGCTGCCCCTGGGCTCAAACACCGCTAGTTTTTGCCCGGAAGTGCTAGCTGCACAGAGAACAACACCAGCCAATGTGTTAGTGGGGTTCAGCAACGCCAGCTGTTCCCCTGCTGTGTAGCCGGCAACGTGACCTGCAAACGCCATGCAGGCACATGAACTGAAATTGAAGGGAGCCTGCTCCCCACCCCCAGGTGTTTCTATGTATAATAGCCACCTTGTACAGCAGTACTGCTGCATTTATAAAGGTGGCTGACTTTTCCTCCTTGCCCACGTTTAATTAAACACGTACTAAATGTGTCTCATTGAGACCATTCCACTGTCCCTGAGGTGTAACTTTCCTTTTTAATGACACGCATCACCCCCATTGTTAGCGCTGCCCGTCTTCTGACATCATTGGTTGGCTGGCTGTGCCTGTGCGTCTGCCCTGCCCGACACAACGCCCCTCGTTGTCTCATATATTATGACTGCGAGGGTGTGATTGCTGGGCACGAGCAGTGCATATCTTCGCCTGTCTTCACTCCCCTCCTTCCGCCTTCTTCAGACTGTGCGGCCTCATGGCCGTGGCAGGCGATAAGGGATCAGCTGAGGCCGCCCAGTCTGAAGCAGGTGTAAGGACATGTGTGAGCGGCGAACATATTTACTGCACAAGGCCACGAATCCCAGCACCGCAGTGTGACTTTATGAAAAAACACTGTGGTTCTGGGATTTGTGCCCATCGTTAACCGCACCGGCCAACATGAAATGAGGTCATAAGACGGCCTGCACTAACAGGGTATTGCCAAGGGATAACACAAAAGCGCAGTCTCCTGTACTGCAAATAACAACGGTAAGGAATCAGCGCCCAGCACCTAGGTGTAAATTTTGACACCTGTGCTGCGTCTTCTTCAAAAGAAAAGTCACGCCTCCACTACTGTTTGACAGTATAATGGGCTAAATAGTGTACGTGTTTTATTCAGCGTGTGCAAGGAGCAAAATTAAGAGAGCAACCTTTGACTTGTGCAGCATTAATGCTCTTCAAGGTGTGGCTCTTGTACCTTGCAACACCTGAGGGGGGGTTAAAGGTTACCTTTGAAATTGGTTCAACTAGGCTTCGGCCTACAATCTGCTCCTCTCCTCCTCCTGCTGACCCTGGGCTCTAACACCGCTAGTTTTTGCCCTGAAGTGCTAGCTGCACAGAGAAAAACACCAGCCAATGTGTTAGTGGGGTTCAGCACCGCCAGCTGTTCCCCTGCTGTGTAGCCGGCATCGTGTCCAGCACAAGCCACGCTGGCACAACCAACCAAAAGCTGCCACCAGTGCAGGCTTCGGCCTACACTCTGCTCCTCTCCTCCTGCTGCTGCCCCTGGGCTCAAACACCGCTAGTTTTGGCCCGGAAGTGCTAGCTGCACAGAGAAAAACACCAGCCAATGTGTTAGTGGGGTTCAACAACGCCAGCTGTTCCCCTGCTTTGTATCCCGCAAAGTGACCTGCAAACGCCACGCAGGCACATGAACTGAAATTGAAGGGAGCCTGCCCCCCACCCCCAGGTGTTTCTATGTATAACAGCTACCTTGTACAGCAGTACTGCTGCATTTGTACAAGGTGGCTGACTTTTTCTACTTGCCCACGTGGAACTCAACACGTACAAAATGTGTTTCATTGAGACCATTACACTGTCCCTGAGGTGTGACTTTCCTTTCTAATGATACGCAGCACCACCCTTGGTAGCGCTTCCCGTCTTTTGACATCATTGGTTAGCTGGCTGCGCCTGTGCGTCCGCCCTACTCCAAACAATGCCCCTCGGTTTCTTATTTATTTTGTCAGCAAGGGTGTGGTTTATGGGCACGAGCAGTGCATATGTTAGCCTGTCGTCACTCATCTCCTTCCGCCTTCTTCAGACTGTGCAGCCTCATGGCCGCGGCATGCGAGAAGGGATCAGCAGAGGCCGCCCAGTCTGAAGCAGGTGTAAGGACGTGTGTGAGCGGCCAAAATATTTGCTGCTCAAGACCATGAATCCCAGCACCGCAGTGTGACTTTATGAAAAGGCACTGTGGGTCTGGGATTTATGGCCATCGTTAACCGCACCGGCCAACATGAAATGAGGTCATAAGACGGGCAGCGCTAACAGGGCATTGCCAAGGGATAACACAAGAGCGCAGACTCCTGTACAGCAAATAACAACGCTCAGGAAGCTGCGCCAAGCACCTAGGCGTTATTTGGGACACCTGTGCTGCGTCTCCTTAAAAAGACAAGTCACGCATCCACTACAGTTTGACTGTAGAATGGTCTAAATTGTGTACGTCTTTCATTCAGCGTGTGCAAGTAGACAAATTAATAGAGCAACCTTTCACTTGTGCGGCATAAATACTGCACAAGGTGTGTCTCTTGTACTTTGTAACACCTGAGGGGGGGTTAAAGGTTTCCTTTGAAATTGGTTCAACTAGGCTTCGGCCTACACTCTGCTCCTCTCCTCCTCCTCCTGCTTCACCACGGGCTCTAACATCGCTAGTTTTTGCCTGCAAGTGCTAGCTGCACAGAGAAAAACACTCGCCATTGTGTTAGTGGGGTTCAGCAACGCCAGCTGTTCCCCCAATGTGTAGCCGGCAAAGTGTCCTGCAAACGCAACGCAGACACAAAGCTGCCTCCAGTGCAGGCTTCGGCATACACTCTGCTCCCCCTGCTTACCCTTTGCTCCAGCACCGCTATTTGGGGCTCTAGGAAGACAATCTTTAATAGGCAACGCATCTGGGTTCCAGCACCGCCAGCTGGTTCTCGGCAGTGTTTTTGTCACAGGTACTCCCTCGTGCTCAGCCTGGTTCCAGCACCGTCAGCTGTTTCCGGGTACTGTCAAACTCACTGAGACACCTATGCGTCGCCCCGTCATGTTGCGGTCGAGTTAGCCAACTCCAGGGTGCCTCCAGTTTAGGAGCTTCCTATGTGGGCTGCATGAATTGGTAGTCAAGGCTGGTTCTGTAGTGCCAGTAGGCCCAGCTCCCCCTGTAGGACTGTTGGGGTTCGGTAACTGTGGCTGCCTCACGGCCTAGCTGTTCTCTCCTCTCCTGTGGGCCTTCGGGTCCACCACCTGGTTTCAGCATCGTCAGCTGGTTCCGGGCCGAGCCTTTGGCTTAGGTGCCTCCTCCTGGGTATCCGAGTTCCGCCAACGCAAGGCGGTCCTTGGTAGTGCTTTTAAGCGCGGGCACCTACAGCTTAGTAACCGGGTTCCAGCACCGTCAGCTGGTCCTCGGTCGTGCCATTGGCTCTTGCACACTGGGGCAATGCATCTGGGTTCCAGCACCACCAGCTGGTTCTCGGCAGTGTTTTTGTCACGGGTACTCCCTCGTGCCCAGCCTGGTTCCAGCACCGTCAGCTGTTTCCGGGTACTGTCAAACTCACTGAGACACCTATGCGTTGCCCCGTCGTGTTGCGGTCGAGTTAGCCAACTCCAGGGTGCCTCCAGTTTAGGAGCTTCCTATGTGGGCTGCATGAATTGGTAGTCAAGGCTGGTTCTGTAGTGCCAGTAGGCCCAGCTCCCCCTGTAGGACTGTTGGGGTTCGGTAACTGCGGCTGCCTCGCGGCCTAGCTGTTCTCTCCTCTCCTGTGGGCCTTCGGGTCCACCACCTGGTTCCAGCACCGTCAGCTGGTTCCGGGCCGAGCCTTTGGCTTAGGTGCCTCCTCCTGGGTATCCGAGTTCCGCCAACGCCAGGCGGTCCTTGGTAGTGCTTTTAAGCGTGGGCACCTACAGCTTAGTAACCGGGTTCCAGCACCGTCAGCTGGTCCTCGGTCGTGCCATTGGCTCTTGCACACTGGGGCAACGCATCTGGGTTCCAGCACCGCCAGCTGGTTCTCGGCAGTGTTTTTGTCACGGGTACTCCCTCATGCCCAGCCTGGTTCCAGCACCGTCAGCTGTTTCCGGGTACTGTCAAACTCACTGAGACACCTATGCGTTGCCCCGTCGTGTTGCGGTTGAGTTAGCCAACTCCAGGGTGCCTCCAGTTTAGGAGCTTCCTATGTGGGCTGCATGAATTGGTAGTCAAGGCTGGTTCTGTAGTGCCAGTAGGCCCAGCTCCCCCTGTAGGACTGTTGGGGTTCGGTAACTGCGGCTGCCTCGCGGCCTAGCTGTTCTCTCCTCTCCTGTGGGCCTTCGGGTCCACCACCTGGTTCCAGCACCGTCAGCTGGTTCTGGGCCGAGCTTTTGGCTTAGGTGCCTCCTCCTGGGTATCCGAGTTCCGCCAACGCCAGGCGGTCCTTGGTAGTGCTTTTAAGCGCGGGCACCTACAGCTTAGTAACCGGGTTCCAGCACCGTCAGCTGGTCCTCGGTCGTGCCATTGGCTCTTGCACACTGGGGCAACGCATCTGGATTCCAGCACCACCAGCTGGTTCTCGGCAGTGTTTTTGTCACGGGTACTCCCTCGTGCCCAGCCTGGTTCCAGCACCGTCAGCTGTTTCCGGGTACTGTCAAACTCACTGAGACACCTATGCGTTACCCCGTCGTGTTGCGGTCGAGTTAGCCAACTCCAGGGTGCCTCCAGTTTAGGAGCTTCCTATGTGGGCTGCATGAATTGGTAGTCAAGGCTGGTTCTGTAGTGCCAGTAGGCCCAGCTCCCCCTGTAGGACTGTTGGGGTTCGGTAACTGTGGCTGCCTCGCGGCCTAGCTGTTCTCTCCTCTCCTGTGGGCCTTCGGGTCCACCACCTGGTTCCAGCACCGTCAGCTGGTTCCGAGCCGAGCCTTTGGCTTAGGTGCCTCCTCCTGGGTATCCGAGTTCCGCCAACGCCAGGCGGTCCTTGGTAGTGCTTTTAAGCGCAGGCACCTACAGCTTAGTAACCGGGTTCCAGCACCGTCAGCTGGTCCTCGGTCGTGCCATTGGCTCTTGCACACTGGGGCAACGCATCTGGGTTCCAGCACCGCCAGCTGGTTCTCGGCAGTGTTTTTGTCACGGGTACTCCCTCGTGCCCAGCCTGGTTCCAGCACCGTCAGCTGTTTCCGGGTACTGTCAAACTCACTGAGACACCTATGCGTTGCCCCGTCGTGTTGCGGTCGAGTTAGCCAACTCCAGGGTGCCTCCAGTTTAGGAGCTTCCTATGTGGGCTGCATGAATTGGTAGTCAAGGCTGGTTCTGTAGTGCCAGTAGGCCCAGCTCCCCCTGTAGGACTGTTGGGGTTCGGTAACTGCGCCTCCTCGCGGCCTAGCTGTTCTCTCCTCTCCTGTGGCCCTTCGGGTCCACCACCTGGTTCCAGCACCGTCAGCTGGTTCTCGGCAGTGTCTTTTGCTCTTGTACCTTCTGCTCCCCATCCTGGTTCCAGTACCGTCAGCTGGTTCCGGGCAGAGCCTTTGGCTTAGGTGCCTCCTTCTGGGTATCCAAGTTCCACCAACGTCAGGTGGTCCTTGGTAGTGCTTTCAGGCACGGGTACCTCCTGCTTAGTAACCGGGTTCCAGTAACGTCAGCTGGTCCTCGGTAGTTCCATTGGCTCTTGGACCTTCGGCTACCCATCCGGGTTCCAGTACCGTCAGCTGGTTCTCGGCAGTGTCTTTTGCTCTTGTACCTTCTGCTCCCCATCCTGGTTCCAGTACCGTCAGCTGGTTCCGGGCAGAGCCTTTGGCTTAGGTGCCTCCTTCTGGGTATCCGAGTTCCGCCAACGTCAGGTGGTCCTTGGTAGTGCTTTTTAGCACGGGTACCTCCTGCTTAGTAACCGGGTTCCAGTAACGTCAGCTGGTCCTCGGTAGTTCCATAGGCTCTTGAACCTTCGGGTAGCCATCCGAGTTCCAGTTCCATCAGCTGGTTCTTGGCATTTTCTCAGCCTTCTTGTACCTTCTGCTACATTTCCAAGTTGAAGACCCTAACGTCGACGACCCGGAAGACCACCCCGATGACGACGACGACGATGGCGGAGACGACGACGACGGCGGAGACGACGACGGCGGAGACGACGACACTGGAGACGACGAACCTGGAGACGACGACATGGAAGACCGAGAAGCAGAAGAACAAGAGGCTGCAGAACAAAGAGCAGAAGAACATTAAGCATAACACTTAATATCAGAGCAAAAGATATTATCTAAATTATATGCAGAAGAAGACTAAGCAGTGTATGGGGGTGAGTCCGTTCCTCCTCGTGGTGCCCCTGGATAAAGCCTGATGCTGCATGCCAAACTGAACGCGGACAAATGTAACTTTTGTGACTGGCAGAACGGAAGGTGTAATCTTCCAACTTTTATAGATAACAACTACGGGAATGCCTGTCACAAATGAGAATATGATGAAGAAGTAGAATAGGAAGAATAATAACAGTTGAATAAAATGAATATGTAAAAAAAAAAGAAGGGGAAGGGCGTGGAATAGTGAAACATCAATATCTGACAAAATAAAAAAAAAATTTACATAGTCAATATCTTTGTCACTCCGAACGTCTTTAAAAAAAAAAAAAAACATGCTATTCTATTTGATTGGGCTAAACCTCTATGACTTTAATGTCTCCGCCACCTCCCCAAATACATCCTGCATTATTCTTAGTTGTTTTCCTTCATGTAGAATGAACCTACAAGGAATGAAAGGGTTTATTTTAATTCCGATATTTTGGTCCCATTGACTTGCATTGGGATCGGGTATCGGTATCGGCGATATCCGATATTTTTTGAATATCGGCCGATCCTATCCGATACCGATACTTTACGATATCGGAAGGTATCGCTCAACACTAGTAGCCAGTAATGATCAACCTTTGCCACAAGTGGGGTACAAGGAGGTGGGGTCACTGGCGCCTGTGCTCTGCAATTATTTCTCGGGCATGCGCCGTGGGCGCTGCCCTGGAACTTACATCAAGTGATGTAAGTAGATCACGCCTGCGCACAGTGGAGTCCCCAGATCCCGCCCTGCAGTGTGTTTTGATGTATTCACACTATTGGGCTGGGAATCTGGTGCCTGCGCAGTGGAGCGGCTCACCATGCTTCATTGAAGACTAAACTTGGCGTCACGAACAGGATACGTGCCCTGGTATCGCCAGGTACTGTGTGCCATAGACTGCATTGAATTTGTATATGTGCTGCCATTGCTGCACCGCGTGGAGCCGAGAGGAAGAAGGAGGCGTACCTTTGTGGGCGGAGTCAGGAAAAGAGTGCCAAGAGGAAGCGGGAGCTGTGCATAGGGAGCCGCAAGTGAGGACGCCGGAAGCCCCTGAAGGAGGACCATGAGGAGCGCCTTTCTGAGTGCAGGAGAAACCGCTGCAGACTCCGGTGGCGAGATGTCAGCCCAGCTTGAGGCTAGCATGAGGGAAGGGACATGTCCCGTGGTGGTTGCAGCCGCAGGCCCCATGAGGCCACCAGGCCCCACGATGCCCGCAGCTCCTGCAAACCAGCTGGACCCCGCCACAGTAACAGCTCCTATAATGCCGCTATCCATGCCCTATATACCTGGAGCAGCCTGGCTGCCACAATATTCAGGGGAGTCCTATACGGTGAGTGACTTTAAAGAAAGGCTATGCAGCCTATTTGAAGTATATCCCCTGACAGAACATCAAAAGGTCAGCATTCTAACTGGTCAATTAATTGGTGCAGCACAAAGAGAAGTGAAATCCTGGCCGGATATGGAAAAGGAACTGTTAAGCAGATATTTGCCAAACTTAAAACAACTTTTGATACCCGCACTGCTGCAGAAATCAAAATTAGGCTCTTCGGGTGCAAACAAAGAGCACAGCATAGCATACGGGACTATGCCCTTAATCTCCAGGAGGCATTGCCGGCCATTAAGCAGGTTGACCCGAACAGCATGCAGGATGGGGACAAGCTATTAAAGGATCAGTTCATTGAGGGACTCTTATCCAGTCCCCACAGGACACAGCTGCGCATCCTGGCATTGCAAAACCCTGACCTGGACTTTGCACATTTTAAAGACAGGGCCATCCGGGTGCTGCATGAACCACAGCCCAGAGACACAGTGACCCCTAGGCGACCAGCAATCACATACCACCAGGAGGTGGCATCCTTTCCTCAGGCACCCATTGAGGTCGATGCACAGATCCTGGATGATGATCCCTCAACATAACTGCGCCTGCGTCTGTCTAGAAGTGCAGCTGCACTAGCCAGGACTGTGCAGTCCCTGCAGGAACCCCCCAAAGGAGAAAATCCAGATGGCTTCCAGTCCAGAGGACATTCCCTAGCGATGACAGAAGAGGATTCCACCGATCAGAGGAAGAGACAACGACCGCTATCATCAGGAAGGATGATTCATCTGTCACTGCTGCAACAAGACAGGACACATTGCAAGGTTCTGCCATTTAAACGAGTGACCTGGGGCAGAGGGTCAACCCCCAGGAATAGGACTTCCAGGCCCACAAAGCTGGCGAGCCAAGTACGTTGGAGGACGACCGCTCCTTCACATTGAGAACGATGGCATCCGGAAGAACGCTTTACTGGACACTGGCTCTCAGGTGACGACTATGCCTTACATTCTCTACAAATGGTATTGGGTTGACTCAGACATTACCCGTGGCCCTGATAGTGATTTGACAATAGTAGCCAGTAATGATCAACCTTTGCCACAGGTGGGGTACAAGGAAGTAACCATTAAGGTGGGGCGGGTAGAATTGAAGGCCAAAGGACTGGTGATTGTTGATATTGACCGATGAGAATGTAATTGCAGCGCCCCAGAGATCTGGTCGTTGCAGTATGACACTCTGCCACTAAGGGGAGTGATGGTACATCTGATGGCACTAAGGAGTTCTCCTGACCAAGTATCACCAGAACACATTACACTTCACACTCTGGCCACTAGGGGGAGCAAAAGGCTTTATTTATTGGGCCATTCCTCACACTGGTAAAACTAGGGGTTGGGGAGGAAGTTAGTCAGAAGCTGACTGGGTTGGAATCAGGCAACATCCCGTGGCAGGGGGTGTTGCAGGGAGAAGACACAGGGGGGTCCCTGTCAGGCGTGGAAACCTGGCAGGTGCCTAGCGAACAGAACAGAACGTAACGGAACCGCGCCTGCACTACCTTGCGGCGGTATCCTCTGAAAGAGACACGAAGGGAAGGATATTGTGGAACAGTGTTAATGAGATTAAGCACAAAGGAGTACCAGTAGGAGTCGTGCCGTGAGACCGAGGCAACATCCTACTGAGGCGCGTAGCCGGTGGCCGGAACACCGCGGAAGTAACTGACTCTAGGCCTTATTTCGAACTCCACAGGACAGTTAATTATAGGTTGGCTGTCTACCTTAAATTTCCTACGAAGACATAGGGGGCAACAGTGGGAGAGGGGCATCTCTAGGGTCCCGGAAGACCTCCAGGCCTTCCCGTCATACGGGTGCGTCCTAGCCATAACATATCTGGGGGACGAGAAACTAGCAACATCTGGAACTAAAGAGAGAGAGAGCTGTAGAGAACGACAAACGAGAACAGCAGTTGTGAGGACTATTCCGAATGCTCAGCAGGGTAGGACTACAACACAAACAGGCGCTAGTGATAGGCAACGATTTCCATCTGCGAAGGAAACTCTGGAAGTGCCCATCAGACCGGCTGGTCTCAGATAGCCCTGTTAAACGTGCTCTGGATTGAGGATCCTGAAGTCCCTGTATCCTCGTTATTGACTGCACCTCACACCATCACCATCCACCTTACTGGGAAGCCCTGGGGACATACTTCACCTGTGGGAAGGTATAACATCCAGCTGCCATTCCATCACCCCAGCGGACCCCACAGCAGCGTTGGTGACCCTGTCCGAACACCGCAGGTGGTGTCACAAACCCCTGACAGACTGCACCACCTTTATTGGACGCCCCTTAGCAGGGTCGCGGACCGGGTCTAGCCACCGTGACAGCCTCAGAACCGAACCAGAGAGGCCCGATACTGAGAACTCGTGGCCCTGTGTCTGGGGGCGCTCCATAATCCCATGATGACCTTAGGTACTAATGTCATAGAAAACTGTCTTGCCAAGGCTATTGTCTTGTTACAACAGGTGGCCGAAACTGCTGGATCCAATGAGCAGCGTGTCCTGCAAAAAGAAATCAGAGCCCTGATGAAGAGACAACAGGTAGTATTGTCTGGTGGAGAAGTTGGCCGTGTCACAGTGAGTGATCCGATCCCTATTGCAATACCCCCAGGAGTGAAATGTTAATCTGGTGTCGGGCAGCAATAGGCCTCAGAGGTAAAGACTATCAGGCCCTGGTAGAACCTGTGTATTCAGACAGTAGACCCGGTACGTGTTCTTAATTGTGGAGAGAAAGAGGTCCACTTACCCAGATATGCCACACATGTTAAACTGTGCACTTTTAATAATAATGCAATACAAGCAACAAAACCTTTGCTCCAGTCCGACCAGGCGGAGGACAATGGCTCTGCAGGACAGTTGGAGGATTGGTTTCAGAAATAACACATGGGCACTAATTCTACCCCTTCACACCAAAAAAAGGGGCTTGCCGGGTGGTCCATGAGTATGAGTGGGTATTAAGCAAACACCCACTAGATTTTGGGCAGGTAAAAGCGGTTCAACATCATATCCCCAATGGAGGTCATCCGCCCATTAAAGAGAGGTACCGGCCTGTACCTCCAGCTCACTACCAATGTGCCAAGAGTATGTTATGAGAGATGAAGGAGGCTGGGGTAATCAGAGATAATTGTAGCCCCCGGGCCGCTCCATTGGTCCTCGTCAGGAAAAAGGATGGTACAATGAGGATGTGTGTTGATTATAGGCAGATAAACCACATTACACACATGGATGCATACCCGGTGCCCAGAATCGAAGAGTTATTAGCTGCTTTAAAATCCGCTAACTATTTCTCCACCTTAGATCTCACTAGTGGGTATTGGCAGGTTCCCGTGGCAGAGGCGGATAAAGAAAAGACTGACTTCATGGCACAGATGGACCTCTCTGAATTCAACTACATGCTGATCGGACTGTGCAACGCACCAGGAACATTCCAGAGGATGATGGAGTTCTGTCTCGGGCACAATAATATTGAAACCGTCCTGCTGTACCTGGATGATGTCATCGTCTTCTCTAAGACTTATGAAGCTCTGTCTAACTTTGGCCTGAAGGTAAAGCCATCCAAGTGCACCAGACCCTGACAAGGTCACCGTGATCAGGGACTGGCTGAAACCCAGCAACATCCACGAAGTCTGACAATTCCTTGGGTTGGTAGGCTACTACTGAAGGTTCATTAAGAACTTCACTAAGATAGCCGCACCCCTGCAAGACCTGTTAGTGAGCCAATCCAAGAAGACCAAGAGCAGGGGTCCTCCGTTTGAGTGGAATGACAGGCTGGAAGGATCCTTCACTCGTTTGAAGTTGGCCCTCATGGGAGATGTGGTACTGGCCTACCCTGACTATGACCAACCGTTTGTGCTTTGCACAGATGCCAGCAACGTGGGATTGGGAGCAGTGCTGTTCCAGGTGCAGAAAGGCAAAGAAAGAGTAATTGCCTACTCCAGCATGAAGCTTCATCCCACTGAAAGTAACCCCGAAAACTACAGTTCCTTCAATCTGGAGTTCCTCCCCATAGTCTGGTGGGTAACAGAGTGGTACAAGCACTTCCTGGCCTTAGCAAAATCACAATTTTCATGGACAACATCCCGCTGACTCACCTGGAAATGGCAAAACTAGGTGCATTAGAGCAGTGATGGATGGCCCAGTTGTCCAACTGTGAATTCACCATCAAGTACCCTGCAAGGCACAAGAGCGCAAATGCCGATGCGTTGTCTAGGATGCCCAATTTACCAGAAGTGGGAGAAGATTCGGAAGCACTCGAAGAGATTGAGTTACCTGCCTTCCATCGCCCTGGGGTGACACAGTACTCCATTATGTGAAGAACAAGCGCAATGACAGGCGAGAAGCCACGCTGAACCCATAGCCCCACCATGGATGGGCAGAGACGCAGGATAGCGACCCAGCAGTCCGTCTGGTAAAAGAGCTGCTGATGCAAGCCGATTCACACCCTGGTCCAGATGCCCCACAAGAGACTCAACAGTTGTGGAAGGAGAAGAGCAAATTGTTTATCTATGACAGTAAGCTGTGTTGGAGAAATATCGACCCACACTCTCACGAGCTGGTCTGGCAGATGGAAGTCCCGAGACAAGATGCCCCAATGGTCTTGGAAGCATATCACGATGAAGCAGGACACTTTGAATGGAAGAAGTTGGCGGTCCTACGTTGTAGAAGGTTCTGCTGGATTGGCATGAGAAAAGCCATTGCAGAGAGTGTAGCCCATGCAACCTGCGCAGAAAGGACCGTGACAGCCAGAGGGCTCCCCTACAGCCCATAGTCACCAAACAGCCACTTGAACTGGTGGCCTTAGACCACGTGAAGCTAACTCCAAGCCGGTCAGGCTGTCTATGCTCTGACCATTGTGGACCATTACTCCAGATTCCTGGTAGTTGTGCCTGTCAAGGACCAGACAGCGAAGACGGCAGCCAAGGCCTTCCAACAACACTTTTGTTGACCACACGGATACGCTGAAAAGGTACTCACCGACCAAGGCCCAGCCTTTGAAGCAGAAGTGTTCCAGGAATTTTGCAACCTGTACGCATGTAAGACGATAAGAACACCGCCGTACCATCCACAGACCAGCGGTATGTGTGAGAAGATGAATCAGGTGGTTATCGACTTACTGAAAACCTTGCCTTTGGAAGAGAGAAACTTATGGCCAGAGAAGTTGCCAGACATGGTAGATCTGTACAACCATTTCCCGGTGAATTCCATCAACTGCACTCCAGCTTACCTAATGAGAGGAAAGCAAATTACCTGTTGACCTTGATATGGGAGTCCTAACACCAGAAGCAACCTCCCCAGATGCAGATTGGGATACTGAGCAACAACAGAAATACCGCCAAGTACAATAATGTGTGGAAAGAATCTTGTCCCAGGCAAGACAAAAACAAGAAAGAAACTACAATCAATGTGCCCCTGCAATTCCCTTGTCACCAGGTGAACAAGTGCTAAAGCGAAAAAGAAGAATGCACAAACTTGACCAGTGGGAAGCAGAACCATATACCATCTTACCATCAAACTTTGATAACACTAAAGTGTGTTTCATAAGCAAAGATGGCGGAGAAACCTCCACTGTGGTATCAAGGGATCATCTTAAAATGTGCCCTTACAAACTGAAAGACAGAGAAAAAGACCCAAGTACTTCTCAACCCACGGAAGAAGAAAAGAGAATCCATACCGTTCTTGGAGACTTTCCCAAATCATGGACTCAGGTAAACCAAGCAATAGTGGTTCCTGTTTTGTCTTTTCCCCAGTTGGAAATACCAGTACAGGATGTGACTCAAAATTGTCCTTAAGCAGAAGAAGAGACTTCACACCAACGGGCTCAAGCAGCAGACATGATACCAGCAGTGGAATCAGAGAATCCTCCCCCTGCTATCGGTGAATCTGTCATGCCCACAGTGAGCAGAAGTACTCCTAGAAGATCAGGTACACCTGTGCTACCCAGAATTTCCAGTAGTTTAGCCATAAGAGAGCTCATAACACCAGTGATAGCAAGCCTAGTGGAACTGGTAAGATCACCCTCAGTGCCGGTGCTACGTAGATCAACCCATAGTACCAGAGGTCAGATCCCAGCCCGTTACAGGGACTAAAAATGTGAAATGTCAATAATTGATATTATCTGTGTAAAAATGTTTGCTCATATTTATTGGGAATTTTAGATGGACAATAGGGTAATGGACGGTGAATTGCCCAAAAACTGTCACTGTAAATAGTTGGCACCTCCAAGGTGCATTCTGGTTCTACTCACATTCCCATCATAGGTAGGGCCTTGTTTGTTCACAGACCTGAAGCAAAACCATCTGGCGTGGCTGAACACCGGGTCAGGATGTACTCCTTGTAGCCTGCCCAACCCTGCGTTGGGGGTTTATGGCGGGTACTGTTATGAACTGGTGATTCAGAAACACAATGGACCTGGTGGTTAAGAGCACACAAAGTGACCTGATAGTTACTAATAACATAGGATGAGCTCTGAGACGTGGGAACTCTGATGACCGCAATCCCTAATCCTATCACACCACACTAGAGGTAGCCGTGGAGCGCTCCTGACCAGACCTAGGCGCCTCGGGCACAGCCTGAGAAACTAGCTAGCCCTGAAGATAGAAAAATAAGCCTACCTTGCCTCAGAGAAATTCCCCAAAGGAAAAGGCAGCCCCCTACATAATATAATGACTGTGAGTAAAGATGAAAATACAAACACAGAGATGAAATAGGTTTTAGCAAAGTGAGGCCCGACTTACTGAATAGACCGAGGATCAGGGCCGTATTTGCCACTAGGCACTCGAGGGCAAGTGCCTAGGGCGGTGACGATGCGGGGGGGCGGCACCAGAGCAAAGGTTTTTTTTTTTTTAATTTTTTTTTTTTTTATAGTCCGGGTCCCGCCCACCGAAAAGCAACCCTCCCTCCGACCAGACCTCCCTCCGACCAGACCTCCCTCCGACCAGACCTCCCTCCATCCCACTAGCCCTCCGTCCCTCCCTCCAACCAGCCCTCCCTCCCTCCTACCTACATCTTCTGGCTGCTGCGGGGCTCTCGGATCCTGCATTGTCACGTGAACGGCACAGGTTGCTGGAAGAGGAACACGTCACACTGCAGGCCCCGCCCCCTCCTCGCTGTGGCGCCAAGTTCAGTTCCTGCCTAAGTGACGGAGTAGCTGCGGGGGAGCATGGTGCGGATTGTTGGGTCCAGGTCAGTTGTACAGTGCTTGGTGAGGAACTACTAGTCCCAGCATGTCCGGCAGCTTCAGCGCTAGCAGGAGAGGCTGGGCTCACTCTGTGCAGACTACACAAGATTATGCTGAGAGGGGCCCTGTCCCTCACCTGTTAGTGTTGATGCTGCGGTCTGCTGGGAGGGAAGGAGCATCTGATCACATCACTGATTCCCTCTGCTGCTGCCTGTGCTGTGCCATGAGGATAAGAACAGAGGGGGAGGTGCTGAGAGGGACATCGCTGAAGCAGAACATTAACCATGTCCTGATCACTATAAGGGGGCCTCTGCAGTGTGTGTCCGCCCCTCTAAACGTTCCAGCATCACAGCATGTCTTGTTTTTCTGATTCCGGAGCTGCTTTAGGCCGGCTTCACACTCAGCGTATGAAAATACGGTCCGTATATTACGGCCGTAATACGCTGAAATGTCCCGAAAATAGTGGTCCGTAGCTCCTCCGTAGGCAGGGTGTGTCAGCGTTTTTTGCGCATGGCATCCTCCGTATGTAATCCGTATGGCATCCGTACTGCGTGGTTTTCTCGCAGGCTTGCAAAACCAACATACCGCTATAGAAATGATCCATGTGTCCCAAAAAGAAAAAAAATATATATATATATATATATATATACTATATATATATATATATATATATATATATATGTCAGTAGACACATATATGTATATATATTAATATTTATTCCAGCGCTATACAGCTTGAAAGCCGGTAATTCAATTACCGGCTTTTTCTTTCTCCTTCCTAAAACCCGACATGATTTGAGACATGGGTTACATACAGTAAACCATGTCTTCTCTCCATTTTTTTTGCAGATTCCACACTACTAATGTCAGTAGTGTGTATCTGCAAAATTTGGCCGTTCTAGCTCTTAAAATAAAGGGTTAAATGGCGGAAAAAATTGGCGTGGGCTCCCGCGCAATTTTCTCCGCCAGAGTAGTAAAGCCAGTGACTGAGGGCAGATATTAATAGCCTGGAGAGGGTCCATGGTTATTGGCCCCCCCCTGGCTACAAATATCTGCCCCCAGCCACCCCAGAAAAGGCACATCTGGAAGATGCACATATTCCTTTGTAGAGAATGGTATCTTCCAAAGAAAGGAAGCCTGGGAGCTTTCTAGGTAAGTTCCCACGATCTATGAACCACATCCAGCAGAGGGCGCCTCACCGCAAATGAAGCTAAATATAGCTCATTGATCTATATTTAGACTCATTCCCCGGGGTTTTGCAGCGAGGAGTAGCATTGCATTAGCAAAGCTCCTTGCTGCAAAATGTTTTAACCCCTTCAGAAGGATTTACATCGTTGGACGTTACAGATCTGCGGAGGGTAAGTATATTGTTGGTTTATTATGTTTTTTCGTTCACAGAACGAGGGTCTTCAGTGACTGGATTGGGCGTAGAATAAAATACTCCAACAACCATTGTTTTTATTTCATTAAAATAATTTTAAATAATGTGTTTGTCTTTTATTTAACCCTTTACTACAATTGGATTAATAATGGATAGGTGTCAAAATTGACGCCTCTCCATTATTAATTAGGCTTAATGTCACCTTACAATAGCAAGGTGACATTAACCCTTCATTACCCCATATCCCACCGCTACACGGGAATGGGAAGAGAGTGGCCAAGTGCCAGAATAGGCGCATCTTCCAGATGTGCCTTTTCTGGGGTGGCTGGGGGCAGATATTTGTAGCCAGGGGGGGGCCAATAACCATGGACCCTCTCCAGGCTATTAATATCTGCCCTCAGTCACTGGCTTTACTACTCTGGCGGAGAAAATTGCGCGGGAGCCCACGCCAATTTTTTCCGCCATTTAACCCTTTATTTTAAGAGCTAGAACGGCCAAATTTTGCAGATACACACTACTGACATTAGTAGTGTGGAATCTGCAAAAAAAATGGAGAGAAGACATGGTTTACTGTATGTAAACCATGTCTCAAATCATGTCGGGTTTTAGGAAGGAGAAAGAAAAAGCCGGTAATTGAATTACCGGCTTTCAAGCTGTATAGCGCTGGAATAAATATTAATATATATACATATATGTGTCTCACTGACATATATATATATATATATATATATATATATATATACCTATTCTATGTGTACACATTTATTCTACCTATTCTACTGTAAGCTGTCAGTGTGATTTTACTGTACACCGCACTGAATTGCCGGCTTTTCTCTCTAACAGCGCTGCGTATTTCTCGCAAATCACACTGCTTGTCCGTGTGTAATCCGTATTTTTCACGCTTCCATAGACTTTCATTGGCGTATTTCTTGCGCAGTACGGTGACAAACGCAGCATGCTGCGATTTTGTACGGCCGTAGAAAGCCGTATAATACTGATCAGTAAAATACGGCAGATAGGAGCAGAGGCATAGAGAATAATTGTGCCGTATTTTTTGCGAGTTTTACGGACGTAGTTTCTGCGCTCTTACGTCCGTAAAACTCGCAAGTGTGAAGCCGGCCTTAGAACCATAAGCATTCCAGCATTCCCAGTCTTTGTCTAAGGGGGACTTGTCCCTTCGCACCCTGCCTTTTTATTCTGTAGCTGCAGGATAACTACAAGTTACAACCTGTCCTGTCATTCTAATTATGGAGATGTTGTAGGACTGCAAATCCCAGCATGCCCTGTGGTTGATTCACTAGGGACTTTTCTGGCGGTGTCTTTTTCTTTTAACCCCTAAACAACTGTAGGATTAGTAATGGATAGGTGTCTTATTGACGCCTCTCCAATACTAAAGCCACTTTCACACATCCGTTTTTCTGTTTCAGGCACAATCTGGCGAGCTTTGAAAAAAACGGATCCGTTTTTTTCTCAGAGTTGCATTAGCGCCAGATGTCTGTATGTGTGTCACTGACGTGTGTAAATATATATAATTTACTAGATGGTGGCCCGATTCTAACGCATCGGGTATTCTAGAATATGCATGTCCACATAGTATATTGCACATCCCACGTAGTATATTGCCCAGTCACGTAGTATATTGCCCAGTCACGTAGTATATTGCCCAGTCACGTAGTATATTGCCCAGTCACGTAGTATATTGCCCAGCCACGTAATATATTGCCCAGTCACGTAGTATATTGGCCAGACACGTAGTATATTGCCCAGCCACGTAGTATATTGCCCAGTCACGTAGTATATTGGCCAGACACGTAGTATATTGCCCAGTCACGTAGTATATTGCCCAGTCACGTAGTATATTGCCCAGTCACGTAGTATATTGGGCAGCTACGTAGTATATTGCCCAGTCACGTAGTATATTGCCCAGACACGTAGTACATTGCCCAGTCACGTAGTATATTGCCCAGTCACGTAGTATATTGGGCAGCTACGTAGTATATTGCCCAGTCACGTAGTATATTGCCCAGACACGTAGTACATTGCCCAGTCACGTAGTATATTGCCCAGCCACGAAGTATATTGCCCAGTCACGTAGTATATTGCCCAGTCACGTAGTATATTGCCCAGACACGTAGTATATTGCCCAGACACGTAGTATATTGCCCAGCCACGTAGTATATTGCCCAGCCACGTAGTATATTGCCCAGCCACGTAGTATATTGCCCAGTCACGTAGTATATTGCCCAGCCACGTAGTATATTGCCCAGCCACGTAGTATATTGCCCAGTCACGTAGTATATTGCCCAGTCACGTAGTATATTGCCCAGACACGTAGTATATTGGCCAGACACGTAGTATATTGCCCAGTCACGTAGTATATTGCCCAGTCACGTAGTATATTGCCCAGTCACGTAGTATATTGGGCAGCTACGTAGTATATTGCCCAGTCACGTAGTATATTGCCCAGACACGTAGTACATTGCCCAGTCACGTAGTATATTGCCCAGTCACGTAGTATATTGCCCAGTCACGTAGTATATTGCCCAGTCACGTAGTATATTGGGCAGCTACGTAGTATATTGCCCAGTCACGTAGTATATTGCCCAGACACGTAGTACATTGCCCAGTCACGTAGTATATTGCCCAGTCACGTAGTATATTGGCCAGACACGTAGTATATTGCCCAGCCACGAAGTATATTGCCCAGTCACGTAGTATATTGCCCAGTCACGTAGTATATTGCCCAGACACGTAGTATATTGCCCAGACACGTAATATATTGCCCAGCCACGTAGTATATTGCCCAGCCACGTAGTATATTGCCCAGCCACGTAGTATATTGCCCAGTCACGTAGTATATTGCCCAGCCACGTAGTATATTGCCCAGCCACGTAGTATATTGCCCAGTCACGTAGTATATTGCCCAGTCACGTAGTATATTGCCCAGACACGTAGTATATTGCCCAGACATGTAGTATATTGCCCAGTCACGTAGTATATTGCCCAGTCACGTAGTATATTGCCCAGTCACGTAGTATATTGCCCAGTCACGTAGTATATTGCCCAGTCACGTAGTATATTGCCCAGCCACGTAGTATATTGGCCAGACACGTAGTATATTGCCCAGTCACGTAGTATACTGCCCAGCCACGTAGTATATTGCCCAGTCACGTAGTATATTGCCCAGCCACGTAGTATATTGGCCAGACACGTAGTATATTGCCCAGTCACGTAGTATATTGGGCAGCTACGTAGTATATTGCCCAGCCACGTAGTATATTGCCCAGCCACGTAGTATATTGCCCAGTCACGTAGTATATTGCCCAGCCACGTAGTATATTGCCCAGCCACGTAGTATATTGGCCAGACACGTAGTATATTGCCCAGTCACGTAGTATATTGCCCAGTCACGTAGTATATTGCCCAGTCACGTAGTATATTGGGCAGCTACGTAGTATATTGCCCAGTCACGTAGTATATTGCCCAGACACGTAGTACATTGCCCAGTCACGTAGTATATTGGCCAGACACGTAGTATATTGCCCAGCCACGAAGTATATTGCCCAGTCACGTAGTATATTGCCCAGTCACGTAGTATATTGCCCAGACACGTAGTATATTGCCCAGACACGTAGTATATTGCCCAGCCACGTAGTATATTGCCCAGCCACGTAGTATATTGCCCAGCCACGTAGTATATTGCCCAGTCACGTAGTATATTGCCCAGCCACGTAGTATATTGCCCAGCCACGTAGTATATTGCCCAGTCACGTAGTATATTGCCCAGTCACGTAGTATATTGCCCAGACACGTAGTATATTGGCCAGACACGTAGTATATTGCCCAGTCACGTAGTATATTGCCCAGTCACGTAGTATATTGCCCAGTCACGTAGTATATTGGGCAGCTACGTAGTATATTGCCCAGTCACGTAGTATATTGCCCAGACACGTAGTACATTGCCCAGTCACGTAGAATATTGCCCAGTCACGTAGTATATTGCCCAGTCACGTAGTATATTGCCCAGTCACGTAGTATATTGGGCAGCTACGTAGTATATTGCCCAGTCACGTAGTATATTGCCCAGACACGTAGTACATTGCCCAGTCACGTAGTATATTGCCCAGTCACGTAGTATATTGGCCAGACACGTAGTATATTGCCCAGCCACGAAGTATATTGCCCAGTCACGTAGTATATTGCCCAGTCACGTAGTATATTGCCCAGACACGTAGTATATTGCCCAGACACGTAATATATTGCCCAGCCACGTAGTATATTGCCCAGCCACGTAGTATATTGCCCAGCCACGTAGTATATTGCCCAGTCACGTAGTATATTGCCCAGCCACGTAGTATATTGCCCAGCCACGTAGTATATTGCCCAGTCACGTAGTATATTGCCCAGACACGTAGTATATTGCCCAGACACGTAGTATATTGCCCAGTCACGTAGTATATTGCCCAGTCACGTAGTATATTGCCCAGTCACGTAGTATATTGCCCAGTCACGTAGTATATTGCCCAGTCACGTAGTATATTGCCCAGCCACGTAGTATATTGGCCAGACACGTAGTATATTGCCCAGTCACGTAGTATATTGCCCAGCCACGTAGTATATTGCCCAGTCACGTAGTATATTGCC
This sequence comes from Ranitomeya imitator, assembly GCF_032444005.1. Classification (NCBI taxonomy): domain Eukaryota; kingdom Metazoa; phylum Chordata; class Amphibia; order Anura; family Dendrobatidae; genus Ranitomeya; species Ranitomeya imitator. Next base: position 57,003,265 of record NC_091282.1, on the reverse strand, counting down.
CAGCCACGTAGTATATTGACCAGACACGTAGTATATTGCCCAGTCACGTAGTATATTGCCCAGTCACGTAGTATATTGCCCAGTCACGTAGTATATTGGCCAGACACGTAGTATATTGCCCAGCCACGTATGTCACAGGTTAAAAAATAAACATACTCCCCTTCGGATCCGAGGGCCCATTGTAGTTGTAACATACTCCCCTTCGGATCTGACGCAGGCGATGAGCGCGCGGCTGCCGCCATCTTCCGTTCCCAGGATTCATTGCGAAATTACCCAGATGACTTAGCAGTCTCGCGAGGCCGCTAAGTCTTCTGAGTAATTTCGCAATGCATCGCTGGGAACGGAAGATGGCGGCCGTCGCGAGCGGCTCTGCGGACAACGGAGGGTGAGTATAGCAGGTTTTTTGTTTTTTTTATTATTTTTAACATTAGATTTTTTACTATTGATGCCGCATAGGCAGCATCAATAGTAAAAAGGTGAGGACACACAGGGTTAATAGCGGCAATAACGGAGTGCGTTACCCGCGGCATAAGGCGGTCCGTTACCGCCGACATTAACCCTGTGTTAGCGGTGACTGGAGGGGAGTATGCGGGTGCCGGGCAGTGACTGCAGGAAGTAAGGAGCGGCCATTTTCTTCCGGACTGTGCCCGTCGCTGATTGGTCGTGGCTTTTTTCCGCGACCAATCAGCGACTTGGATTTCCTTGACAGACAAAGGCTGTGACCAATGAATATCCGTGACAGAAGGACAGACGGAAGTGACCCTTAGACAATTATATAGTGTGTGTATATATATATAGTGTGTGTATATACAGTGGGGCAAAAAAGTATTTAGTCAGTCAGCAATAGTGCAAGATCCACCACTTAAAAAGATGAGAGGCGTCTGTAATTTACATCATAGGTAGACCTCAACTATGGGAGACAAACTGAGAAAAAAAAAATCCAGAAAATCACATTGTCTGTTTTTTTAACATTTTATTTGCATATTATGGTGGAAAATAAGTATTTGGTCAGAAACAAAATTTCATCTCAATACTTTGTAATATATCCTTTGTTGGCAATGACAGAGGTCAAACGTTTTCTGTAAGTCTTCACAAGGTTGTCACACACTGTTGTTGGTATGTTGGCCCATTCCTCCATGCAGATCTCCTCTAGAGCAGTGATGTTTTTGGCTTTTCGCTTGGCAACACGGACTTTCAACTCCCTCCAAAGGTTTTCTATAGGGTTGAGATCTGGAGACTGGCTAGGCCACTCCAGGATCTTGAAATGCTTCTTACGAAGCCACTCCTTCGTTGTCCTGGCGGTGTGCTTTGGATCATTGTCATGTTGAAAGACCCAGCCACGTTTCATCTTCAATGCCCTTGCTGATGGAAGGAGGTTTGCACTCAAAATCTCACGATACATGGCCCCATTCATTCTTTAATGTACCCGGATCAGTCGTCCTGGCCCCTTTGCAGAGAAACAGCCCCAAAGCATGATGTTTCCACCACCATGCTTTACAGTAGGTATGGTGTTTGATGGATGCAACTCAGTATTCTTTTTCCTCCAAACACGACAAGTTGTGTTTCTACCAAACAGTTCCAGTTTGGTTTCATCAGACCATAGGACATTCTCCCCAAACTCCTCTGGACCATCCAAATGCTCTCTAGCAAACCTCAGACGGGCCCGGACATGTACTGGCTTAAGCAGTGGGACACGTCTGGCACTGCAGGATCTGAGTCCATGGTGGCGTAGTGTGTTACTTATGGTAGGCCTTGTTACATTGGTCCCAGCTCTCTGCAGTTCATTCACTAGGTCCCCCCGCGTGGTTCTGGGATTTTTGCTCACCGTTCTTGTGATCATTCTGACCCCACGGGGTGGGATTTTGCGTGGAGCCCCAGATCGAGGGAGATTATCAGTGGTCTTGTATGTCTTCCATTTTCTAATTATTGCTCCCACTGTTGATTTTTTCACTCCAAGCTGGTTGGCTATTGCAGATTCAGTCTTCCCAGCCTGGTGCAGGGCTACAATTTTGTTTCTGGTGTCCTTTGACAGCTCTTTGGTCTTCACCATAGTGGAGTTTGGAGTCAGACTGTTTGAGGGTGTGCACAGGTGTCTTTTTATACTGATAACAAGTTTAAACAGGTGCCATTACTACAGGTAATGAGTGGAGGAAAGGGGAGACTCTTAAAGAAGAAGTTACAGGTCTGTGAGAGCCAGAAATCTTGATTGTTTGTTTCTGACCAAATACTTATTTTCCACCATAATATGCAAATAAAATGTTAAAAAAACAGACAATGTGATTTTCTGGATTTTTTTTTCTCAGTTTGTCTCCCATAGTTGAGGTCTACCTATGATGTAAATTACAGACGCCTCTCATGTTTTTAAGTGGTGGAACTTGCACTATTGCTGACTGACTAAATACTTTTTTGCCCCACTGTATATATATATATATATATATATATATATATATATATATACACACACACTATGTGTATATATACCTATTTTATCTTTTCTATTCTAACCTGTCAGTGTGATTTTACTGTACACCGCACATAATTTGCCGGCTTTTCAAAGGATGCCGGTGCACAAAAATCAGACAGCACTCGCATGGTGCGAGTGCTGTGCGATTTTTTTTTTTTCTTCTCGCACCCATTGACTTGCATTGGCGAGTCTCGGCTGATATACGGGTGAAATCACTCGCGCGGATAATACGGCCGAGAAAAACAAACGATGATGGGAGTTGCCCCATAGATTAATACTGGTCCCAGTGTTATGCGTTTATTTTTTTTCTCGCATAGCACTTGTCCGTATTCCTCGCTAATGTAACTCCAGCGTTATTCATACTCACCAATGGGGGAGGCCGCACTAATAGTGCCTAGGGCAGCAGAAACTCTAAATACGGCCCTGCCGAGGATAGGAAAGATAGCTTTGCGGTCAGCACAAAAACCTACAAACAACCACGCAGAGGGCGCAAAAAGACCCTCCGTACCGACTAACGGCACGGAGGTGCTCCCTCTGCGTCCCAGAGCTTCCAGCAAGCAAGAAAAACCAATATAGCAAGCTGGACAGAAAAAATAGCAAACAAAAGTAACACAAGCAGAACTTAGCTTATGCAGGGCAGACAGGCCACAAGAACGATCCAGGAGAGAGCAAGACCAATACTGGAACATTGACTGGAGGCAAGGAACAAAGAACTAGGTGGAGTTAAATAGAGCAGCACCTAACGACTTAACCTCGTCACCTGAGGAAGGAAACTCAGAAGCCGCAGCCCCACTAACATCCACCAGAGGAAACTCATGGACAGAACCAGCCGAAGTACCACTCATGACCACAGGAGGGAGCTTGACCACAGAATTCACAACAGTACCCCCCCCCCTTGAGGAGGGGTCACCGAACCCTCACCGGAGCCCCCAGGCCGACCAGGATGAGCCAGATGAAAGGCACGAACCAGATCGGCAGCATGAACATCAGAGGCAAAGACCCAGGAATTATCTTCCTGACCATAACCCTTCCACTTAACCAGGTACTGGAGTTTCCGTCTCGAAATACGAGAATCCAAAATCTTCTCCACTATATACTCCAACTCCTCCTCAACCAAAACCGGGGCAGGAGGATCAACGGATGGAACCACAGGTGCCACGTATCTCCGCAACAATGACATATGGAATACATTATGGATGGAAAAGGAAGCCGGAAGGGCCAAACGAAAAGACACAGGATTAAGAACCTCAGAAATCCTATACGGACCAATGAAACGAGGCTTAAATTTAGGAGAGGAAACTTTCATAGGAATATAACGAGATGACAACCAAACCAAATCCCCAACACGAAGTCGGGGACCCACACAGCGCCTGCGGTTAGCGAAACGTTGAGCCTTCTCCTGGGACAATGTCAAATTGTCCACTACATGAGTCCAAATCTGCTGCAACCTATCCACCACAGTATCCACACCAGGACAGTCGGAAGACTCAACCTGCCCTGAAGAGAAACGAGGATGGAAACCAGAATTGCAGAAAAACGGCGAAACCAAAGTAGCCGAGCTGGCCCGATTATTAAGGGCGAACTCAGCCAAAGGCAAAAAGGACACCCAATCATCCTGATCAGCAGAAACAAAACATCTCAGATATGTTTCCAAGGTCTGATTGGTTCGTTCAGTTTGGCCATTTGTCTGAGGATGGAAGGCCGAGGAAAAAGACAAATCAATGCCCATCCTAGCACAAAAGGCTCGCCAAAACCTCGAAACAAACTGGGAACCTCTGTCCGAAACTATGTTCTCCGGAATGCCATGTAAACGAACCACATGCTGGAAAAACAATGGCACCAAATCAGAGGAGGAAGGCAATTTAGACAAGGGTACCAAATGGACCATCTTAGAGAAGCGATCACAAACCACCCAAATGACCGACATCTTTTGAGAGACGGGGAGATCCAAAATAAAATCCATAGAGATATGTGTCCAGGGCCTCTTCGGGACCGGCAAGGGCAAAAGCAACCCACTGGCATGAGAACAGCAGGGCTTAGCCCGAGCACAAATCCCACAGGACTGCACAAACGAACGCACATCCCGCGACAGAGACGGCCACCAAAAGGATCTAGCCACCAAATCTCTGGTACCAAAGATTCCAGGATGTCCAGCCAACACCGAACAATGAACCTCAGAGATAACTCTACTCGTCCATTTATCAGGGACAAACAGTTTCTCCACTGGGCAACGGTCAGGTCTATTAGCCTGAAATTTTTGCAGCACCTGCTGCAAATCAGGGGAGATGGCAGACAAAATTACCCCCTCTTTGAGAATACCCGCCAGCTCAGGCAAACCCGGAGAGTCGGGCACAAAACTCCTAGACAGGGCATCCGCCTTCACATTTTTAGAGCCCGGAAGGTACGAAACCACAAAGTCAAAACGGGAGAAAAACAGCGACCAACGAGCCTGTCTTGGATTCAACCGTTTGGCAGACTCGAGATAAGTCAAGTTCTTGTGATCAGTCAAGACCACCACGCGATGCTTAGCTCCTTCAAGCCAATGACGCCACTCCTCGAATGCCCACTTCATGGCCAGCAACTCTCGATTGCCAACATCATAATTACGCTCAGCAGGCGAAAACTTCCTGGAAAAGAAGGCACATGGTTTCATCGCCGAGCCATCAGAACTTCTTTGTGACAAAACAGCCCCTGCTCCAATCTCAGAAGCATCAACCTCGACCTGGAACGGGAGCGAAACATCTGGTTGGCACAACACAGGGGCAGAAGAAAAACGACGCTTCAATTCCTGAAAAGCTTCCACAGCAGCAGAAGACCAATTGACCACATCAGCACCCTTCTTGGTTAAATCAGTCAACGGTTTAGCAATACTAGAAAAATTATTGATGAAGCGACGATAAAAATTAGCAAAGCCCAGAAACTTTTGCAGACTCTTCAGAGATGTCGGCTGAGTCCAATCATAAATGGCCTGAACTTTAACAGGGTCCATCTCGATAGTAGAAGGGGAAAAAATTAAACCCAAAAATGAAACCTTCTGAACACCAAAGAGACACTTTGACCCCTTCACAAACAAAGAATTCGCACGCAGGACCTGGAACACCATTCTAACCTGTTTTACGTGAGACTCCCAATCATCCGAGAAGACCAAAATATCATCCAAGTATACAATCAGGAATTTATCCAGGTACTCTCGGAAGATGTCATGCATAAAGGACTGAAATACTGATGGAGCATTAGAAAGCCCGAATGGCATAACCAGGTACTCAAAATGGCCCTCGGGCGTATTAAATGCTGTTTTCCATTCATCGCCCTGTTTAATACGCACAAGATTATACGCACCACGAAGATCTATCTTGGTGAACCAACTAGCCCCCTTAATCCAAGCAAATAAATCAGACAGCAGCGGCAAGGGGTACTGAAATTTGACTGTGATTTTATTTAGAAGGCGGTAATCAATACAAGGTCTCAGCGAACCATCCTTCTTGGCCACAAAAAAGAACCCTACTCCCAATGGCGACGACGACGGGCGAATATGACCCTTCTCCAAGGATTCCTTTACGTAACTCCGCATAGCGGCGTGCTCAGGCACAGACAAATTAAACAGTCGACCTTTAGGAAACTTACTACCAGGAATCAAATCGATAGCACAATCGCAATCCCTATGCGGAGGTAGGGCACTGGACTTGGGCTCATCAAATACATCCCGGTAATCCGACAAGAACTCTGGGACCTCAGAAGGGGTGGATGACGAAATAGACAGAAATGGAACATCACCATGTACCCCCTGACAACCCCAGCTGGACACAGACATTGATTTCCAATCCAATACTGGGTTATGGACTTGTAGCCATGGCAACCCCAACACGACCACATCATGCAGATTATGCAACACCAAAAAGCGAATATCCTCCTGATGCGCAGGAGCCATGCACATGGTCAGTTGGGTCCAGTACTGAGGCTTATTCTTGGCCAAAGGCGTAGCATCAATTCCTCTCAATGGAATAGGATACTGCAAGGGCTCCAAGAAAAACCCACAGCGCCTAGCAAACTCCAAGTCCATCAAATTCAGGGCAGCGCCTGAATCCACAAATGCCATGACAGAATAGGATGACAAAGAGCAGATCAAAGTAACGGACAAAAGAAATTTCGACTGTACCGTACCAATGGTGGCAGACCTAGCGAACCGCTTAGTGCGCTTAGGACAATCGGAGATAGCATGAGTGGAATCACCACAGTAAAAACACAGCCCATTCCGACGTCTGTGTTCTTGCCGTTCAGCTCTGGTCAAAGTCCTATCACATTGCATAGGCTCAGGTTTATGCTCAGATAATACCACCAAATGGTGCACAGTTTTACGCTCACGTAAGCGTCGATCGATCTGAATGGCCAAAGACATAGACTCATTCAGACCAGCAGGCATAGGAAATCCCACCATGACATCCTTAAGGGCTTCAGAGAGACCCTTTCTGAAAATTGCTGCCAGCGCACATTCATTCCATTGAGTGAGCACAGACCACTTCCTAAACTTCTGACAATATATGTCTACCTCATCCTGACCCTGACACAGAGCCAGCAAATTTTTCTCTGCCTGATCCACTGAATTAGGTTCATCATAAAGCAATCCGAGCGCCAGAAAAAACACATCAATATTACATAATGCAGGATCTCCTGGCGCAAGGGAAAATGCCCAGTCTTGAGGGTCAGCACGTAATAAAGAAATAATGATCTTAACTTGTTGAACTGGGTCACCAGAGGAGCGGGGTTTCAAAGCTAGAAACAGTTTACAATTATTTTTAAAACTCAGAAACTTAGCTCTATCTCCAGAAAACAAATCAGGAATAGGAATTCTTGGTTCTAACATAGAATTCTGAACCACAAAGTCTTGAATATTTTGTACTCTTGCAGTGAGATTATCCACACAAGAAGACAGACCTCTAATGTCCATCACTACACCTGTGTCCTGAACCACCCAAATGTCTAGGGGAAAAGAAAGACAAAACACAGTGCAGAGAAAAAAAAATGGTCTCAGAACTTCTCTTTTCCCTCTATTGAGAAGCATTAGTACTTTGGGCCTCCAGTACTGTTATGAACTGATGATTCAGAAACACATTGGACCTGGTGGTTAAGAGCACACAAAGTGACCTGATAGTTACTAATAACATAGGACGAGCTCTGAGACGTGGGAACTCTGCTGACCGCAATCCCTAATCCTATCACACCACACTAGAGGTAGCCGTGGAGCGCTCCTGACCAGTCCTAGGCGCCTCGGGCACAGCCTGAGAAACTAGCTAGCCCTGAAGATAGAAAAATAAGCCTACCTTGCCTCAGTGAAATTCCCCAAAGGAAAAGGCAGCCCCCCACATATAATGACTGTGAGTAAAGATGAAAATACAAACACAGAGATGAAATAGGTTTTAGCAAAGTGAGGCCCGACTTACTGAATAGACCGAGGATAGGAAAGATAGCTTTGCGGTCAGCACAAAAACCTACAAACAACCACGCAGAGGGCGCAAAAAGACTCTCCGTACCGACTAACGGCACGGAGGTGCTTCCTCTGCGTCCCAGAGCTTCCAGCAAGCAAGAAAAACCAATATAGCAAGCTGGACAGAAAAAATAGCAAACAAAAGTAACACAAGCAGAACTTAGCTTATGCAGGGCAGACAGGCCACAAGAACGATCCAGGAGAGAGCAAGACCAATACTGGAACATTGACTGGAGGCAAGGAACAAAGAACTAGGTGGAGTTAAATAGAGCAGCACCTAACGACTTAACCTCGTCACCTGAGGAAGGAAACTCAGAAGCCGCAGCCCCACTAACATCCACCAGAGGAAACTCATGGACAGAACCAGCCAAAGTACCACTCATGACCACAGGAGGGAGCTTGACCACAGAATTCACAACAGGGTACTGTTGTTTATGAACAAGGAAACCCTGGTATAAGACCAGTCGTATTTATATAAATTCTGTTTTGCAAAGTTTAAGCCAAATGTGCCTCCCATAAGGGAAGAAAAAGTTCGTATCTGTTTACCCTGTTTAAATGCCTTTTTCAAAATGTTTTGCACGATAAATCCTGTACTGTTTATGTTTACTTTTCCCTGTCCGGGAGTACTGGATTTCATGGGGGGGGAATGTGGCACCCCAGAAGTTCAGGTACCACAGTCATATTGCCTTTCTCTTGGGGAGAGTGATGCCATGCCTGGAAACTACGAGAGTCCCTTTGGCAGGTAAGCTGTACATGCAACATATTCTGACTCCAGACCAGAAGGGGGAGCTCTAAACTCGGTTTAAGGGGAACTTCCCTATATACATTCTGGTCTGGAGGAGGAGTTAGTTAGTCTGGTGCAGACAAGAGACAGTGAAGGAGAACAGGAGAATTTAAGAGCTAGAGGAGGGCTGCGCTTGGGCCCCTCTAAGCTGACCACAGAAACCGGGCACTGGGAGCCTCAGGCTGTGTGGAACTAAAAGTCCAACAACAGAACTGGAGGGCAGGAAACTAAAAGGGACTTCCCTACATAACACCTGAGGTACAGCAACAACTGGAGCCTGGAGTCACATTGTACGCAGACCCCAAGGGAACGGCTCTAGTTGCCTAAAGTTCAGGTATTGTCCCGGGACAGGAGAGAAAGAGAACCTTGTTAGACAACCACAGCCAGCAAGGGACTAGAAACCAGCGCAGAGTGTAAGGCTCCCAAACTGACCTGGCAAAGGGATTCCCAATTGTTTTCAGGCTGCCTGGACGCAATCTCCACCTGTTGTCAGTACCCTGGACTGAGGCTGTCTACATCAGTAAACCAGGTAAAGACAGCAACCCTGTGTCTTCCATTTATTTGCCGGCATTCACCATTCTTCCCATACACATCGGGAGCTCTGGGGATCCTGCTTCACAAGTGGGAAGCAACGCCATCTTTGCTGCAGCACCATTGCCCCAGAGAACACCTTTAAGCGGCGTCTGTCACCTCTGACCGAGAACCACAGGTGGCGTCACGAACACAAACTTTATTCAATACCTCGTTAAAGATCTTTCCCCTTTTACTTGGGTGCCCAGGGACACAGACCGGGTCGCTGCCACCGTGACCACCCCTTTAATTGCGACCGGACCCGGTACTGAGTATCCGCAGGCCCTGGCTGGCAATTCAGATAGGGCTGAATGTGTGTAAATTTGGGTACCATTCATTCCATAGGTTCTGGAGACACAAATGATTTTGGTGAGTGCTGCACTCGAGCTCTCCCACAATCATATTACACAAGGGAAATATGTTTACTGCAGGCGTGTAAGTGACCTTCTACAGCTGTAAGCAATAGAGGGGGGTCCTGTTTTGGATAATAAACCAACATGATCACAGCTGTTCCAAATTAAAAGAAAATTAGTTTATTACAATAAGAGTTTGTTCACATAACCTTATAATATGGCCCAGAACTATCAGGTGTCTTATCAGGGCCCTATATTATACCATGGGGCAGAGCAGATCTGCAATTTTTTTCTCATACTATTTCGGCAAGAGAAAAAAAATCACAGCAACTGGCGTCCTCCTGATGGTCACCATCAAGAATGTCCGTGAAGTGACCAGATTAAGGCCATCATCATTCTTCACCGTGGTTCTGCTGGACGTGGCTCTTCTTTAGTACATGATGTTCACAAAAGAGTCACAAAAGCATTCTTTTACAAAGCAGATATTCTATTTATTGTTCAAATTGTTTTTATTGAAAATGTTCTAATTATTATACAAAATGGAGTTAAACAACATGAAAGAAAAGAAAAGGAAAACTATGGGGAGACAAGGGAAAATAAAGGAAAACGGGAAACGGAACTATCGCAAAGCAATAACAGTTATACTATCTCTGATACATGTAACAAGACATATTAAGGTCAAGGGTAAGACAATGGAATTATCATTTCTTTCACACTATCTCACCACCTTAATAGTTTCATTGTCACATATTATGTAAGCTAGCTAACTATGTTCCTGATGAGGGCTGCCAAAAGGAATTTCAGGACCCCATAATGGCAACATTTTCGGGCTCCCTTGAGACTCCTTCCAGGCTTCACCCCAGTTCTGCCTCCACCCAAGCCCCGCCTACACCCCTCAAACTTTCCACAGTTCCACCACCCACTCTTGGAAAGACTCTTCGGCCCCATCCTCACCAATAACATAGTAACAGTTCCCATGGAACCATATCACATAACCATCAGCTTTTGTTTTGACCAACAGATTATTTAAGCCTGCCACCACGACAAGGTAGACTCTTTTGGCAGGGCCCTACTCTACTCTAACGTATTACGCATTTCTTAAAATATCCAATAATCTTTTTAGGTATATTTTTATTTATTTTTCTTTAAGGGAATGTGTCTCATACTTTTTTTTAAACTAATTGCAATCAGATGGTGATAATCTTTTGTATAATCTGTATTTCTGATTGCAGATTATTGTATTCTGTTTCCTGTACATTTATGGAAGCTGCTATCTTGCCTGTTTGGGGATTTGGACATTGTATATATACATGTGTATATATATCATAAGACATTATAGGAGACTCTATTTCATTGGGAGAGATTTATATTCATGTTCTCATGTTTAGTGACATGCAGATGTCATTGTGCAGGAAGGGGGAAGAGGTGAGCTGTGACACTACCTACTGTCAATGGTGGATTCTGTTATCTCTCATTGTAATCCTGCTTGCTATGATAATTAGGTGACTAGTGTTGAGCATTCCGATACCGCAAGTATCGGGTATCGGCCGATACTTGCGGTATCGGAATTCCGATACCGAGTTCCGATACTTTTGTGGTATCGGGAATCGGTATCGGATCCATAGTGATGTGTAAAATAAAGAATTAAAATAAAAAATATTGATATATTCACCTCTCCAGCAGCCCCTGGACATCACCGCTGGTAACCGGCAGGCTTCTTTGTTTAAAATGAGCGCTTTTAGGACCTGAGAATGACGTCGCGGCTTCTGATTGGTCGCGTGCCGCTCATGTGACCGCCATGCGACCAATCACAAGCCGCGACGTCATTCTTAGGCACTAAACTCCTCATTCTAGGAATTTAGGACCTGCGAATGACGTCGCGGCTTCTGATTGGTCGCGTGGCGGTCACATGAGCGGCACGCGACCAATCAGAAGCCGCGACGTCATTCTCAGGTCCTAAACGCGCTCATTTTAAACAAAGAAGCCTGCCGGTTACCCGCGGTGATGTCCAGGGGCTGCTGGAGAGGTGAATATATCAATATTTTTTATTTTAATTCTTTATTTTACACATTAATATGGATCCCAGGGCCTGAAGGAGAGTTTCCTCTCCTTCAGTCCCTGGGAACCATCAGGATACCTTCCGATACTTGGTGTCCCATTGACTTGTATTGGTATCGGATATCGGTATCGGCGATATCCGATACTTTTCGGGTATCGGCCGATACTATCCAATACCGATACTTTCAAGTATCGGACGGTATCGCTCAACACTATAGGTGACTGCTAATAAGGGATCTCTTATGGACGTGCCAGTCTATTAGAAAAGTCATTTCTGTTTATTTATTATTTTATGATATAGGGGGTGACATACTTTAAAGTAAATTCTTGCAAAACTTTAAACTATGATTAAAAGGATTTGCCATGTTCTGGTTATTGTTGATGAATGTGTTTGAGATGATAGGGCTCTTACTAACATGGCATTTCTTGCATTTCAGCACCAAATATGAAGTATGGTAAATAGAAATATAGGCTATGCTGAATTTCTGCACTAAATGCCTTTTAATCATCTCATATACTTGTAGATTGTGAGCCCTCGCGGGCAGGGTCCTCCGTCCTCCTGTACCTGTCGTCGTGACTTGTATTGTTTAAGATTATTTTACTTGTTTTTATTATGTATACCCCTCCTCACATGTAAAGCACCATGGAATAAATGGCGCTATAATAAAAGAATAATAATAATAATATACGCATTGGTTAATAGTAACCAGAGATTTGCCAGTGCCCAAAACATAAAAGCTTCATAACACATTCCCACTAAATATTTTGCTAACTAAATCTATTTTCATAAGAGTCATTTAGTTAAATCCTTTGGTCAATTACATAAAGTGCAAAATTACAGTGCCAATAAGAAGAGAGAAAAGAAACAAAGAAAACAGACAAAACAGACAAAACAAAGACAGTACATAAAACCAATCAACACAATGAAAATAAGGTCATTTTGTGAGAGCAGAGAAACATAATATAAAAACAACAAAGAGTATTGTTCACAATGTAAGGAACTGAACCTTGTCCGACCCCCTCTTTGCTTCTGCTCACCGGGCACCATACACTCATAAGGGCAGTAATGCCCTGATGGCGGCCCTGTTCCTGCCTATCGTGAAATTACACTTGTTGACAACCTAGACTTCATGAAGCATGTAGATAGTCTGCATAGATCATGGGATATCAGACATCCATTCCTGGCTACCTATAGTTGACATTTCATCTAAGTACTCACTCAATCTTTATTTCAGGGAAACTGTCATCCCCTGGGACATATATGACCGATTAATATGGGCACACAGGTAATAGGTACTAGCCCGACCTGTATGCCTCATATTAAAGGTCTTGTTGTGGAGAATTGTTATATTCTGTCTTTATGTTAATGACTTCTTCCAGGCTTTGGGGCGTTCGTTGCCTGGAAGAAATCCCTGCCCTCTGTCCTCATTACAATACTACTCTGCTCCCATCGGTGTCAGTTATGTCCCTGGAATCCTGTGCCCTGCACCTTATCATACCTTTTGTATGAAAAAGCTCTGTAATTAATACTATCCCATAGCCCTATTCCTAAAGGAAATTAATGGGTAGAGCTATCCCATAGCCCTATTCCTAAAGGAAATGAACGGGTAGAGCTATCCCATAGCCCTATTCTTTAAGGAAATGAACGGGTAGAGCTATCCGATAGCGATATTCCTAAAGGAAATGAACGGGTAGAGCTATCCGATAGCGATATTCCTAAAGGAAATGAACAGGTAGAGCTATCCGATAGCGTTATTCCTCAATGTTCCTGAGCGTAAGCTATTTCACATGGTTGAGCGCACTTGGGATCTGCCCCCAAGGCCCTGCCCATGCCCAATGTTTGGTCCGTAGACCGCGGCTAGGAGTTAGTCCCGCTTTTGTGTACAAAATTTTTTGGCTTTTATAATTGTTAAAAAGCTTAACAAAAGACTTCTTTGTACACACAGTTGACAGTAAACCATTTGTCAATGTTAGGAATAAGTTTACCTTGCTTCTGTGTCTCAAATATTTTGACCCTTATTTGTTGGCTTTTCCTTCCCCTGGAGAAAGCCACATATAACTGCCCACATGAAAACACTGGGAGAGGCAAATTAATTCCTACAGTATCCAAGGAGTGTGCCTGAGATTTATTGATGGTCATTGTAAAAGCCAACATGACAGGAAACTGATGCCATCGCATCTGGATTGGCAAGCTTTTAACTTTGGAAATCAGGTCAATTCTTGGAATAAGAACTGTCTGACCCTTTGCTTTTCCATTTAAAGCAAGGGCATGAATAACGTTTGCGTTTAAGCTTTTCGCATAAAGCCTTGCGCCATTACAAAGGCCACGCTTTCTGTTAAGATTATGCAGGAGCATAATAACAGCTCCTGGTTTCAGCTTTAGTTCATGAGGAGGCATCCCAGTGGGATTCAAAGAGTTAAGAAGCTCTACAGGGTAATCTGTGAGAATCACACCCTCCTCTTCCGCAATTGTGTCGACAGAGCGATATGTTGAGTGTTCACCTTGAACTTGACTAAGAATTTTGTCGTTCAAGGCCTGAACATCATCATTCAATGGCGTAAGAATTGCTTTATTGGCAATTGCTTCTACCGTTGCATCGGTAATCTCAATTGAGTTGCCAAAAATAGCTGTAAGTAAATCACCCTTTTTAATAAAAGAATTTGGGATTTCAATTGTGTCTTCTGGTACACCAAATACATTTGACAACTCTCCATTGCCAAGTTTCAGTAACCATGAGTTGTACTCAACTTCTTCCTGAGACGTTCTCATATTCTGTTGTAGCTGGAACCATGAAAACTGATTCCAGGATTTTGAGTATTTATTTAATGGTGGACTGTACAATTTGGGCACTTTTTCCACCTTCCACTATTGGTAGGGTTTGATGAAAGTCACAAACATTTCTGAAAACTTTTCCACCAAATGATCTTTTTTTTCCACATATGTCTTGGAACAAATTATCCACAGCGTTCATATTAAAACAGGGAGTCATTGTTACTTCATCCCAAATAATGACAGATGATTCCCTAAGCTCCTTTCCTTGAAGTGAGGTTGGCTTAATTATTGACACTGTGGTCTCATTTGTTGTAATTCAAAGGCCAAACTTGGAATGGTAGGTGCTACCGTTTTGTAGTAATGTAGCCGCCAATCCAGTCGAGGCTACTGAGCAAGTAGACTTCTTTTCTGGTTGTAGTGTCTTGTGCAAGCAGTTGTACAAAAATGTCTTCCCACTGCCTCCTGGGCCGTCCAGAAAAAAAGTGTGAGCTATTGTCGTCTGGCTGTGACGCAGCATTGACTGCTTGCATAATTACATTGAAAGATGATTTCTGAGCTTCATTACACATAGCTTTCAATTGCTTAGCCTCCTGCTTAATTACAGCTTAATTCAGTTGGTCCAGTAATTCATCCGGAACATTTACTGGAGTTGGCAATCTGTAGTCAGCACAGGATTTTTATCACAAAGAGCCAGTTGCTCAGCAATTTCTGGAGTATACCGCCTGGTGTAATCCTCCATAAATTTGGTTTTGTATTTTTGCCATAATGCCAATGGTTTAGCTGGTTCCCCATATACACAAATTATAGCAAATAATTTGTGAAGTTGGTAGGGCATTTGGAAAGCGATTTCATCCGTTATACCATCTTCCCATTGGAAATGTCTTCTAAAAGATGAAGATCGATGCACGCATTTTTTTACATGTTATATATGACTCCATTGACAGTCCTTAAGTCAGCATAAGACTTTGCTCCTCTTACGTGAAGTAAAAGGAGTCTTAGGTAATACAGCTCACCATCTGTTAAAGAGACTGTATTCATTCGGGCAATTGTTTTCCCAAATTGAGCCCATCATTTTTTCCATCCTTCTCGTACAGCTTTTCTATCCCAGACATAGTGTTCAGGGATTTCACTGTACAAATACTGACGGGCGGAAGTGTCAACTCTGTTTAGCTCAAAATAAGCTTGCAGAGTAGAGGCTATTGAGTCCAAAATAGCCACATCCACATTACCATCTTCGAAAAACACTTGCTGCATGTCTTCAAGGTGAACAGCAAGCCATTTAATGGTATGTGAAGCATCATGCATTTTATTTTTTCTGATTCTCCACATACCCTCAGGGGTGATTATAGTTCATTCCAGTTTAATGTAACAAACTTGATATTGGCACAGTCATGTCCTTTGTATACATATTTCAAAAGATATTTAACACTTTTTATCGAAGCACATATCTCAACATTGATATGGCAGTTTTATTTGAGTAATAAATAGGGGTTGTATGGAACTACCCATCTATTGTCGATTTCTCGCATTCTTCATCTGGTTTTCCTAGTATTGCGTCGACGGTACTGTGGGTAACCATCACCATTGGGGTTTGTCTCTGTATTAAATTCCTTTGGGAATTTTTTGCGCATTGACCATCTGTCATGCATATAGCACCAGGTTGATCATCGCCACATAGGCCACGAATCATGTGCTTCATCACTGCCTCTTGCAGTTTGGGATTTGCTGTCTCATTTGGGATTTCTTCAGAGACCAATTTGTCAATTAATTATTTGTCCCTCGGTTTATCTTCCTGTCTGAGCATTCAGAGCATGTGAGCGTGTGGTAGTCCTCGCTTTTAAAATTCTATTACATGCACATAGGCAACTACACGGCCAAAAATGTGTTTTTTCAAAATCTCAATAAGCACTGCTTGGAGTTTGATTTTAAATACTCGTGCAACCAAATCTGGTATGAACTCTGGCCTTTGCCATGGTTCTAAGATTTCAGTAATTTCTTTCCACTTTGGGTTACAGGTCATCGTAACAAAAAGATCTGGTTTTCCCGAATTTTCGGACAATTTTCATGGCGTCTTGGTAATTTTGCTGCATAGGTCTTGGGCTTCCAATGAAAGTGGATGGTAAAATTACTGGTGTCCAAGGTTTTAGCCCTTGGTGTAACGCAGCATTATGGATGTGATCCATAACGCCGGCATAACTGTTGACGCGTAATGCCTTTTGATTTAGTTTTATATATTCGATCCTGTCGGATTCCATTTTGACGTAACTGTCAACGATAAATTGTTGTGTCAACTTCCCAGCATTTAAAAGGGGATTGAACAACAGGGTATTTTTTCTTGCCGATCTTGATCCACTGGTACAGATGGTAGATGAATGTCACCAATTCCTTGATATTGCACACTTAGGGCAATTGCAGTTGTCAAATGTATTGTCCATCCATTGTCCCCATATGGGAATAGAAGTCGATGTGTCATTGCATCACACTTTCTGTGAAGAAAGCTGATTTGAACAGTTTGGTTTTCACTTTTGAGGTGAACTCAGATGTCCCTATTATATGGGGGTTCACCTATTGCATTTTGATAAATTATAGCTACTTCATGGCACCTTGGTGCATTGTAGCGCCTCTGGTCATCATTGTAGTCATTTATAATTGACATTGTTATTTCTAGTGGATCGCAATTTTCTAATTCAGCAATCCTCTCTTCCTCTATTTCAAATTCTCTCATCATTGTGAAGGCTCTTGCGAGTGGGTTAATTGCTTTCATTTTCTCTCCAAGAGATGATAGTAGTGCTGGGAGGCACTTTTTATTTGCTTGACTTCTTGTACTTATTTTTTCTTCACTGTCCAAGATATAAATTTGGGCTAACTTGGGAGTACTACCCACAGCGGGATGCAATGGGGCAGTTCTGTGGTAAATTTATCCATGAATTTGAAAACAGTATGGACCATGCCCAGGAGGTGGTGCTACTTGTGCTCCCATTGATGCCAAAGCAAGCGAGCTATTGTATTGCCTTATATTAGCCAAAAAGTTATTGGACTGCTGATGCTCTCCTTTCATCAACTTGACTAATTGATCATCCATACGAATGGGACATAATTGGATGCGCCCTCACTTACAGCAGGAAGGGAATGTTTTGTCCTGCACCATTTCATCTTTGAAATTTTTAGATTGGCAGAACTGACATCGAAATGTCAGTTCGCCAGCATAGTGCTCTTCAATACGTGTCTCATCAATTTGATTGAGAAATCCTCTAGTGGCAAATGTAACTTGCAGTCGTCGAGTGGCTCCTGCATTTTGGACACATATTCTATCTTGTTCTCTTTTTTGTGAAATATGTGTATCACTTTGTGCATTGCGTGTTGCTCATTGTCGTGCAGCATTAGATGCTCTACGTGATTCAGTTAGTTCATTCGTTTCTCTTGCTCTGGCCGCCCTCTGTCTAGCTGCATCAGCAGTTCTTCGACAATTTTGTCTTCTGTCTCATTAAGATGCAGGTTACGCATCCGTATGCGATTCGCTTCTCTACGTGCTGCGGCGCGCTCAATTTGATCCATCTTTGCAATGTTGCCTCACACTGTTGCCTCAGTGTTGTCTGAGTGTTGCCTCACAATGTTGCCTCACAGTGTTGCCTCACAGTGTTGCCTCACAGGCTAACGTTCAAAAAACGCTTATGCCTTAACTCGCCACAAGGGAGAGCTCCTCTCCTTAGGTATCCATGGTTATGTCCACACAGTTATCTCCTAGTGGTAGTAACTCTGGATACTTACTTAGGTAAGTTACTGTTCAGCTGTGGATGACTCATTGTGCACAGACACACGGACACGTACAAATTAGGTATATTGGTAAAGATAGAATATAACATTTCTCTACAACAAGACCATTAATATGAGGCATACAGGTAGGACTAGTACCTATTATATATAGGTAGGACTAGCTTAACATTTCTATTACACATATGCCCATATTAATAGGTCATATACGTCTCGGGAGGTGACAGATTCCCTATAAAGCATAAACACACATATATTAATTCTTATCTATCTAATAGGATGACAACAGCTGTCCAGACCTGCATTTCACCACAAGAAACACTCTGGAGTAATCCCTGGAGAATGCTAACATCCTCAGTAACACAGTGAGGGGCTACGCATCCCCTTCTGCTCTCAGGCTATTTACTCATGTAAGAGTGCTGCTCAAACTGTGGGGGCGCAACTGTCAGGCCCTATTTTCAGAGATGATGTCCTCCTCCCAAGTCGCAAAAAGCTGAACGGGTCTTCAGGAGAGGTGGGTAGTCGAGCTAGGCTATCAGATGGTCACCTCTGTAGCTGCAGTGAGGTAAGGTGACCCATATCCATCTCCAAAGCAGATGAAATTATGCATTATGATGAGTTATTGGACCGATCATTAGCATAAAGACAGAATATAACATTTCTCCACAACAAAACCATTAATATGAGGCATACAGGTAGGACTAGCTTATCATTTCTATTACCTGTATGCCCATATTAATAGGTCATATACGTCTAGGGGGATAAAAGATTCCCTATAAAGCATAAACACACATATATTAATTCTTATCTAATAGGATGACGACAGCTGTCCAGACCTGCATCCCACCACAAGAAACAGTCTAAAAAATCCCAGGAAAGAGTGCTACTCAAACTGTTGGGGTGCAGCTGTGGGACCCTATATTCAGAGATGATGTCCTCCACCCAAGTCTCAAAAAGCTGAAAGGGTCTTCAGGAGAGGTGGGTAGTCGAGCTAGGCTATCAGACGGTCACCTCTGTAGCTGTAGTGTCATCTTTCCTATGGTTCCATTCAGGGGTTGACATGGGTGGACATGTTATTGGTGCAACTTGTGAAACTGCACATGGGCCAAGAGGTAAGGTGACCCATATCCATCTCCAAAGCAGATGAAATTATGCATTATGATGAGTTATTGGACCGATCATTAGCATAAAGACAGAATATAACATTTCTCCACAACAAAACCATTAATATGAGGCATACAGGTAAAAATAATAATAATAATAATCTTTATTTATATAGCGCCAACATATTCCGCAGCGCTTTACAGTTTAACAGTTTCAAACACAAAAGTCATAAGTAACAACGTTAACAATACAATAATTAAAGCAAAATAAGACGACCCTGCTCGTGAGAGCTTACAATCTACAATGAGGTGGGGGAGATGCAAAGTACAGGTGTGTATTTACAATGATGTATTTACAATCATGGTCCAGCCATCTTCAGGGGTTGGGGAATAGATGGGGATAGTGAATGGGCTACACACACACACAAACATAAAATGACTTTGATTAGTGAACGTGATAGGCCGCTCTGAACAAATGTGTTTTGAGCGAGCGCCTAAAACTATGCAAATTATGGATGGTCCTAATATCTTGGGGTAGAGCATTCCAGAGGATTGGCGCAGCACGGGAGAAGTCTTGGAGTCGGGAGTGGGAGGTACGGATTAGTGCAGAGGTTAATCGAAAGTCATTTGCAGAGCCCAGTGGTCTGTTAGGCTGATAGACAGAAATGAGGGAGGAGATGTAAGGGGATGCCACACTGTGGAGAGCTTTGTGGGTGAGAACAAGTACTTTGAATTGCATCCTGTAATGAATGGGTAGCCAGTGTAACGACTGGCGAAGAGCGGACGCGTCCGAGTAACGATTAGCCAGATGGACGACTCTGGCTGCTGCATTAAGGATGGACTGGAGAGGGGAAAGTTGAGTGAGGGGGAGGCCAATTAATAGAGCGTTACAGTAGTCCAGGCGGGAGTGGATCAGGGTGACAGTGAGGGTTTAAGCTGTCTCCATGGTGAGAAAAGGGCGGATTCTAGAGATGTTCTTTAGGTGTAAGCGGCACGAGCAGGCAAGAGATTGTATATGGGAGGTGAAGGAGAGATCGGAGTCAAACATAACACCCAGACAGCGCGCCTGCTGCCGGGGTGTTATTATGGTGCCACCCACGGAGAGGGAAATGTCAGATTTAGGGAGGTTAGTAGATGGTGGGAGCAGAAGAAGTTCAGTTTTGGAGAGGTTGAGTTTCAGATAGAGAGCGGACATGATGTTGGAGACTGCGGACAGACAGTCAGTGGCGTTCTGTAGTACAGCGGGGGTAAGGTCAGGGGATGACGTATATAGTTGTGTGTCGTCGGCATAAAGATGGTACTGAAAGCCAAATCTGCTGATGGTCTGTCCAATTGGGGCCGTGTAGAGAGAGAACAGAAGGGGGCCAAGGACTGAGCCCTGAGGTACCCCGACAGCGAGAGGAAGAGGAGATGAAGTGGAGCCAGAGAACAGAACACTGAAGGAGCGACTAGCTTATCATTTCTATTACCTGTATGCCCATATTAATAGGTCATATACGTCTAGGGGGATAAAAGATTCCCTATAAAGCATAAACACACATATATTAATTCTTATCTAATAGGATGACGACAGCTGTCCAGACCTGCATCCCACCACAAGAAACAGTCTAAAAAATCCCAGGAAAGAGTGCTACTCAAACTGTTGGGGTGCAGCTGTGGGACCCTATATTCAGAGATGATGTCCTCCACCTAAGTCTCAAAAAGCTGAAAGGGTCTTCAGGAGAGGTGGGTAGTCGAGCTAGGCTATCAGACGGTCACCTCTGTAGCTGTAGTGTCATCTTTCCTATGGTTACATTCAGGGGTTGACATGGGCGGACATGTTATTGGTGCAATTTGTGAAACTGCACATGGGCCAAGAGGTAAGGTGACCCATATCCATCTCCAAAGCAGATGAAATTATGCATTATGATGAGTTATTGGACCGATCATTAGCATAAAGACAGAATATAACATTTCTCCACAACAAAACCATTAATATGAGGCATACAGGTAGGACTACTTATCATTTCTATTACCTGTATGCCCATATTAATAGGTCATATACGTCTAGGGGGATAAAAGTTTCCCTATAAAGCATAAACACACACATATATTAATTCTTATCTCATAGGATAACAGCAGCTGTCCAGACCTGCATCCCACCACAAGAAACACTCCGGAGAATTTCCTGCAGCTGTACTGTCATCTTTCCTATGGTTTCATTTAGGGGTGGACAGGGGCGGACATGTTAAGGGTCCAACTTGTGAAACTGCACACAGGCCAATAGGTAAGGGGATCCATTTCCACCTCCAGAACAGATGATATTGTGCATTATGATGAGTTATTGGGCTGCAAAGGGTCCATATATTGTTCATGCACAGTGTCCCTCTTCTGTCTGTGTATTCCAGTGGCTCCAATGTATAATTTCCTGCAATGAGAATCACAGTAATAATTTCCAGGCCATCAAGCTGAATACAATCAGTCCTATCACTACCACTATGGGCTTTTGAAAAGTTGAGAGTAAATTGTTTAACCCAACTCTGATAGACCCAATCCAAAAAAGGGATTCCATCCCTCCTTGGATATATCTCTAGCTTTTTGCTGCAGCTCCTTTACTTGATCCATGTTCCTCTATTGAATCATGTGCTTCTTCAATGTAGGAGCAGCAATCCTCACCTATAACAGCACAAGTGCCCCTTCAATTGCTAACAGGCAGTCAAGAGCCATTCTCTTCTGAAGGGCCACCATCCTCATTCAGTAACATCACAAGAAGAAGCTAATGGGAGTGAAACCAACAACCAAAACATTTGGTGACATAAGAAGTAGTAGCTTATGGGGGCAAAACTAACACCCAAAACATTCCATGAAATTACAAATAAGAGCTAATGTGGGTGGAGCCAACAACCATAACATTCCGCGACATCATATGACGCATCTAATGGGGGCGGAATCAACAATCCCATCACTCTAAGACATAACAAGGAGCAGCTAATGTGGGCGGAGCCAACAACCACCACATTCCGTGACATCACAAGGAGCAGCTAATGTGGGCGGAGCCAACAACCACCACATTCCGTGACATCACAAGTAGCAGCTAATGGGTGCGGATCCAACAACCACCACATTTCGTGACATCACAAGTAGCAGCTAATGGGTGCGGATCCAACAACCTCACTTCCACTGAAGTACATTGCCCAATAATATACTAGAGATTAAACAATAGGAATCCTACCAATATAGTGAATATTTGAATAGCTTTACTGTTGTGAATTCTGTGGCTGAGTTCACTTCTGTGGTCACAAGTGGTATTGCAGTCTCTGGGCTTCCTCCCTCAGGTGTTTTGGTGAGCTCGTTGGCTGCCTTGCTATTTAGCTCCACCTGAGTCTGTCTTCCTTGCTCCTTGTCAATGTTCCAGTGTTGGATCTGAGCTACTGCATCTTTCCTTGGGCCTGCTGCTCTGCTAGATAAGTGCTTCTAGTTTGTTTTCTGTTTTTTCTGTCCAGCTTGCTATTAACTTTTGCTGGAAGCTCTGAGAAGCAAAGGGGTGCACCGCCGTGCTGTTAGTTCGGCACGGTGGGTCTTTTTGCCCCTTTGCGTGGTTTTCGTTTTGGGGTTTTTTGTAGACTGCATAGTTCTCTTTGCTATCCTCGCTCTGTCTAGAATATCGGGCCTCACTTTGCTGAATCTATTTCATTCCTACGTTTGTCTTTTCATCTTGCTAACAGTCATTATATGTGGGGGGCTGCCTATTCCTTTGGGGTATTTCTCTGAGGTAAGTCAGGCTTGTATTTCTATCTTCAGGCTAGTCAGCTCCTCAGGCAGTGCCGAGTTGCATAGGTAGTGATAGGCGCAATCCACTGCTGCTTATAGTTGTGTGAGGATAGATCAGGTACTGCAGTCTACAGAGATTCCACGTCTCAGAGCTCGTCCTATTATTTTTGGTTATTGCCAGATCTCTGTATGTGCGCTGATTACTGCACGCTGTGTTGCCTGATTGCCAGCCATAACACTTTACTACATATGGAGCTAATATGTATATCCCCTTAATGACCGCCAATACGTCTTTTAACTGACCTGAGATATAAGAGAATAGCCTCCCCATACAGATGACAATCCAGCATCTGTCGGTTGTACACTATAGCTGACAACTTGCTGTACCAGCCACGATCAGTATTTGCACCATCTAAATCTGTTTAACCCCTTAGATGCTGCTGTCAATAGTGACTACATCATTATAAATGGTTAACAGTGTGTGGGGGCTTCTTCTTTGTCACAATTGGTGCCCTCAGATCATGATTTTGTTGTCCTGATGTTTGCCATGGCAATTCATGACCAAATAGCGGCCTTAGAGTCTGACGGCTGTAGTAATCTGTTCAGAAGTTAGAGGTATTTAGGTGGTAAAAATACACATTTTCATTTCTGTCATACCACTTTGCATTAATTCCTGTAAAGCACCTGAAGGGTTAATAAACTACCTGACAGCTGTTTTCAATATGTTTAGGGGTGCTGTTTTTAAAATGGTATCACGTTTGTGGGTTTCCCAATATATGGGACCCCTAAAGTGACTTCAAACATGGATAAGTCCCTAAAAAAATAAATTTTGTAAATTTCTTTGAAAAAATGAAAAATTGTTGCTACATTTTTAAACCTCCTAAAATGCTAACAAAATAAAATAACATTTTACAAATGGTGCTGATGTAAAGCCGACATGTGGGAAATGTTATTTATTAATGGTTTGCTGTTGTATGACTATCTGGATTAAAGGGATAATCATTCAAATTTAGAAAATTGCTAATTTTTTAACATTTTTCTAAAATTTTTGATATTTTTTATAAATAAACACAAAAAATGTTGAACAAAATTTACCATTATCATAAAGTATAATGTGTCACGAAAAAACAATCTCAAAATCACTGGGATTTGTTGAAGCGTTGCAGAGTTATTACCACATAAAATGACACTGGTCAGATTTCAAAAATTTGGCTCGGTCACTAAGGGGATATACATCGGTGTTGTACACGGATTTCCCAATATTGGTTGGATTTATATTTTGGATCTGGACTGTATATTACTATATGTCTCAATAACATCCCACAATTACATAATTTTCTTCATGTTACATGTGTTCCCTTTACAGGATATAACTTTAGTCTCCCAGATTTGGATGATTCTATAACAATTTATGGCCTAAAAATCGAGAAGTCGTCATGTCCCAGTTATGGCTGAGGGGATTCTCTCAATTATAACTAATCTATGGACCTGATGAGCAAGAAAGTCAGAAACCAATAAAATGTGATGGATAATCGGTAAATCATTGTCATTTCTGTACTTGAAGATAAATCCCGCCACATCCTATATATCGCTGTACTGTTGGAAGAATTGCTGTAAAATATGGGCACCTCCTAATATGAGGGGTTCACTATTTATTTTGGGTCTGCTTATATTATATAGAATAAAGACTCCTTAATGAATAAAAAATAAATGAGAAATAGATGATAGAAGAGAATGAAGGACACAACAAGAGACGACATAGAGCCGACTTACCTCTCTCTCCACCGTCTGCAACTGTCACATGGAATGTTGGCTCTGCAGCTCCTTACACAATGTGTGATGTCATAATGTAGGGGGCGGAGCCAGAAACCACAACATTCCATGACATCATCAGCAGAAGCAGCAGTTGTTATTTAAAGAGACCAGAGCAGGCCATGCAAACAAGTCATTGCCATATAAATGAAATGGACTCTAATTATTCATTTTGACATCTTAAAACCTTTATAAAATACCACAATGTCATTATTACCATAAAATGGAATTCCGGAGTAGCTTCTACTGATTTGAACAGTGATAAATCAACAATAATAACCTATATATCCCAGAATTACAGAAGATTAGATTATATGGATGGTTGGATGTAGAGGTGGACATGCTACAGTAGGATAGATGGCCAGTAAATAGAAAAGGACACTATAGCCAATGGTACTATATAGCAGGGTTGGGCTATTAATTTTCCCAAGGGGCTACATGAGAGACCGTAACATATTAATTACAATTATTATTTTATATTAATAATAATTGTACAACTTAATATTGAGCAGAATTAAGTATGCTGACACCCCCTACATCTATAATATAACGCTGGGAGCGTCACTCTGTCCGAAGCCTTTATAGACTGCGCAGGCGCGACGCTCCTAGCGTTACATTATAGAGTGTCAGGCAAAAAAAATGGCGCCGGAAGGCGCGGACTGCCGGGAGCAGGAGGTCGGGAGCAGGGGGACACCGTGCACATATTTGTCACTTCATGCCACAGCAATTTGTTACTTACGCCACCTGATTCCTTTGTCCTGCTGCCGGAATCGGCTCCTGCGTACTGCAGTGTCTTCAAGAAAATGGCGCCGGAAAGCGCGGACTGCGCAGGCGCCGATTCCGGCAGCAGGAGGACTAAGAAAAGGGGTGGAAAGGAATGGCGTAAGTAACAAATTGCTGTGGCATGAAGCTGTGGCACTTCATGCCACAGCAATTTGTTACTTACGCCACCTGATTCCTTTCCGCCGCCATTTTCTTGGTCCTGCTGCCGGAATCGGTGCCTGCTGTTGTGAATTCTGTGGCTGAATTCACTCCTGTGGTCACAAGTGGTATTGCAGCCTCTGGGCTTCCTCCCTCAGGTGTTTTGGTGAGCTTGTTGGCTGCCTTGCACCTGAGTCTGTCTTCCTTGCTCCTTGTCAATGTTCCAGTGTTGGATCTGAGCTACTGCATCTTTCCTGTGGCCTGCTGCTCTGCTAGATAAGTGTTACTTTGTTTTTGTTTCCGTTTTTTCTGTCCAGCTGTGCTATTCTCTTTTGCTGGAAGCTCTGAGACGCAAAGGGTGCACCGCCGTGCCGTTAGTTCGGCACGGTGGGTCTTTTTGCCCCCCTTTGCGTGGTTCTGCTTTAGGGTTTTTTGTAGACTGCATAGTTCTCTTTGCTATCCTCGCTCTGTCTAGAATATCGGGCCTCACTTTGCTGAATCTATTTCATTCCTACGTTTTGTCTTTTCATCTTGCTAACAGTCATTATATGTGGGGGGCTGCCTATTCTTTTGGGGTATTTCTCTGAGGCAAGTCAGGCTTGTATTTCTATCTTCAGGCTAGTCAGCTCCTCAGGCAGTGCCGAGTTGCATAGGTAGTGTTAGGCGCAATCCACTGCTGCTTTTAGTTGTGTGAGGATAGGTTCAGGTATTGCAGTCTGCAGAGATTCCACGTCTCAGAGCTTGTTCTATTGTTTTTGGGTTATTGCCATATCACTGTATGTGCGCTGATTACTGCACACTGTGTTGCCTGATAGCACAGCATAACAGTACAAGGAGCCCAAACCAATGATTCTCAATAGAGGGAAAAGAGAAGTCCTGACATCATTTTTTTTTCCTCAGCTCTGTCTTCAGTTTTTTTTTTTTTTTTTTTTTTTTTTTTTTCCCCTAGACATTAGAGTGCTTCAGGACACAGCTGTGGACATGGATATTCAGGCTCTGTGCTCCTCAATGGATAATCTCGTTATAAATGTACAAAAGATTCAAGATACAATTGATCAGAAATCTATGCTAGAACCAAGAATTCCTATTCCTGATTTGTTTTTTGGTGACAGAACTAAGTTCCTGAGCTTCAAAAATAATTGTAAGCTATTTCTGGCCTTGAAACCTCATTCTTCTGGTAATCCTATTCAACAGGTTTTGGTTATTATTTCTTTTTTGCGCGGCGACCCACAGGACTGGGCGTTTTCTCTTGCGCCAGGAGACCCTGCATTGAGTAATGTTGATGCGTTTTTCCAGGCGCTTGGATTGCTTTACGATGAGCCTAATTCAGTGGATCAGGCTGAGAAAAATTTGCTGGCTTTATGCCAGGGTCAGGATGATGTAGAAGTATATTGTCAGAAATTGAGGAAGTGGTCAGTACTCACTCTGTGGAATGAATCTGCACTGGCGGCTTGGTTCAGAAAGGGTCTCTCTGAAGCTCTTAAGGATGTCATGGTGGGATTTCCTATGCCTGCTGGTTTGAATGAGTCTATGTCCTTGGCCATTCAGATCGGTCGTCGCTTGCGCGAGCGTAAATCTGTGCACCATCTGGCGGTATTGTCTGAGATTAAACCTGAGCCTATGCAGTGCGACAGGACTATGACTAAAGTTGAACGGCAAGAACACAGACGTCTGAACAGGCTGTGTTTCTACTGTGGTGATTCCACTCATGCTATTTCTAATTGTCCTAAGCGCACTAGGCGGTTCGATAGCTCTGCCGTCATTGGTACTGTACAGTCCAAATTCCTTCTGTCCATTACCTTGATATGCTCTTTGTCATCGTATTCTGTCATGGCGTTTGTGGATTCAGGCGCTGCCCTGAATCTGATGGATTTGGATTATGCTAAACGTTGTGGATTTTTCTTGGAGCCTTTGCGGTGTCCTATTCCGTTGAGAGGAATTGATGCTACACCTTTGGCCAAGAATAAGCCTCAGTACTGGGCCCAGCTGACCATGTGCATGGCTCCTGCACATCAGGAAGTTATTCGCTTTCTGGTACTGCATAATCTGCATGATGTGGTCGTGTTGGGGTTGCCATGGCTACAAACCCATAATCCAGTATTAGATTGGAACTCTATGTCGGTAACCAGCTGGGGTTGTCAGGGAGTACATGGTGATGTTCCATTTTTGTCTATTTCGTCATCCATTCCTTCTGACATCCCAGAGTTCTTGTCTGACTTTCAGGATGTATTTGAAGAGCCCAAGTCCGATGCCCTACCTCCGCATAGGGATTGTGATTGTGCTATCAATTTGATTCCTGGTAGTAAATTCCCTAAGGTTCGTTTATTTAATTTGTCCGTGCCTGAACACACCGCTATGTGCAGTTATGTGAAAGAATCCCTGGAGAAGGGACATATTCGCCCATCGTCATCACCATTGGGAGCAGGGTTCTTTTTTGTAGCCAAAAAGGATGGTTCGCTAAGACCGTGTATTGATTACCGCCTTCTTAATAAGATCACTGTTAAGTTTCAGTATCCCTTGCCATTGATATCTGACTTGTTTGCTCGGATTAAGGGGGCTAGTTGGTTTACTAAGATTGATCTTCGTGGTGCGTATAATCTGGTGAGAATCAGGCAGGGAGATGAATGGAAAACGGCATTTAATACGCCCGAGGGTCATTTTGAGTATCTGGTGATGCCGTTCGGACTTGCCAATGCTCCATCTGTTTTTCAGTCTTTTATGCATGACATTTTCCGTGAGTATCTGGATAAATTCCTGATTGTTTACTTGGATGACATTTTGATCTTCTCTTATGATTGGGAGTCTCATGTGAAGCAGGTCAGAGTGGTTTTCCAGGTACTGCGTGCTAATTCCTTGTTCGTGAAGGGATCAAAGTGTCTCTTCGGTGTGCAGAAAGTTTCATTTTTGGGGTTCATCTTTTCCCCTTCTACTATCGAGATGGATCCGGTTAAGGTCCAGGCCATCCAGGATTGGACTCAGCCGACATCTCTGAAAAGTCTGCAGAAATTCCTGGGCTTTGCTAATTTTTATCGTCGCTTCATCTGTAATTTTTCTAGCATTGCCAGACCATTGACCGATTTGACCAAGAAGGGTGCTGATTTGGTTAATTGGTCTTCTGCTGCCGTGGAAGCTTTTCAGGAGTTGAAGCGTCGTTTTTGCTGTGCCCCTGTGTTGTGTCAACCAGATGTTTCTCTTCCGTTCCAGGTCGAGGTTGATGCTTCTGAGATTGGAGCAGGGGCGGTTTTGTCACAGAGAGGTTCTGGTTGCTCGGTGTTGAAACCATGTGCTTTCTTTTCCAGGAAATTTTCTGCTGCTGAGCGTAATTATGATGTGGGCAACCAAGAGTTGCTGGCCATGAAGTGGGCATTCGAGGAGTGGCGTCATTGGCTTGAAGGAGCTAAGCATCGCGTGGTGGTATTGACTGATCATAAGAATCTTACTTATCTCGAGTCTGCCAAGCGCTTGAATCCTAGACAGGCCCGTTGGTCGTTATTTTTTGCTCGTTTTGATTTTGTGATTTCGTACCTTCCGGGCTCTAAAAATGTGAAGGCGGATGCTCTGTCTAGGAGTTTTGTGCCCGACTCTCCGGGGTTATCTGAGCCGGCGAGTATCCTCAAGGAAGGAGTCATTGTGTCTGCCATCTCTCCTGATTTGCGGAGAGTGTTGCAGAAATTTCAGGCTAATAAACCTGATCGTTGTCCGGCCGAGAAACTGTTCGTCCCTGATAGGTGGACTAGTAAAGTTATCTCTGAACTTCATTGTTCGGTGCTGGCTGGTCATCCAGGAATCTTTGGTACCAGAGAGTTAGTGGCTAGATCCTTCTGGTGGCCATCTCTGTCACGGGATGTGCGTGTTTTTGTGCAGTCCTGTGGGATTTGTGCTAGGGCTAAGCCCTGCTGTTCACGTGCCAGTGGGTTGCGTTTGCCCTTGCCGGTCCCGAAGAGGCCTTGGACACATATTTCGATGGATTTCATTTCTGACCTTCCCGTTTCTCAAAAGATGTCGGTCATTTGGGTGGTCTGTGATCGCTTTTCTAAAATGGTCCATCTGGTGCCCTTGGTTAAATTGCCTTCCTCCTCTGATTTGGTGCCTTTGTTCTTCCAGCATGTGGTTCGTTTGCATGGCATTCCTGAGAATATTGTTTCTGACAGAGGTTCCCAGTTTGTCTCGAGGTTCTGGCGAGCCTTTTGTGGTAGGATGGACATTGACCTATCTTTTTCCTCGGCCTTCCATCCTCAGACTAATGGCCAGACCGAACGAACCAATCAGACCTTGGAAACATATCTGAGATGTATGGTTTCTGCTGACCAGGATGATTGGGTGTCATTTTTGCCGTTGGCTGAGTTCGCCCTTAATAATCGGGCCAGCTCGGCTACCTTGGTCTCTCCACTTTTCTGCAATTCTGGGTTCCATCCTCGTTTCTCTTCAGGACAGGTTGAGTCTTCGGACTGTCATGGTGTGGATTCTGTGGTGGACAGGTTGCAGCAGATCTGGACTCAGGTAGTGGACAATTTGACCTTGTCCCAGGAGAAGGCTCAGCTTTTCGCTAATCGTAGACGCCGTGTGGGTCCCCGACTTCGTGTTGGGGATCTGGTTTGGTTATCTTCTCGTCATATTCCTATGAAGGTTTCCTCTCCTAAATTTAAACCTCGTTTTATTGGTCCGTATAGGATTTCTGAGATTCTCAATCCGGTGTCTTTTCTGTTGTGAATTCTGTGGCTGAGTTCACTTCTGTGGTCACAAGTGGTATTGCAGTCTCTGGGCTTCCTCCCTCAGGTGTTTTGGTGAGCTGGTTGGCTGCCTTGCTATTTAGCTCCACCTGAGTCTGTCTTCCTTGCTCCTTGTCAATGTTCCAGTGTTGGATCTGAGCTACTGCATCTTTCCTTGGGCCTGCTGCTCTGCTAGATAAGTGCTTCTAGTTTGTTTTCTGTTTTTTCTGTCCAGCTTGCTATTAACTTTTGCTGGAAGCTCTGAGAAGCAAAGGGGTGCACCGCCGTGCTGTTAGTTCGGCACGGTGGGTCTTTTGCCCCTTTGCGTGGTTTTCGTTTTAGGGTTTTTTGTAGACTGCATAGTTCTCTTTGCTATCCTCGCTCTGTCTAGAATATCGGGCCTCACTTTGCTGAATCTATTTCATTCCTACGTTTGTCTTTTCATCTTGCTAACAGTCATTATATGTGGGGGGCTGCCTATTCCTTTGGGGTATTTCTCTGAGGTAAGTCAGGCTTGTATTTCTATCTTCAGGCTAGTCAGCTCCTCAGGCAGTGCCGAGTTGCATAGGTAGTTATAGGCGCAATCCACTGCTGCTTATAGTTGTGTGAGGATAGATCAGGTACTGCAGTCTACAGAGATTCCACGTCTCAGAGCTTGTCCTATTGTTTTTGGTTATTGCCAGATCTCTGTATGTGCGCTGATTACTGCACGCTGTGTTGCCTGATTGCCAGCCATAACAGTACAAGGAGCCACACCAATGATTCCCAATAGAGGGAAAAAAGAAATCCTGACATCATTTTTTTTTCTTAGCTCTGTCTTCAGTCTTTTTTTCCCCTAGACATTAGAGTGCTTCAGGACACAGCTGTGGACATGGATATTCAGGCTCTGTGCTCCTCAATGGATAATCTCGTTGTAAATGTACAAAAGATTCAAGATACTATTGATCAGAAATCGATGCTAGAACCAAGAATTCCGATTCCTGATTTGTTTTTTGGTGACAGAACTAAGTTCCTGAGCTTCAGAAATAATTGTAAGCTATTTTTGGCCTTGAAACCTCATTCTTCTGGTAATCCTATTCAACAGGTTTTGATTATTATTTCTTTTTTGCGCGGCGACCCACAGGACTGGGCGTTTTCTCTTGCGCCAGGAGACCCTGCATTGAGTAGTGTCGATGCGTTTTTCCTGGCGCTCGGATTGCTTTACGATGAGCCTAATTCAGTGGATCAGGCTGAGAGGAATCTGCTGGCTTTATGCCAGGGTCAGGATGATATAGAAGTATATTGTCAGAAATTTAGAAAGTGGTCAGTACTCACTCTGTGGAATGAATCTGCACTAGCGGCTTTGTTCAGAAAGGGTCTCTCTGAAGCTCTTAAGGATGTAATGGTGGGATTTCCTATGCCTGCTGGTTTGAATGAGTCCATGTCCTTGGCCATTCAGATCGGTCGTCGCTTGCGCGAGCGTAAATCTGTGCACCATCTGGCGGTATTGTCTGAGAGTAAACCTGAGCCTATGCAGTGCGACAGGACTATGACTAAAGTAGAACGGCAAGAACACAGACGTCTGAACAGACTGTGTTTCTATTGTGGTGATTCTACTCATGCTATTTCTAATTGTCCTAAACGCACTAGGCGGTTCGATAGCTCTGCCGTTATTGGTACTGTACAGTCCAAATTCCTTTTGTCCATTACCTTAATGTGCTCTTTGTCATCGTATTCTGTCATGGCGTTTGTGGATTCAGGCGCTGCCCTGAATCTGATGGATTTGGATTATGCTAAACGTTGTGGATTTTTCTTGGAGCCTTTGCGGTGTCCTATTCCGTTGAGAGGAATTGATGCTACACCTTTGGCCAAGAATAAGCCTCAGTACTGGGCCCAGCTGACCATGTGCATGGCTCCTGCACATCAGGAAGTTATTCGCTTTCTGGTACTGCATAATTTGCATGATGTGGTCGTGTTGGGGTTGCCATGGCTACAAACCCATAATCCAGTATTGGATTGGAACTCTATGTCGGTAACCAGCTGGGGTTGTCAGGGAGTACATGGTGATGTTCCATTTTTGTCTATTTCGTCATCCATTCCTTCTGACATCCCAGAGTTCTTGTCGGACTTTCAGGATGTATTTGAAGAGTCCAAGTCTGATGCCCTACCTCCGCATAGGAATTGTGATTGTGCTATCGATTTGATTCCTGGTAGTAAATTCCCTAAGGGTCGTTTATTTAATTTGTCCGTACCTGAACACACCGCTATGCGCAGTTATGTGAAGGAGTCCCTGGAGAAGGGACATATTCGCCCATCGTCGTCACCATTGGGAGCAGGGTTCTTTTTTGTAGCCAAGAAGGATGGTTCGCTAAGACCGTGTATTGATTACCGCCTTCTTAATAAGATCACTGTTAAGTTTCAGTATCCCTTGCCATTGATTTCTGACTTGTTTGCTCGGATTAAGGGGGCTAGTTGGTTCACCAAGATAGATCTTCGTGGTGCGTATAATCTGGTGAGAATCAGGCAAGGAGATGAATGGAAAACGGCATTTAATACGCCCGAGGGTCATTTTGAGTATCTGGTGATGCCGTTCGGACTTGCCAATGCTCCATCTGTTTTTCAGTCTTTTATGCATGACATTTTCCGTGAGTATCTGGATAAATTCTTGATTGTTTACTTGGATGACATTTTGATCTTCTCAGATGATTGGGAGTCTCATGTGAAGCAAGTCAGAATGGTTTTCCAGGTACTGCGTGCTAATTCCTTGTTCGTGAAGGGATCAAAGTGTCTCTTCGGTGTGCAGAAAGTTTCATTTTTGGGGTTCATCTTTTCCCCTTCTACTATCGAGATGGATCCGGTTAAGGTTCAGGCCATCCAGGATTGGACTCAGCCGACATCTCTAAAAAGTCTGCAGAAATTCCTGGGCTTTGCTAATTTTTATCGTCGCTTCATCTGTAATTTTTCTAGCATTGCCAGACCATTGACCGATTTGACCAAGAAGGGTGCTGATTTGGTTAATTGGTCTTCTGCTGCCGTGGAAGCTTTTCAGGAGTTGAAGCGTCGTTTTTGCTGTGCCCCTGTGTTGTGTCAACCTGATGTTTCTCTTCCGTTCCAGGTCGAGGTTGATGCTTCTGAGATTGGTGCAGGGGCGGTTTTGTCACAGAGAGGTTCTGGTTGCTCAGTGTTCAAACCATGTGCTTTCTTTTCCAGGAAATTTTCTGCTGCTGAGCGTAATTATGATGTGGGCAACCGAGAGTTGCTGGCCATGAAGTGGGCATTCGAGGAGTGGCGTCATTGGCTTGAGGGTGCTAAGCATCGCGTGGTGGTTTTGACTGATCATAAGAACCTTACTTATCTTGAGTCTGCCAAGCGCTTGAATCCTAGACAGGCCCGTTGGTCGTTATTTTTTGCTCGTTTTGATTTTGTGGTTTCATACCTTCCGGGCTCTAAAAATGTGAAGGCGGATGCTCTGTCTAGGAGTTTTGTGCCCGACTCTCCGGGGTTATCTGAGCCGGCGAGTATCCTCAAGGAAGGAGTCATTGTGTCTGCCATCTCCCCTGATTTGCGGAGAGTGTTGCAGAAATTTCAGGCTAATAAACCTGATCGTTGTCCGGCCGAGAAACTGTTCGTCCCTGATAGGTGGACTAGTAAAGTTATCTCTGAACTTCATTGTTCGGTGCTGGCCGGTCATCCAGGAATCTTTGGTACCAGGGAGTTGGTTGCTAGATCCTTCTGGTGGCCATCTCTGTCACGGGATGTGCGTGCTTTTGTGCAGTCCTGTGGAATTTGTGCTAGGGCTAAGCCCTGCTGTTCACGTGCCAGTGGGTTGCTTTTGCCCTTGCCGGTCCCGAAGAGGCCTTGGACACATATTTCGATGGATTTCATTTCTGACCTTCCCGTTTCTCAAAAAATGTCGGTCATTTGGGTGGTCTGTGATCGCTTTTCTAAAATGGTCCATCTGGTGCCCTTGGTTAAATTGCCTTCCTCCTCTGATTTGGTGCCTTTGTTCTTCCAGCATGTGGTTCGTTTACATGGCATTCCTGAGAATATTGTTTCTGACAGAGGTTCCCAGTTTGTCTCGAGGTTCTGGCGAGCCTTTTGTGGTAGGATGGGCATTGACCTATCTTTCTCCTCGGCCTTCCATCCTCAGACTAATGGCCAGACCGAACGAACCAATCAGACCTTGGAAACATATCTGAGATGTTTT
The DNA here is from genome assembly GCF_032444005.1 of Ranitomeya imitator. Classification (NCBI taxonomy): domain Eukaryota; kingdom Metazoa; phylum Chordata; class Amphibia; order Anura; family Dendrobatidae; genus Ranitomeya; species Ranitomeya imitator. The sequence goes on along the minus strand of NC_091282.1, from coordinate 56,968,529 downwards.
GTTTCCGCTGACCAGGATGATTGGGTGTCATTTTTGCCGTTGGCTGAGTTCGCCCTTAATAATCGGGCCAGCTCGGCTACCTTGGTCTCTCCATTTTTCTGCAATTCTGGGTTCCATCCTCGTTTCTCTTCAGGACAGGTTGAGTCTTCGGACTGTCCTGGTGTGGATTCTGTGGTGGACAGGTTGCAGCAGATCTGGACTCAGGTGGTGGACAATTTGACCTTGTCCCAGGAGAAGGCTCAGCTTTTCGCTAATCGCAGACGCCGTGTGGGACTCCGACTTCGTGTTGGGGATCTGGTTTGGTTATCTTCTCGTCATATTCCTATGAAGGTTTCCTCTCCTAAATTTAAACCTCGTTTTATTGGTCCGTATAGGATTTCTGAGATTCTCAATCCAGTGTCTTTTCGTCTGACCCTCCCAGACTCCTTTTCCATACATAATGTATTCCATAGGTCGTTGTTGAGGAGATACGTGGCACCTATGGTTCCATCTGTGGAGCCTCCTGCCCCTGTTTTGGTGGAGGGGGAATTGGAGTATATTGTGGAGAAGATTTTGGATTCTCGTGTCTCTAGACGGAAACTCCAGTATCTGGTCAAATGGAAGGGTTATGCTCAGGAAGATAATTCCTGGGTTTTTGCCTCTGATGTCCATGCCCCAGATCTTGTTCGTGCCTTTCATGTGGCTCATCCTGGTCGGCCTGGGGGTTCTGGTGAGGGTTCGGTGACCCCTCCTCAAGGGGGGGGTACTGTTGTGAATTCTGTGGCTGAGTTCACTTCTGTGGTCACAAGTGGTATTGCAGTCTCTGGGCTTCCTCCCTCAGGTGTTTTGGTGAGCTCGTTGGCTGCCTTGCTATTTAGCTCCACCTGAGTCTGTCTTCCTTGCTCCTTGTCAATGTTCCAGTGTTGGATCTGAGCTACTGCATCTTTCCTTGGGCCTGCTGCTCTGCTAGATAAGTGCTTCTAGTTTGTTTTCTGTTTTTTCTGTCCAGCTTGCTATTAACTTTTGCTGGAAGCTCTGAGAAGCAAAGGGGTGCACCGCCGTGCTGTTAGTTCGGCACGGTGGGTCTTTTTGCCCCTTTGCGTGGTTTTCGTTTTAGGGTTTTTTGTAGACTGCATAGTTCTCTTTGCTATCCTCGCTCTGTCTAGAATATCGGGCCTCACTTTGCTGAATCTATTTCATTCCTACGTTTGTCTTTTCATCTTGCTAACAGTCATTATATGTGGGGGGCTGCCTATTCCTTTGGGGTATTTCTCTGAGGTAAGTCAGGCTTGTATTTCTATCTTCAGGCTAGTCAGCTCCTCAGGCAGTGCCGAGTTGCATAGGTAGTTATAGGCGCAATCCACTGCTGCTTATAGTTGTGTGAGGATAGATCAGGTACTGCAGTCTACAGAGATTCCACGTCTCAGAGCTTGTCCTATTGTTTTTGGTTATTGCCAGATCTCTGTATGTGCGCTGATTACTGCACGCTGTGTTGCCTGATTGCCAGCCATAACACTTTTCGTCTGACCCTCCCAGACTCCTTTTCCATACATAATGTATTCCATAGGTCGTTGTTGAGAAGATACGTGGCACCTATGGTTCCATCTGTGGAGCCTCCTGCCCCTGTTTTGGTGGAGGGGGAATTGGAGTATATTGTGGAGAAAATTTTGGATTCTCGTGTCTCTAGACGGAAACTCCAGTATCTGGTCAAATGGAAGGGTTATGCTCAGGAGGATAATTCCTGGGTTTTTGCCTCTGATGTCCATGCCCCAGATCTTGTTCGTGCCTTTCATGTGGCTCATCCTGGTCGGCCTGGGGGTTCTGGTGAGGGTTCAGTGACCCCTCCTCAAGGGGGGGGTACTGTTGTGAATTCTGTGGCTGAATTCACTCCTGTGGTCACAAGTGGTATTGCAGCCTCTGGGCTTCCTCCCTCAGGTATTTTGGTGAGCTCGTTGGCTGCCTTGCTATTTAACTCCACCTGAGTCTGTCTTCCTTGCTCCTTGTCAATGTTCCAGTGTTGGATCTGAGCTACTGCATCTTTCCTGTGGCCTGCTGCTCTGCTAGATAAGTGTTACTTTGTTTTTGTTTCCGTTTTTTCTGTCCAGCTGTGCTATTCTCTTTTGCTGGAAGCTCTGAGACGCAAAGGGTGCACCGCCGTGCCGTTAGTTCGGCACGGTGGGTCTTTTTGCCCCCCTTTGCGTGGTTCTGCTTTAGGGTTTTTTGTAGACTGCATAGTTCTCTTTGCTATCCTCGCTCTGTCTAGAATATCGGGCCTCACTTTGCTGAATCTATTCCATTCCTACGTTTTGTCTTTTCATCTTGCTAACAGTCATTATATGTGGGGGGCTGCCTATTCCTTTGGGGTATTTCTCTGAGGCAAGTCAGGCTTGTATTTCTATCTTCAGGCTAGTCAGCTCCTCAGGCAGTGCCGAGTTGCATAGGTAGTGTTAGGCGCAATCCACTGCTGCTTTTAGTTGTGTGAGGATAGGTTCAGGTATTGCAGTCTGCAGAGATTCCACGTCTCAGAGCTTGTTCTATTGTTTTTGGGTTATTGCCATATCACTGTATGTGCGCTGATTACTGCACACTGTGTTGCCTGATAGCACAGCATAACAGCCTGCGCAGTCCGCGCTTTCCGGCGCCATTTTCTTGAAGACTGCAGTGTGTCTTCAAGAAAATGGCGCCGGAAAGTGCAGACTGCGCAGGCGCCGATTCCGCCAGCAGGAGGACCAAGAAAATGGCGGCGGAAAGGAATCAGGTGGCGCAAGTAACTAATTGCTGTGGCATGAGGCTGTGGCACTTCATGCCACAGCTATTTGTTACTTACGCCACCTGATACGGGGCATATACTATGAAGCATCTTATGGAGCAGCGTATGGGGCATATGGATGGGAGCAGCAAATTAAAGAACGGTGCCGCAGGATGGGAGCAGCACATGACAGAACGGGGGCACAGGATGGGAGCAGCACATGACAGAATAGGGCAGCACATGACAGAATGGGGGTGCAGGATGGCAGCAGCACATGACAGATCGGGGGTGCAGGATGGAAGCAGCACATGACAGAAGGGGGGCGCAGGATGGGAGCAGCACATGACAGAACAGGGGAGCAGGATGGGAGCAGCACATGACAGAACAGGGGCGCAGGATGGGAGCAGCACGTGACAGGATGGGGGTGCAGGATGGGAGCAGCACATGACAGAACGGGGGCGCAGGATGGGAGCAGCAAATGACAGAATGGAGGCGCAGGATGGGAGCAGCACATGACAGAACGGGGGCGCAGGATGGGAACAGCACATGACAGAATGGGGGCGCAGGATGGAGCAGCACTTGTCAGAATGGGGGCGCAGGATGGGTGCAGCACATGACAGGATGGGGGCGCAGGATGGAGCAGCACATGACAGGATGGGGACGCAGGATGGAGCAGCACATACCAGGATGGAGACCATATACCAATATAAATGCTCGCCACCCGGGCGTAGAACGGGTTCAATAGCTAGTACCATATGAGCCCTTATACAGCTCCCCTATATACCTCTATATACTGTAAGCGCTCACACCTAGCTTCCTACATACAGTATGAGTCCTCACATAGCCCCTCTACATATATTATAAGAATCCACATAGCCTCTCTATATAGAGTATGAGCCCCTACGTAGCCTCTCTATAGTCAATATGAGCCCTCACATAGCCCTTTGTATATAGTATGAGACCACACATAGCCCCTTATATACAGCATGAGCCAGAGATGTATCTAGAAGTGATGATCAAGCGTTCTTGCCATGGCTCGATACTCGATCAAGCATCGTGGTGCTTGGTTACACTCATTACTCGATCGAGTATCGCGGGTCCTCAAGCGCCATTCTCAAGTAGTTTTGGATTAGAGGCATATAGGCAGAGTTTATTGCCTTACAGTCCTTCCATAGGAACACTGCTGCTGTAAGCTAAACACAAAAGCCCTTTTCAAGGCTACATATTTTCTTTTCCCTATTAATACCAGAAAATGTGCAAGCATATATTATATACCTAATTTAAAAAAGCACAAGGCGTGGGGTAAGGGACAGGAAAGTTTATGTGCTGCTGATGGTGCACGCAGGGGCTGAGGACGTGGGCCAGGTGAATCTATGCATGCTGCAGGAACACAGCGAACACGCTCATCCATGAGAGCTTCCTGACCCACTTTGCAGGGGGTTGCAGGGCAACACTCTTAAAGCCAGAACAGTGTAAAGAGTGTGTAGTCGGTTGTCACGGGGTTACCGAAATGGAGCGGAGTCAGAAGACCGCAGCGTCTGGTTGCTCCTACTACCCTAAGAAGCACTTCTCCAGTGTATTGAACGCGTTTGTTTCTTCCAGCAGAACAGGGGTTAATCGGCAATATTGGAAAGCTAATACATTCAGCTGTACTCGGTTAGCCACTCCTTTCCCTGTAGAGCATAAGCCGGTAAGGGCAGGGTCCTCTTCCCTCTGTATCAGTCTGTCATTGTTAGTTAGTTTACTGTAAGTGATATCTGCATTTTGATGTAACCCCTTCTTATGTACAGCGCCATGGAATTAATGGTGCTATATAAATAATGTTATATGTGAGTGTATATTTTTTTGTGTGTGTAGTTTTCATTTTACCCTTGTCTTTGTCACCCTGTCTGTTGGGTTGGTGTACTGCAGTGCACAGTAGCTCCTCTCTTCCCTGGGTGGGGAAATGAGACAGAAGGAGGGCTGTTATACAAGACTAGATGGTGGCCCGATTCTTACGCATCAGGTATTCTAGAATATATATGTAGTTTATTTATGAAGATTTTAGAATAATACACTGAATACACAGGATTCGGACGGCCGCGACCAATTAGCGAAGCGTGGTTCAACTCCCGCGCCAATTCGTGGCCGGACAGCGCCTGTCGCTGATTGTTCGCAGCCGGCCATGTAGTATATAGCACAGCCACGTAGTATATAACAGCCCACGTAGTAAATAGCACAGCCACATAGTATATTGCACAGCCACGTAGTATATAGCAGAGCCACGTAGTATATAGCACAGCCATGTAGTATATAGCAAAGCCCCCGCAGTATATCTCACAGCCCCTGCAGTATATCACACAGCCCCCGCAGTATATCACACAGCCCCTGACAGGGGCGGATTATCAGAGGGTCAATGTGGGCGGTAGCCCAGGGCCCAGTGGTCTGGGGGGGCCCTGGGCTACCGCACAGATTGACCCTCTGATAATCATCTGTGTTTATGTGCCCCCGCCGTACCCGGTGGGAAGAGAGAGGGGGCCCGCATTGGGCCCCTTCTCATCTGCTCACCGGGCCCCTTCCGGCGCTGCGGCGGTTTCCTATTGATGTGCGGGCGCGCGCCCGCACGTCAATAGTTAACAACAGCCGCCAGCCAATTGGAGGCTGGTGGCTGATGTCGGCCGCAGGCGCACACGTCGCCGGCGTCTGACGTCATTGTCAGTCGCCGGCGAGTGTGCTCTGTTGGAGGGAGCTCACCGCTGGAGCGCGGACAGGTGAGGAGACTTTGTTATTTTTTTTGGTTTTTTTTTATAGCGGTGGACACACTGAGGGCAATGCTGGAGGACACTGGGGCAGATGGCTGGAGGACACTGGGGCAGATTGCTGGAGGACACTGGGGCAGATTGCTGGAGGACAGTGGGGCAGATTGCTGGAGGACACTGGGGCAATGCTGGAGGACACTGGGCAGATTGCTGGAGGACACTGGGGCAGATTGCTGGAGGACACTGGGGCAGATTGCTGGAGGACACTGGGGCAATGCTGGAGGACACTGGGGCAATGCTGGAGGACACTGGGGCAGATTGCTGGAAGACACTGGGGCAGATTGCTGGAGGACACTGGGGCAGATTGTTGGAGGACACTGGGGCAGATTGCTGGAGGACACTGGGGCAGATTGCTGGAGGACACTGGGGCAATGCTGGAGGACACTGGGGCAGATTGCTGGAGGACACTGGGGCAGATTGCTGGAGGACACTGGGGCAGATTGCTGGAGGACACTGGGGCAGATTGCTGGAGGACACTGGGACAATGCTGGAGGACACTGGGGCAGATTGCTGGAGGACATTGGGGCAGATTGCTGGAGGACACTGGGGCAGATTGCTGGAGGACACTGGAGCAATGCTGGAGGACACTGGGGCAATGCTGGAGGACACTGGGGCAATGCTGGAGGACACTGGGGCAGATTGCTGGAGGACACTGGGGCAGATTGCTGGACACACTGGGGCAGATTGCTGGACACACTGTCTGGGGGCAATGCTGGACACACTGGGGGCAATATGCTGGAGACACTGGGGCAGATTGCTGGACACTGGGGCAATATGCTGGACATACTGGGGCAGATTGCTGGACACACTGGGGGCAGGACTGGAGGCATGGGCAGAATGTAGACACGGGGCATGATTGGAGACACGGGGCAGAATGAAAGACATGGGGCAGGATTGGATCATGGGGCAGGATGGATACGATGGAGACTGAAAGGGCAGGATGGGCAGATCATATGGGGTAGAATAGATACTCATGAGGGCAGGATGCGAGAACATATGGCTGGAGCCAGGAATGAGACACACGGGGCCAGGGTGGGGAATATTATTACCATAGGGGCTAATTAAAGGGACACTGTCACCTGAATTTGGAGGGAACAATCTTCAGCCATGGAGGCGGGGTTTTGGGGTTTTTGATTCACCCTTTCCTTACCCGCTGGCTGCATGCTGGCTGCAATATTGGATTGAAGTTCATTCTCTGTCCTCCATAGTACACGCCTGTGCAAGGCAAGATTGCCTTGTGCAGGCATGTACTACAGAAGACAGAGAATGAACTTCAATCCAATATTGCAGCCAGCATGCAGTCAGCGGGTAAGGAAAGGGTGAATCAAAAACCCCAAAACCCCGCCTCCATGGCTGAAGATTGTTCCCTCCAAATTCAGGTGACAGTGTCCCTTTAAGGGATATTATTACTGCAGTGATGTGTTTATTTTATTTTTTGAGTATACTGTTTTAAATGGGGGGGGCGGTCCTGTTACTGTGCAGAGTGACACTATATCGCCTTTTTTTCTTCATGTGGTGTAATGTAGAAGTTGTGAAAAATTAAGTAATGTGTTCTGCAAGCGGAGCTCGAGATAACTGTTATTTCCTGCAGAAACGAGTCCTGGCTGGAAGAAATGATGGCGGTCTGTGCTGGATGAAAGATGAAGGACTTCACCTAGAGACGTCACTGGTGAGTCAGTGTTACCTATACACTGACACTATACACTGTATACTATATAGAGGTCCTGTGTATAATACCAGCAGTGATCTCTGTATTACCTCTACACACTGCATACTAAGTACAGATCTCCTGTGAATACTGGCACTTATGGTGATAGTATTGTGTTGTTGCTTTTTACTGATCAGTATTGTAGTATTCAGTCACTATGTGGTGGTAATATGTGGTCTGGAAATGGTGTTGTGGTATTTGTCCCTTGTATGTGATATTTGGTCACCAAGTGGTGGTAATATGTGGTCTTGACATGGTGCGGTGTTATTTGTTCCTTGTATGTGATATTATTCGATCACTGTGGTTATAATTTGTGGTCTGGTCATGGCGCGGTGGTATTAGTTCCTTGTATGTGATATTATTCGATCACTGTGGTTGTAATTTGTGGTCTGGTCATGGTGCGGTGGTATTTGTTCCTTGTATGTGATATTATTGGTCAAAATATACCTAAATTGTATTGCAGATTCTAACAAATATTTAATAGGTTACAGTAGAGTAGGGCCCGGCCATTTTTCTGGAATAATCTGGTTCGGGTATATCATGACCCCCGTCACATGACCCCTGTCACATGACCCCCGTCACATGACCGGGGGGAGCCCACAGTGTCTGAACAGCCCGGGGCCCTGGCTACCCTTAATCCACCCCTGGCCCCCGGTGTATATCACACTGCCCCCGCAGTATATCACACTGCCCATGTAGTATATAGCACAGCCCCCACAGTATATCACACAGCCCCCGCAGTATGTCACACAGCCCCCGCAGTATATCACACAGCCCCGCAGTATATCACAGCCCCCCGCAGTATATCACACAGACCCCGCAGTATATCACACAGCCCCCGCAGTATATCACACAGCCCCCGCAGTATATCACAGCCCCCGCAGTATATCACAGCCCCCGCAGTATATCACACAGCCAACGCAGTATATCACACAGCCCCCGCAGTATATCACACAGCCCCCACAGTATATCACACAGCTGCCGCAGTATATCACACTGCCCATGTAGTATATAGCAGCCACGCAGTATATCACACTGCCCATGTAGTATATCACACAGGCCCCGCAGTATATCACACAGCCCCCACAGTATATCACACAGCCCCCGCAGTATATCACACAGCCCCCCGTAGTATATCACACAGCCCCCGCAGTATATCACACAGCTCCCGCAGTATATCACACAGCCCCCGCAGTATATCGCACAGCTCCCGCAGTATATCCCACAGCCCCTGCAGTATATCACACAGCCCCCGCAGTATATCACAGCCCCCGCAGTATATCACACAGCCACCGCAGTATATCACACAGCCCCCCGTAGTATATCACACAGCCCCCGCAGTATATCGCACAGCTCCCGCAGTATATCCCACAGCCCCTGCAGTATATCACACAGCCCCCGCAGTATATCACAGCCCCCGCAGTATATCACACAGCCCCCGCAGCATATCACACAGCCCACGCAGTATATCACACTGCCCATGTAGTATATAGCAGCCACGTGGTATATAACACTGCCCACGCAGTATTTAGCAGTGTGGGCACCATATCCCTGTTAAAAAAAAATAATTAAAATAAAAAATAGTTATATACTCACCTCCTAGGATCCAACGAAGCTCCGGCGATACGCGCGTGGCTGCCGCCAACTTCCTTTTCAAGGATGCATTGCAAAATTACCCAGATGACTTAGCGGCCTCGCGAGACCGCTAAGTCTTCTGGGTAATTTCAAAATGCATCTCTGGGACCGGAAGCTAGCAGCAGCCGCGAGCGCATCGTCGGACGACGGAGGGTGAGAATAGCAGGTTTTTTGTTTTTTTATTATTTTTATCATTAGATCTTTTTACTATTAATGCCGCATAGGCAGCATCAATAGTAAAAAGTTGGGGACACACAGGGTTAATAGCAGCAGTAACAGAGTGCGTTACCCACGGCATAACGCGGTCCCTTACCGCCGGCATTAACCCTGTGTGAGCGGTGACAGGAGGGGAGTATGCGGGCGCCGGGCACTGACTGCGGGGAGTAAAGAGCCGCCATTTTTCTGCCAGACTGTGCCCGTCGCTGATTGGTCGTGGCTGTTTTGCCGCGACCAATCAGCGACTTGGATTTCCATGAGAGACAGAGGCCGTGACCAATGAATACCTGTGACAGACGGACAGAAAGACAGACAGAAAGACAGACATACAGACGGAAGTGACCCTTAGACAATTATATAGTAGATAAGGCAAGGGCGGAGGCCCCAGCATCTTCGCCACCTGAAGTATCCCGTGGAGCAGGGCAAGCTAGGGCGCCCCCTAGTGTTAGGGCCAGAAAAGCTGCTCCTTGGTCCCAAGTTACTCTTCAGTCAAATCGTGACATTAACTCTGACTGCAATCAATTTTTCTGATCCATGATGGATCCTATCGCGGCTCTGACAGGGCAGTTGCAGCAGCTCAGTCTAGAGGTGGCGAATTTACGCATGATGGTTCTACAGCACCCTATTACATCTGGTGTGGGGATATTTCTCTCCGGGCAAACCTTTGTGGAGCCCAAGATCACGTTGCCAGACAGGTTCTCTGGAGGGTGTGACAAATTTGTTGTGTTCCATGAGGCCTGTAAACTTTTTTTCAGGCTGCGTCCAGTATCCTGGTACAGAGGAGCAATGGATGGGGATTGTAATTTCGCTCCTCCAGGGGGAGCCACAAGCATGGGCGTTTTCTCTCCAGTCTGACTCACAGTCACTTCTGATGGTAAAGGGATTTTTTCAGGCTCTGGGGCTGGTGTATGATGACCCTGATCGCGTCACCCTGGCTGAGTCCTCTCTGCCCCAAATCCAGCAAGGAGACCCCCTGGCAGAGAAATATTGCTCTGTATTTCGGAGGTGGGCCATGGACACTAGGTGGAATGACCCGGCCCTCTGAAGTCAATTCTGTGAGGGCATCTCAGAGAGAGTAAGAGAGAGTAAGAGATGCTTTTGCTCTCTTTGAGACTCCTGACTCATTTGAGGCAGCCATGTCTTTGGCGATCCGGGTTGATCGCCGTCTTCAACAGAGACATAGGGAGTCATCTCTGGGGGTGGGAAGTCCATGTTTGAGAGTGGTCCTGTTGAAGGATGATCTAAAGTGATCCTTCACGGTTAACTCAGTGATTTCCAAATTAATCTACAGGGCGTTGCCGGCAACTGAAAATGACCAGACGGAGATGTATATCTCTGTTTGGGGGGGATCAAGCAGATCTCTGGCCCCCGTTTATTGTGTATGACTTTTCATAGTCATAGAAATTATACTTCAACCAATCAGCATAAGAACATGCTCACAGTTCTTAACCTATAAGAATGCAGAAACAGTCTGTACGTCAAACTCTCATAGAACAATACACCCTCAGTCTCATGTCCTGCCCAGGTTGCAACAATCAAGGTCTCATTAAGGTCTCATAACAGCAGTAAACTTTAGCCTAGTAACAACATTTTGTTGTTTCGATATAAATTGAGTCGAAAAGCACAAAATGGAGAATCCTTCTTAACTTGTTCCTTCACAGTCCGTACTAAGCTAACTGTGGAACCCATGCAGGTGGGTGTGGCGTCTCAACCTGGCATATTGACGGTTGTCCAGCGTAGGGGAGGTGTGTGTTTCTGTTGTGGCGAAAAGGGTCATTTTGTGACCACATGTCCTTCTCGACTTCAGTTTAAGCAACCGCTGGAAAACTAGTGAGCCCGGGTTGTGGGGAGGTTTGCAACCCAGGGCTTGTTGCCTAGGTGGGTAAGACTCTTTTTTTTTACTGTCTACATTACACGTGGGTGGAAAAAAGGTGGATGGTTCAGCCTTCCTAGACCCACATACATTGTCCAGACCTATACCAATTATTGCTATAGACTCCACTCCTCTAAAACAAGGGCACTTTACACAGGTGGTCCATGATTTATGGCTGCAGGTGGGGGCCATACGCACTGAAGTGTTAAACTGTTACGCGCTTGAGGGCTTGCCCTCACCTGTGGTACTGGGACTTCCTTGGCTTGCTCTGCACAATCTGGTGATCGATTAGCAGACACAGAAGGTGAAATGTGCTATTAAAGACTAATAAAATAGATCAAAATAATTTCTTTATTCAAATAATTATCTTTATTTTTTATACAGCGCTAACATATTCCGCAGCGTTTTACAAGTTGCACACATTGTCATCGCTGTCCCCATTGGTGCTCACAATCTAAACTCCCTATCAGTATGTCTTTGGAATGTGGGAGGAAACCAGAGCACCCGGAGGAAACCCACGCAAACACAGAGAGAACATACAAAGTCTTTGCATATGTTGTCCTTCGTGGGGTTTGAACCCAGGACTCCAGCACTGCAAGGCTTCAGTGATAACCACTACGCCACCGTGAAATGATAACATCAGCTGAGTAATGGCTCATGTTCTTTAAAAAAAGCATATGATATTAAGCCCCTAATATGTAGATATATATTGCAAAAATGCCCAACAAGAAGAGTCCAAAATATAATACATAAAAAAATAGAAGATGTATAAATATATATATAGAGAGAGATATATATATATATAGTTCAGAAAATGCAGGGCTCTAAATATTGATTGACAAACTCGTATATTTTCAACCCAGAAATCCAAGGTAGATGATAAGGTAAGACTAATCACCAAATATCACTCACAGTGGCAGCTTATGCGGGATATTGTGTCTAAATATTGGCCAATTTTAACCAATGATCCGATTTTAAAGCAATATCTTCAAACAAAACCAGGTATTACGGCCCGACGAGCACCTAATTTGCAGGGCCATTTAGTTAAAAGTCTATACCTTGTCAATAGTCAATCCACTTTATTCCCCATGCTTATTCCTAAACCAATCTCTCGATGGGGATGTTCTCCTTGCGGTAATTGTATTGCCAGTTCAAATGCTGAACATGCTGTAGACTTGCAGAGATCGGGATGTTGTCACAGACAAGAAGCAGATCAAGAGTTAACAAATTTAGTAACAGTTGAAAGCTCCACGCGAGGAGGAAGTGGATATGGGAGGCAAAGATTATAACGATATGGGTGTTGAAGGGGAGAATGGGGTAAACAGGTGTAAGGCGTATGTTCAGGAAGGGGATTGAAGAGTACAACTTATCAGTCTGTCGGCTTCTTGATTGCAGCGCCTCTGTTTCCAACAGGGGCACTGACAACAGCGGCACGTGATGTCTCGGGGTTGTCATGGTTAGGCGGAGATCCGGTCCCTTGATGCAGATGGAGAGTCTTTGATACATTAAGCGGGTTCCCGTACCCGCGGTTTCCTCGTACTGGTATCAGTTCATTATACAGTATCGCCGGAGCGTGGCTCTGCTCTGCAGCACAGGTGGGGAAGGGACCGGCATATACTGGCGCAGTCACTGGTACAAGGCTAGGCTGCACGCACGCAGAAGTCACAGGTCCCACGTGTGAATAACCTCCCGGGGAGCGTAGGGAGAGCCGCTGTCTGATGTCTGCGAGCAATGGACACAATTACAGGGATTTCTCTAGGTGGGCCTACACTTACAGGATGCCCCTCTACAAAGGCTTGTACCTTACCCTGCTGCGCTCTATGTTTTCCCGCCAGAAATCCTGCTTTTCTCCTGCATGCAGTCCTTTTTATCCCTGACCTGCCCCCTGCTGACAAGTGCAAAGGTCGGTCCGGGCCAGAAAGCTCTCCCCCGTGCAACAATTGTGAGTTCTGTCAGTTCCGGAACCAGTGCAAGAGAGGTACCCCCGAACCGGTTCATCTTACAATGCCACTACATTCTTTGCATCTGATAACAAAGCATTTAACCCCTCTCTGACATCTTACATTCTGTTCTATCCATGTGCCCTGGGGCTGTCTGCCCATGGATGGGATATTATGTCATAGCACACCAATGGTTTGAGGCCGATCGTGGTCAGGTGTCAGCTGATTCTCACAGTTGACACCCGGCACTAAGTGCCAGGAGCGGTCACAGAGTGCTCCCGTCACTTAAACCCCCGAAATGCTGTAATCGAGCACGATTGCAGCATTCCGAAGCAGGCACAGGGGCTGTCAGCCCCTCTGCCTTTGGATCGCAAACCCCGCAGCGTGACGCGGAGTCCCTAATGCTGCCATGGAGACCCGGTGTCATCATGACGACATCTGGGTCTCCAGAGCAGTTCTGCCTTGCATCCGCTCCTTGCGGTTCTGCCTTGCATCCGCTCCTTGCGGTTCTGCATTGCATCCACTCCTTGCGGTTCTGAATTGCTCCGCTCCTTGCGGTTCTGAATTGCTTCGCTCCTTTCGGTTCAGCTCACGGCACTGTAACCAGCATTCCTGTTCTGCTCTCTGCTCCACAACCTTGTAGTCAGGCTCTACTTCCGTTCTCCAACTGAGTCCCTACCTGTCCCCATATACCCTCCAGTCTGAATAGGCCCCTACCTGTCCCCATATACCCTCCAGTCTGAATAGGCCCCTACCTGTACCCATTTACCCTCCAGTCTGAATAGGCCCCTAACTGTACGCATATACCCTCCAGTCTGAATAAGCCCCTACCTGTACCCATATACCCTCCAGTCTGAATAGGCCCCTACCTGCACCCATAAACCCTCCAGTCTGAATAGGCCCCTACCTGTTTCCATATACCTGCCCGTATTCCTGTCCCTACCAAGTCAGTACCTGTCCTGCTAGTGTCTCAGCCATGCCCGCCTGCCAGTGTCTCAGCCATGCCTGCCTGCCAGTGTATCAGTCATACCCGCCTGCCAGTGTCTCAGCTGTGTCTGCCAGTTGAGCCCGTTGCCTGCTCCTGTCCTAGCGTTCCGTCTCCCAGTTGGATCAACAGCCACAGCCAGACACCACCCTGGAGTGGTACCTGATAGCTACCTGCCACACAAGCCTGACCTCACATCAGAGGCTCCAGTGAACACCAAGGTAGCTGCTTAGTCACGCCCCTTCCAGGGTAGTCTGGTTTGTGGCACAATGGGGCCACACCCTGCACGCTCGCACCAACCTGTCAGTGTGGGACTGTAACAACAATTTTGTGTTTTCAAAGGCAAACGGCGCTGCTTCCCTTCCGAGCTCTGCCATGCACCCAAACAGTGGTTTACCCCCACATATGGGGTATCAGCGTACTCAGGACAAATTGCACAACAACTTTTGGGGTCCAATTTCTCCTGTTACCCTTGGTAAAATAAAAAAAATTGGATCTAAATTTTTTTGTGAAAAAAAGTTAAATGTTAATTTTTTAAAAAAATATTCTAAAAAATCCTGTGAATCACCTGAAGGGTTAAAAAAAATAGTGTTGTAAAAATGAGAAATCGCTGGTCAACTTTTAGCCCTTTTAACTTACTAACAAAAAAACATTGGTTCCAAAACTGTGCTGATGTAAAGTAAAACGTGGGAAATGTTACTTTTCAAGTATTTTGTGAGACATATCTCTGTGATTTAAAGGGAACTTGTCACCCCCCCCCCCCCCCAGGGCGTTTTTAAGTAAAAGAGCCACCTTCAGCACTAGGGCTGATTTCTGTGAAGGTGGCTCTTATACTTAGTATCCCTAGAACGGTGAAATAATCACTTTTATAAATTTTGCATCATACCTCTATTGAGTCAGGGAGGTATGATTTCTCTGATTTGACTCAAGCGCCTCACAGCAGTCCATCATCCCACCAGGCGTCGCCACCTCTCTGTCTTGTGCCGTCACCAGCATTTGCACTCTGCAATTATTTCTCGGGCATGCACCGTGTGCGCTGCCCTAGAACTTACAACAAGTGATGTAAGTAGATCACGCCTGCGCACAGCGGAGTCCCCAGATCCCCCGCCCTGCAGTGTGTTATGATGTATTCACACTGTGGGGCTGGGAATCTGGCGCCTGCACAGTGGAGTGGCTCACCATGCTCCATTGAACATAGTGCTGATGTCTCGCGAGATTTATGACGGATGACTCATCTGTCGCTGCTGCAACTAAGCAGGACACATCGCAAGGTCCTGCCATTTAAACAAGCGACCCCTGGGGCAGAGGGCCAACCCCCAGGAATAGGACGTCCAGGCCTGGAGCGGCCTGGCTGCTACAATATTTAGGGGAGTCCCATACGGTGAGTGACTTTAAAGAAAGGCTATGCTGATTCTTTGAAGTATATCCCCTGACAGAACATCAAAAGGTCAGCATTCTAACTGGTCAATTAATTGGTGCAGCACAAAGAGAAGTGAAATCCTGGCCGGATATGGAAAAGGAACTGTTAAGCAGATATTTGCCAAACTTAAAACCACTTTTGATACCGGCACTGCTGCAGAAATCAAAATTAGGTTTTTCGGGTCCAAACAAAGAGCACAGTATAGCATACGGGACTATGCCCTTAATCTCCAGGAGGCATTGCTGGCCATTAAGCAGGTTGACCCGAACAGCATGCAGGATGGGGACAAGCTATTAAAGGAGCAGTTCATTGAGGGACTCTTATCCAGGCCCCACAGGACACAGCTGCGCATCCTGGCATTGAAAAACCCTGACCTGAACTTTGCACATTTAAAGACAGGGCCATCCGGGTGCTGCATGAACCACAGCCCAGCCGCACAGTGCCCCCTAGGTGACCAGCAACCACATACCACCAGGAGGTGGCATCCTTTCCTCAGGTACCCATTGAGGTCGATGCACAGATCCTGGATGATGATCCATCAACAGAACTGTGCCTCCAGGTCCAGGAACTGACTAAAAGTGTAGCTGCACTAGCCAGGACCGTGCAGTCTCTGCAGGAACCCCCAAAGGAGAAAATCCAGCTGGCTTCCAGTCCAGAGGACATCCCCTGGCGATGACAGAAGAGGATTCCACCGATCAGAGGAAGAGACAACGACCGCTATCATCAGGAAGGATGATTCATCTGTTGCTGCTGCTACCAGGCAGGACACATCGCAAGTTTCTCCCATTGAAACGAGCGACCCCTAGGCCAGAGGGCCAACCCCCAGGAATAGGACGTCCAGGCCCACAAAGCTGGCGAGCCAAGTACGTCGGAGGACGACCGATCCTCCACATTGAGATCGACGGCATCTGGATGAACGCTTTACTGGACATCGGCTCTCAGTTGACGACTATGCCTTACATTCTCTACAAATGGTATTGGGTTGACTCAGACATTACCCTTGGCCCAGATAGTGATAAGGTAACCATTAAGGTGGGGCAGGTAGAATTAGAGGCCCAAGGACTGGTGATTGTTGATATTGACCGATGAGAATGTAATCCCATGATGACCTTAGGTACTAATATCATAGAAAACTGCTTGCCTAGGCTATTGTCTTGTTACAACAGGTGGCCGAAACTGCTGGATCCAATGAGCAGCATGTCCTGCAAAAAGAAATCAGAGCCCTGATGAAGACACCACAGGTAGAATTGTCTGGTGGAGAAGTTGGCCGTGTCACAGTGAGTGATCCGATCCCTATTGCAATACCCCCCAGGAGTGAAATGTTAATCTGGAGTCGGGCAAAAATAGGCCTCAGAGGTAAAGACTATCAGGCCCTGGTAGAACCTGTGTATTCAGACAGTAGACCCGGTACGTGTCCTTAATTGTGGAGAGAAAGAGGTCCACTTACCCAGATATGCCACACTTGTTAAACTGTTCACTGTTAATATTAATGCAATACAAGTAACAGAACCCTTGGTCCCGTCCGACAAGGCTGAGGACAATGGCTCTGCAGGACAGTTGGACGATTGTTGTCAGAAATAACACGTGGGCACTGATTCTACCCCTTCACACCAAAACAAGGGGCTTGCCGGGTGGTCCATGAGTATGAGCTGGTATTCAGCAAAAAATCACTAGATTTTGGGCAGGTAAAAGGGGTTCAACATCATATCCCCAATGGAGGTTATCTACCCATTAAAGAGAGTTACCGGCCTGTACCTCCAGCTCACTACCAATGTGCCAAGAGTATGTTACGAGAGATGAAGGAGGCTGGGGGTAATCAGAGATAGTTGTAGCCCCTGGGCCGCTCCATTGGTCTTCGTCAGGAAAAAGGATGGTACAATGAGGATGTGTGTTGATTATAGTCAGATAAGCCACATTACATTCAAGGATGCATACCCGGTGCCCAGAATCGAAGAGTTATTAGCTGCTTTAAAATCCGCTAACTCTTTCTCCACCTTAGATCTCACTAGTGGGTATTGGCAGGTTGCCGTGGCAGAGGCGGATAAAGAAAAGACTGCCTTCACGACACAGATGGACCTCTCTGAATTCAACTACATGCTGTTCGGACTGTGCAACACACCAGGAACATTCCAGAGGATGATAGAGTTCTGTCTCAGGCACAAGAATTTTGAAACCGTCCTGTTGTACCTTGATGATGTTATCGTCTTCTCTAAGACTTATGAAGCTCTGCCTGAAGGTAAAGTCATCCAAGTGCCACCTGTTAAAGCCCAAAGTGCAGTATCTGGGCCATGTGGTAAGCGCCGAAGGTGTGGCACCAGACCCTGACAAGGTCACCATGATCAGGAACTGGCTGAAACCCAGCAACATCCACGAAGTCTGACAGTTCCTCGGGTTGGTAGGCTACTACCGAAGGTTCATTAAGAACTTCACTAAGATAGCTGCACCCCTGCAAGACCTGTTAGTGAGCCAATCCAAGAAGACCAAAAGCAATTGTCCTTCGTTTGAGTGGAATGACAGGCTGGAAGGA
Source organism: Ranitomeya imitator (assembly GCF_032444005.1). Taxonomy (NCBI): domain Eukaryota; kingdom Metazoa; phylum Chordata; class Amphibia; order Anura; family Dendrobatidae; genus Ranitomeya; species Ranitomeya imitator. The sequence goes on along the minus strand of NC_091282.1, from coordinate 56,950,699 downwards.
TCCTTCACTCCGCTGAAGTTGGCTCTCATGGGAGATGAGGTACTGGCCTACCCTGACTATGACCAACCGTTCGTGCTTTACACGGATGCCAGCAACGTGGGATTGGGAGCAGTGCTGTTCCAGGTACAGAAAGGCAAAGAAAGAGTAATTGCCTACTCCAGCATGAAGCTTCGTCCCACTGAAAGTAACCCCGAAAACTACAGTTCCTTCAATCTGGAGTTCCTTGCCATAGTCTGGTAGGTAACAGAGTGGTTCAAGCACTTCCTGGCCTTAGCAAAATCACCGTTTTCACGGACAACATCCCACTGACTCACCTGGAGAAAACTAGGTGCATTGGAGCAGTGATGGATGGCCCAGTTGTCCAACTGTGAATTCACCATCAAGTACCCTGCAAGGCACCAGAACGCAAATGCCAATGCGTTGTCTAGGATTGATTTAGTATGTGAAGAACAAGCGCAATGACAGGTGAGAAGCCACGCTGAACCCATAACCCCACCATGGATGGGCAGAGACGCAGGATAGCGACCCAGCAGTCCATCTGGTAAAAAAGCTGCTGATGCAAGCCGATTCACACCCTGGTCCAGATGCCCCTCAAGAGACTCAACAGTTGTGGAAGGAGAAGAGCAAATTGTTTATCTACGACAGTAAGCTGTGTCGGAGAAATATCGACCCACACACTCATGAGCTGGTCTGGCAGATGGAAGTCTCGAGACAAGATGCGCCAATGGTCTTGGAAGCATACCGCGATGGAGCAGAACACTTCGGATAGAAGAAGTTGGAGGTCCTACTTTGTGGAATGTTCTGCTGGATTGGCATGAGAAAAGCCATTGAAAAGTGGTGCAGAGAGTGTAGCCCATGCAACCTGCGCAGAAAGAACCGTGACAGCCACAGGGCTCCCCTACAGCCCATAGTCACCAAACAGCCACTTGAACTGGTGGCCTTAGAACACGTGAAGCCAAATCCAAGCCGTTCAGGCTATGTCTATTGTTGTGAATCCTGTGGTCAGGCTCCCTCCTGTGGTCATGAGTGGTACTTCGGCTGGTTCTGTCCATGAGCTTCCTTTGGTGGATGTGAGTGGGGCTGCGGCTTCTGAGTTTCCTTCCTCAGGTGACGAGGTTAAGTCGTTAGGTGCTGCTCTATTTAACTCCACCTAGTTCTTTGTTCCTGGCCTCCAGTCAATGTTCCAGTATTGGTCTTGCTCTCTCCTGGATCGTTCTTGTGGCCTGTCTGCCCTGCATAAGCTAAGTTCTGCTTGTGTTACTTTTGTTTGCTATTTTTTCTGTCCAGCTTGCTATATTGGTTTGTCTTCCTTGCTGGAAGCTCTGGGACGCAGAGGGAGCACCTCCGTACCGTTAGTCGGTGCGGAGGGTCTTTTTGCGCCCTCTGCGTGGTTGTTTGTAGGTTTTTGTGCTGACCGCAAAGCTATCTTTCCTATCCTCGGTCTATTCAGTAAGTCGGGCCTCACTTTGCTAAAATCTATTTCATCTCTGTGTTTGTATTTTCATCTTTACTCACAGTCATTATATGTGGGGGGCTGCCTTTTCCTTTGGGGAATTTCTCTGAGGCAAGGTAGGCTTATTTTTCTATCTTCAGGGCTAGCTAGTTTCTCAGGCTGTGCCCGAGGCGCCTAGGTCTGGTCAGGAGCGCTCCACGGCTACCTCTAGTGTGGTGTGATAGGATTAGGGATTGCGGTCAGCAGAGTTCCCACGTCTAAGAGCTCGTCTTATGTTATTAGTAACTATCAGGTCATTTTCAGTGCTCTTAACCACCAGGTCCATTGTGGTTCTAAATCACCAGTTCATAACAGTACTGGAGGCCCAAAGTACTAATGCTTCTCAATAGAGGGAAAAGAGAAGTTCTGAGACCATTTTTTTTTCTCTGTACTGTGTTTTGTCTTTCTTTTCCCCTAGACATTTGGGTGGTTCAGGACACAGGTGTAGTGATGGACATTAAAGGCCTGTCTTCTTGTGTGGATCATCTCACTGCAAGAGTACAAAATATTCAAGACTTTGTGGTTCAGAATTCTGTGTTAGAACCTAGAATTCCTATTCCTGATTTGTTTTCTGGAGATAGAGCTAAGTTTCTGAGTTTTAAAAATAATTGTAAACTATTTCTGGCTTTGAAACCCCGCTCCTCTGGTGACCCAGTTCAACAAGTTAAGATCATTATTTCTTTATTACGTGGCGACCCTCAAGACTGGGTATTTTCCCTTGCGCCAGGAGATCCTGCATTATGTGATATTGATGCGTTTTTTCTGGCGCTCGGATTGCTGTATGATGAACCTAATTCAGGGGATCAGGCAGAGAAAAATTTGCTGGCTCTGTGTCAGGGTCAGGATGAGGTAGAGATATATTGTCAGAAGTTTAGGAAGTGGTCTGTGCTCACTCAATGGAATGAATGTGCGCTGGCAGCAATTTTCAGAAAGGGTCTCTCTGAAGCCCTTAAGGATGTCATGGTGGGATTTCCTATGCCTGCTGGTCTGAATAAGTCTATGTCTTTGGCCATTCAGATAGATCGACACTTACGTGAGCGTAAAACTGTGCACCATTTGGCGGTATTATCTGAGCATAAACCTGAGCCTATGCAATCTGATAGGACTTTGACCAGAGCTGAACTGCAAGAACACAGACGTCGAAATGGGCTGTGTTTTTACTGTGGTGATTTCACTCATGCTATCTCCGATTGTCCTAAGCGCACTAAGCGGTTCGCTAGGTCTGCCACTATTGGTACGGTACAGTCGAAATTTCTTTTGTCCGTTACTTTGATCTGCTCTTTGTCATCCTATTCTGTCATGGCATTTGTGGATTCAGGCGCTGCCCTGAATTTGATGGACTTGGAGTATGCTAGGCGCTGTGGGTTTTTCTTGGAGCCTTTGCAGTATCCTATTCCATTGAGAGGAATTGATGCTACGCCTTTGGCCAAGAATAAGCCTCAGTACTGGACCCAACTGACCATGTGCATGGCTCCTGCGCATCAGGAGGATATTCACTTTTTGGTGTTGCATAATCTGCATGATGTGGTCATGTTGGGTTTGCCATGGCTACAAGTCCATAACCCAGTATTGGATTGGAAATCTATGTCTGTGTCCAGCTGGGATTGTCAGGGGGTACATGGTGATGTTCCATTTCTGTCTATTTCATCATCCACCCCTTCTGAGGTCCCAGAGTTCTTGTCAGATTACCGGGATGTATTTGATGAGCCCAAGTCCAGTGCCCTACCTCCGCATAGGGATTGCGATTGTGCTATCGATTTGATTCCTGGTAGTAAGTTTCCTAAAGGTCGACTGTTTAATTTGTCTGTGCCTGAGCACGCCGCTATGCGGAGTTACGTAAAGGAATCCTTGGAGAAGGGTCATATTCGCCCGTCGTCGTCGCCATTTGGAGCAGGGTTCTTTTTTGTGGCCAAGAAGGATGGTTCATTGAGACCTTGTATTGATTACCGCCTTCTAAATAAAATCACAGTCAAATTTCAGTACCCCTTGCCGCTGCTGTCTGATTTGTTTGCTCAGATTAAGGGGGCTAGTTGGTTCTCCAAGATAGATCTTCGTGGTGCGTATAATCTTGTGCGTATTAAACAGGGCGATGAATGGAAAACAGCATTTAATACGCCCGAGGGCCATTTTGAGTACCTGGTTATGCCATTCGGGCTTTCCAATGCTCCATCTGTATTTCAGTCCTTTATGCATGACATCTTCCGAGAGTACCTGGATAAATTCCTGATTGTATACTTGGATGATATTTTGGTCTTCTCGGATGATTGGGAATCTCATGTGAAGCAGGTTAGAATGGTGTTCCAGGTCCTGCGTGCGAATTCTTTGTTTGTAAAAGGGTCAAAGTGTATCTTTGGTGTTCAGAAGGTTTCATTTTTGGGTTTCATTTTTTCCCCTTCTACTATCGAGATGGACCCTGTTAAAGTTCAGGCCATTTATGATTGGACTCAGCCGACATCTCTGAAGAGTCTGCAAAAGTTCCTGGGCTTTGCTAATTTTTATCGTCGCTTCATCAATAATTTTTCTAGTATTGCTAAACCGTTGACTGATTTAACCAAGAAGGGTGCTGATGTGGTCAATTGGTCTTCTGCTGCTGTGGAAGCTTTTCAGGAGTTGAAGCGTCGTTTTTCTTCTGCCCCTGTGTTGTGCCAGCCAGATGTTTCGCTCCCGTTCCAGGTCGAGGTTGATGCTTCTGAGATTGGAGCAGGGGCTGTTTTGTCGCAAAGAAGTTCTGATGGCTCGGTGATGAAGCCATGTGCTTTCTTTTCTAGAAAGTTTTCGCCTGCTGAGCGTAATTATGATGTTGGCAATCGAGAGTTGCTGGCCATGAAGTGGGCATTCGAGGAGTGGCGTCATTGGCTTGAAGGAGCTAAGCATCGCGTGGTGGTCTTGACTGATCACAAGAACTTGACTTATCTCGAGTCTGCCAAACGGTTGAATCCTAGACAGGCTCGTTGGTCGCTGTTTTTCTCCCGTTTTGACTTTGTGGTTTCGTACCTTCCGGGCTCTAAGAATGTGAAGGCGGATGCCCTGTCTAGGAGTTTTGTGCCCGACTCTCCGGGTTTGCCTGAGCTGGCGGGTATTCTCAAAGAGGGGGTAAATTTGTCTGCCATCTCCCCTGATTTGCGGCGGGTGCTGCAAAAATTTCAGGCTGATAGACCTGACCGTTGCCCAGCGGAGAAACTGTTTGTCCCTGATAAATGGACGAGTAGAGTCATCTCTGAGGTTCATTGTTCGGTGTTGGCTGGTCATCCTGGAATCTTTGGTACCAGAGATTTGGTGGCTAGATCCTTTTGGTGGCCATCTCTGTCGCGGGATGTGCGTTCGTTTCTGCAGTCCTGTGGGATTTGTGCTCGGGCTAAGCCCTGCTGTTCTCGTGCCAGTGGGTTGCTTTTGCCCTTGCCGGTCCCGAAGAGGCCCTGGACACAGATCTCTATGGATTTTATTTCGGATCTCCCCGTCTCTCAAAAGATGTCGGTCATTTGGGTAGTTTGTGATCACTTCTCTAAGATGGTCCATTTGGTACCCTTGTCTAAGTTGCCTTCCTCCTCTGATTTGGTGCCATTGTTTTTCCAGCATGTGGTTCGTTTACATGGCATTCCGGAGAACATCGTTTCTGACAGAGGTTCCCAGTTTGTTTCGAGGTTTTGGCGAGCCTTTTGTGCTAGGATGGGCATTGATTTGTCTTTTTCCTCGGCTTTCCATCCTCAGACAAATGGCCAAACTGAACGAACCAATCAGACCTTGGAAACATATCTCAGATGTTTTGTTTCTGCTGATCAGGATGATTGGGTGTCCTTTTTGCCTTTGGCTGAGTTCGCCCTTAATAATCGGGCCAGCTCGGCTACTTTGGTTTCGCCGTTTTTCTGCAATTCTGGTTTCCATCCTCGTTTCGCTTCAGGGCAGGTTGAGTCTTCGGACTGTCCTGGTGTGGATACTGTGGTGGATAGGTTGCAGCAGATTTGGACTTATGTAGTGGACAATTTGACATTGTCCCAGGAGAAGGCTCAACGTTTCGCTAACCGCAGGCGCTGTGTGGGTCCCCGACTTCATGTTGGAGATTTGGTTTGGTTGTCGTCTCGTTATATTCCTATGAAAGTTTCCTCTCCTAAGTTTAAGCCTCGTTTCATTGGTCCGTATAGGATTTCTGAGGTTCTTAATCCTGTGTCTTTTCGTTTGACCCTCCCAGCTTCTTTTTCCATCCATAATGTGTTCCATAGATCTTTGTTGCGGAGATACGTGGCACCTGTGGTTCCATCCGTTGATCCTCCTGCCCCGGTTTTGGTTGAGGGGGAGTTGGAGTATATAGTGGAGAAGATTTTGGATTCTCGCATTTCGAGACGAAAACTCCAGTACCTGGTTAAGTGGAAGGGTTATGGTCAGGAAGATAATTCCTGGGTCTTTGCCTCTGATGTTCATGCTGCCGATCTGGTTCGTGCCTTTCATTTGGCTCATCCTGGACGGCCTGGGGGCTCTGGTGAGGGTTCGGTGACCCCTCCTCAAGGGGGGGTACTGTTGTGAATTCTGTGGTCAGGCTCCCTCCTGTGGTCATGAGTGGTACTTCGGCTGGTTCTGTCCATGAGCTTCCTTTGGTGGATGTGAGTGGGGCTGCGGCTTCTGAGTTTCCTTCCTCAGGTGACGAGGTTAAGTCGTTAGGTGCTGCTCTATTTAACTCCACCTAGTTCTTTGTTCCTGGCCTCCAGTCAATGTTCCAGTATTGGTCTTGCTCTCTCCTGGATCGTTCTTGTGGCCTGTCTGCCCTGCATAAGCTAAGTTCTGCTTGTGTTACATTTGTTTGCTATTTTTTCTGTCCAGCTTGCTATATTGGTTTGTCTTGCTTGCTGGAAGCTCTGGGACGCAGAGGGAGCACCTCCGTACCGTTAGTCGGTGCGGAGGGTCTTTTTGCGCCCTCTGCGTGGTTGTTTGTAGGTTTTTGTGCTGACCGCAAAGCTATCTTTCCTATCCTCGGTCTATTCAGTAAGTCGGGCCTCACTTTGCTAAAATCTATTTCATCTCTGTGTTTGTATTTTCATCTTTACTCACAGTCATTATATGTGGGGGGCTGCCTTTTCCTTTGGGGAATTTCTCTGAGGCAAGGTAGGCTTATTTTTCTATCTTCAGGGCTAGCTAGTTTCTCAGGCTGTGCCCGAGGCGCCTAGGTCTGGTCAGGAGCGCTCCACGGCTACCTCTAGTGTGGTGTGATAGGATTAGGGATTGCGGTCAGCAGAGTTCCCACGTCTCAGAGCTCGTCTTATGTTATTAGTAACTATCAGGTCATTTTCAGTGCTCTTAACCACCAGGTCCATTGTGGTTCTAAATCACCAGTTCATAACAGTCTATGCTCTGACCATTGTGGACCATTTCTCCAGATTCTTGGTAGTCATGCCTGTCAAGGACCAGACAGCGAAGACGGCAGCCAAGGCCTTCCAACAACAGTTTTGTCGACCAAACGGACACCCTGAAAAGGTACTCACCGACCAAGGCCCAGCTTTTGAAGCAGAAGTGCTCCAGAAATTCTGCAACCTGTACGGATGTAAGACAATAAGAACAATGCCGTACCATCCACAGACCAGCGGAATGCACAAACTTGATGACTAGTGGGAAGCAGAACCATATACCAAATACTTAAAGTGTCGTCTTACAAACTGAAAGACAGAGAAAAAGACCCAAGCACTTCTCAACCCACGGAAGAAGAAAAGAGAATCCATACCGCTCTTGGAGACCTTCCCAAGTCATGGACTCAGGTAAACCAAGCAACAGTGGTGCCTGTTTTGTCTTTTCCCCTGTTGGAAATACCAGTACAGTATGTGACTCAAAATTGTCCTGAAACAGAAGAGACTTCACACCAACGGGCTCAAGCAGCAGACATCACACCAGCAGTGGAACTAGAGAATCCACCCACTGCTATCGGTGAATCTGTCATGCCCACAGTGAGCACAAGTACTCCTAGAAGATGAGGTACACCTGTGCTACCCAGAATTCCCAGTAGTGTAGCCATCAGAGAGCACATAACACCAGTGATAGCAAGCCTAGTGAATCTGGTAAGATCACCCTCAGTGCCGGTGCTGCGTAGATCAACCCATAGTACCAGAGGTCAGATCCCAGCCAAAACTGTCACTGTAAATAGTTGGCACCTCCAAGGTGCACCCTGGTTCTACCCACATCGTTGGTAGGGCCTTGTTTGTTCACAGACCTGAAGCAAAACCATCTGGCGTGGCTGAACACCGGGCCAGGATGTACTCCTTGTAGCCCACCCAACCCTGCGTTGGGGGTTTATGATGGGTACTGTTGTTTATGAACAAGGAAACCCTGTTATAAGACCAGTCGTATATATATAAATTCTGTTTTGCAAAGTTTAGGCCAAAAGTGCCTCCCATAAGGGAATAAAAAGTTTGTATCTGTTTACCCTGTACTGTTTATGTTTACTTTTCCCAGTCTGAGAGTACTGGATTTAATGGGGGGGGATGTGGCACCCCAGCAATTCAGGTACCAAAGTGATATTGCCTTCCTCTTGGGGAGAGTGATGCCATGCCTGGAAACAAGGAGAGTCCCTTTGGCAGGTAACCTGTACATGCAACATATTCTGACTCCAGGACAGAAGGGGGAGCTCTAAACCCAGTTTAAGGGGAACCTCCCTATATACATTCTGGTCTGAAGGAGGAGTTAGTTAGTCTGGTGCAGACAAGAGACAGTGAAGGAGCACAGGAGAACCTAAGAGCTAGAGGAAGGCTGCTCTTGGGCCCCTCTAAGCTGAGCACATAAACCAGGCACTGGGAGCCTGAGGCTGTGTGGAACTACAAGTCCCATGGCAGAACTGGAGGGCAGGAAACTAAAAGGGACTTGCCTACATAACACCTGAGGTACAGCAACAACTGGAGCCCGGAGTCACGTTGTACGTAGACCCCAAGGGAACGGCTCAAGTTGCCTACCGTGCAGTTACTTTCCCAGGACAGGAAAGAGAACCTTGTTAGACAACCACAGCCAGCAAGGGACTAGAAACCAGAGCAGAGTGTAAGGCTCCCAAACTGACCTGGCAAAGGGATTCCCAATTGTTTTCAGGCTGCCTGGACGCAATCACCCCCTGTTGCCGATACCCTGGACTGAGGCTGTCTACATCAGTAAACCAGGTAAAGACTGCAACCCTGTGTCTTTCATTTATTTGTCATCATTCACCATCGCCATACACATCGGGAGCTCTGGGGATCCTGCTTCACCAGTGGGAAGCAACGCCATCTTTACTACAGCACCATTGCCCCAGAGGACACCTTTAAGTGGCGTCTGTCACCTCTGACCGAGAACCACAGGAGGCGTCACGAACACAAACTATATTCAAAACCCCTTTAAAGACCTTTCCCCTTTTACTTGGGCGCAGAGGGCCACGATCCGGGTCGCTGCCACCGTGACTACCCCTTTAATTGTGACCGGACCCGGTACTGAGTATCCGCAGGCCCTGGCCGGCGACTCAGATAGAGCTGAATGTGTGTAAATTTGGGTACCATTCATTCCATAGGTTCTGGAGACACAGATGATTTTGGTGAGTGCTGCAGTCGAGCTCTCCCACAATCAAAGTACACAAGGGAAATATGTTTACTGCAGGCGTGTAAGTGACCTTCTACATCTGTCAGCAATAGAGGGGGGTCCTGTTTTGGATAATAAACCAACATGATCACAGCTGTTACAAATTAAAAGAAAATTAGTTTATTACAATAAGAGTTTGTTCACATAACCTTATAATATGGCCTAGAAGTATCAGGTGTCTTATCAGGGCCCTATATTATACCATGGGGCAGAGCAGATCTGCAATTTTTTTCTCATACTAATTCGGCAAGAGAAAAAAAAATCAGAGCAACTGGCGTCCTCCTGATGGTCACCATCAAGAATGTCCGTGAAGTGACCAGATTAAGGCCATCATCATTCTTCACCGTGGTTCTGCTGGACGTGGCTCTTCTTTAGTACATGATGTTCACAAAAGAGTCACAAAAGCATTCTTTTACAAAGCAGATATTCTATTTATTGTTCAAATTGTTTTTATTGAAAATGTTCTAATTATTATACAAAATGGAGTTAAACAACATGAAGGAAAAGAAAAGGAAAAATATGGGGAGACAAGGGAAAATAAAGGAAAACGGGAAATGGAACTATCGCAAAGCAATAACAGTTATACTATCTCTGATACATGTAACAAGACATATTAAGGTCAAGGGTAAGACAATGGAATTATCATTTCTTTCACACTATCTCACCACCTTGATAGTTTCATTGTCACATATTATGTACGCTAGCTAACTATGTTCCTGATGAGGGCTGCCAAAAGGAATTTCAGGACCCCATAATGGCAACATTTTCGGGCTCCCTTGAGACTCCTTCCAGGCTTCACCCCAGTTCTGCCTCCACCCAAGCCCCGCCTACACCCCTCAAACTTTCCACAGTTCCACCACCCACTCTTGGAAAGACTCTTCGGCCCCATCCTCACCAATCAAATAGTAACAGTTCCCATGGAACCATATCACATAACCATCAGCTTTTGTTTTGACCAATAGATTATTTAAGCCTGCCACCACGACAAGGTAGACTCTTTTGGCAGGGCCCTACTCTACTCTAACGTATTAACCATTTCTTAAAATATCCAATAATCTTTGTAGGTATATTTTTATTTATTTTTCTTTAAGGGAATGTGCCTCATACTTTTTTTAAACTAATTGATCTTTTGTATAATCTGTATTTCTGATTGCAGATTATTGTATTCTGTTTCCTGTACATTTATGGAAGCTGCTATCTTGCCTGTTTGGGGATTTGGACATTGTATATATACATGTGTATATATATATATATATATATATATATATATCATAAGACATTATAGGGGACTCTATTTCATTGGGAGAAATTTATTTTCATCTTCGCATGTTTAGTGTCCTGCAGATGTCATTGTGCAGGAAGGGGGAAGAGGTGAGCTGTGACACTACCTACTGTGAATGGTGGATTCTGTTATCTCTCATTGTAATCCTGCTTGTTATGATAATGAGGTGACTGCTAATAAGGGATCTCTTATGGACATGCCAGTCTATTAGAAAAGTCATTTCTGTTTATTTATTATTTTATTATATAGGGGGTGACATACTTTAACGTAAATTCTTGCAAAACTTTAAACTATGATTAAAAGGATTTGCCATGTTCTGGTTATTGTTGATGAATGTGTTTGAGATGATAGGGCTCTTACTAACATGGCATTTCTTGAATTTCAGCACCAAATATGAAATATGGGAAATTGAAATATAGGCTATGCTGAATTTCTGCACTAAATGCCTTTTAATCATCTCATATACTTGTAGATTGTGAGCGATCGCGGGCAGGGTCTTCTGTCCTCCTGTACCTGTCGTGACTTGTATTGTTTAAGATTATTTTACTTGTTTTTATTATGTATACCCCTCTTCACATGTAAAACGCCATGGAATAAATGGCGCTATAATAAAAAAAATAATAATAATATACGCATTGGTTAATAGTAACCAGAGAGTTGCCAGTGCCCAAAACATAAAAGCTTCATAACACATTCCCACTAATTATTTTGCTAACTAAATCTATTTTCATAAGAGTCATTTAAGGTACCGTCACACTTAGCGACGCTGCAGCGATACCGACAACGATCCGGATCGCTGCAGCGTCGCTGTTTGGTCGCTGGAGAGCTGTCACACAGACAGCTCTCTCCAGCGACCAACGATCAGGGGAAAGACTTCGCCATCGTTGAAACTGTCTTCAACGATGCCGAAGTCCCCGGATAACCAGGGTAAACATCGGGTTACTAAGCGCAGGGCCGCGCTTAGTAACCCGATGTTTACCCTGGTTACCATCGTTAAAGTAAAAAAAACAAACGCTACATACTTACCTACCGCTGTCTGTCCCCGGCGCTGGGCTTCTCTGCTCTGGCTGTGAGCACAGCGGCCGGAAAGCAGAGCGGTGACGTCACCGCTGTGCTCTGCTTTCCGGCTGCCCGCCGCTCACAGCCAGAGCAGAGAAGCCCAGCGCCGGGGACAGACAGCGGTAGGTAAGTATGTAGCGTTTGTTTTTTTTACTTTAACGATGGTAACCAGGGTAAACATCGGGTTACTAAGCGCGGCCCTGCGCTTAGTAACCCGATGTTTACCCTGGTTACCAGCGAAGACATCGCTGAATCGGCGTCACACACGCCGATTCAGCGATGTCAGCAGGACCTCAACGATCAAAAAATGGCACAGGCCATTCCGACACGACCAGCGATCTCACAGCAGGGGCCTGATCGCTGCTACGTGTCACACATAGCGAGATCGCTACTGAGATCGCTGTTGCGTCACAAAACTTGTGACTCAGCAGCGATCTCGCTAGCGATCTCGCTGTGTGTGACGGGGCCTTTAGTTAAATCCTTTGGTCAATTACATAAAGTGCAAAATTACAGTGCCAATAAGACAAGAGAAAAGAAACAAAGAAAACAGACAAAACAGACAAAACAAAGACAGTACATAAAACCAATCAACACAATGAAAATAAGGTCATTTTGTGAGATCAGAGAAACTTAATATAAAAACATCAAAGAGTATTGTTCACAATGTAAGGAACTGAACCATGTCCGACCCCCTCTTTGCTTCTGCTCACCGGGCACCATACACTCATAAGGACAGTAATGCCCTGATGGCGGCCCTGTTCGTGAAATTACACTTGTTGACAACCTAGACTTCATGAAGCATGTAGATAGTCTGCATAGATCATGGGATATCAGACATCCATTCCTGGCTACCTATAGTTGACATTTCATCTACGTACTCACTCAATCTTTATTTAAGGGAAACTGTCATCCCCTGGGACATATATGACCTATTAATATGGGCACACAGGTAATAGGTACTAGCCCTACCTGTATGCCTCATATTAAAGGTCTTGTTGTGGAGAATTGCTATATTCTGTCTTTATGTTAATGATTTATTCCAGGCTCTAGGGTGTTCATTGCCTGGAAGAAATCCCTGCCCTCTGTCCTCATTACAATACTACTCTGCTCCCATCGGTGTCAGTTATGTCCCCGGAATCCTGTGCCCTGCACCTTATCATACCTTTTGTATGAAAAAGCTCTGTAATTAATACTATCCCATAGCCCTATTCCTAAAGGAAATGAATGGGTAGAGCTATCCGATAGCGCTATTCCTAAAGGAAATGAACGGGTAGAGCTATCCCATAGCCCTATTCTTTAAGGAAATGAACGGGTAGAGCTATCCGATAGCGATATTCCTAAAGGAAATGAATGGGTAGAGCTATCCGATAGCGTTATTCCTCAATGTTCCTGAGCGTAAGCTATTTCACACGGTTGAGCGCACTTGGGATCTGCCCCCAAGGCCCTGCCCATGCCCAATGTTTGGTCCGTAGACCGCGGCTAGGAGTTAGTCCCGCTTTTGTGTACAAAATTTTTTGGCTTTTATAATTGCTAAAAAGCTTAACAAAAGACTTCTTTGTACACACAGTTGACAGTAAACCATTTGTCAATGTTAGGAATAAGTTTACCTTGCTTCTGTGTCTCAAATATTTTGACCCTTATTTGTTGGCTTTTCCTTCCCCTGGAGAAAGCCACATATAACTGCCCGCATGAAAACAATGGGAGAGGCAAATTAATTCCTACAATATCCAAGGAGTGTGCCTGAGATTTATTGATGGTCACTGTAAAAGCCAACATGACAGGAAACTGATGCCATCGCATCTGGATTGGCAAGTTTTTAACTTTGGAAATCAGGTCAATTCTTGGAATAAGAACTGTCTGACCCTTTGCTTTTCCATTTAAAGCAAGGGCATGAATAACATTTGCGTTTAAGCTTTTCACATAAAGCCTTGCGCCATTACAAAGGCCACGCTTTCTGTTAAGATTATGCAGGAGCATAATAACAGCTCCTGGTTTCAGCTTTAGTTCATGAGGAGGCATCCCAGTGGGATTCAAAGAGTTAAGAAATTCTACAGGGTAATCTGTCAGAATCACACCCTCCTCTTCCGCAATTGTGTCGATGGAGCAATATGTTGAGTGTTCACCTTGAACTTGACTAAGAATTTTGTCGTTCAAGGCCTGAATGTCATCATTCAATGGCGTAAGAATTGCTTTATTGCCAATTGCTTCTACCGTTGCATCGGTAATCTCAATTGAGTCGCCAAAAATAGCTGTAATTAAATCACCCTTTTCAATAAAAGAATTTGGGATTTCAATTGTGTCTTCTGGTACACCATATACATTTGACAACTCTCCATTGCCAAGTTTCAGTAACCATGAGTTGTACTCAACTTTGTCCTGAGACGTTCTCATATTCTGTTGTAGCTGGAACCATGAAAACTGATTCCAGGATTTTGAGTATTTAATGGTGGACTGTACAATTTGGGCACTTTTTCCACCTTCCACTATTGCTAGGGTTTGACGAAAGTCACCAACGTTTATGAAAACTTTTCCACCAAATGATCTTTTTTTCCACATATGTCTTGGAACAAATTATCCACAGCGTTCATATTAAAACAGGGAGTCATTTTTACTTTGTCCCAAATAATGACAGATGACTCCCTAAGCTCCTTTGCTTGAAGTGAGGTTGGCTTAATTTTTCACACTGTGGTCTCATTTGTAATTCCAAGGCCAAACTTGGAATGGTAGGTGCTACCGTTTTGTAGTAATGTAGCCGCCAATCCCGTGGAGGTTACTGAGCAAGTAGACTTCTTTTCTGCTTGTAGTGTCTTGTGCAAGCAGTTGTGCAAAAATGTCTTCCCACTGCCTCCTGGGCCGTCCAGAAAAAACAGTGTGAGCTAGTGTCGTCTGGCTGTGATGCAGCATTGACTGCTAGCATAATTACATCGAAAGCTGATTTCTGAGCTTTATTAAGCATAGATTTCAATTGCTCAGCCTCCTGCTTAATTAGAGCCTAATTCAGTTGGTCCAGTATTTCATCTGGAACATTTACTGGAGTTGGCAATCCGTAGTCAGAACAGGACTTTTTATAGCTTAAGAGCACTTCATTAATATCACAAAGAGCCAGTTGCTCAGCAATTTCTGGAGTATACCGCCTGGTGTAATCCTCCATAAATTCGGTTTTATATTTTTGCCATAATGCCAATGGTTTAGCTAGTTCCCCATATACACAAATTATAGCAAATAATTCAAGAAGTTGGTAGGGAATTTGGAAAGCGATTGCATCCGTTTTACCACCTTCCCATTGGAAATCATCTTCTAAAAGATGAAGATCGATGCACGCATTTTTATACCTGTTATGTACAACTCCATTGACAGTCCTTAAGTCAGCATAAGACTTTGCTCCTCTTACGTGAAGTAAAAGGAGTATTAGGTAATACAGCTCACCATCTGTTAAAGAGACTGTATTCATTCGGGCATTTGTTTTCCCAAATTGAGCCCGTCATTTTTTCCATCCTTCTGGTACAGCTTTTCTATCCCAGACATAGTGTTCAGGGATTTCACTGTACAAATACTGACGGGCGGAAGCATCAACTCTGTTTAGCTCAAAATAAGCTTGCAGAGTAGAGGCTATTGAGTCCAAAATAGCCACATCCACATTACCATCTTCGAAAAAAAACTCTTGCTGCATGTTTTCAAGGTGAACAGCAAGCCATTTAATGGTATGTGAAACATGCATTTTATTTTTTCTGATTCTCCACATACGCTCTGGGGGGCTTATATACCGAGAATCTAGGTACATGGCTGTTTCATTCCAGTTTAATGTAACAAACTTGATATTGGCACAGTCATGTCCTTTGTATACATATTTGAAAAGATATTTAACACTTTTTATTGAAGCACATATCTCAACATTGATATGGCAGTTGTACTTGAGTAATAAATAGGGGTTGTATGGAACTTCCCATCTATTGTCGATTTCTCGCGTTCTTCATCTGGTTTTCCCAATAATGCGTCGACGGTACTGTGGGTAACCATCACCATTGGGGTTTGTCTCTTTATTAAATTCCTTTGGGAAATTTTTTGCGCAGTGACCATCTGTCATGCATATATTACCAGGTTGATCTTCGCCACATGGGCCATGAATCATGTGCTTTATCACTGCCTCATGCAGTTTGGGATTTGCTGTCTCATTTGGGATTTCTTTAGAGACCAATTTGTCAGTTATTTCTTTGTCCCATGGTTTATCTTCCTCTCCGAGGATTAAGAGCATGTGAGTGTGTGGTAGTCCTCGCTTTTAAAATTCTATTACATGCACATAGGCAACTACACGGCCTAAAATGTGTTTTTTCAAAATCTCATTAAGCACTGCTTGGAGTTTGATTTTAAATACTCGTGCAACCAAATCTGGTCTGAACTCTGGCCTTTGCCATGGTTCTAAGATTTCAGTAATTTCTTTCCACTTTGGGTTACAGGTCATAATAACAAAAAGATCTGGTTTTCCCGAATTTTCGGACAATTGTCATGGCGTCTTGGTAATTTTGCTGCATAGGTCTTGGACTTCCAATGAAAGTGGATGGTAAAATTACTGGTGTCCCAGGTTTTAGCCCTTGGTGTAACGCAGCATTATGGATGTGATCCATAACGCCGCCATAACTGTTGACGCGTAATGCCTTTTGATTTTGTTTTATATATTCGATCCTGTCGGATTCCATTTTGACGTAACTGTCAACGATAAATTGTTGTGTCAACTTCCCAGCATTTAAAAGGGGATTGAACTCGTCAGGAATGGCAAGCCTGTATGCATAGTACTGCAACAGCGTATTTTTTCTTGCCGATCTTGATCCACTGGTACGGATGGTAGATGAATGTCACCAATTCCTTGATGTTGCACACTTAGGACAATTGCAGTTGTCAAATGTATTGTCCATCCATTGTCCCCATATGGGAATAGAAGTCGATGTGTCATTGCATCACACTTTCTGTGAAGAAAGCTGATTTGAACAGTTTGGTTTTCACTTTTGAGGTGAACTCAGATGTCCCTATTATATGGGGGTTCACCTATTGCATTTTGATAAATTATAGCTACTTCATGGCACCTTGGTGCATTGTGGCGCCTTTGGTCATCATTGTAGTCATTTATAATTGACATTGTTATTTCTAGTGGATCGTGATTTTCTAATTCAGCAATCCTCTCTTCCTCTATTTCAAATTCTCTCATCATTGTGAAGGCTCTTGTGAGTGGGTTAATTGCTTTCATTTTCTCTCCAAGAGATGATAGTAGTGCTGGGAGGCACTTTTTATTTGCTTGACTTCTTGTACTTATTTTTTCTTCACTGTCCAAGATATAAATTTGGGCTACCTTGGAAGTACTACCCACAGCGGGATGCAATGGGGCAGTTCTGTGGTAAATTTATCCATGAATTTGAAAATAGTATGGACCATGCCCAGGAGGTGGTGCTACTTGTGCTCCCATTGATGCCAAAGCAAGCGAGCTATTGTATTGCCTTATATTAGCCAAAAAGTTATTGGACTGCTGATGCTCTCCTTTCATCAACTTGACTAATTGATCATCCATACGAATGGGACATAATTGGATGCACACTCTCTTACAACAGGAAGGGAATGTTTTGTCCTGCGCCATTTCGTCTTTGAAATTTTTAGATTGGCAGAACTGACATCGAAATGTCAGTTCGCCAGTATAGTGCTCTTCAATACGTGTCTCATCAATTTGATTGAAATCCTCTAGTGGCAAATGTAACTTGCAATCGTCGAGTGGCTCTTGCATTTTGGACACATATTCTATCTTGTTCTCTTTTTTGTGAAATATGTGTATCACTTTGTGCATTGCGGGCTGCTCGTTGTCGTGCAGCATTAGATGCTCTACATGATTCAGTTAGTTCATTCGTTTCTCTTGCTCTGGCCGCCCTCTGTCGGGCTGCATCAGCAGTTCTTCGACAATTTTGTCTTCTGTTTCATTAAGATGCAGGTTACGCATCCGTATGCGATTCGCTTCTCTACATGCTGCAGCGCACTCAATTTGATCCATCTTTGCAATGTTGCCTCACACTGTTGCCTCAGTGTTGTCTGAGTGTTACCTCACAATGTTGCCTCACAGTGTTGCCTCACAGTGTTGCCTCACAGGCTAACATTCAAAAAACGCTTATGCCTTAACTCGCCACAAGGGAGAGCTCCTCTCCTTAGGTATCCATTGTTATGTCCACGCAGTTATCTCCTAGTGGTAGTAACTATGGATACTTACTTAGGTAAGTTACTGTTCAGCTGTGGATGACTCATTGTGCACAGACACACGGACACGTACAAATTAGGTATATTGATAAAGATAGAATATAACATTTCTCTACAACAAGACCATTAATATGAGACATACAGGTAGGACTAGTACCTATTATATATAGGTAGGACTAGCTTAACATTTCTATTACACATATGCCCATATTAATAGGTCATATACGTCTCGGGAGGTGACAGATTCCCTATAAAGCATAAGCACACATATATTAATTCTTATCTATCTAATAGGATGACAACAGCTGTCCAGACCTGCATTTCACCACAAGAAACACTCTGGAGTAATCCCTTGAGAATGCTATCATCCTCAGTAACACAGTGAGGGGCATCCCCTTCTGCTCTCAGGCTATTTACTCATGTAAGAGTGCTGCTCAAACTGTGGGGGTGCAACTGTCAGGCCCTATTTTCAGAGATGATGTCCTCCTCCCAAGTCGCAAAAAGCTGAACGGGTCTTCAGGAGAGGTGGGTAGTCGAGCTAGGCTATCAAACGGTCACCTCTGTAGCTGCAGTGTCATCTTTCCTATGGTTCCATTCAGGGGTTGACATGGGCGGACATGTTATTGGTGCAACTTATGCAACTACACATGGGCCAAGAGGTAAGGTGACCCATATCCATCTCCAAAGCAGATGAAATTATGCATTATGATGAGTTATTGGACCAATCATTAGCATAAAGACAGAATATAACATTTCTCCACAACAAAACCATTAATATGAGGCATACAGGTAGGACTAGCTTATCATTTCTATTACCTGTATGCCCATATTAATAGGTCATATACGTCTAGGGGGATAAAAGATTCCCTATAAAGCATAAACACACATATATTAATTCTTATCTAATAGGATGACGACAGCTGTCCAGACCTGCATCCCACCACAAGAAACAGTCTAAAAAATCCCAGGAAAGAGTGCTACTCAAACTGTTGGGGTGCAGCTGTGGGACCCTATATTCAGAGATGATGTCCTCCACCCAAGTCTCAAAAAGCTGAAAGGGTCTTCAGGAGAGGTGGGTAGTCGAGCTAGGCTATCAGACGGTCACCTCTGTAGCTGTAGTGTCATCTTTCCTATGGTTCCATTCAGGGGTTGACATGGGCGGACATGTTATTGGTGCAACTTGTGAAACTGCACATGGGTCAAGAGGTAAGGTGACCCATATCCATCTACAAAGCAGATGAAATTATGCATTATGATGAGTTATTGGACCGATCATTAGCATAAAGACAGAATAT
Organism: Ranitomeya imitator; assembly: GCF_032444005.1. Lineage (NCBI taxonomy): Eukaryota > Metazoa > Chordata > Amphibia > Anura > Dendrobatidae > Ranitomeya > Ranitomeya imitator. The sequence continues at coordinate 56,931,768 of NC_091282.1, read as the reverse complement.
AACATTTCTCCACAACAAAACCATTAATATGAGGCATACAGGTAGGACTAGCTTATCATTTCTATTACCTGTATGCCCATATTAATAGGTCATATACATCTATGGGGATAAAAGATTCCCTATAAAGCATAAACACACATATATTAATTCTTATCCAATAGGATGACGACAGCTGTCCAGACCTGCATCCCACCACAAGAAACAGTCTAAAAAATCCCAGGAAAGAGTGCTACTCAAACTGTTGGGGTGCAGCTGTGGGACCCTATATTCAGAGATGATGTCCTCCACCCAAGTCTCAAAAAGCTGAAAGGGTCTTCAGGAGAGGTGGGTAGTCGAGCTAGGCTATCAGACGGTCACCTCTGTAGCTGTAGTGTCATCTTTCCTATGGTTCCATTCAGGGGTTGACATGGGCGGACATGTTATTGGTGCAACTTGTGAAACTGCACATGGGCCAAGAGGTAAGGTGACCCATATCCATCTCCAAAGCAGATGAAATTATGCATTATGATGAGTTATTCGACCGATCATTAGCATAAAGACAGAATATAACATTTCTCCACAATAAAACCATTAATATGAGGCATACAGGTAGGACTAGCTTATCATTTCTATTACCTGTATGCCCATATTAATAGGTCATATACTGTACGTCTAAGGGGATAAAAGATTCCCTATAAAGCATAAACACACATATATTAATTCTTATCTAATAGGATCACGACAGCTGTCCAGACCTGCATCCCACCACAAGAAACAGTCTAAAAAATCCCAGGAAAGAGTGCTACTCAAACTGTTGGGGTGCAGCTGTGGGACCCTATATTCAGAGATGATGTCCTCCACCCAAGTCTTTCAATAAGCTGAAAGGGTCTTCAGGGGAGGTGGGTAGTCGAGCTAGGCTATCAGACGGTCACCTCTGTAGCTGTAGTGTCATCTTTCCTATGGTTCCATTCAGGGGTTGACATGGGCGGACATGTTATTGGTGCAACTTGTGAAACTGCACGTGGGCCAAGAGGTAAGGTGACCCATATCCATCTCCAAAGCAGTTGAAATTATGCATTATGATGAGTTATTGGACCGATCATTAGCATAAAGACAGAATATAACATTTCTCCACAACAAAACCATTAATATGAGGCATACAGGTAGGACTAGCTTATCATTTCTTTTACCTGTATGCCCATATTAATAGGTCATATACGTCTAGCGGGATAAAAGATTCCCTATAAAGCATAAACACACATATATTAATTCTTATCTAATAGGATGACGACAGCTGTCCAGACCTGCATCCCACCACAAGAAACAGTCTAAAAAATCCCAGGAAAGAGTGCTACTCAAACTGTTGGGGTGCAGCTGTGGGACCCTATATTCAGAGATGATGTCCTCCACCCAAGTCTCAAAAAGCTGAAAGGGTCTTCAGGAGAGGTGGGTAGTCGAGCTAGGCTATCAGACGGTCACCTCTGTAGCTGTATTGTCATCTTTCCTATGGTTCCATTCAGGGGTTGACATGGGCGGACATGTTATTGGTGCAACTTGTGAAACTGCACATGGGTCAAGAGGTAAGGTGACCCATATCCATCTACAAAGCAGATGAAATTATGCATTATGATGAGTTATTGGACCGATCATTAGCATAAAGACAGAATATAACATTTCTCCACAACAAAACCATTAATATGAGGCATACAGGTAGGACTAGCTTATCATTTCTATTACCTGTATGCCCATATTAATAGGTCATATACGTCTAGGGGGATAAAAGATTCCCTATAAAGCATAAACACACATATATTAATTCTTATCTAATAGGATGACGACAGCTGTCCAGACCTGCATCCCACCACAAGAAACAGTCTAAAAAATCCCAGGAAAGAGTGCTACTCAAACTGTTGGGGTGCAGCTGTGGGACCCTATATTCAGAGATGATGTCCTCCACCCAAGTCTCAAAAAGCTGAAAGGGTCTTCAGGAGAGGTGGGTAGTCGAGCTAGGCTATCAGACGGTCACCTCTGTAGCTGTAGCGTCATCTTTCCTATGGTTCCATTCAGGGGTTGACATGGGCGGACATGTTATTGGTGCAACTTGTGAAACTGCACATGGGTCAAGAGGTAAGGTGACCCATATCCATCTACAAAGCAGATGAAATTATGCATTATGATGAGTTATTGGACCGATCATTAGCATAAAGACAGAATATAACATTTCTCCACAACAAAACCATTAATATGAGGCATACAGGTAGGACTAGCTTATCATTTCTATTACCTGTATGCCCATATTAATAGGTCATATACATCTATGGGGATAAAAGATTCCCTATAAAGCATAAACACACATATATTAATTCTTATCCAATAGGATGACGACAGCTGTCCAGACCTGCATCCCACCACAAGAAACAGTCTAAAAAATCCCAGGAAAGAGTGCTACTCAAACTGTTGGGGTGCAGCTGTGGGACCCTATATTCAGAGATGATGTCCTCCACCCAAGTCTCAAAAAGCTGAAAGGGTCTTCAGGAGAGGTGGGTAGTCGAGCTAGGCTATCAGACGGTCACCTCTGTAGCTGTAGTGTCATCTTTCCTATGGTTCCATTCAGGGGTTGACATGGGCGGACATGTTATTGGTGCAACTTGTGAAACTGCACATGGGCCAAGAGGTAAGGTGACCCATATCCATCTCCAAAGCAGATGAAATTATGCATTATGATGAGTTATTCGACCGATCATTAGCATAAAGACAGAATATAACATTTCTCCACAATAAAACCATTAATATGAGGCATACAGGTAGGACTAGCTTATCATTTCTATTACCTGTATGCCCATATTAATAGGTCATATACTGTACGTCTAAGGGGATAAAAGATTCCCTATAAAGCATAAACACACATATATTAATTCTTATCTAATAGGATGACGACAGCTGTCCAGACCTGCATCCCACCACAAGAAACAGTCTAAAAAATCCCAGGAAAGAGTGCTACTCAAACTGTTGGGGTGCAGCTGTGGGACCCTATATTCAGAGATGATGTCCTCCACCCAAGTCTCAAAAAGCTGAAAGGGTCTTCAGGAGAGGTGGGTAGTCGAGCTAGGCTATCAGACGGTCACCTCTGTAGCTGTATTGTCATCTTTCCTATGGTTCCATTCAGGGGTTGACATGGGCGGACATGTTATTGGTGCAACTTGTGAAACTGCACATGGGTCAAGAGGTAAGGTGACCCATATCCATCTACAAAGCAGATGAAATTATGCATTATGATGAGTTATTGGACCGATCATTAGCATAAAGACAGAATATAACATTTCTCCACAACAAAACCATTAATATGAGGCATACAGGTAGGACTAGCTTATCATTTCTATTACCTGTATGCCCATATTAATAGGTCATATACGTCTAGGGGGATAAAAGATTCCCTATAAAGCATAAACACACATATATTAATTCTTATCTAATAGGATGACGACAGCTGTCCAGACCTGCATCCCACCACAAGAAACAGTCTAAAAAATCCCAGGAAAGAGTGCTACTCAAACTGTTGGGGTGCAGCTGTGGGACCCTATATTCAGAGATGATGTCCTCCACCCAAGTCTCAAAAAGCTGAAAGGGTCTTCAGGAGAGGTGGGTAGTCGAGCTAGGCTATCAGACGGTCACCTCTGTAGCTGTAGCGTCATCTTTCCTATGGTTCCATTCAGGGGTTGACATGGGCGGACATGTTATTGGTGCAACTTGTGAAACTGCACATGGGTCAAGAGGTAAGGTGACCCATATCCATCTACAAAGCAGATGAAATTATGCATTATGATGAGTTATTGGACCGATCATTAGCATAAAGACAGAATATAACATTTCTCCACAACAAAACCATTAATATGAGGCATACAGGTAGGACTAGCTTATCATTTCTATTACCTGTATGCCCATATTAATAGGTCATATACATCTATGGGGATAAAAGATTCCCTATAAAGCATAAACACACATATATTAATTCTTATCCAATAGGATGACGACAGCTGTCCAGACCTGCATCCCACCACAAGAAACAGTCTAAAAAATCCCAGGAAAGAGTGCTACTCAAACTGTTGGGGTGCAGCTGTGGGACCCTATATTCAGAGATGATGTCCTCCACCCAAGTCTCAAAAAGCTGAAAGGGTCTTCAGGAGAGGTGGGTAGTCGAGCTAGGCTATCAGACGGTCACCTCTGTAGCTGTAGTGTCATCTTTCCTATGGTTCCATTCAGGGGTTGACATGGGCGGACATGTTATTGGTGCAACTTGTGAAACTGCACATGGGCCAAGAGGTAAGGTGACCCATATCCATCTCCAAAGCAGATGAAATTATGCATTATGATGAGTTATTGGACCGATCATTAGCATAAAGACAGAATATAACATTTCTCCACAATAAAACCATTAATATGAGGCATACAGGTAGGACTAGCTTATCATTTCTATTACCTGTATGCCCATATTAATAGGTCATATACTGTACGTCTAAGGGGATAAAAGATTCCCTATAAAGCATAAACACACATATATTAATTCTTATCTAATAGGATCACGACAGCTGTCCAGACCTGCATCCCACCACAAGAAACAGTCTAAAAAATCCCAGGAAAGAGTGCTACTCAAACTGTTGGGGTGCAGCTGTGGGACCCTATATTCAGAGATGATGTCCTCCACCCAAGTCTTTCAATAAGCTGAAAGGGTCTTCAGGGGAGGTGGGTAGTCGAGCTAGGCTATCAGACGGTCACCTCTGTAGCTGTAGTGTCATCTTTCCTATGGTTCCATTCAGGGGTTGACATGGGCGGACATGTTATTGGTGCAACTTGTGAAACTGCACATGGGTCAAGAGGTAAGGTGACCCATATCCATCTACAAAGCAGATGAAATTATGCATTATGATGAGTTATTGGACCGATCATTAGCATAAAGACAGAATATAACATTTCTCCACAACAAAACCATTAATATGAGGCATACAGGTAGGACTAGCTTATCATTTCTATTACCTGTATGCCCATATTAATAGGTCATATACGCCTAGGGGGATAAAAGATTCCCTATAAAGCATAAACACACATATATTAATTCTTATCTAATAGGATGACGACAGCTGTCCAGACCTGCATCCCACCACAAGAAACAGTCTAAAAAATCCCAGGAAAGAGTGCTACTCAAACTGTTGGGGTGCAGCTGTGGGACCCTATATTCAGAGATGATGTCCTCCACCCAAGTCTCAAAAAGCTGAAAGGGTCTTCAGGAGAGGTGGGTAGTCGAGCTAGGCTATCAGACGGTCACCTCTGTAGCTGTAGCGTCATCTTTCCTATGGTTCCATTCAGGGGTTGACATGGGCGGACATGTTATTGGTGCAACTTGTGAAACTGCACATGGGTCAAGAGGTAAGGTGACCCATATCCATCTACAAAGCAGATGAAATTATGCATTATGATGAGTTATTGGACCGATCATTAGCATAAAGACAGAATATAACATTTCTCCACAACAAAACCATTAATATGAGGCATACAGGTAGGACTAGCTTATCATTTCTATTACCTGTATGCCCATATTAATAGGTCATATACATCTATGGGGATAAAAGATTCCCTATAAAGCATAAACACACATATATTAATTCTTATCCAATAGGATGACGACAGCTGTCCAGACCTGCATCCCACCACAAGAAACAGTCTAAAAAATCCCAGGAAAGAGTGCTACTCAAACTGTTGGGGTGCAGCTGTGGGACCCTATATTCAGAGATGATGTCCTCCACCCAAGTCTCAAAAAGCTGAAAGGGTCTTCAGGAGAGGTGGGTAGTCGAGCTAGGCTATCAGACGGTCACCTCTGTAGCTGTAGTGTCATCTTTCCTATGGTTCCATTCAGGGGTTGACATGGGCGGACATGTTATTGGTGCAACTTGTGAAACTGCACATGGGCCAAGAGGTAAGGTGACCCATATCCATCTCCAAAGCAGATGAAATTATGCATTATGATGAGTTATTCGACCGATCATTAGCATAAAGACAGAATATAACATTTCTCCACAATAAAACCATTAATATGAGGCATACAGGTAGGACTAGCTTATCATTTCTATTACCTGTATGCCCATATTAATAGGTCATATACTGTACGTCTAAGGGGATAAAAGATTCCCTATAAAGCATAAACACACATATATTAATTCTTATCTAATAGGATCACGACAGCTGTCCAGACCTGCATCCCACCACAAGAAACAGTCTAAAAAATCCCAGGAAAGAGTGCTACTCAAGCTGTTGGGGTGCAGCTGTGGGACCCTATATTCAGAGATGATGTCCTCCACCCAAGTCTTTCAATAAGCTGAAAGGGTCTTCAGGGGAGGTGGGTAGTCGAGCTAGGCTATCAGACGGTCACCTCTGTAGCTGTAGTGTCATCTTTCCTATGGTTCCATTCAGGGGTTGACATGGGCGGACATGTTATTGGTGCAACTTGTGAAACTGCACGTGGGCCAAGAGGTAAGGTGACCCATATCCATCTCCAAAGCAGTTGAAATTATGCATTATGATGAGTTATTGGACCGATCATTAGCATAAAGACAGAATATAACATTTCTCCACAACAAAACCATTAATATGAGGCATACAGGTAGGACTAGCTTATCATTTCTTTTACCTGTATGCCCATATTAATAGGTCATATACGTCTAGCGGGATAAAAGATTCCCTATAAAGCATAAACACACATATATTAATTCTTATCTAATAGGATGACGACAGCTGTCCAGACCTGCATCCCACCACAAGAAACAGTCTAAAAAATCCCAGGAAAGAGTGCTACTCAAACTGTTGGGGTGCAGCTGTGGGACCCTATATTCAGAGATGATGTCCTCCACCCAAGTCTCAAAAAGCTGAAAGGGTCTTCAGGAGAGGTGGGTAGTCGAGCTAGGCTATCAGACGGTCACCTCTGTAGCTGTATTGTCATCTTTCCTATGGTTCCATTCAGGGGTTGACATGGGCGGACATGTTATTGGTGCAACTTATGAAACTGCACATGGGTCAAGAGGTAAGGTGACCCATATCCATCTACAAAGCAGATGAAATTATGCATTATGATGAGTTATTGGACCGATCATTAGCATAAAGACAGAATATAACATTTCTCCACAACAAAACCATTAATATGAGGCATACAGGTAGGACTAGCTTATCACTTCTATTACCTGTATGCCCATATTAATAGGTCATATACGTCTATGGGGATAAAAGATTCCCTATAAAGCATAAACACACATATATTAATTCTTATCTAATAGGATGACGACAGCTGTCCAGACCTGCATCCCACCACAAGAAACAGTCTAAAAAATCCCAGGAAAGAGTGCTACTCAAACTGTTGGGGTGCAGCTGTGGGACCCTATATTCAGAGATGATGTCCTCCACCCAAGTCTCAAAAAGCTGAAAGGGTCTTCAGGAGAGGTGGGTAGTCGAGCTAGGCTATCAGACGGTCACCTCTGTAGCTGTAGTGTCATCTTTCCTATGGTTCCATTCAGGGGTTGACATGGGCGGACATGTTATTGGTGCAACTTGTGAAACTGCACATGGGCCAAGAGGTAAGGTGACCCATATCCATCTCCAAAGCAGATGAAATTATGCATTATGATGAGTTATTGGACCGATCATTAGCATAAAGACAGAATATAACATTTCTCCACAACAAAACCATTAATATGAGGCATACAGGTAGGACTAGCTTATCATTTCTATTACCTGTATGCCCATATTAATAGGTCATATACGTCTAGGGGAATAAAAGATTCCCTATAAAGCACACATATATTAATTCTTATCTAATAGGATGACGACAGCTGTCCAGACCTGCATCCCACCACAAGAAACAGTCTAAAAAATCCCAGGAAAGAGTGCTACTCAAACTGTTGGGGTGCAGCTGTGGGACCCTATATTCAGAGATGATGTCCTCCACCCAAGTCTCAAAAAGCTGAAAGGGTCTTCAGGAGAGGTGGGTAGTCGAGCTAGATTATCAGACGGTCACCTCTGTAGCTGTAGTGTCATCTTTCCTATGGTTCCATTCAGGGGTTGACATGGGCGGACATGTTATTGGTGCAACTTGTGAAACTGCACATGGGCCAAGAGGTAAGGTGACCCATATCCATCTCCAAAGCAGTTGAAATTATGCATTATGATGAGTTATTGGACCGATCATTAGCATAAAGACAGAATATAACATTTCTCCACAACAAAACCATTAATATGAGGCATACAGGTAGGACTAGCTTATCATTTCTATTACCTGTATGCCCATATTAATAGGTCATATACGTCTAGGGGGATAAAAGATTCCCTATAAAGCACACATATATTAATTCTTATCTAATAGGATGATGACAGCTGTCCAGACCTGCATCCCACCACAAGAAACAGTCTAAAAAATCCCAGGAAAGAGTGCTACTCAAACTGTTGGGGTGCAGCTGTGGGACCCTATATTCAGAGATGATGTCCTCCACCCAAGTCTCAAAAAGCTGAAAGAGTCTTCAGGAGAGGTGGGTAGTCGAGCTAGGCTATCAGACGGTCACCTCTGTAGCTGCAGTGTCATCTTTCCTATGGTTCCATTCAGGGGTTGACATGGGCGGACATGTTATTGGTGCAACTTGTGAAACTGCACATGGGCCAAGAGGTAAGGTGACCCATATCCATCTCCAAAGCAGATGAAATTATGCATTATGATGAGTTATTGGACCGATCATTAGCATAAAGACAGAATATAACATTTCTCCACAACAAAACCATTAATATGAGGCATACAGGTAGGACTAGCTTATCATTTCTATTACTTGTATGCCCATATTAATAGGTCATATACGTCTAGGGGGATAAAAGATTCCCTATAAAGCATAAACACACATATATTAATTCTTATCTAATAGGATGACGACAGCTGTCCAGACCTGCATCCCACCACAAGAAACAGTCTAAAAAATCCCAGGAAAGAGTGCTACTCAAACTGTTGGGGTGCAGCTGTGGGACCCTATATTCAGAGATGATGTCCTCCACCCAAGTCTCAAAAAGCTGAAAGGGTCTTCAGGAGAGGTGGGTAGTCGAGCTAGGCTATCAGACGGTCACCTCTGTAGCTGTAGTGTCATCTTTCCTATGGTTCCATTCAGGGGTTGACATGGGCGGACATGTTATTGGTGCAACTTGTGAAACTGCACGTGGGCCAAGAGGTAAGGTGACCCATATCCATCTCCAAAGCAGTTGAAATTATGCATTATGATGAGTTATTGGACCGATCATTAGCATAAAGACAGAATATAACATTTCTCCACAACAAAACCATTAATATGAGGCATACAGGTAGGACTAGCTTATCATTTCTTTTACCTGTATGCCCATATTAATAGGTCATATACGTCTAGCGGGATAAAAGATTCCCTATAAAGCATAAACACACATATATTAATTCTTATCTAATAGGATGACGACAGCTGTCCAGACCTGCATCCCACCACAAGAAACAGTCTAAAAAATCCCAGGAAAGAGTGCTACTCAAACTGTTGGGGTGCAGCTGTGGGACCCTATATTCAGAGATGATGTCCTCCACCCAAGTCTCAAAAAGCTGAAAGGGTCTTCAGGAGAGGTGGGTAGTCGAGCTAGGCTATCAGACGGTCACCTCTGTAGCTGTATTGTCATCTTTCCTATGGTTCCATTCAGGGGTTGACATGGGCGGACATGTTATTGGTGCAACTTGTGAAACTGCACATGGGTCAAGAGGTAAGGTGACCCATATCCATCTACAAAGCAGATGAAATTATGCATTATGATGAGTTATTGGACCGATCATTAGCATAAAGACAGAATATAACATTTCTCCACAACAAAACCATTAATATGAGGCATACAGGTAGGACTAGCTTATCATTTCTATTACCTGTATGCCCATATTAATAGGTCATATACGTCTATGGGGATAAAAGATTCCTTATAAAGCATAAACACACATATATTAATTCTTATCTAATAGGATGACGACAGCTGTCCAGACCTGCATCCCACCACAAGAAACAGTCTAAAAAATCCCAGGAAAGAGTGCTACTCAAACTGTTGGGGTGAAGCTGTGGGACCCTATATTCAGAGATGATGTCCTCCACCCAAGTCTCAAAAAGCTGAAAGGGTCTTCAGGAGAGGTGGGTAGTCGAGCTAGGCTATCAGACGGTCACCTCTGTAGCTGTAGTGTCATCTTTCCTATGGTTCCATTCAGGGGTTGACATGGGCGGACATGTTATTGGTGCAACTTGTGAAACTGCACATGGGCCAAGAGGTAGGGTGACCCATATCCATCTCCAAAGCAGATGAAATTATGCATTATGATGAGTTATTGGACCGATCATTAGCATAAAGACAGAATATAACATTTCTCCACAATAAAACCATTAATATGAGACATACAGGTAGGACTAGCTTATCATTTCTATTACCTGTATGCCCATATTAATAGGTCATATACGTCTAGGGGGATAAAAGATTCCCTATAAAGCATAAACACACATATATTAATTCTTATCTAATAGGATGACGACAGCTGTCCAGACCTGCATCCCACCACAAGAAACAGTCTAAAAAATCCCAGGAAAGAGTGCTACTCAAACTGTTGGGGTGCAGCTGTGGGACCCTATATTCAGAGATGATGTCCTCCACCCAAGTCTTTCAATAAGCTGAAAGGGTCTTCAGGGGAGGTGGGTAGTCGAGCTAGGCTATCAGACGGTCACCTCTGTAGCTGTAGTGTCATCTTTCCTATGGTTCCATTCAGGGGTTGACATGGGCGGACATGTTATTGGTGCAACTTGTGAAACTGCACATGGGCCAAGAGGTAAGGTGACCCATATCCATCTCCAAAGCAGTTGAAATTATGCATTATGATGAGTTATTGGACCGATCATTAGCATAAAGACAGAATATAACATTTCTCCACAACAAAACCATTAATATGAGGCATACAGGTAGGACTAGCTTATCATTTCTATTACCTGTATGCCCATATTAATAGGTCATATACGTCTAGGGGGATAAAAGATTCCCTATAAAGCATAAACACACATATATTAATTCTTATCTAATAGGATGACGACAGCTGTCCAGACCTGCATCCCACCACAAGAAACAGTCTAAAAAATCCCAGGAAAGAGTGCTACTCAAACTGTTGGGGTGCAGCTGTGGGACCCTATATTCAGAGATGATGTCCTCCACCCAAGTCTCAAAAAGCTGAAAGGGTCTTCAGGAGAGGTGGGTAGTCGAGCTAGGCTATCAGACGGTCACCTCTGTAGCTGTAGTGTCATCTTTCCTATGGTTCCATTCAGGGGTTGACATGGGCGGACATGTTATTGGTGCAACTTGTGAAACTGCACATGGGCCAAGAGGTAAGGTGACCCATATCCATCTCCAAAGCAGATGAAATTATGCATTATGATGAGTTATTGGACCAATCATTAGCATAAAGACAGAATATTACATTTCTCCACAACAAAACCATTAACATGAGGCATACAGGTAGGACTAGCTTATCATTTCTATTACCTGTATGCCCATATTAATAGGTCATATACGTCTAGGGGGATAAAAGATTCCCTATAAAGCATAAACACACATATATTAATTCTTATCTAATAGGATGACGACAGCTGTCCAGACCTGCATCCCACCACAAGAAACAGTCTAAAAAATCCCAGGAAAGAGTGCTACTCAAACTGTTGGGGTGCAGCTGTGGGACCCTATATTCAGAGATGATGTCCTCCACCCACGTCTCAAAAAGCTGAAAGGGTCTTCAGGAGAGGTGGGTAGTCGAGCTAGGCTATCAGACGGTCACCTCTGTAGCTGTAGTGTCATCTTTCCTATGGTTCCATTCAGGGGTTGACATGGGCGGACATGTTATTGGTGCAACTTGTGAAACTGCACATGGGCCAAGAGGTAAGGTGACCCATATCCATCTCCAAAGCAGTTGAAATTATGCATTATGATGAGTTATTGGACCGATCATTAGCATAAAGACAGAATATAACATTTCTCCACAACAAAACCATTAATATGAGGCATACAGGTAGGACTAGCTTATCATTTCTATTACCTGTATGCCCATATTAATAGGTCATATACGTCTAGGGGGATAAAAGATTCCCTATAAAGCACACATATATTAATTCTTATCTAATAGGATGACGACAGCTGTCCAGACCTGCATCCCACCACAAGAAACAGTCTAAAAAATCCCAGGAAAGAGTGCTACTCAAACTGTTGGGGTGCAGCTGTGGGACCCTATATTCAGAGATGATGTCCTCCACCCAAGTCTCAAAAAGCTGAAAGGGTCTTCAGGAGAGGTGGGTAGTCGAGCTAGGCTATCAGACGGTCACTTCTGTAGCTGTAGTGTCATCTTTCCTATGGTTCCATTCAGGGGTTGACATGGGCGGACATGTTATTGGTGCAACTTGTGAAACTGCACATGGGCCAAGAGGTAAGGTGACCCATATCCATCTCCAAAGCAGATGAAATTATGCATTATGATGAGTTATTGGACCAATCATTAGCATAAAGACAGAATATAACATTTCTCCACAACAAAACCATTAATATGAGGCATACAGGTAGGACTAGCTTATCATTTCTATTACCTGTATGCCCATATTAATAGGTCATATACGTCTAGGGGGATAAAAGATTCCCTATAAAGCACACATATATTAATTCTTATCTAATAGGATGACGACAGCTGTCCAGACCTGCATCCCACCACAAGAAACAGTCTAAAAAATCCCAGGAAAGAGTGCTACTCAAACTGTTGGGGTGCAGCTGTGGGACCCTATATTCAGAGATGATGTCCTCCACCCAAGTCTCAAAAAGCTGAAAGGGTCTTCAGGAGAGGTGGGTAGTCGAGCTAGGCTATCAGACGGTCACCTCTGTAGCTGTAGTGTCATCTTTCCTATGGTTCCATTCAGGGGTTGACATGGGCGGACATGTTATTGGTGCAACTTGTGAAACTGCACATGGGCCAAGAGGTAAGGTGACCCATATCCATCTCCAAAGCAGATGAAATTATGCATTATGATGAGTTATTGGACCAATCATTAGCATAAAGACAGAATATAACATTTCTCCACAACAAAACCATTAATATGAGGCATACAGGTAGGACTAGCTTATCATTTCTATTACATGTATGCCCATATTAATAGGTCATATACGTCTAGGGGGATAAAAGATTCCCTATAAAGCATAAACACACATATATTAATTCTTATCTAATAGGATGACGACAGCTGTCCAGACCTGCATCCCACCACAAGAAACAGTCTAAAAAATCCCAGGAAAGAGTGCTACTCAAACTGTTGGGGTGCAGCTGTGGGACCCTATATTCAGAGATGATGTCCTCCACCCAAGTCTCAAAAAGCTGAAAGGGTCTTCAGGAGAGGTGGGTAGTCGAGCTAGGCTATCAGACGGTCACCTCTGTAGCTGTAGTGTCATCTTTCCTATGGTTCCATTCAGGGGTTGACATGGGCGGACATGTTATTGGTGCAACTTGTGAAACTGCACATGGGCCAAGAGGTAAGGTGACCCATATCCATCTCCAAAGCAGTTGAAATTATGCATTATGATGAGTTATTGGACCGATCATTAGCATAAAGACAGAATATAACATTTCTCCACAACAAAACCATTAATATGAGGCATACAGGTAGGACTAGCTTATCATTTCTATTACCTGTATGCCCATATTAATAGGTCATATACGTCTAGGGGAATAAAAGATTCCCTATAAAGCACACATATATTAATTCTTATCTAATAGGATGACGACAGCTGTCCAGACCTGCATCCCGCCACAAGAAACAGTCTAAAAAATCCCAGGAAAAAGTGCTACTCAAACTGTTGGGGTGCAGCTGTGGGACCCTATATTCAGAGATGATGTCCTCCACCCAAGTCTCAAAAAGCTGAAAGGGTCTTCAGGAGAGGTGGGTAGTCGAGCTAGGCTATCAGACGGTCACCTCTGTAGCTGTAGTGTCATCTTTCCTATGGTTCCATTCAGGGGTTGACATGGGCGGACATGTTATTGGTGCAACTTGTGAAACTGCACATGGGCCAAGAGGTAAGGTGACCCATATCCATCTCCAAAGCAGTTGAAATTATGCATTATGATGAGTTATTGGACCGATCATTAGCATAAAGACAGAATATAACATTTCTCCACAACAAAACCATTAATATGAGGCATACAGGTAGTACTAGCTTATCATTTCTATTTCCTGTATGCCCATATTAATAGGTCATATACGTCTAGGGGGATAAAAGATTCCCTATAAAGCACACATATATTAATTCTTATCTAATAGGATGACGACAGCTGTCCAGACCTGCATCCCACCACAAGAAACAGTCTAAAAAATCCCAGGAAAGAGTGCTACTCAAACTGTTGGGGTGCAGCTGTGGGACCCTATATTCAGAGATGATGTCCTCCACCCAAGTCTCAAAAAGCTGAAAGGGTCTTCAGGAGAGGTGGGTAGTCGAGCTAGGCTATCAGACGGTCACCTCTGTAGCTGTAGTGTCATCTTTCCTTTGGTTCCATTCAGGGATTGACATGGGCGGACATGTTATTGGTGCAACTTGTGAAACTGCACATGTGCCAAGAGGTAAGGTGACCCATATCCATCTCCAAAGCAGATGAAATTATGCATTATGATGAGTTATTGGACCGATCATTAGCATAAAGACAGAATATAACATTTCTCCACAACAAAACCATTAATATGAGGCATACAGGTAGGACTAGCTTATCATTTCTATTACTTGTATGCCCATATTAATAGGTCATATACGTCTAGGGGGATAAAAGATTCCCTATAAAGCATAAACACACATATATTAATTCTTATCTAATAGGATGATGACAGCTGTCCAGACCTGCATCCCACCACAAGAAACAGTCTAAAAAATCCCAGGAAAGAGTGCTACTCAAACTGTTGGGGTGCAGCGGTGGGACCCTATATTCAGAGATGATGTCCTCCACCCAAGTCTCAAAAAGCTGAAAGGGTCTTCAGGAGAGGTGGGTAGTCGAGCTAGGCTATCAGACGGTCACCTCTGTAGCTGTAGTGTCATCTTTCCTATGGTTCCATTCAGGGGTTGACATGGGCGGACATGTTATTGGTGCAACTTGTGAAACTGCACATGAGCCAAGAGGTAAGGTGACCCATATCTATCTCCAAAGCAGTTGAAATTATGCATTATGATGAGTTATTGGACCGATCATTAGCATAAAGACAGAATATAACATTTCTCCACAACAAAACCATTAATATGAGGCATACAGGTAGGACTAGCTTATCATTTCTATTACCTGTATGCCCATATTAATAGGTCATATACGTCTAGGGGGATAAACGATTCCCTATAAAGCATAAAAACACATATATTAATTCTTATCTAATAGGATGACGACAGCTGTCCAGACCTGCATCCCACCACAAGAAACAGTCTAAAAAATCCTAGGAAAGAGTGCTACTCAAACTGTTGGGGTGCAGCTGTGGGACCCTATATTCAGAGATGATGTCCTCCACCCAAGTCTCAAAAAGCTGAAAGGGGCTTCAGGAGAGGTGGGTAGTCGAGCTAGGCTATCAGACGGTCACCTCTGTAGCTGTAGTGTCATCTTTCCTATGGTTCCATTCAGGGGTTGACATGGGCGGACATGTTATTGGTGCAACTTGTGAAACTGCACATGGGCCAAGAGGCAAGGTGACCCATATCCATCTCTAAAGCAGATGAAATTATGCATTATGATGAGTTATTGGACCGATCATTAGCATAAAGAGAGAATATAACATTTCTCCACAACAAAACCATTAATATGAGGCATACAGGTAGGACTAGCTTATCATTTCTATTACCTGTATGCCCATATTAATAGGTCATATACGTTTATGGGGATAAAAGATTCCCTATAAAGCATAAACACACATATATTAATTCTTATCTAATAGGATGACGAAAGCTGTCCAGACCTGCATCCCACCACAAGAAACAGTCTAAAAAATCCCAGGAAAGAGTGGTACTCAAACTGTTGGGGTGCAGCTGTGGGACCCTATATTCAGAGATGATGTCCTCCACCCAAGCCTCAAAAAGCTGAAAGGGTCTTCAGGATAGGTGGGTAGTCGAGCTAGGCTATCAGACGGTCACCTCTGTCGCTGTAGTGTCATCTTTCCTATGGTTCCATTCAGGGGTTGACATGGGCGGACATGTTATTGGTGCAACTTGTGAAACTGCACATGGGCCAAGAGGTAAGGTGACCCATATCCATCTCCAAAGCAGATGAAATTATGCATTATGATGAGTTATTGGACCGATCATTAGCATAAAGACAGAATATAACATTTCTCCACAACAAAACCATTAATATGAGGCATACAGGTAGGACTAGCTTATCATTTCTATTACCTGTATGCCCATATTAATAGGTCATATACGTCTAGGGGGATAAAAGATTCCCTATAAAGCATAAACACACATATATTAATTCTTATCTAATAGGATGACGACAGCTGTCCAGACCTGCATCCCACCACAAGAAACAGTCTAAAAAATCCCAGGAACGAGTGCTACTCAAACTGTTGGGGTGCAGCTGTGGGACCCTATATTCAGAGATGATGTCCTCCACCCAAGTCTCAAAAAGCTGAAAGGGTCTTCAGGAGAGGTGGGTAGTCGAGCTAGGCTATCAGACGGTCACCTCTGTAGCTGTAGTGTCATCTTTCCTATGGTTCCATTCAGGGGTTGACATGGGCGGACATGTTATTGGTGCAACTTGTGAAACTGCACATGGGCCAAGAGGTAAGGTGACCCATATCCATCTCCAAAGCAGTTGAAATTATGCATTATGATGAGTTATTGGACCGATCATTAGCATAAAGACAGAATATAACATTTCTCCACAACAAAACCATTAATATGAGGCATACAGGTAGGACTAGCTTATCATTTCTATTACCTGTATGCCCATATTAATAGGTCATATACGTCTAGGGGGATAAAAGATTCCCTATAAAGCACACATATATTAATTCTTATCTAATAGGATGACGACAGCTGTCCAGACCTGCATCCCACCACAAGAAACAGTCTAAAAAATCCCAGGAAAGAGTGCTACTCAAACTGTTGGGGTGCAGCTGTGGGACCCTATATTCAGAGATGATGTCCTCCACCCAAGTCTCAAAAAGCTGAAAGGGTCTTCAGGAGAGGTGGGTAGTCGAGCTAGGCTATCAGACGGTCACCTCTGTAGCTGTAGTGTCATCTTTCCTATGGTTCCATTCAGGGGTTGACATGGGCGGACATGTTATTGGTGCAACTTGTGAAACTGCACATGGGCCAAGAGGTAAGGTGACCCATATCCATCTCCAAAGCAGTTGAAATTATGCATTATGATGAGTTATTGGACCGATCATTAGCATAAAGACAGAATATAACATTTCTCCACAACAAAACCATTAATATGAGGCATACAGGTAGGACTAGCTTATCATTTCTATTACCTGTATGCCCATATTAATAGGTCATATACGTCTAGGGGGATAAAAGATTCCCTATAAAGCACACATATATTAATTCTTATCTAATAGGATGACGACAGCTGTCCAGACCTGCATCCCACCACAAGAAACAGTCTAAAAAATCCCAGGAAAGAGTGCTACTCAAACTGTTGGGGTGCAGCTGTGGGACCCTATATTCAGAGATGATGTCCTCCACCCAAGTCTCAAAAAGCTGAAAGGGTCTTCAGGAGAGGTGGGTAGTCGAGCTAGGCTATCAGACGGTCACCTCTGTAGCTGTAGTGTCATCTTTCCTTTGGTTCCATTCAGGGGTTGACATGGGCGGACATGTTATTGGTGCAACTTGTGAAACTGCACATGTGCCAAGAGGTAAGGTGACCCATATCCATCTCCAAAGCAGATGAAATTATGCATTATGATGAGTTATTGGACCGATCATTAGCATAAAGACAGAATATAACATTTCTCCACAACAAAACCATTAATATGAGGCATACAGGTAGGACTAGCTTATCATTTCTATTACTTGTATGCCCATATTAATAGGTCATATACGTCTAGGGGGATAAAAGATTCCCTATAAAGCATAAACACACGTATATTAATTCTTATCTAATAGGATGACGACAGCTGTCCAGACCTGCATCCCACCACAAGAAACAGTCTAAAAAATCCCAGGAAAGAGTGCTACTCAAACTGTTGGGGTGCAGCTGTGGGACCCTATATTCAGAGATGATGTCCTCCACCCAAGTCTCAAAAAGCTGAAAGGGTCTTCAGGAGAGGTGGGTAGTCGAGCTAGGCTATCAGACGGTCACCTCTGTAGCTGTAGTGTCATCTTTCCTATGGTTCCATTCAGGGGTTGACATGGGCGGACATGTTATTGGTGCAACTTGTGAAACTGCACATGGGCCAAGAGGCAAGGTGACCCATATCCATCTCCAAAGCAGATGAAATTATGCATTATGATGAGTTATTGGACCGATCATTAGCATAAAGAGAGAATATAACATTTCTCCACAACAAAACCATTAATATGAGGCATACAGGTAGGACTAGCTTATCATTTCTATTACTTGTATGCCCATATTAATAGGTCATATACGTCTATGGGGATAAAAGATTCCCTATAAAGCATAAACACACATATATTAATTCTTATCTAATAGGATGACGACAGCTGTCCAGACCTGCATCCCACCACAAGAAACAGTCTAAAAAATCCCAGGAAAGAGTGCTACTCAAACTGTTGGGGTGCAGCTGTGGGACCCTATATTCAGAGATGATGTCCTCCACCCAAGTCTCAAAAAGCTGAAAGGGTCTTCAGGAGAGGTGGGTAGTCGAGCTAGGCTATCAGACGGTCACCTCTGTAGCTGTAGTGTCATCTTTCCTATGGTTCCATTCAGGGGTTGACATGGGCGGACATGTTATTGGTGCAACTTGTGAAACTGCACATGAGCCAAGAGGTAAGGTGACCCATATCTATCTCCAAAGCTGTTGAAATTATGCATTATGATGAGTTATTGGACCGATCATTAGCATAAAGACAGAATATAACATTTCTCCACAACAAAACCATTAATATGAGGCATACAGGTAGGACTAGCTTATCATTTCTATTACCTGTATGCCCATATTAATAGGTCATATACGTCTAGGGGGATAAACGATTCCCTATAAAGCATAAAAACACATATATTAATTCTTATCTAATAGGATGACGACAGCTGTCCAGACCTGCATCCCACCACAAGAAACAGTCTAAAAAATCCTAGGAAAGAGTGCTACTCAAACTGTTGGGGTGCAGCTGTGGGACCCTATATTCAGAGATGATGTCCTCCACCCAAGTCTCAAAAAGCTGAAAGAGTCTTCAGGAGAGGTGGGTAGTCGAGCTAGGCTATCAGACGGTCACCTCTGTAGCTGTAGTGTCATCTTTCCTATGGTTCCATTCAGGGGTTGACATGGGCGGACATGTTATTGGTGCAACTTGTGAAACTGCACATGGGCCAAGAGGCAAGGTGACCCATATCCATCTCCAAAGCAGATGAAATTATGCATTATGATGAGTTATTGGACCGATCATTAGCATAAATAAAGAGAGAATATAACATTTCTCCACAACAAAACCATTAATATGAGGCATACAGGTAGGACTAGCTTATCATTTCTATTACCTTTATGCCCATATTAATAGGTCATATACGTCTATGGGGATAAAAGATTCCCTATAAAGCATAAACACACATATATTAATTCTTATCTAATAGGATGACGACAGCTGTCCAGACCTGCATCCCACCACAAGAAACAGTCTAAAAAATCCCAGGAAAGAGTGGTACTCAAACTGTTGGGGTGCAGCTGTGGGACCCTATATTCAGAGATGATGTCCTCCACCCAAGCCTCAAAAAGCTGAAAGGGTCTTCAGGATAGGTGGGTAGTCGAGCTAGGCTATCAGACGGTCACCTCTGTCGCTGTAGTGTCATCTTTCCTATGGTTCCATTCAGGGGTTGACATGGGCGGACATGTTATTGGTGCAACTTGTGAAACTGCACATGGGCCAAGAGGTAAGGTGACCCATATCCATCTCCAAAGCAGATGAAATTATGCATTATGATGAGTTATTGGACCGATCATTAGCATAAAGACAGAATATAACATTTCTCCACAACAAAACCATTAATATGAGGCATACAGGTAGGACTAGCTTATCATTTCTATTACCTGTATGCCCATATTAATAGGTCATATACGTCTAGGGGGATAAAAGATTCCCTATAAAGCATAAACACACATATATTAATTCTTATCTAATAGGATGACGACAGCTGTCCAGACCTGCATCCCACCACAAGAAACAGTCTAAAAAATCCCAGGAAAGAGTGCTACTCAAACTGTTGGGGTGCAGCTGTGGGACCCTATATTCAGAGATGATGTCCTCCACCCAAGTCTCAAAAAGCTGAAAGGGTCTTCAGGAGAGGTGGGTAGTCGAGCTAGGCTATCAGACGGTCACCTCTGTCGCTGTAGTGTCATCTTTCCTATGGTTCCATTCAGGGGTTGACATGGGCGGACATGTTATTGGTGCAACTTGTGAAACTGCACATGGGCCAAGAGGTAAGGTGACCCATATCCATCTCCAAAGCAGATGAAATTATGCATTATGATGAGTTATTGGACCGATCATTAGCATAAAGACAGAATATAACATTTCTCCACAACAAAACCATTAATATGAGGCATACAGGTAGGACTAGCTTATCATTTCTATTACCTGTATGCCCATATTAATAGGTCATATACGTCTAGGGGGATAAAAGATTCCCTATAAAGCATAAACACACATATATTAATTCTTATCTAATAGGATGACGACAGCTGTCCAGACCTGCATCCCACCACAAGAAACAGTCTAAAAAATCCCAGGAAAGAGTGCTACTCAAACTGTTGGGGTGCAGCTGTGGGACCCTATATTCAGAGATGATGTCCTCCACCCAAGTCTCAAAAAGCTGAAAGGGTCTTCAGGAGAGGTGGGTAGTCGAGCTAGGCTATCAGACGGTCACCTCTGTAGCTGTAGTGTCATCTTTCCTATGGTTCCATTCAGGGGTTGACATGGGCGGACATGTTATTGGTGCAACTTGTGAAACTGCACATGGGCCAAGAGGTAAGGTGACCCATATCCATCTCCAAAGCAGATGAAATTATGCATTATGATGAGTTATTGGACCGATCATTAGCATAAAGACAGAATATAACATTTCTCCACAATAAAACCAATAATATGAGGCATACAGGTAGGACTAGCTTATCATTTCGATTACCTGTATGCCCATATTAATAGGTCATATACGTCTAGGGGGATAAAAGATTCCCTATAAAGCATAAACACACTTATATTAATTCTTATCTAATAGGATGACGACAGCTGTCCAGACCTGCATCCCACCACAAGAAACAGTCTAAAAAATCCCAGGAAAGAGTGCTACTCAAACTGTTGGGGTGCAGCTGTGGGACCCTATATTCAGAGATGATGTCCTCCACCCAAGTCTCAAAAAGCTGAAAGGGTCTTCAGGAGAGGTGGGTAGTCGAGCTAAGCTATCAGACGGTCACCTCTGTAGCTGTAGTGTCATCTTTCCTATGGTTCCATTCAGGGGTTGACATGGGCGGACATGTTATTGGTGCAACTTGTGAAACTGCACATGGGCCAAGAGGTAAGGTGACCCATATCCATCTCCAAAGCAGTTGAAATTATGCATTATGATGAGTTATTGGACCGATCATTAGCATAAAGACAGAATATAACATTTCTCCACAACAAAACCATTAATATGAGGCATACAGGTAGGACTAGCTTATCATTTCTATTACCTGTATGCCCATATTAATAGGTCATATACGTCTAGGGGGATAAAAGATTCCCTATAAAGCATAAACACACATATATTAATTCTTATCTAATAGGATGACGACAGCTGTCCAGACCTGCATCCCACCACAAGAAACAGTCTAAAAAATCCCAGGAAAGAGTGCTACTCAAACTGTTGGGGTGCAGCTGTGGGACCCTATATTCAGAGATGATGTCCTCCACCCAAGTCTCAAAAAGCTGAAAGGGTCTTCAGGAGAGGTGGGTAGTCGAGCTAGGCTATCAGACGGTCACCTCTGTAGCTGTAGTGTCATCTTTCCTATGGTTCCATTCAGGGGTTGACATGGGCGGACATGTTATTGGTGCAACTTGTGAAACTGCACATGGGCCAAGAGGTAAGGTGACCCATATCCATCTCCAAAGCAGATGAAATTATGCATTATGATGAGTTATTGGACCGATCATTAGCATAAAGACAGAATATAACATTTCTCCACAATAAAACCAATAATATGAGGCATACAGGTAGGACTAGCTTATCATTTCGATTACCTGTATGCCCATATTAATAGGTCATATACGTCTAGGGGGATAAAAGATTCCCTATAAAGCATAAACACACTTATATTAATTCTTATCTAATAGGATGACGACAGCTGTCCAGACCTGCATCCCACCACAAGAAACAGTCTAAAAAATCCCAGGAAAGAGTGCTACTCAAACTGTTGGGGTGCAGCTGTGGGACCCTATATTCAGAGATGATGTCCTCCACCCAAGTCTCAAAAAGCTGAAAGGGTCTTCAGGAGAGGTGGGTAGTCGAGCTAAGCTATCAGACGGTCACCTCTGTAGCTGTAGTGTCATCTTTCCTATGGTTCCATTCAGGGGTTGACATGGGCGGACATGTTATTGGTGCAACTTGTGAAACTGCACATGGGCCAAGAGGTAAGGTGACCCATATCCATCTCCAAAGCAGTTGAAATTATGCATTATGATGAGTTATTGGACCGATCATTAGCATAAAGACAGAATATAACATTTCTCCACAACAAAACCATTAATATGAGGCATACAGGTAGGACTAGCTTATCATTTCTATTACCTGTATGCCCATATTAATAGGTCATATACGTCTAGGGGGATAAAAGATTCCCTATAAAGCATAAACACACATATATTAATTCTTATCTAATAGGATGACGACAGCTGTCCAGACCTGCATCCCACCACAAGAAACAGTCTAAAAAATCCCAGGAAAGAGTGCTACTCAAACTGTTGGGGTGCAGCTGTGGGACCCTATATTCAGAGATGATGTCCTCCACCCAAGTCTCAAAAAGCTGAAAGGGTCTTCAGGAGAGGTGGGTAGTCGAGCTAGGCTATCAGACGGTCACCTCTGTAGCTGTAGTGTTGTTAAATATTAATTATTCTTATTTTTATTCTGTACCGAGCACATGGTTTCTTGCTGACACTATCAAAAGCTATTTCTGTGTATGTAGCTCAGAGTATAAGTTAACTCCATATACAGAAGACACGTGATCAGTGTTGAACATATATAAACGTCTCTTAGGAAGGTGTGGGGGGCTTTTTGTCACGTGGGACGGTCACCTCCCTTCCTTCACCATCATTCTCCATGGACATGAGACAAGACACGAGGAACAACAGCTGTTAGCTACTCCATGCTATGATGACTTCGAACTTCACTCAGACAGATGACTTCTACCATTCAGGACCTTGGAAAGATGAGTAACAAGAAAAGCGCTGATATCTACACATGGACAATCTATTTTTATGTTTTCTGCAATTTGGTTTTTCTGTGGACTAGTCAATAAACCACTATACTTTCTTCAGAAAATCATGACATTTTTCTTTTAAGAATAACGCACCTGGTTAAGTCTTGATTAGATATTTTTGCGCGATAACGATTTTTAACAAGTGTCATCTTTCCTATGGTTCCATTCAGGGGTTGACATGGGCGGACATGTTATTGGTGCAACTTGTGAAACTGCACATGAGCCAAGAGGTAAGGTGACCCATATCTATCTCCAAAGCAGTTGAAATTATGCATTATGATGAGTTATTGGACCGATCATTAGCATAAAGACAGAATATAACATTTCTCCACAACAAAACCATTAATATGAGGCATACAGGTAGGACTAGCTTATCATTTCTATTACCTGTATGCCCATATTAATTGGTCATATACGTCTAGGGGGATAAACGATTCCCTATAAAGCATAAACACACATATATTAATTCTTATCTAATAGGATGACGACAGCTGTCCAGACCTGCATCCCACCACAAGAAACAGTCTAAAAAATCCTAGGAAAGAGTGCTACTCAAACTGTTGGGGTGCAGCTGTGGGACCCTATATTCAGAGATGATGTCCTCCACCCAAGTCTCAAAAAGCTGAAAGGGTCTTCAGGAGAGGTGGGTAGTCGAGCTAGGCTATCAGACGGTCACCTCTGTAGCTGTAGTGTCATCTTTCCTATGGTTCCATTCAGGGGTTGACATGGGCGGACATGTTATTGGTGCAACTTGTGAAACTGCACATGGGCCAAGAGGCAAGGTGACCCATATCCATCTCCAAAGCAGATGAAATTATGCATTATGATGAGTTATTGGACCGATCATTAGCATAAAGAGAGAATATAACATTTCTCCACAACAAAACCATTAATATGAGGCATACAGGTAGGACTAGCTTATCATTTCTATTACCTGTATGCCCATATTAATAGGTCATATACGTTTATGGGGATAAAAGATTCCCTATAACGCATAAACACACATATATTAATTCTTATCTAATAGGATGACGAAAGCTGTCCAGACCTGCATCCCACCACAAGAAACAGTCTAAAAAATCCCAGGAAAGAGTGCTACTCAAACTGTTGGGGTGCAGCTGTGGGACCCTATATTCAGAGATGATGTCCTCCACCCAAGCCTCAAAAAGCTGAAAGGGTCTTCAGGATAGGTGGGTAGTCGAGCTAGGCTATCAGACGGTCACCTCTGTCGCTGTAGTGTCATCTTTCCTATGGTTCCATTCAGGGGTTGACATGGGCGGACATGTTATTGGTGCAACTTGTGAAACTGCACATGGGCCAAGAGGTAAGGTGACCCATATCCATCTCCAAAGCAGATGAAATTTTGCATTATGATGAGTTATTGGACCGATCATTAGCATAAAGACAGAATATAACATTTCTCCACAACAAAACCATTAATATGAGGCATACAGGTAGGACTAGCTTATCATTTCTATTACCTGTATGCCCATATTAATAGGTCATATACGTCTAGGGGGATAAAAGATTCCCTATAAAGCATAAACACACATATATTAATTCTTATCTAATAGGATGACGACAGCTGTCCAGACCTGCATCCCACCACAAGAAACAGTCTAAAAAATCCCAGGAAAGAGTGCTACTCAAACTGTTGGGGTGCAGCTGTGGGACCCTATATTCAGAGATGATGTCCTCCACCCAAGTCTCAAAAAGCTGAAAGGGTCTTCAGGAGAGGTGGGTAGTCGAGCTAGGCTATCAGACGGTCACCTCTGTAGCTGTAGTGTCATCTTTCCTATGGTTCCATTCAGGGGTTGACATGGGCGGACATGTTATTGGTGCAACTTGTGAAACTGCACATGGGCCAAGAGGTAAGGTGACCCATATCCATCTCCAAAGCAGTTGAAATTATGCATTATGATGAGTTATTGGACCGATCATTAGCATAAAGACAGAATATAACATTTCTCCACAACAAAACATTTAATATGAGGCATACAGGTAGGACTAGCTTATCATTTCTATTACCTGTATGCCCATATTAATAGGTCATATACGTCTAGGGGGATAAAAGATTCCCTATAAAGCACACATATATTAATTCTTATCTAATAGGATGACGACAGCTGTCCAGACCTGCATCCCACCACAAGAAACAGTCTAAAAAATCCCAGGAAAGAGTGCTACTCAAACTGTTGGGGTGCAGCTGTGGGACCCTATATTCAGAGATGATGTCCTCCACCCAAGTCTCAAAAAGCTGAAAGGGTCTTCAGGAGAGGTGGGTAGTCGAGCTAGGCTATCAGACGGTCACCTCTGTAGCTGTAGTGTTGTTAAATATTAATTATTCTTATTTTTATTCTGTACCGAGCACATGGTTTCTTGCTGACACTATCAAAAGCTATTTCTGTGTATGTAGCTCAGAGTATAAGTTAACTCCATATACAGAAGACACGTGATCAGTGTTGAACATATATAAACGTCTCTTAGGAAGGTGTGGGGGGCTTTTTGTCACGTGGGACGGTCACCTCCCTTCCTTCACCATCATTCTCCATGGACATGAGACAAGACACGAGGAACAACAGCTGTTAGCTACTCCATGCTATGATGACTTCGAACTTCACTCAGACAGATGACTTCTACCATTCAGGACCTTGGAAAGATGAGTAACAAGAAAAGCGCTGATATCTACACATGGACAATCTATTTTTATGTTTTCTGCAATTTGGTTTTTCTGTGGACTAGTCAATAAACCACTATACTTTCTTCAGAAAATCATGACATTTTTCTTTTAAGAATAACGCACCTGGTTAAGTCTTGATTAGATATTTTTGCGCGATAACGATTTTTAACAAGTGTCATCTTTCCTATGGTTCCATTCAGGGGTTGACATGGGCGGACATGTTATTGGTGCAACTTGTGAAACTGCACATGAGCCAAGAGGTAAGGTGACCCATATCTATCTCCAAAGCAGTTGAAATTATGCATTATGATGAGTTATTGGACCGATCATTAGCATAAAGACAGAATATAACATTTCTCCACAACAAAACCATTAATATGAGGCATACAGGTAGGACTAGCTTATCATTTCTATTACCTGTATGCCCATATTAATTGGTCATATACGTCTAGGGGGATAAACGATTCCCTATAAAGCATAAACACACATATATTAATTCTTATCTAATAGGATGACGACAGCTGTCCAGACCTGCATCCCACCACAAGAAACAGTCTAAAAAATCCTAGGAAAGAGTGCTACTCAAACTGTTGGGGTGCAGCTGTGGGACCCTATATTCAGAGATGATGTCCTCCACCCAAGTCTCAAAAAGCTGAAAGGGTCTTCAGGAGAGGTGGGTAGTCGAGCTAGGCTATCAGACGGTCACCTCTGTAGCTGTAGTGTCATCTTTCCTATGGTTCCATTCAGGGGTTGACATGGGCGGACATGTTATTGGTGCAACTTGTGAAACTGCACATGGGCCAAGAGGCAAGGTGACCCATATCCATCTCCAAAGCAGATGAAATTATGCATTATGATGAGTTATTGGACCGATCATTAGCATAAAGAGAGAATATAACATTTCTCCACAACAAAACCATTAATATGAGGCATACAGGTAGGACTAGCTTATCATTTCTATTACCTGTATGCCCATATTAATAGGTCATATACGTTTATGGGGATAAAAGATTCCCTATAACGCATAAACACACATATATTAATTCTTATCTAATAGGATGACGAAAGCTGTCCAGACCTGCATCCCACCACAAGAAACAGTCTAAAAAATCCCAGGAAAGAGTGCTACTCAAACTGTTGGGGTGCAGCTGTGGGACCCTATATTCAGAGATGATGTCCTCCACCCAAGCCTCAAAAAGCTGAAAGGGTCTTCAGGATAGGTGGGTAGTCGAGCTAGGCTATCAGACGGTCACCTCTGTCGCTGTAGTGTCATCTTTCCTATGGTTCCATTCAGGGGTTGACATGGGCGGACATGTTATTGGTGCAACTTGTGAAACTGCACATGGGCCAAGAGGTAAGGTGACCCATATCCATCTCCAAAGCAGATGAAATTTTGCATTATGATGAGTTATTGGACCGATCATTAGCATAAAGACAGAATATAACATTTCTCCACAACAAAACCATTAATATGAGGCATACAGGTAGGACTAGCTTATCATTTCTATTACCTGTATGCCCATATTAATAGGTCATATACGTCTAGGGGGATAAAAGATTCCCTATAAAGCATAAACACACATATATTAATTCTTATCTAATAGGATGACGACAGCTGTCCAGACCTGCATCCCACCACAAGAAACAGTCTAAAAAATCCCAGGAAAGAGTGCTACTCAAAATGTTGGGGTGCAGCTGTGGGACCCTATATTCAGAGATGATGTCCTCCACCCAAGTCTCAAAAAGCTGAAAGGGTCTTCTGGAGAGGTGGGTAGTCGAGCTAGGCTATCAGACGGTCACCTCTGTAGCTGTAGTGTCATCTTTCCTATGGTTCCATTCAGGGGTTGACATGGGCGGACATGTTATTGGTGCAACTTGTGAAACTGCACATGGGCCAAGAGGTAAGGTGACCCATATCCATCTCCAAAGCAGATGAAATTATGCATTATGATGAGTTATTGGACCGATCATTAGCAGAAAGACAGAATATAACATTTCTCCACAACAAAACCATTAATATGAGGCATACAGGTAGGACTAGCTTATCATTTCTATTACCTGTATGCCCATATTAATAGGTCATATACGTCTAGGGGGATAAAAGATTCCCTATAAAGCATAAACACACATATATTAATTCTTATCTAATAGGATGACGACAGCTGTCCAGACCTGCATCCCACCACAAGAAACAGTCTAAAAAATCCCAGGAAAGAGTGCTACTCAAACTGTTGGGGTGCAGCTGTGGGACCCTATATTCAGAGATGATGTCCTCCACCCAAGTCTAAAAAAGCTGAAAGGGTCTTCAGGAGAGGTGGGTAGTCGAGCTAGGCTATCAGACGGTCACCTCTGTAGCTGTAGTGTCATCTTTCCTATGGTTCCATTCAGGGGTTGACATGGACGGACATGTTATTGGTGCAACTTGTGAAACTGCACATGAGCCAAGAGGTAAGGTGACCCATATCTATCTCCAAAGCAGTTGAAATTATGCATTATGATGAGTTATTGGACCGATCATTAGCATTAAGACAGAATATAACATTTCTCCACAACAAAACCATTAATATGAGGCATACAGGTAGGACTAGCTTATCATTTCTATTACCTGTATGCCCATATAAATAGGTCAAATACGTCTAGGGGGATAAACGATTCCCTATAAAGCATAAACACACATATATTAATTCTTATCTAATAGGATGACGACAGCTGTCCAGACCTGCATCCCACCACAAGAAACAGTCTAAAAAATCCTAGGAAAGAGTGCTACTCAAACTGTTGGGGTGCAGCTGTGGGACCCTATATTCAGAGATGATGTCCTCCACCCAAGTCTCAAAAAGCTGAAAGGGTCTTCAGGAGAGGTGGGTAGTCGAGCTAGGCTATCAGACGGTCACCTCTGTAGCTCTAGTGTCATCTTTCCTATGGTTCCATTCAGGGGTTGACATGGGCGGACATGTTATTGGTGCAACTTGTGAAACTGCACATGGGCCAAGAGGCAAGGTGACCCATATCCATCTCCAAAGCAGATGAAATTATGCATTATGATGAGTTATTGGACCGATCATTAGCATAAATAAAGAGAGAATATAACATTTCTCCACAACAAAACCATTAATATGAGGCATACAGGTAGGACTAGCTTATCATTTCTATTACCTTTATGCCCATATTAATAGGTCATATACGTCTATGGGGATAAAAGATTCCCTATAAAGCATAAACACACATATATTAATTCTTATCTAATAGGATGACGACAGCTGTCCAGACCTGCATCCCACCACAAGAAACAGTCTAAAAAATCCCAGGAAAGAGTGCTACTCAAACTGTTGGGGTGCAGCTGTGGGACCCTATATTCAGAGATGATGTCCTCCACCCAAGTCTCAAAAAGCTGAAAGGGTCTTCAGGAGAGGTGGGTAGTCGAGCTAGGCTATCAGACGGTCACCTCTGTAGCTCTAGTGTCATCTTTCCTATGGTTCCATTCAGGGGTTGACATGGGCGGACATGTTATTGGTGCAACTTGTGAAACTGCACATGGGCCAAGAGGCAAGGTGACCCATATCCATCTCCAAAGCAGATGAAATTATGCATTATGATGAGTTATTGGACCGATCATTAGCATAAATAAAGAGAGAATATAACATTTCTCCACAACAAAACCATTAATATGAGGCATACAGGTAGGACTAGCTTATCATTTCTATTACCTTTATGCCCATATTAATAGGTCATATACGTCTATGGGGATAAAAGATTCCCTATAAAGCATAAACACACATATATTAATTCTTATCTAATAGGATGACGACAGCTGTCCAGACCTGCATCCCACCACAAGAAACAGTCTAAAAAATCCCAGGAAAGAGTGCTACTCAAACTGTTGGGGTGCAGCTGTGGGACCCTATATTCAGAGATGATGTCCTCCACCCAAGTCTCAAAAACCTGAAAGGGTCTTCAAGAGAGGTGGGTAGTCGAGCTAGGCTATCAGACGGTCACCTCTGTAGCTGTAGTGTCATCTTTCCTATGGTTCCATTCAGGGGTTGACATGGGCGGACATGTTATTGGTGCAACTTGTGAAACTGCACATGGGCCAAGAGGTAAGGTGAACCATATCCATCTCCAAAGCAGATGAAATTATGCTTTATGATGAGTTATAGGACCGATCATTAGCATAAAGACAGAATATAACATTTCTCCACAACAAAACCATTAATATGAGGCATACAGGTAGGACTAGCTTATCATTTCTATTACCTGTATGCCCATATTAATAGGTCATGTACATCTAGGGGGATAAAAGATTCCCTATAAAGCATAAACACACATATATTAATTCTTATCTAATAGGATGACGACAGCTGTCCACACATGCATCCCACCACAAGAAACAGTCTAAAAAATCCCAGGAAAGAGTGCTACTCAAACTGTTGGGGTGCAGCTGTGGGACCCTATATTCAGAGATGATGTCCTCCACCCAAGTCTCAAAAAGCTGAAAGGGTCTTCAGGAGAGGTGGGTAGTCGAGCTAGGCTATCAGATGGTCACCTCTGTGGCTGTAGTGTCATCTTTCCTATGGTTCCATTCAGGGGTTGACATGGGCGGACATGTTATTGGTGCAACTTGTGAAACTGCACATGGGCCAAGAGGTAAGGTGACCCATATCCATCTCCAAAGCAGGTGAAATTATGCATTATGATGAGTTATTGGACCGATCATTAGCATAAAAACAGAATATAACATTTCTCCACAATAAAACCAATAATATGAGGCATACAGGTAGGACTAGCTTATCATTTCTATTACCTGTATGCCCATATTAATAGGTCATATACGTCTAGGGGGATAAAAGATTCCCTATAAAGCATAAACACACATATATTAATTCTTATCTAATAGGATGACGACAGCTGTCCAGACCTGCATCCCACCACAAGAAACAGTCTAAAAAATCCCAGGAAAGAGTGCTACTCAAACTGTTGGGGTGCAGCTGTGGGACCCTATATTCAGAGATGACGTCCTCCACCCAAGTCTCAAAAAGCTGAAAGGGTCTTCAGGAGAGGTGGGTAGTCGAGCTAGTCTATCAGACGGTCACCTCTGTAGCTGTAGTGTCATCTTTCCTATGGTTCCATTCAGGGGTTGACATGGGCGGACATGTTATTGGTGCAACTTGTGAAACTGCACATGGGCCAAGAGGTAAGGTGACCCATATCCATCTCCAAAGCAGTTGAAATTATGCATTATGATGAGTTATTGGACCGATCATTAGCATAAAGACAGAATATAACATTTCTCCACAACAAAACCATTAATATGAGGCATACAGGTAGGACTAGCTTATCATTTCTATTACCTGTATGCCCATATTAATAGGTCATATACGTCTAGGGGGATAAAAGATTCCCTATAAAGCATAAACACACATATATTAATTCTTATCTAATAGGATGACGACAGCTGTCCAGACCTGCATCCCACCACAAGAAACAGTCTAAAAAATCCCAGGAAAGAGTGCTACTCAAACTGTTGGGGTGCAGCTGTGGGACCCTATATTCAGAGATGATGTCCTCCACCCAAGTCTCAAAAAGCTGAAAGGGTCTTCAGGAGAGGTGGGTAGTCGAGCTAGGCTATCAGACGGTCACCTCTGTAGCTGTAGTGTCATCTTTCCTATGGTTCCATTCAGGGGTTGACATGGGCGGACATGTTATTGGTGCAACTTGTGAAGCTGCACATGAGCCAAGAGGTAAGGTGACCCATATCCATCTCCAAAGCAGTTGAAATTATGCATTATGATGAGTTATTGGACCGATCATTAGCATAAAGACAGAATATAACATTTCTCCACAACAAAACCATTAATATGAGGCATACAGGTAGGACTAGCTTATCATTTCTATTACCTGTATGCCCATATTAATAGGTCATATACGTCTAGGGGGATAAACGATTCCCTATAAAGCATAAACACACATATATTAATTCTTATCTAATAGGATGACGACAGCTGTCCAGACCTGCATCCCACCACAAGAAACAGTCTAAAAAATCCTAGGAAAGAGTGCTACTCAAACTGTTGGGGTGCAGCTGTGGGACCCTATATTCAGAGATGATGTCCTCCACCCAAGTCTCAAAAAGCTGAAAGGGTCTTCAGGAGAGGTGGGTAGTCGAGCTAGGCTATCAGACGGTCACCTCTGTAGCTGTAGTGTCATCTTTCCTATGGTTCCATTCAGGGGTTGACATGGGCGGACATGTTATTGGTGCAACTTGTGAAACTGCACATGGGCCAAGAGGCAAGGTGACCCATATCCATCTCCAAAGCAGTTGAAATTATGCATTATGATGAGTTATTGGACCGATCATTAGCATAAAGAGAGAATATAACATTTCTCCACAACAAAACCATTAATATGAGGCATACAGGTAGGACTAGCTTATCATTTCTATTACCTTTATGCCCATATTAATAGGTCATATACGTCTATGGGGATAAAAGATTCCCTATAAAGCATAAACACACATATATTAATTCTTATCTAATAGGATGACGACAGCTGTCCAGACCTGCATCCCACCACAAGAAACAGTCTAAAAAATCCCAGGAAAGAGTGCTACTCAAACTGTTGGGGTGCAGCTGTGGGACCCTATATTCAGAGATGATGTCCTCCACCCAAGTCTCAAAAAGCTGAAAGGGTCTTCAGGAGAGGTGGGTAGTCGAGCTAGGCTATCAGACGGTCACCTCTGTAGCTGTAGTGTCATCTTTCCTATGGTTCCATTTAGGGGTTGACATGGGCGGACATGTTATTGGTGCAACTTGTGAAACTGCACATGGGCCAAGAGGTAAGGTGAACCATATCCATCTCCAAAGCAGATGAAATTATGCATTATGATGAGTTATGGGACCGATCATTAGCATAAAGACAGAATATAACATTTCTCCACAACAAAACCATTAATATGAGGCGTACAGGTAGGACTAGCTTATCATTTCTATTACCTGTATGCCCATATTAATAGGTCATGTACATCTAGGGGGATAAAAGATTCCCTATAAAGCATAAACACACATATATTAATTCTTATCTAATAGGATGACGACAGCTGTCCAGACATGCATCCCACCACAAGAAACAATCTAAAAAATCCCAGGAAAGAGTGCTACTCAAACTGTTGGGGTGTAGCTCTGGGACCCTATATTCAGAGATGATGTCCTCCACCCAAGCCTCAAAAAGCTGAAAGGGTCTTCAGGAGAGGTGGGTAGTCGAGCTAGGCTACCAGACGGTCCCCTCTGTAGCTGTAGTGTCATCTTCCCTATGGTTCCATTCAGGAGTTGACATGGGCGGACATGTTATTGGTGCAACTTGTGAAACTGCACATGGGCCAAGAGGTAAGGTGACCCATATCCATCTCCAAAGCAGATGAAATTATGCATTATGATGAGTTATTGGACCGATCATTAGCATAAAGACAGAATATAACATTTCTCCACAACAAAACCATTAATATGAGGCATACAGGTAGGACTAGCTTATCATTTCTATTACCTGTATGCCCATATTAATAGGTCATATACGTTTATGGGGATAAAAGATTCCCTATAAAGCATAAACACACATATATTAATTCTTATCTAATAGGATGACGACAGCTGTCCAGACCTGCATCCCACCACAAGAAACAGTCTAAAAAATCCCAGGAAAGAGTGCTACTCAAACTGTTGGGGTGCAGCTGTGGGACCCTATATTCAGAGATGATATCCTCCACCCAAGTCTCAAAAAGCTGAAAGGGTCTTCAGGAGAGGTGGGTAGTCGAGCTAGGCTATCAGATGGTCACCTCTGTAGCTGTAGTGTCATCTTTCCTATGGTTCCATTCAGGGGTTGACATGGGCGGACATGTTATTGGTGCAACTTGTGAAACTGCACATGGGCCAAGAGGTAAGGTGACCCATATCCATCTCCAAAGCAGATGAAATTATGCATTATGATGAGTTATTGGACCGATCATTAGCATAAAGACAGAATATAACATTTCTCCACAATAAAACCATTAATATGAGGCATACAGGTAGGACTAGCTTATCATTTCTATTACCTGTATGCCCATATTAATAGGTCATATACGTCTAGGGGGATAAAAGATTCCCTGTAAAGCATAAACACACATATATTAATTCTTATCTAATAGGATGACGACAGCTGTCCAGACCTGCATCCCACCACAAGAAACAGTCTAAAAAATCCCAGGAAAGAGTGCTACTCAAACTGTTGGGGTTCAGCTGTGGGACCCTATATTCAGAGATGATGTCCTCCACCCAAGTCTCAAAAAGCTGAAAGGGTCTTCAGGAGAGGTGGGTAGTCGAGCTAGGCTATCAGACGGTCACCTCTGTAGCTGTAGTGTCATCTTTCCTATGGTTCCATTCAGGGGTTGACATGGGCGGACATGTTATTGGTGCAACTTGTGAAACTGCACATGGGCCAAGAGGTAAGGTGACCCATATCCATCTCCAAAGCAGTTGAAATTATGCATTATGATGAGTTATTGGACCGATCATTAGCATAAAGACAGAATATAACATTTCTCCACAACAAAACCATTAATATGAGGCATACAGGTAGGACTACTTATCATTTCTATTACCTGTATGCCCATATTAATAGGTCATATACGTTTATGGGGATAAAAGATTCCCTATAAAGCATAAACACACATATATTAATTCTTATCTAATAGGATGACGAAAGCTGTCCAGACCTGCATCCCACCACAAGAAACAGTCTAAAAAATCCCAGGAAAGAGTGCTACTCAAACTGTTGGGGTGCAGCTGTGGGACCCTATATTCAGAGATGATGTCCTCCACCCAAGCCTCAAAAAGCTGAAAGGGTCTTCAGGATAGGTGGGTAGTCGAGCTAGGCTATCAGACGGTCACCTCTGTCGCTGTAGTGTCATCTTTCCTATGGTTCCATTCAGGGGTTGACATGGGCGGACATGTTATTGGTGCAACTTGTGAAATTGCACATGGGCCAAGAGGTAAGGTGACCCATATCCATCTCCAAAGCAGATGAAATTATGCATTATGATGAGTTATTGGACCGATCATTAGCATAAAGACAGAATATAACATTTCTCCACAACAAAACCATTAATATGAGGCATACAGGTAGGACTAGCTTATCATTTCTATTACCTGTATGCCCATATTAATAGGTCATATACGTCTAGGGGGATAAAAGATTCCCTATAAAGCATAAACACACATATATTAGTTCTTATCTAATAGGATGACGACAGCTGTCCAGACCTGCATCCCACCACAAGAAACAGTCTAAAAAATCCCAGGAAAGAGTGCTACTCAAACTGTTGGGGTGCAGCTGTGGGACCCTATATTCAGAGATGATGTCCTCCACCCAAGTCTCAAAAAGCTGAAAGGGTCTTCAGGAGAGGTGGGTAGTCGAGCTAGGCTATCAGACGGTCACCTCTGTAGCTCTAGTGTCATCTTTCCTATGGTTCCATTCAGGGGTTGACATGGGCGGACATGTTATTGGTGCAACTTGTGAAACTGCACATGGGCCAAGAGGCAAGGTGACCCATATCCATCTCCAAAGCAGATGAAATTATGCATTATGATGAGTTATTGGACCGATCATTAGCATAAATAAAGAGAGAATATAACATTTCTCCACAACAAAACCATTAATATGAGGCATACAGGTAGGACTAGCTTATCATTTCTATTACCTTTATGCCCATATTAATAGGTCATATACGTCTATGGGGATAAAAGATTCCCTATAAAGCATAAACACACATATATTAATTCTTATCTAATAGGATGACGACAGCTGTCCAGACCTGCATCCCACCACAAGAAACAGTCTAAAAAATCCCAGGAAAGAGTGCTACTCAAACTGTTGGGGTGCAGCTGTGGGACCCTATATTCAGAGATGATGTCCTCCACCCAAGTCTCAAAAACCTGAAAGGGTCTTCAAGAGAGGTGGGTAGTCGAGCTAGGCTATCAGACGGTCACCTCTGTAGCTGTAGTGTCATCTTTCCTATGGTTCCATTCAGGGGTTGACATGGGCGGACATGTTATTGGTGCAACTTGTGAAACTGCACATGGGCCAAGAGGTAAGGTGAACCATATCCATCTCCAAAGCAGATGAAATTATGCTTTATGATGAGTTATAGGACCGATCATTAGCATAAAGACAGAATATAACATTTCTCCACAACAAAACCATTAATATGAGGCATACAGGTAGGACTAGCTTATCATTTCTATTACCTGTATGCCCATATTAATAGGTCATGTACATCTAGGGGGATAAAAGATTCCCTATAAAGCATAAACACACATATATTAATTCTTATCTAATAGGATGACGACAGCTGTCCACACATGCATCCCACCACAAGAAACAGTCTAAAAAATCCCAGGAAAGAGTGCTACTCAAACTGTTGGGGTGCAGCTGTGGGACCCTATATTCAGAGATGATGTCCTCCACCCAAGTCTCAAAAAGCTGAAAGGGTCTTCAGGAGAGGTGGGTAGTCGAGCTAGGCTATCAGATGGTCACCTCTGTGGCTGTAGTGTCATCTTTCCTATGGTTCCATTCAGGGGTTGACATGGGCGGACATGTTATTGGTGCAACTTGTGAAACTGCACATGGGCCAAGAGGTAAGGTGACCCATATCCATCTCCAAAGCAGGTGAAATTATGCATTATGATGAGTTATTGGACCGATCATTAGCATAAAAACAGAATATAACATTTCTCCACAATAAAACCAATAATATGAGGCATACAGGTAGGACTAGCTTATCATTTCTATTACCTGTATGCCCATATTAATAGGTCATATACGTCTAGGGGGATAAAAGATTCCCTATAAAGCATAAACACACATATATTAATTCTTATCTAATAGGATGACGACAGCTGTCCAGACCTGCATCCCACCACAAGAAACAGTCTAAAAAATCCCAGGAAAGAGTGCTACTCAAACTGTTGGGGTGCAGCTGTGGGACCCTATATTCAGAGATGACGTCCTCCACCCAAGTCTCAAAAAGCTGAAAGGGTCTTCAGGAGAGGTGGGTAGTCGAGCTAGTCTATCAGACGGTCACCTCTGTAGCTGTAGTGTCATCTTTCCTATGGTTCCATTCAGGGGTTGACATGGGCGGACATGTTATTGGTGCAACTTGTGAAACTGCACATGGGCCAAGAGGTAAGGTGACCCATATCCATCTCCAAAGCAGTTGAAATTATGCATTATGATGAGTTATTGGACCGATCATTAGCATAAAGACAGAATATAACATTTCTCCACAACAAAACCATTAATATGAGGCATACAGGTAGGACTAGCTTATCATTTCTATTACCTGTATGCCCATATTAATAGGTCATATACGTCTAGGGGGATAAAAGATTCCCTATAAAGCATAAACACACATATATTAATTCTTATCTAATAGGATGACGACAGCTGTCCAGACCTGCATCCCACCACAAGAAACAGTCTAAAAAATCCCAGGAAAGAGTGCTACTCAAACTGTTGGGGTGCAGCTGTGGGACCCTATATTCAGAGATGATGTCCTCCACCCAAGTCTCAAAAAGCTGAAAGGGTCTTCAGGAGAGGTGGGTAGTCGAGCTAGGCTATCAGACGGTCACCTCTGTAGCTGTAGTGTCATCTTTCCTATGGTTCCATTCAGGGGTTGACATGGGCGGACATGTTATTGGTGCAACTTGTGAAGCTGCACATGAGCCAAGAGGTAAGGTGACCCATATCCATCTCCAAAGCAGTTGAAATTATGCATTATGATGAGTTATTGGACCGATCATTAGCATAAAGACAGAATATAACATTTCTCCACAACAAAACCATTAATATGAGGCATACAGGTAGGACTAGCTTATCATTTCTATTACCTGTATGCCCATATTAATAGGTCATATACGTCTAGGGGGATAAACGATTCCCTATAAAGCATAAACACACATATATTAATTCTTATCTAATAGGATGACGACAGCTGTCCAGACCTGCATCCCACCACAAGAAACAGTCTAAAAAATCCTAGGAAAGAGTGCTACTCAAACTGTTGGGGTGCAGCTGTGGGACCCTATATTCAGAGATGATGTCCTCCACCCAAGTCTCAAAAAGCTGAAAGGGTCTTCAGGAGAGGTGGGTAGTCGAGCTAGGCTATCAGACGGTCACCTCTGTAGCTGTAGTGTCATCTTTCCTATGGTTCCATTCAGGGGTTGACATGGGCGGACATGTTATTGGTGCAACTTGTGAAACTGCACATGGGCCAAGAGGCAAGGTGACCCATATCCATCTCCAAAGCAGTTGAAATTATGCATTATGATGAGTTATTGGACCGATCATTAGCATAAAGAGAGAATATAACATTTCTCCACAACAAAACCATTAATATGAGGCATACAGGTAGGACTAGCTTATCATTTCTATTACCTTTATGCCCATATTAATAGGTCATATACGTCTATGGGGATAAAAGATTCCCTATAAAGCATAAACACACATATATTAATTCTTATCTAATAGGATGACGACAGCTGTCCAGACCTGCATCCCACCACAAGAAACAGTCTAAAAAATCCCAGGAAAGAGTGCTACTCAAACTGTTGGGGTGCAGCTGTGGGACCCTATATTCAGAGATGATGTCCTCCACCCAAGTCTCAAAAAGCTGAAAGGGTCTTCAGGAGAGGTGGGTAGTCGAGCTAGGCTATCAGACGGTCACCTCTGTAGCTGTAGTGTCATCTTTCCTATGGTTCCATTTAGGGGTTGACATGGGCGGACATGTTATTGGTGCAACTTGTGAAACTGCACATGGGCCAAGAGGTAAGGTGAACCATATCCATCTCCAAAGCAGATGAAATTATGCATTATGATGAGTTATGGGACCGATCATTAGCATAAAGACAGAATATAACATTTCTCCACAACAAAACCATTAATATGAGGCGTACAGGTAGGACTAGCTTATCATTTCTATTACCTGTATGCCCATATTAATAGGTCATGTACATCTAGGGGGATAAAAGATTCCCTATAAAGCATAAACACACATATATTAATTCTTATCTAATAGGATGACGACAGCTGTCCAGACATGCATCCCACCACAAGAAACAATCTAAAAAATCCCAGGAAAGAGTGCTACTCAAACTGTTGGGGTGTAGCTCTGGGACCCTATATTCAGAGATGATGTCCTCCACCCAAGCCTCAAAAAGCTGAAAGGGTCTTCAGGAGAGGTGGGTAGTCGAGCTAGGCTACCAGACGGTCCCCTCTGTAGCTGTAGTGTCATCTTCCCTATGGTTCCATTCAGGAGTTGACATGGGCGGACATGTTATTGGTGCAACTTGTGAAACTGCACATGGGCCAAGAGGTAAGGTGACCCATATCCATCTCCAAAGCAGATGAAATTATGCATTATGATGAGTTATTGGACCGATCATTAGCATAAAGACAGAATATAACATTTCTCCACAACAAAACCATTAATATGAGGCATACAGGTAGGACTAGCTTATCATTTCTATTACCTGTATGCCCATATTAATAGGTCATATACGTTTATGGGGATAAAAGATTCCCTATAAAGCATAAACACACATATATTAATTCTTATCTAATAGGATGACGACAGCTGTCCAGACCTGCATCCCACCACAAGAAACAGTCTAAAAAATCCCAGGAAAGAGTGCTACTCAAACTGTTGGGGTGCAGCTGTGGGACCCTATATTCAGAGATGATATCCTCCACCCAAGTCTCAAAAAGCTGAAAGGGTCTTCAGGAGAGGTGGGTAGTCGAGCTAGGCTATCAGATGGTCACCTCTGTAGCTGTAGTGTCATCTTTCCTATGGTTCCATTCAGGGGTTGACATGGGCGGACATGTTATTGGTGCAACTTGTGAAACTGCACATGGGCCAAGAGGTAAGGTGACCCATATCCATCTCCAAAGCAGATGAAATTATGCATTATGATGAGTTATTGGACCGATCATTAGCATAAAGACAGAATATAACATTTCTCCACAATAAAACCATTAATATGAGGCATACAGGTAGGACTAGCTTATCATTTCTATTACCTGTATGCCCATATTAATAGGTCATATACGTCTAGGGGGATAAAAGATTCCCTGTAAAGCATAAACACACATATATTAATTCTTATCTAATAGGATGACGACAGCTGTCCAGACCTGCATCCCACCACAAGAAACAGTCTAAAAAATCCCAGGAAAGAGTGCTACTCAAACTGTTGGGGTTCAGCTGTGGGACCCTATATTCAGAGATGATGTCCTCCACCCAAGTCTCAAAAAGCTGAAAGGGTCTTCAGGAGAGGTGGGTAGTCGAGCTAGGCTATCAGACGGTCACCTCTGTAGCTGTAGTGTCATCTTTCCTATGGTTCCATTCAGGGGTTGACATGGGCGGACATGTTATTGGTGCAACTTGTGAAACTGCACATGGGCCAAGAGGTAAGGTGACCCATATCCATCTCCAAAGCAGTTGAAATTATGCATTATGATGAGTTATTGGACCGATCATTAGCATAAAGACAGAATATAACATTTCTCCACAACAAAACCATTAATATGAGGCATACAGGTAGGACTACTTATCATTTCTATTACCTGTATGCCCATATTAATAGGTCATATACGTTTATGGGGATAAAAGATTCCCTATAAAGCATAAACACACATATATTAATTCTTATCTAATAGGATGACGAAAGCTGTCCAGACCTGCATCCCACCACAAGAAACAGTCTAAAAAATCCCAGGAAAGAGTGCTACTCAAACTGTTGGGGTGCAGCTGTGGGACCCTATATTCAGAGATGATGTCCTCCACCCAAGCCTCAAAAAGCTGAAAGGGTCTTCAGGATAGGTGGGTAGTCGAGCTAGGCTATCAGACGGTCACCTCTGTCGCTGTAGTGTCATCTTTCCTATGGTTCCATTCAGGGGTTGACATGGGCGGACATGTTATTGGTGCAACTTGTGAAACTGCACATGGGCCAAGAGGTAAGGTGACCCATATCCATCTCCAAAGCAGATGAAATTATGCATTATGATGAGTTATTGGACCGATCATTAGCATAAAGACAGAATATAACATTTCTCCACAACAAAACCATTAATATGAGGCATACAGGTAGGACTAGCTTATCATTTCTATTACCTGTATGCCCATATTAATAGGTCATATACGTCTAGGGGGATAAAAGATTCCCTATAAAGCATAAACACACATATATTAGTTCTTATCTAATAGGATGACGACAGCTGTCCAGACCTGCATCCCACCACAAGAAACAGTCTAAAAAATCCCAGGAAAGAGTGCTACTCAAACTGTTGGGGTGCAGCTGTGGGACCCTATATTCAGAGATGATGTCCTCCACCCAAGTCTCAAAAAGCTGAAAGGGTCTTCAGGAGAGGTGG
The DNA here is from genome assembly GCF_032444005.1 of Ranitomeya imitator. Classification (NCBI taxonomy): domain Eukaryota; kingdom Metazoa; phylum Chordata; class Amphibia; order Anura; family Dendrobatidae; genus Ranitomeya; species Ranitomeya imitator. The sequence goes on along the minus strand of NC_091282.1, from coordinate 56,889,918 downwards.
GTAGTCGAGCTAGGCTATCAGACGGTCACCTCTGTAGCTGTAGTGTCATCTTTCCTATAGTTCCATTCAGGGGTTGACATGGGCGGACATATTATTGGTGTCACTTCTGCAACTGCACATGGGCCAAGAGGTAAGGTGACCCATATCCATCTCCAAAGCAGATGAAATTATGCATTATGATAAGTTATTGGACCGATCATTAGCATAAAGACAATATAACATTTCTCCACAACAAAACCATTAATATGAGGCATACAGGTAGGACTAGCTTATCATTTCTATTACCTGTATGCCCATATTAATAGGTCATATACGTCTATGGGGATAAAAGATTCCCTATAAAGCATAAACACACATATATTAATTCTTATCTAATAGGATGACGACAGCTGTCCAGACCTGCATCCCACCACAAGAAACAGTCTAAAAAATCCCAGGAAAGAGTGCTAGTCAAACTGTTGGGGTGCAGCTGTGGGACCCTATATTCAGAGATGACGTCCTCCACCCAAGTCTCAAAAAGCTGAAAGGGTCTTCAGGAGAGGTGGGTAGTCGAGCTAGGCTATCAGATGGTCACCTCTGTAGCTGTAGTGTCATCTTTCCTATGGTTACATTCAGGGGTGGACAGGGGCAGACATGTTACTGGTGCAACTGATGCAACTGCACATTGGCCAAGTGGTAAGGGGACCCATTTCCACCTTCAAAGAAGATAAAACTGAGCGTTATGTTGAGTTATTGGGCTGATCATTAGCATAAATACAAAATATAACATTTCTCCACAACAAAACCATTAATATGAGGCATACAAGTAAGACTAGCTAGCTTAACATTTCTATTTCCTGTATGCCCATATTAAACGGTCATATACGTCTAGGGGGATAAAAGATTCCCTATAAAGCATAAACACACACATATATTAATTCTTATCTATCTAATAGGATAACATCAGCTGTCCAGACCTGCATCCCACCACAAGAAACACTCCGGAGTAATCCCGGGAGAATGCTATCATCCTCAGTGACACAGTGAGGGACTACACACCTCCTTCTGCTCTCAGGCTATTTACTCATCTAAGAGTACTGCTCAGACTGTAGGGGTGCAGCTGTGGGACCCTATTTTCAGAGATGATGTCCTCCACCCAAGTCTCAAAAAGCTGAAAGGGTCTTCAGGAAAGGTGAGTAGTCAACTAGGCTATCAGACGGTCACCTCTGTAGCTGTAGTGTCATCTTTAATATGGTTCCATTTAGGGGTGGACAGGGGCGGACATGTTAAGGGTGCAACTTGTGCAACTGCACACTGGCCAATAGGTAAGGAGATCCATTTCCACCTCCAAAGCAGATGAAATTGTGCATTGTGATGATTTATTGGGCTGCAAAGGGTCCATATATTGTTCATGCACAGTGTCCCTCTTCTGTCTGTGTATTCCAGTGGCTCCAATGTATAATTAATTTCCTGCAATGAGAATCACATCACATTAATAATTTCCAGGCGATCAAGCTGAATACAATCAGTCCTATCACTACCACTATGGGCTTTTGAAAAGTTGAGAGTAAATTGTTTAACTCAACTCTGATAGACCCAATCCAAAAAAGGGATTCCATCCCTCCTTGGATATATCTCTAGCTTTTTGCTGCAGCTCCTTTACTTTATCCATGTTTCTCTATTGAATCATGTGCTTCTTCAATGTAGGAGCAGCAATCCTCACCTATAACAGCACAAGTGCCCCTTCATTTGCTAACAGGCAGTCAAGAGCCATTCTCTTCTGAAGGGCCACCATCCTCATTCAGTGACATCACAAGTAGAAGCTAATAGGAGTGAAACCAACAACCAAAACATTTGGTGACATAAGAAGTAGTAGCTTATGGGGGCAAAACTAACACCCAAAACATTCCATGAAATTACAAATAAGAGCTAATGTGGGTGGAGCCAACAACCATAACATTCCGCGACATCATATGACGCATCTGATGGGGGTGGAATCAACAATCCCATCACTCTAAGACATAACAAGGAGCAGCTAATGTGGGCAGAGCCAACAACCACCACATTCCGTGACATCACAAGTAGCAGCTAATGTGGGCGGAGCCAACAACCACCACATTCCGTGACATCACAAGTAGCAGCTAATGGGTGCGGATCCAACAACCACCACATTCCGTGACATCACAAGTAGCATATAAAGGGTGCGGATCCAACAACCTCACTTCCATTGAAGTACATTGCCCAATAATATTCTTGAGATCAAACAATAGGAATCCTACCAATGTGGGGAATATTTGAATAGCTTTACTACATATGGAGCTAATATGTATATACATCGGTGTTGTACACGGATTTCCCAATATTGGTTGGATTTATGTTTTGGATCTGGACTGTATATTACTATATTTCTCAATAACATCCCACAATTACATAATTTTCTTCATGTTACATGTGTTCCCTTTACAGGATATAACTTTAGTCTCCCAGATTTGGATGATTCTATAACAATTTATGGCCTAAAAATCGAGAAGTCGTCATGTTCCAGTTATGGCTGAGGGGATTCTCTCAATTACAACTAATCTATGGACCTGATGAACAAGAAAGTCAGAAACCAATAAAATGTGATGGATAATCGGTAAAATCATTGTCATTTCTGTACTTGAAGATAAATCCCGCCACATCCTATATATCGCTGTACTGTTGGAAGAATTGCTGTAAAATATGGGCATCTACTAATATGAGGGGTTCACTATTTATTTTTGGCCTGCTTATATTATATAGAATAAAGACTCCTTAATGAATAAAAAATAAATGAGAAATAGATGATAGAAGAGAATGAAGGACACAACAAGAGACGACATAGAGCCGACTTACCTCTCTCTCCACTGTCTGCAACTGTCACATGGAATGTTGGCTCTGCAGCTCCTTACACAATGTGTGTGATGTCATAATGCAGGGGGCGGAGCCAGAAACCACAACATTCCATGACATCATCAGCAGGAGCAGCAGTTGTTATTTAAAGGGACCAGAACAGGCCATGCAAACAAGTCATTGCCATATAAATGAAATGGACTCTAATTATTCATCTTGACCTCTTAAAACTTTTATAAAATACCACAATGTCATTATTGCCATACAATGGAATTCCGGAGTAGCTTCTACTGATTTGAACAGTGATAAATCAACAATAATAACCTATATATCCCAGTATTACAGAAGATTAGATTATATGGATGGGCGGAAACCAGATTGTAGAAAGAGCAAGTTAGAGGAGAGGTGGGAGGAAAGTTCAGCGTGGATTTAGGAGCAGTATTATAGTAGTTATATTCTTGTACATAGAGAGAAGTATTATAGTAGTTATATTCTCGTACATAGGAGCAGTATTATAGTAGTCATATTCTCGTACATAGGAGCAGTATTATAGTAGTTATATTCTTGTACATAGGAGCAGTATTATAGTAGTTATATTCTTGTACATAGGAGCAGTATTATAGTAGTCATATTCTCGTACATAGGAGCAGTATTATAGTAGTTATATTCTTGTACATAGGAGCAGTATTATAGTAGTCATATTCTCTTACATAGAAGCAGTATTATAGTAGTTAACCCACACTCTGCTCTCCCTTTTATCCATGTGCTTTATTCCTATCCTCCTATGCTCCCGTGCAATCCACTTTCACCGCCCAATCCCCCCTCCACCACGACTCGTATACATCAGCTCCTCACTCCTTCCATCTCCCATGTACAGCTCCCATGCACTTCTCACCTTCCTGAAAAACCTCAGCCCTTCTTACTCAAACACACTGCAAAAAAAAGCTTCATACACTTCAAAAAACTACTGGCTTTTTATCTTGTTACTCCTACTGATTTCGGGAGACATATCCCCCAACCCCGTTCCCCCATCCCCCAACCTCAACTGCTACCCTACCTCATATCAAAACCATACTAACCTTATTAATATTACTTGCACTCCGTCATCACTCCCTTTCAACTGTGCCCTTTGGAATCCACGGTCTGTATGTAACAAGCTTCCTTTCCTGCACGACTACTTTGTGAACAACTCTCTGAATCTGCTGGCCCTCACTGAAACCTGGATCCAGGACTCTGACACTGTCTCCCCTGCTGCCATTTCCCATGGTGGCTTACAATTCTCCCATTCCCCAAGACCCACAAACAGACCTGGTGATGGAGTCGGCATACTCTTGTCCCCCCAATGCACGTTCCAGGTTATACCCCCAGTTCCTTCACTTTCATTCCCTTCTTTTGACGTCCACACCATCAGGCTCTTCCGTCCCCTCTCCCTCAGAGTAGCGGTCATATACCGGCCCCCAGGCTCACCCACCCACTTCCTGGACCACTTCTCAGCCTGGCTGCCGCACTTCATGTCCTCAGAACTACCAACCCTTATCCTGGGAGACTTCAACATCCCCATTAACAGCCCCACTTCCACATCTGCATCCCAGCTTCTATCACTAACCACTTCCCTAGGCCTTTCACAGCTCTCAACCTCTGAAACACACAAAGACGGTAACACCCTGGACCTGGTCTTTGTCCAGCTCTGTTCAATCCCTTACCTAGATAATTCACCACTTCCCCTCTCTGACCACAACATTCTCTCCTTCACACTCACAATTCCTCGCCCACCACAGCACTCTCCTACCTACCACACATTCAGAAATCTACAAGCCATTAACCCTCATACACTTTCAGACTCTTTACACTCATCACTGTCCCCAATCTCTTCTTTTTCCTGTCCTGATCTGGCTGTACATCACTACAATGACACTCTTAGAAGCACCCTTGACCAAGTAGCTCCCCTCACCCTCAGAACCTCCAACCACAGAGTGAAACAGCCCTGGCTCACATGGCAAACCTGATTTCTCCAGCGATGCTCTAGGAGTGCTGAACGCTTATGGAGGAAAACTCGCACACCAGAAGACTTCATACACTTCAAATTTATGTTAAGGACCTATAACTCTGCCCTTCACCTCGCCAAACAGTCCTACTACACCACCCTGATCTCCTCACTATTCAACAACCCCAAGAAACTTTTTAACACCTTTCACTCCCTCCTCAGGCCAAAAGCACAAGACCCTATCACAGACATTTGTGTTGATGACCTGGCCTCCCACTTTATAGAGAAAATAGACAACATCCGTCAGGAAATCCGCTCCCAGACACGAAGTGCAATGACTCCCATTCCTCCCTTCATCTCCCCAGGCTCACTCTCCACATTCAATTCCATCACAGAAGAAGAAGTCTCCAAGCTCCTCTCCTCTTCTCATCTGACTACATGCACCACCGACCCCATTCCCTCACACCTCCTCCAGTCTCTCTCTCCAGTCGTCACAACTCACCTAACTACAATTTTTAATCTCTCCCTTTTCTCTGGCATTTTTCCCTCCTCCTTCAAACACTCTATCATTTCTCCATTACTAAAAAAAAACACCCTCGACCCATCCTGCACAAACAACTACAGACCAGTCTCCAATCTCCCCTTCATCTCAAAACTCCTGGAGCGCCTAGTCTACTCCCGCCTTACCCGTTACCTCTCCACTCATTCCCTAATAGACCCTTCACAGTCTGGTTTCTGCCCCCTACATTTGACAGAAACTGCACTCATCAAGGTGACCAATGACCTTCTGACAGCAAAACGTAATGGTGACCACTCTCTGCTCATTCTTCTCGATCTTTCTGCAGCTTTTGACACTGTTGACCACCCTCTCCTACTCTCTAGGCTCCAGTCACTAGGCATTAAGGACACTGCTCTCTCCTGGTTCTCCTCCTATCTTTCTGACCGCTCCTTCAGTGTTCCACTTCATCTCCTCTTCCTCTCGCTGTCGGGGTACCTCAGGGCTCAGTCCTTGGCCCCCTTCTCTTCTCCCTCTACACAGCCCCAATTGGACAGACCATCAGCAGATTTGGCTTTCATTACCATCTTTATGCTGATGACAAACAACTATACACGTCATCCCCTGACCTTACTCCTGCTGTACAACAGAACACCACTGACTGTCTGTCCGCAGTCTCTGACATCATGTCCGCTCTCTATCTGAAACTCAACCTCTCCAAAACTGAACTTCTTCTGCTCCCGCCTTCTACTAACCTCCCTAAATCTGACATTTCCCTCTCCGTGGGTGGCACCATAATAACACCCCGGCAGCAGGCACGCTGTCTGGGTGTTATGTTTGACTCTGATCTCTCCTTCACATCCCATATACAATCTCTTGCCCGCTCGTGCCGCTTACACCTAAAGAACATCTCTAGAATCCGCCCTTTTCTCACCATGGAGACAACAAAAACTCTCACTGTCGCCCTAATCCACTCCCGTCTGGACTACTGTAATGCTCTATTAATTGGTCTCCCCCTCACGCGACTTTCCCCTCTCCAGTCTATCCTTAATGCGGCAGCCAGGGTTGTCCATCTGGCTAATCGTTACTCGGACATGTCCGCTCTTCGCCAGTCGTTACACTGGCTGCCCATTTATTACAGGATACAATTCAAAGTACTTGTTCTCACCCACAAAGCTCTCCACAGTGTGGCACCCCCTTAAATCTCCTCCCTCATTTCTGTCTATCGGCCTAACCGACCACTGCGCTCTGCAAACGACTTTTGACTAACCTCTGCACTAATCCGTACCTCCCACTCCCGACTCCAAGACTTCTCCCGTGCTGCGCCAATCCTCTGGAATGCTCTACCCCAAGATATTAGGACCATCCACAACTTGCATAGTTTTAGGCGCTTGCTCAAAACTCATTTGTTCAGAGCGGCCTATCACGTTCCCTAATCAAAGTAATCTTATGTTTGTGTGTGTGTAGCCCATTCAGTATCTCCATCTACCCCCCACTCCCTGAAGATGGCTGGACCATGATTGTAAATACATCATTGTAAATACACACCTCTACCTTGTATCTCCCCCACCTCATTGTAGATTGTAAGCTCTCACGAGCAGGGTCGTCTTATGTTGCTTTAATTTTTGTATTGTTAACGTTTTTACTTATGACTGTTGTGTTTGAAACTGTTAATCTGTAAAGCGCTGCGGAATATGTTGGCGCTATATAAATAAAGATTATTATTATTATTAGTAGTAGTAGTAGTAGTTATATCCTTGTACATAGGAGCAGTATTATAGCAGTCATATTCTTGTACATAGGGGCAGTATTATAATAGTTATATTACTGTACATAGGAGCAGTATTATAGTAGTTATATTCTTGTACATGGGGCTGAATTATAGTAGTTATATTCTTTTACATAGCGGCAGTATTATAGTAGTTATATTTTTTTACATAGGAGCAGTATTATAGTAGTTATATTCTTGTACATAGGGGCAGTATTATAGTAGTTATATTTTTTACATAGGAGCAGTATTATAGTAGTTATATTCTTTTACATGGGGCAGTATTATAGTAGTTATATTCTTTTACATAGCGGCAGTATTATAGTAGTTATATTCTTGTACATATGAGCAGTATTATAGTAGTTATATTCTTTTACATACAGTAGGAGCAGTATTATAGTAGTTATATTCTTGTACATAGGAGCAGTATTATTATAGTAGTTATATTCTTGTACATGGGGCAGTATTATAGTAGTTATATTCTTGTACATAAGAGCAGTATTATAGTAGTTATATTCTTGTACATAGGAGCAGTATTATAGTAGTTATATTCTTGTACATAGGGGCAGTATTATAGTAGTTATATTCTTGTACATAGGGGCAGTATTATAGTAGTTATATTCTTGTACATAGGGGCAGTATTATAGTAGTTATATTCTTGTACATAGGGGCAGTATTACAGTAGTTATATTCTTGTATATAGGGGCAGTATTATAGTAGTTATATTCTTGTATATAGGGGCAGTATTATAGTATGTATATTGTTGTACATAGGAGCAGTATTATAGTAGTTATATTCTTGTACATAGGGGACAGTATTATAGCAGTTATATTCTTGTACATAGGGGCAGTATTATAGTAGTTATATTCTTGTACATGCAGGAATTTTCTCAATTCAATGGATCTGTGAAAGTGGGCCCAAATTACGACCTAGAGCATTGTTTAAAGAATTACTTTTGCACCTACTTAGAACAATCTAGCTATTTATTTGTGTCCATATTAACACTTATTACCACAAGTTATACAATATGTATTTTTATTGGCAGCATTTTCCTCAGGAACATATGACCGAGTGGAAAATGTCTCTATGCCGCTTGAACACATCAAGTGCAGTGTCACATGGCCTCCACCATCATCCTTACTTCCCCTTTTTCCCAAAATTTCTTCATAGAACTTCATCTTGCACATAAGTCTGATCAGTAAAGAAGATGAGAGGATTATTCCTCTTTTTTGCTGGTTGCCTCTGTCTTCCATCTAACAGTGAGTATATATGCCCAAGTATTTTAACATTTAAAAGATGAAACCTCTTCTCCCAAACGAACTCTCGCCACAAAGCAAATGCAAGGTAACGACATACTAAACTTTTATTTAATGGATACATCATTTGAAACAAAGTTTACTACTAAGACATCATGGCTTTATTGTCATTAACTTGTGCTTCATATGCTCCAGTTTGAAGAAAAGAATTGACTCCTTTAACCCTTTTATGATATTTGACATAACTGTACGTCATGATCAGGAAGGGGTCCATTTAAATGAAAGTACCGGAATGCAATGGCAATCATGCGGCCACATAAGTTGTACCCGCACAATCGCCATCGGAATCTTCAGCGATAGCCGAACCCTTGCTTTCACGGCCAGGGGTCGTTCCTGTTGGCAGAGGAAGGGGGCTACCTGTCTTACCCGATCAGCACCCCTGTGACGCGATCTCGGGGGTCTGATGGTTGCCATGACAGCAGGAGGCCCAATATTGACCTCTTGGACCATCAGCTATAGTGACCTATTAGTCCACGCCAGGAGCATGATCTGTTTAATCACTGTAACACTGACAGGTGTGATGCATTGTAGTACACGTGTACTGCGATGCAGTACAGCTGTGATCAAAGTAATAAAGTTGAAATACCATAGAGGGACTAAGTAAAAAAACAAAAATTAGTATGTTTTTTAACTAAAAATATCAAGAAAAAAACAAAAGAAACAACAAAAATTGACAAAAAATATTTATACAAAAACAAAATGTAATGAAAAAGGTACACATATTTTTGGTATCACCGCATTTAGAACTACCTGAACTATAAAACTGTCAGGCTAGTTAACTCCTTCAGTGAGCACCATAAAAAAAACTAAAAAACTAAGTAAAAATTGTTTTTCATCATACAGCTAAATAATTAAACGCAGTCAAAAAGACATATGTACCGTAATAGAAATGGTATAGCTGAAAACGCCATCTTGTCCCACAGAAAACAAACCCCCATTGAGCTCTGTCAGGGAAAAAATAAAAAAGTTACAGCTGTCAGAATAGGCGATGCATAAACAATTTATTTTTCTATAACATTGTTATTATTGCGTAAAAGCAGCAAAGCAGCAAAAAATAATATAAATGTGGTATCTCTGCAAACTGCTCCTATTTATCCTGCGCTTCTTCGCTGAGCACTTACACCAGAGATTTCTGTGTAATTCCCTGAAGTACGTGATTCACACAAAATCGCCAATGGAACAATCTATAATTAAGCAGGTGGAATCATTTTGGACTTCGTCTAGCCTATGATCTGATGGTGTCTATCTTTTTAGACGTCTTTTTAGGCATGGACAAAAAAGCAGTCAGCCACAGTTTTGTGCACCTCCACAAAGAAGAACACTGGGTAACATAGTTGAAAGGACTGCCTCATTATTGAATGGATCTGTTGGGGTTTCATAGGAATCACATTTTTTTTTAGATAGAAATCCTGATGTAAGTGCTCAGCATAGAGCACAGGATAAATGTGATATAAAATGTTCAGTAACACAAAATACCACCCAAAAAAACTTCAATTCAACCCACAAAAAACAAGTTCCCAGTCAGTTCCGTCACCTGTTAACAAAAATATAGGGTGTGTCCACATTACAGGTAGCAAAAAGGCTCTGTAAAAGCGACAAGGCTCCCATGCAAAAAATATAGAATCGAGAAAAATCTGAGCTGCAAAAGTCATATAGCGCTCCTTCCCTCCCAAACCCTGCCATCTGGCCAAACAGTACTGTACAGCCACATATGGGGTATTGCCCCATTCAGGAGGAATTGTGTAACAAATTATGGGGCCTGTTTTACCAATTTCCTCTTGTGAAAATGAAAAATCTGGGGCTGAAACTGTATTTTAGTGATAAAAATATAATTATTTATTCATCACCTAATAATATAAAATTATTTGTAAAATGGAGCCACTTATAGAGGGTTCTGAGGTTTGGCACCTCAGGGGCTCTGCCAATGTGACATGACACAACCATTCCAGCAAAATCTACATTTCAATATGATGCTCTCTCTCTTCTGAGCCTTGCAATGTGTCTGAAAAGTACAGGCATACTCAGGAGAAATGGTGTAATAAATTATGCAGTTCATGTTCTCCTATTTCCCCTTTTGAAAATTAAAAACTTGGTTTTGGCATTGCCCAAAACTAAAACCTCTCTGGACACAAATATCTACCCTTATTGACAAAATCTATGGCAAACCACTAAATTTAACTCCCCATATAGCTTTGCTTTCCCTGGGCCTCGAGGACCTTAGTCTAGATAAAAGGAATATGATAATACAGTACAAATACTACTGGTAGTAAAAAACTTCATAGCTTTTAACTGGAAACATCATCTCCCTCCTTCATTTTCAGACATAATAGAACAACTATCTCTCCATAGGACATATGAATTATCCTTCGCCCTAGCGAATAACCAACTAGTGAAATATACAAATAAGTGGTCTCACTGGGACAATATATATCCATAACATCTATTCTCATAGATATATTAGATATATATCTAATATACGTACCTTAAAAATTGTTGTATAAAGTTTACTTTATTTTTGTACATTTCAGTTTATTTTTACTGTATATCTGTAAAGTGATATAAAGCGTTTAGAATACCCAAAATTGATATTGAAGCAAAATAAAGCTTTATAGAGAATGATTAAATATAAAAATATTATATGGTATGTTATGTTACATATCGGCAAAAATGCCTATAAAAATGAGTCAAGATTTGTTCTATATCTTTAAAACGATATGAAGCGTTCGATACGCTTAAAATTGTTAATGAAACAATACAAAGTCTTATAGACACCCATTATATGTCAAATGTCTATTACAATATGGAATATTATATGTTATATGTTACCTAATGACAAACAATGCCTTCAAACTTGAATCTTGTTATGTTGCTAAAATGAAAATAAAAACATTGGAAAAGAAAATTAAAAACTTGGGGCTAAAACAACATTTTGGTGGTAAAAATGAAATTATTTTTACTTCACGGCCCAATAGAATAACACTTTGTGACACACCTGTGTAGATGAATTATTTGAAAGGTATAGTTTACAAAATGGGGTCGCCCAACTCTATTGATCCCTTCACCCGGGTAAGAGGTATGTTTAGGTGACTGCTTTCACTGCGTTTGCCACGCTATATGCATTCACTATACCGGCAGTGTTATTGGTCTCCTAGAGTGTGTCCGGGATTATAGACTGTTAGTGTTGCAGCACTGTCTGTAAGCCTCATTTAGGTCTATACTTGGGACCAGAGGTGTGCAGTCTAGGGTCCATTGTGCTATATATGAACACGGTTATCCATTTTGTACCACTTTTGCGTGACACATTTTCCCGTACTATTAACATGTTATACATCTTTTGAGGACTAGTGCGGGTGTAAGGGGTGGTTTTTAGTGTCCTTATCTTCAAATATGTGTTTGTATATGTCTCTTTTATGTTTCAATAAATACATTTTGTATTTTTTTACGTTTGCATTTTGAACGCTCCTTTTGTTCTTCTTGAATTATATTAGTGCCTTTTGGAGTAGGATTTATAGTGTCCAGGGCATGGTATTTGGACACTTTGCACTATGAGCCTGGGGTTGTATATATTTATACAGTAGGTGTGTCTGCTGTTCTGGTACTTCAGGGGTTCCACCAATGTGACATGACACTCGCAAATCATTCCAGCAAAATCTGCACTTCAATATGGCGCTGCTTCCCTTCTGAGCTTTGCTCTGTGCCCGAAAAGTAATTTCTGACCACATAAAGTATATTGTTGAACTCATGATAAGTTGTGCACAAAATTTTGTGGTCTATTTTCTCCTAATAGACCCTTTGAAAATTGAAAACTTGGAGATAAAACATTCTTGTGGAAAAAAATTATAATTTTTCATTTACACATCCAATGTTACACAATTATGTAAACCTTCTGTGTGTATAAAATGCACCCCTAGGTCAATTCTTTAAGAGGTATAGTTTCTAATATGTGGTCACGTGTGGGGGATTTCTGCTGTTTAGGAGCCATAGCAGTTCTTCAAATGCGACATGGTGTCTGAAGTTTATTTCAACCAAATCTATGCTCAAAAAGTCAAATGGTGCTCCTTCCCTTCCGAGCCCTGCCATGTGCCCAAACAGTAGTTTCCCCCCCACATATTGGACATCGATATAGTCAGGAGAAAATGTACCACTCAATTTGTTGTGCAATTCTCTTCTTACCCTTGTGAAAATGAAAATTTTAGGGCTAAAGCAACATTTTTGAGGAAAAAGCATAATTATTCATTATTACAGTCCAATGTTTTAAAATTCTGAGAAGCCCCTATGGGTTCAAGATGGTCACCACATAGCTAGATAAATTGCTTGAGGGGTGTAGTTTCCAAAATGGGGTACCTTTGAGGGAGTTTCTGCTGTTTTGCACCATAGCTGCTCTTCAAATGCGACATGGTGTCCGCTGTTTATTCTGGCCAAATCTACACTTAAAAAGTCAAATAGCGCTCATGCCCTTCCGAGCCCTACCATGCCTAAACTGTTTCCACCACATATGGGGCATCAATGTACTCAGGAGAAATTTCACAACAAACTGGATGGTCCATTTTCTCCTGTTATCCTTGTGAAAGCAACATTTTTGTGAAAAACACTTAATTATTCATTATATTCTTCCATTTTGCTATTATTCATGTGAAGCACCTGAAGGGTTAACAGCTTTCCTGAATGTGGTTTTGAATACTGTGAGAGATGCAGTTTTTACAATGGAGTCTTGTTTGGATTTTTCTCACATACAGGACCCTCAAAATCACTTCAAAAGTGAAGTGGTCCCTAAAAAAAATTAATTTGAACATTTTGTTTGAATAATGAAAAATTACTGCTTCTTTTTTAAACCTTCTAACTTCCTAACAAAAAAAATGGTTAAAAAGTGATGCTCATATAGGTTAGACATGTGCAAATGTTATTTACTAATTATTTTTTGCAATATGACTATTACTATACTCAAAATTTGTGTAAAATTTTCGATATTTTCATTAAAAAACACACATCATATCGACCTAAATTTACTACTATCATGACGTACAATGTGTCACGAAAAAAAATTTGTCTCAGAATCACTGGAATATGTTGACACATTTCATAGTTATTGCCACATAAATACATACTGGGCAGAATTGAAAAATTGGGCCTGGTCAAGGAGGGGAAAATAGGCCGAGGCGTGAAGGGGTTAAAGGAAAGTTTAAAAACAGTTTACAGTTTTAATTTTTCAAACTAACAAAAGAAGTCATATTCATCTTACTGGATCCCAGCACTTTGGGTCTGACTCTTCCCGATTCCCTCACTGATCTCGGTATTTCCTGGTTTAGCATTGGTGTCCAAACACAGAGGTGTGACCACAGCAGCCAATTGCTTGCTAGATAATGTATTCTTTTCTTATATGACTCATTCCAAGGAGTATTACAGAGTATTTTAGAGTTAGCTTTACTAGTTCAGATCTATATTTTCCTACCTACACAGGGGCAGTATTAATGAAGTTATATTCTTTGTAAGGCTGCAGTAGCATCATACAGTGAAGAGGTAGTGACCCACAAAGTTCCAACACAAAAGTCTCTTTAATGTGTTTCCTCACAGCATTAAAGTCCAATTCACATAAATGCATAACATCAGTGTATATTATCAGTGTTCAGTTCACCCCAGTTCATAGCAATACATAGCACATGGTTTTAGATTTGCGGTCCCTAAACAGGCCAGACTTTCCTTGTCCAGTTTCCCTGGGCGACCGCACGCCATATTACAGTCTCCATATACACAGCCTCATATGCTGCAGACACTACACACGCCAGCCCTCCTCTGACTAGTTCTCGTGGGTGTCCTGCATCACTGTATCACAATCTCTTTACTCACACAGCCGTACACAGCCCAGGATATCTTCCGGATAGCAGCTAGGCACCATATCCACCTGTTTGCAATAATCACACATGCTAGTCCTCTTTCGGGCACAGGACATCCACCTCCGGGTACAGGACTATCCACATCCGACTCCTTCAGGCACAGGACATCCACCTCCGGGCACAGGACTGTCCACATCCGAGACCAGTACCATGGACAACTTGCATCACTGTATACGCTGCTGGTGCCAGGCTATTCAGCTGCCCTGGGTGCTGGTTCCTCTGGCCTGTGCCTCCATGCACTCAGCCAGAGCTCTGCAGGCCTCTGCTCTGCACACCAGCACACACCAGACTGACACTGCCATGCACCTCACACACCTGACACACCCACACCCCTTACTGCAGGGCTTTTAACACACAAACCTGTGGCCTTCAGCCACATGGAAAAACTGGACCGGAAATCCGTGACTGCCATGCACACCTATGGACTTCATCCGTCTGCATGCACAACCTGGGGAGAACACACAGCGACCCCTACCTGTGACATGAGTCACAGCAACACATTGCAATCACAGCTACACCTGCGACTGCCATGCACACCTATGGCCTTAATACGCCTCTGTGTGCATTCTGGGGAGCACAAACAGCGCCCACTAGCTGTGACAGGGGTCACAGCCTCACATCTTGTACATAGGAGCAGTATTATACTATATGCTTATACAGTGGCTACGGAAAGTATTTAGACCCCTTTAAATTTTTCACTCTTTTTTTCATTGCAGCCATTTGGTAAATTCAAAAAAGTTAATTTTTTCGCATTAACCCCTTACCGTCATCGGACGTACTATACCGTCCAATGCCGGCTCCCCTGCTTTGATGCAGGGCTCCGCGGTGAGCCCGCACCAAAGCCGGGACATGTCAGCTGTTTTGAACAGCTGACATGTGCCCGTAATAGGCGCGGGCAGAATCGCGATCTGCCCGCACCTATTAACTAGTTAAATGCCGCTGTCAAACGCAGACAGCGGCATTTAACTACCGCTTCCGGCCGGGCGGCCGGAAATGACGTCATCGCCGACCCCCGTCACATGTCCGGGGGTCGGCGATGCGTCTCCATTGTAGCCATAGAGGTCCTTGAGACCTCTATGGTTACTGATTGCCCGTCGCTGTGAGCGCCACCCTGTGGTCGGCGCTCACAGCACACGTGCAATTCTGCTACATAGCAGCGATCAGCAGATCGCTGCTATGTAGCAGAGCCGATCGTGCTGTGCCTGCTTCTAGCCTCCCATGGAGGCTATTGAAGCATGGCAAAAGTTAAAAAAAAAAGTTTAAAAAAATGTGAAAAAAATAAAAAAAACATAAAAGTTTAAATCACCCCCTTTCACCCCAATCAAAATAAATCAATAAAAAAAAAATCAAATCTACGCATATTTGGTATCGCCGCGCTCAGAATTGCCCGATCTATCAAATAAAAAAAAGTATTAACCTGATCGCTAAACAGCGTAGCGGGAAAAAAACTCGAAACGCCAGAATTACGTTTTTTTGGTCGCCGCGACATTGCATTAAAATGCAATAACGGGCGATCAAAAGAACGTATTTGCACCGAAATGCTATCATTAAAAACGTCATCTCGGCACGCAAAAAATAAGCCCTCAACCGACCCCAGATCACGAAAAATGGAGACGCTACGAGTATCGGAAAATGGCGCAATTTTTTTTTTTTTAGCAAAGTTTGGAATTTTTTTTCACCACTTAGATAAAAAATAACCTAGTCATGTTTGGTGTCTATGAACTCGTAATGACCTGGAGAATCATAATGGCTGGTCATTTTTAGCATTTAGTGAACCTAGCAAAAAAGCCAAACAAAAAACCAATGTGGGATTGCACTTTTTTTGCAATTTCACCGCACTTGGAATTTTTTTCCCGTTTTCTAGTACACGACATGCTAAAACCAATGATGTCGTTCAAAAGTACAACTCGTCCCGCAAAAAATAAGCCCTCACATGGCCAAATTGACGGAAAAATAAAAAAGTTATGGCTCTGGGAAGGAGGGGAGCGAAAAACGAACACGGAAAAACAAAAAATCCCCCGGTCATGAAGGGGTTAATGTACACTCTGCACCCCATCTCCAGTTCCATCAGATTGGATCGTGAACGTTGGTGGACAGCCATTTTCAGGTCTCACCAGAGATGATCAATTGGGTTTAGATCAGGGCTCTGGCTGGGCAAGTCAAGAATGGTCACATAGTTGTTCTGAAGCCAGTCCTTTGTTACTTTTGCTGTCTTTGTCTTGTTGGAAGGTGAACCTTCGGCCAAGTCTGAGTTATATTCTTGTACATAGGGGTAGTATAGTAGTTAAATTCTTGTACATAGGAGCAACATTATAGTAGTTATATTCTTTTTCATAGGGGGCAGTATTATAGTAGTTATATTCTTGTACATAGGGGCAGTATTATAGTAGTTATATTCTTGTACATATGGGCAGTGTTATAGTAGTTATATTCGTGAACATAGGGGGCAGTATTATAGTAGTTATATTCTTGTACATAGGGGCAGTATTATAGTAGTTATATTCATGTACATAGGGGGCAGTATTATAGTAGTTATACTCTTGCACATAGGGGCAGTATTATAGCAGTTATATTCTTGTACATAGGGGCAGTATTATAGTAGTTATATTCTTGTACATAGGAGCAGTATTATAGTAGTTATATTCTTGTACATAGGAGCAGTATTATAGTAGCTATATTCTTGTACATAGGGGGCAGTATTATAGTAGTTATATTCGTGTACATAGGGGGCAGTATTATAGTAGTTATATTCTTGTACATAGGGGGCAGTATTATAGTAGTTATATTCTTGTACATAGGGGCAGTATTATACTGTAGTAGTTATATTCTTGTACATAGGGGGCAGTATTATAGTAGTTATATTCTTGTACATAGGGGCAGTATTATAATAGTTATATTCTTGTATATAGGAGCAGTATTATAGTAGCTATATTTTTGTACATAAGGGCAGTATTAAAGTAGTTAAATTCTTGTACATAGGGGCAGTATTATAGTAGTTATATTATTGTACATAGGAGCAGTATTTTAGTAGTTATATTCTTGTATATAGGGGCCGTATTATAGGAGTTAAATTCTTGAACAAAGGGGCAGTATTATAGTAGTTATATTCTTGTACATAGGTGCAGTATTATTGTAGATATATTCTTGTACATAGGAGGCAGTATTATACTAGTTATATTCTTGTACATAGGGGCAATATTGTAGTAGCTATATTCTTGTACATAGGAGCAGTATTATAGTAGTTTTATTCTTGCACTTGAGGGCAGTATTATAGTAGTTATAAGTTATACTCTTGTACTTGAGGACAGTACTATAGTAGTTATATTCTTGTACATAGGGGCAGTATTATAGTAGTTATATTCTTGTAAATAGGGGCAGTATTATAGTAGTTATATTCTTGTAACTTTCAGCCACTTGGGCTGAAAGGTGGCAGATGAGGTTTAACAATGATAAATGTAAGGTTATACACATGGGAAGAAGGAATCAATATCACCATTACACACTGAATGGGAAACCACTGGGTAAATCTGACAGGGAGAAGGACTTGGGGATCCTAGTTAATGATAAACTTACCTGGAGCAGCCAGTGCCAGGCAGCAGCTGCCAAGGCAAACAGGATCATGGGGTGCATTAAAAGAGGTCTGGATACACATGATGAGAGCATTATACTGCCTCTGTACAAATCCCTAGTTAGACCGCACATGGAGTACTGTGTCCAGTTTTGGGCACCGGTGCTCAGGAAGGATATAATGGAACTAGAGAGAGTACAAAGGAGGGCAACAAAATTAATAAAGGGGATGGGAGAACTACAATACCCAGATAGATTAGCGAAATTAGGATTATTTAGTCTAGAAAAAAGACGACTGAGGGGCGATCTAATAACCATGTATAAGTATATAAGGGGACAATACAAATATCTCGCTGAGGATCTGTTTATACCAAGGAAGGTGACGGGCACAAGGGGGCATTCTTTGCGCCTGGAGGAGAGAAGGTTTTTCCACCAACATAGAAGAGGATTCTTTACAGTTAGGGCAGTGAGAATCTGGAATTGCTTGCCTGAGGAGGTGGTGATGGCGAACTCAGTCGAGGGGTTCAAGAGAGGCCTGGATGTCTTCCTGGAGCAGAACAATATTGTATCATACAATTATTAGGTTCTGTAGAAGGACGTAGATCTGGGGATTTATTATGATGGAATATAGGCTGAACTGGATGGACAAATGTCTTTTTTCGGCCTTACTAACTATGTTACTATGTTACTATGTTGTACATAGGGGCAGTATTATAGTAGCTATATTCTTGTACATAGGGGCAGTATTATAGTAGTTATATTCTTGTACATAGGAGGCAGTATTATAGTGGTTAAGTTCTTGTACATAGGAGCAGTATTATTGTAGTTATATTCTTATACATAGGGGCAGTATTATAGTAGTTATATTATTGTACATAGGAGCAGTTTTTTAGTGGTTATATTCTTGTATATAGGGGCAATATTATAGTAGTTAAATTCTTGTACAAACAGACAGTATTATAGTAGTTATATTCTTGTACATAGGGGCAGTATTATAGTAGTTATATTCTTGTACATAGGGACAGTATTATAGCAGTTATATTCTTGTACATATGAGCAGTATTATAGTAGTTATATTCTTGTACATAGGAGCAGTATTATAGTAGTTATATTCTTGTACATAGGGGCAGTATTATAGTAGTTATATTCTTGTACATAGGAGCAGTATTATAGTAGTTATATTCTTGCACTTGAGGGCAGTATTATAGTAGTTATAATCTTATGCATAGTAGGCAGTATTATATGTATTATTATTTTATATAGCTACTATATACCACATCAATTAACACATATTTTGGTTACGGGTTTATTTCAGGCATGCTTGGAAATTCTTGGTCTCTGCAAGTTTCAAAAGATGTTTCTGGTGAGATTGGTAAATCGGCGTCTTTGCCATGTTGGTTTAGTCACCCCCATAGGAGCCATGACAGCGGGTTAACAGCAATTTGGAGAATAAAACATCCTTACAATGGTACGGTGGTCTTCAAGTGTGTGAGTGACACTAGCAGTGACCCTTGTAAAACTACTGTCAACTACATGAACAAGTTCCGAATGATTGGAAACCTTCGTAACAACAACATCTCCATCAGCATCGAGAACCTGACCTGGGAGGATAGTAACAGATACTTCTGCCGGGTGGAGTTGTCCAGTGACAGACATGACAAATATGAAACAAAATCCGGCACTTGGCTGCATTTATCTGGTAAGAAGTCTTTATTCCTGGACCTTAATGAAATTTTATGGTCTGTGCACACTACGTCTTCTTCAGGCGGGTTTCGCTCCAAAAACCACCTGAAAAAGCTCTGTCTAAACACTGAAATGTATGACATAAGCATTTCTTCTATAAATGACTTGCTGTTCATATGCTCAGTCTTTTGGGCTTCTTTTAACTGCATTAGGTTTCCCAAAATTTTAAGAAACTAAAAGATGTGACCAGTCCATTCTACAGGCACGTATCACACTGAAATGTGCCTGTGGAATGGACTTGATGAACCTAGATAACTATGTAAAACAATTATCTATACTTTACAATAAAAGTAAATATATTATTAAAATCTAATAATATGTATATATTTCCAGCACCTCCTAGGATTGTTAATATCTCAGTAGCATTTGATAAGTCTCGGGGGTACCACGCGGTCTGTACAGCTGAAGGAGAGCCTGTGCCGTCTATGATCTGGACTGACCCTGTGAACGCCCATGAAGATCCAATTCTCACCAGCACCACCTTAAGGCACCAGATGACCACCGAACTGCACCACCTCCGAAATGACGGGAAGTACACCTGTGTGGCCACAAACAGTCACGGAAAAGTGGAAGGATCGGTGTATTTCTTCAAATTTATAGCCGCAGGGGGCAGCAGCAGAATGGGGTACATTGCGCTGTGTGCTGCACTTGGAGCCAAGCTGTTACTGCTCTTCCTGATGTTCGGGGCGGTCAGCTATTACAGCAGAGGTGAGTGTGCGCTATTTCATAGTAGCCAATAGTCCAGACTGATGGGATTAGTCCTATTTTTTAAGGGGCATCCCATCAATTTTTTTTTAAGCAAGACACCTTCAAATGCAAAATTGTGTCTTAATTTTGTAGTCCTCACAAAAATATGAGGTCTTTGGTCTTATATGGGTCTTCCATTAAGAGATCTGCCTTGAAGTCTCAATTAAGAAGTCTGACCTTGGGTCTGAATTATAGGTTCTGGTCTGAGGTCTGATTTACCGGGTCTGAACTTAGATTGAGCTTTGCCCGTAGGAATCTGTCACCTGGTTTTTGTCACCTAATCTGACTGTAGATTATCACTAGAGGACCATTATTTTGTATGGATTAATATATGGGGCCACTATATTGTACGGGGCACTGTGTGAGGCCATTATACTGTATGAAGGGCCAACCATGTGGGGCCCATTAGACTTTGTGAAGCAATATATTGGGCCCATTATACTGTATGGAGCACTATATGGGGCCCATTGTACTGTAAGGAGCAATATATGGGGCTCATTATACCATATGAAGCACTATGTGGGACCATTATTTTGTATGGCGCAATATATGGGGCTACTCTATTGTATGGAGCACTGTGTGATGCCATTATACTGTATGGAGCACTATGTGGGTCCCATTATACTGTATGGAGTATTATTAAGGGCCCATTATTGTGTATTGAGCATTATATGGGGCCAGTGTACTGTATGGAGCATTATATAGGGCCCATGATACTGTATGGATCAATGTATAGGGCCTATAATACTGTTTGGAGCAATATATAGGTCTCGTTATACTATAGGTAGCACTATGTGTTGCCCATTATACTGTATAAAACAATATATTGGGCCCATTATACTGCATGGAGGACTATGTTGTTCCCATTATACTATATGGAGCAATATATGGGGGCAAAAGTTACTGTATGTATGGAGGGCTATGTGGTGCCCATATTACTGTATAAAGGACTATGTGATACCCATAATTTTATATGGAGGACTATGTGGTGCTCATAATTCTGTTTGGAAGACTAGGACTATGTGATTCCCATAATACTGTATGAAGGACTTTATGGTACCCATGATACTTTATGGAGGACTATGTGGTGACCAAAATGCTGTATGAAGGGCTATACTGTCCGGTCTAAAATGATAAATTTGCAGTAACTTTGTGTGCTGTGAGGATTTGCCAGTTCCTGAACACAGGTTCTCTGAATATACTGTAATATCACTGTATACTATATACAGAGCACTTGTGTATAATGTCACTGGTGATCACTGTATTACCTGTGCAATGTACACTATATACAGAGCTCCTGCTTATAATGTCACTGGTGATCACTGTATTACCTATACACTGACACTATATACAGAGCTATTGTGTATAATGTCACTGGCGATCACTGTATTACCTGTTCACTGACACTACATACAGAGCTCCTGTGTATAATGCTACTGGTGATCACTGCATTACCGGTACACTGACAGTATATACAGAGCTCCTGTGTATAATGTCACTGGTGAGTCACTGTAATACCTGTACACTGACACTATATACTGTATACTATTTACAGAGTTCCTCTGTATAATGTCACTGGGGATCACTGCATTACCTGTACACTGAAACTATATACAGATCTCCTGTTTATAATGTCTCCAGTGGTAATATTAATGTTATTAGTATTCTGTTTTAATTAATGATCAGTATTGTAGTATATGGTCACTATGTGGTGGTAATATGTGATCTGGTCATGGTACGGTGGTATTTCTCTCTTGTATGTGGTATTATTCGGTCTCTATGAGGTGGTATATGTGGTCTGGTCATGGTGTGGTGGTATTTATCCTCTGAATGTGGAATTATTCCGTCATCATGTGGTGATAATATGTGGTCCGGCCATGATGTAGTGGTATTTGTTCCTTGTCTGTGGTGTTATTCAGTCACTATGTGGTGGTAATATGTGGTCTGGTCACGGTGTGGTGGTATTTGTCACATGTATGTGGTATTATTCGGTCACTATGTGATGGTAATATGTGGTCTGGTCATGGTGTGGCAGTATTTATCCCCTGTATGTTTTGTTATTCAGTCACTATGTTGTGGTAATATGTGATCTGGTCATGGTGTGACAGTATTTGTCCTTGTATGTGGTATTATTCAGTCACTATGTGGTGGTAATTTGTGGCCTGGTCACTGTGTGGTGGTATTGATCCCCTGTATGTGGTATTATTCAGTCACTATGTGACATAATATATGATCTGGTCCTGGTGTGGTGGTATTTATTCCCTTTGATGTGGTATTATTTGGTCACTGTGTGGTGATAATACTGTATGTAGGCTGGTCACAGTGTGGCGGTATTTGTTCCTTCCTTATATGTGGAATTATTCGGTCACTATGTGTATTTATACATTGTATGTGTTATCATTTGATCACTGTGTGGTGATAATATGTAGTCTGGTCATGGTGTAGTGGTATTTGTTCATTCTATGTGGTATTGTATGAGGTCACTTGTTCTTTCTGATATAATTTATTGGAAGATTCTTGATTTCAAATAGAGATTAAATACTTGGCTGTTTAACCCCTCCCTGTCGTGTGACTATTACACAGTAGCAAGTATGCACTTACAGGAGTTCTACAGTGAAAAGAAGTAATCTCCTATCTTACGTTCAGTATTTGGTCAGCATTTTACATCAGTATTTGTAAGCCAAAACCAGGAGTGGGCGATAAATACAGAAGTGGTAACGTGTTTCTATTATACTTTTCCTCTGATTGTTCCACTCCTGGTTTTGGCTTACAAATACTGATGTAAAATGCTGACCAATTACTGAACGTGTGAACGTGGCCAAGGGATCAGTGATAAGTTATTGATTGTTGAGGGTTCGACTGCTGGGACCTGCACAGATCTGCAGAATGTGCAACTTTTGTCTCCATTAGTATGGAGCAGCATGTGCGACTCGGCCACTGATCAATTCATCCCCTATGGGGCTGCACTTGGTTTTTTCTGGAAGCCCCCAAAGAAGATGAATGGAGCTGCGGTCAGACATCTCACCTGACGCTCCATTTTAAAATAGGGATAAAATAGAGGTAAAAGTTCCCAGTTCTTCTGATCAGTGCGGTTTCCAATGGTCGGATTCCACCGATCAAAAAGTTATCACCTACCTAACCTGCAGATCAATGATAACTTGTTTTCATCAAAGAACACCGTTAATGTAAACTACCGTCACTGTACAGCCTTGTTATGGTCTTGCACAGTAGACGTGCAGGAGCCGCCTGTGTTTTACAGTCGATGCTCCACTATAGCAGGAATATGCGTTAAATGGCATTTGTATATAGCTGTGGGGAGAGCCCCTAGGGTAAATTTCCCCTGTGGGCCCCAGACCTCAATCCAACCCTGGTCATCAGAGAATCCTGACAGCATGCAGTGAGCGCAGTGTGACAATTCAAAAGTTTGCAGTCACGTACAGTTTGAATTGCACTTCTCTTTTTTTTCCCAATTTAAAAATTTAAACAAATTAAAAAATTAAGAACACATTCGGTATCCTTACATCCATAAAAGTTTTTACTCTCAAAATATAAAGTTAATTAATCCATACAGTAAATGATGTGCAAATTAAATGAAGTAAAAATGGAAAACTTGCCCAAAACATACAATAAAAAGCGATCAAAAACATTGTATTTGCTGCAAAATCACTCCCAAAAAAGTGATAGGTTTCGAAAAATGGCAGCGTAAGCCAAATCATTTTGTAAAAAGTTTTGAATTTTTTCTAACCACTTACCATAAACATAGAGCTCTGGCAAAAATTAAGAGATGACCGCAAAATTTTCGGTTTGTCTGATTTTTCTCTGTATAGGTATATTTTTGAGTACAATGTAAATTGTTCTTTTATTCTATAAACTTCTGACAAAATGTCTCTGAAGTTCCAAGCAATACATTTAGTTTTTTTTTTCTGAAAAGAAGAAATTGTCAAAATTAAAAAAAAAAAAAAACAGTGCTTTCAGACCTCAAATAATGCAAAGAAAACAAGTTCATAATCATTTAGAAACAACAATACTAATGTTTTAACTCCGGAAGAGTTCAGAAATCAATATTTTGTATAATAACCATGATTTTTAATCATAGCTCTCATGCGTCTTGGCATGCTTTCCACCAATCTTTCACACTGCTCCTGGTGCCAATATGTAAGCAGTTCTTCTTTGTTTGATGGCTTGTGACTATCCATCATTATCCTCCTTATTACATTCCAGAGGTTTTCAATGGGGTTCAGGTCTGGAGATTGGGCTGCCGATTACAGGGTTTTGATGTGGTGGTCTCTTAATTTTTTCCAGAGCTGTTTATGGAGCGCCCCCAGACACAGGGCCACGCGTTTCGGTACCGGGCCTCTCTCTGGTTCGGTTCTGAGGCTGTCACGGTGGCTAGACCCGGTCCGCGACCCTGCTAAGGGGCGTCCAATGAAAGTAGTATTGCAGTCTGTCAGGGGTTCGTGACGCCACCTGTGGTGTTCGGTCAGGGTGACCGACGCTGCTATGGGGTCCGCTGGGGTGATGGAATGGCAGCTGGATGGTATACCTTCCCACAGGTGAAGTATGTCCCCAGGGCTTCCCAGTAAGGTGGATGGTGATGGTGTGAGGTGCAGTCAATAATGAGGACACAAGGTTCAAGTCTCTTTACCTCTTTACTGAAGGCTTCAAGATCCTCTATCCAGAGTACGTTTAACAGGGCTCTCAGAGAC
Source organism: Ranitomeya imitator (assembly GCF_032444005.1). NCBI lineage: Eukaryota > Metazoa > Chordata > Amphibia > Anura > Dendrobatidae > Ranitomeya > Ranitomeya imitator. The sequence continues at coordinate 56,864,850 of NC_091282.1, read as the reverse complement.
CGGCCGGTCCGATGGGCACATCCAGAGTTTCCTTCACAGATGGAAATCGTTGCCTACCACTAGCGCCTGTGTGTTGTAGTCCTATCCTGCTGAGCATTCGGAATAGTCCTCACAACTGCTGTTCTCGTTCGTTCGTTCTCTACAGCTCTCTCTCGTTCTTTTGTTCCAGATGTTACTAGTTTCTAACGTCCCCCAGGTATGTTATGGCTAGGACGCCACCCGTAAGACGTGAAGGCTTGGAGGTCTTCCGGGACCCTAGAGACGCCCCTCCCCCAATGTTGCCCCCTATGTCTTCGTAGGTGTAGAAGGTAGACAGCCAACCTATGACTGACTGTTCAGCGGAGTTTGAAGTAAGGCCTGAAGTCAGTTACTCCTACGGTGTTCGGGCCACCGACTACGCGCCTCAGTAAGATGTTGCCTTTCTCTCTCTCAGCACGACTCTTACTGGCTCTCCTTTGTGCTTGATCTCGTTTACACGGTTCCACAATATCCTTCCCTTCGTGTCTCTTTCTTAGGATACCGCTGCAGGGTGTGCAGGCGCGGTTCCGTCACGTCCTGTTCTGTTTGCTAGGCACCTGCCAGGTTCCCACGCCTGACAGGGACCCCCCTGTGCCTTCTCCCTGCAACACCCCCTACCACGAGCTGTTGCCTGGTTCCAACCAGTCTGTTGTGAATTCTGTTGTCAAGCTCCCTCCTGTGGTCATGAATGGTACTTCGGCTGGTTCTGTCCATGGGCTTCCTCTGGTGGTTGTGAGTGGGGCTGCGGCTTCTGAGTTTCCTTCCACAGGTGATGAGGTTAATTCGTTAGCTGGCTGCTCTATTTAACTCCACTTAGATCATTGCTCCATGCTACCTGTCAATGTTCCAGTATTGGTCTAGTTCGCTCCTGGATCGTTCTTGTGACCTGTCTTCCCAGCAGAAGCTAAGTTCCTGCTTGTTTTTCTCTGGTTTGCTATTTTTCTGTCTAGCTTGCTATTTTGATTTTTGTCTTGCTTGCTGGAAGCTCTGGGACGCAGAGGGAGTGCCTCCGCACCGTGAGTCGGTGCGGAGGGTCTTTTTGCGCCCTCTGCGTGGTCTTTTTATAGTTTTTGTGCTGACCGCAAAGTTACCTTTCCTATCCTCTGTCTGTTCAGTAAGTCGGGCCTCACTTTGCTAAATCTATTTCATCTCTGTGTTTGTAATTTTCATCTTAACTCACAGTCATTATATGTGGGGGGCTGCCTTTTCCTTTGGGGAATTTCTCTGAGGCAAGGTAGGCTTTATTTTTCTATCTTTAGGGCTAGCTAGTTCCTTAGGCTGTGACGAGTTGCATAGGGAGCGTTAGGAGCAATCCACGGCTATTTCTAGTGTGTGTGATAGGATTAGGGATTGCGGTCAGCAGAGTTCCCACATCTCAGAGCTTGTTCTGTATTATTAGTATCTATCGGGTTATTCCGTGTGCTCTTAACCACCAGGTCCATTATTGTCCTAACCACCAGGTCATAACAGTACAGGTGGCCCAAAGTATTAATGCATCTCAATAGAGGGATAAGAGAAGTTCTGAGACCATTTTTTTTTCTTTGCAGTGTGTTTTGTCTCTCTTTTCCCCTTTACCTCTGGGTGGTTCACGATACAGGTGTAGATATGGACATTCAAGGTCTGTCCTCTTGTATGGATAATCTCACTGCAAGGGTACAAAACATTCAAGATTTTGTGGTTCAGAATCCGATGTTAGAGCCTAGGATTCCAATTCCTGATTTGTTTTTGGGGATAGATCTAAGTTTCTGAATTTCAAAAATAATTGTAAATTGTTTCTTGCTTAGAAACCTTGCTCCTCAGGTGACCCTGTTCAACAAGTGAAAATCATTATTTCTTTGTTACGTGGCGACCCTCAAGACTGGGCATTTTCCCTTGCGCCAGGAGATCCGGCATTGCGTGATGTTGATGCGTTTTTTCTGGCGCTTGGATTGCTTTATGATGAACCAAATTCAGTGGATCAGGCAGAGAAAATCTTGCTGGCTCTGTGTCAGGGTCAGGATGAGGTAGAGATATATTGTCAGAAGTTTAGGAAGTGGTCTCTACTCACTCAGAGGAATGAATGTGCCCTGGCAGCAATTTTCAGAAAGGGTCTCTCTGAAGCCCTTAAGGATGTCATGGTGGGATTTCCCATGCCTGCTGGTCTGAATGAGTCTATGTCTTTGGCCATTCAGATCGATCGACGCTTGCGTGAGCGTAAAGTTGTGCACCATTTGGCGGTATTATCTGAGCATAGACCTGAGCCTATGCAATGTGATAGGACTTTGACCAGAGCTGAACGGCAAGAACACAGACGTTGGAATGGGCTGTGTTTTTACTGTGGTGATTCCACTCATGCTATCTCCGATTGTCCTAAGCGCACTAAGCGTTTCGCTAGGTCTGCCACCATTGGTACGGTACAGTCGAAATTTCTTTTGTCCGTTACTCTGATTTGCTCTTTGTCATCCTATACTGTTATGGCATTTGTGGATTCAGGCGCTGCCCTGAATTTGATGGACTTGGAGTTTGCTAGGCGCTGTGGATTTTTCTTGGAGCCCTTGCAGTATCCTATTCCATTGAGAGGAATTGATGCTACGCCTTTGGCCAAGAATAAGCCTCAGTACTGGACCCAATTGACCATGTGCATGGCTCCTGCACATCAGTAGGATATTCGCTTTTTGGTGTTGCATAATCTGCATGATGTGGTCGTTTTGGGGTTGCCATGGCTACAGGTCCATAATCCATTATTGGATTGGAAATCTATGTCTGTGTCCAGCTGGGGTTGTCAGGGGGTACATGTTGATGTTCCATTTTTGTCTATTTCGTCATCCGCCCCTTCTGAAGTCCCAGAGTTTTTGTCGGATTACCGGGATGTATTTGATGAGCCCAAATCCAGTGCCCTACCTCCTCATAGGGATTGCGATTGTGCTATCAATTTGATTCCTGGTAGTAAATTCCCAAAAGGTCGACTGTTTAATTTATCTGTGCCTGAGCACGCCGCTATGCGGAGTTATATAAAGGAATCCTTGGAGAAGGGTCATATTCGCCCGTCGTCGTCACCATTGGGAGCAGGGTTCTTTTTTGTGGCCAAGAAGGATGGTTCTTTGAGACCTTGTATTGATTACCGCCTTCTTAATAAGATCACAGTCAAATTTCAGTACCCTTTGCCGCTGCCGTCTGATTTATTTGCTCGGATTAAGGGGGCTAGTTGGTTCACCAAGATAGATCTTCGTGGTGCGTATAATCTTGTACGTATTAAACAGGGCGATGAATGGAAAACAGCATTTAATACGCCCGAGGGCCATTTTGAGTACCTGGTTATGCCATTCGGGCTTTCCAATGCTCCATCAGTATTTCAATCCTTTATGCATGACATCTTCCGATGGTACCTGGATAAATTCCTGATTGTATATTTGGATGATATTTTGGTCTTCTCGGATGATTGGGAGGCTCACGTGAAGCAGGTCAGAATGGTGTTCCAGGTCCTTCGTGCGAATTCTTTGTTTGTGAAGGAGTCAAAGTGTCTCTTTGGAGTTCAGAAGGTTTCATTTTTGGGTTTCATTTTTTCCCCTTCTACTATCGAGATGGACCCTGTTAAAGTCCAGGCCATTTATGATTGGACTCAGCCGACATCTGTGAAGAGTCTGCAAAAGTTCCTGGGCTTTGCTAATTTTTATCGTCGCTTCATCAGTAATTTTTCTAGTGTTGCTAAACCGTTGACTGATTTGACCAAGAAGGGTGCTGATGTGGTCAATTGGTCTTCTGCGGCTGTGGAAGCTTTTCAGGAGTTGAAGCATCGTTTTTCTTCTGCCCCTGTGTTGTGCCAGCCAGATGTTTCGCTCCCGTTTCAGGTCGAGGTTGATGCTTCTGAGATTGGAGCAGGGGCTGTTTTGTCGCAAAGAAGTTCTGATGGCTCGGTGATGAAACCATGTGCCTTCTTTTCTAGAAAGTTTTCACCTGCTGAGCGCAATTATGATGTTGGCAATCGAGAGTTGTTGGCCATGAAGTGGGCATTCGAGGAGTGGCGTCATTGGCCTGAAGGAGCCAAGCATCGCGTGGTGGTCTTGACGGATCACAAGAATTTGACTTATCTGGAGTCTGCCAAACGGTTGAATCCTAGACAGGCTCGTTGGTCGCTATTTTTCTCCCGTTTTGATTTTGTGGTTTCGTACCTTCTGGGCTCTAGGAATGTGAAGGCTGATGCCCTGCCAAGGAGTTTTGTGCCCGACTCTCCGGGTGTTCCTGAGCCGGCGGGTATTCTCAAAGAGGGGGTAATTTTGTCTGCCATCTCCCCTGATTTGCGGCGGGTGCTGCAAAAATTTCAGGCCGATAGACCTGACCGTTGCCCAGCGGAGAAACTGTTTGTCCCTGATAAATGGACTAGTAGAGTTATCTCTGAGGTTCATTGTTCGGTGTTGGCTGGTCATCCTGGAATCTTTGGTACCAGAGATTTGGTGGCTAGATCCTTTTGGTGGCCGTCTTTGTCGCGGGATGTGCGTTCTTTTGTGCAGTCCTGTGGGACTTGTGCTCGGGCTAAGCCCTGCTGTTCTCGTGCCAGTGGGTTGCTTTTGCCCTTGCCGGTCCCGAAGAGGCCCTGGACGCATATTTCTATGGATTTTATTTCGGATCTCCCTGTCTCTCAAAAGATGTCGGTCATTTGGGTGGTTTGTGATCGCTTCTCTAAGATGGTCCATTTGGTACCCTTGTCTAAATTGCCTTCCTCCTCTGATTTGGTGCCATTGTTTTTCCAGCATGTGGTTCGTTTACATGGCATTCCGGAGAACATAGTTTCGGACAGAGGTTCCCAGTTTGTTTCGAGGTTTTGGCGTTCCTTTTGTGCTAGGATGGGCATTGATTTGTCTTTTTCCTCGGCTTTCCATCCTCAGACAAATGGCCAAACCGAACGAACTAATCAGACTTTGGAAACATATCTGAGATGCTTTGTTTCTGCTGATCAGGATGATTGGGTGCCCTTTTTGCCTTTGGCTGAGTTCGCCCTTAATAATCGGGCCAGCTCGGCTACTTTGGTTTCGCCGTTTTTCTGCAATACTGGTTTCCATCCTCGTTTCTCTTCAGGGCAGGTTGAGTCTTCGGACTGTCCTGGTGTGGATACTGTGGTGGATAGGTTGCAGCAGATTTGGACTCATGTGGTGGACAATTTGACATTGTCCCAGGAGAAGGCTCAACGTTTCGCTAACCGCCGGCGCTGTGTGGGTCCCCGACTTCGTGTTGGGGATTTGGTTTGGTTGTCGTCTCGTTATGTTCCTATGAAGGTTTCCTCTCCTAAGTTTAAGCTTCGTTTCATTGGTCCGTATAAGATTTCTGAGGTTCTCAATCCTGTGTCATTTCGTTTGACCCTTCCAGCTTCTTTTGCCATCCATAATGTATTCCATAGGTCGTTGTTGCGGAGATATGTGGCACCTGTGGTTCCATCCGTTGATCCTCCTGCCCCGGTGTTGGTTGAGGGGGAGTTGGAGTATGTGGTGGAGAAGATTTTGGATTCTCGTATTTCGAGACGGAAACTCCAGTACCTGGTCAAGTGGAAGGGTTATGGTCAGGAAGATAATTCCTGGGTCTTTGCCTCTGATGTTCATGCTGCCGATCTGGTTCGTGCCTTTCATTTGGCTCGTCCTGGTTGGCCTGGGGGCTCTGGTGAGGGTTCGGTGACCCCTCCTCAAGGGGGGGGTACTGTTGTGAATTCTGTTGTCAAGCTCCCTCCTGTGGTCATGAATGGTACTTCGGCTGGTTCTGTCCATGGGCTTCCTCTGGTGGTTGTGAGTGGGGCTGCGGCTTCTGAGTTTCCTTCCACAGGTGACGAGGTTAATTCGTTAGCTGGCTGCTCTATTTAACTCCACTTAGATCATTGCTCCATGCCACCTGTCAATGTTCCAGTATTGGTCTAGTTCGCTCCTGGATCGTTCTTGTGACCTGTCTTCCCAGCAGAAGCTAAGTTCCTGCTTGTTTTTCTCTGGTTTGCTATTTTTCTGTCCAGCTTGCTATTTTGATTTTTGTCTTGCTTGCTGGAAGCTCTGGGACGCAGAGGGAGCGCCTCCGCACCGTGAGTCGGTGCGGAGGGTCTTTTTGCGCCCTCTGCATGGTCTTTTTGTACTTTTTGTGCTGACCGCAAAGTTACCTTTCCTATCCTCTGTCTGTTCAGTAAGTCGGGCCTCACTTTGCTAAATCTATTTCATCTCTGTGTTTGTAATTTTCATCTTAACTCACAGTCATTATATGTGGGGGGGCTGCCTTTTCCTTTGGGGAATTTCTCTGAGGCAAGGTAGGCTTTATTTTTCTATCTTTAGGGCTAGCTAGTTCCTTAGGCTGTGACGAGTTGCATAGGGAGCGTTAGGAGCAATCCACGGCTATTTCTAGTGTGTGTGATAGGATTAGGGATTGCGGTCAGCAGAGTTCCCACGTCTCAGAGCTTGTTCTGTATTATTAGTATCTATCGGGTCATTCTGTGTGCTCTTAACCACCAGGTCCATTATTGTCCTAACCACCAGGTCATAACATCAGTCAGCTTCTGACTAACTTCCTCCCCAGCCCCTAGTTTTACCAGTGTGAGGAGTGGCCCAATAAATAAAGCCTTTTTCTCCCCCTAGTGGCCGGAGTGTGAAGTGTAATGTGTTCTGGTGATACCTGGTCAGGAGAACTCCTTAGTGCCATCAGACGTACCGCTGCTCCCCTTAGCGGTAGAGCGCCATACTGCAACGACCAGGTCTCTGGGGCGCTGCACTTATATAAAACAAGAAAATTGTTAACTTTAGTGTCGCTAAAGTCTTACCGATCTGAAGAATCTTGTTGCCTGGTCTGATGATTGCTGTAATAATTATCCCCCCCCCCCAAAAAAAAAAAGTCGGAACATTGTTTTTTTCACCATTATTATTTTCTATTTTTCAGGATTTTATATGGTAAAGTGAATCATGCTAATTAAAAGTACAACTCGTCCAGTAAAAAAAACAACTCTCAATAATAAATAGTTCTGGTTCTTAGCAGAAAGGGAGGAAAAAATGAAAGCAGAAAAATGAAACTTGACTGCGTTAATAAGGGATTAAAATACTGAAAACTCTGAACTTTATCTCATTTTTCTATCTCCAGCAGATGATAGAAAAACCTTGGCTGACACCTCCCGGTAAGAAACTTCTGTCGTTATTTCATGAACATGAGTTTGTCACTTTGTACAAATCATCATACTATGGGCATGTGTTCTCTGTGATTTTTATAGGACGCCATTGTGTTTAGTTATGTCCTTTTATATAGGTGCCCAATATTGTACACAACTCTCCCTTGTGAGGACTGACTAGTGATGCCTATATGAGGATCCATGCTTCCGTAGCAATAACAATACATGATAATTGGAAATAAGCAAATAAAGTTGATACGGATTTCCCCAAAATTTTGGGGGATCTGAATCATCGAAATCCATCAAAACATTTTGCTAAATTCTATTGAGAGCTTGAGAATAGAAAAACATGTTCTACCCGCCAGTCCTAAAGCTGTGGTCCTTTGCTTTAGTCTTTGGGTTCTTCCAGCACTGACACAAGTGATTGTTCTCACACAGTCAAGTGGGGGGTCTTCGTACATCATTGATGTCAATGACTACTGCCGCCCCTCCATGTGAATGCTACTGGCCTCAGCGCTGGAAGACCTAAGAACCAAAGTAGAAGATGGTTTTCAAAATGTTTTAAAAATATAAATCTCAAAATTGTGATTTGCATTGGTATTAGCCCCCTGAGTCGTTACTTTATAGGACCGTCTTTCACTGCAATTACTGCTGCAAATCCGCTGCCCAGTATTGAACACCATCCATCTTTGCGCCAACTCTGACCAGCTTCCCTGTCCCTGCTGAAGAGAAGCATCCCCACAGCATGATGCTGCCACCACCATGTTTGACCGTAGGGATGGTGTTTTCAGCCCAAAAAGTTTGACTTTGGTCTCATCTGACCAGAGCACCTTCTTCCACATGCCAGCTGTTTCCCCTCCATGACTTTTTGCAATTTGAAAACGGGACGTCTTATGGCTTTCTTTCAAAAATGGCTTTCTTCTTGTCACTCTTCCATAAAGTCCACATTTGTGGAGTATACAACTAATAGTTGTCCTGTGGACAGATTCTCCCACCTAAGCAGTGGATCTCTGGAGCTCCTCCAGGGTGACCATGTGCCTCTTGGCTGCTTGTCTAATTAGTGCTCACTTTGCTTGGAATGTCAGTTTAGGTGAACCACAAAGTCTTGGTAGGTTAGCAGTCGTACCATATTCCTTCCATTTTGAAGGATGGATTGAGCAGTGCTCTGTGAGACTCTCTTAGTGTGAGGAATCTCTGGTAAATAGGTGGACCCTCTGGACCGTGACGACGATCCCCTCACGGACAAGCTGACCAGGTAGACCACCCCCTATACAGGGAGCGTTAGGGGCAGGAGCGTGAGGGACTATTGCCACGGAAGCTAGAGGATCAAAGAGGGAGAGAGAAAAGGAAAATGGGGGCAAAGGACCGGAGAAGCGGAAGAGAGCCTGAACGCGGCGAGAGAGGCAAGGACACAGGACGGATGGAATGCCGCAGGGATACCGAATGGAAGGGCACTATGGAGACACAGGGAAAACAGGAACACCCGGACACGGGACCAGAAGGGACACAAAGGCTGCAGGAACACAGGGACTGAAAGGATACAGGAACTGAAGGTACACAGGGACTGCAAGGAGACTGGAACTGCAGGAACCAACGCCGGGACTAACGCAGGTACTGCGGAGAAAAAACAAGGAACAAAATCAGGGAACACGAAGATGCACTAGGTATACGTGCGACCAGGAGCACTTAAGAAACACAAGTGATCATCAGGCACAGGGGTGAGGAGCAGACAGGAAGATATAGTAGCGGTAACAACTTACTTCCGGGTGGAGAGGGTCCTCCAAGACAATAGAGAGGACAGGGCAGGAAGTGTTAAAAGGACCTAGCGGTGCGCACGCGCAGAACGGAATCCGGCGTGCACCCAACGATCAGCTGAAGCCGGGAGCGAGCGCTGGAGGGAGGACGCCGCAGCAGCAGAGCCGCGCCGGGACGCCGAGGACACGTAAGTATCGCAGGGTGAAGCAGGTGGCAGCGGTGGCGTGACACTTAGGCTATTTTTTAACCCTGCTTTACGCTTCTCCTCAACGTTATCCCTGACCTGTCTGGTGTGTTCCTTTGTTTTCATGATGCTGTTTGATCCCCAATGTTCTCAAACAGACCTCTGAGACTTTCACAGTGCAGCTGTAGTTATACTGAAAATAAATTACACACAGGTGGACTCAATTTATTAATTATGTAGACTTCTGGAGGCAATTGGTCAATTAGGATCTTATTTAGGGGTAATGAGAATGCAGGGAGCTGAATACAGCTGCATGTCACAATTTTCAGATTTATATTTTTAAAATATTTAAAAAAAACAAGTGTCATTTCCTTTACACTTCACAAATACTTGCCACTTTGTGCTGATATATCACATAAAATACCAATAAAATACATTTAAGTTTGTGGGTGGAACGTGAAAAAGTGTGGAAAAGTTCATGGGGGTATGAATAATTTTTCATGGCATTGTGTATATTTTGTCACCAATTTCTTTCTGAATACCGTTTTAGGGGAAATTTCCTCATCTCTAATAATAATGCTATTATGGCACTGTTATGTCGCATACATTGTAGAAAATGTTGTTTCTCCTGTTTATACCTGGAATGATACTACAAGAAATGCTTCTTGACTTGCAGGAACACACAGGAGTCCACGTATGAGAATTATAACCAGACTTCTCAGTGACGTCCACAACTCAACAGTAACATTTGCCGATCATCCGGTCCAAACACAGACCCGTATTATATATGATGTAAACTTTTCTTTACTCCAGTTATCTTGTATTTTTTGCACTTTTAGAGAAATATACGCTCTGCTGACTCCATAACTGCAAAGTCCAGAGCTCCTCTGGTATTATAAACCTATAAATATACGGAAGCAGATGCCCGGTATATTTTAAAAGATAATAAATTTTATTGAATACTAATTAACACACAATTTTTTCCAAAAAAAATTTCCAATGGGTAAACACAAGAAAAATGTACTTGCAAACACAGGGATAGTTATTCCCAATATTAAGAGCAATAAATTAAATATCATTAAAGTAGTGTTACTAATATGATTTGGACTAGAGGAGGAAAAGAATCACAAAATAAAATACTGTTAGTGCTTATAAGCTTGGATGTATAAAAAATAATAATTAATGATTTTTCAAATAATAGGTAGTCAGGTACAATTAGATCGATTAAATTATTCCTGATGCTAAGTAGCAATATTAGTACATATTCGATCAGTACCCTTGTACTGATAAGTACCCTTGTGCTTATAAGCTTCAACGTATGAAAAAAAAAAAGGTTTTAGATTCTCTGATGATATGAAGTCCAAATCCAATTGGACCAATTACAGTACTAAAGCTATTTTTAAAGCAGAGTAACAAGTGTATTAAAGGTAAATCAGCTAAGGGTATGTTCACACGTTCCTGATTTCCATCCTTTTTTTTTCAGGACTGAAACCGCAGCTCTTGGCAGAAAACGCAGGTCCTTTTTTTGGTCCTTTTTTTGTGCTTTTTTGGTGCGTTTTATGATGCGTTTTTTGATCCTTTTTTTATGCAGTTTTCTATGCAGAGTCTGTGTGTTTTCTAGGAAGTTTTTTAGGGTTAAAATGGCTGAAAATACCCTAACCCTAACCCTACCCCTAACCCTACCTCTAACCCTACCCCTATCCCTATTCTAACCTTAGTGGAAAAAAAAAATTCTTAATTTTTTTATTGTCCCTACCTATGGGGGTGACAAAGGGGGGGGGGTGTCATTTACTATTTTTTTATTTTGATCACTGAGATAGGTTATATCTCAGTGATCAAAATGCACTTTGGAACGAATCTGCCGGCCGGCAGATTCGGCGGGCGCACTGCGCATGCGCCCACCATTTTGCAAGATGGCGGCGCCCAGGGAGAAGACGGCTGGACGGACACCGGGAGGCCGGGTAAGTATAAGGGGGGGAGATTAGGGCACGGGGGGGGGCATCGGAGCATGGGGGGGTGGGATCGGGGCAGCCACACTCCGCCCACGCACTTCCGCCCGCTTTCCCGCACTTCCTGCTGCAGCGGTTCGGCACCACAAACCGCAATAAAACCCGCAGATATATTTTTGATCTGCGGGTTTTACTGCGGGTTTGACCTCACAATGGAGGTCTATGGGTGCAGAACCGCTGCGGCTCCGAAAAAAGAAGTGATATGCTCCTTCTTTTTTCCCGCAGCTATTCAGCGCGGCTTTTTTTTTAACATTCAGGATCATGTGCACAGCGGTTCCTGTTTTCCATAGGGTACATTGTACTGTACCCTGCATGGAAAACAGCTGCGGAACCGCAGCAGCAAAAACGCTGCGGTTCCGCAGTAAAAAACGCACTGTGTGAACATGGCCTAATAGTGCATATTGAATCAATGGTCCAATTGAAAAAAAGCTTTTAACAGCAGTAGGAAATAAGGGTTTAAATCAAGGTAAACAGTAAAGCAATTGGTGCTCAGATCTTAATATATAGAACAAATTGCTCCCCACAACTGTGATGCACAATAATATATCTATATAGCCCAGGTGCAATTATCCATGCACATAGATTCTCAATAAAGTTACTGGCAATGAATTAGTACCTAGACAGATATCAAGGTTTCACCAGAATGCATAGTATTAAAGTGCACAGTGCCAATAGGTCGCTCAAAAGGTAAGATGAACAGTGAGAAAGAGATATAAAGGTTCTTAAAATTTGAGGGTATACATGACCTGGTTGCAAGGTGGTGCCCCGACGCGCGTTTCACGTTAGCGTCTTCCTATGGAGGGGTCAGTGTCGGGGCACCACCTTGCAACCAGGTCATGTATACTAACAGTATTTTATTTTGTGAAAAAAATTGGATGTTTTTTTTTTTTCTCCTCTAGTCCAAACCTTATTAGTAACACTACTTTAATGGTGTTTATTATTGCTCTTAATATTGGGTATAACTATCCCTGTGTTTTCATGTCCATTTTTCTTGTGATTAACCATTGGAAAAAAATTTAAAAAAATTGTGTGTTAATTAGTATTCAATAAAATTTACTATCTTTTAAAATTTACTGGGCGTCTGCTTCCGTATATTTATAGGTTTATATGCAATTGTGGAAGTGCAGTCATTATCTAGGCCAATTTTTTCTAGGTTCTCCTCTGGTATTAAACTCTGCACATCAGCACAAACAGTGCGCTCCCTCTGGGAGCTTCTTGTCCAAGAAACTGCACGTAGAGGTACATCACCAACCACAATGCCGAGCATCGGATGAAGTGGAGTAAAGCCGCCACCACTGGACTCTGAAGGAAATGTGATCTGTGCAGTAATGGATCACACTTCTCTATCTGGCGTCTGATGGACAAGTCTGGGTCTTGTAAAGGAGAACGTTACCTGCCTGACTGCATTTTGCCCGCTGTACAGTTTGGTGGAGGAGGGATAATACTACTGGACTGTTCTTCAGGGGTCGGTCTTGGGCCCTTTGGTCCAGGGAAGGAAAATTAATGCTTCAGCATATAAGACATTTGTAGATTCTAGATTTTTGGGTAGGTAAGGCCCTCTTCTGTTCCCCATGACTGTGCCCTGTGCACAAGGTCCATAGAGAAGTCATTGGAGGAGTTTGGTGTAGAAGAACATGACCGGTCGCACAGAGCCCGGACCTCAGACTTCATAATGCTACATGAAACCATTCATCAGCCTGTATCTGTATATACCGTGTTCCAAATTATTATGCAAATTGGATTAAAGTGTCATAAAGATTTAATTGTTTTGTTTTTCAAATAAACTCGTGGATGGTATTGTGTCTCAGGGCTCAATGGATCACTGAAATCAATCTTAAACACATGTGATAATTAGTTTTCCAGGTGATTCTAATTAAATGAAAATTACTTAAAAATGATGTTCCACATTATTAAGCAGGCCACATGTTTCAAGCAATATGGGAAATAAAAAGGATCTCTCTGCTGCTGAAAAGCGTTAAATAGTGCAATGCCTTAGACAAGGTATGAAAACATTAGATATTTAATGAAAACTGAGTGATCATCATACTGTGAAGAGATTTGTGACTGAAACAGAGCACAGACAGAGTTCATGCAGATAAAGGCATAATGAGGAAGGTTTCTGCCAGACAAATTCATTGGATTAAGAGAGCAGCTGCCAAAATACCATTACAAAGCAGCAAACAGTTATTTGAAGCTGCTGGTGCATCTGGAATCCCTCGAACCTCAAGGTGTAGGATCCTTCAAAGGCTTGTTGTGGTGCATAAACCCACTATTCGGCCACCCCTAAACAGTGTTCACAAGCAGAAACGGTTGCAGTGGCCCAGACATACATGAAGACTAATTTCCAAACAGTTTTGTTTACTGATGAGTGTCGGGCAACCCTGGATGGTCCAGATGGATGGAGTAGTGGATGGTTGGTGGATGGCCACCATGTCCCAACAAGACTGCGACGTCAGCAAGGAGGTGGAGGAATCATGTTTTGGGCCGGAATCATGGGGAAACAGCTGGTAGGGCCCTTTAAGGTTCCTGAAGGTGTGAAAATGACCTCTGCAAAGTATATAGAGTTTCTGACTGACAACTTTGTTCCATGGTCTAAAAAGCAGAAACGTGCCTTCAGGAGCAAAATCATCTTCATGCATGACAATGCCTCATCTCATGCTGCAAAGAATACCTCTGAGTCATTGGCTGCTATGGGCATAAAAGGAGATAAACTCATGGTGTGGCCACCATCTTCCCCTGACCTCAACCCTATAGAGAACCTTTGGAGCATCATCAAGCAAAAGATCTATGAGGCTGGGAGGCCGTTCACATCAAAACAGCAGATCTGGGAGGCGATTCTGACTTCATGCAAAGAAATACAAGCAGAAACTCTCCAAAAACTCACAAGTTCCATGGATGTAAGAATTGTGAAGGTGATGTCAAAGAAGGGTTCCTATGTTAACATGTAACTTGGCCTTGTAGGATGTTTTGGAGTTAAATAGCTTTTTTGTTCAGTGAATGTGACCTCCTAATGCTGCAAATTCCACAAATGAGCATTTTCAGTTCTTTAAAACAGATCAAAAGTTTAGAAATTCTACTGTGCCTAATAATTTGGAACAGTGCATTGTGAGTTTTTATCCATTTTGGAGATTATACTGTTATCATTGGGAGGTTTCTTCAATAAAATTTGATGTATAATCTAACGGGTGATGACTTTTATTACACTGACTGTCATTTGCACCGACCATTTAGGAAAATCCGAGAAAAATATAATTTGCATAATAATTTGGAACATTGTGTATGTCCAGATAGAAAGTGCCATTGAATACACTGAAGGAGTGGGAACAGATTTCTGAAAAACATTTAGGAAAGGAGAGAATAGTTAGCGAGATGAGGTGATAGGCCAGTCTTAAGAAATGTGTTTTTAGAATACACTTGGATAATGGGAGTTAGCTAGATTGTCTGGGGTAATGCATTCCAGAGAATGACGCAGCATGAAGGAAGTCCTGGAGACCGGACTGGGAGGCTCAGGTTATAGATGATGTTATGTAATACCATGTACCATGTTGTGTGCGGAAGTTACCAATGCGCCATGGCATTGGCAAAACGGAAATAAAAGAACATCCATGACACCAGGGTCCACTTAATTAACCTCTGCTTCCTGGTAGTATGGTGTAATGTGCTGCACTCCAAATAGGCCAGAAAACAGAGAGGCCAGAAGGGCAATTGATAACATGTACTTGTTGTAAGTATACACCGATACATCCAGACTAATGGGGCTTCAACAAAGACTCAATTTTTATGCAGCAATCAGAGCTACTATCCAGTGGAGTTGTCACGAAGTGACAGTCCTGGTGTAACACGACCTGACGGGTCGGTCACAAAATGACGGAACACACAAGGGGACACTTTAACAACGGTGGGCCCTGACTTTTGGACATGAGGAGGCTATAGGTGTCTTATTGTGGACATGAGGAAGCTATGGGGGTCTTATTGTGGACATGGGGAATCTATGGGGTCTTACTGTGGACATGAGGAGGCTATGGGTGTCTGACTTTGGACATGAGGAGGCTATGGGTGTCTGACTTTGGACATGAGGAGGCTATGGGTGTCTGACTTTGGACATGAGGAGGCTATGGGTGTCTGACTTTGGACATGAGGAGGCTATGGGTGTCTGACTTTGGACATGGGGAGGCTATGGGGGTCTTATTGTGGACATGGGGAATCTATGGGGTCTTACTGTGCACATGGGGAGGCCGTGTGGGCCTCATGCAATATAAAGAAGAGGCTGTATTCGGGTCAATCGGTATATAGGGTAATGTCGGCATACTTAATTCTGCTCAATATCGAGTGATAATTCATATTAATTACAATTATTATATCAATAGTTATATGTTGATATTAATATTGAGCTTAATTCATTTCAGCCTATCGGTTCGGCCCTCCACAACAGCCACGGTCTCTCATGTGGCCCCTCGGGAAAATGAATTGCCCACCCCTGATCTAGAGGATTGCTTATCTAACAGCTGTGATGGTCAACAGGTGGTGATAATACAAGTTGGGAACGTTTTTTTCCGCCTCTTAAACATGGCAATAAATGGCAACTGAGCCTAATGGTGAATGAGTGACCCTAATTGTGTATCAACCTTAATAGAGAAATATGATCAGTATTTCTGAATACATATACAGGTAACGAGATAAGTAACCTCATCAGTGCTGGTACTATCGCTGTACACCTGATAACCAAGGGGTATCGTGGCTGTGATCCCCCTAATATGCGCACACATTAGTGTTGTATCACAACTTAGTATTTACCCACCTGTAAATCACATCTATTTTTTCTATTAGAGTGCTGCCTTAGTTTTTTTGGATTATAGATAGAGATATGCAGTAATGTGCAGAAATTTTAGGCAGATAATAATAATAATAATAATAATAATAATAATTTTTATTTATATAGCGCCAACATATTCCGCAGCGCTTTACAAATTATAGAGGGGACTAGTACAGACAATAGACATTACAGCATAACAGAAATACAGTTCAAAACAGATACCAGGAGGAATGAAGGCCCTGCTCGCAAGCTTACAAACTATGAGGAAAAGGGGAGACACGAGAGGTGGATGGTAACAATTGCTTTAGTTATTCGGACCAGCTATAGTGTAAGGCTCAGGTGTTCATGTAAAGCTGCATGAACCAGTTATCTGCCTAAGTATGTAGCAGTACAGACACAGAGGGCTATTAACTGCATAAAGTGAATGAGAACATGATGTGAGGAACCTGATTGTTTTTTTTTTTTTTATAAATAGGCCACACAGGGATCGTTAGGTTAATACATTGAGGCGGTAGGCCAGTCTGAACAAATGAGTTTTTAGGGCACGCTTAAAACTGTGGGGATTGGGGATTAATCGTATTAACCTAGGTAGTGCATTCCAAAGAATCGGCGCAGCACGTGTAAAGTCTTGGAGACGGGAGTGGGAGGTTCTGATTATTGAGGATGCTAACCTGAGGTCATTAGCGGAGCGGAGGGCACGGGTAGGGTGGTAGACTGATACCAGGGAGGAGATGTAGGGTGGTGCAGAGCCATGGAGTGCTTTGTGGATGAGGGTAATAGTTTTGTACTGGATTCTGGAGTGGATGGGTAGCCAGTGTAATGACTGGCACAGGGTAGAGGCATTGGTGTAACAGTTGGTGAGGAATATGATCCTGGTTGCAGCATTCAGGACAGATTGGAGTGGGGAAAGTTTGGTAAGAGGGAGGCCGATTAGTAGAGAGTTACAATAGTCCAGACGAGAATGAATAAGTGAAACAGTAAGAGATTTTGCAGAGTCGAAAGTAAGAAAAGGGCGAATTCTAGAAATGTTTTTGAGATGCAGGTAAGAAGAGCGAGCCAGTGATCGGATGTGGGGGGTGAATGAAAGGTCAGAATCAAGGATGACCCCAAGGCAGCGGGCATGTTGCTTTGGAGTAATGGTGGAACCGCACACGGAGATGGCAATGTCAGGCAAAGGTAGGTTAGAAGAGGGAGAGAACACGAGGAGTTCAGTTTTTGACAGGTTTAGTTTCAGATAGAGGGAGGACATGATGTTAGAGACAGCAGTAAGACAATCACTGGTGTTTTCTAAAAAGGTCGGTGTGATATCAGGGGAAGAAGTGTATAATTGGGTGTCGTCAGCATAGAGATGGTACTGGAAACCAAATCTACTGATTGTTTGTCCAATAGGGGCAGTATACAACGAGAAGAGTAGGGGGCCTAGGACTGATCCTTGAGGAACCCCAACAGTAAGGGGAAGGTGAGAGGAGGAGGAACCAGCAAAACATACAGTGAAGGATCGGTCAGAGAGATAGGAGGAGAACCAGGAGAGAACGGTGTCCTTGAGGCCGATGGAGCGGAGCATAGTGAGGAGGAGCTGATGATCCACAGTGTCGAATGCTGTGGAGAGATCCAAGAGAATTAGCATGGAGTAGTGACCATTAGATTTACCTGTTAGTAGGTCATTAGAGACTTTAGTGAGGGCAGTTTCAGTAGAGTGTAAAGAGCGGAAGCCAGATTGAAGAGGGTCGAGAAGAGAGTTATCTGAGTGATAGCGGCAGATGTGAATAAGATTCTACAAAGTAACTTTCAAAAACAGAAGTGTGAATAGTATATTTTTATCAATGAACAAGGTTCGGAGTGGAAAAAATGAGATATATTAGAGATGAGCAGATTGATCTGCAGAGGATCAAGTTGAGTCGACATCTCTCCCATCTGTCACTCTCTGCCCCTCAACCCCCCGAGGCCGACCTCCCATGGGCTTTCTCTGTGGTACTTATGTCATTTCTAGAAATGGGTGAACTGTTTTACCATTTTACAGTCACAACAAAATTGATCTGTAATTCCAGTTCTGTTGTAAAGAAAAGCAACACATTTTCTATTTATTTGAAGCTATGCAATACTTTATTTATCCGCTAGGGGGCAGCAGTGGATAAAATAATATAAATTGGGAAAATTAACCTCCTCAAACCCCATGACATATGTGTTCATCATGTAAGGGGCGCAAATGTATGCTGAGCCCACTTCCATGTGCATTACGATTGCAGTCGCAGAGCAATTATACCCATGCGGGAGGGGGGCCAGTTTCACCTGGATATCCTTCCTCAGACACACATCCCCACTCTGTGCTGCAATGCATGCCGCAGATGCCAGCTGCAGACAGCAGCCTGCCAGTGATGCGCCGGCACATGTCAGTGACATCATGTGCTGCCTATTCTGGTATGCTGAAGTCAGCTGCTGGCTCCTGTGCCAACTACAGAAGATGACGCCACGCAGCGTGGGCGCAGGGGAAGGCGAGTAGAACTGTTTTTTTTTTAAATACAGATTACATTAGAAATGGGGATATTATTCCAGGACGGGGTAAATTATACCAGAATTAGGGGCAAGTTACCAGGATGGGAGACATTATACCAGAATTAGGGGCAAGTTACCAGGATGGGAGACATTACAGCAGGATGGAAGATATTATACCAGGATGGAAGATATGATACCAGAAAGGGGCTCAGGATTGGGGATGGCGTAGATGTAAGGAAGAAGACCAGGCTGCAAGTACCTGTAGTGAGCCGTGTCCGGAACTGCCGAGGCTGCATCCCCTGTTTCTTGATGAAAGGAATAGGGGACTGGACAGGCCCCATGACCCAGGAAGAGGGTGCGTATTTAGAGAGGGAACCCGGCCAGAAACCCGGGGGGCCCCGGAAGAAGTAAAGGGCGAAACGCGCGTCGGGGCGCAGGGGGATACCGGCAGACCACCATCACTTCTTTTTCATGCTATATGAGACAAGCTCATGTCACTTTCCTAACCTATGTACCACACAGGTTATATTTAGGAGGCTTTACACATACATTTGAGATAGGGAAACCAATACTGTTGATGATTTTACGTGTTTAACCCCTTCTGGTATTTACCCTTTCTCATTATATCAGGCCTTAATTAATATTCATTACATTAGCTATACTTATACATGCGGCGCATGATGTCAAGTGCCCGCCCCGTCACGTGACTTCTGATTTCCAGTCGGTGACCTTCAAGCCAGCAGCACACAGTAATGTGTCACAGTAATGATGGCGCTGGGTGCCAGCCAAGTGCTGGGAATCATGAAGGCGTTGAGAGGCGCTCATGGCTTGGCGGTTTTGCGTTTGCTTGCTATTGAGCACTGTTTGCGTGCCACCAGAAGACACAGACAAAAATTATTTAACCATTCGAACGAAGAGCTCAGATATAGCAAGTATCTATAGGACAACGGATCGAGTATACAATTCAGAGAGAGCACACATCCACTGTCTGCTCTTAATTAAATACAACGCGGTTTGGCCTTACAGGGTCTTCATCAGGTTTTTATACATCATGGGTTTATATTGTCCAGAACTGTACACTCACCTTACTGATCCTAGCCACTGCCCGTCTAATAACGCCGGATCCTTCGTCGGTCACAGCGCTTCCTCTTCCATCCGGGACGGTAAGTTATCACTGAGGTGACCAACATGACGCAACAACGGCTAGTCAACGGCTGCAGCAGTCACATGTCCGGCAAAGAAACTGGCAGGAAAGCGGTTTAAGTACAGGGACGGTGGGAATAGATAAGGTGATTAGGCTGATTTATAAAATATAACACTATGCTCCAGAGTTTGGCGGTGAAAATCTCTAAACCAAAAATGTCAAGACTGCAGAAATATCTAATGTGCATAAGGTCCGAACAACTATCCACCTACGAGTTATGTTGGGTCATAGAAGGACGGGGAATTTTAATTTAAAAAAAATCTCAGTCCTTTTGTTCTAATGAGCTGAGGGGGCTGAGGTTCCTTGAATTAGTCCCTTCTCCTTGTCAAACACAAGATTGCTCGGCCCAGACAAGTGAACATGTGCACGGGGATGTCGGGAGAGGGGGCTGTGAGCCAAACAATTTGCCACGAGAGGGTCACATTGTCCTTGGAGACCTGGGGTTAGAAGATCACTATGTATTGTGAACAGCAGATCTTCCATTTAGCCCGTGCGTTCACGTTGCGGCAGGGTTTTTCTTTGTTAAGAAGAAAGATGCGGGCCTGCATCCCTGTTTAGACTTTCGTGAGTTAAATCGGATTACTATCCAGGACCCATATCCTCACCCACTCATTCCTGATTTGGGGCAAAATGGCTCTCCAAGTTGGATCTCAGGGGAGCCTATAATCTGATCAGGATTAAGGAGGGGGATGAGTGGAAGGCGACTTTTAACATCCCAGAATTATGAAAACCTTGTCATGCCTTTTGGTTTGACTAATGCTCCCGCCATATTCCAACATTTCTTTAATGACATCTTCCGTCACCCCGTGGGTAGATTTGTTGTAGTGGATCATGACGATATTTTAATCTACTCGCCCGATCTCAAGTCTCACCAAGTACATGTCCACAGGTTCTACAGGATAATAAACTATATGCCAAGTTGGAAAAGTATGTATTCGTTGTACAAGAGGTTCAGTTTTTAGGTTTCTAAGTGTCAGCTGCAGGTTTCTACATGGATCCTGATAAGGTCCTAGAATGGAACCTCACAGAAAATCTGAAAGCATTACAACGCTTTTTGGGGTTTGCAAATTATTAACCGAAATGTATCTGAAACTTCTCATCTATTGTTAAAACCCTAACTTACATGACAAGGAGAGTTACGGACTTCTCAAGGTGGCCCTACTGCGCTCGGCAGGCCATGGGCGGACACACCGCACGTGCAGCCTGTGCTGCTGCACCGGAGCCCAGAGGTGGAGGGAGACCCCTGCGGGGTGGCTAGCAATGAGGGCAATCTGGACCGTAGCCTGGGAGTCCTTCATGTGTTTTTTAGCAAACTCTATTTGGGCTTTCATATGTCTTGCACTGAGGAGAGGCTTCCGTCGGGCCACTCTGCCATAAAAGCCTGACTGGTGGAGGGCTGCAGTGATAGTTGACTTTGTGGAACTTTCTCCCATCTCCCTACTGTATCTCTGGAGCTCATCCACAGTGATCTTGGGGATCTTCTTTATCTCTCTCACCAAGGCTCTTCTCCCACGATTGCTCAGTTTGGCTGGACGGCCAGGTCTAGGAAGACTTCTGGTGGTCACAAACTTCTTCCATTTAAGGATTATGGAGGCCACTGTGCTCTTAGGAACCTTTATTACTGCAGAAATTCTGTTCTAACCTTGGCCAGATCTGTGCCTTGCCACAATTCAGCCTCTGAGCTCCTTGGCCAGTTCCTTTGGCCTCATGATTCTCCTTGGTCTGACATGCACTGTGAGCTGTGAGGTCTTATATAGACAGGTGTGCGCCTTTCCAAATCAAGTCCTATCAGTTTAATTACACACAGCTAGACTCCAATGAAGGAGTAGAACCATCTCAAGGAGGATCACAAGGAAATGGACAGCATGTGACTTAAATATGAGTGTCTGAGCAAAGGGTCTGAATACTTATGACCATGTGATATTTCAGTTTTTCTTTTTTAATAAATTTGCAAAAATTTCTACATTTCTGTTTTTTTTTCAGTCAAAATGGGGTGCAGAGTGAACATTAATGAGAAAAAAAAGAACTTTTTTTAATTTACCAAATGGCTGCAATAAAACAAAGGGTGAAAAAATGTAAAGGGGTCAACCCCTTCTGAGTTCCCACGCTTGGCCCCAATAAAAAAAACCTATACTCCTGTGCCGCTGCCGTTCCTGTGGTGTCGGCACTCGTGGTCCCAGGGCCCTTGTGCGGTTATGATGACACGTGACCCCGGCGCCCAATCAGCTCCGGCATCACTGTCTCCGCCTTCTGTTGAATTGAACAGGAAGTCAGAGATCAGCTGCAGCCCGGACTTCCTCTTCAATTTGTCCGAAGGCGGAGACAGTGACGCCAGAGCTGATTGGACGCCAGGGTCACGTGTCATACAACTGCACAAGAGCCCCAGGGATCGAGTGCCAAAACCGCGGGAACGGCACCGGTACAGGAGTATAGGCTTTTTTATTGGGGCCAAGAGTGGGAAATGAGAAGGGGTTATCCTAGTAGTGGACTACCCCTTTAATGTTATTTGTATTGAGCACGCTGCCTTCTCTTTATCTGAGTTTTACGGGGCGTTTTTAAATGTTTTTCCTTTAGTGTTGTGCATATTGATAACATTTGGATATATTTTTTGGACATTGTTTCTTTGGTACTTAATTAATAAACACCTATCTGAAGCATTTGGCAATGACCCACCCCCGCAACAATGTTGAGAATTACAAAAAGATTTTTCAATGTTGGAAAAATGCACCATATAGTGAAAAAGATTACAGGGGCGCGTATTGGTCACCTGACTGGCAGGTATACGGTGTATGAAAGCTGCACCTACAAAAAGGACGATGTCACTGTTATCTACCACTCGTCGTACTGCATAAAATAGCTTTATTCATCACCGTGACCTAAAAGTCTAAAACATGAAATAGTCAGTATCCATTCTGTCTAGCAGCCTCCGGAAATAATAGTCACACAATAGAGTTACACGTATTTAGGCATCCAGAGTATTTCTGTGTGATCCCATCCCCCGCACAGTCCCATCTGAGTTTCATCATGGCAGTAATAAGCCCTAAAAGAAAATTACGGAAGCGGAAGAGTGGATGAAACTGCACCAAATCTTATCCACCCCTACAGAATTTGACCTGCGGTGTGGATTTTAACTCTACGGCCGTTGATTTATGCTGCGGACTTTACCTTTGCTTTAAAGAAAAAAAAGAGGAGGGGGATATGTAGGCGGTTTTCATTGCTTTGATACATCCAATACAAACTAAGCAGCAGGGTTTACAACTCATTTTGAGTAAAATGCTAGCGTTTTATGTATGCATCTCCTGCGATCCAGCGGTCACGTGCTAATTCTACTTTTTCTCCAAATCACAGAGGAGGAGTGAGAAATGTGACTGCGCTTTTGTATGGTAAAAGGGAGGCCAGAAAGAGCCTCACCGTAGTGAAAGGCCTGAAAATCAGGGGGTGCATTTCTTTCATATCCTTTCCCTTAAAGAGGCCTTTTCCCAAACCTCTGCCACTCTCATCACATTGGTGGGGGAGGGGGGTGATATGGTTATTTTGAAAATTGGCCATAGTGAAAAATCATTGCAATAGTCCACATCCCCTTTAAGGTCACATATTAAAGAGAGTCCAGACCGGAGGGGGACATGTTAAGGAAGCAAGTGCCCTGGTTCGGAAACGTGGACCGTCCATGAGGGGTGCAATATGGGTAGGAATTGTGAAGGACACAAGAGGCGAGATAGAAAGCAGCATCAGGTTGCTCAGGCGCCCTGCCGCACCATTCACGGCTGTCCTTGTATTTAGAGTGTCAGGATGTCCATGCGACCAGCTGCTCCATGACACTTCTCCTAGTCACCGTCTTACTGCCAGCAGCGGGATCCACACTGATCTGACAGTTATCGCCTATCACTCTACATAGACTGGAATACCCATTGAATACTATTTATAAACGTTCCTACTTTACCGAGGTGGAATATTAAAGAGGTTGCCCACCTTTGAGGACATTTCTTTTTTTTTTTTTTTTTACTTAAATGCATGTATTTTTTTGGCTAAAATTATATTTGATTGGCTTGGTTTGGCTTTCACAGACTGCAAAATTAATCTTTGACGCAGTCTGCGGTCATAAATTAGGAGAAAAAGATAAAAGCTACAAACTCGCCGTCATATAATCTGAATGAACTCACTGATAGATTCTCAGTTAACTCATTCTGCTGCCAGCAATACAGAGTGTAACACAAAAACTAGAAATGGTGAAGAGTGCAGAATTATTATTAAATGAAACCACTGCATCCCCCCTAATAAGTGACCCTAAAAATGACCACTGTGTCTTATTGTATGAGCTGCAGGATGTTCCTATTCTAAGGCGTCTGCGGTAAATTCTGAGACGTCCAGCACTTTCCTCTTCCCGATTTGTGCGTCGTCGTCAGATAGTCGATCATTAGTCAGTGCGTAACAAAAAGGACTTTGGTTTAAAGGCAAAATGTCAGCTCTGGGGAATATAATGATGAAGGCGCCCCCTGGTGGATGAAAGAAAAACATCTTCCCCGGTCTGCAGAGACTTCACCGGCTACATCTCCCCTTGTGCGTTACGTTATGGATCAACCGTTTGGATCGTCCTCAGTGCGGCTTTGGCACGTGACCGTCCACGTAAAAGTTTCTAGTTATTTTAGGAAGCGTGAACTCTGCTCCATTCAGTTCTTTAGTGAGGATGATCTGGCATCCGAGTCTGGAGTTTTCTTGGAGCATCGGTGCCATGTCCAGCATGTCGTCTTCCCTGAAAAAGCAGAAAGACTGTGAGACGCTTCTGGCTAATGTAGATGGAGTGCAGTTTCACTTATCACCACTAGATGGCGCGGGTACAATGCAAGTCAATGGATAGTTCTAACCCCCCACTCCTCACCCACCATAACCATGAGAAATAAAAGGGATGCCGTGCTGTATCCTGATTAAGGGGCTTCTTGGCCACATGCCGCAGGGAAAAAGGGATGGTTGCATAGCAGAGTGGCCAAAAATACAAGGTCAGTGGGGGTCCCAGAGACGAGACCCTTAACGATTAAAGGAGTTGACCAGTACTTGCTACCCCCTTCTAACAGTTCTACTGGCCAGTCCAAAAAAAAAACAACAAAAACAATCCTTATCTACCAGACGAGTGCATTTCATCCAATCTCCTAACAGTCAAGTGACCGCTGCAGCCACTGACTGGCTGCAGCATTCACTATTCCATCTGAGCTACGGTGATCAGCTGATCGATGCAAGCCTGGCCTCTGAGGATCGGGTGGAAGCAGCAGCGGCCACTACAGGACAAATGTAGTATTACACCCTGACTTTTCAGAATGGCCGACCACGTAAAGATGTTGCGAGTCATCCAAGATGAACAGGTGGCCGTCCCAAGACCACCCGCCTCTATATCCCAATAATATCCAATCTCAGGACAGGGACAAATACAGAAGTGCAAAGGAAAAGTGGAGCAACCAATCAGATTCCAGCTCTTATTTATTAGGAGTTTTAGGTCTAAAAATGCAACTTAAAAGGGATTGTCCATGTAAAATTAAAAAAAAAAAAAAAAAAACAACGGGGGTCCGTTAATGGGCGTTTCAGGACCACTAGTCCACTTTCTCTCAGAGCTTGCTGGGATATATGTCCCCCCCGTATATTAATAGAAGAATTACCTTTCGTCCGGATCAGGGAGTTTATCGTAATGCTCGGTGCTGACGTACACCTGACAGGTGGAACAGGCGAGAGACGACTCACAGGCTCCTGTGTGCGACACAAGGTAGAAGCTAATGGATGAGAGCAAAAAAAGGGAAAAGAAACAAAAAAAAAGGAGCCGGACCATGATAAAAGCAGCAGAAACCAGGAATAATAAGGTAAATGCTGCAGTCAGTATGAGGCCGGCCGAAGCCAACTGGGTTACTCCAGCATACCACCACGTCACCTCTCCAAAGGACAACATGGTGACATAAGGGGGTCTGACTGCTCGGAAAAAATAAAAAAAAAGTAAAAAAAACAGATCATATTTACTCCAATATGGTATGAACATAAAAATCAGCTTGTGCCACAAAAAGAAAAAAGTAAAATAAATCAGCTCAATTAATAGAAAAAAAAACCAAAAAAATAAAGTTACAGGGATCAGAAATTGGCGACAAGCTTTTTTTTTTTTTTTTTTTTTTTTTTTAATTACTACATTTTTTTTTTTTTTTAATCCGCTAACTACTGACCTGCAGGATGACGCCACTGGGTAATTTTATTTCCAGCACAATGGATGCAATAAAAACGAAACCCACCCCCCAAAAAAACTATGGAATTTATTTATTTATTTTTCACCAATTTCATCAAATTTTTTCCCTAATTTTTTCACTACATCATACGATAAAGCAGACGGCGTCATTCAAAACTACGACCAGTCCTGAAAATAAAAAAAAAAAAATGAAAAAAAAAAGTTCTAGGTCGATGGAAAAAGAACCAGAATAGTTTCGCCTCTTCGGAGAAGGGTAGGAAAAAAAATTAAACGATGGCTCTGCTGATGCAGACGGCTCTGCTGATGCAGACGGCACTGACCGCTGAGCTCAGTGATTGGCTGCAGCAGTGACTTGTACTATAGTGGTCGCATCACTAGTGTCGTGGGGGAGGGCGAGCACCAGCTGGCTATGATCCACAATGACCTTTCACCCGTAGTGAGGTTATAGCCTACACCATATATACTATAGAGGGGATGGCAAACTCCAATACACAGAGGGACAAAATTTAAAAACTTGCACAAGGTCGTGGGACGACCTTGATATTTATTAAAAACATGTCTACAATGGAGGACGTTTTTCTTTATCATCAAACAGAACGATTAACTTTTTCATATGGAAACAAACTTAAAGGGGTTTTCCCAAGAACAAAGTACATTTTAATTAATAGATCCTAGAATAAAATATTGGAATAATAGAATACGTTATGTAAGAGCAGTAAAAGGCTAATGACCGAATGGCCTAATATAAATATGTAATAACAAAGGATAAAAACCATTGTATAATACACAGATAATAAAAAGTATGATGCCAACAAAAGTGCCCCCAAACAGTATAAAAACCCACAGTTAATTCCTCCACAGTACCCTCCACACGGTATGATGATCCTACTGTATCCACCTCCCTCAATCCCCCGACAAAGAATGGTGATCCCATCACAGTATGATTTCCAAACAGTAATCCACACACAGCCCTTTTTATGGTATAATGGGCCCCAAATAGTCCTCCATAAAGTATAATGGGCCCCACATAGTGCTCCATGCAGTATAATGGCCTCACATAGTGCTCTACAGGGTGGATAAAAATCAATGTTTTTTTTTTTTTTTTAAATCGGATTTTTTTGATTTAAATCGGATTTTTTTGATTTAAATCGGATTTTTTTGATTTAAATCGGATTTTTTTGATTTAAATCGGATTTTTTTCAATAAACTGCTTTTTGAGGAAAATATTTTACCATCCAAAGGTTCTTCCATCATGAGATAAAGCTGAGTTGTTTAACTCAGTAGAATAAAGGCTGTAAATGTGTAACATTCACAATGCCATGCTCTTCCAGAGGTTTCTGTGGGATTAGTGGGCAGTTTCTCTCCTATATTATCACAGACGCTCGCTTTACTTACGCAGTTCTCAAAACTGAATTTGACTCCGCAGAGGTCCCAGCCTCTTCTTCACAGCAAAAATGTTACAACATGAACAGAGTTTAGAAAAAGACCTTAATCCTATTGTTCTACAAACCTATGAATACAGAATCAACCCCTTCAGTGCCAAGTCCAAGAAGTTAGACAATATGTTTCTGATTGTTTGGAGTGGAATAGATCTGCACAACACAAGAAGAATGTGAATCTAAGTGTGAGGAGGAGGAAGGGCAAGCAGACAAGAAAATGAAAGTGAAACTTTGTGCACAATACTGCAGCATAGCCACAGACAGACAAGTCTGGATCTGTTTGTGTGTACGATCTGACGTTTATTACATTCTTTCCTTATAATGGCAGCAGGCCGTAAAAGAGACCCAGTTTGGGAATATTTTAATGAAGCTCCTTCGCCTATCGGTAAGACAGGCATGCGTGCAAAATGCAAACGATGCAACAAAGAGATGCAAGGCCTGGTGGCGCGAATGAGGCAACATCATGAGAAGTGCAGTGATGAAGATGACCAAAGAAACACTTCTGCACAGGCAGGATCTTCAGGTTGGTAAACATTTTTATTGAATCCTATTTCTAAAGACTGAACTGTCATGTGTGAGAAAAATTATATTTCTTATTATTACTGCATGTTACTGTCATTTGGTACAGTTATGAAGAAAAACAAATATTCCTTTTGGGGCAGGGGCAGTGATGTGTTGTGTACAATAAGCAGAAATTGTATAAACAATAAAATAACAGCATTGACTTTTTTTGTTTAGGGGAATTCATGGATTCTGGAAACTATCCACCTCCAAGATCACCATCATCCTGTTCTACAGTTTCAGAGTTATCCATCCAGGATAGTGCTTCATTAGCAGCAGCATCATCATCATCAGACACCCACAGCCACATATCACCATCACCCAAAAGGAAGAAAAAACCTTTACCTCCTGGAACCACCATAGATAGGTTTGTGATAAGAACTAGCAGATTAGAAAAAGAGTTGATTGATGAAAAAATTGCCCAGTTTATTTATGCAACGAACTCTTCTTTCCGTCTGACTGAGAACCCACATTTCATTAATATGGTTCAGTCACTGAGACCAGGATACAGTCCACCCAGCAGAGCTGATGTTGCAGGGAAACTGCTGGTTCAAGTGTATGACAGAGAAATGGAGCAATGTGCAACAGCTCTGGAGGGTAAAATTGTTAACCTAAGTATTGATGGGTGGAGTAATGTCAACAATGATCCTATTGTATGTGCTTGTATAACAACAGAAGAAGGTAAAGTCTTCCTTGCACAAACAACTGATACGTCAGGAAATGCACACACAGCAGAATACTTACAAGAAGTGGCAGTAAAAGCTATAACGACATGTGAACAAAACTTCAAATGTCTAGTACGCAGTTTGGTCACTGACAATGCTGCAAACGTATCCAAGATGAGAAGAGATTTAGAAGAGCAGGAAGGGAATACAAAGCTGCTAATAACATATGGTTGCAGTGCTCATTTGCTGCACCTCTTAGCCAAAGACTTAAGTGTTCCAGAAAAAGGCTAATGATGTTGAAATTGCTAAATACTTCCGTAATAATCATTTTGCTGCAGCAGCTCTGAAAAGGATGGGTGGAACCAAGCTAACGCTCCCACAAGATGTTAGATGGAACTCTGTGGTGGACTGTTTTGAGCAGTATATCAAAAACTGGCCTATTCTGATGACACTTTGTGAAGAAAATCGAGATAAAATAGATGGCACTGTCACGGCCAAAATCCTCAACATTGGGCTTAAGAGAAATGTTGAACATATGCTGAGCTTCCTGAAACCCATCTCTCAAGCTTTAAACAAAATACAGAAAAATAGCTGTTTTATTGCGGATGCTGTTGAAATTTGGAAGGAACGGAGTGAACACTTAAAAACAGAACTACACATGGACAGAATTAAATTACAAGCAGTAAACAAACGAATGGGACAAGCACTGACTCCAGCTCATTTTTTTGGCAAATATTGTCAATATCCAATATCAGGGTCAAAACCTAAGTGCTGAGGAAGAGGAGTTAGCTATGACATGGATATCCAGCAATCATCTATCTTTAATGCCAACTATAATAAACTTCAGAGCCAAGGGGGAACCATTCAAGAAATATATGTTTGCTGAAGATATTTTAAGGAAGGTCACACCAGTAAACTGGTGGAAGTCACTTAAGCGCTTGGATTTAGAGACTGTTCAAGTAATGATTTCACTTTTAACAGCAGTAGCTTCTTCTGCAGGCGTTGAAAGAATATTCTCTTTCTTTGGACTCATTCATTCTAAATTGAGAAATCGGTTGGGATCCAATAAAGCAGGAAAGCTTGTTTTTCTTTTCCAGATTATGAATAGGAACAAAGAAGAAGATGATGATGATGATGAAGATGACGACAAGTGAGCTACAGAGGACAGCAGGGACAGTAGTATTTAAGTTTTTCATGTGTCGGCTGGGCTGACAGTCTAAGTTTCTTATAATATATATATATTTTGTTTAGCCAAATTAGTTAACAAACATGGATGTTTGTTTAAGCAAATAACTTATGCTGTAATGTTGTTATTGTTTCAGTTGTATAAATCTATTTAAAATTGTTATTAAGGTCAGGATTATTTTTCTCCTTCCTATGTACAACAGAACAGTGGTGTCCAAATATGAATGATTAACCCATTAAACTGGGGAGAAAAAAGTAATATAAAAAGTGATTCTAAAAATCTTCATCTACTTGCATGTTAAAGTAGCAAGAACTAGTTTAGGTAGAAACTTTGATTTAAATCACTGATTTAAATCAAGCCTTACTGACTAGTGATATAAATCAGTTAGATTTAAATCAAATCCACCCTGGTGCTCCATACAGTATAATGGGCCCCACATAGTCCTCCATACAGGACAATGGCCTCATAGTGCTATACAGTATAATGGGCCCCATATAGTGCTCTATACAGTACAATGGCCTCCCATAGTGCTCCATGCAGTATAATGGGCCCCACATAGTCTTCCATACAGTATAATGGGCCCCACATAATGCTCCATACAGTATAATGTCCTCACATATTGTTCCATACAGTATAATAGACCCCACATAGTCCTCCATACAGTATAATGGCCCCAAATAGTGCTCTATACAGTATAATGGCACCATATAGTGCTCTATACAGTATAATGGGTCCCACAGTCTTCCATACAGTATAATGGGCCCCACAGTCCTCCATACAGTATAATGGCCCCATATAGTGTTCCATATAGTATAATGAGCCCCACATAGTCCTCCATGCAATATAATTGGCCTCACATAGTGCTCCATATAGTATAATGGGCCCCACATAGTCCTCCATACAGTATAATGGCACCATATAGTGCTCTATACAGTATAATAGGTCTCACACTGTCCTGGATACAGTATAATGGGCCCCACATAGTGCTCCATACAGTATAATGGGCCCCACATAGTCCTTCATACAGCATAATGGCCCCATATAGTGTACTATACAGTATAAGAGAATTAAAGGAGGTAGGTAGTGATGAGGCATTAAATAAATACAGAAAATTAAATAAATTCTGTAAAAAGCAAATCAAAGCAGCAAAGATTGAGACAGAGAGACTCATTGCCAGAGAGAGTAAAAATAATCCCAAAATATTCTTTAACTACATAAATAGTAAGAAACTAAAAAATGATAGTGTTGGTCCCCTTAAAAATAGTCTGGGTGAAATGGTGGATGAGGATGAGGAAAAGGCCAATATGCTAAATGACTTTTTTTCATCAGTATTTACAAAAGAAAATCCCATGGCAGACAAAATGACTAGTGATAAAAATTCCCCAGTAAATGTCACCTGCTTAACCCAGCAGGAAGGACGGCGGCGTCTAAAAATCACTAAAATTGACAAATCTCCGGGCCCGGATGGGATACACCCCCGAGTACTGCAGGAATTAAGTACAGTCATTGATAGACCATTATTTTTAATCTTTAAAGACTCCATAATAACAGGGTCTGTACCACAGGACTGGCGTATAGCAAATGTGGTGCCAATATTCAAAAAGGGAACAAAAACTGAACTCGGAAACTATAGGCCAGTAAGCTTAACCTCTACTGTGGGTAAAATCCTGGAGGGCATTCTAAGGGATGCTATGCTGGAGTATCTGAAGAGGAATAACCTCATGACCCAGTATCAGCACGGGTTTACTAGGGACCGTTCATGTCAGACTAATTTGATCAGTTTCTATGAAGAGGTAAGTTCCGGACTGGACCAAGGGAACCCA
This sequence comes from Ranitomeya imitator, assembly GCF_032444005.1. Lineage (NCBI taxonomy): Eukaryota > Metazoa > Chordata > Amphibia > Anura > Dendrobatidae > Ranitomeya > Ranitomeya imitator. The sequence continues at coordinate 56,833,387 of NC_091282.1, read as the reverse complement.
GTGGATGTAGTGTATATGGACTTTTCAAAAGCTTTTGATACGGTGCCACACAAAAGGTTGATACATAAAATGAGAATAATGGGGATAGGGGAAAATATGTGCAAGTGGGTTGAGAGCTGGCTCAGGGATAGGAAACAAAGGGTGGTTATTAATGGAGCACACTTGGACTGGGTCGCGGTTAGCAGTGGGGTACCACAGGGGTCAGTATTGGGCCCTCTTCTTTTTAACATATTTATTAATGACCTTGTAGGGGGCATTCAGAGTAGAATTTCAATATTTGCAGATGACACTAAACTCTGCAGGGTAATCAATACAGAGGAGGACAATTTTATATTACAGGATGATTTATGTAAACTAGAAGCTTGGGCTGATAAATGGCAAATGAGCTTTAATGGGGATAAATGTAAGGTCATGCACTTGGGTAGAAGTAATAAGATGTATAATTATGTGCTTAATTCTAAAACTCTGGGCAAAACCGTCAATGAAAAAGACCTGGGTGTATTGGTGGATGACAAACTCATATTCAGTGGCCAGTGTCCGGCAGCTGCTACAAAGGCAAATAAAATAATGGGATGCATTAAAAGAGGCATAGATGCTCATGAGGAGAACATAATTTTACCTCTATACAAGTCACTAGTTCGACCACACTTAGAATACTGTGCACAGTTCTGGTCTCCGGTGTATAAGAAAGACATAGCTGAACTAGAGCGGGTGCAGAGAAGAGCGACCAAGGTTATTAGAGGACTGGGGGGTCTGCAATACCAAGATAGGTTATTACACTTGGGGCTATTTAGTTTGGAAAAACGAAGACTAAGGGGTGATCTTATTTTAATGTATAAATATATGAGGGGACAGTACAAAGACCTTTCTGATGATCTTTTTAATCATAGACCTGAGACAGGGACAAGGGGGCATCCTCTGCGGTTGGAGGAAAAAAGGTTTAAGCATAATAACAGACGTGGATTCTTTACTGTAAGAGCAGTGAGACTATGGAACTCTCTGCCGTATGATGTTGTAATGAGTGATTCATTACTTAAATTTAAGAGGGGACTGGATACCTTTCTGGAAAAGTATAATGTTACAGGGTATATACACTAGATTCCTTGATAGGGCGTTGATCCAGGGAACTAGTCTGATTGTCGTATGTGGAGTCGGGAAGGAATTTTTTTCCCCAATGTGGAGCTTACTCTTTGCCACATGGGTTTTTTTACCTTCCTCTGGATCAACATGTTAGTGCATGTTAGGTTAGGCTATGGGTTGAACTAGATGGACTTAAAGTCTTCCTTCAACCTTAATAACTATGTAACTATAATGGGTCTCACATTGTCCTGGATACAGTATAATGGGCCCCACATAGTGCTCCATACAGTATAATGGCCCCATCTAGTGTTCCATATAGTATAATGGGCCCCACATAGTCCTCCATACAGTATAATGGGCCCCACGTAGTCCTCCATACAGTATAATGGCCCCATATAGTGTTCCATATAGTATAATGGGCCCCCATAGTCCTCCATACAGTACAATGGGTCCCACATAGTCCTCCATACAGTGTAATGGGCCCCTCATAGTGCTCCACACAGAATAATGACCTCACATAGTGCTCCATACAGTAAAATGGACCCTATATAGTGCTCCATAAAGTATAATGGGCCCCAAATAGGGCTCCACACAGTATAATGGACCCTATATAGTGCTCCATACAGTATAATGGGCCCCAAATAGAGCTCCATACAGTATAATGGCCCCATATAGTGTTCCATATAGTATAATGGGCCCCACATAGTCCTCCATACAGTACAATGGGTCCCACATAGTGCTCCATACAGTATAATGGGCCCCATGTAGTTATCCATACAGTATAATGGCCCCCACATAGTCCTCCATACAGTACAATGGGTCCCACATAGTCCTCCATACAGTGTAATGGGCCCCTCATAGTGCTTCATACAGTATAACGGCCTCACATAGTTCTCCATACAGTATAATGGACCCTATATAGTGCTCCATACAGTATAATGGGCCCCAAATAGGGCTCCATACAGTATAATGGACCCTATATAGTGCTCCATACAGTATAATGGGCCCCAAATAGGGCTCTATACAGTATAATGGGCCAAAATAGTGCTCCATACAGTATAATAAGCCCATATATTGCTCCATACAGTATAATAAGCCAATATATTGCTCCACACTGTAAAATAGGTACACATAGTGCTACATACAGAATAATAGCCCCATATAGTGCTCCATATAGTATAATGGCCTCACTTGGAAAAAAAAAATACTCACCTCACCTCTGCCCGTTCCCCCGCTGCTCCGGACTCTTCATGGTGTCATAGAACAGAAGTGAATGCTCTGTCTCAAACTATGGGAAAGTTCCTGTATTCTGGGAGAATAATGACGACCTTAGTCCGCCCCAGTTCTGGTGGAGGGTGACACATTTTATACGTACCTTCCAAGTCAATGCCGTACCTATGAGCAAGGTATAAGACACTTTCCCCGATCTTCCCTTTCACAGGGATTCTACTGCCTTCCCGGTCTATGAACAAGACATCCACCCTGTGGGGACACAGTATACGGAATATCAAGACTTTTACATACAACGTTACAACTTGGTCAATACTTTGTTAAGGATCCCGAGTTTCATCGCATTTTATACTCCATCATCTCCAGAGCTGAATTCATAATTCTGCTGACTTCCTAAGACTCCAGGGATGGCACCTGGCATATGTTTCATGTGTCGCTGCCGTGATTATCCTTAATAACTAAAGATCAGTAACAGAATGTAGAGTCTGGATGCCAAAGGTGGGATACGGACTTCCCTAATAAATGTACAGAAGCCTTTAAAGGCATTTAAAGGGGTTGTTCACCCATTATTTTTTTCATTTTGTAACCATCCAGAATGGCCTAAAATACTAACATATAATGGCTTTAATAACCCCCCGCGGCTCCTCTTCCATTGCTGTCCCGATCTCCAGACGGTCTCCATACTTCCCAATAGGCAGGTGAAAGATATACCGCTGTGGTCAATGATTGGCTGCAGCGGTCACAATCCTACCCTGAACCAACAACGTAAAAAAAAAAAAAAAAAAGCGGTGAGAAATTCTCTTTATGTTAACTAATTCTGGGTGGTTAAAGAAAAAGTTAATAAATCTGGATGGCGCAGATCCCAGGTCCTTATTAAAGGAGCACATGAACCAATACCACAGCACCTTTCCTCTACTGTTCCTCAGTTATTAATCCTGGGAATCTAAACTAAAACTATTACTATTCCTCCTGACCATTATTATTTTTTTTTTTTTTACTTACGTCTCCTCTATGGGCTCTTTTGCTGCTCCTTCCTCGTCTGCCTGGGAGTCGGCTAAAGAAAAAATAACTTGGGTTAAAATAAGTTATAAAATGCAGAATGATATCACAATGAGACGAATGCTTTTATTCAGTATGTATAATAAATATGAGAACACGTCTGCACTTAAAATTGGGTCAGAAAGTTAGCAGCAGAATTGCAGAAGCCATTTGTAGCCTGTTATGATCCGGTGACCTTGGAGCCGCATGAACCTTTCACTGGAGTAGGTGGAAACTATACTGACCGCAAATCCTAAACTAACACCGCAACTAGAAGTAGCCGTGGGGTGTACCTAACAAATCCTAGACACCTTGACACAGCCGGAGGACTAAATACCCCTATAGATGGAAATAGGAATTCTATCTTGCCTCAGAGCAGAACCCCAAAGGATAGGCAGCCCCCCACGAATATTGACTGTGAGTAGTAGAGGAAAGACACACGCAGGCAGGAAACAGGATTTAGCAAAAGAGGCCACTCTAGCTAAATAGGAAAGGATAGGACAGAATACTAAGCGGTCAGTATTAAAACCCTTCCAAAAATATACACAGCAGATAATACAAGAATTTCCACAATCTAACTAAAGACGTGGAACGTATATCTGCAACTCCTGAGAATCCAACAAGACTGAGTAAATACAGACAAAATCTAAGCTGGACAAGAAAAAAACAAATGAATAGCACAGAATTATAAAGCACACAGCATGTGTGCCCAAGAAACAAAAACCAGCCACTTATCTTTAGCTGATTTAGCAGCAAGGCAGGAGGAACAAGACAGAGATCCAAATCCTCCCAAAACCATGGACAACTGGCAAGGACTAATGAATCCTGCACACCTAAATATCCCAGTCAGAACTGCAATCAGCAGATACACCTGACCAGGACAACTCAGGGACTCAGGGACAACTGCATTACCACCTATAACCACCGGAGGGAACCCACAAGCAGAATTCACAACAGTAGCCGCTGCGGAGCTGTCGTTCAGTCACAGAGTCACCCAGGCTCTATAGAAACGCACAGTCCCTGCTCGCTGCTCCGCTCTCCGTGGCTCCGTCTATTAGGAGGACACTACTAGTTATACACGATGAGGGGAGATTATTTCTTCTTATAAGCAACAGTGTAAATATAGTGTCCTCAGTGGCAAGAAAATGTTCTACCTGACTCACAACCTGGGAGAGAATGGACCTACTGGGTCACTACTGGATTTGGCTCAGACTAAAGAGACGGGGGCACCGGCCCGTTCCGAGGGGATGGACTGCTGCGATCAGACATTTGTGATCATGGATTTTCTTACATGTAGGATAGGAAACAAACAATCATTTAAAAGGACGTTCTCATCTAATAAAGTTACAGGACTTGTCAGGTGAAACCAAGTTCTCCTAAATGCGGGCTGGTGATCACTTACTGATTGCCGGGACGCGCATCTATTGGCAGAACGGGGGACTTTCATACCACTGGAGCAGTGCGCACACCCTCCCGCCTCTCCATTCATTCCCCATGAGGCTGCCGAGCGCTGGTGGCTCCCAGGACGTTGGACCGCTCACCATTACACACTGATGGATTATCCTCAGATCCTAATACTCAGTAATACACATCTCACCTGTGGTCTGACGCGTTCTGGATCCGTGCGCATCGCTCTGTAGATTCCTTGGACTGTGCTGCCTAAAGCCTGCGGAGACCTGGGACGTCCTCCATGCTCCATTATTCCTGCAACACCAGGACGTCACACATACGGCTCTAATGCCTCTTCTCATCAGGGAGACGGCCATGTGCCCGACACATCTGGGGGAACAAACAGGTGAATGTCCTGATGCAGACGTCCACAAATCTACACTACTGGAAGACAGAAATTATTATAGATCATTACATTACTGATCCTGAGCTACATCCTGTATTATACTCCAGAGCTGCACTCACTATTCTGCTGGTGCAGTCACTCTGTACATACATTACTGATCCTGAGTTACATCCTGTATTATATCCAGAGCTGCACTCACTATTCTGCTGGTGCAGTCACTGTGTACATACATTACATTACTGATCCTGAGTTACATCCTGTATTATACTCCAGAGCTGCACTCACTATTCTGCTGGTGCAGTCACTGTGTACATACATTATATTACTGATCCTGAGTTACATCGTGTATTACACCCCAGAGCTGCACTCCCTATTCTGCTGGTGCAGTCACTGTGTACATACATTACATTACTGATCCTGAGTTACATCCTGTATTATACTCCAGAGCTGCACTCACTATTCTGCTGGTGCAGTCACTGTGTACATACATTATATTACTGATCCTGAGTTACATCGTGTATTACACCCCAGAGCTGCACTCACTATTCTGCTGGTGCAGTCACTGTGTACATACATTACATTACTGATCCTGAGTTACATCCTCTATTATACTCCAGAGCTGCACTCACTATTCTGCTGGTGCAGTCACTGTGTACATACATTACATTACTGATCCTGAGCTACATCCTGTATTATACTCCAGAGCTGCACTCACTATTCTGCTGGTGCAGTCACTGTGTACATACATTACATTACTGATCCTGAGTTACATCCTGTATTATACTCCAGAGCTGCGCTCACTATTCTGCTGGTGCAGTCACTGTGTACATACATTACATTACTGATCCTGAGTTACATCCTGTATTATACTCCAGAGCTGCACTCACTATTCTGCTGGTGCAGTCACTGTGTACATACATTACTGATCCTGAGTTACAGCCTGTATTATACTCCAGAGCTGCACTCACTATTCTGCTTGTGCAGTCACTGTGTACATACATTACATTACTGATCCTGAGTTACATCCTGTATTATACCCCAGAGCTGCACTCACTATTCTGCTGGTGCAGTCACTGTGTACATACATTACATTACTGATCGTGAGTTACATCCTGTATTATACTCCAGAGCTGCACTCACTATTCTGCTGGTGCAGTCACTGTGTACATACATTACTGATCCTGAGTTACAGCCTGTATTATACTCCAGAGCTGCACTCACTATTCTGCTTGTGCAGTCACTGTGTACATACATTACATTACTGATCCTGAGTTACATCCTGTATTATACCCCAGAGCTGCACTCACTATTCTGCTGGTGCCATCACTGTGTACATACATTATATTACTGATCCTGAGTTACAGCCTGTATTATACTCCAGAGCTGCACTCACTATTCTGCTGGTGCAGTCACTGTGTACATACATTACATTACTGATCCTGAGTTACATCCTGTATTATATCCCAGAGCTGCACTCAGAATTAATACAGAATAAGTAATACAATACACATTATATGGAGAGAAGTTTAGGTCTGCATGTGTTTGAATTCATGTTTTACAATAATTCACATTGCCCCCATCACCTGTGAGAGATATTATTAAAGGGACTCTGTCACCTGAATTTGGAGGGAACAATTTTCAGCCATAGGGGCGAGGTTTTCAGATGTTTGATTCACCCTTTCCTTACCCGCTGGCTGCATGCTGGCTGCAAAATGGGATTGAAGTTCATTCTCTGTCCTCCGTAGTACACGCCTGCGCAAGGCAAAATTGTGGAAGTAACTGCAGCAACTCAGCCACGAAGTGGAGACCCTGTAACCTTCCATTCAGGGGGGCGAGTGTTGAGGAGCAGAGGGCAGAAGAGTCACCAATGCTGACTCCATAACTGCAGAGTCCACACCTCCTCTGGTATAACTCCAGCACAGACACTGCGCCCCCTATGGGAGCTTCATGGCCGAGCAGCCGTACATCACCAAGCACAATGCTGAGATGGAGTGGTGTAAAGCCGCCATCACTGGATTCTGGAGGAGACGTGTCCTGTGCAGTGATGGATCACACTTCTCTGTCTGGTGTCTGATGGAGGGGTCTGGGTTTGGTGAAGGAGGACGTTACCCCTGACCGCACTGTGTACAGATGGTGGAGGAGGATAATGCTAGGGGCTGTTATCAGGGGCCTCTCCAGTGAAGGTGAATCTTAATTCTTCAGCACCAGACATTGTGGACAATTGTAGCTTCAGCTTTGTGGGAACAGTTTGGGGTTCGCCCATTTCTGTCCCCAGTGCGCAGGCTCCATACAGGGACCTCAGCCCCATCCAACACCTAGAATGGAGATTGTGAGCCCGGCCTCCCCCAACATCAGGGGCTCACCTCACTAATGCTCACATATTCCCGCAGACTCCTCCCAGCAGAGGCCTCCGGCGATGTCTCCGGTGCACGGGTCAGACAGTCTTTAGTGGTTTTCATTTCTACACTAAAACTGTATTTTTCCTTCTACGAACACCCCCCAAAAGTCCACATCATCACGTGACCCGAGGTGCAGACCCGGCTGCAGCAGGCGGAAGTGCAGTCACGTGACTCTGCAGGGACCCGCTCACTGTTCAATGGTCACTCTATAGCCAGGGAAAGGGACACAGCGCTCGCAGGGTGCAGCCCCGTCCTGACTACAGACAATGACGTACAACACGTAAAAAGGTTCTCAGACCCATAACCTACAGCACACTCACCCAGGAATCACTTCCGGTTGGGTACTTTGCCTCCTCCAATATGGCGCTGCCGTCCTTCCACGACGTACACGTCATCCAAAACCCGTATCGTCTTCCTGGACGGTTAATACCATGGAGTTGAAGACAGTCGTCCCTGAATGCCCTTTGTGGCGGAAGGTCCTCCGGCCCGCCCACTTACTGCAATTTAATTGGACAACGTTCTTGTAGCCCCGCCTTTCCCCTCTGCACCGGAAGTGACTGCCAGATTGGATCGAGCGGCAGTGCGATGACATCTTGGCGGAGCTAAGTGTCCGGCGGAGGCTGAGGCGGAGGGAGATGCTTCTGGCCGGCGCTGTACGGAGGAGTCTGGGCACTGACTGACTCCCGAGCCGGTGAGTTGTTCCGGAAGTGCGGGCGGCGCCAAGGCCTCAACCGGGCGGAGAGTGAGTGAGTGGGAGGATGACACAGGATGGAGGGGCCTGCAGCCCTGCACGTATACTGTGCGGAGACCTGGATGACAGCTGCTGCTCCCTGGTATCAGCCGCTTCTGCTACAGCACGCGCTCTATTACTCTCTGGTATCAGCCAGTTTACTGTTGGTTACATATCGGGTTAAGCCGGTGGATGCAGTGTTCTCTGTTATCAGCCAATAAAGCTTAGATCATTGGTGGCTGTAAGGCAGTATTCTCTGTTATCAGCCAAGGTAAGAGCTGACTGACTATAGGACAGACAAGTGTAGTCTGTTGCTCCCTGTTATCAGCCACTTCAGTTTAGGGGCAGGCGGATTACAGGGTGGTGATTCTTGTATAGGTAAAAGCTGACTATTGGACGGTCTATTGTTCCCTGTTATCAGCCACTGTGGCCAGAGTGAAAGCTGACTATTGGACAGTCTATTGTCCCCTGTTATCAGCCACTGTGGCCAGAGTGAAAGCTGACTATTGGACGGTCTATTGTCCCCTGTTATCAGCCACTGTGGCCAGAGTGAAAGCTGACTATTGGACAGTCTATTGTTCCCTGTTATCAGCGACTGTGGCCAGAGTAAAAGCCAGAGTAAAAGCTGACTATTGGACGGTCTATTGTCCCCTGTTATCAGCCACTGTGGCCAGAGTGAAAGCTGACTATTGGACGGTCTATTGTTCCCTGTTATCAGCCACTGTGGCCAGAGTGACAGCTGACTATTGGACAGTCTATTGTCCCCTGTTATCAGCCACTGTGGCCAGAGTGAAAGCTGACTATTGGACGGTCTATTGTTCCCTGTTATCAGCCACTGTGGCCAGAGTAAAAGCCAGAGTAAAAGCTGACTATTGGACGGTCTATTGTCCCCTGTTATCAGCCACTGTGGCCAGAGTGAAAGCTGACTATTGGACGGTCTATTGTCCCCTGTTATCAGCCACTGTGGCCAGAGTGAAAGCTGACTATTGGACAGTCTATTGTTCCCTGTTATCAGCCACTGTGGCCAGAGTGAAAGCTGACTATTGGACGGTCTATTGTTCCCTGTTATCAGCCACTGTGGCCAGAGTGAAAGCTGACTATTGGACAGTCTATTGTCCCCTGTTATCAGCCACTGTGGCCAGAGTGAAAGCTGACTATTGGACGGTCTATTGTTCCCTGTTATCAGCCACTGTGGCCAGAGTAAAAGCCAGAGTAAAAGCTGACTATTGGACGGTCTATTGTCCCCTGTTATCAGCCACTGTGGCCAGAGTGAAAGCTGACTATTGGACGGTCTATTGTCCCCTGTTATCAGCCACTGTGGCCAGAGTAAAAGCTGACTATTGGACGGTCTATTGTTCCCTGTTATCAGCCACTGTGGCCATGGTGAAAGCTGACTATTGGACAGTCTATTGTTCCCTGTTATCAGCCACTGTGGCCAGAGTGACAGCTGACTATTGGACGGTCTATTGTTCCCTGTTATCAGCCACTGTGGCCAGAATAAAAGCTGACTATTGGACAGTCTATTGTTCCCTGTTATCAGCCACTGTGGCCAGAGTGAAAGCTGACTATTGGACGGTCTATTGTCCCCTGTTATCAGCCACTGTGGCCAGAGTAAAAGCTGACTATTGGACAGTCTATTGTCCCCTGTTATCAGCCACTGTGGCCAGAGTGACAGCTGACTATTGGACGGTCTATTGTTCCCTGTTATCAGCCACTGTGGCCAGAGTAAAAGCTGACTATTGGACGGTCTATTGTCCCCTGTTATCAGCCACTGTGGCCAGAGTGAAAGCTGACTATTGGACGGTCTATTGTTCCCTGTTATCAGCCACTGTGGCCAGAGTAAAGGCCAGAGTAAAAACTGACTATTGGACGGTCTATTGTCCCCTGTTATCAGCCACTGTGGCCAGAGTGAAAGCTGACTATTGGACGGTCTATTGTTCCCTGTTATCAGCCTCTGGCCAGAGTGAAAGCTGACTATTGGACGGTCTATTGTTCCCTGTTATCAGCCACTGTGGCCAGAGTGACAGCTGACTATTGGACGGTCTATTGTCCCCTGTTATCAGCCACTGTGGCCAGAGTAAAAGCTGACTATTGGACGGTCTATTGTCCCCTGTTATCAGCCACTGTGGCCAGAGTAAAAGCCAGAGTAAAAGCTGACTATTGGACAGTCTATTGTCCCCTGTTATCAGCCACTGTGGCCAGAGTGACAGCTGACTATTGGACAGTCTATTGTTCCCTGTTATCAGCCACTGTGGCCAGAGTAAAAGCCAGAGTAAAAGCTGACTATTGGACGGTCTATTGTCCCCTGTTATCAGCCACTGTGGCCAGAGTAAAAGCCAGAGTAAAAGCTGACTATTGGACGGTCTATTGTCCCCTGTTATCAGCCACTGTGGCCAGAGTGAAAGCTGACTATTGGACGGTCTATTGTTCCCTGTTATCAGCCACTGTGGCCAGAGTAAAGGCCAGAGTAAAAACTGACTATTGGACGGTCTATTGTCCCCTGTTATCAGCCACTGTGGCCAGAGTGAAAGCTGACTATTGGACGGTCTATTGTTCCCTGTTATCAGCCTCTGGCCAGAGTGAAAGCTGACTATTGGATGGTCTATTGTCCCCTGTTATCAGCCACTGTGGCCAGAGTGACAGCTGACTATTGGACAGTCTATTGTTCCCTGTTATCAGCCACTGTGGCCAGAGTAAAAGCCAGAGTAAAAGCTGACTATTGGACGGTCTATTGTCCCCTGTTATCAGCCACTGTGGCCAGAGTAAAAGCCAGAGTAAAAGCTGACTATTGGACGGTCTATTGTTCCCTGTTATCAGCCACTGTGGCCAGAGTGAAAGCTGACTATTGGACGGTCTATTGTTCCCTGTTATCAGCCACTGTGGCCAGAGTAAAGGCCAGAGTAAAAACTGACTATTGGACGGTCTATTGTCCCCTGTTATCAGCCACTGTGGCCAGAGTGAAAGCTGACTATTGGACGGTCTATTGTTCCCTGTTATCAGCCACTGTGGCCAGAGTAAAGGCCAGAGTAAAAACTGACTATTGGACGGTCTATTGTTCCCTGTTATCAGCCACTGTGGCCAGAGTGAAAGCTGACTATTGGACGGTCTATTGTTCCCTGTTATCAGCCTCTGGCCAGAGTGAAAGCTGACTATTGGATGGTCTATTGTCCCCTGTTATCAGCCACTGTGGCCAGAGTGACAGCTGACTATTGGACAGTCTATTGTTCCCTGTTATCAGCCACTGTGGCCAGAGTAAAAGCCAGAGTAAAAGCTGACTATTGGACGGTATTGTTCCCTGTTATCAGCCACTGTGGCCAGAGTGAAAGCTGACTATTGGACAGTCTATTGTCCCCTGTTATCAGCCACTGTGGCCAGAGTGACAGCTGACTATTGGACGGTCTATTGTCCCCTGTTATCAGCCACTGTGGCCAGAGTGACAGCTGACTATTGGACGGTCTATTGTCCCCTGTTATCAGCCACTGTGGCCAGAGTGAAAGCTGACTATTGGACGGTCTATTGTCCCCTGTTATCAGCCACTGTGGCCAGAGTGAAAGCTGACTATTGGACGGTCTATTGTTCCCTGTTATCAGCCACTGTGGCCAGAGTAAAAGCCAGAGTAAAAGCTGACTATTGGACGGTCTATTGTCCCCTGTTATCAGCCACTGTGGCCAGAGTGAAAGCTGACTATTGGACGGTCTATTGTTCCCTGTTATCAGCCTCTGGCCAGAGTGAAAGCTGACTATTGGACAGTCTATTGTCCCCTGTTATCAGCCACTGTGGCCAGAGTGAAAGCTGACTATTGGACGGTCTATTGTTCCCTGTTATCAGCCACTGTGGCCAGAGTAAAAGCCAGAGTAAAAGCTGACTATTGGACGGTCTATTGTCCCCTGTTATCAGCCACTGTGGCCAGAGTGAAAGCTGACTATTGGACGGTCTATTGTTCCCTGTTATCAGCCTCTGGCCAGAGTGAAAGCTGACTATTGGACGGTCTATTGTCCCCTGTTATCAGCCACTGTGGCCAGAGTGATAGCTGACTATTGGACAGTCTATTGTTCCCTGTTATCAGCCTCTGGCCAGAGTAAAAGCTGACTATTGGACGGTATTGTTCCCTGTTATCAGCCACTGTGGCCAGAGTGAAAGCTGACTATTGGACGGTCTATTGTCCCCTGTTATCAGCCACTGTGGCCAGAGTGAAAGCTGACTATTGGACGGTCTATTGTTCCCTGTTATCAGCCTCTGGCCAGAGTAAAAGCTGACTATTGGACGGTATTGTTCCCTGTTATCAGCCACTGTGGCCAGAGTGAAAGCTGACTATTGGACGGTCTATTGTCCCCTGTTATCAGCCACTGTGGCCAGAGTGAAAGCTGACTATTGGACAGTCTATTGTTCCCTGTTATCAGCCACTGTGGCCAGAGTGAAAGCTGACTATTGGACGGTCTATTGTCCCCTGTTATCAGCCACTGTGGCCAGAGTGAAAGCTGACTATTGGACGGTCTATTGTTCCCTGTTATCAGCCTCTGGCCAGAGTGAAAGCTGACTATTGGACAGTCTATTGTTCCCTGTTATCAGCCACTGTGGCCAGAGTGAAAGCCAGAGTAAAAGCTGACTATTGGACAGTCTATTGTTCCCTGTTATCAGCCACTGTGGCCAGAGTAAAAGCTGACTATTGGACGGTCTATTGTTCCCTGTTATCAGCCTCTGGCCAGAGTAAAAGCTGACTATTGGACAGTCTATTGTTCCCTGTTATCAGCCACTGTGGCCAGAGTAAAAGCTGACTATTGGACGGTCTATTGTCCCCTGTTATCAGCCACTGTGGCCATGGTGAAAGCTGACTATTGGACGGTCTATTGTTCCCTGTTATCAGCCACTGTGGCCAGAGTGAAAGCTGACTATTGGACTGTCTATTGTTCCCTGTTATCAGCCACTGTGGCCAGAGTGAAAGCTGACTATTGGACAGTCTATTGTTCCCTGTTATCAGCCACTGTGGCCAGAGTGAAAGCTGACTATTGGACGGTCTATTGTTCCCTGTTATCAGCCACTGTGGCCAGAGTGAAAGCTGACTATTGGACAGTCTATTGTCCCCTGTTATCAGCCACTGTGGCCAGAGTGAAAGCTGACTATTGGACAGTCTATTGTCCCCTGTTATCAGCCACTGTGGCCAGAGTGAAAGCTGACTATTGGACGGTCTATTGTCCCCTGTTATCAGCCACTGTGGCCAGAGTAAAAGCCAGAGTAAAAGCTGACTATTGGACGGTCTATTGTTCCCTGTTATCAGCCTCTGGCCAGAGTGAAAGCTGACTATTGGATGGTCTATTGTCCCCTGTTATCAGCCACTGTGGCCAGAGTGAAAGCTGACTATTGGACGGTCTATTGTTCCCTGTTATCAGCCACTGTGGCCAGAGTGACAGCTGACTATTGGACGGTCTATTGTTCCCTGTTATCAGCCACTGTGGCCAGAGTGAAAGCTGACTATTGGACGGTCTATTGTTCCCTGTTATCAGCCACTGTGGCCAGAGTGAAAGCTGACTATTGGACAGTCTATTGTTCCCTGTTATCAGCCACTGTGGCCAGAGTGACAGCTGACTATTGGACGGTCTATTGTTCCCTGTTATCAGCCACTGTGGCCAGAGTGAAAGCTGACTATTGGACGGTCTATTGTTCCCTGTTATCAGCCACTGTGGCCAGAGTGACAGCTGACTATTGGACGGTCTATTGTTCCCTGTTATCAGCCACTGTGGCCAGAGTGACAGCTGACTATTGGACAGTCTATTGTTCCCTGTTATCAGCCACTGTGGCCAGAGTGAAAGCTGACTATTGGACGGTCTATTGTTCCCTGTTATCAGCCACTGTGGCCAGAGTAAAAGCTGACTATTGGACAGTCTATTGTCCCCTGTTATCAGCCACTGTGGCCAGAGTAAAAGCTGACTATTGGACGGTCTATTGTTCCCTGTTATCAGCCACTGTGGCCAGAGTGAAAGCCAGAGTAAAAGCTGACTATTGGACGGTCTATTGTTCCCTGTTATCAGCCACTGTGGCCAGAGTAAAAGCTGACTATTGGACGGTCTATTGTTCCCTGTTATCAGCCACTGTGGCCAGAGTGAAAGCCAGAGTAAAAGCTGACTATTGGACAGTCTATTGTTCCCTGTTATCAGCCACTGTGGCCAGAGTGAAAGCTGACTATTGGACAGTCTATTGTTCCCTGTTATCAGCCACTGTGACCAGAGTAAAAGCTGACTATTGGACAGTCTATTGTTCCCTGTTATCAGCCACTGTGACCAGAGTAAAAGCTGACTATTGGACAGTCTATTGTCCCCTGTTATCAGCCACTGTGGCCAGAGTGAAAGCTGACTATTGGACAGTCTATTGTCCCCTGTTATCAGCCACTGTGGCCAGAGTGAAAGCTGACTATTGGACAGTCTATTGTTCCCTGTTATCAGCCACTGTGACCAGAGTAAAGGCCCCTTCACATTAAGCGACGCTGCAGCGATACCGACAACGATCCGAATCGCTGCAGCGTTGCTGTTTGGTCGCTGGAGAGCTGTCACACAGACCGCTCTCCAGCGACCAACGATGCCGGTAACCAGGGTAAACATCGGGTAACTAAGCGCAGGGCCGCGCTTAGTAACCCGATGTTTACCCTGGTTACCATGCTAAAAGTAAAAAAAAAACAAACACTAGATACTTACCTACCGCCGTCTGTCCTCCAGCGCTGCGCTCTGCTTCTCTGCTCTCCTCCTGTACTGTCTGTGAGCCGGAAAGCAGAGCGGTGACGTCACCGCTCTGCTTTCCGGCTCACAGCCAGTACAGGAGGAGTGCAGAGCACAGCGCTGGAGGACAGACGGCTGTAGGTAAGTATCTAGTGTTTGTTTTTTTTTACTTTTAGCATGGTAAACATCGGGTTACTAAGCGCGGCCCTGCGCTTAGTTACCCGATGTTTACCCTGGTTACCAGTGAAGACATCGCTGGATCGGTGTCACACACGCCGATCCAGCGATGTCTCCAGGGAGTCCAGCGACGAAATAAAGTTCTGGACTTTATTCAGCGACCAACGATCTCCCAGCAGGGGCCTGATCGTTGGTCGCTGTCACACATAACGATTTCATTAACGATATCGTTGCTACGTCACAAATAGCAACGATATCGTTAACAATATCGTTATGTGTGAAGGTACCTTAAAAGCTGACTATTGGACGGTCTATTGTCCCCTGTTATCAGCCACTGTGACCAGAGTAAAAGCTGACTATTGGACGGTCTATTGTTCCCTGTTATCAGCCACTGTGGCCAGACTGAAAGCTGACTATTGGACAGTCTATTGTTCCCTGTTATCAGCCACTGTGGCCAGAGTAAAAGCTGACTATTGGATGGTCTATTGTTCCCTGTTATCAGCCACTGTGGCCAGAGTAAAAGCTGACTATTGGACAGTCTATTGTCCCCTGTTATCAGCCACTGTGACCAGAGTAAAAGCTGACTATTGGACGGTCTATTGTTCCCTGTTATCAGCCACTGTGGCCAGACTGAAAGCTGACTATTGGACAGTCTATTGTTCCCTGTTATCAGCCACTGTGGCCAGAGTAAAAGCTGACTATTGGACGGTCTATTGTCCCCTGTTATCAGCCACTGTGGCCAGAGTAAAAGCCAGAGTAAAAGCTGACTATTGGACAGTCTATTGTTCCCTGTTATCAGCCACTGTGGCCAGAGTAAAAGCTGACTATTGGACAGTCTATTGTTCCCTGTTATCAGCCACTGTGGCCAGAGTAAAAGCTGACTATTGGACGGTCTATTGCTCCCTGTTATCAGCCACTGTGGCCAGAGTAAAAGCTGACTATTGGACGGTCTATTGTTCCCTGTTATCAGCCACTGTGGCCAGAGTAAAAGCTGACTATTGGACGGTCTATTGTCCCCTGTTATCAGCCACTGTGGCCAGAGTAAATGCTCACTATTGGACAGGTGGCTGCAGCCTAGCGCTCCCTGTTATCATCCACGACCGCTTGGCTATCGGCTGTTTGGTGTTCCCTGTTATCAGCCATTAGAACGGGAGGGGAAGCCGATGTTGGGACAGATGAACCATGAGCCATTTGTAGTTTACAGAGAGTACAGTTAAATGCAGTCTATTGCTCCCTGGTATCAGGCGTCCAGTGTCAGTAGGATGGTGGCCGCCCATCACCACCCATCTAATTAGACGCCTGCCCCTACCGCAGTCTATCCTGCTGGAGGCAGAAATATTCTGAATCTGCCCAACGAGTCTTCTTTGTAGTAAACTGCGGTGTGGAAGAGAAGAGCTGGAGATTCGTGAGATTTCTTCTATTGTAATTAGCATTTAGTCCTTTGTAACAGTTTTAATTTCCCCAGTAGCTCAGAAGCAAAGATGCCGACTAATGAACCTGCGCTCCTAGAATTGTTGTTTTCCAGATAACGTGCTGTCAGGTTTCCTATGATCCAAGGAATGAGCAAAATGATCTTTTGGTTTGCCTAAAAAAGTCATCGTTCTCAGCAGCACATTGTTCCTGTGTAAACGGCATCTGTGCTGCTGAGAACAATGCACTTAACGCTATGTCCTGTGTAAACGGGCTGTAAAAGGACAGTCAGTCAGCGGGTAATCAGCAGCTGGTCGACCAGTGTAAACCATCCCTAAGACTGCAGGATCGGATGTTGTCGGCTATAGTCATAGGCCTGCAGAGGTGCTGTAAACTCAAAACGGTAGGAGGTTTTCAGGAAAGTGGTTGCATTGGAGCAATAGAGCACAATTCTAAAGGGCAAAAGGCCAAGTTTTCTTCATACCTCATGGCCAGTCCGGGGACACCTTTTACTAAGTGGAGAAGAAGGCAAAACGTGTCCGAAGTGGAGGAAGGAGAGTTCAGGGATTTAACGTGGATTATACAATCTCAGAATTGACTGTGTAGTTGTCAGGATCTTCGGGGGGGGGATGGATTCATGTGGCTACCATTTAGGACTCTGAGCAAAATGTGGCTACCACAACTTACTGCTGGGCACGACGCATTCACAGGTTACTCTACAGCTGCCGACTGGGAGTTGTAGTTTTAATAGTTGTGGGAAACCGCTGGTATACGGGGTCTGTTCTGTTATTAGGGCGATGCTGACCCTAATACACTTGTCTGAGTGTGGGATATTTGTCCCAGGTTTCATAGAATGTTGTAGTTGGAAGGGACCTCAAGGGTCATCATGGTTTCTGATAAATGGGGGTCTCGCCTGAATGATGAATGGGGGTCTCACCTGCCCCTGTGTGATGAATGGGGGTCTCAGCTGCCCCTGTGTGATGAATGGGGGTCTCAGCTGCCCCTGTGTGATGAATGGGGGTCTCAGCTGCCCCTGTGTGATGAATGGGGGTCTCAGCTGCCCCTGTGTGATGAATGGGGGTCTCAGCTGCCCCTGTGTGATGAATGGGGGTCTCACCTGCCCCTGTGTGATGAATGGGGGTCTCACCTGCCCCTGTGTGATGAATGGGGGTCTCACCTGCCCCTGTGTGATGAATGGGGGTCTCACCTGCCCCTGTGTGATGAATGGGGGTCTCACCTGCCCCTGTGTGATGAATGGGGGTCTCACCTGCCCCTGTGTGATGAATGGGGGTCTCACCTGCCCCTGTGTGATGAATGGGGGTCTCACCTGCCCCTGTGTGATGAATGGGGGTCTCACCTGCCCCTGTGTGATGAATGGGGGTCTCACCTGCCCCTGTGTGATGAATGGGGGTCTCACCTGCCCCTGTGTGATGAATGGGGGTCTCACCTGCCCCTGTGTGATGAATGGGGGTCTCTCCTGCCCCTGTTGTGATGAATGGGGGACTCTCCTGCCCCTGTTGTGATGAATGGGGGACTCTCCTGCCCCTGTGTGATGAATGGGGGACTCTCCTGCCCCTGTGTGATGAATGGGGGACTCTCCTGCCCCTGTGTGATGAATGGGGGACTCTCCTGCCCCTGTGTGATGAATGGGGGACTCTCCTGCCCCTGTGTGATGAATGGGGGACTCTGCTGCCCCTGTGTGATGAATGGGGGACTCTCCTGCCCCTGTGTGATGAATGGGGGACTCTCCTGCCCCTGTGTGATGAATGGGGGACTCTGCTGCCCCTGTGTGATGAATGGGGGACTCTCCTGCCCCTGTGTGATGAATGGGGGACTCTCCTGCCCCTGTGTGATGAATGGGGGACTCTCCTGCCCCTGTGTGATGAATGGGGGACTCTCCTGCCCCTGTGTGATGAATGGGGGACTCTCCTGCCCCTGTGTGATGAATGGGGGACTCTCCTGCCCCTGTGTGATGAATGGGGGACTCTCCTGCCCCTGTGTGATGAATGGGGGACTCTGCTGCCCCTGTGTGGAAAATGAGTCAGCTGATTTTGTTCCTCCCTAGAATCGTGCACACAAAACAACCTCTCCTCTCGTGAGGGGGAGCCATCACCTCCATGTGCTGTTTTGGGTCCCCTATTTCTTCACATCATAGGGGGTCCGACCTTATCTATCACACTTATGGCAGACCTCGCACAGTGCGGCCATAGTGAAATTTTCCGCAGTCCTCAATGGGAGCGTACCCAGACTCATCTATCATCTATCCAGCATGTTTGTTTAGGTTTCCCAGTTTCCCCCAGTACTCCATACACCCACTGGCCCTTTTATGAGTTTGGGGAGGTGACATTAGATGAGTCCCAGGGGGGCAGATTACGTTTATGGTGGGATTCGTCTGTGGTGATCCCCCACCTAGAGGTGACAAAACGCCTGTGATTTCTACAAGTGGTAAAGCCCTATCAGCCCCTACAATATGGTAAATGTCTTTTTCGTACTGAGCATCCTTGGCTCTGGCTGCCCCCCCGTATGTCATCCCTGTGGGGGGCGCTCTGCCATATTGCAGCTGTAAATAGCATTTCTCACATTTGTAGACACTTTGGCCTCCGCTTAACATCACATGTACCAGGACCTATCACATCTCAAAATAGGAAACCGAGCAGATTAGCTAATTGAGCCGCGGCCTCTTCGCTCCGAGCATCGGCTGCAATGAAAATCTCCTCCTGAATGTTTTATAAAGGAGGCGCTGGGAGGAGCGGTAATGTCCCCCTGGCCGCGAAGTTTCTGGATCTGGAGTGTATTTATTTCATGAAACCCAGCGCTGTAACCTTAGGTCTCGTCTCGCGTTCCCACTAGGCCTAAATGCAGTATCTTGTAGTCACAGCTGCCAGGGGAGGCGGGCACCCTGCCTGTGATACCCTCAGAGGAGCCGCTCCGGGCACAGACCTGGGGGCATGAATATTGCAGGAGGTCCTCAGACTGCGCAGCGCAAACTGTGCTGTAAACCCCACAAATCCAGGGGGGATACAAACGAACCACGTTGCATCCTCCAGCCATGTCACCCTCCGGGGAGCTGCGATACAGAATGATGTTTGCAGGTTCCCAGTGGCTGTAAATATCTATATTAACCCCATCTGCTCCAAACTCGCCTTCAGTAGAGGGTGTTCGGACCGCTGCTGCACTGTATAGCATGGCCTTGTTATCACGGGACCTTAAGAGGACTCCGACAAGCTGCCCTCGAATCTAAAGAAAATGGACGTACGTGTAGATTACTGGGCCGTCCGCACAATGTGGCGTCACACGTGATCACCATGTTGCTCTTTAGAAATCCTCACTGTCAACAAAAGTGGTCTGGAGGAAATGGGTACATGGGAGCTGGAGAGGAGGGGGATGCAGCTGCAGGTTGTTATGTGTATGAAGCTTAGTGGCTGATAAAGCGACCGAGCACCTTGTTACCTGATTATTAACTGCTTTTCCCACCGGCCCAGGGTAAGCCATACACTTGATACCTGTGGGTGCCCCTGTATGGAGGTGAAGGGTGGAAGCCTTGCTAGAGTCAGTTCTCCGTTCACAGTAGTGGAGATACCCGCAGGCCCCGCACCTCCTGTACATATGGCGGAGGTGATCACTCCTATTCAGAAGGCCGCATTGTCAGCAGTAGCTTTGGTGACGTTCGGATGGTAGGGGGGGTCAGGCCAGTGATCTGGTGACCACCCGCAGGGCTTCCCAGCTCGTCCCTTTTTTGCATCATCTCCGCATGTAATGGAGCCCAAGCCCTTTACATAAGGGGACTGTTGTGCGCGGAGCATGTCGGCACACATTCATCCGCCCTGTCTCAGCCTGTCACTACATTTCTGCCTGTTACCGAGCCAGCAGAACCCACATCTGTCACCGGATGACTCATTTCCCCAAGGAGATATTCGTCTCTGGTCCTATTAGTCGGTGCCGGATAATGCAGACGGCACCGCCGCGCACCCTGCGTCACCAGCCTGCTATTATCTGCTCCACAACAGGCAGGTTATAAGACGCCATTACCTGTAGAGTAGCCACAGTGCTGCATTGTAGGAGACCCTCCCAGGCAAATCCTGTAATATATGGCCGCAGTAGGGGGGAAGAATGGAGCACACAGCAGCACAGAGCATTTAAGTGAAGTCACCACTGTATGTGACAGTGAGAGAATACAGCGGGCTGAAGGGTCTCCAGCAGCACAGTGGGGGTCTCCCTCCTCAATGTCGCCTAATCCCCTTCCATCTTCTGTCATATAGATCTATTTTCCTCCCCATCTCCCCGGCTCTGCATTAAGCAGCATCTGACCACATTCACGTGGACGGGCCGTGCTGCCGCTCCCTGCACATTAGGACACCAAAAGTAAAGGGGTCGCTGCACTTACACCCCTTAATTCTCAGGCATTGATGGGGAGTCTCAAATCGGTGTGATGGGAACAGTCTGAGATGGGAGCCGTCACAGATACTGCATCTAGTGTGTGCAAGACGACGACGTACAATGAAACATTGTAACAAACTGCAGCTGTGTGAGCCAGCTCATGAATAGTCTGACAGTATGGCAATAATGAATGTGTCCATTCACTGACTGCAGGCAGAGATATATCATCATACTTCTCATATCAATTGTTCATAATGTCTGTGTATAATCCTTTTCTATTTACAGCGACACATCCCTTTAAGTGTCGGACCGTAACCTATTTTGCAGAATTAAAGGGATATTCCCACGATGAATTTCCTAGATTATGAGCTAAGCCGATCACAAAACGTCCCGCCTGTTGGGGCACCCAGTTATCAGCTGTATTCTGTAGTTAGAGGTTGTCCGCTCCTTGATGACCTGTCCTTAGGGTAGGTTATCAATGTCTGATCATCTGGGGTCCGGCACCCCCGCCCATCAGCTGGTATTAGTGGTGTCGGTGGCCGCCAGCCGGAAGTACTCGCTTGCGGAGCTGGCCGTCTACTTGTAGTGTCCGAGGCTTGGTACTCACATCCGCCTCCTATTGATTTGACTAGAAGGATGTACAGTATCCAACCTCGGCCACTATCCGAATACTGAGCGTCTCCAGAAGTGATGACCGCTGATCAGCCTCAGATTCTCTCCGATCAGACATTGATGACCTACCCTAAGGATAGGTCATCAATGCAAAATTAGCGAACAACCTCTTTAAACTTGTTGGTTGGTGATCACTTTCCCTGCAGCGCCCCCACAGGCGATGTACAGCATAACAGTGACATATTCTTCGTTGCTGATCTCAAGCATTTAAACTTGTTTTTGTTTTCTTCTTTCCAGTATATGCCCACGTTCATTGCTGCCGAGCAATCTGACAAGAAGTCTTCCAGCTCGCACTCCATGCTTTGAAAACTGGACACACTTGTGTCTTTGTCATGAAGATGGAGGCAGTCAGCAAGGATGAACAACTTCTAGACTCTGAAGTGCCTCCTCACGTCGCCCAGGAGAAAGCGGACTCTCAGGCCGAAGCAGAAGAAGGCGCCCTAGACCTGCAGTCTCCCTCGCTAAAAGATGGCGCCGAAGACGCCCCAGACTCTTCTGGGCTCGCCTCCATGCCTTGCCTACTGATGGAACTGAGAAGAGACTCCTCGGAGTCCCAGCTAGCGTCTACCGAAAGCGACAAGCCCGCGGGCGGCCGGGTGGACGAAAGCGATTCCTCTAACCACTGCATGGTTTCCCCTTCTTCCAGCGGACACCTGGCCGACTCCGACACATTGTCTTCCGCAGACGAGACTCAGGTGCGACGTCCCGAAGCAATAAGCGAAGGCTGCGATCCTGCCGGCCAAGGAGCCGCGGTGGCTCGCAAGTCCCGGAGGTCTCGCTCAGAGAGCGAAACCTCCACTATGGCTGCCAAGAAAAACCGCCAGTCCAGCGATAAGCAAAACGGTCGGGTCACCAAGATCAAAGGTCACAGGAGCCAAAAGCACAAAGAGCGGATCCGGCTGCTGAGACAGAAGAGGGAGGCGGCCGCCCGGAAGAAGTACAACTTGCTGCAGGACAGTAGCACCAGCGACAGCGACCTCACCTGCGACTCGAGCACCAGCTCGTCTGACGAGGAGGAGGAGGTCTCAGGGAGCAGTAAGACAATCACAGCGGAGATTCCAGGTAAGGTGCCGTCCCCGGCCGGACGCAGAGCTGACAATCTGTATGGTTTATGTCGATGGCCCTCTAGTCTGACCGTAGACGCCTCGTATTAATCGCGTAGAGATGGCCGGTGTTAACTCAATCTCCTCCTGTCTAGTGACGGCTGGCGTCTTATTCCGGTCGCGGTTGCTTGAGTTCCATTCGGGCCGTAAAGTCACAAATTGGTTTAGCGCGTGAACTGATCAATTGCTGCCTCAACCATATTGCACCCACTGATTGACCCCGATCATTTAAAGGGCCTTAGTCTGTATTTGTCCAAGAAGAACGCCCAATATTCTTTCCGGCACCTTTCTAACACCATTATCCTGCCGATTAACCCTATATCTGCAGGTTGATGGGGTTATTCGACATGAATGGTTCCCTTTTAAAGATGTTGATCGGGACTTGGATATTAATGGCTTATCCTTTTTAAGCTTTCAAAAAGAACCCAAATCGTAGGGGGAGTAGATGATATTCTCCGCTAAGCATTAGGTTAACTTGGTGTATACGGGACCACTTTAGTCCAAAAGGACTGTTGAGTGGGTAGAGAAGACCCCCTTACTATGAAGTAGGCTTCACGGAGAGTATCGGACAGGACTGGACTCGAGCACTTTCTAAAGGAAATGCCTTCCCGTCTGCATCAGCGGCTGTGAGAGGAGGAATGCCTGACATGACTCTCCAGGCATCCGGGGAATTAAAGTGTCGCTGCCGAGGAAGGGCATGCGCTTTCTTTTCCTTCTCCTTTCCTCATTAGTGGTGTCTTGTCCTGTGGTGATAAAACACAGAGACCACGTCCCCCAGCGTGAGACTTTTTGTACTGACAGGCCCCTAATATAGTATATTTAAATGCAGTTCTCAAAATAATAATAAAAAAAAAAATCAGTCACCAATAGACAAGATGAAACGTTGCCTAAGGGGAAGAGTTTACAAACGGTGTGTTAGTGTAATTATATAATTAATTTAAAGATACGTTCACTCAAGATGGCTCCATATGACTTATAGCTGCCTGTTTCTATATCCTGCCGCTTAACCAGAGCGACCGGATTCCAGACGGCATGTCGGCATCTACTGCAGACGTCATTTACCTGTCATGGCACGTTTATGAGATGTGTAATGCAGCACTTAATAATCTGTTCAAATACTGTAAATGATGCCCCTATGTACAAGAATATAGCTACTATAATACTGCCCTATGTATAAGAATATAACTACAATAATACTGCCCCTATGTACAAGAATATAACTACTATAATACTGCTCCTATGTATAAGAATATAACTACTATAATACTGCCCCCTATGTACAAGAATATAACTACTATAATACTGCTCCTATGTACAAGAATATAACTACTATAATACTGCCCCTATGTACAAGAATATAACTACTATAATACTGCCCCTATGTACAAGAATATAACTACTATAATACTGCTCCTATGTACAATAATATAGCTACTATAATACTGCTCCCTGTGTACAAGAATATAACTACTATAATACAGCCCCTATAGAAGAATATAACTACTATAATACTGCCCATATATAAGAATATAACTACTATAATACTGCCCCATATATAAGAATATAACTACTATAATACTGCCCATATATAAGAATATAACTACTATAATACTGCCCCATGTATAAGAATATAACTACTATAATACTGCTCCTATGTACAAGAATATAACTACTATAATACTGCTTATATGTACAAGAATATAACTACTATAATACTGCTCCCTAAGTACAGGAATAGAACTACTATAATACTGCCCCCTATAGAAGAATATAACTACTACTAGATTGTGGCCCGATTCTAACGCATCGGGTATTCTAGAATATGCATGTCCCCGTAGTATGTGGACAATGATGATTCCAGAATTCACGGCACACTGTGCCCATCGCTGATTGGTCGAGGCAACCTTTATGACATCATCGTCGCCATGGCAACCATTATGACATCTACGTCGATACTGTGCCCGTCGCTGAATCAGAAACGTGAGATGTCTACGTCCTTTATGACATCATCATCGCTGTGCCCGTTGCTGATTGGTCGAGGCCTGGCGGCCTCGACCAATCAGACGCGGGATTTCTACGTCCTTTATGACATCATCGTCGCTGTGCCCGTTGCTGATTGGTCGAGGCCTGGCGGCCTCGACCAATCAGAGACGCGGGATTTCTACGTCGATGCTGTGCCGGTCTCTGATTGGTCGAGGCCTTGCGGCCTCGACCAATCAGAGAGCAGGGATTTCCAGGACAGACAGACAGACAGACAGACAGACAGACGGAAAAACCCTTAGACAATTATATATATAGATAATACTGCCCATATATAAGAATATAACTGCTGTAATACTGCCCCTATAGAAGAATATAACTACTATAATACTGCCCATATATAAGAATATAACTACTATAATACTGCCCATATACAAGAATATAACTACTATAATACTGCCCATATATAAGAATATAACTACTATAATACTGCCCATATATAAGAATATAACTACTATAATACTGCCCATATATAAGAATATAACTGCTGTAGTACTGCCCATATATAAGAATATAACTGCTGTAATACTGCCCATATATAAGAATATAACTACTTTAATACTGCCCATATATAAGAATATAACTGCTGTAATACTGCCCATATATAAGAATATAACTACTATAATACTGCCCATATATAAGAATATAACTGCTGTAGTACTGCCCATATATAAGAATATAACTGCTGTAATACTGCCCATATATAAGAATATAACTACTATAATACTGCCCATATATAAGAATATAACTGCTGTAGTACTGCCCATATATAAGAATATAACTGCTGTAATACTGCCCATATATAAGAATATAACTACTATAATACTGCCCATATATAAGAATATAACTGCTGTAATACTGCCCATATATAAGAATATAACTACTATAATACTGCCCATATATAAGAATATAACTGCTGTAGTACTGCCCATATATAAGAATATAACTGCTGTAATACTGCCCATATATAAGAATATAACTACTATAATACTGCCCATATATAAGAATATAACTGCTGTAGTACTGCCCATATATAAGAATATAACTGCTGTAATACTGCCCATATATAAGAATATAACTACTTTAATACTGCCCATATATAAGAATATAACTGCTGTAATACTGCCCATATAGAAGAATATAACTACTATAATACTGCCCATATATAAGAATATAACTGCTGTAATACTGCCCATATATAAGAATATAACTACTATAATACTGCTCCATATATAAGAATATAACTGCTGTAGTACTGCCCATATATAAGAATATAACTGCTGTAATACTGCCCATATATAAGAATATAACTACTTTAATACTGCCCATATATAAGAATATAACTGCTGTAATACTGCCCATATATAAGAATATAACTACTATAATACTGCCCATATATAAGAATATAACTGCTGTAATACTGCCCATATATAAGAATATAACTACTATAATACTGCCCATATATAAGAATATAACTGCTGTAATACTGCCCCTATACAGAGTAGCACTTGCGCTCCATCGTACCCAGAGAACCACCATTAGGCTCCTGGTGTCTTATGTTACCGGACACTGGCAGTCCATATTGGACCCGCTGGATCCTCATTTCCCCTGACAATCACCCGCAGGTCTTGTACACATTGGACTGTTGGCGAGCCCAGGTCTCGCCGGGGTCGGCTGTGTGGAGGCCTCTTGTCTGTGGCTGTTCTCTATGGCCGCACCACCTGTGTATAGATGGTGTGCGGTATCTGAGAAGCTGCGGGGCAGGTTGGCGGTGTGCGTAGTCTTTAGGCCCGTTGATCGGATCCTATAATCTGGATGCAATTGGTTGACTCTGCAGTCAGTTCAGCAGGACCGGTTGCCGTCTGATCGGTCTGTAGCGTCCTCCTGAGAGCTTTATCATGGTGTCTGTTATAGTTTTGCCTTTTTAGATGTTGCATTTTACGACTTACGTGAGACATTTGTGTCCCTAAGCGGCCCCCTCTGTGCGTCCCATCAGTGTCCGTACTAAGGCATGCTTACTCTGGATACACAGCTTGATATGTTGTCTGCTTGCTTGCTTTATGTTTTCTTACCCAATGGCCTCAATGTCTTTAAAGCTGGCTTCATCCGCGCTGGGGGATCGGCAGGAGCGCCCAGGGATTTTCCGCGATTGCTTGAAAGGGGCACCGTGTGGGATAGGAACTGCATAGGCAATGTCCTGGAAGAAGCTATGAACTGTTTTGCAGAGATGCAGAGACAGACAGAGGAGAAGTTCCGCCTGTGGATAGAGAAACTGACCCGGCTAGACACTGACGAGGAGAGTAAGCAGCAGCTGGAGCCCGGCGAAACCAAGCTCCGTCTAGGCGGCCCGACCTTTACCCCGAGCAGCTCGTCCAGTACATTCGTGGCGGGGCAAGACAGCCCCAGCTGCCCCCCGCAAGGCCTGGGCTCCTACATCAGTTACCAGAACGTCGACACCTTAGAGTTCCCGGCATCCGCCCTAAACAACAACAACTTGCCCGACAACTTCCCAGAGAACGGTAACAACATGGCCGACCAGGAAATAAATCCGTCCTAATCCCAACCCGAATCTTCTTTCTTCTCCAAACGCACTAGATGGGGGCCCTTTCTTTTTTTTCTTTCTTTTTTGGGGCCGATGATTACCAAGTCCTTTTTGCTTGGCTGGTTGTCCGATACCTGTCTGCGCCATTTGCATGCCGGCCCACCCGACCGATGAAGGGAGGACGTCTAGAGAAGCAATCTGATATATCGGGGCAAAATAACTTTTTTTGTTTGTTGTTTTTTTACACTATTGATACAGATATATGCTACTATTGTAATATTGCTGATGTAATATTCTGACAGAGAATCCAAACCCTACCAAGTATTATAATTTATATGCAAGAGAATGCTCCGGTAGGGTCCGCTCCATGCGTTGCTGTCCGTCTGTGTATGCCCCCCGCTGTGTGCCTCCATACGCTGCCTCTTTTTTTACAATTGTATGAATTGTATGAGAAATGCCTGTAAAGGACACCCTGACGATGCCGTCACCCGCTTTCTTCTCACATTTACTGTCTGTAACTCTTCTGCTACCTACAAGATGGCTATGCTGTATGTAAATGATTATGGAAGTGGCCAGAGGCGTCTCCGCGGGTGCACGTGGCCCCGTAGTAAGCCGCTATCTGACTCCTCTGGCGCCAGCTTATATCCCCTGAAGGAGGCATTGAGGGCGAAACCTTTTATTCCTCTCATCTCCTGCAAAATGACCGTCAGCCATTTCCTCCAAAATAGGTTCACTTGGCATGACCTCTGGGTGCATCTAAAGGCTACTATTAGGCTATGTGCACATGTTCAGGATTTTTTGTTTTTTTTTCACGTCTTTTCTGCCGTTTTCCACGGGAAAAACGCATACATAAGCATCCCATAATTTTTAATGCATTCTGCAATTTTTGTGCACATGATGCTTTTTTTTTTTTCGCTGATTAAAAAAAAAAAAAAAAACACGCAGCATGTTCATTAAGTTTGCAGCTTTTTCGCGTTTTTCCCGCTATTTAATGCATCGGGAAGCTCCGGGGGGAAAAAAAAACGCATGCGGATTTCCTGCAGAAAATGTCCGATTTTGTTCAGGAAAATTCTGCAGAAAATCCTGCCGTGTGCACATAGCCTGAGCCCCGTTCTGCCTCATGGGAGATACTGTTGGACCATTAGTGAACGGCCATGTCGCCTACTCCTGTCCCGAGCCTGGATCCTCATCTGCAGCGTTCCCATGTTGGACGGACGCTGGTCTCTGCAACGGGCCGCACATCTATCAAACATTTCTTTGGCCCAGGAATGATATTGTTAAAGGGAATCTGTCAGCAGGCTTTTGTTATATAATCTGAGAGGAGCATGTTGTAGAAGCAGAGACGCTGATTACAGCGATGTGTCACTTACTGGGCCGTGTGTTTCACTAAAATCAGTGTTTTATCAGAAGGAGATTCACTACAGGACTAAGGGTACCGTCACACCGTGCAATTTTCATCGCTACGACGGCACGATTCGTGACGTTTGAGCGATATAGTTACGAGATCGCAGTGTATAACACGCTCCTAGCGATCAGGGACCCCGCTGAGAATCGTACGTCGTAGCAGATCGTTTGAAACTTTCTTTCGTCGTCTAGTGTCCCGCTGTGGCGGCATGATCGCATGGTGTAACATATATCGTATACGATGTGCGCATAGTAACCAACGGCTTCTACATCGCACATACGTCATGAAATTATCGCTCCAGCGTCGTAGATTGCAAAGTGTGACAGCAGTCTACGACGCTGGAGCGATATTGTTACGATGCTGGAGCGTCACGGATCGTACCGTTGTAGCGATGAAAATTGCACTGTGTGACGGTACCCTAAGTGTATAGTGCCGTCTAGTCCTGCCCCCCACCCACTGATTGGCAGATTTCTGCCTATGCACAGTGTATACATAGGCCAATCAGTGGTGTGGGTGGAGTTACAGAGCTCAGCATTCTGAGATCTGCAGCAGAGAAAACTGATTGTACCAAAGTGACAGCACACAGCCCAGTAAGTGACACATTGCTGGAATGAGGGTCTCCGCCCCTATATCATGGTGCTGACAGATTCCCTTTATACCATGTCCATATTACCTGGTAGAGGAGCGTTTGGTCGCAGGCTGTGTGTGATATTGCAGCTTCTTGTTGAAATAGTCTGCTGAGCTGCAGTACTACACGCGGCCCACGGATAGAGTAGCGCTGTGTTAGGGGGGACTAGATCCTCCTTCGATGTCTCAGCAGACGCCTTTATACGGGGTGCCCAGCGCTTACTATATAGATGACCTATTTTTAGGATCCATATCGGATTGTCGGGGTGCAGGGTGCCAGACCCTCACTGATGGCGGTCACAAGGTCCCATGCGGCCCCTGTAGGTGACGATCCCGACGCTGGGCATTGCCTGCTCTCCGGTATTGGACTTCTTCCTCGGGGAGCCCATCCTTCATCCAATATTGATCTGTCACGCTGGATGTTAGGCCCGGCCTTCCACATCTGTTCTGTACCTCCGTCCCCCCAGTGGTCAGAGCAGAGCTCCCCCAGGTGGTTGCATCAGTGACCTCGCCGGTAAATGTACCCACGTCCCCATTAATCCAAGCAGATCCAGAGAAATCCTTCTCCGCAATTGTCTGGCCGATGTAAGTGCCCAGATCTACCATACACAGATTATGGTAGGGGCAGGTTTAGTTTCTTTGCTTTTATTGCTTTGTTGTAGGCTAGATAGACTTTGACACTCGAGATGGAGATATTTCAGTTAGACTTTTTTTTATTTTATTTAATAATCTAGATTATTATAGATGATATATGTGCATTCTTGATAGGATGGAGAATGCAAAGCATTGACCCTCCATAAGCATGCATGCTTATATGTTTGCAGGAGAAGGGAGAACGGCTGCTGCTCAACCTGTTCACTTGGCTGCAAGCACCATACTCTGTTTTTTTTTGTTTTTTCTTTTATACATCCTTCATGTTCATGCCTGTCATACTTTAGAGTGGAATCTGTGCCCCCCAAACACAAGACTATAAGTACTGTATGTAATGCTGCCCTGTGTAGACGGTGCTATAACTGCTATACTACTGTCCCTATTTAAAAGACTGTAATTAGGCCAATGCTGCCGTTTCCCCCAAAACCGAGCAGTGTAGGAACCAGCGCGTCCTCCCTCGGCGTCCCAGCGCGTCCTCCCTCGGCGTCCCAGCGCGTCCTCCCTCGGCGTCCCAGCGCGTCCTCCCTCGGCGTCCCAGCGCGTCCTCCCTCGGCGTCCCAGCGCGTCCTCCCTCGGCGTCCCAGCGCGTCCTCCCTCAGACCAGTTTCACACATCAGTGTTTCTCCATAGTCGGCCCGTGACCAGCCGCGACTCCTGACCCGAACTCCACAGCCTCCTCTACCACATGGACCACACAACATGGATATGCCATATAATTGGGGTGATGACGTGTGGGGTTCTTGGCGGTCAAATCCTCCAAATAAAGGGGTCCCATCGCAAGGTTCCCTGCATAACGTCACACCCAACTTCACGGGGATTGCATCTGGATCTAGTCATTTGAATGGTGCGGGGTTGCAGTCCCTTTAAGGGAATCTGTCAGCGGGATTTTGCCATCTAATCTAAGCTCAGTATGATGTATGGGCAGAAACCCTAATTCCAGCTATGACGCTTGCTGGTCTACCTGCTGTGGTTTTGATACATTCACAGTTTTCTCTGTGGCAGATCAGAATGCCTAGACCACTGATTAGCAGCTTTCTGCCTATGCACAGAATACACAGAAAGCAGCCTATCAGTGGTGGGAGCAGTGTTGAACCAGGAGGCGTGAGACACCTAGTCCTGTAGTGATAATCTCCTGCTGATAAAACACTGGTTTTATTGTAACAGCAAACCGCAATGCAGTAAGAGGCACATTGCTGGAATCAAGGTCTCTGCCCCTCCTTTATGCAGCTCTGAAATTACTATAGCAAAAAACTGCTGACAAATTCCTCTTTTAAGGTCCATTTTCACTGCAAGATTATCGTGAGCTAGCCTTCCTGGGATTTCTCAATAACCTTGAAGCTTTACCAGGGTGCCGATCACCCAACGTACAAGCATTTTTGTGTAGTGCAAATAAAAAAAAAAAAAATCATTCATCCTGGATAAAACTGGATTCATGCTAGCAAATATGGTGGCCAGTGTACACCAATCTGTTACATATTGTGTGATGTAAATGGTTAATAATTAGTGATGAGCGAATGTGCTGGGATAAGGTGTTATCTGAGCATGCTCGGATGCTAACAAAGGGTCCCCGCGCCTGCATGTCTGGCGGCTGTTCGACAACCACAACACATGCAGGGATTGTCTCAGTCGCTAGAGATGCAGCAGCAGGGACTCGCACCTATTTTTCGGCACTCGAGCATGCTCAGATAACACCTTATCCAGGCACGTTCACTCATCACTAGTAGACAACCGCTGATCTGCAAACAGCTGATCAGTGGTTGTTTAGTGCCCCAGGTCGGCTCATGCGCACTGACCCTTACACAGCCGGTGGTGAGTGGGCGCCTGCTGTCTCCAGAAAGTGTTGTGGCCTGTTTGTTCATAGAGGCTCCGAAGCGCCCCTCTAATCATAACGTGATGTCATCCTAGTGTTCTGCCATCACTTCATCACATACAAGATCTCTTTTAAAACCTGCGATCTAGAGCTGCATTCTTAATTCTTCTGCCTTCAGAGCTGAAATCTCCTGGTGTTAACTTGCTGTGGTGGCTTGAATGTTCGGAATGTGTCATGATTGCACCCTTCCCAATATATTACGGTAATCTTGCTGGCTCAGTGAGTGCAGCTCTGGAGAATAATCTAGTATATAATTCAGTAATGTATGTACAGTGACTCCACCAGCAGAATAGTGAGTGCAGCTCTGGAGAAAAACACAGGATATGCGGTAACTCAGGGTTCAAATAAATATTTATGGACTAACTCCTTTTTATATGAATATAATCTACATAAAGCGATTATACTGTGGACAGACTT
This sequence comes from Ranitomeya imitator, assembly GCF_032444005.1. Classification (NCBI taxonomy): domain Eukaryota; kingdom Metazoa; phylum Chordata; class Amphibia; order Anura; family Dendrobatidae; genus Ranitomeya; species Ranitomeya imitator. Next base: position 56,801,117 of record NC_091282.1, on the reverse strand, counting down.
CTGCCTTGCTTTGGAAAGTGTTAGCGAGCTTGTTCTCCCTCCCCACAACACTAGCGAACAGCGTAGCTTCTTTTTCTACATCAGATTGTTGTAGCTCCGAGACTAGAACTGAGGATCAGCACAAAGTGGCTCAGCTTTGCATTAAAGGGTAACTTCTAGCGATGAGCGACCGCGCTGGGATAAGGTGTTTTCTAAGCATGCTCTTGTTAACTGATTGGCTTCGGCATGCTCAAAAAATGTTCGAAAATGTCTCGCGGCTGTTAGACAGGCAATCCCTCTGTGTTGTAGCTGTCTTAATAGCCACGAGACATGGAGCCGCCGGGACTCGAGCATATCTCTCGAGCACACGGAAGACACTCGGATAGCGCCTTATCCGAGCACGTTCGCTCATCACTAGGAACTTAATTTCAGAATAAACTGCACATGAGGAATAACACTATTTCTGGCCATTATTTGACTCTCAAGTTTGCATTTTCACCAGTTTCCCCCTACTGCGTGCTCGGTCTCTAACTTGCAATCCACTCTGAGCTGCTGAGTGGAGACTAGTTATGATGTATCATATGCACAGCACACACAGTCTTCATTGTTTTTGGGGGTTTTTTTAGCACAGGATAGAAGCAACAGCATGAAGGACATTACACAGCATTGGTGATCAGCGTAGATGTGAATCCAGCTCTGCAGTGAGATGAGACTTGTTAGACTGCTCAGCACCGTCTCTCTCCCTCTGCCTGTTTCCTCACTCTGCTCCTTTCTCTTCCCCATATTCACCTGTGCTGTTGATTTATACCGAGTGTCTTGAAAGTACTGGTCCCCTTTAATGTCCTCGTTTCTGCCAGGCAAGGCACTGTAATATCCCTGCAAGTGCCAAATATCATTTTACAAGAAAAGCGAAGAGGAGGAGGAGGCACAATATGGCTGCACATTCGTAGCTGAAGTTTGCGATCTCAGTAGGACAGTCTCTCCTGGCAGCAATCCTTTTTTTTTTCTTTTCTAGCCCTGTCCAGGAATACACTGCATAACAACCAGACTTTTTTTTTTATTTTAAAGTTCCCCAAGGAGTCCCCATCCCTGATTTCGTAGTCCTTAATTGCAAGTCAGACTTTCCACCCAGCAGAGAAGAGCCAAGAGGCTCAGACTATTAACATGGTTGTCCGGGATTTTAGCCTGCACGGCCTGTCTTTAGACTAGGTCATCAATGGCGGTACGACCCGCAATTCCCCCTCCGCTCCCTGCCGATGAGCTGTGCCCAGCGGTGGAGACAACAGGATCTGCTCCGCACAGCTCCATCATTGGCATAGTGGTCACAGTCAGGTACTGCACATCTGCGCCCCCTATTGATCCGAATAAGGCAGCTGCGGCCACTAAATAGTTCAGACCTGTGCCATGCAGCAGTTCCAGCATTGGGTGCAGCTGATCGGTGGGGTTTCTGGGTGTAGCACCGCCACCGATCAGACTGATGACTTATTCTAAGGAAAGGTCGTCAATGTTAAAGCGGATCTGTCTCCTGATTTCTTAATAAAAACTGCAAAAATAATAATAGTAAATAGATTTTGGACCTGATGAGGCTACATATTGGCAGATCCAATATGTGGACACATGAGGAGGCATTGACAGGCCCTAAAAGCCAGTCCCCAAATCTTCCCCCGTAGTATTCCTCCATAGAGGTCATTAGTAATGATGTGATGGCCTCTCTTGGGTCTGGGAGGAGCCGTATTCAAAATTCTCCCAAGTGCTCGCGGTGTGCGGTCATTCCATTTTATGCTGTATTGTGTTAGAGGGATTTTCCACTTTTAAAGCACGGACTGTTGCTGGCTGCAGAATTGGTTAACTGAGGATCCATCAGCGAGCTCATTCTGGGAATCCAGTGGGAAAGTGTGCAACCATTTTTTATTTGTCTTTTTATCATCTTCTCTCACCTGATTCATGACCTCAGATCACAAAGTCAAATAGTGCTAAATTTGTAATAAAAAAAAAAAATTGAAAGCCACAATTACATGTGTTTAATTAAGAAAATAAAATCTGACCCAATAAGTGGACAACCCCTTTAAGGGCAGGTGTCATCTTTGCACCAGTCTGCATTGTAGCTGTGAATGCAGCTCTGGCAACGACTGCAGTATAGGACAAGGGCCGCACACTATATAACTATATGGACCCCATTCAGGGGCGCCTTTTTTTTTTTTTTTTTTTTTTTTTATAACCTGTGTGTGTTTTGGGCTAAAAATAATTTTTGCTATTGAGTTTCAATTAAAAAATGTCTCCATTCGGTATCTACAAGCTCTATATTTCCCCTGTATGTTGGTGGCTGCGGAATGAGTCAGCTAAGAATCCTTCAGGGAGTTCTGAGAGTTTGTTACTCTTATCTGTCTTTTACCAACGGACCACATCCGAGTAGAGACCGTAAGGCTATGTGCCCACGTTGCGGATTCCATTGCGGATGTTTCCGAAAAATGGATTTACCTGCGGTTTTTGTGCGGATTTCACCTGTCTTTACACCTGCACATTCCAATTATGGAGCAGGTGTTAAACGCTGCGGAATCCGCACAAAGAATTGACATGCTGCGGAAATTAAAACCGCATTGTTTCCGCGCGGTATTTTCCGCAGCATGTGCACTGCTTATTTTGTTTTCCGTAGGTTTACATAGTACTGTACACCGCATGGAAAATTGCCGCAGATCCGCAGCATCAAATCCGCAACGTGTGCACACACCCTAAATGCGCTGAGAGAATCTAGACAGATAAGCGTCACACTCCCCGTCAGAACGAGCTCACTGACGGATTCTTAGAAAACTCCTTCTGCAGCCAGCAAATACTGTGCAACACGAAGACAAACAGCGCTAAGTATATTATATCTAATCTATATTATTTTTAGTCCAAGATGCCGGAATATAGGCCAATGAGAGATGCCCATAAGGTTTTAGTCTTGGTGTTAGAAGTGAGATGTTTTTGCTTTTGAGTGTGTGCTTTAATACTGACCACATATATACTTTGTACAGGGAGTGAAATAAATATATATGTACACATATATTTGAGCTGGCACATGTTATATGGAGCAGGGAATAATCCTGCCTGTCTGCTGCTGTTTGGTTTGTTTGTTTTTTTTTTTTTTTTAAAGGGATTGTCCAGTCTCAGAAGAAAAGTCCACGGTCACTCCGACTGTAGCCTGCCGGTGTGCAGAGCGCGCTGATAGCGGTTACTTGACCAGATGTAGTTTTCGCACTGTCACATGCCAACTAGACATGTGCTCCTCTCTTTTATTGAGACAAGCGGGGTAAGACTAGTCTGCATGTGGCCGCCGGTACACAGATCACGTACATGTGACCGCTCAGCCGCATGGCGAACAGTGACAGTGCGCACATAGTGACTGCAGACACTTCTCCTTTAAGGGCTTATTCAGGCCAAAAACTGTAGTGGACCTCATCAGTGAGAAACAAGACACCGGTCTATTTGGGGGAGGGGATAAGCTATAGATATAAATTACCAATATAACCATGGACTTGGCTGACCCCCATCATTGCCAGGGGGTTCCCAAAATAATGCAAAGGTGTGACTCTGGAGGCGGAGTATGACTGCAGCAGGGGCTCCCGGCGCTGTGTGTAAGTCCTGAGAAGAATGGGGTACAATGGCGCTATAGTCTTAGCTGCCGGAGATGAAAGTGTTAATGCATTTCCATTGTGTAACCTGCCGCCATGTGACCATGTAGCGAGTGTACCTTATAATGAATAAAGAGATCTACCTTGTGCCTCCTTGTGTCGCTGCTTTTCTGGCCCCGGCGCCGCTCGTCTCTGACTTTCTTTGTTTTATTTCTTCTATAATGCAGAACTCTGGGGCCAAGACAGTGGAGGCGTTAGGCTGTAGCTAGGGGGCGCCCCCTCATCCCTCTAGGTAAATAGTCTTGTTAGCCCCTCGGGGGGTGCATTTCATCAACTCTTCTCGGTGGGTGTCTTCATGAGGGCAAAACCCCCTTTGCTTAGGGTGCTTGCACATCATCGTGTTCCAGGCCCCGTCGGGGCTCGCATCTGAGCCCCCCACAAAACGTGCGCCCTGACATAGTAGACTGCATCTAGGTGTCCTCCTCCAGTGGCCGCACACTCCCAAAAATGACACCCCATTAGTTTGTGGCCCTATTGGTGCATACGTCTAAACCCCTTTTTTTGCGGGGGGTTGAAACAAAAGCCCCGAAGGGGCCACGGAACGGCGATGCAACGTGTAAGCACCCTTTTTACGTGACCCTATTTGCTTACAGGGATGAAGGGGCCATAATTTGGGAGCTAGTGGTGCACAATCTTTCTCTTTTTGGTGATCTGCATTACTTGGCTCCGCTCGTCAAATAGTTACGGCTATAATGCAGTTCAGACCCTGTACACCTGCCGCCAAAACTGATGTGTTGGTGGGTTTTTGGCCTCCAAACACTGTCACTTTGCGCCCAGTGAGAGCCATTCGGGCCTTTTGTCTCAGAAATAAAGAGGCACAGGAACAAAAGAAAACTCCAAATTCAGGAGAACATCAGAATTTGCACAGGGGAATTGCATAAATGTGGCAAGTGGGGTTTCCCTTTCATTATGCATCATATCTAAGGCAGAGTACAACCTCCCAGGAGTTCTTTGGCTTTGCAGAGGGTGTGGGAATCCTATCACATGTATTTGCTTCTATCTAGTGGCAGCCAGTGATGGATCAATAACAAAGATCTGCACATTCAGGGCTTCCTACATGATGTATGTTCATACTGCCTAGTGTCAGACTCTCCCAGGAGTGGCAGTTTCACACTGCGGCATCTCTATGTGATGTGATCCAGTTTTTTTTACACTCTTCCCTGCCTCTTGCTTGTGAAAGGTTTCTCCCTGTCCACTCACCACGCAGTGTTAGTAGAGATGAGAGCTACAGTTGCATGGGGACTTGCTAAAGACCAGGGAATGTGGAGCTAGATGGAAAGGGTAGGATCCTGGGAGAGCTGCTAGGGGGGAGTTCATAAGTGATGTCATCCTTTTAGTTCACAGGAAGTTAGAGACTGACTTCCTGTCGGCACATAGTAGCATGTGCCAGATTGGTGGTCGGACTGCAGAGCTCTTGACACAGCCAACCTTAAAGAATTCCCACAATCACAACGTGGTCTTATAATAATGGACCACTATAGATATTTTTGCCAACAAAACTTTTTGTTACTTTTTGTGCACATCACCCTATTTAATCCATTCTCTCCAGTGACGTCTCTCCAGGTTGTCACTGGATCCATCTTGTTGTATTGTCCAGCATACCACTAACCTCTGCCGGTGTGTTCTTCATTTGGAATACTGTTTATTCTTCTGTGTACTGTATGGTCCTGTGCAGTAGTTTTTCGTTCAGATTTTATCTTCGATTTGCATCATCATGGTCATCATGGCAGCTTGTGTGTTTTTACATCATTTTTCAGCTTGGTTCCAGCAGAGATCAACAGTTCTGCACTCCCCTCTCTCTGCTTTTACAGTAGAAATAGAGCTGACATCAGCATTGCTGTGCTTTGTTTCCTGCTTTGTACTGACAAAACTGCTACTCATTTAAAGCCTATGGCAAAGGGTTATCTTCTGCCATATGCATCAGCAGAGCGGCAAAGTACATGCTTCTATGTGTAGACAGTCTCTGACTTCATGTGTACTAAAAGAATGACATCACAGGTTGCTATTAGTGATGAGCGAGTGTACTCGTTGCTGGGGTTTTCCTGAGCACGCTCGGGTGGTCTCTTGAGTATTTGTTAATGTTCAGAGATTTCGTTTTCATCGCTACAGCTGAATGATTTACAGCTACTAGACAGCTTGATTACATGTGGGGATTTCCTGGCAACCCCCCACATGTATGTACTCAGGCTGGCTAGTAGCTGTAAATCATTCAGCTGCGGCGATGAAAACGAAATCTCCGTATACTAACAAATACTCGGAGATCACCCGAGCGTGCTCGGGAAAACCCAAGCAACGAGTATACTCGCTCATCACTAGTTGCTATATACTGTTAGTTGTGGCAGAATATAAAATTCATCAGGCAGAGTTGTGTACAGAACCATACAGCAGAAAAGCAGAACTGTGCTGAGTCATCAATCCAGATAAACAAGTCAGGAGCGCACAGTAGAGCGACCGAGGAGTATGCAGCACTGAGGAGAAGAGGGGTGCTGCTGAGAAATGTACCGTAGTTTAAGCAATTTAAAAATGAGACTGCTTGGATGAAATCAGACTATTGCTAGCAATTTGCCATACTAGAGTGCTACTATACCTTTCCTGGACAAAGCACTTCTCCAGGACATAAAAGCTGATGTCAGACAACCTGTAGCATGGCCTATAGAAGCTGGAGCTCACTAATCAGATATTTGACATAAGGCACTATGGTTGGTTAACTCCTGTGAGACCCTTAAAAGGGGTTGTCTTTACACCTCTGGGACTTTCAGATTATAACGATAGGTTATAACTTCACTCAATGATGTGATAATTCATGGCATGTGATAGGTCCTGTACAGCTGTGCTCCGCGTCCTGTACAGCTGTGCTCCGCGTCCTGTACAGCTGTGCTCCGCGTCCTGTACAGCTGTGCTCCGCGTCCTGTACAGCTGTGCTCCGCGTCCTGTACAGCTGTGCTCCGCGTCCTGTACAGCTGTGCTCCGCGTCCTGTACAGCTGTGCTCCGCGTCCTGTACAGCGGTGCTCCGCAACCTGTGGCTTTATTGACAGCTGTTGGCAGTTGTAATTTTGCAAATGCTTGAAGCCGCAGATTATACTACTGCCTGAGAGGTCGGCGGTAAAGACGTTCACGTTTTTTATTCCATGTACTGAGAACGATGTCTTCAAATGTTACAATATATTATATCCTGATGATGTATCTGCTGCATTAATGTTCTGTATTATGTTTATTATTCACAAATGATTATAAAAAATGTTTAACTGTAACATTAAAGGGCATGTCCACCTGTTATCTACATGTAACCTGATGTCACTGTATGCAAGATAAGTAATGTACACCGTGACTGCACCAGCAGAATAGTGAGTGCAGCTCTGGAGTATAATACAGGAGGTAACTCAGGATCAGTAATGTAATATATGTACACAGTGACTGCACCAGCAGAATAGTGAGTGCAGCTCTGGAGTATAATACAGGAGGTAACTCAGGATCAGTAATGTAATATATGTACACAGTGACTGCACCAGCAGAATAGTGAGTGCAGCTCTGGAGTATAATACAGGAGGTAACTCAGGATCAGTAATGTAATATATGTACACAGTGACTGCACCAGCAGAATAGTGAGTGCAGCTCTGGGGTATAATACAGGATGTAACTCAGGATCAGTAATGTAATGTATGTACACAGTGACTGCACCAGCAGAATAGTGAGTGCAGCTCTGGAGTATAATACAGGATGTAACTCAGGATCAGTAATGTAATGTATGTACACAGTGACTGCACCAGCAGAATAGTGAGTGCAGCTCTGGGGTATAATACAGTATGTAACTCAGGATCAGTAATGTATGTACACAGTGACTGCACCAGCAGAATAGTGAGTGCAGCTCTGGAGTATAATACAGGATGTAACTCAGGATTAGTAATGTAATGTATGTACACAGTGACTGCACCAGCAGAATAGTGAGTGCAGCTCTGGGGTATAATACAGGATGTAACTCAGGATCAGTAAAGTAATGTATGTACACAGTGACTGCACCAGCAGAATAGTGAGTGCAGCTCTGGGGTATAATACAGTATGTAACTCAGGATCAGTAATGTATGTACACAGTGACTGCACCAGCAGAATAGTGAGTGCAGCTCTGGAGTATAATACAGGATGTAACTCAGGATCAGTAATGTAATGTATGTACACAGTGACTGCACCAGCAGAATAGTGAGTGCAGCTCTGGGGTATAATACAGGATGTAACTCAGGATCAGTAATGTAATGTATGTACACAGTGTCTGCACCAGCAGAATAGTGAGTGCAGCTCTGGAGTATAATACAGGATGTAACTCAGGATCAGTAATATATATTAAACACATTACTCTGCTATCCATCTGTAAAATTATGAAAGTGGACATGCCCTTTAATTCCTGTTTACACAAAGAAATTGCTAGTGGGGTCTTGACTTTCTGATGTTTTTCTGCACTTGCACTGTGGGGGGCGCATGTTATAACCTTGTGCAGCAGTGTCTGCTTCCTCTGTACACGTGATTTACGATAAGTCCTGAGCTTTTCTGTTTGGGAGTGTGGAAGATACCAGAGTGCAGTTAATACTGATGAAGATGTGACGTAGCCCCCTCCCTGTCCGAGTCTATCCTCTGGGTAGGTGGTACAATCTCAATCACTCTGCATGTATATACATTCCGGATCCATCTATTGCATGATTGTACATGTAGGAGTGGTACAATTTTGACTTGATCTTTGCCTTATATATAACATGCAGAGTAATCCAATATTCTCAATCATGATGAATTTATCAAGTATTTGCTATAAAATGACTAAAATCCTGCATGTAAGGTGTACCCACCGACTGTAATCCAGGTAGGGGGGGTCACACTGCTGCGCGGACGGTGGCCGCAGTCACGATCGGATTGTCAATATTGTACTTGACCCTCGTATCTTCTGCACTGAGCTAATGTCGCTGTATTGGATGTTAAAGCTAATATACAGGCAATTTTGAGGTCGGCCATCACCATCGGCCACACAATGCACGCAGCGCCCCCTTCTGGAGTCTTCACTCCCTATAATTGGCACAAATTTGCAGCTGAGGAGTCAGTTTTGTAGGTTTTTTTTTTTTTTGCTCTCACCTTACTGTCTTACTGCTGGCAGCATATGGAAAGTCTGCAATTTAGCTCCACCCCCCCACCAAACATGTGACGTAACAGCTAAGCTCCCACAATGCACTGCTTTGCAAACTGGAAACCAGTTTATCTTTGCACTTGAATGGATAAAACCATGTCAGGTTGTAAAAAGATGGGCAAAATCCTTCCTGGGGCGCACGACAACCCCTGAGATGTTACAGATCGTCAGATTTGTGAATGCAGCTTGGGATGTGACTAGAGTAGATCACGTGACTTCGCCGAAAATCGAAGTGGATCGGCTAAAGACTAGTTCAGTGACCAGAGTGGACCTGAGCAGAAAAATCTATGTTGCTTCAGATGGGAGAAAATAATCAAAAAGTATTTTTTAGCAAAAAATATATATATATATATATATATATATATATATATATATATTTAGTATTTTTTTTTTTTTTAGGTTTATTCCATTAACTCACTCTACTAGATTTTTTAACTTTTAACAACCTCATGCAAACTTCCTAATTATCAGCTTATCCATTCACCAAAATGTACCCAAAATGGTTTATCAAAAAACTTTCCCCCCCTCCTTCGCTCACAGTGGGCAGATCTAGTCTAAATCTGGCAGATCTGATGGGTGATGCCTGTCTAAAGAGGAATCTGAGAGCAGGTGTTATTGGAGAGCAGTGTGATGTAGGATCAGAGACCCCAATTCCAGCGATGTGTCCCTTATTAGGCTGTTTCCAATACAATCAGTGTTTTATTAGCAGGAGATTATCACTACAGCAGTAGGTGTCTCTTAACTATTAGTCCAACTATACCCCTACACTGACTAGAAATTTGATGTAACTATATAAGGTAGAGCGTGGCATTCTGAGCTCTACTAGATCCGCAAGAGAGAAAACTGTGTTTCCATCACACCTGCTGCACCCAGTAAGTGACACCGTGCTGGAATCAGGGTCTCTGTCCCTACATTATGCTGAGATCACATAGTAAAAACCTGCTGGTAGACTCCCTTTTTTGACTATGGTTATACCTTTTGTTTCCTTGCTGCAGGCAAGAAAAATGTGAAAGCCCATGTTTGTGAAATTTGCCTGTTCCACCTGCCCCGTCCTCCGCACCAATTCCAATATGGACCACCAAGCCCCCTGCGAGTGGCGGCATTGTGCGTCCGTGGCGGTGACCTCAGAGTTGGCTTTTTCTTCTGACCGTGGTATTAACATCATGTTCTGTATTGCACTAATGACCCGCGTCATCTTCTCCCGTGTCCATGTGCTTCTTACGTCCTGTACTGAGACATTGTGGGCGTCTTTAGTTTTGTTTTATTTTTATTTTTTCTATGTAACGAGCTAATCAGGTTCTCGTTTTCCATCTGAGCTGATGGGCATCGCATATTAATGAGCACATAGGAGGTGACACGTTAGGTGGGACGTATATCGGGGGGCCGGCGGACCCCCCCACCCACATCATAGACCCTACGGATGCGATTACTGTGCCACAAGGGTGACGGCTAATGCCAAATTGCAACAATTCTTTCTGATGATGGGGCGCCATTATTCGTGCAATTAAAGGGGATTGTTCTTGCTGTGCTAATAAAACTTAATTGCTGTATTCTGTAAAGTTTGCAGAGCTTTGTCACGTCCTTCTTAATTTCTCGCCGTCTTCAGGATCTCTGCTTGCTGTTGGCAAATGGGAAAAATATCTTGTTTGCAACTAAACACCGAACAAATCAAAAAGTCTCCGCAGCTAGTTACTTATCCATTGCGAGGGATGATGCCTCCTACCTGCGCTGATACATTGTAGGAAAGATTGCTTAATGGGGTCATCCACAAATTTATTACTGGGGAGGGGGGGACAAACACATACTGATTGGCTGCAGTGTTCACATGACGTCTCCCTGCCAAAAGAGGAAGACAGGAGCCTATTGGGTAATAGATTGGCTGCAGCCACTGATTGGCTGCAGTGTTCACATGATGTCTCCCTGCCAAAAGAGGAAGACAGGAGCCTATTGGGCAATAGATCGGCTGCAGCCACTGATTGGCTGCAGTGTTCACATGACGTCTTCCTGCCAAAAGAGGAAGACAGGAGCCTATTGGGCAATAGATCGGCTGCAGCCACTGATTGGCTGCAGTGTTCACATGACGTCTCCCTGCCAAAAGAGGAAGACAGGAGCCTATTGGGCAATAGATTGGCTGCAGCCACTGATTGGCTGCAGTGTTCACATGACGTCTCCCTGCCAAAAGAGGAAGACAGGAGCCTATTGGGCAATAGATCGGCTGCAGCCACTGATTGGCTGCAGTGTTCACATGACGTCTTCCTGCCAAAAGAGGAAGACAGGAGCCTATTGGGCAATAGATCGGCTGCAGCCACTGATTGGCTGCAGTGTTCACATGACGTCTCCCTGCCAAAAGAGGAAGACAGGAGCCTATTGGGCAATAGATTGGCTGCAGCCACTGATTGGCTGCAGTGTTCACATGACGTCTCCCTGCCAAAAGAGGAAGACAGGAGCCTATTGGGCAATAGATCGGCTGCAGCCACTGATTGGCTGCAGTGTTCACATGACGTCTTCCTGCCAAAAGAGGAAGACAGGAGCCTATTGGGCAATAGATCGGCTGCAGCCACTAATTGGCTGCAGTGTTCACATGACGTCTCCCTGCCAAAAGAGGAAGACAGGAGCCTATTGGGCAATAGATCGGCTGCAGCCACTGATTGGCTGCAGTGTTCACATGACGTCTCCCTGCCAAAAGAGGAAGACAGGAGCCTATTGGGCAATAGTCAGATCCACCAGGTCCGTAGGGGAGTATGAAGGTTTTTTTTTATTTTCTATTTGTTTTATTTTCCACCTCCAATTAAAGGGAATCTGTCAGCTCTGTAATCTGTTAGTACCATGATGTAGGTGCAGAGACCCTGATTCCAGTGATGTCACTTACTGGGCTGCTTAGTTCAGTTTTGATACAATCCCTATTTTCTCTGCTGTAGAAGTAGTCATGTTCAGACTGCTGTGTATAACCCTGCCCACACATCTGATTGGCTGCTTCCTGTGTACACTATGCATTGTCAGCCAATCAGTGGTGGGGGGTTGGACCAGGAGGCACAAGACACCTAGTCTTGCAGTGATAATCTCTTGCTGATAAAACACTGATTGTATTGAAATTACAGCCCCAAGCCTGATAAGATAAGTGAGACATCCATGAAATCAGGGTATCTGCCTCGATTTTATGCAGCACGTAGATTATATAGTAAAAACTTGCTGGCAGATTGCCTTTAAGCCCATTTTGTAAAGGGTTTTCCAGGTGGATCAGTGGAGGATGAATTCCTGGTGCTCCCACCAAACTGCTGAATAATGGGCCGCGATGCTCCATAAAGCGTCCACCCCCTCGTAGTTTCCCAGACACCATGTTTATCCATTCAGTCATGGCAGCTTCTGGTGCTGCATATAAATCCCATTCAGATCCTTCCCCCCCAAATAGTCACTTAAAGGGAACCCGTCATGCAGCCTGATCTGCGGACAGGACGGTGCTGAGCAGAAGGATATAAAGATTTGTGGGAAAAGATCCAGCATAACGTGTGCTTTATTCATTGTAATCCATTCTGTCTGTACGCGAGTCCGATGGGCGGTCCTAATGTGATTGACAGCTATGTCTGCATACATACTCACACAGGGAAGGCTGTCAATCACTGTGTAACTCCGCCCACTTGACTCATCGGCATACAAACGTCTGCTGAATCTTTTCCCATAATAATGACTATCGGTCTTAGCAGCTCCTGGCCGTGCCGGGGTAAGAAGTGTGGGGGTGCGACACTCACCCGAGCGCTGCAGCCCCTTCATTCAGCACTGGCCATCAGAGACCCTCAGTTATGTACATGGGCGGAGACTGAATGCAGAAGCATGGATCGGGGGGCTCCCTGGGACCCCTAATTGTGGTGTATCCCCAGAGTATGACATGAAGTTCCCCTAAAATGCAATCGAACCCCCACTGGGACTCCTCCTCTTTACACCGGATGCAATTGTAACATACCCTCAGCTGTGTAAGCAAGAATTTCACGATTCACTGACAGCAAGCAGAGATCTGGAAAATGGCGCCGAGGCCAAACTTTTTATCGTACAGTGATTATGCTCGCAGCTCCCTGCTGGTTCAGTGTCTTCCTATGTAATATGCCATGATGAAGGGTATCGCTGGAGACCCCTACACGAGAGTACATGGTGTTACAGCATCAGCGGGTGTCAGAATTATGAATGCTGCTCTGGATGGGACTAGATGCAGTTACTGGCGGTCCGTATGACGCTGCCCCCCGTATGGACGCACGCAGGGCTCATCAGGGATTTAGTCATGTGCTTTTTATATAGTGTGCTGCGCCCCCTGGGTTTACCGTATGCTCCTCTCTTGTTACAGACGGTCCACCCGTTGTCACCCATTATGACATCTCCGACACAAACTCCGACCCCGAGGTGTTGAGCGTTGACAACATGCTGGCCGCCACAGTTGTCAAGGAGCATAATTCTGTGTCCAAGCAGGAACCTCTGGCATCATGGCGCACAAGGGGGCTACTAGAAGAACTCAACGCCGATTCTGGTACATCTGTGGCTCTGTTTACCGCCTTACCCGATTTTAATGTCGTTTTTGTTATTAGGGCGCATGGATGTCATTTAGGGGATTTGTTGCTTAGTTGGGGGGTAGGCTTGGGGTGACCAATCATGTTGTCAAAGCGAAAATTATTAAAGCGAATCTGTCAGAAGGTAGTTTCTATTTAATCTGAGAGCGGCATGATGTAGGGGCAGAGACCCTGATTTCAGCTATGTCACTTAACAGGCTTTGTACTGTAGGTTCAATACAATCAGTGTTTTATCAGCAAGAGATTATCACTGCGAGACTAGGTGTTTCGTGCCGTCTGGTCCAATCCCGCCCCCACCACTGATTGGCTGCTTCCTGTGTATCCTGTGCATTGTCAGCCAATCGGGGATGTGGGCGGGGTTATACACAGCTCAGCATTTATAGCACTGCTACATCAACAGCAGAGATTCTATCGTAACTGTATCAGGCAGTCCAGTAAGTGACACATAGCTGGAATCGGGCTCTCTGCCCCTACATTATTCTTCTTTCGAATTGCATGGCAAAACCTGCTGACCTACTCCCTTTAATTGGGAAAGGGAGGTGGAAAATAAAACAAAAAGAAGAAAAAAAAAACCTCGTCCTCACCTACTGGCCTGTTGCCGCCGCCTACCTGCTGACAGATTCCCTGGTCCTTAGTCATTCCTTTTTTCTCACAAACATCACCTAGAAGCTCCTCCTGGCTGTTAGGCAGCTGTCTGCTCAGAAGCAGCTCTCCCCCATTAGCCCCAGAGACCCTCACCTGCCAGTCAGAAATGGAGAGGGTTCTTTACAGTAAGAGCAGTGACACTGGAGATCCCTGCCCGGGGCCACTGTAATGTCAATGCCCTGATCGAGGTCGGGTCACACATACACATTTATCTATCTCATTGGACAGGTACACACTGAATTTCTAAAAAAAAAAAATTTGTATAAAGCTCTTACCTCAAAATTCAGATTGCCAGATTTGGCATTGGAGATTTTTTTTTTCTGGAATATTAAGAGAATTGACTTCTGCTTCATGGGGGTTTCTGCCTCTCTCTGGGGTCATCGGTGGTCAAGATGAAGTGCAGCTTTAGGCTATGTGCACACGTAGGTGGGATGTCTGCGGATTTTTCCGCACCTGTTTTTGTAAATCCGCAGGTAAACCGCACTGTGGATTACCTGCGGAATTACTGCTTTTTTTGTGCGGATACCACCTGCAGTTTTACACCTGCGGATTCCTATAATGGAGCAGGTGTAAACCGCTGTGGAATCCGCACAAAGAATGAACATGCTGCGGAATAAACAACGCTATGTTTCCGTGCGTTTTTTTTCACAGCATGTGCGCTGCGGATTTTGGTTTCCATAGGTTTACATGGTACTGTAAACTCATGGAAAAAGCTGCAGATCCGCAGCGTCAAAACCGCTGCGGATCTGCAGCAAAATCCGCAACGTGTGCACATACCCTTACAAGGTCACTGCCTCTGCATCACCCGACAGGTCACTGTCTAGGGCCTGGTTCACAATGGGCAGCCACCTATGTGACTACGGGCACACGGCCGCTCCGTGGATCACAATGTGTGAGTGAAACCTCCTGAACATTTCACAAACTGCAGTGGAGAGAGCCGGATGAATGGACCAGACGGCCATGAGAAAGTCTTAAGAAACCCTTTTAACCATGGCGTAGTCCCAATCATTTCACCGGTGACAGAGGTCGGCATTGGGTTTCATGTACACCACCCCATCCCCTGTGACCGACCCAAATACTCCGGTTCTTCCCCATAATCATACTACAGGTTAAAGACTCCCACTGCTAATCGGTGCCGCCTGTAATGGTGCCAGACTCCCACTGCTAATCGGTGCCGCGTGTAACAGTGCCAGACTCCCACTGCTAATCTGTGCCGCCTGTGACGGTGCCAGACTCCCACTGCTAATCGGTGCCGCCTGTGACGGTGCCAGACTCCCACTGCTCATCGGTGCCGCGTGTAACGGTGCCAGACTCCCACTGCTAATCGGTGCCGCCTGTGACGGTGCCAGACTCCCACTGCTCATCGGTGCCGCGTGTAACGGTGCCAGACTCCCACTGCTAATCGGTGCCGCCTGTGACGGTGCCAGACTCCCACTGCTAATCGGTGCCGCCTGTAATGGTGCCAGACTCCCACTGCTCATCGGTGCCGCGTGTAACGGTGCCAGACTCCCACTGCTAATCGGTGCCGCCTGTGACGGTGCCAGACTCCCACTGCTAATCGGTGCCGCCTGTGACGGTGCCAGACTCCCACTGCCCATCAGTGCCGCGTGTAACGGTGCCAGACTCCCACTGCTAATCGGTGCCGCGTGTGACGGTGCCAGACTCCCACTGCTAATCGGTGCCGCCTGTGACGGTGCCAGACTCCCACTGCTAATCGGTGCCGCGTGTAACGGTGCCAGACTCCCACTGCTAATCGGTGCCGCCTGTGACGGTGCCAGACTCCCACTGCTAATCGGTGCCGCGTGTAACGGTGCCAGACTCCCACTGCCCATCAGTGCCGCGTGTAACGGTGCCAGACTCCCACTGCCCATCAGTGCCGCGTGTAACAGTGCCAGACTCCCACTGCTAATCGGTGCCGCCTGTGACGGTGCCAGACTCCCACTGCTAATCGGTGCCGCGTGTAACGGTGCCAGACTCCCACTGCTAATCGGTGCCGCCTGTGACGGTGCCAGACTCCCACTGCTAATCGGTGCCGCCTGTGACGGTGCCAGACTCCCACTGCCCATCAGTGCCGCGTGTAACGGTGCCAGACTCCCACTGCCCATCAGTGCCGCGTGTAACGGTGCCAGACTCCCACTGCTAATCGGTGCCGCCTGTGACGGTGCCAGACTCCCACTGCTCATCGGTGCCGCGTGTAACGGTGCCAGACTCCCAGTGCTGCTCAGTGCCTCCTATTTTGTTGAGAGACACCAGATTTATTTCTCCCCATATCAGCACCAAACTCACTGAGCTTTTCATTGGTGTGAGCGAGACATGGTGTTATTTGTTCTTCTGCTACAAAACAATCCTGTCTGTGTCCTGAAAGTGGAGGGGGCCACAGAGATCCACATTGTAGGCCTGTCTGTGCACCCCTGGGCTATGGCGACATCATTGAGCTGCAAAGTCCTGACGGGACCCTACTCAAATATTTCCTACTACATTGTCTGCAGAAATCAGCCGAGCTCACATCAAAGAAAAGCCCCCGAATCAGGACCGGTCTCTAAACGCCCCGAGAACGTCCGCGCTGTGATTGGTGCTATTGCCTGGTTATTGCTTTGCCCGATCTTACACATCGGTCCTTATGATTTTTTTTTTCTTTTCTTTGCAGGTCATATAGATTCAGGGCTGCCATCTTGTGATAAATTACCCCCTGGGGGTGCGCAGAACAATGATGAAATTCACATTGCATCTTCCGGCAGCGAGGTGGAGATTGTGGGGGTGCAGGAACAAGCCAGGTACGTCCATCATTACATAAATCTGCCCGTGAGTTTTCCACTGCTACCTTTACATTTCAGTCTGACGTAATTAGGACGGCGGCCGTAGAGGAGATTAAAGGCTTCACGTATCTGGGTGACTGCCCACCTCCTTGTTGGAGGGTTTAATGATAAGATTGTGACTTCCTGCAGCCACCACTAGGGGGAGCTCCCCATATACAGAGATACATAAGATTGTGACTTCCTGCATCCACCACTAGGGGGAGCTCCCCATATACAGAGATACATAAGATTGTGACTTCCTGCAGCCACCACTAGGGGGAACTCCCCATATACAGAGATACATAAGATTGTGACTTCCTGCAGCCACCACTAGGGGGAACTCCCCATATACAGAGATACATAAGAATTGTGACTTCTTACAGCCACCACTAGGGGGAGCTCCCCATATACAGAGATACATAAGATTGTGACTTCCTGCAGCCACCACTAGTGGGAGCTCCCTATATACAGAGATACATAAGATTGTGACTTCCTGCATCCACCACTAGGGGGAGCTCCCCATATACAGAGATACATAAGATTGTGACTTCCTGCAGCCACCACTAGGGGGAGCTCCCCATATACAGAGATACATAAGAATTGTGACTTCTTACAGCCACCACTAGGGAGAGCTCCCCATATACAGAGATACATAAGATTGTGACTTCCTGCAGCCAGCACTAGGGAGAGCTCCCCATATACAGAGATACATAAGATTGTGACTTCCTGCAGCCACCACTAGGGGGAGCTCCCCATATACAGAGATACATAAGATTGTGACTTCCTGCAGACACCACTAGGGGGAGCTCCCCATATACAGAGATACATAAGATTGTGACTTCCTGCAGCCACCACTAGGGGGAGCTCCCCATATACAGAGATACATAAGATTGTGACTTCCTGCAGCCACCACTAGGGGGAGCTCCCCATATACCGAGATACATAAGATTGTGACTTCCTGCAGCCACCACTAGGGGGAGCTCCCCATATACAGAGATACATAAGATTGTGACTTCCTGTAGCCACCACTAGGGGGAGCTGCTCATATACAGAGATACATAAGATTGTGACTTCCTGCAGCCACCGCTAGGGGGAGCTGCTCCTATACAGAGATACATAAGATTGTGACTTCCTGCAGCCACCGCTAGTGGGAGCTCCCCATATACAGAGATACATAAGATTGTGACTTCCTGCAGCCACCGCTAGGGGGAGCTCCCAATATACAGAGATACATAAGATTGTGACTTCCTGTAGCCACCACTAGGGGGAGCTCCCCATATACAGAGATACATAAGATTGTGACTTCCTGCAGCCAGCACTAGGGAGAGCTCCCCATATACAGAGATACATAAGATTGTGACTTCCTGTAGCCACCACTAGGGGGAGCTCCCCATATACAGAGATACATAAGATTGTGACTTCCTGCAGCCACCACTAGGGGGAGCTCCCCATATACAGAGATACATAAGATTGTGACTTCCTGCGGCCAGCACTAGGGAGAGCTCCCCATATACAGAGATACATAAGATTGTGACTTCCTGCAGCCACCACTAGGGGGAGCTCCCCATATACAGAGATACATAAGATTGTGACTTCCTGCAGACACCACTAGGGGGAGCTCCCCATATACAGAGATACATAAGATTGTGACTTCCTGCAGCCACCACTAGGGGGAGCTCCCCATATACAGAGATACATAAGATTGTGACTTCCTGCAGCGACCACTAGGGGGAGCTCCCCATATACCGAGATACATAAGATTGTGACTTCCTGCAGCCACCACTAGGGGGAGCTCCCCATATACAGAGATACATAAGATTGTGACTTCCTGCAGCCACCACTAGGGGGAGCTCCCCATATACAGAGATACATAAGATTGTGACTTCCTGCAGCCACCACTAGGGGGAGCTCCCCATATACAGAGATACATAAGATTGTGACTTCCTGCAGCCACCACTAGGGGGAGCTCCCCATATACAGAGATACATAAGATTGTGACTTCCTGCAGCCACCACTAGGGGGAGCTCCCCATATACAGAGATACAGAAGATTGTGACTTCCTGCAGCCAGCACTAGGGGGAGCTCCCCATATACAGAGATACATAAGATTGTGACTTCCTGCAGCCACCACTAGAGGGAGCTCCCCATATACAGATATACATAAGATTGTGACTTCCTGCAGCCACCACTAGGGGGAGCTCCCCATATACAGAGATACATAAGATTGTGACTTCCTGCAGCCACCACTAGGGGGAGCTCCCCATATACAGAGATACATAAGAATTGTGACTTCTTACAGCCACCACTAGGGAGAGCTCCCCATATACAGAGATACATAAGATTGTGACTTCCTGCAGCCAGCACTAGGGAGAGCTCCCCATATACAGAGATACATAAGATTGTGACTTCCTGCAGCCACCACTAGGGGGAGCTCCCCATATACAGAGATACATAAGATTGTGACTTCCTGCAGACACCACTAGGGGGAGCTCCCCATATACAGAGATACATAAGATTGTGACTTCCTGCAGCCACCACTAGGGGGAGCTCCCCATATACAGAGATAGTGGGAGCTCCCAATATACAGAGATACATAAGATTGTGACTTCCTGCAGCCAGCACTAGGGGGAGCTCCCCATATACAGAGATACATAAGATTGTGACTTCCTGCAGCCACCGCTAGGGGGAGCTCCCAATATACAGAGATACATAAGATTGTGACTTCCTGCAGCCACCACTAGGGGGAGCTCCCCATATACAGAGATACAGAAGATTGTGACTTCCTGCAGCCACCACTAGGGGGAGCTCCCCATATACAGAGATACAGAAGATTGTGACTTCCTGCAGCCACCACTAGGGGGAGCTCCCCATATACAGAGATACATAAGATTGTGACTTCCTGCAGCCACCACTAGGGGGAGCTCCCCATATACAGAGATACATAAGAATTGTGACTTCTTACAGCCACCACTAGGGGGAGCTCCCCATATACAGAGATACATAAGATTGTGACTTCCTGCAGCCACCACTAGGGGGAGCTCCCCATATACAGAGATACAGAAGATTGTGACTTCCTGCAGCCACCGCTAGGGGGAGCTCCCCATATACAGAGATACATAAGATTGTGACTTCCTGCAGCCACCACTAGGGGGAGCTCCCCATATACAGAGATACATAAGATTGTGACTTCCTGCAGCCACCACTAGGGGGAGCTCCCCATATACAGAGATACATAAGATTGTGACTTCCTGCAGACACCACTAGGGGGAGCTCACCATATACAGAGATACATAAGATTATGACTTCATGCAGCCACCACTAGGGGGAGCTCATTGCATACAGATTTCGCATAGTATCCCATGCATGCACATGTCTGCGGAGGGGGTAACGCTGCCATATGTTGTCTATCCTCACAGGTTCGTCCATCCCCGGGGGGGTGTCATACAGAGTGTGTCTTCCTGGAAGCACGCCGCCGGCTCTCAGTACCACAGCTCGCACCAAACTCCATCATGGACAAACGTCAGCGCCCAGCAGACGTGGACTTCACCCCCAGAAGTAGTGGACCTAACGCTGGACGAGGACTCCAGGCGCAAATACTTACTGTAACATTGACCCCTCCCGGGGGTCTGTCCTCGCCTCTTCCCGGCGGCACAACCGTCTCTTGTGAAGTTTCCGTCGCTCTCTTCCAGGAGGCCAGAAACGCGTCTCGAATTAACGAGCTCATGGGTAACTTTATTTTATCGTTCGTGGCGCGGCCAGCCAAATTGCTTCCTGCCCTCACCATTGAGATACCTAACCCCAAAAAAAGAAAAATGATGAGATAAAGCACTTTCCATATTTAGGGGGATGGGTTGTTTTGGGGTTTTTTTTTTTCTCCCCTCCCCCACCCTTTTTTTTGTGCTTAACTAATTTAAATTCTTTGATGAAAAGGTAAATGATAATAATAATATATGCATAAATATTTATACTGTATCCTTAGATGCGGAGACTTACACTGAGCCCCCGCAGAGAGGGGCGCCGGGCCAGGGAGGACTTACAAGCCCGATCCCGGGGGGCAGTAGCCACATTAGTCACTGCCAGTAATGACTGGAGAATGGATAGTCTGGACATAGGGCTGATGAAAATGGCGCCGCCGTGACGTCAGATGAGAGGTGGAAACAGTAGCTTGAATTACGTCACAACCACTACGGCCAGGACTCGCCGCCCCTTTTATTTAGAGGAGACCATGAAGCTTATTTCTGATTAGAAATCATCCCTTTAAGCAATTGCTTAAATAACAGTTACCTAATACGGTATATACATCGATGGCAGAGGCTTAAGATACCCAAATGGAGACCGAAATTAAAGGGCATGTCCATCTGTAACAGATAACTTGTATGTGTTACATGTAAGCGATTCGGAGTAGCTGTGTAAATCGGTTTTGTACTCCGGAGCTGTATTCACAATTCTGCTGACTGAACACCAGGTATTTGCTGTTTTAGTGGCGAGCACCTACTTTTTCTGAGCTACTATAACATCGCCCGCAGCATCTGACGCATGGACAACATTTTCCAGAAGAGCACGTTACCAGGGCAGGGATCAGCAACCCGCGTCACTCCAGATCTGGGAAAGTATGACGCTCATGATGCGCTGACAGCGGTAGACTGTCATGACACACCAGGAGTTGTAGCTTTATAACCGCGGGAGTCCAGCAGGAAATGAATGCGCAGAAACTGTTCAGAGGTTTCAGCTCTTGAGTGAGCAGAATTGTGAGTGCAGCTCTGAAGTGCAGTAAAGGCGGTCACTGATGGTTCCCATATGTGGTGTGTGGTAACGGAGTCATCTGGCAGTCGTCTGCTCCAGAGCCACCCGCTAACACTGGACGCCCCCTTTCCCCGTAGATGACGCTCATGTAATATACGGCCCCAGGTTTTGCATCACTACCGTACTGCGGTAACGGGGAAATTGCAGACTACGACCCATAGGGGGCAGCGGTAGTCTAAGGACCTGCCACCCGTGAGATCACGCAGATTTTCATTGGTCCCTCCGGGGACATGTACGCTCCTGGAACAAATATATATGTAGTACCCATATATAGCATTTGTGAAGACCACCTCTTTATAAAAGAGGGTCTCATAGGGCTGAGACTTGCTGGGAGGGTTGGGGAGTCTCAGAAAAGCAGTTACTTTCCAGTTTATGAAAATTACTCAACGTTGGTGGTGGTCTACTCCGTTATCCGCAAACAAGGATGCTGCTCCTTGGTGAATATGGCACCTCTGCCTCTCCCATGTCATCAGTGTCGGTGCACTAGATGGGCCTGCGTCTACAATGAGGGGGGCACCACTTCGGGGGACCCTTTAACGAACCTGGTAGCAAGGGTTTCATTTCCCTACAGCGCCTCCAGAGGGGAAATGGAGCATTACTCACATCAGTAACCTTTCCGTGTAATGCCGGAATTTGTCGGGTCCTCCAAAAGGGGGAGACTTTGTTTCTGTTCTCCATTTTGGCTTACACATGAGGGTCTTGAATGGCGGACCCCCCACCACCCCGATCTATTAGCAGACAGGCAGTTTAGGTGACTGGTATCTACCGTGATTCTTCCTTGCCGCACATTACACCAGTCTGTCCCCCATAGCAGTGCCGGCTCCTCTATTGCCTCCATGTCCCGCAGCTTTAAAAAAAACAAAAACACTGGCGTTTGTAGGGAACTTTCTGTTTCATACGCCAAGCCCCCCCATGGGTTATATCACCCCGCGGCCCCGGCGCCATGTCTGTGCTCGCCCAGCCCCTCTACGGTGGACAGATGGACCGATCTTTTGTCAGGTTGTGTGCCCATAGGTTTGGCGCTGTGCTCACAGAGGCTCCTCCGGCTCAGGAACTCTTGTTCTTCTTGCTTATTTTTTTGCCCTTTCAGAATTTTTACATGTTTTAGCGTTGGTTTTTATTTCATTTTTTTTTTTAACATTCAGACACTACTTTATATTCATTTTAAGAGTTTAATAGTTAGACGAGCGGACGCAATCACTGGACATACGTGGGGGCCGGACAACTACACAAATGACGCCAACCTTTTATTTTTTTATTATTTGACACCTTTTTTGTCTTTTTTTTTTTTTTTTTATCCTTTTTTCGAGTCGCCTTACTCTTCTAAGGTCAATGCACTTAACGGTTCGGTGGCCGTGCGCTCGGAGGGGAAGCGGCCATCTTGTGGGAAGACAAGACGTGGGCCATTGATGTCATAGTTTTTTTCCCCCCATAAACAGCGCCACTCTCATCCATGGCTTTTTGCCTGGTATTGCAGCTCATCCATATGAAAAACAATGGTGCTGAGCTGCAATACCAGACACGGCCTTTCTTGAGAGGCGGTGCTGTTTTGCTTGTACAAACCCTCGAAAGAGGGGTATCCATATTTTGGTCATCTCTCCCTCCCCCCCCCCCCCCCCCATACACATTAGACTGTCGGCTGAGCTCAACAATATCGGTGGGTCCAGCCAACATTAGTCTTATATGTAGGGGGTAGTCTGAAGTTTAAAAGTTATCCACGGGGTAGGGAATCATTTTCCGATTGTTGAGATCAACCACCATGGCCCCCACCCATTTAGAGAAGTGGTGAATAGAGTAGACGCCGCTCCTGCGCACCGCCACCCCATTCATTCTAATGGGAGTGCGTAAAGATGGCTGAGCGCAGCACTCGGCTGGTCTTCAGCGCTCAGACTAGAATATCTAGAGCGGTAGTGGGCACGATCTACCTCTGCCCCATCCAGCTAGGGCTCTAGAGAATCCCGGTTCTCCGGATTGGTGAGGGCCACGGCGAACGGACCCCCCCAACAATCGGAAAGTTTTCCCGCAAACTTTTGTATAGGAGCTAACTTTCAAACTTGCAGACACCCCTCTGTTTACACCACCTATAGGCTTACTTTGTGCCAGAAATGTGTTGCCACATTTTTTATTTTTTGCACATTGTCTCACAATAAGCCACACCCCTTTCAGCCAGGTCACGCCCACGAGGAGCAGAAGTTTTAAAAAAAATGTATAATACACATTATCATCATAAATACGGCACAAGTCATGAAATGACACCATAATTCTGGCACTTACATGGATGAATTTGCTCCCATATATAATATTTATGCTCCTTTTTAGTCTAGAGACGACCTGATGGCCAACATAGCGGGCATAGTAAAAAAAAATTGGGTCACAGTAACCAATCAGATTTCAGCGAGTGCTGCCGCGGTCCGGCCGCTCATTTCTCTTCTCCTCGCGTTGATTGCTGTCCCATCCCCCCCTGTTCTCCAGACATGGACCTCGCTCTCCCGTCTTGCAGATCAGTTGTATATTCGTTTCTTTCACCATTTCAGGGAATGTCGAGGACAAGTCTCCGTAGTTCCTGCCCCGTTATCACCCGTTAAATAAGGAGGTTAAACTATGAGATTCACAATGTGCTTTGTTTTTGTTTTGTTTGTTTTGTTTTTCTCTTCTTTTTCCTTTAAACGTTTCCTCAGTTGTATTTTTTCTTTAGTTTTGGTCGTTGGGGGCAGGGAGGGGAGATAATAAGAGTGTTATTATAAATACATATATTTTTTGGTGCGAGATGAGAACTTCTGTTTTTCAAACAAGTCTGTAGAATAAAAGTTACAACTATTTTAAGACCGAATAAAATAGAGTGAATTATTTAAAAAAAAAACGTTCCTTGTCGTTATTGGGGTGTGTGGGCGATTATGTGGACAACTCGCCCTGCGGAGTCCAAGTGTAACTGAGAGGTAAGCACTGTTATATTATTGTATCTTTAGCATGCAAGTATTATAGTAGTATTCTTATACATAGGAGCAGTATTATAGTAGTATTCTTATACATAGGAGCAGTATTATAGTAGTTATATTCTTGTACATAGGAGCAGTATTATAGTAGTTATATTCTTGTATATTCTTGTACATATGAGCAGTATTATAGTAGTTATATTCTTGTACATAGGGGCAGTATTATAGTAGTTATATTCTTGTACATAGGGGCAGTATTATAGTAGTTATATTCTTGTACAGGAGCAGTATTATAGTAGTTATATTCTTGTACATAGGAGCAGTATTATAGTAGTTATATTCTTGTACATAGGAGCAGTATTATAGTAGTTATATTCTTGTACATAGGAGCAGTATTATAGTAGTTATATTCTTGTACATAGGAGCAGTATTATAGTAGTTATATTCTTGTACATAGGAGCAGTATTATAGTAGTTATATTCTTGTACATAGGGGCAGTATTATAGTAGTTATATTCTTGTACATAGGGGCAGTATTATAGTAGTTATATTCTTGTACATAGGGGCAGTATTATAGTAGTTATATTCTTGTACATAGGGGCAGTATTATAGTAGTTATATTCTTGTACATAGGGGCAGTATTATAGTAGTTATATTCTTGTACATAGGGGCAGTATTATAGTAGTTATATTCTTGTACATAGGGGCAGTATTATAGTAGTTATATTCTTGTACATAGGAGCAGTATTATAGTAGTTATATTCTTGTACATAGGGGCAGTATTATAGTAGTTATATTCTTGTACATAGGAGCAGTATTATAGTAGTTATATTCTTGTACAGGAGCAGTATTATAGTAGTTATATTGTACATAGGAGCAGTATTATAGTAGTTATATTCTTGTACATAGGGGCAGTATTATAGTAGTTATATTCTTATACATAGGGGCAGTATTATAGTAGTTATATTCTTATACATAGGAGCAGTATTATAGTAGTTATATTCTTGTACATAGGGGCAGTATTATAGTAGTTATATTCTTGTACATAGGGGCAGTATTATAGTAGTTATATTCTTGTACATAGGGGCAGTATTATAGTAGTTATATTCTTGTACATAGGGGCAGTATTATAGTAGTTATATTCTTGTACATAGGGGCAGTATTATAGTAGTTATATTCTTGTACATAGGAGCAGTATTATAGTAGTTATATTCTTGTACATAGGGGCAGTATTATAGTAGTTATATTCTTGTACATAGGAGCAGTATTATAGTAGTTATATTCTTGTACAGGAGCAGTATTATAGTAGTTATATTGTACATAGGAGCAGTATTATAGTAGTTATATTCTTGTACATAGGGGCAGTATTATAGTAGTTATATTCTTATACATAGGGGCAGTATTATAGTAGTTATATTCTTATACATAGGAGCAGTATTATAGTAGTTATATTCTTGTACATAGGGGCAGTATTATAGTAGTTATATTCTTGTACATAGGAGCAGTATTATAGTAGTTACAGTGCCTACAAGTAGTATTCAACCCCCTGCAGATTTAGCAGGTTTACACATTTGGAATTAACCCCTTCCCGACCCATGACGCCACGTAGGCGTCATGAAAGTCGGTGCCAATCCGACCCATGACGCCTATGTGGCGTCATGGAAAGATCGCGTCCCTGCAGATCCGGTGAAAGGGTTAACTCCCATTTCACCCGATCTGCAGGGACAGGGGGAGTGGTAGTTTAGCCCAGGGGGGGTGGCTTCACCCCCTCGTGGCTACGATCGCTCTGATTGGCTGTTGAAAGTGAAACTGCCAATCAGAGCGATTTGTAATATTTCACCTATTATAACGGGTGAAATATTACAATCCAGCCATGGCCGATGCTGAAATATCATCGGCCATGGCTGGAAATACTAATGTGCCCCCACCCCACCCCACCGATCGCCCCCCCAGCCCTCCGATCTGGCCGGTACACTGCTCCGGCTCCCCTCCGTCCAGTGCTCCGCTCCCCCCCGTGCTTTTGTCCGCTCCCCCCGTGCTCCAATCACCCCCCCGTGCTCCGATCCACCCCCCCTGGTGCTCCGTTCCACCCCCCCGTGCTCCATTCCAGCCCCCCCGTGCTCCGTTCCACGCCCCCCGTGCTCCGTTCCACCCCTCCCGCGCTCCGATTTCCCCCCCCCGTGCTCCGATCCCCCCCGTGGTCCCCCCCACCCCCACCCCATCATACTTACCGATCCAGCCGGGGTCCCGTCCGTCTTCTCCCTGGGCGCCGCCATCTTCCAAAATGGCGGGCGCATGCGCAGTGCGCCCGCCGAATCTGCCGGCCGGCAGATTCATTCCAAAGTGCATTTTGATCACTGAGATAGATTATATCTCAGTGATCAAAATAAAAAAAATAATAAATGACCCCCCCCCCTTTGTCACCCCCATAGGTAGGGACAATAAAAAAATAAAGAAATTTTTTTTTCCACTAATGTTAGAATAGGGGTAGGGTTAGGGTTAGGGCTAGGGTTGGGTTAGGGGTAGGGTTAGGGCTAGGGTTAGGGTTAGGGTTTCGGTATGTGCACACGTATTCTGGTCCTCTGCGGATTTTTCCGCTGCGGATTTGATAAATCCGCAGTGCTAAACCGCTGCAGATTTATGGCGGATTTACCGCGGTTTTTCTGCGCATTTCACTGCGGTTTTACAACTGTGATTTTCTATTTGATCAGTTGTAAAACCGCTGCGGAATCCGCTCAAAGAAGTGACATGCTGCGGAATGTAAACCGCTGCGTTTCCGTGCAGTTTTTCCGCAGCATGGGCACAGCGATTTTTGTTTCCCGTAGGTTTACATTGAACTGTAAACTCATGGGAAACTGCTGCGGATCCGCAGCGTTTTCCGCAGCGTGTGCACATACCTTTAGAATTAGGCTATGTGCACACGGTGCGGATTTGGCTGTGGATTGGCCGCTGCGGATTCGCAGCAGAGTTCCATCAGGTTTACAGTACCAAGTAAACATATGGAAACCAAATCCGCTGTGCCCATGGTGCGGAAAATACCGCGCGGAAACGCTGCGTTGTATTTTCAGCAGCATGTCAATTCTTTGTGCGGATTCCGCAGTGTTTTACACCTGTTCCTCAATAGGAATCCGCAGGTGAAATCCGCACAAAAAACACTGGAAATCCGCGGAAAATCCGCAGGTAAAACGCAGTGCCTTTTACCCGCCGATTTTTCAAAAATGGTGCGGAAATATCTCACACGAATCCGCAACGTGGGCACATAGCCTTAGGGTTAGGGTTGGAATTAGGGTTGTGGTTAGGGTTGTGATTAGGGTTATGGCTACAGTTGGGATTAGGGTTAGGGGTGTGTTGGGGTTAGTGTTGGAGTTAGAATTGAGGGGTTTCCCCTGTTTAGGCACATCAGGGGTCTCCAAACGCAACATGGCGCCACCATTGATTCCAGCCAATCTCGTATTCAAAAAGTCAAATGGTGCTCCCTCACTTCCGAGCCCTGACGTGTGCCCAAACAGTGGTTTACCCCCACATATGGGGTACCAGCATACTCAGGACAAACTGCGCAACAATTACTGGGGTCCAATTTCTACTGTTACCCTTGTGAATAAAAAAAAATGCTTGCTAAAACATAATTTTTGAGGAAAGAAAAATGATTTTTTATTTTCACGGCTCTGCGTTGTAAACGTCTGTGAAGCACTTGGGGGTTCAAAGTGCTCACCACATATCTAGATAAGTTCCTTGGGGGGTCTAGTTTCTAAAATGGGGTCACTTGTGGGGGTTTCTACTGTTTAGGCACACCAGGGGCTCTGCAAACGCAACGTGACACCCGCAGACCATTCCATCAAAGTCTGCATTTCAAAAGTCACTACTTCCCTTCTGAGCCCCGACGTGTGCCCAAACAGTGGTTTACCCCCACTCATGGGGTATCAGCGTACTCAGGAGAAACTGGACAACAACTTTTGG
Source organism: Ranitomeya imitator (assembly GCF_032444005.1). Classification (NCBI taxonomy): domain Eukaryota; kingdom Metazoa; phylum Chordata; class Amphibia; order Anura; family Dendrobatidae; genus Ranitomeya; species Ranitomeya imitator. The sequence goes on along the minus strand of NC_091282.1, from coordinate 56,772,618 downwards.
GGTCCAATTTCTCCTGTAACCCTTGGGAAAATAAAAAATTCTGGGCTAAATAATTATTTTTGAGGAAAGAAAACGTATTTATTATTTTCACGGCTCTGCATTATAAACTTCTATGAAGCACTTGGGGGTTCAAAGTGCTCACCACACATCTAGATAAGTTCCTTTCGGGGTCTAGTTTCCAAAATGGGGTCACTTGTGGGGGGTTTCTACTGTTTAGGCACATCAGGGGCTCTGCAAACGCAACGTGACGCCCGCAGAGCATTCCATCAAAGTCTGCATTTCAAAACGTCACTACTTCAATTCCAAGCCCCGGCATGTGCCCAAACAGTAGTTTACCCCCACATATGGGGTATCACCGTACTCAGGAGAAACTGGACAACAAATATTGGGGTCAAATTTCTCCTGTTACCCTTGGGAAAATTAAAAAATTCTGGGCTAAATAATTATTTTTGAGGAAAGAAAACGTATTTATTATTTTCACGGCTCTGCATTATAAACTTCTATGAAGCGCTTGGGGGTTCAAAGTGCTCACCACACATCTAGATAAGTTCCTTTCGGGGTCTAGTTTCCAAAATGCGGTCACTTGTGGGGGGTTTCTACTGTTTAGCCACATCAGGGGCTCTGCAAACGCAACGTGACGCCCACAGAGCATTCCATCAAAGTCTGCATTTCAAAACGTCACTACTTCACTTCCGAGCCTCGGCATGTGCCCAAACAGTGGTTTACCCCCACATATGGGGTATCAGCGTACTCAGGAGAAACTGGACAACAACTTTTGGGGTCAAATTTCTCCTGTTACCCTTGGGAAAATAAAAAATTGCAGGCTAAAAGATCATTTTTGAGAAAATAATTTTTTTTTTTAATTTTCATGGCTCTGCGTTATAAACTTTTGTGAAGCACTTGGGGGTTCAAAGTCCTCACCACACATCTAGATTAGTTCCTTTGGGGGTCTAGTTTCCAAAATGGTGTCATTTCTGGGGGATCTCCAATGTTTAGGCACACAGGGGCTCTCCAAACGTGACATGGTGTCCGCTAATGATTGGAGCTAATTTTCCATTTAAAAAGCCAAATGGCGTGCCATCCCTTCCGAGCCCTGCCGTGCGCCCAAACAGTGGTTTACCCCCACATATGGGGTATCAGCGTACTCAGGACAAACTGGACAACAATATTTGGGGTCCAATTTCTCCTATTATCCTTGGCAAAATAGGAAATTCCAGGTTAAGAAATCATTTTTGAGGAAAGAAAAATTATTTTTTATTTTCATGGCTCTGCGTTATAAACTTCTGTGAAGCACCTGGGGGTTTAAAGTGCTCAATATGCATCTAGATAAGTTCCTTGGGGGGTCTAGTTTCCAAAATGGGGTCACTTGTGGGGGATCTCCAATGTTTAGGCACACAGGGGCTCTCCAAACGCGACATGGTGTCCGCTAACAATTGGAGCTAATTTTCCATTCAAAAAGTCAAATGGCGCGCCTTCCCTTCCGAGCCCTGCCGAGTGCCCAAACAGTGGTTTACCCCCACATATGAGGTATCGACGTACTCGGGAGAAATTGCCCAACAAATTTTATGATCCATTTTATCCTACTGCCCATGTGAAAATGAAAAAATTGAGGCGAAAAGAATTTTTTTGTGAAAAAAAAGTACTTTTTCATTTTTACAGATCAATTTGTGAAGCACCTGAGGGTTTAAAGTGCTCACTAGGCATCTAAATAAGTTCCTTGGGGGGTCTAGTTTCCAAAATGGGGTCACTTGTGGGGGAGCGCCAATGTTTAGGCACACAGGAGCTATCCAAACGCGACATGGTGTCCGCTAACGATGGAAATAATTTTTCATTCAAAAAGTCAAATGGCGCTCCTTCCCTTCCGAGCCTTACCATGTGCCCAAACAGTGGTTTACCCCCACATGTGAGGTATTGGTGTACTCAGGAGAAATTGCCCAACACATTTTAGGATCCATTTTATCCTGTTGCCTATGTGAAAATGAAAAAATTGAGGCTAAAAGAATTTTTTTGTGAAAAAAAAGTACTTTTTCATTTTTACGGATCAATTTGTGAAGCACCTGGGGATTCAAAGTGCTCACTATGCATCTAGATAAGTTCCTTGGGGCGTCTAGTTTCCAAAATGGGGTCACTTGTGGGGGAGCTCCAATTTTTAGGCACACGGGGGCTCTCCAAACGTGACATGGTGTCCGCTAAAGAGTGGAGCCAATTTTTGATTCAAAAAGTCAAATGGTGCTCCTTCCCTTCCAAGCCCTTCCGTGCGCCCAAACAGTGGTTTACCCCCACATATGAGGTATCAGCATACTCAGGACAAATTGGACAACAACTTTCGTGGTTCAGTTTCTCCTTTTACCATTGGGAAAATAAAAAAATTGCTGCTAAAAGATAATTTTTGTGACTAAAAAGTTAAATGTTCATTTTTTCCTTCCATGTTGCTTCTGCTGCTGTGAAGCACCTGAAGGGTTAATAAACTTCTTGAATGTGGTTTTGAGTACCTTGAGGGGTGCAGTTTTTAGAATGGTGTCACTTTTGGGTATTTTCAGCCATATAGACCCCTCAAACTGACTTCAAATGTGAGGTGGTCCCTAAAAAAAATGGTTTTGTAAATTTCGTTGTAAAAATGACAAATCGCTGGTCAAATTTTAACCCTTATAACTTCCTAACAAAAAAAAATTTTGTTTCCAAAATTGTGCTGATGTAAAGTAAACATGTGGGAAATGTTATTTATTAACTATTTTGTGTCACATATCTCTCTGGTTTAACAGAATAAAAATTCAAAATGTGAAAATTGCGAAATTTACAAAATTTTCGCCAAATTTCCGTTTTTATCACAAATAAACGCAGAATTTATTGACCTAAATTTACCACTAACATGAAGCCCAATATGTCACGAAAAAACAATCTCAGAACCGCTAGGATCCGTTGAAGCGTTCCTGAGTTATTACCTCATAAAGGGACACTGGTCAGAATTGCAAAAAACGGCAAGGTCTTTAAGGTCAAAATAGGCTGGGTCATGAAGGGGTTAACTTGGCATTATATTGGTACTGTAGATCAGCCTGGAAGTGTGAAATGCACTGCAGCAAAAAAGAATGTTATTTCTTTGTTTATTTTTTTTTATAAATTGTGAAAAGTTTTTTCAGAGGGTCATTTATTATTCAACCCCCTCAACCCACCAGAATTCTGTTTGGTTCCCCTAAAGTATTAAGAAGTAGTTCAGGCACAAAGAACAATGAGCTTCACATGTTTGGATTAATTATCTCTTTTTCCAGCCTTTTCTGACTATTTAAGACCCTCCCCAAACTTGCGAACAGCTCTCATACATGGTCAACATGGGAAAGACAAAGGAGCATTCCAAGGCCATCAGAGACAAGATCGTGGAGGGTCACAAGGCTGGCAAGGGGTACAAAACCCTTTCCAAGGAGTTGGGCCTACCTGTCTCCACTGTTGGGAGCATCATTCGGAAGTGGAAGGCTTATGGAACTACTGTTAGCCTTCCACGGCCTGGACAACCTTTGAAAGTTTCCTCCCGTGCCGAGGCCAGGCTTGTCCGAAGAGTCAAGGCTAACCCAAGGACAACAAGGAAGGAGCTCCGGGAAGATCTCATGGCAGTGGGGACATTGGTTTCAGTCAATACCATAAGTAACGTACTCCACCGCAATGGTCTCCGTTCCAGACGAGCCCGTAAGGTTCCTTTACTTTCAAAGCGTCATGTCAAGGCTCGTCTACAGATGGCTCAAGATCACTTGGAGGACTCTGAGACTGACTGGTTCAAGGTTCTCTGGTCTGATGAGACCAAAATCAAGATCTTTGGTGCCAACCACACACGTGACGTTTGGAGACTGGATGGCACTGCATATGACCCCAAGAATACATCCCTACAGTCAAGCATGGTGGTGGCAGCATCATGCTGTGGGGCTGTTTCTCAGCCAAGGGGCCTGGCCATCTGGTCCGCATCCATGGGAAGATGGATAGCACGGCCTACCTGGAGATTTTGGCCAAGAACCTCCGCTCCTCCATCAAGGATCTTAAGATGGGTCATCATTTCATCTTCCAACAAGACAACGACCCAAAGCACACAGCCAAGAAAACCAAGGCCTGGTTCAAGAGGCAAAAAATCAAGGTGTTGCAGTGGCCTAGTCAGTCTCCTGACCTTAACCCAATTGAAAACTTGTGGAAGGAGCTCAAGATTAAAGTCCACATGAGACACCCAAAGAACCTAGATAACTTGGAGAAGATCTGCATGGAGGAGTGGGCCAAGATAACTCCAGAGACCTGTGCTGGCCAGATCAGGTCTTATAAAAGACGATTATTAGCTGTAATTGCAAACAAAGGTTATTCCACAAAATATTAAACCTAGGGGTTGAATAATAATTGACCCACACTTTTATGTTTAAAATTTTAAAAAATTTAACTGAGCAACAAAACTTTTTGGTTTGTAAGATTTATGCATCTGTTAATAAATCCTGCTCTTGTTTGAAGTTTGAAGGCTCTAACTTATTTGCATCTTATTAAACTTGCTAAATCTGCATAGGGTTGAATACTACTTGTAGGCACTGTATATTCTTGTACATAGGAGCAGTATTATAGTAGTTATATTCTTGTACATATGAGCAGTATTATAGTAGTTATATTCTTGTACATAGGAGCAGTATTATAGTAGTTATATTCTTGTACATAGGGGGCAGTATTATAGTAGTTATATTCTTGTACATAAGGGCAGTATTACAGTAGTTATATTCTTGTACATAAGGGCAGTATTACAGTAGTTATATTCTTGCACATAGAGGCAGTATTATAGTAGTTATATTCTTGTACATAGGAGCAGTATTATAGTAGTTATATTCTTGTACATAGGGGAAGTATTATAGTAGTTATATTCTTGTACATAGGGGCAGTATTATAGTAGTTATATTCTTGTACATAGGGGCAGTATTATAGTAGTTATATTCTTGTACATAGGGGCAGTATTATAGTAGTTATATTCTTGTACATAGAAGCAGTATTATAGTAGTTATATTCTTGTACATAGGGGCAGTATTATAGTAGTTATATTATTGTACATAGGGGTAGTATTATAGTAGTTATATTCTTGTACATAGGGGCAGTATAATAGTAGTTATATTCTTGTACATAGGAGCAGTATTATAGTAGTTATACTCTTGTACATAGGAGCAGTATTATAGTAGTTATATTCTTGTACATAGGGGCACTATTACAGTAGTTATATTCTCGTACATAGGAGCAGTATTATAGTAAAATAAAAAAAACCCAGGTTCCTCGCATCATGTTCTTATTCACTTTATGCAGTTAATAGCCCTCTGTGTCTGTACTGCTACATACTTAGGCAGGTAACTGGTTCATGCAGCTTTACATGAACACCTGAGCCTTACACTATGGCCGGTCCGAATAACTAAAGCAATTGTTACCATCCACCTCTCGTGTCTCCCCTTTTCCTCATAGTTTGTAAGCTTGCGAGCAGGGCCCTCATTCCTCCTGGTATCTGTTTTGAACTGTATTTCTGTTATGCTGTAATGTCTATTGTCTGTACAAGTCCCCTCTATAATTTGTAAAGCGCTGTGGAATATGTTGGCGCTATATAAATAAAAATTATTATTATTATAGTTATATTCTTGTACATAGGAGCAGTATTATAGTAGTTATATTCTTGTACATAGGGGCAGTATTATAGTAGTTATATTCTTGTACATAGGGGCAGTATTATAGTAGTTATATTCTTGTACATAGGAGCAGTATTATAGTAGTTATATTCTTGTACATAGGGGCAGTATTATAGTAGTTATATTCTTGTACATAGGGGCAGTATTATAGTAGTTATATTCTTGTACATAGGGGCAGTATTATAGTAGTTATATTCTTGTACATAGGGGGCAGTATTATAGTAGTTATATTCTTGTACATAGGGACAGTATTATAGTAGTCATATTCTTGTACATAGGGGCAGTATTATAGTAGTTATATTCTTGTACATAGGGACAGTATTATAGTAGTTATATTCTTGTACATAGGAGCAGTATTATAATTGTTATATTCTTGTACATAGGGGCAGTATTATAGTAGTTATATTCTTGTACATAGGGACAGTATTATAGTAGTTATATTCTTGTACATAGGAGCAGTATTATAATTGTTATATTCTTGTACATAGGGACAGTATTATAGTAGTCATATTCTTGTACATAGGGGCAGTATTATAGTAGTTATATTCTTGTACATAGGGACAGTATTATAGTAGTTATATTCTTGTACATAGGAGCAGTATTATAATTGTTATATTCTTGTACATAGGGACAGTATTATAGTAGTTATATTCTTGTACATAGGGACAGTATTATAATTGTTATATTCTTGTACATAGGGGCAGTATTATAGTAGTTATATTCTTGTACATAGGGACAGTATTATAGTAGTTATATTCTTGTACATAGGAGCAGTATTATAATTGTTATATTCTTGTACATACGAGCAGTATTATAGTAGTTATATTCTTGTACATAGGGGCAGTATTATATTAGTTATATTTTTGTACATAGGGGTCAGTATTATAGTAGTTATATTCTTGTACATAGGAGCAGTATTATAGTGGTTATATTCTTGTACATAGGGGCAGTATTATATTAGGTATATTTTTGTACATAGGGGCAGTATTATAGTAGTTCTTCACAATCAATCACAGCATTGCAAAAGACCAACAATTACTATATCAAACTCCCTATGAAACAAATCTCTCATCAGATTTAAGTGGATTTAACACTTAGAACAGATTTAAAGATTAAAATAAAATTATTAATTATTCATATGGAGTTTCTCTGCCAAATTGCGCTCAACACCCTGGTCTGAAAATATCCTCCTTCAGAACAGATTCAGTGCTTGTTTTCATGCTGTGAGTCACCAAGGAGACTGAGAGGCTATCAATATCTAAGCGTCGGCCCAGATAGTTTGGTAAGTCATAGATCCTTCGGGGACACTGGAGTAAACGCGATACAACCATAGATCTGCAGCAGAAGAAAATATTACTGCAGTTTTTTATCGGCATCGATGTCAACCTGGGATAAGTGACTACGGAGAGGTTATTCCATCATGGCCCGATTGGCAAAGTGTGGCCTAATATAACAGGAAGGGACTTGTGGAATCATTAAAAATTCATACTGGCCCTTAAAGGGGTGTTCCCATCTCCAAGGTCATATCCCAATACGTAGTAGGTGTAATAATAATATTAACAAATACCTTCAATTTCAAATGTATAGTTCTTCTGATTCACTATGTTTCTTTCCTCATGAGCAGGAACTTAGGTATCCACTATCAACTAGCTATTTAACAATCAATATGTCAGTGGTTGTAACCATGGATACGTAAGGTCCTGCAATGCCTGCAGGAAAGAGAAAGCGAATCAGAAAAACTACACTACATTTCTAATTGAAGGTATTTTCTAATATTATTATTATTACACCTACTACTTATTGGGATTGGATCTTGGAGTACTCCCGGAAACCAAAGATATGGAGGACCGTGACCCAGCAGACATTGGCCCTGCAATCCACCTACCTGCCACCATCATAAATCAGAAGGGGAGCCGAGGATTCCAGGCCTGAGGAGATCTGCAAGGATTACCCACGTGACCACTGGATCATAGCCCTGCAAATCTTTCTGATCATCTCTACCACTTACCCAACTCTGTTTTGGGCGGGGATGGGAGAGAACATACAAGCTCCATGGTGATGGTTTCCCTTGGTTAGGTTTGAACCCCGGTGGTACATAAGGCAGCGCTAACTACACCCAGTGATGACCGTCTGTGGAGAAAGACGGAGTATTGATCCCTGGCAGTGTCAGCCATTCCCCTTCTTCCGGGAGGTTACATTGATTATTTCAGTTAAGTGTTGTGATGAGATTCATCCTTCAGTCTCCGCAATGCAGATCTGCAGCCAGAAAGATTCCCGTTATGTCACTGACACCAGAGCGCTTCTTACAAGCAGAAGCCGCCCTGGCACAACCTGACTGCAAAGCTAGAGAGCCTGCCATCTACGCAGTGTCTGAGAATACAGCCATCCGGTATATTCGGAGCGGCAGCCTGGACAGGAAAAATCCCAAGTGTATTTTTTTTTTTTTAGTCTATGGAAGTCATAAAAATTGACAGCAAGCTGAGATCTTGAAAATAATGAAAAATTGTGGAGCGATTTACAATTACATGGTGCAGTCTAACGCAAGTGTCATGCGAGTGTAATGCATTTTTCATGCAAGCACAATCCAATTTTTCACATCTAGCATCCGAATGCAGTGCGATTTTATCATGAGCTTTTACATTCAGCATTTCTCTGTCATTTATACATCGTTTTCAAAGGAAATTTTCATCACCACATACACACACACATATATACATATATATTAGATAGATAGAAAAGCCGGCAAATCATCTTCCGTGTACAGTATAATTACAGAGTGACAAGTTAGAATAGAGTAGATATATACACATAGAATAGATGTATATATATATACAGTGGGGCAAAAAAGTATTTAGTCAGAAATAGTGCAAGTTCCACCACTTAAAAATATGAGAGGCGTCTGTAATTTACATCATAGGTAGACCTCAACTATGGGAGACAAACTGAGAAAAAAAAATCCAGAAAATCACATTGTCTGTTTTTTTAACATTTTATTTGCATATTATGGTGGAAAATAAGTATTTGGTCAGAAACAAACAATCAAGATTTCTGGCTCTCACAGACCTGTAACTTCTTCTTTAACCCCTTAGTGACAGAGCCAATTTGGTACTTAATGACCAGGCCAATTTTTGCAATTCTGACCACTGTCACTTTATGAGGTTATAACTCTGGAACGCTTCAACGGATCCCGCTGATTCTGAGATTGTTTTTTCGTGACATATTGTACTTCATGTTAGTGTTAACATTTCTTCGATATTACTTGCGATTATTTATGAAAAAAACGGAAATATGGCGAAAATTTTTAAAATTTTGCAATTTTCAAACGTATTTTTATGCCCTTAAATCAGAGAGATATGTCATGAAAAATAGTTAATAAATAACATTTCCCACATGTCTACTTTACATCAGCACAATTTTGTAAACAAAATTTTTTTTTTGTTAGGGAGTTATAAGGGTTAAAAGTTGACCAGCAATTTCTCATTTTTACAACACCATTTTTTTTTAGGGACCACATCACATTTGAAGTCATTTTGAGGGGTCTATATGATAGAAAATAATGAAGTGTGACACCATTCTAAAAACTACACCCCTCAAGGTTCTCAAAACCACATTCAAGAAGTTTATTAACCCTTTACGTGCTTCACAGGAACTGAAACAATGTGGATGGAAAAAATGAACATTTAACTTTTTTTTGCAAACATCTTAATTCAGAACCATTTTTTTTTATTTTCACAAGTGTAGAAACAGAAATGTAACCATAAATTTTGTTATGCAATTTCTCCTGAATACGTCAATACCCCATATGTGGGGGTAAACCACTTTTTGGGCGCACCGCAGAACTTAGAAGTGAAGGAGCGCCGTTTGACTTTTTAAATGCAGAATTGGCTGGAATTGAGATCGGACGCCATGTCACGTTTAGAGAGCCCCTGATGTGCCTAAACAGTGGAAACCCCTCAAGTGACACCATTTTGGAAACTAGACCCCTTAAGGAACTTATCTAGATGTGTGGTGAGCACTCTGAACCCCCAAGTGCTTCACAGAAGTTTATAACGTAGAGCCGTGATAATAAAAAATCGCTTTTGTTTACACAAAAATGATCTTTTCTCCCACAAATTCTTATTTTCACAAGGGTAACAGGAGAAATTAGACCACAAAAGTTGTTGTGCGATTTCTCCTGAATACGTCGATACCCCATATGTGAGGGTAAACCACTGTTTGGGCGCACCGCAGAGCTTGGAAGTGAAGGAGCGCCGTTTTACTTTTTCAATGTAGAATTGGCAGGAATTGAGATTGGACGCCATGTCGCGTTTGGAGAGCCCCTGATGTGCCTAAACAGTGGAAACCCCCCACAAGTGACACCATTTTGGAAACTAGACCCCTTAAGGAACTTATCTAGATGTGTGGTGAGCACTTTGAACCCCCATGTGCTTCACAGAAGTTTATAATGTAGAGCCGTGAAAAAAAAAAATCGCATTTTTTCTACAAAAATGATCTTTTTGCCCACAAATTTTTATTTTCACAAGGGTAACAGGAGAAATTAGACCACTAAAGTTGTTGTGCAATTTCTCCTGAGTACGTCGATACCCAATATGTGGGGGTAAACCACTGTTTGGGCGCACCGCAGAGCTTGGAAGAGAAAGAGTGCCGTTTTACTTTTTAAATGTAGAATTGGCTGGAATTGAGATCGGACGCCGTGTCGCATTTGGAGAGCCCCTGATGTGCCTAAACAGTAGAAATCCCCCACAAGTGACCCCATTTTGGAAACTAGACCCCCCATGGAACTTATCTAGATGTGTGGTGAGAACCTTGAATGCCCAAGTGCTTCACAGAAGTTTATAATGCAGAGTCGTGAAAATAAAAAATATTTTTTTTTCCACAAAAAAGATATTGTAGCCCCCAAGTTTTTATTTTCACAAGGGTAACAAGAGAAATTGGACCCCAAAAGTTGTTGTCCAATTTGTCCTGAGTATGCTGGTACCCCATATGTGGGGGTAAACCACTGTTTGGGCGCACGGCAGAGCTCAGAAGGAAGGAGCGCCGTTTTGGAATGCAGACTTTGATAGAATGGTCTGTGGGTATTATGTTGCGTCTGCAGAGCCCCTGATGTACCTAACCAGTAGAAACCCTCCACAAGTGACCCCATTTTGGAAGCTAGACCCCCCAAGGAACTTATCTAGATGTGTGGTGAGAACTTTGAATGCCCAAGTGCTTCACAGAAGTTTAGAATGCAGAGTCGTGAAAATAAAAAATATTTTTTTTTCCACAAAAAAGATATTGTAGCCCCCAAGTTTTTATTTTCACAAGGGTAACAGGAGAAATTGGACTGCAATAGTTGTTGTCCAATTTATCCCGAGTACGCTGATGCGCCATATGTGGGGGTAAACCACTGTTTGGGCGCACGGCAGAGCTCGGAAGGGAAGGAGCGCCTTTTTGGAATGCAGACTTTGATAGAATGGTCTGTGGTCATTATGTTGCGATTGCAGAGCCCCTGATGTACCTAAACTGTAGTAACCCCCCACAAGTGACCCTAATTTGGAAACTAGACCCCCCAAGGAACTTATCTAGATGTGTGGTGAGAACTTTGAATGCCCAAGTGCTTCACAGAAGTTTAGAATGCAGAGTCGTGAAAATAAAAAAAAAATTTTTTTCACAAAAAAGATATTGTAGCCCCCAAGTTTTTATTTTCACAAGGGTAACAGGAGAAATTGGACCACTAAAGTTGTTGTCCAATTTATCCTGAGTATGCTGATGCCCCATATGTGGGGGTAAACCACTGTTTGGGCGCACGGCAGAGCTCAGAAGGGAAGGAGCGCCATTTTGGAATGCAGACTTAGATAGAATGGTCTGTGGGCGTTATGTTGCGTTTGCAGAGCCCCTGATGTACCTAAACAGTAGTAACCCCCCACAAGTGACCCCGTTTTGGAAACTAGACCCCCCAAGGAACTTATATAGATGTGTGGTGAGAACTTTGAATGCCCAAGTGCTTCACAGAAGTTTATAATGCAGAGTCATAAAAAAAAATATATATATATTTTTCCACAAAAAAAGATTTTGTAGCCCCCAAGTTTTTATTTTCACAAGGGTAACAAGAGAAATTGGACCCCAGAAGTTGTTGTCCAATTTATCCCGAGTACGCTGATGCCCCATATGTGGGGGTAACCCACTGTTTGGGCGCACGGCAGAGCTCAGAAGGGAGGGAGCACCATTTGACTTTTTGAGCGCAAAATTGGCTGTCGTGTTTGGAGACCCCCTGATGTACCTAAACAGTGGAAACCCCCCAATTCTAGCTCCAACCCTAACCCCAACACACCCCTAACCCTAATCCCAACCTGATCCATAATCCTAATCACTAACCCTAACCATAATCACAACCCTTACCCCAAAACAACCCTAATGTCAACCCTAACCATAACCCTAATCAAAACCCTAAATCCAACACACCCCTAATCCTAATCTCAACCCTAATCCCAAACCTAATCCCAAGCGTAACCCTAATACCAACCCTAATCCAAACCCTAACCCTAATCCCAACTCTAACCCTAACTTTAGCCCCAACCCTAACCCTAACTTTAGCCCCAACCCTAGCCCTAACTTTAGCCACAACCCTAACCCTAGCCCTAAGGCTACTTTCACACTTGCGTCGTTTGGCATTCCGTCGCAATCCGTTGTTTTGGACAAGAAACGGATCCTGCAAATGTGCCCGCAGGATGCGTTTTTTGCCCATAGACTTGTATTGCCGACGGATCGTGATGGATGGCCACACGTCGCATCCGTCGTGCACTGGATCAGTTGTGTTTTGGCGGACCGTCGGCACAAAAAAACGTTCAATGAAACGATTTTTTGTACGTCGCATCCGCCATTTCTGACCACGCATGCGTGGCCGTAACTCCGCCCCCTCCTCCCCAGGACATAGATTGGGCAGCGGATGCGTTGAAAAACTACAGCTGCTGCCCACGTTGTGCACAATTTTCACAACGTGCGTCGGTATGTCGGGCCGACGCATTGCGACGGCCCCGTACCGACGTAAATGTGAAAGAAGCCTAACCCTAAATTTAGCCCCAACCCTAACCCTAAATTTAGCCCCAACCCTAACCCTAAATTTAACCCTAACCCTACCCCTAACCCTACCCCTAGCCCTACCCCTAACCCTACCCCTAACCCTACTTTTAGCCCCAACTGCTGTTCTCCTGCCGACCGGGAGATGGAGACAGATGGCGGGCGCACTGCGCATGCGCCCGCCATTTTCTTCTGCCGGCGGCCAGAGGATCCAGGGACACAGGTGAGTATGATAGGGTCCCCGAATCCCCCTATTTCTCTGTCCTCTGATGTGCGATCACATCAGAGGACAGAGAATTACACTTTACTTTTTTTTTTTTTTTTTGCGGTCGCCGGTAAACAGTTAATTACCGGCGATCGCAAAACATGCTCTTTGGGGTCTCGGCTACCCCCGGCAGCCGAGACCCCAAAGATTCTCGCGGGGCCGGCCGGCGGGCGCACTGCGCATGCGCCCGCCATTTTGAAGATGGCGGCGCCCACCGGGAGACACGAGGAGCACCGGGGGAGCTAGGTAAGTATTGGGGGGCCACCTGGGACCCCTTTTCTCTGTCCTCCGATGTGCGATCACATCGGAGGACAGAGAAATTAAAAAGAGATCGCGTTTTTTTTTTTTTTATTCGGTTACCGGCGATCGCAAATGCGGGGTGGGTAAAAAACCCGCCGAATCATGTTCTCTGTACCCCCGGCAGCTGAGACCCCGAAGAAAATCCGACTCTGGGGGGCGCTATTCACTTTTTCCACAGCGCCGTTAATTAACGGCGCTGTGGTTTAAGTACCCTTAGCGGCCGCCGTTAAAAAGGCGTATCGGCGGTCGCTAAGGGGTTCAGTGTCAGTGACACACACACACATATATACTGTATATATATATATATATATATATATATATATATTTATTTGTATTGCATAGAGAGATAGAAGAAAAGCCGGTAAATCATCTGCCATGTTCTGTAAAATCACTGCAGGGGCAGACAGGATAGAAGAGATGGATTACATACAGTAAATACCTATAGAATAGGTAGATATATAGATGTCTGTGACAAATACAATTACTGTACATGTATTTAATTAAAAAAATATTTTTTGAGGAAAAAAATGTGGGCTGCCGCATAATTTTCGTAACCGGCAGAGGGAAAGCCGACAGCTGGGAGCACATGTTTATAGCCTGGGAAGGGGGTAATGCCCATGGAGCTTCCCAGGCTACTAATATCAGCTCACAACTGTACACTTAGCCTTTGCTGGCTATTAAAGTAGGGTACCCCCCCAAAAAATGACATGGGCTTCCCCCATAATTAGTAACCAGCTAAGGATATGCAGACAGCTGCGGCTGATACTAATAGCCTAGGAAGGGGCCATGGATACTCTTCCCCTCCCCCAGCTAAAAACATCAGCTTTCAGCCGCCCCAGAAAGAGCACATCTATAAGAGGCACCAATTCTGGCATTTAGCCTCGCCTTCCCACTTGCCCTGTAGTGGTGGCAAGTGGGGTAATATTTGGGGGTTTGATGTCACTGTCAGGTAACATCAAGCCCCGAGGTTAATAATGGGAGAGGCGTCAATAAGTCACCACCATTACTATCCCCCATAGTCACATTGTAAGAAAACACAGATACCCAGAAAAACAATCCTTTAATTGAAAGAAAGACAGATTCTTTTAATAATCTTAATTAAACCATACTTACGACCTCGCCTAATTCCACTGAAGCCATCGATATCCTGTAACAAAAGTAAAACAAAAAAGCAACAATATACCATACCTGTCGGTTGTTCTGTCCCACGCCCTAATCCATGTCTGGGGTCGGGGATAATTAGTTTTCAAGCAGGACGGTGCCACCCCGGGCTGAAAACCACTGGTGAATGAGCTGATGGGAGCGGAGCTTCAGTGACGTCGCTGAGGCTGCCAGCCGTGCTGAACTGCGATTACCTCTGGACCGTGGGAAAATGCCAGTAATGAGGTCACCACAGTTCAAGCTCAGTGTCTTCACAGATCACCCTGAAAATTTCTTACGGTGATTTGGCATCAATAAAATCACTCCAGGATAGGAAAGAAATACCCTTTTTCGAAAACATTTTGGAAGCCTAAATTGACAAACTAATAGAAAAAAAAACAGATGAACACATAAAAAAGTGGCTTTTAAAATGATGCAATCGAAAAGATGAATATGGAGAAAAACACAAAAGTAGACAAAAAAGATGCAACAGCAACAATGAATCGGGGCGGTAGGATATAAAAAGGTTACTTGTTATTACTTTTTTTTTTGTGTGTGTGTGTGTGTGTGTTTTCCTGCCTGCAGACTTTCTATAAATGTTTAGAAACTTCAAAACACAAGCACTGAAATCTGTCTAAAGTGAGGAGGGGGATGCAGCTGCTGTTCCTTTATGAGGCTGTGTGTAGTGAGAGGGGAGGAAGAGCTGTGTTCTTTGAGATATAGAAGATATAGTACATAGGTGCCAATATTTCTTGTTTAAGCTCTTACACTACCCTTTCAGTCACCATCACACCCCTATGGTAGCCATATTATAATTTTTATTTATATAGCACTAGGGTTGAGCGAAACGGGTCGTTCATTTTCAAAAATCGCCGACCCGACCCCTGTGCGGGGTCGGCCATGCGGTACGCGACTTTCGCGCCAAAGTCGCGTTTCAGTGACGCGAAAAGCGCCATTTCTCAGCCAATGAAGGTGAACGCAGAGTGTGGGCAGCGTGATGACATAGGTCCTGGTCCCCACCATCTTAGAGAAGGGCATTGCAGTGATTGGCTTGCTGTCTGCGGCGTCACAGGGGCTATAAAGAGGCGTTCCCGCCGACCGCCATCTTACTGCTGCTGATCTGAGCTTAGGGAGAGGTTGCTGCCACTTCGTCAGAAGCAGGGATAGCGTTAGGCAGGGTCCATTAACCCCCAAACCGCTTGTGCTGTAGCGATTTCCACTGTCCAACACCACCTTCGGTGTGCAGGGACAGTGGAGGCTACATTTTTTTTTTTCCTCAGCGCTGTAGCTCATTGGGCTGCCCTAGAAGGCTCCCTGATAGCTGCATTGCTGTGTGTACGCCGCTGTGCAAACCAACTGCTTTTTTCAAAGCACAAATCCTCTTGTTCCTTCCTTTCTGCACAGCTATCTTTTTTGTTTGTCCACACTTTTTATTTAATTTGTGCATCAGTCCACTCCTTATTGCTGCCTGCCATACCTGGCTGAGATTACTGCAGGGAGATAGTAATTGTAGGACAGTCCCTTTTATTTATTTATTTATTTTTAATTCTCCCTACAAAAAATAAATTGTGGGAGATTAAGATTGGCATTTCTGCTAGAGTGCCATCCCTGTGTGTGCCATCTCTCTCACATAGTGGGCCATAGAAAGCCTATTTTTTTTTGGTTGATTTGGTTTCTAAATTCTACCTGAAAAAATCAATAAATCAATCAGTGGGAGATAAATATTGGCCTCTGGGCTTGTGTGCCACTCCTGACTCCTGTGTGTGCCATCTCTCACTCATTGGGCTATAGAAAGCCTATTTATTTTTTTTGGTTGATTTGGTTTCTAAATTCTACCTGAAAAAATCAATAAATCAATCAGTGGGAGATAAATATTGGCCTCTGGGCTTGTGTGCCACTCCTGACTCCTGTGTGTGCCATCTCTCACTCAGTGGGTCATAGAAAGCCTATTTTTTTTTTTTGTTGCTTTGGTTTCTAAATTCTACCAGAAAAAATCAATAAATCAGTCAGTGGGAGATAAATATTGGCCTCTGGGCTTGTGTGCCACTTCTGACTCCTGTGTGTGCCATCTCTCACTCAGTGGGCCATAGAAAGCCAATTTATTTTTTTTGTTGATTTGGTTTCTAAATTCTACCTGAAAAAATCAATAAATCAATCAGTGGGAGATAAATATTGGCCTCTGGGCTTGTGTGCCACTCCTGACTCCTGTGTGTGCCATCTCTCACTCAGTGGGCCATAGAAAGCCTATTTATTTTTTTTGTTGATTTGGTTTCTAAATTCTACCAGAAAAAATCAATAAATCAGTCAGTGGGAGATAAATATTGGCCTCTGGGCTTGTGTGCCACTTCTGACTCCTGTGTGTGCCATCTCTCTCAGTGGGCCATAGAAAGCCAATTTTCTTTTTTTTGTTGATTTGGTTTCTAAATTCTACCTGAAAAAATCAATAAATCAGTCAGTGGGAGATAAATATTGGCCTCTGGGCTTGTGTGCCACTTCTGACTCCTGTGTGTGCCATCTCTCACTCAGTGGGCCATAGAAAGCCTATTTATTTTTTTGGTTGATTTGGTTTCTAAATTCAACCTGAAAAAATCAATAAATCAGTCAGTGGGAGATAAATATTGGCCTCTGGGCTTGTGTGCCACTTCTGACTCCTGTGTGTGCCATCTCTCACTCAGTGGGCCATAGAAAGCCTATTTATTTTTTTGGTTGATTTGGTTTCTAAATTCTACCTGAAAAAATCAATAAATCAATCAGTGGTAGATAAATATTGGCCTCTGGGCTTGTGTGCCACTTCTGACTCCTGTGTGTGCCATCTCTCACTCAGTGGGCCATAGAAAGCCTATTTATTTTTTTGGTTGATTTGGTTTCTAAATTCTACCTGAAAAAATCAATAAATCAATCAGTGGTAGATAAATATTGGCCTCTGGGCTTGTGTGCCACTTCTGACTCCTGTGTGTGCCATCTCTCACTCAGTGGGCCATAGAAAGCCTTTTTTTTTTTTGTTGATTTGGTTTCTAAATTCTACCTGAAAAAATCACTAAATCAATCAGTGGGAGATAAATATTGGCCTCTGGGCTTGTGTGCCACTCCTGACTCCTGTGTGTGCCATCTCTCACTCAGTGGGCCATAGAAAGCCTATTTTTTTTTTTTGTTTCTAAATTCTCCCGGAAAAAATCCTTTTATTTTATTTGGTTTCTAAATTCTTCCTTAAAAAATCATTTTATTTTATTTTGTTTCTAAAGTCTCCCTGAAAAAAAAAAAAACAGTGGGAGATTAATATTGCCCTTTCTGCTTGTGTGCCAGTCTTGACTCCTGGGTGTGCCATCTCTCTCTCTCAAATAGTGGGCACTGGGCCATAGAAAGGCAATTTTTTTTTATTTGGTTTCTAAATTCTCCTGGAAAAAATCATTTTACTTTTTCTTTTGGTTTCTAAATTCTTCCTGAAAAAATCATTTTATTTTATTTTGTTTCTAAAGTCTCCCTGAAAAAAAAAATCAGTGGGAGATTAATATTGCCCTTTCTGCTTGTGTGCCAGTCTTGACTCCTGGGTGTGCCATCTCTCTCTCTCAAATAGTGGGCACTGGGCCATAGAAAGGCAATTTTTTTTATTTGGTTTCTAAATTCTCCCGGAAAAAAATCATTTTACTTTTTTTTGGTTTCTAAATTCTTCCTGAAAAAATCATTTTATTTTATTTTGTTTCTATAGTCTCCCTGAAAAAAAAAAAATCAGTGGGAGATTAATATTGCCCTTTCTGCTTGTGTGCCAGTCTCGACTCCTGGGTGTGCCATCTCTCTCTCTCAAATAGTGGGCACTGGGCCATAGAAAGGCAATTTTTTTTAATTTGGTTTCTAAATTCTCCCGGAAAAAATCATTTTACTTTTGGTTTCTAAATTCTTCCTGAAAAAATCATTTTATTTTATTTTGTTTCTAAAGTCTCCCTGAAAAAAAAAAAATCAGTGGGAGATTAATATTGCCCTTTCTGCTTGTGTGCCAGTCTTGACTCCTGGGTGTGCCATCTCTTTCTCTCAAATAGTGGGCACTGGGCCATAGAAAGGCAATTTTTTTTTAATTTGGTTTCTAAATTCTCCCGGAAAAAATCATTTTACTTTTTTTTGGTTTCTAAATTCTTCCTTAAAAAAATCATTTTATTTTATTTTGTTTCTAAAGTCTCCCTGAAAAAAAAAAAAAAAAAATCAGTGGGAGATTAATATTGCCCTTTCTGCTTGTGTGCCAGTCTCGACTCCTGGGTGTGCCATCTCTCTCTCTCTCTCAAATAGTGGGCACTGGGCCATAGAAAGGCAAATTTTTTTTTATTTTTTTTTGCTTTCTAAATTCTCCCGGAAAAAATCATTTTCCTTTTTTTTGGTTTCTAAATTCTTCCTGAAAAAATTATTTTATTTTATTTTGTTTCTAAAGTCTCCCTGAAAAAAAAAATCAGTGGGAGATTAATATTGCCCTTTCTGCTTGTGTGCCAGTCTTGACTCCTGGGTGTGCCATCTCTCTCTCTCAAATAGTGGGCACTGGGCCATAGAAAGGCAATTTTTTTTTTTTTGCTTTCTAAATTCTCCCTGAAAAAAAATAAAAAATACAGTGGGAGATTAATATTGACATTTGTGCTTGAGTGACAGTCCTGCGTGTGTGGCATCTCTCTGATTTGGTGCCACAGAAAACAGAGTGTGTAACATTGTGCCTGATTTTCTTTGCGGTCTCACCAACCTGTAAAGGGATATCGAAATCATACTGAAGTTATAGCTCACCGTGTAAGTTGTTTGACAGCAACAAATACCGTTACTTTGGTTAAGTTTTTAAAACAATGAGGAAGTCTGGTGGAAGAGGTCGTGGCCGTGGGCGTTCATTGTCAGCTGGTAATGATGGTAGTGGTAGTGGAGCATCAGGTGGTCGTGGGAAAAGAAATATTGCACCTAAGTCTGGAGCTGTGGAGCCAGGTTCGTCGTCTGGCTACAGAAGGCCTCGAACGCTCCCTTTTCTGGGAGTAGGAAAACCGCTTTTAAAGCTGGAGCAGCCTCTAGCTCTTTTGCCTCCTCTTTTGAAACTGGTAAATGTAAAAGCAGCGCATCGTTAGTGGATGTTCACGGTCAGGGACAAGTCGCTTCCTTGTCCTCTTCAGCAAAAACAACAACAGAGAAGGATGCAGCAGGCGACACAACGGGTTACTCCATGGAGCTTTTTACACATACCGTCCCTGGCTTAGAAAGTGAAGCAGTTAACAGGCCATGCCCATTACAAGTTGAATCTGACATGGAGTGCACTGATGCACAGCCACAGCCAGACTACTATGCTGGTCCTTTGACTCAGACCACAACATTGCCCTCGCAGTGTACTGATCCAGAATCAGACCCTGATGAGACTATGTTGCCCCATCACGAACGCTCTACCACCGACTTACACGGTGACACAGACGAAGTTGCGCACGAGCTAGAAGAGGAGGTTATAGATGACCCAGTTGTTGACCCCGATTGGCAGCCATTGGGGGAAGAGGGTGCAGGCGGCAGTAGTTCTGAAGCGGAGGAGGAGGGGCCGCAGCAGGCATCAACATCGCAACAGGTTCCATCTGCCGGGCCAGTATCTGGCCCAAAACGCGTGGCAAAGCCAAAAACTGTTGGAGGACAGCGTGTCCATCTGGTTAAAGCTCAGTCTGCAATGGCTGAAAAGGGATCTGAGGCTCAAAAAAGTGCAGTCTGGCATTTTTTTAAACAACATCCAATTGATCCGCACAAAGTAATCTGTCAAAAATGTTCAACTAGCTTAATCAGAGGTCAGAATCTGAAAAGTCTCAATACAAGTTGCATGCATAGACATTTAACCACCATGCATTTGCAAGCCTGGACTAACTACCAAACGTCCCTTAAGGTTGTAGCACCCTCGGCCATTGAAGCTAGTCAGCAACGCTACATCCCTTCCGTCACTGTAAGGCCACCATTTTCCGCACCACCAGCAGTATCTGTGCAGGTTTCTTTGCCAGCCCAAAGCAGTCAGGGTCAGGGAATCACCAGTTACGTAGGAGGAAATACTGCATCTAGGGCACCGGCGGAAACAATACCGTCTCAAACCATCTCTCAGTCTGCCATGTCCACCGGCACATCCACTAGTTCCACGATCTCCAGCTCTCCAGTCCAGCTCACCCTACATGAGACTCTGGTTAGAAAAAGGAAGTACTCATCCTTGCATCCGCATACACAGGGTTTTAACGCCCACATAGCTAGACTAATCTCGTTAGAGATGATGCCCTACCGGTTAGTTGAAAGCGAAGCTTTCA
This sequence comes from Ranitomeya imitator, assembly GCF_032444005.1. Lineage (NCBI taxonomy): Eukaryota > Metazoa > Chordata > Amphibia > Anura > Dendrobatidae > Ranitomeya > Ranitomeya imitator. The sequence continues at coordinate 56,751,904 of NC_091282.1, read as the reverse complement.
AAGCCCTGATGGAGTATGCTGAACCACGCTACGAGCTACCCAGTCGACACTTCTTTTCGAGAAAAGCCATCCCAGCCCTGCACCAGCATGTTAAACAGCGCATCGTCCATGCACTCAGGCAATCTGTGAGTACAAAGGTGCACCTGACTACAGATGCATGGACCAGTAGGCATGGCCATACGTGTCCATCACGGCACACTGGGTGAATGTGGTGGATGCAGGGTCCACAGGGGACATCAATTTCGGGACAGTTGTGCCTAGCCCACGGTCTAGGAAACAGTTGGCTGTAGGCGTTTGCACCCCCTCCTCCTCCTCGTCCTCCTGCAGAAGGGAGAGCTCTTCCACAGACCGCAGTCGCCCAACCACTCCATCGGCAGCTGTCACTGTTGCACACCAGTTGTCCCATTATGGCCCAGCTACTGGCAAGCGTCAGCAGGCTGTATTGGCTATGAAGTGTTTGGGCGACAACAGACACACCGCGGAAGTTCTGTCCGAGTTCTTGCAGCAAGAAACGCAGTCGTGGCTGGGCACAGTAGATCTTGAGGCAGGCAAGGTAGTGAGTGATAACGGAAGGAATTTCATGGCTGCCATCTCCCTTTCCCAACTGAAACACATTCCTTGCCTGGCTCACACCTTAAACCTGGTGGTGCAGTGCTTATTGAAAACTTATCCTGGGTTCTCCGACCTGCTCCTCAAAGTGCGTGGACTTTGCTCACATATCCGCCGTTCGCCTGTACACTCCAGCCGTATGCAGACCTATCAGCGGTCTTTGAACCTTCCCCAGCATCGCCTAATCATAGACGTTGCAACAAGATGGAACTCAACACTGCACATGCTTCAGAGACTGTGCGAACAGAGGCGGGCTGTTATGTTTTTGTGGGAGGATACACATACACGGGCAGGCAGTAGGATGGCAGACATGGAGTTGTCAGGTGTGCAGTGGTCAATGATACAAGACATGTGTCAAGTCCTTCAGTGTTTTGAGGAATGCACACGGCTGGTTAGTGCAGACAACGCCATAATAAGCATGAGCATCCCCCTAATGTGTCTGCTGATGCAAAGTTTGACGCACATAAAGGATCAGGCGTCTGCACCAGAGGAAGAGGAAAGCCTTGTTGACAGTCAGCCATTGTCTGGTCAGGGCAGTGTACAGGACGAGGTAGCGGGCGAAGAGGAGGTGGAGGACGAAGAGGATGATGGGGATGACTATATTTTTAATGAGGAAGCTTTCCCGGGGGCACTGGAAATTGGTGGCGTGGCAAGGCCGGGTTCTGGTTTTGTGAGGGACACAAGTGACGTAGATTTGCCTGAAACTGCCCCTCAACCAATCACAACCGCAGATTTGACAACTGGAACTTTGGCCCACATGGCGGATTATGCCTTACGTATCCTCAAAAGGGACACACGCATTACTAAAATGATGAACGATGACGATTACTGGTTGGCCTGCCTCCTTGATCCTCGCTATAAAGGCAAATTGCAAAATATTATGCCACATGAGAACTTGGAACTAATATTAGCAACCAAACAATCAACTCTTGTTGACCGTTTGCTTCAGGCATTCCCAGCACACAGCGCACGTGATCGTTCTCACACGAGCTCCAAGGGGCAGCAGACCAGGAGTGTTAGGGGTGCACACATCAGAAGTGGCGTTGGACAGAGGGGTTTTCTGACCAGGTTTGCATCAATTCAAAGTGACAGGAGACAACATTTGTCCAGTATGGTTACTAACTATTTTTCATCCCTTATCGATGTTCTACCTCAACCGTCATTCCCATTTGATTACTGGGCATCCAAATTAGACACCTGGCCAGAATTGGCAGAATATGCAATTGGCAGAATATGCATTGCAGGAGCTTGCTTGCCCGGCAGCTAGTGTCCTATCCGAAAGAGTATTCAGTGCTGCAGGTTCAATATTAACCGAAAAAAGGACTCGTCTGGCTACCCAAAATGTTGATGATCTAACCTTCATTAAAATGAACCACAACTGGATTTCGAATTCTTTTGCCCCATCTTGCCCGGCCGACACCTAGCTTTCCTATGAAAAGGTATTGCCTGTGGACTACTCTGAATGACTTTACCAATCTCGTAATTTGCAGCAGCTGATTGTCCAGCATACGACATGTTTACACCTCCCTAAATGACCAAACTCCCCACACGGGGCCGTGGTATCGCCACTTGGCACAAGCACCCGTGAGAGTGCTGTTTGTCTGAAGAGGTGGGTGTGCACGCTTTTGGTCGACGGCACTGCCACTGGGTCCCTCATAGTACAATAAAGTGTCTCTGGCGGTGGTGGTGCGCACCCAACGTCAGACACACTGTTGTAACATGAGGGGCCCTGGGCATGTACCGTCGGCCACAAGAGAGTTCCCCCACCCCCAGCTCAAACATTGCTCTACCACTTGCACAATTATCTCTCACAGTTCCACCTATGTTTAGTCTATGCGCTGACATCCGTAAATTACTGCCACTGACAATACCATTGTGTGTATTGACATGTATGATGGTACTTAACATAGTCAGGGGCAGTGTCCTATATTTACCCAAGTAAATACTTTGTGCCAAATTACTAGGTCTGAAACTACGCAGAGGAGCACACCCCTGTACCTAATGATTGCACCCTTTTGGTTTTTCTTTTTCTTGTAATGCGAGACATTAACATGTATTTATTTTTTGGGACTACTAACTGGCAGACACTCATTACAATCGGCCGCCGCTGACAACACCAATGGTGCCCACTGCCTGTGTACCCCTGCAAGAGAATTCAAAGTGCCTACAGCCCAAATTTATTACGTTAGGCATTCGAAGCCTGTCTGCGGTCCCTCCTTCCACTAGGCCTCCACTGACCTGTCTACTGCTGCCCGTGTTCCCCTGGAACCAATGTTAAATTGCCTACAGCCAAATTTTATTGTTAGGCCTTCGAAGCCTGTCTGCGGTCCCTCCTTCCACTAGGCCTCCACTGACCTGTCTACTGCTGCCCGTGTTCCCCTGGAACCAATGTTAAATTGCCTACAGCCAAATTTTATTATGTTAGGCCTTCGAAGCCTGTCTGCGGTCCCTCCTTCCACTAGGCCTCCACTGACCTGTCTACTGCTGCCCGTGTTCCCCTGGAACCAATGTTAAATTGCCAACAGCCAAATTTTATTATGTTAGGCCTTCGAAGCCTGTCTGCGGTCCCTCCTTCCACTAGGCCTCCACTGACCTGTCTACTGCTGCCCGTGTTCCCCTGGAACCAATGTTAAATTGCCAACAGCCAAATTTTATTATGTTAGGCCTTCGAAGCCTGTCTGCGGTCCCTCCTTCCACTAGGCCTCCACTGACCTGTCTACTGCTGCCCGTGTTCCCCTAGAACCAATGTTAAATTGCCAACAGCCAAATTCTATTATGTTAGGCCTTCGAAGCCTGTCTGCGGTCCCTCCTTCCACTAGGCCTCCACTGACCTGTCTACTGCTGCCCGTGTTCCCCTGGAACCAATGTTAAATTGCCTACAGCCAAATTTTATTATGTTAGGCCTTCGAAGCCTGTCTGCGGTCCCTCCTTCCACTAGGCCTCCACTGACCAGTCTACTGCTGCCCGTGTTCCCCTGGAACCAATGTTAAATTGCCTACAACCAAATGTTATTATGTTAGGCCTTCGAAGCCTGTCTGCGGTCCCTCCTTCCACTAGGCCTCCACTGACCTGTCTACTGCTGCCCATGTTCCCCTGGAACCAATGTTAAATTGCCTACAGCCAAATTTTATTATGTTAGGCCTTCGAAGCCTGTCTGCGGTCCCTCCTTCCACTAGGCCTCCACTGACCTGTCTACTGCTGCCCGTGTTCCCCTGGAACCAATGTTAAATTGCCTACAGCCAAATTTTATTATGTTAGGCCTTCGAAGCCTGTCTGCGGTCCCTCCTTCCACTAGGCCTCCACTGACCTTTCTACTGCTGCCCGTGTTCCCCTGAAACCAATGTTAAATTGCCTACAGCCAAATTTTATTATGTTAGGCCTTCGAAGCCTGTCTGCGGTCCCTCCTTCCACTAGGCCTCCACTGACCTGTCTACTGCTGCCCGTGTTCCCCTGGAACCAATGTTAAATTGCCTACAGCCAAATTTTATTATGTTAGGCCTTCGAAGCCTGTCTGCGGTCCCTCCTTCCACTAGGCCTCCACTGACCTGTCTACTGCTGCCCGTGTTCCCCTGGAACCAATGTTAAATTGCCAACAGCCAAATTTTATTATGTTAGGCCTTCGAAGCCTGTCTGCGGTCCCTCCTTCCACTAGGCCTCCACTGACCTGTCTACTGCTGCCCGTGTTCCCCTGGAACCAATGTTAAATTGCCAACAGCCAAATTTTATTATGTTAGGCCTTCGAAGCCTGTCTGCGGTCCCTCCTTCCACTAGGCCTCCACTGACCAGTCTACTGCTGCCCGTGTACCCCTGGAACCTATTTAAAAGTGCCTACAGCCCAATATTTTTTTATGTTAGGCCTTCGAAGCCTGTCTGCGGCCCGTTCTTTCTACTACTACTACACTGACCAGTCTACTGCTGCCCGTGTACCCCTGGAACCAATGTTAAAGTGCCTACAGCCCAATATTTTTTTATGTTAGGCCTTCGAAGCCTGTCTGCGGCCCGTTCTTTCTACTACTACTACTACTACACTGACCAGTCTACTGCTGCCCGTGTACCCCTGGAACCAATGTTAAAGTGCCTACAGCCCAATATTTTTTTATGTTAGGCCTTCGAAGCCTGTCTGCGGCCCGTTCTTTCTACTACTACTACACTGACCAGTCTACTGCTGCCCGTGTACCCCTGGAACCAATGTTAAAGTGCCTACAGCCCAATATTTTTTTATGTTAGGCCTTCGAAGCCTGTCTGCGGCCCGTTCTTTCTACTACTACTACACTGACCAGTCTACTGCTGCCCGTGTACCCCTGGAACCAATGTTAAAGTGCCTACAACCCAATATTTTTTTATGTTAGGCCTTCGAAGCCTGTCTGCGGCCCATTCTTTCTACTACTACTACACTGACCAGTATACTACTGCCCGTGTACCCCTGGAACCAATGTTAAAGTGCCTACAGCCCAATATTTTTTTATGTTAGGCCTTCGAAGCCTGTCTGCGGCCCGTTATTTCTACTACTCCTACACTGACCAGACCACTGCTGCCCGTGTACCCCTGGAACCTATTTAAAAGTGCCTACAGCCCAATATTTTCTTATGTTAGGCCTTCGAAGCCTGTCTGCGGCCCGTTCTTTCTACTACTACTACACTGACCAGTCTACTGCTGCCCGTGTACCCCTGGAACCAATGTTAAAGTGCCTACAGCCCAATATTTTTTTATGTTAGGTCTTCGAAGCCTGTCTGCGGCCCGTTCTTTCTACTACTACTACACTGACCAGTCTACTGCTGCCCGTGTACCCCTGGAACCAATGTTAAAGTGCCTACAGCCCAATATTTTTTTATGTTAGGTCTTCGAAGCCTGTCTGCGGCCCGTTCTTTCTACTACTCCTACACTGACCAGACCACTGCTGCCTGTGTACCCCTGGAACCTATTTAAAAGTGCCTACAGCCCAATATTTTTTTATGTTAGGCCTTCGAAGCCTGTCTGCGGCACGTTCTTTCTACTACTACTACACTGACCAGTCTACTGCTGCCCGTGTACCCCTGGAACCAATGTTAAAGTGCCTACAGCCCAATATTTTTTTATGTTAGGCCTTCGAAGCCTGTCTGCGGCCCGTTCTTTCTACTACTCCTACACTGACCAGACCACTGCTTCCCGTGTACCCCTGGAACCTATTTAAAAGTGCCTACAGCCCAATATTTTTTTATGTTAGGCCTTCGAAGCCTGTCTGCAGCCCGTTCTTTCTACTACTACTACACTGACCAGTCTACAGCTGCCCATGTACCCCTGGAACCAATGTTAAAGTGCCTACAGCCCAATATTTTTTTATGTTAGGCCTTCGAAGCCTGTCTGCGGCCCGTTCTTTCTACTACTACTACACTGACCAGTCTACTGCTGCCCGTGTACCCCTGGAACCAATGTTAACCCCTCTGTGACCTTAGACGTACTATCCCGTCGAGGTGCCCTGGGCTTATCTGACCCTGGACGGGATAGTACGTCATAGCCGATCGGCCGCGCTCACGGGGGGAGCGCGGCCGATCGCGGCCGGGTGTCAGCTGCTTATCGCAGCTGACATCCGGCACTATGTGCCAGGAGCGGTCACGGACCGCCCCCGGCACATTAACCCCTGGCACACCGCGATCAAAGATGATCGCGATGTGCCGGCGGTGCAGGGAAGCACCGCGCAGGGAGGGGGCTCCCTGCGGGCTTCCCTGAGACCCCCGGAGCAACGCGATGTGATCGCGTTGCTGCGAGGGTCTCACCTCCCTCCCTGCTCAGTCCAGCCCCGGATCCAAGATGGCCGCGGATCCGGGTCCTGCAGGGAGGGAGGTGGCTTCACAGAGCCTGCTCAGAGCAGGCACTGTGAAGGCTGCAGCGCTGCATGTCAGATCAGTGATCTGACAGAGTGCTGTGCAAACTGTCAGATCACTGATCTGTGATGTCCCCCCTGGGACAAAGTAAAAAAGTAAAAAAAAAATTTTCCAAATGTGTAAAAAAAATAAAAAAAAATATTCCAAAATAATGAAAAAAAAAAAAATATATTATTCCCATAAATACATTTCTTCATCTAAATAAAAAAAAAAAAACCAACAAAAGTACACATATTTAGTATCGCCGCGTCCGTAACGACCCGACCTATAAAACTGTCCCACTAGTTAACCCCTTCAGTAAACACCGTAAGAAAAAAAAAAAAAAAACGAGGCAAAAAACAACGCTTTATTATCATACTGCCGAACAAAAAGTGGAATAACACGCGATCAAAAGGACAGATATAAATAACCATGGTACCGCTGAAAGCGTTGTATTGTCCCGCAAAAAACGAGCCGCCATACAGCATCATCAGCAAAAAAATAAAAAAGTTATAGTCCTGAGAATAAAGCGATGCAAAAATAATTATTTTTTCTGTAAAATAGTTTTTATCGTATAAAAGCGCCAAACCATAAAAAAATGATATAAATGAGGTGTCGCTGTAATCGTACTGACCCGAAGAATAAAACTGATTTATCAATTTTACCAAACGCGGAACGGTATAAACGCCTCCCCCAATAGAAATTCATGAATAGCTGGTTTTTGGTCATTCTTCCTCACAAAAATCGGAATAAAAAGCGATCAAAAAATGTCACGTGCCCGAAAATGTTTTCAATAAAAACGTCAACTCGTCCCGCAAAAAACAAGACCTCACATGACTCTGTGGACCAAAATATGGAAAAATTATAGCTCTCAAAATGTGGTATTGCAAAAAATATTTTTTGCAATAAAAAGCGTCTTTCAGTGTGTGACGGCTGCCAATCATAAAAATCCGCTAAAAAACTCGCTATAAAAGTAAATCAAACCCCCCTTCATCACCCCCTTAGTTAGGGAAAAATAAGAAAAATGTATTTATTTCCATTTTCCCATTAGGGCTAGGGTTAGGGCTAGGGCTAGGGTTAGGGCTAGGGTTAGGGCTAGGGCTAGGGTTAGGGCTAGGGTTAGGGCTAGGGCTAGGGTTAGGGCTAGGGTTAGGGCTAGGGCTAGGGTTAGGGCTAGGGTTAGGGTTAGGGCTAGGGTTAGGGCTAGGGTTAGGGTTAGGGCTAAGGTTAGGGATGGGGCTACAGTTAGGGTTGGGGCTAAAGTTAGGGTTAGGGTTTAGATTACATTTACAGTTGGGAATAGGGTTGGGATTAGGGTTAGGGGTGTGTCAGGGTTAGAGGTGTGGTTAGGGTTACCGTTGGAATTAGGGTTAGGGGTGTGTTTAGATTAGGGTTTCAGTTATAATTGGGGGGTTTCCACTGTTTCGGCACATCAGGGGCTCTCCAAACACGACATGGCGTCCGATCTCAATTCCAGCCAATTCTGCGTTGAAAAAGTAAAACAGTGCTCCTTCCCTTCCGAGCTCTCCTGTGTGCCCAAACAGGGGTTTACCCCAACATATGGGGTATCAGCGTACTCAGGACAAATTGGACAACAACTTTTGTGGACCAATTTCTCCTGTTACCCTTGGGAAAATACAAAACTGGGGGCTAAAAAATAATTTTTGTGGGAAAACAAAAAGATTTTTTATTTTCACGGCTCTGCGTTATAAACTGTAGTGAAACACTTGGGGGTTCAAAGTTCTCACAACACATCTAGATAAGTTCATTGAGGGGTCTAGTTTCCAATATGGGGTCACTTGTGGGGGGTTTCTACTGTTTAGGTACATTAGGGGCTCTGCAAACGCAATGTGACGCCTGCAGACCAATCCATCTAAGTCTGCATTCCAAATGATGCTCCTTCCCTTCCGAGCCCTCCCATGCGCCCAAACGGTGGCTCCCCCCCACATATCGGGTATCAGCGTACTCAGGACAAATTGGACAACAACATTTAGGGTCCAATTTCTCCTGCTAACCTTGGAAAAATACAAAACTGGGGGCTAAAATATAATTTTTGTGGAAAAAAAAAATATTTTTTATTTGCACGGCTCTGCGTTATAAACTGTAGTGAAATACTTGGGGGTTCAAAGCTCTCACAACACATCAAGATGAGTTCCTTAGGGGGTCTTCTTTCCAAAATGGTGTCACTTGTGGGGGGTTTCTACTGTTTAGGTACATTAGGGGCTCTGCAAACGCAATGTGACGCCTGCAGACCATTCCATCTAAGTCTGCATTCCAAATGGCGCTCCTTCCCTTCCGAGCCCTCCCATGCGCCCAAACGGTGGTTCCCCCCCACATATGGGGTATCAGCGTACTCAGGACAAATTGGACAACAACTTTTGGGGTCCAATTTCTCCTGTTACCCTAGGGAAAATACAAAACTGGGGGCTAAAAAATAATTTTTGTGGGAAAAAAAATTTGTTTTATTTTTATGGCTCTGCATTATAAACTTCTGTGAAGCCCTTGGTGGGTCAAAGTGCTCACCACACATCCAGATAAGTTCCTTACGGGGTCTACTTTCCAAAATGGTGTCACTTGTGGGGGGTTTCAATGTTTAGGCACATCAGGGGCTCTCCAAACGCAACATGGCGTCCCATCTCAATTCCGGTCAATTTTGCATTGAAAAGTCAAACGGCGCTCCTTCCCTTCCGAGCTCTCCCATGCGCCCAAACAGTGGTTTACTGCCACATATGGGGTATCAGCGTACTCAGGACAAATTGGACAACAACTTTTGAGGTCCAATTTCTTCTCTTACCCTTGGAAAAATAAAAAATTGGGGGCAAAAATATAATTTTTGTGAAAAAATATGATTTTTTATTTTTACGGTTCTGCATTATAAACTTCTGTGAAGCACTTGGTGGGTCAAAGTGCTCACCACACATCCAGATAAGTTCCTTATGGGGTCTACTTTCCAAAATGGTGTCACTTGTGGGGGGTTTCAATGTTTAGGCACATCAGTGGCTCTCCAAACGCAACAAGGCGTCCCATCTCAATTTCTGTCAATTTTGCATTGAAAAGTCAAACGGCGCTCCTTCCCTTCCGAGCTCTCCCATGCGCCCAAACAGTGGTTTACTGCCACATATGGGGTATCAGCGTACTCAGGACAAATTGGACAACAACTTTTGGGGTCCATTTTCTCCTGTTACCCTTGGTAAAATAAAACAAATTGGAGCTGAAGTAAATTTTTTGTGTAAAAAAGTTAAATGTTCATTTTTATTTAAACATTCCAAAAATTCCTATTAAACACCTGAAGGGTTAATAAACTTCTTGAATGTGGTTTTGAGCACCTTGAGGGGTGCAGTTTTTAGAATGGTGTCACACTTGGGCATTTTCTATCATATAGACGCCTCAAAATGACTTCAAATGAGACGTGGTTCCTAAAAAAAAATGGTGTTGTAAAAATGAGAAATTGCTGGTCAACTTTTAACCCTTATAACTCCCTAACAAAAAAAAAAATTGGTTCCAAAATTATGCTGATGTAAAGGAGACATGTGGGAAATGTTACTTATTAAGTATTTTGTGTGACATATCTCTGTGATTTAATTGCATAAAAATTCAAAGTTTGAAAATTGCGAAATTTTCAAAATTTTCGCCAAATTTCCGTTTTTTTCACAAATAAACGCAGGTACTATCAAAGAAATTTTACCACTATCATGAAGTACAATATGTCACGAGAAAACAATGTCAGAATCACCAGGATCCGTTGAAGCGTTTCGGAGTTATAACCTCATAAAGGGACAGTGGTCAGAATTGTAAAAATTGGCCTGGTCATTGACGTGCAAACCACCCTTGGGGGTAAAGGGGTTAAAGTGCCTACAGCCCAATTTTTTTTATGTTAGGCCTTCGAAGCCTGTCTGCGGCCCGTTCTTTCTACTACTCCTACACTGACCAGACCACTGCTGCCCGTGTACCCCTGGAACCTATTTAAAAGTGCCTACAGCCCAATATTTTTTTATGTTAGGCCTTCGAAGCCTGTCTGCGGCCCGTTCTTTCTACTAGTACGACACTGACCAGTCTACTGCTGCCCGTTTACCCCTGGAACCAATGTTAAAGTGCCTACAGCCCAATATTTTTTATGTTAGGCCTTCGAATGGGCAGTGTAGGTGTTTTCCTGGCCTCCACTCACTGCCGACTATGCTCCCCCATTGACTTGCATTGGGTTTCGTGTTTCGGTCGATACCCGACTTTTCGCGATAATCGGCCGATTCCACTCGACTCGACTTCTAAGATAGTCGGGTTTCGTGAAACACGACTTGACTCTAAAAAGGTCAAGGTCGCTCAACCCTATATAGCACCATTGATTCCATGGTGCTGTACATGAGGAGGGGTTACATACAAGTTACAGATATCACTTACAGTTAGCAAACTAACAATGACAGACTGGTACAGAGGGGCGAGGACCCTGCCCTTGCGGGCTTACATTCTACAGGATGGTGGGGAAGGAGACAGTAGGTTGAGGGTTGCAGGAGCTCCGGTGTTGGTGGGTGAGGCAGTAGCTTCAGTAGTGGTGAGGAGGCAGCGGGGTCAGTGCAGGCTGTAGGCTTTCCTGAAGAGGTGGGTTTTCAGGTTCCATCTGAAGGATCCGAATGTGGTTGATAGTCGGACGTGTTGGGGAACAGAATTCCAGAGGATGGGGGATATTCGGGAGAAGTTTTGGAGGCGATTGGGTGAGGAGCGAATAAGTGTGGAGGAGAGAAGGAGGTCTTGGGAGGACCGGAGATTACGTGAGGGATGATATTGGAAGATTAGTTCAGAGATATATGGAGGAGACAGATTATGGATGGCTTTGTAGGTCAGTATTAGTAATTTGAACTGGATATGCTGAGGAAATGGGAGCCAGTGAAGAGATTTGCAGAGGGGGGATGCGGAGGAGTAGCGAGGAGAGAGATGAATTAGTCGGGCAGCATAGTTAAGGATGGACTGGAGAGGTGCAAGGGTGTTAGCAGGGAGGCAGCAGAAAAGGATGTTGATGAGGGCATGCACAAGAATTTTAGTAGGTTGACGGTTGAGGAAAGGATGGATTCTGGAGATATTTTTGAGCTGGAGGTGACAGGAGGTGGAAAGAGCTTGGATGTGCGGTTTGAAGGACAGGGCAGAGTCGAGGGTTACTCCGAGGCAGCGGACTTCCGGTACGGGGAAAACATGATGTCATTGATTGCAATAGATAGGTCAGGTAAAAGGAAGATCTATGAGATGGAGGAAAGATGATGAGTTCAGATTTGTCCACATTGAGTTTGAGGAAGCGAGAGGAGAAGAAGGAGGATATGGCTGATAGACACTTCGGGATTCTGGACAGCAGGGAGGTGACGTCTGGGCCAGAAAGGTAGATCTGGGTTTCATCAGCATAAAGGTGGTACCGGAATCCATGAGACTTTATGAGTTGTACCAGGCCGAGTGTATAGATTGAGAAGAGTAGGGGTCCTAGAACAGAGCCTTGGGGGACTCCAACAGAGAGAGGGTGGGATGAGGAGGTAGTGTGGGAGAGGGAGACGCTGAATGTGCGGTTGGAAAGGTATGAGGAGATCCAGGATAGGGCAAGGTCTTTGATGCTAAAGGAGGAGAGGATCTGTAGTAAAGGTACCGTCACACTAGACGATATCGCTAGCGATCCGTGACGTTGCAGCGTCCTCGCTAGCGATATCGTCCAGTGTGACAGGCAGCAGCGATCAGGCCCCTGCTGTGCGGTCGCTGGTCGGGGAAGAAAGTCCAGAACTTTATTTCGTCGCTGGACTCCCCGCAGACATCGCTGAATCGGCATGTGTGACACCGATTCAGCGATGTCTTCGCTGGTAACCAGGGTAAACATCGGGTTACTAAGCGCAGGGCCGCGCTTAGTAACCCGATGTTTACCCTGGTTACCATCCTAAAAGTAAAAAAAACAACCGCTACATACTTACCTACCGCTGTCTGTCCTCGGCGCTCTGCTTCTCTGCTCTGGCTGTGAGCACAGCGGCCGGAAAGCAGAGGGTGACGTCACCGCTCTGCTTTCCGGCTGCCCGGCGCTCACAGCCAGACCAGAGAAGCAGAGCGCCGAGGACAGACAGCGGTAGGTAAGTATGTAGCGGTTGTTTTTTTTACTTTTAGGATGGTAACCAGGGTAAACATCGGGTTACTAAGCGCGGCCCTGCGCTTAGTAACCCGATGTTTACCCTGGTTACCGGGGACCTCGGGATCGTTGGTCGTTGGAGAGCTGTCTGTGTGACAGCTCTCCAGCGACCAAACAGTGACGCTGCAGCGATCCGGATCGTTGTCGGTATCGCTGCAGCGTCGCTTAGTGTGACGGTACCTTAAGAGGCAGTGGCCAACTGTGTCGAAAGCAGAGGACCGGTCTAGAAGGAGGAGTACAGAGTATTGTCCAGTAGCTTTGGCTGTAAGTAGGTCGTTAGTGATTTTGGTCAGCACAGTATCAGTTGAGTGATGGGGCGGAAACCAGATTGTAGCTTGTCAAAGAGCAAGTTAGGTGGGAGGAAAGTTCAGCGTGGACATGCTGCTCCAGGAGTTTGGAAGCGAATGGGAGCAGCGATATTGGGCGATAGCTGGACATAGCAGTTGGGTTGAGGGTTGGCTTTTTAAGGATAGGCGTGATTGTGGCATGTTTGAAAGCAAAAGGAAAGGTGCCAGAATATAGTGATGAGTTGAAAAGGTGGGTTAGGGATGGGATAAGAGTGGTGGTGAGGTTGGGGAGGAGGTGGGATGGGATAGGGTCAAGCGCACAGGTGGTGAGGTGCGATTTGGAGAGGAGACAATTAAGCCCCCCTTCAGTGATGTTGGATAGGGAGGTTATGGGGTTTGGGCATTGGTCTGGTATACAAAGGGGTTGTGGTGGTTGAACAATAAAGACTTGCCTTGTCTGGTCGATCTTATTTTTAAAGTGTTTGGCAAAGTCCTCAGCAGAGATGAGGGAGGTTGGAGGGGGCAGTGAGGGGCGGAGGACGGAGTTAAAGGTTTTGAATAACTGTTTGCGGTTGTAGTATAGGGAAGATATGAAGGTTGTGAAGTAGGCCTGTTTAGCAGAGGTGAGAGCAGATTTAAAAGCAAGTGTTGCCTGTTTGAATGCAGTGAAGTCTTCTTGTGAATTTGTTTTCTTCCAATGCCGCTCTGCAGGCTGGCCGCACTGCCCGCACAGGCGCAGAAAGGAACCCGACACCAGCGCTCGGACGGATAATGCTCTATGCGCCTGCGCAAGGCAGAAGAGCAGAGCGCAGGCGCCGGAATTCACACAATAACAGCGCTGAGGGGGCGGCGAAAATCTACACAAGAGATGAGTGACGGCAGTTGGGCGCTTCTAAGAGGAGGCTTCAGTCCCGCCTCCATGGACAAAGACAGGTATTTCAGCAGAATTATAAATACATTTATTGGGGCAATAACAGAAACAAAAACTAAAAGAGCCACCTTGTTAGACTGCAGCATTACTGCTGCACAAGGTGGCTCTTTTAGTTTATAACGGCTGGAGGGGGGTGACAGTGGCCCTTTAAAAGAATTGTGGGCAGATCCAAGAAATCGACCGCAAGGACCTGAAATGTATGAAGGCCTTCCTTCCCTTAGAAGTGTTTCTGAATGTTGGGTGAATTCTTTACATGGCTGCGGTATAACAGTTCTACAGAACTTGAGAGTCTCATTGAGTTTGTAATATATCCTTTGACTGTTTAAAGGGAATATTGCTGGCCAGCGACGGACTGGGAGTGAAATTCAGCCCTGGCCTTTGAAAGCACATAAGCCCCTGTTGTTCCTCTTCCCTGATGCTCCGTCTCAATGCACCCTGGGGACGCTGATACTGTTAACAGCATAGCAGAAAATGCAGCCCACGACTGGACCAGCCCATCTGGCATTTTCCAGAATTGCCAGCTGGCCAGTCCGGCCCTGTTACTGGCCTAAGTGTAGGATAGGGTATCAATATGAGATCAGTGGGGGTCCGACAACCGGCACCACACACGGTTCAGCGGAAAATGAAGCCCTGTACATTGTTCAGTGGCCATTGTTGAGCACTGCGCTTTATCTCCTTTTCACTCTGTGGCTGGAGGGTTTTTTAGCTGATCGGTGAGGGTGCTGGACGTTGGGCCTCCTCCATTCTCATAATGATTATCCATCCCTACACTTAGAGCTAAAAAATAATAGTTTTAGTAATTGGATTTCATTAAAAATTTTGCCCCATTTACCTTTTCCAGCCTCTGTGTTGCACTGTCTATTGCTGGCCGTAGAATGAGTTAACTGAGAACCCATAAGTGAGCTTATTCACATAACCCCTATCTGACCTCGTACGGGATAGTACGTCAGAGGTCAGAAGCCCCTCTTTGATGTGGGCTCCGGCGGTGAGCCCGCATCAAATCCGGGACATGTCAACTGTTTTGAACAGCTGACATGTGCCCGTAATAGGCGCGGGCAGAATCGCAATCTGCCCACGCCTATTAACTAGTTAAATGCCGCTGTCAAACGCAGACAGCGGCATTTAACTACCGCATCCGGCCGGGCGGCCGGAAATGACGGCATTGCCGACCCCCGTCACATGATTGGGGGTCAGTGATGCTTCAGTATTGTAACCATAGAGGTCCTTGCGACCTCTATGGTTACTGATCCCCGGCAGCTGTGATCGCCACCCTGTGGTCGGCACTCACAGCACACCTGATTTTCTGCTATCTGCTGATTTTCAGATCGCTACTATGTAGCAGAGCCGATCGCGTTGTGCCTGCTTCTAGCCTCCTATGGAGGCTATTGAAGCATGGCAAAAGTTAAAAAAAAAATGTGAAAAAAATAAAAAAAATAAAAAAGTGGATCACCCCCCTTTCGCCCCAATCAAAATAAATCAATTAAAAAAAATCAAACCTACACATATTTGGTATCGCCGCGCTCAGAATCGCCCGATCTATCAATTAAAAAAAAGCATTAACCTGATCGCTAAACGGCGTAGCGAGAAAAAAATTAGAAACGCCAGAATTACGTTTTTTTGTTCACCGCGACATTGCATTAAAATGCAATAACGGGCGATCAAAAGAACGTATCTGCACCGAAATGCTATCACTAAAATCATCATCTCGACACGCAAAAAATAAGCCCTCAACCGACCCCAGATCATGAAAAATGGAGACGTTACGAGTATCGGAAAATGGCGCAATTTTTTTTTTTTTTAGCAAAGTTTGGAATTTTTTTTCACCACTTAGATAAAAAATAACTTAAACATGTTTGGTGTCTATGAACTCGTACTGACCTGGAGAATCATAATGGCAGGTCAGTTGTAGCATTTAGTGAACCTAGCAAAAAAGCCAAACAAAAAACAAGTGTGGGATTGCACTTTTTTTGCAATTTCACTGCACTTGGAATTTTTTTCCCGTTTTCTAGTACACGACATGCTAAATCCAATGATGTCGTTCAAAAGTCCAACTCGTCCCGCAAAAAATAAGCCCTCACATGGCCAAACTGAAGGAAAAATAAAAAAGTTATGGCTCTGGGAAGGAGAGGAGTGAAAAACGAACACGGAAAAATGAAAAATCCCAAGGTCATGAGGGGGATATAATGACGCTGAGTTTGGAATTCTTTTATCTGTGTTTTTCGGAGCGCTTCTCAGCTGATTTATCACCACAGATCACATGAAAGTTAAATGCGCAGGGAATCAAAGAGCTTGGAAAAGCCACGGTGCAAACATTTTAATGAAACCAAATTGCAAAACAATTTTTTAACCCCAAATACATGCGTTTACCTTAAAAGAAAGAAAAAAAATTGCCTTAGAATCTTGGTGGACAACCCTTTTATGTGATACAATGTTAATTGCCTGGGCCACCACTAGGGGGAGCTCACTGCATACCCATTTAATATTGAATTAATAGAGTGTATCATTAAGCATTCCTAACATTACTAAGAAACATGGACGTATGAGAAATGTCCCTTAACCATGAGTATATTATTTGCCTCCATCCTGTTGATCCCCCCAGATAACCGCTCGGTGCCCCTCGCTCTTCATGTGAACACACAAGGTAATTTTAATGACATTATAGCAATGAAAACTCATGATGACATTGAAATTATGGAAAACACAGGAAGGACAGACATGTTAATAATATAAAAAAAATGGAAACATTTATCAAAACATTTCCCGAGAGTAGGACCGGTGTGACGGTCTCTTCCTGGCACTGCCCACGTGGTCTCCTGACCAATCTCCAGTAATTATAGCATCTAAAATAAAAGAGGGACTCGTTGCTGAAGAGGACAGACCTCCATTCCTGCTTCCGGTCTCCATTTGGAGACCACGTGGGTAACACCATGACGAGGCCTTAATGAGAGAACATGACACCGCTCCTTCTTCTGGGTGGGCCGCATAATGTACGGTAGATGGACCCCCCCTAGACTTTAGGTCCAAGTGCACTAACAGCTTGGCGTTACATTGATTTGTTGGTGGAACCAGTGGTGCAGCCATTTCTCCAAAGAGTCTACACCATCACAATACCAACCGATTGCATGTTGCTCATGTTACTGTGAGCATCGTGCGTGGCCTAAACGTGTTCTCATGGCTGCAACATCCACGCACATCTGAGTCGTCATTGTTCGGGAATTGCGCAGGGAGCTGACAGCAGCGGATCTTAATGATTTGTCCGAGAACATCCAGTGTGGTACAAGGTTCCTCAGAAGACCAATAAAGAGGTTATCCAGGACTTTTCACTTATGGGACTAAGAACCTACAGGCAGGTAGTTGGTATTTATCTCCCCAGCACTGATCTCTGCCGGCTCACACCATTCCTTTTCCTTCGATGTGAGGCTTTCATACCTGCATACTCTTCCGTTCCCCAGAGCTGATTAATATATGACAGTACCACCTGGATCCATGTTAATAAAGATGACTAGTGAGCAGGTAGGATAAGGGACTACCAGGCACCTGGTACAACATGACGATCAGAAATGTAAAATAACCCAAGGGACCATTTTGCTCTCTAGGACAGTTATGGGGTTCAGTTTTTGTGCCCTCATGGATTTAAGATTATTCACCAACATAGGCATAACAGATGAGATCTGTAGAACAAAATCTAAGATGATACCTAAAACAAAGCAAAAACTAGCTAATTTTCACTGGGTGACACATCCTCTTTATCTGATTCCTGCCGTTTCCCAAAGAATTTTGTCTTTATCTTTTTTAAAATCTGCCCAACGGTTCCTGAGATATGGGCCTTTTTATTTAGTGCTGACTTTTATGGTTTTTACAAGGAGGTGTTGCTCATTGGCTAATTATGCACAGCAACACGCCCCCGAGGAACCCTGTGAGCCATGCCCCCTAGGAAAGACCATAAAAGTTATCTCTAAATAAATAGTCCCATATCTCTGGAACTGTATGGCAGATGTTTAAAAGATAAAAAACTGAATACTCAGGGAAGCGGAAGGAATAAAGTAAGAGCAAAAACTGGCTACTTTTCATCTTGTCATCTATTACAAGCTGCTGATTTGAAGAGCTAGGGAAGGGAAGAAGAATATGCAGCCATCTGGATAAACTTTTGTTAGTTTCAGCTCTCTGTGAGCGTAAAGTCCAGTGTTTGGAAATTGACCATCTACCCATCTGCAGTTGATTGATAAAAGATATTGGAAGATTTCAGCTGTGAAGTCTGCAGAATTGTGAATGCAGCTCTGGTGTCCAAGATAAGCTGTTGCACTGTAAATACATTACTTAATTCTTACTTAATAATCTATCAGTATGGAAAGGGGAAAAATTGTCAGCAAAGGGAGTAATTATTGTCGGGTCACACAGATGCTGCGTTTCTCTATACACTAGTGTGTGCAATTTGAAGTTTTTAAACTCTTGCGACTCCTAGCAAAGTCTCGGAATTCTACTTCTCTGCTCCACATTTATTTGATGACGCTGTTATCTGTTTATACAATATATCTGACATCAGCCAGTATTCCTGAGAGTAAAAATAAAAGAAATGTTTCCACTCATAACCACACATTAATTCGCTATTCAGAATTATGAATCATTTACAATAAAATCTACATGAAGATTATAATTTGTAAATAAATCACTTTGTACAAAATAATTAGAAATTATTATGTGTAAAGAGGCACGTACCCCTCCTTTCTGAGCTAAGTATTTCATTCTTGGGTTTGATTTATAATTACCGTATGTCCTGTTTTACACTCCAGAGCTGCACTCACTATTCTGCTGGATAATTATGGTAATGTATGTACACAGTGACTGCACCAGCAGAATAGTGAGTGCAGCTCTGGGGTATAATATAGGATGTAACTCAGGATCAGTACAGGATCAGTAATGTAATGCATGTACACAGTGATAGCACCAGCAGAATAGTGAGTGCAGCTCTGGAGTATAATATAGGATGTAACTCAGGATCAGTAATGTATGTACACAGTGACTGCACCAGCAGAATAGTGAGTGCAGCTCTGGGGTATAATATAGGATGTAACTCAGGATCAGTACAGGATCAGTAATGTAATGCATGTACACAGTGATAGCACCAGCAGAATAGTGAGTGCAGCTCTGGAGTATAATACAGGATGTAACTCAGGATCAGTAATGTAATGCATGTACACAGTGACTGCACCAGCAGAATAGTGAGTGCAGCTCTGGAGTATAATAAAGAATGTAACTCAGGATCAGTAATGTATGTACACAGTGACTGCACCAGCAGAATAGTCAGTGCAGCTCTGGAGTATAATGCAGGATGTAACTCAGGATCAGTACTGTAATGTATGTACACAGTGACTGTACCAGCAGAATAGTGAGTGCAGCTCTGGGGTATAATACAGGATGTAGCTCAGGATCAGTAATGTAATGTATGTACACAGTGACTGCACCAGCAGAATAGTGAGTGCAGCTCTGGGGTATATATTTCCACGGTCAGGATTGCATCAGGAATTGCTCAGGATTTGACGCAGGTAAAATCTGCACCAGATCTGCACTTGAGGTCACTGGCAGATCACCTGCATTTTTGATGCATTTTTTTCATGCGGATTTGTGTGTGTTTTTGTAAGCTAAATAAAGATATACAAAGAGGTTATCCAACCTCTTCTTTTACATACTCCATTGAAGAATGTTTACTCACAGATAGAAACATAGATAGATCGATCGATGGATCTATCTATTATCTATCTATATCTACAGATAGATATATCGATATAGATAATAGATATATTGATATACAATAGATAGATAATAGATTAATATATAGATAATAGATAAAAGATGATAGCTAGAAATAGATAGATATATCGATAGATAATACCAAGCCCGACGTTTAGTAATAACCATAATAAAATGGTAATAGGCCGGGACCAAACATGCGAGAAATTCGGACGAGTCTCGAGCGTGCAGCCACACGCTCCGCTCCCGAGTGCCGGCGGCAGTGCCGGGTTTTAGGATGCGAGACTCGTCCGAGTTTCTCGCATGTGTGATCCCGGCCTTAAATAAAGACACACACATACGAAATCTGCGTTAGGCCGCGGTCACACTTGCAAGAAACTTGCACGAGTCTCACAGCTCAATACTGGCACTGTCGCCGGCACTTGGGACCGGAGCGTGCGGCTGCATGTATTTTTATGTAGCTGAACTCTCCAGTCCAAGTACCAGCGGCAGTGCCAGGTATTGATGTGAGAGGCTCGTGCGAGTTCCTCGCAAGTGTGACCCCAGCCTTAAACGCACTATCTGTTTAATTTAAAAAAAATTTTTTTAAAAATGGTGTGGGCTCCCGCGCCAGAGAGGGAAAGCCAACGACTGGGGCACCGATGTTTGTAGCCTGGGAAGGGGTTAATACCCATGGATCTTCCCAGGCTATGAATCTCAGCCTGCAGCTGTATATTTAGCCTTCACTGGCTATTAAAATAGGAGGATGCCCCCCCCCAAAAAATGACATGGGGTCCCCCTATAATTTGTGGCCAGAATGGGCTGATATTCATAGCCTAGGAAGGGACCATGGATATTGGCCCCCCTGGCTACAAATACCAGCTCTCAGCTGCCCCAGAAATGGCGCATCTGTAAGATGCGCCAATTCCGACGCTTAGCCTCTCTCTTTCCACTGCCCTGTAGCGGTGGCATATGGGGTAATAAGGGGTTAATGTCACCTTTGTAAGATGACATTAAGCCGGCTTAGTAATGGAGAGGCATCAATAAGATACCTACCATTACTAATCCTATAGTTGTGAAAGGGTCAATAAAACACACACACAGGCAGAATGAAGTATTTTAATGAAATAAAACACGACACAGTTTTGCAATCTTTTTATTGTACTGGTAATCCATGAGAAGCCCTAAAATAGGGATTTTTGTGTACTCACTGTAAAATCCTTCTCTCCGAGTCATTCATTGGGGGACACAGACCGTGGGTGTATGCTGATGCTGCTGCCACTAGAAGGCTGACACTAAGTGATACAAAGAAAGTTAGCTCCTCCTCTGCAGTATACACCCTCCTGCTGGCTCTCAGAAAACCAGTTCAGTGAAAAAGCAGTAGGAGATCAATAACAACATATGAGAGTATAGCATGTCAAATTATAAAACAAGTACAAGCTAATAACAGGGTGAGAGCTGTGTCCCCCAATGAATGGCTTGGAGAAAAGGATTTTAAGGTAAAAATAAAATAATAAAGAGTTTTAGGACTGAACAGCAGACCCGTCCATGTGCCTCCTATGGACACTAAGCAAGAACTGGTTATCTGAGAGCCAGCAGGAGGGTGTATACTGCAGGGGAGGAGCTGAGAGCCAGCAGGAGGGTGTATACTGCAGGGGAGGAGCTGAGAGCCAGCAGGAGGGTGTATACTGCAGGGGAGGAGCTGAGAGCCAGCAGGAGGGTGTATACTGCAGGGGAGGAGCTGAGAGCCAGCAGGAGGGTGTATACTGCAGGGGAGGAGCTGAGAGCCGGCAGGAGGGTGTACACTGCAGGGGAGGAGCTGAGAGCCAGCAGGAGGTGTATACTGCAGGGGAGGAGCTGAGAGCCAGCAGGAGGGTGTACACTGCAGGGGAGGAGCTGAGAGCCAGCAGGAGGGTGTATACTGCAGGGGAGGAGCTGAGAGCCAGCAGGAGGGTGTACACTGCAGGGGAGGAGCTGAGAGCCAGCAGGAGGGTGTACACTGCAGGGGAGGAGCTGAGAGCCAGCAGGAGGGTGTACACTGCAGGGGAGGAGCTGAGAGCCAGCAGGAGGGTGTACACTGCAGGGGAGGAGCTGAGAGCCAGCAGGAGGGTGTATACTGCAGGGGAGGAGCTGAGAGCCAGCAGGAGGGTGTATACTGCAGGGGAGGAGCTGAGAGCCAGCAGGAGGGTGTACACTGCAGGGGAGGAGCTGAGAGCCAGCAGGAGGGTGTATACTGCAGGGGAGGAGCTGAGAGCCAGCAGGAGGAGTATACTGCAGGGGAGGAGCAAACTCTCTTTGTATCACTTAGTGTCGCCTCCTAGTGGCAGCAGCAGCGTACACCACGGGCTGTGTCCCCCAATGAGGCGAAGGATAAAAAAAAATAATAAACCAACAGTATGCTCCCTGTGTCTGACGCAGTCCTTAATAACGAGTATCCCACGACGAGTCCGGCTCTGCTACATCTGGATGCCTGACATCCTGACATAGCAGAGCTTGTAGATGACCACCTGAGATAAGTCACCAGCGATCACCTACACTGCAGCGTTCTCACAATCAGCTGATCGAGAGAACCAGACTAGTGACCGGAGATAACCCCCCCCCCCGGTCACGTGCACGGCAGTTCTCACGATAAGAAAAGTTATCGTGAGAACTGCAGTGGACGCGGACTTCTGACGGCGGAACAGGTGAGCCGGCATGTAAATTAGTAGACATGCGTAGTAAGCTGCGTTTTCGCAGTTATTACGCATGTGACTAATCATTAGATGTGGATTTACCGCATCTAATGATAGTCTATGGTAAATTTATGGTGCGGCGACAGAGCATCACCGCATTGTAAACAGACATGCTGCGTTCTGGAAAGACGCGGCGCATGTCCGTTTACGTGGGTCTGCCGCATGAGTGTTTTAATGCATAGTGGAGACAGGATTTCAGGAAATCCCCTCCACTATGCTGTAACATCTGGACGCTGCGTGTTTGACACTGCTGCTCTACACAGCGTCAAACACGCAGCGTTTCTTGACCGTGGAAATCCACCCTAATACAGGACGTAACTCAGGATCAGTAAGGCTAATTTCACATTAGCGTTTTGAGGAGCTGCGGACTTCCTCCGAGGCCGCACCTCCGCCGCTAGCTCCACCTACTTCTGCATGCGGCCTGCGTACCTATCTTTTAACATTAGGTACGCAGGTCGTGCGGCTGTATGCGGATGCTTCCACATGCGTCGTTTTAACGATGCAGAGAAAAAAAAGAAATTGCTACCAGCTGTGTCCTACGCTGTTGGCCGCATCGTCAAAACGGCGCATGCAGAAGCATCCGCATACAGCCGCACGACCTGCATACCTAATGTTAAAGATAGGTACGCAGGCCACATGCAGAAGTAGGCAGAGCTAGCGGCAGAGGTGTGGACGAGGGCGGGGCGACACGGAGGAAGTCTGCAGCCCTCCACAGCTCCTCAAAATGCTAATGTGAAACCGACCTAATGTATCTACACAGTGACTGCACCAGCAGAATAGTGAGCGCAGCTCTGGAGTATAATACAGGATGTAACTCAGGATCAGTAATGTAATGTATGTACACAGTGACTGCACCAGCAGAATAGTGAGTGCAGCTCTGGAGTATAATACAGGATGTAACTCAGGATCAGTAATGTAATGTATGTACACAGTGACTGCTCCAGCAGGATAGTGGGTGCAGCTCTGCTCAGCTGCTGCTCATTGTGCTAATTGTGGGTGCGGTCGCTGCTGAACCTGCAGTGTGCTCCTGAGCTCCAGAGAACCACCATCTCTCCACCTGGGGACCTGCTCTCTCTCTTACCCAGGAAGGGAGTGGGTTTCCTGGGATGAGTGAGGGAGCCAAGTCCCAGGCTTCTGCTTCCCGGACCAGGCTGGCGGGGGGCAGAAGGAACCAGCAACCAGCCTGCACATCAGAGGATTCGGGGGTGAGACGCTCCACCAGGAGTCGCAGCAATGTGGCTCCTACTCCCCCCAGGTCTGCAGAGACCCAGAGAAGCCGCAAGGCTTCCATGGAGGAGAAGCCTGCTAGTATGCAAGATGGCGGCCCTTCTGGAGGAAAGCTGAGTGCTCACGGAGGTGAGGCCGACCTCACCGAGGAGGGTTGGGCGCTGCAGGGTCCCCAGGAGTCTGTGACCACCTATGCCTCCCGGGTCATGAGCCACCTCCGTGAGTATGAAGATGCTAGCAAGAGACTGATGAGACTCCGGGAGGAGCAGCGCTGCACAAGCAACAAAGCTGCAAGTTCCTCCAAACCGAGGAAGAATCAGCTCCAGGTGGAGGTAAGGAGACTGAAAGTGGACATCAATGAGCTTGAAGTCAGAAAAGCTTTCATAAGAGAAAAAAGTGGACCGTTTAAGGAAAAACTTATTAATGAAGATCGATTCAGGGAAATGGCTGATAACAGATAGCAAAGGCAGATGGGGCTGCAGCCTGAGTGCCAGGTGGATGATGATGATGAGGAGGAGGATGACCAGCAGAAAGCTCCACCTGGCAGCCCTCTTAGTCACTCAGAGGCCACGTGCAGCGAGCTCCCTGCTGGACAGGCGACGATGACATCTCGTCGCAGTTCTGCTGGCTCTGGGGAGGACAGTGACATCGGCCAGGGAGGGGCGCTAATGGCAGAGATCAAGCTGCTGGAGTCCCCAGTGTGCCTTCAGAACTTCCATCTTGGTGATGATTTACCAGAGGAGGCACCTGGGGGCCAGAAGAAAAAGGTAAAGAAGATCAAACCTAAGCTGCAGGAAGCGGTAAGCTATGTATATGCCCCCCTCCCTGTCTCCCCTGAGTCGGCTGCAGGGTCAGCTCGCTGTATAAGCCCCGTTGCCCAGCCCAGCCCGGGTTCTGCTGTGGATCCGGTGCAAAGGCGCGGGGAGATTACAGAGCACGGTAATGAGGCGCAGAGCTCCGTCTCTGCTTGTAGTAGCGGGGATGTAGCAGCAGGTGCATCAGCCAAGAGGCTGGACAGTGAGGGCGGCCCGGCGGCGGGCAAACGATCAGGCCACGATGCTGTGGTGCGCTCCTCAGTGGGAGGGGGGAGCGGCCCAGTGTCGGGGGCAGCTCCGGTAGCCTCGGTGCCCTTGAATGCTGTTGCCGCTGATCACTTAGTTGAGGAGCGGCGGCAGTGTGAGGGGGTTGCTGGGGCTGGGAGTTCCGGTCCTCCTCCCAAAGTCCTGTTCTGTGTTGGCGCTGCTGGTCAACAAGATGCTGACATAAAAGATCAGTGGCGCCCCACAGTGGCGAAAGATCAGCGGCGCATGGTAACAGTAAAGCAGCGGAAAATATCATCTGATGATGCGGAGGGCACACGTAAGACCAGGGGTGAGGTCACCTCCAGTTCTGTGGAGGAGAATCAGCCCCTTGTGCCTGATGATGCGGAGGTCAAAATGTCACCCCCTGTTGTCACTGGTCCAGCAGGAGTGAATGTGGTGGTGGGTATGGATGAGGAAAACTCTTTGTCTAGTGGTGTGGTTGCTGGTTTGGTAGAGGGTGAGGGGGTTATGGAGGTGGGTAATAGTGATGCTGTTGGTGTGGATGTGGTCACTGGTCCGGTTGCCCCCCCGGTGGTGGCAGCGCCTGTCAGGAGTTATGCCGCTGTCACCTCCGGGGGAAATAGGGCATCCTCCTCATCTCCGGGCTCTGGGGACGGCATGTTGCAACGGCGTCTCCTGGAGGCTCTAAAGAAGGGGGAAAGATCACTAATGGTAGAGGGTCGAGAGGTTGATCTATCCTTCTGGATAGAGAGGCATGGCCTCGGGGCCTTCCGAGAGCAAAGAGGGGGGGATACAGTGTGGTCCCTCCCAACAGCCGGGCCGGGTAGTGTGCGTAGGAATGTGGTCCGTCTTCAGTGGAGGGGCAATGATGCGTGTCCTCCAAGGTCTAAAGTTGTGGAGCTCCTGCTGAGGATGGGCTTCAGTGCGATTGACATCTACGCCTTGATACATCCCTATTCCACACCTAATTTTGATGTCAGCTTTGTTCGGCCAGAGGGGCTGGAGCTCTTCTGGTCGAACTATGAGTTGGCAAAAAATGAGCCCGGCTGGCGAGACTTTGCCGTTCAGGTGGTGTCTCGCCAAAACCAAGTCAAGAAAGTGACCGTGATGACTTGTAACGAGTCACTTTTTTGTTATGACATCATGACGTGGCTTAGCCGGTATGGAGAGGTGGTAGAAATGCCAAAGAAAAACCGTGACGAGTTTGGTATCTGGTCAGGGGCCTGGACGTTTATGGTAAAACTTAAGCGTTCAGGTGGTACGGTTGCCCACATACCATCATCTGCCTTCCTGGGTAGGGATCGTATCCTGGTCTTCTACCAGGGGCAACCGAAGCTCTGCCACAAGTGCGGCGACCCCACACACTTCAGCGCAAACTGCACTGTGCAGAAGTGTGCACTGTGTGGGGATATCGGCCATCTTGCTGCATCTTGTGTGGAGATTAGGTGTCACCTGTGTGGTGACTTAGGTCACCCATTCAGCCGTTGTCCTCGCTCCTTCGCTAATGCAGTCGTGACCCCGGTGGGAGAAAGCCGTGAGGCTGATTCTGCTGGGGAAGGGACTAGCAGGGGTGAAGGAGCTGAGGGGCCAAGGAAGAAAAGCAATAAAAAGACGCCAGCCCAGCTAAGGCGTCTAGACAAGCGCAGACAGGATAGGGAGCTGGGCGAGCCTCGTACTACTGGGGCGGCCCCTGTTCTGGATGCCAGTCTTGCTGCTGAGGCCCCGAGGGATGATGAGTTGGATGAGGAGGTCAGGAGGATCCACAGGGAGGAAAGTGCCACTGCCTCAGAGTCCTCCCATTATGAAAGTATGGATGAGGATAATAGGCAGTGGCTAGAGGACAAGCGTAAGCTCGGCACCAAAAAGAAGAGAAAGAAGGGAGATAAAACATCTTCTCCCGCTCTGACCAAGGTACCTAAGGAAGGAAAAACCGACTCCCCTCTGGTTGGTCTTTCCAACCGGTTCCAAGCCCTTGAAAACATCTCTTCCTCTGAGGAGGAAGCTGAGGGTGAGGTTCTGGCTTCGGCGGGGCTCACAGGGGACGCAGAGTCTCCTCCTTCTGGGAATGTAAGATCCTTGGAGGGAGGGACTGGCCCAGAGTCCGGAGACGAGGACCAAAAAAATAAAAAACACGTGGGAATGGATACTTCATTGTCATTAAAGAGGGGGAAGGATTCCTCCTCTGAGGCAGAGGATAAGGGGAGTGGGAAAAAGAAAGCCATCTAACTCAATGACCAATGATGGCGGTACCCACTCCGTTGACGCTGGCGTCCATTAATGTCGCCAGCATAAAGTCAAATACAGCTAGATTTGCGGCCTTTGATTTTCTCAGCCGGGTTGAAGCTGACATTTTCTTTTTGCAAGAGACCAGGCTGCCAAACATGGCAGATGTGTTTAAAGCTAAAAGGGAGTGGAGACTCGGGCCCTCCTATTGGTCTCTTGCGGCCGAGCCGTATAGCGGAGTGGCGGTCCTTTTTACCGCACCGGTGGAATGCCGACGGGTTATTGAGTTAGAAATGGGGAGGTGCCTGATCTTAGATGTCCTCATGAAGGGACAAGAGCTCCGGCTCATTAACATCTATGGTCCCCAATCTAAGTGGGACCGGAAGTGTCTCTTTATGAGGATCAAGCCCTACCTTTTTACAAGTCGGCAGGTTGTCTTTGGAGGGGACTTCAATGCTGTCACGAGGCCCCGAGATAGAGGAGGTTCCAGAGACAAGCTGACTTATGATAGCGTCGCCCTTAATAGTATAGCTAGTGAGGCTCGCCTGGTGGATGTCCACATTCGGCACACCCCAGGCCACGAGGGGTTCACCTATCATAGAGGTAACTGTAGGTCCAGAATAGATAGGTTTTATTTAAAGGAGGAAGCTGTCTCTTCAGCAGTGTCTGTTGTTGAGGTGGAGTTCTCCGACCACTGCTTAATTTTGTTTTCTCTGAATGTTACAGAGACCCTCCGGATGGGAAGAGGCTTTTGGAGGCTCAATTCATCTCTCTTGGAAGAAGCGGAGATAAGACAGTCCTTTGAGGATTTTCTTCAGAGCCAGGTACCACTACTGGATCTTTGTAGTAGTAAGTCAGAGTGGTGGGAGATGTTCAGGGAAAGGGTGGCGAGATTCTTCCGCCAGCTCTCGAGCCTCAGGAGTCTGAGCAGGTACCGCCTGTATCAGGGTCTGAGGAGGAAACTCGAGTATCTTGTCTCAACTGGAGGTAGCCGCGAGGAGATCTCCAGAGTGAAATCTTTGCTTATGAGGTGTCAGTACGATAGACACGCATCTTTGGTTTTTGAGAGGGATTACGGGAAGTACCGCTCACCCGACCCTTACAGAAACTGCAAGATGTCAGTGAATAGTAAAGTGGTTACAGGACTGGTCGACACTACGGGGTCCCTGAGGCGATCCAGATCAGGGATCCTGGAGGTTGTCAGATCCTTCTACTCGCACCTCTTGGGGAAGAGTGATCTTGATTGGGATGAGATGTCGGCTTTCCTGGCTGAAGCTGTTCCCGAACCAGGGGTAGACCCCTCTCTTGACGTTTTGACAGAAATGATCAGGGAAGAGGAAGTTCAGTTGGCGATTGAAGGGCTTGCCCCCAAAAAATCGCCTGGTCCAGATGACTTAACATCTGAATTCTATAAGACCTTTAAGGACGTTTTGGTTCCCCTCTTGACTGAGGTATTCAATGAGTGTCTTTCCTCGGGCACTCTGCCGAAGTCAATGAGGAGGTCTGCTCTGATCATCTTGTCAAAGGGTAAGGACCCGTCTTGCATTGAGAACTGGCGTCCCATAGCGCTTCTCAATGCAGACAGGAAGGTTCTGGCAAAGGTGCTGTTTAATCGTCTGGTGAAATTTGCACCCCGACTCCTTTCGGGGGCCCAGCATTGCTCTGTTCCAGGCCGCAGCACATTTAGTGCTGTGCTCTGTGTCCGAGAGGCAGTGGAGCAGGGTAGGGCTGGTCACTGGAAGGGGTACATGCTGTCACTGGACCAGGCAAAAGCGTTTGATCGGGTTAATCATGAGTACCTCTGGTCCGTCCTTCTGAGATATGGCCTGCCGGGGGGGTTTGTTGATTGGCTTAAGACCTTGTACAGTGGGGCAGAGAGTTTCCCGCTTGTGAATGGTTGGATTGGCAGCTCTTTTGATGTTGGGTCCGGTGTTCGCCAGGGTTGTCCCTTGAGCCCGCTGCTGTACGTGTTTGCGATTGACCCTCTTCTTAGGAGGGTGGAGCGTGGACCGTTGGCCGGGATTGGGATGGACCAGGCAGCACCGGAAGCCACTATGAGGGTGGTGGCGTATGCTGATGATGTCACTGTGTTTGTTTCCTCTCATGAGGAGGCAGGGTGGCTGATGTCAGAGGTAGATCGCTACTCGGAGGCATCCGGGTCCAAGATCAACCGGGATAAGTGTGAGAGTCTCTGGCTGGGAGGAGGAGTTCCTGGTTTTGATCTCCCGGACACCCTTCCAGGACCCAAAGTCTCTGCAAAAGTCCTTGGCATCGAATTTGGCCAGGGGGATTACCCCAAACAAAATTGGGACAGCAGGCTAGAGATCGCCACTCAGAAGGTGAACCAATGGAAGGGTTGGTCTTTGAGCCTAAGGGAAAGGGTAAACCTGATCAAAACTTACCTGCTCCCTTTACTGATTTATCTGGGCAGTGTATGCATCTTGCCGGAATCTCTCTGGACTCGGGTCTACAGTTTGTTCTTCCAACTGTTATGGGGGAATAGACTGAACCTGGTCAAGAGGGAGGTTACTTACCGTACGAGGAGACTAGGAGGGTTGGGTATGGTCAACCCTGTGGTATTCCTTGTGGATACCTTCATTAAGATCAATATCGCAAACCTCTGGAAAGAGAGGGCTCCTCCGTGGGTATTCTCCTGTAGGGGATGGTTTCAGCCTTTCTTCCAGGAATGGGAGACAGGAGGGCAAGTGAAGGATCTTCGCACACCGCATGGACATCTTCCGGCTTACGCTACCTTGGTTCTGAAGGTAATTCGTCGGTGGGGTCTGGGAATGGGGGAGATCAGGACTCTGCCAAGGAAACTCCTTGACAATAGGGTTCTGTTGACCCATTTCCAGAGGCCTCTGGCGCTCAGGGACTGCCCAAGTCGGGATCTTGGGGTGGGTCTGCATCTTTTGAATTCTATCAGGATCCCCTCGAAGTTTTGGGACTTGGCTTGGCGCTGCTTCCATGGGAAACTGTGTGTGAGGGACAATCTGAAGTGTAGGAGCTCTGAGGACAGGAATTGTCCTCGGGAGCATTGTGGTACCTTGCTGGAAAGCATGGACCACTTCCTGCTTCATTGTCCCTTCAACACAGAGGTGTACAACAGGGTGGGCGCCTTCATTGGCTGGTCTCGGCTGGCCGGTCTCTCCTATGCGGAATGGGCCTATGGAGCATTCGGAGACCTTGGTGGTCGGGACCGCTGCACCTTATTTCTAGTTAGCGCAGTGGTTAGGTATCACACGTGGAACGCACGGTGCTTAGTATCGACGCAACGAAAAATCCTCCCAGTGGAAGATGTGTTTAGGACCATACTCGGTGACCTGGTGAAGGTGCGCTCTCTGGAGTATGGGAGACTGGGCGCACGGAGGGCCGCTCTCCTCTGGAGGGGCTTTTCTTTTAGTGTGCCCTAGTCTGGTCATCTCCTTTCCTGGTGGTGGGCTGATGCTGACACTGTAGATTTTTGTTTTGTTTGATCATTATACAGTGATGTAGGGCTGCAGGCGCCGAACTTGGGCTTCGTGATTTGTAATTATTGTGGTGTGTGCTGCTGTATATAATGAATATATTGTATATAGGGATATAGAATTGGGTGTAGGTGTTAGGTTGGGTGGTGGGAAAAGGGGGGAGGTGGGATTATCTTGTGGGACTATAGGACACTGGGTTGTTTGGGGGAAAACTGTCACTGCCTGATCTGGCCTATGGACGTTGGACCTGGACTGAGGCATGAGACGCAGGACCAGCTCTCAGGTCAGTGCGGGGGGTTGGGAATGAAGGATAGCTTAGTATTGTATATATTTGTGTAATTTGTAGTTATTTTATTTAAAACTAAAAAAAAAAAAAAAAAAAAAAAGTTAATGTATATAGTTTTTGTTTGCCATTGTTTATTTTATTTGTTATTATTATTTTGTTTGGTGACCGGACCAGAAGGTCAAAGTAGTTATTCTGTGTATACTGTATAATATGTGTGAGAGGAGAGAATGAGCGGCTGGACCAGTGTTCAGTATACTGATTATTTTCTGGCTAATATTTTTGTTATGTTTTCTGCTATTATTATTGTTATGTTTTTCATTTTTATAATAAAAGATCTACAGGATGTAACTCCGGATCAGTAATGTAATGTATGTACACAGTGACTGCACCAGCAGAATAGTGAGTGCAGCTCTGCAGAATAATACAGGATGTAACTCAGGATCAGTAATGTAATGTATGTACACAGTGACTGCACCAGCAGAATAGTGAGTGCAGCTCTGGAGTATAATACAGGATCAGTAACGTATGTACACAGTGACTGCACCAGCAGAATAGTGAGTGCAGCTCTGGAGTATAATACAGGATGTAACTCAGGATCAGTAATGTAATGTATGTACACACTGACTGCACCAGCAGAATAGGGAGTGCAGCTCTGGAATATAATACAGAATGTAACTCAGGATCAGTAATGTAATGTATGTACACACTGACTGCACCAGCAGAATAGTGAGTGCAGCTCTGGGGTATAGTACAGGATGTAACTCAGGATCAGTAATGTAATGTATGTACACAGTGACTGCACCAGCAGAATAGTGAGCGCAGCTCTGGAGTATAATACAGGATGTAACTCAGGTTCAGTAATGTAATGTATGTACACAGTGACTGCACCAGCAGAATAGTGAGTGCAGCTCTGGAATATAATACAGGATGTAACTCAGGATCAGTAATGTAATGTATGTACACACTGACTGCACCAGCAGAATAGTGAGTGCAGCTCTGGAGTATAATACAGGATGTAACTCCGGATCAGTAATGTAATGTATGTACACAGTGACTGCACCAGCAGAATAGTGAGTGCAGCTCTGCAGAATAATACAGGATGTAACTCAGGATCAGTAATGTAATGTATGTACACAGTGACTGCACCAGCAGAATAGTGAGTGCAGCTCTGGAGTATAATACAGGATCAGTAACGTATGTACACAGTGACTGCACCAGCAGAATAGTGAGTGCAGCTCTGGAGTATAATACAGGATGTAACTCAGGATCAGTAATGTAATGTATGTACACAGTGACTGCACCAGCAGAATAGTGAATGCAGCTCTGGGGTATAGTACAGGATGTAACTCAGGATCAGTAATGTAATGTATGCACACAGTGACTGCACCAGCAGAATAGTGAGCGCAGCTCTGGAGTATAATACAGGATGTAACTCGGGTTCAGTAATGTAATGTATGTACACAGTGACTGCACCAGCAGAATAGTGAGTGCAGCTCTGGAATATAATACAGGATGTAACTCAGGATCAGTAATGTAATGTATGTACACACTGACTGCACCAGCAGAATAGTGAGTGCAGCTCTGGAGTATAATACAGGATGTAACTCCGGATCAGTAATGTAATGTATGTACACAGTGACTGCACCAGCAGAATAGTGAGTGCAGCTCTGCAGAATAATACAGGATGTAACTCAGGATCAGTAATGTAATGTATGTACACAGTGACTGCACCAGCAGAATAGTAAGTGCAGCTCTGGAGTATAATACAGGATCAGTAACGTATGTACACAGTGACTGCACCAGCAGAATAGTGAGTGCAGCTCTGGAGTATAATACAGGATGTAACTCAGGATCAGTAATGTAATGTATGTACACAGTGACTGCACCAGCAGAATAGTGAGTGCAGATCTGGAGTATAATACAGGATGTAACTCAGGATCAGTAATGTAATGTATGTACACAGTGACTGCACCAGCAGAATAGTGAGTGCAGCTCTGGGGTATAATACAGGATGTAACTCAGGATCAGTAATGTAATGTACAGTGGGGCAAAAAAGTATTTAGTCAGTCAGCAATAGTGCAAGTTCCACCACTTAAAAAGATGAGAGGCGTCTGTAATTTACATCATAGGTAGACCTCAACTATGGGAGACAAACTGAGAAAAAAAAATCCAGAAAATCACATTGTCTGTTTTTTTAACATTTTATTTGCATATTATGGTGGAAAATAAGTATTTGGTCAGAAACAAACAATCAAGATTTCTGGCTCTCACAGACCTGTAACTTCTTCTTTAAGAGTCTCCCCTTTCCTCCACTCATTACCTGTAGTAATGGCACCTGTTTAAACTTGTTATCAGTATAAAAAGACACCTGTGCACACCCTCAAACAGTCTGACTCCAAACTCCACTATGGTGAAGACCAAAGAGCTGTCAAAGGACACCAGAAACAAAATTGTAGCCCTGCACCAGGCTGGGAAGACTGAATCTGCAATAGCCAACCAGCTTGGAGTGAAGAAATCAACAGTGGGAGCAATAATTAGAAAATGGAAGACATACAAGACCACTGATAATCTCCCTCGATCTGGGGCTCCACGCAAAATCCCACCCCGTGGGGTCAGAATGATCACAAGAACGGTGAGCAAAAATCCCAGAACCACGCGGGGGGACCTAGTGAATGAACTGCAGAGAGCTGGGACCAATGTAACAAGGCCTACCATAAGTAACACACTACGCCACAATGGACTCAGATCCTGCAGTGCCAGACGTGTCCCACTGCTTAAGCCAGTACATGTCCGGGCCCGTCTGAAGTTTGCTAGAGAGCATTTGGATGATCCAGAAGAGTTTTGGGAGAATGTCCTATGGTCTGTTGAAACCAAAGTGGAACTGTTTGGTAGAAACACAACTTGTCGTGTTTGGAGGAAAAAGAATACTGAGTTGCATCCATCAAACACCATACCTACTGTAAAGCATGGTGGTGGAAACATCATGCTTTGGGGCTGTTTCTCTGCAAAGGGGCCAGGATGACTGATCCGGGTACATGAAAGAATAAATGGGGCCATGTATCGTGAGATTTTTAGTGCAAACCTCCTTCCATCAGCAAGGGCATTGAAGATGAAACGTGACTGGGTCTTTCAACATGACAATGATCCAAAGCACACCGCCAGGGCAACGAAGGAGTGGCTTCGTAAGAAGCATTTCAAGGTCCTGGAGTGGCCTAGCCAGTCTCCAGATCTCAACCCTATAGAAAACCTTTGGAGGGAGTTGAAAGTCCGTGTTGCCAAGCGAAAAGCCAAAAACATCACTGCTCTAGAGGAGATCTGCATAGAGGAATGGGCCAACATACCAACAACAGTGTGTGGCAACCTTGTGAATACTTACAGAAAACGTTTGACCTCTGTCATTGCCAACAAAGGATATATTACAAAGTATTGAGATGAAATTTTGTTTCTGACCAAATACTTATTTTCCACCATAATATGCAAATAAAATGTTAAAAAAAACAGGACAATGTGATTTTCTGGATTTTTTTTCTCAGTTTGTCTCCCATAGTTGAGGTCTACCTATGATGTAAATTACAGACGCCTCTCATCTTTTTAAGTGGTGGAACTTGCACTATTGCTGACTGACTAAATACTTTTTTGCCCCACTGTATGTACACAGTGACTGCACCAGCAGAATAGTGAGTGCAGATCTGGAGTATAATACAGGATGTAACTTAGGATCAGTAATGTAATGTATGTACACACTGACTGCACCAGCAGAATAGGGAGTGCAGCTCTGGAATATAATACAGGATGTAACTCAGGATCAGTAATGTAATGTATGTACACAGTGACTGCACCAGCAGAATAGTGAGCGCAGCTCTGGAGTATAATACAGGATGTAACTCAGGATCAGTAATGTAATATATGTACACAGTGACTGCACCAGCAGAATAGTGAATGCAGCTCTGGACTATAATACAGGATGTAACTCAGGATCAGTAATGTAATGTACGTACACAGTGACTGCACCAGCAGAATAGTGAGTGCAGCTCTGGAGTATAATACAGGATGTAACTCAGGATCAGTAATGTAATATATGTACACAGTGACTGCACCAGCAGAATAGTGAGTGCAGCTCTGGAGTATAATACAGGATCAGTAACGTATGTACACAGTGACTGCACCAGCAGAATAGTGAGTGCAGCTCTGGAGTATGATGCAGGATGTAACTCAGGATCAGTAATGTAATGTATGTACACACTGACTGCACCAGCAGAATAGTGAGTGCAGCTCTGGGGTATAGTACAGGATGTAACTCAGGATCAGTAATGTAATGTATGTACACAGTGACTGCACCAGCAGAATAGTGAGTGCAGCTCTGGAGTATAATACAGGATCAGTAACGTATGTACACAGTGACTGAACCAGCAGAATAGTGAGTGCAGCTCTGGAGTATAATACAGGATGTAACTCAGGATCAGTAATGTAATGTATGTACACACTGACTGCACCAGCAGAATAGGGAGTGCAGCTCTGGAATATAATACAGGATGTAACTCAGGATCAGTAATGTAATGTATGTACACACTGACTGCACCAGCAGAATAGTGAGTGCAGCTCTGGAGTATAATACAGGATGTAACTCCGGATCAGTAATGTAATGTATGTACACAGTGACTGCACCAGCAGAATAGTGAGTGCAGCTCTGCAGAATAATACAGGATGTAACTCAGGATCAGTAATGTAATGTATGTACACAGTGACTGCACCAGCAGAATAGTGAGTGCAGCTCTGGAGTATAATACAGGATCAGTAACGTATGTACACAGTGACTGCACCAGCAGAATAGTGAGTGCAGCTCTGGAGTATAATACAGGATGTAACTCAGGATCAGTAATGTAATGTATGTACACAGTGACTGCACCAGCAGAATAGTGAGTGCAGATCTGGAGTATAATACAGGATGTAACTCAGGATCAGTAATGTAATGTATGTACACAGTGACTGCACCAGCAGAATAGTGAGTGCAGCTCTGGGGTATAATACAGGATGTAACTCAGGATCAGTAATGTAATGTATGTACACAGTGACTGCACCAGCAGAATAGTGAGTGCAGCTCTGGAGTATAATACAGGATGTAACTCAGGATCAGTAATTTAATGTATGTACACAGTGACTGCACCAGCAGAATAGTGAGTGCAGCTCTGGAGTATAATACAGGATGTAACTTAGGATCAGTAATGTAATGTATGTACACACTGACTGCACCAGCAGAATAGGGAGTGCAGCTCTGGAATATAATACAGGATGTAACTCAGGATCAGTAATGTAATGTATGTACACAGTGACTGCACCAGCAGAATAGTGAGCGCAGCTCTGGAGTATAATACAGGATGTAACTCAGGATCAGTAATGTAATATATGTACACAGTGACTGCACCAGCAGAATAGTGAATGCAGCTCTGGAGTATAATACAGGATGTAACTCAGGATCAGTACAGGATCAGTAATGTAATGTCTGTACACAGTGACTGCACCAGCAGAATAGTGAGTGCAGCTCTGGGGTATAATACAGGATGTAACTCAGGATCAGTAATGTAATGTATGTACACAGTGACTGCACCAGCAGAATAGTGAGCGCAGCTCTGGAGTATAATACAGGATGTAACTCAGGTTCAGTAATGTAATGTATGTACACACTGACTGCACCAGCAGAATAGTGAGTGCAGCTCTGGGGTATAATACAGGATATAACTCAGGATCAGTAATGTAATGTATGTACACACTGACTGCACCAGCAGAATAGTGAGTGCAGCTCTGGAGTATAATATAGGATCAGTAACGTATGTACACAGTGACTGCACCAGCAGAATAGTGAGTGCAGCTCTGGAGTATAATACAGGATGTAACTCAGGATCAGTAATGTAATGTATGTACACAGTGACTGCACCAGCAGAATAGTGAGTGCAGCTCTGGAGTATAATACAGGATGTAACTTAGGATCAGTAATGTAATGTATGTACACAGTGACTGCACCAGGAGAATAGTGAGTGCAGATCTGGAGTATAATACAGGATGTAACTCAGGATCAGTAATGTAATGTATGTACACAGTGACTGCACCAGCAGAATAGTGAGCGCTGCTCTGGAGTATAATACAGGATGTAACTCAGGATCAGTAATGTAATATATGTACACAGTGACTGCACTAGCAGAATAGTGAATGCAGCTCTGGACTATAATACAGGATGTAACTCAGGATCAGTAATGTAATGTACGTACACAGTGACTGCACCAGCAGAATAGTGAGTGCAGCTCTGGAGTATAATACAGGATGTAACTCAGGATCAGTACAGGATCAGTAATGTAATGTCTGTACACAGTGACTGCACCAGCAGAATAGTGAGTGCAGCTCTGGGGTATAATACAGGATGTAACTCAGGATCAGTAATGTAATGTATGTACACAGTGACTGCACCAGCAGAATAGTGAGCGCAGCTCTGGAGTATAATACAGGATGTAACTCAGGTTCAGTAATGTAATGTATGTACACACTGACTGCACCAGCAGAATAGTGAGTGCAGCTCTGGGGTATAATACAGGATATAACTCAGGATCAGTAATGTAATGTATGTACACACTGACTGCACCAGCAGAATAGTGAGTGCAGCTCTGGAGTGTCATACAGGAAGAGGCGGAGCCTGTTTGCCGTGTGCTCTGTGTGCTGCCTAGAGAGAGCTCCTGGGAAGGGAGGTAAAGTTTTCCATCCAGGACTTTTTGTCTGCCCCCTTCCCAGGAAAGAAGGCTCATTTTGGGACTGGCCTCCGGGGCTGGGCCCCCGGCTCCCACCTCCCGGTCCAAGTCGGCGGGGGGTGGGAGGACTCCAACTCCGGCTAGGGCCACAAGATCTGGCCAAGGATCCAACATGAAGACCCGTAGGACCCCTGGGGCCGCGGCGGCTCCTTCCCCCGGAGGTAGGCCGAGTACGAGCAGGGGTGCTGCAGCGGTGCCTCTTGGTTGGGGCACCAAGGCGGCTAGAGAATCCGCCCTGGTCTATGGTTCCCGCGTCCATGCGCACCTCTGCGAGTATGAGGACGCCTCAAGGAAGCTAAAATCCCTCTGGGGGGAGTTGAGGGTAGCTAAGGAGAGGTCTGACAGGGCCTCCGGCAATAAGAAGGCCGAGCTATCCGCCGCGGTCAAGAAGATCAAGAAATCCATACAAGACCTGGAAAGCCGGAGATGTGAGATCCTGGATGGTAGCGGGGCCTTCCGTGAAAAGCTGGAGAACGATGACCGGTTCAGAGCCATGGCCGGTGGGGCTCTGGAGGGGTCACGGAGCTCTGGCCAGGTGGTGGAGGAGGTGGTGGAGGAGGATGATGAGGAAGAGGAATGCGAGGAGGAGGTCGTGCCCTACCCACCGCCTGGTGGCCTGGTAAGAGATCTCCAGGCGTCGCATAGCGGGATAGCCCCCGAGCAGGTGGCTCTCCCATCAGATTCTGGCCCTTCAGGGGACAGCGGGAGCGAAGGGGAGGATGAGGATGGTGGGAGTAGTAGCAGTGAGGGGGGCTGCCTCGTCATGCAGCAGATCCGGCAGATCGAGTCCCCGGTCCGTTTTAACCAGCTGAGGTTCGGGGATGAGATCTGCGAGGACGAGGCAACCAGGAGGGGGATGAAGAGAAAGGCTAAGAAGAGGAATAAGCAGAAAACATCTACTGTGCAGAAATTTGTGTATGTCCCCCTCTCTGGGGCCCCCCGGTCCCGCTGTGCGGCACCCGCTACCCACCCCGGCTCGGCCTCTGTTGTGGGTCCGCAGCGAGGGAGCGGGGAGATTACAGGCCATGACACGCAGGGCGCTGCCTCTGTTTGTGGTAACGGAGGGGGTAGTGATGTGTCTGATATGGAGCATGATGTGGAGGGCGGCCCAGTGGTGGGCAGGAGAGTGACAGCCGGAACCGCATCTCCGGCGGTGAGCGCTGGGGTGTCCGGGTCCCCCACTTACGGATCCGTTAAAGCTGGATCGCTTCTGGGGACCCAGGCACCTAGTAAAGTAAAGGGTGAGGGGCCTGCGGCTCCGGCTGAACAGGCTCCTAAAAAGAAAATGGTGGAAGCTCCCCTGGCGGGGTCTGCGGTGAAGTCGGGGTCTCCTGCATTGGGGGCACCGCCGCTGGTGGATGCTGAGGGGGAGTGGCCTAGCCTGGGGCCAGCCGCTGGAGTTGCTGTGGCCAGGCTGTTTGTGGCCCAGGGTGTGGTGGTGGGGGGTGCTGTGCCTCGGGGGACTGGTACCGCTGGGGGGATTCCTGGGGGTGGATCCAACTCTGGGTCGGCTCTGGGGGTCCCGCTGCGGCCGGTCTCAGGGGGCGTGGCCTCCTCGGCACCCGCTGCCCATGTAGGAGCAGCTTTGGATAGCTGTGCTGTGCGGCTGGAGGCTGGGGGCGTGGCTTCCCAAGCCAAAGAAAAAAAAATGGTCTTAGCTGCGGTCAGCAATGGTGCAGGAACTGCAGCTGCTGCAGATAGCAGCAAGGGCGCCTGCCTGGCGGGGTCCCCTGTGTCGGGGGGCTTACCTGCGGTGGGGGCTCTGGCCACAAGGCAGGATGGAGCTGGAGGCGGGTCTGCTCCTGACTTCCTACCTGCCAGTGAGGGAGGAAGCTCTGTGCCTGCTGTGGTGGAAGGTAAGACAGTGCTGCTTAAACCCAATGGCAGCAGGACTCTTAAAGGGACAGTAGCACTGTGTGTTCCAAACCCCCCAGCAGGGAAGATGCCACCAGTAGGTGGCGGTAGCAGTGGGAAAACAAAACCTGGAAATACCCAAAAGGTGAGGCAAAATAATACTGACCCCAGTGTGCATGTGAGTGAGAGTGGGGTGACTGATGGAGTGGATGAGGAGGGTGTGGGTATGGAAGTGTCTGTGGTTGAGGATGCGAGTGGTAGTGCGTCTGAGGTGGCAAGTGTGAATATCGTGGCAAGTGTGAGTACGGTGTCTGATGGTAGTGGGAGAAGGGGGGAGGGGGTCGGTCCATCTGCCCCCCCGGCCACAGGTCCTCTGAGTTATTCGGGGGTGGTGGCTGGAGCCTCGGGGCCTAATCAAGGGGTTTCCTCGCCTCTGGACCTCAGGGATAGCGTATTGCGGCGCCGTTTCCTGGAGGCCCTCAAAAAGGGAGAACGGACGATCGAAGTAGAGGGAAGAGTGGTGGACTTGGCCTTTTGGCTGGATAGACACGGCCTGGCTGCCTTCCAAGATAAAAGGGAAGGGGAAACGGTTTGGTCCCTCCCGACAGCCGGGCAGGGGGTGGCCAGGCGGAATGTGGTCCGTCTTCGGTGGAGGGGCAGTGAAGCGTGCCCGCCAAGAGCGAGGGTTGTGGAGCTCCTTCTGAAGATGGACTTCAGGGCAACGGACATCTTTGCCCTGATTCATCTGTTTGGCACCTCCTTCTTCGATGTCAGTTTTGTTCGGCCGGAGGGCTTGGAGCTTTTCTGGTCGAATTTTGAACTGGCAAAGGGGGAGCCCGGCTGGCGAGACTTTGCCGTGCAGGCGGTGTCTCGTCAAAATAGTGTAAAGAGGGTGACCGTTCTGACAGGTAACGAGTCACTCTCTGGGGTCGACATAATGACGTGGCTTTCCCGTTATGGGGAAGTCACCGAGGTCCCTAAGAAAAATAGGGACGAGTTTGGCATTTGGTCAGGGGGCTGGACCTTCATGGTAAAGTTGAAGGTTTCAGGAGGTACGGTCACCCACATCCCCTCCTCAGCATTTCTGGGGAGGGACAGAATCCAGATCTTCTACCAGGGGCAACCGAAGGTCTGCCACAGGTGCGGTGATCCCCGCCACTTCAGCGCAAGCTGCAAGGTGCAGAAATGTGCCTTGTGTGGCGGGGTAGGCCATCTTGCCGCAGCCTGTGGTGACATTAGGTGTCACCTGTGTGGTGACCTAGGTCACCCGTATAGCCGCTGCCCCCGTTCCTTTTCCAGCACCATCTCTGGCCCGGCAGGGGGGAGCCCCGGGGGGGTCCCTGGTGGTGCAGCTTCTGCTGGGGCTGAGGGTGGAGGCTTGAGGGGAGCTGAGGGGTCAGTGAGGAAAGGCGAGGCTGGTACATCTGCCCACCAGTGGCAACAGGTGAGGCGCCGTAAGGGCAGGGGGCAGGATAAGCCTCAGGCAACTGGGGTGATGACTGCCCCCAGCCTGGACGCGGCAGCCGAAGCCTCTGAGGCCCTGGGGGAGAAGGCGGTGAGCGAGGAGATCCGGAGGATGGAGAGGGAGGAGTTGGCTGCTTCTGATAACTCTTCCCAGTATGAAAGTCTGGATGAAGAGGTGGTGGAGCAGCCTAAAAAAACGGGTGACAATCGTACCGGTAAGAGTCGGAAGAAGAAGAAGAACAAGGCTAAAAAATCTAAGCCCCCCCCCCCCTGGCCACTGGGGTGCCTACGGAAGGGCTCACCGACTCCCCTCTGATCCCCCTCTCCAATCGGTTCCAAGCCCTCGATGACTCTGCTGTGTCGGAGGTCGGGGGTGAGGGGCCGGACGCAACATCTGGGGTGCCTTCGGGGAATGGTGAGGTCTGTCCTCCGGGGGATTCACACTCCTCTGGGGGGGGGGGACTACCTCGGGGTCCAGGGGCGAGGAATCTATTTCTGGGAAGTCCTGTACTGTAAAGGAGGATATGGACACCTCGGTGTCTTTAAAGAGGAGGGGTGAATCGGGCTCCTCCTCAGAGGGGAAGAGGAAATCAGGGGGTATGGTTAAAAAACAGGCCATCTAACTCAATCACCCATGATGGCGGAACCTACCCCGTTGACTCTGGCGTCAATTAATGTCGCCAGCATAAAGTCAGATACGGCTAGATTTACGGCCTTTGATTTTTTCACCCGGGTTGAGGCTGATATTTTATTTTTGCAGGAGACCAGACTAACGGACCTGGGGTCCATCTACAAAGCAAAGAGGGAATGGAGGAGTGGGCCCTCATACTGGTCTCTTGCGGCCGAGCCGTATAGCGGGGTAGCGGTCCTTTTTAAGACCGCGGAGGTGGAATGCAGACGGGTGATTGAGGTAGAAATGGGGAGATGTTTGGTCCTTGACGTCTTCATGAGGGGACAGGAGCTTCGGCTCATCAATATCTATGGCCCGCAATCTAAGTGGGACCGTAAATGTCTCTTCCTGAGGATCAAGCCCTATCTTTTTACAAGCCGGCAGGTGGTCTTCGGTGGGGATTTTAATACTGTAACCAGACTCCGTGATAGGGGAGGCCCCGGAGACCGGCTGGCTTATGATAGCGTAGCCTTGAATAGCATAGTAAGCGAAGCTCGCCTGGTGGATGTCCACATCCGGCACACCCCAGGTCACGGGGGTTTCACCTTTTTTAGGGGAAGCAGTAGGTCTAGGATAGATAGGTTTTTTTTAAAGGAGGAAGCCGTCTCTTCTGCAGTGTCCGCTGTTGAGGTGGAGTTCTCCGATCACTGTTTCATTTTCTTTACTTTGAATGTTACAGAGACCCCCCGCATGGGGAGAGGCCTATGGAAGCTGAATTCGTCCCTTCTGGAAGAGGCGGAAGTAAGACAGTCCTTTGAGGAATTTCTTCAGAGCCAGGTACCTCTCTTGGGTCTTTGTAGCAGTAAGTCTGAGTGGTGGGAGATCTTCAAAAGAAGGGTCGCGGGGTTCTTCCGTCAGCTCTCGAGCCTCAGGGGCCTGAACAGGTACCGCCTGTATCGGGAGCTGGGGAGGAAACTCGAGCAGCTCGTCTCGACTGGAGGGGACCGAGAGGAAATCTCCAGGGTGAAGACCTTGCTCAAGGGGTGCCAGTATGATAGGCACACATCCTTGGTTTTTGAGAGGGATTTCGGGAGGTACCGCTCACCCGACCCTTACAGAAACTGCAGGTTGTCAGTGAATTGTAAGATGGTGAGAGGACTGATTGACAGTACGGGGTCCCTGAACAGATCCAAATCGGGGATTCTGGAGGTGGTCAGATCCTTCTACTTGCACCTCTTGGGGAGGAGGGATCCTGATCGAGATGAGATGTCGGCTTTCCTGACTGAAACCATCCCTGAGCCAGGGGATGACCCCTCTCTTCATGTTTTGACAGAAGCAATCAGGGAAGAGGAAGTGAGACGGGCGATTGATGGGCTCCGGCCCAAAAAGTCGCCCGGTCCGGATGGCTTAACATCCGAGTTCTACAAGACTTTTAGGGACTCTTTGGTCCCCCTCTTGACTGAGATGTTTAATGAGTGTCTCTCCTCGGACATTCTGCCCAGTTCAATGAGGAAGTCAGCCCTGATTATCCTGTCAAAGGGTAAAGACTCGTCCCGTATTGAGAATTGGCGTCCCATAGCGCTTCTCAATACGGACCGAAAGGTTCTGGCAAAGGTGCTTTTTAATCGGTTGGTGCAGTTTGCGCCCCGGCTCCTTTCGGGGGCCCAGCACTGCTCTGTTCCAGGCCGCAGTACATTTAGTGCTGTGCTCGGTGTCCGGGAGGCAGTGGAGCAGGGCAGGGCGGGTCACTGGAAGGGGTACTTGCTGTCCTTAGATCAGGCGAAGGCCTTTGACCGGGTTAACCATGAGTACCTCTGGTCCGTCCTTCTGAGATATGGTCTGCCTGGGAGGTTTGTTGATTGGTTGAGAGTTTTATACAATGGGGCAGAGACTTTTCCGCTCGTGAACGGTTGGGTCGGACACCCTTTTGAGGTGAGGTCTGGTGTCCGCCAGGGCTGTCCTCTGAGCCCACTGTTATACGTGTTTGTGATCGACCCCCTTTTAAGGAGGGTGGAGCGTGGACCGTTGGTGGGAGTCAGGATGGACCAGGCGGATCCTGAGGCCGCCTTGAGGGTAGTGGAGTACGCTGACGATGTTTCCCTTTTTGTATCCTCGAGAGAGGAGGCAGATTGGGTGATGTCTGAGGTTGAACGCTACTCGGTGGCATCCGGATCCATGATCAACCGGGACAAGTGTGAGAGTCTCTGGCTGGGAGGGGGAGATCCAAGTTTTGATCTCCCGGACACCCTTCCAGGGCCTCAGGCCACAGAAAAAATATTAGGCATCAGTTTCGGCCCGGGGGACTATCCCCAGCAAAACTGGGAGGGCAGACTTAAGATTGCCGCTCAGAAGGTGAATCAGTGGAAGGGTTGGTCTTTGACCCTAAGGGAAAGGGTTAGTCTTGCCAAGGGCTATTTGCTTCCTTTGCTAATATATCTGGGCAGCGTCTGCATCTTGCCAGAGCCTCTTTGGACACGGGTTTACAGCCTGTTTTTCCAATTATTATGGGGAAATAGGCTGAACCTAATCAAGAGGGAGGTCACGTACCGCACGAGGAGACTAGGAGGGTTGGGTATGGTCAACCCAGTGGTGTTTCTAGTAAACACCTTTCTTAAGGCAAACATCGCCAACCTCTGGTTAGAGAGGGCTCCTCTGTGGGTATTCTCCTGTAGGGGGTGGTTTCGGCCTTTCTTCCAGGAATGGGAGACAGGAGGGCAGGTGAAGGACCTTCGTACACCTCATGGGCATCTTCCGGCTTATGCTACCCCAGTTCTGAAGGTGATCCGTCGGTGGGGTCTGGGAGTGTGGGAGATCAGGACCATGTTGAGAAGGTTTCTTGACAATAGGGTCCTGTTGACCCACTTTCAGAAGCCCCTGGCGCTCAGGGATTGCCCAAGCTGGGATCTGGAGGTGGGGCTCGGGTTATTGAACTCTAAGCGGATCCCCTGGAAGTTTTGGGACTTGGCTTGGCGCTGCTTCCATGGGAAGCTGTATGTGAGGGACAACCTGAAGTGCAGACGCTCTGATGACCGGGATTGTCCCCGCGAGGAGTGTGGCGGCATGCTTGAAAGCATGGAGCATTTCCTGCTTCGGTGTCCCTTTAATACAGAGGTCTATAGCAGGGTGGGTGCTTCCATTGGCTGGCCCAGGCTGGCAGGCCTTTCCTATGCGGAGTGGGCCTATGGGGCATTCAGGTCCCTTGGTGGCCGAGATCGGGGCACTGTTTTCTTAGTTAGTTTAGTAACTAGGTTCCACACGTGGAATGCACGGTGTCTAGTGTCTACTCAGCGGAAAGTCCTCCCCAGGGAA
This sequence comes from Ranitomeya imitator, assembly GCF_032444005.1. Taxonomy (NCBI): domain Eukaryota; kingdom Metazoa; phylum Chordata; class Amphibia; order Anura; family Dendrobatidae; genus Ranitomeya; species Ranitomeya imitator. Next base: position 56,707,356 of record NC_091282.1, on the reverse strand, counting down.
GAGGTGATTAGGAACATCCTGGGTGACCTGGCAAAAGTGCGCTTGCTGGAGTTTGAGAGGCTGGGTGCAGGGAGGGCCTCTCTTCTATGGAGGGGTTTCTCCTTTAATGTGCCCTAGGGAGAATTAGGTTCTGTGTGCCTGTGATAGGGTTGAGTTTTATCCTTTTATCTTTATTTTGTAGGGTCAGATAGATGTGTAGGGACAGGGAGGGACAGATAGGGACAGTCTTTAGGGACAGGTAGTTAGTATTAGGTTGGTAGTGAGGGTCAGTGAGGGACAGATAGGGGCAGGTAGGGTGAGATTGGTAGGGTTATAGGGACAGGATTTTCTCTTTTGTGTTGTTAGGGAGGGTCAGGGTGATGTGCGGTAGATTAGGGTGAGAGCCTCTGGTCTCCAGTTCCTGGTGGTGGGCTGTAACCCTCACTTACAGATTTTTGTTTTGTAATTGGTAACCTGGGTATAGGGCTTGCAAGCATTGAACTTGGGCCTGTTCTTTGGTCATGGTTAAGGTGTGTAGTGGTTATTATTATTATGTTATTATTGATATGTTATTATAAGGTTGTATATATATGTTACATGTGTATTATGATGCGTGTAGGGGGATTTAGTTTAGGTGGGGTGGGGGGTTTCTTGGGGGGTGGGGGGATGGGTTTTGGAGAATGGACGTCCGGCGGGATGCCAAGAAGAGGAAAAAAAGGCCATAAACTTTTATGGACCTTGCTGTATAGGAAAGGCCACAAACTTTGGTGGGACCTGGTGTGATAGGCCACAAACTCTCGTGGGACCTGGTGTGATAGGCCACAAACTTTCGTGGGACCTTTGGGGGAATGGTGGTGGTATAGTTTAGGAGGAAAAAAAAAAAAAAATTATAAAAAAAAAATAAATATATAAAATTTAAAAATATATAAAAATATATGATTAAGTTCGGCCAGGTGGCCTATTTACTTTGTTTAGGGCAGTTGGCCGACTTGTTTATTTTTCTAGGGATGAATGCGTGGGTATGTGTGTATGAGGGGGAAAAAGGATATAGGTTGAGGTCTCTTCCCTTGCTGGGGGTATTAATGAAATGGAGGAACATTTTGTTTGTATAAATCTGCTGGACATTGGACTTTTTGGGGATTGTAAATAATTTGTTTTGAGTTTGTCTGTAAGCTTTGCCTGTAAGTTTTGTTTGGTACTTTTATAATAAAAAGAGATACAGGATCAGTAACGTATGTACACAGTGACTGCACCAGCAGAATAGTGAGTGCAGCTCTGGGGTATAATACAGGATGTAACTCAGGATCAGTAATGTAATGTATGTACACAGTGACTGCACCAGCAGAATAGTGAGTGCAGCTCTGGGGTATAATACAGGATGTAACTCAGGATCAGTAATGTATACACACAGTGGATCAGCTTGTTATTAGGGGGAACGTACCCTTTCAGTTACATGTGTTCGGCTTCTGTACAGAACAGGTACGTGGATTGATTTGTCCCCAACAAATGGCTGACAAGAAGCCAGTTACATAATGATGAAAGCCCTTTTTATAAATAAATCACATATACATCATACATCACTTCCACTAGTAACTACAGACACATAATACACATATACATTTCTGGTTTGGCAATTAACCCTTTAGCTGCTGACCCTTTTAGTCCATCTTCCAAACTATCCAATAACATCACTACATCCCACTTCTGTCCTTCAGGCACAGCGGATCATGGCATCTTTTTTTTTGGCACTGTCACTCTATATTCAGGGGATTGTGTAAATTGCCATCAAGTAGTCATAAACAACTGTATAGGAACAATTAAAGGGCAACTCCGACTGCAACGGATATTCACATTACTGGTGCGGGAAACATTCCTCCAATGGTGATAAAATAATTAACATTTGCTAAATACACTTTTATATTCTATGTCTCTGCCATCATGTCTCGGGAAGGAGCGCAGACTTTATACACTTTTCCCTGCGCCCGCTGTCGCCCATCAGAGGAATATTTCTACTTCTCCCTCTTCTTCACAAAAATTTAATATAATACTGCCCTCTTCTGGACACAGATATAACTACACCAAAAAAAAAATGGCTGTAATTTGGAATGAATTGTGCCTCTGGCAAAACAGAAGAAAAGCAGCCTGACGGCAATCACGTCATGTCATCCCATTTTTAGCCTGCATTAGTAATCAGATTAAAAAGAACATTTTTTTTAGTGGAGAGCCCCTTTAAGGCGGCACATGCCTGAATCGTATTGGCAATTTCCGTTCCCATCTCGGTCCTTTACGGATGACTCTTATACATAATATATCTCTTTCCTGCTGCTCCACCAGACTCGACACGTGGATAACTTTTCTTCCTTTGACTATTGCACACACATAAACATCAATACGTCATTTTTTGTTCTAAAAACATGAAACGTGTGGGGAAACAAAGTAGTCACCGAAACATGGAGGGATAGAAAAAAAACGAGTCCCAGATGCGGGATCTTTCCCGGTTATCGGATGATGTTCAGATAATGCACTTCTGGGTACAGGGAGTTGATGAGGAGGGCTAGCAGCGTGTTCCCGTCCTGAAGACAGTGGCCCGGGTACTGGATAAACTGAACGGCCTGCGAGATCTGCTCCTGGTACTCCGCATACTGTTTCCCGGAGCTCAGGGACTCCACGGTATTCAATGCCTGGAATATAGAAATACAGATTACCTTATGGGTGAAGACATCACTAACATTGTGTCAAGGTCGCCTCATTTGGCTCTTAGTGATTGGAAATCCTGAAGTCGACCAGCACTGCTGATCTCCATTGCTTCATTTATTCATTAATTCCCCCCTTATATACAGGGTGCTCTGAGTTTTCATGTTTTCCTCTCCATCCCCCCAGTAATATAGGCTGGATGTGCGGCCTGTGTGTCCAGGGTGCTGCTGTCTTCACTAGGCCTCTTGTATCAGCACAGCTTCATTCCTGGACTGATTCCTCCTTCTACTGACCATCAGCGATCTTTTCTAACTGGAACTGGCACTTATGCTTAGGGTGTTTGATGCTCCTCGTCTCTCCATAATCGGCCTCCACTGTGCTTTCCTCTCTATTTTCAGGCTCTGATCTGCCCTCCCCGAACACTTAGTTACATTACTACTTACTACAGTCTCTGATGTGCCATATACAACCTCCAATACCTTTACCCTGCTGGTAACATTAAAGCACCACTCCAGAGGGTTTTTTTTTTTAGCACTGGAGTGGTGCTTTAAATCTAAGCCTCCTGCCCCAGTCATACACTCACCCTCCGGCGTCTTCACCGTTTTCCAGTTCCGCTCCACTCCTGCGGCGTCATCTTGTGACAGTATCTTCTGACTGGCCAGAAGCCAGAGGCGATGTCACAAGCTCTCAATACAAGTCTATGAGGCCAGAACGAGGCGGTCATTGACTTGTATTGAAAAGTGACCTCGGCGCCGCTCTGTGAAACACTGGAGCTGCAGACAGGTCGCTTTTCGTCGCATGTCGTCAATTTTGATAACTTTTTGCTTTATTTATGGGTCTAGGTGTCATAGAGAAAAATAAAAAAATCCATAAAGACATCTCCTGAGAGGGGACATATCACCCTCACATTGAACATATGGGATCTATAATATAACGCTGGGAGCGTCACTCTGTCCGAAGCCTTTATAGACTGCGCAGGCGCAAGCGCCGGTGCAGTCTGGCCCCCACAGAGTAACGCTCCCAGGAGATCGCGGTATGCGTAAGCACTGAACGCATACCGCGATCTCCACCGGAGAGTCAGGGACCGCCAAGAGGGTAAGTATAGTCACCTTTCCCCGTTCCAGCGCTGCGTGCGGCTCCGTCTCCCGGCTCCTCTGCTGTGACAGTTCAGAGGGCAAGATGACGCGCTTAATGCGCGCCGGCGCCGCCCTCTGACCAGTCACAGGCAGAGGAGCCGGAGTGTGTCTTCAAGAAAATGGCACCGGAAAGCGCGGACTGCGCAGGCGCCGATTCCTGCTGCCGGAATCGGCGCCTGCGCAGTCCGCGCTTTCCGGCGCCATTTTCTTGAAGACACACTCTGGCTCCACTGCAGGTGTGTCTTCAAGAAAATGGCGTCGGAAAGCGCGGACTGCGCAGGCGCCGATTTTGGCAGCAGGAATCGGCGCCTGCGCAGTCCGTGCTTTCCGGCGCCATTTTCTTGAAGACACACTCCGGCTCCACTGCAGGTGTGTCTTCAAAAAAATGGCGCCGGAAAGCGCGGACTGCGCAGGCGCCGATTCCGGCAGCAGGAGGACGAAGAAAATGGGCGGAAAGGAATGGCGTAAGTAACAAATTGCTGTGGCATGAAGCTGTGGCACTTCATGCCACAGCAATTTGTTATTTACGCCACCTGATTCCTTTCCGCCGCCATTTTCTTGGTCCTGCTGCCGGAATCGGCGCCTGCGCAGTCCGCGCTTTCCTGCACCATTTTCTTGAAGACACACTGCCGGCGCCATTTTCTTGAAGACACACTGCAGGTGTATCTTCAAAAAAATGGCGCCAGAAAGCGCGGACTGCGCAGGCGCCGATTCCGGCAGCAGGAGGACGAAGAAAATGGGCGGAAAGGAATGGCGTAAGTAACAAATTGCTGTGGCATTTCATGCCACAGCAATTTGTTATTTACGCCACCTGATTCCTTTCCGCCGCCATTTTCTTGGTCCTGCTGCCGGAATCGGCGCCTGCGCAGTCCGCGCTTTCCGGCGCCATTTTCTTGAAGACACATTGCCGGCGCCATTTTCTTGAAGACACACTGCAGGTGTGTCTTCAAGAAAATGGCGCCGGAAGCACGGACTGCGCAGGCGCCGATTCCGCCAGCAGGAGGACCAAGAAAATGGCGGCGGAAAGGAATCAGGTGGCGCAAGTAACAAATTGCTGTGGCATGAGGCTGTGGCACTTCATGCCACAGCTATTTGTTACTTACGCCACCTGATACGGGGCATATACTATGGAGCATCTTATGGAGCAGCGTATGGGGCATATGGATGGGAGCAGCAAATTAAAGAACGGTGCCGCAGGATGGGAGCAGCACATGACAGAACGGGGGCGCAGGATGGGAGCAGCACATGACAGAATGGGGGTGCAGGATGGCAGCAGCACATGACAGAACGGGGGCGCAGGATGGGAGCAGCACGTGACAGGATGGGAGCAGCAAATGACAGAACGGGGGCGCAGGATGGGAGCAGCACATGACCGAACGGGGGCGCAGGATGGGAGCAGCACATGACAGAACGGGGGCGCAGGATGGGAGCAGCACATGACAGAACGGGGGCGCAGGATGGGAGCAGCACATGACAGAACGGGGGCGCAGGATGGGAGCAGCACATGACAGAACGGGGGCGCAGGATGGGAGCAGCACATGACAGGATGGGAGCAGCAAATGACAGAATGGAGGCGCAGGATGGGAGCAGCACATGACAGAACGGGGGTGCAGGATGGGAGCAGCACATGACAGAACGGGGGCGCAGGATGGGAGCAGCACATGACAGAACGGGGGCGCAGGATGGGAGCAGCACATGACAGAACGGGGGTGCAGGATGGGAGCAGCACATGACAGAACGGGGGCGCAGGATGGGAGCAGCACATGACAGAACGAGGGCGCAGGATGGGAGCAGCACATGACAGGATGGGAGCAGCAAATGACAGAATGGAGGCGCAGGATGGGAGCAGCACATGACAGAACGGGGGTGCAGGATGGGAGCAGCACATGACAGAACGGGGGCGCAGGATGGGAGCAGCACATGACAGGATGGGGATGCAGGACGGAGCAGCACATGACAGAATGGGGGCGCAGGATGGAGCAGCACATGACAGGATGGGGACGCAGGATGGAGCAGCACATGACAGGATGGGGACGCAGGATGGAGCAGCACATACCAGGATGAAGACCATATACCAATATAAATGCTCGCCACCCGGGCGTAGAACGGGTTCAATAGCTAGTTAATTATAACTGGGGATCCAGTGTATCCCCCTGCAGCCGGCAACAACAGTCCTTAGCATAGTTCCTCTGAAGTAATAATGAGGCCGCTATATCTCCACATACTAATAATGCCCCCTTTATGTCTCTACATAGTAATAATGCCCCCTTTATGTCTCTACATAGTAATAATGCCCCCTTTATGTCTCTACATAGTAATAATGCCCCCTTTATGTCTCTACATAGTAATAATGCCCCCTTTATGTCTCTACATAGTAATAATGCCCCTTTATGTCTCTACATAGTAATAATGCTCCCATTGTTCCTCTACATAGTAATGATACCCCTGTTATGTCTCCATATAGTAATAATGCCCCATTGTTCCTCCACATAGTAATATTGCCCCTTTATGTCTCTACATAGTAATAATGCCCCCTTTATGTCTCTACATAGTAATAATGCTCCCATTGTTCCTCTACATAGTAATATTGCCCCTTTATGTCTCTACATCGTAATAATGCCCCCTTTATGTCTCTACATCGTAATAATGCCCCCTTTATGTCTCTACATAGTAATAATGCTCCCATTGTTCCTCTACATAGTAATAATGCCCCCTTTATGTCTCTCCATAGTAATAATGCTCCCATTGTTCCTCTACATAGTAATAATGCCCCCTTTATGTCTCTACATAGTAATAAAGCCCCCTTTATGTCTCTACATAGTAATAATGCTCCCATTGTTCCTCTACATATTAATAATGCCCCCTTTATGTCTCTACATAGTAATAATACCCCTGTTTTGTCTCCACATAGTAATAAAGCCCCCTTTGTTCCTCCACATAGTAATAATACCCCGGTTATGTCTCCATATAGTAATAAAGCCCCCTTTGTTCCTCCACATAGTAATAATACTGTCTCAATTTAGTAATAAAGCCCCCTTTAGTAATAATGCAGCAGTATGAGGCAGCTTGCAGAATGCCAAGGTAACGGAGCAGGGATCGGATGGCTTTCTACTTTGCCACAGACTTTAACAGTAGCCGTGCCTTGAGAAAACAGATCACTGAAGGTTAAGTGGATTGTATGTGGCCCACTGCCAGTACTGGCCCATTTGGCATTTGTCTGGCACTGAATGCAGGGGAACATGTAATTACTGGACTGTGCACACTAGGCTTACAGACCCTAATAAATCAGGCAATGCTGGGATATTTCAGCTCTGAAGCCTGCAGAATAGTGAATACTGCCCTGAGCAGTAATAAAACAATAAGGACCTCAGGATCTGTGCAAGAAAAGACCGCACTTACACGTCTGATCTGAATATAATAAAGTTATACAGGTACCTGCTGAGCTTTTGGTGACAGATGCGGGCCAGTCCCTGCCTTAAGGCGCACTTTATTTTCAGCAGGAATCTGGGCTAAAACAAAGGCTGCCAGACTGCGAGCGATAATCCTAAATCTGAAATGAGCATAAAACAAGAGATCATACGGCACGCTCTAAAGAGACCTCACAAGCTCAGCTCACTTAGAAAACTACGGCTATGTACAAAGGGTAGGAAGCTGTAAATCTATATGCAATACTGCATAGCAATAATCTGTGTTTTCGGGGGTCTTTTCCATCCTTATCACTTCACATGGTGTATTGAGCGGTCCCTTGCTTGTGGGGATGCTACTGCTGCACTCTCACGTAATCAGGTGTCTTTCTACCCCTGCTCCTCCTCCCCTCTCACAGCATGCACTTGTAGACACAGAAATAAACTGCAGCTGCATCCCCCTCCTCGCTCTCTTATTTCCTGGAAATTGCTAGACAGATTTTTGTGGGACTTTTTAGGTTTCTGAACATTTACAGATGTCTTCAGGTAAGGAAACATGATCTAACTGTTGCTGAGATATAGCGAAGATGTCACTTACGACAAGGAGGCCTTACCTGGCTGAGAGAGGAGACTTTCTTCCAAGGCCGATCGCCCCCAGGATACCAGTAGACATTCTTTCCTCACTGAGGAGGCAGAGGCGAGCCTGGACTGAGACCAGGGTCCGGAGGACATGCTCGGTCACTTCAATGTCATTCTGCTCCACCTGAATCAGAGACAACTGCAGAATCTTATGGATCCACAGGAAGAGTTTGGGTTCTTCATTGACGGAGCTAAAAATGGAGAAAAAACAAACAGGATTTTTGGTACTTAGTGTAAAATCCATTTTCCATAGCCTTCATGGGGAACACTGGAAGCCATGGGTGTATATTGCTACCACCAGGAGGAAGAAAAACCATGCCTGGGGGTCCGTAGGAGGGAGAACTGTGCCCCCCAATAAAGGCTGAGAGAAAGGGATGCTCGCAGCAGCCATGAGGGACGCGTCAAAGGCAGAAATTACACTGTGGATTGTACGGTGTGTCCTTCGTGGATAACAACCTAAAGGTGGAGGACAACCACACCACCGGAAAGATAATAAAGACCTGATCCAGGTTGTGTCTGCCTCCGAATGACACTGTTAAAACTGCCTCATCTCTGAGAAATTGGGATAGCCTACCCGGCAGAGCCAACACTCTTTTTTTTTTTTATACCTAATGTTACACCTCCTAGTGGCAGGGTTTATATCCTGTGCCCCCAATGCAATTAAGAACTGAAATATTATGGGTCTGAGAAGGTGCCAACACATCATATTTTTTTTTTTGCCACCACTGTAACTGTACCAGCGCGATGAAACATGTCCCCGGGTCTTTTTATTTTTTTACTGCAAAGACAACGTGATAAAAACAAACTTAAAAAAAATGGCGGAATGTTATTTTTTTTTTCTTTTAAATTTTGGTATTTTTTTACCGTTTTTTTTTTTTATTGCATTATATGGTAAAATGAATGGTGTAATTCAAAAGCTAAAACACGTCCTGCAGAAAACAAGAAAACAAGCCCTCTTACAGATAAGTTGATAGAAGAAGAATGAAAAAAAAGTACGATTCCTAGAATATGGGTAGGAGAAAAAAAAATAAAGGGGCCAAAAAACAAACAAAACGTAAGTAATTAAGGAACCGCACCAATTGGCGCTTGCAGGAAGAGGCCTCCAAATCCTGGTAAATCCCCTTGCAGCCCACTTACAGTCTACGGGATGTGAGGTTTTATATGGGGTTTTTACCTCGGCTGCGCCTGCTCTATCCACTTGGAGATTTTCACCAGGATCCGCAGCTCGTTGGCGAGGGTCTGTTCTTGGTTCAGACATTGCAGAACGTACACGTGAAGCGTCAGGTAACTGCCCAGGGTGAGGCATTCTTGGAGAAACTCCTCAGTAGTAAGTTCGGGCACCTGCAAGGACGCCAGGATCGGGCCCCAGCCTGGGTTCTGGTTGTGCAGGGTCTCTGGGAATGAAATGAATAGGGGGGACGACGTTAAACACCATTCTACATATTCAGTATACGGTAACTATAAGTAGATGGAAGGGTCCTGGGTTGTGTTTTTGTAAATAGTCCAGTGCTGCATTCACAATTCTGCCTGTCGTCAAACACACCTATGCATGGTGTTTAGTATGAGATGACACTCAGAATACAAGAGAACAAGCTCTGTGCAGAAGCGGATGAGATGCTGGCAGATTGTGAATGCAGCTCTGAAGTATAACACAGATAGGAAAGTGGCAGAGTAGGAATGGGGGAACGGTAAGTGACATCAGGACTACAGATCACAGTCTGTCACGGTCATCCTACCCCTGTGCTGCCTCCATTGCCAGGGGAGGATGAAGCAGGAACTTTTCCTCGTGTTATCACCCTCCTATCAATCATTTGCATTGAGGATACACGTTGCATACAGGTGTTCAGGGGGTCCTCTGAGAGACTAGCATTGCCGGTGCTGGAAGGAATCAACCCTCCGGGACCCTCACTGATCAGTACAGTGTTCCCCTGGGACCCTCTAGCAATCAGCAGTGATCTATGGGGGCGAGGTGCAGCAATAACAGAGGACAGGGCAGCTCCTCTGCAGACAGAGAAAAGCTCTAGGTAAATGCTTGCATCAAGATATCAGGAAGCCCCCTCTGTTACCTCCCGTAAAGTGCATATAAGAAGCGTTATCCGAACTGGACAGCCCCTTTAAGTGTGATGAATGAAAACAACAGATTATGTGACCTAAGCAGATGTAATGAAAGCTTCATGCATCACCGCTGGATGGTGGAGAGGAGACAACAGTCGTCCCCCTATAAAAGAAGAACAATGTGACGGCACCAATTGTCATACAGAGAGCGGAGGAGCTGCTTACCGTCTCTGAAGTACGCCAGTATACAGGCTTCAGTCGCCTCCGCCATGTGTTTAATCGATGCCAAGCTCTGGCACGCTGCTGTTAAGAGCGGCATCACCATCATGCCTTGTACTTTGCTATCAATCCACTTCAGCAGAGCTCCACGCAGAGATTCAGCGGTGGTCACACTGGCGTTATTCATCACCATCAGGAGCTCCATGAACAAACTGCTTAACGCCATGTGACGCTTCTGGACCTCCAGATCTAGAAAATAGGACAGAGCAGGATAGACAGAGTTACATCCTGTATTATACTCCAGAGCTGCACTCACTATTCTGCTGGTGCAGTCACTGTGTACATACATTACATTACTAATCCTGAGTTACATCCTGTATTATACTCCAGAGCTGCACTCACTATTCTGCTGGTGCAGTCACTGTGTACATACATTACATTACTGATCCTGAGTTACATCCTATATTATACTCCAGAGCTGCACTCACTATTCTGCTGGTGCAGTCACTGTGTACATACATTACTGATCCTGAGTTATATCCTGTATTATACCCCACAGCTGCACTCACTATTCTGCTGGTGCAGTCACTGTGTACATACATTATATTACTGATCCTGAGTTACATCCTGTATTATACTCCAGAGCTGCACTCACTATTCTGCTGGTGCAGTCACTGTGTACATACATTACATTTCTGACCCTGAGTTACATCCTGTATTATACCCCAGAGCTGCACTCACTATTCTGCTGGTGCAGTCACTGTGTACATACATTACATTACTGATCCTGAGTTACATCCTGTATTATACTCCAGAGCTGCACTCACTATTCTGCTGGTGCAGTCACTGTGTACATACATTACATTACTGATCCTGAGTTACATCCTGTATTATACTCCAGAGCTGCACTCACTATTCTGCTGGTGCAGTCACTGTGTACATACATTACATTACTGACCCTGAGTTACATCCTGTATTATACCCCAGAGCTGCACTCACTATTCTGCTGGTGCAGTCACTGTGTATATACATAACATTACTGATCCTGCACTTATCCTGTATTATACCCCAGAGCTGCACTCACTATTCTGCTGGTGCAGTCACTGTGTACATACATTACATTACTGATCCTGTACTTATCCTGTATTATACCCCAGAGCTGCACTCACTATTCTGCTGGTGCAGTCACTGTGTACATACATTACATTACTGATCCTGTACTTATCCTGTATTATACCCCAGAGCTGCACTCACTATTCTGCTGGTGCAGTCACTGTGTACATACATTACATTACTGATCCTGCACTTATCCTGTATTATACCCCAGAGCTGCACTCACTATTCTGCTGGTGCAGTCACTGTGTACAGACATTACATTACTGATCCTGTACTTATCCTGTATTATACCCCAGAGCTGCACTCACTATTCTGCTGGTGCAGTCACTGTGTACATACATTACATTACTGATCCTGAGTTACATCCTTTATTATACCCCAGAGCTGCACTCACTATTCTGCTGGTGCAGTCACTGTGTACATACATTACATTACTGATCCTGAGTTACATCCTTTATTATGCAGTAAAAGAGAAGAAACTAATGCGGCACTCACCCCGAATTTGCTGTGAAGATTGTGATCTTTAATGGAGAAAGATGAAAATTACATCCATCAGGACATCAGGTACATATGAGGGTGCGGTATAGGAGCACGGACGACGGCCGTTTCGCACACACAGGTGCTTCTACGGGTCCAGAAGCACCTACGGGTAGAAGCACCTGTGTGTGCGAAACGGCCGTCGTCCGTGCTCCTATACCACACCCTCATATGTACCTGATGTCCTGATGGATGTAATTTTCATCTTTCTCCATTAAAGATCACAATCTTCACAGCAAATTCGGGGTGAGTGCCGCATTAGTTTCTTCTCTTTTACTGCATACCGATTACTCTCTGGACATTCATGCAGAGCACCATTACCCTTTACGATTGTGACGCCTGAATAAACAGCTGTCCATTAACAGTCCTGCATGCTTGGAAACATTCTGCTCTAGTGCCGTTCTGCTCCCTATACTATTACATCCTTTATTATACCCCAGAGCTGCGCTCACTATTCTGCTGGTGCAGTCACTGTGTACACAGCTACAGAAATTGGAAGCTGAGCTGAGATCAGTGGTGGTAAATCTTTCCTATCAGATAGTGTAGCATCACTCAGAGGTAGCAGATCTCCCACCTGGAGGGCTGAAGATGACAATATCGTCCAGTAGTTTGGACATCTCCTGCTCTAGGGCAGAAACGCTGATCTTCCCATTCTGTTCCAAGGAGCCCATAAACTGGACCATCTGCTGAATGTAGATCCGGCATTTAGGGGTCACGTCCTGGGAAATAAACAGCAATTTAAGGTGAACGTGTGAGCGGAGGGAGCGGCAGAAGTGAAAGTTACAACGCTCCAGCATGTGCGCTCCGAGGATCCATGCAATCAATGTAAACTAAGGTGACAGAAAGTGGGTCTTGGCGATTCTTTGCTACTGAAAAAATTAGCTTGGTGTCAGCTGTGCAATACACGGTTTATAGTGGGGTCAGCTCCTGGGCCTTCTACAGATAGTGAAGGAGCGTGACAGCTGTACAAGGATTAAAGAAAGCAATTATTAATTCTAAAAAATATATACAGTACCTGCAAACTAAAACCTATTTATAACATTGGTACTGTGACATCAATATATTTATTATTTACATATTATATATTTATTATCTCTAAACAGTGACATCACAGTGTATATCATTACTGTACTGTGACATCACTGTGTGTATTATCTCTGTACTGTGACATCACTGTGTTTATTATCCCTGTACTGTGACATCACTGTGTATTATCCCTGTACTGTGACATCACTGTGTATTATCCCTGTACTGTGACATCACTGTTTATTATCCCTGTACTGTGACATCACTGTTTATTATCCCTGTACTGTGACATCACTGTGTGTATTATCCCTGTACTGTGACATCACTGTTTATTATCTCTGTACTGTGACATCACTGTTTATTATCTCTGTACTGTGACATCACTGTGTATATTATCCCTGTACTGTGACATCGCTGTGCATTATCCCTGTTCTGTGACATCACTGTGTATATTATTTCTGTACTGTGACATCACTGTGTATTATCCCTGTACTGTGACATCGCTGTGTTTATTATCCCTGTTCTGTGACATCACTGTGTATATTATTTCTGTACTGTGACATCACTGTGTATTATCCCTGTACTGTGACATCACTGTGTATTATCCCTGTACTGTGACATCACTGTGTGTATTATCCCTGTACTGTGAGATCACTGTGTATTATCCCTATACTGTGACATCACTGTGTATTATCCCTGTACTGTGACATCACTGTGTGTATTATCCCTATACTGTGAGATCACTGTGTATTATCCCTATACTGTGACATCACTGTGTGTATTATCCCTATACTGTGACATCACTGTGTATTATCCCTGTACTGTGACATCACTGTGTATATTATCCCTGTACTGTGAGATCACTGTGTATTATCCCTATACTGTGAGATCACTGTGTATTATCCCTGTACTGTGACATCACTGTGTGTATTATCCCTATACTGTGACATCACTGTGTATTATCCCTGTACTGTGACATCACTGTGTGTATTATCCCTATACTGTGACATCACTGTGTATTATCCCTATACTGTGACATCACTGTGTATTATCCCTGTACTGTGACATCACTGTGTATTATCCCTGTACTGTGACATCACTGTGTGTATTATCCCTATACTGTGACATCACTGTGTATTATCCCTGTACTGTGACATCACTGTGTGTATTATCACTGTACTGTGACATCACTGTGTATTATCCCTGTACTGTGACATCACTGTGTGTATTATCCCTGTACTGTGAGATCACTGTGTATTATCCCTATACTGTGACATCACTGTGTATTATCCCTGTACTGTGACATCACTGTGTGTATTATCCCTATACTGTGACATCACTGTGTATTATCCCTGTACTGTGACATCACTGTGTGTATTATCCCTATACTGTGACATCGCTGTGTATTATCTCTGTACTGTGACATCGCTGTGTATTATCCCTGTACTGTGACATCGCTGTGTATTATCCCTGTACTGTGACATCACTGTGTATTATCCCTATACTGTGACATCACTGTGTATTATCCCTGTACTGTGACATCACTGTGTTTATTATCCCTGTACTGTGACATCACTGTTTATTATCTCTGTACTGTGACATCACTGTTTATTATCCCTGTACTGTGACATCACTGTTTATTATCCCTGTACTGTGACATCACTGTGTATTATCCCTGTACTGTGACATCACTGTTTATTATCTCTGTACTGTGACATCACTGTTTATTATCTCTGTACTGTAACATCACTGTGTTTATTATCCCTGTACTGTGACATCACTGTTTATTATCTCTGTACTGTGACATCACTGTTTATTATCCCTGTACTGTGACATCACTGTTTATTATCCCTGTACTGTGACATCACTGTGTATTATCCCTGTACTGTGACATCACTGTGTTTATTATCCCTGTACTGTGACATCACTGTTTATTATCTCTGTACTGTGACATCACTGTTTATTATCCCTGTACTGTGACATCACTGTTTATTATCCCTGTACTGTGACATCACTGTGTATTATCCCTGTACTGTGACATCACTGTGTATTATCCCTGTACTGTGACATCACTGTTTATTATCTGTGTACTGTGACATCACTGTTTATTATCTCTGTACTGTGACATCACTGTTTATTATCCTTGTACTGTGACATCACTGTTTATTATCCCTGTACTGTGACATCACTGTTTATTATCCCTGTACTGTGACATCACTGTTTATTATCCCTGTACTGTGACATCACTGTGTGTATTATCCCTGTACTGTGACATCACTGTTTATTATCTCTGTACTGTGACATCACTGTTTATTATCTCTGTACTGTGACATCACTGTGTATATTATCCCTGTACTGTGACATCGCTGTGCATTATCCCTGTTCTGTGACATCACTGTGTATATTATTTCTGTACTGTGACATCACTGTGTTTATTATCCCTGTACTGTGACATCGCTGTGCATTATCCCTGTTCTGTGACATCACTGTGTATATTATTTCTGTACTGTGACATCACTGTGTATTATCCCTGTACTGTGACATCGCTGTGTTTATTATCCCTGTTCTGTGACATCACTGTGTATATTATTTCTGTACTGTGACATCACTGTGTATTATCCCTGTACTGTGACATCACTGTGTATTATCCCTGTACTGTGACATCACTGTGTGTATTATCCCTATACTGTGAGATCACTGTGTATTATCCCTATACTGTGACATCACTGTGTGTATTATCCCTATACTGTGACATCACTGTGTATTATCCCTGTACTGTGACATCACTGTGTGTATTATCCCTGTACTGTGACATCACTGTTTATTATCCCTGTACTGTGACATCACTGTGTGTATTATCCCTATACTGTGACATCGCTGTGTATTATCTCTGTACTGTGACATCACTGTGTGTATTATCCCTGTACTGTGACATCACTGTGTATTATCCCTGTACTGTGACATCACTGTGTGTATTATCCCTATACTGTGACATCGCTGTGTATTATCTCTGTACTGTGACATCGCTGTGTATTATCCCTGTACTGTGACATCGCTGTGTATTATCCCTGTACTGTGACATCGCTGTGTATTATCCCTGTACTGTGACATCGCTGTGTATTATCTCTGTACTGTGACATCGCTGTTTATTATCCCTGTACTGTGACATCACTGTGTATTATCCCTGTACTGTGACATCACTGTGTTTATTATCCCTGTACTGTGACATCACTGTTTATTATCTCTGTACTGTGACATCACTGTTTATTATCCCTGTACTGTGACATCACTGTGTATTATCCTTGTACTGTGACATCGCTGTGTATTATCCCTGTACTGTGACATCACTGTGTGTATTATCTCTGTACTGTGACATCACTGTGTTTATTATCCCTGTACTGTGACATCACTGTGTATTATCCCTGTACTGTGACATCACTGTGTATTATCCCTGTACTGTGACATCACTGTGTTTATTATCCCTGTACTGTGACATCACTGTTTATTATCTCTGTACTGTGACATCACTGTTTATTATCCCTGTACTGTGACATCACTGTTTATTATCTCTGTACTGTGACATCACTGTTTATTATCCCTGTACTGTGACATCACTGTGTATTATCCCTGTACTGTGACATCACTGTTTATTATCTGTGTACTGTGACATCACTGTTTATTATCTCTGTACTGTGACATCACTGTTTATTATCCTTGTACTGTGACATCACTGTTTATTATCCCTGTACTGTGACATCACTGTTTATTATCCCTGTACTGTGACATCACTGTTTATTATCCCTGTACTGTGACATCACTGTGTGTATTATCCCTGTACTGTGACATCACTGTTTATTATCTCTGTACTGTGACATCACTGTTTATTATCTCTGTACTGTGACATCACTGTGTATATTATCCCTGTACTGTGACATCGCTGTGCATTATCCCTGTTCTGTGACATCACTGTGTATATTATTTCTGTACTGTGACATCACTGTGTATTATCCCTGTACTGTGACATCGCTGTGTTTATTATCCCTGTTCTGTGACATCACTGTGTATATTATTTCTGTACTGTGACATCACTGTGTATTATCCCTGTACTGTGACATCACTGTGTATTATCCCTGTACTGTGACATCACTGTGTGTATTATCCCTGTACTGTGAGATCACTGTGTATTATCCCTATACTGTGACATCACTGTGTATTATCCCTGTACTGTGACATCACTGTGTGTATTATCCCTATACTGTGAGATCACTGTGTATTATCCCTATACTGTGACATCACTGTGTGTATTATCCCTATACTGTGACATCACTGTGTATTATCCCTGTACTGTGACATCACTGTGTATATTATCCCTGTACTGTGAGATCACTGTGTATTATCCCTATACTGTGAGATCACTGTGTATTATCCCTGTACTGTGACATCACTGTGTGTATTATCCCTATACTGTGACATCACTGTGTATTATCCCTGTACTGTGACATCACTGTGTGTATTATCCCTATACTGTGACATCACTGTGTATTATCCCTATACTGTGACATCACTGTGTATTATCCCTGTACTGTGACATCACTGTGTATTATCCCTGTACTGTGACATCACTGTGTGTATTATCCCTATACTGTGACATCACTGTGTATTATCCCTGTACTGTGACATCACTGTGTGTATTATCACTGTACTGTGACATCACTGTGTATTATCCCTGTACTGTGACATCACTGTGTGTATTATCCCTGTACTGTGAGATCACTGTGTATTATCCCTATACTGTGACATCACTGTGTATTATCCCTGTACTGTGACATCACTGTGTGTATTATCCCTATACTGTGACATCACTGTGTATTATCCCTGTACTGTGACATCACTGTGTGTATTATCCCTATACTGTGACATCGCTGTGTATTATCTCTGTACTGTGACATCGCTGTGTATTATCCCTGTACTGTGACATCGCTGTGTATTATCCCTGTACTGTGACATCACTGTGTATTATCCCTATACTGTGACATCACTGTGTATTATCCCTGTACTGTGACATCACTGTGTTTATTATCCCTGTACTGTGACATCACTGTTTATTATCTCTGTACTGTGACATCACTGTTTATTATCCCTGTACTGTGACATCACTGTTTATTATCCCTGTACTGTGACATCACTGTGTATTATCCCTGTACTGTGACATCACTGTTTATTATCTCTGTACTGTGACATCACTGTTTATTATCTCTGTACTGTAACATCACTGTGTTTATTATCCCTGTACTGTGACATCACTGTTTATTATCTCTGTACTGTGACATCACTGTTTATTATCCCTGTACTGTGACATCACTGTTTATTATCCCTGTACTGTGACATCACTGTGTATTATCCCTGTACTGTGACATCACTGTGTTTATTATCCCTGTACTGTGACATCACTGTTTATTATCTCTGTACTGTGACATCACTGTTTATTATCCCTGTACTGTGACATCACTGTTTATTATCCCTGTACTGTGACATCACTGTGTATTATCCCTGTACTGTGACATCACTGTGTATTATCCCTGTACTGTGACATCACTGTTTATTATCCGTGTACTGTGACATCACTGTTTATTATCTCTGTACTGTGACATCACTGTTTATTATCCTTGTACTGTGACATCACTGTTTATTATCCCTGTACTGTGACATCACTGTTTATTATCCCTGTACTGTGACATCACTGTTTATTATCCCTGTACTGTGACATCACTGTGTGTATTATCCCTGTACTGTGACATCACTGTTTATTATCTCTGTACTGTGACATCACTGTTTATTATCTCTGTACTGTGACATCACTGTGTATATTATCCCTGTACTGTGACATCGCTGTGCATTATCCCTGTTCTGTGACATCACTGTGTATATTATTTCTGTACTGTGACATCACTGTGTTTATTATCCCTGTACTGTGACATCGCTGTGCATTATCCCTGTTCTGTGACATCACTGTGTATATTATTTCTGTACTGTGACATCACTGTGTATTATCCCTGTACTGTGACATCGCTGTGTTTATTATCCCTGTTCTGTGACATCACTGTGTATATTATTTCTGTACTGTGACATCACTGTGTATTATCCCTGTACTGTGACATCACTGTGTATTATCCCTGTACTGTGACATCACTGTGTGTATTATCCCTATACTGTGAGATCACTGTGTATTATCCCTATACTGTGACATCACTGTGTGTATTATCCCTATACTGTGACATCACTGTGTATTATCCCTGTACTGTGACATCACTGTGTGTATTATCCCTGTACTGTGACATCACTGTTTATTATCCCTGTACTGTGACATCACTGTGTGTATTATCCCTATACTGTGACATCGCTGTGTATTATCTCTGTACTGTGACATCACTGTGTGTATTATCCCTGTACTGTGACATCACTGTGTATTATCCCTGTACTGTGACATCACTGTGTGTATTATCCCTATACTGTGACATCGCTGTGTATTATCTCTGTACTGTGACATCGCTGTGTATTATCCCTGTACTGTGACATCGCTGTGTATTATCCCTGTACTGTGACATCGCTGTGTATTATCCCTGTACTGTGACATCGCTGTGTATTATCTCTGTACTGTGACATCGCTGTGTATTATCCCTGTACTGTGACATCACTGTGTATTATCCCTGTACTGTGACATCACTGTGTATTATCCCTGTACTGTGACATCACAGTGTATATTATCCCTGTACTGTGACATCACTGTTTATTATCCCTGTACTGTGACATCACTGTGTATTATCTCTGTACTGTGACATCACTGTGTATTATCTCTGTACTGTGACATCACTGTTTATTATCCCTGTACTGTGACATCACTGTGTGTATTATCCCTGTACTGTGACATCGCTGTGTATTATCCCTGTACTGTGACATCGCTGTGTTTATTATCCCTGTACTGTGACATCGCTGTGTATTATCCCTGTACTGTGACATCGCTGTGTATATTATTTCTGTACTGTGACATCGCTGTGTTTATTATCCCTGTACTGTGACATCAATGTTTATTATCCCTGTACTGTGACATCACTGTGTATTATCCCTGTACTGTGACATCACTGTGTGTATTATCCCTGTACTGTGAGATCACTGTGTATTATCCCTATACTGTGACATCACTGTGTATTATCCCTGTACTGTGACATCACTGTGTGTATTATCCCTATACTGTGAGATCACTGTGTATTATCCCTATATTGTGACATCACTGTGTGTATTATCCCTATACTGTGACATCACTGTGTATTATCCCTGTACTGTGACATCACTGTGTATTATCCCTGTACTGTGACATCACTGTGTATTATCCCTATACTGTGACATCACTGTGTATTATCCCTATACTGTGACATCACTGTGTATTATCCCTGTACTGTGACATCACTGTGTGTATTATCCCTATACTGTGACATCACTGTGTATTATCAATGTACTGTGACATCGCTGTGTGTATTATCCCTGTACTGTGACATCGCTGTGTTTATTATCCCTGTACTGTGACATCACTGTGTTTATTATCCCTGTACTGTGACATCACTGTTTATTATCTCTGTACTGTGACATCGCTGTGTTTTATATCTCTGTACTGTGACATCGCTGTGTTTATTATCCCTGTACTGTGACATCACTGTGTTTATTATCCCTGTACTGTGACATCACTGTGTGTATTATCCCTGTACTGTGACATCACTGTGTGTATTATCCCTGTACTGTGACATCGCTGTGTATTATCCCTGTACTGTGACATCGCTGTGTATTATCCCTGTACTGTGACATCACTGTGTGTATTATCCCTGTACTGTGACATCGCTGTGTATTATCTCTGTACTGTGACATCGCTGTGTATTATCCCTGTACTGTGACATCACTGTGTGTTATCCCTGTACTGTGACATCACTGTGTGTTATCCCTGTACTGTGACATCACTGTGTATTATCCCTGTACTGTGACATCACTGTGTATTATCCCTGTACTGTGACATCACTGTGTGTATTATCCCTGTACTGTGACGTCACTGTGTATTATCCCTGTACTGTGAGGTCACTGTGTATTATCCCTATACTGTGACATCACTGTGTGTATTATCCCTATACTGTGACATCACTGTGTATTATCCCTGTACTGTGACATCACTGTGTGTATTATCCCTATACTGTGACATCACTGTGTATTATCCCTGTACTGTGACATCACTGTGTGTATTATCCCTATACTGTGACATCGCTGTGTATTATCTCTGTACTGTGACATCGCTGTGTATTATCCCTATACTGTGACATCACTGTGTTTATTATCCCTGTACTGTGACATCACTGTGTTTATTATCGCTGTACTGTGACATCGCTGTGTTTATTATCCCTGTACTGTGACATCGCTGTGTTTATTATCTCTGTACTGTGACATCGCTGTGTTTATTATCCCTGTACTGTGACATCACTGTGTTTATTATCTCAGTACTGTGACATCACTGTGTGTATTAACTCAGTACTGTGACATCACTGTGTGTATTAACTCTGTACTGTGACATCGCTGTGTTTATTATCCCTGTACTGTGACATCACTGTGTGTATTATCCCTGTACTGTGACATCACTGTGTATTATCCCTGTACTGTGACATCACTGTGTATTATCCCTGTACTGTGACATCACTGTGTTTATTATCTCTGTACTGTGACATCGCTGTGTATTATCCCTGTACTGTGACATCACTGTGTATTATCCCTGTACTGTGACATCACTGTGTGTTATCCCTGTACTGTGACATCACTGTGTGTATTATCCCTGTACTGTGACATCACTGTGTGTATTATCCCTGTACTGTGAGATCACTGTGTATTATCCCTGTACTGTGACATCACTGTGTATTATCCCTATACTGTGACATCACTGTGTGTATTATCCCTATACTGTGACATCACTGTGTATTATCCCTGTACTGTGACATCACTGTGTATATTATCCCTGTACTGTGAGATCACTGTGTATTATCCCTGTACTGTGACATCACTGTGTATTATCCCTGTACTGTGACATCACTGTGTGTATTATCCCTGTACTGTGACATCACTGTGTGTATTATCCCTATACTGTGACATCGCTGTGTATTATCTCTGTACTGTGACATCGCTGTGTATTATCCCTGTACTGTGACATCACTGTGTGTATTATCCCTGTACTGTGACATCACTGTGTATTATCCCTGTACTGTGACATCACTGTGTGTATTATCCCTATACTGTGACATCACTGTGTATTATCCCTGTACTGTGACATCACTGTGTGTATTATCCCTGTACTGTGACATCACTGTGTGTATTATCCCTGTACTGTGAGGTCACTGTGTATTATCCCTATACTGTGACATCACTGTGTGTATTATCCCTATACTGTGACATCACTGTGTATTATCCCTGTACTGTGACATCACTGTGTGTATTATCCCTATACTGTGACATCACTGTGTATTATCCCTGTACTGTGACATCACTGTGTGTATTATCCCTATACTGTGACATCGCTGTGTATTATCTCTGCACTGTGACATCGCTGTGTATTATCCCTGTACTGTGACATCACTGTGTGTATTATCCCTGTACTGTGACATCGCTGTGTATTATCTCTGTACTGTGACATCGCTGTGTATTATCCCTGTACTGTGACATCGCTGTGTATTATCTCCGTACTGTGACATCGCTGTGTATTATCTCCGTACTGTGACATCGCTGTGTATTATCTCTGTACTGTGACATCGCTGTGTATTATCTCTGTACTGTGACATCGCTGTGTATTATTCCTGTACTGTGACATCACTGTGTTTATTATCCCTGTACTGCGACATTACTGTGTGTATTATCCCTGTACTGTGACATCACTGAGTATTATTCCTGTACTGCGACATCACTGTGTATTATCTCTGTAATGCGACATCACTGTGTATTATCCCTGTACTGTGACATCGCTGTGTATTATCTCTATACTGTGACATCGCTGTGTATTATTCCTGTACTGTGACATCACTGTGTGTATTATCTCTGTACTGTGACATCACTGTGTATTATCCCTGTACTGTGAGGAAATCAGCCTTTACACATGAGCCAGTGTTATATATCATGAAAGTTAGGAACATCCATAATTACTCCCCTGTTAAGTGTAACGTTTGCACAGTGCCGGGAAATCCACCCCTTCCCCAAAGCAGTAAGGGTATCCCTGAGCCCCTGTACATATGGCGTCCTGCACTCACGGAGTAAATGCTGCAGTCAGGAAACGAGGAGAATCCGGCGGAGACACGGAGGAGCTTCAGGAGCAGCTCGTCTGCCAGGTGGGAGCTCAGGATGACAGAGGGAGGGTAATGGCTGCTGAAATACCCTATGACATTTTGGTAAGACACGGCATCCACCAAATGCCAGGACAAAGTGCCAGCCTGCCCCAAGAGGCTAATTAAAGGAGCCCCCTGCAAAAAGAAGAATAGCAATGAGAGATCTGTTCCTAGCGGAAATCTCAGGCTATGCAGAGTGGTAAGACAGCGTACCGGCTCCTCTATCAGCTGCTCCTCTTTGGTGAGAAATACCAGCATGTACAGGAGGCAAACCAGCATGCGGTGGGTTTCTGGCCGCGGAATGGGACCCCAGGCATCGGCCAGGACGTTCATCCAGTTCACGTCACATAATACACCCCCCAGAAACAGGAAACAGCTCTTGGGGCTTCCTCGCTCCACCTAGTGGACGAAGACAATTAGGGCAGAAAATCCATGATCGACATATACTGGACCATACTGTGCGACCCTCATCCATGCCCCCAGGAGGAACGTGCAGGGGGCGTTATCAGACACCTCCGGTGATCAGCTGTGGTTGTGTTAGTTACTGTGCACCCTGATAACTGAGCGGCGTATTACTACAATCTGAATTATCGGACCTTTTCAAAACATTTACAATAATAAAAAGGGTTAAAATTATTTTAAAAGAAAAAGGATGCAAAGCATACACCCCATGGTTGTCCTGTGTCTCCCAATGAAGCGATAAAGAAACTGACTTCACCAGCCGTACGTTGCTCCTTTTGGATCCTACCGGTTCCCCTCCAGTCTCTGCTTCCAGGACATGTGACCGCTGCAGCCAATCACTGCTTGAGAACTGTCACAGCTGCAGCAGTGATTGGCTGAGCAGTCATTTCCTGTGTCAGTAGGAACCAGAAAGTAGAGGCAGGTGGGGGACTCAGAAAGAAGGGACACAGGAGTGCAAGAGATCAGTGGGGCAAGTATTGTTTTTTTTTTATTTATTTTTAACCCAAAATAAACTCTTTATTGCTATGGAAAACCCCTTTAAAATTGGCTATAATGAATGGAGCCCTGGAGGGTGCTGTCCACGCGAGGCTGCATATTGCTGTGTGACTATTATAAAAAGGAATCTAGGAAATAAAATCCTGACCCAAAATAGGGATTTTTGTGTACTCACCGTAAAACAGGATTTTTGGTTGCTTACCGTAAAATCTGTTTCTCGGAGCCTTCATGGGGGGACACAGAAACCATGGGGTGTATGCTGCTGCCACTAGGAGGCTGACACTATGCAAACAAAAAAGTTAGCTCCTCCTCTGCAGTGTACACCCTACCGACAGGAAGTAGGATATTCAGTTAGTGAGAAAGCAGTAGGAGAAGCAATGTGTAAAAGAGAAAGAATAATAATAACATAATAAACTTTATCCACATAGCGCCAACAAATTCCACGGCGCTCCATAGATTAACAGTTTCAAGCACTCAAAGAGTATTCAAAGAACTCACACGTAAACGGTAAACAGAGCTGTTCAACTTGGGAGGGAGCTGTGTCCCCCAATGAAGGCTCCGAGAAACAGATTTTACGGTAAGCAACCAAAAATCCTGTTTTCTCTATCGCCTTTCATTGGGGGACACAGAAACCATGGGACGTCCCAAAGCAGTCCCTGGGGTGGGAAAAACAGACTTCCATCAAGTACGAGGACTCACCACTGCCGCCTGCAGGATCCTTCTGCCCAGGCTGGAGTCCGCCGTAGTCCGGCGAAACGTGTGGATGGAAGACCAGGTTGCCGCTTTGCAAAGCCGTCGGCGAAAGCCCCTGTGACGTACCACACTGGAAGCGCCGACTGCCCGGGTAGAGTGAGCCTTTATCTCAGGAGGGGCACTCTGTTCTTGACCCGGTAAGCTTCCAAAATTGCCGTTCTGATCGAGCGAGCAATAGTCACCTTGGAAGCCGGCAGGTCTCTACGCACGCCATCAAGGATGACGAAAAGAGAATCCATCTTTCGGAAAACGGCCGTGCTAGCCAGGGAGATCCTCACTGCCCTGACGGGGTCTAGCCTGTACAACGATCGCTCCAGAGGATGAGTCGGAGCTGGACAAAAGGAAGGTAGAACGATGTCCTCGTTGAGGTGGAAAGATGAAAACCACCTCGTGAAAAGAAGGAAGGCGGAGGCCTGGGACCACCTTGTCCTGGTGGAAAAACCATAAAGGAGGTCGGCAAGAAAAGGCCGCCAACTCAAAAACGCGGCGGATCGAAGAGATGGACTTGAGAAAAGCCACCTTCCGAGATAGAACTGACACGGAAAACTCCCTGAGAGGCTCAAAAGGGGGGAACCCCTGAGAATAACCAGCACAACCTTTAAATCCCATGAATCCAGAGGCCCTGTACATAGGGACAGCGTGGGCTACTCCTTGAAGGAAGGTCTTAACCTGTGGCTGAGAAGATAACGTCTTCTTAAAGGGAAGAAGAGCGCAGGAACCTGGCCCTTTATGGAACTGAGAGCGAAGCCCAAATCCAGTCCTGCCTGAAGGAAAACCAAATGGAAGACAGGGAAAGGACATAGGTGAAAAGCGGTTGGACTCGCATCAACGAAAGTAAGCCTTTCAGGTACGATAGTAGATCCTAAAAGAAGACGAAGGCTTTCTAGCCTGGATTATAGCGTGACCTATCCGGGCCGAAAGACCGGACGCTCTTAGAACTTTGGAGTCCACAGCCACGCCATTAAACTGAGCGACCGATAATTCGGGTGGCAGATCGGACCCTGAGACAGCAGATCGGGTCTGTTTGGAAGGCACCAGGGGTGACCGCGAGAAGATTGATTATGTCCGCAAACCAAGACCTCCTGGGCCAATCCGGAACGATCAGAATGACCGACACCCATCCCGATCCCGCCTTGATCTTTTCGACAGCTTGGAAAGCAAGGGAAAGGGGTGGGAACCGATAGGGGAGCGCGAACTGCAACCAAGGAATGGCCAGAGTGTTAACACCACTGTGAGAGGATCGCGGGACCTTGGACCGACCCAAGGGACCTTCCTATTCAATCGGGACGCCATGAGGTCCACATCTGGAGTCCCCCAATCGAAGAGCAATCCGATAGGAAATCTCCTGAAGTACCACAAGGCCCTCGCGGCCGAGGAAGTCGGCGGCCTAAATGTCCACGCTGGGGACATGCACTGCGGAGCTCACCAGGACCGTTACCTTTGTCCAAAGGAGGATCCTGGAATCTCGGCCGAGGCCAGAGACCGCCGAGTCCACCCCTGGTAGTAGATATATGCCACTGCTGTGTCATTGTCTGTCTAGGCTGCTGAGAATCCTTACCCAGTGAAGGAAACACAGAAAGATGATCCGAAACTCGAGGACATTGATCGGCAAGGAGGACTCCTGCACTGACCAACAACCCTGAAAAGAACAGGTGACAAAGCCCCGCGCCTCCGCCGAGCGGGCTGACGTCCGTCGTCACCACCTGCCAGGGAACTGAAAGGAAAGATATGCTGTGAAGGATCTACTCTGGGATAAGAGAAGTGACCTCGGCCACCAGTCGAGGAACCGCTTGACCCGGGGGAAAGCCGGATCGGACGATGCAGGGAGAAGACAGACCTGTCCCCCTGTGATAGAATAGCCTGCTGAAGAAGTCTTGAATGAAACGGGCGAAGGGAAAATTGCTCCCGATGTTGCAACCAACCTCCTTAGGACCTTTAAGGCCCATCGGAAAGGAGGGGAACCGAAAACTCTGGAGCAAGCAAACTTCCTGACAAAGGAGGGATATCCTGTCTTCGGGAAGGAAGACTCTGGTCCGACAAGTGTCGAAGAACATGCCCGGAGATACGAGGCGCTGAACAAGACGGAACTTCTTCCTGTTGACGAGCCACCCGCAACGGCTAGAGTGTCGGGAAGATGGATAGACTTTCGGGAGCCTGAAACCGAAATTCCTGAGCCTCCATGGAAGCGATTACTGAACGAGGGAATATCATCCTGAAGTGTCTCCGACGAAACCTCCTGTTCAGCAAATTGAGATCCGGACTGGGACGAATCTTGTCATCCTCTGATTCGAAGAGAAGCCTGTGAACCGTTGAACCGTTCCTGTTCTGGGACGGGAACAATTACCCCGGATCTAAGGAGGGAAACAATGGCTGTAAAGAAACCCGGGACTAGAGCGGGGTCTCTTGGAGGTTGGGATTCGAAGAAAACGATCCCAGGGCCGTGAAATGAAGATTTTGTATCTAGAGGATACAAGTGCCCTGGCCCATGCGTCCTCTACTGAGGAGACCCAGACGTCCCTGAGGAACAGGAGAAACGGGCTAGAGTCTAGTCGTGGGTCATGCCTAGGTGGAACTTCCAGTCCTGGACCTGGAGAATCCACCTTAGGAGTAGCGGGAACGCCAGGAAGGAGTGAGTCGAAGAATACCTTCTTTTCTTAACGTGCCTGTGGCCTCTGTTGCGAAAAGGAATCTGATGCTGCGAAACGACGCAAAAAAGGCCGAAAAGGACCGAAGTTGCCGCCTAAGAAAACTGGTGCCGCCAGTGGCGTCCTTAATAATTTGGTCCAGCTTGGAACCGAAAGGACGTGATCCTTGAAAAAGCCAGGCTCGTAAGGGACTTCTTTGATGACTCTTGAGCCAAACAGAACGACGGCTGGCAACAACATTACCGGGTGTCTGAGCGGCAGAAGACGCGACGTCCAGAGAACACATTATTCCCCGGCATGAGTAATCTGGGTGGTAACTTCCGCCAGCCAGTCTGGTGGAGCTCCGGCTTGAATGCCCCAACGGAGTTGTTTTAGCCCCTTCGGATACCGACTTCGAAACCCAAGTGCAAGCGGGCATAGGGATGATGCGGCAGGTTCGAGAGCCGAATTCACAAAGGATTCCATGATCCTATCGATGGAACCTGTCAGAGTCGCCCCACCGGACAGCGTGAGGACTGTGTTGGTGGCAAGTCTAGCAGCCGGCGGATACACAGGGGGAGAGGTCGTTCTCCATCACCTCTCATTCCAGTTGGCCATGAGATCCGGAGGAAAGAGTTATGAGACTCCAAGACGCTTTCCTCTTTGAGAACGTCTGGTCGAATTCGCTCTTTCTCTGGCCAGAAGCTCCTCGATTCAGGATGAGGAGCGAATCCCTTGGGAGGTAGTTTAGACCGTCTAAACGAAACCGCCTGATCTGCGGGTTTCGTAGAGGAATCTTTGTTGCCACAGGTCAGATTGGACGCTCCAATGAGGCTTAGAACCATATCCCTCATGATAAGATATGGTTCGACTCCGGCCCCAAATTATCCTCCGAAGGCACATCAGAAAGAGCCTCGCCTGACTCCGGGGGGGAGGATAAGGGGAAACTCGACCACAGAGAAAGACCGTGGGGCGAGATGGACCGAGAACTGGCGTTCCCGTCTGAATCTTTCGCGGCCTGTATTGGAAGACTCGGACAGAGCTTCCTGCGACCCGCTGGCTACTACGGAAGGCTGCAGGGGCAACCGATCGTGCACGGACACAAGGGTCTGGGACACCCGTGTGAGATCCGCTACTGATAGAGACAGAGGGGAGGCCCAGCCTGGGGTGGGGACTTCGCTCTGAGGTGGAGCAGCGGGAACAAAATGTGGGTTGCTGAAGGCCTGCCTGAAGGGAGCTTGTGGTTACAAGGCGAACCCTGAAAGTGTTTCACTAAGACACAGGAAAAGGTAGGAGGCCGGGAGCGACCTCCCTTAAAATTAGACCGAACGGGCTCCTAAGGGAAATGTCAGAAGATTAGGGGTTTGAGTCAAACTGCGGTGCAGAGGTACTCACGGCAGGCGCTGCGGTGTCCAGATGGAAGGCTGCACGGCTTGGAAGATGCTCCTCAGGAACGATAGCCCCTAGGAGAACAGGTAGACACATCTGGGGCACTCTTGTCCGGAACTTACTGCAGGCCTGAAGAACAGCAGTGGAACAGAAAGATGGAGCTGCTGCCCTGCAGCCTCTGGTGTGATCCGCGCAGATGATGTGCTGTGCCCCCAGGAGAAAATGAGGGCACGTTGGAATCTCCTGCCCTGGCTCAGCAGCGATGTGGGGGAAGGGGCGGAGACAGCCCACATGGCGCCGGTGGGCGGAGATTGCAGGGCACAGTTTGTCGGGCGGGAGAAAGCCTGCCCGAAGAAAGCGGAAGTGAAGGAGCGCGGTACCGGAAGTAGGCCCCGGCGGGAGCCGGGACCTAAATTAGAGGCCGGTGCCGCTGGAAAAGAGACCGCGGCCCCGGAACAGTGCACCGCAGAGCAGCGCGGCAGCCTGCCAGGACCGCAGGGACGGGACGCGGCGCCGAAGTAGGCCCCGGCTGAAGCCGGGACCTAAAGGAGAGGCCGGCGCCGCTGGAAAAGAAACCGCGGCCCCAGAACAGTGCGCCGCAGAGCAGCGCGGCAGCCTGCCAGAGCCGCAGGGAGAACGGGACGCGTCGCCGAAGTAGGCCCCGGCAGAAGCCGGGACCTAAATTAGAGGCCGGCGCCGCCGGCAAGGGGATCGCGGCGCTGAAGCCCGCAGGGCGGCCGCAGGGGGGAGCGGTGCCGGCGTCGCCAGAAAAGTGACATTGCGGCCGCTGCGCAGTGCGGCCGCAGGGAGGGCACTGCGGCCCCGATGAAGGGGATAGCCCGTAGTGCAGAGCCACTGCTCGTCTTGGTGCCCCTAGGATCCCTTTTAAAATAAAATCAGCGCCGCCATAGAAGATAGGGGAATTTAGGGGAAATACTCACCTAAACATCCCACGCAGTTACTAACCTGAAGGTATCAGGCGTCCACGGAGCTGTGATGGACGTCCTCGTCTCCTCCAACCGACAGGCTCTGGTGGGCGAGTGGGTGGGGGACGGAGCCAGGACCGGACTTCTGAGCACGCTGGTGTGCTAGGATCTTGGTCCTGGACAGGGATCTATGAGGATACGGGGTGGCAGTACACGCCGTACTCATAGTCCGCATAGTGGGACTACAGGTGTGACTGCTCACCCTGTATCCCTCCGGAAAAATCTGAAAAGAAACGACGCACATTGAGGTAGATAAGGGTCTAATGAAAGACCCGTGTCCACCTCCTACTGACACTAAGCTAAACTGAATATCCTACTTCCTGTCGGTAGGGTGTACACTGCAGAGGAGGAGCTAACTTTTTTGTTTGCATAGTGTCAGCCTCCTAGTGGCAGCAGCATACACCCCATGGTTTCTGTGTCCCCCAATGAAAGGCGATAGAGAAAATCCTTTTCTCCGAGCCATTCATTGGGGGACACAGACCATGGGTGTATGCTGCTGCCACCAGGAGGCTGACACTAAGTAATACAAAGAAAAAGTTAGCTCCTCCCCTGCAGTATACACCCTCCTGCTGGCTTCCAGCTAACCAGTTCGGTGCAAAAGCAGTAAGAGATCAATAACGACATATAAGCGTAAAGCATGTCACATTATATATAAGAGTATAACATATCAAAAGATAAAAACAAAGCATAAGCTAATAACAGGGTGGGAGCTGTGTCCCCCAATGAATGGCTCGGAGAAAAGGATTTTACGGTGAGTACACAAAAATCCCTATTTCTCCTTCGCCTCATTGGGGGACACAGACCATGGGACGTCCCAAAGCAGTCCCTGGGTGGGGACAACATCACTTCAGGCCGTGTAGCCGCTACTTACAAGTGCGCCACCGCAGCCTGCAAAGTCCACCTGCCCAGACTCACATCTGTGGAAGTGAGTGAATTATAGTGCTTCAAGAATGCATGCGGCCTGGAGGAATTCGCAAGCCTGCGGTCGTGCTTGCCGACGTCTGGCGCCTAGAGCCCTCAGACAGGGAGATAGGCTGGCATCTAGCGCGAAAGGACTCCTGGATGGAGAAAAGAATCCACCAGGCTAACGTGGCCGAAGAAAAACGGCTAAACCCTTCCTGCGACCGTCGGGAAGCCTACTTACCATCGAAAAACCCGAGTAAAATCTCCAACCTTTGGAAGGACGTCGTCCTCGATACGTACCCACTCGGAGCACTCGCTTCTTCCAGATTATGGAGAACCCATTCCGCTTTGTGGACTAGAGCCAAAGGAGATGAGAGGACGATGCCCCTGCAACAGTGGAAATATAATACCCCTTGGCAACGAGGGAAGGGGATGGCTAGAGGGCAACCTTGCCTTGAAGGTAATAAGGAAAAAAGATAAAGAACAGAGCGTCGAGATCTGAAGACTCATCAGGAGGCGCAGAGAAAGAAGGGGAGAGACCCTCCCTGATAGAAAAGTCTATCCGGATCAGAAAAGGAGTCCACTGTAAGATGCCCAGGACCATTAAGGTCCCACGGATTTAACGGTACGCGGTAGGGAAGAACTACAGGTTGAGGCCTGCAAGAAAGACCATATTTCCAGCTTGAGACAATAAGCCGGAAAAATACTAGTACCGCAAGCGAGAAAAAAAAAAAAAAAAAACCTGACATGGTCAGTGTGGGTCTCCCGGGATCACTGGGGCCCTACCCGCTTCCGAAAAGGTTTCAGACGTAGTGGAAGAGGGGTTATGGAAATTGGTACCATGGAAGAATAGATCATGCACTGCAATGGTCTTGGATCGCGAGGCCAAACCATGAACTGGAGTACATTGGCGTTCAGCTTGGACGCCATCCGAACTACCTCTGGAGTACTCCAGTGAAGGCAGGTCCGATGGAAGATTTCCGAGTGAAGTTCCCACTCACTTGAGGAAAAACCCGGACGGCTGAATATGTCTGCCGCCCAGTGTTCTACTCCAGGGAATGTACTGTTGAGATCACCAAAGATAGAACGAGGCCCATCAGAGAGTGCGAGGTACCTTAGCCATGGCGCTTGACTGAGGGTACTTGCTAGATGGCTAACTTGGGGCACAGCCGAGGCATTATCCAACTGAAGACCCGCCAGAAGGCAGAGGGCCTGCTGAAGGAATAGCCGTACCGTTCGGATCTACAGAGAGATGATCGGGAGAAGAAAACTGGCAATGGTATCTCCCAATAGCCCTTGGGCCAGGAGAAGGCTCTGGAAGAGAAAGGAGCTCAGAGACTACCCTTTGAGAGCCTGATTGACTTGCAGAAAACGAGCGCAGCGAAGAAAACTGCTTCCGTAGACGTCCTTTCCCTCAGAACCCTCCTAGCGAATTGAAAGAACCGAGGGAATGAGAGATCGAGTGCGCAAGCTCCCTGTAGAAGGGCCACGACCTAGACCCGAGAGAGAATAACCATCCTTCTTGGGCAGGATCATCCTCAAAGAGGATCTGCTGGGCTGAGAATGAGGGAAAAAAACTTGTCTAAGTTTAGCTGCTAGCCCAATAGAGAGGTAATTGCAAGTGATATGGACGACTCAGCATAGTCCTAGGAGAGCGGCTACAAAGTCGACCAAATAGGGCAGGACGACCATGCTTCTAAGGTGCAAGAAGAACATGACAAAGGGCCAGGTCGTGAAAATACTGTTCGCGAATGGAAAGGCGAAGAGATTATAGTAGAGAGGAGAAATAGGTATGTGAGGGTAAGAATCCCGAATGACGATGGATGCCAGAAAACAACCACGTTTCTCTGTTGAAGTAGTGGCTGAGCGGAGGAACTCCATCCGAAAAAAGAAGGGCCCTGTCAAAGGTTGTTAGAAGTTTGGGGTCCAGGAATGGAGATACTTTTCATTCCCTCCATTTTGGAACCAAGATCCCTTAGATCTAGACTGTCCTGGCCAATGCTTCCACTGCTGGTTGAGCCTGAAGAAGAGATACGATCCCTTGCTAGTCTCCCGCTCAGAAGATTTGATTGGCCAGCTATACTGTGGAACGAAGTAGATAAGGTCTGGGACCCGGAGACTTTCATTCTCTCCCTTTCGTCAACCCATGTGGCGGCTAAGGAAGGGTAGAGCGCTGAACCCGAAACCACAAGACGGAACGAACTAGATTTGCTATCCGACCGTCTGTGGAATCTTAATTGATGATACACCGGCCAGGATACTGGTAGGAATACCGCAAGAAATTCTGCCCGGCGAGTCTGCCAAGTGACAGAATGCGGGACTGTAACCAGCAGGCCTCTGCCATCGTCGTGCAGAGAAGAAAGTAAGGAAAAACGTCGATCCACCATCTTCTTAACAGGGAAGTGGAGAGGAATCGTCCACTTTCTTGCATCTGATACAAAGGGGGGAAAACCAGGATTTTTGGTTGCTTACCGTAAAATCTGTTTCTCGGAGCCTTCATTGGGGGACACAGGAACCATGGGTGTATGCTGCTGCCACTAGGAGGCTGACACTATGCAAATAAAAAAAGTTGGCTCCTCCTCTGCAGTGTACACCCCACCGACAGGAAGTAGGATATTCAGTTAGTGAGAAAGCAGTAGGAGAAGCAACATGTTAAAGATAGAAAGTCAAACTGTGACAATATAACACAATAAAACAGAGCTGTTCAACTTGGGAGGGTGCTGTGTCCCCCAATGAAGGCTCCGAGAAACAGATTTTACGGTAAGCAACCAAAAATCCTGTTTTCTCTATCGCCTCATTGGGGGACACAGGAACCATGGGATGTCCCAAAGCAGTCCCTGGGGTGGGAACAGCAGAAAAAAACTCCATTCAGGTCGGAGAACTTACCACTGCTGCCTGCAAGATCCTTCCGCCTAGGCTGGCAACTGCCGAAGCGTAGGTATGGAGCTTATAACATTTGGCAAATGAGTGAATGGAACACCAGGTTGCCTTGTAAAGTTGTATGGGCGGATGCCCCATGGTATACCGCCCAGGAGGCGCCCACTGCCCGGGGCAGAGTGAGTCTTAATCCCAGGAGGAGTCACTCTGTTCCTGACCCGGTAAGCCTCCAGAATAGCAGG
Source organism: Ranitomeya imitator (assembly GCF_032444005.1). Classification (NCBI taxonomy): domain Eukaryota; kingdom Metazoa; phylum Chordata; class Amphibia; order Anura; family Dendrobatidae; genus Ranitomeya; species Ranitomeya imitator. Next base: position 56,673,423 of record NC_091282.1, on the reverse strand, counting down.
TCTGATCCAGAGAACAATCATAACCTTGGAGGCTGGCAGGCTTCTTGGCGCACCGTCTGGAATGACAAATAGACGGTCCGTCTTCCTAAAGAAGGTGGTCCTAGACAAATAGATCCTCACCGCCCTGACCAGGTCTGGCCTGTTCAGCGAACACTCCAGAGAATAGGTCGGAGCAGAACAAAAAGGTGGGAAGGACAATCTTATTGAAGTAACAAGGAGGACACCATCCTGGGAAGAAAAGGCGACGATGGCCGTAAAACTACCTTATCTTGGTGAAGAACCAAGAAATGGGGCGACAGGAGAGAGCCACCAACTCCGAGACGCGCCTAATGGAGGTGATGGCCACCAGAAACGACACCTTGCAGGACAGAACAGACAGTGAGGCCTCATGGGGAGGTTCAAGGGGGGGGGGGGGGAGAACCCCACTGAGCCTCCAGAACAAGATTAAGGTCCTTGGGATCCACGAGAGTCCAGTACAAGAGAGCTGCAAGCACCACTCCTTGAAGAAAAGTTCTGACCTGAGAACGGGACTGATATATATCCTTGTACCGTGATAGACAAATATTTGGAATTGAATTAGTCTATGCCTGATGATGCCTGAGAAGTCTCGAAGGTTTGCAATTTACTAAAATCTTTTCAGTTAGCCATTAAGGGGCATCAACCACCGAGGTCTCTCAGATCTAAATATCTGACCTGAGAACGGGAAGTCAAGGACTTCTGAAATGGGACTTCAGAAAGAGAATGGAAAGCGTTGCTACCTGACCCTTTAGAGGACTAAGGGCAAGGCCAGCATCAAGTCCCGCCTTGAGAAAAGGCCAAATGGAAGGATTCAACAGCCAAGATGTTAAATTGAGCAACCAAGATCTCTGGTGGCAGATCGGTCCTTGGGACAGAAGATCTGGCCTGTCTGGGGCCTCCAGTGGAAGTCCGTGAGGAGATTGACGATCTCAGCGAACCAGAACCTTCTGGGCCAATCTGGTGCGATCAGAAAGACCGGCACCCCCTCCGCAATGATCTTCAACAGCCTGGGAAGAAGGGAAGGGGAGGAAACAGATAGGGAAATACAAAATGCGACCCAGGAATGGCCAAAGCATCGGTCTCCACTACAAGAGGATCGCGGACCTGGAAACAAACGGTGGAACCTTCCTAAGCAGTCGCGACGCCAAGAGATCCGCGTCCGGAGATCCCCATCAAAGGCAAATTTGAAGGAAGACCTCCCGATGCAGGGACCACTCTCCTGCCGAAAGGCCCTCGTGGCAGAGAAAAACACCGCAGCCTAGTTACCAACGCCGGGAATATGCACTGCGGATAGTGCCGGAACCGTCGCCTCTGCCCAGAAGAGGATCTTGGATACCTCCGCCATTTCCAAGAGACTGATTCCCTCCCTGGTGTTTGACATATGCCACAGCCGTGGCATTGGACGTCTGGATTCTGACTGGCAGACCTCTGAGAACCTTTTCCCAGTGACTCAGGGACAGAAGAATGGCCGCTATCTCAAGGATGTCGATCGGCAGAGGAGAATCTTGCTCCGACCAACGCCCCTTTAACTGACGGATTGCGGGAAACCGCGCCCCAGCCGGGAAGGCTGGCGACCGTCGTCACCACCTGCCATGGGCGAGAAGGAACTACCGGACCTGGGGAATGAGAGGGGATGACAGCCACCAGCTGAGAGACCATTAGAATCGGACGGAAGGCCGAATCGGACGATCCAGAGACAGCACAGACCTGCCCCACTGAGAAAGGATGGCCTGCTGAAGTGGAACAGCGCAAAAGGGAACGCTTCCGATGCTGCCACCATTCGTCCCAGGACCTTCATTGCTGAACGGAAGGAAGGCAGCCGAGGGCCTTGCAGAGAACTCCGTCCTGGAGAATTGCCCGTTTCTCCTTGAGAAGAAAAAAATAACAAAAACCCTTGACTGACAGGTGTCGAACAGCATGCCTTAGAAGACGAGGCACTGACTCGGAACAAGACAAGACTTTGTTCTGCTGACCAGCCACCAGAAACGGGACAGGGAGTCGAGGACGATTGTCACTCTCCTGGGCCTGAGAGAGGGGCGGAGCCTTGATGATGTCTTCGAGGTACGGAATGAGCACTAGGCCCCTGATCCTCAAAATGGCCATAAATGTAGCCATGATCTTTATGAAGACACTGGGTGCGGTCGCAAGACCGAGTGGCAGGGCGATGAACTGGAAATGACTCTTCTGCGCCACAAAACGCAGGAGACACAGGTGTGCTGGGAAAATCAGAACATCAAGATAGGCTTCTTGGATATCTATGGAGCACAGGAATTCCTGTGGTTCCATGCAAGCCAATACTGAACAGAGGGACTCCATCCTGAAATGCCGCAGGCGGAACCTTTTGTTCACTAACTTAGGAACCAGATGGGTCGAACTGTGCCGTTCTTCTTCGGCACTACAAGCAGGTTTGAATAGAAACCTGTGAAGCGTTCCTACTCTGAGATGGAAACGATAACCTCCGAACAAAGAAGAAAGGCATTAGGCGCAAAGAAACCTGGGATCAGATTAGGATCCTTTAGAGGGTGGGATTCGAAGAAGCGATTCCGGGGCCGCGAAGCGAACCCCATCTTGTATCCAGAGGATACCACCTCCCTGACCTCGACCGAGGCAAGCCAAACGTCCCTGCAAAAAAGAAAAACAGACGCCCGCCCAAACTGGGAGGAACGCTGGGCCCTTAGCACGAGTTATGCCAAGGAAGATCTGCCAGGTCTGGGCCTGGTGGACCTACCATGGGAATTGAGGGAACGCCAGGAAGGGGTAGGCTTGAAGGAAGCCTTTTCTCTAGCCAGGCGAGACCGCGGTCTGTGCTAGCCAGAGGAATATTCTGACGCCGCGAACCAGCGAAAGGACAAAAAGGGAGCTGAACTGCCATATCCTTAATTATTTGTTCCAGCATGTAGTCAAAGACTGGCCCCCTGGAAAGGGAGGCTGGTAAGGGACTTCTTTGAAAACAAGTCCACCTGCCATGTCTTGAGCCAAATATTCCGCCAGATGGTCACCATATTGCTGGATACCTGAGCTGCACAAGACGCGCATCTAGGGAGACAGCTACCAAATATTTCCCTGCATAGGAAATCTGGTCCGTCAGGTCGGCCAGCTCCCCCGGAAGAGGTCCAGCCGTGGTACCCTTACAAGGCTGTTTGGTCCATCTAGCTGTGGTCCTTGAGACCCAGGTAGAGGCAATGGCCGAGGCACAAAGCAGAAGCAGCCACTTCAAAAGGCTGATTTTCCCAGCGATTCTATAATTGTATCCTTGGAATCCATGAGAGATGCTGCATTAGAAAGTGGAAGGATCATGTTGGCGGACAGTCTGGGGACTGACGAGTCCGCTGCCGAGGAATCAGTCCAGTTAGCGATGAGCTCAGGGGAGAAGGGATATAGGATGCCGAGACGCTTCCCTGTCTGAAAGCATCTGGTATGGTTCACCTTTCCCCTGGCAAGTACCACAACAAATTCAGTGTGTGGAGCAAAGACCTTGGAAGTTGGTTTTGACCGTCTAAACAAAACCGCCTTTTCTGCGGGTTCCGTAGAGGTATCCATGATGCCTAAGGTCTGGTTGACTGCAACAATAAGGCTTTGCACTTTATCACTCATGCTAGAGGCCTGTAGTGAAAAAGTCTGAATCTTCCTCTTAAAACATGACCGAGGACGCCCGTCTGCCTCGGGAGAGGAGGATCTGGAAGAGGGATCTCACCGTGCCAGACCGGAGGGCGAGATGGATCGGGAAAAGGACAGAATTTCGCTCCTGTCTGGATCTCTTGTGACCTGTGTTGAAAAGGCCGGATGGAGAATCCTGTGACCCACTGGCAACTGCGGGGGGCTGGGAGGGACAATCTGTCAAGCACGGACACCAGGGACGAAACATCCTGGTGAGGTCCGCCACAGACCGAGACAGAAGGAAAGCCCACCCAGGGATAGGGGCCTCGGTCTCACCCGGGGTAGGAACTCCTGGGCGGTGGGTTCATGATGAGCAGACCCATTAACTGATGCCAGAACATTAGGGGATAGGAGAGCCGAGGAGAGTGTCGGGCTGCAGAGCAGCTACTCACAGTAGGTGCAGTCATCCTGTATTCAGCTCCAGACTGTAGGGCTGCTGTGTCAGGAAGAGAAGGCTCCACAGGAAACAAGTACAATCTGGATCAATAGGAAAAATGGCAGTCACAAGAGGGTGTCCAGGTCCAGGAGTGAAAAAGCGCACACTGCAGGGACACATGCTGAAAAGCCTGCTCTGAGACAGGAAAAAGGGGCGGAGCTAAATCGCGGGACCAGGGGGCGGAGCCAAGTGAAGGGGCGGAGCTAAGTCCCGGCAGGAAGGAGCTGACTAAGAGCTAGGTGGGAAAAAAGCCCGCCCGAAAAGCAGGAAGAAGAGGGGCGGAGCCAGCCCTGCAGCTAGGCCCGAGTGAAGCCGGGACCTAAATTAGAGCTGGTGAAAGCCGGAGGATGGGGGAGCGGCGCGGAGGATTGAAAAACGCTGCAAAACAATGCCTGCAGCCCCAAATACCCGCAAAATTAAAGGGGAAAAGACCCCCGATGCCCCACTCTGCAGCTAGGCCTGGAAGAGGCCGGGACCTAGATTACATCACATGACCACCGGAGCACGGGGGAAGTGTTGAGGAAAGCCCTAAAACTGCTGCAAAGGTAACCTGAATTAAGGGGCCCACTATTAAAATAAAGGAATTTTTTTTTTTTTTCTTCCCCTCTTCTTTCTTCTGTGATCTTCTTATCTCTGTACCTGGGGGGAGAGAGAGAGAGAGTACCTCCCCATCCAAGATCGGACGTCCGATAATCCAGCATAGTGGGACGTCCGTGTCTCCTCGAACCGACAGGCTCTGGTGGGCGAGTGGGTGGGAGACGGAGGCAGGCCCGGGTCTGAATCACCTCAACACGCTTCTGTGTTAGGGGCTGGGGTCCTGCCGACTAGACATATGAGGATACGGGGTGGCAGTACACGCCGTACTCATAGTCTCTTTGTGGGACTACAGGTGTGACTGACCACCCTGTATCCCTCCGTGGTACCTGAAAAGGAACGACGCACACTCAGGTAGATAGGGGTCTAATGAAAGACCCGTGTCCACCTCCTACTGACACTAAGCTAAACTGAATATCCTACTTCCTGTCGGTGGGGTGTACACTGCAGAGGAGGAGCCAACTTTTTTTATTTGCATAGTGTCAGCCTCCTAGTGGCAGCAGCATACACCCATGGTTCCTGTGTCCCCCAATGAGGCGATAGAGAAACCTCCTTGTTGGGACGCCACAAATGTGGACGCCACATCCCCAGAATTGAGGTTTCCGAGTGGACAGGGCAGGTTGTGGCGATAGACCTGGATGCAGAAGAAGATACATGGAGGCGACACTCCGTGTGCTCGTCTGTTGAAGGTGTGGGGGGAAATCAGAGCCCTTTAAGGGACCCGTCGCCCATAAAATTCCGACCAGGTATGGTATCCTACTTAGAGGTCTTCCAGTGCATCACCGTCAAATGTTGATGGACATTTTCTAGAACCTGTACGTTTTTCTAGAATACTTGCGGCCCCTGCTAGCCGACGGCTCCCATTGTAGGAGAGGGAGCATGTGAGTGCTCCAGAGCTCAGTTAGGGTGACCAGCTTAGGATAGATGATGTGTCCTTAAGACCAGTAAATACTGGTCATGCGCCTTTAAGGCTAGGGGTTACTGGCCATGAGCCTTTAAGACCAGGGAATACTGGTCTTGTGCCTTTTGTAAGATGACATACTGTTCATGTGCCTTTAAAAGCAGGGCATGCTGAAATCCAGGAGATAATGGTCATGTGCCCTTAAAACCAGGGTATGCTGGTCATTTGCATTTAAGACCAGGGCGTACTGGTCCTGAGCCTTTAAGTCCAGGGCATAATGGTCACGTGCCTTAAAGACAAGGGCATACTGGTCGTGTGCCTTGAAAACCAGGACATACTAGTCATGTGCCTTTAAGACCAGGGCATACTGGTTATTGCGTTTAAGACCAGGGGATACTGGTCACGTGCCTTTAAGACCAGGGCATACTGGTCATGTGCTTTGAAAACCAGGACGTACTAGTCATGTGCCTTTAAGACCAGGGCATACTGGTTATTGCGTTTAAGACCAGGGGATACTGGTCACGTGCCTTTAAGACCAGGGCATACTGGTCATGGCCTTGAAAAACCAGGACGTACTAGTCATGTGCCTTTAAGACCAGGGCATACTGGTTATTGCGTTTAAGACCAGGGGATACTGGTCACGTGCCTTTAAGACCAGGGCATACTGGTCATGGCCTTGAAAAACCAGGACGTACTAGTCATGTGCCTTTAAGACCAGGGCATACTGGTTATTGCGTTTAAGACCAGGGGATACTGGTCACGTGCCTTTAAGACCAGGGCATACTGGTCATGTGCTTTGAAAACCAGGACGTACTAGTCATGTGCCTTTAAGACCAGGGCATACTGGTTATTGCGTTTAAGACCAGGGGATACTGGTCACGTGCCTTTAAGACCAGGGCATACTGGTCATGGCCTTGAAAAACCAGGACGTACTAGTCATGTGCCTTTAAGACCAGGGCATACTGGTTATTGCGTTTAAGACCAGGGGATACTGGTCACGTGCCTTTAAGACCAGGGCATACTGGTCATGGCCTTGAAAAACCAGGACGTACTAGTCATGTGCCTTTAAGACCAGGGCATACTGGTCATGGCCTTGAAAAACCAGGACGTACTAGTCATGTGCCTTTAAGACCAGGGCATACTGGTTATAGCGTTTAAGACCAGGGGATACTGGTCACGTGCCTTTAAGACCAGGGCATACTGGTCATGGCCTTGAAAAACCAGGACGTACTAGTCATGTGCCTTTAAGACCAGGGCATACTGGTTATAGCGTTTAAGACCAGGGGATACTGGTCACGTGCCTTTAAGACCAGGGCATACTGGTCATGTGCCTTTAAGACCAGGAAATACTGGTCACGTGCCTTTAAGACAAGGGCATACTGGTCATGTGCCTTTAAGACCAGGGTATACTGGACACGTGTCTTTAAGACCAGGGGATACTGGTCACGAGTCTATAAGACCAGGGCATGCTGGTCACGTGCCTTTAAGACCAGGAATACTGGTCATGAAAGGAATGTTGGAACAAGTGCCTTAAAGACCAGCAAAGCTGGTAATGTGACTATACATTCTGTAGTGTGCAGGAGCACCAGAGATTGCAGCCTTAAGTACATAAAAAACAGGGAAAGCTAGTCCCTTAATGCTGCCGGGATGCGTGCCGGGGGGGTGGGGGGGGGGGGGAGATATTGGGGCGATTCACCTTACTCAGGATCTGAGTCCCCCGTCTTGAATAGCGCCGGCCGCAGGCCCCTCCAGAAGAAATAGTGACCGCAATGGAGGAGGAAGAAGATGGCCGCCGAGATCTCGTCTGGAACGAGAAGCGCCTGAATAGGGGGGCGGAGCCGCTAGAAGGGAGCAAGTGGTGGGCGGGGCTTCCCGGGATGCGGCCTAAACAGGGCCGAAGCCGGGGACTAAATTTATGGCTTTGGCCGGCGCGCACCCGCAGACTGAGGGGAAAAGTGCCGCGAAGCTCTGTGGGGACCCAGTCGCTATGGAGCCCTCCTCTGACTGCCGGAAAACCCAAATCTCACGGAGCACTTACCCAATATGGAGGGGGTGGCAGATGCTGCAGGTAGGAGCTGTGCCCGGGTAGATAGGACGGTGCAGGGTTGGGGAGCCTCCATCCACCATCCCTGCAGAAGAGGGGTGGAGAGAAACCGTCTGCCTCCTTCCATCATCCGCTTTTTCAGTGGTGATGCAGTGGGGGCTGCTCGGACGCCACGCTGGAAGGTGCCTCTGTACAGCCGAGGGTAAAACCTGGTGGACAGGGCTGAATGTCCGGCAATAGGCCTGGCTGCAGAAGAGGATACTGAAGGTGAAACTCCAGTGCTCGTCTGATAAGGGAGGGGGGAGATCGGTGCCCTTGAAGGGGCCCGTCGCCCCTAAAATCAGCTCAGGCAGTGGCTTCCCACGTCGCAGGAGAGGATACGGAGAGGTGAAACTCCCGTGCTCGCCTGTTGATGGTTCGAGGAGATCGGAACATGAAAGAATCCGTCGCCCCATTCGACCGTAGTAAAAAGTAAAAAACGGTAAAAAAGAGTTCTTTGGGTCTGAATAGCAGACCCGTCCGTGTGCCTCCTACGGACACTAAGCAAGAACTGGTTAGCTGGGAGCCAGCAGGAGGGTGTATACTGCAGGGGAGGAGAGAACTTTTTTCTTTGTATTACTTAGTGTCAGCCTCCTGGTGGCAGCAGCATACACCCATGGTCTGTGTCCCCCAATGAGGCGAAGGAGAAAACAAGGACATAATACACAATAATAATACACTATAATAATACACAATACAATAATACACAATAATAATGGTTCTCACCTTGAAAAACTCTTCCATCAGCGTCTGGTCCGGATACATGTCCTTCCAGGGCAGCCTGCTGTACTCTGTGTGATAGGTATACAGGATATACTCGGGGTGCATGGGTGCAGTGCAGGTCTCACAATAGTGCATCAGGTGTAACCACAGCGCCCCCCGCTGGCCAGGCAGAAGATGATCTGCAAGAAGATGAGGAGATGGACTTGTAACAGGCTAGTAAATGCAGGACACTTTAGGTGTTTTCAACCTGTTTTTCATTTCCTTCATATTCTTCTTTTATTTTGCACCTTTTTTTTTTATAGTCTATTTTATGTGTTTTGTTTTGTTTTTATTTTGTTTTCTCGATGCGTGTTGCTTATTCATCAATTCCACCTTTTTTAAAAAGAAGTTTCAAAATTTTTGCACAAATGTATTCCAATCTCCCTTTGCTTCCTCTGGTGTTTTTTTGTTTTTTTTGCAGTCCCGGTTTATTTGTGCAACTTTACCAACATACTAGGGACTTTTTGCTCCGAAAAAGCATTAAAAAAAACAAAGGTCAAATATAAAGAGCAGTCTGTTTTGCAAAAAATTCATGAACCATGTGCGCTATATCATAGAAATTGGTTTAAAAAAAAAAAAAAAAAAAAAAAAGAGTAAAACAAAAAAAATGCAAAATCGAAATCGATGAACAGTGCCATTAGTGATTTGCTAGTTATAAAGCCAGTCACTAAACACCGTTGTGCATGAATCATGGTGATTTATTCCGGACGGTAAGGTGAAGCAGACATTTCACTGAATAATGCTTCACAAGCCAAAAACTACTAATGTTTCAATTATGTTTTTATGTTAAATTTGGGTGTTTTTACTTAATATTAAAATAATAATAATTCTTGAAATCTTGTGACTTTCACTCTGAACACTACGCCTGATGATACAGAAACCTCCTGTTTAGGCCGCAAACGTGACTAACTGTGGGGGTGAAAACTAAAGCTGTTGTAATTTTGAAATGATGTCCGGCATATACAAGTCTCCCCATTGCGTTGTCACGAGGGTTACGTCATCTCATACACAATGAATCCAGCACTCACCTTGAAACTTCTGGTGCAGCGTCAAAATGCAGTCACAAAAGAGCTGGACCAAGACGACCGTGGTGCGAGAGTCGCTTTCCAGCCAGGGGTAGCAGCGCTGATTACTGAGGAAGGGGCAGAGTGTAAAGAACAGGCGCTATCACTTGTGCTCTGTGTTCTTGCAGAATCACCTTCATTAGCATACCTTAAAAGGGTTGTCCACTACTTAGACAACTCCTTCTTAAGGTACCGTCACACTCAGCAACTTTGCAAAGAGAACGACAACGATCCGTGACGTTGCAGCATCCTGGATAGCGATCTTGTTGTGTTTGACACGCAGCAGTGATCAGGATCCCGCTGCGCCATCGCTGGTCGGAGCTAGAAGTCCAGAACTTTATTTCGTCGCCAGGTCGGCGTGTATCGTCATGTTTGACATCAAAAGCAACGACGCCAGCAACGAGCATAGGGCCCCTAGATGTGTGTCGGATCGGTACACTCCGGCTGTTTGACATGGAGCTAACAACCAGCGAGAACGAGAAGTGAGTCGCCGTTACATCACTGGATCGCTCCTGCATCGTTCTGGAGCTGCTGTGTTTGACGTCTCTACACCGACCTAAACAGCAACGCTCCAGCGATCTAGTTTAGATCGGCTCGTTGTCTATATCGCTGCAGCGTCGCTGAGTGTGACGGTACCTTTAAACGGGCTGTCCAGCCTTAGGCTACTCTATTCTATGTGACTGCACACCTGTGAATCCTCACATTATGCAAACTGAGGATTCTTCATCCACTGTTGGTGCAAACACAGAGTGGTCATGTGACCGCAAGTTTACGATTTGCATACTACTGGACACATTCCGACTACATAGTTACATAGTTATTAAGGTTGAAGGAAGACTATATGTCCATCTAGTTCAACCCATAGCCTAACCTAACATGCCCTAACATGTTGATCCAGAGGAAGGCAAAAAAAACCCATGTGCAAAGAGTAAGCTCCACATTGGGGAAAAAAATTCCTTCCCGACTCCACATACGGCAATCAGACTAGTTCCCTGGATCAACGCCCTATCAAGGAATCTAGTGTATATACCCTGTAACATTATACTTTTCCAGAAAGGTATCCAGTCCCCTCTTAAATTTAAGTAATGAATCACTCATTACAACATCACACGGCAGAGAGTTCCATAGTCTCACTGCTCTTACAGTAAAGAATCCACGTCTGTTATTATGCTTAAACCTTTTTTCCTCCAACCGCAGAGGATGCCCCCTTGTCCCTGTTTCAGGTCTATGATTAAAAAGATCATCAGAAAGGTCTTTGTACTGTCCCCTCATATATTTATACATTAAAATAAGATCACCCCTTAGTCTTCGTTTTTCCAAACTAAATAGCCCCAAGTGTAATAACCTATCTTGGTATTGCAGACCCCCCAGTCCTCTAATAACCTTGGTCGCTCTTCTCTGCACCCGCTCCAGTTCAGCTATGTCTTTCTTATACACCGGAGACCAGAACTGTGCACAGTATTCTAAATGTGGTCGAACTAGTGACTTGTATAGAGGTAAAATTATGTTCTCCTCATGAGCATCTATGCCTCTTTTAATGCATCCCATTATTTTATTTGCCTTTGTAGCAGCTGCCTGACACTGGCCACTGAATTTAAGTTTGTCATCCACCCATACACCCAGGTCTTTTTCATTGACGGTTTTGCCCAGAGTTTTAGAATTAAGCACATAATTATATATCTTATTACTTCTACCCAAGTGCATGACCTTACATTTATCCCCATTAAAGCTCATTTGCCATTTATCAGCCCAAGCTTCTAGTTTACATAAATCATCCTGTAATATAAAATTGTCCTCCTCTGTATTGATTACCCTGCAGAGTTTAGTGTCATCTGCAAATATTGAAATTCTACTCTGAATGCCCCCTACAAGGTCATTAATAAATATGTTAAAAAGAAGAGGGCCCAATACTGACCCCTGTGGTACCGCACTGCTAACCGCTACCCAGTCCGAGTGTGCTCCATTAATAACCACCCTTTGTTTCCTATCCCTGAGCCAGCTCTCAACCCACTTGCACATATTTTCCCCTATCCCCATTATTCTCATTTTATGTATCAACCTTTTGTGTGGCACCGTATCAAAAGCTTTTGAAAAGTCCATATACACTACATCCACTGGGTTCCCTTGGTCCAATCCGGAACTTACCTCTTCATAGAAACTGATCAAATTAGTCTGACATGAACGGTCCCTAGTAAACCCGTGCTGATACTGGGTCATGAGGTTATTCCTCTTCAGATACTCCAGTATAGCATCCCTTAGAATGCCCTCCAGGATTTTACCCACAGTAGAGGTTAAGCTTACTGGCCTATAGTTTCCGAGTTCAGTTTTTGTTCCCTTTTTGAATATTGGCACCACATTTGCTATACGCCAGTCCTGTGGCACAGACCCTGTTATTATGGAGTCTTTAAAGATTAAAAATAATGGTCTATCAATGACTGTACTTAATTCCTGCAGTACTCGAGGGTGTATCCCATCCGGGCCCGGAGATTTGTCAATTTTAGTGATTTTTAGACGCCGCCGCACTTCCTGCTGGGTTAAGCAGGTGACATTTAATTGGGAATTTTTATCACTAGACATTTTGTCTGCCATGGGATTTTCTTGTGTAAATACTGATGAAAAAAAGTCATTTAGCATATTGGCTTTTTCCTCATCCTCATCCACCATCTCACCCAGACTATTTTTAAGGGGGCCAACACTATCATTTTTTAGTTTCTTACTATTTATGTAGTTAAAGAATATTTTAGGATTATTTTTACTCTCTCTGGCAATGAGTCTCTCTGTCTCAATCTTTGCTGCCTTGATTTGCTTTTTACAGAATTTATTTAATTTTCTGTATTTATTTAATGCCTCCTCACTACCTACTTCCTTTAATTCTCTAAATGCTTTCTTTTTGTCCCTTATTGCGCCCCTTACAGCTCTATTTAGCCATATTGGTTTCCTCCTATTTCTAATATGTTTATTCCCATACGGTATATACTGTGCACAGGTCCTATCCAGGATGCTAATAAACGTCTCCCATTTTCTCTGTGTATTTTTGTGTCTCAGGATATCGTCCCAGTTAATTGCACCAAGATCCTCTCTCATCCGTTGGAAATTTGCCCTCCTGAAGTTTAGTGTCCTTGTAACCCCTCTACTACACATCTTTTTAAAGGATACATGAAAACTTATTATTTTGTGATCGCTATTTCCCAAGTAACCCCCAACCCTTATATTTGATATGCGGTCTGGCCTGTTGGTTAATATTAGGTCTAGCAGTGCCCCCCTTCTTGTTGGGTCCTGAACCAGTTGTGAAAGGTAATTGTCTCTCATAATTGTCAAAAACCGATTACCTTTGCTGGAACTGCAGGTTTCTGTTCCCCAATCTATTTCAGGGTAGTTGAATTCCCCCATAATAATGACTTCTCCTTGAGTCGCAGCTTCATCTATTTGCTTTACGAGGATATTCTCCATTGCTTCCATTATTTTTGGAGATTTATAATAAACCCCTATCAGTAATTTATTATTTTTTCCCCCTCCCCTTATCTCCACCCACAGGGATTCTACATTTTCATTAAATTCACCTATATTATCGCGCAGGATGGGTTTTAAGGATGATTTTACATATAGACACACCCCTCCCCCTCGCTTATCTGTACGGTCATTTCTGAACAGGCTATAGCCCTGCAAGTTAACAGCCCAGTCATGGCTCTCATCCAGCCACGTTTCAGATATCCCCACCATGTCATAATTATGCTCCAACAACATTAGTTCTAATTCGTCCATTTTGTTGGCGAGGCTTCTGGCATTAGTATACATGCACTTTATGTTCCTCTCTGTACTTCTATTTCTTAAATTATTAACTGTTCTGACCCCACCCCCCATGCCACCGCCACCCCCAACTTCCTTATTTGTGCCCAGGACTCTGTCTGCACTATCTTCCCCTCCTATAAAATGAATACCCTCCCCCCCAATTCCTAGTTTAAACACTCCTCCAACCTTCTAGCCATTCTCTCCCCCAGCACAGCTGCACCCTCCCCATTGAGGTGCAGCCCGTCCCTAGCGTAGAGCCTGTAGCCAACTGAGAAGTCGGCCCAGTTCTGCAGGAACCCAAACCCCTCCTTCCTACACCAATTCTTGAGCCACTTATTAACCTCCCTAATCTCCCGTTGCCTCTCTGGCGTGGCACGTGGTACCGGCAGTATTTCGGAAAATACCACGTTGGAGGTCCTTGCTTTCAGCTTGCAGCCTAATTCCCTGAAATCATCTTTAAGGACCTTCCACCTACCTCTAACTTTGTCATTAGTGCCAATGTGCACCATGACCGCTGGGTCCTCACCAGCCCCTCCCAATAATCTGTCCACCCGATCAGCGATGTGTCGGACTCGAGCGCCAGGTAGGCAGCACGACGTTCGACTAGACTTGTCCAGCCTCACTCAATCCACTTGCAGTGAGCGAGGCGGCACACGTCTAGTTGGTATGTGACCGCTTGTATGAAAATCACATACTTGCAGTCACACGCACGAAGTGCCTGCGATGTGAGGATTTACTTGTCTGCAGTCACATAGGGTGACTAAATAAAATAAATAATAAAATAAAGTAAAATAAAAATACCAGACACTCACTTCCAATGCTGGCGCCGTTCTAGCGATGTTGGCGCCGGTTCTCCTGGAACTTGTATGACATTATTATGCCGCGTCTCCTGCAGCCAATCAGCATCCAGTAATGGCCTGCAGTACACACACTTCTCTGCGGAAGTCTGAGGCTTGTGTGAGCGAGGTAGCCCATGAACAGCTGCTGATTGGCTGCAGTGCTCACGCGGCATCGCTGGGACAGCGCCGCTGCAGGAGAGGAGTATCTGATGTTTTTATTTTACACTGGGGAATATAGGATTTAAGAAGGAGACATCCCATAAACAGACAATACTTTATAGGAAATCCATGTGCACAAATGACGCATAATACGGTCTTCAATACCGAACATCATGGCTAAAGCATAGAACCTGTAAGATGCATTGAAGATATCGGACCACAAACCAATATATGGAAATTGGTGAAGAATTGAATGGAAATGCTCGGCCTTTGTGACGTCGTGATTGCCAGAAACCTCAGAGCGTAGAATTAGACGCTGGGCCTGAGAAATGCAACGTTATCTTACCTATTATCATCTTTATCCAGGACCATTATCCATGGCTTAAAGAGCTCGGTGATGACCGAATGTAGAGATTTCAGCACTAAATACAAGGAAGAAGGGGAGAATTTTGTTCATTTGCATTATCACAGTGAGAAAAGGATCCAAATACAGTAATCTGCAAGAAGGTGTATTTAAAAATAATAAAAAAACAACCTAAAAAGGAGAAAAATGCCGCACATTGCAAATCCTTTACTTGAGAGCCATTATCTGGTCATCGTACATATTATAGAGGCTGCGATATTAATGGCCTCTTCTTAGGCTGGGCTGCATATTACCCCGTCTGGTGCGCGGGAAGAAGGAGCAAAGTCAACAGTGCACAGGCTGCAACATTGGTGGGGACGCCGAGAGTCCGGCTCCCCCAGTGTTTTCTGGCCTCTCCTTAGGATAAGCTATCAATACATTGATGCTTGGAAACTTCTTGAATGGGAACTTCCAGTGAAAAGACATTGGTGATAGGAAAGAGGGGATTTATTAAGGCCGATACAAGACAGATTTCTTACTCTGCCCCCCCGCAGTCATCAGATGAGTAGTAATCTGTGAGTTTGGCCAACTTTCATATAATATTTATGGGGGATGTTAGATGATTGCTGGTGGTCCCGGCAGTCATTTCCCTAATAGTGTAGAGCTAATTTATAAAAGGGGGTTCAAGAAATCCCATAATATTGCACTTCTGCCTGTTTCCTATATACAACTAGCTATTGAACCCGTTCTACGCCCGGGTGGCGAGCATCTATATTGGTATATGGTCTCCATCCTGTCATGAGCTGCTCCATCCTGCGTCCCCATCCTGTCATGTGCTGCTCCATCCTGCGTCCCCATCCTGTCATGTGGTGCTCCATCCTGCGTCCCCATCCTGTCATGTGCTGCTCCCATCCTGCGTCCCCATCCTGTCATGTGCTGCTCCCATCCTGCGTCCCCATCCTGACATGTGCTGCACCCATCCTGCGTCCCCATTCTGACATGTGCTGCTCCCATCCTGCGTCCCCATCCTGTCATGTGCGGCTCCATCCTGCGTCCCCATCCTCTCATGTGCTGCTCCATCCTGCGTCCCCATCCTGTCATGTGCTGCTCCATCCTGCGTCCCCATCCTGTCATGTGCTGCTCCCATCCTGTCATGTGCTGCTCCATCCTGCGTCCCCATCCTGACATGTGCTGCTCCAATCCTGCACCCCCATTCTGACATGTGCTGCTCCATCCTGCGTCCCCATCCTGTCATGTGCTGCTCAATCCTGCGTCCCCATCCTGTCATGTGCTGCTCCCATCCTGCGTCCCCATCCTGTCATGTGCTGCTCCATCCTGCGTCCCCATCCTGACATGTGCTGCACCCATCCTGCACCCCCATTCTGACATGTGCTGCTCCAATCCTGCATCCCCATCCTGTCACGTGCTGCACCCATCCTGCGCCCCCATCCTGCCATGTGTTGCACCCATCTTGTGCCCCCATTGTGACATGTGCTGTTCCCATCCTGCGCCCCCATCCTGCCATGTGTTGCACCCATCTTGTGCCTCCATTCTGACATGTTCTGAACCCATCCTGCGCCTCCATTCTGTCATTTGCTGCTCCCATCCTGCGCCCCCATCCTGTCATGTGCTGCTCCCATCCTGTGCCCCCGTTCTGTCATGTGCTGCTCCCATCCTGTGCCCCTATTCTGTCATGTGCTGCTCCCATCCTGCGCCCCCGTTCTGTCATGTGCTGCTCCCATCCTGCGCCCCCGTTCTGTCATGTGCTGCTCCCATCCTGCGCCACCATTCTTTAATTTGCTTCTCCCATCCATATGCCCCATAAGCTGCTCCATTATGGTTGATGGCCCCCATAAGATGCTCCATAGTATATGCCCCGTACACTGCTCCATTATGGTTTATGGCCCCCATAAGATGCTCCATAGTGTATGCCCCCCCCCCCCCCCCATACACTGCTCCATAAAGATTGATGGCCCCCATAACATGCACCATAGTATATGCCCCCGTACACTGCTCCATAAAGATTGATGGCCCCCATAAGAGGCTCCATAGTGTATGCCTCCGTACACTGCTCCATAAAGGTTTATGGCCCCCATAAGACGCTCCAGTGTGTATGCCCCCCGTACACTGCTCCATAAAGGTTTATGGCCCCCATAAGACGCTCCAGTGTGTATGCCCCCGTACACTACTCCATAAAGGTTTATGGCCCCCATAAGATGCTCCATAATATATGCCCCCGTACACTGCTCCATTATGGTTGATGGCCCCATAAGATGCTCCATTGTATTATATGCCCCCCATAAGATGCTCCATTGTATTATATGCCCCCCATAAGATGCTCCATTGTATTATATGCCCCCCATAAGATGCTCCATTGTATTATATGCCCCACATAAGATGCTCCATTGTATTATATGCCCCCCATAAGATGCTCCATTGTATTATATGCCCCCCATAAGATTCTCCATTGTATTATATGCCCCCCATAAGATGCTCCATTGTATTATATGCCCCCCATAAGATGCTCCATTGTATATGCCCCGTATGCTGCTGCCATATATAAAAAAAAAAATACCATACTCACCTATGGTCGCTGGGTGCCGAGTGCTGGGGGCCTGAGCAGGCGGGGACACCAGCGCGCTGTGGGGGTCAGGTGACGGTATCACCGCTAGCTCAGGCCCCCAGCACTTGCTATACTCACCTGTCTGTCCCGTTCCACCGCTGCGCGCCGCCATCTTCCGGCTGCTCTGGCTGTGACCGTTCAGTCAGAGGGCGGCGCCGGCGCGCATTAAGCGCGTCATCGCGCACTCTGAACTGTGAACGTCACAGCAGAGGACCCGGGAGACGGAGCCGCACGCAGCGCTGGAACGGAGGACAGGTCAATATACTTACCCTCCTGGCGGTCCCTGACTCTCCGGTGGAGATCGCGGTGTGCGTTTAGTGTTTACGCATACCGCGATCTCCTGGGAGCGTCAGTCTGTGGGGGCCAGACTACGCCGGCGCTTGCGCTTGCACAGTCTATAAAGGCTTCGGACAGAGTGATGCTCCCAGCGTTATATTATAGATGCAACCGAAAAAAAAGCAATAGTACTAACGTAGGAAATATTTTCCATGTGAAAATTACTTCCGACCTTTGCAGATACCTGTTTCTGCCCCTTTATCAGGCAGCATTGCTTGCGTGTAAATGATCACATATGTGGCGCCGTCTCCCCAGCCCCGGTACATACACATCCCATTACCTGTCTGCACTGTAGGATTCCCCATTGCTTCCTGCTTGATATGGAGAACCTCATAGTCGATGTGGCTCTTCACCAGATATTCCAGGAAGGTCTTCACCTCCGGGACATACGGACTCCATTTGGACAACAACCCGAAGCTCTGAAAGTCGGGTTTAGAAAGACGCAACTTGCTGAAAAAGTCTGAAAGCCATTTAATGGTCTCCAGGACCTAGAAAGAAACAGGGAAAACAGCAACAAAAAACTTCATGACTTCACAATGGCTGATTACGGAGGAGTCCCGACTCGATGATCATTGTCAGGAGGATAGACAAATGCGCCATGTTGGATTTCCACGATCCTTTTTACAAAATCTAGAACGCTACCGGATCTGGTCTGGTGGCAGATTATTCCTCTCTCCCCAGTGTATGCACGCTCAGCTACGCTGTGCACACATGTACATAGCACGGTCAGGATAACTATAGAGCATCAGTGACAATGGACATCTTAAAAAGATTGTGTGCTTCCAGAAAACAAACTGTTTGCTCTCACCATCCCCTGGTCCAGCACTGAGTTTCCGCCGCTGCTCCTGGTTTCAGTTATTGTCTGCAGCGCTGACGTCACAGCGCTGCAACCAATCAGTGAGCTTAGCTGCATGTGCTGTCAACTCGGGCAGAGCTGCTAAGTTCAGACAATAACGGACAACGGCAGCAGTGCTGGGGATACTCAGTGCTGGACCAGGGAAGGGTGAGTAAGGCATACCAGCAGAGAGCGAAGGGATGTGCTGAGACCCGCCACAGACTGATAGCCGACCAACCTGCTCTGCCGACAGCATCGTTTTGTTTGTGCAATTTGGAAATATGAGGGGATCTTTAGGGTCCAGCTTGACGGTACTTGGCAGAACTCTTGGGGTGTAACATCCCACTGCTTTCAGAGATGTTTTCCAGCACTCTGGACTTAGCAGCTGCTCTGAGGAGCCTGGAAAAAATAAGCGGGAACAGAAGAAATATCATAAGGCCATACATTCACAAAACTACTGCGGCGCCAAACTGTGCAAAAGTGCAGCAAGTTTCCGTCTTCTTGGGGCCGCGCTGTGGTTACGCTATCTGAGCCAATAATGCATCTTATAGTTAAATCTCCTAAAGGGAAAGTGCAGGTAAGAGCGGGTTCAATGTGAGCCAAGAGGACGGCTTACTCTGCATGAGCAGCCTCAGGCAGTCGCTGTAATGGTCCGGGAACTGGTAGCGCAGGATGGAGTTCCAGTGCTTGCAGAATATATTGAAAGGCATCAGCAGATCGTCCTCCGGGGTCAGGCCGCACAGGGTCAGAGCCAGGTGCACCGACTCCAGCAGCTTGCTCCGCTCAGACATGGAAGGCTTTGCAGAATTCAACCAGTGGTTAAGATCAAACTGCAAAATAACAACAAGAAAATTGTGAATGGGGCCGGCGGCTGCAACAATGAGCTGTACAGGTAATAGGGAACAGCGGGACGGGACAGATGTGGCAGCAGCTTGTCATCCAGGACGACCATAGCCCTGCATCACTACATAAACCCGCAGGTGAACTCAGCAACTCAGCTCTGCTAATTCTGAAGTTTCACCATGATGCGCCCACAAATTGGCCCTGGTGCATTTACAATTCAGCTCTGCCACGTCCCCAACTCGGCTCTGCCACGTCCCCAACTTGGCTCTGCCACGTCCCCAACTCGGCTCTGCCATGTCTCAAACTCGGCTCTGCCACGTCCCCAACTCGGCTCTGCCACGTCTCAAACTCGGCTCTGCCACATCCCCAACTCGGCTCTGCCATGTCTCAAACTCGGCTCTGCCACGTCCCCAACTCGGCTCTGCCACGTCTCAAACTCGGCTCTGCCACGTCCCCAACTCATCTCAGCCACATCTCCAACTCATCTCGGCCACGTCCCCAACTCGGCTTTGCCACAGCCCCAACTCATCTCGGCCACGTCCCCAACTCATCTCAGCCACGTCCCCAACTCATCTCAGCCACGTCCCCAACTCGGCTTTGCCACAGCCCCAACTCATCTCGGCCACGTCCCCAACTCAGCTCGGCTACGTCCCCAACTCATCTCAGCCACGTCCCCACCCCGGCTCTGCCACGTCTGCAAATCAGCTCTGTCATGTCCGCAAATTGGCTCTGTCACGTCCCCAACTCAGTTCTGCCACGTCCGCAACTCAGCTTTGCTATCTTCGCAACTCAGCTCTGCTACGTCTCCATTACCCTTAGTTTTTGATAAAACACGATCCTGATCTCTCTAAAGTGATTATGACCTACCTTAGTCAGCAGCATAAAGATCACATCACTATTGTCTTCAGAAATGGACTCCACCACTTTCTCGTACAGATGCACAAACTCTCCGGGAGAGGCGGCGGGGGTGAAATATGGAGACAGTAGGTTACACAGCCTCCGATTCTGCAGGATAGTTTGCAGTATTGGCCGACATTCGGACTGGGTCCCGCTTATAAACACCTGCGACGAGAAAGGACCAAGACGCACAATTTAGAGACAGAAGTGACAAATATTGTAGGAGCCGACACACAATCCATCTGTCACCTGAGTGTCAGACGTGACTGCAGAGTACTGGTTTACACCGACACTGACATCTGAAGTGCGCACATATAATGCCGGAGGCAATAAATCATTGGGGATGTTTGGGAGGAAACCAGAGAACACAGAAACTTCATAGACATGTTGGATTTGACCTCGGGGCAGATCCTACGATGCACGTCTCTATGACCAGCTGAGTCAGACACATTACATCCCATTGACATAAACATGATTTGCGGCCAGTCTGATGGCTAGGAGGACAGCCGAAGTTTGGGGTATAGTGTATAAACAGCTGAATGTCGGATAGACCTGGCAAGCGGACATGAGAATGTTGTAAAGCTATTCCAAGTATGAGAAAACCTACCTGTCCCAGTATTTCAATGCAGGAGGTGAAGAACTGGCGAGATGGAGGATGGCGCTGAGTCTCGTCACACACAAATTCAACCACAGCGAAGAAGGTCCCGATTCCAATCTTCTGGATCTCCTGCGGAGACTGCACTTTGTACGCATTTACAAGAGCACTATGTGGGGACAAGGAAGGTTCATGAGGAACAGGACTAAGATATGAGGGCACCGTCCACCCAGAGATGGTCATCTGCTCACTGCTCCAGGCATAAGAGGGACAGAGGAAGACAAGCCTGGGCTTATGATGCCTGCACACACATGTAGCCCAGGGCGAGAAAACAGGAACATAATATATATTGTAGCAAGGCCAGGTAGGGGAGGGTTGAGTCCTAGCACTGCCGGTCCAGATTAGGAATGAACCTGCAGTGTTTTGCTAATAGCCAGTAGAAGGGCCCAGCAAGTGGTAAATCTAAATTTAATGTCAACATATTTTACATGGTGAATCCTTATGCCAAAAGGAACAAATTTGAGGGGTAAGACTTACCAATTTGCAAAGTTCATTTTACCTTGGCACCCTAACGTACACCTGCCCGAGCATTGGACGTACACCTGCCCGAGTATTGGATGTACACCTGCCCGAGCATTGGACGTACACCTGCCCGAGCATTGGACGTACACCTGCCCGAGCATTGGACGTACACCTGCCCGAGTATTGGACGTACACCTGCCCGAGTACTGGACGTACACCTGCCCGAGTATTGGACGTACACCTGCCCGAGTATTGGACGTACACCTGCCCGAGTATTGGACGTACACCTGCCCGAGTATTGGACTTCCACCTGCCCGAGTATTGGACGTACGCCTGTCCGAGTATTGGACATACACCTGCCCGAGCACTGCACGTACACCTGCCCGAGCATTGGACGTACACCTGCCCGAGTATTGGACGTACACCTGCCCGAGTATTGGACGTACACCTGCCCGAGTATTGGACGTACACCTGCCCGAGTATTGGACGTACACCTGCCCGAGTATTGGACGTACACCTGCCCGAGTATTGGACGTACACCTGCCCGAGTATTCGACGTACACCTGCCCGAGTATTGGACGTACACCTGCCCGAGTATTGGACCTACACCTGCCCGAGCATTGGACGTACACCTGCCCGAGTATTGGACGTACACCTGCCCGAGTATTGGACGTACACCTGCCTGAGTATTGGACGTACACCTGCTCAAGTATTGGACGTACATCTGCCCGAGCATTGGACGTACACCTGCCCGAGCATTGGACGTACACCTGCCCGAGTATTGGACGTACACCTGCCCGAGTATTGGACGTACACCTGCCCGAGTATTGGACGTACACCTGCCCGAGTATTGGACATACACCTGCTCAAGTATTGGACGTACATCTGCCCGAGCATTGGACGTACACCTGCCCGAGTATTGGACGTACACCTGCCTGAGTATTGGACGTACACCTGCCCGAGTATTGGACGTACACCTGCTCGAGTATTGGACGTACACCTGCCGACCCGTGTGCATGAACGCCGAACACCCCCCACTCTGCACCCACTCACGTGATGAAGTTCTCCAGATGAACGGCGGTTTCTATGATGTTGAGCTGAGTAGGTTTGGTGGCCTCAGCCTGCAGTTGCTTCATTTCCCTCCGCAGAACGTGGAGCTGTTGGCTTATGGCTTCTTCCATCTGCATTCCTGCAAACTATAGACGACAGGATTTCCAGAAGAGATTATTTAAGGGAACTGGTCCTCGTACCACTGTACCCGGCCGTCTCTGAAAACCCCTCACCTTGACGGTCACCACCGCAGGCCCGCTGCACGTCTTATTCATATTCCCCCGACACTCCATCTTCATCTCTATCTGCTCCTCTCGATTGACGTAAAGTTTGGGGATTGTATCGAGCATCTCGCTGTCCAGGGCCACCTGCTGGGACTCCCGCATGGAAGCTGTCCTGCCATGAAAGACACGGTTCACAGGTCCTAGATCGGTTCATCAATGTCTGACACTGCGAGCACTGCATAGACCAGTGTGATAAATCCTTATGGTGTCCCCTAGTGGCAACATGTAGCCAATGCATCATATTTATCTTATGTTACCTACTGTATATATAGAGGTGTTATCAGTCATTGTACAGGAGGAGGAGGAGGTGAGCTGTGATATCATCTATTGTGAATGGTGGATCCTGTGTTATCTACTGTATATAGAGGCGTTATCAGTCATTGTACAGGAGGAGGAGGTGAGCTGTGACATCACCTATTGTGAATGGTGGATCCTGTGTTATCTACTGTATACAGAGGTGTTATCAGTCATTGTACAGGAGGAGGTGAGCTGTGACATCACCTATTATGAATGGTGAATCCTGTGTTATCTACTGTATATAGAGGTGTTATCAGTCATTGTACAGGAGGAGGAGGAGGTGAGCTGTGACATCACCTATTGTGAATGGTGGATCCTGTGTTATCTACTGCATATAGAGGTTATCAGTCATTGTACAGGAGGAGGAGGTGAGCTGTGACAACATCACCTACTATGAATTGTGGATCCTGTGTTATCTACTGCATATATATAGGAGTTATCCGTTATTGTACAGGAGGAGGAGGTGAGCTGTGACATCACCTATTGTGAATGGTGGATCTTGTGTTACCTACTGAATATAGAGGCGTTATGAGTCAGTCATTGTACAGGAGGAGGAGGTGAGCTCTGACATCATCTAATGAGAATGGTGGGTCCTGTGTTATCTACTGTATATAGAGGTGTTATCTGTTGTGAATTCTGTTGTTAACCTCCCTCCTGTGGTCATGAATGGTACTTCGGCTGGTTCTGTCCATGGGCTTCCTCTGGTGGTTGTGAGTGGGGCTGCGGCTTCTGTGGTTCCTTCCACAGGTGACGAGGTTAATTCGTTAGCTGGCTGCTCTATTTAACTCCACCTAGATCATTGCTCCATGCCACCTGTCAATGTTCCAGTATTGGTCTAGTTCGCTCCTGGATCGTTCTTGTGACCTGTCTTCCCAGCAGAAGCTAAGTTCCTGCTTGTTTTTCTCGGTTTGCTACTTTTTCTGTCCAGCTTGCTATTTTGATTTTTGTCTTGCTTGCTGGAAGCTCTGGGACGCAGAGGGAGCGCCACCGCACCATGAGTCGGTGCGGAGGGTCTTTTTGCGCCCTCTGCGTGGTCTTTTTGTAGTTTTTTGTGCTGACCGCAAAGTTACCTTTCCTATCCTCTGTCTGTTCAGTAAGTCGGGCCTCACTTTGCTAAATCTATTTCATCTCTGTGTTTGTAATTTTCATCTTAACTCACAGTCATTATATGTGGGGGGTTGCCTGTTCCTTTGGGGAATTTCTCTGAGGCAAGGTAGGCTTTATTTTTCTATCTTTAGGGCTAGCTAGTTCCTTAGGCTGTGACGAGGCGCCTAGGGAGCGTCAGGAGCGCTCCACGGTTATTTCTAGTGTGTGTGATAGGATTAGGGATTGCGGTCAGCAGAGTTCCCACGTCTCAGAGCTTGTCCTGTATTATTAGTAACTATCAGGTCATTCCGTGTGCTCTTAACCACCAGGTCCATTATTGTCCTCACCACCAGGTCATAACAGTACATGTGGCCAAAAGTATTAATGCATCTCAATAGAGGGATAAGAGAAGTTCTGAGACCATTTTTTTTTCTTTGCAGTGTGTTTTGTCTCTCTTTTCCCCTTTACCTCTGGGTGGTTCAGGATACAGGTGTAGATATGGACATTCAAGGTCTGTCCTCTTGTATGGATAATCTCACTGCAAAGGTACAAAACATTCAAGATTTTGTGGTTCAGAATCCGATGTTAGAGCCTAGGATTCCAATTCCTGATTTGTTTTTTGGGGATAGATCTAACTTTCTGAATTTCAAAAATAATTGTAAATTGTTTCTTGCTTTGAAACCTCGCTCCTCAGGTGACCCTGTTCAACAAGTGAAAATCATTATTTCTTTGTTACGTGGACTGGGCATTTTCCCTTGCGCCAGGAGATCCGACATTGCGTGATGTTGATGCGTTTTTTCTGGCACTTGGATTGCTTTATGATGAACCAAATTCAGTGGATCAGGCAGAGAAAATCTTGCTGGCTCTGTGTCAGTTTCAGGATGAGGTAGAGATATATTGTCAGAAGTTTAGGAAGTGGTCTGTACTCACTCAGTGGAATGAATGCGCGCTGGCAGCAATTATCAGAAAGGGTCTCTCTGAAGCCCTTAAGGATGTCATGGTGGGATTTCCCATGCCTGCTGGTCTGAATGAGTCTATGTCTTTGGCCATTCAGATCGATCGACGCTTGCGTGAGCGTAAAGTTGTGCACCATTTGGCGGTATTATCTGAGCATAGACCTGAGCCTATGCAATGTGATAGGACTTTGACCAGAGCTGAACGGCAAGAACACAGACGTCGGAATGGGCTGTGTTTTTACTGTGGTGATTCCACTCATGCTATCTCCGATTGTCCTAAGCGCACTAAGCGGTTCGCTAGGTCTGCCACCATTGGTACGGTACAGTCGAAATTTCTATTGTCCGTTACTCTGATTTGCTCTTTGTCATCCTATTCTGTTATGGCATTTGTGGATTCAGGCGCTGCCCTGAATTTGATGGACTTGGGAGTTTGCTAGGCGCTGTGGTTTTTTCTTGGAGCCCTTGCAGTATCCTATTCCATTGAGAGGAATTGATGCTACGCCTTTGGCCAAGAATAAGCCCCAGTACTGGACCCAATTGACCATGTGCATGGCTCCTGCACATCAGGAGGATATCCGCTTTCTGGTATTGCATAATCTGCATGATGTGGTCGTTTTGGGGTTGCCATGGCTACAGGTCCATAATCCAGTATTGGATTGGAAATCTATGTCTGTGTCCAGCTGGGGTTGTCAGGGGGTACATGGTGATGTTCCAATTTTTTCTATTTCGTCATCCACCCCTTCTGAAGTCCCGGAGTTTTTGTCGGATTACCGGGATGTATTTGATGAGCCCAAATCCAGTGCCCTACCTCCTCATAGGGATTGCGATTGTGCTATCAATTTGATTCCTGGTAGTAAGTTTCCTAAGGGCCGACTGTTCAATTTATCTGTACCTGAGCACACCGCTATGCGGAGTTATGTAAAGGAATCCTTGGAGAAGGGTCATATTCGCCCGTCGTCATCACCGTTAGGAGCAGGGTTCTTTTTTGTGGCCAAGAAGGATGGTTCTTTAAGACCTTGTATTGATTACGGCCTTCTTAATAAGATCACAGTCAAATTTCAGTACCCTTTGCCGCTGCTGTCTGATTTATTTGCTCGGATTAAGGGGGCTAGTTGGTTCACCAAGATAGATCTTCGTGGTGCGTATAATCTTGTGCGTATTAAACAGGGCGATGAATGGAAAACAGCATTTAATACGCCCGAGGGCCATTTTGAGTACCTGGTTATGCCATTCGGGCTTTCCAATGCTCCATCAGTATTTCAGTCCTTTATGCATGACATCTTCCGAGAATACCTGGATAAATTCCTGATTGTATATTTGGATGATATTTTGGTCTTCTCGGATGATTGGGAGTCTCACATGAAGCAGGTCAGAATGGTGTTCCAGGTCCTTCGTGCTAATTCTTTGTTTGTGAAGGGGTCTAAGTGTCTCTTTGGAGTTCAGAAGGTTTCATTTTTGGGTTTCATTTTTTCCCCTTCTACTATCGAGATGGACCCTGTTAAAGTCCAGGCCATTTACGATTGGACTCAGCCGACATCTGTGAAGAGTCTGCAAATGTTCCTGGGCTTTGCTAATTTTTATCGTCGCTTCATCAGTAATTTTTCTAGTGTTGCTAAACCGTTGACTGATTTGACCAAGAAAGGTGCTGATGTGGTCAATTGGTCTTCTGCGGCTGTGGAAGCTTTTCAGGAGTTGAAGCGTCGTTTTTCTTCTGCCCCTGTGTTGTGCCAGCCAGATGTTTCGCTCCCGTTTCAGGTCGAGGTTGATGCTTCTGAGATTGGAGCAGGAGCTGTTTTGTCGCAAAGAAGTTCTGATGGCTCGGTGATGAAGCCATGTGCCTTCTTTTCTAGAAAGTTTTCGCCTGCTGAGCGCAATTATGATGTTGGCAATCGAGAGTTGTTGGCCATGAAGTGGGCATTCGAGGAGTGGCGTCATTGGCTTGAAGGAGCTAAACATCGCGTGGTGGTCTTGACGGATCACAAGAACTTGACTTATCTCGAGTCTGCCAAACGGTTGAATCCTAGACAGGCTCGTTGGTCGCTATTTTTCTCCCGTTTTGATTTTGTGGTTTCGTACCTTCCGGGCTCTAAGAATGTGAAGGCTGATGCCCTGTCAAGGAGTTTTGTGCCCGACTCTCCGGGTGTTCCTGAGCCGGCGGGTATTCTCAAAGAGGGGGTAATTTTGTCTGCCATCTCCCCTGATTTGCGGCGGGTGCTGCAAAAATTTCAGGCTGATAGACCTGACCGTTGCCCAGCGGAGAAACTGTTTGTCCCTGATAAATGGACTAGTAGAGTTATCTCTGAGGTTCATTGTTCGGTGTTGGCTGGTCATCCTGGAATCTTTGGTACCAGAGATTTGGTGGCTAGATCCTTTTGGTGGCCGTCTTTGTCGCGGGATGTGCGTTCTTTTGTGCAGTCCTGTGGGACTTGTGCTCGGGCTAAGCCCTGCTGTTCTCGTGCCAGTGGGTTGCTTTTGCCCTTGCCGGTCCCGAAGAGGCCCTGGACGCATATTTCTATGGATTTTATTTCGGATCTCCCTGTCTCTCAAAAGATGTCGGTCATTTGGGTGGTTTGTGATCACTTCTCTAAGATGGTCCATTTGGTACCTTTGTCTAAATTGCCTTCCTCCTCTGATTTGGTGCCGTTGTTTTTCCAGCATGTGGTTCGTTTACATGGCATTCCGGAGAACATCGTTTCGGACAGAGGTTCCCAGTTTGTTTCGAGGTTTTGGCGATCCTTTTGTGCTAGGATGGGCATTGATTTGTCTTTTTCCTCTGCTTTCCATCCTCAGACAAATGGCCAAACCGAACATACTAATCAGACTTTGGAAACATATCTGAGATGCTTTGTTTCTGCTGATCAGGATGATTGGGTGTCCTTTTTGCCTTTGGCTGAGTTCGCCCTTAATAATCGGGCCAGCTCGGCTACTTTGGTTTCGCCGTTTTTCTGCAATTCTGGTTTCCATCCTCGTTTCTCTTCAGGGCAGGTTGAGTCTTCGGACTGTCCTGGTGTAGATACTGTGGTGGATAGGTTGCAGCAGATTTGGACTCATGTGGTGGACAATTTGACATTGTCCCAGGAGAAGGCTCAACGTTTCGCTAACCGCCGGCGCTGTGTGGGTCCCTGACTTCGTGTTGGGGATTTGGTTTGGTTGTCGTCTCGTTATGTTCCTATGAAGGTTTCCTCTCCTAAGTTTAAGCCTCGTTTCATTGGTCCGTATAAGATTTCTGAGGTTCTCAATCCTGTGTCATTTCGTTTGACCCTTCCAGCTTCTTTTGCCATCCATAATGTATTCCATAGGTCGTTGTTGCGGAGATACGTGGCGCCTGTGGTTCCATCCGTTGATCCTCCTGCCCCGGTGTTGGTTGAGGGGGAGTTGGAGTATGTGGTGGAGAAGATTTTGGATTCTCGTATTTCGAGACGGAAACTCCAGTACCTGGTCAAGTGGAAGGGTTATGGTCAGGAAGATAATTCCTGGGTCTTTGCCTCTGATGTTCATGCTGCCGATCTGGTTCGTGCCTTTCATTTGGCTCGTCCTGGTCGGCCTGGGGGCTCTGGTGAGGGTTCGGTGACCCCTCCTCAAGGGGGGGTACTGTTGTGAATTCTGTTGTTAAGCTCCCTCCTGTGGTCATGAATGGTACTTCGGCTGGTTCTGTCCATGGGCTTCCTCTGGTGGTTGTGAGTGGAGCTGCGGCTTCTGAGGTTCCTTCCACAGGTGACGAGGTTAATTCGTTAGCTGGCTGCTCTATTTAACTCCACCTAGATCATTGCTCCATGCCACCTGTCAATGTTCCAGTATTGGTCTAGTTCGCTCCTGGATCGTTCTTGTGACCTGTCTTCCCAGCAGAAGCTAAGTTCTTGCTTGTTTTTCTCTGTTTGCTATTTTTTCTGTCCAGCTTGCTATTTTGATTTTTGTCTTGCTTGCTGGAAGCTCTGGGACGCAGAGGGAGCGCCTCCGCACCGTGAGTCGGTGCGGAGGGTCTTTTTGCGCCCTCTGCGTGGTCTTTTTGTAGTTTTTTGTGCTGACCGCAAAGTTACCTTT
Source organism: Ranitomeya imitator (assembly GCF_032444005.1). Taxonomy (NCBI): domain Eukaryota; kingdom Metazoa; phylum Chordata; class Amphibia; order Anura; family Dendrobatidae; genus Ranitomeya; species Ranitomeya imitator. The sequence continues at coordinate 56,644,413 of NC_091282.1, read as the reverse complement.
CCTATCCTCTGTCTGTTCAGTAAGTCGGGCCTCACTTTGCTAAATCTATTTCATCTCTGTGTTTGTAATTTTCATCTTAACTCACAGTAATTATATGTGGGGGGCTGCCTGTTCCTTTGGGGAATTTCTCTGAGGCAAGGTAGGCTTTATTTTTCTATCTTTAGGGCTAGCTAGTTCCTTAGGCTGTGATGAGTTGCATAGGGAGCGTTAGGAGCAATCCACGGCTATTTCTAGTGTGTTTGATAGGATTAGGGATTGCGGTCAGCAGAGTTCCCACGTCTCAGAGCTTGTCCTGTATTATTAGTAACTATCAGGTCATTCCGTGTGCTCTTAACCACCAGGTCCATTATTGTCCTCACCACCAGGTCATAACAGTTATCAGTCATTGTACAGGAGGAGGAGGTGAGCTGTGACATCACCTACTATGAATGGTGGATCCGGTGTTATCAGTCACTGTAGAGGAATAGGAGGATGTGAGCGGAGACATCACTTATTGGGAATGGTGGGTCCTGTGATCTCGCCGCCATATAAAATAGTAAACAAAGGACCCATTATTCACAGCAGGTAATGATCACATCTCACCTTCCCTACTTCCTTCCTTGCACAATGACCTTTGCCCAGATGAGAGCATGCTGACCACAATAAAGCTATTAAAACAAACCTAGTTGCATAAAAAATGGCATTTAAAGTGTGAGCATTGAAAGACCCCTACCAACATGACACGGTGGCCCTTACTTGGCATGCTGCTGCAGGACAGTAAGATCTTTGTGCACAAGCTTCATGGCATCCTGGGTGTTGAGATAACATGAGGTTGGAATGACGGAAACGGGAGGTTTCATAAGCTGCAGGGTGATGCCGGGACAGGGTGCAGGGTGCTTCTTCAAGTTCAGAACGATTCTCTCTTTAGCAACTAAAGCGATAAATGTGATAATTTGGGCTCAGATGGGATTAGAATCAGAAAAAAAATAAATAAAGGGAAACTATCAGCAAGTTCCTGCTAAGCAATCAGCAGCATGAGGTAGGGACGGAGAGTCTGATTCCAAGGATGTGTCACTTATTACACTGTGTGCTGTAGTTTCAATAAAATCAGTGTTTTATCACCAGGAGATTATCACTTGGTAGGTTGCAATGGGACACAATTGAAAATCCTTAAGTGTGATGTCACAATGTGAAATGTGTTGCCGTATAGCCCTAGTCTTACGGTAGGGTCACACGGTCATTTTCTCCACATCCGATTATCCTGATCAGACTTTGATTAGCGCGGCATCAGTTTTTGCTCAGACGTGGAGAAAGGAAGACAAAAAAAAAGTTTCTCCACCTACTCCATTCTGTTGGGCCGTGAAAATCTGATTTTTCTACGGACCCGAAGACTGGCATTGCCGATTTTGATCTGACATGCGGATGAAAATTGGACGTGTCTCCGATTTTTCCTGCGGACTATTTGGTCAGAAGAAAAAATTAGCCCCATAAAATATCATCCGCGAAAACCACACATAGCATGTGTCCGGAAAATTTGTCAGTATGCACGTGCCCTTACAGGAACGAGAAATGTAAAGGAAATATGGGGGTCTGTGACACCCCGGACACTGGATAATCTCAGCCCCAGAAAGAGCAGGACGGGTGCACAATGTATGTTCTGGTACCTGCTGATGGGGACGGTAAGTCCAAAGTCACGGCTGGAGTCAGCAGACTCGTGTCCATCTCTACCTTGATTTGGTTCCAGCCATTTACACATTCCTGAATTTCAAATATGATCCGCTCCATGTTAATAAACTCCATCCAGAGATTCTAGGGAAAGGGAACAAATGTGGGAGACAAAGAAATAAGACATCAGGTTTTATTGGGTTGCCATTTTGAGTGCACTCAACTCCCATTGAAGTGAATGGCGCGATCCCACATTGTTTGTGGTTGCAAACAACTGATCATTGGGGGAAAGTACCGCATGAACCCCCAAAGGTCTGATATTGATCCGATATTGATGACCTTTCCTAAGGATAGGCCATCAATATCAAACTCCTGGAAGATCCCATGGATCTCTCTGGTTGTAGAAGATTCTCTTTAAATCATTTCTCACCTGCTCATTTCTCAAGACCTTCGCCAGTCGGTGCGGGTCATACTGCTTGGGGAGGGATGGAATATACACTTCTCCTTTCTGCAGCTTGTCGTCGTCCAGCCAAACGATGAATACGTTAAATAACCTATACAAAAAAAATACAATTAAAAATAAAAATGGTCTGGAAATCTGAGCTCCATCATTAATAATTGTCAATCATGTAAGACTCCTTGGAGAATAATTCTCTGTAAATCCCACAGTTTCCAGACGGGCCAGTCTCTGGCCGCAACATCATTTTGGACCAATATATCGACTCATTTAGACATTTGGTGCAGTCCATGATATTGGATAAAAAAAGAAAGGACATATCTAATTCACAGCCTGAAGAAAAAGAAGATCAGGATCAGTGTGGTGCCATAGTCCGAAATACAACTAACTGCACTGAAGAAGGACAGAGACAGCTGACGGACATACGACATTACACCAAACTGGATGACGACCCAACTCCAAAATATGAGGGAGTAGAAGAGTCATCAGAGGTCTGGGGACAGGTTCCACAAACCTTCTGGACTTTAGACCTGAGAATCCCAGGATAGGAATGTTCTCCATGCTTCCCAAGATCCATAAGCCAGGAAACCCAAGGAGGCGAACCATCTCAGGGAGGGTAGAAAATGTCCTTAAACCGCTGGTAAAGAAGAGAGCCAGCTATTTACAGAACACCACGGACCTCTTCAAAAGGCCGTCTACAATAGGTCCTCTCCCCGAGAATGCCATCTCAGCCACCATGGATGTGGAATCCTTATATTCTAACCTCCCACATTGAAGGTGGACTATTCGTCTGCCAAATGTTTCTTGAAGTTAATGGGATCCCTTCTGAGTCTATTCAGACTCCCCAGATTTATCCTCACACACAACTTTTTTTTTTTTTTTAATCAAATAGATTTTTTATTAAGAATAAGATTGCATTTACATGTAACATCCTCGTTTTCACTTCAAATTTTTAACAGTGTCAAATCCCATTATCCCCAACTTATCCCCCCCTTCCAGTAGACAGCTTACATCTTTTATTACCGCTTCCTCAAGCGAGGCATAATAGATCTCCCCTGCAGTCAGTGCCCGGCGGCCGCTCCATACTCCCCGCTCACACAGGGTTAATGCCAGCGGTAACGGACCGCGTTATGCCGCGGGTAACTCACTCTGTTACCGTCGCTATTAACCCTGTGTGACCAAGTTTTTACTATTGATGCTGCCTATGCAGTGTCAATAGTAAAAAACATCAACCTACTGTCTCCTTCCCCATAATCCTGTAGAATGTAAGCCCGTAAGGGCAGGGTCCTCGCCCCTCTGTATCAGTCTGTCATTGTTAGTTTGTTTACTGTATGTGATATTTGTAACTTGTATGTAACCCCTTCTCATGTACAGCACCATGGAATCAATGGTGCTATATAAATAAATAATAATAATAATGTTAAAAATAAGCGTCAGGTTCCGGTGCCAAGGATGGTATGGGAGAAGGACCTGCCATGACATCCCGGTCATGTGACCGCGACGTCATCACAAGCCCTGCGCACCTACGCGAGAACGACCTGCCAGGGGCCCTCGGAAGGCGAGTATATGTTTATTTTTTATTTTTTAACCTGTGACATTCGTGGCTGGGCAATATACTACGTGACTGGCCAATATACTACGTGGCTGTGCTGTATACTACGTGGCTCTGTGCAATATACTACGTGACTGGGCAATATACTACGTCGCTGGGCAATATACTACGTCACTGGGCAATATACTACGTGACTGGGCAATATACTACGTGGCTGGGCAATATACTACGTGGCTGGGCAATATACTACGTGGCTGGGCAATATACTACGTGACTGGGCAATATACTACGTGGCTCTGTGCTGTATACTATGTCACTGGGCAATATACTACATGACTGGGCAATATACTACGTGGCTGGGCAATATACTACATGACTGGGCAATATACTACGTGGCTGGGCAATATACTACGTGGCTGGGCAATATACTACGTCACTGGGCAATATACTACATGACTAGGCAATATACTACGTGGCTGAGCAATATACTACGTGGCTGGGTAATATACTACGTGACTGGGCAATATACTACGTGACTGGGCAATATACTACGTGGCTGAGCAATATACTACGTGGCTGGGTAATATACTACATGACTGGGCAATATACTACGTGACTGGGCAATATACTACGTGGCTGGGCAATATACTACGTGACTGGGCAATATACTACGTGGCTGGGCAATATACTACGTGACTGGGCAATATACTACGTGGCTGGGCAATATACTACGTGACTGGGCAATATACTACGTGGCTCTGTGCAATATACTACGTGGCTGGGCAATATACTACGTGGCTGCGCAATATACTACGTGGCTGGGCAATATACTATGTGACTGGGCAATATACTACGTGGCTGGGCAATATACTACGTGACTGTGCAATATAGTACGTGACTGGGCAATATACTACGTGACTGGGCAATATACTACGTGACTGGGCAATATACTACGTGACTGGGCAATATACTACGTGGCTGGGCAATATACTACGTGGCTGTGCTGTATACTACGTGGCTCTGTGCAATATACTACGTGACTGGGCAATATACTACGTGGCTGGGCAATATACTACGTGGCTGGGCAATATACTACGTGGCTGGGCAATATACTACGTCACTGGGCAATATACTACGTGGCTGGGCAATATACTACGTGGCTGGGCAATATACTACGTGGCTGGGCAATATACTACGTGGCTGGGCAATATACTACGTGACTGGGCAATATACTACGTGGCTCTGTGCTGTATACTACGTCACTGGGCAATATACTACATGACTGGGCAATATACTACGTGGCTGGGCAATATACTACGTCACTGGGCAATATACTACGTGACTGGGCAATATACTACGTGGCTGAGCAATATACTACGTGGCTCTGTGCTGTATACTACGTCACTGGGCAATATACTACATGACTGGGCAATATACTACATGACTGGGCAATATACTACGTGACTGGGCAATATACTACGTGACTGGGCAATATACTACGTGACTGGGCAATATACTACGTGGCTGGGCAATATACTACGTGACTGGGCAATATACTACGTGGCTGGGCAATATACTACGTGACTGGGCAATATACTACGTGGCTCTGTGCAATATACTACGTGGCTGGGCAATATACTACGTGGCTGCGCAATATACTACGTGGCTGGGCAATATACTACGTCACTGGGCAATATACTACGTGACTGGGCAATATACTACGTGGCTGGGCAATATACTACGTGGCTGGGCAATATACTACGTGGCTGGGCAATATACTACGTGGCTGCGCAATATACTACGTGACTGGGCAATATACTACGTGACTGGGCAATATACTACGTGGCTGGGCAATATGCTACGTGGCTGGGCAATATACTACGTCACTGGGCAATATACTACGTGGCTGAGCAATATACTACGTGACTGGGCAATATACTACGTGACTGGGCAATATACTACGTGACTGGGCAATATACTACGTCACTGGGCAATATACTACGTCACTGGGCAATATACTACATGTCTCTGTGCTGTATACTACGTCACTGGGCAATATACTACATGACTGGGCAATATACTACGTGGCTGGGCAATATACTACGTCACTGGGCAATATACTACGTGACTGGGCAATATACTACGTGGCTCTGTGCTGTATACTACGTCACTGGGCAATATACTACATGACTGGGCAATATACTACATGACTGGGCAATATACTACGTGACTGGGCAATATACTACGTGACTGGGCAATATACTACGTGGCTGGGCAATATACTACGTCACTGGGCAATATACTACGTCACTGGGCAATATACTACATGTCTCTGTGCTGTATACGTCACTGGGCAATATACTACGTTGCTGAGCAATATACTACGTGACTGGGCAATATACTACGTGACTGGGCAATATACTACGTGGCTGAGCAATATACTACGTGGCTGGGTAATATACTACGTGACTGGGCAATATACTACGTGACTGGGCAATATACTACGTGACTGGGCAATATACTACGTGACTGGGCAATATACTACGTGACTGGGCAATATACTACGTGGCTGGGCAATATACTACGTGACTGGGCAATATACTACGTGGCTCTGTGCAATATACTACGTGGCTGGGCAATATACTACGTGGCTGCGCAATATACTACGTGGCTGGGCAATATACTACGTCACTGGGCAATATACTACGTGACTGGGCAATATACTACGTGGCTGGGCAATATACTACGTGACTGGGCAATATACTACGTGACTGGGCAATATACTACGTGACTGGGCAATATACTACGTGACTGGGCAATATACTACGTGGCTGGGCAATATACTACGTGGCTGGGCAATATACTACGTGGCTGGGCAATATACTACGTGACTGGGCAATATACTACGTGACTGGGCAATATACTACGTGACTGGGCAATATACTACGTGGCTGCGCAATATACTACGTGACTGGGCAAAATACTACGTGACTGGGCAATATGCTACGTGGCTGGGCAATATGCTACGTCACTGGGCAATATACTACGTGGCTGAGCAATATACTACGTGACTGGGCAATATACTACGTGACTGGGCAATATACTACGTGACTGGGCAATATACTACATGTCTCTGTGCAATATACTACGTGGCTGGGCAATATACTACGTGGCTGCGCAATATACTACGTGGCTGGGCAATATACTACGTGTCTCTGTGCAATATACTACGTGGCTGGGCAATATACTACGTGGCTGCGCAATATACTACGTGGCTGGGCAATATACTACGTCACTGGGCAATATACTACGTGACTGGGCAATATACTACGTGGCTGGGCAATATACTACGTGGCTGTGCTGTATACTACGTGACTGGGCAATATACTACGTGACTGGGCAATATACTACGTGGCTGGGCAATATACTACGTGACTGGGCAATATACTACGTGACTGGGCAATATACTACGTGGCTGTGCTGTATACTACGTGACTGGGCAATATACTACGTGACTGGGCAATATACTACGTGGCTGGGCAATATACTACGTGACTGGGCAATATACTACGTGACTGGGCAATATACTACGTGACTGGGCAATATACTACGTGACTGGGCAATATACTACGTGGCTGGGCAAAATACTACGTGGCTGGGCAATATACTACGTGGCTGGGCAATATACTACGTGACTGGGCAATATACGTCACTGGGCAATATACTACGTGACTGGGCAATATACTACGTGGCTGCGCAATATACTACGTGACTGGGCAATATACTACGTGACTGGGCAATATACTACGTGGCTGGGCAATATGCTACGTGGCTGGGCAATATACTACGTTACTGGGCAATATACTACGTGGCTGAGCAATATACTACGTGACTGGGCAATATACTACGTGACTGGGCAATATACTACGTGACTGGGCAATATACTACGTGACTGGGCAATATACTACGTGGCTGGGCAATATACTACGTGGCTGGGCAATATACTACGTGGCTGGGCAATATACTACGTGGACATGCATATTCTAGAATACCCGATGCGTTAGAAGAATCGGGCCACCATCTCGTATACAATAATCTGGCAATTGCTATCTTCAGGGTGTTGTGCACTCCAATCTCATCTACGTAACCCAACAAACACACCCGCGGATCCCTTGGTATCGAGCATCTATACGCTCCTTCAACATTACTCAGAACCACCAGTCAAAAAGCAACCAATCTCGGACACGTCCACATCATGTGAAATATTCCGGCATTTTCATTCTTACACCTCGGGCACTCAGAATTAGCTCGTAACCCTGCTTCATACAATACTTCCGGAGATTTGTACACTCTGTGTATTACATAAAGCTGCGACAGCCTGTACGGTTCACTCACTGACAGCCCTGGAACCCATTCCAACACAGATTCCCTCGTTTCATCCTCCAGGGGGCTCAGTTCCTTTCCCACCTAATTCTCGCATTTATCGGGAATCCCAAGAGGTACGTATGTAGCAAGTCTTTATACAAAGTGGAAATAACCCCCCTCGCAGTCCCTTTACCGCAACATGTTCCAGCACTATAAAACCTACAAGAGAAAAAAGTAAATGAAAACCCTGATATAACTAAGTAAAAAAAGCAAAAATGCATTTAAATAACACAGAGTTTTTAGTAATACTGTTTTTTGATAAAAAAATAGCACAAAAGCCATCCCACCTCGTCACGGTAACTCTGATCGGGACAGACTCTGAGCTAGAAACTATATAAGGCTTCCCTAGTCTAGTGTTTCACTGTTTGAGCTCAGTCCTTGCATCTGCCCTTATTCACACTGAGGTCAACAATGACACATGGTAAGGTTTTAATATTAGATAGTTTAGGACTGTCCCGATCAGAGTTACCGTGACGAGGTGGGATGGCTTTTGTGCTATTTTTTGATCAAAAAACAGTATTACTAAAAACTCTGTGTTATTTAAATGCATTTTTGCTTTTTTACTTAGTTATATCAGGGTTTTCATTTACTTTTTTCTCTTGTAGGTTTTATGTTTTGTGGCCATTTTTAACATGCGTTTTACCTCTGCATGTATATCAACTTAAGTTAAGCTCAATTTTGTGTTTTTTTTTTTTTTTATATTCCAGCACTATATCTCCTTGGATTCTAAGACTTTCACCCCTGTTCTGAGCTCTAAACGCGTGTCTCATCTGCGCATACTGGTATTCCCCCGAGGACCTGAGACCGAACTCCACCTGCAATTGGGAAAAGGATTTCAGCTCTCGCCGCTCAATTATCTGATACACGTAGTGGATTCCCTTGGCTTGCCACTCTGGTAGAGCCCCCACTGTTACAAACTCCGACAAATTATCATTATACCATAGCGGGGAGAACTTAGTCAGACCCGTAACCCCACGAATTTGTTTCAGTCTGCCCCACAGCTTACGTATCAGAAATATAGTTGGATAGATTTTCCCAAGCGCACCCAGGGATCCATCTTCCAGGCACTGTACACAACTGGGCTTCTTTTCGTCACCTCTTTCATCAACTGTTGTACAGCATTGGACGATACCTCATGCGCCCAGCCCTTTAAATGCTGACTCTGGGCTACCAGAAAATATACTTCAGGGTTGGGCAAAGCCAAACCGCCATCTTCCTTGGGTCGCTGAAGCGTCTCCAATCTGATACGTGGGTGCTGTGACCGATTTGCATGGATGTCTGAATCGGCCTTTAGTGGTATGGCGAGAGGTAACAAAGTTGGTCATGAGCCTCCCTATAATACTCCCTTCATAATCCACAGATACCACCCCCAACCTCCTCTCATTTAGCGCCCATCAGTCTGGCATTACTTACTTCACCAGCTCCTTGTGCAGATCTGGAGAAGACAAACAGTCTTGGGTGCAGCTCCCTGAATCTGAGAAAACCGGGGACCCATCGATCGGGACAAGGACTCGGAGCGCTTTGCTGGCTGAGTGGTGGAAATCGGCCACTTCCATCAGACGACGTTTCATCTGTTTAAGGAGGTGATGGTGGGCTGAGCTGTTGAAGAACCTCTTTCCGATACAGCCTTCTACTGCCAATCTATATTATAAGGATAGAAAAAAAAGGTATTTAATTTTATTATTTTCTGGCACTTTCCAGAGATCCTAAATGTAAAGAAACATGAGCTGGTAACCTGACATATGGTAACCACACTGATTGGAATAAAGCATACCTAATAATTTTTCAATAGCACATGCAAATGGACCCGCAATGGTGGTGGTATTGCTGTGTCCACTTTGCTGTTTTTCCTGCACAATGGTGTCCTGCATCCCATTCAAGAGGGTATGGCAAAATGACCAAATTCAATACACAGGGCTAGGGTAAGCAGGAACACCACCATAAAGAGAAAACTTAAGAGATGTAGGTTTGGGGCCTCTTTGATCTTAAGATCGGTGGGGAAGGACGGCCTCAGGAACCTTCACCGATCATAAAGTGACAGTATTTTTAGTGATAGGCCAACAAGAGAGGATACTGAAATTCCTTAAACCCCTTAACATAAATATCCGCAGGGCGATCGTACCCGTATTGTGGTCCTGGACGATTCAGATATAGAAGGAAAAACTTCTGCCAAAATAGAGGTAAGAGGGGGTGATCTGCCGGTGTGGCCATCGCTTGGTGAGCCCAGCGGTAAATCATCAACCTCTGTACGGAAGGCACAATGGGCAACTTCAACTGCTGCTGGGCTTTCTGAAAAAGAAAAGCAAAAGATGAAGAAGAACGTAGGTATGGAGCGAGCTGACGATCTGGAACTTAAAGGCATGATGAAATACCTTCAGAGCCTGGTCTGGACTCATAGACGGATGGCTGAGCAGTTCATATTCCAAGATTCGACGCAGCTGTGAATCCTCTTCGAATAAAGACTCCGTATTAAGCACAGTCCATGAAAACCAGATCTAAAGGTGAGAATGATCACAGGAGGGTCAGCCGTGCTCCAAACATCCAGACAGCACCCACAGAAACACTACTGGAAGGCAGCGGGGGCCACCTTGTCTCCGGTAGACTGCCTTACACACATGTATGTCGGCCAGGTGCCATCACTACATGGAGCAGGCTCAGGAGTTGAGCCTGCTCACTGCAGTGTGAGTTCCGCCATAGGTTATATAAGTCAATCTAGATCCCATCAGCCCGGCGTGACGCAGTTTTCGGGTGCTGATGGGTCGCCATGCCTGCGACTAGGCTCCATACACCATGCCCTACTACAATACTGCAGCACATAGTAGGGGCGATCAAGAGACCACAAGTTCACTTCACCTTTTTGGGATCAATAAAAATGTAAAAAACTAAAATTATATTAAACAAACCCCTCCCCAAAAAATGTTCGAATCAAAAATCAATAATAATAAAAACAAAAGTAATGTATTTGATATGGCATAGCTGACAAACTAATAATATATAAAAATATTTATCCCATGTGGATACGAAAAAAAAAAAAAAATGGAATTATAATTGATCAAAAAGTTGTATGTACTCTCACTGAGATACGTCAAAGAAAAAAAGAAAGAAAATGGTGGCAAACTTTTTTTTTTTTAAAGTTCTGAAGTTTTTTAATTTCTAAAATATTTGTAAAAAATCCTGATCAGTATTGGTATTGCCATAACTGCAGCGTCCTGAAGTCATATCACGGGCTCAAGGTAGTTAGACCAGTAGATCAAAGCTGTATAATTGCATCTCATACAATGAGAATCCTGCTCTAATTTGTGGTGGGGGGCGTGTTCTTTTTCTCCTGTTGATGATGCTTACTTATGATTGGTCAGCATCATACAAGGAGAAGAAGTACACGCCCCCCAGTGAAAACTGTCTGATAACACCCTCTTGAACTTAACAAAAGTTAACTCTTTAGGTGCCAAATACTTTGATTGCTTAAATCTCGGCGACAGAGAAGGGGAAATTAAGAAAACAAAACGTTTTATTCCACTCAGCAGCCACTATTACATTGTGTATCCAGTTCCACATGCAAAACTTAGTGAAAGATCCTCTTAAAAGGTTAAAACAAATGTCCATCTATAAATAAGTATTTTTAAACCCAATTTGCTTCGTAAAGGGCTTGTCCAGGATTTGAAAAACATGGTGGCTTTGATCCATAAATGGTTGTTGTATACTTACCTGCGAGGGGTTGTAGTTGGAATCTATGAAAGAAGGAGTCACATTGCCTGCAACGATCCATCCCACAAATGAGGAGAGTATTCCCCGGTCACAGTGAAAACCAAGCGCATCCTGGTAACACAAGCATTATATCAGTAAGCATAATCTATAGAGTACGGTATTAATTACTATGTAGATTTGAGAATTTTATCTTGGAATTCCTCCCCAATCCAAAAGCAAAGGGATCAGGCAGGGGCACAGCTGTAAGGCATTAAAGGGTAGCAGTCCTACTCGAGGCCTGGTGCCCATACAAGCACATGGTATGAGTAGAATACAGCTACAGATTTTGTATTGGGGCCCTGTAGATTCCCGCTACACCTCTAGGATCAAGTCTTTATTGTCAGCAGTTTTGCATATACTCGCTATAGAAACAAAATCACTGAGCACCCCCAAATCTTTGTTTCCAGCTGCCTGGACCCTAAAATATCTATTTTTTCGCCCATCTATTGGAAGTTGAAAGCCATTTACTGAACTTGTACAGGATTAAATGCGGCTTCTTTTTTGCAGAAAACTACATTATCCTTGTCCACAAGTCCAGTTCCATTCACTTTAAAAGGGATTGTCAGGTCTCAGAAGAAAACTCTGCAGCTGATCTATGTGACTGCACAATGACAAATTGTGACGATGTGAGATGCGCCTACGGTCACGATTTCCCTGTGTTCCCCGTGTGAATCGTGTATGCGATTTGCATACTTGGTGTCATGTGCTGATTAGTCTCACCCAGCTTCTCTCAATAGAAGAAAGCAGTGCAGGAGATTAGTTGGCACGAGACTGCCCACTCGACAGGGCACACAGGGGAATCGTGACAGTGCAAACATTCCACACTCTTATGATTCGGCACTGTGCAGCCACACAGAGCGGCTGCAGACTGCACTTAGAGACCGGACAACCCCTTTAAGGGTGTTGAGCTGTAATAACAGACATAATCTGTATAACTGTTTTCAATGGAAAGCAGCCATGTTATTGTAACCCTAGACAGCACATTTAAAAGGGTTGTCCAGTACTTACATATATCTATCCTCAGGATAGGTCAATACCACATCAGTAGACTTGCAATACCCGGCACCGCCGCCGATCAGCTGCATCGTCTGCATACAGGGCTTGGCCGGGTCCTGCACATCCGCCCCTATATAAATGACTAAGGGGTGAATCTCCAGTACCCCATGCAGGCTTTTATACAGGGAGTGGATCTCCAGTACCCCATGCGGGCTTTTATACAGGGAGTGGATCTCCAGTACCCCATGCGGGCTTTTATACAGGGAGTGGATTTCCAGTACAATGCTGTAGCCACTGTGCAGGGAGTGGATCTCCAGTACCCCGCTGTGGCCACTGTGCAGGGAGTGGATCTCCAGTACCCCGCTGTGGCCATTGTGCAGGAAGTGGATCTCCAGTACCCCGCTGTGGCCATTGTGCAGGGAGTGGATCTCCAGTACCCCGCTGTGGCCACTGTGCAGGGAGTGGATCTCCAGTACCCCGCCGCAGCCATTATGCAGGGGGTGGATCTCCAGTACCCCGCTGTGGCCACTGTGCAGGGAGTGGATCTCCAGTATCCTGCTGTGGCCACTGTGCGAGGAGTGGATCTCCAGTACCCCGCTGCATCCACTACGCTGGGGGTGGATCTCCAGTACCCTACTGCGGCCACTGTGCAGGGAGTGGATCTCTAGTATACCGCTGCAGTCACTGTGCAGGGGGTGGATCTCCAGGACTCCGCTGTGGCCACTATGCAGGAGGTGGATCTCCAGTATCCTGCTGTGGCCACTATGCAGGGGTGGATCTCCAGTATCCCGCTGTGGCCACTATGCAGGGGTGGATCTCCAGTACCCCGCTGTGGCCACTATACAGGAGGCGGATCTCTAGTATCCTGCTGTGGCCACTATGCAGGAGGTGGATCTCCAGTATCCTGCTGTGTCCACTGTGCAGGGGGTGGATCTCCAGTACCCTGCTGCGGCCACTGTGCAGGGAGTGGATCTCTAGTATACCGTTGTAGCCACTGTGCAGGGAGTGGATCTCCAGTATTCCGCTGTAACCACTGTGCAGGTGGTGGATCTCCAGGACCCCACTGTGGCCACTATGCAGGAGGTGGATCTCCAGTATCCTGCTATGGCCACTGTGCAGGGGGTGGATCCCCAGTATCCTGCTATGGCCACTGTGCAGGAGGTGGATCTCCAGTACCCCGATGCAGCCACTATGCAGGGAGTGGATTTCCAGTACCCCGCTGTGGCCACTATACACAGGGTGGGTCTCAAGTACCCTGCTGCATCCACTACGCTGGGGGTGGATCTCAAGTACCCAACTGTGGCCACTGTGCAGGGGGTGGATCTCCAGTACACCGCTGTGGCCACTATACAGTGGGTGGATCTCAAGTACCCTGCTGCATCCACTACATTGGGGGTGGATCTCAAGTACCCAGCTGTGGCCACTGTGCAGGGGTGGATCTCCAGTACACCGCTGTGGTCACTGTGCAGGGGTGGATCTCCAGTACACCGCTGTGGTCACTGTGCAGGGGTGGATCTCCAGTACACCGCTGTGGTCACTGTGCAGGGGTGGATCTCCAGTACCCCGCTGCGGCCACTGTGCAAGTGACAGATCTGTGGTTTTCCGCTCCATACCAAGCACATCCGGCTAGCTCTGGAAACAGCTGATCGGCGGGGCTGCTTGTTGTTTCACCCTCACCGATCTGGTATTGATGACCTATCGTAAAGATAAGCCATCATTATAAAAGTTCCAGAAAACCCCTTTAATTTTACTCCCGTACTATGCTGGGCCATGACCTGTGCTCCCATACGCCGCGCCCCGGGTCACCTTGTGCTGCTGGTAGAGCAGTTTCTGCAGACAGTCCTCCTGGAGGTGCCTGAATGCCACTTTGCACAGCTGGTCCATGAGGTGCAGGCTGCCTTTGTCCCGGTGCCATAGCTGCTGGCTTATGAGAACCTGAGTCCAGAACTCCAGAACCGCCACTGGGCCCACTTCATTGGGTCTAAGACTGGCAGAGATATGTGACTAAAGAAGAAACGTACGAGATCTGGATCAGTCTTTTTCATTCAAGCTCACGCTGTCTTGCACACCTCAAAATGCCATTCTAATATTGAGGATTGCTTTATGTATTGCCTTCTAAATACATTTACTAACTTAAAAAGGGTCGTCCATCTTTGCGGTCATTATTTAAAAAAAATTAAATTCACGTGTTTGAAGCTAAAAAAAAAAAAATTTTTTCAATAGTGTATCATTACAAAATTTTGCACCGTTAACTTTCTATAGCCTGTATGTTTGCACTGGCTGCAGAATGAGTAAACTGAGAATTCATCAGTGAGCCCACTGTGATGCTCTAACAGGAGAGTCTGTAGCTCTTTATGTCTTTTTCTACGCTTTCCTCAGCTGACTTATGACCAGAAGAAGAAACAAAGAGCCTGCGAAGGCCAAAACGGTGCAATATTTTTAATGAAACCCTATTGCAAAAATTATTTTTAACCCCCAAAGACATATCTAAGTTTAAAAAAAAAAATTCCCCCAAAAGTGGACAACCCAATCTCATATCCTTTTTTTTCATTATACCACCCCGCTCTGGACAACCCCGTTACCTGGATCATGTTTGTGAGCAGCTTGACATTTTCCCCGTAGTTGATGGAGGTGAGGTGTTGGGTGACCTTGTGGGTCATTTGCATGGTCATTCCCTGCGGGATCCCGCTGTCCAGCTGGAGGAAGAGCTGAATGTAGGACAGAAACCTGCAATAGTATCAGACCCTGCGATGTGACTTTACAGCTTTGCATCAGCCCCTTCCCGACGGGGCCAACTTTCGATTTAGCGATTATTTTTTTCGTTTCTTTCTTCCCTTCTTCCAAGAGCCATAATTTTTTTTTTTTTTTCCGCATACAGTAGATGTACGAGGTCTTGTTTTTTTGCAGGACGAGTTGTACTTATTTTCAATACTTAATGTATTTGGAAAATGGGGGGAAAAAATCCAAGTGCGGTGAAATTGCCAAAAAAAAAGGCGCAATTCTAGAATAGTTTTTTGGGCGATTGTTTTTATTTGTTTTACGGCGTATTCTGTGTGGCAAAAAGGACCTAACAATAGGATTCACCTCGTCCGTACGATTACTGGGATTCCAAACTTGGCCAGTTTTTTTTATTATATTAGTGGTAAAAAAAAAAAAAAATCGGAAATTTCTCCCCCCCAAAAAAAATAAACATTCTTTTAGTTGTGTTACCAATTTTTAAGACAAGTAACGTTTTCATTTTTAGGAGGATGGAGCCGTGCGAGAGCTTATTTTTTTTGCGGAGTATTTTTGCATGATTAAAGTCTGAAACGCGTTTGATATGACAAAGTGTCCCTGCCAGGTTGTGACTTGCTTGTTATATTTTTGTATTTACCTAATAAATTTGACCGGTTTAAGAAAATCCTGACGCTGGAACACCCTCTGCTTTTTCGATCACAGTATTGCTGCCTATAGTAAAAATCACGGACCACCGGCTGCCATAGCAATCCATCTGTGCCTCACATTGGCATCACAGGGGCGCAGATTAGCTCAGGAATCGGTGAGAGCGAATATAATTTATTATGTTTTGAGACTTTTCAAGAATAAAGGGCTCGAAAACAGTTTCTCCATTGCTTCATTGGGGGCAGTATATACCCACCAACTGGCACGGAGCGAATCGGCGTTAGCTTAGTGTCAGTAGGAGGCAGACAGCTACACTCAGCCCCGTTTCTACCTTAGGTTTGTTGGTTTTTTAGTAATGATTCCCATTTTGTAGGTTCAGCTGGAAGTGGAATTGTGTCACTCTGTTTTTTCCCTAAAGACCGAGAGCACACTATGGGATTGTGCCACTACTGTGGTCTCCATGGTCCATCAAGCAGGAACCTATTCCAACACATCAAGCGTGTTCATGGCATCCGCACTGAGTAACTGGCAGACCGGTCCTCGCTATCACCACCCTGCCCGCTTAGGCTACGTTCACATTAGCGTTTTGCGGGGCTGCGTCGGGCGCAGCCGCGGCGACGCATGCATCATGCGCCCCTATATTTAACATGGGGGCGCATGGACATGCGTTGCATTGCGTTTTGTGACGCATGCGTCTTTTTTGGCGCACGCGTCAGGGCGCAGCGGACGCAGCAAGTTGCATTTTTTTTGCGTCCAAAATCATGCCAAAAAAGGACGCATGCGTCACAAAACAATGCGTTTTGCATGCGTTTTGGTTTGCGTTGTGCGTTGCGTCGCCGACGCAGCACCGCAAATGTGAACGTAGCCTTACCCCCCAGAGCCAGACGTGCACGGTGGGAAAATGGACCCGTTGTCGGCCACAGGCCTTCAGATGACAGTGTCAAGATCTGCGTCCAGCTGCTCCAGGGTTTGCTCCCAGATCTTTGCTGTCCATCTCCTGTATCAAGTCTGCAATGAAGGATTATGGATCTTCAGGACATATATCTGTGTCCAGGCAGTAATGGGGATCCTTTTAATAGATTTATATCTAACTAGATGGCAGCCCGATTCTAAAGAATCGGGAGTCTAGAGTCCATATATACTTGAAATTCGGCAGGAGCTTGAAGAGCAACGTCACTGGGCCCGCCTCCACGCAGTAGAAACTTGCTGTGAGGTAAAAATTCAAAAATCACACCAAAATGGCGGGCGGAGTGTGTCACAGTACGGCACGTTTCTGATTGGTCGCTCGCAGCAGGCGGCAACCAATCAGACACTGGACACTGTTGACGTCACTTATCTCCGGACATTAGCTCCGGACATTAGCACCGGACATTAGCTCCGGACATTAGCTCCGCACATTAGCTCCGGACATTAGCTCCGGACAAAGCCACGGAAGTTGGCACAAATTGCAGGAAGTAGTATTCTAGGCAATTATATATAAGATCCCTAGACATGAAAGAACTACTACAGGTCCCTTCCCATTTAATAAGCAAACTCCTTTCATAGAGGGCAAATAACTTTAAATATTGCGCCTACTTTGCTACCCTCTCCCTTCCCCGGCTCCATTCCAGGACTTCTCCAGAGGCCAGGGCATGCCCCGTCAGCCTGGCCAATATTGAGCGCCAGCTCATTGAGAAGCCATACTCACCACTCCAGACCAATCAGGACGATCCTACTTCCCACTCTCAAGGGATCTCTGTGTGCTTTTTTCCCAGCTCCACCTCATCCTCTCTCCTCCAGAGGAAACCTTTGTGCGTTTTACTGGCTCCTTCTCGTCTACCTGGCGTTATCCCGAGCTACTGGCTCTAGTGTCGCAGCAACGCTCTCCTCTGCACAGCATCATATGTCGCAGCTCCGGTCACCGCAGCACAGCATCACGAGCCCCTCCACACAACACCAACTCAGTACAGCTGGAATCAGGAATCCAGGGTCTGAGTAAGCTTTTCCTCAGCATGACAGGACACTTTCACATAAGAAGCCTCTCAGGGTGGTCGGACATCTCCTTTATTTCCGGATCGAGTGTCTCTCAGTGATCAACGACGCCTGAGTCCGAGACGTAGTCTCCCAAAGTTACAAGATAAAATATTCTATGTTCCCTCGTTTTCGCTTTTGTGAGACCTGCCCACGAAAGTACCTTTACCTCATTCCTGGGTTTTCAAGGGTAACAGCCTGCTCTCCGAGGCAGGGGTCATCATCCCTGTTCCTTCACCAGACCACTTTTCGATTCAAACCTGTTCGTGGTTCCAAAGAAGGCTAGCTCTGTTCGTCCATTTTAGATTTCAAACTATTGAGCAAACATGTTCGACTATGCCATTTCAGAATGGAGTCCCTTTGCTCGGTGATAGCCTCCATGGAACCTGAGGAATTCCTATGCTCCGTGGACATTCAAGATGCCGTCCTACACATTACCATTTTTCCTCCTCACCAGATATTTTTTAGGTTTGCAGCAATCCCATTTTCAATTCACAGCGCTGCCGTTCAGTCTAGCCACAGCGCCCAGAGACTTCAATAATGGCCATTCTTCAGAGCAGAGGTATCCTTGTCACCCCATATTTAGACAACATTCTCATCAAGGCTACGTCTTCCTCAGCATGTCAAGAGAGTCTATAGATCACTCTAGACATCCTCTACCATCTAGACTGGATTATCAACATCCCAAAATCATCTCTTATTATGGTCCAATGTATCGTTTTTCTGGGAATGCTGTTAGACACCACATGATCAAGAGTTTTTCAACACTCTGTTCTAATCATGCAGGATTCGCTCCCTAAAAGACACATCTCCTCATTCACTCCAATTCCCTACGTATGAGCGTCCTAAGCAGGACGGTCGCATCAATGGATGGATCATTCGCCCTGTTCCATACCTGTCCCCTTCAACTTTTTCAACTATCAAGATGGGACAGGTCGACTCACTCCAGAGATCGACTAATCACGCTCCCTCCCTGAATAAAGAAGTCCATGGAATGGTGGACTCAATCTCCCCTAGTCCATTGCAGGAGATTTTTCTGCCACCTCGTTGGAAGATAGTTACAACAGATGCCATTCTTCTTAGTTGGGGAGCAGTTTTTCAGAACTAAACAGTCCAGGGCCGTTAGACTGCCCAGAAATCGTCTCTTCCCATCAACATTCTGGAACTCAGGGCAATCTTCCTTGCTCTACTTCACTGGCAGGATCTTCTCCTCAACCATCTGATTCGGTTCCAAACCAACAATGCCACGGCGGTGGCATATATACACCACCAAGAAGGAACCCGAAGTCGATCAGTATTGTCAGAAGTGCCATGTATTATGTTATGGGCCGAGCAGAACGTACTGATGATCTTGGCAGTACACATCCCAGGAGAGAAGAACATCGACCTGATGGCATCCAGTCTGAATGATAAGGTTCCTCTGTTCGTCTCCAGATCACGTGACCCGCTAGCAATTGGCACTGACGCCTCTGTAATCCACTGGTCTCAGTTCTCCCTTAAGTACTTGTTCACTCCCTTGCCACTGATCCCCAGGGTGGTCAAGAAGATCAAGATGGAGAGAGTGCCTTTCATTCACATAGCTCCAGACTGGCCTAGAAGACACTGGTACCCAGAAGTAATTAACCTCCTTATGGACACTCCATGGAAACTCCCGGACCTCCCAGATCTTCTCTTGCGGGGTCCTATCTTCCACCAGAATTTTCAGCTGCTCAATTTAACAGCATGGCTGTTGAGACTGCGGTTATGAAATCCACCAGTTTCTCCAATAAGTTGTTAAGACCATGATCAAAGCTAGGAAGCAATCTTCCTCTCGCCTTTACCACCGTATGTGGAAAGCCTTTATCTGCTGGTGCAAAACTAATTGAACCTCTCCGATGGTCTGCCTTCTGTTTTGTCCTTCCTACAATCGGGCCTGCAATCTGGCCTGCCCCTCATTTCTCTCAAGGGGCAGGTGTCTGCCTTTACCATCCTGTTTTCAAAAGAATCTAGCGTCTCCCTTGCAGATCAAGACCTTCCTGCAGGGAGTCACGCACTCCGTCCCCCCTTCCCCTCTGGTAGAACCTTGGGACCTCAATCTAGTGCTAGATGTTCTTAAAAAGTCACCATTCGAACCTGTATGAGAAATTTCTCTTTCACTCCTTTCCTGGAAAGTTGCCTTCCTGTTCGCCATCACTTTATCAGACGAGTTTCCAAAGTCGCAGCTCTCTCTTGTCGTTCCCCTTATCTACTGTTCCAGCAGGTCAAGGTAGAGTTACGCCCGATACCTTCCTTTCTCCCTAAGGTTGTTTCTGCATTTCACCTCAATGAGGATATTGTTCTTCCTTCCTTTTATCCGTCCCCTTCTCATCCTCAAGAGTGATCCCTAAACAAACTGGATCTGGTAAGAGCCCTCAGTCTCTACCTTTCCACGACATCACCCATCAGACGTGCGGATTTGCTATTCGTAATTCACGAAGGTCCTCAGAAAGGCTTGGCTGCTTCCAAGTCTACCATTGCCTGCTGGGTTCATTTTGCCATTCTGGAAGCCTACCGACTAAGGGTCAGAACGCATAAACTTGGGGTCACCAAGAACTCCACTCACGCAGTGGGGGCCTCCTG
Source organism: Ranitomeya imitator (assembly GCF_032444005.1). Classification (NCBI taxonomy): domain Eukaryota; kingdom Metazoa; phylum Chordata; class Amphibia; order Anura; family Dendrobatidae; genus Ranitomeya; species Ranitomeya imitator. Next base: position 56,623,606 of record NC_091282.1, on the reverse strand, counting down.
GGCTATCCGCCACCACGCTTCGACCTCAAAGATTTGCAAGGCTTTGATGAGCCAACTTCTATAAGGCTCATAGCTTCACCTCGTTGGATGCGAATCTTGGTAGATAGGTGATGCAGGCCGCAGTGGCCTGAGCTCTGACTTCAGAATACCACTCTTTTACCCACCCTAGGGACTGCTTTTGGATGTCCCATTGTTTCCTGTGCCCCCCAATAAACATTAGAGAAATGCAGATCGTGTTTACCTAATGTAAAATCTCTTTCTCTGAGCTTTTATTGGGGAACACAGTACTTGTTGGTTGTTTATTGTTGGTTCTAGTTATGTTATGATTGTTGTATACCTGTTGCTTCTGTGACGCCCCAGGGTTCTGGTCGTCACAGTGGCATTGCTTTTTTTCCGGCGAGAGTGATGTCACACTTGGAAGCAAAGAAGCGCCGACCACATGTGACCGCACCGTACCTGACATGCAACGGTGCGGTCACATGTGGTCGGCGCTGTTTTCTGATTGAGCAGAGCTTACCCTGGGCACACCTATGGAGCCATGGCAACCACCGATGCATGTCTTCTATTGGATGGGGTGATATGTTTACATCTATGTAGCCGGGAGTGTTTAGATTTACTCTATGGAGTGTTTAATGATATGGGGAGCGATCAAGGGGGATTTTCCTGTGTATGGGGAGGTTGGTTATGGTTTGTTTCGCATTGTATACTGTTTTTATTGTTTTGTATAATGTTTGTAATATTGTTGTTTTTTTTGTTTTTTTTCTATGATGTCAGGGCACTCCCATTGGTTGTGGGTTAACCATGTGGGTGTGTCTAATGGTATAAAATGGTGGTTGAATTGGGATTGTACTGTGCTTGAAAAAGGTCCACGGACCGAAACGTCGCCGCAGGAGGCAGAATAAAGAAAGTTACTGTCTGTCACTTCCTGGTGTGACGCTGTCCTTTTTATATTTCGATTGTGGACTCTTTTGCTGGGACGGACCCCCTGGTGTGGACGAGCGCCCTGATGTCCATGGAGACGGTGTCAGTATTGGGTGCGGTCTAACACATTTGTTGGATACTAGCAGATAGGAGCAGTCTGAGGCAGATAGCAGTTTGAGGGGCCATGAAGCCAGAGATGCTGCAGCTCCTGGAAACAGACGTTAAGGAAGGAAAGAACAGTGTTGATTGAGCATGCAGGAGGACGAAGCGCAGTAGAGTGATACCAGGGGAGCACAGCAGCATTTGGACTGTCTTCTTGGCTGAGCGCAGATTCCGGTGGCCGGAAGACCGAGGCTGTGTCTGATTTCAGGAGGCCCAGCAGAAACCGGCAGGACAGCTGGATTGTACATCACCTGTCCGCCTTTATACCCAGGAGAGACAGTGGCATTTAGAGCCCGGGTCATGATAGAGACCCTATAAAAAGTCTCGAGCCACCTGTCATACGGGTTTGTGTCCTAACCTTCATGGAGGACAGAGAGAACTATGAGGATCTTACCAGAAGCCATAGGCAGTAGGGGACTGCAACATCACCGCGCTAAGAGGAAGGCTTCTAACTCCACCTGGTACAGGGGACTTCCAACTTGCTTCCTAGCTGGCCGGACCCTGCCTGTACTTGTGATCTGGTGACCGGGACTGCGGTTGCCTGAAGCCCACAGTAAACCAGGTAAAGAGACTGCACACCTGTGTCCTCCGTTTCTTATTGCACCATCCACCATCTTCACCTACACCAGGAGCCCTGGGGACCTAGTTCACCTATGGGAAGCTATACCATCTAGCTGCCATAACATCACATCAGAGCACCCCTTTAAGCAGCGTCGGTCCCCACTGACCGAATACCAAAGGTGGCGTCACAAACTTTATTCTTAAACTCCCTTTAAAGACCTTTCCCCTTTTACTTGGGCACCCAGGGCCACGGATGGGGTCGCAGCCATCGTGACATCCCCTTTAAGTACCGGACCTGGTACCGAGTACCCCACGGCCCTGGCAGGTGACTCACTTCTCCTACCCCTTTCTCACTAACGGATTAACTTGGTGCCAGTTGGTGGGTATATACTGCTGGGGAGAAGCAAACTTATTTTGCATAGCGGCAGCTTATTAGTGGCAGCAGCATACACCCATGGTTTCCTGTGACCCCCAATGAAGGCTGCAAACAAGAAAGATTTCACGGTAGGTACCCAAAATCTTACATTTTCTCACTTGAAAGGTACAAATTTAAAACAATTTGAAAAATAGACATATTTGGTATCATCGTGTACAAGAAAGTATGATCTTCCAAAATATAAAAGTTATCTAATTCATAAGTTAACCAGCAAAAAGAAAAAAATCTAATAAAAAAAAATGATCGACATGATCTGCAAAATGGTATCAATAAGAACAAAAAAAGCCCTTACACAATTCCATTGACATAAAAATAGCTACAGGTCTCAGCAATTGGCGGCAATTTTGTTTTTGTACAAATTAACTAAAATATTTAAAAAAAAATACAAACAAATTTGGTATTGATGCAATCATACTGACCTGGAGAATTATGTTGTGGGGCCATTTTTACCATACAATGAATGGCTTAAAAAAAATAAATAAAAAAAATAATAATAGAGGAATTGCATTTTAATTTGCAATTACACTCTGCTTGGAATTTCTTTTCTCCCATTTTCCAAAACATTATAGGATAAAGTGAATGGCAACATTCAAAACTACAACTGGTCCCGCAGTAAAAAAAAACCTTATACGTCATCTGATTAAAAAAAAAAAAAGTTATAGCTCTTGGAACAAAAATAGGAAACAAAAAGTGTAATAATGAAAAAATCCTAAGTTCTTAAGGGGTTGAATGAAGAAGACTGTCATAGAAGATAAAGTAAACTTACGGCTCATTCTTCAGGAGATAGCTCGGACATGGATAAAACATGGGTAAAACTTTATCCAAAATGTGAACCGCGGCGCGCAGATGCTTTGCTTGTATCAGGTCGCCAAGCATGGTCACTCCCTCTACACAAAACTTATCGGCACTGCAGAAACGCGAGGCACAGAAGTTAGCGAAGAACATATATATATATAATATATACACACATATGGCAGTGAAGTACCTGTGTCCCACTGAAGCAGTGGCCAGGGCGATGTAGCAGCCTATCGGCACCCCGTTTTTCACGGCCTTCAATACCGGGTGTAAGACATTGGCCTCCGTCAAATCAGGGACGGCGTCGCAGATCTGCTCCAGACGATCGTTTCTGTGCAACTTAAGTCTCAAGACCAAATCCCAGGACCACTGGTTAAAGGAGGCTTCTGGGGTCTGCCCAGTCCGGACTATGTTGGCCAAGTAAGACACCTAAAGATCACACCTAACTGTTATCACATCGGTACAAGAAGATGTTGGCCATTTAATGTAGCTGGCGTTTTATTTTTTTTCTTATAAAAACAACCCCTGTCCACAACCCCTGGGGACCTCTGGACTCCATCTGTGAGCCAGAAACAATGGCTAAACTATATGAAGAGGTGTCCTTAAAAAAAATAAAACCTCATTGTGGTCGGTATAAGGAGTGGGAAATGCGCTCGTCTGACAGTGGTCTCACTGTTTGTTTGGAGCCACGTCATCCCCTTAACCAGTAGGTAGCCCAGGAGCTGACGGTGTGAGGTCCGAGGTGTTGTGGCTGACCACCTGGTGACCTCGGATTCCCCCATCAATCACCTGCTTGATGCTCTCAGAGATGATCCCGGTGTAGGGTTTGTCAGAGATGAATTTCTGATAGGCCTCCAGGACCATGAGCGCCACCTCCACGTGTACAGGATGATCCAAGTGCAGGGTTTTCTGTTAACAGAAAAATAGTATTTCATTCAATAAAAAAAAACTGAGCATTCGGCCAAGTTTTCAAGCTCAGCGTGTTCAGATTAGCGTCTGAGTGTTGGCAGAAGCCACAAGAAACTGTGAAGGAAATCAGTACATGAAGATTAAGATTACAAGGTAACTTTTAGTAGTCGTCTTATAAGGAGCAAATCTCGGGAAAGGGGGGGGGGGGGGGTTCTCTGCCCTCAAACCTGCCTATTGTCAGTGATCCTGTACATGGAGAAATAGCAGGCTCTCTTCGATGACTTCTTCAGAAGATCATCAGCCGAACAGCAGAGCAATCTACCAGATGAGCCGCAGAAGGATCTATCAGATGAGCCGCAGAAGGATCTATTAAACGAGCGGCAGAGGGATCTATCAGATGAGCGGCAGAGGGATCCATCAGACGAGCGGCAGAGGGATCTATCAGACGAATAGCAGAAGGATCTAGCAGATGAGCCGCAGAAGGATCTATTAGACGAGCCGCCTGAGGGATATATCAGACGAACAGCAGAGGGATCTATCAGACGAGCGGCAGAGGGATCAGACAAATAGCAGAAGGATCTAGCAGACGAGCCGCAGAAGGATCTATTAGACGAGCCGCCTGAGGGATATATCAGACGAGCAGCAGAGGGATCTATCAGACGAGCGGCAGAGGGATCTATCAGACGAGCGGCAGAGGGATCTATCAGACGAGCGGCAGAGGGATCTAGCAGACGAGCAGTAGAAGATTCTATCAGACCAACCACAGCAGGATCTATCAGATGAGCAGAAGAAGGATCTATCAGACAAGCCGCAGAGGGATCTATCAGCCGAGCGGCAGAACGGTCTAGCAGACGAGCGGCAGAGGGATCTATCAGACGAGCGGCAGAACGGTCTAGCAGACGAGCGGCAGAGGGATCTATCAGACGAGCAGCAGAGGGATCTATCAGACGAGCAGCAGAGGGATCTATCAGACGAGCAGCAGAGGGATCTATCAGACGAGCAGCAGAGGGATCTATCAGATGAGCGGCAGAGGGATCTATCAGACGAACGGCAGAGGGATCTAGCAGACGAGCGGCAGAGGGATCTATCAGACGAGCAGCAGAGGGATCTATCAGACGAGCAGCAGAGGGATCTATCAGACAAACAGCAGAGGGATCTAGCAGACGAGCGGCAGAGGGATCTATCAGATGAGCGACAGAGGGATCTAGCAGACGAGTGTCAGAGCGCTCGATTAGACGTTTATAGCATATACAGGACATGTTCTATAAATGTCCCAGATGAGGAAACCCCTTTAGTCTCTTAAAAATCTGTGATGTACATTTTCGACACAGGTTACATAGTTACATAGTTATTAAGGTTGAAGGAAGACTATATGTCCATCTAGTTCAACCCATAGCCTAACCTAACATGTTGATCCAGAGGAAGGCAAAAAAAACCCATGTGCAAAGAGTAAGCTCCACATTGGGGAAAAAAATTCCTTCCCGACTCCACATACGGCAATCAGACTAGTTCCTTGGATCAACGCCCTATCAAGGAATCTAGTGTATATACCCTGTAACATTATACTTTTCCAGAAAGGTATCCAGTCCCCTCTTAAATTTAAGTAATGAATCACTCATTACAACATCATACGGCAGAGAGTTCCATAGTCTCACTGCTCTTACAGTAAAGAATCCGCGTCTGTTATTATGCTTAAACGTTTTTTCCTCCAACCGCAGAGGATGCCCCCTTGTCCCTGTTTCAGGTCTATGATTAAAAAGATCATCAGAAAGGTCTTTGTACTGTCCCCTCATATATTTATACATTAAAATAAGATCACCCCTTAGTCTTCGTTTTTCCAAACTAAATAGCCCCAAGTGTAATAACCTATCTTGGTATTGCAGACCCCCCAGTCCTCTAATAACCTTGGTCGCTCTTCTCTGCACCCGCTCTAGTTCAGCTATGTCTTTCTTATACACCGGAGACCAGAACTGTGCACAGTATTCTAAGTGTGGTCGAACTAGTGACTTGTATAGAGGTAAAATTATATTCTCCTCATGAGCATCTATGCCTCTTTTAATGCATCCCATTATTTTATTTGCCTTTGTAGCAGCTGCCTGACACTGGCCACTGAATTTAAGTTTGTCATCCACCCATACAACCAGGTCTTTTTCATTGACGGTTTTGCCCAGAGTTTTAGAATTAAGCACATAATTATACATCTTATTACTTCTACCCAAGTGCATGACCTTACATTTATCCCCATTAAAGCTCATTTGCCATTTATCAGCCCAAGCTTCTAGTTTACATAAATCATCCTGTAATATAAAATTGTCCTCCTCTGTATTGATTACCCTGCAGAGTTTAGTGTCATCTGCAAATATTGAAATTCTACTCTGAATGCCCCCTACAAGGTCATTAATAAATATGTTAAAAAGAAGAGGGCCCAATACTGACCCCTGTGGTACCCCACTGCTAACCGCTACCCAGTCCGAGTGTGCTCCATTAATAACCACCCTTTGTTTCCTATCCCTGAGCCAGCTCTCAACCCACTTGCACATATTTTCCCCTATCCCCATTATTCTCATTTTATGTATCAACCTTTTGTGTGGCACCGTATCAAAAGCTTTTGAAAAGTCCATATACACTACATCCACTGGGTTCCCTTGGTCCAATCTGGAACTTACCTCTTCATAGAAACTGATCAGATTAGTCTGACATGAACGGTCCCTAGTAAACCCGTGCTGATACTGGGTCATGAGGTTATTCCTCTTCAGATACTCCAGTATAGCGTCCCTTAGAATGCCCTCCAGGATTTTACCCACAGTATAGGTTAAGCTTACTGGCCTATAATTTCCGAGTTCAGTTTTTGTCCCCTTTTTGAATATTGGCACCACATTTGCTATACGCCAGTCCTGCGGTACAGACCCTGTTATTATGGAGTCTTTAAAGATTAAAAATAATGGTCTATCAATGACTGTACTTAATTCCTGCAGTACTCGAGGGTGTATCCCATCCGGGCCCGGAGATTTGTCAATTTTAGTGATTTTTAGACGCCGCCGCACTTCCTGCTGGGTTAAGCAGGTGACATTTAATGGGGAATTTTTATCACTAGACATTTTGTCTGCCATGGGATCCTCTTGTGTAAATACTGATGAAAAAAAGTCATTTAGCATATTGGCTTTTTCCTCATCCTCATCCACCATCTCACCCAGACTATTTTTAAGGGGGCCAACACTATCATTTTTTAGTTTCTTACTATTTATGTAGTTAAAGAATATTTTAGGATTATTTTTACTCTCTCTGGCAATGAGTCTCTCTGTCTCAATCTTTGCTGCCTTGATTTGCTTTTTACAGAATTTATTTAATTTTCTGTATTTATTTAATGCCTCCTCACTACCTACTTCCTTTAATTCTCTAAATGCTTTCTTTTTGTCACTTATTGCGCCCCTTACAGCTCTATTTAGCCATATTGGTTTCCTCCTATTTCTAGTATGTTTATTCCCATACGGTATATACTGTGCACAGGTCCTATCCAGGATGCTAATAAACGTCTCCCATTTTCTTTGTGGGAGGTTGCATGCGGGATGTATGGAGAGGGCTGAGCTGAGCTCCCTCCATACTGGGCAGTTGCCGGCAGTGTCATACAGCCAGCACTTGCCTCTAACAGCAGCCACCATTTTTTTTTATCTCTGATCACTGCCGTTTAACCATGTAAATGTCGCTCTCATTCACCAATAGAGGCATGTAAATGTACTATTTGCCATTGTGATTGTGGAGAAACGATGGGTTACCCTGGCAGATAGGGGCCCGCTGTACACCCCCATGGCTGACATCTTATTCCACCTCCACCTCTGGTTGGGCTTCATAGGAGACCATAAAATTACCCTATAAAGTGGAATACTGTAGTACTGCAGAATATAAGTGATCAGCTTTGGGGCCCTTAGGAACGACTTTAAAAAAAATAAAGAAAAGTAATCTACTATATAATTGTCTAAGGGTCACTTCCGTCTTTCTGTCTGTCTGTCCTTCTGTCTGTCATGGATATTCATTGGTCGTGGCCTCTGTCTGTCATGGAAATCCAAGTCGCTGATTGGTCGCGGCAAAACAGCCACGACCAATGAGCGACGGGCGCAGTCCAGCGGCAACATGGCCGCTCCTTCCTCCCCTCCAGTCAGTGCCCCCTCCATACTCCCCTCACACAGGGTTAATGGCAGCATTAACCGACCACGCTATGCCACGGTGTAACGCACTAGGTTAACGCTGCTATTAACCGTGTGACTAACGTTTTACTATTGATGCTGCCTATGCGGCATAAATAGTAAAAATATCTAATGTTCAAAATAATAAAAAAAATAAAAAATCGTTATATACTCACCGTCCGTCGGCTCCTCGGATCCACAACAGGCCTTTCCCGCTCGCAACGCTCCGGTAACCGGTCCATGCTGCGATCTCGCGAGATGATGACGTAGCGGTCTTGCGAGACCGCTACATCATCATCTCGCGAGACCGCAATGCACTCTTCAGACCAGAGCGCGCGAGGAGCGTTGGTAACCACTTCGCTTGGATCCGGGGGCTCCGGAAGGTGAGTATATAACTATTTTTTATTTTAATTCTTTTTTTTTAACAGGGATATGATGCCCACATTGCTATATACTACGTGGGCTGTGTTATATACTACATGGGCTGAGCAATATACTACGTGGGCTGTGCTATATACTACATGGGCTGTGCTATATACTACATGGGCTGTGCTATATACTACGTGGGCTGAGCAATATACTACGTGGGCTGTGCTATATACTACGTGGGCTGTGCTATATACTACGTGGGCTGTGCTATATACTACGTGGGCTGTGCTATATACTACGTGGGCTGTGCTATATACTACATGGGCTGTGCTATATACTACATGGCTGTGCTATATACTACGTGGGCTGTGCTATATACTACATGGGCTGTGCTATATACTACATGGGCTGTGCTATATACTACATGGGCTGTGCTATATACTACGTGGGCTGTGCTATATACTACATGGCTGTGCTATATACTACGTGGGCTGTGCTATATACTACGTGGGCTGTGCTATATACTACATGGGCTGTGCTATATACTACATGGGCTGTGCTATATACTACGTGGGCTGTGCTATATACTACGTGGGCTGTGCTATATACTACGTGGGCTGTGCTATATACTTCATGGGCTGTGCTATATACTACATGGCTGTGCTATATACTACGTGGGCTGTGCTATATACTACGTGGGCTGTGCTATATACTACGTGGGCTGAGCAATATACTACGTGGGCTGTGCTATATACTACGTGGGCTGTGCTATATACTACGTGGGCTGTGCTATATACTACGTGGGCTGTGCTATATACTACATGGGCTGTGCTATATACTACATGGCTGTGCTATATACTACGTGGGCTGTGCTATATACTACATGGGCTGTGCTATATACTACGTGGGCTGAGCAATATACTACGTGGGCTGTGCTATATACTACATGGGCTGTGCTATATACTACGTGGGCTGTGCTATATACTACATGGGCTGTGCTATATACTACATGGGCTGTGCTATATACTACGTGGGCTGTGCTATATACTACATGGGCTGTGCTATATACTACGTGGGCTGAGCAATATACTACGTGGGCTGTGCTATATACTACATGGGCTGTGCTATATACAATGTGGGCTGTGCTATATACTAAGTGACTGGGCAATATACTACGTGGCTGGGCAACGTGGCTGGGCAATATACTACGTGGCTGGGCAATATACTATGTGGCTGGGCAATATACTACGTGGCTGGGCAATATACTACATACTACGTGGCTGGGCAATATACTACATACTACGTGGCTGGGCAATATACTACGTTGCTGGGCAATATACTACGTGACTGGGCAGTATACTACGTGGCTGGGCAATATACTTCGTGACTGAAATATAATACATAACTGAGCAATATACTACATGACTGGGCAATATACTACGTGGCTGGGCAATATACTACATACTACGTGACTGGGTAATATACTACATACTACGTGACTGGGCAATATACTACATACTACGTGACTGGGCAATATACTACGTGGCTGGGCAATATACTACGTGGCTGGGCAATATACTACGTGACTGGGCAATATACTACGTGACTGGGCAATATACTACATAACTGAGCAATATACTACGTGGCTGGGCAATATACTACGTGGCTGGGCAATATACTACATAGCTGGACAAAATACTACGTGGCTGGGCAATATACTACGTGAACATGCATTTTCTAGAATACCCGATGCGTTAGAATCGGGCCACCATCTAGTAGTATATATTTCCCCTTTTCCCAGATTAAAAATAAAGAAGTGAAAAATGAAGAAAGTTCATAAAAGTCAGTTTTCTCCAGAAATCTTAACACCACAATTGCTCTTTTGTCCCCCCAAGATATGAAATAAAAAGTTATCAAAACATCACATATACTCCACAATAACACTGCTCAAAACTATGTGATATATTTTTTACCATTTCATCACACTTGACATGTTTTTCGCATTTTTCAGCACATTATGCTTTAAAGCAAATGGTGTCATTCAAAGATGCAACTTCTGGCACAAAACAATATTCCCTCATACGGCTAGGTCAATGGAAAAATGAAAAAACTATGGCCCCTTGCAAGAGGGACAGGGGAAAAACAAAAATGCGAAACACTGAGAACTACACAGTCCTAAAGGGGTTAATCCACCGTCAGCCTGATTTTCCAGCTTTACATCGCAGTTATTGGTCCGTACCGTGTCAGTGATGCCCCAGTTCAGACCCTCGAGGATGATGCAGGACAGCTTGTTCTCCACTTCACACAGGCTGTGACTGATCAGCCAGTCCCTGATGATGCCTATTTCGGAGGCGCTGGGTCTCCATTGATGGAGGGGCAATTCTTTAAATAAGTATAAGGAAACCTTATAATGGAAAAACAATTTAAAAAATCATTAATAAATGCAAAAAAAAAGAAGCATAGCACTTTAATACTATTCCCATCGCAGCCAATACAGAGGTTTCTCCAGTGAAAAAGTTTTCTTGTGCGCTTCATTGGGGGACACAGGAAACTATGGGTGTACACTGCTTCCACCAGAAAGCTGACACTTAGGGTATGTTCACACGTTCAGGATTTCCATCCTTTTTTTTTCAGGACAGTTTTTTTAAAAAACTGCAGCTCTTGGCAGAAAACGCAGGTCCTTTTTTTGTCCTTTTTTGATGCGTTTCTGATGCGTTTTTTGATGCGTTTTTTGATGCGTTTTTTTATCCTTTTTTTACTGTGTGTTTCCTAGGAAGCTTTTTAGGGCTAAAATGGCTGAAAATACCCTAACCCTACCCCTAACCCTAACCCTACCCCTACCCCTACCCCTAACCCTACCCCTACCCCTACCCCTACCCCTACCCCTAACCCTAACCCTACCCCTACCCCTAACCCTACCCCTAACCCTAACCCTACTCTAACCTTAGTGAAAAAAAAAAAAAAAATTCTTATTTTTTTTATTGTCCCTACCAATGGGGGTGACAAAGTGGGGGGGGTGTCATTTACTATTTTTTTATTTTGATCACTGAGATAGGTTATATCTCAGTGATCAAAATGCACTTTGGAGCGAATCTGCCGGCCGGCAGATTCGGCGGGCGCACTGCGCATGCGCCCGCCATTTTGCAAGATGGCGGCGCCCAGGGAGAAGACGGCCGGACGGACACCGGGACGCCGGGTAAGTATAAGGGGGGGAGATTAGGGCACGGGGGGGGCATCGGAGCACTGGGGGGGGGCATCGGAGCACGGGGGGGGGCATCGGAGCACGGGGGGGCGGGATCGGAGCACGGGGGGGCAGCCACACTCCGCCCACGCACTTCCGCCCGCTCCCCCGCACTTCCTGCTGCAGCGGTTCTGCACATCAAATCGCAGTAAAACCCGCAGATATATTTTTGATCTGCGGGTTTTACTGCGATTTTGACCTCACAATGGAGGTCTATGGGTGCAGAACCGCTGCGGTTCAGGAAGAAGAATTGACATGCTCCTTCTTTTTTCCGGGAGCTATTCAGCGCGGCTTTTTTTTTACAATTTCCGGACCATGTGCACAGTGTGTCCTGTTTTCCATAGGGTACAGTGTACTGTACCCTGCATGGAAAACAGCTGCGGAACCGCAGCGGCAAAACCGCCGCGGTTCCGCGGTAAAAAACGCACTGTGTGAACATGGCCTAAGAATTACAATCTAAGTTGTCTACTCCACAGCAGGCTACACCCCGCTACTGCTAACCAAACTACTCAGCTTAGTGTCACGTAGGAGGCAGACATAGGTTCGAGACCCAGACTTGTTTCTACCTATGTTTTGCTTTTTTAACTAAGTGCCAAGAGATGCCTACCGCCCCTCAAAAAAGAAGAGACCATCGTTCAAGCTGGCTCCTTCTTGGCCTGTTAAGGCCTCCAGAACCAGAAGCACCTAGTTTTCCTCTGCATGGCAGGGCACTCCAACCCATGAACCCTCTCGGATTTCTGGGACACAAGGCTAAAGTTAAAGACGCAGTTAAAGACGCTCAAGCCAAGGAAATGATCTCCTCCAGATACAAGATAAAATTCACTGTTCTTCTGTGAAATAGTTTCTTCTACCCCACTCCCCTCAGACTCCTTCTTGGCATTCCCATTTATTCCAAGTAATTTCCTCCCTTCTTCAGTTAGGTTTTATTGTTCCAGTTTCTTCACAAAAACGTTTCAATGGGTTTTACTCTAACCTTTTTGTCATGCCCAAGAATGGCTTGGTTTGCCCAATTCTGAACTTGACACTGCTAAACAAGTGGATGAAGCTACGCCACTTCAAAATGGAGTCTCGTTCTTCTTTTGTAGCCTTGATGGAATTCAAGGAATTCCTTTGCTAAGTGGACATTCAAGACACCCATCTCCACATCCGCATTTTTCCAGTATACCAAAAGTTTCTCCGTTTTACAGTCCATTAGTCCCACTTCGAATTTGTTACCATCCCTTTTGGGCTGGCCATGGTCCCCCAGGGTGTTTATGAAAACCAGAGTCCTTTTGTGTCAGGGGAATAGTAGCCATCCCCTACCAAGGTTCCTTCTTACTCAGAGATCCTCCAGAGTCTGCAAATCACACTAAAAACTTTCTCGATTTGGATGAATTGTCACCTAATCAATGTAGTCTCTGAATCGAGCTCAGCGCCTCATCTTTCTGGGAATAGTATTCGACACTGGTCAAGTGAAAGTTTTACTTATCGACTCTTCAGACCAGCATCCAATCTCTGAGCCGTCCCTCGCTTTTTCCCCTCAGCTTCTGAATGAGCATCCTGTGCATGATGGTGGCTGCCATCGAGGTGATTCCCACTTGCTCAGTTTCATACCGACCCTCTATCTCATTGGGGCAAGAATGTTTTCTCCCCAGATCGCGCAATCCTTCTTCCCCCCGCATCAAGCCGTCCGTGATCTGGTGGCGGAACTTTCCCCTAATTCTTCTTGGAGATTCCTTCAGATTCATTGGCAAATTGTCACGTCAGTCTTCTCGGTTGGGGAGTAGTCTTTCAGAAGCTTATTGTGCACGGTCGTGGAGAAGTTACGAATTCCTACTTTTAATTGACATCCTGGAACTCACAGCCATTCGTCTGTCCCTTAGCTATTGGCAGGACTGACTGTCAGGTCTCCTATTCAGTGAGATAACACCGCCGTCGTGGCTTACATTAACCATCAAGGCGGGATTCAGAGTTGTTTTTACCATGCTATAGGTCTCACAGAGTCTCACCTAGGTGGAATAAAGTATTTCAGCAATTTCAGCAGTTCACAAACCAGGAGAGGACATCTTGGCTGTGGATTTTCTAATCTGCGAGGGACTAACACTGGGAGAGTGGTCGCTGCATCCGACCATCTTTGACCAGATCTGTCTATGGTGGGGCATTCAAGACGTCGATGTGACGGCATCCAGACACAACCACAAATTTATGGGTTCGTGTTCCGATCTCACAACCTGTTAGCGGTCGTCTCCGATGCTATGGCGATCTCATGGTCCCAATTATCCCTCACTGATCAGTTTCCAATCTACCTCAGCTACCCAAATTGATCAACAAGATCAAGTTGGAAGTAATCCTTGTCATCCTCGTGGTCTGTCTTACCCAGAAGATCATGGAAGTGGTCAACCTCCTTGAAGACATTCAGTGGACACTTCTGGTTACACCAATTGAACTTTCCAAGGTTCATCACTTTCACTCTTATTTTTGAGCGCTCAATTTAACGGCATAGCTGTCTAAGCTTCAGCTCTAAAATCCGGAGTCTTCTCTGACCAGGTTGTGCAGACCATAATCAAGACACTGAAGCCATCGGCGTCTCATATCTACCATCGTACTTGGAAGGCTGCATTCCGTTGTTGTGAATCTAACAAATATTTTTTTTCTCCCTGCTCTAGGTCTTTTTGACAACCGGGGCACTCAAGAGCCAGGTCTTGGCCCTGTCTGTAGGAGAAACCTGGTTTTCAAGACTCAGGTCAAGACTTTTCTTCAGGGAGTGGCTAACTCTGTTCCTTTGCATCCCTGAGATTTTAACGCCTTACAATGTCCTCCGTTTAGACCAATATGGAATGTTTCTCAGCCCTGGCTTTCCTGGAGGGTGGCGTTCTCAGTTGTGATCATTTCCTTCAGGTGAATATCAGAACTTGCAGCTCTATCTTGTCGCTCTCTATTACTTGACCTTCACTATTACAACTAGTTTTGTGTCTGGTACCCTGTTTCCTTACTAAGTGGTTTCTTCTTTTCACCTTAGTGAGAAGATCGTCTTCCCTTCATTCTGTTCTTCTCCCTTTCTTCCCACGGAGCGCTCCTTACACAATCTGTACCTGATCAGGATTGTTTGTCACTACTTGTCAGTAGTCTCTGTCATTCCCAAAAGACCTGGTCGAGGTCTCTCTTCCTTTAAAGGCAGTCATTGCTCGATGGATTTATTCTACCATTTTTGAAGCATATAAGGTCAAAAACAAGCAGCCCTGCCGGGGAGTTTCGGGTCACTCCACCAGAACAGCAACCCCTTTAATGGTTACGATAGGAATAACCCTTTAATATTTTTTGCCGATATTTTCATATATACAGACATCATTAGTATTGAAAATATATCTCACCATGCCCACTTTATCGATGGTTTCCCGGACTCGTTGCAGTAGGACAGATATGATACTGCAGTGTGCACTAGTAATCGTGGCGAGGAGCTCGCGGCCTACTTTAGAGAACGCTTCTCTTGTAGACATACTGACATAGGAGACCTAAAAAATACAAAGCAAGGCATCACTTCATACACTTTAATCCTGTCAAAACACCCTAAACTTGACTAGAAGCGACCCAAAGTTCAGTATTTAATGTCAATAGGTGCAGAGGTGACAAGTAAATGCAAAATTGTGGTTGGGGAGGAACTGGAATAACTATTTCTGGTCATTAGATGACTTGTATTTTATATTTTAACTAATTTTCTTTTCTGGAGGCTCTATCTCCAATTTTCAGTTGTCTCTGAGCTAGTGGGTGGAGAGTCGCTACTATGTCTCCCACACATAGCACACATGTACATGAGGGATTGTTGCTCTCCTGTCTCTATGTAGCACATCTTCAGAAGCTACAGCAGCATGGAGGATATTACACAGTACTGAGCAGTGTATCTGCAAATCCAGCACTGGGGTGAGATCACTTGCCAGAAGCTGCTGTATGATCTATGAGCCTGTGTCTGTGTTAGAGTCTCTCCGTGCTGCTCCTCTCCTTTTCATTGAGTTTAACATGAGATGTAACCTGACCCCTCATGGTGCTGGCAAACACACATGTCCACAATGGGTTTTAGCAGCTTTTTAGAGGGAATGAGGAGTTCAGAAAGTAGGGAGGAGATGAAGAAGCTCATGGGTGGAGAAAGAAGCAGATTTCTCTTATATATATTACGTATATTTTTTTCAACAGCGACCATTTAAAACGCAACTTTACACCATTTGTAGTCTCCCTGTAAAATATATAATTTTCTTCAGTCTGCTCTCCTTTTCTTCTTCTATATTTTGAGGTAGGTTTATTTAGCAGTTGTGAACAAGCCGTCTGATTGGCCAGCCAAATAGTATCTACACTCCTCAACATTTAAATAACAACCACAAGAATGAAAATTGGTGGAATGATGGGGATCACAGGATGGAGACATGATAATGATCTGCAAATGATGAAACAATGGAAACAAAATGATCAATACTGAAAGTACTTGGGGAAATCATCAAAATCCACTGCTGGCAGCTCCTATGTAATCACCGACCAATGACGTCCCAGATGTGCTTTTTGAGAGACAAGTCTGGAGATGCTGCAGCCATAGAAGCCCATTTAGGCCACGCAGGCTACGCACAGTAATACGAGCAACATGCGACATAAGGTCGTGTAGAAAAACGGCTCCTGGGACACTTCGGAGAAATGGCTGTACTTCACCGTGTCAATGTAACACTGAGCTGTTGGTGTACTTGGAATAAAGGCTAGTGGCTACATAATGCCACCCCCCACCATAATCCCGTGAGCAGGACCGGTGTGACGTTCTCTCGTGAAAGCCTCTTCATGGCGAGGTGCTCATAGTTTATACTGAATGAATCGAGATGTTTTGAAAATTTCTTGTACATTTTTTCATCATTTGCTTATCTTTAACATGTCTAACTATGCTGCAATTTCCAAAACAGCACGACTTTTTTTCCGTGGTGTGTATCTACATATATATAATGTATCATACACCTGCTGGGGCATACTTGGTAGACTTACTTCATAAATCTCTAAAGCGATTGTCTTCACCAGCTCCTCATCGACATCGCTTCGCTTCGTTTGTGCCATCTGAGCAAACGTGGTGAGAAGGCAGATTCCTTCGGAGCTGTTCATTGTAGAAAAATATTCTTCAAACTTCTCTCGATTTACGGGATCTATGCCAAAGTAAAAAAAAAAAAAAAAAATCAGAGAGTGAAACATCATTCAATTCAGCCGAGGCAGAAGTCCTAACTATGGACACTGTGCCGTATCTACTGGATTCCCGTTTTTTTTTTCTTTTAGCAAGAAAACAGCAGCATAAATATTTTGGAACAAGTCATGCTTCTGAGTTTGAACCCTTGAGCCTTGAATTTGTGGTCGCTTCTCTGCCCACCGAGCCACAGCAGACACACCTTTTCTCCGCGTATTTAGTTTCTGCTATCCTTGCTTCAGTCTTTTGCGAGTGAAACAGGATTTTTGGTTGCTTACCGTAAAATCTGTCTCTCGGAGCCTTCATTGGGGGACACAGGAACCATGGGTGTATGCTGCTGCCACTAGGAGGCTGACACTATGCAAATAAAAAAGTTAGCTCCTCCTCTGCAGTGTACACCCTACCGACAGGAAGTAGGATATTCAGTTAGTGAGAAAGCAGTAGGAGAAGCAACGTGTAAAAGAGAAAGAATAATAATATAATAATAAACTTTATTTATATAGCGCCAACAAATTCCACGGCGCTCCACAGATTAACAGTTTCAAACACTCAAAGAGTGTTCAAAGAACTCAAACGTATACAGTAAACAGAGCTGTTCAACTTGGGAGGGTGCTGTGTCCCCCAATGAAGGCTCCGAGAAACAGATTTTACGGTAAGCAACCAAAAATCCTGTTTTCTCTATCGCCTTTCATTGGGGGACACAGGAACCATGGGACGTCCCAAAGCAGTCCCTGGGGTGGGAAAAACATACTTCCATCAAGTCCGAGGACTCACCACTGCCGCCTGCAGGATCCTTCTGCCCAGGCTGGAGTCAGCCGAAGCATAGGTATGGACCTTGTAGTTCGGTGAAACGTGTGGATGGAAGACCACGTTGCCGCTTTGCAAAGCCGTCGGCGAAAGCCCTGTGACGTACCGCACTGGATGCGCCGACTGCCCGGGTAGAGTGAGCCTTTATCTCAGGAGGGGGCACTCTGTTCTTGACCCGGTAAGCTTCCAAAATTGCCGTTCTAATCGAGCGAGCAATAGTCGCCTTGGAAGCCGGCAGGCCTCTACGCACGCCATCAGGGATGGCGAAAAGAGAATCCATCTTTCGGAAAGCGGCCGTGCTAGCCAGGGAGATCCTCACTGCCCTGACGAGGTCCAGCCTGTTCAACGATCGCTCCAGAGGATGAGTCGGAACTGGACAAAGGAAGGTAGAACGATGTCCTCGGTGAGGTGGAAAGATGAAAACCACCTCGTGAAAGGAAGGAAGGCGGAGACCTGGGACCACCTTGTCCTGGTGGAAATCAAGAAAGGAGGTCGGCAAGAAATGGCCGCCGACTCAAAAACGCGGCGGATCGAAGAGATGGACCTGAGATAAGCCACCTTCCGAGATAGTGCTGACAGAGAAAAACTCCCTGAGAGGCTCAAAGGGGGGAACCCCTAGAACAACCAGCACATCCTTTAAATCACATGAATCCACAGAGGCCCTGTACGGAGGGACAGTGTGGGCTACTCCTTGAAGGAAAGTCTTAACCTGTGGCTAAGAAGAAAACGTCTTCTTAAAGGGAAGAAGAGCGCAGGAACCTGACACTTTAGGGAACTGAGAGCGAAGCCCAAATCCAGTCCTGCCTGAAGGAAACCCAAATGGAAGGCAGGGAAAAGGACATAGGTGAAAAGCGGTTGGACTCGCATCAACGAAAGTAAGCCTTCCAGGTACGATAGAAGATCCTTGAAGAAGACGAAGGCTTCCTAGCCTGGATTATAGTGTGACTCATCCGGGCCGAAAGGCCGGACGCTCTTAGAACTGTGGAGTCCACAGCCACGCCGTTAAACAGAGCGACCGATAATTCGGGTGGCAAAACGGACCCTGAGACAGCAGCTCGGGTCTGTTTGGAAGGCACCAGGGGAGTCCGCGAGGAGATTGACGATGTCTGCAAACCAAGACCTCCTGGGCCAATCCGGGACGATCAGAATGACCGGCACCCATCCCGCCTTTATCTTTTTCGAAAGCTTGGAAAGCAAGGGAAGGGGAGGGAAACGATAGGGGAGCACGAACTGCGACCAAGGAATGGCCAGAGTGTCAACACCACTGTGAGAGGGTCGCGGAACCTTGGGCCGACCCGAGGGACCTTCCTGTTCAATCGGGACGCCATGAGGTCCACCTCTGGGGTCCCCCATCGAAGAACAATCCGATAGGAAACCTCCTAAAGTACCATTCCCCTGCCGCGAGGCCCTCGCGGCCGAGGAAGTCGGCGGCCTAAATGTCCACGCCGGGGACATGCACTGCAGAGCTCACCAGGACCATTGCCTCTGTCCAAAGGAGGATCCTGGAATCTCGGCCGATGCCAGAGAACGCCGAGTCCACCCCTGGTGGTAGACATATGCCACAGCTGTGTCATTATCTGTCTGGATTCGAATTGGCAGGCTGCCGAGAATCCTTGCCCAGTGAAGGAAAGACAGAAAGAAGATCCGGAACTCGAGGACATTGATCGGCAAAGAGGACTCCTGCGCCGACCAAACAACCCTGAAAACAACAGGTGACAAAGTCCCGCGCCTCCGCCGAGCGGGCTGGCGTCCGTCGTCACCACCTGCCAGGGAACTGGAAGGAAGGATATGCTGTGAAGGATCTACACCGGGATAAGAGAAGCGACCTCGGCCACCAGTCGAGGAACCGTTTGACCCGGGAGAAAGCCGGATCGGACGATGCAGGAGATGAGAGACCTGTCCCCCTGTGATAGAATAGCCTGCTGAAGAAGTCTTGAATGAAACGGGCAAAGGGAAAATTGCTTCCGATGTTGCAACCAACCTCCTTAGGACCTTTAAGGCCCATCGGAAAGGAGGGGAGCCGAAAACCCTGGAGCAAGCGAACTTCCTGACAAAGGAGGGATATCCTGTCTTCGGGA
Source organism: Ranitomeya imitator (assembly GCF_032444005.1). NCBI lineage: Eukaryota > Metazoa > Chordata > Amphibia > Anura > Dendrobatidae > Ranitomeya > Ranitomeya imitator. The sequence continues at coordinate 56,603,964 of NC_091282.1, read as the reverse complement.
AGGAAGACTCTGGTCCGACAAGTGTCGAAGAACATGCCCGGAGATACGAGGCACTGAACAAGACTGAACTTCTTCCTGTTGACGAGCCACCCGCAACGGCTAGAGTGTCGGGAAAGATGGATAGACTTTCGGGAGCCTGAAACCGAAGTTCCTGAGCCTCCATGGAAGCGATTACTGAACGAGGGAATATCATCCTGAAGTGTCTCCGACGAAACTTCCTGTTCAGCAATTTGAGATCCGGACTGGGACGAACCTTGTCGTCCTCTGTCAGTACAAAAAAATTCTAAGAGAAGCCTGTGAACCGTTCCTGTTCTGGGACGGGAACGATTACCCCGGATTTAAGGAGGGAAACAATGGCTGTAAAGAAACACGGAACCAGAGCGGGGTCTCTTGGAAGTTGGGATTCGAAAAAAACGATCCCAGGGCTGAGAAATGAAGATTTTGTATCTAGAGGATACAAGTGCCCTGGCCCAAGCGTCCTCTACTGAGGAGACCCAGACGTCCCTGAGGAACAGGAGACGGCTGCCCAGCCTGAGAAACGGGCTGGGGTCTAGTCGTGGGTCCTGCCTAGGTGGAACTTCCAGACCTGGACCTGGAGAATCCACCTTAGGAGTAGCGGGAACACCAGGAAGGATTGAGTCGAAGAATACCTTCTTCCCTTAACGTGCCTGTGGCCTCTGTTGCGAAAAGGAATCTGATGTCGTGAACGACGAAAAAAAGGCCGAAAGGACAGAAGTTGCCGCCTAAGAAGAGAATTGGTGCCGCCAGTGGCGTCCTTAATAATTTGGTCCAGCTTGGAACCGAAAAGATGTGATCCTTGAAGGAGGCAGGCTCGTAAGGGACTTCTTTGATGACTCGTGTGCCAAGCAGTGCGACGGCTGGCAACATTACTGGGTGTCTGAGCGGCAGAAGACGCGACATGCAGGGAACAAATTATTCCCTGACGTGAGTAATCTGGGTGGTAACTTCCGCCAGCCAGTCTGGTGGAGCTCCGGCTTGAATGCCCCAACGGAGTTGTTTTAGCCCCTTCGGATACCGACTTCGAAACCCAAGTGGAAGCGAAAGCCGGGCATAGGGATGATGCGGCAGGTTCGAGAGCCGAATTCACGAAGGATTCCATGATCCTATCGATGGAATCTGTCAGAGTCGCCCCACCGGACCGCATGAGGACTGTGTTAGTGGCAAGTCTAGCAGCCGGCGGATCCACAGAGGGAGAGGTCGTTCTCCATCGCCTCTCATTCCGGTTGGCGATGAGATCCAGAGGAAAGAGATATGAGACTCCAAGACGCTTTCCTCTTTGAGAACGTCTGGTCGAATTCTCTCTCTCTCTGGCCAGAAGCTCCTCGATTCAGGATGAGGAGCGAATCCCTTGGGAGGAAGTTTAGACCGTCTAAATGAAACCGCCTGATCTGCGGGTTCCGTAGAGGAATCTTTGATGCCACAGGTCAGATTGGACGCTCCAATGAGGCTTTGAACCATATCCCTCATGTTAAGATATGGTTCGACTCCGGTCCCAAATTATCCTCCGAAGGCACATCAGAGAAAGCCTCGCCTGACTCCGGGGGGGGGGGGGGAGAGAGAAGGATAAGGGGGAGCTCGACCACAGAGAAGGACCGTGAGATGGATCGAGAAGAGAACTCAGACCGGCGTTCCCGTCTGGATCTTACGCGGCCTGTATTGGAAGACTCAGATAGAGCTTCTTGCGACCCGCTGGCTGCTACGGAAGTCTGCAGGGGCAACCGATCGAGCACGGACACAAGGGTCTGGGAAACCGGAGTGAGATCCGCTACTGATAGAGACAGAGGGGAGACCCAGCCTGTGGTGGGGACTTCACTCTGAGGCGGAGCTGAACATAATGTGGTTTGCTGCAAGCCTGTCTGAGGGGAGCTTGCGGGTACAAGGCGAACCCTGAAAGTGTTTCACTAAGACACAGGAAAAGGTAGGAGGCCGGGAGCGACCTCCCTTAAAATTAGACCGAACGGGCCCCTGAGGGAAATGTCAGAAGATTAGGGAACAGGAGAACAGGTAGACACATCTGGGGCACTCTTGTCCGGAACTTTCTGCAGGCCTGAAGAACAGCAGTGGAACAGAAGGATGGAGCTGCTGCCCTGCGGCCTCTGTTGCAACGATGTGCTGTGCCCCCAGGAGAAAATGCGGGCACGAGTGAAATCTCCTGCCCTGTGTTCAGCAGCGACGTGGAGGAAGGGGCGGAGTCAGCCCAGATGGCGCCGGTGGGCGGAGATTGCAGGGCAGTTTGTCGGGCGGGAGAAAGCCCGCCCGAAGAAACCGGAAGTGGAGGAGCGCGTACTGGAAGTAGGCCCCGGCGGAAGCCGGGACCTAAATTAAAGGCCGGCGCCGCTGGAAAAGAGACTGCGGCCCCGGAACAGTGCGCCGCAGAGAAGCGCGGCAACCTGCCAGGGCCGCAGGGTAAGGCGGAGCTGAGGGACGCGACGCCGAAGTAGGCTTCGGCAGAAGCCGGGACCTAAATTAGAGGCCGGCGCCGCCGGAAAGAGGAACGCGCCGCCGAAGCCCGCAGGGCGGCCGCAGGGGAGAGCGGTGCCGGCGCCGCCAGAAAGGTGACATTGCGGCCGCTGCGCAGTGCGGCCGCGGGGAGGACACTGCGGCCCTGATGAAGGGGATAGCCAATAGTGCAGAGCTACTGCTCGTCTTGGTGCCCCAGGGATCCCTTTTAAAATAGGATCAGCGCCGCCCTAGAAGATAGTGCAGCGCGCATTTAGGGACTTCTACTCTCCACACTGCGAGAGTAAGGGGATGATCTGAAAATTTAGGGGAAATACTCACCTAAACATCCCACGCAGTTACTAACCTGAGGGGATTGAGACGTCCAGGAGCTGATGGACGTCCTCGTCTCCTCCAACCGACAGGCTCTGGTGGGCGAGTGGGTGGGGGATGGAGCCAGGACCGGACTTCTGAGCACGCTTGTGTGCTAGGATCTTGGTCCTGGAGAGGGATCTATGAGGATACGGGGTGGCAGTACACGCCGTACTCATAGTCCGTATTGTGGGACTACAGGTGTGACTGCTCACCCTGTATCCCTCCGGAAAAACCTGAAAAGGAACGACGCACATTGAGGTAGATAAGGGTCTAATGAAAGACCCGTGTCCACCTCCTACTGACACTAAGCTAAACTGAATATCCTACTTCCTGTCGGTAGGGTGTATACTGCAGAGGAGGAGCTAACTTTTTTATTTGCATAGTGTCAGCCTCCTAGTGGCAGCAGCATACACCCATGGTTCCTGTGTCCCCCAATGAAAGGCGATAGAGAAATAGGGATTTTTGTGTACTCACCGTAAAATCCTTTTCTCCGAGCCATTCATTGGGGGACACAGACCATGTGTATGCTGCTGCCACCAGGAGGCTGACACTAAGTAATACAAAGAAAAAGTTAGCTCCTCCCCTGCAGTATACACCCTCCTGCTGGCTCCCAGCTAACCAGTTCGGTGCAAAAGCAGTAGGAGATCAATAACGACATATAAGCGTAAAGCATGTCACATTATATATAAGAGTATAACATATCAAAAGATAAAAACAAAGCATAAGCTAATAACAGGGTGGGAGCTGTGTCCCCCAATGAATGGCTCGGAGAAAAGGATTTTACGGTGAGTACACAAAAATCCCTATTTCTCCTTCGCCTCATTGGGGGACACAGACCATGGGACGTCCCAAAGCAGTCCCTGGGTGGGGACAACATCACTTCAGGCCGTGTAGCCGCTACTTACAAGTGCGCCACCGCGGCCTGCAAAGTCCACCTGCCCAGACTCACATCTGTGGAAGTGAGTGAATTATAGTGCTTCAAGAATGCATGCGGCCTGGAGGAATTCGCAAGCCTGCGGTCGTGCTTGCCGACGTCTGGCGCCTAGAGCCCTGAGACAGGGAGATAGGCTGGCATCTAGCGCGAAAGGACTCCTGGATGGAGAAAAGAATCCACCAGGCTAACGTGGCCGAAGAAAAACGGCTAAACCCTTCCTGCGACCGTCAGGAAGCCTACTTACCATCGAAAAACCCGAGTAAAATGTCCAACCTTTGGAAGGACGTCGTCCTCGATACGTACCCACTCGGAGCACTCGCTTCTTCCAGATTATGGAGAACCCATTCCGCTTTGTGGACTAGAGCCGAAGGAGATGAGAGGACAATGCCCCTGCAACAGTGGAGATATAATACCCCTTGGCAACGAGGGAATAGGATGGCTAGAGGGCAACCTTGCCTTGAAGGTAATAAGGAAAAAAGATAAAGAACAGAGCGTCGAGATCTGAAGACTCATCAGGAGGACAAGAACGCAGAGAAAGAAGGGGAGAGACCCTCCCTGATAGAAAAGTCTATCCGGATCAGAAAAGGAGTCCACTGTAAGATGCCCAGGACCATTAAGGTCCCACGAATTTAACGGTACGTGGTAGGGAAGAACTACAGGTTGAGGCCTGCAAGAAAGACCATATTTCCAGCTTGAGACAATAAGCCGGAAAAATACTAGTACCGCAAGCGAGAAAAAAACCTGACATGGTCAGTGCGGGTCTCCCGGGATCACTGGGGCCCTACCCGCTTCCGAAAAGGTTTCAGACGTAGTGGAAGAGGGGTTATGGAAATTGGTACCATGGAAGAATAGATCATGCACTGCAATGGTCCTGGATCGCGAGGCCAAACCATGAACTGGAGTACATTGGCGTTCAGCTTGGACGCCATCCGAACTACCTCTGGAGTACTCCAGTGAAGGCAGGTCCGATGGAAGATTTCCGAGTGAAGTTCCCACTCACTTGAGGAAAAACCCCGGACGGCTGAATATGTCTGCCGCCCAGTGTACTACTCCAGGGAATGTACTGTTGAGATCACCGAAGATAGAACTCGGCCCATCAGAGAGTGCGAGGTACCTTAGCCATGGCGCTTGACTGAGGGTACTTGCTAGATGGCTAACTTGGGGCACAGCCGAGACATTATCCAACTGAAGACCCGCCAGAAGGCAGAGGGCCTGCTGAAGGAATAGCCGTACCGTTCGGTTCTACAGAGAGATGATCGGGAGAAGAAAACTGGCAATGGTATCTCCCAATAGCCCTTGGGCCAGGAGAAGGCTCTGGAAGAGAAAGGAGCTCAGAGACTACCCTTTGAGAGCCTGATTGACTTGCAGAAAACGAGCGCAGCGAAGGAAACTGCTTCCGTAGACGTCCTTTCCCTCAGAACCCTCCTAGCGAATTGAAAGAACCGAGGGAATGAGAGATCGAGTGCGCAAGCTCCCTGTAGAAGGGCCACGACCTAGACCCGAGAGAGAGTAACCATCCTTCTTGGGCAGGATCATCCTCAAAGAGGATCTGCTGGGCTGAGAATGAGGGAAAAAACTTGTCTAAGTTTAGCTGCTAGCCCAATAGAGAGGTAATTGCAAGTGATATGGACGACTCAGCGTAATCCTAGGAGAGCGGCTACAAAGTCGACCAAATAGAGGAAGGACGACCATGCTTCTAAGGTGCAAGAAGAACATGACAACCGTCATGACCCTTGCGACCACTCTGGTGTGGTAGCCAGGCAGAAGGGCCAGGTCGTGAAAATACTGTTCGCGAATGGAAAGGCGAAGAGATTATAGTAGAGAGGAGAAATAGGTATGTGAGGGTAAGAATCCCGAATGACGATGGATGCCAGAAAACGACCACGTTTCTCTGTTGAAGTAGTGGCTGAGCGGAGGAACTCCATCCGAAAAAGGAAAGGGCCCTGTCAAAGGTTGTTAGAAGTTTGGGGTCCAGGAATGGAGATACTTTTCATTCCCTCCATTTTGGAACCAAGATCCCTTAGATCTAGACTGTCCTGGCCAATGCTTCCACTGCTGGTTGAGCCTGAAGAAGAGATACGATCCCTTGCTAGTCTCCCGCTCAGAAGATTTGATTGGCCAGCTATACTGTGGAACGAAGTAGATAAGGTCTGGGACCCGGAGACTTTCATTCTCTCCCTTTGGTCAAGCAACCCATGCGGCTAAGGAAGGGTAGAGCGCTGAACCCGAAACCACAAGACGGAACGAACTAGATTTGCTATCCGACTGTCTGTGGAATCTTAATTGATGATACACCGGCCAGGATACTGGTAGGAATACCGCAAGAAATTCTGCCCGGCGAGTCTGCCAAGTGACAGAAAGCGGGACTGTAACCAGCAGGTCTCTGCCATCGTCGTGCAGAGAAGAAAATAAGGAAAAACCTCGATCCACCATCTTCTTAACAGGGAAGTGGAGAGGAATCGTCCATTTTCTTGCATCTGATACAAAGGGGGGAAAACCTCCTTGTTGGGACGCCACAAATGTGGACGCCACATCCCCAGAATTGAGGTTTCCGAGTGGACAGGGCAGGTTGTGGCGATAGACCTGGATGCAGAAGAAGATACATGGAGGCGACACTCCGTGTGCTCGTCTGTTGAAGGTGTGGGGGGAAATCGGAGCCCTTTAAGGGACCCGTCGCCCATAAAATTCCGACCAGGTATGGTATCCTACTTAGAGGTCTTCCAGTGCATCACCGTCAAATGTTGATGGAGATTTTCTAGAACCTGTACGTTTTTCTAGAATACTTGCGGCCCCTGCTAGCCGACGGCTCCCATTGTAGGAGAGGGAGCATGTGAGTGCTCCAGAGCTCAGTTAGGGTGACCAGCTTAGGATAGATGATGTGCCCTTAAGACCAGTAAATACTGGTCATGCGCCTTTAAGGCTAGGGGTTACTGGCCCTGAGCCTTTAAGACCAGGGAATACTGGTCTTGTGCCTTTTGTAAGATGACATACTGTTCATGTGCCTTTAAAAGCAGGGCATGCTGAAATCCAGGAGATAATGGTCATGTGCCCTTAAAACCAGGGTATGCTGGTCATTTGCGTTTAAGACCAGGGCGTACTGGTCCTGAGCCTTTAAGTCCAGGGCATAATGGTCACGTGCCTTAAAGACCAGGGCATACTGGTCGTGTGCCTTTAAAAGCCAGGTCATACTGGACATGAGCCTTTAAGACCAGGGCATACTGGTCATGTGCCTTGAAAACCAGGACGTACTAGTCATGTGCCTTTAAGACCAGGGCATACTGGTTATTGCGTTTAAGACCAGGGGATACTGGTCACGTGCCTTTAAGACCAGGGCATACTGGTCATGGCCTTGAAAAACCAGGACGTACTAGTCATGTGCCTTTAAGACCAGGGCCTACTGGTTATAGCGTTTAAGACCAGGGCATACTGGTCATGTGCCTTTAAGACCAGGAAATACTGGTCACGTGCCTTTAAGACAAGGGCATACTGGTCATGTGCCTTTAAGACCAGGGTATACTGGACACGTGTCTTTAAGACCAGGGGATACCGGTCACGAGTCTATAAGACCAGGGCATGCTGGTCACGTGCCTTTAAGACCAGGAATACTGGTCATGAAAGGAATGTTGGAACAAGTGCCTTAAAGACCAGCAAAGCTGGTAATGTGCCTTTAAGAACAAGAATGCTGGTCATGCTCCTTTAAGACCAGGGATGCTGGTCATGTGCCTTTAAGACGAGGGCATACTTGCCATGTGCCTTTAAGACCAGTGCCTACTGGCCCTGTGCCTTTAAGACCAGGGCATACTGGCCTGATTAAGTACTAAGGAAAAGGAGACCGGCTTCTGGCAGAGCAGAGAATGCTGGGGATGTGACCCTTTTAAAACTAGGGGACCCTTAAGACCAGGGAATGCTGGTCCTGGGTTTAATAAAAAGGCATGGAAAGCTGGGGATGCACCTATGGGCCCAGCGACTACCGGGCAGAGTATTAAATACCAGGGAACGAGTCACCAGGGAATGAGTCACCAGGGAACGAGTCACCAGGGAATGAGTCATGAGAGCTTCATTGCTGGGAACTCACAGCTCTCTGTTTGCAAGCCTGCACACTGTACTATACATTCTGTAGTGTGCAGGAGCACCAGAGATTGCAGCCTTAAGTATATAAAAAAACAGGGAAAGCTAGTCCCTTAATGCTGCCGGGATGCGTGTCGGGGGGGGGGGATATTGGGGCGATTCACCTTACTCAGGTTCTGAGTCCCCCGTCTGGAATAGCGCTGACTTCAGCGCTGAAAAACCGCCGGCCGCAGCCCCCTCCAGAAGAAATAGTGACCGCAATGGAGGAGGAAGAAGATGGCCGCCGAGATCTCGTCTGGAACGAGAAGCGCCTGAATAGGGGGGCGGAGCCGCTAGAAGGGAGCAAGCGGTGGGCGGGGCTTACCGGGATGCAGCCTAAACAGGGCCGAAGCCGGGGACTAAATTTATGGCTTTGGCCGGCGCGCACCCGCAGACTGAGGGGAAAAGTGCCGCGAAGCTCTGTGGGGACCCAGTCGCTATGGAGCCCTCCTCTGACCGCCGGAAAACCCAAATCTCACGGAGCACTTACCCCAATATGGAGGGGGTGGCAGATGCTGCAGGTAGGAGCTGTGCCCGGGTAGATAGGACGGTGCAGGGTTGGGGAGCCTCCATCCACCATCCCTGCAGAAGAGGGGTGGAGAGGAACCGTCTGCCTCCTTCCATCATCCGCTTTTTCAGTGGTGATGCAGTGGGGGCTGCTCGGACGCCACGCTGGAAGGTGCCTCTGTACAGCCGAGGGTAGAACCTGGTGGACAGGGCTGAATGTCCGGCAATAGGCCTGGCTGCAGAAGAGGATACTGAAGGTGAAACTCCAGTGCTCGTCTGATAAGGGAGGGGGGAGATCGGTGCCCTTGAAGGGGCCCGTCGCCCCTAAAATCAGCTCAGGCAGTGGCTTCCCACGTCGCAGGAGAGGATACGGAGAGGTGAAACTCCCGTGCTCGCCTGTTGTTGGTTCGGGGGAGATCGGAACATGAAAGAATCCGTCGCCCCCTTCGTCCGTTGTAAAAGGTAAAAAACGGTAAAAAGGAGTTCTTTGGGTCTGAATAGCAGACCCGTCCGTGTGCCTCCTACGGACACTAAGCAAGAACTGGTTAGCTGGGAGCCAGCAGGAGGGTGTGTACTGCAGGGGAGGAGCTAACTTTTTCTTTGTATTACTTAGTGTCAGCCTCCTGGTGGCAGCAGCATACACCCATGGTCTGTGTCCCCCAATGAGGCGAAGGAGAAAAGGTGTTTTCAGATACTCACTTGTCTGCACTATCGGGTGCGGCTTGATATACTTTATACTTTCCCCTGCTGGTATTTCCTGCAGGTGATAGTCTCATTTGGATTTCCAGCCATTCTGCTGTAGTTGAAGCCAGTCAGGGAAAGACCAGCTAGGGTTGATCTCTGCTGTTTATGTTCTATCTTTTTTTTAGGAAGTAGGTGACATATTTTCTAACAGTATGCACTTAATCCTTATTTTACATTTCGTGATTTGTGTTACTCTATTTCAGCACAATTTCCCTTCTGTAGGTAATTTACACTCTGCTCTGCCCAAGGGCTCCTTAGAAGGAACGTGTAGCGATCAACTGCTTTTCATATAGCATAAGTCTGAGTTGCCATAGTCTAGTCTATGATTAGGGCTATCTCAGCTCACGCAGGAACCTCTAGAAAATGCAGAGTCAGAGTCAGGATATTTAGTCCGTACAGGATCCGGCAGGGTCAGTTGCAGTTTATAGCTTTATCTATTCTTCCGAGTAAGTTGCTACACTATCATAACAGAACGTTTTCCTACTTTACGTACTAAAGTTCTTGCCTTCCAGTTGCTGCCACGAGGGGTGACGATCTGTATACAGCTCCTAATACACTAAACAGAGATATGTACAGATTGACCCCAGGTTTTGTGGAAGGGGTAAGAGAGGTTCAGTACCGTTTAATGTAGATTGACAGGTGGCCACATCTATCCTAGAATAGAGGTTGTCGGCATTCTCGCTCTCGGCGTAGTGCATGAGATACAGCAGCTTCCACAGCATGGCATTCGACAGGGTCCCATAAGGCATCTCAGACATGAAGAGCCAAATTCCCAACCTGGAGGGTGTAAGAAGGAAATACATACACATTGGATCGGACATGGTTTGCAGCTTGAACCAATAGAGGTGGAATATAAACATGCCCAATCCAGCTTTTCCCCAAAAGCAAGAGACCCTAATACACTTTAGCCTCAGTACAGAGGATACGGCGACACAGTGGCATAAAGTAGTTTGGCTCCTGACCAAAAACGTAAAATAAGTATATGCCGTGGCCTACATTTTTGGCTGTGGCATTGTACTAGCCTGGCAGAGGCCTACAGGAGGGCCCTTTTGGCCTACATCAGGTATGGTCTATGGCTACAGTTATTTTTTGCAGTGGGAACTTATAACCCAATCATGGCATAAAAACGACAGGACCAGAGATGGGACGTGATCCCCGCAGATGACCTCACCTCTTGGCTTTGAGGACATGGAGGACGGCAGTCAGGAAGAGCTCATCATAAATGGCTTGTAGCTTCCCCAGGGAGTACAGCTCCGAGCTTTGCTCCTGGCTACGGTTACTGCTCAGGTACAGAGCCCAGTGATCGCTGACGTAACACAGGGTCATACTGCAAGATAAAATCACTGGTTTAGCGTCACAGGTGTATTTTCAATCATGTCCCTTTATGGCGGAGTATGCCACAAACGTATAACGGATGAGTCTTGCTGATGGTGCCACTTCATGTGCCTTTCTCCCGTGTAAATGGATGGAGAAAGACACGTGTGTGCAGCGACCAAACGTGACGAGGGCCAGGTCTTGAGCTGAGGGGTCCCTATTGGTGAGACCTACATCTGTTGTACATTCATGGAATAGGCTGTGGATGTGTTACAAATGCACCCCTTTAATTCCTTCTGCAGGAACTAACGGTTATTGCACCCTACATTTATCGGAGGATTCCCTACTTATTAAATAATGGTGTTTTGCTGGTGAATATTGCATAAATCAATGGGGGTCCGATACGTTTGGCCCTTACCAATCCCGAGAATTAAAGAGACACAGCGCAGGTGTAGACAGGTGTTGCGTGTACATGTTCCCTGCAGAGTGGCGCCTTGGTTATCGCCTCTGCAGGCGCCCCATTCACTTGAATTCTGTGATTTCACCATTTCAGATATCCCCCACTCGCCTGCAGCGGCCATATCCACACGTCAGCCATGTACACCATGAATCCGAGTGCAGGACCACGCTCCGGTCTGACACACAACACAACATAAATGACGTAAAGTAGAAAAGCCCGAGATTACCGAATGATGCAGCCTATCCGCTTCACGAACTGACGGTATCGCGCCCTGTTGAAGGTCTCCAATCCGAGAGCCAAGAGCTCAAGTAAAGAATTGGCAAAGGCAAAAATCTTCATCATTTCCTGGGGGGTAGTTTTATCAGGAAAATATTCACCTGTTGGAATGAAAATAATTTCAATAAGTTTGCTGATTATTGCTGCTTCTGTCTTCTCCTATGCTCTCTCATGGCAACTGGTTTAGTCATTTCCCTTTCACGCAGCCTTATCATCCCCAGCAATGTCGTCACTCCCAATGCTATGGATGTTGCTCTTTATTTGTGGCCGTGGGATATTTTGCGTCACTATATATTCTCTGATAATGTATCTCTGAAGATGGGATAGAGAATACATAGCAGTGAGTGTTGGCTTGGTGTTCAGGGCCGGTTGGGAAGCCCCCATACATATTAGACGGATGTCCGATCCTGCCAAAATCAACGGGTCCATCTGACTTTTATCCAATGTGCAAAAGGGGGGCCTTCAGAAAATACATACATTGCCATATTAGTGAATTAAAAGCTAGGAATTGGCTCAGAAACGCTGTCAGAAGCTGGTGCCTGGCTATACCTCCCCCATACAGCAGGTCATAACAGCCAGAAGGGTTCTACTTAGTATCAAAGAAGCCTGTCTCAAATAGAGGGAATAATTTAGAGCCCGCAGGAGTTATTAAAATTGGCATTTTGTGTTTTTACAAATATCAGGAAGTTTGCACATTTTGCTAATAAACCTAATATGCAAAGGGAAGGGGTGAATAGGCAGTCAATGTAATACCTGGCAGTCCGTACAGATGCAGAATTTATTTATTTATTTTTTTTATTTCCATAAACTTTTAATTCCATAAACAGCGACAACAACAAAAAAACTGGACGCTCAGCTCACCTCTAGAGTTAAATCCGAGAACATTCTTGAAAAGTTCATGAAAAGGAAATTGCCCCAAAATAGAAATGAGGTCGTCCTCCGACAACAGAATCCAACTTGTCTCTGGATCCTCGTCCTGCAAAAGATGTTAGGAAAGGAGTAAAGGAAAAAAAAATAGATGTTTGCTTTGTAAGGAGGTTATTTGTTCTCTGCTTTCTCAACTCCCTCCTTCGCTTCCATATGCCTCAACGGAGAGAGCTGCAAATGAGCGAAGCCGCGGCTTGAACTTTAGTGACGACGGTAGAATATTTTACCTCCCGGTTCTTATATGGGTGACACATTTTTCAGTGGGAAAGTATAAGGATCTATTCCAAAATAAAAACAATACAATCCTCTACGTCACCCATTTTCTGTTTTTACAGAGCCTTATCAATCAGTAAGTGATCACCTACCCTACGGATAGAGGATGAAAATAAGATTAGAAATATGGAACCCAATATTCTACGCTCTAAGGCACTGACCTCCTCACCACCTTCATCCACCAAAGTCCAGTTCCCGGACTCCTTCCCTGAAGATGAACCTTTTCTTTCGTTGGGTTTCATGTGGCACAGGAAGTCAGCGCGATTTCTATGGAAAAAAAGGATTCGATTTGTATCTGCAATTTGTAATCAGGTGAAGTCATTTTATACCACCAGAAGACAGCAGCTTTCACCAGTCCTGATCGGAGAGGTAGCCTGCAACCAGCGGTGCAAGGACGAAATAGGACTCTGATCGGCGGCCACCAGGAGCCCCATAGATAAGTCATGTGGCCGTTACTATAGGACAGCACGTATAAGTGAGGTCTCACCTTACAGGACACATGAGGACCGCCAGCTGCTGCATGAAGTGAAACACGCCGGCCGGGTTGTGCAAGACACGGACCTGAAATATCCAAAAGGCAATATGTGCTCCATAAATCATATCTGTAGATATGTTCACATTCACTGAGGGGATTGTGATTTGTGGAGGTCTGCAAATTAATTTACTACTCACCTGAATAAACGGGACAGCCCATTTATTGATACCGGCTGGACAGCGCAGGATATGATTCAAGAGGAACAGGTGGTCTCCGAGGCATCCCACTTTCAGCAACACAGAAACCTAGAAGACAAGATGTTCCTAAGACAGAGCTGTATGAAAGGATCATTTTATCTTTAGGAGCACGCGACTCCCCCCGACTGCCCGGTGTTACGTGTTACGGAACCACTCAGCACCCAGAATATGTTGTGCAGTTATGTGTATGTATAATAGGTTCCATGTGAGATGCATGTCCCTAACCTAATGCATCAGCCCACAGGCTGCGCCCCTGGGCAGAGGGGACACGATATTCCCCTTTTGTCCGCCCCCCACCATTGTAATTCCCACAGTAAATATCGGCAAGCTTCGGCCATCGGCGGCTATTGTAATGTATGTCTGGCCTGCCTTTTTTCTATTGGCCTGCCCTCTGTATCTGTGTGATATATTCTGTGTCCTGTGAGTAAAGTGTTGTCAGACTGGAAATACGTGGAGAAGCAGTGATCTTTAGTATGTGCCCATGTAACCAAGCAATTCCAGCGTCCTTCATTCAGACTCCAGCCAAAGCAGAGTGGACCTCCTGAAACAAGGGGTGGTACTGAAAGAGGTACCCCAGCTTGGTAGACCCCGTTACACCCGGCTTCTTGGTTGGTGGGTGGCCGGATGTTCCTGATGGATTCACGGGATAGAGGCAATGAAGTGCTACTGGTTTGACCATGCAGGCAAAGTGGACAACACTAAGCCGCTCTGCAGGACCAGAAGCATACGGCTGGGTATAGGTGGCCGCTCGCACGCTCGCTCTTGAGATCCCGGCTGGTGGTGTAAACTCGCACATGACAAGACACTTGTGCATGTTTGTTCACCACTCCAAGAACGCAGCAATGGCCAGTCCACAGCTCTGTTTAAGTGAATAAGTGTCATCTGTATCGCTGCCTGACCTTCCTGTCGCCAGTTGGTGCCGCTCTGTTATTGACGGTGATTCAAAACTACAACTCTAGGAGTTCAAGAGTTAACTCTTATCAGTGTTTGCTTTCTCCTGTGAGGCCTGGGTTCAGCTGCAGGCTATTTAAGGTCCTGAGGGCCTGCTGTCCACTACTAGTTATAATTTGACTAGCCTGCTGGAATTCCCAATAGACTTTCTTGATTTTTGGAATCAGCTTGCAATGACCTACTGGTTCTGACCCAGCTACCGGGCCATTCTTCTTTACAGATCCCACCACCGAACAGCAGCTTGCTCCGTGGACCCCAGCCTAGTAGTCCTGTATAGGGGATAAAGGATGAAGACCAAGGAAACCCATGGGATCTGGAAAACTGAGTAGACAGCGCCAAGTATATTTGTAGTAGCCATCATTAAAGCTGCAAGGTGACCACAAACATTGCCCCCCCATTACTGAACAGCCATATCCGGCAGCGGCCCCTACAGATTGCGGTCCCGCTCCATGCACTGTTTATATTAGAGACTGCTGATAGCTGGAGATGGGGGGGATCTGTGTCTCCCATCTGTTTTTGAGTGGTCCCACTCAAGAGGAGATGAAAGTGTGTGGGGAGCGTTCATTGCAGAACACAGTCGGGATGCCCCCTACAGATTAGATCGGGCACAATTGTCAGGTTTGGCTGACTGTCATCTAATGTGTATTGGGGTCTTCACTCTTTAAAGGGGATACAACCATAAACCACAGATACGTATAGACAAACGAGAAGCGACACGGCCGTCACTCCTTGTAGCCATAAGGCCTGTGGTGTATGGAGGGACAGGACTCACCAGCTTCTGAAGCCAGAGCAAGATGTCGTTCTGGAACTGAGTGTCTTCTATAAGTCTCCTTGTAAAGCTGAACAGGACGCTGATGCACTCCTTCAGCAGGATCAGATCCGAGTGAGTCCCTTCCAGTTTCTGAGGGGCTGTGGAAAATAATAATAATACAAAAATATCAGATGTACAGTAAGTAGTTCAAATAAATACGCCATCCATAGTCCGCACCGCACCCCGACCCTGGTGCCCGTGGGCCACCACTGCCATATAAGAAGTAATATAAATGGCGCAAGGCAGATGAGGACCCCCATTATACATCATGTTATATCTCTGTGAGAAGTATCAGGTCTAAACAATTTTACACCCATGCACTGACAGGAAACGGAGATCTTAAAAATAGTGAAAAAAAAGATTAAAAAGATTGATAGAAATGTTTCATCGTACGTGGGTATGTTTGCTTCACGTTTGGACTCACCGTGGTCCGGATGGTACACGGCTACCGATTTCAGGAAAGGGGAGTTGTTTACCAGCCCATAGATATAAGACTCGACCTGCAGGCGGGACAGGACCGACGTGTACGAGTGCAGAGCGAACGTCTGGTGCAGGTGGTCCGACTTCAGCTCGAAGAGTCTCTTCAGGTCTCCTAAGGCCGAGGCGTTGACTTCAGCAGTCTGGTAGTGGTGGTATCCAACTACTTTGGCCTGATCTTCGCACAGTCCCTGTAGGAGAAAAAATTATTACCTTGCCTTAGTAGTTATTTTTGTCCCTTCTCTAAGACCCCCATTTATCTATTCATTAGAGGGGAGGTATCCACACTGGCTCTCGTTTTGTCAGACCATGTAATACTACACTCTACCAGCAGAGGCCATTGCAGTGAAACGTAGGACCAGCCGGGGCTTCTGACCACTGGTCACTTCATTACAAGAGAAATCCAGAGGAAACAACCTCGTTAACCCATTAGCAGAACCAGATTAACCTCTTAGGAGTCAGTGGGCAAAGGGAAAGCATGAACTATAAATCTGAAAGTCAGTCAGGCCTCAAGTAAACAGAGAAAAGGCAAAGTCCATGTAGTTCTTGGCCCTCAGGGGATTCAAACCCCAATGCTGCAAGTCAACATTACTAACTATAAAGAAGACAGAACTGAAGAAGAAGACCTGAGCCGTGCAGCCGATCAGTGGGGGACCAGATAGTAAAATCCAAGCCCACCTTCAAAACACATATAAAAATCCAGGGACTCAAAGCGAACGACCGATTTGGAGCGATTGAGGCGGTTCAAAGGAGGTTGACATGTAACCATTTAGATGTCACCCACCTAAGCGGGTAACCGCTGTGAACCCAGCTAGCTCCGACCACAGCACTTACCGGTGGGTACGGATTGGGCTCAGTGTTTGATCCCTTAAAACTGGCTATTTTTACTTTTATGACTCCTTGATTAGTCTAACCATAGAAGGATGAATCCTGGCGTCCCGATATTTGGCATGTGAAGGGCGGCACTGCGAGGTACGACATGAAAGCCTGTGTATTTACTCTAGTATTGGGTGTTACGCACGGTCGGATAAATCACGGGCAGCTTTTCCTTTCTCACAGTCGGATATAACATCCTTGCATCAGTGCCCTGGCATCGCCTCTATCAGATGTTATTCAACGGGATGGATTCAATTCGATGCCAGCCATGGTCAATGCCCAGAAAGCATGACGTGGAGGAATGTGCTGCGCACGCAGAGGACGCAGCCCAACACAAGGCCTCAAAGACGTCTGATAGTCAGACAGATGGACATGTCAGACTAGAAGTCAGAAGGTCAGCGACCCCTCTAAGGATGACTGAGCTTCACACCTCCGGGACTGGACATGTCAGACTAGAAGTATGAAGCTCAGCAACCCCTCTAAGGACCGCTAAGCTTCAGGCCTCCGGGACTGGACATGTCAGACTAGAAGTATGAAGCTCAGCAACCCCTCTAAGGACGACTGAGCTTCAGGCCTCCGGGACTGGACATGTCAGACTAGAAGTATGAAGCTCAGCAACCCCTCTAAGGACCGCTAAGCTTCAGGCCTCCGGGACTGGACATGTCAGACTAGAAGTATGAAGCTCAGCAACCCCTCTAAGGACGACTGAGCTTCAGACCTCCAGGACTGGACATGTCAGACTAGAAGTAGGAAGTTCAGCGACCCCTCTAAGGACCGCTAAGCTTCAGACCTCAAGGACTGGACATGTCATTCTAGAAGTATGAAGTTCAGCAACCCCTCTAAGGACCGCTAAGCTTCAGACCTCCGGGACTGGACATGTCAGACTAGAAGTATGAAGCTCACCGACCCCTCTAAGGACCGCTGAGCTTCAGACCTCCGGGACTGGACATCTCAGACTAGAAGTATGAAGTTCAGCGACCCCTCTAAGGACCGCTGTGCTTCAGACCTCCGGGACTGGACATGTCAGACTAGAAGTCGAAAGGTCAGCGACCCCTCTAAGGACGACTGAGCTTCAGACCTCCGGGACTGGACATGTCAGACTAGAAGTATGAAGTTCAGCCACCCCTCTAAGGACCGCTAAGCTTCAGACCTCCGAGACTGGACATGTCAGACTAGAAGTATGACGTTCAGCGACTCCTCTAAGGACCGCTGAGCTTCAGACCTCCAGGACTGGACATGTCAGACTAGAAGTATGACGTTCAGCCACCCCTCTGAGGACCGATAAGCTTCAGACCTCCAGGACTGGACATGTCAGACTAGGAGTATGACGTTCAGCCACCCCTCTAAGGAGCACTGAGCTTCAGACCTCCGGGACTGGACATGTCAGACTAGAAGTATGAAGCTCAGCGACCCCTCTAAGGACCGATAAGCTTCAGACCTCCGGGACTGGACATGTCAGACTAGGAGTATGACGTTCAGCCACCCCTCTAAGGACCGCTAAGCTTCAGACCTCCGGGACTGGACATGTCAGACTAGAAGTCAGAAGGTCAGCCATCCCTCTAAGGACGACTGAGCTTCAGACCTCCGGGACTGGACATGTCAGACTAGAAGTATGAAGCTCAGCAACCCCTCTAAGGACCGCTGAGCCTCAAACCTCTGGGACTGGACATGTCAGACTAGAAGTATGAAGTTCAGCCACCCCTCTAAGGACCGCTGAGCTTCAGACCTCCGGGACCTCCACCAGTGCTGAGAATCAGGGGCGTTCTCTGCCAAGTGAATGAAGTTGGTACAGTTCCCAGCACAGCAGTAGCTAACTGGCTGCAGCAGGAGCCTCTCCCTACCCTATTGTTAAGTCCCACCACCAAGGTTAAGTCAAAACTCTCTGGAAAATGAAGATCTCTGCAGGATTTCTACAAGACCGAAACCTCCTGTGCGGTGTGGAAGAGGTTTATCATAATGGCCGGTTAATCACCTGTACAGTCATGTGCTCCTCCTTAAAGTCCCAGACTTTGCTCTTGATATTCTTCCAGTCAGAGACCATTATCTGCAGTTTGGCCTCGGCCAGAAGGAGCTGCTTCCTGCACCGTCCGTAGTTCATGAGGAGCTCGTGGAACTCGTGCCGATCCTGGTGGGCGATCCTCTCGAACTCTTCGGTGAAGGAGTCCACGTTCTCTATCCAGGAACATGGCTCAAATATCTTAAGTTGCTCCCTAGTGAAGGGGGTGAGCCTGTGCTGCTGCGGGAGCTCGGGATACAGCTTCTCGTTAGGAACCAGAGGCTTGATGGTGGCCACATCTCTGGTGTGGTCGACGACCTCCACCGGCAGCTCCGGGTAGATGGATTTCACTGTGGACAGATGCAGGATCTCTTTGGCTTCCACGAAATGCTGAGTGTTTCCTACATCTATTTCCTTCAGAGTCAGGACAGCAGGGTGGAGGTGAGGAGCCTCTGCAGGGTGCGGGCCGTCCACGGAAGGGCTCGCTACTTCACTACCCTTAGTCTTATTGGACAGCGAGACACAACTTGGAGAAGCGGAGGGAACGTTCGTGTCGGCCGCCGCTCCCCCGGACTCCGGCTCCTGCTTGTCCTCCAAGGTGTCTGGATTTACAATGGCCACGTCGGCCGCGGACAGGCTGCTGAGGCGTTTACTGGCCGCTCCGCAGACCTCATCGTTCAGCTGGATTTCTATAAAGTTGTCCGGGAGCTCGCTGCCCGCCGTCTGCTTCTGAGGCGAGGGGCCGGCGTCCAGCACCTGAGGGGCATCGCTGTCCACCTCCAGCTCCAGAGGCTTCTCCGCTCGCACCTCCACAAGACTCTGCTGCTTCTTCTTGGCCTGAAAACAGGGAATAACACAATGTGAGAGAAAGTACTCCAGTCACATCCAAAGCTGCATTTAGAATCCTCCGGGTTTCACATATCACATGCTCAAATATCAAATCCTATACTCCAGTCACATCCAAAGCTGCATTTATTATTCTGCAGGTATCGAATATCATATCCTTACTCCATTCACATCCAAAGCTGCATTTATTATTCTGCAGGTATCAAATTTCATATCCTTACTCCATTCACATCCAAAGCTGCATTTATTATTCTGCTGGCATAGCATATTGCATCATACACTACAGTCACATCCAGAGCTGCAGTAATAATTCTGCAGTACACACGTCACATCATATACTCCAGTCACAACAAAAAATGAATTTATAATTCTGCTGGCTTTGCAGATCCTATACTCCAGAGCTGCATTCCTAATTCTACTGCACTTACCATATATCACATTCTCCAGAAATCTGCTGGTTTCTCCTTTTACACAATATCCTCTAATCACCTCTGACAGCTGCACTTATAACTCTGCATGTGGCGTGCTACAGTCCCATCCGGAGCTGCAATCCAGATTCTGCTCTTTTGGCTTTGATCTCTTGTGCAGCCAAGTGAGGGAGATTCTGAATGCAGCTCTGGCAGTGACTGGAGTGAAAGCTCTGGTGCCTTGAGACCTGATGGATGTGTGCTGCCTATCTGTGCACTGCGGTATGGGGGGTGCACACGTGACAAGGACCCCAGGATACTGCAATGCATATACTGGGGGTCCGGGTGATGGACTATCAAAGCATATAAAGCATCTGCACATTAATTGCGCTGCAGAGAAAGTGTTGATCAGCGCACAGCAGGCTCCGCACTGAAGCATCATGGGAGCGCAGCGTTCTGGCTTTTCTATAAGAAGTTCCCATAGTAACGCTGAGAGTGCGGTAATTACAGCCCGCCGGGGTCGGGAGACGCGGGGTCTCTGCACTCAGGTTGTGCGTTATCACCGGCTCTTGTGTCAGAGCGGTCCGGCTGATCGGCGAGTGAGGAGGGCAGCGGCCATGGTGATGCCAGACAGCACACTGCACCTGTCACTGGCGGACACTAATGTGGGCACTGGTTGGCACTGTTATGGGGGCACTGGCTGACACTGTTATGGGGGCACTGGCTGACACTGTTATGGGGGCACTGGCTGACACTGTTATGGGGGCACTGGCTGACACTTATGGGGGCACTGGCTGACACTGTTATGGGGGCACTGGCTGACACTGTTATGGGGGCACTGGCTGACACTTATGGGGGCACTGGCTGACACTGTTATGGGGGCACTGGCTGACACTGTTATGGGGGCACTGGCTGACACTTATGGGGGCACTGGCTGACACTGTTATGGGGGCACTGGCTGACACTGTTATGGGGCACTGGCTGACACTGTTATGGGGGCACTGGCTGACACTGTTATGGGGGCACTGGCTGACACTTATGGGGGCACTGGCTGACACTGTTATGGGGGCACTGGCTGACACTGTTATGGGGGCACTGGCTGACACTGTTATGGGGGCACTGGCTGACACTGTTATGGGGGCACTGGCTGACACTGTTATGGGGCACTGGCTGACACTGTTATGGGGGCACTGGCTGACACTGTTATGGGGGTACTGGCTGACACTGTTATGGGGGCACTGGCTGACACTGTTATGGGGGCACTGGCTGACACTGTTATGGGGGCACTGGCTGACACTGTTATGGGGGCACTGGCTGACACTGTTATGGGGGCACTGGCTGACACTGTTATGGGGGCACTGGCTGACACTGTTATGGGGGCACTGGCTGACACTGTTATGGGGCACTGGCTGACACTGTTATGGGGGCACTGGCTGACACTGTTATGGGGGTACTGGCTGACACTGTTATGGGGGCACTGGCTGACACTGTTATGGGGGCACTGGCTGACACTGTTATGGGGGCACTGGCTGACACTGTTATGGGGGCACTGGCTGACACTGTTATGGGGGCACTGGCTGACACTTATGGGGGCACTGGCTGACACTGTTATGGGGGCACTGGCTGACACTGTTATGGGGGCACTGGCTGACACTGTTATGGGGACACTAGCTGACACTGTTATGGGGGCACAGGCTGACACTGTTATGGGGGCACTGGCTGACACTGTTATGGGGGCACTGGCTGACACTGTAATGGCTGACACTGTTATGGGGGCACAGGCTGACACTTACGGCGGCACTGTGGCCGGCGCTGTTATAGAAGCAGTGCAGTAGTCAGGCAGCTACACCTATGGAGGCGTAAGGGGGTCAGAGACCTGTGGCTGACAATGTAATGGGGGCACTGAGACTGCAGCACTGCGAGCGTACAGGACAACGAGGGGAGCACGGAACTAAACAGCAGGAGAATGGACAGAATGCAGCTGGGAGCATGGACACAGCGCCTCAAGGGAGCGCGGAGAGAGACCCTATAGGAAGTGCAGACAGAGCACCACTGCGGAGGGCGGGCAGAGGGCCACTGCGGAGGGCGGACAGAGGGCCACTGCGGAGGGCGGACAGAGGGCCACTGCGGAGGGCGGACAGAGGGCCACTGCGGAGGGCGGACAGAGGGCCACTGCGGAGGGCGGACAGAGGGCCACTGCGGAGGGCGGACAGAGGGCCACTGCGGAGGGCGGACAGAGGGCCACTGCAGAGGGCGGACAGAGGGCCACTGCAGAGGGCGGCCAGAGGGCCACTGCAGAGGGCGGACAGAGGGCCAATGCAGAGGGCGGACAGAGGGCCACTGCAGAGGGCGGACAGAGGGCCACTGCAGAGGGCGGACAGAGGGCCACTGCAGAGGGCGGACAGAGGGCCAATGCAGAGGGCGGACAGAGGGCCACTGCAGAGGGCGGACAGAGGGCCAATGCAGAGGGCGGACAGAGGGCCACTGCGGAGGGCGGGCAGAGGGCCACTGCGGAGGGCGGACAGAGGGCCACTGCGGAGGGCGGGCAGAGGGCCACTGCGGAGGGCGGGCAGAGGGCCACTGCGGAGGGCGGCCAGAGGGCCACTGCAGAGGGCGGACAGAGGGCCAATGCAGAGGGCGGACAGAGGGCCACTGCGGAGGGCGGGCAGAGGGCCACTGCAGAGGGCGGACAGAGGGCCACTGCAGAGGGCGGCCAGAGGGCCACTGCAGAGGGCGGACAGAGGGCCAATGCAGAGGGCGGACAGAGGGCCACTGCGGAGGGCGGGCAGAGGGCCACTGCAGAGGGCGGACAGAGGGCCACTGCAGAGGGCGGCCAGAGGGCCACTGCAGAGGGCGGACAGAGGGCCAATGCAGAGGGCGGACAGAGGGCCACTGCAGAGGGCGGACAGAGGGCCAATGCAGAGGGCGGACAGAGGGCCACTGCGGAGGGCGGGCAGAGGGCCACTGCGGAGGGCGGACAGAGGGCCACTGCGGAGGGCGGGCAGAGGGCCACTGCGGAGGGTGGACAGAGGGCCACTGCGGAGGCGGACAGAGGGCCACTGCGGAGGGCGGGCAGAGGGCCACTGCGGAGGGCGGACAGAGGGCCACTGCGGAGGCGGACAGAGGGCCACTGCGGAGGGCGGGCAGAGGGCCACTGCGGAGGGCGGACAGAGGGCCACTGCGGAGGCGGACAGAGGGCCACTGCGGAGGGCGGGCAGAGGGCCACTGCGGAGGCGGACAGAGGGCCACTGCGGAGGGCGGGCAGAGGGCCACTGAGGAACATGAACAGAATGCAGATAACACACCACTGCGGAGCGCTAGAGTGGACACAGCGTGGAGGAGGAGCATGGGCAGAGCGCAGGTATAGATCACGGACATAGTGCTGAGATAAAGTGCAGATCGTCACTGCAGAGCACATGCACAGCATCGCCAGAGAGAAACAGCACTAAGGAGTGCGGACACAGCGTCAGCAGAGCGCAGCTTCACCTTTGAACGTAATTAACCAAATTAAGGCTGAGCCACTTAGTAAATACGGTGCATCACTTATCTGCAGGCTCCAGAGCTGAAATCACCCAGCATTCCATGTACTAGTAAACTAAAAGTATGTGGAATAGTGTAACCTCTGAAATGCTGCACGCAGCACTAATACTCTGCTCCGATACGAACTATAACTCCCAGCATGCCCAGGAAGGTTATCATTTGCCATGTTCCGCAGGATACACATACTGTACCATGCAGAGGTTCTGTATCCTGGATGAGGAGCGTGTGACCCTGCAGATGATCAGATCCCGGCCAGCGCCGACTCGTGACCTGCAGCCTCCAGACACAGGAAACACACAGCAGACACATCTCGTGTGTGCTGGGGAACTAGAAGTCTCAGCGCTGTCTAGATGTCTTGGGAGCAGACCTCTACCTGTCTTCATGCCCCACAAGATAAAACTAATCTAATATGTAGAGTAAATATCTTCATTCTGCTGCTCTGTAACTTGCCATCCACTCTTTTTCAGTAGGAGATTCGTCTTCATCGGCATTCTGCCAGCACTATAGGTGCTAGAACTTTCTACCCCTCACTTCCAAGGATGCACTGCTCCTGACAGTTATGTCTGCGTGCAATTTAGCAGACAGGAAACCAGGAGCAGAGGGGCAACCCCCTTCCACAATCTTCATATACCTTCCTATAGCATTTACTTTTAATGTCAGGCAGTGGACAGCAGCTTTATGTATAGAAGCTGTCCCAAGTGTAAAGATCAGCGAATTGGTACCTTGTATTATCGCATGTGTTATACTTCAGAGCTGCATTCACAATTCTGCAAGCGTCAGAGCTGAAATCCCCCAGCATTCAGAGCTGAAATGAATGGAGCTTAGAGGATTATGGGAATTGCAGTTTTCCTTCATCCCCCATGTAAATGTGCTTGTTAGTGTCCATTCCGGCCTATAAATAATAAGTTCCAATGTTCCCATCTCCTCTTCCTGTAGAGGAGAGTGGTGGGTGGTGCGTGGAGCCTACGACAGATACAAGGTGCTTCTGGGAATTGCAGTTCCCCAGGAGCAAGTGACAGTCATGTGATCGTTGACATCGACCCAGACACATTTTGATCCCGTTGCAGGGGGCTTCTAAAAACGGCAAGAATATTCATGGAAACAAAAGAAATAGTAAATGTATATGGGTGAGGGGGTTACATTTAAAAAGAACATTTCACCGGGTAAAAAATGGCCAGTTTGGATTGTACAAGTGGATTGTCTTGTATTGTTAAAGATGCTACAGAGCTGTATAACATTTTGGAAGAAAAAAAGATTGTGTCTCAACCCCTTTAAGGAAGCCCTCCTCCTCCTCCTCCCATAAAAGCTGTTCTCTTTTTAATATACTGCATTTATCATATTATATATCACTGTGCGCTTACAATTGCTCATTTTGCCTTTCTACCAGATAATTCTTCTCTTTTCTATGTAGAAACAGGAAGTCTCTTGTCCCTGCATTTATCATTCCCCTCTTTAGCTCCTGACCCAGCTGCTCCCTCCTCCCCCTGCCAGGGGCTTTTGCAGCAACTAATGACTCATACCGGAAAAATGACCTCCTCTTTCTGCAAATTGCTTAGGAGTCAGCTCAGCAGTTTGTAATCCCATGGTGTCATAGACATAATGGAAAACAGAATTATCTGGGTAGAAACGCAAAATGAGCAATTGTAAGTATACAGTGCTATATAATATGATGGCTGCAATAAATTAAGAAGATAACAATTTTGATGGAAGAACGAGGACTTCTTTAATGTTCCCTCGATTAGTGATAACCTGTGGATAATCTGGAATCTCACCACTGGCCCCTCCACCGATCCCAGGAGCGGGCTCTGCAATGCCCCGTCTGATATTAGCAGTAGTTGTGCATGCAGTGGCAAAGAGCTGTGCTTAGATTTTTCCGGCAGTGTTACACACCTCTCCCGAAAACAGGTTTTGCTCCCTTATTCCAGGCCGCTAAACTCTGTTGTGCTCAACATCGGGCTTTGCAGATGCCCAAGCGTGATCCCATATGATAATCTGCCTAGGCCTTTATAAGGCTCAGCAAGACACACACCTGCATTTTGGTATTACAACTTTTAGTTTGTGCACAGTTCCCGGCCTGCGGCCTCCGGCACCTCAGCAACCTGTCTGCCTACGGCCTCCCGCATCTCAGCTACCTGTCTGCCTGCAACATCAGGCGCCTTAGCTACCTGTCTGCCTGCGGCATCCGGCGCCTCAGCTACCTGTCTGCCTACGGCCTCCCGCATCTCAGCTACCTGTCTGCCTGCAACATCAGGCGCCTCAGCTACCTGTCTGCCTGCGGCATCCGGCGCCTCAGCTACCTGTCTGCCTACGGCCTCCCGCATCTCAGCTACCTGTCTGCCTGCAACATCAGGCGCCTTAGCTACCTGTCTGCCTGCGGCATCCGGCGCCTCAGCTACCTGTCTGCCTACGGCCTCCCGCTTCTCAGCTACCTGTCTGCCTGCAACATCAGGCGCCTTAGCTACCTGTCTGCCTGCGGCATCCGGCGCCTCAGCTACCTGTCTGCCTACGGCCTCCCGCATCTCAGCTACCTGTCTGCCTGCAACATCAGGCGCCTCAGCTACCTACTTAAAAGGAGAAATAGGAGTTGTACTAGGTATATGCAAGGTAAAAATATCAAAATTTATTGAAAGTTCACATCTAATATATAATTGCCTAGAATACTACTTCCTGCAATTTGTGCCAACTTCCGTGGCTTTGTCCGGAGCTAATGTCCGGAGCTAATGTGCGGAGATAATGTCCGGAGCTAATGTCCGGAGCTAATGTCCGGAGCTAATGTCCAGAGCTAATGTGCGGAGATAATGTCCGGAGATAAGTGACGTCAACAGTGTCCAGTGTCTGATTGGTTGCCGCCTGCTGCGAGCGACCAATCAGAAACGTGCCGTACTGTGACACACTCCGCCCGCCATTTTGGTGTGATTTTTGAATTTTTACCTCACAGCAAGTTTCTACTGCGTGGAGGCGGGCCCAGTGACGTTGCTCTTCAAGCTCCTGCCGAATTTCGTCAAAAAAATGATAATACCATTTACCAAAACTATATATATTTAGTTGTGAAGTGGTTCAGTGACATTTTCACTCCAATTTTGAACTTTTGTTTGGTGTTTTCTCCATATACTGCCTATTATTCACTGACTGTTATACTGAGAGACTGCCGTTTATTAACCTCTTCTTTGCCACATTGGGTATATTGCTCTATTATTTGCCACATAAGGACATTGTCCATTATTGCCCAGCAATTTCTCTGCAATGTAAACTGCCTATTTATTAATATCTGCATTCCTGCAAAGAACTATTGCCTATTATTAACTGGCTATTTTCCTACTACCTGACACTGCCTCTTATTAACCTGTTGTTTGCCACCACCACGCTTAAAGCTGTTTAGCTTAGCCAACATGACCTCTAATAGTAAGGATACTAATGACACAGAGCCCAAAGCTGCTGATGGCGCACGTAAGATTAGGTCTGATAGAAAGTATACTAATAATGCAGAGCAAAAAAGCCGGATTACGTACCGGTAATGCTCTTTTAATGAGTCCACGACAGCACCCCACATGAGAGAGAGGGATCCGCCCATAGGAACAGGAAACCTACAGAATAAAAGGAGGCGGTCCCCTCTCCTCCTCAGTTTAGTTACAGAGTATAAAAAGGGGAACCGCAAAAGTGTTAGTATTCATTCTTATTCAGTCACATAAATTTCTTAACTCTATACAACCATTATTTGTGACCTTAAAGGAAAGAGCTGTGCATAATTTAGGGAGGGTAATACATGGGTGCTGTCGTGGACTCATTAAAAGAGCATTACCGGTACGTAATCCGGCTTTTTACCCTTCGCCACGACAGCACCCCACATGAGAGATTTTCAGAGAGTCATTATTTGGGTGGGATTACTGTATTAAGAACAGCTCTACCAAAGGTCAGATCAGAAGACGTGGACAGATCAAGTCTATAATGGTTGTAGAAGGTAGAAGGTGTAGACCAAGTTGCAGCCTTACATATTAAATGGATCGGTACATCTGCTTGTTCCGCCCAGGAGGAAGCCATGGCTCGTGTTGAGTGCGCTTTTATACCCACTGGAGGAATCGCCTTTTGACGTATAGGCCAAGCAGATAGCCTCTCTGATCCACCGAGATATGGTAGCTCTCGTGACCCCATGTCCTTTCTTGTGGCCCTGAAAGGAGATAAACAGAGCCCTACTCTCCCTCCATGTCTGACACCTTTCTATATAAGTCAGGATGGCTCTTCTGACATCTAAGGTGTGGAACTTATGATGTTCTGGAGTTACAGGTGAATCAAAAAAGGAAGGGAGAAATATTTCTTGTGACCTGTGGTAGGTGGACGCTACCTTAGGGAGGTATGAGGGGTCTGGTTTCAGGACTATCCGATCATGAAATATCAGTAAGAAAGGTGGGTCTACTGATAGGGCCTGGATGTCACTAACCCGTCTAGCTGAGGTTAGGGCTACTAGTAAGGCTACTTTATATGTTAGGATTTTTAAAGGTATTGAATCTAATGGTTCAAATGGAGAGCTTGTTAAGGCCTCTAATACTAGATTTAAATCCCACGGAGGTAGACGGGGAATATGGACCGGTTTACTACGTTCACAAGATTTTATGAATCTGGAGATCCACCTATTAGCTGCTATATTGCATCCATATAGGGCTCCTAATGCCGAGACCTGAACTCTTAAGGTATTTACAGATAGTCCTAACTCTCGGCCTTTTTGCAAGAACTCTAGGATAGGTGTGAGTGGAACTTGCTTAGTGAACGGTACCGTGTAAAAGTCTAAAAATTTATTCCATACCCTACTATATATTAGGGTGGTAGATCTTTTCCTGCTCAATAAGAGGGTGTTTACTAGTTCTGTTGAGAACCCTCTGGAACTTAATAGTTGCCTCTCAAATTCCACGCCGTCAAGTGAAGACCTTTCACTTGCGGGTGGAAAAAGGGGCCTTGGTACAGCAGCTCCTTGTCTGATGGGAGGATCCAAGGATCGCATAGGCACATGGTCTGGAGACAAGAGAACCATGGTCTTTTCGGCCAGAATGGTGCAATGAGGATTACTCTTGCCTGTTCCCTCCTGATCTTTCTGATCACTAGAGGAATCAGAGACATTGGAGGAAAGGCATATGCCAGTCTGAACCGCCAAGGATGGTGGAGAGAGTCCAACATATCTGGGTGATCCCTGGTGTTCAGGGAAGCGAACCTTTGTACTTGCCGGTTGTCTCTTGTGGCAAATAGGTCGATTTGTGGTATCCCCCATGCTTCTGTTATCCTTCTGAATATGGATTTGTTTAAGGTCCATTCTCCTTGACGCAACTCGTTTCTGCTGAGGTAGTCTGCCCTGATGTTCTCTACACCTTTGATGTGCAGGGCTGTTAAGGATGTTAGATGAGCCTCTGCCAGCTGAAAGATGTTTGCAGCTATGGTCATCAGACTTCCTGACTTTGTACCACCCTGACGGTTCAAGTATGCCACTGCGGTGGAATTGTCTGAGTAAATTCTTACATTTGTTCCATGAATCTGCGGAAGAAAATGATATAAGGCACATTCTATTGCTTTTAACTCCTTCCAGTTGGAGGAACATATTAATTCTGTCTGATCCCAAGTATTTTGGGCCAGATTGTCTTCCATATGTGCTCCCCACCCAATAGGGCTGGCGTCGGTGGTAATTATTTTAGACGGGTCTATTATCCATGGCACACCCCGTGATAGGTGGTCCATGTCTAGCCACCAGGATAGCGATTCTAAGACATTACTGGAAAGAGTTATTCTACTTTCTAAATAACCGTCTTTCCCCTGAGCCGACAATACTTCGTACTGCAATTGACGGGTATGGAATTGTGCCCAAGGTACAGCAGGGATACATGATGATAATGACCCCAGTAAGGACATGGCCTTTCTTAGTGTCATGTAGGGTTTGCGTATTGCGTCTGATACCTTTGATTGTATAGTCAACCTCTTTGACTGAGGAAGAAAGCATTTCTGACTTACGGAGTCTAGCTGGATTCCTAGAAATGTCTGAACGGTTTCTGGATTCAGCCGAGATTTTTCGAAGTTGACGATCCAACCTAACTCCTGTAGGGACGAGATCGTATTAGATAAACGAGTTTTACATTGAAGTGCAGAGCTTCCTACCACTAGAAAGTCATCTAGGTAGGGTATTATCAAGGTATCTCGTTGGCGTAGATGAGCCATCACTTCTAGTATCACCTTAGTGAAGACGCGGGGAGCCATAGAAAGCCCAAATGGCATTGCAACATATTGAAAGTGACGAACCTTTCCCTCCAGGGTGACTGCTACCCTTAGGTACTGCTGATGTTCGGCATGTATGGGAAGATGGTAATAGGCGTCCTTTAAGTCTATTCCGGCCATGACACACCTAGGGAATAAGAGTTTTATGGTAGAACTAATGGATTCCATTTTGAAGGTATGATTACGCAGGAAAGAATTTAATTTTTTAAGATTTATGATGGTTCTAAATGAACCATCTGGTTTATTAATCAGGAATAAAGGGGAGTAGAACCCTTTCCCTTTTTGATCCTGGGGAACTTCAATCAGGACTTTCTTAGATAGAAGAGATAGGATCTCTATTTCTAGAGCCCTCTGTTGGTCCTGACCTTTTGGAGATGTTATTATGAAGGAATCCCAAGGGATTCGATCAAATTCTAATTTAAGGCCGTATTGCACAATGTCCAGAATCCACTGGCTGGATGTTATCTGTCCCCATTGGGGAAGAAAAAATTTTAATCTGCCGCCTACTTCCTGGTTAGCGGTATTTACGTCTCGGATTATGGGACCCGCTAAAAAAGGCACCTTTTTGCTTTGGGTCCTTCGACTCCCATCGCTCTCTTTGTTCAAGCGGCTTGTTCCTAGTAAAGGGGCGTCTCCTGAAGGCTCTCCTGTAGGATGGAAGATACTGGTTAGGGAAGCCTTTCTTCCTTTCACCTGCTTTATTCAGGAGTTCATCCAGCGTCTTCCCAAAAAGGAACTCACCCTGACAGGGAATCGCACAAAGTTTCGCTTTAGCTTGTGCGTCCCCCTTCCAATTCTTTAGCCAGAGTGCACGCCGGGCTGTGTTGACTAGGCCGGCTGACCTGGCTGCAAGACGTAGCGAGTCCACTGAGGCATCAGCTAGGAATGCTACTGCTTCTTTAATTTGAGGCAATTTCAGCAGGATAGATTCCCTCGAAGTTTTGCCTCTAATCTGTTCCTCCAATTGCTCCGTCCATACTAGTAGAGATCTTGCAGTACAGGTACTAGATATGGCGGGCCTGAACGCCCCCGTATTGACTTCCCATGACCTCTTTAGTAAAGCTTCTGCTTTACGGTCCAGCGGGTCTGTTAGGACCCCTGAATCCTCCACTGGTAGGACCGACTGTTTGGTTGTGGAGGCTACCGCAGCATCAACTTTTGGCACCTTTGACCAGGTGTTTAGGTCTTCATCGCTGAAGGGATAGCGCCTTTTAGAGGATGATGGTAAAAACCCTCTATTCTGCTTGTCCCACTCCTTTTTGACAATATCTTTGATGGTTTGTATGACGGGGAAGGACCTACGTTTCTTCTGTCCTAACCCCGCAAACATTATGTCCTGTGCTGATTTCTTTTCTTTCCCATCTGGGCACCCCATCGTGCTCCTGACAGATTTTATTAAATTGTCCACATTACTGTTGGGAAGACAAAGTCCCCCTTCAGTCTCGGATGAGCTCGGCTGAGATCCCTCTTCGTCTGAAGAAATACATACACCCTCTGACTCCGAACTAACCGGAGACCGGGACCTGCTAGGCTGACGGGTACTGGCGCTACTTGTCTGCGCCAAACCCTGCATCTCTTCTCGGATAATAGCTCTGACATCTGAGGGAGTCATGATATTTTCCTGCCGTAGAGTTTGCATGATACACTCTGCACACAGTTTTTTGGCATAATCATCCGGGAGGGGCTGCGTACATAAAGCACACTCTTTATGCTTAGATTTGTGTGTCCTTTTCTTAGTCTAGAGGAAGGATACAGGAGGAACATATATCAGCATATAGGAAGAGACTCTTTCAAAAACTCACCCAGTGAAGCTGACAGGTACCGGTTCTGGAGGCGGAATTCGTTTGGTGGTAGAACTCTTCTCTGGAGGTCGGCCACCACTCTTTGTGCTGCTCCTCGTGCTTCTCTCCCTGCTGGGAGAGCGCTGTTGCACTGCGGGCAGGTGCGCTTCGTCGGCCGGTGAAGCCATTTCACACACACCGGCCCGACGCTAGCGCTGCATTTTTAAACTTGCCGCCCATTCTCCTGCCTCCCCGGACCAACCCGGAAGTGCTCCCGCGACTTCCGGGTTAGACGCGCCGCTCTCACCACCATGCGGCCGCCAGAGGCTATTAAGCCGGCCGCTGCAGCGCGCGCGTCCTCACAGTGCCGGCCGGACCTACAGTGACCGGACCCGGACCGTGGATGTTTGGCCAGACGAGGGGGGAGGCTGCAAGCAGGGGCTCCCCCGCCGCTGCTTCTGGTACCGCAGCCCCTGCCGTTCCCACAGAAACCGGCGCAGGCGGGTGCATGGCCCAGGGATCCTCTTCATCTGTAGGTAAGCCGGGTCCCTGTAGGAACAGGAAACCTAAACTGAGGAGGAGAGGGGACCGCCTCCTTTTATTCTGTAGGTTTCCTGTTCCTATGGGCGGATCCCTCTCTCTCATGTGGGGTGCTGTCGTGGCGAAGGGTAAAAGACGCCGATGCCGCACGTAAGCGCAAACAGCGTGCTAACAAGAGTACAGAGGATAGATGCAAGCGCATGGACACTGTTAAGTATACTAATGACACAGAGTCCAAAGCTGCTGATGGCGCACGTAAGATTAGGTCTGATAGAAAGTATACTAATAATGCAGAGCAAAAAGACGCCGATGCCGCACGTAAGCGCAAACAGCGTGCTAACAAGAGTACAGAGGATAGATGCAAGCGCATGGACACTGTTAAGTATACTAATGACACAGAGTCCAAAGCTTATGATGGCGCACGTAAGATCAGGTCTGATATAAAGTATGGTAATGATGCAGAGCGAAAAGCCGCCGATGCCGGACGTAAGCGCAAACAGCGTGTTAACAAGAGTACAGAGGATAGATGCAAGTGCCTGGATACTGTTAAGTATACTAATGACACAGAGCCCAAAGCTGCTGATGGCGCACGTAAGATCAGGTCTGATATAAAGTATGGTAATGATGCAGAGCGAAAAGCCTTAAGCAAAGAACCGTTGTTGTGGCATTTGCCACAACACGCAAAGTTGTCGTCTGATGTCTTTCATCCCTCCCCTCATAAGCATGTTCATGGATCCTGTGTAACTGTACCTTAAATAACAAGAATTGTCAAGAGCTGGTGAGTGCAGCCATTTTTTGTTCTTTCTTACTATTATTTATTAATTGTATTATTCTTACATTTGAATAAATAAAGTATATATGGATTCTAGACTCCCGATTCTTTAGAATCGGGCTGCCATCTAGTGATATATATTCACATACATTTACAAACATAAATAAAGTGATACACGAGTAAGGACAACACACCAGGGTAACCAGGACTCACCAGTAGCCATAGTCTATTAGTACCTATCAGTCAGTCTCATTATAAGGTGCATGCGCAAAAAATACTGTGGCACAGGTAAGTATGCCTACCGTATAAACAGAAACCCTTTGTATGCATGTCCCCACAAAGAGGCAATTGTAACCGCATAAAGGGTCGGCAGACACTTACCACTAGTAGGGGTGAGGGGGTCCTGGGCCGGGTGGGGGGCTTTTTCTAACACCCGGCCCAGGACCCCCTCACCCCTACTAGTGGTAAGTGTCTGCCGACCCTTTATGCGGTTACAATTGCCTCTTTGTGGGGACATGCATACAAAGGGTTTCTGTTTATACGGTAGGCATACTTACCTCCAATTTCTCCTTTTAAGTATGTTGTTTTGAGTGGGTATACTTTTTCTTCTTGCTATATGGGCTAACTCTAGTCCTTCTTGCTGACGAAAATATGTCAGAGAGGTTTTTGTGGTTACCTCAGCTACCTGTCTGCCTGCGGCATCCGGCGCCTCAGCTACCTGTCGGCCTGCGGCCTCCGTCGCCTCAGCTACCTGTCTTCCTGCGGTGCCTCAGCTACCTGTCTGCCTGCGGCCTCCATCGCCTCAGCTACCTGTCTGCCTACGGCGCCTCAGCTACCTGTCTGCCTGCGGCCTCCGTCACCTCAGCTACCCGTCTACCCGCGGCCCCTCAGCTATCTGTCTGCCTGCGGCCTCCAGTGCCTCAGCTGTGTCTGCCTGCAATATCAGGTTCCTCAGCTATCTGTCTGCCTGCGGCCCCTCAGCTACCTGTCTGCCTGCCACCCCATAGCCACCTGTCTGCCTGCAGCCCCTCAGCTACGTGTCTGCCTGCTGCCCCTCAGCTACCTGTCTGCCTGCGGCCTCCGGCATCTCAGCTACCTGTCTGCCTGGGGCCTCCGGCATCTCAGCTACCTGTCTGCCTGGGGCCTCTGGCACCTCAGCTACCTGTCTGCCTGCAGCTTCCGGGACCTCAGCTACCTGTCTGCCTGCAGCCTCCGGCACCTCAGCTACCTGTCTGCCTGCTTCCTTCGGCACCTCAGCTGTCTGCGGCCCCTCAGCTGCTTGTCTGCCTGTGGCCCCTCAGCTACCTGTCTGCCTGCGGCCCCTCAGCTACCTGTCTGCCTGCGGCCTCCGGCACATCAGCTACATGTCTGCCTGCGTCCTCCGGCACCTCAGCTATCTGAATGCCTGCTACCTGCGGCACCTCAGCTACCTGTCTGCCTGATGCCTGCGGCACCTCAGCTACCTGTCTGCCTGCATCCTCCCACACCTCAGCTACCTGTCTGCCTGCAGCCTCCCGCACCTCAGCTATGTGTCTGCCTGCGGCCTCCGGCACCTCAGCTACCCGTCTGCCTGCAGCCTCTGGCACCTCAGCTACCCGATTCCCGCATGCCTCACCCGCCTGCTGCACCGATGCCCGTGTGCCCACCCTACCTGTCTGCGGCCCTTCAGCTGCTTGTCTGCCTGCGGACCCTCAGCTACCTGTCTGCCTGCGGCCTCCGGCACATCAGCTACCTGTCTGCCTGCATCCTCCGGCACCTCAGCTATCTGAATGCCTGCTACCTGCGGCACCTCAGCTACCTGTCTGCCTGATGCCTCCCGCACCTCAACTATGTGTCTGCCTCCGGCCTCCCGCACCTCAGCTACGTGTCTGCCTGCGGCCTCCCACACCTCAGCTAAGTGTCTGCCTGCGGCCTCCGGCACCTCAGCTACCCGTCTGCCTGCAGCCTCCGGCACCTCAGCTACCCGATTCCCGCGTGCCTCACCTGCCTGCTGCACTGACGCCCATGTGCCCACCCAGACCTTGGGCCTAGAGAATCCACCTCACCAGGTGAGCTTAAGGCAAACAATGCATGGCTATTGCTGCATTCCCATAGCCGACCCCCGTTCCTGGGATCAGGTAGAATCCCAGCGGTCACATCCCTGTCGCTCAGCAAGTTATCACCTTTCCATCTCTTCCCATCCACTTTCAGTGATGGGAATAGTTCTTTAAGCCTCTGCCAGCGGCTTATCACTTACTGGAATAAAAGTTAAAAATCGAACATTCCTGATCCTATTTGTATCCCCTTGAAACTTGATATCGGGGGAAGAGATTCATCCCACCCTATATACAAGATGGACACCGTCCACTGACTCTGCTTATAGGAGATAAATCTGAAGGTGGAGAAGGTGATAGTAAATAGACACGAGCCCCAAAGTGGCCGCAGGGGATTGTGATCACTACCCCAAACACAGTCAGTAGGCCACGTTCACACTAGCAGTATTTGGTCAGTATTTTACATCAGTATTTATAAGACAGAACCAGGAGTGGGTGATAAATACAGAAGTGGTGCATATATTTCTATTATACTTTTCCTCTGATTATCCCACTTCTGGTTTTGGCTTACATCACTGATGTAAAATACTGACCGAATACTGATGCACTAATAACGTCACTATCTCCAGAAGTATATGGCGGATTTTAAACCCTTCATGCCGCGGCCCTTTTTCATTTTTGTGTTTTCGTTTTTCGCTCCCCTCCTTCCCAGAGCCGTAACTTTTTTATTTTTCCGTCAATATGGCCATGTGAGGGCTTGTTTTTTGCGTGCCGAGATGACGTTTTTAATGATACCACATTTGTGCAGATACGATCTTTTGATCGCCCGTTATTGCATTTGAATGCAATGTCGCGGCGACCAAAAAAAACGTAATTCTGGTGTTTCAAATTTTTTTCTCGCTACGCTGTTTAGCGATCAGGTTAATGCTTTTTTTTTACTGATAGATCGGGCGATTCTGAACGCGGCGATACCAAATATGTGTAGGTTTGATTTTTTTTTTTTTATTATATTTTGCATGGGGCGAAATGGGGGTTATTTAAACTTTCATTTTTTTTTTTTTTTTTTTTTCATATTTTTAAAAACATTTTTTTTAACTTTTGCCATGCCTCAATAGCCTCCATGGGAGGCTAGAAGCTGGCACCACTCGATCGTCTCAGCTACATAGCAGTGAACATCAGATCGCTGCTATGTAGCTGAATTGCAGGTGTGCTGTGAGCGCCGACCACAGGGGGGCGCTCACAGCAGGCCAGCATCAGTAACCATAGAGGTCTCAAGGACCTCTATGGTTACCTTCCTGATGCATCGCCGACCCCCGATCATGTGACGGGGGTTGGCGATGCGCTTCTTTTCCGGCCGCGCGACGGTTAAATGCCGCTGTCAGCGTTTGACAGCGGCATTTAACAGGTTAATAGCGGCGGGGGAATCGCGATTTCACCCGCCGCTATTGCGCGCACATGTCAGCTGTACAAAACAGCTGACATGTCTCGACTTTGATGTGGGCTCACCGCCGGAGCCCACATCAAAGGGGGAGACACGATATGAGCAGTACATGTACTGCTCATGTCATGAAGGAAAAAAATAAAAAATGGATTAATCAGGGGAGCAAATGCAAAACACTGGCAATGTTAGACCTGGTGACATAACAGGTCCTCATTAAAGTGCATCAATATGTAAGGGCTTAAGGCTCCGTTCCCACCATGAGTATTTGATGTTGCAGATGCATTTTCTTTGTGTTTTCTTTTGCGTTTTTTGTCTTTTTGGGGGATTTCATGTTTGAAATTTTGAATAGTTTTTTTTATACTTCCTGGTATTTGGCTTTGACATAACTTTATTGATACGGTCATGTGCCGATTACATGCGTTTTTTTACTTGCTGATTTTTAACATCTAATGCAATTCTATGGGGGAAAATCTGCAGAGGAAACTCAGCGTACCCCAAAGAGGAATCGACATGTTGTGGATCTGAAACGCGCAGCGCACGTCAGTTTACACTAAGTAAGAAAAGGCACAGTGGCTGTGAGATCTCTATAAATCCCATCTGCTTTGCCAGCACGGCATTACACTGTGTTATTCATGCAGGGAAAATACGTAGCATCAAAAAGTAATGGTGGGAACACGGCCTTAAAGGGAACCTGTCAGCAGGATTGTGCACAGTAACCTACAGACAGTGTCAGGTCCGCGCCGTTATACTGATTACAATGATACCTGGTGATGAAATCCGTCTTGTGGTTGTTGTTTAATCTTTATTTTCAGTTTTGAGTTAATGATATGCTTGTGCTCCAGGGCGGTCTGTGGGGGGTTTCCATGTGGTGCGCTGATTAGGTATTCATGTGTATGGGCTTCTGATAGGTCACTGATCCCTCACTGATCTGCCCTCTAGTTTAAATAATGAATATTATATACTAGATTGTGGCCCGATTCTAATGCATCGGGTATTCTAGAATATGCATGTCCCCGTAGTATATGGACAATGATGATTCCAGAATTCACGGCAGACTGTGCCCGTCGCTGATTGGTCGAGGCAACCTTTATGACATCATCGTCGCCATGGCAACCATTATGATATCTACGTCGATACTGTGCCCGTCGCTGAATCAGAAACGTGAGATGTCTACGTCCTTTATGACATCATCGTCGCTGTGCCCGTTGCTGATTGGTCGAGGCCTGGCGGCCTCGACCAATCAGAGACGCGGGATTTCCAGGACAGACAGACAGAAAGACAGACAGAAAGACAGACAGATGGAAAAACCCTTAGACAATTATATACAGTATATAGATACATACTTTTTTTTTTAGTATGTACAGATATTCATTATGTATACTAGGGGGCAGATCAGTGACCTATCAGAAGCCCATACACATGAATACCTAATCAGCGCACCACATGTAGACCCCCCCACAGACCACCCTGGAGCACAAGCGTATCATTAACTCAAAACTGAAAATAATGATTAAACAACAACCACAAGACAGATTTCATCACCAGGTATCAGTGTAATCAGTATAACGGCCCGACCTGACACTGTCTGTAGGTTACTGTGGACAATCCTACCGACAGGTTCTCTATAAGGATTATTCCCCTTATTTAAAAGCTTTCACCAATCTAAAAGATAATTTGTGAATCAGTGGGGGGTTTAACCATCCCAGGAATAATGTTCTGACATGCGTCATCAGAATAAGGACGTCGTCTATGGAGCTGGCGGAGAATGACCACCACTTTATTACAACGGGGGCATTTTACAGCTGCATTCTTCAGATCAGCCGCTGATTTGCAAGTGATCCCCTATCCATTGGAGAGAGAACTTTTAATGCTAGGTAAAGACTTTATTCCAAGTGGTTGTCAGCCAGATGTGGCCGATAAGCCCGGCTATATGACCTCTGATCTCCTGGTCTTGTAGCCTTGTGATGGCATTGGCCATATTGGAAAACGTGCCCGATAAATGCCAATGACATGAGAACGAGAGTGCAGCCTGTGTTTATCATCGTGAGCGTGCAGCATGCCGGTTGAATAATCCACAATCACTGGGATGTTTGGGGCGAGTCTCTCCCATTAATGGGTGATGACACAGGTGTCTGCATGCCAGGAATATGAGGTCACTGAGTAGTCACCGCTCCGCCGGGGCATAGTCACCCCAACAAAGGGACCAGACCATGAGAGCCCCCCACAGACCGTACCACCCCAGACATGTCCGGTTCCCATATTGCATGCTGGAGGGAGTTTGTATTTCATATTTGACCCCTGCACCGTGCTGATCCCCTGTTATTCCTACTGGAAATATATGAATACAATGCCATAAGGGATGGGGGGCCTAATAACCATATGTAAAGCCTATGCGTAGGGGATGAAAGCCCAGGCAAATGACAAAAATGAAAAAACCTAACGAAGAACAGCAGAAAATTAGAAGATCAGGAAATGACCAACAAATAAAAACATTAATAAAACAGAGGGGAAAAAAAAACACTGGGTTTTCCAGGAGCGCCTTCATTTTGAAAAACCCGGTGGGTTCTCCCATCTGGAAAAGACGTTGTGTGGACATACTCTATAAGGGATTTTCTATGAGGAGAAAAAAAAACACAAAAAACAATCTGAAGGTGCATTCCCACAAATAACATTTATCAACCATTTAAAAAAGGTTGTTGATAATCCCTTCACAATCTTCATGTTTCCCCCCTTGGAAAATAATAACACTTATACTAATCTCCAGTGTCGGCGCCGCCCCAGTAGGGTTGGCACTGGCTCTCACGGCGATCCAAGTGGCCAATCAGTGGCTGCTTGACTCTCACGCATTTAGTCAGATCATGGACATCCAGAGGAAGCGGAGAGGGAAGCAGGAGCAGGAGGAGCAGCAGAAGGAGGAGCAGCAGAAGGAGGAGCAGCAGAAGGAGGAGCAAGAGGAGCAGCAGCAGAAGGAGGAGCAGCAGCAGAAGGAGGAGCAGCAGCAGAAGGAGGGGCAGCAGCAGGAGGAGCAGCAGAAGGAGGAGCAACAGCAGGAGGAGCAACAGCAGAAGGAGGAGCAAGAGGAGCAGCAGCGGAAGGAGGAGCAGGAGGAGCAGCAGCAGAAGGAGGAGTAGCAGCAGAAGGAGGAGCAAGAGGAGCAGCAGCGGAAGGAGGAGCAGGAGGAGCAGCAGCAGAAGGAGGAGTAGCAGCAGAAGGAGGAGCAGGAGGAGCAGCAGGAGGAGCAACAGCAGAAGGAGGAGCAGCAGCAGAAGGAGGAGTAGCAGCAGAAGGAGGAGTAGCAGCAGAAGGAGGAGCAGCAGCAGAAGGAGGAGCAACAGCTCCCAGTTAATCCAACTGGATGTGATTTGTCCGAGTAGTGGACAATGCCCTTCAAGGATAGTCTTGATAAATGCAAGTTGGGTGGGGAAGGCCCATCTCACGTATCTCAAGTAAAAGGGAGCCAAAGACCCATGTAACTAAAGTGGTAGAGCACCGGCGGCGACCACTGTTTCATTTACTTCTATGGAGAATAACCATCGCTAGGACTATTCAACAGGAAGAAATCTCTCTGCCTGACCAAAGTTACGCCTGGGAAAAGCGGTGCCATCTGGATCTGACAGACGCTTATCCTTTCACGCTATCAGATCTTTATGCTAACGTTGGAGTTAGTTAACCCCTTCCTGCTCGGTGACATCTATGGTGTATATTGAGCAGCGTACAAGCTGTGCCTGCTCTATACAGGTCAGGTGTCGGCGACAGGAGCTGGCCTCCATCACTGCTGTTTAACCACTTGTATGCCACTTTCTGACCGCCATGGCCTCCAGCCGTCCCGGGAACTCCCTGCCGGATGGATGAGAGGTCGGTCAGGCACACTACTGCATCATTCATTATAACGGGGGCTTTTTTTTTTTCTTCTTTCGGGTTGCAGCAACCTCCATAAAAAATACAATAAAAAAAGTCACACCCAAAAGGATACCAATAGAAACTTGAGCTCACTACAGAAAAAAATAAGCCCTCACATGGCTCTATGGACAGAAAGGTTAGGGTATGTTCACACGTTCAGGATTTCCATCCTTTTTTTTTCAGGACAGTTTTTTTAAAAAACTGCAGCTCTTGGCAGAAAACGCAGGTCCTTTTTTTGGTCCTTTTTTTGTCCTTTTTTGATGCGTTTTTTGATGCGTTTTTTGATGCGTTTTTTGATGCGTTTTTTATGCAGTTTTCTATGCAGAGACTGTGTTTCCTAGGAAGCTTTTTAGGGCTAAAATGGCTGAAAATACCCTACCCCTACCCCTACCCCTAACCCTACCCCTAACCCTAACCCTACCCCTACCCATATTCTAACCTTAGTGAAAAAAAAAAAAAAAAAATTCTTAATTTTTTTATTGTCCCTACCAATGGGGGTGACAAAGTGGGGGGGGGTGTCATTTACTATTTTTTTATTTTGATCACTGAGATAGGTTATATCTCAGTGATCAAAATGCACTTTGGAGCGAATCTGCCGGCCGGCAGATTCGGCGGGCGCACTGCGCATGCGCCCGCCATTTTGCAAGATGGCGGCGCCCAGGGAGAAGACGGCCGGACGGACACCGGGACGCCGGGTAAGTATAAGGGGGGGAGATTAGGGCACGGGGGGGCATCGGAGCACTGGGGGGGGCATCGGAGCACGGGGGGGCGGGATCGGAGCACGGGGGGGCAGCCACACTCCGCCCACGCACTTCCGCCCGCTCCCCCGCACTTCCTGCTGCAGCGGTTCTGCACATCAAATCGCAGTAAAACCCGCAGATATATTTTTGATCTGCGTGTTTTACTGCGATTTTGACCTCACAATGGAGGTCTATGGGTGCAGAACCGCTGCGGTTCAGGAAGAAGAATTGACATGCTCCTTCTTTTTTCCGGGAGCTATTCAGCGCGGCTTTTTTTTTACAATTTCCGGACCATGTGCACAGTGTGTCCTGTTTTCCATAGGGTACAGTGTACTGTACCCTGCATGGAAAACAGCTGCGGAACCGCAGCGGCAAAACCGCCGCGGTTCCGCGGTAAAAAACGCACTGTGTGAACATGGCCTAAAAAAGAACAGATTACGGTTTTCAGAAAACGGCGACACAAACCAATTAACTGTACAAAGTTCGGCCATTTTGGCACCAAAATAATGTAAAAAGAAACCGTATACAAGTCCGGTATTGCCGTAATCTCTCTGACCTGGAGAATCAGGTTACCGGGGGATTTCCACTGCACAATGACGCCCTAAGGAAGTATCAGAATCCCCCAAAATCAGCCCAAATACAAAATGGCCCCATCTCCGATAGCAACCAATCAGACCACTGCTTTCATTTTCCAATGAGCATTATAGAAATGATACCAAGCATATGATTGGTTGCTATGGGTAACCACTGGGTTAAATACCCCCAAGGTGATTGGTTAATTAATAGGTGCGCTTGAGAGGGGGGAGAGATAAGAGAGCTGATTGGTCAGTAGTAAAACCCCGCCCCTATGCAGGTAGCAATCTCTTAGGTGCGGTCAGCTGACAGGAGGGGGGTCCTGACAGTCAGCGGTCACTTCTCGGACACCATACCTTGTCATGTTTCGTCTTGCTCTTGAGCTTACGGGGTCTCACCGCCTCAGCCATTCCGGTGGTGGCCGCTCAGCTTGGTTACGAGCACCGGGGCTGAGGACGTTAGCTGTGGGAGAGCCCGTAAACACGGACATAATCTTGTGAGCTCGGGGAAGGAGGTGATCACGTGATACAGAACGAGGACCAATCACATGCTGCGGGATGACGTCTTCTGTGAGTACGGGCCGCGGCGAGGGACAAGTGTCCTTGATCCGCGCTGCTTGTTGGCCGTCGTCACCCGCAGCAGGGGGAGGATCGGCTCCCGGTGTTGTGTGCATGATGGGGGTTGTGCTACATCCAGAGCACGGTGTCACTGCAGCTGGGGAGAAGGATAGGCCGAACAGTGTCTCCTAGGGGCAGGGACCTCTATTGTAGTGTTTTGGGGTTTCTTTTAAATACACTTTTTATTATTATTATTTTATAATAAAATGGGTATTGCCCAATGATAGGGGGGCACCACAGTTAAGGTGGGCACTAGAGTTGATTTGCCGCACCCTTTGGCCACGTCTGTGGTCGCTGGGCTGGAGCGCTGCCTCCTCCCTCCTGTCATACTTGGCTCTTCTTTTTGATCGATAACACATCGGCTAATCAGAAGAACAGCCAGGTATGGCGGGGGCCGGAAGAGTCCAGCGCCCACAGACCACTGATGCCGCCACAGGAGCGGGTCCTGCGTATCGATTCACGCCAACCCTAGTGAGCACCCAATACTGGTACTATAAAGAGACCGATAGTGCCGCCATACTGTGACCATATAGTGGTAGACGGGCTTGGACTGGCCCATAGGAGAAGAGCCCCACCCTCTTATAGGAGCACTATATACTGGAATCGCCATGGACAGACAGCGGCGGCAGCATATTCATTTACCAATCTCCCCAGCTCATTGTTCTATACATTTGTGATTGAGCAGTTTTACATGAAGTTCAAAGTGGGGCCCCGGAGTTGGTTCCTGGTGGGCCCTTGGCATCCCAATCCACCGCTGGTGGTAGATACCAGTCCTGAAGAGCAGACCAGTGACTGCAGTGTGGTTACTTGCCGCAGGTGACGCTCTTCCCTGCTCAGTTGCTGTTTCGGTCTGTGCTCGACCATGCAGGTTATGCCTCATTCACACATTCTGATTGTAACATACTTGTGGTATAAACGACGTGCAAAGAGAGAGAATAGTCAGATATGGGGTTAATCAATATCCGTGAGATGTATATTTTAGTGCTTTGTGTGTGTGGTTTACTGTCCACGTATTAAGCTGATAAATGAATAATGACGTGGGCTCCCCTCTAGTTTTTGATAACCAGCAAAGGTAAAGCAGACAGCTGAGAGCCGATATTATCAGGCTGGGAAGGTCCATGGTTTTTGCCAGCTCACAGCCGCCCCAGAATTGGAGCATTACATTTGATGCGCCGTTTCGCCTTCGCTCTTCCTGATTTGCC
Organism: Ranitomeya imitator; assembly: GCF_032444005.1. Classification (NCBI taxonomy): domain Eukaryota; kingdom Metazoa; phylum Chordata; class Amphibia; order Anura; family Dendrobatidae; genus Ranitomeya; species Ranitomeya imitator. The sequence continues at coordinate 56,561,103 of NC_091282.1, read as the reverse complement.
TCGGTGCGTTAGCAATCAGGGTAATGGTAGTTGGGGGTTGATGTCAGCTGTGTAGTGTCCAAAAACATAGCTGCCATCAAGCCCTGAGGTTATCGGAACCCAGGGATCAAAAAAAATAAATCCTACACAAAAAAAGACTTTTATTATTCCTGGTTAACCAATTTATAAAAAAAAAAACCTCCCACACAGGTCTTTGTATTGTGCCGCTCTTCTGATTATTCTTACAAAATATTTATAATTGACAATTGGGTGTTCCCATTCCCCCTGTCAAAGGGGTTTGTACCTACATAATATTGCACTGTCCAGTGTTGAGATTGCCCAATTGTGTAACGGTATTTGTCAAATTGTAACACCCATTTGTCGATTTATTCATATGGTTCCAAAAAGTATAGCGGAGGATTGACACACAGAGCTAAGGAAGATGCTCCATGAAAACTTATTTTGTGAGGTATATAGTCATTTAGTAAAACAGGAGAGGTGGCATTATTCAGGAAAAAAGTAAGCTGATACAGGTTCTATCTAGTATTGCATTACAGCAGGTGGACCTGAGCTGCAGTACCACATACAACCTGTGGATGGGGTGGCGCTGTTTTAGAGCGATGATGGTCTTGATTTTCTAATCCTACACAAATCCTTTAGACGCTGGTGTGTGACCGTGGTGTCCATGGTACTACAGTGTGGGCACCACTGTGTATTTTTACTGATCTGGTCGTGTTAAAGAAATGGTGGGAAGGGGATCTGTGCTACCCAATGAGTCACCCTGGATTATTTCTCCTTTAGTTATGGATTAGTAATGACGTCTATTCCCTCCTGCAGTGATTTTATACAGATGAGTGTCTCCTATGTATGTTAATGACGTGTCTACTAATCCAGTGTGTAAATGACACCTTACCTGTGTGTGCTGCAATCACCGCAGCCCGGAAATCTTACCTGTCCGTATAGAGGACACATAGGCCGACTGGGTTTATATCCTAAGAAAGCGGCTGACAAAAATCTGGATTTCGCCACATGATTTATATCTCAGAACCAATTTACCAAAAATCGAACCCAAATCAATAAATGAGCAACCAGAACCAAACAATAAATCTGCCGTATATGGCGCAGCACGGTGGCTCAGTGGTTAGCACTGTATGGTGGCTCAGTGGTTAGCATTGTACGGTGGCTCAGTGGTTAGCACTGTATGGTGGCTCAGTGGTTAGCACTGTACGGTGGCTCAGTGGTTAGCATTGTACGGTGGCTCAGTGGTTAGCACTGTGTGGTGGCTCAGTGGTTAGCACTGTGTGGTGGCTCAGTGGTTAGCACTGTGTGGTGGCTCAGTGGTTAGCACTGTGTGGTGGCTCAGTGGTTAGCACTGTGTGGTGGCTCAGTGGTTAGCACTGTGTGGTGGCTCAGTGGTTAGCACTGTGTGGTGGCTCAGTGGTTAGCACTGTGTGGTGGCTCAGTGGTTAGCACTGTGTGGTGGCTCAGTGGTTAGCACTGTGTGGTGGCTCAGTGGTTAGCACTGTGTGGTGGCTCAGTGGTTAGCACTGTGTGGTGGCTCAGTGGTTAGCACTGTGTGGTGGCTCAGTGGTTAGCACTGTGTGGTGGCTCAGTGGTTAGCACTGTGTGGTGGCTCAGTGGTTAGCACTGTGTGGTGGCTCAGTGGTTAGCACTGTGTGGTGGCTCAGTGGTTAGCACTGTGTGGTGGCTCAGTGGTTAGCACTGTGTGGTGGCTCAGTGGTTAGCACTGTACGGTGGCTCAGTGGTTAGCACTGTACGGTGGCTCAGTGGTTAGCACTGTGTGGTGGCTCAGTGGTTAGCACTGTGTGGTGGCTCAGTGGTTAGCATTGTGTGGTGGCTCAGTGGTTAGCACTGTAACCTTACAGCTCTGGGTTCAAATCCCACCAAGGACAACATCTGCATGGAGTTAGTATGTTCTCCCCGAGTTTGTGTGGGTTTCCTCTGGGTTCTCCAGTTTACTCCCACATTCCAAAGACACAGATCATGAATCTCGATTGTGAGCCCCGTCAGGGACAGTGATGATGATGTATGTAAAGTGCTGTGGAATTAATGGCGCCATATAAGTAATTACGGTAAATATAAAGTGTACTCCAACAATAATTCCATGGCCAGTTAGTGACTCATTGTGGCCATACATAATACATTCTACTGCATGTTATGATGTTCCGTGTTAATGTTAATTGTTTTTCAATAATTTATATATAATTTTTCACTTTATAATATTATTTTTTTTTATTATTATATGGATTTATGACTGTATGCCGTCCAAAAAAGCTGCGTCAATGATGCCAATCCCCGTGTCGCTTGCCGGCGTCTGCCTTGGTTTTCAGCTGGGAATCCCTTTGTAAAATACACAAGAGGAACATGAAGTTTGGTCGCACCTGAAGATTTCCTACGGTGGGATTTCAAGAGTTTTTGGCACAAACAAAATACATTTTAATTAATAGATCCCAGATTAATAGGTTCCACATTTTGGTGAGATCTTTAACTGTGCCCCTGCTGTGTAATGTCTGTGTCTGACCGTGCAGGACCATGGTTTGGTCAGACCACAGCTCCTGGGCAGGGGAGGACGCTGAAGAGGACAGAGATGGGTGAAGCTTTTGCTGCTTGTTATACCGAATAGAGAGAATCCGTCTTGATTTGTTTCCTCCCCTGCCCAGGAGACGTATGTTCAGGCAATGTTTTTGCATGGTCAAAGAGCTAACGCCTCTCCTTATGGAGAGTAACGTGCCAGTGTAAGGAGGCTTATAGGCCACGCAATGATTCTCTGGGAAATAAACTATGCATCTGCCTCTTCAAGGAGTAAGAGGACTAAAACTAATGCTACATATTGGAAGAAGCGAACCAGGCCTCTGACTAAGAGGTAATGGCACTGGGGTTGGAAGAGAGGTCCTGGCTCACACTCTCCATTATAGGTGTTGGATGGAGCTGAGGTCCGGGCTCTGTGCGGCCGCTCATGTTCTCCCCCCCTCCCTCCCCCCCCCCCCCCCCCTTGTCTGTATGGAGCTTGTGCATTGGAAACAGTCATGGGGAAGGTGAAAGCTACTATTGTCCACAATGTCTTGTGCTGAAGAATTAAGATTCCTTTTCACTGGAGCTAAGAAGCCTCGGCCGCCCCCTGATAACAGCCCATAGTGTTATCCTCCTTCACCATCTGCACAGCGGGCACAATGCGGTCAGGAGGTAACGTTCTCCTGGAATCACCAGACCCCTCCATCAGACGCAGACAGAGAAGTGTGATCCATCACTGCACAGAACACGTCTCCTCCAGACTCCAGTGATGGCGGCTTTACACCACTCCATCTCAGCATTGTGCTTGGTGATGTACGGCTGCTCGGCCATGAAGCTCCCGGAGGGGGCGCAGAGTTTGTGCTGGTTTTAAACCAGAGGAGGTCTGGACTCTGCAGTTGTGCGGTCAGTAGAGCGGTGGTGACTTTTCTGCTCTCTCAGCCCTCGGCCCCCCGCTCTTTAATGTTACGGGGTCTCCACTTTGTGACTGAGTTGCTGCGGTTCCTTCCACTTCTCAGTAATATCACTCACAGGTGATGGGAGAAGATTAAGGCCGGGGTCACACTTGCGAGTGCAATGCGAGAAACTCGCGCCTCAATACCTGGCACTGCCGCCGGCACTCAGGACCGGAGCGTGCGGCTGCCTGTATTTCTATGCAGCTGAACGCTCCGATCCGGAGTGCCGGTGGCAGTGTCGGGTATTGAGGCGAGAGACTAGCGCGAGTTTCTCACATTGCACTCACAAGTGTGACCCCGGCCTTAGGAGGAGAAATGTCAGGAACTGACTTGTTACCCCGGTGGCTCCAATTGCAGGACCGCGCTGGTATCAGCCAAATCTGCACCACCGGGCAGCCATTCATTGTGTCACATATAGTAATGGCAGGTGGTGGGTCTGGGAGTTATAGACCTGGGGTAATGAGGCCAGATGTGATATATCAGGGGCAAGATGCCGACTGTTACAGACCAGAGGTAATGGGACTGATTGAAAAGCCTGAATTGTGTACATGCCTACATTGTCCACAGTAGTATGCTGCCCCCTGGTGCTGATTAATAAGAGTACCATCTTTAAATGGTTTTAGATCTTAAGATCATATCAATTTGGAAAAACGTTTCTTGCCCATCTCTTAAAGGGGTTGTCCTTTTTTAAAAGTTAAAAAAAAATTCTCTGCCACTGCTCCCAATCAATGTCTGTCTGCAGCATTACCATTATGTTAGGAGCTGCAAACAGTAGGTGAGATCAGCACATCTGCCAATGTCGTCGGCGTGATCCGCTCGGAGCTCATTTATTGGCTTTGTGGTCTGTTAACATGATGTCAGCACTGCAGCGACAGACTCTGCACTGGACCTGGGGAGGGTGACTAAAGTCCAGTTTGGCAAGCCTTTCTCTGGGATACCCCTAAACTGTTTATTGACTTTATTATCTGGCTTGTTATGACTTATGTACATTAAAATCTTAGAATAACTAAAACTAATAATCTGCTGTTGTAAAGTTATGAATCTTTGTAAATACTCCATTACTTATTTTGCTCACTTTCCTCTCCAACAGCATGTAAAACATGATGTTTTATGAGGGGCGTTCATTAAAGACTTCCCCTGACCCTCTTCTATTTAGCACAGGACGCTGACACTGCACATGTGTAATGATATCAGTCTCTGTAGGTTTCATGCCAATTTGCAACTCTGAACTGATACCGCTCTTTATTTTCTTATTTTATTTTCCAGGTGCGGACGTGCTGTGCGGTTTGATAATGGACCCAGTGGAATACAGAGCAGTCATCAAGTTCCTTTACTTGAGAGGTCGCACACCAAAGGAGACGTTCAATGAGATGAAAGCGGTTTATGGTGATGATTCCCCATCATATGATGTAGTCATGAACTGGCATCGTCAATTCAAATGTGGTCGGGCTTGGGTGCAAACAGTTGCAATTTCAGGGCGACCCCACTCTGCTGTTGATGAACACACCATCCAGGAAGGGGGAGGTTGCCATTTTGGAAAATCGCCACATGGCCATTAGCCATCTAGCCCAAAATGTCAAGATTAGTGTGGGGTCCATGGAAAAAATTATCCAAGACCTTCTTCACATGGATAAGGTGTCCGATCGCTGGTTCCCTGGCTGCAAACACCATTCCAGAAGCAGGAACGAGTCGGATGTTCTCAGGCTCTATTGACGATGTGCCATGGAAACCAGGAGGACTTTTTCTACAGATCGATCACACAGGATGAAAGCCGGGTCCATCACTATGGTCCTTAGACTAAAGTCCAGTCGATGCAAAGGAAGCTGTTATGGACCTGGTGGTTAGGAGCACCCGGAACGACCTTATGGTTAAACTAACACAGGACAAGCTCTGGGAAGTGGGAGCTCTGCTGACCGCAACCCCTAATCCTATCACACACACTAGAAATAGCCGTGGAGCGTACCTAACTCTGCCTAGACGCCTCTTCACAGCCTAAGAGCTAACTAGCCCTAGAGATAGAAAATAAAGCCTACCTTGCCTCAGAGAAATTCCCCCAAAGGAAAAGCAGCCCCCCACATATATTGACTGTGAGTTAAGATGAAAGTCACAAACACAGAAATGAAACAGGTTACAGCAAAGGAGGTCAGACTTACTAAACAGACTGAGGATAGGAAAGGTATCTTTGCGGTCAGCACAAAAACTACAAAAAGACCACGCAGAGTGTGCAAAAAGACCCCCGCACCGACTCACGGTGCGGAGGTGCCACTCTGCATCCCAGAGCTTCCAGCTAGCAAGGCAAAATAATGATAGCAAGCTGGACAAGAAAACAATGAACAAATAATTAACTAGCAGGGACTTAGCTTCTGCTGGAGTAGACAGGTCACCAGAAAGATCCAAGAGCGAACTGAACCAGTACAAGAACATTGACAGCTGGCAAGGGAAAACGATCTGAGTGGAGTTAAATAGAGCAGCCAGCCAAAGAATAAACTGTCACCTGTGGAAGGAACCTCAGAACCAGCAGCTCCACTCACAGCCACCAGAGGGAGTCCATGGACAGAACTCGCCAAAGTACCATTCATGACCACAGGAGGGAGTTCGATAACAGAATTCACAACAGGAAGCATCATGACTCTCTGCCTCCAAAGAAGGCACGTGCCCAACCCTCGGCATGCAAGGTCATGCTCACAGTATTTTGGGACCAGCACGGAGTAGTATTAATGGATTTCCTAGCAAAGGGTACCATGATCACTGGGGCATACTATGCTTTACTGCAGTGGAAATTGCGAGAGGACATCAAAGCCAAGAGACGTGGTATGCTCACCAAAGATGTCTGCCTTCTGCAAGACAATGCACCAGTTCACAACTTGCGTGTTGCCCAAATGGAAGCATGTTCCTGTGGCTTTGAAATTCTACCACATCCTCTCTTTCACCCAACCTCGCACCATCGGACTTCCACCTCTTTCCAACAATGAAGTTATTTTTGAAGGGCAAACATTTTCCAGATGATGAGACTCTGATTTCCGAAGTCACAACGTGGTTTTTGGAGCAACCTGTTGACTTCTACAAGTGAGGTGTTTAGAGTCTCTTAAAGAGATGGGAGCAGTGTGTGTCCCTAGGCGGTACCTATGTAGAGAAGGACTAATAACTGTACCAAGTTTCATTGCTCTCAGTCCTCAGGAAGTGGGTCGGGGGAAATCTTTAATGAACACCCCTCATAGCTGCTTAGTTAATGCCCTTTTAGAAGCCGCTTTGACTTGTTGCTCTAGTAACAATCCATACTCTGACACTACACACCCTCCTCTGTGTGAATGTCTCTGCTTCCATACTGGCATAGGGAAAGTGTTCAGTACTAGCGTCTGAGCGTGGATTCTTGCTGGAGCAGGAGTTCAAAGCAGCTTTTATAAAAGCAGAAACTTAGTAGTTATAATACCATTTTCAGCACGGTGATTTGCAAGAGAAGGAAGCAAAATAACGTAATGGAACATGTTCCATAGATTCTTAACTTTGCAAAGGCTGATCAATAATATCCTTTGGCCAGATAATCTAATAATATTGTTTGAGTCCCCACAACTGCATGTGTTGTGGCTGTCGACGCAGGGACTGTAACGTACAGGTGCTTCTCACACAATTAGAATATCATGAAAAAGTTGATTTCAGTTCTTCAATACAAAAAGTAAAACTCGTATATTATATAGGGTCATTACAAACAGAGTGATCTATTCCAAGTGTTAACTCCTGTTAATGTTGATGATTATGGCTTACAGCCAATTAAATCCCAAATGTCATTATCTCAGTAAATTAGAATAATTAACAAAAACCTGCTTCCTAAGCGTTTTACAAAGGTCCCTTATAGTGATGAGCGAGTGTGACCGCCGAGTATTTGTAAGTGCTCGGAGATTTAGTTTACATCGCAGCGGCTGAATGATTTACAGCTACTAGCCAGCTTGATTACATGTGGGGATTCCCTAGCAACCAGGAAACCCCCTGCTGGAGCCATTGCTTCAAGATCCACCACACACACACACACACACACGTATCTAGGACATGGGCTACAAGTGTCACATTCCTTGTCAGGCCACTCATGTCGAATAGACAATGACAGAAGCGCCTTACCTGGGCCAAGGAGAAAAAGAACTGGACTGTTGCTCAGTGGTCCAAGGTGGTGTTTTCAGATGAAAGTACATTTTGCATTTTATTTTAAAATCAAGGTCTCAGAGTCTGGAGGAAGAGTGGAGAGGCCACAATCCAAGCTGCTGGAGGTCTACAGGTCCTTCTCAAAAAATTAGCATATAGTGTTAAATTTCATTATTTACCATAATGTAATGATTACAATTAAACTTTCATATATTATAGATTCATTATCCACCAACTGAAATTTGTCACGTCTTTTATTGTTTTAATACTGATGATTTTGGCATACAACTCCTGATAACCCAAAAAACCTGTCTCAATAAATTAGCATATCAAGAAAAGGTTCTCTAAATGACCTATTACCCTAATCTTCTGAATCAACTAATTAACTCTAAACACATGCAAAAGATACCTGAGGCTTTTATAAACTCCCTGCCTGGTTCATTACTCAAAACCCCCATCATGGGTAAGACTAGCGACCTGACAGATGTCAAGAAGGCCATCATTGACACCCTCAAGCAAGAGGGTAAGACCCAGAAAGAAATTTCTCAACAAATAGGCTGTTCCCAGAGTGCTGTATCAAGGCACCTCAATGGTAAGTCTGTTGGAAGGAAACAATGTGGCAGAAAACGCTGTACAACGAGAAGAGGAGACCGGACCCTGAGGAAGATTGTGGAGAAGGACCGATTCCAGACCTTGGGGAACCTGAGGAAGCAGTGGACTGAGTCTGGTGTGGAAACATCCAGAGCCACCGTGCACAGGCGTGTGCAGGAAATGGGCTACAGGTGCCGCATTCCCCAGGTAAAGCCACTTTTGAACCATAAACAGCGGCAGAGGCGCCTGACCTGGGCTACAGAGAAGCAGCACTGGACTGTTGCTAAGTGGTCCCAAGTACTTTTTTCTGATGAAAGCAAATTTTGCATGTCATTCGGAAATCAAGGTGCCAGAGTCTGGAGGAAGACTGGGGAGAAGGAAATGCCAAAATGCCTGAAGTCCAGTGTCAAGTACCCACAGTCAGTGATGGTGTGGGGTGCCATGTCAGCTGCTGGTGTTGGTCCACTGTGTTTCATCAAGGGCAGGGTCAATGCAGCTAGCTATCAGGAGATTTTGGAGCACTTCATGCTTCCATCGGCTGAAATGCTTTATGGAGATGAAGATTTCATTTTTCAGCACGACCTGGCACCTGCTCACAGTGCCAAAACCACTGGTAAATGGTTTACTGACCATGGTATTACTGTGCTCAATTGGCCTGCCAACTCTCCTGACCTGAACCCCATAGAGAATCTGTGGGATATTGTGAAGAGAAAGTTGAGAGACGCAAGACCCAACACTCTGGATGAGCTTAAGGCCGCTATTGAAGCATCCTGGGCCTCCATAACATCTCAGCAGTGTCACAGGCTGATTGCCTCCATGCCACGCCGCATTGAAGCAGTCATTTCTGCCAAAGGATTCCCGACCAAGTATTGAGTGCATAACTGAACATTAATATTTGATGGTTTTTTTGTTTGTTATTAAAAAACACTTTTATTTGATTGGATGGGTGAAATATGCTAATTTATTGAGACAGGTTTTTTGGGTTATCAGGAGTTGTATGCCAAAATCATCAGTATTAAAACAATAAAAGACGTGACAAATTTCAGTTGGTGGATAATGAATCTATAATATATGAAAGTTTAATTGTAATCATTACATTATGGTAAATAATGAAATTTAACACTATATGCTATTTTTTTGAGAAGGACCTGTAGTGTGAAGTTTCCACAATCAGTGATGGTTTGGGGAGCCATGTCATCTGCTGCTGTAGGTCCACTGTGTTTTATCAAGACCAAAGTCGGCGCAGCCGTCTACCAGGAAATCTTAGAGCACTTCATGCTTCCCTGTGCCTGATTGGCAGCAAACTCGCCTGACCTTAACCCCATAGAGAATCTATGGGATATTGTTAAGAAAATGAGACACCAGACCCAACAATGCAGATGAGCTGAAGGCTGCTATCACAGCAATCTGGGCCTCCATAACACCTCAGCAGTGCCACAGGCTGATCGCCTCCATGCCACTCCGCATTGATGCCAAAAGAGCCCCAACCAAGTATTGAGTGCATTTACTGAACATACATTTCAGTAGTTAATGCGTTATGTCGTCCCTTTGCTGCAACATTAAAAATATATCTCCCATAAATATTGGATCGATGCAAACCCCAATATTCATTACTAGCCACTGGCACCAGATTGCCTGAGTTGATTCCTTTTGAACAAAGGAAGCCCCTGTACGAATCCTAGACTTGGTACCTGGTTCTCAGCAAATCTGTTGTAATTACCTGTTCATGGCTGAAGGCCCTACTTCAATGGAGGTTGAGATGTCGGCTCTTTCTCACTTCCCCAGTTATAATTTCTCATATGTTCAATGTGAGGGTGAAATGTTCCCTCTCCAGAGATATCTTTTATAAATTTTTGAAATTTTTCTCTGACACACATGCATCTGACAATTTTCAGATTTATATTTTTAAAATATGTAGAAAACTGTGTAGCATTTACTTTATGCTTCATAAACACTTGTTACTTTGTGTTGGTATCACATAAAATCCCAATAAAGTACATGTAAGTTTGTGGGTATAACGTGAAACAAAATGTGGAAAAGTTCACAGCCTATGGACACTTTTCAATGCTGTTTGTGTATGGTTTTTATTATAATTTTCTTTTTGTATTTTTGCTCCAAAAATAAAATGCAGTAAAATGCCACATCATGGATGTCACTGAAATATTCCAGTTGCAAATCTTTATTCATTACATAGTGGAATCATAAGAACAATAAAAATTATCAATGTAAATCAAAATTAATATCCCATGGAGGTCTGGATTTGGAATCATAGTCAAAGTGGAAAATCAAATTACAGGCTGATCCAACTTCAGTGGAAATTCCTCAAGACAAGGAAATGATGCTCAGTAGTGTGTGTGGCCTCCACGTGCCTGTATGACCTCCCTACAATGCCTGGGCATGCTCCTAATGAGGCCAGACCAGGATTAAAGCATCAGTCAACTCCTGGACAGTCTGTGATGCAGCTTGACGTTGGTGGATGGAATGAGACCTGATGTCACGGATGTGCTCAATTGGTTTCAGGTCTGGGGAACAGGTGGGCCAGTCCATAGCATCTATGCCTTCACCATGCAGGAACTGCTGACACTACAGCCACATGAGGCCTAGCATTGTCACACATCAGAAGGAACCCAGTGCCTACAGCACCTGCATATGGTCTCACAATTGGTCTGTGGATCTCATCCCGGTACCTAATGGCGATCAGGGTATGTGTGGCGAGCACATGGAGGGTTGTGCGGTCCTCCAAAGAAATTCCTCCCCACACCATTTTGACCTACTGCTGGAGGATGTTGCAGGCAGCATAACCTCCACAGCATCCCCAGACTCTGTTACATGTGCTCAGTGTGAACCTGCTCTCATCCGTGAAGAATACAGGGCATCAATGTTGGATCTGCTAATCTTGGAGTTCTCTAGCAAATGCTAATCGCCCTTCACGGTGTTGGGCTACAAGCACAACCCCCATGTGTGGATGACGTGCTCTCTGTTGTGAATTCTGTTGTCGGGCTCCCTCCTGTGGTCATGAATGGTACTTCAGCTGGTTCTGTCCATGGACTTCCTCTGGTGGGTGTTTCTGAGTTTCACAGGTGACGAGGTTAATTCGTTAGCTGCTGCTCTATTTAACTCCACTTAGATCTTTGCTCCATGCCACCTGTCAATGTTCCAGTATTGGTCTAGTTCACTCCTGGATCGTTCTTGTGACCTGTCTTCCCATCAGAAGCTAAGTTCCAGCTTGTATTTCTTGGGTTTGCTATTTTTCTGTCCAGCTTGCTATTTAATTTGTTGTCTTGCTTGCTGGAAGCTCTGGGACGCAGAGGGAGCGCCTCCGCACCGTGAGTCGGTGCGGAGGGTCTTTTTGCGCCCTCTGCGTGGTCTTTTTGTAGGTTTTTGTGCTGACCGCAAAGTAACCTTTCCTATCCTCGGTCTGTTCAGTAAGTCGGGCCTCACTTTGCTAAATCTATTTCATCTCTGTGTTTGTATTTTCATCTTTACTCACCGTCATTATATGTGGGGGGCTGCCTTTTCCTTTGGGGAATTTCTCTGAGGCAAGGTAGGCTTTATTTTTCTATCTTCAGGGCTAGCTAGTTTCTTAGGCTGTGCCGTGTTGCATAGGGAGCGTTAGGCGCAATCCACGGCTATTTCTAGTGTGTTTGATAGGTTTAGGGATTGCGGTCAGCAGAGTTCCCACGTCCCAGAGCTCGTCCTTATTATCAGTAACTATCAGGTCATTCCGTGTGCTCTTAACCACCAGGTCCATTATTGTCCTGACCACCAGGTCATAACAGCTCTCATAGCAACCTCATGGAGTCGGTTTCTAACCATTTGTGCAGACACATGCACATTTGTGGCCTGCTGGAGGTAATTTTGCAGAGCTTTGACAGTGTTCCTATTCCTCCTTGCACAAAGAAGGAGGTAGCAACCCTTATTCTGGGATGTTGCCCTCCTACAGCCACCACCACGTCTCCTGGTATACTGGACTGTCTCCTGATATCTGCCCCATAGTCTGGACACTATGCTGACACACACAAACCTTCTTGCCACAGCTCGCATTGTTGTGCCATCCTGAATGAGCTGCACTACCTGAGCAACTTCTGTGGGTTGTAGACACCGCCTCATGCTGCTGGGAAAGCAAAATGCAAAAATGACCAAAACAGCCAAAAAGTATGAGACCAGGGAAATGGTCTGTGGTCACTCCTTGCAGAACAACTTCGTTTATAGAGGTTCTCTTGCTAATTGCCTATCACTTCTACCTATTGTCTGTTACATTTGCACAACAGGAGAAATTCGCAATCAGTGTTGCTTCATAACTGGACAGGTTGATTTCACATAAGTGTGACTGACTTGGAGTTACGTTGTGTTGTTTAAGTGTTCCCTTTTATTTTTTGAGGAGTGTACATATGTTACATGGCCATTCTGCCCCTGATGGAGCCATCTGTTGGTGATACGCATGGGGCTATTTATTACTCTTGCTGCTCAGTTTTGCTTAGTCCATATTCTTTCTTCCCCCCCCCCTGCTTTTAGTTGGTTCATTTATTGTCCCCATATTCTAGGGTTTTCTTTATCCACTCTGAACTATTGTGGCAATCCATTGGCTATCTAACAGTCTGGCCCTCCATATGTGATTGTGGTCCTTTCTTTCCTTTAGTGTTGGCACTGGACCTTTTTTTATTAATTATTTATCCCCTATTTTGAGTAGAATTTTGTGTGCCTTACTCTGAGAAGCCTTTTCAGTGTGATTATTTTTATTTATTTTTTTTTCTGGCTTCAGATGCTCTGCAGTACTTGCTTGTATTAACTCTCTAGATTATTTCTTATTTTTTATGTATTGATTTGCAAGCAAAACATTGGGGTTTATTATAACCATAACCATTGCCTGTTTTGTGCATTTATTGCAGTTCTAACTGATTTTATATTTCTCTTTTATCATTTTACTTCATACAAGCAGCTTGCTTACTTATCCGATGCCATTGGAAAACCTTGCAGGTCCTCTCTCTGAGGGGTTTATTTGACATCTTCTCTGACAGACCTAAGATGGAGGAACTTATCACCCTAGACCAAGACAGGATCAACCAGTCAACGGTGACATTCGTTTTAGGGGATAGGCTAATCTCTGCTCTACTGAGCATGCATCTGTTGTCCGTTCCGAAGTATGCTCAGTATGAGCTTTCTTGTGATTATGCAATATCCTTTTCAATGTCCTGTGACAGTGCGCTCCCTTGCCACCTTGTCACTTCTCATCAGAGTTGGCAAGGGAGCGCACTGCCACTATGCAATGAAAAAGATATTGCACAGTCATAAGAAAGCTCATACTGAGCGTATGTTGGAAATGACTACCAATGCATTCTCAAAGTAGGGACTAGCCCAACTCCTGGAAAGGACATCGCTAGTGACAGTTCTTCCAGACAGAGGCAGCAGCAGTGACCGCAGCCTCACCCCCTGAACTTTCCACAGTGCCACCGCCCCTCTGTGGAAAAACTCCACTTCTGCACCATATCCTCACCAATCACACATTAACAGTTCCCATCAAACACCATATCACATACATAGCCATCAGCTTTTGTTTTGGTTCCCCCAAAAAATGTTTAACCTGCCATCACGGTATAGTAGACTCTTTTGGCACGGCTCTACTCTATTAAACATTTCTTAAAATATCCCATATTCTTTTTAGGTATATTTTTCTTTTAAGAGAATGAGTCGCATACATTTTTTAAAATGAACAATAAGACCATTAAACAAGGGACAAATACTTCACACCATGGCCGGACCACATATTACCACCACATAGTGACCAAATAATACCACATACAGGGGATAAATACCACCACACCATGATCAGACCACATATCACTACCACATAGTGACTGACTACTACAATACCAATGGCTTAATTTAAAAAAAAACTAATATTACTGTAAGTGACATTATCAACAGGAGCTCTGTATATAGTGTCAGTGTACAGGTAATACGGTGATCACCGGTTACATACACAGGAGCTCTGTATAGTGTACAGATAAGTGATCACCAGTGACATTATAGCTCTGTACATAGTGTATAGCGTCAATGTACAGGTATCACATTGACTCACCAGTGATGTCTCTAGTTGAACTCTTCCATATTCCCTTTTCTTCTTCATCCAGCACAGACCATCATCACTTCATTCAGCCAGGACTCAGCAAAAAATAGGTTATCTAGAGCAGGGGTCCCCAACTCCAGTCCTCAAGGCCCACCAACATGTCATGTTTTCAGGATTTCCTTAGTCTTGACCAGGTAATAATTGCATCACCTGTGCAATGCAAAGGAAATCCTGAAAATATGACCTGTTGGTGGGCCTTGAGGACTGGAGTTGGGGACTCCTGATCTAGAGCACATTCCCCAATTTTTACCCAAATTCTACACTACGCCAGGTGAAGGAAAAAAGTCCAAACAAAAAAAAGGAAAACAAGCCAGCTCACCGATGAATAGAAGAAGCCCGGAAAAATCTTCACGTGGAGGCGATATTCATAGAGCCTTGCTCACTCGAGATTTTCAATCTGGGCACAAGGTTTCCCAATGGTCTGAACAAAAGGAACGAATTGATGTTCCACTATTAACATGTTCCAGCAGCAGTACTAACAAAGATTTTCTTTCAATTTCTATATTGTTTTATTTATATATTGTGTGTTCGTATTCATCATGTGTTAATTTTCATATCTTTGTATCGTTATTTCTTACACATATTGTATTATATGTTGTTTGTGTCATATATATTTTTATTACTATTGTGTAGGACCTTCGGGTCATGTGAGAATTTCTCACTATTTCATTGGTGTTGGATTTCTCTTATACCGGATCAATCATTGAGTAGATCAGCTGTGACAAAGACCGCTGTGTCGGTCGAAACGCGTCGCTTACCTCGCTAGTGCTATGGTGTTGTCCCAAGAGTTCCTTCCATTTTAATATGTTGGATTACAATTTCATGATTTTATCAGAAGCTGGAACCACTTTTTTCTTTTCGTGTGAAGAAAAAAATGACCGTGCCGCCCTGCACAGTAACAGGACATCCTTTCCCCCACCCCCCTTAGGCTACTTTCGCACTTCCGTCAGTACGGGGCCGTCTCAAACCGTCGGCCCGACGTACCGACGGACGTTGTGCTAAATTTAGTTTTACAACGCATCCGCTGCCCATTGTGATGAGCGGTGAGGAGGGGGCGGAGTTTCGGCCGCGCATGCGCGGTCGGAAATGGCGGACACGTCGCACAAAAAAAAGTTACATTTACCTTTTTTTTTTTTTTTGACCACTGTCCGCCAATTACCGACGCATCCAGTGCACGACGTATGGAACGTGCGTCCATACGTCGCGATGCCTCGGTAATACAAGTCAATGTGCAAAAAAACGCATCCTGCGGGCAACTTTGCAGGATGCGTTTTTTGCACAGAACGACGCATTGCGACGTCTTTATAAAGACGGAAGTGTGAAAGTAGGCCTAACTGAAAACGGTATCCTCAAAAATAAAATGCATCGCAGCAGTAATATCCCTTAAACAGCCCCTACGGTAATAAAGTCCCACACGGGACATCCTTATCCTATGCAAACTGTCAGCTCTGCACTGACAGATAACGATGCTGATCATGCTCTGAGCATGATTTAGCAACTTTCCTAGTTCTGGGTGACCTGGATGTCATCATGACAACATCGGGTCACCATGGCAACGATCAGGACCCCACGCTGACACCACTGGGTTTCCAATCCAAGGAAAGAGGGGCTGTCTTTCCTCTGCCTGCTCCCGGAATGCTGCAATAGAGTTCGATTGCAGCATTTAGGGGGTTAAAGTGCTGCAAAATTTTACATGTCACTGTAGCTGCAAACTTTAAAAAAAAACAAACTCCCATTTCCTCCCACAGCTGTGACCTGGACAGCAGAGGGTGGGTACCCAGGTCACAGCTGGAGCCCACCACACTCCTCTGACCACAGTCTCCTATGTACAGGGGCTGCCGTGTCTGAGGTCGTGTTGTGCTCAGACACTTACGCACTAGCAAATGAAAATTGCAGCCCCCAGTGGCTGAAAAAAAAAATTATTATTATTATATAATTATTCATGGCAAAAATAAAAATCACGCTTTAAGAAATCCAATGAATTCCTGTCTTGGCTAGATACCTAAAAAAAAAAAAAAAATTCATTCCATACGGACGAACACTCTTCTTTTACCACGTCATTTTTTTCCCCCATTTTTCTGTTTGTGTCTTTCTCTCACTCTCCAGCCTTTTTCTTCTTCCTTATTTTTATAAATTACACTTGTGAATGTTTAGACATTTCTGAATGACTTGTCTGTGATCTCGCTGTAGAATACGGTTTGTTGATTCAATGTCATGTCTCACTATGCGGTGCATTAAAATTATCGACCAATATTTCCTGCTGTGTACAAGAATACAACTACTATAATGCTGCCTCCATTGAATAAGAACAGAACTATTGTAGCACTGTTTTTTGTTTGTTTGTTTTTTTGTTGATTTTTCTTTACTTGTTAGGCTGTGTGCACACGTTTAGGATTTTTCGCGTTTTTTTTCGCTATAAAAACGCTTTAAAAATGCATACATATGCACCCTATCATTTATCATGCTTTCCGCAATTTTTGTGCATATGTTGAGTTTTTTTCCGCGGGAAAAAAACGCATTGCGGTAAACACAGCATGTTCATTAATTTTGCAGATTTTTTTTTTGCGGATTTCCCACTATATTATTGCATTGGGAAATCTCCAGAAAAAAAAAAAAGGAAAAAATCTGCAAAAAAAAAAACGCGAGAAAAACGCAAAAAAAAGCATGCTGATTTCTTGCAGAAAATGTCTGGTTTTGTTCAGGAAATTTCTGCAAGAAATCCTGACGTGTGCACATAGCCTAAAAGAGACATTTATACTGCCTCCTGTACGCATGGATATATCTAGTATAATACTTATACACATGGGCGAGGATATGATCTTGGACAGGTAAGGGAACCTGATTTGAATGAAATGCAGTTTTGGCAGAAAGAAAATCTAGTCTATCCTGAATTTCAAGAAAGAGGAAGCATGCAAATATTATCTGAAAGCATTGTCAAGATATTGTCAGGAAAGAATGATCTTAAAGGGAACCTGTCACCCCCAAAATCGAAGGTGAGCTAAGTGCACCGGCATCGGGGGCTTATCTACAGCATTCTGTAATGCTGTAAATAAGCCCCCAATGTATCCTGAAAGATGAGGAAAAAAAGGTTAGATTATACTCACCCAGGGGCGGTCCCGGTTCTGTTCTGGTCCGATGGGCGTCGTGGTCCAGTCTGGAGCCTCCCATCTTCTTACGATGACATCCTCTTCTTGTCTTCAGGCTCCGGCGCAGCCGTACTTTGTCTACCCTGTTGAGGGCAAAGCAAAGTACTGCAGTGCGCTGGTGTCGGGAAAGGTCAGAGAGGCCCAGTGCATGCGCACTGCAGTACTTTGCTCTGCCCTCAACAGGGTAGACAAAGTACGCCTGCGCCGAAGCCGTAACAAGAAGAGGATGTCATCCTATGAAGATGGGAGGCCCCGGACCGCAACGCCCATCGGATCGGACCGCCCCTGCGTGAGTATAATCTAACCTCTTTTTCTCATCTTTCAGGATACATCAGGGGCTTATTTACAGCATTACAGAATGCTGTAGATAAGCCCCTGATGCAGGTGGGTTTAGCTCACCTTCAATTTTGGGGGTGACAGGTTCCCTTTAACAACCGTAAGAGTGCTATATCCCTGCTCCCTACTGTAAAGAATATAACTACTACAATACTGCCCCTATGTACAAGAATATAACTACTATAATACTGCCCCTATGTACAAGAATATAACTACTATAATATTGCTCCTATGTACAAGAATATTACTACTATAATACTGCCCCTATGTACAAGAATATATCTACTATAATACTGCCCCTATGTACAAGAATATTACTACTATAATACTGCCCCTATGTACAAGAATATAACCACTATAATACTGCCCCTATGTACAAGAATATAACTACTATAATACTGCCCCTATGTACAAGAATATAACTACTAAAATACTGCCCCTATGTACAAGAATATAACTACTATAATACTGCCCCTATGTACAAGAATATAACTACTATAATACTGCCCCTATGTACAAGAATATAACTACTATAATACTGCCCCCTATGTACAAGAATATAACTACTATAATACTGCTCTTATGTACAAGAATATAACTACTATAATACTGCCCCTATGTACAAGAATATAACTACTATAATACTGCCCCTATGTACAAGAATATAACTACTATAATACTGCCCCTATGTACAAGAATATAACTACTATAATACTGCTCTTATGTACAAGAATATAACTACTATAATACTGCTCTTATGTACAAGAATATAACTACTATAATACTGCCCCTATGTACAAGAATATAACTACTATAATACTGCCTCCATGTACAAGAATATAACTACTATAATACTGCCCCTATGTACAATTATATAACTACTATAATATTGCTCCTATGTACAAGAATATTACTACTATAATACTGCCCCTATGTACAAGAATATATCTACTATAATACTGCTCCTATGTACAAGAATATAACTACTATAATACTGCCCCCTATGTACAAGAATATAACTACTATAATACTGCCCCTATGTACAAGAATATAACTACTATAATACTGCCCCCTATGTACAAGAATATAACTACTATAATACTGCCCCTATGTACAAGAATATAACCACTATAATACTGCCCCTATGTACAAGAATATAACCACTATAATACTGCCCCTATGTACAAGAATATAACTACTATAATACTGCCCCTATGTACAAGAATATAACTACTATAATACTGCCCCTATGTACAAGAATATAACTACTATAATACTGCCCCTATGTACAAGAATCTTATATATAACTAGATTGTGGCCCGATTCTAACGCATCGGGTATTCTAGAATATGCATGTCCCCGTAGTATATGGACAATGATGATTCCAGAATTCGCGGCAGACTGTGCCCGTCGCTGATTGGTCGAGGCAACTTTTATGACATCATCGTCGCCATGGCAACCATTATGACATCTACGTCGATACTGTGCCCGTCGCTGAATCAGAAACGTGAGATGTCTACGTCCTTTATGACATCATCGTCGCTGTGCCCGTTGCTGATTGGTCGAGGCCTCGACCAATCAGAGACGCGGGATTTCTACGTCGATGCTGTGCCGGTATCTGATTGGTCGAGGCCTGGCGGCCTCGACCAATCAGAGAGCCGGGATTTCCAGGACAGACAGACAGACGGAAAAACCCTTAGACAATTATATATATAGATTGTCTAAGGGTCACTTCCGTCTGTCTGTCCTTCTGTCACGGTTATTCATTCGCTGATTGGTCTCGCCAGCTGCCTGTCATGGCTGCCGCGACCAATCAGCGACGGGCACAGTCCGGAAGAAAATGGCCACTCCTTACTCCCCGCAGTCAGTGCCTGTCGCCCGCATACTCCCCTCCGGTCACCGCTAACACAGGGTTAATGCCGGCCGTAACGGACCGTGTTATGCCACCGGTAACGCACTCCGTTACCGCTGCTATTAACCCTGTGTGTCCCCAACTTTTTACTATTGACGCTACCTATGCGGCATCAATAGTAAAAAATGTAATGTTAAAAATAATAAAAAAAAACAAAGCCTGCTATACTCACCCTCCGTAGTCGCTTGCGCCGGCCGCCATCTTCCGTTGCAGGTTCTGGTGGCAAAGATGGTATGGGAGAAGGACCTGCCATGACGTCACGGTCATGTGACCGCGACGTCATCACAGGTCCTGCGCTCATACCAACCCTGGGACCGGAAGCTGGCGTGGACTACAAGGGGCCCTCGGAAAGGTGAGTATATTTTTATTTTTTATCCTGTGACAAACCTGGCTGGGCAATATACTACGTGACTGGCCAATATACTACGTGGCTCTGTGCTGTACACTACGTCACTGGGCAATATACTACGTGGCTCTGTGCTGTATATTACGTCACTGGGCAATATACTACGTCACTGGGCAATATACTACGTGGCTCTGTGCTGTATATTACGTCACTGGGCAATATACTACGTCACTGGGCAATATACTACGTAACTGGGCAATATACTATGTGGCTGGGCAATATACTACGTAACTGGGCAATATACTACGTGGCTCTGTGCTGTATACTACGTCACTGGGCAATATACTACGTTACTGGGCAATACACTACGTCACTTGGCAATATACTACGTCGCTGGGCAATATACTATGTCACTAGGCAATATACTACGTAACTGGGCAATATACTACGTGGCTCTGTGCTGTATACTACGTCACTGGGCAATATACTTCGTGGCTCTGTGCTGTATACTACGTCACTGGGCAATATACTTCGTGGCTCTGTGCTGTATACTACGTGACTGGGCAATATACTACGTGGCTCTGTGCTGTATACTACGTCACTGGGCAATATACTACGTGGCTCTGTGCTGTATACTACGTCACTGGGCAATATACTTCGTGGCTCTGTGCTGTATACTACGTCACTGGGCAATATACTACATAGTAACATAGTTAGTACGGCCGAAAAAAGACATTTGTCCATCCAGTTCAGCCTATATTCCATCATAATAAATACCCAGATCTACGTCCTTCTACAGAACCTAATAATTGTATGATACAATATTGTTCTGCTCCAGGAAGACATCCAGGCCTCTCTTGAACCCCTCGACTGAGTTCGCCATCACCACCTCCTCAGGCAAGCAATTCCAGATTCTCACTGCCCTAACAGTAAAGAATCCTCTTCTATGTTGGTGGAAAAACCTTCTCTCCTCCAGATGCAAAGAATGCCCCCTTGTGCCCGTCACCTTCCTTGGTATAAACAGATCCTCAGCGAGATATTTGTATTGTCCCCTTATATACTTATACATGGTTATTAGATCGCCCCTCAGTCGTCTTTTTTCTAGACTAAATAATCCTAATTTCGCTAATCTATCTGGGTATTGTAGTTCTCCCATCCCCTTTATTAATTTTGTTGCCCTCCTTTGTACTCTCTCTACTACGTAACTGGGCAATATACTACGTGGCTCTGTGCTGTATACTACGTCACTCGGCAATATACTACGTCACTCGGCAATATACTACGTCACTGGGCAATATACTATGTTGCTGCGCAATATACTACGTCACTAGGCAATATACTACGTAACTGGGCAATATACTACGTGGCTGGGCAATATACTACGTCACTTGGCAATATACTACATAACTGGGCAATATACTACATGGCTGGGCAATATACTACGTCACTGGGCAATATACTATGTGACTGGGCAATATACTACGTCACTTGGCAATATACTACGTAACTGGGCAAAATACTACGTGGCGCAGTGCTGTATACTACGTCACTGGGCAATATACTACGTAACTGGGCAAAATACTACGTGGCGCTGTGCTGTATAAAACGTCACTGGGCAATATACTACATAACTTGGCAATATACTACGTGGCTCTGTGCTGTATACTACATCACTGGGCAATATGCTACGTCACTGGGCAATATACTACATAACTGGGCAATATACTACGTGGCGCTGTGCTGTATACTACGTCACTGGGCAATATACTACATCACTAGGCAATATACTATGTGGTTGGGCAATATACTACGTGACTGGGCAATATACTACGTCACTGGGCAATATACTACATAGTAACATAGTAAGGCCGAAAAATGACATTTGTCCATCCAGTTCAGCCTATATTCCATCATAATAAATCCCCAGATCTACATCCTTCTACAGAACCTAATAATTGTATGATACAATATTGTTCTGCTCCAGGAAGACATCCAGGCCTCTCTTGAACCCCTCGACTGAGTTCGCCATCACCACCTCCTCAGACAAGCAATTCCAGATTCTCACTGCCCTAACAGTAAAGAATCCTCTTCTATGTTGGTGGAAAAACCTTCTCTCCTCCAGACGCAAAGAATGCCCCCTTGTGCCCATCACCTTCCTTGGTATAAACAGATCCTCAGCGAGATATTTGTATTGTCCCCTTATATACTTATACATGGTTATTAGATCGCCCCTCAGTCGTCTTTTTTCTAGACTAAATAATCCTAATTTCGCTAATCTATCTGGGTATTGTAGTTCTCCCATCCCCTTTATTAATTTTGTTGCCCTCCTTTGTACTCTCTCTAGTTCCATTATATCCTTCCTGAGCACCGGTGCCCAAAACTGGACACAGTACTCCATGTGCGGTCTAACTAGGGATTTGTACAGAGGCAGTATAATGCTCTCATCATGTGTATCCAGACCTCTTTTAATGCACCCCATGATCCTTTTTTGCCTTGGCAGCTGCTGCCTGGCACTGGCTGCTCCAGGTAAGTTTATCATTAACTAGGTTTTTTCTGCAAAACGACGCATTGTGACGGATTGCAGTTAACGCTAGTGTGAAAGTAGCCTTATATAGACAGGTGTGCGCCTTTCCAAATCAAGTCCTATCAGTTTAATTAAACACAGCTGGCCTCCAATGATGGAGTAGAAACATGGCAAGGAGGATCATAAGTAGTGATGAGTGAATATACTCGTTGCTCGGGTTTTCCCGAGCACGCTCGGGTGGTCTCCCATTATTTGTGAGTGCTCGTAGATTTAGTTTTTGTTGACGCAGCTGCATGATTTACAGCTGCTAGCCAGCCTGATTACATGTGGGGGTTGCCTGGTTGCTAGGGAATCCCCACATGTATTCAAGCTGCTTAGTAGCCGAAAATCATGCAGCTGTGGCAACGAAAATTAAATCTCGGAGCAGTCACAAATACTCGGAGACCACCCATGCAACGAGTATACTCGCTCATCACTAATCTCAAGGAAATGGACAGCATGTGACTTAAATATGAGTGTCTGAATACTTATGACCATGTGATATTTCAGTTCTTCTTTTATATTAAATTTGCAAAAATTACTACATTTCTGGGTTTTTTCCAGTCAAGATGAGGTGCAGAGTGTACATTAATGTGAAATAAAATGAACTTTTTTGAATTTACCAAATGGCTGCAATGAAACAAAGAGTGAAAAAATTAAAGGGGTCTCAATACTTTCCGTACCCACTGTAACTACTATAATACTGCTCCCTCATATACAATAAGAAAGAAACACCAACTTCAGAACTGAAACCATCATCTTATTCCATATTACCCTGGACCAAGTGGTAAGGGAGCTACAACAGCTGAGGACACTCTAAAGCCACCATACAACACAACAGAGAGAAAAGAGCACAAAAGTCCCAGATAAAATCGATATCATAATTTATTCAAAAGACACGTGAAAAAAAAAACACATAAAGATAGCAATTAATGTAAGGACAAAGTTGAATGGTTGATATCACAGGTGTAACACACCATAAAAAGGAGTGTGTGGGAGAGCAAAGTATGGCAGCTAAGCAGACAAAAGCGCCAGTGCGATAAATGAATACAACGCGGTCCCTCTGAAAAATGCTGGAGAGCACAGTACTGTTCCAGGTCCAAAGCTCAAGGATAAAAATATGTAAAGAAACAATGATTGTACGTAGAAAATATATATATGGAGCAGTGAAAAATAAGGAGCAACACTGTATCCTATCCAGTAAATTTTAAAATAGAATGCGTGTCACTTTAAAAAAAACAATGTTATTGCTGAAAGCGCCAAGAATGTGCCCTTACCCATTGTCCTCACTGTAGTAACCTGTGTGCGCATTCTTGGCGCTTTCAGCAATAATATTGTTTTTTTTTTTGTTTTTTTTTTAAAGTGACGTATTCTAAATGGGGGGTGGATTATGGGGTTTTGTTTATACCGTTTTGCAACACTTGGAATATTTTTTCCCCTATTTATTTATTTTTCAATAAATAAAATAGTAATAGGAATGGTGTCATTCAATAACACCCTGTCCGACATGTCTCGCCGCCACTGACCTGGTTCCCGGACGATTTGTCACCTGGACACTGTAAATTGGTGTCCGGACCCCCACACACCAAGATGGGGGGCGCTCACAGTTGATAAGGCCACAGTGTAGGAGATGAGTCTGGTGTCCATCCGCAATCTCATATCTCCCATGGTTGCCATATTTGTGGTGCGTAAATGTCAGCCCCCACGTAAGAATATAATCAATGTTTTTAATTTTCATTTCATAACTCAATAATACACATGAAAATGCGAAACTTTAATATATCTTATCAGAGAAATCTGAAGATTTCTTCCCCTGGACTTATAAAAAATTTAAAAAAATCTCTTTTCACAGGAAAATCTGTATTTGGTGAGGACAGATTGTTCCATGGCTCAGTCAGGAGATGACGGCCGCTACTGATTGTTCCATTACTGAGAAGATTCTGCCAGTAGTAAATGCCATTTTCTTATCTCAGTAATGTAACAATCCGTCTTCACTGAATGCAGATTTTCTCGTCAATTGAGCATTTCTTAAATTATTTCCGAGTCCAGGGGAAGTAAAAAAGCAGATTTTCTCTGATAAGATATACCGTATTGCAAAGTTGCATATGTTCTCATGTACTATTGATTTATGGAATAAAAATTAAAACACCGGTTACTCTTTAATGAATTTAACTTAAAAAAAATCACTAGTTTAATACACAATGTTACAAATATTTGCTTATGTAATAATCAAATAAAAGATGATGCATTACCTTTTTAAAATAATTTTAGCTGTCTGCAGCCGCCATTACAGTGAAACACGTGGCTTAAAACCTGTAAATTCTACAAATGTTTTCTGATTTTGGTGACGATGGCCTTGAAGACAATAACAGATGTTGATTAAAGCAGGGGTGTTTTTTTTTTTTTTTTTTTTACACTGTATGCGGTAGGTTTCCCCAAATATTAAATCAGCCAAAGTGGACAGCGTTGGGACCATCCTCTATGTACTTCAGCACACCTGGTATATCGAGTATAAGATCAGATGTACATGGTATACAGCAGTGTGAGGAGGCACATCTTACCTCAACACTCTACTGTCTCCACTACTAGATCAGACAGACATGGTGGACAGCAGTGTGAGCAGCTTCTTCTTACCGCATGACTCCTGGTATCTCCAGTACTAGATCAAACCGACATGGTGGACAGCAGTGTGAGCAGCCTCTTCTTACCGCATGACCCCTGGTATCTGCAGTATTAGATCAGATAGACAGGGTGGACAGCAGTGTGAGCAGTCTCTTCTTACTGCATCACCCCTGGTATCTCCAGTACTAGATCATGTAGACATGGTGGATAGCAGTGTGAGCAGCCTCTTCTTACAGCATGATTCCTGGTATCTCCAGTACTAGGTCAGGTAGACAGGGTGGACAGCAGTGTGATCGGCCTCTTCTTTTCTCGGCACCCCTGGTATCTCCAGTATTAGGTCGGGTAGACAGGGTGGACAGCAGTGTGATCGGCCTCTTCTTACCTCATGCCCCCTGGTATCTCCAGTATTAGGTAAGGTAGACAGGGTGAACAGCAGTGTGATCGGCCTCTTCTTACCTCATGCCCCCTGGTATCTCCAGTATTAGGTAAGGTAGACAGAGTGGACAGCAGTGTGATCGGCCTCTTCTTACCTCATGCCCCCTGGTATCTCCAGTATTAGGTAAGGTAGACATGGTGGACAGCAGTGTGATCGGCCTCTTCTTACCCCATGCCCCCTGGTATCTCCAGTATTAGGTAAGGTAGACAGGGTGGACAGCAGTGTGATCGGCCTCTTCTTACCCCATGCCCCCTGGTATCTCCAGTATTAGGTCAGGTAGACACGGTGGACAGCAGTGTGGGCAGCCTCTTCTTACCCCATGCCCCCTGGTATCTCCAGTATTAGGTCAGGTAGACACGGTGGACAGCAATGTGAGCAGCCTCTTCTTACCCCATGCCCCCTGGTATCTCCAGTATTAGGTAAGGTAGACAGGGTGGACAGCAGTGTGAGCAGCCTCTTCTTACCCCATGCCCCCTGGTATCTCCAGTATTAGGTAAGGTAGACAGGGTGGACAGCAGTGTGATCGGCCTCTTCTTACCCCATGCCCCCTGGTATCTCCAGTATTAGGTCAGGTAGACAGGGTGGACAGCAGTGTGAGCAACCTCTTCTTACCCCATGCCCCCTGGTATCTCCAGTATTAGGTCAGGTAGACATGGTGGACAGCAGTGTGATCGGCCTCTTCTTACCCCATGCCCCCTGGTATCTCCAGTATTAGGTAAGGTAGACAGGGTGGACAGCAGTGTGATCGGCCTCTTCTTACCCCATGCCCCCTGGTATCTCCAGTATTAGGTCAGGTAGACACGGTGGACAGCAGTGTGGGCAGCCTCTTCTTACCCCATGCCCCCTGGTATCTCCAGTATTAGGTCAGGTAGACATGGTGGACAGCAGTGTGATCGGCCTCTTCTTACCCCATGCCCCCTGGTATCTCCAGTATTAGGTAAGGTAGACAGGGTGGACAGCAGTGTGATCGGCCTCTTCTTACCCCATGCCCCCTGGTATCTCCAGTATTAGGTCAGGTAGACACGGTGGACAGCAGTGTGGGCAGCCTCTTCTTACCCTATGCCCCCTGGTATCTCCAGTATTAGGTAAGGTAGACAGGGTGGACAGCAGTGTGATCGGCCTCTTCTTACCCTATGCCCCCTGGTATCTCCAGTATTAGGTAAGGTAGACAGGGTGGACAACAGTGTGAACAGCCTCTTCTTACCCCATGCCCCCTGGTATCTCCAGTATTAGGTAAGGTAGACAGGGTGGACAGCAGTGTGATCGGCCTCTTCTTACCCCATGCCCCCTGGTATCTCCAGTATTAGGTCAGGTAGACACGGTGGACAGCAGTGTGGGCAGCCTCTTCTTACCCCATGCCCCCTGGTATCTCCAGTATTAGGTCAGGTAGACACGGTGGACAGCAATGTGAGCAGCCTCTTCTTACCCCATGCCCCCTGATATCTCCAGTATTAGGTAAGGTAGACAGGGTGGACAGCAGTGTTAGCAGCCTCTTCTTACCCCATGCCCCCTGGTATCTCCAGTATTAGGTAAGGTAGACAGGGTGGACAGCAGTGTGATCGGCCTCTTCTTACCCCATGCCCCCTGGTATCTCCAGTATTAGGTCAGGTAGACAGGGTGGACAGCAGTGTGAGCAACCTCTTCTTACCCCATGCCCCCTGGTATCTCCAGTATTAGGTCAGGTAGACATGGTGGACAGCAGTGTGATCGGCCTCTTCTTACCCCATGCCCCCTGGTATCTCCAGTATTAGGTAAGGTAGACAGGGTGGACAGCAGTGTGATCGGCCTCTTCTTACCCCATGCCCCCTGGTATCTCCAGTATTAGGTCAGGTAGACACGGTGGACAGCAGTGTGGGCAGCCTCTTCTTACCCCATGCCCCCTGGTATCTCCAGTATTAGGTAAGGTAGACAGGGTGGACAGCAGTGTGAGCAGCCTCTTCTTACCCCATGCCCCCTGGTATCTCCAGTATTAGGTAAGGTAGACAGAGTGGACAGCAGTGTGATCGGCCTCTTCTTACCCCATGCCCCCTGGTATCTCCAGTATTAGGTCAGGTAGACACGGTGGACAGCAGTGTGAGCAGCCTCTTCTTACCCCATGCCCCCGGTATCTCCAGTATTAGGTAAGGTAGACAGGGTGGACAGCAGTGTGAGCAGCCTCTTCTTACCCCATGCCCCCTGGTATCTCCAGTATTAGGTAAGGTAGACAGGGTGGACAGCAGTGTGAACAGCCTCTTCTTACCCCATGCCCCCTGGTATCTCCAGTATTAGGTAAGGTAGACAGGGTGGACAGCAGTGTGAGCAGCCTCTTCTTACCCCATGCCCCCTGGTATCTCCAGTATTAGGTAAGGTAGACAGGGTGGACAGCAGTGTGAGCAGCCTCTTCTTACCCCATGCCCCCTGGTATCTCCAGTATTAGGTCAGGTAGACACGGTGAACAGCAGTGTGATCGGCCTCTTCTAGCCTCAGCACATCTGCTTCCACATGAAGGGAGGGGGCAGAACTTCGTACTGCTCATGGTCCCAGACATCTCTTCTGTTAATATTCTAGGGCCGGCCTATGTAGAACAATATAGTGGCTACAGTATCTTCATGTGTTATAATTGTTACCATCTTAGACAAAATAAGTGCATTTACTTAAGGCAGTTAGAAATTTTATTTATAATGACCTTTTTTTTCATCTTTTTTTCTATTCCCAGAAAACCCCATTAAAGGGGCTGTCCGTGTTATCCGTAGGATAGGCAAACAGAATATAATCAGTGTGAGTTCGGTTCCAGACACCCACATCAATCAATTGGGGGCAAACAGCAGAAGCAGAAGAGCCGCCATCACAGAACTATACAGTAAGTTTGATGATCAAGGAAAGTTTAAGTCTATTAAATGCGCAAATAGAGGTCCTTCATACTTGTCGGTTGTCCATAAACCACTTTCTGAACAGTCAAAGCCAGAAAAATGTGTCCACCAGCTCTATATTGGAAGTCCTATATCCTCAATATAAATAATTATGTAAAATGGAAACTAAAACTGTGGGGTCTTCATAGGGCCGGCGTCAGCACCCGGCACAGCGGGCAAATGCCGGGGCCCTGGGGAGAGGGGGGGGGCCCACTCATGCTGTCATAGATACAGCTGGGAGAGCAGAGCAGGAGATAACATGCTCTCTCCCCCCACAAAGTCACTGCTGGCTGCGTTCTCTTAACCCCTATGTGCCAGCTCTGACACAAGGATCTTCTCACTCAGTCAGTGCAGCCAGGCAGGCACACATAGGGGTTAACAGAAGGCAGCCAGTGTGACATTGTGGGCGGAGAGAGCACGTTCTCTGCTCTCCCCCCTGGGTGGCTGCAGACAGTGCTGAAGTTTATCAGGCAGATTCAGAGGAGCTCAGTCCTACTAGTGCCTGAGTGAGTGCAAAGGTATCCAGCAGTGGTTGCAATTGTGGCTCAGTCTGCTGCTGTCTGTCTCCACTGCCTAAAAATGTGGGTGATGTCTGGAGGAGCAGCTGGTGGGGTGCAGCCTGTAGCCGCCCAGCTCACCCAGAATACATGCATGCTGCACCAAACCTGCACCAGTGGGGTAGGAAGAAGCTTAACCCCTTCCCATCTGTATGAAGGTTATTGCTGAACCTTAAAGATAACAATCCGACCCGCATAAATGGGGTTAACCAGATGCAAGGAGGAAGGGGAGCTGCTGCCATGGATAAAACTGAGCTGTGGGCTGTACGTTGGGGCCCCGTGGCCCCAGGCTGGTGACTGGAGGGACTCTGCCTAGTGCTGGCATGTGGGTGATTTCTGCTCCGGAGTCTCAGCTTCTCTCCTCCAGGTCACACTGTGCAGTCACAGCAACATTGGTTGTCTCTGTCCAGGTCCCAGCAGCTGCCACTGCTCCCACCAAGGACATGGCATCACTTAACCCTTCCCCTGCAGCCACCGGCAACAAATCCACATTATTCCTTGATTAAATCAGGTTCCAACCCAATAGAGGAGCAGACATTTCCTGCTGCCATTAGGGTCCGGGAGGGGGTGACATTGGCTGCCCTGCTACTCTGTAGTGGGGGGTGACAAGTGTAACATGGGGTAACGATGACAGAGAAATGCACAGGATAATAGTGAGAGCGACAGAGGGCAGTGTATGGTATGGAGCAGTCAGGGGGTGGGCTGCAGGATCCCCCCATACTGTACATGACTGCTCGGGACAGGGAGGCGTTTAATGAGCTTCTAATGACGGGGCACTAATTGGGTCATTAGGGTTTGTGGAAAGGATTCAGCATCAGGTCCCTCATTAATGCCCGAGCCGCCTGTTACTTTGTAGCACAGATCTGTTGGGGCCGCAAAACCAAACAACGTTGTTTATGTAGAAAAGTCTTTGATTCATAGAAAAACTCAAAACAGAAAAGCACCTCTCCTGTATATATACACTGCACAGCACCTTTCCTCCTGTATATATACACTGCACAGCACCTCTCCTGTATATATACACTGCACAGCACCTTTCCTCCTGTATATATACACTGCACAGCACCTCTCCTGTATATATACACTGCACAGCACCTTTCCTCCTGTATATATACACTGCACAGCACCTCTCCTGTATATATACACTGCACAGAGCCTTTCCTCCTGTATATATACACTGCAGAATCTACAATAGCTGTCACTCATGTAAGAAGTGAAATCTGGCATTGTACTATACATTTCTCTGCCGTATCTGTGCATCATAAATCGGGGTATGTGTTAAAGGGGGGGGGGGCCCACTGAGACTCTTTCGCCCGGGGCCCTCGAAAACCTGGAGCCGGCCCTGGGTCTTCATGTCCTACTAGATATCAAAGCATCCAAAAGTGTAACCTAGAAGAGAGAAAAAAGGAGACTGGGTCATACACTCATGCCAAAAAAACAAGTGGACAGATCTGATCTTTCAGCTCGTCAGAGGTCCAAATCCCCTACATGGGATATAATGATGAAATGCTAAAGTAATGTCTTCCTGACCCACCAGCAGAGGGAGCTCTGCATGCTTTTATGTTTTGTTTTTTTTTTGGAGGGGTCCTCCCCTTCTACAGTCATTAACTTTTTTTTCAACATTTTTTATTTTTTTATTTTAGTGATGAAAGTTTTATTTAAAAAAAAAACAAAAAAAACTAAAATTGTATTTTTTTCCCTGTAATGTTTTCAGTCAATGAGGCTGCGATGAGCTTTGGAGGATGAGCTGACACTTTTATTAATACCATTTGGGTCTAGATGTGACATTTTGATCGCCTCTCATTGCATTTTTTTGCAACTGTAGCTAAAAGGAAAAAACAATTTTGGGATTTTTACGTTTTTTTTCTGGTTACGCAGTTTACCGGACTTCTATGGATGTGGTCAAACCACAAATGTCTTTTTTTATTATTTATTAATCCCCTTAGAAGACTTGAACCTGCAATCATCTGATTCCTTGTGCGACCGTATTGCTGCATATAGTAAGATTCTCAGTCCGCTGTGAAGCTCATCCACAGGTCATTTATCAGGAGGAGGAGGAGGAGGTGAGCTGTGACATCACCTATTGTGTATGGTGGATCCTGTGTTATCTACTGTATATAGAGGTGTTATCAGTCATTGTACAGGAGGAGGAGGAGGTGAGCTGTGACATCATCTATTGTGAATGGTGAATCCTGTGTTATCTACTGTATATAGAGGTGTTATCAGTCATTGTACAGGAGGAGGAGGAGGTGAGCTGTGACATCATCTATTGTGAATGGTGAATCCTGTGTTATCTACTGTATATAGAGGTGTTATCAGTCATTGTACAGGAGGAGGAGGTGAGCTGTGACATCCCCTATTGTGAATCGTGGATCCTCTGTTATCTACTGTATATAGAGGTGTAATCTTTCATTGTACAGGAAGAGGAGGAGGAGGTGAGCTGTGACATCACCTATTGTGTATGGTGGATCCTGTGTTATCTACTGTATATAGAGGTGTTATCAGTCGTTGTACAGGAGGAGGAGGAGGTGAGCTGTGATATCAGCTATTGTGAATGGTGGATCCTGTGTTATCTACTGTATATAGAGGTGATATCAGTCATTGTACAGGAGGAGGAGGTGAGCTGTGACATCACCTATTGTGAATGGTGGATCCTGTGTCATCTACTGTCTATAAAGGTGTTATCAGACATTGTAAAGCTGTCGAATAATGAGCGCTGAAATGTCTTCTCTACAGAACAGGAAGTCTAGTTTTAATCTAGGTGGCTGTGACAACACATTAAGGGTATGTGCACACGTTCAGGATTTTTTGCATTTTTTTTTGCGGATTTTCCCGATAAAAATGCTATTAAATCGCTTAAAAACCGCATACTGTACATTATGCATCCTATCATTTAGAATGCATTCCGCATTTTTTGTGCATGTTTGCGTTTTTTCCGCAAAAAAAAACGCATTCCATTAAAAAGAAGCAGCATGTTCATTATTTTTGCAGATTTTTTGCGGATTTCCCATTAAATTGGAGTGTCCAGAAAAAAACGCAAAAAATCCGCACAAAAAACACGTCAAAACTGCGAAAAAAATGCATGCTGATTTCTGGCAGAAATGTCCGGTTTTTGTCAGGAAAATTTCTGCCAGAAATCCTGACGTATGCACATAGCCTTATTCTTAATCCGGCCAGACTTATTTGTCAGTAGGTCAGGAGACATAGGCCATTGTTTACATGAGCCTGAACGTTCACTCTTGAATTGATGTGTGTTGCAGTTTATTATGCAGCTATCCTTAGAGGGGATACAGGAGGACTGAGCAATCGATGTTTGCTAATATGTTGATAACCCATTGTATGAAGTCCATGCAGCTTGTTAACATGCAAACATTGAAGGACAAACTATGCAGATTGATTGAATACTCAATACAATGAGAGTTGACCTCATCCCACCTTCACCCTGACTTGTGGATGATGGCCGGAAGGACAGTTGTGAACTATAAAAGGCCTCTGTTTCTAAAAAGGCCCTAAATAACAGTAGCCAATTTACCATGGCTCCAACCAGAGGAATATAGATTGAAGACACTCTACAGGACACCAGCTTAAGGGACCACGGCCCCAGCTGGAAGAATACAGATCGGCACCACTGAGCATCACTGAACCCATGGAGACAATTTGAAAACCCAGGTTGGGGCAATTAAGTCACCTGGCCACATACCTCAATGAACTTTCAGCTTCCTAAGGTTGCGGCTACCTCCTCTATGTTGGTGCCTGCCCATAGTGTGGTGCCACTGGTTGGGGTAGTTGGCCCTGGAAGCCACGAAATTGCAGATGTATTTCCGGCAAGCCAGCGGAAGGGTGAGACTGTCATTTGCACCATCTCATGTACTTTCTGGGACTGTACTATAATGTTATTGAGATCCAATAAATTATTACTGCAGTGTGTTGCCCTCACCCTGTGTTCTCTGAGTAGTATTCTGCCAACGGAAAAGGGGTACGAGTGTTCAGTGGGATAAGCCCTGGTCCATGTGGTCTTTCTAAAGACAGCCAGACATGCGGACAATATATTTCGTGATATGGAAAATTAAAAAAACCTTTCCAAACATTTAACCCCTTAACAACCAGAGGTATTTTTGGTTTTGCATTTTCATTTTTTTTCTCCCCCTCTACCTTGCACCACCACATTATGGGTGTCAGGTCCGAGCTTTCCTTCATGAACAGTTTCCTGGAGAGTGGATTGGTTGTTGTGGGCCAGTAGAATGGCCACCAAGGTCTCCCAATCTAACCCCCTTAGACTGAAGGCAATTGTCTATGCTGTGAAGATAGGAGATGTGCAGCATCTGAAACAACGGACACTGGAAGCCTGTGCTAGCATTTCTTCTGCGGTGTTGCTATCGGTGTGTCAAGAGTGGGAGAAGAGGTTTGCATTGACAATCCAACACAACGGGCAGCACTTTGAACACATTTTATAAGTGGTCATAACATTGTAAATAACTCATGAAAGAATAAAGTTACGATAAAACGAAGCACACCATTGTTTTTCTTGTGAAATTCTTAATAAGTTTGTGTCATATGACCCTCTTCCCATTAGAAAAAATAAAGTTGGATTCAAAATGGCCGCCATGGTCACCACCCATCTTGAAAAGTTTTCCCTTTCCCATATACTAATGTGCCACAAACAGGAAGTTGATATCACCAACCATTCCCATTTTATTTAGGTGTATCCATATAAATGGCCCACCCGGTACTATATGGAGGAATATGGAGGGTTGCATTATACTATATGGGCTGTGTATAATACAGTTATATGAAAAGGTTTGGTGTTATGGCTGGCAATCAGGCAACACAGCGTGCAGTAATCAGCGCACATACAGAGATCTGGCAAAAACCCAAAACAATAGGACGAGCTCTGAGACGTGGAATCTCTGTAGACTGCAGTACCTGAACTGTCCTCACACAACTGGAAGCAGCAGTGGATTGCGCCTATCAACTACCTATGCAACTCGGCACTGCCTGAGGAGCTGACTAGCCTGAAGATAGAAATACAAGCCTGACTTACCTCAGAGAAATACCCCAAAGGAATAGGCAGCCCCCACATATAATGACTGTTAGCAAGATGAAAAGACAAACGTAGGAATGAAATAGATTCAGCAAAGTGAGGCCCGATATTCTAGACAGAGCGAGGATAGCAAAGAGAACTATGCAGTCTACAAAAAACCCTAAAACGAAAACCACGCAAAGGGGCAAAAAAGACCCACCGTGCCGAACTAACAGCACGGCGGTGCACCCCTTTGCTTCTCAGAGCTTCCAGCAAAAGATAATAACAAGCTGGACAGAAAAAACAGAAAACAAACTAGAAGCACTTATCTAGCAGAGCAGCAGGCCCAAGGAAAGATGCAGTAGCTCAGATCCAACACTGGAACATTGACAAGGAGCAAGGAAGACAGACTCAGGTGGAGCTAAATAGCAAGGCAGCCAACGAGCTCACCAAAACACCTGAGGGAGGAAGCCCAGAGACTGCAATACCACTTGTGACCACAGAAGTGAACTCAGCCACAGAATTCACAACAGTACCCCCCCCTTGAGGAGGGGTCACCGAACCCTCACCAGAACCCCCAGGCCGACCAGGATGAGCCACATGAAAGGCACGAACAAGATCTGGGGCATGGACATCAGAGGCAAAAACCCAGGAATTATCTTCCTGAGCATAACCCTTCCATTTGACCAGATACTGGAGTTTCCGTCTAGAGACACGAGAATCCAAAATCTTCTCCACAATATACTCCAATTCCCCCTCCACCAAAACAGGGGCAGGAGGCTCCACAGATGGAACCATAGGTGCCACGTATCTCCTCAACAACGACCTATGGAATACATTATGTATGGAAAAGGAGTCTGGGAGGGTCAGACGAAAAGACACCGGATTGAGAATCTCAGAAATCCTATACGGACCAATAAAACGAGGTTTAAATTTAGGAGAGGAAACCTTCATAGGTATATGACGAGAAGATAACCAAACCAGATCCCCAACACGAAGTCGGGGTCCCACACGGCGTCTGCGATTAGCGAAAAGCTGAGCCTTCTCCTGGGACAAGGTCAAATTGTCCACTACCTGAGTCCAGATCTGCTGCAACCTGTCCACCACATAATCCACACCAGGACAGTCCGAAGACTCAACCTGTCCTGAAGAGAAACGAGGATGGAACCCAGAATTGCAGAAAAATGGAGAGACCAAGGTAGCCGAGCTGGCCCGATTATTAAGGGCGAACTCAGCCAACGGCAAAAATGACACCCAATCATCCTGGTCAGCGGAAACAAAACATCTCAGATATGTTTCCAAGGTCTGATTGGTTCGTTCGGTCTGGCCATTAGTCTGAGGATGGAAGGCCGAGGAAAAAGATAGGTCAATGCCCATCCTACCACAAAAGGCTCGCCAGAACCTCGAGACAAACTGGGAACCTCTGTCAGAAACAATATTCTCAGGAATGCCATGTAAACGAACCACATGCTGGAAGAACAAAGGCACCAAATCAGAGGAGGAAGGCAATTTAACCAAGGGCACCAGATGGACCATTTTAGAAAAGCGATCACAGACCACCCAAATGACAGACATCTTTTGAGAAACGGGAAGGTCAGAAATGAAATCCATCGAAATATGTGTCCAAGGCCTCTTCGGGACCGGCAAGGGCAAAAGCAACCCACTGGCACGTGAACAGCAGGGCTTAGCCCTAGCACAAATTCCACAGGACTGCACAAAAGCACGCACATCCCGCGACAGAGATGGCCACCAGAAGGATCTAGCAACCAACTCCCTGGTACCAAAGATTCCTGGATGACCGGCCAGCACCGAACAATGAAGTTCAGAGATAACTTTACTAGTCCACCTATCAGGGACGAACAGTTTCTCGGCCGGACAACGATCAGGTTTATTAGCCTGAAATTTCTGCAACACTCTCCGCAAATCAGGGGAGATGGCAGACACAATGACTCCTTCCTTGAGGATACTCGCCGGCTCAGATAACCCCGGAGAGTCGGGCACAAAACTCCTAGACAGAGCATCCGCCTTCACATTTTTAGAGCCCGGAAGGTATGAAATCACAAAACCAAAACGAGCAAAAAATAACGACCAACGGGCCTGTCTAGGATTCAAGCGCTTGGCAGACTCAAGATAAGTAAGGTTCTTATGATCAGTCAAAACCACCACGCGATGCTTAGCACCCTCAAGCCAATGACGCCACTCCTCGAATGCCCACTTCATGGCCAGCAACTCTCGGTTGCCCACATCATAATTACGCTCAGCAGCAGAAAATTTCCTGGAAAAGAAAGCACATGGTTTGAACACTGAGCAACCAGAACCTCTCTGTGACAAAACCGCCCCTGCACCAATCTCAGAAGCATCAACCTCGACCTGGAACGGAAGAGAAACATCAGGTTGACACAACACAGGGGCACAGCAAAAACGACGCTTCAACTCCTGAAAAGCTTCCACGGCAGCAGAAGACCAATTAACCAAATCAGCACCCTTCTTGGTCAAATCGGTCAATGGTCTGGCAATGCTAGAAAAATTACAGATGAAGCGACGATAAAAATTAGCAAAGCCCAGGAATTTCTGCAAACTTTTTAGAGATGTCGGCTGAGTCCAATCCTGGATGGCCTGAACCTTAACCGGATCCATCTCGATAGTAGAAGGGGAAAAGATGAACCCCAAAAATGAAACTTTCTGCACACCGAAGAGACACTTTGATCCCTTCACGAACAAGGAATTAGCACGCAGTACCTGGAAAACCATTCTGACTTGCTTTACATGAGACTCCCAATCATCTGAGAAGATCAAAATGTCATCCAAGTAAACAATCAAGAATTTATCCAGATACTCACGGAAAATGTCATGCATAAAAGACTGAAAAACAGATGGAGCATTGGCAAGTCCGAACGGCATCACCAGATACTCAAAATGACCCTCGGGCGTATTAAATGCCGTTTTCCATTCATCTCCCTGCCTGATTCTCACCAGATTATACGCACCACGAAGATCAATCTTAGTAAACCAACTAGCCCCCTTAATCCGAGCAAACAAGTCAGAAATCAATGGCAAGGGATACTGAAACTTAACAGTGATCTTATTAAGAAGGCGGTAATCAATACACGGTCTTAGCGAACCATCCTTCTTGGCTACAAAAAAGAACCCTGCTCCCAATGGTGACGACGATGGGCGAATATGTCCCTTCTCCAGGGACTCCTTCACATAACTGCGCATAGCGGTGTGTTCAGGTACGGACAAATTAAATAAACGACCCTTAGGGAATTTACTACCAGGAATCAAATCGATAGCACAATCACAATTCCTATGCGGAGGAAGGGCATCAGACTTGGACTCTTCAAATACATCCTGAAAGTCCGACAAGAACTCTGGGATGTCAGAAGGAATGGATGACGAAATAGACAAAAATGGAACATCACCATGTACTCCCTGACAACCCCAGCTGGTTACCGACATAGAGTTCCAATCCAATACTGGATTATGGGTTTGTAGCCATGGCAACCCCAACACGACCACATCATGCAAATTATGCAGTACCAAAAAGCGAATAACTTCCTGATGTGCAGGAGCCATGCACATGGTCAGCTGGGCCCAGTACTGAGGCTTATTCTTGGCCAGAGGTGTAGCATCAATTCCTCTCAACGGAATAGGACACCGCAAAGGCTCCAAGAAAAATCCACAACGTTTAGCATAATCCAAATCCATCAGATTCAGGGCAGCGCCTGAATCCACAAACGCCATGACAGAATATGATGACAAAGAGCACATTAAGGTAATGGACAAAAGGAATTTGGACTGTACAGTACCAATAACGGCAGAGCTATCGAACCGCCTAGTGCGTTTAGGACAATTAGAAATAGCATGAGTAGAATCACCACAATAGAAACACAGTCTGTTCAGACGTCTGTGTTCGTGCCGTTCTACTTTAGTCATAGTCCTGTTGCACTGCATAGGCTCAGGCTTACTCTCAGACAATACCGCCAGATGGTGCACAGATTTACGCTCGCGCAAGCGACGACCGATCTGAATGGCCAAGGACATAGACTCATTCAAACCAGCAGGCATAGGAAATCCCACCATTACATCCTTAAGAGCTTCAGAGAGACCCTTTCTGAACAAAGCCGCTAGTGCAGATTCATTCCACAGAGTGAGTACTGACCATTTTCTAAATTTCTGACAATATACTTCTACATCATCCTGACCCTGGCATAAAGCCAGCAGATTTTTCTCAGCTTGATCCACTGAATTAGGCTCATCGTAAAGCAATCCCAGCGCCTGGAAAAATGCATCAACATTACTCAATGCAGAATCTCCTGGTGCAAGAGAAAACGCCCAGTCCTGTGGGTCGCCGCGCAAAAAAGAAATAATAATCAAAACCTGTTGAATAGGATTACCAGAAGAATGAGGTTTCAAGGCCAAAAATAGCTTACAATTATTTCTGAAGCTCAGGAACTTAGTTCTGTCACCAAAAAACAAATCAGGAATCGGAATTCTTGGTTCTAGCATCGATTTCTGATCAATAGTATCTTGAATCTTTTGTACATTTACAACGAGATTATCCATTGAGGAGCACAGAGCCTGAATATCCATGTCCACAGCTGTGTCCTGAAGCACTCTAATGTCTAGGGGAAAAAAAAGACTGAAGACAGAGCTAAGAAAAAAAAATGATGTCAGGATTTCTTTTTTCCCTCTATTGGAAATCATTGAATGGGCTCCTTGTACTGTTGTGGCTGGCAATCAGGCAACACA
Organism: Ranitomeya imitator; assembly: GCF_032444005.1. NCBI lineage: Eukaryota > Metazoa > Chordata > Amphibia > Anura > Dendrobatidae > Ranitomeya > Ranitomeya imitator. The sequence goes on along the minus strand of NC_091282.1, from coordinate 56,522,209 downwards.
GCGTGCAGTAATCAGCGCACATACAGAGATCTGGCAAAAACCCAAAACAATAGGACGAGCTCTGAGACGTGGAATCTCTGTAGACTGCAGTACCTGAACTGTCCTCACACAACTGGAAGCAGCAGTGGATTGCGCCTATCAACTACCTATGCAACTCGGCACTGCCTGAGGAGCTGACTAGCCTGAAGATAGAAATACAAGCCTGACTTACCTCAGAGAAATACCCCAAAGGAATAGGCAGCCCCCACATATAATGACTGTTAGCAAGATGAAAAGACAAACGTAGGAATGAAATAGATTCAGCAAAGTGAGGCCCGATATTCTAGACAGAGCGAGGATAGCAAAGAGAACTATGCAGTCTACAAAAAACCCTAAAACGAAAACCACGCAAAGGGGCAAAAAAGACCCACCGTGCCGAACTAACAGCACGGCGGTGCACCCCTTTGCTTCTCAGAGCTTCCAGCAAAAGATAATAACAAGCTGGACAGAAAAAACAGAAAACAAACTAGAAGCACTTATCTAGCAGAGCAGCAGGCCCAAGGAAAGATGCAGTAGCTCAGATCCAACACTGGAACATTGACAAGGAGCAAGGAAGACAGACTCAGGTGGAGCTAAATAGCAAGGCAGCCAACGAGCTCACCAAAACACCTGAGGGAGGAAGCCCAGAGACTGCAATACCACTTGTGACCACAGAAGTGAACTCAGCCACAGAATTCACAACAGTTTGGACACCCCTATTAATCTTAAGCTTAATGTTTTATAAAAATTGTTTTTTGGCAACAGCTATTTCAGTTTCATATATCTAATAACTGTTGGACACAGTAATGTTTCTGCCTTGAAATGAGGTCTGCATTCAAACAAAATTTGACAGGTACATAAGTATGGGCACCCCACCAGAAAAGTGACATTAATATTTTGTAGATCCTCCTTTTGCAAAAATAACAGACTCTGGTCGCTTCCTGTGGCTTTTAATAAGTTCCTGGATCATGGATGAAGGCATTTTTGACCATTCCTCTTTACAAAACAATTCCAGTTCAGTTGAGTTTGATGTTCGCCGAGCATGGACAGCCCTCTTCAAATGATCCCACAGATGTTCAATGATATTCAGGTCTGGGGACTGGGATGGCCATTCCAGAACAGTGTAATTGTTCCTCTGCATGAATGCCTGAGTAGATTTGTAGCGGTGTTTTGGATCATTGTCTTGCTGAAAGATCCATCCCCTGCGTAACTTCAACTTTGTCACTGATTCATGAACATTATTGTCAAGAATCTGCTGATACTGAGAGGAATCCATGCGTCCCTCAACTTTAACAAGATTCTCGGTGCCGGCATTGGCCACACAGCCCCAAAGCATGATGGAACCTCCACCAAATTTTACTGTGGGTAGCAAGTGTTTTTCTTGGAATGCTGTGTTTTTTGGCCGCCATGCATAACGCCTTTTTGTATGACCAAACAACTCAATCTTGGTTTCATCAGTCCACAGGACCTTCTTCCAAAAAGAAATTGGCTTTTCCAAATGTGTTTTTGCATACCTCAGCCGACTCTGTTTGTGGCGTGCTTGCAGAAACGGCTTATTTCGCATCACTCTCCCATACAGCTTCTCCTTGTGCAAAGTGCGTTGTATAGTTGACCGATGCACAGTGACACCATCTGCAGCAAGTTGATGCTGCAGCTCTCTGGAGGTGGTCTGAGAATTGTCCTTGACTGATCTCACCATTCTTCTTCTCTGCCTTTCTGATGTTTTTCTTGGCCTGCCACTTCTGGCCTTAACAAGAACTGTACCTGTGTTCTTCCATTTCCTTACTATGTTCCTCACAGTGGAAATTGACAGGTTAAATCTCTGAGACAGCTTTTTGTATCCTTCCCCTGAACAACTATGTTGAATAATCTTTGTTTTCAGATCATTAGACAGTTGTTTTGAGGAGCCCATGATGCCACTCTTCAGAGGAGATTCAAACAGGAGAACAACTTGCAAGTGGCCACTTTAAGTAGCTTTTCTCATGATTGCATACACCTGGCTATGAAGTTCAAAGCTCAATGAGGTTCGAAAACAAAAAAAAGTGCTTTAGTAAGTCAGTAAAAAGTAGGTAGGAGTATTTAAAACAGGAAAATGACAAGGGTGCCCATACTTATGCACCTGTCAAATTTTGTTTGAATGTAGATTGCACATTTTCTGTTAGTACAATAAACCTCATTTCAAGGCAGAAACTTTATTGTGTCCAACAGTTATTAGATATATGAAACTGAAATAGCTGTTGCAAAAAAAACAATTTTTATAAAACATTAAGCTTAAGATTAATAGGGGTGCCCAAACTTTTTCATATAACTGTACTATATGGAGGACTATGCGAGTGCATTATACATCTGCTATGAAGCCCCATGACTTTTATGTTTGCCATTGGTGAGTATTATGGTTTATTTTTTTCCATACATTAAAGATCTGTGGCAGAATGGAGGGCATATACCAAGATGGGGGATATATACACCAAGATGGGGGGCCAGGATGAGGGACTTGTATACCAGGGTGGTGTGTGTGTGTGTGTGTGTGTGTGTGTGTGCATGCATACAGTAGATACATACATACGTTTGTATGTATGTGTGTACATTTTCAGTGAAAGAAATAAGTATTTTATCCCTTGCTGATTTTGTACCTTTGCCCACTGACAAATTCATGAACAGTCTATAATTTTAAGGGTAGGTTAATTTTTAACATTGAGAGATAGAGTATCAAACATAAAATCCAGAAAATCACATTGTATAAATTAATTTGTGATGAGAAATAAGTACCGTATATACTCGAGTATAAGCCGACCCGAGTATAAGCCGACCCCCCTAATTTTGCCACAAAAAACTGGGAAAATTTATTGACTCGAATATAAGCCTAGGGTGGAAATGCAGCATTTACCGGTGAATTTCAAAAATAAAAATAGATCATTATTTCCTCATAGCTGTGCTATATAGTGCTCTGCACCGTTCATGTTGCCCCAAAGATGCTGCACAGATGCCCCATACAGTGCTCTGCACCGTTCATATTGCCCCATAGATGCTGCACAGATGCCCCATACAGTGCTCTGCACCGTTCATATTGCCCCAAAGATGCTGCACAGATGCCCCATATAGTTCTCTGCACCGTTCATATTGCCCCAAAGATGCTGCACAGATGCCCCATACAGTGCTCTGCACCGTTCATATTGCCCCATAGATGCTGCACAGATGCCCCATATAGTGCTCTGCACCGTTCATACTGCCCCATAGATGCTGCACAGATGCCCCATATAGTGCTGTGTGCCGTTCATACTGCCCCATAGATGCTGCACAGATGCCCCATATAGTGCTGTGTGCCGTTCATACTGCCCCATAGATGCTGCACAGATGCCCCATATAGTGCTGTGTGCCGTTCATACTGCCCCATAGATGCTGCACAGATGCCCCATACAGTGCTCTGCACCGTTCATATTGCCCCAAAGATGCTGCACAGATGCCCCATATAGTTCTCTGCACCGTTCATATTGCCCCAAAGATGCTGCACAGATGCCCCATACAGTGCTCTGCACCGTTCATATTGCCCCATAGATGCTGCACAGATGCCCCATATAGTGCTGTGTGCCGTTCATATTGCCCCATAGATGCTGCACAGATGCCCCATATAGTGCTGTGTGCCGTTCATACTGCCCCATAGATGCTGCACAGATGCCCCATACAGTGCTCTGCACCGTTCATATTGCCCCATAGATGCTGCACAGATGCCCCATATAGTGCTGTGTGCCATTCATACTGCCCCATAGATGCTGCACAGATGCCCCATATAGTGCTGTGTGCCGTTCATACTGCCCCATAGATGCTGCACAGATGCCCCATATAGTCCTGTGTGCCGTTCATATTGCCCCATAGATGCTGCACAGATGCCCCATATAGTGCTGTGTGCCGTTCATATTGCCCCATAGATGCTGCACAGATGCCCCATATAGTGCTGTGTGCCGTTCATATTGCCCCATAGATGCTGCACAGATGCCCCATATAGTGCTGTGTGCCGTTCATACTGCCCCATAGATGCTGCACAGATGCCCCATATAGTGCTGTGTGCCGTTCATATTGCCCCATAGATGCTGCACAGATGCCCCATATAGTGCTGTGTGCCGTTCATATTGCCCCATAGATGCTGCACAGATGCCCCATATAGTGCTGTGTGCCGTTCATATTGCCCCATAGATGCTGCACAGATGCCCCATATAGTGCTGTGTGCCGTTCATATTGCCCCATAGATGCTGCACAGATGCCCCATATAGTGCTGTGTGCCGTTCATATTGCCCCATAGATGCTGCACAGATGCCCCATATAGTGCTGTGTGCCGTTCATACTGCCCCATAGATGCTGCACAGATGCCCCATATAGTGCTGTGTGCCGTTCATACTGCCCCATAGATGCTGCACATATATCTGTGCCATGGCCGCTGCTGCTGCTGCTGCAATAAAAAAAAAAAACACATACTCACCTCTCTTGATTGCAGCTCCCGGCGTCCGGTCCCGGCGCCTCCATCTTCCCGGCGTCTCTGCTCTGACTGATCAGGCAGAGGGCGCCGCGCACACTATACGCGTCATCGCGCCCTCTGACCTGAACAGTCAGAGCGCAGACGCCGGGAAGATGGAGGCGCCGGGGAGATGGAGCGGCGCCCGGCGGCTGGAACGGGGACAGGTAAGTATTATATACTTACCTAGTCCCAGCGATCCTGACGCTCCCCGCCTTCCTCCCCGTCTTCTGTGCTGCAGCCTCTACCTGTCAGCGGTCACCGGCACCGCTGATTAGAGAAATGAATAGGCGGCTCCACCCCTATGGGAGGTGGAGCCGCCTATTCATTTCTGTAATGAGCGGTCCCACGAGACCGCTGAAGAGGGGAAGAAGCTGCAGCACAGAAGCCCGTGGGACGGCAGGGACAGCGCGAGGATCGCTGGGACTAGGTAAGTATACCTCAGCAACCTCTCCCCCTCACCCGCCGACCCCACCGCTACCGTGACTCGAGTATAAGCCGAGAGGGGCACTTTCAGCCCAAAAATTTGGGCTGAAAATCTCGGCTTATACTCGAGTATATATGGTATTTGATCCCCCTACCAACCATTAAGAGTTCTGGCTCCTACAGACCAGTTAGACACTCCTAATCAACTCGTTACCTGCATTAAAGACAGCTGTGTTACATAGTCACCTTTATAAAAGACTCCGGTCCACAGACTCAATTAATCAGTCAGACTCTAACCTATACAACATGGGCAAGAGCAAAGAGCTTTCTAGGTATGTCAGTAACATAGTAACATAGTTAGTAAGGCCGAAAAAAGACATTTGTCCATCCAGTTCAGCCTATATTCCATCATAATAAATCCCCAGATCTACGTCCTTCTACAGAACCTAATAATTGTATGATACAATATTGTTCTGCTCCAGGAAGACATCCAGGCCTCTCTTGAACCCCTCGACTGAGTTCGCCATCACCACCTCCTCAGGCAAGCAATTCCAGATTCTCACTGCCCTAACAGTAAAGAATCCTCTTCTATGTTGGTGGAAAAACCTTCTCTCCTCCAGACGCAAAGAATGCCCCCTTGTGCCCGTCACCTTCCTTGGTATAAACAGATCCTCAGCGAGATATTTGTATTGTCCCCTTATATACTTATACATGGTTATTAGATCGCCCCTCAGTCGTCTTTTTTCTAGACTAAATAATCCTAATTTCGCTAATCTATCTGGGTATTGTAGTTCTCCCAGGGCAAGTTCATAGACCTGCACAAAGCTGGAATGGGCTACAAAAGTGTAAGTAAGACGCTGAGTGAGAAGGAGACAACTGTTGGTGCAATAGTAAGAAAATGGAAGAAATACAAAATGACTTTCAAAGGATGTCTATTTGGGGCACCATGAAAAATCTCACCTCGTGGGGTATCCTTGATCATGAGGAAGGTGAGAGATCAGCCTAAAACTACATGGGCGGAACTTGTTAATGATCTCAAGGCAGCTGGGACCACAGTCACATCAAGAAAACCACTGGTAACACATTACGCTGTAAAGGTTTTAAATCCTGCAGTGCCCGCAAGGTCCCTCTGCTCAAGAAGTGCAGGCCCGTCTGAAGTTTGTCAATGAACACCTGGATGATTCTGTGAGTGATTGGGAGAAGGTGTTGTGGTCAGATGAGACAAAAATTGAGCTCTTTGGCACTAACTCATATCGTCGTTTATGGAGGAAGAGAAATGCTGTCTATGACCCAAAGTACACCATCCCCACTGTCAAGCATGGAGGTGGAAACATTGCTTTGGGGGTGTTTCTCTGCTAAGGGCAGAGGACTACTTCACCAAATAAATGTGGGAATGGATGGAGCCATGTACCGTAAAATCCTGAGTGAAAACCTCCTTCCGTCCACCGGAACATTAAAAATGGGTCATAGCTGCGACTTCCAGCAAGAGAATGACCCAAAATATACAGCCAAGGCAACAAAGAAGTGGCTCAAAAAGAAGCACATTAAGGTCACGGAGTGGCCCAGCAAGTCTACAAACCTTAATCCCATAGAAAACCTATGGAGGGAGTTGAAGCTCCAAGTTGCCAAGCGACAGCCTCAAATCTTAATGATTTAGAGATGATCTGCAAAGAGGAGTGGACCAAAGTTCCTCCTGACATGTGCGCAAACCTCATCATCAACTACAAAAAACATCTGACTGCTGTGCTTGCCAACAAGGGTTTTGCCACCAAGTCTGTAGAATGTAAGCCCGCAAGGGCAGGGTCCTCTTCCCTCTGTATCTGTCTGTCATTATTAGTTTGTTTACAGTAAGTGATATCTGTAACCCTGTATGTAACCCCTTCTCATGTACAGCACAATGGCATTAATGGTGCTATATAAATAATAATACTTTATTATTATTATTATTATTATTATTATTATTAAGTCTTGTTTGCCAGAGGGATCAAACACTTATTACTCGCTGCAAAATGCAAATAAATTTATATAATTTATACAATGTGATTTTTCTGGATTTCATTTTTGATATTCTATCTCTCAATGTTAAAATTAACCTACCCTTCATGGTCATGTACATATTGACTTTACATATAAGATGGCCTTCGGCTGCACAGGAACTCTTCCCCGACTTCTCAGATGCCCCGGTATGCATGCTTATTGTCAGGGATAAGCAGCTGCTGTGCACAAGCGGCACTGCTTATCTCCGGTGGTCACCTCTATAATTTATGCGGACTGGCTTATACACTGACGTTTCTATTTGCAAAATACAGCATATGAGATACTCACATCCACCGCTATTGATACAGATTAAACTCGCCAACCGTTGCATAGGCAGGATCACCTGCAGATAAAGGAGGAACACGGAAAATGATCTCTGCATTGTGATCAGAAGCTGTTATATCCTATACACAGGCTGACATCAGGGGACAATCTGCCATTACACCACCACCAGGCTCACCACCCAGCTTTGCCACAACTCTGAACAGCACATCCACCTAGCTATGAGGTAATACAAGACTAAACTGGGTAGATTTGGCGTCTTAGAGAGTCCCTTTAATACCCACGTGTGTATGACCATATGGCAGCAGTGCTGAGTTACTGTGGCCCACGCCATTACTCCATTACGATTACAGATAGTACAGAAGAATGGCGATACTTTAACTATCAAAGTACACAATGCAAATAAATGATCTTTTGAGCTCTCACCTGGCGCTGTGCTGGGGGTCTGCAATGGACCTCGCCTGCAAAATACCATAGAAAATGAGAACGTGCAGCAATGTATAAAGAAGAGCTGGTTATTGTAACAGATACACAGAACAGATCTGCAATCCTGACTGTAACATAGCAGTGTGCCCGATGAAATGCTGACAGATCATTGTTTATCTAGGTATTACAAGATGAGCTATAGGACAGTGACGCTGACACTTTGGGGTACAGGAGAGGGACGCTGACACTTTGGGGTACAGGACAGTGACGCTGACACTTGGGGTACAGGACAGTGACGCTGACACTTGGGGTACAGGACAGTGACGCTGACACTTGGGATACAGGACAGTGACGCTGACACTTGGGGTACAGGACAGTGACGCTGACACTTGGGGTACAGGACAGTGACGCTGACACTTTGGGTACAGGACAGTGACGCTGACACTTTGGGTACAGGACAGTGACGCTGACACTTTGGGTACAGGACAGTGACGATGACACTTTGGGGTACAGGACAGTGACGCTGACACTTTGGGTACAGGACACTGATGCTGACACTTGGGGTACAGGACATTCACACTTTGGGTACAGGACAATGACGCTGACCCTTGGGTACAGGACAGCGACACTTTGGGTACAGGACAGTGACGCTGACACTTTGGGTACAGGACAATGATGCTGACCCTTGGGGTACAGGACAGTGACACTTTGGGTACAGGACAATGACGCTGACCCTTGGGTACAGGACAGCGACACTTTGGGTACAGGACAGTGACGCTGACACTTTGGGTACAGGACAATGATGCTGACCCTTGGGGTACAGGACAGTGACACTTTGGGTACAGGACAGTGACGCTGACACTTTGGGTACAGGACAATGACGCTGACCCTTGGGTACAGGACAGCGACACTTTGGGTACAGGACAGTGACGCTGACACTTTGGGTACAGGACAATGATGCTGACCCTTGGGGTACAGGACAGCGACACTTTGGGTACAGGACAGTGACGCTGACACTTTGGGTACAGGACAATGATGCTGACCCTTGGGGTACAGGACAGCGACACTTTGGGTACAGGACAGTGACGCTGACACTTTGGGTACAGGACAGTGACGCTGACACTTTGGGTACAGGACAGTGACGCTGACACTTTGGGTACAGGACAATGACGCTGACCCTTGGGTACAGGACAGCGACACTTTGGGTACAGGACAGTGACGCTGACACTTTGGGTACAGGACAGTGACGCTGACACTTTGGGTACAGGACAATGACGCTGACCCTTGGGTACAGGACAGCGACACTTTGGGTACAGGACAGTGACGCTGACACTTTGGGTACAGGACAATGATGCTGACCCTTGGGGTACAGGAGAGCGACACTTTGGGTACAGGACACTGATGTTGACACTTGGGGTACAGGACAGTGACACTTTGGGTATAGGACAATGACGCTGACACTTGGGGTACAGGATAATGACACTGACACTTGGGGTACAGGACACTGATGTTGACACTTGGGGTACATGAAACTTCACATTCAGTAACACAGAAGATAATATCGCACAGGGTGCAGCGCTGGACTCACCTTATCACTGGTGTTGTGCTCCGGGGGCCATTATAGAAGTTCTCATAGTGAATGGGAGCTAAAAAAAAGCAAACAAAAGAAAAAAAGCATTGAAAGCAGGTCTACTGGCATGTACTTGTGGGTCGCTACTAATTCTGTATTAACCCCTTCATGACCCAGCCTATTTTGACCTTAAAGACCTTGCCGTTTTTTGCAATTCTGACCAGTTTCCCTTTATGAGGTAATAACTCAGGAACGCTTCAACGGATCCTAGCGGTTCTGAGATTGTTTTTTCGTGACATATTGGGCTTCATGTTAGTGGTAAATTTAGGTCAATAAATTCTGCGTTTATTTGTGATAAAAACGGAAATTTGGCGAAAATTTTGAAAATTTCGCAATTTTCACATTTTGAATTTTTATTCTGTTAAACCAGAGAGTTATGTGACACAAAATAGTTAATAAATAACATTTCCCACATGTTTACTTTACATCAGCACAATTTTGGAAACAAAATTTTTTTTGCTAGGAAGTTATAAGGGTTAAAATTTGACCAGCGATTTCTCATTTTTACAACGAAATTTACAAAACCATTTTTTTAGGGACCACCTCACATTTGAAGTCAGTTTGAGGGGTCTATATGGCTGAAAATACCCAAAAGTGACACCATTCTAAAAACTGCACCCCTCAAGGTACTCAAAACCACATTCAAGAAGTTTATTAACCCCTCAGGTGGTTTACAGCAGCAGAAGCAACATGGAAAGAAAAAATGAACATTTAACTTTTTAGTCACAAAAATTATCTTTGAGCAACAATTTTTTTTTTTTTCCCAATGGTAAAAGGAGAAACTGAACCACATAAGTTGTTGTCCAATTTGTCCTGAGTACACTGATACCTCATATGTGGGGGTAAACCACTGTTTGGGCGCACGGCAGGGCTTGGAAGGGAAGGAGCGCCATTTGACTTTTTGAATCAAAAATTGGCTCCACTCTTTAGCGGACACCATGTCACGTTTGGAGAGCCCCCGTGTGCCTAAAAATTGGAGCTCCCCCACAACTGACCCCATTTTGGAAACTAGACGCCCCAAGGAACTAATCTAGATGCATAGTGAGCACTTTGAACCCCCAGGTGCTTCACAAATTGATCCGTAAAAATGAAAAAGTACTTTTTTTTCACAAAAAAATTCTTTTAGCCTCAATTTTTTCATTTTCACATGGGCAACAGGATAAAATGGATCCTAAAATTTGTTGGGCAATTTCTCCTGAGTACACTGACACCTCATATGTGGGGGTAAACCACTGTTTGGGCACATGGTAAGGCTCGGAAGGGAAGGAGCGCCATTTGACTTTTTGAATGAAAAATTATCTCCATCGTTAGCGGACACCATGTCGCGTTTGGAGAGCTCCTGTGTGCCTAAACATTGGCGCTCCCCCACAAGTGACCCCATTTTGGAAACTAGACCCCCCAAGGAACTTATTTAGATGCCTAGTGAGCACTTTAAACCCTCAGGTGCTTCACAAATTGATCTGTAAAAATGAAAAAGTACTTTTTTTTCACAAAAAAATTCTTTTAGCCTCAATTTTTTCATTTTCACATGGGCAATAGGATAAAATGGATCATAAAATTTGTTGGGCAATTTCTCCCGAGTACGCGATACCTCATATGTGGGGGTAAACCACTGTTTGGGCAGTCGGCAGGGCTCGGAAGGGAAGGCGCGCCATTTGACTTTTTGAATGGAAAATTAGCTCCAATTGTTAGCGGACACCATGTCGCGTTTGGAGAGCCCCTGTGTGCCTAAACATTGGAGCTCCCCCACAAGTGACCCCATTTTGGAAACTAAACCCCCCAAGGACCTTATCTAGATGCATATTGAGCACTTAAAACCCCCAGGTGCTTCACAGAAGTTTATACTGCAGAGCCATGAAAATAAAAAATAATTTTTCTTTCCTCAAAAATGATTTTTTAGCCTGGAATTTCCTATTTTGCCAAGGGTAATAGGAGAAATTGGACCCCAAATGTTGTTGTCCAGTTTGTCCTGAGTATGCTGATACCCCATATGTGGGGGTAAACCACTGTTTGGGCGCACGGCAGGGCTCGGAAGGGAAGGCACGCCATTTGGCTTTTTAAATGGAAAATTAGCTCCAATCATTAGCGGACACCATGTCACGTTTGGAGAGCCCCTGTGTGCCTAAACATTGGAGATCCCCCAGAAATGACCCCATTTTGGAAACTAGTCCACCAAAGGAACTAATCTAGATGTGTGGTGAGGACTTTGAACCCCCAAGTGCTTCACAGAAGTTTATAACGCAGAGCCATGAAAATAAAAAATAAAAATTATTTTCTCAAAAATGATCTTTCAGCCTGCAATTTTTTATTTTCCCAAGGGTATCAGGAGAAATTTGACCCCAAAAGTTGTTGTCCAGTTTCTCCTGAGTACGCTGATACCCCATATGTGGGAGTAAACTACTGTTTGGGCACATGCCGGGGCTTGGAATTGAAGTAGTGACGTTTTGAAATGCAGACTTTGATGGAATGCTCTGCGGGCGTCACGTTGCGTTTGCAGAGCCCCTGATGTGGCTTAACAGTAGAAACCCCCCACAAGTGACCCCATTTTGGAAACTAGACCCCGAAAGGAACTTATCTAGATGTGTGGTGAGCACTTTGAAGCCCCAAGTGCTTCATAGAAGTTTATAATGCAGAGCCGTGAAAATAATAAATACGTTTTCTTTCCTCAAAAATAATTATTTAGCCCAGAATTTTTTATTTTCCCAAGGGTTACAGGAGAAATTGGACCCCAAAAGTTGTTGTACAGTTTGTCCTGAGTACGCTGATACCCCATGTGTGGGGGTAAACCACTGTTTGGGCACACGTCGGGGCTCAGAAGGGAAGTAGTGACTTTTGAAATGCAGACTTTGATGGAATGGTCTGCGGGCATCACGTTGCGTTTGCAGAGCCCCTGGTGTGCCTAAACAGTAGAACCCCCCCACAAGTGACCCCATTTTAGAAGCTAGACCCCCCAAGGAACTTATCTAGATATGTGGTGAGCACTTTGAACCCCCAAGTGCTTCACAGACGTTTACAACGCAGAGCCGTGAAAATAAAAAATCATTTTTCTTTCCTCAAAAATGATGTTTTAGCAAGCATTTCTTTATTTTCACAAGGGTAACAGGAGAAATTGGACCCCAGTAATTGTTGCGCAGTTTATCCTGAGTATGCTGGTACCCCATATGTGGGGGTAAACCACTGTTTGGGCACACGTTGGGGCTCGGAATTGAGGGAGCACCATTTGACTTTTTGAATACAAGATTGGCTGGAATCAATGGTGGCGCCATGTTGCGTTTGGAGACCCCTGATGTGCCTAAACAGTGGAAACCCCTCAATTCTACCTCCAACACTAACCCCAACACACCCCTAACCCTTATCCCAACTGTAGCCATAACCCTAATCACAACCCTAACCACAACCCTAATTCCAACCCTAACCCTAAGGCTATGTGCCCACGTGGCGGATTCGTGTGAGATTTTTCAGCAACATTTTTGAAAAATCCGCGGGTAAAAGGCACTGCGTTTTACCTGCGGATTTTCCGCGGATTTCCAGTGTTTTTTGTGCGGATTTCACCTGCGGATTCCTATTGAGGAACAGGTGTAAAACGCTGCGGAATCCGCACAAAGAATTGACATGCTGCGGAAAATACAATGCAGCGTTTCCGCGCGGTATTTTCCGCACCATGGGCACAGCGGATTTGGTTTCCATATGTTTACATGGTACTGTAAACCTGATGGAACACTGCTGCGGATCCGCAGCCAAATCCGCACCGTGTGCACATAGCCTAATTCTAAAGGTATGTGCACACGCTGCGGAAAACGCTGCGGATCCGCAGCAGTTTCCCATGAGTTTACAGTTCAATGTAAACATATGGGAAACAAAAATCGCTGTACACATGCTGCAGAAAAACTGCACGGAAACGCAGCGGTTTACATTCCGCAGCATGTCACTTCTTTGTGCGGATTCCGCAGCGGTTTTACAACTGCTCAAATAGAAAATCGCAGTTGTAAAACCGCACTGAAATGCGCAGAAAAAACGCAGTAAATCTGCCATAAATCTGCAGCGGTTTAGCACTGTGGATTTATCAAATCCGCAGCGGAAAAATCCACAGAGGACCAGAATACGTGTGCACATACCGAAACCCTAACCCTACCCCTAACCCTACCCCTAACCCTAACCCTAGCCCTAACCCTAACCCTACCCCTACCCCTAACCCTAACCCTATTCTAACATTAGTGGAAAAAAAAAAAAATCTTTATTTTTTTATTGTCCCTACCTATGGGGGTGACAAAGGTGGGGGGGTCATTTATTATTTTTTTTATTTTGATCACTGAGATAGATTATATCTCAGTGATCAAAATGCACTTTGGAACGAATCTGCCGGCCGGCAGATTCGGCGGGCGCACTGCGCATGCGCCCGCCATTTTGGAAGATGGCGGCGCCCGGGGAGAAGACGGACGGACCCCGGCAGGATCGGTAAGTATGATGGGGTGGGAAAGCACGGGGGGGGGGATCGGAGCATGGGGGGGTGAATCGGAGCGCGGGAGGGGTGGAACGGAGCACGGGGGGGTGGAACGGAGCACGGGGGGGTGGAACGGAGCACGGGGGTGTAACGGAGCACGGAGGGGGGTGGATCGGAGTTGCAGGGGGGGTGATTGGAGCACGGGGGGGGGTGATTGGAGCACGGGGGGAGCGGACAAGAGCACGGGGGGAGCGGAGCACAGGACGGAGGGGAGCCGGAGCAGTGTACCGGACAGATCGGAGGGCTGGGGGGGGCGATCGGTGGGGTGGGGTGGGGGCACATCAGTGTTTCCAGCCATGGCCGATGATATTGCAGCATCGGCCATGGCTGGATTGTAATATTTCACCAGTTATAATAGGTGAAATATTACAAATCGCTCTGATTGGCAGTTTCACTTTCAACAGCCAATCAGAGCGATCGTAGCCACGGGGGGGGGGGTGAAGCCACCCCCCCTGGGCTAAACTACCACTCCCCCTGTCCCTGCAGATCGGGTGAAATGGGAGTTAACCCTTTCACCCGATCTGCAGGGACGCGATCTTTCCATGACGCCACATAGGCGTCATGGGTCGGATTGGCACCGACTTTCATGACGCCTACGTGGCGTCAAAGGTCGGGAAGGGGTTAAACATAACCCGATTAGGGTCACCGTGACGAGGTAGGATGGCTTTTGCATTTTTGTTTTTAATCGAAATTGTTAACTAAGTACCATATAGTATTTTCATGCACTATCTAGGGTTTCTTCCACTTGGCAACCCCTATAACAGCTCTTTAGAGACGTACCTGGAGGTTTATCTCCTGTTTTGTGCCCTTCTGTAAAGTTTTCTATATCTTTCTCAATGTTGCAGCCTTCCAGTGCTCTCCGGACTTCTTCACATATCTAGATGGAAAAGATCCGCATGTCAGGAGGTGAAGAAGAATTCAGACATCACCACAGTTACTTTCCTTCCTTTAGCCAATTAATTTGCTGTTTTTTGCATCTATAGAAATCAGTGTATCTCCTGCCCCCACCAGAAATCACTAGAGAATAGCCTTGTAAATCACAGGTACAAGTGCTTCTCACTAAACTAGAATATCATCAAAAAGTTAATTTATTTCAGTTCTTCAATACAAAAAGTGAAACTCATATTATATAGAGTCAGTACAGAGTGACTAATTTCACGTGTTTATTTCTGTTAATGTTGATGATTATGGCTTACAGCCAATGAAAATCCAAAAGTCATTATCTCAGTAACGTAGAATAAGTAACAAAAAACACCCGCTAAGGCTTCCTGAGTGTTTATAAAGGCCCCTTAGTCTGTTTCAGTAGCTCCACAATCATGGGGAAGACTGCTGACATGACAGATGTCCAGAAGGCAGTCATTGCCACACTCCACAAGGAGGGTAAGTCACAAAAGGCCATTGCTAATGAAGCCGGCTGTTCACAGAGTGCTGTATCCAAGCATATTAATGGAAAGTTGAGTGGAATGAAAAAGTGTGGTAGAAAAAGGTGCACAAGCAACCGGGATAACCGCTGCCTTGAAAGAATTAAGAAAAGGCCATTCAAAAATTTGGGGGAGATTCACAAAGAGTGGACTACTGCTGGAGTCATTGTTTCATGAGCCGCCACACACAGACGTATCCAGGACATGGGCTACAAGTTTCGCATTACTTGTGTCAGGCCACTCATGACCAATAGACAATGCCAGAAGTGTCTTACCTGGGCCAAGGAGAAAAAGAACTGGACTGTTGTCAGTGGTCCAAGGTGTTGATTTCAGATTAAAGTAAGTTTTGCATTTCATTTGGAAATTGAGGTCCCAGAGTCTGGAGGAAGAGTGGAGAGGCCACAATCCAAGCTGCTGGAGGTCTAGTGTGAAGTTTCCACAATCAGTGATGGTTTGGGGAGCCATGTCATCTGCTGGTGTAGGTCCACTGTGTTTTATCAAGAACAAAGTCAGCGCAGCCATCTACCAGGACATTTTAGAGCACTTCATGCTTCCCTCTGCCGACAAGCTTTTTGGAGATGGAAATTTCATTCTCCAGCAGGACTTGGCACCTGTCCACACTGCCAAAAGTACCGATACCTGGTTTACAAACAACAGTATCATTGTGCTTGATTGGCAGCAAACTCGCCTGACCTTCACCCCATAGATAATCTATGTAGTATTGTCAAGAGGAAGATGAGAGACACCAGACCCAACAATGCAGACGAGCTAAAGGCTGCTATCAAAGCAACCTGGGCTTCCATAACACTTCAGCAGTACCACAGGCTGATCGCCTCCATGCCACGCCGCATTGATGCAGTAATTGATGCAAAAGGAGCCCGACCAAGTATTGAGTGCATTTACTGAACATACAGTTAGGGCCAGAAATATTTGGACAGTGACACAAGTTTTGTTATTTTAGCTGTTTACAAAAACATGTTCAGAAATACAATTATATATATAATATGGGCTGAAAGTGCACACTCCCAGCTGCAATATGATAGTTTCCACATCCAAATCGGAGAAAGGGTTTAGGAATCATAGCTCTGTAATGCATAGCGTCCTCTTTTTCAAGGGACCAAAAGTAATTGGACAATGGACTCTAAGGGCTGCAATTAACTCTGAAGGCGTCTCCCTCGTTAACCTGTAATCAATGAAGTAGTTAAAAGGTCAGTGGTGGATTCCAGGTGTGTGGTTTTGCATTTGGAAGCTGTTGCTGTGAGCAGACAACATGCGGTCAAAGGAACTCTCAATTGAGGTGAAGCAGAACATCCTGAGGCTGAAAAAAAAGAAAAAAACCATCAGAGAGATAGCAGACATGCTTGGAGTAGCAAAATCAACAGTTGGGTACATTCTGAGAAAAAAGGAATTGACTGGTGAGCTTGGGAACTCAAAAAGGCCTGGGCGTCCACGGATGACAACAGTGGTGGATGATCGCCGCATACTTAATTGGGGGAAGAAGAACCCGTTCACAACATCAACTGAAGTCCAGAACACTCTCAGTGAAGTAGGTGTATCTGTCTCTAAGTCAACAGTAAAGAGAAGACTCCATGACAGTAAATACAAAGGGTTCACATCTAGATGCAAACCATTCATCAATACCAAAAATAGACAGGCCAGAGTTAAATTTGCAGAAAAACACCTCAAGAAGCCAGCTCAGTTCTGGAAAGTATTCTATGGACAGATGAGACAAAGATCAACCTGTACCAGAATGATGGGAAGAAAAAAGTTTGGAGAAGAAAGGGAACGGCACATGATCCAAGGCACACCACATCCTCTGTAAAACATGGTGGAGGCAACGTGATGGCATGGGCATGCATGGCTTTCAATGGCACTGGGTCACTTGTGTTTATTGATGACACAACAGCAGACAAGAGTAGCCGGATGAATTCTGAAGTGTACCGGGATATACTTTCAGCCCAGATTCAGCCAAATGCTGCAAAGTTGATTGGACGGCGCTTCATAGTACAGATGGACAATGACCCCAAGCATACAGCCAAAGCTACCCAGGAGTTCATGAGTGCTAAAAAGTGGAAAATTCTGCAATGGCCAAGTCAATCTCCAGATCTAAACCCAATTGAGCATGCATTTCACTTGCTCAAATCCAGACTTAAGACGGAAAGACCCACAAACAAGCAAGACCTGAAGGCTGCAGCTGTAAAGGCCTGGCAAAGCATTAAGAAGGAGGAAACCCAGCGTTTGGTGATGTCCATGGGTTCCAGACTTAAGGCAGTGATTGCCTCCAAAGGATTTGCAACAAAATATTGAAAATAAAAATATTTTGTTTGGGTTATGTTTATTTGTCCAATTACTTTTGACCTCCTAAAATGTGGAGTGTTTGTAAAGAAATGTGTACAATTCCTACATTTTCTATCAGATATTTTTGTTCAACCCTTCAAATTAAACGTTACAATCTGCACTTGAATTCTGTTGTGGAGGTTTCATTTCAAATCCAATGTGGTGGCATGCAGAGCCCAACTCGCGAAAATTGTGTCACTGTCCAAATATTTCTGGCCCTAACTGTACATTTCAGTAGGACAACATTTCGGATTAAAATTATTTTCAAAGATGGTGTTATAAAGTATTCTAATTTACTGAGATAATGACTTTTGGGTTTTCATTTGCTGTAAGCCATAATCATCAATATTAACAGAAATAAACAGTTGAAATAGATCACTCTGCTTGTAATGACTCTATATAATGAGTTTCACTTTTTGTAATGAAGAACTGAAATAAATTAACTTTTTTTATTTTTTATTTTCTTTTTGATGATATTCTAGTTTAGTGAGAAGCACCTGTATATCCGCATTATAGACTTACCCCATCGGTGGTGACACACTCCTGAGACAGCTGATTGACGTGCGTCCACACTGCATTCCTGTAATAGTTTATTCTATCCCACTCCTGATTCTCAAAGAACTAGAAACCAAAACAGATAAATCACCATATGCAGAACACAACCATCAATACAAATTGAATATCTATGTATCTAATGCACTGTAAAAAAAAAAAAAAAATGTATCCTCCTTACTAGTGATGAGCGAATGTGCTGGGATAAGGTGCTATCAGAACATGCTCAGGTGCTAACAGAGTGTCTTCCGCATGCTCGAAAAATATGTTTGAATCCCCGCGGCTGATTCCTACATGAGACATTCAGCCGCGGGGACTCAAACATATTTTTCGAACAGGCGGAAGACACTCTGTTAGCACCTGAGCATGTTCTGATAGCACCTTATCCCAGCACATTCGCTCATCACTACTGCTTACGGACTATGGATTGTGCTGTAAAATTCAACTATGAAATTTTCTTGAATGGGTACACCTTGTCGTAGTGGGATGACTTTTACTTAATTAACATTTATTTGCTTAAAAAAGAAAAATAAATAACCCATGATTTTAAGATGTATTACTATGTAATTATTGTAGGATGTACATCCATTAATTTTATTCTAGGTTATATTTGTCTGTTAATGGCCACAGTGTGAATGTGCACCTAAACATTACTCTTATACCAACAGATTTGCTGGACCATATTTTTTGGTTTTGCTTAAAAAAAAACAGGGAAATGTTCCTAGAAGCTAAACTTTATATGGAGTTAATCAGAGTCACTGATGGCGTCTGTGCACTGACTACTGTGTAACAGGAGTGTAAATGTGATTTGTTAATTCTGAATACAACCACATTGAATCTTATGGAAATACAAAAAAAATTGACAAGCACACTCCTATGTAAGTGAATGGAGCACACCGCGAATGCATATCCACCTCTGAAAGACTCGCAGGGCAAGATACAACCGTCTTCTAAAGACGACAGGAGAGGGTCCCTATACAATAAATGTCTGAGGTTGGACAAACGCTCTAAGGTTGTCATACACAGTAGAGCCACATTTTATTTATCAATTTTGGAACGATCAACTGTCCAACTGGGGGTTTCCACATCCCAAGGACAGATAGTAAGGAAAAGGGGGGGGGAAAAAAGGTCAGGCAGTTGGATTTAAATATGCCCATTCCTATGAAATACAAGCCTAGGAGTCCATGGGTATATAGGCTGTGAGTTCTCAAATTTGCACTGAGGTTTGTTTCTGCAGCATATGAAACAAAATTCATAAGACCCCCAAGTCATGCAACTGGATTTGATCCCTTGAGTTTCTATTTTGTGGTCAGCTTCTTTCTGCCAAGCCACAGGAGACACCTTTTCTCTGAGCATTTGGGTTCTGTTTTCTGGCTGTAGTTGGTCTAGTTTAACACAGGTGTTTTCGTTTGTCCACCTATCACCTTTTGGGTGCAACCTTATATTCAGTCCCCCAGAGAACGTTTCCTGCTAATGATAGATTGAATTAGATGTTCTGTTTTGATATTCGGAGCCAGTCTGTGAGCTTTGAGCTAAGAATTTTCACTTTGCTGTTTCTTTGATATACTTTGCACCTCTCTTCTGTTTATGTTTAGTAAGTAGGCAGTATATTTGATAACAGTAATTGCTTTATTCTTCGTTTGGTATTTTGTTATTTACTTTATTCACTCTGGGATCTTTCCTGTATTCAGCACACTTCTCCTCTTGTAGGTAATTCACACTCTGCTCTGCCCTCCGGTTCTTTAGGAGGTATGTAAAGCAATTCGACGGCCTTTTTAGGCAGTTATGTCAGTTACCATCTCCTAGTCTGTGGTTAGAGCTATCTCTGTACCCGTAGGCACTACTAGGCGAAGTGGAGTCAGGATAACTAGTCTGTGCAAGAACCTGCAGGGTCAGTTGCAATTATTATTATTATTTTTTTGTATAACCTTTTCATTCCTGAGTGACTTACTACACAGGTATAACACCCCATGTGTGAACATGTTCTTGCAGTGCGTATGTCAGGTCTATCAATGATGGTACGTTACCATACAAGCCATAATGTGCTCCTTCTGCCAGTCTTCCCGTACTCTGTCCAGCTGACTAACATTTTGCTGGTATGTTTTATCTGGAATAAATAAGGGGAAAGTGTCTTTATCATCTATCCCATGATTGGCTAAAAGGCCAGACAGACTCGCATACATGTAGAAAGTATAAGAATGAAAGCCTGGTTCTATTGGGGTCAGGGCCATTATTATAGAGTGCGGAGGTATCACTGGCCCTGATTCCTATGGAGGCTCAAAGGTCCCTCTGCCCCAATAGAAACCAATATCATAAATGGCAGGTGGGGACCTGGTTACAGATTTGCATTGGGCTCGAGAGCAGCGGTCTCAGTGTAACATCTACAGAACCCCTAAAGGTCACTGTCAAGGTCAAGGCCTTTGTGCCCCCTTATGCTCCAGGACCTGTGTGTGACTGCAACCCCTGCACCTTCTTGAATCTCCCAAGCATCATATTATGCATTGCAAACTGCCAACATTATTAAATATATCTTGGATCCGATGAGACTGGTGTACTTAATTTAGAACTCCCTATCTGTATGTCTTCTTAATCCTGATATTAAGATGATAATTTTAGAAGTCAAATTAAAGAGCAAAAGAGCTGACAGACAGACAGCTAACCAATGTCCACCCACTGAGCCTGACTGATGGCTGCAGCTTGTTCTGTGCATTGTGAGATTTCTACAGCAGGGAGGAGGGACATTGAGAAGCTGTCAAAAGATGAGGAGGAGCTATCAATCAGACTAGATGGGAGGAGATGGGAGGAGATTCGGCAGCAGGGAGGAGGAACACTGAGGAGCTGCCAATCAAGTCAGGTGGGGGGATATTAAGCAGTATGGAAAAGGAACATTGAGAAGCTGTCACTAAGGCTACCTGGTTGGAGATTCATCATTGGGGAGGAGCTATTAATCAGACTAGATGGGAGGAGGGACGCTGAGGCATTGTTAATAGGACTAGGTGGGTGGAGATTTTGCAGTACGAAGGCAGAACACTGAGGAGCTGCCAAACAGGCTAGGGGTCCCTGGTGGTCACGCAGGACTCAGTACATCAGTATGTAAGTTACCATCTTTTTGTAATTGAATCACTACTGGTGGTCTGGTCTGCAATGAACATTGTACTGCAGATCGGGCACTGGTGTACTACTTTGTTTTGTTAGGCGTTCTTTTTCTCAGCCATTCTTTTACCTTTGGTGGGAATATTACTTTGAGGGTTGACAGCCTTATATTTTAGGCTTTATATTTATTTATATATGCCCTTGGGAGCGATATGATGTATCCCCTCTATATATAATAGCCTCTACTGTATGAATAGAGAAATAGAGTGACTCTGTAAGAGGGTGAACTGTAGTCCCACTGAGAGGGCACTAGGACCCTGTGGTTTTTGCCTATTGCAGAAGAGAACAGACCGTGCAAGACTCCCAGAGACAATGTGTGCTGCTGGGTGGGGTCTAGTGTCTCGGGTGTAAAGTGAAACTAGGAAGTGAGAGCTGGGAGAGAAAAAGGCGGGAAGCAAAGGCAGAAGCTGCTGTGATATCTTAAAGAGAGACTGTGTGTGGATTTACTGCAAGTGTTTTTGGAGGAAAAGAAGCTTTTGAGATACTTTTTGTTGCTAACGTTCCCCTGGAGAAGAATTAACCTTTTGTTTAACTCTGTGAGAGACTTGTGTGGCTAACGTTTCCTGGAGAGGAGTTAACCCTTTATTTAACAAAAGACGGAGACTTTGCTAAGAACCCAGTACGTATTTGGAAGTCTGTGGATTCCCTGTGCATTGAGTGGAGAACCAAGTCTGGACAGACTGCTGATACAGAGACGGACGGATTGTCGTGGAAGCATTCCTAGGAGCTACAGAAGCAGAGACTACATCGTGAGACCACTAACTAAGTCCCCGGCGTTTGGGCTCGGCATCGGCCGACAAGACAAGAGGAGCTTGCTGTAACTTATTGGCGCTGAAAATATGAACTGGCTGCAGCCTCTGCGGATTCCTGCCTGAGAGGAAATCCATCTCAGGATACGGTACCATAGTTATAGATACCCGGGTATCTCTGCTCAGAGTGTTAAATTGTTACTTTAGAGGTGTATCTTATATTAGAGTTGTGTAAGTTATACTCAATGTGCCATTCCAGGGGCTCCCTTAATAACACTACATTCAATTTACACTTGTTCCTGTTTTTAGTTGCCTGTTAGGTAAATTTCTTACTAGCCTGTTGGAGTATACAGTTCTCAGGAGACCTTTGAGTGGCACAGTGATTTCAGCTGCTGCTGAGCTAGTGTATCTTTGGGGTGCATCTGCCTTAATATTCTCCATATTACCTTGATTAATTTGCCTTTGAGTAAATACCGTTGGAGATTTCTGCCTTGGTCTTGGTTTGTGACTCACTGGATCTTATTCGGACCTCTGGTCATTACATTTTTGGCTTAGTCGGCAGGATCCAGTGTTTGTCATGGACGAGGGCGACGGTGGAAATGACCCCGCTGTATCCGCATCCTCCTCGGGGGTTGGGGTTCCCCTGGCAGCCGCGGCGACTTCGGGAGGGTATGTGCCTGTAGGAGCTTTACTTCAGCACATGCCGAAATACGATGGGCGCAATATGGCGTTGCAAGATTGGGCTGAGAGAATCCGGAGTATTCTGCGCATGTGTAATTTGACCCCCGCGTTACGCGCTGAGCTGGCATTAAATGCACTGGAGGGTGATATTAGGCGTATGGTGATGGTGCGCCCAGAATCAGAGAGGGATACATTAGAAAAGATTTTGGAACTGTTAGAGGGGAGTTTGGGGGGCCGAGCGCGCGTGGCCCAGCTTCGGTCCCTATTCTTTAATCGTCCCCAGAGAGAGTGTGAGTCCCTGATGCAGTACTCTAATATTTTGCAAGAGATGTTGAATGAGATGCAGCGACTAGACCCGGGGGCCATGGGGGCATTCCGGGAGGTAGACCGCTTGCTCCGGGACCAATTCATCACCGGTGTAGCCAATAGACTTCTCCGGGACAAACTGTTGGAAATGGCCCGGGTTGCACCAGAGTTATCTTTCTGGCAGATTTACCGAGCTGCAGTGGAAAGGGAAGAGAAATCGGCCTATGTTCCCGAGGGGTCAGTGAACAGTGCCCAGCTGGAGGAAGGTGTGTCATCAGGGTCGGGGGGAGAGGGGCTGGTAAGCGTGGTACAAGCTCTGCGTGCTGAGGTGAAGGAGTTGAAGCTGAAATTGTCTCAACTGACAGTTGATCCCGCCTCTACCCCCTCGCGGGAACCTCCTGCCTCACCCCCTGGAACGGTGACCCCGCAAATGGCCAGGTCGTCCTATCAGAATGAGTCAAGCCCTCGCCCACGAGGAACAATCACCTGCTGGAAGTGTGGCCGCCAGGGACACATCTCGCGTTACTGCCGGGCGCTTACAGCCCCAGAAACCCCGTCGCCGGCTTTAAACTTCCGGCCGCTGCCATGAGAGGGCAAGCAGCAGCGGCCCCACCCACACAAAGCCCTCGACGGAATGAACAAGATTTGTTTGCATGTAGTCCAGTGATAGAAGCAGAGTTTGAGGGGCGGAAGATGAGGTGCTTGGTTGACACGGGATCCGAATGTACTATAATGCCTCTAGAAGTATATGAGAGATACTTCAGTCGACTAGTGATTCCAGAGGATGGCCGAGTGATACGACTGACCGCCGCAAATAATGGTCAATTGTCAGTAAAAGGGATCGTGTGGATGCAACTAAAAATGTTTGGTCAAGAGCTGGGGCAGAAAGGGGTAGTACTGGTGGATCACCCCCCTAGAAGAGGGATGGAAGTGACGCTCGGAATGAACGTGCTGCGAGATTTGAATCACCAGATGTATGCCAGTGAAGGACCCCGATACTGGGCCCGTGCGACAAGACACCGACCCACACAGAGAATTCTACACCGTCTAGTGCTGAGTTGCGACTTGCTGAAAAGTGCGGTCCCAGGTGGCCGGGTGGGCCGGGTCCGAGTGACTTCGAAGGCCCCGATCCTGCTGGGACCCAGACAAGAGGAACTCTTAATGCTGCCTGTGGGAGCTGCACAGAGATTGAATGGGCTTGAAGTGCTACTTGAGCCCGTCCGAGAGGGTTCCTCATTTGCCAAGGTACATGTGGCCCGTTCTTTGGCGATTGTGAAGAGTGGACGAGTACCGGTCCGATGCATCAATGTTTTAGATGAAGCTGTTGCAATTCCCGCTGGGACCATACTGGCTGAACTGTTCGTGCCGGCAGAGAAGGTGCCGGAAAATGCAGGGTTCGAATTGCGACCAGACCAACAGTCATCCTGGACATTCGCGGTCGAGGTAGGCCGGACTGAACCTCCTACGGAGGAATGGAATGTTCATGTGATCATGGAGCAGATGGGAGTGGATCGGGAGAAGCTGACCCCCGTGCAGTTGGAGCAGTTGGAGAGAGTTTTGTGGGAACATCAAGAGACCTTTTCCCGACATGGAGAGGACTTCGGGTGTACCCAGACGATTGAGCATGAGATTCCAACGGGGGATACTCCACCCATTAGAGAAAGATATCGCCAAATTCCTCCGGCGCTCTATCAAGAGGTGAAGAGCATGGTGGCCAGTATGCTGGACAACCAAGTGATCCGAGAGAGCCGGAGTCCCTGGGCGGCCCCTGTAGTCTTGGTCCGCAAGAAGGATGGGACACTCCGATTTTGTGTGGACTATCGGAAATTGAATGCCCACACCGTACGGGACGCATATCCTTTACCCCGTATTGAAGAATCCCTGTCGGCCCTGGGTCGGGCCAAGTATTTCTCAACGTTGGATTTGGCAAGCGGGTACTGGCAGGTCCCAATGGCTGAAAAAGATCGGGCCAAGACGGCGTTTGTATTGCCAATGGGGCTCTTTGAGTTCAACCGGATGCCCTTTGGCCTCGCTACCGCCCCGGGAACCTTCCAACGCCTGATGGAACATTGCTTGGGTGATCTAAATTTTGAATCAGTCCTGATATATTTGGACGACATTGTGGTGTTCGGAACCTCATTTGAAGATCATCTGGAGAAGCTGCGTCAAGTTCTCCGGCGGCTCAAGAGCTACGGCCTGAAAATAAAGCCAAAAAAATGTCAGCTGTTACGAAACCAGATTGAATATTTGGGGCATCTGGTGACCCCAGACGGGGTACTACCTTTAGCCAGTAAGATTAAGGCGGTACAAGAGTGGCCACCTCCTTGTGACCTGCGAGAAGTGCGGGCCTTCCTGGGCCTAGCAGGATACTATCAGCGGTTTGTGCCTAAATTCTCACAAGTGGTGAGTCCCTTGAATGAACTTTTGAGAGGGACAGCGCTGGGTCCTCGAAATCGCCCCATTCCATGGGGGCCCCTACAGAAAAAGGCATTTGATGGAGTGAAAACCGCCCTAACGAGTGCCCCATTGCTGGCCTACGCCCGGTTTGACACCCCTTTTTTGTTGTATACCGATGGTAGTCTTCATGGGTTGGGGGCAGTACTAGCACAGGTGCAGGACGGCCGAGAACGAGTGATTTCTTATGGCAGCAGATCTTTAAGAGACTCCGAGCGAAATCCGGCTAACTACAGCTCATTCCGTCTGGAATTGCTGGCCCTGGTGTGGGCAATGACAGAACGCTTCGCCGAGTATCTAACAGGAGCTGAGGTGCTAGTCATGACAGATAACAACCCGCTAGCTCACTTAGAGAATGCAAAACTGGGGGCGTTGGAGCAGCGGTGGGTCGCCAGACTGGCCAAGTTCAATTACCGCATTAAATTTCGCTCTGGTCGAGAGAACGGCAATGCAGATGCATTGTCAAGAGTGCCCCTTGGGTCATCCGGGGAAGATGTTGATGAACAACTTGAGGATACTGAAACTCCAGCTTTGGGGCAAATACCTATCTTCCAAAGTGTGGTACACTCAAGTGGGGTGGCCACCGGGATGCCCTGTGTCCTGGGTAAAACACCCTCAGATTGGACAAGAGTCCAGGATGAGTGTCCGGACGTTGCACTTGTGCGCCGTTGGGTACAAAACAAGGCCTGGCCCAGTGCAGAGGACAAGGCTCAGTTGTCCATGGAAGGAATGAAACTCCTTCGACAATGGGATAAATTGTGTGTGGAACAAGGTCTTTTGTATCGTAAGGTGTACCTGCCATCGGAGCTGCAGCATCGGTACCAACTGATAATTCCTGTGGGGATGGGGCCGGTGGTCGCTCGTGAGGCGCATGAGAAGGGGGCCCATTTTGGAAGTGAAAAGACACTTCAGTGGTTGCAGCGAGTCCTCTACTGCCCTGAGTTGGGAGGGATGGTGGCCGACGCGTGTCGGCAGTGCCGAATTTGTGGGCTCAACAAAAGCCCTGAGCAGCGGGCTCCCACACAGTCTATTAAGACTTCAGCTCCACTGGAGCTACTCATGATTGACTACGTGTTGATAGGGTACTCTACATCAGGGTACTCCTACTGCCTGGTGATGACAGATCACTTTACCAAGTATGCTGTAGCGGTGCCGACAAGAGATCAGACGGCCAAGTCGGCGGCTGAGGCAGTGTGCCGACATTTCTTCCAAGTGTTCGGGTGTCCGCAGAGAATACATTCAGATCAAGGGGCCTGCTTTCAGGGAACGCTGATGAAAGAGTTGCACCAGCTCTATGGTATCGAGCAGTCGAGAACAACGCCTTACCACCCTCAGGGTAACGGGGCGTGTGAGCGTTTTAATCGGACCCTGTTGCAAATGTTGAGGTCCTTAGAGAGTCAGCAACAGACATGCTGGCCTGAGTATCTCCCCGAATTGATGTGGGCTTACAATAACAGGGTGCACAGTACTACTGGTTACTCACCACACATGCTGATGTTTGGTAGACCTGGCCGAGACATTGAGGATTTGAGCATGCCAGATCCCTCCTCCGCCCCCCTTCGGACTGCATCCGAGTGGGTACGAGAGCATCGGCGGCGGTTGAGGGTGGTGCATCAGGTGGTGGGTGACCGCCTTCGCCAGGTGGTCCATAAGGACACGCGACCTGTACAAACAGAGCTGTTCTCTCCGGGAGACAGAGTGTTGGTGAGGACAAAACGACGGTCAGGAAAGCTGAGTGACCGATGGGAGGCGATACCGTATCTGATAAAAAAACAGGTGAACCCTGAGATTCCAGTGTACGAGGTCGAACCGGTGGGGACAGGGGGGCCAACCCGTAATTTGCATCGTAACATGTTACAGCGGTGCTGGTTTGAAGATTCGGCGCCTACCCCCCTAGAGCCAGAGGCCATGTTTCAAGGGGCGGAAGCTCTGAATGATCTTGAGTTTGATGGTGTGCTTACTCCTGCGCCTGCTTATTTGCCCCCTGTGACCGATCTGGCCTCGGGTGATGAGAATGTTGGGGATATGGAGGATGTTGTTGAGGAGAGTGCATCAGGTCAACTGCTTAGTCCTGACGCTGTATCACAGGACATCGAGCCGCAGGAGGAGACAACTCCACTTACGCCCACTGACACGACCATGGAAGAGACTCTAGCTCCCTCTAAGGTCGCACCTGTTGATGTAGGACTCAGGAGAACTACACGATCTACGGCAGGAATACCGCCTCAGCGATATGCTCCAGATGAATTTGAGTGGGAAGGTATGTCGAGGACGCCAACCTCTAGTGGGGTGGCATGTAAGAGGGTGAACTGTAGTCCCACTGAGAGGGCACTAGGACCCTGTGGTTTTTGCCTATTGCAGAAGAGAACAGACCGTGCAAGACTCCCAGAGACAATGTGTGCTGCTGGGTGGGGTCTAGTGTCTCGGGTGTAAAGTGAAACTAGGAAGTGAGAGCTGGGAGAGAAAAAGGCGGGAAGCAAAGGCAGAAGCTGCTGTGATATCTTAAAGAGAGACTGTGTGTGGATTTACTGCAAGTGTTTTTGGAGGAAAAGAAGCTTTTGAGATACTTTTTGTTGCTAAGGTTCCCCTGGAGAAGAATTAACCTTTTGTTTAACTCTGTGAGAGACTTGTGTGGCTAACGTTTCCTGGAGAGGAGTTAACCCTTTATTTAACAAAAGACGGAGACTTTGCTAAGAACCCAGTACGTATTTGGAAGTCTGTGGATTCCCTGTGCATTGAGTGGAGAACCAAGTCTGGACAGACTGCTGATACAGAGACGGACGGATTGTCGTGGAAGCATTCCTAGGAGCTACAGAAGCAGAGACTACATCGTGAGACCACTAACTAAGTCCCCGGCGTTTGGGCTCGGCATCGGCCGACAAGACAAGAGGAGCTTGCTGTAACTTATTGGCGCTGAAAATATGAACTGGCTGCAGCCTCTGCGGATTCCTGCCTGAGAGGAAATCCATCTCAGGATACGGTACCATAGTTATAGATACCCGGGTATCTCTGCTCAGAGTGTTAAATTGTTACTTTAGAGGTGTATCTTATATTAGAGTTGTGTAAGTTATACTCAATGTGCCATTCCAGGGGCTCCCTTAATAACACTACATTCAATTTACACTTGTTCCTGTTTTTAGTTGCCTGTTAGGTAAATTTCTTACTAGCCTGTTGGAGTATACAGTTCTCAGGAGACCTTGGAGTGGCACAGTGATTTCAGCTGCTGCTGAGCTAGTGTATCTTTGGGGTGCATCTGCCTTAGTATTCTCCATATTACCTTGATTAATTTGCCTTTGAGTAAATACCGTTGGAGATTTCTGCCTTGGTCTTGGTTTGTGACTCACTGGATCTTATTCGGACCTCTGGTCATTACAACTCTATAGACTATGTTTGGTCATTACGCACCATCCTTCATACATAGGTAGTATGCAGTGCTCTTTATATAGCCTTATTTGAATGTATATTTATGTATTGATTCTGCTGACCATCAGTTCACTGTTTTTATTGATTGTCCTTGTCTTGATTGTGTATATATGTTTCAATAAAATACATTGGTTTTATATATGTGCCTATGCCTCATTTTCACCTGCATACTGGTATGGTGTTTGTTGTACAAACAGGCTAGGTGCAATGAGAGATGTCAATTAAGCCAGGTGGGAGAATATTAAGCAGCATGGAGAAAGGACACTGAGCAGCCTATGGAGTTTCACAGTTAGTATACCAGCTACATCAGGTCTAAGAGAAAAATTTAAATAATGTCTGCAGTTTGTAATGTGAAATCTGATGCCCGTTCTTTTGTGAAGGCTGCAGAAAGCTAGAACCCCTCAGCGCAGCACATCTAGGTAAGGAGAGAAACCAAATGCAACTATTGTATGCGTATAATAATGTCTTACCGGCATCTTCTGCTGTCACCTTTGAATGAGCCAATTTTGCATAAATCTGTATGAGATAACAAGAAACCAGTTTATAACACAGGACTACAGGCAAAGCATAGAAACAAGAAGGGTCCTACCCTGATTGTGCATTGGAGGTCGTAGCCTAGCCCGCGGCTTTGGGTATATTCACACACAGCAGACTTTTTGCAGAAATTTTTATGACTGTCCTAGCAGATTCTATCCCATTCAGATCCTTATAACAGAAACTTAGTCGTAGAAAGTTCTGCAAATCATTCACTTCTGACTAAACCTTTTAGGATATGTTGGTACTTGGTGGATATGCTGCAGATTTTGGATTTTCAGCATGTAAATTTATGTTGCAGATTTTTTTTCCCCCCAGATTTTGCTTATTGGGTGCAAAAACTGGCAAATCTGCAGTAGTTCCACAATGAAATCTCACAATTTGGTTACTTTATTTTTTACACTGCAGATTTTAGTCTCATGTGTCTGTAGTCGAAAAACTGGATGACATTAACCCCTCGTCACCACAGGCTGGTCAGCTGAGACTTATGACTTACACTATATATTGCAATACTGAAGCACTGGAGTCCATGGTATAAGCTACCATAGACTAAAAAAAATAGTGTACAGTCAAGGAAAAAAAAAAAAATCCTCTATCTTAATTGCCTCTATTTTTCGTATTTAAAATCTAAGTAACTAAAAAAAAGCATATTTGCCATTTTTCCTTGTCTATGAAGGTCCGATCTATCAAAAACATGAAATTGCTTAAAATATAAGTTACGGTAATCCATTACAGAAAAAAAAAAAATCGAAACAAAAAATTAAGAACTAGACCAATTATTTTTTTGCGCTAAAATAATAATAATAATAAAAAAACAATTTGGTATTTCCGCGATCATGCTGACCCAGAGCGGAGAATCCTATTACCAGGTCATTACCATTCAATGAATGATGTAAAAAACCAGCCGTATCCCCCCACCCTCTTAAATAAAAGTATGGGGGTTTTTTTCTCATTTTTCAGTACGTTGTATAGTAAAATGAAGTAAAATCAATGATGTCATTTCGTACAGCAAAAAACAAGCCCTCGTATGACCACGCCGTCACTTATGGCCCTTCAAAGGCGTGGACAAAAAAAACTACAGTGCGTAAACGAAAAAATATGCCCAAAGGTTAACGTCCTATAGTTCCAACATTCCCCCGCTCCTCGGTGCGCCGTACAATACCTTGTCTTGTTGCTTTTGATTCATGTTGTTCTTGTTGCAGCGAGAGACGCTCATCTCCGCCTCGTCCTTCTCACGACACCTCTGCTCATAGGTCTTCTTACTCTGATGGGAAAAACACCGAAAGGGAGAGATCACTTTACATCTTCCACTGACACCGCCGGGGGGGGGGGGATGAGGGGCTGGGATTGATGGAACCTGGTGCACAGGAAAAAGGTGGCACTGTCCATGACGTGTTCATTCTCTAGACTGCTGCAAAGGGGAAAATAGAACTCAAAGGGTGGGTTCATTACATAAGTATTCATATACTAATAATCAGTTCCTTGGGTAAATACTCTTATCCTAGGGTGCTAGATAATATACAACAAACATAATATTAGAGTATGAAAACAACAAACCAAATATTATCATATGAGCATGTGTGCAACAAATGAATATGGGGTTTATCGTGTACATACTCATCCCCTAATGTTGGGTATATTGCACCTGTACTTGTACCCTAATGTTGAGTAAACTGAAAAACGTACTCACACCCTAATGTTGGGTACATTGTTCATGTACTCGTTCCCTAATCTTGGGTATATTGCGCATGTATTTGCACCCTAATGTTGGGTACATTGTGCACGTACTCGCACCCTAATCTTGGGTATATACCACATGTACTCGTTCCCTAATGTTGGGTTCATTGTGCATGTACTTGTACCCTAATGTTAGATACACGTACTCGCACCCTAATGTTGGATATATTGTGCACATACTCGCACCCTAATCTTGGGTATAATGCACACGTACTCGCACCCTAATGTTGGGTACATTGTGCACATACTCGTTCCCTAATGTTGGATATATTGTGCACGTACTCGCACCCTAATCTTGGGTATAATGCACACGTACTCGCACCCTAATGTTGGGTACATTGTGCACATACTTGTTCCCTAATGTTGGATATATTGTGCACATACTCGCACCCTAATCTTGGGTATAATGCACACGTACTCGCACCCTAATGTTGGGTACATTGTGCACATACTCGTTCCCTAATGTTGGATATATTGTGCACGTACTCGCACCCTAATCTTGGGTATAATGCACACATACTCACACCCTAATGTTGGGTACATTATGCACATACTCGTTCCTTAATGTTGGGTATATTGTGCACGTACTCGTTCCCTAATGTTGGGTACATTGTGCACGTACTCGTTCCCTAATGTTGGGTACATTGTGCACATACTTGTTCCCTAATGTGGGGTACATTGTGCACGTACTTACACCCTAATCTTGGGTATAATGCACACGTACTTGCACCCTAATGTTGGGTACATTGTGCACATACTCGTTCCCTAATGTGGGGTACATTGTGCACGTACTCACACCCTAATCTTGGGTATAATGCACACGTACTCGTTCCCTAATGTTGGGTACATTGTGCACGTACTCGTTCCCTAATGTTGGGCTCATTGTGCATGTACTCGTACCCTAATGTTGGGTACATTGTGCACATACTCACACCCTAATCTTGGGTATAATGCACACGTATTCACACCCTAATGTTGGGTATATTATGCACGTACTCGTTCCCTAATGTTGGGTATATTATGCACGTACTCGTTCCCTAATGTTGGGCCAATTGTGCACATACGCGCACCCTAATGTTGGGTACATTGTGCACGTATTCACACCCTAATCTTGGGTATAATGTGCACGTACTCGCACCCTAATGTTGGGTACATTGTGAACGTACTCGTTCCCTAATGTTGGGTAGATTGTGAACGTACTCGTACCCTAATGTTGGGTATATTGTGCACGTACTCGTACCCTAATGTTGGGTATATTGTGTATATACTGATCACTGGAGGTGTATCTACAATAGGTGCTGCAGTTGCAACCGGGCCCTGGAACCTAAGGGGATCAAACGTTCCCTTGTGCTCACATTAGAAGACCGATACTGTTAAAGGGACTCTGTCACCTGAATTTGGAGGGAACAATTTTCAGCCATAGGGGCGGGGTTTTCGGGTGTTTGATTCACCCTTTCCT
The DNA here is from genome assembly GCF_032444005.1 of Ranitomeya imitator. NCBI lineage: Eukaryota > Metazoa > Chordata > Amphibia > Anura > Dendrobatidae > Ranitomeya > Ranitomeya imitator. The sequence goes on along the minus strand of NC_091282.1, from coordinate 56,489,576 downwards.
TACCCGCTGGCTGCAATATTGGATTGAAGTTCATTCTCTGTCCTCCGTAGTACATGCCTGCACAAGGCCCATGATAGGTAAGAGCCCTGTTAGAGATTTTGCATTGGGGCCTACGAGCTTCAAACCACTGCTTGTACCTTAATATTTGGTACATTGTGTTCATATTGATACCTAATATTTGTGGTTCATTGTGTACATGCTTATACTCTGCCTGCAGATCACACATAATAGTACTGATAATTTAGCAAACTTTTGGAAAAAGGAGACCCTCCCGGACTAGTAGTGATTTCACTCACATTACTGGTGATGTTGTTGCCTCTTCGATGATGGCAGCAGGAACTGAAGTCTTTGTTGTCAATAGCAACCAGTCACGGCGCTGCCTTATTTTGAAAGAAATGAAAGCTGTGATTGCTTACTATGGGCTATAAAAGACATTTAGGCCAGATGTGGGGAACCTCAGGCCACTTCTGATGCCTCTGACCTATACTTCTCAGATGAGGAGTATGGCCGCCCTTATTTTATATCCGACGATATCGGGAAATTACTTAAACTTGTTAGGGCCACTATGGGGGTGGAAACACCTAGAGAACAATGATCATTTCAGGATTCCATGCTCAGCACCCTGGAGGGGAAGAAACGCAAGGTCTTTCCATTCATGATAGTATCCTCTATTTGATTAAAAGAGATTGGAAAAAAAGCAAATAAAAAGATATCCATCCCGCAGGCATTAAGACGCAAAAACCCATTTGACGAGGAGGTCTGCGAGAAGTGGGAAAAGGCTCCTAGACTAGATGCAGCTATCGCCAGTACCTCTAAAGAGGTAGCTCTACCATTTGAGGACATGGGAGCCCTAAAAGATCCCCTAGCCTAGACAAAAAAGCGGATGCTTTTCTGAAGTCAGCTTGGGAGGCGTCGGCATGGTCATTTAACCCCGGGGTAGCTACCACTTGTACAGCACGTGCTATGGTCAAGTGGTTAGAAGAACTGAGTGATCAGATTAAAAACAAATGCCCAAGAGAGAGGCTACTGGAAGCATTACCCTCCTTACAGGGAGCGGCAGGGTTCCTAGCAGGTGCTCTAGTTGACTCTGTCCGATCTGCCACCCGTGCATGCGCCTTATCCAACTCAGGGCGCATAGCATTGTGGTTAAAAAACTGGGCTGCGGATTTTCAATAGAAAGTTAAACTCTGCGCAGTACCTTGTGAGGGACAGTGTCTCTTTGGGAAAGCTTTGGCATGAAATCCTAGACAAGGCGTCAGACAAGAAAAAACGATTTCCACCTCACCCCTTCCCTAGACGTTGGTGGGATACTCCTCGCTCGTCCTTTCAAGGGTCCAGATATAGAGGAGGCCGAGGCCGCTCGGATGATGGGTCCATGCAAGGCAGACCCTGGAAGGAGAGGAAAGAGAGGGGATTCCTCTTCAGTAAGCCGTCCCCTAAATCGGATCCAAAACACAATGACACAAAGATTCCGGTGGGGGGAAGACTGCGATTGTTTGTCCATTAGTGGGCAGTATTACCAGCCTCACAATGGATAACCAGCTTATTATCGGAGGGTCTGCGGTTGAAATTCTCCAGCCCCCCACCGCAACGAATGATAATGACACAGGTGGCCGACAAAAATCAAGCCACACTAGAAAGAGAGGTTCATCTCCTCATGCAAAAAGAAGTACTAATAACAGTACCACACCAAGAAATACGGAAAGGTTTCTACAGCACCTTGTTCCTCACGCCAAAGCCGGAAGGCTCGCTGAGGGCAATATTCAACTTAAAAGCATTAAATCGCTACATTCAGGTGGAGAGCTTCAAAATGGAGATCAGCAGCAAGAGTACTCGACCCGGGCTGTTACATGGCAGTATTAGATCTTACAGATGCTTACTACCATGTACCAACTTGTGCACAGCATCAACAGTACCTAAGATTAGTAGTAATGATTGCAAAAACTTCCACCCATCTGCTATACCAATGCCTTCCCTTCGGGGTGTCTATAGCCCCGCGTATATTCACAAACATTATTTCCGAGGTAGCATATTTCCTGAGAAGAGAAAATATACTACTGGCACCCTATTAAGACGACTGTCTCGTAATAGCAAACAACAAAGAAAACTGTAACGACAGTCATGAGAGTGCTGGAGGTGCTAACCAGGCTGGGCTGGATAATAAATTTAAAAAATCAAGATTAGTTCCAGCTCAGGTTCAAGAGTTCCTCGGGATTCAATTGAATTCGGTCAAACAAGAGTGTGTCCTCTCACAAAGGAAAATTCAAGCCATTCAACAAAAGATACAACAGATACAACTCGGTCAGCCCATTTCGGTAATCAGGGACCCCGCTGAGAATCGTACGTCGTAGCAGATCGTTTGAAACTTTCTTTCGTCGTCTAGTGTCCCTCTGTGGCGGCATGATTGCATGGTGTAACATATATCGTATACGATGTGCGCATAGTAACCAACGGCTTCTACATCGCACATACGTCATGAAATTATCGCTCCAGCGTCGTAGATTGCAAAGTGTGACAGCAGTCTACGACGCTGGAGCGATATTGTTACGACGCTGGAGCGTCACGGATCGTACCGTCGTAGCGATGAAAATTGCACTGTGTGACGGTACCCTAAGAAAGACAATGTCACTCCTGGGGGTCCTAGCAGCGACAATCCCGGCGGTCCGGTGGGTGCAAGCCCATACGAGAGTATCTGCCATTGTAATTCTATCTGAACAGGCGAGGAATCCATACTGCTTGAATCAAAAGATTCTTCTATCACCAAGAGTAAAGGACTCATTAAAATGGTGGCTGAGAACCAAAACCTTAAACAACACTGTACCTTGGTCGCTGCAGAACCCAATAGTGCTGACTACGGATGCAAGTCCATGGGGCTGGGGAGCACACCTGGCAGGTCAGATCCTACAGGGTCAATGGGAGCCCTCAATGAGGGCAGCATCGTCCAACCTAAAAGAACTGACAGCTGTGAGGCGAGCATTTGTTCAGGCAAAAAAGAAGATTCAGGGGAAACATGTGGTGGTGTTATCCGACAAAAGCACAACTATAGCTTTCATAAATCGACAGGGCAGCACAAGATGAGCATCCCTTATGGCAGAAGCCAAGGAGCTATTTATATGGACAGAAAGCAACCTTTTGTCCCTGGCGGGTACACACCTGAAAGGTTCGGAGAATCTCGTAGCAGATTTTCTAAGTCATTATGTGTTACATCAGGGAGAGTGGTCCCTGAATCAGGAAGTATTTGGGAAAATATGTGCCATCTGGGGCACGCCAGAAGTAGACTTGTTTGCTACAAAAGAAAATCGGAAGGTGAAAAAATTCTATTCCCTAAACCCAAGAGAACACCCAGAGGGAGTGGATGCACTTCTGTACCACTGGAAGTTCTGTCTGGCATATGCGTTCCCCCCGATTCCATTAATCCCAATAGTCCTGAAGAAAATCTGGGAAGACAAGGCATGAGTAATCCTTGTTGCACCCCTTTGGCCAAAAGGGGCATGGTTCACATGGCTCCAACGCATGTCTATCTCTGACCCATGGATCCTTCCGGATACCCCAAACCTCTTGCACCAGGGTCCAGTCCAACACCCTCAAGTACACAGGCTCCATCTCACCGCCTGGAACTTGAAAGGGGGCTCCTACTAGCAAAGGGATTCTCGAATCCTTTTGTAACCACTATGCAGCCAGCAGGAAAAAATCACGTCAGATAAATACCAAAAAAATTGGCAGAGATTCCTAGAATTTTCAGGGCAACAGTTGTCCAAAACAAGCCAAGAAATTCCGGTAAAAGAAATTCTAGAATTTCTCCAAAAAGGGCTAGAAAGAGGACTATCTACTAGCACCCTAAAAGTGCAAGTCTCTGCCCTGGGTGCATTGTTTGACCAAAAACTTACTGAACACCCTTGGGTCTATAGGTTCATTCGTGCCTCCTTTACAGCCTGACCCTCTAAATTACTACCTAAGGTGGCTCCCTGGGATCTAAATTTAGTCTTGAATGCCCTAACCTCGCCTCCCTTTGAACCTCTGGTTGCCCTGACTTCAGCTCGACGTACCTGCAAGCTGCAAGCTATTTTGGTAAATCCCCCATACACTATCTTTCAGGATGACAAAGTAATTATAAAGCTTGATCCGTCCTTCCTTCCAAAGGTCAACTCAAAATTCCACAGAGACCAGGAAATAATTTTGCCCTCATTTTGCCCTAACCCAAAATCCCAGGGAGAGCCTTCCATTGTCTTGATGTCAGACGGTGCCTGCTCCAATATTAAGAAGCCTCAAAACCTTGGCGACAGTCATCAGCCCTTTTTGTCTCCTTCCAGGGGATAACCAGGGGAAAAAAGGCCTCAAAATCAACTATTGCACGGTGGCTGCGTATGGCTATTTCACTTTCATATACTTCTCCTGGACAAGTTCCCCTACTGGGTGTAACAGCTCACTCCACACGCGCCATTGCCACATCCTGGGTGGAAAGGACAAATGCTTCTGTGGAACAGATTTGCAGAGCAGCAGTATGGTCTTCACCCTCCACCTTTTTCCGACATTATAGGCTAGACTTAGGACTGTCAAATCTTGCTTTTGGGAGAAAAGTGTTATCTGCTGTTGTCCCACCCTAGGAGTCTTTCTATTTCTTCCTCTCACATATGGTGCTGTCATGGTGAAGGGAAAAAATGACAATTACTTATCGGTAATTTGATTTTCCAGAACCATGACAGCACTGCATTAATTCCCGCCCTATCTTGGTGATGGTTGTGTGATGCACAAAAAAATAAATAGATAAAAAAGGAGAAGGGAAAATGAATAAGTGACTATGTTAAAATGAATGTAATATACATGTGTAAACTAATAAGGCGGTCATCCTGTTCCTGGGGGTGGATGCCATCTCTCTTACGTACGGTGCTGTCATGGTTCTGGAAAATCAAATTACCGGTAAGTAATTATCATTTTTCTGCAGCATGAAAAAACGCATAAAAAAAGAGTGTATTTTCTGCTGCATTTTTCTGCCAAGAGATGCAGAAACCTTACAGAAATTTCTGTAAGCAAATACGCCACGTGCGCACATAGCCTTACTCTGCGAGTGTGCACACGCAGCATTCACTGCTGAACGCAGCACCAGTGTCTCCTGTGATGTCTATACCACAGCCCCATGTCTCCAGTGACTTATATGTTGCAGCCTCTGTGTCTCCTATGTGATGCATACGGCAGTCTCCGTCTCCCATTTGATGTACAGTATATACTTCAGATCTCTCTTTTTTTATTAGTTCTATAAATGTAACATGATTAGGCTACTTTCACACTGGCGTTTTTTTAATACGTCGCAATGCGTCGTTTAGGGGAAAAAAATGCATCCTGCAAAGTTGTTTGCAGGATGCGTTTTTGCCCCATAGAGTTACATTACCGACGCATTGCGACGTATTGACACACGGTTGCGACGGTTGCGCCGTGTTGTGGTGGACCGCCGGGAGCAAAAAACGTTAAATGTAACGTTTTTTGCAGCCGACGGACCGCTTTTTCCGCCCCCACCTCCCCCCACCTCACAATGGGGCAGTGGATGCGCCGGAGAAATGCATCCGCTGCACCCGTTGTGCGGCACAACAAACGTTAGCGTCGGAATCTCGGCCCGACGCAATGCGACGGGCCGAATCCGACGCTAGTGTGAAAGTAGCCTAAGTTATGAATTTCCCGCTATGAGGAGACCTGCAGTGTAATATACATCTGGGTTCGGTACAACTTACTGCTGCGAGTTCTTTAGAAAACTTCTCATCGCAAAGAATTGCCTGCACTCTAGGCCAACGCAAATCTGAAAAAGCAGTTATGAATAGCAACATCATCCATACCTCCTAAGGCTACTTTCACACTTCCATCGGTAGTCGCCCGTCACAAAGCGTCGGCGCGACGTTCCGACGGAAGTGTGTCCTTTCACATTTCCGTCAGAATTCTGGGTGAGGAAGACTGTGAGAGCGATATTTCCTGCTGCGCATGCGCAGTATTAAAAACTGGATCCGTCGGCAATACAAGTCTATTGGAAAAAAAACACATCCTGCGGGCACATTTGCAGGATGCGTTTTTTGCCCAAAACGTCGCATTGTGACGGATACTAAACAACAGAAGTGTGAAATTAGCCTAACATTACAGCTGCACCACAGAGAAGCAGTTCCAGACATCACATTATGGCTGAGGTAATTAAATTTGTGACCAAATATAGATTGGTATAGGTACAGCCCCCAAATAATGGTATAAATATCCAAATGGCCCATGGCAGAAAAAAAGGTTGAACAAAAAAAAGAAAATGATTCAGCTCACCCTTGTGATGGTATTCTCACAGCCCATGAGAAATTTGATCCGAGCACGGAAACGTCTCTGCTTGACGCCAGGTACTTGTGCATGAAAATGAAGGTATCCAGCTCAGGAAATAAAATGAAAAGTCTTTATTTGGACAAATTTAAAAAGTAAGCTGCTTGACAAACCAGTGTATACTGGAGGACATTCCTTCCTCCAGTATGCACCGGATTGTCAAGCAGCTTACTTTTTAAATTTGTCCAAATAAAGACTTTTGATTTTATTTCCTGAGCTCGATACCTTCATTTTCATGCACAAGAAAAAAAGGTTCTCCAGCCCTGGTTTAGGCAGTTTCATAACTTTAACGCCTACAGTAAGAGGACAAGTAAGCACCCACTACTGACCGCCCTGCCATACTTACATCCACAGTCCTCTTGTATTGAAGCTGTCGCTGCTTGTGCATGTTGTCCATGGCAGCTTCTATCTGCAAAGAGAAGACTTTATATGTATCCGTGTTTGACGGTGAAGGTTCTTCTTTCATCATCTTTGTAGCTAGCTGGTTAACTTACATTGTTTATTACCTATCTAAGATGTGCCACTGTTTGATTCTGTCCTTGACTCTGAACTTTACACCAAGCGGCTCTCACTGCCTGGCAGTATCGGAGGGCTAATGTAAGGTGACACTGAGACCTTTTACCTACTGGGCCTCTGCTGAGATTTTACCTTACACTGCATGAGGTGTATACATTGGCATGTAAAAGTATGTGAACAGTTAAACAAGTTGAAGATTAAATTATCTCTGAAAGTGCTGAAGTTTAAAGACGACACATTTCCTTTGTATTTTAGGCAAAAAAAAAATATTTCATATTTTCCATTTTAAAAGTTACAAAAAGCAAAATGGGCCTATGCAAAAGCTTGAGCACCATTGGAGATTTGTGTGCTCAGATAATTTGACCCAGGTTTCAGACCTTAATTAGCCTATGTGGCAACACAGCATTTAATCTTAATTATCCAGACGTCTATTTTCAGTAAACAAAAAAAAAAGTTGTGCTCTGTAGTGCTAAGGTATGTCAATATGAAACATGAATAGCAATACCGCTTCTGGATAATAGGAAAAAAATCTGAGATGTTTAGCACATAATTTGACCAATTTATGCATGCCAAGCAACCAACGACAAGGTGGTCTCAGAACTGTACGAAGCATCTCAGTTTCTCCTATTACCCAGAAGCAGTATTGCTATTCATATTTCATATATTTCATAATGACATGCTTTAGATAAGAATGTTGTAGATAAGCCCCTGATGCCTTAGCTCACCTTCGATTTTGGGGGTGACAGGTTCCCGTTAAAGAGAGGTATTTGCATCTACCCAGAAATTCAGACTTCAGTCTTAGAGAGGTATTCACTCTAGACACGTAGGTTCCCAGGAGTTCAGAGACCACCTTGTCGTTGGCTGCTGGCTGGGCATGCATGAATTGGGCAAATTATGTGCTAAGCGTGTTTTTTTCCTATTAGAAGCAGTATTGCTATTCATATTTCATATAGACGTGCTTTAGCACTACAGAGTACAACTTTTGTATTTGCAGTAAGCCAGGAGGCATAAACTGTTATCTATATGTTGACTTTTGAATTTGTGTTTGTTCTTTGGTTGGTCAAGAAAACACTGATTTTTGTTTGTATAAGCCTGTAATATTGACTTTTAAGTTGGTTTGTTGTAGCATATTGAGATGGTTTGCTGGATGACAGAGACACAGGGTAATTGAACAATAGATGTTTGCTAATATGTTGATTACACATTGTCCAGGCCAGCTAGTTTGTTGACCTGAAAAACGAAGGACAAACTAAGCAAATTGATTAAATACTAAAAAAATGCAAGTCAATTTCATTACGCCTTCCTCTTGACCTCTAGATCATGGCTTGAAGGACAACAGTTTTGGGATATGCTTCTGTAACAGTCAAAATGTACAAGTGTAAGCTGGCACCATCAAAGACTAATATATAAATAGGATCACCTTGCTGCATATCAATGAATTTCACAAAGAGAAAAAGATGTATGCACAAACTAAAGGATCACCAAATATTAACAATTTTTATTAGAGAGCTATGAAGAAATTTTAAAAACACTTAAAAGGCGTCCAGACAAATGGACTACAAAAAGTGATCCACAATATACAGTGCAATACTCAAAGTCCTATCAGCCATAAGTTAACAGTATATACGCAATTGATACAATAATCAATATTTATTCAAAATGATTATTCCTTGCAAAAACCCTGTAGGATCCCATGCCAAAGTACAGTAGTTATTAAACCCCACTAATATTGACAAAATGGACAAATTAAGCTCTATTGTAAAAGATAAAGTGTGTATATCACCAGCAAAATACGATGGTAAACAAGTGCTGAGAATTGGAAGAAAGTAAAAGTATTGAAAAGGGTTCTAGTGCATAAAATAAACGCACTAAACTCATATATACATATGCTATCAGTACAATGGAAACAATGAACATATGCTTGGTAAAAAGGAGGGGAACAGTGATACACAGACACAAAATGAGGCAGCACAGTAAAAAAGTATGGGAAAAACAGGGAAGGAAAAAGAGTTTCCTCTGTTTCCTTACCTGTTTTTCCTATGCTTTTTTACTATGAAGCCTCACCTTTTATTGTAGTCCATTTGTCTGGACGCTTTTTAAGTGTTTTTAAAATTTCTTCTTTGCTCTCTAATAAAAATTGTTAATATTTGGTGATCCTTTAGTTTATGCATATATACAGTATCTTTTTCTCTTTGTGTATGCCTCTGTAACAGGTTATCCAAGAGATCCACAGACTCAACAAAACCACAGCCAGGAACACTCTACAAAACAGCAGCCAAAACATCATGGCTCCATTGCGAGGGACACAGATTTTACATTCTCCAGGATGCCAGCTTAGGGGACCATGGCTCAAGCTGAATTGAATACAGATCTGCTCCATTGACCATCACTGAACCTATGGATACGTTTGGGGTAGTCAGGAATTGGAACCACCGTCACCTGAGCCCCATGAAGATGTTTGGAGAAGCCAGGTTGTGACCCCTTGGTCACCTGGCCTTGTTCCTCAATGGACTGTCAGCTTCCTAAGCTTGTCATTGCTTCCTCTCTGTTTGTGCCACAGGTGGGGGTAGTCGGCCCTGGAAGCTCTGAAGTCACAGCTGCTCTTATCCTGGCGAGTCACTGGAAGGGTGAGACTCTGTAATTTTGCACCATCTTCGACATTTTGCTGGGACTGTTCTGTGTTATTTTCCGGTTTTGTAGTTCAGTAAAGTATTGTCACATTATTTTACCCTCACTCTGTGTTGAGTAGTATTATATCCACGGTAAAAGAAGAGTGGACGTTCAGTGGGATGAGAACAGGTCCATTCAGTTTCAGGCTAGCAGACTAGAGCACCCGCTGACCCCTGTGTCTCAACAGCCTGCTAGGGTTATATCTCTTCACTTATCATTAGGAAAGACCACATGATGCAAATTTCCCAGCTATATAAAAATCCATCCTCCTCTAACCTTGTGCCAAAAACCAGCAGCCGTGGGCTCTTCTAAGCCGCTGCCTAGCACTCTGAAAATGGAAATGGAGGTCCACAAAGCAGGAGAAGGCTATAAGAAGATAGCAAAGCATTTTCGAGTTCCCTTTCCTCAGTTCAAAATGTAACTAAGAAATGGCAGTTAACAGGAACAGTGGAGGTCAAGATAAAGTCTGAAAGACCAAGCAAAATGTTAGTGAGAGCTGCTCGTAGGATTGCTAGAAAGGCAAATCAGAACCTCCACTTGACTGCAAAATACCTTCAGAAAGATTTAGCAGTTAGAGTTGTGGTACATTGTTCTACTGTTCAGAGACACCTGCACAAATATGGACTTCACACAAGAGTCATCAGAAGAAAACCTCTCCTGCTTGCACACCATAAAATTCAGCGTCAGAAGTATGTAAAAGAATATCTAAACAAGTCTGATGCATTTTGGAAACAAGTCCTGTGGACCAATGAGTTTAAAACAGAAGTCTTTGGCCACAATGATCAAAGGTATGTGTGGAGACAAAAGGGCACAGAATTTCTGGAAAGAACGTCTCGCCTACCATTAACCCCTTTCCGATGTTGGGCATAATAGTGCGCCCACGTCGTAATCCCTTCCTTTGATGTTGGCTCCGGCGCTGAGCCCACATTTTTCCCTACACATGTCAGCTGTTTTGAACAGCTGACATTTGCCTCTAACAGCTGCGTGTGGAATCGCGATCCACCCGCAGCTGTTAACCTGTTAAATGAGCTGTCAATAACTTCAAAATGTCATAATTATGTTTTTTTGGTTGCCGATACATTGCAATAACGGGCGATCAAAAGTTTGTATATACACCAAAATGGTATCAATAAAAATGGCAGCTCAGCGCGCAAAAAGTAAGCCCTCACACAGCCCAAGATCACGAAAAATGGAGACTCTACAGGTCTCGGAAAATGGCACTTTTTTTTTCACCACTTAAATAAAAAAGAACCTAGACATGTTTGGTGTCTATGAACTCGCAATGACCTGGAGAATCATAATCGCAGGTCAGATTTAGCATTTACTGAACATGGTGAAAAATTCCCATTTTCCAGTACATGATATATTAACACCAATGGTGTCATTCAAAAGTACAACTTGTCCTTCAAAAACAAGCCCTCACGTGGCCATATTGACCGAAAAATAAAAAGTTATGGCTCTGGGAAGAAGGGGAGCAAAAAAATGAAAACACAAAAACAAAAATATCTCTGGTCATGAAGGGGTTAATCATGGGGGTGAATCAATCATGTTTTGGGTTTGTGTTGCAGCCAATGGCATGGGAAACAGTTCACGGGTAGAGGGAAGAATAGATTCAATTACATTTCTACATATTTTTGATGCAAACATAACACCATCTGTAAAAAATGAAGTTAAAAAGAGGATGATTTCTACAAATGGATAATGACCCTAGACACATGTCAAAATCCACAATAGATGACCTCAAAATGTGCAAGGTGAAGGTTTTACAATGGCCCTCACAGTCCCCTGATTTGAACATTATTGAAAAATCTGTGGCTAGACCTCAAAATAGCAGAGGATGCAAGACGATCCAGGAATCTCACAGAACTGGAAGGATTTCCAAAGTAAGAATGGATGAAAATCCCTCAAACTAGAATAGAAAAGACTCTTGTCTGGCTACAAAAGGCACTTACAAGCTGTGATACTTGCAAAAGGTGGTGCTACTAGGTACTAATGTGTCATCTTTAACTTTAGGCCTTTTATAGATCATTTAATCTTCATCTTGCTTAACTGTCCACAATACCAGTAGTTTTGACTAGGGGTGTCCAAACTTTTACATGCCACTGTAACAACCAGGTGACTTTTTATCCATCTGTAGGCTTCTTTATTAAGGATATTATGAAGTGGATTTTCCTGCTCAGGACCAGGCTCTGGTGTCAGAGAGCCGCTACCGAGATCTGCTCACCCTCTGACAGACCTGACTCATCTGTCCGGGGTGCATAAAATCAGATTATGCTTTAAAGGGATATTCCTATCATTAGAAGGAAAATTAATTATACATATATTTCAAAATACCTTTTAAATAAGAAACAAAACTCGCTTTTTCTAGTGACATAATCATTATATAATTAAAATGGCAATCGTCTTGTTATACTGATGGAATCCTGTCCTAGAGTGTTAGGATTGATACCTGTGAGCATGTGCAGCAAGAAGAACTGCCTCTGCCTTCATGTGTAGGAAGATGTTCTCCCATGGGGTGTTCTGATGTAATACTCAGTTACCAGGAGTGCTGTGGAAAGAGGCTGCTCACACTGCTGTCCACCATGTCTATCTGATCTAATACTAGAGATACCAGGAGTGCAGAGGAGAGAAGAGGCTGCTCACACTGCTGTCCACCCTGACTATATGATCTAATACTGGAGATATCAGGTATGGTGAGGTAAGAAGAGGCTGCTCACACTGCTGTCTATCTGATCAAATACTGGAGATATCAGGAATGCTGAGGTAAGAAGAGGCCGCTCACACTGCTGTCTATCTGTTCAAATACTGGAGATATCAGGAATGCTGAGGTAAGAAGAGGCTGCTAACACTGCTGTCTGTGCTCTCTATTTGATCTAATACTGGTTACCATATGTGGTGAAGTAAGAGGCTGCTCAGACTGCTGTCCACCTTGTCTATATGATCTAATACTGGAGATTCCAGGGGTGCTGAGGCAAGAAGAGGCTGCTAACACTGCTGTCTGTGCTCTCTATTTGATCTAATACTGGTTACCATATGTGGTGAAGTAAGAGGCTGCTCAGACTGCTGTCCACCTTGTCTATATGATCTAATACTGGAGATTCCAGGGGTGCTGAGGTAAAAAGAGGCTGCTCACATTGCTGTCCACCCTGCCTATATGATCTAGTACTGGAGATATCAGGAGTGCTGAGGTAAGAAGAGGCTGCTCACACTGTTGTCCACCCAATCTGATCTAATCCTGGAGATATCAGGAATGCTGAGGTAAGAAGAGGCTGCTTACACTGGTTTCCACCATATCTATCTGATACTATACTTTCAAAACCAGAGGCAACTGTGAAAGGTCCTTAGAGTGTGATATCTGGTCATGTTGGGATATGTAGACCGAATTTGAGAGAGTTGGGTGTGTAGCTACGCAGAGGGACAGAAGAGGGCTGGAGCAAAATGAACATATTTTAACCACTTCCTGGTCTTAAAAGGAATCTCCTGATCATGAGAACAGGGCTCCAAATGGTCCTTCATTCTCTAGACGTCTGCCATAGAGAAGGGCGCTGCACTCTGCTTTATGTCCTGCAATCTCATACGGAATTAATGTAGTGGTGGTGCTTTGTCGAGAATCAGATTTGGCTGCAGATATGCAATTTCAGACCCCCAGTTTTGGGATCGGTGTGAGTCTCCGCAGCATACCCCACCAATCTGCAGGTTTTTCCCTATTCTTTGGATTGGTAGCCATTTGTAATTATGGCACTTACCCTTTAATCAACATTACATGAACATGAGGAAGCTTTTCTTGCAACTCATTGCAGACATGTTCATTATCTGTATCTAGATACGAGCAGCAGAGGCGTCTAGTTCTCCATCGTCAACTGGTCGTCTGACTGTTGGCACCTTTCATATGGTGAAAGAGGAAACTCGCTCTGCACTTCGCCTCACTATCTCCTTGTGACTAAGAGAGTTCAGAGCATTCATTTTGCCCCGATAGCCCATTCCTGTCAGTTACAGGTCATTGTTAATATGTAAACCCTGGGACTATTACTGTAATGGACGTGAGTGACCCCTCACAGGCTGCAGAGGATGATTAAGGCTGCCGGCATTAGATGCCTTCTGCCACCAGAGGAGGCTCAATGGGACTCTATGCATGAACTGACCAATGGACATCATACTGTATACACAGGACACTACACCTCCCAGCATGGTCCGACCACTAGATATCGTACTGTATACGCGGGACACTACACATCCCAGCATAGTCTGACCACTGGACATCATACTGTATACACAGGACACTACACCTCCCAGCATGGTCCGACCACTAGATATCGTACTGTATACGCGGGACACTACACATCCCAGCATAGTCCGACCACTGGATATCATACTGTATACGCAGGACACTACACTCTCCAGCATGGTCCGACCACTGGACATCATACTGTATACACAGGACACTACACCTCCCAGCATGGTCCGACCACTGGATATCATACTGTATACACAGGACACTACACCTCCCAGAATGGTCCGACCACTAGATATCGTACTGTATACACAGGACACTACACCTCCCAGCATGGTCCGACCACTGGATATCATACTGTATACGCAGGACACTACACCTCCCAGCATGGTCCGACCACTGGATATCATACTGTATACGCAGGACACTACACCTCTCAGCATGGTCCGACCACTGGATATCATACTGTATACACAGGACACTACACATCCCAGCATAGTCTGACCACTGGACATCATACTGTATACACAGGACACTACACCTCCCAGCATGGTCCGACCACTGGATATCATACTGTATACGCAGGACACTACACTCTCCAGCATGGTCCGACCAGTGGACATCATACTGTATACACAGGACACTACACCTCCCAGCATGGTCCGACCACTGGATATCATACTGTATACACAGGACACTACACCTCTCAGCATGGTCCGACCACTGGATATCATACTGTATACACAGGACACTACACCTCTCAGCATGGTCCGACCACTGGATATCATACTGTATACGCAGGACACTACACCTCCCAGCATGACCCGACCACTGGACATCATACTGTATACGCAGGACTCTACACCTCCCAGCATGGTCCGACCACTGGATATCGTACTGTATACACAGGACACTACACCTCTCAGCATGGTCCGACCACTGGATATCATACTGTATACGCAGGACACTACAGCTCTCAGCATGGTCCGACCACTGGATATCATACTGTATACGCAGGACACTACAGCTCTCAGCATGGTCCGACCACTGGATATCGTACTGTATACACAGGACACTACACCTCTCAGCATGGTCCGACCACTGGATATCATACTGTATACGCAGGACACTACAGCTCTCAGCATGGTCCGACCACTGGATATCATACTGTATACGCAGGACACTACAGCTCTCAGCATGGTCCGACCACTGGATATCGTACTGTATACACAGGACACTACACCTCTCAGCATGGTCCGACCACTGGATATCATACTGTATACGCAGGACACTACACCTCCCAGCATGACCCGACCACTGGATATCATACTGTATACACAGGACACTACAGCTCCCAGCATGGTCCGACCTCTGGATATCATACTGTATACACAGGACACTACAGCTCCCAGCATGACCCGACCACTGGATATCATACTGTATACACAGGACACTACAGCTCCCAGCATGGTCCGACCACTGGACATCATACTGTATACACAGGACACTACAGCTCCCAGCATGACCCGACCACTGGATATCATACTGTATATGTAGGACACTACAGCTCCCAGCATGGTCCGACCACTGGACATCATACTGTATACACAGGACACTAAAGCTCCCAGCATGACCCGACCACTGGACATCATACTGTATACACAGGACACTACAGCTCCCAGCATGGTCCGACCACTGGACATCATACTGTATACACAGGACACTAAAGCTCCCAGCATGACCCGACCACTGGATATCATACTGTATACACAGGACACTACAGCTCCCAGCATGGTCCGACCACTGGACATCATACTGTATACACAGGACACTAAAGCTCCCAGCATGGTCCGACCACTGGATATCATACTGTATACACAGGACACTACAGCTCCCAGCATGGTCCGACCACTGGACATCATACTGTATACACAGGACACTACACCTCCCAGCATGGTCCGACCACTGGACATCATACTGTATACACAGGACACTACAGCTCCCAGCATGGTCCGACCACTGGACATCATACTGTATACACAGGACACTACACCTCCCAGCATGGTCCGACCACTGTATATCATACTGTATACACAGGACACTACAGCTCCCAGCATGGTCCGACCACTGGACATCATACTGTATACACAGGACACTACACCTCCCAGCATGACCCGACCACTGGATATCATACTGTATACACAGGACACTACACCTCCCATCATGGTCCGACCACTGGACGCTTCCATCACCATGTACATCAGTTGGTACATAACATCCAGGAGGACAGTGTCCTGTACAGGTCACTGATGTGGTTGGCGACATTCTCACCTTCTTCCGCTCGGATTTCTGCCGCTCCCTGAACTCCTCCATTCTCTTGGCTTCTTCTCGTAGAGTCTGAGCCAACTGAATGTGACACTGGCCGATATTGTCGATTTCTGGCAAAAATAAATGTCTAATTAAAGGAAACAGAACAGTCATTGCCACACTTCCGTCGCGCTAGATCTTCTCGGTAACCATCCAACAACAACAACCTTATCTCAAGCCATTCTGAACGATGTGGAAATTACGGTTATTGTGTTAGTTGTAACTTGAATGTGATAGAAGATGAACGTCCGGACCCAAAAATTCTAGGGCCATGTACACTGTTAAGAACAAAAAGGTCCATTTAATGAGCATGCTGCATACCGAATTTTCCCTGACAGCAGCTATTAGCTCGGGCATCATAAGCTAATATATGATGATGTCAAGTCGCCATCATGGAAAATTGCACTGTGCAGCACCTACCGTATATTACCCTCATTGGCGCTAAACAAATACCTCCCTGAGCCATAGACTTCACACCCTAAGAGCAAAAAATACCCCCAGCAGCGCTAAAGAAATACCACAGTGCAACTCAAAATATCCCCCAGTAGCACTAAAAAAATATTACAGTGCAGCACCACATACTGTTATGGCCAATAGTGTTGGCACCCTTGACTTTATCCCAGAAAATTATTGCAATTACACATGTTTATTTCCTTTTGTGTGTATTGTAACAACACAAAAAAGCAGAGAAAGAAGGCAAATTGGATGCAATTTTACACAAAACTCCAAAAATAGTCCAAACAAAATTGTTGCCACCTTTCCAAAATTGTGGGTGAACAACTTTGTTTCAAGCATGTGATGTTCGATCAAACTCACCAGTGGCAAGTAACAGGTGTGGGCAATATGAAAATCATGCCTGAAACCAGATAAAAAGGGGAGAAGTTGACTCAATCTTTGCATGGTGTGTCTGTGTGTGCCACACTAAGCATGGAGAACAGAAGAGGAGCAGAAAACTGACTTGAGAAACAAAATTATTGAAAAATATAAATAATTTCAAGCTTACAAGTCCATCTCCAGTAATCTTAATGTTCCTTTGTCCACGGTGCGCAACATAATCAAGATGATTACAACCCATGGCACTGTAGCTACTCTCCCTAGACGTGGATGGCAGAGACAAATTGATGAAAGGTTGTAACACATGATAGTCCAGCTGGTGGATAAGCAGCCCCAACCAAGTTCCAAAGAAATTCAAGCTGTCCTGCCGGCTCAGGGTGCATCAGTGTCAACGCAAACTATCTATCGACATTTGAATGAAATGAAGCGCTACGGCAGGAGACGCAGAAGGACCCCACTGCTGACTGACACAGACATAAAAAAAAGCTAGACTGCAGTTTGCCAAAAGGTACGTGAGTAAGCCAAAATCCTTCTTGGAAAGCGTTTTGTGGACAAAAAATAGACCAAAATAGAGATTTTTGGTAAAGCACCCAATTCTACCAATTTACCAAAAACGGAATAAAGCCTACAAAGAAAAGAACACCGCACCTACAGGCAAATATGGTGGAAGTTCAAAGATGTTCTGGGGTTGATTTGCTGCCTCTGGCACTGGGTGCTTAGACTGTGTGCAAGGCATTATGAAATCTGAAAATTACCAAAGGATTTTGGGTGGCAATGTAGTGCCCAACGTCAGAAAGCTGGGTTTGTGTCCTGGGTCTTCCAGCAGGACAATGAAGCCAAACATACTTCAAGAAGCACCCAGAAGTGGATGGAAACAAAGCGCTGCAGAGTTCTGAAATGGCCAGCAATGAGTACTGATCTAAATTCCATTGAACACCTGTGTAGAGATCTTAAAATTGCTGTTGGGAGAAGGCTCCTTCACATATGAGAAATCTGGAGCAGTTTCCAGAGGAAGAGTAGTCCAAAATTCTAGTTGAGAGGTGTAAGAAGCTTGTGGATGGTTATAGGAAGCGATTTTGTCACAGGGTTACCGCAAAAGAGAAGAGCCAGAAGACAAAAGCGTCTGCTCCTAATCCTGGGCTGAAAAGAAGCACTTCACCTTCTTTTTAATGGTGTTCATTTCTTTTGGCATAACAGGAGTTAATCGACCATGTTGGGAGTTCTGGGAGTCTGAGCTCTTAGCTGAGCTCGGTTAGCCACTCCCATCACTTTTATAGTGTGGAACTTGATTCAAATCCATGTCAGAGCTAGCTTATGCTGCATAGCTTGGAGGAGAGGTGTTTTGGTGGTTATATGAGGAGGAGTTATCTGTGACGGTTGTGTAGGTTTGTAAGTGTGGTAATTCCCTTCCCTCCTCTTACTTTGGTTTTTCCCCATCCTCCCAGTGCATTCCTCTGTTATTTGTGAGTGAATATTTGTATACCTAGTATTTTCTGTTACTCTTGTTTGTGTTGCCTTGTTCATCAGGTTGGTGTCCTGCGGTGCACAGCAGCACCCCTCTTCCCTGGGTCGGGGAAGAGAGCAGACAGAGAACTGATTCAGGAGATAAGGCAAAGGTGGGGGCTCCGGCATCTTCACCTTCAGAAGTATCCTGGGGAATAGCGCGCCCCCTAGTGTTTGGGACAGGGAAGGAGCCCCTGGTCACGGATCACCCGACAGCTGAGTCGTGACAGATTGATTGCAGTTATCTATTACAAAAGGTGTGCAACCAAATATTAAGATGAGGGTGCCAACAACTTTGTCCTGCCCATTTGGGGGGTTTTGTGTGAAATTATGTCCAATTTCCCTTTTTTTGCTCAGTTTTTTTTTTTTGTTCCAATACACACAAATAATATAAACGTGTATAACAAAGCATGTGTAATTGCAATACTTTTCTGCGACAAATGCACCATTTTTTCGAACAATTTCAAGGGTGCCAACACTTTTGGCCATGACTGTACCTCCCCAGCAGCGCTAATTAGGCATGCCTCACAATTTCACAAGCACAGATGTAAACGATATGGCCTCTCTGCCGAGGGATCAAGAGGACTCAAAGAGAAATCTATAAAGCAATCTACAATCTACCCTGCAAACCAGTCATATCCCCTCCTTCTGACTATGTGACAACTAGCTGCAGCAGGATCCTCCCCCCTCTGATCTGGCTGCGGTCAGGTGCAAGGTTAGTGAATTCAGAAAAATCACCAGGCATAAATTAAAGAGATCAGTTCCCCCTGCAGGAGTTAATTTCTGGGTTTAGGCTTCCTTTATAAGAGAACAGCAGCCACTCTGGACCCATGTGTGTAAATAGGAAGTGAACTGCCCCTACTGATCACTTCCCTTTTCTCATAATTTGCCTGATAATAAAATGCCTTTCTTGTGTCATATAGAACGGTTAATGATGTAGCTGATCCCAAACTGGATAAGGACACAGGCAAATTTATCAACTGTAATAACCTTATTTAAAGCTTTTATACCAGCCACAGCCAGAAATCACATTATTGCTCGTGTTCACACAGGACAGCTTATTCTGCAAAAGTTTCCCTCTAACATAATGAAATAATCCTAATTCACTTTTCCACTTCCTAACCATTTCTGCACTGACGGTCCGGTGCTCCTAGCCTGTCCGGCAGCGGTTTTCATGCAGTAGAGGATCCAAATGACCGCTGCAGCCAATCACTGGCCTCAGCAGTAAGGTGCTGTACATGCCATCGTTGAAGGATGGGTGTGATCATAGAGCGGCGTGGGGGATTTGATAAATGAATTATTTTATTATGTTATCGCATAGCCTATTGTTAAACCAATTTTTACGAAATCCTGGTAAATACTTTTATCCCCCCCAAAAAAAGACAAAAGTATTCTAGGAGTGATACCTAGAAAACACCTTTAAAGGGAGTGTATCATCTACATTTTTTTGCAATTATTGAAATAAAAAAAAAATTAAGAATTAATCTTCTAATAAAAAATTTTTTTTAAATGGTATAAAATATAAAAAATAATTGTAAAATATTGTATATTTTCCACTTTTAAACACTAAGGGGAGCAGCTGCTGAAATGTGCCATGGAAATCTATTGTACAGCTAACTCACATTATGACTGCTGCAAAAGTGGGCGGGTTCTGATCACATGTGCGTGATGTCACTTCTCCCCACGCCTTTTGGGTGTTTGCAAAAGGTTAAGGGAGGATGAAGTTTAGGATCTCGGTGTAGAGACATTTAGTTGGTTACTACCAAGTGATACTGAGATGTGGATGGTGTCACCGAGGACGGCTGACCGTACCGATTCTGATAGCTGGTGCTGCACACCATATCACACACTGGGATTTAATATGCAGACTGCATCACACGCTGGGCTGAAGAATGTGGAGTGTGAAGAATGTGGTTTGGCCCTGCACTGACAGCTCTCCAGTGATTTTACCGTTTTCCTCACCAGCCTCCTATCACTAAGTGGCAGTTCACTCTTCTCTTAGTTACCCACTCCCTCGCCCGAGATCTCGCACAAGAACAGTCATTCGCTGGGGCGGCACATGTGCACATCAATTGTTCAACGCTCGCAATATCCTCAGCATGTTGCTGCACATGCGCAGCTCAGGGAATCACGCCACTTGTGTGAGATCTCAGCTGGGGGAGCAGGTGACTGAGAAGAGCGAACTGTCAGTGACAGGAGGACAGCGGTAGGCAGGGAAACGGGGAGAGATGTTAGCGGGCTGAAAGTGCAAGGCCAAGGTCCCTGCTATTTCGGTTCATTAGTATGAAAATTGGACAGGGGATTTCTCTGAAAAGGAAAAATGGACTGTTATAATTAATTACAGCGACTTATCATGGAGAATATTAGTTTGGGGATCAAAGACCCACTGATAAGTTCCTTATAATAGGAGACAGTCAGATCCACTAACTGTCTCCAACCTCTACTTTCATGGTTTGCATGCGTAATTCTTTATTATAAAGATTTTTATTCTAACATTGCGATCTATTTTTTCTGCAGTATCACAAATGTTAATAAGGCAGGACTAGTCCAGCATGGCGTCTCTTTACCGCTCGGATCTTCTTACCATGCCTCCTTGGGTGTGATTGACAGACTGCATAATGGTCCTACCACACCGAGTATTGTATGCAGGCTGTCAGTCCTACCCAGGGCGTGATTAGAAGATCCGAGACATGACTAGTCAGGGGAAGAGTCGCTCCGTAGGGCTAGTCCTGCTTCATATGCAGCAAGTTAGCTCTGATCCCTATATAATTAGTACTTACGCTGCTTAAAGGTATCTAAAGCCCTCTTGAGTGTGCTGTGGAAGAAAAATACAAGAACGATTAATTAAAAAAAAAATCCAATTATCCTTCTTAAAAGTAAATTTCACCATTAGCCATCTGCTATCAGTTGTGTCTTAGATTCTGATCATACTGCAGTCCGGAAAGAGTCCTTGGAGAAAGGACGGTCTCAGATTAAAGACCCCCAACATTGTTATTTTCTAACATGTCAGAAAATCACACACAAAAAAGCTTCCCTTTTTTATTTATTTTTTTGCTACTCTTAAATGTTATTTTATAGCTGGATCAATAATTACCAGATCATAGAAAAATGCAAAAAAAAAAAAATGGTAATCAAGCGATGATAAATAGGACACCATGCACATGCAATATTTTTGGTCATATTCCCACTTAGTGTAAATGCTAGGTTCTGTGGGTTTTTTCTTCAGATAGAGTGTATGAGATTTCATGAAAACTTGTTCCAAGTGTGCATATAAAAACGCTGTTGTGTTTTGTTTTTTTTCTGTGTCTTTTTTTTCTAAAGGCTTCTATGGGGAGCAGAAAAAAATGCACGTAATAAAAAGCACTTGTGGTATTCATGTAGTTTCTGCACTAAAAAAACACATTAAAAATGTGTCAAATCTGAATCAAAAAATGGAACCAAAAAAGGGGAATATGAATAAGAAATTACAGCAAAAATGCAATCTAACCACTTTTCTAATATGCTTAACTTCCTTTTTTTTTTGTTACCTCCGATGACATTTTGTTTGAGTATCTCAGCATGTTTTTTGAAAATGAGTCGTTATCGGGGGGCAGATACTGCGGTGACTGCCCCAGCTGTTGGCCCCACAATTACAAAAGTGATGGCCATTTCAGAAGCTGGGCTAGTCAATGGTTGGCTGAGCATTCGCCGTCAATTCTGGCACATGGTCAGTATGTGCTCCGTGCTCTATATTCTGTTAAATGCACACCGACATGGCGCTTCCTCACTGGCTCTATAGAGAAGTGATGAGCAGGCAAGAGAGCGCACAGTCAGTGTGCATTGAAAAGGATATAACACAGCAAGTAAGGAGAACAGAGAACACTCCAACCCCAGAAATGGACGTCACCACGCTGAAAACTGACATCTGTTTTCAGATTCTGGCCTGGTTCTCCCAGCTTACCGCATACTCTCTTTTTCAATGTTCTCTTGTGGTGCGTGAGGGAGCGCACTGGCAGTGTGCGAGGGAGCGCGCTGGCAGTGTGCGAGGGAGCGCAAGATCAGTGTGCATTCAAAAGGAGTATAGCACTGGGAGCGCATAATCAGCATGCATCGGAATTGACAAACAGCACATTCTCAGTAAAGCAGGGACTAGCCCAGAAGTTACTGATGACTCTTCGTTTCAGGGTGGGAACAGCAGTTGGGGCAGTGAGTGAAGTGTCAGTTCCTGATAACCCAGTTGGGAATCTCCAGTGCATACTGGGAGACTGAAATAAAACATAATTAATCTGAAGTTAAAAAAAAAAACCAGACAGGAACTTAGCGTAGAGAGGAAAGGGTAATATTAAAATGAAGTACTTTAGAAAAATGGTTAGATTATTGAATTAAATTAGCATGAAATTCACATTTAGTTTTGGACAACCTCTTTAAACTAATCACAGTTTTTCCCACTTCTGGAACTCCCGGGGATCAACTGTTATCTATAAGTGAACCAACCACCAAGTGTTCAGTTCTTCTGCAGCGCCTCCGCAGGGAAATTGGTGCATTACATGGTTCCCATTTAAATCAATGAGCTGTAATCTACAGACATGTTGGATTCTACAAAGACTTTATTGGCTTTTTATCCAATTGATCACATCCGGTAACTCAGAATGCCATTATACGGGAAATAAACAAGGGATCTTAAAAATCAACCGGTTCCTATAGAGTATTCTTGGATTCTTATACAGTACGATCAGGAAACTGTTCACTCACTTCAGTTCTGTTTGACCACAAGGTTTTTTCTTGGTTAAAGTAAGCAGATCTTTCCCGTACCTCTCTTCTATTGCTGCCCTGTAGGAAGGGGAACGGCACATTATTTTATGTCCAAAACCAATCAATGTGACAAAGAAGCATATAGGCATTACATTTATATTATTTTGTTATGTTTGTTTATTTCTTTTATCCTTTATTCTCACTATTTTATGCCATTTACCAATCACCATAAATCCGTTTACAGTATTAGGTTTTGTTCTTTTTTTTTAATTACAGGGAAACCAAATATACCCATATTATTCACTGGTTTGTGATGGGTTTTTTTTTTTCTTAAAGTGTATAAAGAATGTGATTATTGTAATTGTTTCTCAGATTTTTTCCCAGTAATTTTAGGGGTTAAAAAAAAAATGTAATTTTTTTATTTTACTTCTAATACACCAGTGTATAGAAATGTACTGTTATATAGAGATGTATCTTTATGTACCAGTACAATGTGCCTGTAAAGAAGAAGACCATTTTTAGGCATGGAAAATGTTCCTATACATGGCACAACCTGTGTCTCACTGCTGAAGTTTCTGCCTGCACCACCAGAGATTCTGAGTCCCAGTACAGACCAAGCTTCCAGAACCATAAATACATCATGAACTACCGTATATTAAAGAAGGCCTCTATTGGGAGGTATGTGCGGTTGAATCGGTTGCACATGTGGTATGCTATCTATTTTATTTTTATCTAGCTTTTTTTGTATTCCAGCAATCATCTTTATGGATAGAGTATTGATTATTACAAAAATTTAAAGTTTGAGTTTAAGGCCCAAAATCCTTACAACATTGCTTTTGTATTAGCCAATGTGCAGCTGACATCCATTGATTGGGTGATGGTAAAACTAAGAGAGGATACATTCAATAATGACACAATGCCAGTCTGCTGCTTCTAAGGCAAGAATAATTTTGTTTTTCAGAACGAGAAAAGATTTATTTTCAGACTTTTATCGTATATCAGGATTTTTCTGTACATATCTGTATTAATGTGTTACATACCTTTCCTTTAAGAAATCTTCAAACTCCTTGCAGTTCTTTCTCCCATCATTCATGTGCTGTAATAGGATGTCATAGCCTTGGGTACTGGTAATGTCTGTGCTCTGCAGGAAAAAGGAGACACAACAGTATAATAGTACAATTGTGTCTGACTGTGTAAAAGTATACTGTAGATACGCATTAAATTTAACCATATTAAGCAAATTAATTCTTCCTTTCGCCTGGATACAAGGTCAGACTGGCCCACCGGAGGACCGGAGAATCCTCCAGTCTTCCCTAGCCTCTAATTCAGGGGTGGAAGACCTTATGGCCACTATAGGACCCCTGCGTTGGGAGAAGTCTAGTAGAATAATTGTAAAGAAGTGAAATTATTCTTGAATTCAGTATTGGGTCCAATGTCATACATTTCGGTATTACTGTATTGAACCTCACACCCTTTTTTCGTACACAACTCGTTGCAGGACTGATCCCTAAGGTAATGGCCGTATTTTTGGGTTCATCAAGCTTCAAGTTACGCCTCTGGATGGCATATGAATAGATAGTTTGGGGAAGGTATGGCAATTATTTAATATTTTCTCGTATTCCTATGCATTTCTGTTGCACTTTTATGATAATTTTTGATACTCTTCATTTTATTATCATATTGTGGAGTATTGGCTTTTTATTTTCTTTATATTGAAAGTCGAGTAAAATATGTATGATAAATAAATCCAATACTTGTTGAATTTAATTTCCTTTATTATGTCTTATTTTTTTTTATAAAATTTTGAATTGAGGGAAAAATAGAATCCAATAATGGTGGCTTTGCACCCCTCTAGCTGATAGAGTTCTTGTGACCACTCAGCCATTAAAATTCAATTTATGAAGCCCCTGATTAGCAGTTCTTGTGTTGACCTTGCTTACTTGGTAGTGAGTGCCGCTACTCATTTCCAAACGTTAGTAAATGATTTATTTACAGAACCAAAGTTTGGCCAACAGCCGTACACAGCCTCCAGTGAAAATTACAAAAAGTAAACATCAAAATTTGCAAAGAAAAGAAGTAGATAGATCCGTGATACATGAAACATGAACGATAATGTACTTGTCTGAGTGGGTGTTGGACCTGAGCAAAACATTTTTAACTATTAACAAATTAGCATGATCAGCTAAAAAGGAGGAAGTGGAGGGAAGAGAATACAGAGGAAGAACATGGAGAGAAGAAGGGAGAAGAAGATGCAAATTGTCCAGGACCTGTGCCCAGTGAAAGGAATAAAGTGGTAACTAACAAGGCTCTAGATTCAGTCAGTATGCTACAGTACCTTGGAAGACCAACCAAGGATACTAGGTCTTGGTAAAGGAGGTGGCTTTGTTATTTGATTTACGAGATCAGGTCCACCATCCTCATAAAGTCATTGGAGAAGCAGAGACCTAGAGAGGATGGATCTGAAAGCCTTCACGTGAAATAATTGCAAGAGCGAGATGCATTAATCAAGTGCAAAAGGAGACAGCGCTTGTATCTTCAGACAAGGATATCACTGTAATGCAATAAAAGTGGTTTGGGTGGTATACTATCCCGAAAAGGCACCAGGACATAATAAGGCTTGAAGGTGAGGAATGGGGTACCCTCTCCCTCTAAACATTAACAACACATGGAAGTAATGGATGGTTGTAAACTGTGACGGTGAAGATGCACCTGGTAAAGGCAAAATATTTTTTGCTTTCCCAAAAGTTCTTCAAGAGGAAGAAATTTAGGTTTTATTCTCAGCTCAGGAAAATCTGCGGTGTTGGAAAGTTGGAAGATTTGAGACCAAAATTGAGTAAGTCACGCGTTTCGAATGACATGACCCCAAACAGAAGTTATTAAAAGGATTTTTATTCTTAGTAAACTGTGAGGTTTGGCTACACTAATCAGACAATGGTGGGGTTGGATAGAGCCCCAGAATCCCAGTGAGCAGGCTTCCTAATCAGATTCTAGAAAAGCTAGTGTAGGCCATGACATGCCTTGAGAAAAATACGAGGTAGCCCATTTGCCCTATTCTCCACATAGGTAACACTGTGTCTTCTACGCCTTGAGGAAAGATGTGGGAAAAAAGGGGGAAATGAAATGGAGACACATTCAGAGATGAAAATACGATTTTGCAGACAAATAGTGTGAGACATATTGGAGGATACTAAACCCCAGTGTACGGAGTCTAGCAAAGAGATTGAAGAAAGGGTAATTTTAGTTAAAGCTTGGTTCCGACACACCGTCCTCAAATTATGGGTACCTTTAGAACAAATTATCATCTACATTGAGAGCCATTTGGTGCTGGAGGTGAAGACCAATCCCACCTCTGATTTTAGGTCTATGTTAGATGTTTTGATCCTGACAGGTTTTCCATTCCATGTGAAGTAGCATTTAGGTAGCTGAAGAAGTGTTAAGGAACCTTAATGAGGAGGTATAATAAGCAACAGATATAGAGGGGAAGGGGAACTTAACAGCTACCATTGGTAGTACACGCATTGGTTGATTCCTTTCGAGGTGTTGGCCTGAGCCTCTTGGGCTGGCTTTCCACACTTAATAGTGATCTCATTATTTTCTAGACATTCCCATAGCACTATAGCCATGCTTTCAAGGTGACTGTGAGATAATTTTAGAAGATATCTGAGGGGCAGATGGGTTCTTCATGGAACTCCAATATGATCCATTGCTTTTTGTGGCGATTATATGGCTACATGTAGGATTTTATGCACCTGTTAGCCAAGAATGTGATAAAAATAGTAAAACTCAGTAAATACAGTAGGTATACACATACTGTTGGCCAAAGAAGTTAGATTTGCCTTACTTGTGTCACTTACAATTTATATCTGAGAAGCAAAAGGTACTTTAAACTGGGTGGCAACAGCTTGAGAGACTTCCAAGGAAACGGATGATTTTTGCTAAATCAATAATTTCTCAATATGTGAGATGTGTAATTGGTGGTGTCATTGGTGACATAACAGAGGATTTCTTTCTAAGGTTACTTTCACACATCAGGTCAGGCTCAATCCGGCTAAATTTAAAAAATATGGATCCAGCGAGTGTTGCCGCCAGATCCATTTTTTTTCCCATAGACTTCTATTAGTGCCGGATTGCGCCGAGTGACACTGCGTTTCGTTTGTTTCTGGAAAAAACATCCATAGCAATGTTTTTTGTCTCCGGCGACAGAATGGAAGCCTATGGGAGCCGGAAGGTGCCGGAAAATGACGGATTCCGGTGCCAGATTCCGGTTTTATAAACTGAGCATGCTCCAAATATTTTTTTATCCAATAATCTAGATATGCTAGCCGGATCCGTCGAAAAAACAGATCCGTCGCGTCAGTTTTTCACAATCTGCGCCGGATCCGGTTTTTCCAACATTCGCCGGATTGTGCCTGATGCAAAAAACCTGATGTGTGAAAGTAGCCTTAGGCAAGGCCTTAGCCATAAGGTAGTCGTGTTAAAATGATATCCAATACTAAAGCACAGTGTTGTGGCAGAAGAGTCACGTAAACAGTTACAAAAATTCTGTCTGAGTCTGGTTTGGGAATCTGTGTCAGACATAATTATGGGGCATCTGGTTGACTCTATCATGAGGGCTACTAGATTTAAAGGCATTGACCAGGCATAGGTACTGATGCCTTATCTACAAGATTGAAGAAGGGGCAGCATCCAATCCAGGTGAAAAGAGTAAAAAGGTCTTTATTCTGCCATCAAGTCATACAACGTTTCGACCCCGCATGGTCGTCATACAACGTTTCGACCCCGCATGGTCGTCATACAACGTTTCGACCCCGCATGGTCTTTGTCTTTGACAAAGACCATGCGGGGTCGAAACGTTGTATGACTTGATGGCAGAATAAAGACTATATTACTCTTTTCACCTGGATTGGATGCTGCCCCTTCTTTCTTCAGTTGTGAGTATCTGACCTTTGGGGTCTATGGACTTTGGAGCGTGCATCCCAGCCATCTGAGTGCTGTTGGTTGCTGCTTTTTGTATATTATCTACAAGACTGGCGAGGGTCCTACACCCAGTACCCCCAAAAGATTAGATACTAGTTGCTTTGCTGGTGGCCAGATGTAGATACTTTGAACAGAACTTTTGTGCTCAGCTTCATTCACTGCCAGCCATTGCCAACTACCACAGCACAGCTTCTATTCAAAACAATAGGAGCTGTCGTTCTGGACCCGGCTGCAGCTGCTACTCTTTGAAGAGTATTCCGGACAAAGTATTTACATTGCGTCGGCGCCAGAGGAAATAACAGCTGATCTATTGTGTTGCAAGGTATCAGATCCCCTCATCTGTTATTGATGACCTATATCCGGACAACCCCCGTTAATCTATTAGATTACATTGTATCTGGTCTACTTTTAAGAGTTCTTAGAGTATTTTTTTACGGGTGCAGGGTGGCTGTCCCTATTATATGGATACTCTACCACTAGTGATGAGCGAGTATACTCGTTGCTCGGGTTTTCCCGAGCACGCTCGGGTGGTCTCCGAGTATTTGTGACTGCTCGGAGATTTAGTTTTTGTTGACATAGCTGCATGATTTACAGCTGCTAGCCAGCCTGAGTACACGTAGGGGTTGCCTGGTTGCTAGGGAATCCCCACATGTATTCAAGCTGTCCAGCAGCCGTAAATCATGCAGCTGTGGCGACAAAAACTAAATCTCCGAGCACTAACAAATACTCGGAGACCACCCGATCGTGCTCAGGAAAACCCAAGCAACGAGTATACTCGCTCAACACTATCAGCTGAAAAACTTCTTTATCCTTTTTTTCTCCAAAAGTTGGCAAAAAGGAGTTAACATGATAAAAAAATGATATTAAAATGGCTTGACCAAAAATGGCCACCCCATTCTATAACAAAAACAGGAGTTCAGTTAGACTATTAGAGTGTAAACCAGAAGCAGAAGATAATCTGTCAAAGATTACGAGTCAGGTTGACAGATGCAAATATGACTCATATCAAAACATTGCAGGTACCACAAGAGCATGATTGGGAAATTGCCCTATAGCCCAAGGACAAGATCACCCAGTGACTGTAAGACTAGAGTAGCAAGTTTGTGTAGTTTGTGATAAGACATCTCCAGAGCTGTGCTCACTATTTTTTTTTTTTAACATATATTTTGCCATGGTGGTCAACCCCCAAAAAGGGGAACCTAAGTGGAAGCACTTCTCTTTATGAAGTCTATGTGTAGTTAAGGAGAGGGTTTCTCATGAGTAGACAAGTCCCATGCCCAGGGCATTCTCCAACCTGCATGATAGTGACATTCATAATAGTTGGAGCCGTTCCTAGATATACAACAGCAACGTTTTTTTGTGCAGCTTCCTCATGCTTTACATGATACACTTCCTCCTGAACACTTCATCCCAGATGATGGAGAAGAATGTATAGATCTGGTGTGCGGTACACCGGGGTGGACTCCTACATCTGGGAGATTCCAGACTTGTTCTGCGGGGGGCAGTAAGAGAAACACGAAGTTGTGACTGTTGTTGTGAGCTGCAGCACTGACCACTGCCACAATCAAGTGTTTGGCGTTGGTCCTGGTAAATAATGATTGTGCCTCAGTGATTGCTAGAACGCCGCAGCTCCTTCATTGAACTATCCAGCTGAGGTGCCAACAATCAGACCCACACCATTCAGTTACTGATAGCCTATCTTAGCCATCTAATTTATAGTCTAGGAACATATTTTGTCTTAATCTCAGACATCCCCTTCAATATCCAATAAACAGGAGCACAACTGTAGGGGTGCGGAGCTTGCCAATGCACATGGGCCATGGTGGGGGCCTAAAAGGTGCTAATGGCCCATAGGAGAAGACCCATGATATTTGGGCCCACAAGCTTTTTAGTCACACCACAGCCAATAAACATGAACTGGAGGTAGGTGCAGAGGCTCCAGTTACAGCCAGAAACCTGGTGCACAACAGGCCCATCTTCCAAAGTGGGACCATGTCTAACACATACAGTACAGACCAAAAGTTTGGACACACCTTCTCATTTAAAGATTTTTCTGTATTTTCATGACTATGAAAATTGTAAATTCACACTGAAGGCATCAAAACTATGAATTAACACATGTGGAATTATATACTTAACAAAAAAGTGTGAAACAACTGAAATTATGTCTTATACTCTAGGTTCTTCAAAGTAGCCACCTTTTGCTTTGATGACTGCTTTGCACACTCTTGGCATTCTCTTGATGAGCTTCAAGAGGTAGTCACCGGGAATGGTTTTCACTTCACAGTTGTGCCCTGTCAGGTTTAATAAGTGGGATTTCTTGCCTTATAAATGGGGTTGGGACCATCAGTTGTGTTGTGCAGAAGTCTGGTGGATACACAGCTGATAGTCCTACTGAATATACTGTTAGAATTTGTATTATGGCAAGAAAAAAGCAGCTAAGTAAAGAAAAACTAGTGGCCATCATTACTTTAAGAAATGAAGATCAGTCAGTCCAAAAAATTGGGAAAACTTTGAAAGTGTCCCCAAGTGCAGTGGCAAAAACCATCAAGCGCAACAAAGAAACTGGCTCACATGAGGACCGACCCAGGAAAAGAAGACCAAGAGTCACCTCTGCTTCTGAGGATAAGTTTATCCGAGTCACCAGCCTCAGAAATCGCAGGTTAACAGCAGCTCAGATTAGAGACCAGGTCAATGCCACACAGAGTTCTAGCAGCAGACACATCTCTACAACAACTGTTAAGAGGAGACTTTGTGCAGCAGGCCTTCATGGTAAAATAGCTGCTAGGAAACCACTGCTAAGGACAGGCAACAAGCAGAAGAGAGTTGTTTGGGCTAAAGAACACAAGGAATGGACATTAGACCAGTGAAAATCTGTGCTTTGGTCTGATAAGTCCAAATTTGAGATCTTTGGTTCCAACCACCGTGTCACCGTACGACGCAGAAAAGGTGAACAGATGGACTCTACATGCCTGGTTCCCACCGTGAAGCATGGAGGAGGAGGTGTGATGGTGTGGGGGTGCTTTGCTGGTGACACTGTTGGGGATTTATTCAAAATTGAAGGCATACTGAACCAGCATGGCTACCACAGCATCTTGCAGCGACATGCTATTCCATCCGGTTTGCGTTTAGTTGGACCATCATTTATTTTTCAATGGGACAATGACCCCAAACACACCTCCAGGCTGTGTAAGGGCTATTTGACTAAGAAGGAGAGTGATGGGGTGCTACGCCAGATGACCTGGCCTCCACAGTCACCAGACCTGAACCCAATCGAGATGGTTTGGGGTGAGCTGGACCGCAGAGTGAAGGCAAAAGGGCCAACAAGTGCTAAGTATCTCTGGGAACTCCTTCAAGATTGTTGGAAGACCATTTCCGGTGACTACCTCTTGAAGCTCATCAAGAGAATGCCAAGAGTGTGCAAAGCAGTCATGAAAGCAAAAGGTGGCTACTTTGAAGAACCTAGAATATAAGACATAATTTCAGTTGTTTCACACTTTTTTGTTAAGTATATAATTCCACATGTGTTAATTCATAGTTTTGATGCCTTCAGTGTGAATGTCCAATTTTCATAGTCATGAAAATACAGAAAAATCTTTAAATGAGAAGGTGTGTCCAAACTTTGGGTCTGTACTGTACATGATAAAAGGCTAATTTTCAGAAAAATCAGGCCCCAACAACTAAGTAGCCCCATTTACCTCAGCATTTTATAATCTTCTCACCTAGTATGTCCAATTATATACCAACATATCATACCTTCATAGCACTATCATACATTGCTAACTACAATACAGTGAATGCTGAAATAAAACTGCTATGTGGTGTCCAAATAATACCACCCAAGAATGTCTTAAAACACATACAGCAGCCATATTGCTAGCCATATATGTTGTACTACTGATATTAAACTCCTTTGAGCCAATATAATACTGCCATATAATACGCAAATATTATACCATAAATATAAAGCCCACATGATTCTTCCATCAAAAGTAGCAATAACGTGTTTTTTCTCTCCTTATTTATATACATACACATGTGCATAGACTGTACATATACACATATACAATGTGTAAAATGACGTGGAATACAATGGTGCTATAGAAAAAAATATTATTCTATACTGTATTTAAACACTGGAGATAATATCAATATGCAGGACCCTGGTCCATCAGTCACATTGGTATCCCAGATGGGAACCCTGCCTCTTATATGCACGCCTCCTGAAGAAGCAGGATGAAACGCGCGTCGGGGAGAGGGACCCGATGCCATATCCTAACAGCTACATTCCGGTTACACTTTCAGGCAATGTTATACTATTTTCTGGTTTACTCAGGATCGCTGTCTGCTAGTTCTTTAATTAGACTACATCTATGCTTGTTTATGATGTGTACAGGTCATAGCTGTAATTTAATATGACTGACTATCAAAATACAACTATCTTTTAATTACTACATCCTAATTTAGGACATAGTCGTGTCCTTGGTCTACTTTTTCTGTATTTTTAAACTGGTTTTATTGTTACCATGGATTAATAAAGTACTCTTTTTTTTCTTATCCTGTTATACTCACTTCTTTTAGCCTGAGAGTTACCCTTCTCAGACTGGGTTGATGCCTCTTTAGATTGTTAGGCCGAGTGTAATGTCATTTGTGCTTTATGTCACAACATGATGTCTCGCTGGGTTAACAAATAAGAAGCCCCGGGGATGCCAGCAGGTAGTGGGTGGTAAACAGTGATTCCAAAAAGCAGCCGACAAATTAGAAGAGGTCCCGGGTGGCATAGCAGGCTGTTCAGTGGTCCCATCTGGTGGCCATGGACTATTGATGTGGCCAATTTACCAGGGTCCTTTGAATTTATACCCTCATCTCTAAAATACACAATACAGTATCTTTCCCCCCCTGCTCACTAGTTGCTCCTGGGGATAGATTTTCAGGAGTTCTAGAGGAAACAGTAAGCCTGGGCAAATTCCGAGTTTTCTACCCAACTAAAACTGTTTCTGGCCCCATGATGGTTGCCGAAAC
Source organism: Ranitomeya imitator (assembly GCF_032444005.1). Taxonomy (NCBI): domain Eukaryota; kingdom Metazoa; phylum Chordata; class Amphibia; order Anura; family Dendrobatidae; genus Ranitomeya; species Ranitomeya imitator. Next base: position 56,456,383 of record NC_091282.1, on the reverse strand, counting down.
CGATGCAACTGACTGTTAACAATCAACATTTTATGATGTTTGATGGTTGCTAAATACAAATAAATGGGAAAATTCAGAGATCAAAGTTTTTAAGATCAGAAACTGAAGACCTGGCATTGTGACTAATAGCAGATAATAATATAACAATAAAAAAAATCAAGATGATGACATGTCTACAAATTCCCTTGATTTTAACCTAATCAATCATCTATGGGGTGTGCTGGAAAATCAAGTTTAATATTTGAAGGCAGCTCCTCATGACTTAAATAGCACCAGTTACTTCATTTTTCAGATATGGCCTATTCTTCCCTATATAGAAATCTGGTCTTTTAGCCAAAAGGGTGTGGTCCTCAAGATGACACCCACAGGGAAGAGTTGAGGACCACACCCACTTGGATAAAATAGACTAGATTTATATACAGGGAAGAAGGGGAAATATCTCAGGAATGGAGAGAAGCAAGAACAAAAGAAACACAATGCCGTATTCAGGAGAATAGCGGCATTTCAACAAAAAAGCAAGGGAAGTCAGCTCATCTGGGAAAAGGATCTACAGAGACATCGTAGCATGGCAAGTCCAAATAGTGAAAGAGAAGTAAAATATCTAACAAGATGGATCCTTGAAAAAAAAAGAATTATCAAATGTACAGTACATTAAACCAGAAAAAGTTCAATTCAACACAATTAAAAAAGCAGACGCTTTTTCATGAGAAACGACTGCGTCTGAAACGCGTCAGCTTTTTTAACAGTGGCATTTACACCAGGTAAAAAACAAAACATATTTATGGCAAGCGACAGTGCTTGTTTACACGATCTGCTGCTAACATCTTGATGCCAGATAATCTGTTCTTGTGAAGTCTATTGCAGAAAATGCCCGGGTTGTACCACCATGGTTAATGTCAATACATACTGGAAGATTAATAACTTGTATGAGCATTTATATTAGGACTCCGTTGTCACATTCACAATAAATTATGGCTCCATCATCAGAACCTCATGGCTGGAGGGGGAACACCCAGCATGACATAACATCAAACAACCTCAGACAGATAACAGAGTAATAGCTAATGATCATTTACCTAGTTATTATTTATTATTATAGCGCCATTTATTCCATGGAGCTTTACATGTAAGGAGGGGTATACATAATAAAAACAAGTACAGCACAATACAAGTCACAACTGGTACAGGAGGAGAGAGGACCCTGCCCGCGAGGGCTCACAATCTACAAGGGATGGGTGAGGATACAGTAGGTGAGGATAGAGCTGGTCATGCAGCGGTTTGGTCAATCGGTGGTTACTGCAGGTTGTAGGCTTGTCGGAAGAGGTGGGTCTTCAGGTTCTTTTTGAAGGTTTCGATGGTAGGCGAGAGTCTGATATGTTGTGGTAGAGAGTTCCAGAGTATTTTATTGAGATAGTGGCACCAGCCCAAGAGGAAGTAGCAAGATCCGAATGCCATCATTTGCAAGGGACATCAATTTTTTTGAATGATAAATATTCTACTCCTCGTTAGTTTTAATTTCCCGTATAAGATATTTACAGAAGTTGTCATATACAGAATATACAGCTGGTTTCACTGTTTGATCTTCTTATCTCAGGGAGATATGCACAAATTTCTGTGCATTCATTTAAGGAGAACTTGCTTTCTAAAGATTTTGCCATCAGAACATTGTTCTAGTTAGGAAGGGATTGCAAAGTACTAATCGGACTGACGCAGTTAATTTCCTCCTTTGATGCTATTTTGTCTCCTGTAACATTAAAAATTAATTATTCTACAAGACCATTTCATAGTCAGGCAAACTAACAAATAATGAGGACAACTATGTGTGTTTAATTAACCCATTCATTTCTAGGTTTAGTGTTTTCAAGAGGTGCCTATGAGACAGGAGGATCATCGGAGGGGGAATGCGGTGAAAGGATCAGGAATGCTGAATATTAATGCCCAATCCTTTTGTTTCCAGGGGATGTAAGCCATGACCAGAGGTTTACTCCTCTCTCCCCATTCAGAACACATGCTTGCTTGGCTAATCATGCATGTGTATGGTTGGCGGGGGTGGGGCATATAGCAATTGGTCTACATGTGTCTGCATGGTTAACTCTTTAAGGCAGGTTTCACATTTGCGGTTGTGTCCGCAGCGTTTCTGACGCGTACATCCGTCTTGATTTCCTCTCTTTAGCATTGTAGACGCAAGTGCATGCGTTTGCCCGTGTTTGCTTACGCATGCGTTTTTTCGCAGTGTGCGACGGGGCACGGCTAGCGCACCATGTTGGAATTTTTGAGGTGGCACATTTCCGTCAAATATGCGAATGCGGATGAGTGCATTAAAAAAAAAGCATTACTGCCTATGGGAACGCATGCGTACGCATGTCTTTGCGTACACATGCATTCGATGAACTTGCGTACTTTGGACTGCGCATGTCCAGGAACTGATTAAGACACGCACATTGAGACACGCCCTCCTGGAAATATCAAAGGCATTCGCATAAAAAGTGCAAACGCTTGCAAAAATGCATACAAAACGCTGCATTTTTTTGTCGTCATGTGTTAGCTGATGCGGATAAAAAACGCTGCGTTTGCATGTGTTTTTCCATGCGTTTGCGGTTGCGGACGATACGCTGCAGACTCAATCGCAAATGAGAACCTAGCCTAAGAAGTTAATAAGTAATTTTTTTATATTAAAAATGGATCTATGGCGGTATAAAACAAAATAATCATATACTCACACATACCGAATCTCTGCCACACTACTGCCTATGTCCCCCATCAGCTTCTTCCAGAACATAGTATCACGGGACCAGTGCACTCAATTAGTTTACACTGATGGAATATGAAGGATACAGCCGATCAGTGGCCGCTAGTTGGCTGTAGTCATCACATGACATTATCTGCCTAAAGAAGATGCTAGGAGACTAACAAGGGACACAGGCAGCAGTCCGGTAGGTCAGTATATGGATTTGGATTTTTTTATACTCCCTTAGACCCTTTCTTAAAGGGAACCTGTCACCCCGTTTTTTCAGTAGGAGATAAAAATACCGTTAAATAGGGCCTGAGCTGTGCTTTACAATAGGGTATTTTTTGTCCCCTGATTCCCCACCTATGCTGCCGAAATACCTTACAAAAGTGGCCTTTTTCACCTGTCAATCAGGCTGGTCAGGTCAGATGGGCGTGGTCACAGCGCTGTTTCTCCCCCACATCTTGCTTATGTTCCCGTTGGTGACGTAGTGCTTCTCGCATGCGCAAGTGCCGAATGCACTGAGCAGCTGTAGAAAAAGAGCGCGCTCGCCGCTATTCAGCGGTTTCTCGGTGGGCGCGGCCATCTTCCTGAGGCCGCGCGTGCGCAGATGGAGTCTCCTGCTTCCCGGGGCTTCAGGAAAATGGCAGCGGGATGCCGCGCGTGCGCAGATGGACATCGCGGCGGCCATTTTCCTGAAGCTGAGTTCGAATCTCGAAGCAGGAGACTCCATCTGCGCACGCGCGGCCTCAGGAAGATAGCCGCGCCCACCGAGAAACCGCTGAATAGCGACGAGCGCGCTCTTTTTCTACAGCTGTGCAGTGCATTCGGCACTTGCGCATGCGAGAAGCACTACGCCACCAACGGGAACATAAGCAAGATGTGGGGGAGAAACAGCGCTGTGACCACGCCCATCTGACCTGACCAGCCTGATTGACAGGCGAAAAAGGCCACTTTTGTAAGGTATTTCGGCAGCATAGGTAGGGAATCAGGGGACAAAAAATACCCTATTGTAAAGCACAGCTCAGGCCCTATTTAACGGTATTTTTATCTCCTACTGAAAAAACAGGGTGACAGGTTCCCTTTAATATAAAAAAGAACCAGAAAATCCTTTGAAGGACTTTTTCTGCTCTAAAAGAGTCAAGACTACAGTGTCACAGGTTTACCATGGCAGAGAGGAGCCAGAAGACCGCGGTGTCTGATTTCTCGTACTCCTGCACTGATTAGAAGCTCTTCACCTTCATATTAAACAGTGCAGGTTTCTGCTAGCGGTGCAGAGGTTTATTTGTTCAGTTGAGACCTCCTGGAAGCGTTACTGCTTTGATGATCTCAGGTGTTCAGTGTTGGCCACTCCCCTCTGCTATATACACTGGCCTCTGACAAGCAGGGATTGCCAGTGTTAGTTTCATACTGCCTGTTTTGGAGTTGGAGGTGCTGGTTGTTAGGAGGCTTTTGGAATGTTGTTATAAATACTGTTGCTTGGGGATTTGTCTGTGTGTATATACTTGTCACATCTGTGGCCACCCGACCCTGTGATACTTACCCCGCTCTCCTCGCTCCGGTGTCTTGGCTTGCCACTGGGCGAGGATCGCGTCGCATCACTCCTTCACTTCTGGTCTCTCGACCGGGCTGGGGATCTCGCTGCCCGCGCATGTGCCCTGCGCAGCTTAGGCCGCGGGCGCACTCCTCTCTGGCACCTTATACTTCCTAAAGGCTATGACCTGGAAGCATTGCGGTATGTACTGGGTATTTCAGGTGGCTTCCTCCTAGAGGAGGCGCCTGACTATCACTATTGTACAGTCTCTGTGTGCTTGTCGTGATTCAGGTCCCGCCATGCTCCTAGTGTCCCTGTGTTACTTTGACCTTCTCTTTTTCTCATATTCATGCTCCTGGGGTCCTTGTGTTATTTGCACATTAACCTTTTCTGCTCTTATTCCCTTCCAGAATCTGTTCATTCCTAGCCTCCGTTGGTCCCTGTGTACCTCCCTGTCTCCTCTGGTTTCCAGTCCTCGTTTCCTGTCCCTCTCATCCAGGCCTTCTAGTCAGGACCAATATCCCTTCCGGGTCCTGGTTTCTTTTCCCAGTTCCCCAGCACCTCTCCTCCATTCCTTACCCTGTCTCTAGTGTCTCCTACGACCCGCCCCTTGGCACCTGCCTTCGTGGAATTAGAATCCCCTGGGTCTGCCCCTGATTCTCCATGTATATGGGTCGGTTTCACTAGGTCAGCTCGCCCGGGGGAGGATCGGTGTCACGACCCAGAGGGTCCACTCTAGGAGATGTCACAATACTTATCCTCTCTTATTTAGGTTTTCCTCCCTTTACTTATTGGTGTTCCACCCTGTTGTTTGTGAGTGCATATTTGTATGATTGGTATTCTCGTTTATCCCTGTACATCTTCCTCTGTTAGTCTGCTTTGTGTATTCAGGTACATTACTTCCCACTTCCCTGGGTGGGGGATGGGTCACATAAGGGATAAATTAGGAGCTGAGTAAGGCACGTGGCCCCGACGTCTTCAACATCAGAAGTATTCCAAAGAGCAGGAATAGCTAGGGTGCCCCTGGCTATAGGGATAGGGAAGTAGCCCCTAGCCTTTAGCCCCTAGCAACTGTGCCATGACACACACACACAGAACTGAATTATGGGACGTCTTGCTCTGCTCACATACAAATGGGCATGCAGTTACTGACATGGTAACTTGCAGCCAACTGATTGGCAATTTGGAGGGTAGGCATGTCCATGAGACCAGTTCTTGTGAATTGCTGGTGAGGATATGACCTGCCGACATAGCAGAATACAAGAGGTTATGTCCACAATTCTGACCACGACTCTTGTTTTTGTAAATATGGCAAAAGTCACTTGCATAAAAAAGAATTTTAGGTATTTGGGAGAAAGGTTGTATTTTATCTAACCTCGATGAGTGACATGATTAATCTTGGTTTCTGCTGAGCCATTCTTACAGAGATAGTTATCCTAATATCTTCCAGAATTTAGATTATTATCGGGATCTGAAGGGCTGCCCATACGTTAATGGCACAATCCCATTAAAGTGGTTGTCCAAAATTAGAACAATCTAGAAAAAAAGTATATTATCTGCCAAAACAGAGCCACCCCTGCGTAACGGTGGTATTGCAGCTCAGCCCAACTGCAGTACCAGACACCACCAAAATACAAATGTGGTGCTGTCTGTGGACGAAAGCAGAAAAGTTTTTCTAATACTGTATAATATCTGAAATTTTGAAATTGCTAATGAAGCAACTGCCTAATTTTTTAGAGAAGGTCACATTTTACTCACCCTGTCGCACCACCTACAGGCTCTTATCCTTCCCCTTCTATTTGTATATTGTTAAAATATTCTTAGATCCTTTTAGTGACTAAAGGATTGGTATTGAAGGTTTGCAGAACTGATGGTTGAATACAAAACTGTGGAACCGACTTATTCATAGTAATCCATGGCCAGTCCCAGAAACAATGAGCTTCTGTGTGTTCAGCATCTGACATTATCAGCCCCACAGACAAATTTTAATATTTAATTAGTCATTAAGCATGAGATGTCCATATAAACAAAGCAGCCCATGATGGCGTAGCTGTAACTATATCATCCTGCACAAAACTGTTAGTTAATTCTTATGCATAGGGGCAGTATTATAGTAGTTATATTCTTGTACATAGGAGCAGTATTATAGTAGTTATATTCTTGTACATAGAGGCAGTATTATAGTAGTTATATTCTTGTACATAGGGGCAGTATTATAGTAGTTATATTCTTATACATAGGAGCAGTATTATAGTAGTTATATTCTTGTACATAGGGGCAGTATTATAGTAGTTATATTCTTGTACATAGGAGCAGTATTATAGTAGTTATATTCTTGTACATAGGAGTAGTATTATAGTAGTTATATTCTTGTACATAGGAGCAGTATTATAGTAGTTATATTCTTGTACATAAGAGCAGTATTATAGTAGTTATATTCTTGTACATAGGAGCAGTATTATAGTAGTTATATTCTTGTACATAGGAGCAGTATTACAGTAGTTATATTCTTGTACATAGGGGCAGTATTATAGTAGTTATATTCTTGTACATAGGGGCAGTATTATAGTAGTTATATTCTTGTACATAGGGGCAGTATTATAGTAGTTATATTCTTGTACATAAGAGCAGTATTATAGTAGTTATATTCTTGTACATAGGAGCAGTATTATAGTAGTTATATTCTTGTACATAGGAGCAGTATTACAGTAGTTATATTCTTGTACATAGGGGCAGTATTATAGTAGTTATATTCTTGTACATAGGGGCAGTATTATAGCAGTTATATTCTTGTACATAGGAGCAGTATTATAGTAGCTATATTCTTGTACATAGGAGCAGTATTATAGTAGTTATATTCTTGTACATAGGAGCAGTATTACAGTAGTTATATTCTTGTACATAGGGGCAGTATTACAGTAGTTATATTCATGTACATAGGGGCAGTATTATAGTAGTTATATTCTTGTACATAGGGGCAGAATTATAGTAGTTATATTCTTGTACATAGGGGCAGTATTATAGTAGTTATATTCTTGTACATAGGAGCAGTATTACAGTAGTTATATTCTTGTATGTAGGGGCAGTATTATAGTAGTTATATTCTTGTACATAGGAGCAGTATTATAGTAGTTATATTCTTGTACATAGGGGCAGTATTATAGTAGATATATTCTTGTACATAGGAGCAGTATTATAGTAGTTATATTCTTGTACATAGGGGGCAGTATTATAGTAGTTATATTCTTGTACATAGGGGCAGTATTATAGTAGTTATATGCTTATACATAGGAGCAGTATTATAGTAGATATATTCTTGTACATAGGGGCAGTATTATAGTAGATATATTCTTGTACATAGGGGCAGTATTATAGTAGTTATATTCTTGTACATAGGAGCAGTATTATAGTAGTTATATTCTTGTACATAGGGGGCAGTATTATAGTAGTTATATTCTTGTACATAGGAGCAGTATTATAGTAGTTATATTCTTATACATAGGAGCAGTATTATAGTAGTTATATTCTTGTACATAGGGGCAGTATTATAGTAGTTATATTCTTGTACATAGGAGCAGTATTATAGCAGTTATATTCTTGTTCATCGGAGGAAATATTGTCGCAGCAGTATATAGTTTAAAACATGATAACCAGTTCTCAGATTCTGATATTTGCCTAGAGCAGTTTTCCATGCTCCACTTCTTGGCTGATCAAGTAGTTGTGACATAAACTAAGGTGTAAAAACTGGTCTAGACTAAGACTTCCCACACATGACCTTATTTAGCCAGAAATGTCTAATGATGCACCACATCTATTGATATGACACATCCAATCTAGTTTTAAGCTGCCTAAGGTCCCAATATTTTATAGATTTGATGCTTTTTTTTTTATCACATGTGCACATATTTGGTTCCCTTATAACCGTAACATGCCATGCTTGAAATCATAATACAATTTGCACCTGGATTCTGACTAGGCCTTATAAAACCAAAGCCTTTTCCATGCAAATTGAAGCCAAAAGGTATGATCGCCAGGAAGGAGCAAAAACTGTTTAAGACATGTATATGGCCTGATCTACAAGAAATTATCAGTTAGTATTGTTATGTGTATAGATCACTACTGATAATGGTCGGCTGATTGGATCAAAGCAGTATTTGATAAGTTACAAGATGTTAGCGCCCCGGCACATGCGGCCCAACGACAGTAAAAGTTTAGTTGGAAATAGTCAAAAGAGTCGGAAAAAGTACCGTATGTTGAGAAAAAAAGACGCACAATAGCTGCCAAAGAGTTGAGAAGAATCAAATGTGAAGCGACCAGGAAGCCCTTGTCCTCCATTGCTGTCATACTCCTGAGATGTAACCTCCATGGAGGGCCCAGAAGTACGAGGTGTTCAGTGCTCAGAGACACGGCCGAGGTGAGGAGGCTGAGCCCGACCACCACTGAGCAATCACAGAAGTACAAGGTGTTCAGTGCTCAGAGACACGGCCGAGGTGAGGAGGCTGAGCCCGACCACCACTGAGCAATCACAGAAGTACAAGGTGACCAGTGCTCAGAGACATGGCCGAGGAGAGGAGGTTGAGCCCGACCACCACTGAGCAATCACAGAAGTACAAGGTGTTCAGTGCTCAGAGACATGGACGAGGAGAGGAGGCTGAGCCCGACCACCACTGAGCAATCACAGAAGTACAAGGTGTTCAGTGCTCAGAGACACGGCCGAGGTGAGGAGGCTGAGCCCGACCACCACTGAGCAATCACAGAAGTACAAGGTGACCAGTGCTCAGAGACATGGCCGAGGAGAGGAGGTTGAGCCCGACCACCACTGAGCAATCACAGAAGTACAAGGTGTTCAGTGCTCAGAGACATGGACGAGGAGAGGAGGCTGAGCCCGACCACCACTGAGCAATCACAGAAGTACAAGGTGTTCAGTGCTCAGAGACACGGCCGAGGTGAGGAGGCTGAGCCCGACCACCACTGAGCAATCACAGAAGTACAAGGTGTTCAGTGCTCAGAGACACGGCCGAGGTGAGGAGGCTGAGCCCGACCACCACTGAGCAATCACAGAAGTACAAGGTGACCAGTGCTCAGAGACATGGCCGAGGAGAGGAGGTTGAGCCCGACCACCACTGAGCAATCACAGAAGTACAAGGTGTTCAGTGCTCAGAGATATGGACGAGCAGAGGAGGCTGAGCCCGACCACCACTGAGCAATCACAGAAGTACAAGGTGTTCAGTGCTCAGAGACACGGCCGAGGTGAGGAGGCTGAGCCCGACCACCACTGAGCAATCACAGAAGTACAAGGTGCTCAGTGCTCAGAGACATAGACGAGCAGAGGAGGCTGAGCCCGACCACCACTGAGCAATCACAGAAGTACAAGGTGCTCAGTGCTCAGAGACATGGCCAAGGTGAGGAGGCTGAGCCCGACCACCACTGAGCAATCACAGAAGTACAAGGTGTTCAGTGCTCAGAGATATGGACGAGCAGAGGAGGCTGAGCCCGACCACCACTGAGCAATCACAGAAGTACAAAGTGCCCAGTGCTCAGAGACATGACCGAGGTGAGGAGGCTGAGCCCGACCACCACTGAGCAATCACAGAAGTACAAGGTGTTCAGTGCTCAGAGACATGGCCGAGGTGAGCAGGCTGAGCCCGACCACCACTGAGCAATCACAGAAGTACAAAGTGCCCCGTGCTCAGAGACACGGCCGAGGTGAGGAGGCTGAGCCCGACCACCACTGAGCAATCACAGAAGTACAAGGTGCTCAGTGCTCAGAGACATGGCCGAGGTGAGGAGGCTGAGCCCGACCACCACTGAGCAATCACAGAAGTACAAGGTGCTCAGTGCTCAGAGACACGGCCGAGGTGAGGAGGCTGAGCCCGACCAACACTGAGCAATCACAGAAGTACAAGGTGCCCAGTGCTCAGAGACATGGCCGAGGTGAGGAGGCTGAGCCCGACCACCACTGAGCAATCACAGAAGTACAAGGTGCCCAGTGCTCAGAGACATGACCGAGGTGAGGAGGCTGAGCCCGACCACCACTGAGCAATCACAGAAGTACAAAGTGTCCAGTGCTCAGAAACACGGCCGAGGTAAGGAGGCTGAGCCCGACCACCACTGAGCAATCACAGAAGTACAAGGTGCCCAGTGCTCAGAGACATGGCCGAGGAGAGGAGGCTGAGCCCGACCACCACTGAGCAATCACAGAAGTACAAGGTGCCCAGTGCTCAGAGACATGGCCGAGGTGAGGAGGCTGAGCCCGACCACCACTGAGCAATCACAGAAGTACAAGGTGCCCAGTGCTCAGAGACATGACCGAGGTGAGGAGGCTGAGCCCGACCACCACTGAGCAATCACAGAAGTACAAAGTGTCCAGTGCTCAGAAACACGGCCGAGGTAAGGAGGCTGAGCCCGACCACCACTGAGCAATCACAGAAGTACAAGGTGCTCAGTGCTCAGAGACATGACTGTGGTAAGGAAGGATGAAATTGACAATGACTGAATAAGATACAGAAGGGGAAACGTCAGGATTGGGCCAAGAAATATCTGAAAACAGATTGTTTAGGATTATGTACTGAGGAGATGAGAGCGACTCTTGACAGACCAGATGAGCCCGTAGCCGGATCAGTATCGGGCACAGACCTCCACTTCCACCCAGATGCCAGAAAGGTGGAGGTGGTGTACGGCATGGGCTGCGATTATTAAAAATGAGCTAGATTTTTTCAGGTTGAATGTGGACTCAAAATCAACTCTTAAAACTACCGCCACTTTTGAGAAAACACGTCCTTCAAGCAGTGGGACAGGAAAAAGTCTGCATCTTTCAAGAAAACCATGATTTTTCTGCATCGCAGCATCAATGACTCCACTGCTCGGTGCCAGGAAAGATAAAAAAAATAATGACCCGACACCTTCCTCACCGACCTAAACCCTACTGAGAACAGGTGGGCCCTTTTTATATGGGAGATTTATGGTGAAGGAGAACAGTGGCCTCTCTAATCAGTGTCTGGTGCTGGGGCTGGTGCTGCCCAAAAAGATGATCATAAACAGATTAGGAAACTGACAGGATGGAACTTATGACTATTATTGAAAGAAATGGTGAGGTCTATATTACTATATTGGTCACGTATTTATTTTTTAAATGTCAGAAATGTATTTTTGTACTTTTTGAATTGTTTGGTTCTTAGGCCGGGGTCACACTTGCGAGAAACTCGTACGAGTCTCACACCTCAATACCTGGCACTGCCGCCGGCACTCGGGACCAGAACGTGCGGCAGCATGTATTTCTATGTAGCTGAGCGCTCCGGCCGAGAGCCGGGTATTGAGGTGCGAGACTCGTGCGAGTTTCTCGCAAGTGTAACCTCGGCCTTATTCTCATTCTAACAGATGAAACAATTGAGATGGTAATGCAGCGCCCCAGAGACCTGGTCGTTGCAGTATAGCGCTCTGCCACTAAGGGGAGCAGCGGTACGTCTGATGGCACTAAGGAGTTCTCCTGACCAGGTATCACTAGAACACATTACACTTCACACTCCGGCCACTAGGGGGAGCAAAAGGCTTTATTTATTAGGCCACTCCTCACACTGGTAAAACTAGGGGCTGGGGAGGAAGTTAGTTAGAAGCTGACTGGGTTGGAACCAGGCAACATCCCGTGGCAGGGGGTGTTGCAGGGAGAAGGCACAGGGGGGTCCCTGTCAGGCGTGGGAACCTGGCAGGTGCCTAGTGAACAGAACAGAACGTAACGGAACCGCGCCTGCACACCCTGCGGCGGTATCCAGGAGAGAGACACGAAGGGAAGAATATTGTGGAACAGTGTAAACGAGATCAAGCACAAAGGAGAGCCAGTAAGAGTCGTGCCGAGAGAGGAAGGCAACATCTTATTGAGGCGCGTAGTCGGTGGCCGGATCACCGTAGGAGTAACTGACTTCAGGCCTTACTTCAAATTCCGCTGGACAGTTAATTATAGGTTGGCTGTCTACCTTTTACACCTACGAAGACATAGGGGGCAACATTGGGAGAGGGGCGTCTCTAGGGTCCCGGAAGACCTCCAAGCCTTCCCGTCAAACGGGTGGCGTCCTAGCCAAAATATACCTGGGGGACGTTAGAAACTAGCAACATCTGGAACCAAAGAACGAGAGAGAGAGAGAGAGAGAAAGCTGTAGAGAACGAACGAAGGAGAACAGCAGTTGTGAGGACTATTCCGAATGCTCAGCAGGGTAGGACTACAACACACAGGCGCTAGTGGTAGGCAACGATTTCCATCTGCGAGGGAAACTCTGGATGTGCCCATCGGACCGGCCGGTCTCTGATAGCCCGGTTGAACGTGCTCTGGACTGAGTATATTGAAGCCTTCAGTAAAGAGGTAAAGAGACTGCAACCTTGTGTCCTCGTTATTGCCTGCACCTCACACCATCACCATCCACGAAACTGGGAAGCCCTGGGGACATACTTCACCTGTGGGAAGGTATACCATCCAGCTGCCATTCCATCACCCCAGCGGAACCCCCTAGCAGCGTCGGTCACCCTGACCAAACACCACAGGTGGCGTCACGAACCCCTGACAGACTGCAATACTACTTTCATTGGACGCCCCTTAGCAGGGTCGCGGACCGGGTCTAGCCACCGTGACCGCCTCAGAACCGAACCAGAGAGGCCCGGTACCGAAACGCGTGGCCCTGTGTCTGGGGGCGCTCCAGTAACATTTCCTTTTTTTCATTTAGTTGCCGAATAATTCTGCACATTAAATATTCAGGTTTTAGGTTTATTAACTTTTTGGATTGACGGATAGCACTGTAGTTGTTCAATAATAAAATTACCATAATCATCAGAAATACAAATTTTCTAATAATTCTGCACACAGGCACAGATTCATCAAAACAGTTTCCCCAGGGTTCTGGCGTAAATTGCTAACAAAATGCAAATAAATTTATATAATTTATACAATGTGATTTTCTGGATTTTAGTTTTGATATTCTATCTCTCAATGTTAATATTAACCTACCCTTAAAATTATAGACCGTTCATGTCTTTGTCAGTGGGCAAACTTACAAAATCAGCAAGGGATCAAATACTTATTTCCCCCACTATAGACAGAAGAGGACCTCTGTGCAAGAACAATATATGGGCCCTTTGCAGCCCAAGAGCTCCTAAAAATGCAAAACTGCACCTCCTTTGGAGATATAAATGGCCCCCCTTACCTCTTGGGCCCCTGTGGGTGCAGTAATGATACGTCCGCCCCTTGCTCAGAGCCATACAGCGAACATATTGCTAAAATCCAGAGGACGAGAAGCAGTCAGGTGTCTCTGACAACATGCACTCAGCTTGAAAATAGGAAATTGATTAAAAATTGCCAAACTTTTTCCAATGCAATAATAACCCTTTATGTAGAAATGACTGAATGTCGCCTGTGTAAGGAGGTGGCGGGGAACCTCACTCTCCCTTGGACACTGTTTCGACAATCATGTGCGATACCCTGACAGTTACTCACGTTCACTAATGCTAAAATAATGTGCGGTTCCCTAATGTTCATTAATGTGTGTCATGTATTGTAATGTGATGCATTTGTTATATACTGTGTGTAAGCTTAGGGACAGGTTAGGACCATAGGGGGATTCGAATAGAGGGGGCACATTAGAGATAGAGAATAGGATAGATAAGAGGATTACGGTATATGCTCGAGTATAAGCCGACCCGAGTATAAGCCGAGACCCCTAATTTTGCCACAAAAAAACTGGGAAAATTTAATGACTCGAGTATAAGCCTAGGGTGGGAAATGCAGCAGCTACTGGAAAATTTCAAAAATAAAAATAGATACCAATAAAATTAAATTAATTGAGACATCAGTAGGTTAAGTATTTTTGAATATCCATATTGAATCAGGAGCCCCACATAATGCTCCATACAGTTCATGATGGGCCCCATATGAAGCTCCATACAAAATATGCCCCATATAATGCTCCGTAAAGTTTATGATGGGCCCCTTAAGATGCTCAATATTAAAATATGCCCCATATAATGCTGCAGAAAGGTTAATAATGGCCTCATAAGATGCTCCATAGAAACATTTGCCCCATATAATGCTGCACAAAAGTTGATTATGGCCCCATGAGATGCTCCATACAAAAATTTGCCCTATATAATGCTGCACAAAGGTTAATAATGGCCCCATAAGATGCTCCATAGAAACATTTGCCCCATATAATGCTGCACAAAGGTTGATTATGATCCCATAAGATGCTCCATGGAAACATTTGCCCCATACAATGCTGCATAAAGGTTGATTATGGCCCCATTAGATGCTCCATAGAAACATTTGCCCCATATAATGCAGCATAAAGGTTGATTATGGCCCCATAAGATGCTCCATAGAGTAATATGCCCCATATGCTGTTGCTCAGCCCCCCGGCACTTGCGATATTCACCTGTCCCAGTTCCACCGCTGGGCGCCGCTGTGTCTTCCGCGTCTTCTGCAATAACTGTTCAGGCAGAGATCGGCGTGCACACTAAACACGTCATCGTGCCCTCTGACCTGAACGTCACAGCCGGAGGAAGCGGAAGATGGAGCGGCGCCCGGCAGTGGAACGGGGACAGGTGAATATCGCGCAATGCTCACCCTCCCCCATTATACTCACCTGCTCCCGGCGCGGTGCCTGCTTCTCACTGACAGATGGTCTTGGCACCGACAGCTTGATCCGATGTTCAGCGGTCACTGGTACCGCTCATTAAAGTAATGAATATGCGCTCCATGCCTATGGGAGTGGAGTCACGTCCATATTCATTACTTTAATGAGCGGTACCACGTGACCGCTGAACACAGAAAGAGCTGCCGGCGTCCGGAGACCATCAGAGATGCAGGGACTGCGGCGGGAGCAGGTGAGTATGTGACAGCCGCCGCTCCCCCCCCCCCACCGACCCCATGGGACAATGACTCGAGTACAAGCCGAGAGGGGCACTTTCAGCGTAAAAAAAATTGGCTGGAAATCTTGGCTTATACTTGAGTATATACGGTAGTTTAGGCACAGGTAGCAAGGAGTTAAGTAGATGGGAGGGGCACAGTGCAGAGGGGCACAGTACAGAGCAGGGAGATATAGGACAGACTCTTCCTGGTTCTGTCAGACACCCAGGCAGTCTGCCCAAGGGGCAGAATGCAAACAATGAAACGGTTACAGGCTATGGGGAATAAGTCTGCAGATGGCAGTAAGGGGCGCCTCGACTGAAGAAAAGTGCAGTCGGACACCAGCTGTCACAACTCCAGGGTATTAGGCTAGGTTCCCATTGCGTTAATGGGAACGCGCTAATGGACAGCGTTGCACGGCGAAATTAACGCCGTGCAGCGCGTCCGTTAGCGCGCCCATTCACGGCAAAGGGAACACGCTTCAGTAGCGCGTGCCATGTTCAGCACGCGCTAGCGACACGCCGGTGTTTTCTGGCGCGCCGCGGACGCTGCTTGCAGCATCCGAGGCGCCCCCGCGGTCCGTTCCCTGCTCTCGCAGATCGGGGATCTGCGAGAGCGGGGATGTTAACGCGACCCCGAACCGCGGCCCCATTAAAAACATTGCATTAGCGCAATCCGCTAGCGCTAAACGGATTGCACTAACGCAATGTGACCATAGCCTTACTGCTGCGGGAAGAGCTGCGCACCGCAGCAAGGGAGCTGAGAGCGGAGGAACTCACCAGGTAGCAAACAGGACCTGAACCACGTGATCGGGATGGAGGTGGCCGAGGGCGGCGCCAGACACCGGAGTGAAGAGGAGACGATATACACTGGAGAGTAGTTAAACGTGCCAAGAGCAAACACCAGGAGATAATGAGGTAACCAAGGGTTGAGATGGAGGGATAGTCAGAAAGGGAGCCAAAGGTCAGAAAGCCAACAGAACAAACAAGCAGAGTAAAGCAAGGAGAGCAAAGCACACAATTGCAAACCGAGCACACACTCAAGGGGTCAGACACACAGAATAAATAAAAGTATATCTGACAGGGAATCCTATTCTGGAGTGTGTATAAATACACCTCCTAGATCCAAAGAGAGGCCAACAATATTAACCCTGAGAGAGCAGGACATGAACCATGTCCCATACCATGACACTAGCTCAACAGGACCATCCCCAAGAAGGATCCGGGGTCTACGACTGGGTCGGGAGGAGCTCAGATGGCGTTCCCGGAACCTTTCCCTGTTGGCACCAGACAAGGGGCTGACAGGGAGCTGGTGATGCTGAAAGTATAGATGGGACACAAACTGTCCAAAGATGCTGCCCGGATGTCAGAGGAAAGGAAAGCGCTGACAGGACAGAGTCTGGCTAGAGGTACGGCATTAACGCCGACAGTAAAAAGAGAGATAAAAAAGAAATACTAGAGTCTGCCCGTATGGCAGAGGAAGGGAAAGTACAGGAAACGTTGTCCTGTGGGAACTGTGCTGCTGATGTGAAGAATGCAGATAAGAAGATGTCTCTGTGTTTTGACTGTGTTATCTGTGAGATGAATATGCTGCTGTCTAGTAAAGTTAAGCTGTTGGAAAAAGACCTCATCTCTGAAGAGATTTGCAGAGCTTATGAATGAACCTACATGGCAGCAGCTGAGGGGAATCTGACAGAGCCTGTGAGTGGGCTGTGGTGCATGCTGCACATGCAGCACAAGGGACTTTATCTTTTCATGTACAAGGTGTCGGGGGGCTCACTGACTATTGCTTAGTGAACTCGCCCACGACTACCACCCCGTGCCACCTTGTTACACTTGCATGGCGGAAAATGAATCAAATGTCATTGTCATCCAGATGTCGTCATAGCCCATAAAACTGTCTACAGCGCCAGCTCCATAAGCATTGCCTATAAAAAAAAAATACAGCATATTTCTTACAATCAGCCATACAAGAGCGAAACACCCGGCTTCTGTTCCTTCAGCTTTGCCCCAATTTCATAAAACAAGAATCACCGGTTTTGTGGATTTTTTTTTTTTTTTACTACGGAGCAGTGGAAAGAGGAAGCTGAGCTGAAAGTCACATACACGGTTTCATCATTTTAATTTTCTACATTGGCCAATACAATTGTGGCTTCATTAAAAAAATAAATAAATTAAGGTCCGAAATGGGTCATTATTTGGCCAAAGTCATAATATCATGGGTGGGCTGCAACGACCCCTCACAAAAAATATAGATGGGATTTCCCCTTTATGATCCTGAATTATGGAATTCCCCAGTCAAGGGCGTAGCTCTAATGGGTGCAGAGGTAACAGATGTAACCGGGCCCTGGTACATGGGGACTGGTAGCACACATTCGCCATTCACATAGGGCACGTATTTCTAGATTACATAAAACTCAATAAACATTAACAAAACAGAAAACAATGGAGATTTAATTGTGAGAAGAATGGCTTATAACAACCAATCACAGCGCAGCTTTCATTTTACCAGAGCTGTTTGAAAACTGAAAGCTGAGCACTGATTGGTTGCTAGGTGTGACAAGGACAGTTTTTATAAATGAGGCCTAATATATGGCATCTATGGGGACTAAATCATGTGGCCATAGAGTATGATAAGATGGTTGCTATGTTTCTTAAGAATGCTGCCATAAAATGAATGGAAATCATCACATTTTACACATTATGTCAAATTTTTTTTATTAGAACCATGAAGGTGAAGATGATTCTATATTTAAAGGGATTAAAAAAAAAGTGATTACAAATAAATTATCAAATACTTTTTATTATGCGTTCTGTTATCATTCTAGGATGGGTTTCTGTCAGTGTAAGAAGACGGCAGCCATTTTAATGTATAATGGCGATTGCCTCTCTATAGAAAACAAATATGATTTGCTAATTTAAAGGGAATTTATTCCTAATAATAATTACATTTTCTTTCTTTTTGTTTTTTATTTCCTGGAGAACCCCTTTAATAGAATTTAAAGAAAAGATGCAACATGTCGCTGGTTTTTCCCTTTCTATCCTATGCATGCCTCTTTAGGCCGGGGTTCCTATGGAGATAAGCTGCTCCATAGTGGGGCCAGCAATGGTATTGCATGGGGACCGCCTGCAAAACTATGTAGGGGCCGTCTACCAAACCACAGAGAAGTAACTTTGCAGTGGGCCCACAAGGATACAATCTCCATCAGGGCCTCCAAATGTCACATATAGTAATAATGTTTTCATCTGGACCAAAAGGAACTTTTGCCTCCTCCTAAGGTCCTTGTCCGGGGAGTGATGGGCTATGTATACAGTGCCACTGACCGCCTGCACAGGATCGGACATTGTCGTGTAAATGCGAGGCCGGTCAGTCATCGCACCAGGAGTACAGGAAATCGAATAAGAATTTTCCATGTTTTGCAATTTCTGTTCAATGGTGCAATCGAAAGAGGAAGTTGAAGGCATCGGCCATGCTGTTTTTTCTATGTGAGATGTGAAAATTATATAGAGGGAATCGTGTTTTGATATAAGGCTGAAAGTAACACGCTGTCAGCTGCATAAAGCCTGGAGAGCAACAGGTTGTCAGCTCCATAACATCTGGAGAGCATCAGGTTGTCAGCTTCATAACATCTGGAGAGCAACAGGTTGTCAGCTTCATAACATCTGGAGAGCAGCAGGTTGTCATCTCCATAACATCTGGAGAGCAACAGGTTGTCAGCTCCATAACATCTGGAGAGCAAGAGGTTGTCGGCTCCATAACATCTGGAGAGCATCAGGTTATCAGCTCCATAACAGCTAGTGAGCAACAGGTTGTCAGCTCCATAACAGCTAGTGAGCATCAGGTTGTCAGCTCCATAACATCTGGAGAGCATCAGGTTGTCAGCTCCATAACAGCTAGTGAGCATCAGGTTGTCAGCTCCATAACATCTGGAGAGTAGCAGGTTGTCAGCTTCATAACATCTGGAGAGCAGCAGGTTGTCATCTCCATAACATCTGGAGAGCAACAGGTTGTCAGCTCCATAACATCTGGAGAGCAAGAGGTTGTCGGCTCCATAACATCTGGAGAGCATCAGGTTGTCAGCTCCATAACAGCTAGTGAGCAACAGGTTGTCAGCTCCATAACATCTGGAGAGCAACAGGTTGTCAGCTCCATAACATCTGGAGAGCAACAGGTTGTCATCTCCATAACATCTGGAGAGCAACAGGCTGTCATCTCCATAACATCTGGAGAGCAGCAGGTTGTAATCTCCATAACATCTGGAGAGCAACAGGTTGTCATCTCCATAACATCTGGAGAGCAACAGGTTGTCAGCTCCATAACATCTGGAGAGCAGCAGGTTGTCAGCTCCATAACATCTGGAGAGCAACAGGTTGTCGGCTCCATAACATCTGGAGAGCAACAGGTTGTCAGATGCATAAAGCCTGGAGAGCAACAGGTTGTCAGCTCCATAACATCTGGAGAGCAACAGGTTGTCGCCTCTATAACATCTAGTGAGCAACAGGTTGTCAGCTCCATAACATCTGGAGAGCAACAGGTTGTCAGCTCCATAACATCTAGTGAGCAACAGGTTGTCAGCTCCATAACATCTGGAGAGCAACAGGTTGTCAGCTCCATAACATCTAGTGAGCAACAGGTTGTCAGCTCCATAACACCTAGTGAGCAACAGGTTGTCAGCTCCATGACATCTGGAGAACAACAGGTTGTCAGCTCCATAACATCTGGAAAGCAACAGGTAGTCAGCTCCATAACATCTGGAGAGCAACAGGTTGTCAGCTCCATAACATCTGGAGAGCAACAGGTTGTCAGCTCCATAACATCTGGAGAGCAACAGGTTGTCAGCTCCATAACATCTGGAGAGCAACAGTTTGTCAGCTCCATAACATCTGGAGAGCAACAGGTTGTCGGCTTCATAGCATCTAATGAGCAACAGGTTGTCGGCTCCATAACATCTGGAGAGCAACAGGTTGTCGGCTCCATAGCATCTAATGAGCAACAGGTTGTCGGCTCCATAACATCTGGAGAGCAACAGGTTGTCAGCTCCATAACAGCTAGTGAGCAACAGGTTGTCAGTTCCATAACATCTGGAGAGCAACAGGTTGTCAGCTCCATAACATCTGGAGAGCAACAGGTTGTCAGCTCCATAACATCTGGAGAGCAACAGGTTGTCAGCTCCATAACATCTGGAGAGCAACAGGTTGTCGGCTCTATAGCATCTAATGAGCAACAGGTTGTCGGCTCCATAACATCTGGAGAGCAACAGGTTGTCAGCTCCATAACAGCTAGTGAGCAACAGGTTGTCAGTTCCATAACATCTGGAGAGCAACAGGTTGTCAGCTCCATAACATCTGGAGAGCAACAGGTTGTCAGCTCCATAACATCTGGAGAGCAACAGGTTGTCGGCTCTATAACATCTAGTTACCAACAGGTTGTCAGCTCCATAACATCTGGAGAGCAACAGGTTGTCAGCTCCATAACAGCTAGTGAGCAACAGGTTGTCAGTTCCATAACATCTGGAGAGCAACAGGTTGTCAGTTCCATAACATCTAGAGAGCAACAGGTTGTCAGCTCCATAACATCTAGTGAGCAACAGGTTGTCAGCTCCATAACATCTGGAGAGCAACAGGTTGTCAGCTCCATAACATTTGAAGTTTTGCAGAGAAACAGGTTGTCAGCTCCATAACATCTAGTCACCAACAGGTTGTCAGCTCCATAATATCTGGACAAGCAGCATGTTGCCAGTATACGCCCGAGCACCCACTATCCTGTCTGTAGAGGACACGGTGTGACCCTCAGAGCTTAGTTTCAGGACATATGTCACTCACCCAGAAGTTTTCCTTAAAGAAGACGCCTCTCATGGTGAATTCACCCAAGTGTGAAAAACTGCTGCAAACTTCACTGTCAAAAAGGAAGTGTCACTTCAATCCAAGTTTACTGCAGAATAGACACTGCCAAGAATAAAGTGATAATTAGTTCCTCAAATTGTCCTTCCCTCTCAGTTATGCCCTGCCCCTGCAAGTTCCTAAAAACCTGTTCAAAGTGCTCAAACTACAACCAATGCTAAAGTTATAGGCGGCTCCACAGCGTCCTCTGCTGGTCACAACTCACATGGCAGCACGCGAAACAATGCGGAAAGACTGGCGCCAATGTACTGCCAGGGTCAGCCCCAGATTTCGGCAGTCCCTTAGGGTAGCAGAGTCTCAGTGGCCCCTCTTTCCATTTTTTCTCTTCACTTCCTAAGACTATAACTTTTTCCCCTTTTTTCTGGGGGGCAATGGAGCACTTGCTTTCAATTTTTCATCTTCACCTTCCAAGAGCTATAACATTTTGTACCATTTTTAATGCCTTTTATTCCATTTTTTTTTAGGAAGCAAAGTGACCCAAAATACCGATTCTGTGTTTTTTTTTATTTTGACATTTACCGTTAGGGATAAATAATTTATTTTATTTGTTCGGACAGTTATGCATGCGGCGATACCAAATGTGTTTTTTTTTTATGTTTTATTTAAGTTTTGATGTGAACTTTCATTTTTTTTATATTTTTAATCTTTTTTTTTATATATTTTTATTGGTCCTCCTAGGAAACTCAAACCACAATAAACTGCAACACTATATTATAAAATTACTTATTTGGATCATGATTTGTAAAATTTGGTAATGTAATATTACATCATTACTCGTAAACTCAATAATTTATTTATGAATTTTCAGGAGAAATAACAGGGGAACGACACAATACAGAATTGAAAGAAAAGAAAAAAACATAATACAAGTCAGCAGCAATGTAGAGACCATACTGTCACAAGGCAGAGCTCTACATTGATACTTTTTATATCATATGAGCCGTTGCGCTGCTGTTTTTCTTTGTGTACGTTGTTATTTTTGGCATTTCATTGTGTTTGCATATGTGGTCAGTGCACGGCACGGCTCTGCAGAAAAGGGGAAACCAGTGGTTTATAAAGAATGAACAACTGACAAGCACTCGAACAAGCCTGTCCATGATAGCTGAGGACCTGACCACAGAAAAGCTGTGGATTTGCTTCAATGAATGAAACTGAAGCAGTGATGACACTGAAATATGAGTTTCAGGTTTGGATTTCTGCACAGATTCTGTGGAATATCCTTCAAGGAGTTGTAAGGGTCGCACGGGCCGACGTGACCCCAAACTCCAGGGAGATGGATTGTGTGATGTTATTGTCTCTCTCCACTTCCTCTCACCAACAATGGCAGCACTGGTATGCTGTTCTAAGGGTGTACTTTTCCATGGCTCCCCCTTTCCTGGTTGGAGCTACTACTGGCACAACTGCCCATTTTCTGTCAGTCTCCACCCGTTCTCTATTGTCTTGCTGCAACAGGCGTGGTTTCTTTTTTCTCCGAATCGCCCATTGAGGGCAGGCACTCAGTGCTCACCACAATCTGGACAGATTTCACCTCTCGCAGGTGTTGACGCTCGGGCACAAGAGTAGTATCTACGGCCACCGTCCAACGGTCCTCCTGTTTTACTGTCAATTGGACAGCCTGTGATGATATCAATTCTTCCGGCATACTCACGTCTTGGGCCACTTCACTTCTTGGTGGGAGCATGATGTCACTATTCCCTAAGTTGACGCAACGTACAAGGACCGTACCGTCGTGTACAGTAGCTAGCGTATGCACCACTAATAGTCCCGGATAGAGTTAAGCGACTTTTACTTTTTTAGGATCGAGTCGGGTTTCGCGAAACCCGACTTTGTCAAAAGTCGGGTCGGGTGAAATCGACCGATTATTGCGAAAAGTCAGGGGCCGACCGAAACACGAAACCCAATGCAAATCAATGGGGAATCAAAGTCGGCAGTGAGTGGAGGTCAGGAAAACACATACAGTGCTCATTTTAATGCCAAAAACATCAATTCTTCTTTCTTAAGCTTGTCAATCGTAATTTACTTTATAATAATAGATAGGCATTGAAAACTGGGGGTCATTTGGCTAAAGTTGTGGGGTGGTAGGGCTGGCTCAAAATTTTCGTGGGCCAGGGAAACGTGGAATACGTCACGGCGGTGGAGCAGGGAGAGGTAAGTACTTCAACATTGCAAGTGCTGCAATCCTGAGCAAGCAGGGGGGCCCACTAGTTGGCACTGGCACAGGGCCCCTCATAGTACGGCGGTGTGTTTGATGGCGGTCGGCGCCTCCCACTGCCAGAGACACATTTGCGTACTATGAGGGGCCCTGTGCCAGTGCCAACGTTTATGCCCCCACCTGATGAAGGAACCTGCACTTTCATCTGCACCTTCCTCTTTGTCCCCGTGTAAGGTGGTATAGTATGCGGGAAGGGGAACCTGACTTTCAGCAGGGTCAGATTCTGGCTGTGTAGAGTGCAAGGGGAATGTAGTGGTCTGGGTCAATCTACCAGCAGACTCATCTAGCAGTGGCTGGCCAATGGGCAGGATGAGGAGGAAACACAGATATAGGCCCAAGTAATAAAGTAGGCTAAATGCAGTTCAAAAGTGGTAACAGGACTAAACAGGCGGCATTGCTTTGTTCAGTGGAGGACAACTGTAATGAGTGGCAGACACAGTAGGCCCAAATAATAAAGTAGGCTAAATGCAGTTCAAAAGTGGTAACAGGACTAAACAGGCAGCATTGCTTTGTTCAGTGGAGGACAACTGTAATGAGTGGCAGACACAGTTAGTAGGCCCAAATAATAAAGTAGGCTAAATGCACTTCAAAATTGGTAACAGGACTAAGCAGGCGGCATTGCTTTGTTCAGTGGAGGACAACTGTAATGAGTGGCAGACACAGTTAGTAGGCACAAGTAATAAAGTGGGCCAAATGCAGTTCAAAATTGGTAACAGGAGTAAACAGGCAGCTCAGCTTTGTTCAGTGGAAGAGAAAGCAAGGAGCGGCAGACACCGTTAGTAGGCCCAACCAAACAAGTAGGCCAAATGCAGTTTAATATCTGAAACAGTGAAAATTGAGGCTCAGCTTTGTTCAGTAGAGGAGAAAAGCAAGGAGCGGCAGACACAGTTAGCAGTGCCTTGCAAAAGAATTCGGCCCCCTGGAACTTTTCAACCTTTTCCCACATATCATGCTTCAAACATAAAGATACCAAATGTAAATTTTTGGTGAAGAATCAAGAATAAGTGGAACACAATTGTGAAATTGAACGAAATGTATTGGTTATTTTAAATTTTTGTGTAAATTCAAAAACTGAAAAGTATAAACCACATTTGAGAAAATAACAGATGATCGTGGGGCCATTGCTTCGTCTGGAACTTCCTGGAGGACAGGTTGCTCAGCTGTCGGAGGCCATGCTTGTTCTTGGTCTTCCCCGTTATGTGGATTCTGAAGACCAGGAGGCTCCTGAGGGTCCATCTCTCCTGCCTGCAGCTCAGAGTGACTTGGAGATATGTTTCCTTCAGTTCAGGAACGTATGAGAGAAAAAAGATGAATGTAATGTAATAAAAAGAAAAGTTAAAAACATGACCCACAATAACCTCTGTGCTGTAGTATTAAAGGGACTCTGTCACCTGAATTTGGAGAGAACAATTTTCAGCCATAGAGGCGGGGTTTTCGGGTGTTTGGATTGAAGTTCATTCTCTGTCCTCCATAGTACACGCCTGCGCAAGGCAAGATTGCCTTGTGCAGGCATGTACTACGGAGGACAGAGAATGAACTTCAATCCAATATTGCAGCCAGCATGCAGCCAGCGGGTAAGGAAAGGGTGAATCAAACACCCAAAAAGCCCACCCCTATGGCTGAAGATTGTTCCCTCCAAATTCAGGTGACAGAGTCCCTTTAAAGAGACTGCAAAACGGTAGATGGGAAAAAACCTGGGACTTGTCATTAATATGTCACTTTTTACCTGGTCTACAAAAAAAGCACACACGATTCAATGGATCAGCAGCAATTTAGAACAGGTAAAGAAATGTACAAAATGTATAAATGTATGGCAAGTGACAGATATTATGTATTGTGGAAGATAACCAGACTATTTTTTTTAAATTAAGAGGTTAATGAATGTCTTTTATTCGGCCAATTGGAGCCTTCCAGAAAAGATCTACAACTGTGATAAATATACTTACTAATGGAGCTGCCTACTGGATGCAAAGAACTCATGGAAGAATGAAACTCCTTTCCTTCACAGCCAATAACTTCTTCTATTGGCTCGGCTTGTCCGATGGAGCATCATCTCTGGACCCACAGCTTCTTGTTGTCTCCCGATGCTGTTCCTCCTCTTCCATCCGGACTTGTATCTCCGAAAGGTGCCCGGTGACAAGGACTTCTCACCTACAATTATTACACCCAACTCAATACCTGTCACACATTGTTAGGGGGTCTTCTGCAACTTTTTCTAGCAGTCAGTTCAAAATAGTTTCTTTTTTCTCCTAAACAATCTGTCTGTCATTGACTTGTTCACCCCCAGCACGAGTTCTGGCAGAATATGGCTGTTATGTTCCTCGCTTCTCAGTGCCCGGTGCTGTAAGAGGTCGCGCAGGGGAACAGCTGGGGCCAAATGATTCCCGGCCCCAACTACACTAATATTGTCTGCCCAGAGTGCCCCCAAGTATTCCTCAAGTATTCCACTGCTCGACGCCCCACAATCACAATGCTACCCTTTGGTGTCACTGCCCGGGACATGCTCCTTTATAGGTTTTTCCAGCTGTTCACCAAGATGTGAAATAATCCGAGTACAGGGATTCCCATGTGTGAGTGCAGGGGTGGAGAGCATCGAGGATCAGACAGAGAGAGGCCCATACACAGACTGCTCGTATATAGGGGACGAATCCTGCCAAAGCTACAAGAAGCTTCTGGACTGTGGGTGAGACAGCTCTTCAGCACGGGGTCTGGGAGACAAGGAGGCAGAAGAAGATAATGAAGAATATTTAATACTTCACAAGTCTGCAATGAGAGGAAGAGAATTACAAGATAAAACGTTTAGTTCCTGTATAAACCAACAATCAGTAAGCTCGAAACCTTCTGGGTTGCAGCATCAGCAACCGGACAACCGACGCAAGGTCCACCTGTCACATCAGTGCTCCCGAGCCTAACCTAATCAGTGATCAGTACTGCACGCTCAATTGATTGATGGTGAAACTAAGTCAGTTCTTTCCCCATGGCGGCACTAGCTGACCATCCTGTCAAATAGGACAGGTGCTGAATCTTTCAGTACTTTCCCTGTTCCCCAACGTGGAACAAACATTGCCTAGATGTACATCCAATCCCCTTTTTTTCCTTCCCATTTTACTTCCTTCATATATTTCTCCTGCAATATTACTGGTAACTCCAAGTTTCACAGTTTGATCGTCTCATCTGCTGCCTTTACATGTGGGGGTGACAATAAAAAGCCATAAACATCCTAAACCCAGATGACAAGGACCAGATAAGACACTTTATTAACATGTTAATAATATTTCCTAACTTACTGCATTCCTCTTCATCTGACCTTACATCACCATTTAAAGAATCACAATCACTTACTTGTCTGCTGCGGCACTTCTTGGATTGATTTCTCGCTGCTACTTGTTCTTATTTTGCTATTTTCTGTCCTTCAACCATCTTCTGCCTCTCACTGTCCACATCTTGTTGCACCATCGCTGTTTTAATCCCTGTAACCAGAGATACTGTGCGAGTATGCTTTCACATGCGGCAATTTCCAGACCCTTTACAGTTGGGGTGCCACCATAGTGCCCCCTTTGTCGTTGGCGTGCCACCTGTACATACCCTTTGCCACTGGTGTGCCACCAGACCACATCCTTTGCCATTGGCGTGCCACCTGTACATACCCTTTACCACTGCCGTGCCACCAGAGCACACCCTTTGCCGTTGGCATGCCACCAGAGCACACCATTTGCTGTAGGCCTACTAGAGGGGCTCAATATGTGACCTTTTTGCCTGCCAACAGAGCACCCATCTTGGTCTTTTCAGCTGCCACCAGGGTGCAATAGTTGGTCTCTTAGTCTACCACCAGAGCACCCATCTTGCTTTTCAGTTGCCACCAGGGTGCACATTCTGACCACTTAGATTACCACTGGTGCACCCATCTTGGGCTTTTTAGTTGCCACCAGGGTACACACTCTGACCACTTTGCTTGGCTTTTTTGCTTACCACCGGGGTGACAATCTTAGGCTATTTAGCCACCGGAGTGCAGTCTTTGACTTATGTGCCATTGATGTGTCACCAGAGCACACCTTTTGCCTTTGGCTTGCCACCGGAGCTCACCGTTTCCCGTTGGTCTGCCTCCAAGAACACCCTTTGGTCTGCCACCAGAGCACACCATTGCACTTTCATCTGCCACTGGAGGACACCTTTTACCGTTGGGGTGCCACAGAAGCACACCCTTTACCGTTGAGGTACCACCTTAAAACATTTGTTACTATTAGGGTGCCAATGAAGCACACCATTTACCATTGGGGTGCTGCCAGAGCACACCCTTTGCCATTGGCTTGCCACTGGAGCTCACAGTTTCCCGTTGGTCTGCCCCTGAAGCATACACATTGCTGTTTTCCTGCCATCGAAGCAGCTCGATTTCCATTGGTCTGCTTCCGAAGCACACCCTTTGCCGTTGGCCTGCTACTGGCGCACACCTTTTACCATTGGGGTGCCACCGGAGCACACCCTTTACCATTGGGGAGCCTCTGAGTACTGTAAGAACAATTGTCATGCTAATGTATCTGTTTTCAGAAAAATTCTTATCAGAATTATGATAAACTACCACCTCAGTACCAACAGCTCAATGAGGACTGCAGTAAGTAGAAAGCCGATCAACTGCCTCCTAATCTTCTTATGACTGTTCAATTGAATTACTTCCTGGAGCGTCCATTCCTTTTGGGTGAATTCATAATCTTTCCGAGTCAGAATTGAAAGTACTAAAGGAATATCTAGATGAAAATTTAGAGAAAGGCTTCATTCAACCTTTTCTTCACCAGCTCAAGAACCCTCATTTTTTGTAGAAAAGAAGGACTCAACCCAGTGGCCATGTATTGATTATAGAGAAATAAATAAGATTACCATTAACCCCTTTCTGACATCAGACGTACTATCCCGTCGAGGTGGGGTGGGCCCCTATGACCACCGACGGGATAGTACGTCATATGCGATCGGCAGTGCTCACGGGGGGAGCGCCACCGATCGCGGCCGGGTGTCAGCTGCTTATCGCAGCTGACATCCGGCACTATGTGCCAGGAGCGGTCACGGACCGCCCCCGGCACATTAACCCCCGGCAACACCGCAATCAAAGATGATCGCGATGTGCCGGCGGTACAGGGAAGCTTCTCGCAGGGAGGGGGCTCCCTGCAGGCTTCCCTGAGCCCCCCGCAGCAACGCGATGTGATCGCGTTGCTGCGAGGGTCTTACCTCCCTCCCTGCCTGCTCCAGCCCCGGATCCAAGATGGCCGCGGATCCGGGTCCTGCAGGGAGGGAGGTGGCTTCACAGAGCCTGCTCAGAGCAGGCACTGTGAAGCCTGCAGTGCTGCAAGTCAGATCGGTGATCTGACAGAGTGCTGTGCAAACTGTCAGATCACTGATCTGTGATGTCCGACCCTGGGACAAAATAAAAAAGTTAAAAAAATTTTTTCAAAATGTGTAAAAAAAAAAAAATAAATATTCCTAAATAATGAAAAAAAAAAAAATATTATTCCCATAAATACATTTCTTCATCTAAATAAAAAACAAACAAACAATAAAAGTACACATATTTAGTATCGCCGCGTCCGTAACGACCCGACCTATAAAACTGGTCCACTAGTTAACCCCTTCAGTAAATACCGTAAGAGAAAAAAAAAAAAAACGAGGCAAAAAAACAACGCTTTATTATCATACTGCCGAACTAAAAGTGGAAAAACACGCGATCAAAAAAACAGATATAAATAACCATGGTACCG
Organism: Ranitomeya imitator; assembly: GCF_032444005.1. Lineage (NCBI taxonomy): Eukaryota > Metazoa > Chordata > Amphibia > Anura > Dendrobatidae > Ranitomeya > Ranitomeya imitator. The sequence continues at coordinate 56,427,380 of NC_091282.1, read as the reverse complement.
CTGAAAGCGGCATCTTGTCCCGCAAAAACGAGCCACCATACAGCATCATCAGCAAAAAAATAAAAAAGTTATAGTCCTGAGAATAAAGCAATGCAAAAATAATTATTTTTTCTGTAAAATAGTTTTTATCGTATAAAAGCGCCAAAACATAAAAAAATTATATAAATGAGGTGTCGCTGTAATCGTACTGACCCGAAGAATAAAACTGCTTTATCAATTTTACCAAACGCGGAACGGTATAAACACCTCCTCCAAAAGAAATTCATGAATAGCTGGTTTTTGGTCATTCTTCCTCACAAAAATCGGAATAAAAAGCGATCAAAAAATGTCACGTGCCCGAAAATGTTACCAATAAAAACATAAACTTGTCCCGCAAAAAACAAGACCTGACATGACTCTGTGGACCAAAATATGGAAAAATTATAGCTCTCAAAATGTGGTAACGCAAAAAATATTTTTTGCAATAAAAAGCATCTTTCAGTGTGTGACGGCTGCCAATCATAAAAATCCGCTAAAAAACTCGCTATAAAAGTAAATCAAACCCCCCTTCATCACCCCCTTAGTTAGGGAAAAATTAAAAAAAAAATGTATTTATTTCCATTTTCCCATTAGGGCTAGGGTTAGGGCTAGGGTTAGGGTTAGGGCTAGGGTTAGGGTTAGGGCTAGGGTTAGGGCTAGGGTTAGGACTAGGGTTAGGGCTAGGGTTAGGGCTAGGGTTAGGGTTAGGGCTAGGGTTAGGACTAGGGTTAGGGCTAGGGTTAGGGCTAGGGTTAGGGCTAGGGTTAGGGCTAGGGTTAGGGTTAGGGCTAGGGTTAGGGTTAGGGCTAGGGTTAGGGCTAGGGTTAGGGCTAGGGTTAGGGTTGGGGCTACAGTTAGGGTTGGGGCTAAAGTTAGGGTTAGGGTTTAGATTACATTTACAGTTGGGAATAGGGTTGGGATTAGGGTTAGGGGTGTGTCAGGGTTAGAGGTGTGGTTAGGGTTACCGTTGGAATTAGGGTTAGGGGTGTGTTTGGATTAGGGTTTCAGTTATAATTTGGGGGTTTCCACTGTTTAGGCACATCAGGGGCTCTCCAAACACGACATGGCGTCCGATCTCAATTCCAGCCAATTCTGCGTTGAAAAAGTAAAACAGTGCTCCTTCCCTTCCGAGCTCTCCCGTGTGCCCAAACAGGGGTTTACCCCAACATATGGGGTATCAGCGTACTCAGGACAAATAGGACAACAACTTTTGGGGTCCAATTTTTCCTGTTACCCTTGGGAAAATACAAAACTGGGGGCTAAAAAATAATTTTTGTGGGGAAAAAAAAGATTTTTTATTTTCACGGCTCTGCGTTATGAACTGTAGTGAAACACTTGGGGGTTCAAAGTTCTCACAACACATCTAGATGATTTCCCTGGGGGGTCTAGTTTCCAATATGGGGTCACTTGTGGGGGGTTTCTAATGTTTAGGTACATTAGGGGCTCTGCAAACGCAATGTGACGCCTGCAGACCATTCCATCTAAGTCTGCATTCCAAATGGCACTCCTTCCCTTCCGAGCCCTCCCATGCGCCCAAACGGTGGTTCCCCCCACATATGGGGTATCAGCGTACTCAGGACAAATTGGACAACAAATTTTGGGGTTCAATTTCTCCTGTTCTCCTGTTACCCTCGGGAAAATACAAAACTGGGGGCTAAAAAATAATTTTTGTGGGAAAAAATTTTTGTTTTATTTTTATGGCTCTGCATTATAAACTTCTGTGAAGCCCTTGGTGGGTCAAAGCGCTCACCACACATCTAGATAAGTTCCTTAGGGGGTCTACTTTCCAAAATGGTGTCACTTGTGGGGGGTTTCCACTGTTTAGGTACATTAGGGGCTCTGCAAATGCAATGTGACACCTGCAGACCATTCCATCTAAGTCTGCATTCCAAATGGCGCTCCTTCCCTTCCGAGCCCTCCCATGCACCCAAACAGTGGTCCCCCCCACTTATGGGGTATCAGCGCACTCAGGACAAATTGGACAACAAATTTTGGGGTCCAATTTCTCCTGTTACCCTCGGGAAAATACAAAACTGGGGGCTAAAAAATAATTTTTGTGGGAAAAAATTTTAGTTTTATTTTTATGGCTCTGCATTATAAACTCCTGTGAAGCCCTTGGTGGGTCAAAGCGCTCACCACACATCTAGATAAGTTCCTTAGGGGGTCTACTTTCCAAAATGGTGTCACTTGTGGGGGGTTTCTACTGTTTAGGTACATTAGGGGCTCTGCAAACGCAATGTGACACCTGCAGACCATTTCATCTAAGTCTGCATTCCAAATGGCGCTCCTTCCCTTCCGAGCCCTCCCATGCGCCCAAACAGTGGTTCCCCCCCACTTATGGGGTATCAGAGCACTGATGAGAGATTGGGCAACAAATTTTGGGGTCCAATTTCTCCTGTTACCCTTGGGAAAATACAAAACTGGGGGCTAAAAAAATAATTTTTGTGGGAAAAAATTTTTGTTTTATTTTTACGGCTCTGCATTATAAACTTCTGTGAAGCCCTTGGTGGGTCAAAGTGCTCAAAACACATCTAGATAAGTTCCTTAGGGGGTCTACTTTCCAAAATGGTGTCACTTGTGGGGGGTTTCAATGTTTAGGCACATCAGGGGCTCTCCAAACGCAACATGGTGTCCCATCTCAATTCCAGTCAATTTTGCATTGAAAAGTCAAACGGTGCTCCTTCGCTTCCGAGCTCTGTCATGCGCCCAAACAGTGGTTTACCCCCACATATGGGGTATCGGTGTACTCAGGACAAATTGTACAACAACTTTTGGGATCCAATTTCTTCTCTTACCCTTGGGAAAATAAAACATTGGGGGCGAAAAGATAATTTTTGTGAAAAAATATGATTTTTTATTTTTACGGTTCTGCATTATAAACTTCTGTGAAGCACTTAGTGGGTCAAAGTGCTCACCACACCTCTAGATAAGTTCCTTAGGGGGTCTACTTTCCAAAATGGTGTCACTTGTGGGGGGTTTCAATGTTTAGGCACATCAGGGGCTCTCCAAACGCAACATGGTGTCCCATCTCAATTCCAGTCAATTTTGCATTGAAAAGTCAAACGGCGCTCCTTCGCTTCCGAGCTCTGTCATGCGCCCAAACAGTGGTTTACCCCCACATATGGGGTATCAGCGTACTCAGGACAAATTGTACAACAACTTTTGGGGTCCAATTTCTTCTCTTACCCTTGGGAAAATAAAACATTGGGGGCGAAAAGATAATTTTTGTGAAAAAATATGATTTTTTATTTTTACGGTTCTGCATTATAAACGTCTGTGAAGCACTTGGTGGGTCAAAGTGCTCACCACACCTCTAGATAAGTTCCTTAGGGGGTCTACTTTCCAAAATGGTGTCACTTGTGGGGGGTTTCAATGTTTAGGCACATCAGTGGCTCTCCAAACGCAACATGGCGTCCCATCTCAATTCCTATCAATTTTGCATTGAAAAGTCAAACGGCGCTCCTTCCCTTCCGAGGTCTCCCATGCGCCCAAACAGTGGTTTACCCCCACATATGGGGTATCAGCGTACTCAGGACAAATTGTACAACAACTTTTGGGATCCAATTTCTTCTCTTATCCTTGGGAAAATAAAACATTGGGAGCGCCGCTGACAGTAGCAAGGCGCGGGAGCGCCGCTTACATCCACCACTTTGCAGGCTACCACACATTGACTGGGCCACCGCCTGTATTGGACATACGACCAGTAACACAGTTATAGCGATTCAATGAATAAGGCTCTGGTTGAGCCGAAACGTCTGTTGTATATATCGCTTCCAGCACTATATTTCTGTTTCGCTCCCTTATTTAAATTTATTTTGACAATAAATGTTTAAGCAAAGCAATCCACACGTTGTCATCAGAGTGTGCGGTGTAAACATATCTACTATGAAGTACAATATGTCACGAGAAAACAATGTCAGAATCACTGGGATCCGTTGAAGCGTTCCAGAGTTATAACCTCATAAAGGGACAGTGGTCAGAATTGTAAAAATTGGCCCGGTCATTAACGTGCAAACCACCCTTGGGGGTAAAGGGGTTAAAAATCACTGCCCACTCCTCTTAATTCCTGAGCTGCTGAAGAGACTGCGTTCTGCCAGAATTTTTACCAAACTCGATCTAAGAGGAGCTTATAATCTCACACGAATCCGCCTGGGAGATGAGTGGAAAACTGTCTTTAGAACTAGATATGGACATTTTGAATACAAGGTTATGCCTTTTGGCCTTAGCAGTGCCCCTGCCACCTTTCAGCACTTCATTAATTACGTTATGTTTTCCGAGATTTCTTGGATCAATTTGTTGTTGTTTATCTCGATGACATTCTTATATTTTTAGATTCCTTGGAAGAGCATAGCAGACATGTCCATTTAGTGCTGAAACGTCTACAGGACAACCATCTCTATATCAAAGTCGAAAAATGTGAATTCAAACAAACCAGAACTCAATTACTGAGGTATATCATCTCCCCAGAAGGTCTGAGCATGGATCCCAGTAGAATCAGAGCAGTAATTGACTGGCCTACCCCAAGAAACTTAAAAGACGTTCAGAGATTTTTAGGATTTGCTAATTTTTACAGCAGATGCATTAAAAACTTTTCAAAAATCATTTTACCAATTACTTCACTCACAAAGAAAACCAAAATGTTTTTCTGGTCTCCAGAGGCACAAGTGGCTTTCGACAAGCTAAAGACACTTTTTACTTCCGCACCATTACTAGTCCATCCAAATCCTGAGCTGCCTTGGGAGCCGTTTTATCACAGCCAGTTGGAGACAAAATGCGGCTTCATCCATGTGCATTCCATTCTCACACCATGTCATCTGCAGAAAAGAACTATAACATTGGAAATAAAGTACTTTTAGCTATTAAAGTCGCCTTTTCTGAATGGAGGCATCTTTTGGAAGGGGCCAATCATCTGGTAACTGTTGTTACTGACCACAAAAATTTAGAATTTATCCGTACATCTTAAGTTGTCTGCTAGACTACTGGAGCGCCCCGTCAGGGCAAGGGGGTACTCGGCTCAAAGGAGGGGATGTCACGGTGGCTGACCCGGTCTGTGCCCCTGGGGCGGCCATATAAAAGGGGAAGGTCTTTAAAGGGATAAAGTTTATGTCCGTGAAGCCACCTGTGGTATTCGGTCAGGGTGACTGCTGCTTTAAGGGGTCCGCTGGGGTGATGTTATGGCAGCTAGATGATATACCTTCCCACAGGTGAAGTATAATCCCAGGGCTTCCCAGTGTGTAGATGATAGAATGGTGAGAGGCACAGTGAAGAACGAGGACACAAGGTTGCATCCTCTCTACCTTTACTGAAGACTTCAGCATCCACAGTCCAGAGCACCAGACCACAGGGCAAGCAGAGTCCGGCCGTTTTGGAGGCAAGTCCAGAGTCCCCTTGTCCAGGTGGACATCAATAGCCTTCCCTTGCGCTGTAGTGGTGTAGTCCCTTACTGCATAAGCTTCAAATAAGGTCCTCACAGATGTGGTGTCTCTCTCTCTGTCCCCCGTAGTCGGGTGGGAGAAAATCCGTATGACTGGTGGCTTGAGGCTGTTTATAGGGACTCTAGCACTCCCTGGCCTCTGAAAGGGGCCACCGTGCCTCCTGGGTGTAGGTTCGGACAGGTAAAATGCAATTAGCTGTCCTGCCAGTCTCTGAAGTAAGGTATAGATGTCCTTACTACCTCGGTGTTCCGGCTACCTGTGTTCTGTGCCTCAGAAGGAGGCAACCTGTTCGGGAATGGCCCCCTTCTGGTATCCTCTCCTGTGCTTTGCTTTCCTTTACGCACGCTGCAATACAATTCTGCCTTCTCTTTCTGGGAGCTGCAGCTCTTAGGGCATGCACAGCTCCGTGGACCCTCTGTCCTCAGACGGCTGTCTGGAACTTTCTAACTTTCTTTACAGACTACCAGTTATATATATATATGGGGAGTCACCTAGTAAATAGGATCAGAAGCTACCCCTGGTGGCCTGGAGTGTGAATGTGTTGCATGTTTGTGATACCTGGAAGCAGTTATCCTTCCTTGCCTCTAAACGTAGCCTCACTCTCCCCAGGAGGAAAGCATTACCACTGCGACGATCAGGACCCTGGGGCACCACACAAGCACATCGGGCCTTATTTTTCTCCAGGTTTAATTTCATAATTTCTTATCAGCCTGGTTCAAGAAATGGCAAGGCTGATGGTCTGTCCAGGATATTTACTGAACCTAGACCTCAGGAGGTCTAACACTGACTGTACCATTCTATGTCCCATAATGTTTTTGGGATTACTGAACTCCAAAGAATTTTCGATGAACATTAAAGATGGATACTAAACTGACTTTTTTCTTAACGATCCTTCTAATTGATCTTTCTTTTAAGGATTTTAAGATGCAGAACTACCAAATATATGTCCCCGAATCGGCTCATCTTGAAGTCCTCAAACGTGTACATGATTCTAAATTTGTAGGACACCCTGGAGTTATGAAAACGCAAGAACTACTGCTTTGTATCCTTGTTATGGTGGATCTACTCACAAAGATGGCCCATTTTATTCCATTTAAAAGGATTCCTACCGCTGAACCAACCACAGAATTAATAGTCAGAGATATTTAAACTGCATGGAATTCCTGACAATGTAATTTCTGATAGATGTGTTCAGTTTACATCAAGATTTTGGAAAAGCTTCTGTACAGCTTTAGAAGTTATTGTCAATTTGTCTACTGCCTTCCACCCTCAATCCAATGGCCAGACTGAAAAAACTAAGTCCTCAAACAATAGCTGCTCTGTTTTATTTCTTATTTCCAGGATGACTGGGTGGATAATTTACCAACAGCAGAATTTGCCTATAAAAACTCCAAACACAGTTCTATATGTCAAAGTCCATTTTTTGCTAAAAATGGCTTGCATCCGGTATATATTCCTAATCTTCCATTTAATACTTTGGTTCCTGCTGTTACAGACTTACAGAATTGCATGAAGCTTATAAAGAATTAGCTGAGATGGTACAAAAGACTCAAGAAGATTACAAAGGAACAGCAGATAAATATTGCAAAGCCCCTTCTACCCTTCAGGTTGGTGACAAGGTTTGGCTTTCTACAAAAATCCAGGGAGAACTCAGTCATTTCTTTCACCAGAAAACGTCCATAGTAAAGAAGAGTATGTTGTGGATGAAATTTTTGCCTCTAGAAGATGTTGAGGAAGACTACAATATTTGGTGCAATGGAGGAGTTACGGACCAGAAGATAATTCATGGGAGACGGAGGGCAACGTCCATGCATCCAGGCTTACAAGAGCTTTTCATCAGAGACATCCAGAGAAGCCAGCACCACAGATGTCCAGAGCCCAGCCTGGAAGGAGGGGAGTACTGTCTGGAGTCAAAGCCAGCAGCTCTTGTGCACCAGGCAGCAGCTCTTCCTTCTGAGCTATTCAGCTCGCTGGAACGTTCCTTGCTAACCCAAATACTTGTACCTGTGTCGTTTCTGATTGTCTCCACCCTGATTGAACACCCTATTTAAACCTGGCATAGCAGTCCTGTCCTTGCGACATTATTGAGCTACCAGACTCTAGTCAAGCTTCCTTTTACCTGATGCTTAGCCTCAAAATCCTACTGCTGCTCCATGTACCGACCCCTGGCTATCCCTGACTACATTACGGGCTGCTCCTTACAAACTACAATGCTGCTCCTGTGTACCGACTTCCTAGCTATCCCTGACTTTGCTAAATGCAGCTCCTTAAAAGTACATATGTAGCTGCTCCTGTGTACTGACTCCATGGCTAACCCTGACTACACCACATGCGGCTCCTGCTACATTGCTGCTCCTGTGTACTGACCTATGGCTATCACTGACTATGCTACCTGCCACTGCTGCCCCTAGTGGTTGCAATACTACTCCAACCCAGGTCAGTCTATAACAACACCCTTTGCCGTTGGTGTGCCACTGGAACACACCCTTTGCCGTAGGCCCACCACAGTGGCCCAATATATGACCTTTTGCCTACCACCGCTGTACCCATCTTGGAATATTTAGCTGCCACTGGGGTGCACTCTTTGGCCTTTTCACTTTCCACTGGGGCACCCATCGTGGGTTTTTTAGTTGCCACCGGGATACACACTCTGACCACTTTGCATACCACCGATGCACCCATCTTGGGCTTTTTAGCTGTCACCGGGGTGCATTCTCTGGCCTTTTTGCTTACTACCAGGGTGCCGATCTTGGGCTTTTTAGCTACCACCGGGGTGCACTCTTTGGCATTATTGCTTACCACCAGGGCACCCATCTTGGGCTTTTTAGCTGCCACAGGGGTGCACCCTTTGACTTATTTGCCATGGATGTGCCACCGAAGCATACCATTTACCGTTGGTTTGCCATTGCAGCACACCTCTTTTCCATTGCTGTGCCACCGGAGCACACCCTTTGCCGTTGATCTGCCACTGAAGCGAACCCTTTGTCATTGGCCTGCCACTGAAGCACACCCTTTAATGATGGCCTGCCACCGGAGCACAGCATTGCCCGTTTGTCTGTTACTGAAGCACACCCTTTGACGTTGCTGTGACCCCGGAGCACACCCTTTACCTTTGGGATGTGACCAAAGCACAACCTTTACCTTTGAGGTGCCATCGGAGCACAACTTATACCGTTGGTGTGTCACCGGAGCACACCCTTTACTGTTGGGGTGCCATCGGAGCAAACCCTTTATCATTAGGGTGCCACCAGAGCACACTTACCGTTGGTGTGCCACTGGAACACATCCTTTGCCATTGGCGTGCCACCGGAACACACCATTTGCCATAGGCCCACCAGAGTGGCCCAATATATGACCTTTTGCCTTATTGCTTACCTCCGGGGTGCCCATCCTAAGCTATTTTGCCACCGGGGTGCACTCTTTGGCCTTATTGCTTACCGCCAGGGCGCCCATCTTAGGCTATTTTGCCACTGGGGTGCACTCTTTGGCCTTATTACTTACCTCCGGGGCACCCATCCTAGACTATTTTGCCACCGGGGTGCACTCTTTGGCCTTAGGCTGGGTTCACATTGCGTTTACAGCAGCCCGTTCAACACATACGGTAACGGGCTGCTGTAAACGCAAGTGCCGGTATGGCAGCACGCTAGCGCAGATAGAGCATCTGCTAGCTCTATCTGCGCTAGCAGTGACGGACCCAGAAATGCTACAGCCCACATCTCAGGGTCCGTCACTCAACGATGGCACATCCCTAGCGATACGTCCGACATAGGAATTAATGGCGGCCTTAACGGACTACGTTACACCGCGTTAATGCCGATGTGAATGTAGTCCGTCTAATGGATGCGCCCAACGCAATGTAACATAGTAACATAGTAACATAGTTAGTAAGGCCGAAAAAAGACATTTGTCCATCCAGTTCAGCCTATATTCCATCATAATAAATACCCAGATCTACGTCCTTCTACAGAACCTAATAATTGTATGATACAATACTGTTCTGCTCCAGGAAGACATCCAGGCCTCTCTTGAACCCCTCGACTGAGTTCGCCATCACCACCTCCTCAGGCAAGCAATTCCAGATTCTCACTGCCCTAACAGTAAAGAATCCTCTTCTATGTTGGTGGAAAAACCTTCTCTCCTCCAGACGCAAAGAATGCCCCCTTGTGCCCGTCACCTTCCTTGGTATAAACAGATCCTCAGCGAGATATTTGTATTGTCCCCTTATATACTTATACATGGTTATTAGATCGCCCCTCAGTCGTCTTTTTTCTAGACTAAATAATCCTAATTTCGCTAATCTATCTGGGTATTGTAGTTCTCCCATCCCCTTTATTAATTTTGTTGCCCTCCTTTGTACTCTCTCTAGTTCCATTATATCCTTCCTGAGCACCGGTGCCCAAAACTGGACACAGTACTCCATGTGCGGTCTAACTAGGGATTTGTACAGAGGCAGTATAATGCTCTCATCATGTGTATCCAGACCTCTTTTAATGCACCCCATGATCCTGTTTGCCTTGGCAGCTGCTGCCTGGCACTGGCTGCTCCAGGTAAGTTTATCATTAACTAGGATCCCCAAGTCCTTCTCCCTGTCAGATTTACCCAGTGGTTTCCCGTTCAGTGTGTAATGGTGATATTGATTCCCTCTTCCCATGTGTATAACCTTACAGTTATCATTGTTAAACCTCATCTGCCACCTTTCAGCCCAAGTTTCCAACTTATCCAGATCCATCTGTAGCAGAATACTATCTTCTCTTGTATTAACTGCTTTACATAGTTTTGTATCATCTGCAAATATCGACATTTTACTGTGTAAACCTTCTACCAGATCATTAATGAATATGTTGAAGAGAACAGGTCCCAATACTGACCCCTGCGGTACCCCACTGGTCACAGCGACCCAGTTAGAGACTATACCATTTATAACCACCCTCTGCTTTCTATCACTAAGCCAGTTACTAACCCATTTACACACATTTTCCCCCAGACCAAGCATTCTCATTTTGTGTACCAACCTCTTGTGCGGCACGGTATCAAACGCTTTGGAAAAATCGAGATATACCACGTCCAATGACTCACCGTGGTCCAGTCTATAGCTTACCTCTTCATAAAAACTGATTAGATTGGTTTGACAGGAGCGATTTCTCATAAACCCATGCTGATATGGAGTTAAACAGTTATTCTCATTGAGATAATCCAGAATAACATCCCTCAGAAACCCTTCAAATATTTTACCAACAATAGAGGTTAGACTTACTGGCCTATAATTTCCAGGTTCACTTTTAGAGCCCTTTTTGAATATTGGCACCACATTTGCTATGCGCCAGTCCTGCGGAACAGACCCTGTCGCTATAGAGTCACTAAAAATAAGAAATAATGGTTTATCTATTACATTACTTAGTTCTCTTAGTACTCGTGGGTGTATGCCATCCGGACCCGGAGATTTATCTATTTTAATCTTATTTAGCCGGTTTCGCACCTCTTCTTGGGTTAGATTGGTGACCCTTAATATAGGGTTTTCATTGTTTCTTGGGATTTCACCTAGCATTTCATTTTCCACCGTGAATACCGTGGAGAAGAAGGTGTTTAATATGTTAGCTTTTTCCTCGTCATCTACAACCATTCTTTCCTCACTATTTTTTAAGGGGCCTACATTTTCAGTTTTTATTCTTTTACTATTGATATAGTTGAAGAACAGTTTGGGATTAGTTTTACTCTCCTTGGCAATGTGCTTCTCTGTTTCCTTTTTGGCAGCTTTAATTAGTTTTTTAGATAAAGTATTTTTCTCCCTATAGTTTTTTAGAGCTTCAATGGTGCCATCCTGCTTTAGTAGTGCAAATGCTTTCTTTTTACTGTTAATTGCCTGTCTTACTTCTTTGTTTAGCCACATTGGGTTTTTCCTATTTCTAGTCCTTTTATTCCCACAAGGTATAAACCGCTTACACTGCCTATTTAGGATGTTCTTAAACATTTCCCATTTATTATCTGTATTCTCATTTCTGAGGATATTGTCCCAGTCTACCAGATTAAGGGCATCTCTAAGCTGTTCAAACTTTGCCTTCCTAAAGTTCAATGTTTTTGTGACTCCCTGACAAGTCCCCCTAGTGAAAGACAGGTGAAACTGCACAATATTGTGGTCGCTATTTCCTAAATGCCCAACCACCTGCAGATTTGTTATTCTGTCAGGTCTATTAGATAGTATTAGGTCTAAAAGTGCTGCTCCTCTGGTTGGATTCTGCACCAATTGTGAAAGATAATTTTTCTTGGTTATTAGCAGAAACCTGTTGCCTTTATGGGTTTCACAGGTTTCTGTTTCCCAGTTAATATCCGGGTAGTTAAAGTCCCCCATAACCAGGACCTCATTATGGGTTGCAGCTTCATCTATCTGCTTTAGAAGTAGACTTTCCATGCTTTCTGTTATATTTGGGGGTTTGTAACAGACCCCAATGAGAATTTTTTTACCATTTTTCCCTCCATGAATTTCAACCCATATGGACTCGACATCCTCATTCCCTTCGCTAATATCCTCCCTTAAAGTGGACTTTAGACAAGACTTTACATAGAGACAAACCCCTCCTCATCTCCGATTTTTACGATCCTTTCTAAACAGACTGTAACCCTGTAAGTTAACTGCCCAGTCATAGCTTTCATCTAACCATGTCTCGGTTATTCCCACTATGTCAAAGTTACCTGTAGATATTTCTGCTTCTAGTTCTTCCATCTTGTTTGTCAGGCTTCTGGCGTTTGCGAGCATGCAGTTTAGAGGATTTTGTTTTGTTCCAATCTCCTCACTGTGGATTGTTTTAGAAATGTTCTTACCTCCCTTCTGAGTATGTTTTCCTGGGTCGTCTTTGTTCGAGTCTAATGTTTTTCTTCCCGTCCCCTCTTCTTCTAGTTTAACGCCCTCCTGATGAGTGTAGCGAGTCTTCTGGCGAATGTGAACCCAGCCTTATTGCTTACCACCAGGGTGTCCATCTTAGGCTATTTTGCCACCGGGATGCACTCTTTGACCTTATTACTTATCACCAGGGTGCCCATCTTAGGTTATTTTGCCACCGGCATGCACTCTTTTGCCTTATTGCTTACCACCGGGGTGCCCATATTAGGCTATTTTGCCACCGGGGTTCACTCTTTTGCCTTATTACTCACTACCAGGGTGCCCATCTTAGGCTATTTTGCCACCAGGATGCACTCTTTTGCCTTATTGTTTACCAACAGGGTGCACTCTTTGACCTTCTTGCTTACCACCGGGGCGCCTATCTTAGGCTATTTTCCCACCGGGGTGCACTCTTTGGCCTTATTGCTTACCACCGGGGTGCCCATCTTTGGCTATTTTCCCACCGGGGTGCACATTTTGGCCTTATTGCTTACCACCGGGGTGCACATCTTAGGCTATTTTCCCACCGGGGTGCACTCTTTGGCCTTATTGCTTACCACTGGGGTGCCCATCTTAGGCTATTTTCCCACCGGGGTGCACTCTTTGGCCTTATTGCTTACCACTGGGGTGCCCATCTTAGGCTATTTTCCCACCGGGGTGCACTCTTTGGCCTTATTGCTTACCACCGGGGCGCCTATCTTAGGCTATTTTGCCACCGGGGTGCACCTTTGGCTTTCTTGCCATTGATGTGCCACCGAAGCACGCCTTTTACTGTTGGCGTGCCATCGCAGCACACCTATTTTCCATTGATGTGCCACCGGAGCACATTCTTTGCCGTTGGCTTGCCACCGTAGCAGACCGTTTACCGTTGGTATGCCACCGGAGCAAACCCTTTGCCGTTGGCCTGCCATCGGAGCACACCATTTGTCGTTGGTCTGCCACCGAAGCACACCCTTTAACGATGGCCTGCCATTGGAGCACACCATTTCCCGTTTGACTGCCACTGAAGCACAGCCTTTGACGTTGGCGTGCCACGGAACACAACCTTGACCTCTGAGTTACCACCAGAGCACACCGTTTATCGTTGGGATGCCACCGGAGCACACCCTTTCCTGTTGGGGAGCAACCGAAGCACACCATTAATGATTGGGGTGCCACCAGAGCACACCCTATACCATTGGGGTGCCACCGGAGCACACCCGTTACCGTTGGGGTGCCATCGAAGCACAACCCTTACCGTTGGGGTGCCACCAGAGCACACCTTTTACCGTTGGGGTGCCACCGGAGCACACCCTTTACCGTTGGGGTGCCACCAGAGCACACCTTTTATCATTGGGGTGCCATCAGTGCACACCCTTTACTGTTGGGATGCTACCGAAGCAAATCCTTCGTCGTTGGCCTGCCACCGAAGCACACCCTTTAACGATGGCCTGCCACCGGAGCACACCATTGCCCGTTCGTCTGCCACTGGAGCACACCCTTTGACGTTACTGTGACCCCGGAGCACACCCTTTACCTTTGGGATGTGAACGAAGCACAGCCTTTACCTTTGGGGTACCATCGGAGCACACCCTATACTGTTGTGGTGCCAAAGGAGCAAACCATTTACCGTTGGGGTGCCATCGGAGCACACCCTTTATCATTGGGGTGCCACCAGAGCACACCTTTTACCGTTGGTGTGCCACCGTAACACACCCTTTGCCGTTGGCGAGCCACCAGAACACACCATTTGCCATAGGACCACCAGAATGGCCCAATATATGACCTTTTGCCTTATTGCTTACCACCGGGGCGCCCATCTTAAGCTATTTTGCCACCGAGGTGCCCTCTTTGGCCTTATTGCTTACCACCGGGGTGCCCATCTTAGGCTATTTTCCCACCGGGGTGCACTCTTTGGCCTTGCTGCTTACCAGCGGGGTGCATATCTTAGGCTATTTTCCCACCGGGGTGCACTCTTTGGCCTTATTGCTTACCACCGGGGCGCCCATCTTAAGCTATTTTGCCACCGGGGTGCACTCTTTGGCCTTATTGCTTACCACCGGGTGCCCATCTTAGGCTATTTTCCCACCGGGGTACACTCTTTGGCCTTACTGCTTACCACCGGGGTGCCTATCTAAGGCTATTTTCCCACCGGGTGCACTCTTTGGCCTTATTGCTTACCACCGGGGTGCCCATCTAGGCTATTTTCCCACCGGGGTGCACTCTTTGGCTTTACTGCTTACCACCGGGGTGCCTATCTCAGGCTATTTTCCCACCGGGGTGCACTCTTTGGCCTTATTGCTTACCACCGGGGTGCCCATCTTAGGCTATTTTCCCACCGGGGTGCACTCTTTTGCCTTACTGCTTACCACCGGGGTGCCTATTTTAGGCTACTTTCCCACCGGGGTGCACTCTTTGGCCTCATTGCTTACCACCGAGGTGCCCATCTTAGGCTATTTTCCCACCGGGTGCACTCTTTGGCCTTATTGCTTACCACCGGGGTGCCCATCTTAGGCTATTTTCCCACCGGGGTGCACTCATTGGCTTTACTGCTTACCACCGGGGTGCCTATCTTAGGCTATTTTCCCACCGGGGTGCAATCTTTGGCCTTATTGCTTACCACCGGGGTGCCCATCTTAGGCTATTTTACCACCGGGGTGCACTCTTTGGCCTTATTGCTTACCACCGGGGTGCCCATATTAGGCTATTTTCCCACCGGGGTGCACTCTTTGGCCTTACTGCTTACCACCGGGGTGCCTATTTTAGGCTACTTTCCCACCGGGGTGCACTCTTTGGCCTCATTGCTTACCACCGGGGTGCCCATCTTAAGCTATTTTACCACCGGGGTGCACTCTTTGGCCTTATTGCTTACCACCGGGGTGCCCATCTTAGGCTATTAACCCACCGGGGTGCACTCTTTGGCCTTACTGCTTACCACCGGGGTGCCTATCTTAGGCTATTTTCCCACCGGGGTGCACTCTTTGGCCTTACTGCTTACCACCGGGGTGCCCATCTTAGGCTATTTTCCCACCGGGGTGCACTCTTTGGCCTTATTGCTTACCACCGGGGTGCCCATCTTAGGCTACTTTCCCACCGGGGTGCACTCTTTGGCCTCATTGCTTACCACCGGGGTGCCCATCTTAGGCTATTTTCCCACCGGGTGCACTCTTTGGCCTTATTGCTTACCACCGGGGTGCCCATCTTAGGCTATTTTCCCACCGGGGTGCACTCATTGGCTTTACTGCTTACCACCGGGGTGCCTATCTTAGGCTATTTTCCCACCGGGGTGCAATCTTTGGCCTTATTGCTTACCACCGGGGTGCCCATCTTAGGCTATTTTCCCACCGGGGTGCACTCTTTGACCTTACTGCTTACCACCGGGGTGCCTATTTTAGGCTACTTTCCCACCGGGGTGCACTCTTTGGCCTCATTCATTGCTTACCACCGGGGCGCCCATCTTAGGCTATTTTGCCACCGGGGTGCACTCTTTGGCCTTATTGCTTACCACCGGGGTGCCCATCATAAGGCTATTTTCCCACCGGGGTGCACTCTTTGGCCTTACTGCTTACCACCGGGGTGCCTATTTTAGGCTACTTTCCCACCGGGGTGCACTCTTTGGCCTCATTGCTTACCACCGGGGCGCCCATCTTAGGCTATTTTACCACCGGGGTGCACTCTTTGGCCTTATTGCTTACCACCGGGGTGCCCATCTTAGGCTATTTTCCCACTGGGGTGTACTCATTGGCTTTACTGCTTACCACCGGGGTGCCTATCTTAGGCTATTTTCCCACCGGGGTGCAATCTTTGGCCTTATTGCTTACCACCGGGGTGCCCATCTTAGGCTATTTTCCCACCGGGGTGCACTCTTTGACCTTACTGCTTACCACCGGGGTGCCTATTTTAGGCTACTTTCCCACCGGGGTGCACTCTTTGGCCTCATTGCTTACCACTGGGGCGCCCATCTTAGGCTATTTTACCACCGGGGTGCACTCTTTGGCCTTATTGCTTACCACCGGGGTGCCCATCTTAGGCTATTTTCCCACTGGGGTGTACTCTTTGGCCTTATTGCTTACCACCGGGGTGCCCATCTTAGGCTATTTTCTCACCGGGTGCACTCTATGGCCTTATTGCTTACTACTGGGGTGCCCATCTTAGGCTATTTTCCCACCGGGGTGCACTCTTTGGCCTTATTGCTTACCACCGGGGTGCCCATCTTAGGCTACTTTCCCACCGGGGTGCACTCTTTGGCCTCATTGCTTACCACCGGGGCGCCCATCTTAGGCTATTTTGCCACCGGGGTGCACCTTTGGCTTTTTTGCCATTGATGTGCCACCGAAGCACACCTTTTACCGTTGGCGTGCCATCGCAGCACACCTCTTTTCTGTTGGTGTGCCACCGGAGCACATTCTTTACCGTTGGCTTGCCACCGTAGCAGACCGTTTCCCGTTTGTCCGCCACCGGAGCAAACCCTTTGCCGTTGGCCTGCCATCAGAGCACACCATTTGCCGTTGGTCTGCCACTGAAGAACACCCTTTAACGATGGCCTGCCACCGCAGCACACCATTTCCCATTTGCCGCTGAAGCACAGCCTTTGACGTTGGCGTGCCACAGAGCACAACCTTGACCTCTGCGTTACCACCAGAGCACACCGTTTACCGTTGGGGTGCCACCGGAGCACACCCTTTACCGTTGGAGAGCAACCAAAGCACACCATTAACGATTGGGGTGCCACCAGAGCACACCCTATACCATTGGGGTGCCACCAGAGCACACCCATTACCGTTGGGGTGCCATCGGAGCAGACCCTTTACCATTGGGGTGCCACCAGAGCACACCTTTTACCATTGGGGTGCCACCGGAGCACACCCTTTACCGTTGGGGTGCCATCAGAGCACACCTTTTACCATTGAGGTGCCATCAGAGCACACCCTTTACTGTTGGGGTGCTACCGAAGCAAACCCTTTGTCATTGGCCTGCCACCGAAGCACACCCTTTAACGATGGCCTGCCTCCGGAGCACACCATTACCCGTTTGTCTGCCACTGGAGCACACCCATTGACGTTACTGTGACCCCGAAGCACACCCTTTACCTTTGGGATGTGACCGAAGCACAACCTTTACCTTTGGGGTGCCATCGGAGCACACCCTATACTGTTGGGGTGCCAACGGAGCACACCCTTTACCGTTGGGGTGCCATCGGAGCACACCCTTTATCATTGGGGTGCCACCAGAGCACACCTTTTACCGTTGGTGTGCCACCGTAACACACCCTTTGCCGTTGGCGTGCCACCGGAACACACCATTTGCCATAGGCCCACCAGAGTGGCCCAATACATGACCTTTTGCCTTATTGCTTACCACCGGGGCGCCCATCTTAAGCTATTTTGCCACCGGGGTGCACTCTTTGGCCTCATTGCTTACCACCGGGGCGCCCATCTTAGGCTATTTTGCCACCGGGGTGAACTCTTTGGCCTTATTGCTTACCACCGGGGCGCCCATCTTAGGCTATTTTGCCACCGAAGTGCACCTTTGGCTTTCTTGCCATTGATGTGCCACCGAAGCACACCTTTTACCGTTGGCGTGCCATCGCAGCACACCTCTTTTCCGTTGGTGTGCCACCGGAGCACATTCTTTGGCGTTGGCTTGCCACCGTAGCAGACCGTTTCCCGTTGGTCTGCCACTGGAGCAAACCCTTTGCCGTTGGCGTGCCATCGGAGCACACCATTTGCCGTTGGTCTGCCACCGAAGCACACCCTTTAACCATGGCCTGCCACCGGAGCAAACCATTTCCCGTTTGACTGCCACTGAAGCACAGCCTTTGACGTTGGCGTTGTACGGAGCACAACCTTGACCTCTGCTTTACCACCAGAGCACACCGTTTACCGTTGGGGTGCCACCGGAGCACACCCTTTACCATTGGGGAGCAACCGAAGCACACCATTAATGATTGGGGTGCCACCAGACCACACCCTATACCATTGGGGTGCCACCGGAGCACACCCGTTACCGTTAAGGTGCCATCGGAGCACTCCCTTTACCATTAGGGTGCCACTAGAGCACACCTTTTACCGTTGGGGTGCCACCGGAGCACAACCTTTACTGTTGGGGTGCCACCAGAGCACACCTTTTACCATTGGGGTGCCATCAGAGCACTCCCTTTACTGTTGGGGTGCTACCAAAGCAAACCCTTTAACGATGGCCTGCCACCGGAGCAAACCATTACCCGTTTGTCTGCCACTGGAGCACACCCTTTGACGTTACTGTGACCCCGGAGCTCACCCTTTACCTTTGAGATGTGACCAAAGCACAACCTTTACCTTTGGGGTGCCATCGGAGCACACCCTATACTGTTGGGGTGCCAACGGAGCACACCCTTTACCATAGGCCCACCAGAGTGGCCCAATATATGACCTTTTTCCTTATTGCTTACCACCGGGGCGCCCATCTTAAACTATTTTGCCACCGGGGTGCACTCTTTGGCCTTATTGCTTACCACCGGGGTGTCCATCATAGCTATTTTCCCACCGGGGTGCACTCTTTGGCCTTACTGCTTACCACCGGGGTGCCTATCTTAGGCTATTTTCTCACCGGGGTGCACTCTTTGGCCTTATAGCTTACCATCGGGGTGCCCATCTTAGGCTACTTTCCCACCGGGGTGGACTCTTTGGCCTTATTGCTTACCACCGGGGCTCCCATCTTAGGCTATTTTGCCACCGGGGTGCACTCTTTGGCCTTATTGCTTACCACCGGGGTGCCCATCTTAGGCTATTAACCCACCGGGGTGCACTCTTTGGCCTTACTGCTTACCACCGGGGTGCCTATCTTAGGCTATTTTCCCACCGGGGTGCACTCTTTGGCCTTACTGCTTACCACCGGGGTGCCCATCTTAGGCTATTTTCCCACCGTGGTGCACTCATTGGCTTTACTGCTTACCACCGGGGTGCCCATCTTAGGCTATTTTCCCACCGGGGTGCACTCTTTGGCCTTATTGCTTACCACCGGGGTGCCCATCTTAGGCTACTTTCCCACCGGGGTGCACTCTTTGGCCTCATTGCTTACCACCGGGGCGCCCATCTTAGGCTATTTTGCCACCGGGGTGCACTCTTTGGCCTTATTGCTTACCACCGGGGTGCCCATCTTAGGCTATTAACCCACCGGGGTGCACTCTTTGGCCTTATTGCTTACCACCGGGGTGCCCATCTTAGGCTATTTTCCCACCGGGGTGCACTGTTTGGCCTTATTGCTTACCACCGGGGTGCCCATCTTAGGCTACTTTCCCACCGGGGTGCACTCTTTGGCCTCATTGCTTACCACCGGGGCGCCCATCTTAGGCTATTTTGCCACCGGGGTGCACTCTTTGGCCTTATTGCTTACCACCGGGGTGCCCATCTTAGGCTATTAACCCACCGGGGTGCACTCTTTGGCCTTATTGCTTACCACCGGGGTGCCCATCTTAGGCTATTTTCCCACCGGGGTGCACTCTTTGGCCTTATTGCTTACCACCGGGGTGCCCATCTTAGGCTACTTTCCCACCGGGGTGCACTCTTTGGCCTTATTGCTTACCACCGGGGTGCCCATCTTAGGCTATTTTGCCACCGGGGTGCACTCTTTGGCCTTATTGCTTACCAGCGGGGCGCCCATCTTAGGCTATTTTGCCACCGGGGTGCACCTTTGGCTTTCTTGCCATTGATGTGCCACCGAAGCACACCTTTTACCGTTGGCGTGCCACCAGAGCACATTCTTTGCCGTTGGCTTGCCACCGTAGCAGACTGTTTACCGTTGGTCTGCCACCGGAGCAAACCCTTTGCCGTTGGCCTGCCATCGGAGCACACCATTTCCCGTTTGACTGCCACTGAAGCACAGCCTTTACCATTGGGGTGCCACCGGAGCACACCCTTTACCGTTGGGGAGCAACCGAAGCACACCATTAACGATTGGGGTGCCACCAGAGCACACCCTATACCATTGGGGTGCCACCGGAGCACACCCGTTACCGTCGGGGTGCCATTGGAGCACACCCTTTACCGCTGGGGTGCCATCGGAGCACACCCTTTACCGTTGGGGTGCCACTAGAGCACACCTTTTACCGCTGGGGTGCCACCGGAGCACACCTTTTACTGTTGTGGAGCTACCGGAGCACACCTTATACCGTTAGGGTGCCACCGGAGCACACCCTTTACCGTTGGGGTGCCACCGGAGCACACCCTTTACTGTTGTGGTGCTACCGGAGCACACCTTATACCGTTAGGGTGCCACCGGAGCACACCCTTTACCGTTGGGGTGCCATCGGAGCACACCCTTTACTGTTGTGGTGCCACCGGAGCACACCTTATACCGTTGGCGTGCCACCGGAGCACACCCTTTACCGTTGGGGTGCCACCAGAGCACATTGTTTCCCATTTGTGTGCCACCGTAGCACACATAGCCTTCCATTTAATATACTGGGCCTCACATAGCTATTTCATTATGGATCCCACATAGCCCTCAATTTTACTTATTGGGCCCCACATAACCTTCCAGATAATACAATAAGTCCCACATGGCCTTTTATTAAATTTATTGGCCCCCACATAGCCTTGCATTTAATTTATTGGACCCCACATAACTCTCCAACTAATAAAATTGGTCCCACATAGACTTCCAATTAACATATTGGGTCCAAAGTAGTCTTCTATTTAATATAATGGCTCCCACATAACCGTCCTTTTAATAAATTGGGCACCACGTAGCCTTCCAATTAATATAATGGGACCCATATGATTCTTATTTTAATATATTTGGCCCCACATAGCCTTCCTATTATTATAATAGATCCCACATTGCCTTCCATTTAATACATTAGGCCTTACATAACCTTCAGTTTAATATTTTGGGCCTCATATAGTTCTTCATTTAATATACTAGGAACTATATATCCATCCATTTAATATAATGGGCACCACAAATCCTTCCATTTAATGTATTTTAATAGGCCCCACATAGCCTTACATTTAATCTATTGGGCCCCACATAGCCTTTTATTTAATTTAATGGGCCACACATAGCCTTCTCATTTTATTATAATTGGTGCTACAAAGCCTTCCATTTAATGTTGTGGGCAGCACATAGCATTCTATTTAATAAAATGAGCCCCACATAGCCTTCCATTTAATATAATGGGCCCCACATAGCTTCCAATTAATATAATGGACCCCACATAATTCTTTATTTGCTACAATGGGCCCAACATAGGCTTCCATTTAATGTAATTGGACCCACATAGCCTTTCATTGAATTTAATGGGGCCAACATAGCCCTCTATTTAATATAGTGGGCCAAACATAGCCTATTCCTTAAAAATATTTAACCCCACATAGCTCTTTTTTTTAATATAATGGGATCCACATAACTCTCCAATTAATATAATGGGTCCCACATAGGTTTTTGTTTAATATACTGTGCCCCCACATATCCTTCCATTTATTATAATGGTCCCCACATAATTCTTCATTTAATATAATGGGCCCCACATACAGTGCATTGCGAAAGTATTCGGCCCCCTGGAACTTTTCATCCTTTTCCCACATATCATGCTTCAAACATAAAGATACCAAATGTAAATTTTTGGTGAAGAATCAACAACAAGTGGAACACAATTGTGAAGTTGAACGAAATTTATTGGTTATTTTACATTTTTGTGGAAAATCAAAAACTGAAAAGTGGGACGTGCAATATTATTCGGCCCCTTTACTTTCAGTGCAGAAGTTCATTGTGGATCTCTGAATGATCCAATGTTGTCCTAAATGCCTAATGATGATAAATATAATCCACCTGTGTGTAACAAGTCTCCATATAAATGCACCTGCTCTGATAGTCTCAGGGTTCTGTGTGAAGACCGAGGAACACAACAGGCAGGTCCGGGATACTGTTGTGGAGAAGTTTAAAGCCGAATACTTTCACAAGGCGCTGTAGCTCTCTATTTATTATACTGAGCACCACATAGCCCTCCTAATATTATAATGGGCCCCACAAAGCACTCCATTTTTTTTTTCGGAGCCCTCACATAACACTCCATTTAATATAATGGGCCCTACAAGAGCCTCAGTTTAATATAATTGGCCCCACATAGCCATCCATTTATTATAATGAGCCCCACATAGCCTTCCTATTATTATAATGAGCCCCACATAGCCCTCCTAATATTATATTAGGCCCCACATAGCCCTTCCTTTATTATATTAGGCCTCACATAACGCTCCATTTATTATAATGAGCCCCACATAGCCTTCCTATTATTATAATGAGCCCCACATAGCCCTCCTAATAGTAGAATAGGCACCACGGAGCTTTCCATTATATTGGCACCCACATAACCCTCCTGCACTTTGAACCCTCAAGTGTTTTACTACAGTTTATAACGCAGAGCCGTGAAAATATCAATTATTTTTTTCCCACAAAAATTATTTTTTAGCCCCCAGTTATTATAATAGTATAATAGGCACCACATAGCTTTCCATTTAATATAATGAGTCCCACATGAGCCTTAGTTTAATACAATGTCCCTCACACAGATTTTATGGTAATATATTGGCCCCCACATAACCCTCCAGTTTATACACCGGAGTCGCTCTCTTTATTCTCTTTTTTACCTAGTCCAGTCTTTCATGACGACTTCCAGCCATGACGCGTCTTTGTAGAGTTTGCCGTCCAGGTCTCTGCTGCTCCGCACTTTTCAGCAGATCACCGCACTCCTGAAAAACAACAATGTTACATATATAAGGGAATAGAATAAAAAATGCCGCCAGCGTGTCACCGAATGTAACTATGCGCCCCACTGCGCCCATGAATATATCATTCCCCACAGTGTACCCTGTGCTGTACTGAGATTATACATTAGTGACCTGCGTGTGCCCCCGTTACATACATTCAGGGGTCCCTGATACAACAGATACAGCCGCGCTGCTGCAGGAATCCGTCCCCGGCTCGCTGCCCGCGCCTGCTCTGTGACGCCGGTGAGATGATGATTTCATGGTTGTGCCGCCTGCGTTCTTCAACATGAGCTCAAGTGGAAAAAGCGAAAGCAGCAATTGGAGCCGCATGGAAGAGTCAGTGGGATAATGATATTTTATTTTGTTGCTTTACTATGCAGAGTGACTCATTAATTATTATTCACAGTGACTCTCCATCCTGGGACTGAGAAGTGCCGTACATTTGTCACCGCGCCTGTTGTCCTCTGTCTCCTGCAGTCTCCTCCGCTCAGATCAGTGTTCTGGTCCAGATCCAAGATGGCCACCGCAATGGCGTGGGGAGGGGGGCGCAGTGAGTCCAAAGCTCCCATCAGACAATGCCCATCAGAAAGAAGAGGTCGGACATGTATTCACTATGAGCGCTCTACTGGACAATCATATTTATCATCGGCCCTACAAGATTCCGTCCTGGACTGTGCTGGGATCTATGACCATGGGCCACGGGGGGATCAGGCCCCTCATGGTGGATCACACTCATCATAATCCGCCACTGATAGAAGATACATATGATAAGACTGGCCCCTTATGTGTTAGGGGCTGCGGGGGGCCTTTACAGCGGCTCTCTCACTAGTTCACCCTTCTTTCCTCTTTCAACAAAACATTTAGAAATATAAAAAGTAAAACACAAAAATCATTTGTTTCTTACATTATAACTTGATTTAATAAAAAAAAGAAGCAACAAGGAAAAAAAAAACTAAACCTGGGCCAAGAAAAGAATTAAGAAATACTTAAAAATATATTTAAAAATAAAAAGCATAAGTGTGAATGGTCCCTTCTCCCGATCCAAAAATAAAGAAATGAAAACAGTGTAAAGACTCAGCACATTTGGTATTGCCGCGTCCGTATAAGTCCGATCTTCAGAAATAGAAAATTATTTATATAGAGATGATAGGTGACATAAACAACAAAATCAAAAAGCCTCAAAAATTCATAAAAAGACATCAAAACGCCGTATGGACCCAAACTGGTGCCACTAAAAACTCCCCATAAAAAAACCCCAAGCTCCCAGAAAATTAGGGTCAGAAAATGGCGACAGAAACCGGAGTTTTTTTTATAAGGTTTTTATGTTTTTAAAAGCAATAAATTAGGCAAATATTTGTATAAATTTGGTGAAAAAGAGAAGAAGGTAAAAGAGAAACCACCGGCAGAATTATGTTTTTTTCACCATTTCACTTGGATTTTTCCCATTTTCCAGCACATTATAGGGTACAGTGAATGGTGTCATTAGCCTCTTTACGACATCGGGCGTAATAATAAGCCCATGTCTGACTCCCTCCCTTTGATGTGAGCTCTGGCGCTGAGCTCACATCTTTTTTTTCGGCACGTCAGCTGTTTTGAACAGTTGACATATGCTTCTAACAGCTGTGGGTGGAATCACGATCCACCCGTGGCTGTTAACTAGTTAAATGCCACTGTCATACTGTGACAGTGGCATTTAATGCGCGCTTCCCGCAAGTGCGCCGGAAATCCCACCCATTGTGACCCCGTCACGTGATTGCGGGTCACTGATGGGTCAGCATGACAACCAAAGGTCTCCAGCAGACCTCTATGGTTGTCACTGTCGGATTGCTATGAGCTCCGCACAGCGATCAGCGCTCATAGCAAGTGAGCAATTCTGCTATATACTGGTGATCTGATCATCGCCTGTATGTAGCAGAGCCGATCGGGTTATGGCATCTTCTAGTCTACCATATAGACTATTGAAGCATGCCAAAAGTGAAAAAAAAATTTTTTAAAAATATAAAACAAATAAGAAAAATATAAAAGTTCAAATCAACCCCCCTTTCGTCCCTTTGAAAATAAAACAATAAAAAAATCAAATATAAACATACAGTGGGGAAAAAAATTATTTAGTCAGCCACCAATTGTGCAAGTTCTCCCACTTAAAAAGAAGAGAGAGGCCTGTAATTGACATCATAGGTAGACCACAACTATGAGAATCAAAATGAGAAAACAAATCCAGAAAATCACCTTGTCTGATTTGGCAAGATTTATTATGCAAATTATGGTGGAAACTAAGTATTTGGTCACCTAAAAACATGGAAGATTTCTGGCTGTCACAGACCTGTAACTTCTTCTGCTGTTCTGTTCGGTCTGGGGAGACCTATTTTGAACTTTGGTATTTTTTGGGGTGTTCAAGATGCGGTTCTGAAACTTGTGGTTGATTGACTTAAATGAGGATGGGTCGGTCGGCCACGGGTTTCAGAGCCGCATCTTGAATATTTTAAAGAATATTGAAGTTCAAAGTCGGTCATTTTTG